>NC_057860.1:30000-2430000 GCF_015237465.2 Chelonia mydas
TGCTTGCCTTATTGCCAAAGAAGGGGGACCTCCACGACTTACGGAATTGGCATCCTGTCTAGCTCCTCAGCACGGACTACAACTGGATCAAGAGCTCTGGCATGGTGGTCGGGGCTGGGTGGCAGGCGAGCGCCCTCCCACCTGCACTTCAGGCCATTTGGTGGAGCGCGGGTCTGCTGCTCTATTTGGGCATTTACCTTTCTGCCTTGCATCCTTCTCCGCCGGAGAACTGGCATGGTTTAGAGGGCAGGGTGACAGAGTGGCTCCGGAAATGGACAGGACTACTCCAGTGCCTCTCCCTTCAAGGGAGGGCACTGGTACTCAATCAATTAGTCCTGTCCATGGTCTGGCACCGGCTCAACACCCTGGTCCCAGCCCCGGACTTCCTGGCCAACCTCAGGACGGCGATTCTGGAGTTCTTTTGGCCAGGAGTGCACTGGATCTCTGCAGGGGTCCTCCACCTGCCCCTGGAGGAAGGAGGGCAGGGCCTGAAGTGCCTATGCACTCAGGTCCATGTCTTCCGCCTCCAGGCCCTGCAGGGGCTCCTTTATGGTGCAGGTAGTCCGGCATGGAGAGTACTGGTACACGCCTTCCTGAGCTGCTTCCGAGGGCTCCGATACGACTGGCAGCTACTTTATCTCCATCTGAGAGGTTTTCCACAAGACCTCTCCAGGCTGCCAGTCTTCTACCAGGACCTCCTCCGGACCTGGAAACAGTTCTCGGTGACCAGGTCCATGGCAGCCACCGAGGGGGCAGATCTCCTCGTGGAGCCCCTGCTACACAACCCACACCTCCGTGTGCAGGTGGCGGAGTCCCCCTCGGTGTGCCAGAGGTTGGTTCTGGCAGAAGTCACCAGAGTCGGAGACCTCCTGGTCTACGACTGGGGAGACTGGCTGGATCCTCTGATGCTTGCTCAGCGCATGGGGCTCTCCAGGCCTCATACTCCCCAGCGCGTACTTCAGGAGGTGAGGGCCGCTTTACTGCCCACTGCTTGGGCTTACCTCGACTGGGTCTGCGAGAGGGCACGCCCCGCCCACCCTCCACCCTGGGCCCTCTGCACCTTTTCATCAGGCCCCTGCCCTGTGGACCCAACCGGCCTCTCTGCGCCTTCACCGTGAGCCGGCTGCATGATTTGCAGCCGGTTCATTTCCAGACCATGCCAAGGAAACATCTATACACGCTCGCACTCCACACCCTTCACTTCCTCACCCTCACGTCCCACCCCGACACAAAGTGGTGGGACTTCCTGCCACCTCTGGAGAGTGAGGTGCCCCGGTGGGCCAGCTTATATTCCGCCCTGGTTCCGAAGCCCACTGGGGATATCAGTTGGCGGCTCCTTCACGGGGCTGTGAGCATGGGCATGTACTTGGCGCCGTTTACCCCTGTCCCGGATACCTGTCTCTTCTGTGGAGTGAGGGAGACCCTGGCACATGTTTACTTGGAGTGCGCCAGGTTGCAGCCCCTAGTCCAGCTTCTCAAAAATATTTTGTTATGTTTCTGGTTGCACTTTTCCCCTCACCTCTTTATCTATGCACTCCCTATCCATGGCCCCGGGACCTCCTGGTCAACCTCCTGGGACCTCCTGGGCCACAGGACCTCCTGGTCAACCTCCTCCTAGCCCTGGCTAAAATGTCCATTTATAAAACCAGGGAGAGGAGGTTGGCCGATGGGGTCTCCTATGACTGTGGGCCCTATTTCCAATCCTATGTTCTGTCACGCATCCGGGCAGCACTGGCTCCTTTGACGCCTTCGAGGAGCAGTGGGCGCTGTCCGGGGTTCTCTGCTTGGTGTCCCCATCAGGTTCCCTTTCGTTTGACCCTTTGACCTCACGCCTGTCCCTGTTTTTTCATTGATTGTCCCCCAGAATCATTTGGTTTCCAGGTCCTGTGGATTCTCCCCTTAGGCTCAGAGGAGGTCCTTTAGCAGTGGGTAGACTTCCGCCTGCCCACCTCCTGGATCCCAATAGGACCAGACTCCTGCTCCCAACTGGTCTGGGTCTGTCACAGGACCATTAGGAAAGGGATAGAAAATAAGACAGAAAATATAATGCCTAAAAATCCATGATAATCCCACATCTTGAATACTGCATGCAGATGTGGTTGCCCCATCTCAAAAAAGATATATTAGAATTAGAAAAGGTACAGAGAAGGGCAAGCAAAATTATTAGGGGTATGTAACAGCTTTTGTACCCGGAGAGATTATAAAGATTGGGATTTTACATCTTGGAAAAGAGATTAGTAAAAGGGGATATCATAGAAGGCCATAAAATCTTGACTGGTGTAGAGAAAGTGAACAAGGAAGTGTTATTTACTCCTTCACATCACACAAGAACCAGGGGTCACCCAATGAAATGAACAGGCGGCAGGTTTAACACAAACAAAAGGAAGTATTTCTTCACACAACGCACAGTCAGCCTGTGGAACTTGTTGCCATGGGATGCTGTGAAGGCCAAAACTATAACACGGTTCAAAAAAGAACTAGATAAGTTCATGGAGGTTAGGACAGTGACGGATTCAGTCACAGAGATCCCCTTGGGACTGTCAACTGATGTGCTGAAACTACCTCTAAGCCCATTTCCCCTGCCAGCTTGGGACTCCAGAACCCTGCCTTGTTGAGCGAGACACGCTAGCCTGCTGCAACACAGACCCAGGGTATTACCCATGCCCCCATAGCTGCAGACTAAACTGAAAACAGCTCAGCAAGTACTCCTGTCTCCAGCACCCAGACACCCAGTTCCCAATGGGATCCAAACCCCAAATAAATCCATTTTACCTTGTATAAGGCTTAGACAGGATAAACTCATGAATTGTCTGCCCTCTATAACACTGATAGAGAGATATGCACAGCTGTTTGCTCCCCCACATATTAATCACTGAATCTGGGTTTGTTAATAAACAAAAGTGATTTTATTAAGTATAAAAAGTAGGATTTAAGTGGTTTCAAGTAATAACAGACAGAATAAAGTAAGTTACCAAGCACAATAAAGCAAAACATGCAAGTCTAAGCCCAATATATTAAGAAACTGCACATGCCTAGGGTATTGAAGGCAGGGGGAGGCCCACGCTCCACACCCAGGCCCATTCTTGTTTCCCGGGCTTTGCTGCAGAGGACTCTTCCCCCCTTGGCCAGGGCCACTGGCTTGGGCTGGGGGGGGCTAATGGGGGCTGCTGGCATTCCAGGGCTGGGGGGGCCCACACTGCCCACTCACCTGCCTAGCATTTCAAGGATAGTGGGGGCCGTGCTGCCCACTCACCCTCCTGGTGTTCTGAGGCTGGGGGGGTGCAGTGCCTGCTCAGCCACCTGGCATTCCAGGGCTGGAAGGGACCGCGGTGCCTGCTCACCCTCCTGTTTTTCTGGGGCTGGGTGGGGGGGATCTGTGCTGCCTGCTCAACTTTCTGGGGCTGGGGAGGGGGGTGCACACCACCCTGGCACTCTGGGACTGCTGGCACTTGGGCAGTCTGGGGCGGTGTAGAGGGAGGGCTGGCTGCCACTCCAGGAGGCGGGGAACACTGGCAGGAGAGGTGGGGCCTCGGGCAGAAGGGGTGATCTGGGGGCTAGCCTCCCCAAGCCTGGGGTTCAACTGCCGCCCATGCCCACGGCTCCCAGCTGCTACTACTGCAGCAGCAGCAGCAACCAGGGGCCCCAAGCCCTTTTAAATTACCCAGGACCCTGGACGGTTTTCCCCTCCCCCCCCCCCCACTGGTGTGACTGCAGGCCAGAGACCTGCCCTAAAATAATCCCTAAAGCAGAACCCTTGGAAAACCATCCACTCTTGATTTAAAAATTGTCCTGGATGGAGAATCCACCACAGCCCTTGGGAAATTGTTCCAATGATTAGTTACCTCAGTGTTAAAAATGCCTGGCTTCCACTTCCAGACATTGGCTTATGTTAAAGCTTTCTCTGCTAGATCAAAGAACCCATTATCAAGTATTTGTTCCCCATGTAGGTACTTACAAACTCTGATCAAGTCACCCCTTAACCGTCTCTTTGTTAAGCTACATAGATTATGCTCCTTGAGTCTATTGCTACAAGGCAGGTTTTCTAAACCTTTAGTCGTTCTTGTGCTTTTTCCTTTGAACCCTCTCCAATTTTCAACATCCTTCTGGAATTGTTGACACAGGATTTCAGCAGTGGTCGCAGCAGTGCCAAATCCAGAGGCAAAATAACTCTTCAACACTTAATCAGGATTCTCTTGTTTATACATCCAAAAATTGCCTTAGCCCTCTTGGCCACAGCATCGCTCTCGAAACGCATGTTAAGGTGATGATCTACCATGACTCCCAAATGTTTTTCTGAGTCCCTGCTTCCCAGGATAGAGGCCCCCATGCTGTAAGTATGGCTGATGTTCTTTGTCTCCAGAGGAACACATTAACATTTAGCTATATTAAAACACATATTGTTTGCTTGTGCCCAGTTTACCAAGTGATCCAGATCGCTCTATGTCAGTGACCTCTCCTCTTCATAATTTACCCCTCCCCCACATTTTGTGTGGTCTGCAAACTTCATATCAGTGATGATTTGCTGTTTTCTTCCTGGTCATTGACAAAGATGTTGAATAGCGTAGGGCCAAGAACTAATCCCTGCAGGACCCCCCTAGAACCTCACTCAATCAATGATGATTCCCCATTTTCAATAACATTTTGAGATCTATTAGTTTGCTAGTTTTTAATCAATTTAATGTGTGCCATGTTCATGTTATACCATTCTAGCTCTGGAATCAAAATGTCTTGCCGATAAGGGGCTGGCTGCCCGGGTCCCACAGCTACAGGCACACAGCATGTTCTGGTGTCAGATGTGTTGGGATCCTTTGGGCTCCAGCAATTCCTGATGGGTTGGCACCTGGAGATTCATGCCCACCATGGCAGTACCCAGCAATGGCAGCATTGTGCTTGGCTATGTGGATGTTCCAGCCTGGGTGCCAAAGGTGGGGATTATTGTCGTCTAAGGGCTAATCATAGAAGATTTGGGCTGGAAGAGACCTCAGGAGGTCATCTAGTCCAACCCCCTGCTCAAAGCAGGACCAACCCCAACTAAATCAGTGCAGCCAGGGCTTTATCAAGCTGGGCCTTAAAAACCTCTAAGGATGGAGATTCCACTACCTCCCTAGGTAACCCATTCCAGTGCTTCACCACCCACACAGGGAAAGAGGTTTTTTCCTGTGTTTGTCTGTGTGATGCTTTTGCCAGGGACAGAACAGGAAAGGAGTTTTAGAACTTAGTAAGTAATCTAGCTAGATATGCATTAGATTATGATTTCTTTAAATGGCCGAGAAATTAAGTTGTGCTGACTAGAATGGATATTCCTCCAATCACCATGAGTTTTCAAATCCAAGCGCATCAGCCCTTTTTCCCAACCTGCCCCCTCCCCCAGCTCTCTGGGGAGACGCCTCCAGTTGTTTCTTCCCCAACAGATCTCCGCTCTGCTCCCTTTGACACTCAGCATCCCCAGTCCCTTTAACTGCTCCACAGCTGGGGGCTCCCAACCATCCTGCCAGCCATCCCTTTGCTCCCCACCCCCTGCGTCACTTCTGGGAGCTCCCACCCATCCCGCCAGCTGGGGTGGGGTTTGTCTGTGGCTGGAGGGGAGAGATGGCCACCTCTGCAGGAGCTGTGCCAAGGGCAGGCTTGGGCGGGGAAGGGCGTCCTTATCCGCGGCCGGCAGGACATCAGCTCCCACTGTCTCCATGGTGCTGGGTGGTGGGGGAGGAGGGACCACTTTGCTGTGGAAACAAAGCGAGGGCAGGGAGTTAGCAGCGATGCGGGTGGGAGGGCTCTCCCCATCCCCCAAAACAAGCCAAACCACCGCGGCCTGCAGGGGCTAGTGGAGGGAACAGATTCGGGAGTCCTGGTGGCAGAGAGCCCAGGCAGAGAAGACCCTCAGGCTCACACAGTAGGAAGGCCCTGTCTGGCACTCCCACCTGCTCCTAAATCTCTCCCCCCACCCACGGCATAGCCCATCTCCCAGTGATGCTTCACCTGTCGCCCAGGGTGCTAGTTAGTGCAGTAGCACCCACAGGCCCCAGCTAGGCGAGGAGCCCTGTTGTGCCCGGAGCTGCACATGTGCAGACAAACACACTGTTGTGGCAGGTTCTGCACACGCACACAAACACACATGCACACACACTCTTGTACCAGGTGCTGCGCACACACACACACACACACACACACACAGTTGTGCCAGGTGCTGCACACACATGTGCACACACATGTGCACACACACAGAGTGATAGCCACTCCCCATCCCAAAGAGCTCACAGTGTGAACAGAGAAGGCAAAGGGCAGGAGAGAGGTATGTTCCATCCCTATGTTACAGCTGGGGAACTGAGGCACAGAGATGGCATGACTACCCCAGCGTTATCCAGGGAGTCTGTCAGGATCAGGGATTGAACCTGGATCTCCTGTGTCCCAGCCCAGTGCCTAGCCACAAGGACATAAATGTTGAAGGAGCAAGTCTGATAAGTTACATCTTATAAAATTAGCTGCCCCCTGAAGTCCCAGGTACCACTTGTGACAGGTTCGGTCACAGAGACCCCCCTTGGGACTGTCACCTGACGTGCTGAAGTTATTCTGAGCCCATTTTCCCTGCCAGCTTGGGACTTCCAGAACCCTGCCTTGTTGAGCCAGACACACTAGCCTGCTGCAACACAGACCGAGGTCTGGTCTACGCCCCCATAGCTGCAGACTTTAACCAAAAACTGCTCAGCAGGTCACCTATCTCAAACACCCAGACACCCAGTTCCCAATGGGATCCAAATCCTAAATAAATTCATTTTACTCTGTATAAAGCTTATACAGGGTAAACTCATAAGTTGTCTGCCCTCTCTAACACTGATAGAGAGATATCTACAGTTGTTTGCTCCCTCAGGTATTAATCATTTACTCTGGGTTAATTAACAAACAAAAGTGGTTTTATTAAGTATAAAAAGTAGGATTTAAGTGGTTTCAAGTAGTAACAGACAGAACAAAGTAGTTACCAAGCAAAATAAAGCAAAAACATGCAAGACTAAGCCTAATACATTGTCCTAGTCAATGGGAACCATCAGGACTCTAAACCACCATTAATGCCCCACACTTTGCATAATTACAATAGGACCTCAGAGTAATACTTCATAGTTCTGGCTTCAGATACAAGAGTGATACATGCATACAACCAGGATGAACACACTCAGTAGATTACAAGCTTTGTAATGATACCTTACAAGACACCTTCTGTATAAAGACAGGTTTCAGAGTAGCAGCCGTGTTAGTCTGTATTCGCAAAAAGAAAAGGAGGACTTGTGGCACCTTAGAGACTAACCAATTTATTTGAGCATGAGCTTTCGTGAGCTACAGCTCACTTAATCAGAAGTGAGCTGTAGCTCATGAAAGTTTATGCTCAAATAAATTGGTTAGTCTCTAAGGTGCCACAAATACTCCTTTTCTTCTGTATAAAGCATATTCCAGTTATACTATATCCACATTCAAAGCATATTTTTATAAAGCATATGGAGTGCAACGTCACACCACTATTTGGATTCCGCGGCTGCTCTTCGTCAACCCTGGTGACGACGGCTGGGTGAAAACTGTATGTGTAAACAGGATGCCAGAAAACTGGGTTTCTTCCCCAATGACTGTGTTCACAGCGCTCCCTGGAAAACTTCACATTTTTGTTAAAAAAACCAAAAGTCCCCAAACCAAACATTTCTCTTTGTCTGTCCTGCTGCAATGCCTCATGGGAGCTGCAGTTCAGTTTCCACATGCCCCCATTCCCTTCTATGGGCCTGGCTACATCTCCCATGATGCAAGGGGGCCCTCGTGCACCCCTCTCTACAGACAGACCCCTTGCTAGCACCCATGCAAGGAACTGGCCCGGGGTTTGAGTGGGAGAAGGCAGGGCCCAGGAGCCGGAGGAGCTGGTGAGTGCAGTACATCGGATTCTAACCAGGTAGGAGGGGATGTGCCTCCTCCCATTCTGATCTCCCACTCTGATGCGGCTGGGACCAGGGCGTTTCCCACCTTCCCTTATCCTTTGATAAACCCATCATCCCCCTTCTCTGCCCATGACATCAGTATCTCCTCCCTCTGCTGGCCTGGGCCCACCTCCCCAGCACTCAGCATCTGGCTCCCTAAGCCTCCTGTGGCTGGCTCCCCAGCGACGGTGCATTCTCATTACTCACTCATCCCGAGTCCTGCCTGCTGAGGCTGGGTGCGGGTCCAGACCAACGTAGGGGGCTCCTGTGCCCATGTTGGTCTGTGCCAGGGGCTGCCATGGGGGCTGGGAGTAGCAGTGGAGTATGGTGTGTAGTGGTGGTGGAATACCAGATCTGCTTCTTCATCTTCAGTGTGCAGAGGGACCAGGTTCACCTGCCAGGAAAGAATAAAAGGCACCTTGCCCTTGGCCATGACAGCTATCCCTGGAGCTTTACCTGACTCTCGGTAACTGGCTCTGCAGGTCACAGCTGGGTTTGCCGGCCACTCAGGGTCTCTTATGGTGGGTGACCCTGATCTCATGCCGTAGCATAAGACTGTCGTGGGGTCAGTGTAATGCTGACAGATGCCGGTCATCAGCAGGCAGGATCGAACCTGGGACCTCTGGAGCTTAGTGCATGAGCCTCTACCGCATGAGCTAAAAGACACTTGGCCCTTAGCTAAGCTGTAGAGCAGACCCAATCTCTCTCTAAGTGGTCTTGGTGCCACTAGATGGGACAGAATGCCATACCCAGGAGGTGTGTGGGTTACACCAGCAGTACCTTCCAGGAGGCCAGGCCAAGTCTTAGGGACACCCTGTGCGGTGACACTGGGAGCCAGAGGGAACTGTAGGGTCTGTCTGAATCCAGCAGCCTCAGTAAAAAAATCCCCTTTGTGTTTCAGAGAATGTAAGGCCAGCAGGTACCCCGTGATCACCCAGCCTGACCTGTACACCACGGGCCCTAGGGACGAATTCATCCCTGCTTGAACTAGAGCAGTGCTTTCAGAAAAACATCCCATCTTGATTTTTAAAATGGTCAGGGATGGAGAATCCACCCCAGTTGTTGGTAAATCGTTCCGATGGCGTTCAGCACAGCTGAGTCCATCCCTGCTCTGCCATGAGGGTCCCACCTCAGGAGCTGCGCTGAGAGCCCGCTAGGCCCTGGGAGTCCCCTTGGCTCCCCGGGAGAGGGGCTGAGCTCCGCAGGCCTTTGGAGATGGAGGGTCTGAGCCGGCCGGGGAGCTCTGCCATACAGCAGGGGCCCACGACTGGCTGGCAGGGGCGGCTGTATCCCATACAAAGCGCTACGGTGTGTGAACGCTCACGCTGCAGAGGGAAGCCCTTAAACGTTGTGAAATGCCACATGCTGGTGGCCCACCTTGTGTGTTACGTGGTTCCGGAGGCAGGGTGTGTGTGGAGGGGATGAGACTGGGCTTCACTCACCGCACAGCTCGGGCAGCGGAAGAGGCAGCTGCCTTGACTTGGGCATTTCCTGACTTTTGAGAGCTCTGCTCTGCAGCCAGGCCGTTGGTTTCACAGCGTTCGGGGTGTGCCAGGGGAGCAGGTGCCTTCAGCCAAGCAGTGGGCCTGGGGGGATAGCTCCTGTGTGGAGAGCAGCTTTTCTTACAGCCCCCTGGGCTAGGACCTGGGGCTGGGGTTTGCCTCTTCCCAGCCGTGCAGGGATGGGAGGGAGTGGAGAATCTGTCATACTTTCCCAGCTGAGTTCTGTGTTGCTGGGGGGAGGGGAGGAGATTGAGATTTGATTGATTGATTTTAAATTGAGCAATTCAGTGTTTATAAACTGGGCATCCTGCCAGCTGGCACATCCTGAGTGTCACAGGGCAGGCCTGCCTTCTAGCACCGTCTGCTGGCCAAGCATGGCACTGCAAGTGCTCCCTGCCTCAATTTCCCTCACCAGGGCTTTGTCTCTCCTGGGCATTCCCATAGGTTAGCCAGCTGGCTGAGTCACCCCATTGGTCAATCCCCTTCTGGGGTAACAGAAGTTCAAACAAAAGGTCCTCCCTGCCCCACCTGGGCTCTTCTTCAGCCCACCCTTGGGACTCCCTTTCCATCTTCCCTGCTCTGGGATACAGCCCTGGCCCCCTGGCTGCTTCCCTGGAGTCCTTCCCAACCCTTCTTCAGGGCCTCACCCAGGAGCCTGGCTTGCTCCTCACAAGCCCCCCTCCAAACAGAGCTCTGTCTCGCAGTCCTGTTGTGAGGCCCAGATGTGTCCAGCTGTCACCTGACCTCAAGTAATCCTGCCCTCTGAGGCTGGGAAGCAACTAGTTATGGCACAGGTAGGGGCTAACCAAATAGGGTTAGCCACAGGGAGTCCACCTTAGACTAGGGCTATGCCTGGCATCACTAAGTCCAGGGGTCCCTGGGCTAGGGTTAAGGTTCGTAAGGGGAGGCTTTGCTGGGTTAGATTTAGGCCTGGGTCCACTAGGACTTTCTGGCCTAGAGTTATAGTTCCTATGGTTCTCCAAGTCAGGGCTACACCAGTGGTAGGCAGGGTTCCTGGGGCCGGGCTCAGGGTTACCAAGACCACCCTGTTACAGTGAGCCTCCTGTTGTGGGTCTGCCCATGCTCCAGTCATGCCACGCAGTATCTTAGCCTGTGGTTCCCCTTACCAGGCCCAGGCAGGTCCATTTCAGAGGTAGCATTGTGGTGGGGGCCTGTGGAACTACTTCTCTCCTCACATCCCTCAGCGTAACTGAGTCTTGCCCCAAAATGAAATGCCGGTGAAATCTGCAGATGACATCAGCCTTGGTGGGGAGGTAAACAGCCATCAGGACAGGGCGATTTTCCAGAGCAGGCTGCATCGCCTGGTGAGCTGGGCTCACTTGAACAATGTGTGTTTTAATGCAGCCAAGTGCCAGGTCAAACATCTAGGGACAAGGAATGTGGGTCCCACTTACTGGGTAGGGGGGTATATTGGACAGCAGTGACTCTGAACTGGACTTCAGGACCAGGGTGGAACACAGCTGAATCTGAGCTCTCGGTGTGATGCTACAGCTTAAATCTAATGCAGTCCTGGGCTGTGTAAGCAGGAGAATGCAGAGTGGAAGCAGGGAGGTGGCATTATTTCTGTAAAAAGGATTGCGGAGACCATTTATGAAATATGAACTGGGGGTGGGAAGTAGCTCCCTTTGATGGACACCGAGCCAGCCAGTTAGCTGTAAAATCCCTCTTGGTCTGTTTTCTGCTTGCTTTACCTGTAAAGAGTTAACAAGCCCACAGGTAAAGGAAAAGGTATGAAAATTCATCTTTCATACCTAGAATAAATTATTTGGATAGGGAATGTTTAGTTAGACACAATCAGGTTTATTTTTTATTTTGGCTTGTGGATCTCCTCTGTGCTAACCCCTGATGCATTTGTTTGCTTGTAACGTTTAAGCTGAACCCCCCAAGAAAGCTAGTTTGGGTGCTTAATTTTTGTAATTGTTTCTTTTAAGATCTAGCAAAAAGCCTCAGTTCCAGATGTAATTTTTTCCTTTTTTTTTTTAAAATACAGTTTACCTTTTTAAAGAACAGGATTGGATTTTTGGTGTCCTAAGAGGTTTGTGAATGTTGTTGATTAGCTGGTAGCCACACCTAATTTCCTTTGTTTTCTTTCTCAGCTCTTCCCCGGAGGGGACATGAAAGGGCTTGAGGATACCCCACAGGGAGGAATTCCCAGGTGCTCCTTCCTGGGTTCAAAAGGGGTTGGGTTTTTTTGCATTTGGGTGGTGGCAGCGTTTACCAAGCCAAGGTGAGAGAAAAGCTGTAACCTTGGGAGTGTAATACAAGCCTGAAGTGTCCAGTATTAATTTTTTAAATCCTTGCAGGCCCCCACTTCTCCACTCGGAGTGACAGAGTGGGGATTCAGCCTTGACACCATTAGTGGCTCCTGGGCCAAGTTCTGGCATCCACATTTTAAAAAGCATGTTGACAAATTGGGAAAGAGGCACAAGAAGGATTCGGGCTCTGGCAAACCTGTCTCATGCTGAGAGCTACAGAAGCTTAGTCTAGGGTATCCAAGCGAAGGTTAACAGACCACTTGAACAGTCTATAAATACCGTCCTGGAGACCAGACAGCTGTATTATGTTCTTCTGGTTTTAGGCATGTCCGCGGAACCTCATTGTTTTTTTTCTACCAATGCCGTTGGATGTACCCAGTCAGACCCCTGGCTTTTCTATACTGTAACTTTTAAATTCAGCTCAGTCTGGTTTCTCAGGTCACCTGGAATTTTCCTGGGTGGAGCAATCAGTGGGGTTACCTCAAGTTTTAATCAAGAGCAAGTCTTTAATGCAGGTGCGTTCACCAAAGACATCCTGGCATTCTTCGCAAGTATGGGCCTTTCGAACTCAGCTGCTCCTGTAGTGCAGAGTCAGATCTGCCTGCTACAGGGACAAAATCCAGGTCTTCACTCCCATCTGCCCACAGAGGCTAAGGGAGAGGGAGCTGGAGCCTGCTTCTTCTGGTGCATCATTCACAGAAATGGTAGCTAAGTTCCAGCCTCTTCCACCAGAGCAAGATCCACTGAAGACAACAGGTGCCCTGGAGGGCCTGATTTGGCGTTAAAACTGGTGATGGAAAGCAAGGAAAGGACCCAGCTTGATTCTGGGAGCCCAGGGGAGTTTGCAGGCTGGAATCCTGCATCTTGCAGTCCCTCCTAGCCCTATGGGTCTAGGAGTCTATAAGCTAGTGAAACATCTGTTTGTTTGATCATGTTTGATCTACTCGCTTACATCTGATCTGGAATCATAGAAACTACCCTCTTGGAGCCATTTAGTCACTTTTCAGAACACAGCAGCCCTCTAATCCAGCCCCCTGGCACGTACGCCTCCCGAGTCAGCCTTCAACTCAGGGATCACGCACTCACACTGGACCCCTGTTTTGTCCAGGCCACAGAGGGATGGGAAGGAATCAGGGATATGACAGTTATTTAGTAACAAACACTGGCCGCAGCTGCTGCGTCTGCCAAAAGGGAAACAACATTTGTTGTCCCTGTGGGAATGAAATATTTAATCAATGTGTTTTGAATCAACTATTAAATTAAATCCTTTGCCGGGCTGTTATGTTTAATAAATTGCTTCCATCCTCGTTGTTCAGTGAACACACAGCCCTACTACATTCACCCTGCATAGCCAGCCTACACCCACGTCGACTGGCATTATGGAGCTGGTTCAGTCCAAAGCTCCAGTCTGCAGGGAGTCTGCTTGTGTGTCTTGGCCGCTGCCTTGGCTGACACAGCAGGTGTTGAATCCAAGACCTTCAGAGCTAAAACATGAGTTGACAGGGGCTAAGGAGCAAGGCTGGGTCAGTGGGTCCGTAGCAGACTCACGCACTCTGTGAATCAGGGGCAGATGGAGACACAGCCCCTGCTGATCAATGGGTGTACAGAGCCCTACTCACGTGACTGCAGCTCTGCGTGGGCCAGTCACAGGAACGGGGATTACACTGTTATAACCAGGACCAGAATGCGGCCCAGAATGACACAGAGATGGAAACTCAGGAGCCCTGCCTCATCCCCTGCATGCCCATCCAGCCAGGGGGCCTGCCGGAGGGACGGGGCCTGGGATCATAGACTGCTCCACAGTGCAGTGAGACAGACACACTGAGGGAGGGGTTCAGGTGACCCCCACCCCTGCAGCACATGCTCTGGGCCCCCTCAGTCTGAGGGCAGACAGCCTGTTTCCGAAAGGCCAAGGGGCCCCAATCCAAACATACGGACAGAGTCCTTGTGCTGTCCTGATCCCAATGCAACGGAAACCACCTGCTAGCAGCACGGCTCCAGCAGAGCTGGGTCTGATGCTGCATGCACCACGGTCTCGGCACGGGGCGGCCGGAGCACACAGTGCCCCCAGCTGGGCACCACACTCACCACCCGCCAGGGCTGGGGCAGAGAACCAGGAGCCGTGACTTGTTGTTGGGGTTCAGCTTCTTCCCCTTTCCCCTCTCCTGGTCTGCTCTGCAGGGCTGTGTGGGGAGGGAGCCGCCCTATGCTAGGCACCCCCCCAAGCAGTCAAAGTCTCGGCCAGAGGCAGAGCTGCTCCCTACCATGCATGGATGGGCAGCGGGGAAGCTGCTCAGCAGAAGGTCGCAGCACTCCTGGCTCAACCCGCGCTGTCCCTGGGGCTTTAGGGGAGGCCGTGGGGAAGGCTCAGGGAGACACATTTTCAAACACACCATCGCCCTCAAGGGCCACAATCTAGAACTATGAGGATCCCAAGCCAAGGTGGGCTCCCCTGGTTGATGGCGTCCCACTGCCTGCAGATCGGAGGGGATAAGCCCTGGAGAGCGCCCTCCGGCCTTGTTCATGACAACTAGCGCTGGCCCATAGCCACAGCTTCTTGGCTTGACAAGGAGGATGTTCAGCAGGCCTCTGGAAAGGAAGCTGCTGCTGCCTGCCCTGGACTACCTGGCAACATCACTGGCAACATAATGACCAAGGCCTGGAGAGAGCAGGGATTGCCCAATCCACTCGGATTTGTGGGAACAATCATCTCCCCAGTGCAGAGACCGTAAGACATCATTTCCTACCCAGTGTCCCACAGTCCAAGCGGGAGGCTGCAGTCACTTTTGCGTTCCCCTGGACTTGGTCAGGCTGGAATGAGGGCACAGAAGGCACTGGGGGAGCTGCTGCCGCAGTGCACAGCAGTGGAAGTTGCCAGGCAGTGGAAGGCTGTCATGGAGCAGAGTGGGAACACGGTGCACTGAGCAATGTGGTCCTGGCCTGTCAATGGAACACGAAACAGCTGCCACACAACAGTCAGAGAAAGGACCTGAGGGTTAAAGGGACAGCTCCACACTAAAGATTGTGGGCCACATCCTGTCTGAGGGTATGACTGCACTTCACATAGACACACCCAGCTATCTTTGATCTAGCTAGCTCAGGTACGATGGCAGCATGGGCGTCAGTGCAGCCTGTAAAAACCCACCAGGGATCCTGGATAATTACCTGCGCAGCTGCCCTGGTTTCGCTGCTCCAGTTCCTGGAGTGAGCTCCATTAGAGCAAGCTCAGGAATGTCTACACAAGCTGCCATCAGACCCCGTGACTGCAGTGTAGACATAACCCTTCGGGCTTGTCTGCTTGTGTGCTTGCCACACCAGAGGGATGTCAATTCTAGTCTGCACTAGTGTGTTGCGCACTGTCTGGCCTGTGCAGAGCCTGCTAGCGTGCACTAAAAGGTCCCTAGTGTGTGCTAATGGCCTGTTTCAAATGGTATTGCACTAGGGAACTTTCAGTGTGCACCAGCAGCATTCACAAGGGCCAATTAGTGTGTAACACACTAGTGTGCACTAGACTTCACCCTCTCTAGTGTGGCCTAACCCACCATGGAGACAAGCCCTTCATGACACAGCACACAGCTCCACTGGCTTCAGGGCTGTTGCAGGGGGTGTAACATGAGATTAGAATTTGACTCCACAGGGCCTGATTCTCCATATCCCTGCGCCATGCACCACCATTAATACCAGGGCAAAGAGGGTATGAAATGCTCCTGTCTCAGAATGGCAGCATCTGGTACCCACTTTGCACTCAATAAATGACCACACAGAGTGCAGAAAAACAGAGAACCAGGCCTTGTCTACACTAGAACTCCTTTAACTAAACTGGCAGAGTTGAAGGGACACAATCCCTTTTCTAAGTGCAGATGCAGTTATACCTGTATACAGGGGATTATCTGGGACCAGGTCTGCAAGACAAATGTGCATTGGTATAACTGCATTGCTCAGAGTGTGAAACATCCACACCTGTGAGCAACGTAGTGACACTGACCAAACCCTGGTGTACACAGTGCTGTGTTGGCGGGAGAGCTTCTCCTGTCGACGTAGCTACCGCCTCTCAAGCAGGTCAATTAACTGCGCTGATGGGAGAGGGTCACAGTAGCGTCTTCACTAAAGCACTACAGCTGCACCACTGCAGCTTTTTAAGTGTAGCCTGGCCCTCAGGATAGCTGTAGCTGGATCCGTGCTATGGTGGGAGGGGATTGCATAGCTTTAACTCCACTGGTACAACTAGAACAGTACAACCTCTGCGTGTAGACAAGGCTTAGATTATTCCAGGGAAAGAATTTTAAAATCTTACTTATTTTCCCCTGCTAGGACAGGGGTTTACTTACTTTCTGCACCTAGCTCAGTGGCTCAAGCAGTGAACTCAGGCTTCTCTTTTACTTAGGGCTTGGCTACACTTACATTTTATAGCGCTCTAACTTGCTGACTCAGGGGTGTGAAAAATCACCCCCCCTGAGTGCAGCAAGTCAGAGTGCTTTAAAGTGCTAGTGTAAACAGGCTCCGAGCTCTGGGAGCCGCGCTCCCAGCACTCGGAGCTAATCCCCTCGTGGAGGTGGATAACCAGGAGCACTGGGAGAGCTCTCTCCCAGCGCTCGTGGGCAACCACACTCACACTTCAAAGCGCTGCCACGGGAGTGCTCCCACGACAGCGCTTTGAAGTTTCCTGTGTAGCCATGCCCTTAGTTAAGTTCTAGTCAATGTTTTTGTGATGCTGACAGAGTAGGGGTCAGCTCTTGCCAAAGACCCAGGCCTCACTGAATGCTTACAAATGCATGGCCGGAAGCCAGGCCAATTCACTTGTATATTAGTATAGATCAAAGTCATTGTTAAATGTATGAGTGTTTAAACTTCATGACAAGTAATGGGAAGTTACATCCATGGTTTTTACTTCTCTGTAGCCCGTTACATACCCCTGTAACTAAATAATCCACTAGATGAGAAAGAAGCCTTGTGGCATGCAAATGACGAACTTTAACAGTAAAGTGTTAATTTCAAAGCAAGTGGTCATTGTGTGTGTGATGATTGGAGGTCAAAGACTCTAAATGCATTCCTCACTCTCTGTCCTCAAAGGAAGAGCCCACATGGGTAGTGACCCTGGCAGCTTGTTTTCTGTGAGAAGACGCTATAAGTGTGGATTCAGGGGGAAGCCTTCATCTCTGGAATGTTTGGATCTTAACAGGGTGGAATAACTGAATGAGAAGACAGAGATCCCCAGAGTTATTCTGGGTAGCCCTGAGAGACTTTTGGAAAAGTGGCAGACTGCTACATCTCTGCTACCATTTGGAATTACAGACTGTGACTCACCTGTACATATATTGTACCTGCTTTAACCTCTCAGTAACTCTAATTTCTTTTTCTTAGCTAATAAACTGTTTATTACTTTACTATAGAATTGGCTACAGGTGTTGTCTTTGGCGTAAGATCTAGGGTACTAGTTGACCTGGGGTAAGTGACTGGGCTCTCAGGACTGGAAGCAACCTGAACGTGGTGTGATTTTTGGAGTGACCATTTATCTCAAAGTCCAGTTTGTCAGGGTGGCAAGATAGATTGGAGAGTCCAAGGGGACTGTCTGATTCCATGGTCAGACTGGGATAGTGATCCAGGAGTTCACATTTGTTACTGGCTTGGTGAAATCTAATTAGAAACCACATCACTGGCTTGGGGTGTCTGCCCTGGTTTCTGACAGTCTGCCCTGAGGCAGGTGCTCATGGTGGTGGACTATTCCAGACAGTGTGACAGTCTCGTCCCCAGGCAGACACACATACCTGGGCTCTGGCATCTGGGCTGAATCCAAAGGATGTCAGTGCAGCCATTGTCATGTTGTTCATGATCACCTGATGCATCTGGGCATTTTGTATCATCATGAACTCTATCAGATCTGCCAGGGGAAAAGAACAACCCCTCACTATAGAGCTGGGTGAGAATGAGCGAGAAAAGCCATTCGCTCAGAGCAACAGAAGGGGTTTGACTGACTAATGCCAAACTATTTGCTGACTGTTGTGCACGCCCGGAGCTCCTAGAAGATCGATAAGAGGCTGTTAATCATATCTTAGGAGACATGGCCATTCCTTTGCTGTGTCACGAATTCCTGTTGCTGGTTTCAGGAATTGCAGCAGTCAGCTGTGATCTCGTAAGAGCATGAAACAAAATGTTCGGAAACAGCGGCCAGTATGAAAATAGCCTAAGAGCAACTGGAATCTTTGGGAGCAGTTGAGTCAGCAACATTAAACCAGCTGTGTGATGCTTCCCGGGGATGACCAGGGTTGGGAGGCACATCGCTACCATCTGCTCCTAACATGAGGCTTGTCTGTGCCTGCCAGGGGTCAGCTCCCCACCTCCACCGGCAACGGGCAACACAAGCCCTTGTCTCTCAGCCTGTCCACTCTGCTGGTTAGCAACAGGGACATGCCCAGCCCCGAGCATCCCCCCCACGGCTCAATGGATAGTGATCAATGGTTCCATGTCTAGTTGGCAGCCGGTATCAAGTGGAGTGCCCAAGGGGTCCGTCCTGGGGCTGGTTTTGTTCAATATCTTCATTAATGATCTGGAGGATGGTGTGGATTGCACCCTCAGCAAGTTTGCAGATGACACTAAACTGGGAGGAGTGGTAGATACGCTGGAGGGTAGGGATAGGATACAGAGGGACCTAGACAAATTAGAGGATTGGGCCAAAAGAAATCTGATGAGGTTCAACAAGGACAAGTGCAGAGTCTTGCACTTAGGATGGAAGAATCCCATGCAGTGCTACAGACTAGGGACTGAGCATCTAGGCAGCAGTTCTGCAGAAAAGAACCGAGGGGTTACAGTGGACAAGAAGCTGAACATGACTCAACAGTGTGCCCTTGTTGCCAAGAAGGTTAATGGCATTTTGGGCTGTATAAGTAGAAGCACCTCCAGCAGATCGAGGGATGTGATCATCCCCCTCTATTTGACATTGGTGAGGCCTCACCTGGAGTACTGTGTCCAGTTTTGGGCCCCACACTACAAGAAGGATGTGGAAAAATTGGAAAGAGTCCAGCGGAGGACAAACAAAATGATTAGGGGGCTGGAGCACATGACTTATGAGGAGAGGCTGAGGGAACTGGGATTGTCTAGTCTGCAGAAGAGAAGAATGACGGGGGATTTGATAGCTTCTTTCAACTACCTGGAAGGGGGTTCCAAAGAGGATGGAGGTAGACTGTTCTCAGTGGTACCAGATGACAGAACACGGAGTTATGGTCTCAAGTTGTGGTCTCAAGTTGGGGGAGGTTTAGGTTGGATATTAGGAACAACTTTTTCACTAGGAGGGTGGTGAAGCACCTGAATGGGTTACCTAGGGAGGTGGTGGAATCTCCTTCCTTTGAGGTTTTTAAGGTCAGGCTTGACAAAGCCCTGGCTGGGATGATTTATTTGGGGATTGGTCCTGCTTTGAGCAGGGGGTTGGCCTACATGACCTCCTGAGGTCCCTTCCAACCCTTATATTCTATGATTCTATGAATGGGTAAATACCCTCCCTGTGAAAAATGTACACTTTATTTCTATTCTGAAATTGTCTAGCTTCATCTTCCAGCCACTGAATCTCATTCTGCTTTTCTTTCCTACTAGATTAAATGTTCTCTCCATGTTTCTAATTTCTCCAGGCCCTTCTGGATTATTTCTCTGCCCTCGCTGGCTTCTATTATAACTCCCAACTGAGTATTATTTGCGTATTTAATTACCATGCTGATCACCCCCTGTATCCGGCAGAGCCCAGCCTGCCTGCTATGAACTGAGCCTGCTATATAAATCTTGGTGGTTAATATGCTTTACTCTGTAGTAAAAATTTGCCTGCAAAAAGGTCTGCTTCAATTTGCCTGGTAATGAAACATTCTGGCAGAGGCATTGGAGGCAGTTGAGAGAGAACTAATAAGGGTCACCTATGATGACATGGTGGCCGCGACTCTTAGGAGAAAAGTACTTGCTGGAAGTTTTATGAGATGCCTACCAGGAATGGGCAGGGAACCGGCTGTGTGAATGAAAGCTAACCTCCTCAAAGCGGCTATGGGAATAAGCTGTGACACTGGGTATTGGCTCAAGAGCAAAGATCATAGAATCATAGAATCATAGAATATCAGGGTTGGAAGGGACCCAAGAAGGTCATCTAGTCCAACCCCCTGCTCGAAGCAGGACCAATTCCCAGTTAAATCATCCCAGCCAGGGCTTTGTCAAGCCTGACCTTAAAAACCTCTAAGGAAGGAGATTCTACCACCTCCCTAGGTAACTCATTCCAGTGTTTCACCACCCTCTTAGTGAAAAAGTTTTTCCTAATATCCAATCTAAACCTCCCTCATTGCAACTTGAGACCATTACTCCTCGTTCTGTCATCTTCTACCATTGAGAACAGTCTAGAGCCATCCTCTTTGGAACCCCCTTTCAGGTAGTTGAAAGCAGCTATCAAATCCCCCCTCATTCTTCTCTTCTGCAGACTAAACAATCCCAGCTCCCTCAGCCTCTCCTCATAAGTCATGTGCTCTAGACCCCTAATCATTTTTGTTGCCCTTCGCTGGACTCTCTCCAATTTATCCACATTCTTCTTGTAGTGTGGGGCCCAAAACTGGACACAGTACTCCAGATGAGGCCTCACCAGTGTCGAATAGAGGGGAACGATCACGTCCCTCGATCTGCTCGCTATGCCCCTACTTATACATCCCAAAATGCCATTGGCCTTCTTGGCAACAAGGGCACACTGCTGACTCATATCCAGCTTCTCGTCCACTGTCACCCCTAGGTCCTTTTCCGCAGAACTGCTGCCTAGCCATTCGGTCCCTAGTCTGTAGTGGTGCATTGGATTCTTCCATCCTAAGTGCAGGACCCTGCACTTATCCTTATTGAACCTCATCAGATTTCTTTTGGCCCAATCCTCCAATTTGTCTAGGTCCTTCTGTATCCTATCCCTCCCCTCCAGCGTATCTACCACTCCTCCCAGTTTAGTATCATCCGCAAATTTGCTGAGAGTGCAATCCACACCATCCTCCAGATCATTTATGAAGATATTGAACAAAACCGGCCCCAGGACCGACCCCTGGGGCACTCCACTTGACACCGGCTGCCAACTAGACATGGAGCCATTGATCACTACCCGTTGAGCCCGACAATCTAGCCAGCTTTCTACCCACCTTATAGTGCATTCATCCAGCCCATACTTCCTTAACTTGCTGACAAGAATACTGTGGGAGACCGTGTCAAAAGCTTTGCTAAAGTCAAGAAACAATACATCCACTGCTTTCCCTTCATCCACAGAACCAGTAATCTCATCATAAAAGGCGATTAGATTAGTCAGGCATGACCTTCCCTTGGTGAATCCATGCTGACTGTTCCTGATCACTTTCCTCTCATGTAAGTGCTTCAGGATTGATTCTTTGAGGACCTGCTCCATGATTTTTCCAGGGACTGAGGTGAGGCTGACTGGCCTGTAGTTCCCAGGATCCTCCTTCTTCCCTTTTTTAAAGATTGGCACTACATTAGCCTTTTTCCAGTCATCTGGGACTTCCCCCGTTCGCCACGAGTTTTCAAAGATAATGGCCAAGGGCTCTGCAATCACAGCCGCCAATTCCTTCAGCACTCTCGGATGCAACTCGTCCGGCCCCATGGACTTGTGCACGTCCAGCTTTTCTAAATAGTCCCTAACCACCTCTATCTCCACAGAGGGCTGGCCATCTCTTCCCCATTTTGTGATGCCCAGCGCAGCAGTCTGGGAGCTGACTTTGTTAGTGAAAACAGAGGCAAAAAAAGCATTGAGTACATTAGCTTTTTCCACATCCTCTGTCACTAGGTTGCCTCCCAAAGATGTTTGCAGTGATGTTGTAGCTAGGTTGTGTGATGGGCTGGATCACAGAAACTCCCTGGGAGCTGCCACCTGATGTGCCAAGACTACTTCTGCCTCTGCTTTCCTGCACAGTCAGCTTCATCGCCCTGCCTGGTTTGAGCCAGACCCGCTAGCCTGCTGCAAACCCCAACCCAGGTCTGAACCACATTCCCTAACAGCTGTAGACTTAACTGAAAGCAATTTAAGAAGTGTTCCTGCCTTTAACACTCAGATGCCCAACTTCCAATGGGGTCCAAACCCTAAATAAATCCGTTTTAAATAAATCCCTAAATAAACTCATAAATTGTTCGCCCTCTATAACACTGATAGAGAGATATGCACAGCTGTTTGCCTCCCCAAGTATTAATACATACTCTGGCTTAATTAATAAGTAAAAAGTGATTTTATTAAATACAGAAAGTAGGATTTAAGTGGTTCCAAGTAGTAACAGACAGAACAAAGTGAATTACCAAGCAAAATAAAATAAAATACGCAAGTCTATGTCTAATCAAACTGAATACAGACAAAAACCTCACCAATTCCAGTAAGCTCTCTTTTACAGACTAGCCTCCTTCTAGTCTGGGTCCAGCAAGCACTCACACCCCCTGTAGTTATTGTCCTTTGTTCCAGTTTCTTTCATTTATCCTTGGGGATGGAGAGGCTATCTCCTTAGCAGGGCCGGCTCTAGGATTTTTGCCACCCCAAGCTCCAAGAGCGCAACTGCTCAAGAAAAAAAAAAAGGATGGCTGGAATGCCACCCCTGGAATTGTGCCGCCCCAAGCATGTGCTTGCTTTGCTGGTGCCTAGAGCTGGTCCTGCTCCTTAGCCAGCTGAAGACAAAATGGAGGGGTCTCCCCAGGACTTAAATAGACTTTCTTTTGTGGGTGGTGACCCCCTCCTCTCTCCTCTGCAAAGTCCAGCTCCAAGATGGAGTTCTGGAGTCACCTGGGCAAGTCACATGTCCATGTATGACTCAGTTTTTACGGCGGAAGCCATTGCCCACATGGTATCTTGAATGTCTCCAGAAAGACTTCCTATGTGGATTGGAGCATTCCAAGATGCATTGTTCCTTAAGTGCTTCTTGATTGGGCACTTAACTTTGTGAATTCCTTTCTCCAGGAACAGACCAAATGCTCTACTCAGGTTATTTAGAAATCAAGCCAGTACACAGCCAATATTCATAATTCAAATACAAAAATTATACATGCACACAAATAGGATTAATAGATTCAGTAGATCGTAACCTTTACATAGATATGTTACATGGCATATGTAGCATTGAACATATTCCAGTTATGTCATATATATTCATAAGCATATTTCCATAAAGCCTTATGGGGGGCAACGTCACAGGTCGGTCCCAGGATATTAGAGACACAAGGTGGGGGAGGGAATGTCTTTTATTGGACCAACTTCTGTGGGTGGAAGGGACAAGTTGTCTAGATTCACAGAGCTCTTCCTCAGGTCTTCTCGTCAGCCCCTCATAAGTGCCTCAGCTCCCCCTTGATGTCCTGTTTTGTGACAGCTCCTGCCTCTTCCTCATGCACTGGAGGATGACTCCAGAGTGTGCTTTTTGCTCAGCCTGTGGCTACCTCCAGGAGTGGCAGAACTAAGGGCTCTAATGGGGGTGGGGCAACAGTGCCCGAACCGTGGCCCTGCCCCCCACACCCCCCATTTCCCCGAGGCCCTGCCCCCACCCCGCCCCTTCCTTCTGAGGCCCTGCCCCGATGCTCCCCCTTCTCCCTGAGCCTCTGCTGTCAGGCTGCCCATTCCCCCTGAGGCCCTGCTCCCGTGCCACCTCTTCCCCCCAAGACCCTGCCCCCGACTTGCTCCTCTCCACCCCTCCTCCGTGTCTCTTGCCCTTATAGCTGGTAAAATGGGGGGGGCATGGCCCCTGGACTCCCCTGTTCTTGTGCCCCTGGCTACGTCTCTTGCTGATCACTCAGGAAGGTGAAGGGGGCAGTGTAGGGGAATCGTTATTTTGAACATTCAAACACTTTGCACCCCTGGACGCCCTCTCTGAGATGGAACCTCTTGTCCCTCCCTGGGCAGGGGCTGGACATTGCAAGCCTGCAATGCTTCCCTGTTCTCTAACTGACTAAAGAACCCAGTGCACAGAGAGCAGTATTTGCAGAGACGGGATTTGCTGGGCTAAAGGTGGATGGGGCCAGATTCCACCACTGTCAGACACAGAGGAAGGGAGCAGGGGTGGGATGCAGGGATTCAGGGGAGGGCGCAGAGGGAAAGGCCTTGAGGAGGATTTAGTCAGCATTCCCTGGCTCACCCACCATTCCCACACTGGAGTAGGGTTTGGGTGGCCTTAAGGAAGGGGAAGGCAAAGTTCAAGGAAGACCAGCCCCTTTCCACCCATGACATCACAGCAGCTCCACCTGGCAGGCTCTGGACTAGGAACAAAGAGGACACCCCAAGTGATAAAGAACTGCGCAAAGTCTAAACCAAGAGAGCGAACTGTGTCCAGAAGGAAAATGACAGCAGCCAGTACATGAGATTCATGCTGCTGCTGAAGAGCCTCATTAACCTGGTGGAAGAGTTCAATTATCTTTAATGTTATCAGCAATTCAGTATGAGCCTGGGGATATTGATGTAATGCACCAAAGACTGGATCGCTGCCACATGCAATCTCTGTAACCCGAGGTGTCCTACCCTTATAAGGTGGGGTGTGGGGCCAAAGGAGACACCGAATCTGCCATTACAACATTGGGGGGGTTCTGGGGGCTAACATTAGCTACTACCGGTCCTGTTGGAGTCAAATTACAGCTCTGTAGAATGTCTGTTCTATCTCTTAAAGCCATAAACGCTTGTGCATACAGATGTTCATTCTATTTACCCGTTCGCTGACAAAACAAAACTAATTGGAGGATCATATTGTAATTGATTGACCCTCCCGGTGGCCACCGTTCCTGGTACTCTAGCCGATATTGAGGCCAGTCTACTGTACAAAACCTTTTCAATTTGCTTTTAGTCATTGGATCTGATCCAAATGCTTTCCAGTTTGCTAGAATGCATTCTAGGGGCGTGCACTGTGCCCTGCCTGTAGTACTTCTGTCCCTGTCCCATATTCCTGGACGACACTGGGCGTCCCCAGGTCTTAACAGAGAAAGTCCAGCCCACTGGACTGTTCCTACCTTTTCCACAGGACCGGTTCCTCACCGTCGCCTGCAGTTGCTTCTCCTCTATAGGGGCGCATTGCACCGTTGTGCCCTCCGGGATCGAGCAAATCGCGTCTCCTCCGAGGCCTCCCGATGAACTCACCGATGCACGCTGGGCGTCGGTTGTCGCCGCAATCTGTCGACCACCAGGAGGGGTCCGGGCAAGGCTAAATAGCAGCCTCTCGCCCACCCAGGGACGCCAAGAACTGTTGCAGGCACAGAGTGCCCGAGGCAAGCACCAGCTGGGTTCATTGCCCCGTGTGCATCGCGCCAATGACCACAATGGGGTGGAGAAGCAGAGAGATTTATTTGGAGCTCCAAACAGGGCGCAGGGAGACTAACCTGTCTCAAATCCTGCAGCAGCGCATGCAGATTCCAGTATACATTTTATACCTTTGCCTATTTCACTACACAAGCTTATGCAACCAATTACCTGTTGCCCCATACAATACCGTAGCCAATCAGCTAAAGCAGCCAGTTGTGTTTTTCCTCAGTAGCATTGCCCGAGCCTTGCCTTATTTGGTCCTATTTGTTACTGGTTTTTGCTAAACTTTTCTGCCTTATCTATCTGTTTCCCAGGCAGAAGCTGGCCTTGGCTGGCGAGCCGTGTGCAAACCTGTCTGTTTGTGTGCTAGCTTCCTCAGTGTTATGCAGGATCACAGAGGATTCAAGGAGCAAAGGGGCCTTGGTTTATCCGGGCCTAGAGCAGGAGGGCTTCCTTGACACTCGTGGTCTTCCACCCTCCCAAGTTACCTCGTGTAGAGCCCAGTGTCCCCAACACCCATATTCCCCCTGAGCCTCTGAATGATTGTGGTTTGATCTGAACAAATATCCATGGCAGATGGCAGGCGGTTCATAAACCATTCCTGTCTGATGCTAGCACTAGTGCAGACACACAGCCGTGCCCAAGGCAGGCTGCAGCTCTCCAGCCTAGGGAGCTGCGGAAGCACAAAAGTCTTCACGTCATCTACCGCCCCGCAGCTCCAGCCCGCCAGCAGAGCAAAGGGGGGGAAAAAAGGGTCCAGCCAAGCAGCAGAGCAAAAACAGCTAACTAAGCAGAGCAGAGCAAATGCCCCGTGGCACAGTGGTATGATGCCCCCTGGAAGTTGGCACTCAGGGCAACCACCTGGCTTGCCCACCCCTAGAACTCTCCCTGCCCCCCTTTTCCCAATAACCATCTCCACACAGACATTTCCTGATCTACTTACATATCTGGGGTTTCAAATGAGTAGTTTCTAGGTATGATACTGATAGTTTTTCATACCTGGCCCAAGCTTCTTACAGCATAGCTCTGCCCTGTCCTTCTCTCCCTGGGAAAACAACAACAGACAGACAAAAGGGGAGTCCTTTCAATTTTAAAAAGTTCTAGCCTTCCCATTGGCTCTTTTGGCCAGGTGCCCACTCACTTCCTTTTAACTATGCATAGCAGTGAGACTTTTTAACCCTTTACAGGTAGAGCAATTAGAGAACAGTTACTGTCATAAATATAAAGGGAAGGGTAACAACCTTTATGTATGCAGTAATATAAAATCTCTCTTTGCCAGAGGTACAGAATCTCCTTACCTTTAAGGGGTTAATCAGTTCAATTAACCTTGCTGGAACCTGACCAGAAGGACCAATGGGAAAAGAAGATACTTTCAAATCTGGGGGGAGGGGGAAAGGCTTTTTTTTTGTGCTCTGTGTGTGTTCTCTCGGGAGACAAAGAGAGAGACCAAGCAAGTAATCCAGCTCCTACTGAATGATACATCTAAAATTACAGGAATAGTAAGTAATAGCAAGGGAATGCATTAGAGTATCTTTTGTTTTAGCTTGTGAATTTTCCCTATGCTTAGATGGAAGGTTTATCCCTGTATTTTGTAACTTTAAAGTTTTGCTGAGGGGAGAATCCTCAGTGTTTTGAATCTGATTACCCTGTAAAATTACCTTCCATCCTGATTTACAGAGGTGCTTCTTTTACTTTTTTTCTTTATAATAAAGTTCTGTTTTTTTAAGAATCTGATTGGTTTTAGTGTCCTAAAAACCCAGGGATTTGGTCTGTGATCACCTGTACCAACTGGTGAGGATATTATTCTCAAACCTCCCCAGGAAAGGGGGCGAAGGGGCTTGGGGGAAATATTTTGGGGAACAGGAACTCCAAGTGGTTCTTTTCCTTGAATCTTTGTCTAACTCACTTGGTGGTGGCAGCGAATACCGTCCAAGGACAAGAAGGGATTTGTGCCTTGGGGATGTTTCAACCTAAGCTGGTAGAAATAAGCTTAGGGGGTCTTTCATGTGGGTCCCCACATCTGTACCCCAGAGTTCAGAGTGGGGAGGGAACCCTGACAGCTACTAAGGGGGATTTTATAGCTACTGACTGTCTGGGTGTCCATAAAAGGGAGCTACTCCCTCCCCCCTTCATTTATCACATGCCCCCCAAATCACAGACAGTGTTGACCAGCCTGGTTCAAGTCAGGTCCACACTGGCTGGGATTTCTTCCTGAAGGTTTAAGAAAACAGAGTTAATAAGATACATGCACCTCTAATTTTACTAATAATTACATGAAGAACTAAACAGTATTTTCCACATTTTAAGGACTACAATGACTTACAATACAGGGGCATTTTTACCCAGCTGATTCTGGGAAACCTTCCCCGGAGAGTGCATCAGCCACTTTGTTAGAGAATCCTGAAATGTGTTGTATTTCAAAATCGAAGTCTTGAAGAGCTAAACTCCACTGAAGAAGTTTTTTGTTGGTCTCTTTGACTGTGTGAATCCACTTCAGTGCAGCATGGTCAATCTGCAGGTGGAAACGCCGTCCCCAAATGTCTGGGCGTAGCTTCTCCAGAGCATACACAATGGCGTAACATTCTTTTTATGAGACTGACCAGTGGCTTTCCCTCTCAGAAAGTTTTTTGCTGAGGAATTTGACATGATGCAATTGTCAGTCTGGTCCTTCCTGCATTAAAACTGCTCCTACACCACGCTCGGACACATCTGTGGTTACAATGAAAGGTTGGTCGAAGTCCGGGGCCCTTAGTACAGGGTCAGATGTAAGGGCCGCCTTAAGTTAGTTAAAGGCTTTTTGACACTTCTGTGATGAAGTGGGGCATTCTCTTGTTTTTTCCTTGTTTTCCAATGGTTTGCATGCAGAGAGGGTGGGACTCAGTTTCCCTGGGTGTTACTGGTTTAACAAGGTGATGGGAGAGGGAGTCTGTTGTTACAGAGGACCAGCGACGGAACTTGGGACCCCAGCCCATGGTCTGGAGAATGGATATCCCAGAAACTGGAGACCTGGTGACCGGGGGGCCCAGCTTGGGAGTCACAGCCGGTTCTGGCCAGTGGGAGGACAATGGGCTGTGAAGAGAGGACCCTGGTGACCTAACCAGCCGGTTCCAGCCAGAGGGGGCCAGAGGACAGAAGAGGGGAGAGGAGGCCCAGGGGACCCTGTTTACCTGGAGAGAAGACAATGGACAAGACGGGACTTGGGGCCAGTGATATCAGATGCCCATCTGGGAAGCAGGGGGGCTCTGGGCTGGGGAGAGAGAGCAGGCAGAGCCCACCTGGATGCAGGGGAGACTTGGATGTGCTGTGCTGAGGGAGGCCAGGCCTGAGGGCCCTGAGAGTTTCCTATGCTGTGTTCAAACGCTCAATAAACCCTCCTGTTTTACACTGGCTGAGTGTCACTCCAGTCTAGAGAACAGGGTTGCATTATTCTCTTTGGGAGTGGAGGCCCCTGGGGTCCAGAGCGAGTGGACTCCCTGAGGGGGCTCACGGCGAGGAACAGGTGTGCTAAGGCTCGGAGAGGTGTGGCTCCAGGAGGTGGAGGGGCTTAATCCCCGAGAGTTGTCTCACTGAAGGGGGTTCCTCCCACGGGCCACACAGGGCCAAGAGTGGGCACGACCTGAGAGTCCGTATGAACTTCTCAAACCACTGAACTGCATTTGGCAGTTTTTTCCTGGTTAGGTCGGTCAAGGGGGTGGCAATTTGGCTGTAGTGTGGTACAAATCATCAGTAATACCTGGCCAAGCCCAGAAGGATTCGACCTGCTTCTTTGACTTAGGAACAGGTCAATTTTGGATAGCATTTACTTTAGCCTGTAGGGGGCTGATAGTTCCTTGACCCACCTGGTGTCCAAGGTACGTTACCCTGTTTAGGCCTATTGACATTTCTTGTCCTTAATGGTTAATCCTGCCTCCCTTAAGCGCTGGAAGACAGCTTGGATGTATTCCAGGTGTTCTGCCCCTGAATCTGAGAATATGGCCACATCATCAAGGTAGGCGACTGCAAATTCCCCAAATCCAGCCAGAAGGTTATCTACCAGTCTCTGGAAGGTGGCAGGTGCATTTCGTAGTCCGAAAGGGAGCACATTAAATTCATACAGCCCTACATGGGTGATGAAGGCTGACCTTTCCTTTGCTGCTGTCATAACCATATAGCTAAGGGTAGCCTAGAATTCCTCCTTACCTGTAAGGGGTTAAGAAGCTCAAATAAACTGGTTGGCACCTGACCAAAAGGACCAATGGGGAAAGAAGATACTTTCAAATCTGGGGGGTGGGGGTGGGAAGGCTCTGTTGGTGTGTTTCCTGGGCAAGCAGAGAAGCATCAGGTCAGAAAACTCCTTCTCCTAAAATCATCCTAAAATGAGTCTCAATATTGCAAAAAGAGTAAGTAAATAAGGCAAGGCGCGTTAGATTATCTTTCATTTTTAGCTTGTGAATTTTCCCTGTGCTAAGAGGGAGGTTTATCCCTGTTTTTTTGTAACTTTAAAGTTTTGCCTAGAGGGGAATCCTCTGTGTTTTAAATCGGATTACCCTGTAAAGTTACCTTCTATCCTGATTTTACAGAGGTGCTTCTTTTACTTTTTTTTTATAATAAAGTTCTGTTTTTTAAGAATCTGGTTTACCTATCTGGTTGGTAGATTATTCTCAAGCCTCCCCAGGAAAGGGGGTGAAGGGGCTTGGGGGGATATTTTAGGGAAACAGGAACTCCAAGTGGTTCTTTTCCTGAATCTTTGTCTAACTCACTTGGTGGTGGCAGCAGTACCCATCCAAGGACAAGGAAGGATTTGTGCCTTGGGGAAGTTTTTAACCTAAGCTGGTAGAAATAATCTTTGGGGGTCTTTCATGCAGGTCCCCACATCTGTACCCTCGAGTTCAGAGTCGGAAGGGAAACCTGAAAGCTGCGTGGTATTTCAGGCTCTGGTTGAGCTTCTTGCGCCGGTTTAGCTGCTACTGCAGGGGCAGGCTCTGTGGAGCCCTTTGGTGCTGGCTCCCCTGACTCTGGAGGGGTTGCAAGCATGGGCTTTGGTGCTGACGGCTCCACCAGTTCTGATCCTTGTGCTGGTTTTGGCTGGGTCCCAGGAACTGGATCTACAACCGCTGTCATAGCTGCCATGGTCTGGGGTCTGGTTCCACCTCCTCTGGCTGGGTCCCCAGGCCTGTGATATCAGGGGACACAAACGGTGTCCTTGTAGGAGGCTCAGGAATGGAGTGATGTGTGGAGGCCTGTATAGCCTGTCTGTGAGTGACCATCCCCACCCTTTTTGTTCCCCCTCACAGGGTTGGCTAAGTCTTCTCCCAGCAGCATGGGCATGGGATAATCGTCATAGACCGCAAAAGTCCATATTCCTGACCAGCCGTTGTACTGGACAGACAACTTGACTGTAGGCAAGTTAAAAGAGTTGGCCTTAAAGGGTTGCACTGTCACTTGGGCCTCCTGGTTGATGAATTTGGGATCCACCAGGGATTGGTGGATAGCTCACACCTGTACTCCAGTGTCTCTCCAAGCAGTAATCTTCCTCCCGCCCACACTCACAGTTTCCCTTCACTCTGGGGGTATTTGTGAGGCATCTGGGCCTGAAGGCTCTCGGTGGGATCCCAGGGTGATGAGTTGCAGTCAGCTGGTGCTCTTGAGGCAGTTGGCCTTCACATGCCCCAGCTCATTACATTTAAAGCATCACCCAGCTGACTGTGGGCTGGGGTGAGATGGGTGGTTAGAGAGTGGGGTGATGGGACGAGAGAGCATCTGGGATCTCCCTGGCTGTGTGGAGGGCTCCTCCTGGCGAGGTGGGGCCTTGGGCTGACTCCGATGGTGGGGTGTAGTCTCGGGTTGCCCCTTCTGGTATCCCCACCAACTGCTACTAGCTTTCTTCTTCTCCACCACCTCCACCCATTTGGCTCCAATCTCCCCCACCTCAATTACAGTTCTGGGCTTCCTATCTAGGATGTACCTTTCTATTTCCTCATGAACACCCTCTAGGATCTCCTCCATTTGCATTAGGGGAGACAGATCTTCCAGAGCCTTAACACTGTCTCCTGATATCTAGGCATCCCAATTTTTTACAATGTGCTAGTCGTGTCAGGAAAATGCCACATCTGGTTTCCACTTTAGGGCTCTGAACCACCGATGGGCCTGCTCGGGTGTTAGCCCCATCCTGATTCTGGCCTTTTGTTTAAAAAAAGTTCATACTCATTCATGTGCTCTTTTAGCATTTCACCTGCCACCTCTGCTAAGGGTCCACTGAGTTGTGGGCTCAGCTCCACCATATACTGCTCTGGAGGGATGTTGTATCCGAGGCAGACCCTTTCAAAATTTTCTAAGAAGACCTCTGTATCATCACCTATCTTGTATGTGGGGAATTTCTTGGAATGGGGAGCGGTACCTGGAGGAGGACTGTTAGGGCGACCCGGTTGACCCAGCTTAGTCCTTTCCAGCTGTAAAGATGCTAGCTCTGGAGGGACAAAACTGAGCGTATCAATTCAGGACAAATTGCTTAAAGCATGGCAGTTACAGCACAAGGCTGGGTTTCCTCTACTATTAAGGCACACCAAACCAGCCAAACAGAGAGGACTTTGGTCTCAACCCACTGGCTAAACATAAGTCATACAAGCAATTCCCTTAGACACTCCAGTTTCCAGGAACCACCACTAGTGCCACTCGTTATGGGGATGAATGGTTATGAAAACCATTACCCCAGTAAAAGAAAAAAGATTCTCCCGATCCCAAATGACCAAGGCCCAGACCTAGGTCAATACACAAGTTAAATCTTACCCACAAATCATGCTGTTGCCAATCCTTTAGAATCTAAAATCTAAAGGTTTATTCATAAAAAGAAAGACATATAGATGAGAGCTAAAATTGGTTAAATGGAATCAATTACATACTGTAATGACAAAGTTTTTGGTTCAGGCTTGTAGCAGTGATGGAATAAACTGCAGGCTTAAATTAAGTCTCTGGAGTACATCCACGGCTTGGATGAGTCATTCAGTCCTTTCTTCAGAGCTTCAGTGTAGCAAAGTTCCTCCAGAGGTAAGAAGTAGGATTGAAGACAAAATGGAGGGGTTTCCAGGGCCTTTCATATTCTTTCTCTTGTGGGCGGAAACCCCTTTGTTCTCCTGTGCAAAATCACAGCAACAAGATGGAGTTTGTAGCCACATGGGCAAGTCACATTTCCATGCATGACCCAGTTTGCAGACGGCAGCCATTGCTCACATGCAACCTTGAATGCCCCTGGAAAGCGCAGGTGTGGATTGGCATCTCCCAAAGTCCATTGTCAGTTAAGTGTTTCTTGACTGGGCACGTAATCTAAAAATTCCTTTCTTAAGAAGCTGACCAAATGCTTCACTAATGCTACTTAGAATCAAACACATTGAGATAGTACATAGCCAATATTCATAACTTCAAATACAAAAATGATACATGCATACAGATAGCATAATCATAACCAGCAAATCATAACCTTTTCTTAGATACATCACACAACAAACTTTGTACAATATTTGCTGCAAATGTATAACAGTGGTTGCAACAATGATCTATACAGTCACAGTTTATGTCAAAAATATCACACCAGATCTAAGTGCTTCAGCTCTGTCTCCGCTTCTAAGTGCTTCGCCTCCATTTCCACCTCCAAGCACTTTATCTCTCTCCTCTCCTCTGCCTCCAAGCGCTTCATCTCTAGGAAGAAATTCCTGTCTTCCGCAGTTAGAACTTGGTCTGGGTTAAGAGCATCCCTCCACCTTGGTATCTGGATCTCGGGTTGGGGAGGGGTGACCATTCTCTCCAGGAAAATCTCCAGTCCCCCATCCCCTCCCTGCATTTCTATCATGGTGCTGGATGTCTGGGCTTGATCTGGGTCTGTCTTCTCCTTGGCGTGCCGCTTTGGGAAGACTGGTTGGTCTAGGGTTTCAGTGCACAGGGCTGCCCTACTCTAGCCTAGCTATTTTGTTGCCACAAAGCTACAAAAAAAAATGAACTGCTTGTTGGACTCCCTGGCTTTGCAGGCTGAACCCTTTGCGTCCCAGTTCCCCCTCAGGCAGCAAAGAAAAGATAAGAAAAGAAAAGAAAAATCCCTGGCTTTGCAGGCTGCCAAAAGGAAAAATGTGTCCTTTTAAAATCCTGAGGCCTGTACCTCTGGTTCAAAATGATCCCACATCTCTGCCACCATGTCAAGGCTGATTCCTCACTCTGACACTTTGAGTGCAGAAGGTGGGGGCCCGCAAGGACTCTAAAAATTAATACTTGCCATTCCAGGCTTGTATTAAACTCCCAAGGTTACAGCTTTTCTCTGACCTTGGATTGGTAGATGCTGCCAGCACCCAAGTGCAAAAACCCCTTTGGGCTCACTTGGGAATTCCTTCCTGTGGGGTACCCTTAAGCCCTTTCACCCCCGCTCTGGGGAAGATCCGAGAAAGAAAAAAAAAGAAATCAGCTGTTGCCACCAGCTAGTTTAAAAAAAAAAGTGCACAGACCTCTTAAGACACAAAACTCCAATTCTGTTCTTAAAAAAGGTAAATTTTATTTTTTTTAAAAAAAGGAAGAAAATACATCTGGGAACTCAGGCTATTGCTAAATTTAAAAAGAGAAAATACATGGATTAAGAACCAAGAATAGCGTTCTTAAAGTCCAGCTTAAAGGTTACAAGCAAAACAAAAGCATCTGGGGTTAGCAGAGAGGAATCCACAAGCCATAAAGAAATAAAAGAGATAAACCTAATCACGTCGTCTTATACATTTCCTGATCTACTTACATATCTGGGGTTTCAAATGGGTAGTTTCTAGGTATGATACTGATGGTTTTTCATATTTGGCCCAAGATTCTTAAAGCATAGCTCTGCCCTGTCCACCTCTCCCCAGGAGAACAACAACAAACAGACAGAAGGGGAGTCCTTTCAATTTTAAAAAGTTCTAGCCTTCCCACTGGCTCTTTTGGCCAGGTGCCCACTCACTTCCTTTTACCTGTGCATAGCAGTGAGACTTTTTAACCCTTTACAGGTAGAGCAATTAGAGAATAGCTACTAAGAGGGATTTTATAGCTATTGGCTGGATGGGTATCCATAAAAGGGAACTACCCCTCCCTGCCTTCATTTATCACACCCATGTATCATCGTTTTCCGGGAGAGGGTGAAATGGTTGGATTTGATGGCTGGCTCTCTGTGGGGCAGGTCAGTGGGGAAGCAGGCAAAGTGACTTGCTGACATCATCTCCTGGGGAGTGTGGGGCACAGCCAGGAGCTGAAGCCAGATCTGCTGTGTCCCAGGACAAGGACTTGGCCGCAAGGCCAGCTCCTACTTCCTGTCCCTGCCTTACTGCCCTACCGGCCAGCCTTACACCATGCAGTACACACAGTCAGCGGGCTCCGGATGGAGGAAGATACCATTCAGAGGAAAGGTGTCAAAATCTGGCCCTAAACACCTATTCCCCATTTTATACCCCGCTGACTGTCCTGTCTGCTTGCTAGCACTGGCATATCTGCCCACCCCCCTCCTTTGTACCCACCCAGCTGTCACTAAATTCGCCACCCTAATCTGAACTTCTGATCTCTCCTCTCTACTGGTTGGCAGCTCTGTGAGTTTGGGCTCCTCTGTGCTATTAATCCATGTGGCATTTATACTGCTTTCCAGATCATTAATTGAGACATACAGGTCCCAGCGTGATCCCTGTGGGCCCCCATTTACTGCCTCCCCCACATTTCAGAGCTGCACCATTAATAATTACTCACAGTTTGCTGTGTGACAGCCCATTTCCTCCTCCCACTCCCCTCAGCACTCACTCGGGTATTTCTATTCAAACAGGTGACTCCTACCGCCTCAGAGCTTTGCATGAAGCCTGGCTTAGTGCCCTGGATCCATTGTGCTCTGCCTTTTGTTCACCAGGCCTGTAGGTCTGCCAGGGCATCCTGCACTGTGTGACACACTCACCATTGTAAGGGTCCCACATGTTACTCAGAACTCATGGTTCTTCCCTCTGGTGTTTGCCTCAATTCCTGTATTGTCCATTCTGAGATCTCATCTGGGCTTGGAGTCAGCCAGGCTGATTATCTGCTTAATAACATTCCCTTCAGAACCAGGAAAAGCACCTGAATGAGAAGTCGTGGCTAAAGGTATTTTAATAGAAATAAAAGGAGAGGACTTCATGTTTCTAAAATTAAACTGGCCACAGAGAGAACAGACAGAATTGCCCCTGCCTGCTCCCTGACCCTAGGATGCTGCATCCCACGAGCCTGTGGCTGCTCCTTGACCCCAGGACACCACATCCCACAGGTCTCTGGCCGCTCCCTGACCACCAGGACGCTGTGTCCCATCGGCCCCTGGCCGCTCCCTGACCTGGAACGCCACTTCCCACAGGCTGCTGGCCGCTGCCTGACCCTGGACGCTGTGTCCCATGGGCCCCAAATCTCTCCCCCGCACAGGGACTAGGCACAGAGTTGGGGGGGCCCTGCTAGGGAGCCCAGAAGTTTCCCTGTGAAGATCCTGCTCTTTCAGCTCAGCCCTGATGAGTCTCACTTGCTAAATTTCTGGCTCCCTCCCCCAGCTGTTAAAGACTGCTCCCAGCTGGGCACCATGTGTCTGCATGACGGGCCATTGCAAATGAGGGAGGGGTGTGGCAGGTGCCCTGAGCACAGAGCTCATCTACCAGGCAGCAGCCCCAGTGAGCCACTTACTTTAAACCTGGAATCTGGGGGCAGGGTGCAATGGAACAGCCAGGGCTGACAGTCCATGGGTAGATGGGTGGTAGGCAGGCAGTGGGGATGGGGAGGGCAGAGCCAGTGAATGATCAAAGGCTTTCTTACCTGGAAAGTGTTTCCATGGATCTGCCTCCCAGCCACCCTGGGCAGGCAAACAGCAGCTAAAAAGTCTCTGGAGTGACTAATATCTAGAGGGGAGAGGAAGGGGGGCAGGGGAGGCATTTGGGTGCTGTTGCAGCATTATGAGGGCTCATGATTTTATTGTGAGTCTCACCGTTTTGGGTATTTTTCTGAAAGCCTCAGCTCCCAGAGTCCTGTGATCATGTGAGACTCTGGGCTTCATTTCAATTAGTTTGTAGCCATTGTGCTCATGGAGAAAAGCTTGGAGAGGCAGCCCCTCAGGGATCCAAACCCCCATGACAAATCACAAGACCCTGACAAGAGGGGCAGAACAGTGTCTCTGGAGCCAGGAGAGGACAGGTGCTGGAGGCCCATGTGGGGAGTGACATAAGAATGTAAGAGCGACCATACTGGGTCAGACCAAAGGTCCATCAAGCCCAGTATCCTGTCCTCTGACAGTGTCCAGTGGCAGGTGCCCCAAAAGGAACGAACAGACAGGTTATCATCAAGTGATCCATGCCCTGTCACCCAGTCCCAGCTTCTGGCAAACAGAGGCTAGGGACACCATTCCTGCCCATCCTGGCTAAAAGCCATTGATGGACCTATCTTCCATGAACCTATCTAGCTCCCTTTTGAACCCCGTTATAATATCGGCCTTCACAACACTCTCTAGCAGGAATTCCAGAGGTTAACAGTGCGTTGCATGAAAAAATACTTTCTTGTGTTTGTTTTAAACCTGCTACCTATTAATCTCATTTTGTGGCCCCTTGTTCTTGTATTATGAGGAGTAAATAACACTTCCTTATTTACTTTCTCTATGCCACTCATGATTTTATAGGCTTCTATCATATTCCCCCTTAGTCGCCTCTTTTCCAAGCTGAAAAGTCCCAGTCTTATTAATCTCGCCTCATACGGAAGCCATTCTATACCCCTAATCATTTTTGTTGCCCTTCTCTGAACCTTTTCCAATTCTAGTCTATCTTTCTTGAGATGGGGCAACCACATCTGCACACAGTATTCAAGGTGTGGGCGTACCATGGATTTATAAAGAGGCAATATGATATTTTCTGTCTTATTATTTATCCCTTTCTTGATTATTCCCAACATTCTGTTCAATTTTTTGACTGCTGCTGCACATTGAGTGGATGATTTCAGAGAACTATCCACAATGACTCCAAGATCTCTTTCTTGAGTGGTAACATAGAATCATAGAATATCAGGGTTGGAAGGGACCTCAGGAGGTCATCATAACAGCTAATTTAGACCCCATCATTGTATATGTATAATTAGGATTATGTTTTCCAATGTGCATTACTTTGCATTTATCAACATTAAATTTCATCTGCCATTTTGTTGCCCAGTCACACAGTTTTGTGAGATACTTTTGTAGCTCTTCACAGTCTGCCTGGGACTTAACTATCTTGAGTAGTTTTGTATCATCTGCAAATTTTGCCACCTCACTGTTTATCCCTTTTTCCAAATTGTTTATGAATATGTTAAATAGGTCTGGGCCCGGTTCAGATCCCTGGGGGACACCATTATTTACCTGGTTTCAGAGTAACAGCCGTGTTAGTCTGTATTCGCAAAAAGAAAAGGAGTACTTGTGGCACCTTAGAGACTAACCAATTTATTTGAGCATAAGCTTTTGTGAGCTACAGCTCACTTCATCGGATGCATACTGTGGAAACTGCAGAAGACATTATATACACAGAGACCATGAAACAATACCTCCTCCCACCCCACTCTCCTGCTGGTAATAGCTTATCTAAAGTGATCACTCTCCTTACAATGTGTATGATAATCAAGCTGGGCCATTTCCAGCACAAATCCAGGTTTTCTCACCCTCCGCCGCCCCCCCCCCCCCCACAAACTCACTCTCCTGCTGGTAATAGCCCATCCAAAGTGACCACTCTCTTTACAATGTGCCCATACACATTGTAAAGAGAGTGGTCACTTTGGATGGGCTATTACCAGCAGGAGAGTGAGTTTGTGTGTGGGGGAGCGGAGGGTGAGAAAACCTGGATTTGTGCTGGAAATGGCCCAGCTTGATTATCATACACATTGTAAGGAGAGTGATCACTTTAGGTAAGCTATTACCAGCAGGAGAGTGGGGTGGGAGGAGGTATTGTTTCATGGTCTCTGTGTATATAATGTCTTCTGCAGTTTCCACAGTATGCATCCGATGAAGTGAGCTGTAGCTCACGAAAGCTCATGCTCAAATAAATTGGTTAGTCTCTAAGGTGCCACAAGTACTCCTTTTCTTTTTGCATTATTTACCTGTGAAGGCTTGAGGAAGAAGAAGGAAGCAGAAGCAAGTGCGGGGTGGGGGGGGGATCTTTCTGCTCCCAGCAGTACAGACACACCAGCTCTCATCCTGCATTACAGAACATTATCTCAATGCTATGGCAATTCGATGCACAGCTGCTCAGGTGGTGACAGAGCTCAGGCCTTCGCTGGTGAGAGCTGCTAATGAGCCATGTGAAGTCAGTGGAGAGCTGAGGGGAAGAAGGTACAAAATGAAGACAATGGATTGCCTCCATTGCAGTGCAAGGCCTGCACAGTCCTGGCAGACAGCTTCCCAGGGCAAAGCACAGACCATGGGGCGGAGGGGAGAGGCAGGCTTGGGAACAGTGCAAGTGACAAAGAAACACAGGGGCAATGCCACATAAGAACCCTGCACTGCAGTAATGACAGCTGGCTTTTCTAGTCTTGTAGAGTATGCCAGGGGTGCAGACCCTCCCCAAGCCATTACTGCATTATTAGTGATAATTCTCCCTTTTTCATCTAGTAATGGCCCAGTACCATTGTTAGTGTTCTTTTTGTTCCTAGTATACTTTAAAAGCTCCTTATTGTCCTTAACTCTGCTGTCTATAGATTTCTCTTTGTGCCCCTTTGCTTCACTTATCAATTTTCTACCAGTCCTAGCTTCAGATTTATATTCATTACTATTAACTTCCCCTTTCTTCCATTTGTTATTATATTATATTTTCATAGATTCATAGATATCAAGGTCAGAAGGGACCATTATGATCATCTAGTTTGACCTCCTGCACAATGCAGGCCACAGAATCTCACCCATCCACTCCTGCAATAAACCACTCACCTATGTCTGAGCTCTTGAAGTCCTCAAATCATGGTTTAAAGACGTCAAGGTGCAGAGAATCCTCCAGCAAGTGACCCGTGCCCCATGCTACAGAGGAAGGCAAAAAAACCCCAGGGCCTCTTCCAATCTGCCCTGGAGGAAAATTTCTTCCCGACCCCAAATATGGCGATCAGCTGAACCCTGAGCATGTGGGCAAGATTCACCAGCCAGATATCCAGGAAAGAATTCTCAGTAGTAACTCAGATCCCACTCCATCTAACATCCCATCACAGACCATTGGGACTATTTACCATGAATAGTTAAAGATCAATTAATTGCCAAAATCACGTTACCCCATCATACCATCTCCTCGATAAACTTATCGAGTTTAATCTTGAAGCCAGATAGGTCTTTTGCCCCCACTGCTTCCCTTGGAAGGCTATTCCAGAACTTCACTCCTCTGATGGTTAGAAACCTTTGTCTAATTTCAAGTCTAAACTTCCCGATGGTCAGTTTATATCCATTTGTTCTTGTGTCCACATTGGTACTGAGCTTAAATAATTCCTCTCCCTCTCTGGTATTTATCCCTCTGATATATTTACAGAGAGCAATCATATCTCCCCTCAACCTTCTTTTAGTTAGGCTAAACAAGCCAAGCTCCTTGAGTCTCTTTTCATAAGACAGGTTTTCCATTCGTCGGATCATCCTAGTAGCCCTTCTCTGTCTTTTCTTCCCCTCTAAGCTAGGTCAGTTTTTTTAACCAATATGGACTTCTTCAGTTATGGGATTGTGGCTTTTTGAGCATCTAGCAAAGTATTCTTCAACAATTCCCAATTATCATTCATATTTTTCTAATTAAATTCTTCCTCCCAGCTGATTTGGCTAATATGTATATATATATATAACAGGTCTGGACTTTATTCTGTTTGCACATTATAAATGTGATCAAGTTATGATCATTTGTACCTAAACTACCATTAATTTTTAGTTCTTTGATTAATTCGCCTTTATCTCTTGAGATTAGGTTTAATATAGAATGCCTCCATGTTGGATGCAATGCTTTCTGAGTTAGGAAATTGTCATCTATATTATTTCCAAGGATGTTTTAGTGCTGGAAGCATGAGACCTGCAGCATGTGTCACTCAAATTGCAGTCCCCCAGGATCATGCAGTTGTTTTCCCTACATATTATAGAAAGGGCCAGTCATGCTGTTCCTGGTGTGATTTGATGGTCTGTAGCAGACACCAGCTAATACCCCATCTGGTGGGATTCCTTTTCAAATTAGGTTCAAGTCTGTAGCTGGCCTCAATCTTTTGACTCTGGGAAGCTCATATCTGAATATAGCCATTTTCTTCCCATCTGAGAAACACACAAGGGAGTTTTGGGGCCACAGTCAATTCCACGTATAGAAAATAAACAACCCAAGCAATGACCCAGCTGCTGGACACCCAGGTCCCTGGGCACACGCTAGATTAAAGCTAGCTCAGGTACGCCTATGTACTCTGCAACCTTCATTTGCAGTGTAGATGTAGCCTAATACACTTGGATCTGAATACGGGCTTTGCACCAACCTTCAGCAGAAGAACTGACCTGTCGATCAGTCACCATCAGCTGTCAAGAGAGGCAGCTGAGCAGGGAAATGAGCTATGAAGCTGGCTAGCATGTTACCATTCCTGGAGTTGCATTTGTGGGGGAAGGTGCGGTTTTGAAGGGCAGATACTAACACAGAGAAAATGGTACTGTTTGTTTCTTAGCCTTGGGGCTAAGATCAGATGGGGTGTCTTATCAGCTGCTTAATGCAGAGGCTTTGACTCTTTTCCCTGGAGGGACAGGGGACGTGACTCTCTTTTTGAATGTGCCTCATTGAGCCTGATTATTGCACATATACCCGGAGCAGCAAGCGCTGTTGTGGAGGCATTTTCCTTCCCTGATTCCCATAATGAGACTCTGGGCCTTCCTTGACATGTGTCTTAGCTAGGTTCTCCACACTCTGAGAGCAGTTTTATGGTTGTCAAGTGCTAGGTCTCCCCTCCTTCCTCTTACTTCACCTGCAAGTAGCTATTTTTGGGGGGATCAGTACAGAGGAGCTGAGTGGCTATATGGGAGCTTGAATCCACACTTACAGTCAGCTTCACTCAGGGAATCATGGCAATGTGGTGCTGGAAGGGATGTCGAGAGGTCAGCTAGTCCAGCCCCCTTTGCTGAGGCAGGACCACGTAAACCTAGACCATCCCTGACAGAGGTTTGCCCAACCTGTTCTTAAACACCTCCAGTGAAGGGGATTCCAAACCACTCTAGGTAACCTGGTCCGGAGCTTAACTGTCCTTAGAGTGAGAAAGTGTTTCTTAATATCTAACCTAAGGCTCCCAGACTGCAAATTAAACTAATTGCTTCTTCCCCTACCCTCGGTGGACAGAGAACAATTGATCACCAGCCCCCTGCAGCCTTCTCTTGTCTAGACTAAACATGCCCATTTCTTTGCACCTTTTCTCATAGGTCATGTTTTCTAAACCTCTGTAACAAATGGGTGGAGGCAGTGGTGTTTGTATCTGTCTGTACCACTTTGGAGCTGGGGATGATTTTATTATATTATACCATGAAATCACAGTTTCCTGGAATGCCTCTAGGTGTGGGGATCCCCCATGAGTTAGCAGGTTTGTGTCACGTCTCTGCCAGGCCAGAGACAATCTGGGAACAGCAGGTTTGCTCCATCTGGGAGAAGACACTTCCTCCTCTTCTCTGAGGGAAGTAATGGAAAATTACCAACAGGTGTGGCAAAGGAGCTGGTGACCCCAGCAGGCCTCTGTACAGGAGCTCACAGGAGGGGACTGGGAGAAAGAGCCAGATGAAGGTGAGGGAGGCTGCTGCAGGGGCAGGGTAAGCAATGGGGTGGAGGACCCCCCTGCCTCCCTGAGAAAACACAGAGGATCCCCTAAGGACTCCCAAGGGAAGGGTGAGCTAACAAGGGACATGGTGTTTAGGGTGTTCTGTGTGACCTGTACGCTCCTGGGCTTTACATGGAAAGTTCAAAGTATATGTGTGGGCTGACGGCTTCACAGCTGGAGCTCTGGCAGAGGGGTGTGTTAAAGTACCAGGGAGTCTGAAGGGTCAGCACTGCGCCCAGAGGGGCTAGGTGGCTGGACAGTGGGTTCCAACATTCAGGCCTGGTCTACACTGGCGGGGGCAATCTAAGATACGCAACTTCAGCTTCGTGAATAACGTAGCTGAAGTCGACGCTCTCTCGTCAACTCCACCTGCGCCTCTCGCCAAGGTGGAGTACTGGAGTCGACAGGAGAGCGCTCGGGGCTCAATTTATCGCATCTAGACTAGACATGATAAATCAACCCCCGCTGGATCAATCGCTGCCTGCTGATCAGGTGAGTAGTATAGACATACCCTCAGTGGGGGAAGCCGGATGGAAGGTCTGAGAGTGTACAAAGGGACCCCGAGAGTGGGGCAGTGGTTGGACTCCAGTCAGGCTCCACGAGCATGAACACCATGGGGATCCAGAGCACAGGGGCTTGGATTCCCCTCACAGCAGTCCTAGACAGTGGCCAGGAAGAGGGGTTTGCTAGGATCTGTGACAGCTGGCGGTAGCCATGGGATACCAAATGCCTGGAGTAACTGGCAGCAAGTGACCTGGAGCAGTAAAAACAAGGTTAGCTGAAGGAAACAGCAAGAAAATGGTGCATATCCACTTCCCTAAGAAGAGCATCATAGAGCAGGGAAGAGGGGAAAAGCCAAGCACTGGGAAGTTAAACAAAATCCAGCTGTTGCATGAAGGATGTTTAAGCCAAGAACCAGGCTCTAGAGCCAGGGAGGCCCAGAGAGAGTCCAAGGTCAGTGGAGATAATAGCAGCTCTTGCCTGGAGCAGAGAGGGAACCAGAGGCTAAATGGATTCTACAGCAGCTTGGCTGGGTAGATCCATGATGTTGGTGTGACAGTCTGTACTCCTATGTTCATCCTTTTTTCAAGACTATCATACATTTTGTACAAAGTATGCCTTGTGAGGTATCATTTGAAAACTCATAATCCACTGAACATTATTGTCCTGGTAAAATATGTGTGGCAATATTGTATGCAAAGTTATAAGATTCTACTGCATGACTTTACTAGGACACGCTCTAAGTTTACAAAAACAGGCACAAACAAATCCCTCAGAGACAAAAGGCAAACTGACACCTCAGACAGGTTTCAACATAATCAAATGGACTGTCACTTCGTTAAGCGACCATTCTTTGGAAGGAAAAAGGGTGTGAGAAATTTACATGCTGGCAAAGAAACAGCTTGAAATTCCCACCCCACAGACTTTCTGTCTCCTGGACCCCAGCTGGAGATGATTCTCAAAGAGGAGGAAAAGATATATAAAAATGGGTATAAACTCTCCAGATGATCTGTCCATTCATTTCTACTCATGCCATAAACAACATTTGAACAAGAAAGGAAACAACTTTGGGCTGGGGAGAGATCTGGCTGAAAGATTCAGCCAGCAAGACTGCTAGAACACGTGGTGAGAGAGACTTTCGCTTGGAATTCACTTAGCTTGTTAAGTTAGGTATTAGCAGTAGCAGATTTACAATGGTGCTAATGGCACCATGGGCCCAGGCCCACACTCAGAAGGGGCCCCGGTGCCAAGACAGTGCCCGCCCCCCATCCGCCTGATCTCCACCCCCAAGCCCTGCCCCTACTTGGCTTCTTCCCCCCAAGACCCCATGCCCTTCTCGCTCCTCTCCACCCCCACCATCCCTCTCCCCCAGCTCATTCCTCTCCACCCACTCCCCCCCTCGTGTAAGCAGCAGGCAGGGCCTCGGGGGGAAGAGGCCGAGCGGGGATAGGACCAAGGTCCAGGCACTGGGGCCCACAAAATATTAATCTAGCCAGGGGTATTAGTTTGCTTTTTACCTTTTATTTCTTTGTAAGCAATTCTGACTTTTATGACTCATTACTTGTAATCACTTAAAATCTCTCTTTCTGCATTGTTTTATTGTTTTATCTAAGCCAGTGTGTTTGGATTGAAGTGTTTGGGAGCTTCCATTTGAGATAACAGGATTTGTGCATATCATTTTCTATTAATGAAATCACAGGCTTTCTATGAGCTCTCATTGTCAAGGAGGGTGCTGGGCAGTACAAGATGCACATTTCTGGGGGGAAGTCTGGGACTGGGGTTTACATGCTGGACCTTGTTTGTTAGCAGACCAGGAGTGGTAGCTTTCACAGCGAAGCAGTGTGAAGAGCAGCTGTGCCTCCTCAATTCTCCAATCTGGGGTGCTTATCTATCCAGATTATACTGTGGGGAATGTCACAGTTGGCCTGTCTGAACTCAGTCTTCTTACCTTTGCTCCTCTCTGCTAACCCAAGGACCTCCCAAGGCTGCGCTCCAGCTGGCTAATAAACCCTAGTGTGTTTGAAAAGGCGGCCTGGCATCACTGCAAATATTGGCTAAGGTGTACTGATCCCCGAAGGGGGCCCAAAGCCTCTAACCAGGGCTCTGTCTCAGCTGGACTTGTTGGGCAGAGCTCATGGTGAGAAACGGGAGGGCTGGAGCCTAGGGGCTCAGTCTCGGAGGCGCTGAGGCTGCGTGGCCCTCCCATCAGGAAGAGTGGCACTCCCAGGGGTTCTGGCACTCTGAAGGCAGTGGCAGATTAACACACGGGCCTACTGGGCCTGTGACCAGGGGCCCTGGCCAATTTGGGAGCCTCCAGGAACACCGGAACTGTGACCCCACCCCCCGCTCCTCCTCCACAGATCCTATGGCGCTGTGACAGCTGCTCATGTATATTGGAGACTCTCCCATGTGTTCACATCTTTCTTGAAGTGTGGTGAATAACTGGGTAGAATCACGTCTCAGTAGTTATATGGGGCCAGATTTTCCAAAGAGCTCAGCTCCCATTCAGGCACCTAAAGAAGGGCTAGCTGGAGTGTCCAAGGTGCCCAGCCCCCAGCAGCTCCCATGTGACACTAATGGGCCATTTTCAAAAGGGCTCATCAGAACCACATGCACACCCAGCCTGTTGAGCCCTCTTGAAACCGTGGCTACTTGTGCTGGTATCGAAATGGGAGTTAAGCTCAGAGATTCATAGAGTTTAAGGCCAGCAGGGACCATTAGATCATCTAGTCTGACCTTTTGCCTAGCACAGACCGATCATTTTCACCCAGTTATCCCTGTATTAAATCCTGTCACTTATGCTTGCGTCAAGCTAAAGCATCTTCCAGAAAGGCCTCCAATCTGTTTGTTCCAGTAGTTACTCATCCACACTGGTAAATGTTTGTGCCTGATTGCTCATTGTAACTTGTCTTGCTTCTGCTTCTAGCCATTGGCTCTTTGCAGCAATCTCTGAACTCACCAGCAGTTTGCAGGGCAGGGATTCTACTGGAAATCACATAGCATACAAATTATCGGGAGAAAGGAATGCTGGGATTTTCTGTGAAGTGTAACAGACTGTTCTAAAAACCTTGTGTTGATTATAGTTTTTATCATACTGAATCTCTTCATCACTTGGGCTCTCAGAAGTGTTTTGCACCAGACTTAAAAGAAAGAGCTGTTCACAAGGTCGGTCCCCATAACCTATTGAAAGAGGCAGCTTAAGGGGTGGGGGAATGAGCTATTGATTGCTGTGTGGTAATGAAGATTGTGGGGGTTGAGGTTTGTTAGTTAAGTGCAGTAAAAGCTGTGTCTGTGTGGTTTTTTTTTTTGTTACTGTTTAGTTATTATTGCATCATGTTTTGCTTCCTTATGTCATCCAAAGGAAAAGATATAATAATCTTCTCTTGGTTTCCTCAGGACTAGACTGAGCTGCAAATGATATTCCTAGGTTCAAGCATCTAGTGTTCTCAGCGCCAGGGTCTGTGGGAAGGGATCTAGCAATCCTGCTGCACAAACAGACTTTAGAGAGGGGCTGTAGGTTGCTACAGGTCCTGCAGCTGAGAGCTGCAAGTAGGACAGGGAGCCAGGATGGGAGACTGGGCTGGCACAAAAGAAATTCTCTGTCAAGTTCGCTGGCATAAATATTGCCCCTGGTGGCCTCTCTTCATAAATTGAGGGAATCTTGCCAGACCATGGGAGACAGCTGGAGAAACTGCCCCCAGCCAAGGATTCAAGTGGCCGCCAGAGCCCACACAAGCATCTTATCTGCCCTCTGGGCCCTGCCGCCCCACAGAACAAGGGGCGGTAAACCCTCTGGGAAGGTGGCAGGGCTGCAGGGGATGTTGCTGGAGGATTGTGGCTATGGAAGCACCTTGCTTTCACATCTTGTCCCAGACTCTTACATCCTGGCTGTAGGTCTGGTAAAATGCATTCAGGGGAATAAACTGCTGCTTTAAATGCATTGCTCGGTGCAGTAATTATGAAGTCATGGCCAGCAACTCCTTAATATAGGTGTCTTCCCTACATCCGATGAAGTGAGCTGTAGCTCACGAAAGCTTATGCTCAAATAAATTGGTTAGTCTCTAAGGTGCCACTAGTACTCCTTTTCTTTTTCCCTACCTCTGGAAACTCTAGGGCCAGTCAGCCTGGGAAATCACCACTAAGGGGCACTAAATGCCCTGAAACTTGCAGAAAGCTGGTAGAGGCAGTTCTAAAGACAGTGTATTGCATATTTACTCCAGGGGGAATTCTGCACCAAAAAATTAAACATTCTGTGAATGATATTTTAAAATTCTGCATATTGTATTTGTCACAATAACACAACATAATCACACCACTTTCAATTAGTTTGGTAATTTATTTCAAAATACCTGTCAGCAAATATGTCTATAACAATACAGACAACAAAAAAGATTCAGGAAATATTTTTTGACAAAGTTTCTTACTAGGCACATTGATACAGAATTCTGAGTAGTAATTCATTTAAACCACAGTACAGAAATGTATTTCCCGCACCCCTCAGAAGCAGTACAAAGGCTTGGAGGAGTCGTGGGTAATGGAGGAGCTGAGGGAGAGAGAACTGATTGCTGGGAAGCAGCCTTGGTGTGAACTTGGAGGGTTGTTGGGTGTGAGTGGGAAAAGTATAGAACAGGGGTTTTTTTGGGGGGTGGGAGGGATTGTTAGGGAGCCTTCCCCATACAGACCCTGGCTGATCCCTAGCCTCTCTCATTCAGTCAGGCACATCTGCCCCTGTCCCCATGTGTCCCTGCATCCCCTATTCAGCCACCCCTCATCCCCCTGTCCCTATGTGTCCCTGCATCGCCACTCAGCCACTCCCTCCCCTGTCCCCATATGGCTCAGCACCCCCATTCCCATTCAGACCCCACCCTAGTTTGTCCACAAGCTTTTCTGAACCCCAGTCTGTGACCCCTCAGCAGCTCCATGTGCCCCACACTGTCTGTCCCCCTAAACCCCACGTCTCCAAGAGATGGTCGAGTTCAGGATCCTGACACAAGGAAGAAAGGAGAGCAGCAGAATACAGACCCTTGACTTCAGAAAAGCAGACTTTGACTCCTTCAGGGAACTGATGATCACGATCTCTTGGGAGACTAACATGAGGGGGAAAGGAGTCCAGGAGAGCTGGCTGTATTTTAAAGAATCCTTATTGAGATTACAGGAACAAACCATCCCGATGTGGAGAAAGAATAGTAAATATGGCAGGCGACCAGCTTGGCTTAAAAGTGAAATCCTTGCTGATCTTAAACACAAAAAAGAAGCTTACAAGAAGTGGAAGATTGGACAAATGACCAGGGAGGAGTATAAAAATATTGCTCAGGAATGCAGGAGTGAAATCAGGAAGGCCAAATCACACTTGGAGTTGCAGCTAGCAAGAGATGTTAAGAGTAACAAGAAGGGTTTCTTCAGGTATTTTAGCAACAAGAAGGTTTCAGAGTAGCAGCCGTATTAGACTGTATTTGCAAAAAGAAAAGGAGTACTTGTGGCACCTTAGAGACTAACCAATTTATTTCAGCATAATGCATCCGATGAAGTGAGCTGTAGCTCACGAAAGCTTATGCTCAAATAAATTGGTTAGTCTCTAAGGTGCCACAAGTACTCCTTTTCTTTTAGCAACAAGAAGAAAGTCAAGGAAAGTGTGGGCCCCTTACTGAATGAGGGAGGCAACCTAGTGACAGAGGATGTGGAAAAAGCTAATGTACTCAGTGCTTTTTTTGCCTCTGTCTTCATGAACAAGGTCAGTTCCCAGACTGCTGCACTGGGCAGCACAGCATGGGGAGGAGGTGACCAGCCCTCTGTGGAGAAAGAAGTGGTTCAGGACTATTTAGAAAATCTGGAGGAGCACAAGTCCATGGGGCCAGATGTGCTGCATCCGAGAGTGCCAAAGGAGTTGGCAGATGTGATTGCAGAGCCATTGGCCATTATCTTTGAAAACTCATGGCGACTGGGGGAGGTCCTGGATGATTGGAAAAAGGCTAATGTAGTGCCCAGTGATGAGCTGCCAAAATCTTAACAACCGGTTCCCTCCTCACCTCGTGGCCCACCCCTGCCCCTGGGACTCCTGCCCTATCCAACCCCCCGCGTTTCTTGATGCCCCCCCGGGACCCCTGCCCCATCCACCCCCTCCCCTGTCTCCTGACTGCCCCCAGAACCGGGCAGGAGGGTTTCATGGACCACTGTAGTGGGTACCCACCCTGCCCCTAAGAGCCAGAGGGACCTGCTGGGGGGCGAGGGGGGGAGTCCCAGCTGTGCTTACCTGGGGCAGCTCCCAGGAAGCATCCGGCAGGTCCCTCTGGCTCCCAGGGGCGGGGTAGCGTAGCTAGGGGGGGAGCAGCTGCTCCCCCCACTGATCACATCAAAAGTCATGCCTTAGGCACCAACTCCATGGGTGCTCCAGGGCTGGAGCACCCACAGGGAAAATTTGGTGTGTGCAGAGCACCCACCGACAGATCCCCACCCCGCCCCACACCTGGCCCCAGCTCACCTCTGCTCCGCCTCCGCCTCCTCTCCTGAACGTGCCGCCCCGCTCTGCTTCTCCCCCCCCCGCCCCGCTTCCCGCGAATCAGCTGTTCGCACGGGAAGCTGGGGAGGGCTGAGAAGCAGGCGGCGGCTTCGCGTTTAGGCCCAGGGAGGCGGAGGTGAGCTGGGGCGGGGAGCGGTTCCCCTGCACCCCCCCCCGTTACCTGCTGCAGCGCGTGCGGCCCTCCTCATGCCCCCCCGCCCCCACCCCAGCTCACCTCCGCTCCGCCTCCGACTCCTTGGGCCTGAGCGCAAAGCTACTGCTTGCTTCTCAGCCCTCCCAGGCTTCCTGCGCGAACAGCTGATTTGCGGGAAACCAGGGGGCAGAGAAGCAGAGCGGGGTGGCGCGTTCAGGGGAGAAGGCGGAGGCGGAGCGGAGGTGAGCTGGGGCTGGGTACGGGGCGGGGAGCTGCCAGTGGGTGCTCTGCACCCACCAAATTTTCCCCATGGGTGCTCCAGCCCCAGAGCACCCACGGAGTCGGTGCCTAAGGCGGCACTTTTGGCCAGTTGTTAAATTTAGAAGCCCTTTTAGTTCTAAATTTAACAACCGGCTCCAGCTCACCATTGGTAGTGCCCATCTTTAATAAAGGGAAAAAGGAGGATCTGGGGAACTACAAGCCAGTCAACCTCACCTCAGTCCCTGGAAAAATCACGGAGCAGGTCCTCAAGGAATCAATTCTGAAGCACTTAGAGGAGAGGAAAGTGATCAGGAACAGTCAGCATGGATTGATCAAGAAGAAGTCATGCCTGACTAATCTAATTGCCTTCTATGACGAGATAACTGGCTCTGTGGATGTGTTATTCCTTGACTTTAGCAAAGCTTTTGATACGGTCTCCCACAGTATTCTTGCCAGCAAGTTAAAGAAGTATGGGCTGGATGAATGGACTATAAGGTGGATAAAAAGCTGGCTAGATCGTCGGGCTCAATGGGTAGTGATCAATGGCTCCATGTCTAGTTGGCAGCCAGTATCAAGCGGAGTGCCCCAAGGGTCGGTCCTGGGGCTGGTTTTGTTCAATATCTTCATTAATGATCTGGAGGATGGCGTGGACTGCACCCTCAGAAAGTTTGCAGATGACACTAAACTGGGAGGAATGGTAGATACGCTAGAGGGTAGGGATAGGATACAGAGGGACCTAGACAAATTAGAGGGCCAAAAGAAATCTGATGAGGTTCATCAATGACAAGTGCAGAGTCCTGCACTTAAGACGGAAGAATCCCATGCACCACTACAGACTAGGGACAGAATGGCTAGGCAGCAGTTCTGCAGAAAAGGACCTAGGGGTTACAGTGGATGAGAAGCTGGATATGAGTCAACAGTGTGCCCTTGTTGCCAAGAAGGCTAATGGCATTTTGGGCTGTATAAGTAGGGGCATTGCCAACAGATCGAGGGACGTGATCGTTCCCCTCTATTCGACCTTGGTGAGGCCTCATCTGGAATACTGTGTCCAGTTTTGGGCCCACTACAAGAAGGATGTGGAAAAATTGGATAACGTCCAGCGGAGGGCAACAAAAATGATTAGGGGAGTGGAACACATGACTTATGAGGAGAGGCTGAGGGAAATGGGATTGTTTAGTCTGCGGAAGAGAAGAATGAGGCGCGATTTGATAGCTGCTTTCAACTACCTGAAAGGGGGGGTCCAAAGAATGGATTTAGACTGTTCTCAGTGGTAGCAGATGACAGAACAAGGAGTAATGGTCTCAAGTTGCAGTGGGGGAGGTTTAGGTTGGATATTAGGAAAAACTTTTTCACTAGAAGGGTGGTGAAGCACTAGAATGCGTTACCTAGGGAGGTGGTGGAATCTCCTTCCTTTGAGGTTTTTAAGGTCAGGCTTGACGAAGCCCTGGCTGGGATGATTTAGTTGGGGATTGGTCCTGCTTTGAGCAGGGGGTTGGACAAGATGACCTCCTGAGGTCCCTTCTAACCCTGATATTCTATGATTCTATGATTCTCCTGACCTGACCCCATGGGCAGGGTGCTGTCCACAGCTTCTCTGTTCTGGCACCACAGCGGCCCTTGGTGGGAGAAAGGCATAACTGAAGCACTTCTTTGCACCACACATGAATTCTGCACAAGTGCAGTGGTACAGAATTTCCCAGGAGTACATATTGCTTTGAACATGTTACTATGGTTACATTCCCAATATGGGGGGCTCTAGATTTTTTTCTGCACCACCTCGGGATGGGGAGGGGTGGGAAGAGGGAGAACTGAACTACAAGTCAGTCACCATAATTGTGGTCATAGGCGCTTTAAGGGATCACTGAGCTACTTAGAGTCTAATTTAATCCAGGTGTGTTGTAATGTAGGTAGGTCTGAAGTGGTTGTTGTTTAACAAGGCTAAGGTCTATATTCTGCTGGTTATAGTAACGCTACTCAATGGTGACACAAAAGTATGAGTGCCAACCTTAGGGCAGACTGCTAAAAACCAAGGTACAAACCCCTCACTGGTTGTGAGTTTTAACTTCGATTTCACCAACCAACTGCCCCAAGTGCCAACTCCTCAGGCACTATAACCGCCTTAAAACGGAGTCACAGACAGTCCCCTTGGGCACTTGGGACTCTCTGGCCACCCAGATGAGTGTAACTCTGCGATAGATGGGTGCTTACAACAAGAGTCACAGCAATATTCAGGTTACTCCTGATCCTAAAGGACCAGTCACTTACCCCAGGTCAACTGTGCTTTAGGTCTCACAGCAGACACAACACTTTTAGCCAATCCTATAATAAATTATATGAAGATTTATTAAATAGGAAAAGAAAATTAGAGAGTTATTTACAAGGTTAAAGCAAACATAGACCCATGAATGAGTTACAGTCTCAGGTTTCAAAAGGTAATACAGGTTCTATAATCAGCAAACTCTATTTGACCTTTAGGGCTAAGCAGTGGGGAATCTCTTGCTTATACCTAGAAACAACTCCTCACCACTGCCCTCTCCTCCCCCCAGATCCCAAGCAGCATAGAGATACCCAGTTCCTTTGGTTTGGAGGTTTTATCCTGTCAGGTTCTTTGAACTGCAAACTCAGCTGATGGACAGAGTCCATTGGCATGGCTCCTCTTCATGGGGAGGAGAGCAGAACAATAAGAGACTTTAGTCTTTTCGTTGGTAGTTTCTCAATCCAGATGTGGGGAGTTTCCAGTTATAAGATCCACCCAGCACCCGTCTGGTATGAACAGGTCTCCTTTTTCGGGAGGGGCATAACAATTTCTGTAAAAGAGCAGCTCCTCACACTAGTTAATGTCCCTCTCCTGTATGGCGATTCCTTTCGTCCCAGAGGCTCACAATATAACCAGTCAAATATTACAGCACAACATGGAACCCAGGTATTAGAAGTGAGATTAACTCCTGGGAGTTGCAGGTAGCAACTCCCAGGCACAATAAAGGCTAAACACTAAACCTTTCTAATACCTGGTTTGTCAATATTAACCCACAAGTGAGCCAGACTGATTCCAGCTACATACCTGGTAGTGTTGAGTTGGGAAATGGGGACCTTGGTGTGAGCCGGCCCCTGGTCTGCCAGCGTAACAGGTATTATTAACAGAGTATCGTAGAATCATAGAAATGTCGGGCTGGAAGTGACTTCAAGAAGTCATCAAGTCCAGCCCCCCGGCCGCGTTGAGGCAGGCCTATGTAAACCTATCCATCTCTGGCAGATATTTGGGTATCAATTGGTTTTTTGATGTGTCCGATACTATACACTACCGATCAGTATTTTTGGGAAATGAAAAGATTGAAGACCCTGATGCTGTACTTGCATTTGTGTAGGAAGACTCTGAAAGTCAGTGGGTTTCTGCCTGGGCCAAAGAACTCCCGGGTGTAAATATAAGTGCAGGATCAGTATTTTGAATATTTAGGCATATTAAAAGGATGTCAGAGATTTGTAATAATGTCATATGAAATGCTAGGAAACCATTTTGTATTTGAGTAATTGATTTACATAGTAATTTGTACTGAAGTAGCTGAATTACAAAGTAAAAGTAATTTTAAGGGATTCATTGGCTTACTATTTAATCACCAGCATTAAATTTAATCACTGTTCCGAAGAAACGGACAACATCATTTGCTACTTTATTAAGAAATTGTAATTAGTCAGATTAATGGCTTGGAGACATTATTTATTTTTAAGCCATGTCTGTACGTACAGCGTTGCAGTGCGTGGGGTGAAGACACTCTATGTGATGGGAGAGAGCTCTCCCAGCATAAAAAAACCCACCTCTATGAGCGACAGAGGCTATGTTGGCGGGAGAAGCTCTCCTGCCGACATAGCGCTGTGCACACGAACGCTTATGTCGGTGTAACTTATGTCACTCAGGGGTGCATGTGGAATATTTATACCCTGGGGTGACATACGTTTTGCCAACATCATAGAAGATAAGGGTTGAAAGAGACCTCAAGAGGTCATCTAGTCCAACCCCCTGCTCAAAGCAGGACCAACCCCAACTAAATCATCCCGGACAGGGCTTTCTCAAGCTGGGCCTTAAAAACCTCTAAGAATGGAGATTCCACCACCTCCCTAGTTAACCCATTCCAGTGCTTCACCACCCTCCCAGTGAAATAGTTTTTCCTAATATCCAACCTAGACCTTCCCCACTGTCATCTGCCACCACTGAGAACAGCCTAGCTCCATCCTCTTTGGAACCCCCCTTCAGGTAGTTGAAGGCTGCTATCAAATGCCTCCCTCACTCTTCTCTTCTGCAGACTAAATAAGCCCAGTTCCCTCAGCCTCTCCTCATAAGTCATGTGCCCCAGCCGCCTGATCATTTTCGTTGCCCTCTGCTGGACTCTCTCCAATTTGTCCATATCCTTTCTGTAGTTTGGGGGCCCAAAACTGGACACAGTACTCCAGATATTGTCACGGGTCCCCTGGGAGAGGGAGATCAGCATTGTATATTGCTAATGCTGTTGCAAGCTTTGCAAGGCATTTTGGGAAGGGTCAAAGGTGTGAGTGTGGAGTGAAAGATTCCTTTGCAGGCTGTGAGAGGCTAAAGGGGGAAGGAGGAAGAGAGCAGAGAACGGGTTAACTCAACACTGCAGCTAGCAGGCTCAGTCCAAAGATAAGATGCTGGCCCCAGTTCTAGGTCATGGAGCCCAACGAAAAGTCTGCCTCTGTATTCATATCTTAGCCAATCCCAGCCAGCCGTAAGAAAAGGAGAACTAAGATGAGCAGGACTGCAAAAATTACAAAAATGAACAAGATGGTGAAGGCCAGTAGAAGGGGTTAGGGGGAAACAAAGTTTCACTTTCCTGGAGCCAATGTGTTTTGGGAAAGCTGAGGAGGCCACAGAGACCCAGTTTGGACTGGTACAAAGAGCACAGGGAACAGAGGTTCCTGAACAAAACACCCCCAAAAGAATCCAGGACTTAAAAACTCTTCTAAGAGCCAAGGCAAATCGGAGATCAACAGCAGACCCTGGACGACCTGTGCGCACAGAACAGAACTCCCATCCACTCCTCCCCCTCTTCTTCTTACATTACACCCAAGCCTGGCCAGCCTCGTGTAGTGCGGGTGTGAGTATGAAAGTGGGTTAGGCCTTGAGGCACTCACGCTTTTTCCTTGCTCTGAGTGATGTGGGGAATGCCCCCACCAGCACTCTCCACTGTTATTTTATTATTTTATTAATAAAGCTTTAAAACTTAGACACTTGGTGTGTTCTGTCATCTCCTCCACCAACGATCCTGTGCCTCAGCCTGATCACCTGACGCCTCAGGCAGATTCGTAACAGAAATCTGTCACAATATGTCCTCACCAGTGCCAAATAGAGGGAAATAATCACTTCTCTTGAACTTCTGGCAGTGGTCCTACTAATGCAGCCCAATATGCCATTAGCCTTCTCCCTCAGCACCCTCGGATGCATGGACTTGTGCATGTCCAGTTTTTCTAAATAGTCCTTAACCTGTTCTTTCACCACTATGGGCTGCTCACCTCCTCCCCATACTGTGCTGCCCAGTGCAGCAGTCTGGAAGCTGACCTTGTCTGTGAAGACCGAGGGAAAAAAAGCATTGAGTACTTCAACTTCTTCCACATCATCTGTCACTAGGTTGCCTCCCCCATTCAGAAAGAGTCCCACACTTTCCCTGACCTTCTTCTTTTTGCTAACATACCTGTAAAAATCCTTCTTGTTACCCTTCACATCCCGTGCTAGCTGCAACTCCAGTTGTGCTTTGGCCTTCCTGATTATACCCCTCCATGCTCGAGCAATATATTTATACTCCTCCCTAGTCATCTGTCCAAGTTTCCACTTCTTGTAAGCTTCCTTTTTGTGTTTAAGCTCACCGAAGATTTCACTGTTAAGCCAAGCTGGTCGCCTGCCACATTTGCTATTCTTTCTGCACATCGGGATGGTTTGCACACTCTGACATAGACTGTAGTGTAGACAAGGCCTTAGATAGATCTATAGAACCAGCTACCAAAGACAGCTTTACAATATGCTCTCATTTAGTAGCCAGCCTATATACTGTTAGGAGAACAGAAGTGGTTCTTCTGCTAATCCTGGTGCAAAACCCTTCTAGAATCCAACCCCCTTGATCTAACAATGATAATAAAATGTTATTGCAATCTCAAGCAAAGGAAGAGAGAGCTTTTCTGTCAGTGTGTAGTTATCTACCTGCCCGAGAGGCAGTAACTCTGTTGGTGGAAGAAGCCCTCCCACTGACATAGGGCTGTTTACATTGGCGCTTAGGTCGGTAGAACTGCGTTGCTTGTGGGTGTGGATTTCCCTGAGTGACATATTTATACTGAAATAATTCTGTAGTGTAGACCAGGGCCAAGTGTTCTTTGCTAACCTCTCAAAAGACACCCATAATCTATCTGATTGGCTTAGCATTGATAGATTTTTTTTTAGTCTCACTTTTATAGTAAATGTAAGGGAGTTGTGAAAATCTAAGACTTCTAGTAAGGGGTCGCCCCCTTGACAAGGCTGAAAACCACTGGGCGAGAAGCACAGTTCAAACATGGTGTCTGAAGACCTGATCCATACAGGGATTTCTAAGAAGTGAGTCCAGACTGCGAGTAGTAGTAGAAGAGAGATCCACATTTCCACCTGCTTATCTAAGCATTGCCCTGTCACCCATTATGTGAGACAGGCTTCAGGCTGAAGAGCCACTGCCATTTGATGCCAGCTGGTTCCCATGAATAGTTCTGCCAGTTACAGGCCGATCTGTGCTACACAGTTAGGTTGGCTTAAGAACATGGTGCAGGGATGTGAAACATTTCAAGTCCTGTGCAATGTAGTTAAACCAACCTAAGCCCTAGTGTAGATGCAGCTAGTGTTGGTAGAAGAAATCTGTCATCCTAGCTATCCCCTCTCAGAGAGGTGGATTTACTCTGCCGATGGAAGAACCACTTCCGTCACGGTAGTGTCTACACTAGTGCTGCAGCTGTGCTGCTGTAGCATTTCTAGTGTAGACACAGGCCAGGTCTGCACTTTGATATAACTACGCCGCTCAGGGGTGTGAAAAATCCACCCTGCTGAGTGACCTAGCTATACCGAGCTTACCCCCCTGAGTAGACAGCGCCATGTTGGAGGGAGAGTTTCTCCCACCAATATAGCCACAGCCTCTCACGGAGGTGGAGTAACTAAGCTGATGGGAGAGCTCTCTCCCGTCAGCTTAGAGCATCTTCATCAAAGCGCACAGCTGTATCAGCTGCCCATAGCCTCAGGCTCACTCAGCCTTGGTCATTTCACGGAATCAGAGACTTAAAGATCTGTTAGCTCATCTCACTCCCCACTGGGCCTGGGCAGAACTGGCCCTGGAGGACATTTGCTGGTGCTGCTCTTGGAGGATTGGATCATTTCATTCCAAGTGCATTAGCTCATCTTTCTCCAGATTTGATATCGCCTCTCCAGAGCCCTGTGCATTATTTCTCTGGACTCGCTGGCATTCTCAACACCTCCCAATTTAGTATTGTCTATGAATTTCATTAATGTGCTATTTGTTTTCTTTTCCACATCATTTATGTAGATGCTAAATAAGACTGAACAGAACACCGGTCCCTACAAAGCCCTCCCACTACATCTAGACATGGACATACATCAGAACCCTTTGTTTGCGCTCCTTCAAATGGTTTTTCAATCCATATCCTCTTTGCCAAGCCAAACTGAATTATTTTTGTGAGTAAGATTTCATGTGAAACTGTTTCCCATGCTTTGCGGTAATCCAAATAGATTACCTCTCCAGCATTTCCTCCATTGAATTTTCAGCTCTGTGCAATCAAATCCATTTGGCAGAATGTGTTCTTTATTGCTCCACATTTGGATAAGGTTGCCTGACACTTTGCATAATAGGGCCCTGTTTTCAGTCACTTATAACTACCAAATTGTAACCATTTGGGCTGAAATTGTCCATACCAGGTGTCAGTCTTCAGCTGAATGTTTCTGGAAAGTTTCAGCTCAAGTGGTTTAGCCATTTCCAAACATGAGGTTAGGGAAAGAACACATTATTTTGCCCATGGTAAAAAAAATACTCACAACTGTTTTATCGAGAAGCTCTAGTGCCTCCATGTTTTGGAGTAAGAACTTGAAATTTGGCAGGAGGGGTCTGCATGGGCAACCTTAATTCTGGCATTTCCTAACTGTTGGGTGCTGGACTTTGCAGACTTAAGGTTCTTTTCACACATGTTTTGTGGGTGTAAGAGATCCTTACGCTGTGTATTGTGGGGCACTGCAGAGACACAGCTCTGGTCAAAGAGCTGGCTGTCTAATGTCCATGGTTCCATCATCTTGGAGAGTTTTAGTGATTTGATTTTTACTGTTTGTCCCACTATTTTACTAGGGATAGAAATTTGCCTTAAGTGATTGCTAGGATCACCATATGTTCTCTTCTTGAGGAGCAGCTCCCTTTCTGCTTCTTTCCACGCTTCTAACACATCCCCACTTCTACAAGACTTTTCAGAAACCAGTCAGAAAGTCAGTAATCAATTGTTTAATCCCTTTAATAGGCTCCAATACACTGAGGGGATCCAGTGGCTAATGACCTGGTCTAGGATTCAGGTTCTAGTCCTGGCTGTGGGCAAGTCACTTTGCCTCTGGGTGTTTGTTTTCCCTTTGACTTGCGTCTGTTTAGACTGGAAGCTCTGTGGGGCAGGGACTGAACCTCTGCAGTATTCAGCACAATGGGCCTTGATCTGCGTCAGGCTCTCTTGGTGCCAGCTAATAATGGTATGTGTGTCAATTAGCCTGCGGCTGATTCACCTATGCACAGAGGTTCCCTGCCCTTCATTAACAGCTGTTCTGACAAGGTCTACCTCCGAATCCTCCAGCTCCTTTTTCAGCTGGCTCAGTGAGCTCGGGTAGATAGACTCGCTCTAGTTCCGCTCAGGCTAGTGTGCTACATGTAGCAGGGTGGATGTTAGGGCACAGAGAGCAGCTCAGGCTAGTCATGCAAGTCCGAGCCCACCTGACACTCTGGTCAGACCTTGACTGGCTAGCCCAAGCCACCATCCCTGCTGCACCATCCACACTGTTATTTTTAGCAGGCTGGCTTGAGCGAAGCAAGTGTGTGTCCACGGGCAGCAGGTATAATAGGCCAGGGGAGGCTAAGCCTCCCCAAACAGCCAGGCCATGGCCCTGCCCAGGCTCCGCTCCGAGGCCCTGCTCCCGCATCCTGCTCTTCCCCCATGGCCCCGCCCACACTGCTTCTCTTCCCACCCTTGCTCCGCCTCTCCCCTGAAGCCAGCAGGGGCTCGGGGCTTGGGCTAGCCAGCAGGGTGGTGGCAGCCGGCAGACTGGGATTTGGAGATGCTGGGGCGGGTGGGCAGGCCGATGCTCAGGCCAACTGGTGGGCTGGGGCTTGGGCCGGCTGGCAGGCCAGGACTTGGGGCGTCTCAGGGGTGTGTGTGTGTGTGACCCAGGACTCGGAGGAGCCCTGGCCATGCTGCCCTAACTGCAGTGGGGGGCTTGGGGCTCCTCTGGCTCCAGGAGGTGAGGATGTGTGTGGAAGGGGTGGGGTAGAGGCAGGGCAGGGGGCTAGGTGGTTTCGGTGCCGCCCATGTGTGTATCTTTCTACCCAGGCTGGGAGGCATGCTCCCAGCTGCAGTGTAGACATAAAAGAGGCAAAGAGTCCTTTGGCACCTTATAGACTAACAGACGTATTGGAGCATAAGCTTTCGTGGGTGAACACCCACTTCATCAGATGCATGTAGTGGAAATTTCCAGAGGCAGGTATAAATATGCAAGCAAGAATCAGGCTAGGGCAAACAGGAGGTTAGCTCAATCAGGGAGGATGAGGCCCTGTTCTAGCAGTTGAGGTGTGAACATCAAGGGAGGAGAAACTGCTTTTGTAGTGGGCTAGCCATTCACAGTCTTTGTTTAATCCTGATGTAAGTGGGGGAACAGTCCCGCTATTGTGTGGAACTTTCCTGGCTTCTGCACTACCCCGGAGAAGTGGGCTAGCAAAAGGATCTGAGTCCTCGCTCCCACTTCCTTTACCCAGTGGCCTCCCTGTCCTTGAGGACTCCCCTTCCACTCTCCTGTCTGGCAGAATTCTCGTAACCCCAACAAGGCTGGGCCCAGGATTCCTGGGGGGCTTGACCTCCAACCGTGCTGTGGTCACTTAGGACAGGGGCTCGGGTGTCCCCACTACGGGGTACTCTCTCTGCCCTGGGCACTTCTCTGACCCCATGACCATTACATACAACTTAAAGCAAATGCAAGTTATTTAATCAACAATTAATTTTAAAAAGAATAAGGGGAAATGGGAAAGGTTAAAGGAAACACATCAACCCACTCTGTGGCAGGGAACATCACAAACAGAGTCTCTGGAATGTCAGAGCAGTTCACAGTCTGTTCCTTGTAAGTCCCAGGCCCCTTCTCAGGCCCTGGCTGTGCTGCAGGGATGCTGTGGGTTGGACACTTGCTCTGCTGGTGGCCACAAGCTCTCAGGCTGTAAGTGGTAGGACCCTTCTTCCCAGTGTCGCCCCAGCCCTGTCGGGGTTATGATCCAAGCCTGGCCTGCAGAGCCTCTTGGCTGAGGCATCTCCCTGTGCTGGGCCCGCTGCCCAGGGTCCCCCTCGCTCTCCCCAGCTGCTCACCCCACCAGCTCCGGACTGCTCCGGCTCCACCACTCTGTCTCAGCGCTGCTGCTGCTCTGCCTCCAGCTCCCTGGGCTGCTTCTTTGGCCCCTCTGCCTCTGGTTGCTGCAGCTCTGCTCCCAGGACAGGTCTGCTCTGCAGGCTGCTTCTGTGACTCTGCTCCCAGCACTGACCTGCTCCCTGGGCTGCTTCTCTGGCCCCTCTGGCTCTGGTTGCTGCAGCTCTGCTCCCAGGACAGGTCTGCTCTGCAGGCTGCTTCTGTGACTCTGCTCCCAGCACTGACCTGCTTCCTGGGCTGCTTTTCTGGCCCCTCTGGCTCTGGTTGCTGCAGCTCTGCTTCCAGGACAAGTCTGCTCTCTCTGGGCTGTGCCTCTGGCTTTGGGGCTGCAGCTCTGCTCCCAGGACAGGGTCTGCTCTCTCTGGGCTGCTTTTCTGGTCCCTCGGGATCTGGCGCAGCTCTGCTCCCCAGCTCAGCTCGGGCCCCTGCTTTCTCCTTAGCTCGGCCCCACTCTGTCTGACCCAGGCAAAACCAGCTCACATGGAGGACAGGACCTCCCTGGCCTCCTGACTCCCTGATTAGCCTGTCCGCCCTGTCATTCAGGCTGACCTGGAGCATTGGCCTCTCCCCATTGTTCCTGGGGACTGTCAGTCTCAGGGTCCTGATTCCCCATCGACCCTTCCCCATTTTAGTACTGGGAGCTAGCAACTAAAACACCTCCCCGAATGTTAGTAAGGGGGCAACAGTCCCCTTACACTGAGCTGATGGGGTCAAATTTGCAAATGAACTGAAGCTCAACAGTTTCTCTTTGAAGTCTGGCCCTGAAGTTTTTTTGCAGCAGGATGGCTACCTTTAAATCTGCTATTGTGTGTCCAGCGAGGTTGAAGTGTTCTCCTATAGGTTTTTGTATATTTCCATTCCTAATATCTGATTTGTGTCTATTTATCCTTTTACGTAGGGTCTGTCCAGTTTGGCCGATGTACATAGCAGAGGGGCATTGCTGGCACATGATGGCATATATTACATTGGTGGACGTGCAGGCGAATGAACCGGTGATGGTGTGGCTGATCTGGTTAGGTCCTGGGATGGTGTCGCTGGTGTAGATATGTGGGCAGAGTTGGCATCGTGGTTTGTTGCATGGATTGATTCCTGAGTTAGAGTTACTATGGTGCAGTGTGTCGTTGCTGGTGAGAATATGTTTCAGGTTGGCGAATTGTCTGTGGGTGAGGACTGGCCTGCCTCCCAAGGCCTGTGAAAGTGAGGAATCATTGTCCAGGATGGGTTGTAGATCACTGATGATGTAAACATACTCAGAGTGCCCCAGTGTTCTGCCTCATCACCCACCCACAAACATACACACCTTCCAGACCTTTGGGGGAGGCAGAGTGGCTGGAGTCTCTGCATCTCTGGTAGCTGGGCTGGAAGACTCTTGTGGTGGGCGACTGGGAAGTTGAAAAATTCTCTTTTGAGTCCCCTGCAATGGGAACTTCTCTTGAATCCCTTTCCATAAAACATGTGGCACTTCTGAAATTTCATCCTGGATTTGGATCTCAAAAATTTTTTAAAAAAAGAAGAAAAAGTTTTGCAGAAAAAGATTTTCGTTTTCCAGCCAGGTCTAGTGCTATCGAAGCCATTAGCCCTTGGATTCTGGCTGGGAAACTGCACCTCTCAGTAGCTCTGCAGGTCCCCATCTCTCTCTGACTCCTTCTGCCTCTAGGCCTTGGGGTGGTGAAAAACCCCAGCACTGACCACCCCCCACCACCCCAGCCTGGGAGAGGGGAAGATTTACTGTGAAACATACCGTGTCCTGGCATGGGGCCCCCCAACGACAGGGGGCCCCAAGGCCGGGCACTCGGGCAGCCCGCTCTGCAAGGGGGGATTGGGGGGCAGAAGCTGTGGGGGGGCAGGAGAGCAGGGAGGGAGGCTCACCTGCAGCCTCAGGGGAGTTGGCGGGAGGTATGGGTGGCAGCGAGTGCCATGAATGCGGGCCAGAAGATGCAGGAGGCATACAGGGTGGCTGCACAGCCGGCTGGAGAGAAGCAGTGCTTTGAAGGGGAAACCTTTGTGCGGTGGCTGGGCACAGCCCATGGTAGGGCCAGCAGGCAGAGGGGGCCAGCTGGGGGATGGGACTGGCCTCAGGAGCCTGCGCAAAGTCCGCAGGCGGAGGGGCTAGCCAGGGGAGGTGAGCAGAGATGAGCACACAGAGGCAGCAGGGCGCTAAGAACCGTGCCCGCCTCTCACCTTCAGGTGGGTGTTCAGGACTGTTCTCATCCACCCCCGCTAGCGCAGCCCAAGAGAGCAGAGTGCAATTCTTCATGCAGTCAAATGTCTGAACGGAAGAAAATACCTACTGTGGAAAGGACACAACAAAAGTAATTGATTCCATGCTTAGCAGTGCAGAACAGGGGCTGCTGGCCCCACAGCCTGACCTACGTGGAGTTTCTCCAGAGAACAGAGAGCATCCTTCCTGTGAGTAAACTGATTCTCTTAGTGCTTGTCTACACGGGCACTTTACAGCGCTGCAACTTTCTCGCTCAGGGTGTGAAACCCCCCCTCCCCCGAGCACAGCAAGTTGCAGCGCTGTAAAGCGCCAGTATAGAGAGCGCACCAGCACTGGTAGCTACGCCCCTCGTGAAGGTGGTTTTTTTAGTGCACTGGGAGCTCTCCCAGCGCTCTGCCAGGACTACACAAGCTGTGGATTCGCTAGGTACAATTGAAAGTGCCTCTTTTCAAAATATTACTTATGATGACTTAACTGATGATTTTTGTAAGAAAAAGTATAGATATAATTTTTTTTTCAAATTGAATAAGTTTCTTCAGAGGAAGTTAACTTATATTTTTCCATTCATGCATCATCTATACTTTTTATTTTTACACATTTTTCATGTTAGCATAATGCAAATACAAGCTTTAATCTAGACCTGAAGTTCTTAAACTGTGGTCTGAGAACTCCATTCAGGTGGACCGTGGAAAAGTCATGATGTTTTTTTTATAAAGCGCTCTTATCTTTACAATAGATAGCTAACGGTACAAACAATATTTGGAAAGATCATTAAGTGGTCTGCCAAGATCCTCAGCACTTTTCAAGTGGTCTGTGAAAAAAAAGTTAGACTACAAAAACAATCAAGGTACCTCACTTTATTTTCATTACTTATAAAATAGGAGGAGGATGAAGAAAAAAAGAATGAAAAACAGGGGGTGGGGGAGATAAGAGAGAATGTTCTTTTTCTTGGCTGGGTCCCGGGGTGGGGGTGGAGGGGGAATGAAGCTGAGCACAGGGCCCCACTAACTCTAAATCTGCTGCTGCCTGGGAAGGGGGTGAAGAGGTTCCCCTGGAGCTGCCCCCTGATGTAGGAGAGGCAGTTGAAAAAGGACAGGCAGAGCAGCAGCAGCAGGAGCAGAACTGGTCCTCTTGCATGGGGAAGATGATGGCTGTTGCAGGTGAAATACCAAAAGGACACCACCATAGCTAAGAGATTCCGTCAGCCACGTCTTTTGGGCATAGTCAGGATTTGAGAAAAACAGGCTGTTACCCCAGATCTGACATGTGATACACAGGGCACTGGGGTGCGAGGCAGTGTTAAGGTTGTTGAAGGGATCTGCACTTTACATGTCCAGCTTGTCTTTTCTCCTGGCTTCCAGGCATAGTGGGATCAGATGGGAACTCCTTGGGGGCAGGGATGGTCTTTTCACTACATATAACCAGGAAACTGCCCCTGTCCCAAAGCACTTACAATGCAACCCCTGCCCCCTTGAAAGCCTGGGGATGGATAAGCATTAACGGACCTGGAAGTGGTATGTCCTGGTCTGCCAAACAGCTGGTGTGGGCAGGTGTTGGTTTGTGGGTGGGGCTTGGAAGAGTCCGCCTGCTCCCCCTACAGGTCAACTCCTGCATGTGTGTACAGCACCTGGCATAATGGGGTGGGGGGTCGATCTTGAGGGGAGCTATTGCAATACAATTAATAATGATCACACCCCAGTGTTCCTCCCCTGTGTTGTTCCAGTTCTGGGCCAGTGTCAGTCCAGGGAAACAGGTGAGGTTCTCCAAGGGTAACGCAGTGGAATCTGGCCCTGCATTTGCCCCTGGTGTTATTGAGATGCACTCTGAAGCATGAATTCCTTAACGGACTAAGGGTGTATCTCTCCTGCCCTCAGGGGTGCGACTGCAGCTCAGAGAGACACACATGCACCAGAGCGGTGAGGCTGCAGATGCAGTGCTCTTAGGGTGACCACGGCTGTTAGATGGAAACAAGGGAAAAGCACACAAAACAGAAGAGACAAAGCTTTTATTTGAAGGGAAACTCCCTTTCCCATAGCATTTGACTCTCTAGCCTGGGGTTCTCCTGCCCTCTGCCATACAATGCAATTACCATGAGCTTCAATGTAATCTTTAAACGGGCACTTAGGATCAGTTGTAATCCATTTCAATGCACCTTGACATAAGGGACGGGTGGTCACCCTAAGTGCCCTTCTCCTCCCCCTCCCATCAGCAATCCACCCCATCCTTACAGGAGGGGAGGAGGAGCAGAAAGAGCCTGGTACCTCAGGGCAACCCGGCCCCCTCCTCCCCCCCTGTGTGCTGAGGATGACTCCTTTGCTTCCCCCCGCCCCCCCCCCCCCGCCCTGCAACAGCTTGGCTGGAGGGGAGGGTGAAGAGCCTGTGTAGCTGGCCCCCCTTGCCTGGAGGGGGCAAAGGGGACCCCGCTGCATCCCTTCAGGTCTGGGAGTCGGGGGTGAAGAGCCCCTGGAGGAGCAGAGTTGGGGCTGGGGGCAGTGAGCTGATTGGGTGGGGGCTGGGTGGAGGCAGGGTTAATTGCTGGGCAGGGGCCAGGCAGATGTGTGTGGGGGGGGTGAGAGCTCCTGCAGCATGGGCCATAATCCCCCCACCCAGTATGTTTGGGAACAAGGGCAGCACTGATTGTCGGGCCAGGGTCTTCAGTGAGCAAAAGACACACAAAACCCCATGAGACAGTCTTACCCCTCCGCCCCTCAGTCTCATGATGTTTTTTGCCAGTCTCCTGATTCTTTTGCTCTGATTCATGATTTTTGCTCATTTGAGGCTGGCAATGCCGTATGTTCCTTGGTGCCCCAGGCAGCCCCCTCACCAGAGCTGTACGGCTTCCAAGCTGCACTAGCGGCCGGCTGGGGTCCCCCTCCCTATGGCTTTTGACCAATGAGGCGCACAAGAAAGCCCCACGCCTGGTGATGTAGAGGGGCTCCCCGTCCCTGTGTGGGCCTGGGGTAGCTCAGCTTGGAACCCCTAGATCACCAGGGAAAGCTTAGAGTGCCGGGGAAGGACTCACCCCTTGTGGGGGGGCAGCAGTGGGGGCAGGCCCTGGATTGCACTGGGTAGCGCCCAGCTTGGGAATCCCCCAATCCCTGCACTTTCCATCTAGTCTCCTGCGTGGGGAGGAGGGAGAGGAGGGTGGAGCCTGTCATTCTACCAGATACAGGAGCTGTCACATGCAGTTTCTGGGAGAGACGGAGACCGGCTGGAGCTGGGCAGGGAAGGGGAGCCGGGGCCAGGGCCCAGGGAAGGAGCAAAGGGGCAGGTGGGAGCTGGGTGAACAGCCGGAGCTAGGTGTGTGGGGCAGGCACGTGGGCTCAGCTGGAGCAGAGTACAGAGGAAGGAACTGGCAGAAGACTGTGGGGCAAGAAGGGAGGAAGTGGGAGACAGTACCAGGGCTCAGCAGGACCTGAGGGACTAGGCTGATCTGGTGCACAGGGAGGGCGCAGGGGGAGCTGGGCGCGCAGGGGGAGCTGGGCGCGCAGGGGGAGCTGGGCGCGCAGGGGGAGCTGGGCGCGCAGGGGGAGCTGGGCGCGCAGGGGGAGCTGGGCGTGCAGGGAGCGCTGGGCGCGCAGGGGGAGCTGGGCGTGCAGGGAGCTGGGTGTGCAGGGGGAGCTGAGTGCGCAGGGAGCTGGGCATGTAGGGAGAGCTGGGAGCGCAGAGGGAGCTGAGCGTGCAGAGGGATCTGTGTGCCAGGGCCATCACTGAGGCCAGGTGCCCTGATTACACTTGGTGGATCCCATCAGAGAAGGAGCAGGGGACAGCACTGCCCCTGCAGAGGCAGGGACATGAAAGAGGAGCTGGACTGATCCCCTGTCCTCGGTGCTGACCCCCAGAAGCAGGGGGAGAAGCAGCTCCCTGCTCCAGAGATGCGGAGAACATGGCAGCCCTTTGGGGTCTGGCGGCTGCTGCTCCTGCTGGTAGCGATCCCACTCACACCGGTAAGTGCAGTGCCAAGGCCGCAAAATCTCCCCCCTGCTCCCACCCCGGGCCAGTGCTCCGGGCCGAGGATCCTGGCCGCAGGGGGCAGGGGAGGGCCTGTGATGGGTGGGAGGGGCAGCACCTACGCTGGCAGACGGAGTTGCGTTAGCCACCCACTCTCAGCACTGAGTGGTGTGGTGCCACAGGGCAGCCAGTGCCAGATTGGCTTCCATTTCTGTGCCTACCAGTCCCCAGGGCTTAATTTGTGCCAGGGCCTGGCAGTTCATAGCACCAGCACCTCTGGGCCTGGCAGTTCATAGCCTTGGCACTTCTGGGTTTGGCAGTTCAGATCCCCAGCACCTCTGGGCCTGGCAGTTCAAAGCCCTGGCACCGCTTTCAGTCCCTCTGCCACAGGGGTTCTTCAGGCTGTTTCCTCCCCAGAGCAGCACTTAAAAGTGGATGAGCAAGGAGAGCAGGGCTCGCCCTGGGGCTCCCCAGTGGGATGGGAGAGGTCTGCATGCCCTGGGGCAGCTCCCCAAGAGCCCTCTGCCAGGCGGGGCCTGCCCTGCTCTCTGATTCAGTTGCCCACCGTCCCCTCCCTGGGCATTCTGGAGCAGGTTGCAGTGATGGGCTAGCTGGGAAGTCTCTGAAATACCAGCTCAGCAGCAGGGTTGGAGCTGGACAGGCAAAGAGACACTTTCAGTTTCGCCCTGCAGTGCGCAGAGAGTCTTCTCTTTCAAGGAACAAAAGACTCCCCCCACCCCCGCCCCACCCCACTAGAGAGGTGATGAGCCCGGAGCTGGGCTTGCCAGGGCTAGGTGCGCGCCGGGGGCTCTGAGCCAAGGCTGCCCCTTTGTGCGCTGGCTAATGTGATGATGGTGAAGTGAGGCGGAATTCACTGGATGGAAACGAACCTGCCGCTAAGGTCTCAGGCAGGGGCTGCCAGCAACGTCCCAGTGAGCTCGGGAGCCACTAGCCCCTGGGCCCAAGGGAGGGGGTGGAAGGAGTGGGGCAGTGGGTAGCAGCTGGCACTGCCAGGCTCCTACAGAAAGCCTGTACTGGCAGCTGCTTCTGCCCTCTCTGGAGGCAAGCCCTCTGCTCCTGCCTGAATTACTCCTGACCCTCCCCAGGGACTTCGGGAGTCATAACTTGAGACTCCTTTGACCTCATCTCTCATCTGATCCCCATCTTGGAAGTACCTGGGCATCTCGCAGACTGTAATGTATTTAGCCTCACCCTCCCACCCCCCACCCCGGGGGCCAGCAAGGTTGTTCTCCCCATTGCATAGATGGGAGCTGAGGCCTAGAGACACCAAAGCAGGTAGGCTCTGAACTCCCGCCTAATTAGGCACCTAATTACCTTCGGCTCTGGGCCAGAGTGACTTGGCCAAGGTCATGCAGGGAGTCTGTTGCAGAGTGGGAAACTGAACACGGGTCTCCTGAGCCCTAGGCTAGCAGCGAAATCCCAGCTTCTTCTGTCCTGTCTGTCCCTGCCTCCCTCCCAGGCAGAGGTACTTGAGTTCACCTGAGCAAAGGACAGCCTCACCCCCCCACCCCATCAACCTCCATAGCCCTGCCTGGAGGGGGAGCAAACTGGGAGGGGAAGGTTCAGCACAGGCATCCTGCACACCAGAGGGGTGCTGGATGACCAGCTCCACATCAGCCCAGCTCTGCCTGCCAACCCTCCCCACTTCGCCCTTTGGGATGGCCCCCAGGCAGCACCTGCCACCCCCCCCATAGGGGCACAGGATGGGGAAGCACCATGGACCCCCATCCTGCTGGCAGCATCCGCCCAGGTCCAGCGCAAAGGACACTACGATTCCAGGGCTGGCCAGGGGAGGGGGATGCTGCAGCCATGGGCATGACCAGCTCTCTATTCTCAGCTTGGTTTGGGCTCCTCAGGCCTTGGGCAGACTCCCCTGGGAGCCAGGACCTGCTTTACTTTTCACACGGTCCCCCTGCTCCTGGGGCCAAGTCCCCCTTGGCCTAAAGCCCCTGCAAGCTGCTGTGGTGGTGGAGAGAGGAACGCCCCTGGGTGAGGGGGCTCCCCCACCTTCCTGTCCCCACCTACTCTCAGGCCCCAGTGCAGGGGGCTGTCAGAGTGGATGGAGCAGGGTAGGAAGAGGGCGTGGGGGGACACACTGCGATCCGGAGAGTCTCTGCTCCTCAGTGTCCATTGGGGCCCTGGGAAGCAGCACATCAGCGAGAGCTGCCCTGACATGCTCTAATGGCACCGGAGCCCACGTTAGACCCCAAAGGGGCGGCATGAAGGTGCCCCCTTAGCCTCCTCCCCAGAGCCCTGTGAACTGGGGCCCCTGCGTGTGTCAGCGCCACAGCTGCCTGCTTTAGGAACAGCCTCACGTTAACCCTGCTGAGCCGAACCGTGCTGTAGCCCAGCCCAGCCAGTGCTAATGGGCAGGGTTGTTACCTGCAGGGCCAGGTCTGGAGACCATGGGCCACCTGGAATCTCTGTTACAGGGGCCAACGTGTGGAGCAGGAAGGGCCTTTCTCGGCTCCTGGCTCTGCCTGGCTATTGCTGCTGCTCCATTCCTCAGCGCTGACCCCGACTCTCACGGTGTCCCCATCCCGGAGCCCATAAGGGAGGGCAGGGTCCCAGGCTGGGAACACAGTCAGGTGGTGTGTTGAACGTCTGAACCCTAACCCTGAACCCAGTGCCCCTGGCAACCAGGGACTTCCCTGCCCCCAATTCCCTGGTGTTTCGCCTGCACATTCATCTCCCCAGGGAGCAGACCCTGCCCACCACACTGTAGTGAAGCTGTCTGTGGGGTGCAGATGGGCTCCAGGGGCAGACTGCACCCCCGCCCCTTGCCTAGAGATACAGGCACTGCCAAGGGGGGGCCTGGAGTGGAATGGAAGAGGGGGAGAGGAGAGCACTGAATGGAGCCTGCTGTCTCCAAATGGGGCAGATTCTGCAGTGGGGTCAGTGTCTGAATGTGGAGCTCAGGTGTCCCATCTGGGTGCCTGGCGCAGCAGCTAGGAGATCAAACAGCCTGATGGGGCTGTCCCGTGTGCCGCTGCAGAGGTGCTCCGCGGCAACCCCGTGTGCCTGCTGTGCCCCTTTAGAGCAGGTGGGGAGGGGTGGGGGGGCGGAATCGTGGCTCCCCCCCAGCTATGCCAGTCAGCACAGCTGTGGTGTTCTGCTTCGCTGCAACTCTATGTCCCCAGCACCCAGCTAACGCCAGGAGGAAGGCACAGGGAGGGAGCCATGCCAAGGAGGCCTGTCTCTGAGGCGCAGTGTCTTACCCATCATGCTTTGCTCAGGGCTGTGACTAAAGGCCCAAGCTAGCTCTTGGGTACCCAAGGCCACTAGACCTGAAAGCAGCCTCTGAGTTCACGGAAGTCCAATGTGAAGTGCTGTCAGGTCCCCTTAACCCTAACCCTGAAACCTAAGGTCTCTTTGACTCCAACATTAATCCAGCTGGAGTTACTTTAAAATGACCCGAACCCGAACTTTCACAGTAACCTTAACTTTGTCTCCAGCCAATAACTCTGCTGCCATCCTCACCCTGACCTTTAAGTTTTAGTAACAGAGCTGCAGAGGTGACTCACAGTTATGCATGGCTGATGCTGAGAGCTGGTATCACCTTTCTTAGGGTGATTCCCCTACTGTCCTTTGGCGAGAGAGAATTCAGCCCCTATTCCAAACTATCGCTGTTGGGAGGAGGAACCCCAGGAGCAACCACAACAGCGGTTGCTGCCAGCCCTGAGAAATGTGTGCTTGCAACAGCCGCACATCTAGACTGCGCAGCAGAACACGGAGAGCACTAACACATTCCTGGAGGGAGGGCAGTTGTATTGCATTTGCAAATTCCAGGTTGGTTCCTGCACTCGACAATCCCAGCATTAGAGACAGAGAATGGAATTAGTTAGCGACTCCTCCCCCTCCCCCCGCAAAGGGACACTTGCTGAATTACCCCAGGGCAAACTCAGCAGCAGCTCCTTCCTAGAAAGAGAGAACAAGCTTCCGAAGCAAGGCCACTGGGTGCTTGCTGCCTCCAAGACTTGGAGCAGTCGCAGCAGGACGTATGCACGTAGGGTCAAGCAGATGCCATGGTGCTGTACAATGTGGGGAATCCTTCTAGGGCTGGATTCCACGGGGTGCTCAACAGCCCCTGGCGGTGCTGAGAAGTCTCAGCTCCCATTGGTTTAGGTGCAAACTGCGGAAGCTCAGCACTGTGCAGGATCAGGCCCACGATAAGGAAGACCCCCACCTGACTTTCCCCCTCTCTGGAAAAAGAAAAGGAGTACTTGTGGCACCTTAGAGACTAACCAATTTATCTGAGCATAAGCTTTGGTGAGCTACAGCTCACTTCATCGGATGAAGTGAGCTGTAGCTCACGAAAGCTTATGCTCAAACAAATTGGTTAGTCTCTAAGGTGGCACAAGTACTCCTTTTCTTTTTGCGAATACAGACTAACACGGCTGTTACTCTGAAACCCCTCTCTGGAGTCTCTGTACAGCTGGGTTGAGATGAGATCAGAGTGACAGCTCAGCCCTAGCCCCATAGGTCACGTTGTGAGAGCCTGTCGGCTGTCTGCTCAACGTGCTGACATAGGGTTCTGAGCAGGCTCTGAAGCTCTGGAGACAACTTCCATCCCCATGAACAGAGATGGAAAATGCTGAGCTGATGAAGGATCCAGCCACATATTTTGAACACACCCATCACCATGATGTCTGGGAGCAAACAATTTCACCTGTGCAAACCTCCCAGAAGTCTCTGGTCACGCGATTACAGACATGAAAGTTGCTATATTACAACAAAAAAACTTCAAATCCAGACTCCAGCAAGAAACTGTTGAATTGGAATTCATTTGCAAATTGGATACAATTAACTTAGGCTTGAATAGAGACTGGGAGTGGCTAAGTCATTATGCAAAGTAATCTATTTCCCCTTGTTTTTTCCTCCCCCCCCCCCCCCCCCAGACGTTCTTGTTAAACCCTGGATTTATGGGAACTGGCCCATCTTGATTATCATACACATTGTAAGGAGAGTAGTCACTTTAGATAAGCTATTACCAGCAGGAGAGTGGGTTTGTGTGTGTGTGTGTGTGTGGGGGGGGTTAGAAAACCTGGATTTGTGCTGGAAATGGCCCAACCTGATTATCATACACATTGTAAGGAGAGTGATCACTTTAGATAAGCTATTACCAGCAGGAGAGTGGGGTGGGAGGAGGTATTTTTTCATGCTTTGTGTGTATATAAAAAGATCTTCTACACTTTCCACAGTATGCATCCGATGAAGTGACCTGTAGCTCACGAAAGCTTATGCTCAAATAAATTGGTTAGTCTCTAAGGTGCCACAAGTACTCCTTTTCTTTTTGCGAATACAGACTAACATGGCTGTTACTCTGAAACCTGACACTAGCTATAGAAACAGAACAGGAGAGGGTCAAATGGTGACACTGCAGAACCAATTAGCAGATGCCCATATGGCCTTAGACCATCTTCCTTTCAGTTTCTGCTGAGTGCAAGGGCTAATTCACTACCTAGCTATCTATCCCCATGCACATCTATCTATCTATCTATCTATCTATCTATCTATCTATCTATCTATCTATCTATCTATCTATCTATCTATCTCAAGTACTTCTATTATTACTGTTACCATAGTATCTGAGTGCCTCATGCTCTGTACCATATTGACCCTCAATTTGAGGCATGGCAGGGCTAATCTGGGCACTCAGTTTCAGACACCTAAGGACTGATTTCCGAAGCATTGAACCCTGGCCTCTCCGACATCATGGGAGCTGTGGATGCTTTAGTGCCTCTGAAACACCGGGCCTGAGGTGTCTTGGTTGGGGGGGCAGAATTCTTGGACATTTTTCAAACATTGGCCTTACTCTTTTTGAACCTCAGTTCTCCCACTGTAAAAATAGATGGGGGAAAAATCAGGGCAATCATATTAATAAAGATGGTGTCGTGATGCAAGCACCCAAGGAGGTTGAATGGGCATTTCCTATCTTCTGCGTGCTTGACTTCGCAACCTGCCTACTGTTCTCTCCTTTGGCGCAGAGCAGAGTTTGTGAATTGCTTTGGGAGGCTTAGGGATGTGGGAGGCTATGTAACTGTCCAAGCTCATTAAAGGTTTATAACCTTCCTGTCCTTTAAAAAAATGTGCCAGCAATGGACTTTCCTGGAATGATCCTGAAATCCAAATGTGTCTGAGAGTTCTGTCCCAGATGTCTTGCTATCCTGTACATTCAGCACTTGTCCAGATGACAGAGCCTGAAACTTTAATGAACCCCCTGTGCCTGCACTGCAGAGACACTTTCCCACTGGTTTGTCTTGGAATAAGAGAAAGGTTTTGCCTTCCTACAACCACGCAGGTGTCTCCTCTTCAAACCTGTTAAAATGGACAGGACCAAGAACTAGGAAATCTATTGCAGGAGTGCCTGGCTGACAGAGGAGTGCAAGAGACATGTCCTAATAGTTTTTTCTGTCTCTAATATATTTTGTTCTCTTGTTCTGTTTCAAATACTTTGCTGTCTGTCCATCTCCCCCACCCCCGTCCCCCCGGTAAGGGGCTCAAATGGCTCCATATTGAAAACACAGTTCTTCTGTATGGCTCTCAGAGGAGACCTCCTAAACACAGTGCTGGTAATAGCTCACCTTAATTGATCACTCTCGTTATAGTGTGCATGGCAACACCCATTTTTTCATGTTCTCTGTGTACATATATATCTTCCTACTGTATTTTCCACTGCATGCATCCAATGAAGTGGGTTTTAGCCCACGAAAGCTTATGCTCAAATAAATTTGTTAGTCTTAAGGTGCCACAAGGACTCCTCGTTCTTTTTGCTGATACAGACTAACACGGCTACCACTCTGAAACCTGTCAGAGAGGATTGTAAATGATGATTGCCATGTTTGTTAACAGTGTTCACCAGGCAAAAACCGTAAAGCAAAGGAAATATGACAAAATCAGGGCTAACGGGTGCACCGCGAGGACTGCCTGGGGCTGGGGCTAGCGGAAATATGACACACAGGAATATTTTGTCCTTGAACAGAAGGCACAGGTGTGTTAAGAGTGAAAGCCCTTTAACACCCTGTGTTCTGGTGTCTGTCCGTTTCCTCTTGAAGGTGCAGATGACCCACCCGGAGTGCTCCATCATTCTGCATTTACAGGAACGAGAGGCTGAGTGTCTGGAAACAATCAGGAGTGAAAACCAAAGCAACGAGTCTCCAGAGCCTTCCAGCTGGAAAGGTGAGTGAGTTCCAGCATCACTGGGCATTCCTGAAGCCTCTCTGACAGGGGCGAGGTCTCTAGTTGAGAAGGGAGGGACTTGACTCCAATGCTTAACAAATGCTTGGGGAAAAGAAAGCCTCAGTGAAAGTTTCACCAACACTGGCCCCTGGGTGAAGATTTGCAGTATACGTTGGAAACTCCAACAAGGCCTCCAGAAAAGCAGGGTGAATCAGACTTGACATTCCAGATATTTTAAAGTAAAAGAACCAAGGATCTTATAGTGCTGATTTTTAACTCCTTAAACTTCAACAAGGACAAGTGCAGAGTCCTGCACTTAGGACGGAAGAATCCAATGCACTGCTACAGACTAGGGACCGAATGGCTCGGCAGCAGTTCTGCAGAAAAGGACCTAGGGGTTACAGTGGATGAGAAGCTGGATATGAGTCAACAGTGTGCCTTTGTTGCCAAGAAGGCCAATGGCATTTTGGGATGTATAAGTAGGGGCATTGCCAGCAGATCGAGGGACGTGATCGTTTTCCTCTATTCCCCACATTGGTGAGGCCTCATCTGGAGTCCTGTGTCCAGTTTTGGGCCGCACACTACAAGAAGGATGTGGAAAAATTGGAAAGAGTCCAGCGGAGGGCAACAAAAATGATTAGGGGACTGGAACACGAGTTATGAGGAGAGGCTGAGGGAACTGGGGATGTTTAATCTGCAAAAGAGAAGAGTGAGGAGGGATTTGATAGCTGCTTTCAACGACCTGAAAGGGGGTTCCAAAGAGGATGGCTCTAGACTGTTCTCAGTGGTAGCAGATGACAGAACAAGGACAAAAGGATATTCTATGATTCTAATGGTCTCAAGTTGCAGTGGGGGAGATTTAGGTTGGATATTAGGAAAAACTTTTTCACTAGGAGGGTGGTGAAACACTGGAATGCGTTACCTAGGGAGGTGGTGGAATCTCCTTCCTTTGAAGTTTTTAAGGTCTTGACAAAGCCCTGGCTGGGATGATTTAATTGGCGATCAGTCCTGCTTTGAGCAGGGGGTTGGACTAGATGACCTCCTGAGGTCCCTTCCAACCCTGATATTCTATGATTCTATGATTCTTAGGAGAAAGAAAGCATTTATTTGCTCTTGGATTTGGGTTCAAGGGTTCATGTTATGCTTTTTAAACAAACACTGCAAACCAGGGGGTAGGAGGCAGTAAAAGCATCTGTCTGTCTGCTGCAGAGAGGGCAGGGTGCATAGACAGGTGCCCTTTAACCTCCAGACCATGGGCGGCTGGTGAAGCTTCCACTCCGGGAAGCTAGCTTCCCATCCCACCTCTTCCACCCATGGCCCCGCCCCACCCCAGGCTCCACCCCTTTAGAATCATAGAATCATAGAATATCAGGGTTGGAAGGGACCTCAGGAGGTCATCTAGTCCAACCCCCTGCTCAAAGCAGGACCAATCCCCAATTAAATCATCCCAGCCAGGCCTTTCCCCACTTGGCCCCCTCCCCGCTCACTGTGTGCGTCCCTCCTCTCCTCCCAGGGCTGATTGTTCCAGCATTTGTTTGCTAGCAAGGATTAAAACATGAACAGCTGTACTAGTATATTGGGCTGGTTACATTATTTATAGTTTTCAGAGTAGCAGCCGTGTTAGTCTGTATCCTCAAAAAGAAAAGGAGTACTTATGGCACCTTAGAGACTAACAAATTTATTTGAGCATAAGCTTTCGTGAGCTACAGCTCACTTCATCGGATGCATGCCGTGGAAAATACAGGGGGGAGATTTTATATACACAGAGAACATGAAACAATGGGTGTTACCATATACACTGTAACGAGAGTGATCAGGTAAGGTGAAAAGAAAAGGAATACTTGTGGCACCTTAGAGACTAACCAATTTATTTGAGCATAAGCTTTCGTGAGCTACAGTTTCATCGGATGAAGTGAGCTGAAGCTCACGAAAGCTTATGCTCATATAAATTTGTTAGTCTCTAAGATGCCACTAGTACTCCTTTTCTTTTTGCGAATACAGACTAACACGGCTGCTACTCTGAAACAGGTAAGGTGAGCTATTACCAGCAGGAGAGAAAAAAACCAACACCTTTTGGAGTGATAATCAAGGTGGGCCATTTCCAGCAGTTGACAAGAATGTGTGAGGAACAGTAGGAGGGGGGGAATAAACATGGGGAAATAGTTTTACTTGTGTAATGACCCATCCACTCCCAGTCTCTATTCAAGCCTAAGTTAATGGTGTCCAGTTTGCAAATTAATGGTAATGCGTGCATTGCAAACCTGCCTGGTGTGTGCTACTACATTCACCTTCATCCCCAATGGGCAGCCAGGCCAGTGAACCTCAGGGCAGCAGGGCCCCCACTCCCTCCCCACCCCGCTCACCCAGGCAACCCAAACACAACAGTCCCAACCTGCGCTCTGGCTGGATGCCTGCACGCATGCACTACCTGCCCCTTCAGTGCTCACACTCGCCGTTGCCTCGGGCGAGCCCTTCCCGGAAGGGAGCTGCTGCCTTGGGGCAGATGGGAGGTGAGTGGGGCCCAGGGCAGGGGCATGCATTGACCCTGGGGCAGGGGTGTCCAGAGCCATTATGGGGGGTTAGGGATAGTACCACGCAGGGATCTGTCCACTCCATGAGTGTGAGAGTGGGGGGCTGTGTCTCCTCCTGCTGGGTGTTTGGGGGAGCTTTGGTTCTGGTCTGTGGGGTGTGCTCTGCTCCTAACCTGTCACTCTAGCTGCCCCCCCACTCTTTTTGTGTAGGGGGCTCTGTCCCTGGCCATCCCCCCATCAGTGTGTCTGTTCAGAGAGGGCTCTATCCCAGCCCCTCAGTGGATGTGTAGATTGGAGGAAGGATTTTCTCTGTGACTGCTCCCTCCAATGTGGTTTTTATGGGGGTGGAGTGCTGGAGAGGAGCAGCCAGGCAGTGGCGGGCTGAGAACGCTGAGCTTTTATATACGCTATACAGGTTCCAGGGCGGCTGAGGAGGTGGTGTCTGCTACTCAGCTTCCCAGGATCATCAGCAATCTCTCTGGGGAATCCAAGGGACCTGGGAAGCTGAGTAGCAGATACCGCCTCTTCAGCAGCCCGGGAACCTGCATGGCGCATGATAAATAAGCAAAATCGTCTGGCGGAAGCCCACTCCCAGGAGGGAGGGGAAGAGGCGGGGCCACCATGGCCCAGGGGTCTGGCGGCAGGGTCAGTGGTGACTGCGCCAGGGGAGGCTTAGCCCCTCCTGGCCTATTATACCCACCGCCCATGCCCCGGACCCCAGCTCTGTTCCTTGCTCTGGGGACAAGATCTGGCATGTCTGCAGTCCCTTCTCACCAATCCTTCCTCGCACTGGAGCAGGGATGCTCACACTTTCTTGGCCTGGGGCTCTAGTCACGGTGACAGTGTCTCAGGGTGGTGCTAACCCAGAGGGGATTTTACTCACGTCAAGGCATATTCTCATCCCACCCCATCCCTGTGGTATCCGAGCGCCTTCCAGTTGTGCACTACGTGACATGACTAACCTCTGTCCCATGTAGTTCGTCCCCTCCCCATGTGGATAGCAGGGGGGAGGTGGAGTGGGTCGTTCTGGTAGGCCTTTGTTTCAATGTGTCCATGCTGCTGTACGTGTGTCAGAGAAGGCCAGTCAGAGAGGCGTGGCTGGTGTTCAGACCAGGAGGTGGGGAGGTTTCTCTCCTCTGGGAGTTCATTCCAGAGTCTTGGGCTGGCCCCCGAGAGCATTCAAGCTTCCCCCTTGGGGCAGAAAGTTCTGTGGGACCAAAGTAGCAGAGCCATCCTGCGCTGTCTTCATCCCAGAGCTCTCAGCTCTTGTCGATACGCTGGTCCCAGGCCCTGTAGCGCCTTGAAGGTAGGGACTGAGACCTTGAACTTGACTTGCTGTTCTGTGGGAAGCTGATGTAAGAAGCTCAGGATTGAGATAGCCCATGTGGCTGAGGAGACGCACTGCAGGACTCTGTGCTAGCTGGAGGATGGCATGGGGACCAAGGGGGAGAAAATACATTCGGGAGGAGGACAATCAAGAGGAACACTGGACTGTGAACAAGCCGATATGGGCAAGAGCCTCACAATCTGCTCTGTTACTAGTATTACAACAGCTGCAGCTGAGCCCAGGGCCCTATTGTGCCAGGCGCTGCATGGGATGAGACGCAGGCTCTGCTTCGGCGAGCTCACGGTCTGAACCAACAAAGGACGGGAGGAGAGCCAGAGACAAAGCAACTTGCACCAGGTCACCCAGCAGCAAAGCCAGGCTGAGAACGCGGGTCTCTGCAGTACTGCCCCATGCACCAGATCACGCGGCCTCTAGCGAGCAGTGTGAACTCAACCGGCAGAAGCCCCAGCCCTGCAAACTAACCCAGGCCAAAGGCTGCAGAACATTTTAGGCTCAGAAATGGGGAGGGGGGGTCTGTCCTGGGGTTGCACAGAGAATCAGGGTGAGATCTGAAAGAGAAATTCCTAAAATGACCTCATTGGCTTCTCCAGAAAGGGCCCTGAAGTTCCTCCATTATGAGCTGGATAAAAATGAGATACATTCCTCAGTGTCAGCAAGAGCTCTGGCCTTTTTCCTCTGGGTTTCCACATGGCGGATTCTCTACCCCCAGACAGAGCCTCGTCTGGCTCCAACCTCCCCTGCCTTCCTTTGCCATCAGTGGGGTGGTTGAGCTCCTCCAGTTCCTGCCCCTCAGGGAGGGAGAGTCACGTGGATGACGGCCTTGTACAATGGGTGTACAGAAGAGGAAAATCATGGTCTGGTGTGAATGTCAGAAAGCTGCCTGCTGAGCCAGAAACGGCCAGGCTGCTTGGGGCCTCTCTGAGTGAGCCCAGCCTATGCCTAGAGCGAAGAAGGTGAAAGGCCAAAAGGAAATGCAGCCTCCTGAATCCATCTGGAGCTGACAAGAATCCAAAATATGATCCACTGTTTAGGCAGATTTATTCCTAACCTGTCAGCAGCGCTGCGGCCTGTGAATGACCTCCTGGGGCCGTGTACTCCAGCATAGCTCATTGCAGGGAGACAGCTGAGGACACAGATTCCCAGCTCAGACCACAAGCGCTTCCCTGTGGGTCATATTAAAACCATGTCCTGCAGCCTGGCACAGCCCTACACCACATCCCGCAGCCTGACATCGATCGACGCCACGTCCGGCTGGCTGACTGAACCTTACGCCACATCCTGCAGGTCAACACAGCCTCATGCCATGTCCCAAAGCCTGACACAGCCCTAAACCACGTCCCGCAGCCTGACACAGCCCTACGCCACGCTATGCAGTCTGACACCGACCAATGCCAAGTCCTGCAGTCCGACTCAGCCTTATGCCGTGTCCCAGAGGCCTACTCAGCCTTACGCCACGTCCCAAAGCCTGACACAGCCCTACGCCATGTCCCGCAGGCTGACACTAACTGACCGACGCCACATCCCGCAGGTCACCACAGCCCTACGTCCCGTCCCGCAGGCTGACACAACCCTGCACCACGTCCCGCAGCCTGACACCGATCGACACCATGTGCTGCTGACTGACTGAGCCTTATGCCACATCCCGCAGGCCGACACAGCCCTACGCCATGTCCCACGGGCTGACACAACCCTGTACCATGTCCGGCAGCCTGACATAGCCCTACGCCACATCCTGCAGTCCGACTCAGGCCTACGCCACGTCCTGCAGCCTGACACAGCCTTACGCCATGTCCCACGGGCCGACACAGCCCTACGACACGTCCTGCAGCCTGACACAGCCCTACGCCATGTCCTGCGGGCCGACACAGCCCTACGCCACGTCCTGCAGGCCAACTCAGCCCTACGCCACGTCCTGCAGGCCGACACAGCCCCATGCCGGTTTTGTTCAATGTCTTCATAAATGATCTGGAGGATGGTGTGGATTGCACTCTCAGCAAATTTGCGGATGATACTAAACTGGGAGGAGTGGTAGATACGCTGGAGGGGAGGGATAGGATACAGAAGGACCTAGACAAATTGGAGGATTGGGCCAAAAGAAATCTGATGAGGTTCAATAAGGATAAGTGCAGGGTCCTGCACTTAGGACGGAAGAATCCAATGCACCGCTACAGACTAGGGACCGAATGGCTAGGCAGCAGTTCTGCGGAAAAGGACCTAGGGGTGACAGTGGACGAGAAGCTGGATATGAGTCAGCAGTGTGCCCTTGTTGCCAAGAAGGCCAATGGCATTTTGGGATGTATAAGTAGGGGCATAGCGAGCAGATCGAGGGACGTGATCGTTCCCCTCTATTCGACACTGGTGAGGCCTCATCTGGAGTACTGTGTCCAGTTTTGGGCCCCACACTACAAGAAGGATGTGGAAAAATTGGAGAGAGTCCAGCGAAGGGCAACAAAAATGATTAGGGGTCTAGAGCACAGGACTTATGAGGAGCTGGGATTGTTTAGTCTGCAGAAGAGAAGAATGAGGGGGGATTTGATAGCTGCTTTCAACTACCTGAAAGGGGGTTCCAAAGAGGATGGATCTAGACTGTTCTCAATGGTAGCAGATGACAGAACGAGGAGTAATGGTCTCAAGTTGCAATGGGGGAGGTTTAGATTGGATATTAGGAAAAACTTTTTCACTAAGAGGGTGGTGAAACACTGGAATGCGTTACCTAGGGAGGTGGTAGAATCTCCTTCCTTAGAGGTTTTTAAGGTCAGGCTTGACAAAGCCCTGGCTGGGATGATTTAACTGGGACTTGGTCCTGCTTTGAGCAGGGGGTTGGACTAGATGACCTTCTGGGGTCCCTTCCAACCCTGATATTCTATGATTCTATGATTCTATGCCACATCCCACAAGCTGACCAAAGAGGGAATGTTGCCTCCAAAGGGCACTTCCCTGAAAGCAGTGAGACCAGGGCACTGTCCTGAGCTGCATACTGGTGAGAGATGGTGGATGATGCTTCCCCTCATACAGAGCTATCTAAGGTTGCCAGGGTCCGGTTTTCGACCAGAATGCCTGGTTGAAAAGGGACCCTCGCAGCTCTGGTCAGCACTGCTGACCAGGCCATTAAAAGTCCGGTCAGTGGCGCAGCAGGGCTAAGGCAGGTTCCCTGCCTGCCGTGACTCCACACAGCTCCTAGAAGCAGCGGCATGTTCCCTTGCACTCTGAAGGGGCAGCCAGGGGGCTCTGCACCATGGCTAATGGGAGCTGCAGGGGTGGTGCCTATGGACAGGGCAGTGTGCAGAACCACCTGGCTGCGCCTCGCATAGGAGCCAGAGGAGGGACATGCTTCTGCTTCCAGGAGCTGCTTGAGGTAAGCGCCACCCGGAGCCTGCACCCCTCACCCCCTCCCGTGCCCCAGCCCCCTGCCCAAGCCCTGATCCCCCTCCCACCCTCTGAATCCCTCAATCCCACCCTTCAGCACCCCAAAACCCTCATCCCCAGCCCCACCCCAGAGCCCACACCCCCAGCCAGCGTCCTCACCCCCTCCCCTACCCAAACCCCCTGAGCCAGCCCAGTGAAAATGAGCAAGTGAGTGAGGATGGAGAGAGCGAGTGACAGAGAGGTGGGGAGAGGAATAAGCAGGGGGTGGGGCCTCAGATAAGGGGCAGGGCAGGGGCCGGGCCTTGGATGAGGGGTGTGGCAAGGGTGTTCAGTTTTGTGCGAGTAGAAAGTTGGCAACTCTAGAGCTAATTCCAGATGTCAGAGATGAGAACCATTGAGACCGAGCCGCAGGAACATTCAGGAAAGAGAGGAGACACCTGCCCTTCATCCTGGGCTCAGGAGATGGTGCTGGGCAGCTCTCTGTTCCTGGTTCAACATCACCCAGAGGCTTGAATGGTTCACAGGGGCTAATGGCGCCCAGCTCAGCCTGTCCATGTACCCTGCTAGGCCTGCTGCAGGGGCTTAGGGGGGTTGCCTCCTTGGTTCTAGCTTTGACCCCCCCAGCACAGACCAGTGTAGCCTCAGGCCTGTGACCCAGATGCCATGGTCTCTGGGCCTTGCTGCAGCCAGGAAATAGCTGAGGTGCAGAGTTGCCCCAGCCATGCCTCCTCCTGCCTCCAAGCTGCCCCTGCCCTCCTCTGGCCAAGCTGCCATCTGCCCCAGGATGCCCCCTTTGTGTGTGGGGTTTCTGCAGGGCCTGCACAGAGCGGGAGGGGCATTTACTGGGGGGCTGAGTGGCTGCTTTGTGTCCCCTTGGCCCTGGCAGAAGGGGGCTGCAGGGCAGCCGTGGGTGGAGAGCAGCAGCAGCTGTGCAGGCAGCGTGTGGGGAGACAGGGTGCCTTTGTTTGTCACTAGTGAGTGAAGCCGGGTTAACTCCACTCAGATAAGCCTGCTGTAATCGATGCTCCGGGGCCTGTTTTTGTGTCGAGGGAGAGGGGGCTCCCAGAGTCTGCTCTGCAAATGGCAAAGAGGGGGAATCTAGAAACACAAAGAGTGCCTAGTATAAATAGCTCATGCTAGTCCCCTCCCCCACTGCACCCCCGAGGGCTCACCCTGGGATCACCCTGGATGGAAAGGGGAGAATAGCCCAGCTGGGGGTGGCTTCCTTGGGGGCTCCGCTCCCTAACAAAGCTCCAGGGGTGTTGTGTCCTGGGTTCGTTCCTCTGTCATGGATGCTTGGCACTGCCGCGGCCAATCCCGTTTGGCTCAGTGAGGGGTCCATCCCCTGATCGCCTCACCAGGCTGACAGACGAGGGCAGTGCCTTGGGGGAGTATTGCCAGGCTCTGCTCAGCAGTGTCTGGGTGCCTGCCATGGCTGGCCTATGCAGCTCACCCACAAGCTCCGTGCTCAGCATTGTGCCTTGCCTCGCGGACACAATCTATCTATGTAATGGGGCTGGCTGGGTTGGAGCGTGTGGTGCTGACGCAGGCACTGGGATCTTAGTGATTTCTGACCCCTGCTAATGGAGTGGGCATTAGTGAGGGGCCCCCAGAGTGGAGAGGGCTAACTGGGCAAAGGGCCCACCCTCCCCCGAGTCTAGTATCACTGAATGACACATGCTCACACATGCATGCATGTATGCTTACACACAAGTGCACACGCATGCACATACAGAAACACGTGAACATAAGTGCATGCACACATGACACACAGACACAGACTCACAGTGTTTGTCTGAGTTCATTGTCTCCTCTCCTTCCTTAACCATCCTCCCACCACTCACAGAACAAAGACCAGGCTTATTACAGCAACAAACCTGTCAGCCTTCGCTTACTTGCCCACTGCCCTCATTGCTCCCTGGTGCTCTCCCCTCCCAGCTGTGCAGGCTCTTGGTGGCCGAAGGAAGTGCCGCAGCCGCTTGAAGGGCAGTGATGTCATGGAGAAGGGTCCTAAACAGATGGAGGGGAATTCCTGGGCTCTGTCAGAGCTGCCCCCGCTCCTCACCGGATCCTGCTGAACCCTCCCTGCCCAGATTGCCAGTTGCAGGGCTTATGACCCTTCTGAGAAGCAGTGTGTCTGCCTTTGGCACAGGCCGGATTGCATCCAATGGCAGGAGCTCAGAAATCGCCTTCCCTGGCCAGAGCCAAGGCCCAGCCACTCAGACTCCTGTGCCCAACAGCGCCGACAGCTGGATGTGACAGGATCCCCAGGGTGCAGCCTAGGATGGTGGGACTGTTGTGCCCCCTAAACTCCCCAGCCTGGGCTGTCTCTCACAGTGCCTTGCTAGTGACCAGCAGCAAACCCCTCCAGGCACTGTGATCAGTCAGCACATCTGCATGTGGAGCCCCACACCCAGCTACATTGCATGAATGCTCCCAGAGCCACTCATGAATCACACAGAGAAAGGCACCAGCCAAATCCCCGCAGCTCCCAGCACTGTACCTCAGGAATACACCATCTTGCACTGCTCAAGACAAGCAGATTTATTAATTGGTTCATCACTTCATCAAAGGAAAGTGGATATACACCAGCCTTTGCAAACCTGAGCAGATTTACCGCACACTTCAGGCAAACTCACTGGTAAAGATAAAAAGTTAAACAAATTTATTGACTACAAAAGATAGATTTTAAGTGATTATAAGTGATAGGCAAAAAGTCAGACTGGTTACCAAAATAAAATAAAGTAAAATATATACCTTTATTCCATGTGCTTGGAGAACACAAATCTAGGCATGTCTGGTGGGCATTGCTGAGTCCCCAGGCAAGGTTGAGCAATTCCCTGGGAGTGACCCTATGCAGGTGAGTCATTGAATTGTAGCTCCCTTGCTGGACAATGGCTGTTAATGGTTGTTTGACACCTGCCTGGATGTTGGTTATTCCCCTGGCTATTGTCTTTGGGGAGCTAGTATCTGGGTGCTTCCCAAACCCACAGCATATTTTAGTGACAACCATATAACACAATCTCATAACTTCATATGCATGAATGATACACATATTTAGATGGAACAGTGGGTTTCAGCAGATCATAACCTGTTCCGTGATACCTTACAAGGCATGCTTTGTATGCAATATCACAATCATATACAAATGATGAAGATGGGGGTCAAAGGGTTCTTCCCTGGGATGTAGAGTGTCACACTGGGTACAACAGACGAGGGTGCAGAGACCAAATGGCCCTGGATGAGCAGACTCTTTCCCCCTCTCCAAATGCCATGGGGCACCCATGATGCTCTGCTCTCCACACACAGCTCAAACCGTAGCCACTGCCAGCTGGGGAGTCTCTTTGCCAAGCTGTGCTGCCTCCTTCTGGGGTTATGCAGACACTGGTTGGAATAGGGAAAGGAATGCACAGATTGCCCTGTTCCTCCCCATTCCCTGCTGCTGCACGGCAAGTCACCCCCCACCATCACAGGCCGAGGAAGGATTTTAGTGGGAGGGTAACCCTTGTAGCAAATTTCTGGTGCAAACCCTCTGCCTGCCATTAACAAGCTGCTGATCCATGCTGCAGAGCTCAGTGTACAACACATGTCCAGCCCTTCGTTTTCACTTTTTATTTTCTTTAAAATTTCCTGGGAATTTATCAGTGTTTACTACAAAAATTAAAATGCAGGCGAAAATTGGCACAAACAATTAACTGAGCAGTTTTCTGGGTAAATAGCATTCGCTTTTTCCCAAACTTAAAAAAACTCACTTATATTCTGAAATATTGTCAGATCCACATTTTCGTTTTTGACCCATGTTAGCATGAAAATCAGTTCACTGACTTTTATTTGCTTAACTGCGGATAACCATCTGTGCTCTCTAGAGCCAGTATGTGGTGGGAATGGATTGACAACTGTACATACACCAGCCTCGAGTCATTCCAGTATGTCTGACTTGAATCTCTGCTCTGGAAGGAGAGGTTCCTGAGCTGCCATCTCTCCTTCCAGAGCTGGGAGCTGGGTCCGGGGAGTTCTGGCACATCGAACATTTGGGTGAAAATTGAATGAATAATGGCTTTTGTAAAACCTGGGACTTTTTCGGTAAAAATCGGTAAAAACCGAAAATGAAGCACCTTAAAGAGATGTTACCAACCTCCTCCTGCTTGCCAGGGACCCAGTGTGTTAGGAATAGCTCTGTGCAAAGGGGGCCTTTGTTGAGGCTGCTGGACGCAGAGAGACACCGTGGCTCTCTCTAGCCCCTAGGTGGACGGACAGCCTGCACTTCCCAGTCTCACAACACTGGGTCTCCCTAAATCCTGGCAGGAGGGGGTGGGCTGCTGACAATACAGCAGCAGGTCACCTCTGGATGCCCCTTTAGGTTGATTTAACTGTGCCTGTCTCTCCACTCCCAAATCCCAGAGATTTCATGGCATGTGCTGAACCATGAACTCACTGGAGGAGTCAGACGGGGGGCGGATCTGACTGATTAAGAAGGGAAAAGCATCCCAACAAAACAGCTCAGGCTGGCCTTGTGGGGAAGGGGGTCAGGAACACAGCCAGTTTAGCCCTGAGCCAGGTGAGCAAGGGGCTAGGAATGGCCCTTGCCAGCTGCCTGGAACAGGTGTGATGGGAGAGTGCAGGCAGGGCAGAGCTGGTGGGAAGCACTCCAGTGAGGGTAGGAGGTGAAAGCATGTCTGTGGCAGGGACTCTCATAATCAAGGCCATGTCATAGTTGAGAGATAGTATCGTGCACACTGTCCATTCAAAATCATGCAGGTCTCCTCGCCCCACTTGCTTACTGTCATGTGGCCCCATCCCCTTTCCCATAACATGCTGCCATGAACCAACAGTCTCAAGTTAGGATGCCACGTACTTGCACTGTTTTGCAGCTGGAAACAAGGAGAAGCCAGCACCAGGTGGCCAGCCACATAACACTAACACTGATAGAGAGAGTTGCACAGCTGTTTGCTCCCCAGGTATTAATCACTTACTTTGGGATAATTGATAAACAAAAGTGATTTTTATTAAGTATAAAAAGTAGGATTTAAGTAGTTCGAAGTAATAACAGACAGAACAAAGTAAGTCACCAAGCAAAATGAAACAAAACACACAAATCTAAGCCTAATACATTAAGAAACTGAATACAGGTAAATATCACCCTCAGAAATGTTCCAATAAGCTTCTTTCACAGACTAGACTCCTTGCTAGTCTGGGCCCAATCCTTTCCCCTGGTACAATCCTTGTTAGTTCCAGCAGGCATCTTAGTTGAAAAGCAAGGGATTCCACATGACTGGGCCTTCTTTGTTTTGTTCCATCACCTTTTATAGCTTTGGCACAAGGCAGGAACCCTTTGTGTCTCTCTCTGGGTCCCCCCCCCCCCCAAATGAAAAAACACCAGATTTAAGATGGATTCCAGTATCAGGTGACATGGTCACATGTCACTGTAAGACCTCATTCAGGTAAACAGCCATTTACAGTCAATTGTCCTAGTCAATGGGAGTCATCAAGATTCTACACCACCGTTAATGGTCCACACTTTGCATAATTACAATAGGACTTCAGAGTTATACTTTATATTTCTAGTTTCAGATACAAGAATGATACATTCATACAAATAGGATGAATATATTCAGTAGATTATAAGCTTTGTAATGATACCTTACAAGAGACCTTACAAGGCCTACATGGCCTACCAAAGCATTTCATAAGGCTCACAGCCTGCTTCAACACAATATACTAACAGCTGATTCATTAGCATTTTTTCATCATGTTTACATTTTAGTTTACACAAGTGTGTAAATAGGTTGTTTCTCTGTACAGTATTGTCTATCTAAATACAGATGAAATAAGCTGAACTTAAAATATATATCAATACAGGTGACTTTAAATATTAAAGTATGTAGAATCTGTTTGCTACATGTATGCATAACACAAGGTTATGCTTAGATTTATGAGGCTTTCCTGTGTAATAAGGTTGGGCACCACACGTGTATAGGAATAGGGTAATATCACTTTAAATAGGTTGTGAGCCCTCTTGTGGTGCTCACAGTGTTCTGTGGATTTTAGAAGCCTCCGGAAACCAGTTGCATCCTGCTGCTCTAGGCAGCTAGGCCTGCCATGTTTGCGTAGGGTTAGTAAACACGAGAGTTGGCTTAGGATAATGATACCTCCTTTATGAAGCACTTTGAGGGCTACTAATGAAACGTGCTAGATAAGTGCTAGGTATTATTATTATTGTTATGATTAGACCTGGTCAGAAATTTTCCATCAAAATGATTTTTTGATGGAAAATACAGTTTTCACTAAATCAAAATTTTCTGCAGAAAAATTTCAGTTTTGCTGAACTTTTTTGATTTTCCTTTGGCAAAATCCAAATATACCATTTTGTTTTAGGTTGGCCCAAATTGAAACATTTCAATTTGTTGAACTAAATCAAACCATTTAGTTTCGAGCCAGTTTGATATTAATCTGTCTGCATGAGCTGTCACTGTACCTCATGGGAGTTGTAGTTTGGGCTTCCTGTCTGGACTACATCTCCCATGATGCACCAAAGTCTCCCCTCTGATAAAGTGACAGAAGTGCATCATGGGAGTCCCATAACTTTGGTGCATCATGGAGGATGTAGTCTGGCCAGGGAGCGGGGCCCATATGACTAACTGCAATATATCAAACAGATGCAGTTTAATGTTGAACTGACTTGTAACAAAAAATTTTAGACAGACAAGGTGGGTGAGGTAGTATCTTGTATTGGACCAACCAGTTGGTGAGAGAGACAAACTTTTGAGCCACACAGAGTCCTTCTTCAGGTCTGGGAAAGGTACTCAGAGTGTTACAGCTAAATGCAAGGTGGAACAGATTGTTTAGCATAAGTAGTTAGCAGACATTGTAAGGGCCTATTCAAGGTAGAGTGGTCCATTAACACCTCTGCAGACCTAGGACAAAAAGAGGGGGTTAGTGGGTTACAGATTGTTGTAATAAGCCATAAACTGTAATGCTGGGATGCTGTAATGCTTTTCCAGTCCCAAACCCCAAGAAGAGCTCTGCGTGGCTGAAAGCTTGTCCCTCTCACCAACAGAAGTTGGTCCAATAAAAGATGTGACCTCATCCACCTTATATCTCCCTAATATCTGGGGACTGACACAACTACAACTATACTGCGTACAACAATTTTTTTGTCATTTATGAATTTAAATTTTTCTGAGCAATTTGTTCCATGGAAAGTTTTACTGTTTCATTTTTGCCCTGATCTGGAACCAAAAAACTGTTTAAATATCAGAATTTCTCCCAGGACAGAGATTTTGCTTTTCACAGAGCTCTGGTACATATGGTTATGTGGAACCCAGCTGCACACTGTGGTTTCTTCGCATTATTTATCTGGTGTAAAGAGCATGAGACACAACACATTTTCAGTGGGAACCATGGTATCAAACAAGTAGGACAGAATTATTCTTAGTGCCAATCAAATGGGACCAAACCCAACCAACACAGAGGACCTATAGGAAAGTGAATGTGATCTTGGAGGAATCTTGTAGCTTAGCTGTTGGGAGGGAACCCTATTTGACTGTATGACTTGCCTTCCCTTTGCAAACAGGAAGCTGTTTTCCACTCCAGAGCTATGGTCTAGCAGAATACACGTAACACTGGCAGGTACAAACTCCTCAGTTCTAGTCCTGGCTCTGCCACTGAGTTGTTGTGTGGTGTTGGGACAGTCACTTAACTGCTGGGTCTCAGTGCCTCCATCGGTATGATGGGGGATAACAATACTTGCCTATTGCACTGGGTGGGCTATTGGGTGATTGTCAAGGGCTGCATGACCCTGACTTAGCCGATCCAGCTGTTGTCAGACTTCAAGAAAAGAAATGACTGATCCTTTGAGCAGAATGTATTCACATTGGCTTTAGGGGATCTGTATTTTGTCTGGCTTCCTATGGAGCTAGTAATCCTTATTGCATAGGTGAACGACCCAGTCTGCTGCACACCCCCTGCGCTGCGTGCATCCTAATTCCCACAGGGGGTTGCACAGATGAGGAAGGAGCCAGGGGGATCAAATCTTTAAAGACTAGCTTGCTTCAGTGCAGCTGCTCTCTTCTTATAGAGCAACTGCACCCCCGCTCGCAGAGATGGGCAGGCACCATCCAGATTCTGAGGCTGCTGCAGCCTCACCTGCCTTTTGCTTTCACTTTGAACGACAGCATGTTGACGCAGTAATGTTTTTATTTCTAACACCTAACTGAGGATCTGGTGTGAAATTTCTCCTTTACTGACTGCAGTGAGTCGACCCAGGACTGGGGAGAAGGGAGGTGTGGTTGGGTAACCTCTCTGCAGGTGGGGGTGCTGAGTTCTGATGAGGAAGGCCATGGGGTGTCAGCTGATGAGGAGACCCCTTTCTCTTTTGGGGGTGACTTGCCCTGGTGCCCACCAAATGATGGCTACACTCTCCAGATGCCACATGGCGACTTGCTCATTTCCACCTCCAATGCTAACGTTGTTCTTGATTCTCCCAGGCTGCCTGAGGGAGTGGGATGGCGTCAGCTGCTGGCCGGCGGTGTCAGTTGGCCAGTCCCAAGCAGTGACCTGTCAAGAGATCCTTCAAGTATTCAAGAAATCTCAAGGTGCAGTGCTGGCACCCCACAGCCCTCTAGTAAAGGGGCCGGTATCCCTCAAAGCCACCGTGCTGGGGGCTCTGTGCTCGGGTAGCTGGTTCCTCACTCCCATCTCTTGCTGGGAATGGAGACTAGAGCTGGGGGGTGAATTGTTTTCAGCAAATAGTAAATTTGCACAAAAATGCATTTCACGGGACTCTGAAACTTTTCCCAAATTCGGGAGGAATTCAGTGAATAGAAAAAAAAAGGAAGAATATTTTTGAAAAGCTTCGCTTTGGCTGTTTCAGTTTCTGATTGAATGAAACATTTCAATCAGTGATTTGCTCAGTTCTAGCGGAGGCTGCTGCTATGGCCCTTGGGGAGGGCAGGGACTCAGGAATCACCCCACCCTTATTCAGCAGAGACACAGCCTGAGTGCCCCTTCAGCATCTGTCACCCATCCAACTGTCAGGTGCCTCCTCCCCTTTAGGCTCTGGCTGATTCTGGCTTGTGGCGCCATGTAGAGCAGGCCCACAGGCTGCTTCTTGCACCAGTCCCCCAACCCTGAGCCTCTGCAGCTGCACATGCACATGTCTTTCTCCCCGGCACCCCTCTTCTCTGGGGCTGGAAGAAGAAGTAGGACCTCTAATCCTGCCAGCCCCCTAACTAGCCAGGCCTTTCCCACTGCTGATACCTGGAAAGGGGTTGTCTAGCCACCCAGCAGCCCACTCACAGGGGCTGCCCTAGAGAAGGAGAGGGCTTCTCCCATGGGTAGTCCCTCTGTCTGCCTGCAGGTGGAGTGACCCTTCTGGACAGAGTCAGAGAGAGAGAGAGGGCACCAGGCTTATAACAGGGTCAGAAGAGGCTGTCATGGGATTGAGTCACCCCTTGGAGTAAATTCGTGCACACTCTAGCCCTGAACACTCTAGGGTGCTGTGCACCGTTAGTAGCCAGACACTTGCAGTGGACAATGGAGAGGCTGCCAGTTGCGCTGGGCCCTGGCAGTGCCAGCCTAGTTCCCCGCACCTTTCTGGGCAGCCCTCTCAAATTCCAGCCTGCCTTAAAGGGGCAGGGGCCAGGGCAGAAGGAGGTCATTCCAAATACCATTATCACAGTGAGTTGGGGGCAGGAAGGTCTGATGTAAAGGCCACCAGAGAGCAGTGCAATGCTCTCAGCCTGGTGCAATGCAGATATCTCCTGACATGTGCAGTGGCTTTCTGGCTCTGGGCAGCTGCACTGATGGGCAGTAGTGCCCTGGGCCTTAAAATAGTTACCTGTAGGCAGCAGTGGGGCCTAGTGGAGGGAATGTTGGCCTGGGACACAGCAAGCTTGAGTTCTATTCCTGGCTCTGCTGCTAGGTGAATCACTTCCCTGCTCCGTGCCTCAGTTTCCCCATCTGTAAAATGAGGATAATGATGGTGACCTCCTTGGCAAAGTGCTGTGAGATCTACTGCTGACAAGTGCTAGATATGAACCGGATATTATTATTATTTCGAAGCTGTTCTTTCCTGGTAGCAAAGCAGGAGTCCCTTATTGGGCTTTGGCTGCAGCCAAGCTAGGTTCTTAGTGCACCCATTTCAGCACTGTCAGAGCACAAAGAAAACTGACTGGCCACAGGGGCAAATAAGTATAATTTACTAATGCTCTGGGGCTTTGATAAACATTTGCCTTGGGTCATAGCGTAGGCCTGGGACAGGTCAGCTGAGACGAAGACTTGCTGAGAATCTTACCAGCAACTGAGGCTGTGATGAAATGATCTTTGGGATGTATATATGTGATATGATGTATGTTGGGGCTAATCCATAGACATTACACGGAGGGCTGTGTGATGACCTCCAATCTAGTTCTTCTGTGCTGGTTGGGATTCCCAAAAGCTCTCGGCACTGGCTTTACTGCTCCCAGTGCCACCAGCTGGAGCAGGGTTAGGCCAGTGCTGAGAGGTCTGGGACATGGCATGAGTGGCGTCGAGTCCCCTCCAAATCCCTCTTCTCCAGTTACAGCAGGGTTGTCAGCGCCAGGGATCCAGGATGGGGCCCCCAGCTTCAAGCCTCAGGGCATGGCTGAGAACCAGAAACTGACATCAGAGCCCCTTAGAACAGAAACACTACAGTGCAGCCTGGGAGCTGGGGCAGAGGGTTGGGGGCTGGGGCAGGATCTGGGGTGCTGGCAAGGAGGTTGGGGGTTGAGGTCCTTGTAAGAGCTTCACTTTGTCGATGCAGTGTTGATACGCAAGAACTGCACAGAGTCTGGCTGGAGCAGCCCCAGCCCTCCGTACTACGCCTGTGAGCTGGATGGCAGCAATAAGGACACAGAAGCCAAGGCAAGTGCAGCAAGACTGTGCCAGGGAATGGGGCAGGGGCTGGTATCCCCATTGCAAGGCTCTGCTGGGGAGTGGGGCGGGAGCTGGTATCCCCATTGCAAGGCTCTGCTGGGGAGTGGAACGGGGGCTGGTATCCCCATTGCAAGGCACTGCTTGACAGTGGGACGGGGGCTGGTATCCCCATTTCAAGGCATTGCTGGGGAGTCGGGTGGGGACTGGTATCCCCTTTGCAAGGCTGCGCAGGGGACTCTGGGGTTTGCCACTTAATGGAAGAGTTGTTTAAAAATGAACCAGCCTAGATTTAATTAAACACTGATGAGGGCCCAGATCTGCACCAAACTGAACTCCACTAACTGGGGCAGGCTGGGTCCCCTGGGGCTGGTGGGCAGGTTGTCGGGGGCTCTAGGGAGCAGGCTGGGTCCCCTGGGGCTGGTGGGCAGGTTGTCGGGGGCTCTAGGGAGCAGGCTGGGTCCCCTGGGGCTCATGGGCGGTTTCTGGGGGCTCTAGGGGGCAGGCCTGGTCCCCTAGGGCTGGTGGGCAGTATGCTGAGGTGTCTAGGGGGCAGGTCAGTCCCTTGGGGCCCTCATGGATGGTGGCATGAACACCGCAGGACCCAAAGTCTGTCAGCAGCCTGCAGTCTGTCCTCCCCCACCCCACATTTCCACCCCACTGCGCATCAGGGAGCAGCATGTCCAGAGGGTCAGTGGTGCTCCCAGCTGCGCAGCCATGCTCTAGTGCCCGCACAGCTGCCCGGCACTGCCACGCTGACCTGCTAACTCAGCTGTGCCTTTCTCTTCCAGGGGGCCTACTTTGCTACTGTGAAGGTGCTTTATACCTGCGGCTACTCTGCCTCCCTGGCTGCTCTGCTCCTGGCCATCGGCATCTTCTCCTGCTTCAGGTAGGGCTGTGGCCCCGACAGCTCCGTGCACTGCGGGAGGGCAGGAGGTAGCTGAGCCCCTTGCCTGCTGCCAGGCCAGATCTAGGTCCCAATTGCTCACAGCCACTGGGGTCCAGGGGTTTGCCATGAAGTGACAGAAGCCAACTAGAGCGGGGCTACAGCAGGCGGATTTGAGCCAGTGGGAGCGTGGGGAGAATGTGGGAGGTGGGAGGAAACAGGAGTGCTTACAGGCAAAGTGGAATCTGCCCCCCCATTCGACCCACCAACACACAGATACAGAGTGGGGACATTGAGTCTGCAGGCTGCTGATTCCAGGTGTCAGTGGCTTGGTTGCAGTCATAGGTTGCTCCCAGTAGCAGGGGAAGCTTCCCAAAAGTGTGGGGGGCTACTGTTGCCCGAACTGTGGCCCCATCCCTGCACTGCCCCTTCCTCCCTGCTCACTCCTCTCTGCCCCCTTATGGCCGGTAAAAAAAGGTTTTAAAAGTGGTGGGGCCGTGGCCTCCTGCCCCCGCCCTGTTCCGACGCCCTGGTTGCTCCCGTCTGCTGCAGGCTCAGGGTCCATCTACACTGGAGCTGTGGGGATAATCTCCACCTTGGGGAGACATACACATGCTAGCTTTGACTGAGTTAGTGTGCTACAAATAGCAGCATGGCCACGGCGGTGCAAACAATGCCCTGGGCTAACTGCTCCAGTCCATGCTCCTCCAAGACCCTAGGTATGATCAGCCCTTCGTCTCTATACAAAGTCCAAGATGCATTTGCTACAAAGGGCCCCATTCTCCACTGACCTGCCCTTGGAGCTGTCAATCACCCCAGTGCGAAGTGAAGGTGAACTCCAGTGTTCTGATCTGGCAGCGTTTCTCACTTGTCTCCATGATGGCAGGAGGTACAGGTAGGGTGGACAGGGACACATTTCACTTAAATGCTATTTGAACAATAATAAATCCCCAAATAACACTGCCCAGCTTAGACGGGCCAGTCTACAGAAGTGGAATCTGGAACATTTGTTTCTTCTTCAGAGTCATGTGAGTAGCTCCTGTTGCCACCTCCTGCAAACCCAGCTGATGTTACCCTGACACTGCCAAGCGTCAGTCACTCACATCACGTCAGAGATGAAAGAAATTCATGTTTTTCTTCTCAGTTTTAGCTGAAGAAGTGAACCCCCTCTGCAAAATGGCCTCCAGGGGAACAGGTGTGACCTGAACTCTGCAATCTTTATGGGCAATGTTTCATAGAATCATAGACTATCGGGGTTGGAAGGGACCTCAGGAGGTCATCTAGTCCAACCCACTGCTCAAAGCAGGACCAGTCCCCAATTTTTGCCCCAGATCCCTAAATGGCCCCCTCAAGGATTGAACTCACAAACCTGGGTTTAGCAGGCCAATGCTCAAACCACTGAGCTATCCCTCCCCCCACCAATGTTTGAATAATTCTGTCCTCATAGTGCTCTGTCTGTTGTAGTTGTGGGCTAACAGACATGATTCTTGTAGCTAATTAGCAACCAGAGCTATTCAGTGTTGGGGCCTTGTGCGGATACAGCTGCCCTCTTGCTATAAAGGCTGAGAGTTCAAGCCCCCTGGGTATAGATCTAAAAATTAACTTAGCAATTTTCCCCCTCCCAACTTGCTTATACGGTGGAATCATTAATGGCATCTAGCACTTATGCCCCAAGTATTCCCCAGGTGAAAAAGCTAAGGGAGGAGAAGGCTGGGTGATTTCTGACAAACAACCTTGACAGACAAGCGCAAGCCAGGGAAACAGGATACAGTCTGAGGGACTGCTTAGGAATCTGGGGTGTGGCAGGTTGAATCAGACCAGTGTCCATCTAGGCCAAGGTCCTGTCTTCAACAGGGCTAGAAGCGGCTGCTTGAGAGGAAGGTGCAAGGTGGGATAACCTGCCCCTAGGAAAAGTCTCCTCCTCACCCCTTGTAAGGAGCAGCAGGTCAAGAAAATGGGATTGCAGAGTCCTTGGCAGCAGCCATCTCCACGCCAGCACCTAACAGCTGTGGCAGTGGACGCACTTGGCAGGGCATGAGCCTCAGGGCCCTGAGGCTCATGAGCCCCCACACCATAGGCAGTACCAGCCACAGTGGGCTGACTAACATGACATTCCTGGTTGCTGATTGGCCTGGATATACTATTTAAGCCTGTGGAGTGTACAGGAAGTTTGTCTGTGCAACTAGGTGGATCCCCAGCTAGTTGCTGCTACAGACCTAGCTTCCTCACTCTGGTTCCTGGCCCTGGCTTTTCCCTCCTGGCTCTGATACCTGGTTTCTGATTCGGCTTTGTCTCCTGCTTCTGACTTCTGGTTTGTGACCTCGCCTTTACCTCCTGGCCCTGACTCTTGGCTCCTGACTTGGCCTCAACTCCAGATTCTGTTCCTGATCCCACAGAGACCCACAACTCTGATTCCTGATGTCTGACTCTGGCTCTCGCTGTGAGGCCGGCAGCCCATGACCTGGCTCTGACAGCTTGCACAGACCATCTAAACGCAGCCCATGCAATGCCCTGGTGAGGGAAGAAGGCGTTTCGGTGCCCAGACGAGCCAAAGGGCCTCTGGATATGCCGGAGTGGTTTGTTGAAATATAGGCAGAAAATCAGGCTCCACGTGCTCGAGTGACGCAGATGTTGTCAGAAAATCAAATCTGGTGTGACCAGGTAACCTATGTGCAGGTGGGAAATGCTTCATTCCAAACTTGGGGCACGAGCCTGTTCCCGGAACAAGGCCCCACCATGCCTTTGCCTGAACGGTTTGACAGGGACCAGCGGAAGTTCAGAGGTGTCATGAACCAGTGCCGCTTCCTCTTCATCTTTTGCCCTCAGGCCTTCCCCGCTGAACAGGCCAAGGTGGGAATGGTGATAAGGCTGCTGTTGGGATAGGCCTTAGACTGGGCCTCTCCCTTACTGGAGCAGGGCAGCAAAGCAAATGTCTTCCTAATAGCCTTCTCTACCATCTTTAACAACGTCCATCTCACCCACTCTGCTGCAGCTGCCATTCAGAAACTCCAGCAAGGGTCAGGGCCGGCTGCCACATATGCCATTTGGTTCCCTCAGCTTACTGAATGTACAGAGTCGTATGAGGCAGCCCAGCTGTGCCAGTTCAGGGCAGGGCTGAGCGAAGAGATCAAACACGTGTTGGCTCAGGTGGAGGCTGCCACGGACTTAACTGCGTTCATGGACTTGACTCTTCACATTGATAACTGTCTGCATGAGTGAAGAGAGAAGAGCGGTCCCACTCCAACACCTCCAGACCAGAATCCTGAGGCTACGCAAGTGGACCTGACCCAAAGGTGGCTGACTGTCACATCGGAACCGTTCTCAACAATCTATTCTGTTACTATGGTAAGGTGCGCTGCACACTTGCTTCAAGTCCCTTAAGAACCCTTACTCAGCAGGGGTCAGGAACAAATGTCAGGGAGAAGGGGTGGTTGGATGGGGCAAGGGTCCCAGGGGGGCAGTCAGGAGTGAGAGGAGGGGTTGGATGGGGTTGCGGTGGGCAGAAAGGGGTGGGGGGTCTAGGGGCTGTCTGGGGACAGGGAGGGATGGAGAGGGCAGGGGTCCCGGGGGGGCTGTCAGGGGGCAAGAAGCAGGGGGGGTCGGATAGGGGGCGGGGGCCGGGCCATGCCTTGTTATTTGGGGAGGCACAGACTCCCCTACCTGGCCCTCAACAATTTTGGAAACCCGATTTGGTCCTCAGGCCAAAAAGTTTGCCCACCCCTGTTCTAGACCAAGAGCCTAGCGGTAGCCTACCTGGATGATACCCTCATCTTCTCAGAGGACTAAAACAGACTGACCAGCACATCTGTGGCTTTGTGGATATGGGGAAAGTAGTGGATGTTCAGAAAGCACAAACAGCACGGTCCTTCTCTTGAATAAATCCAAATGTGTCTGTCCAAGAAGGCTGAAATGAACGGACATCTAACTTTGCTTTCTTAGGAACTGAGATTTTGTCAATTGTTTCCCTCAACTCTCAGTGGGGAAAAAAAGGGCAACAGAGGGCAAGCACAAGGTCAAAAGCAGTGCGCTGTTCCACGTGGCCTGATATAAGCATCAAATCAGGATTTAAAAATATCCTAGTGGCGCTGGGACAATTTTTAAGGGGGGGTGTTGCTGAGCTGCACCCCCTCTTGCCCCTGTCTGCACCCCTCACTGCCTCAGACCGGGGCCAGTGGGCCACAGCTGGGGGCAGCTGCAGAGTGCCAGGCCGAGGCCAGGAGCAGAGCCCCGAGCCAGCGACTGGGACCCTAGGCTGGCAGTGGAGCCCCCGGGACCAGTGGCTGGGACCGGCAGCGGGCTAATCGGGGTCGGCAGATGGAACCCCGGCTGGCAGGGGGCTGATGGCCAGTGCCCCAGGCCAGCAGCAGAGCCCTGAGGCTGGCGGCCAGGACCAGAGCAGTGTGAGTGCCACGGAAAATCAGCTCACATGCCACCTTTGGCATGCGTGCCATAGGTTGCTGACCCCTGGACTATAAGGTAGATAGAAAGCTGGCTAGATTGTCAGACTTAATGGGTAGTGATCAATGGCTTAATGTCTAGTTGGCAGCCAGTATCAAGCAGAGTGCCCCAGGGGTTGGTCCTGGGGACGGTTTGGTCAACTTCTTTATCAATGATCTGGATGATGGGATGAATTCCACCCTCAGCAAGTTCGCAGTTGACACTAGGTTGGTGGGAGAGGTAGATATGATGGAGGGTAGGGATAGGGTCCAGAGTGACCTAGACAAATTGGAGGATTGGGCCAAAAGAAATCTGACGAGGTTCAACAAGGACAAGTGCAGAGTCCTGCACTTAGGATGGAAGAATCCCATGCACCGCTACAGGCTGGGGACTGACTGGCTAAGCAGCAGTTCACAGAAAAGGACCTGGTGGTTACAGTGGATGAGAAGCTGGATATGAGTCAGGAGTGTGCCCTTCTTGCCAAGAAGGCTAACGGCATATTGGGCTGTATTAGTAGGAGCATTGTCAGCAGATCGAGGGAAGTGATTATTCCCCTCTCTTTGGCACTGGTGAGGCCACACCTGGAGTATTGCGTCCAGTTTTGGTCCCCCCACTACAGAAGGGATGTGGACAAATTGGAGAGAGTCCAGCGGAAGGCAACAAAAATGATCAGGGGGCTGGGGAACATGACTTAAGAGGAGAGGCTGAGGGACCTGGGGTTATTTAGGCTGCAGAAGAGAAGAGTGAGGGGGGATTTGATAGCAGCCTTCAACTACCTAAAGGGGCGGTTCCAAAGAGGATGGAGCTCGGCTGTTCTCAGTGGTGGCAGATGACAGAACAAGAATAAGAATGGTCTTAAGTTACAGTGGGGGAAGTCTCGGTTGGATATTAGGAAACTATTTCACTAGGAGGGTGGTGAAGCACTGGAATGGGCTACCTAGGGAGGTTGTGGAATCTCCATCCTTAGAGGTTTTTAAGGCCTGGCTTGATAAAGCCTGGCTGGGATGATTTTGTTGGTGCTGGTCCTGCTTTGAGCAGGGGATTGGACTAGATGACCTCCTGAGGCCCCTTCTAACCCTAATATTCTATTATTCTAGGATTCTATGATCTGGGCCATACCAGAGAGGCTCCAGCAACATGTCCTGTACACCAAAGCTGAGACGTACTCAAAAATCGTGGAGCAGGTCCTCAAGGAATCAATTCTGAAGCACTTAGAGGAGAGGAAAGTGATCAGAAACAGTCAGCATGGATTCACCAAGGGCAAGTCATGCCTGACTAATCTAATTGCCTTCTATGACGAGATAACTGGCTCTGTGGATGAGGGGAAATCAGTGGGCATGTTGTTCCTTGACTTTAGCAAAGCTTTTGACACTGTCTCCCAAAGTATTCTTGCCAGTAAGTTAAAGAAGTATGGATCGGATGAATGGACGATAAGGTGGACAGAAAGTTGGCTAGATTGTCGGGCTCAGCGGGTAGTGATCAATGGCTCCATGTCTAGTTGGCAGCCGGTATCAAGTGGAGTGCCCCAAGGGTCGGTCCTCAGGCCGGTTTTGTTCAATAACTTCATTAATCATCTGGAGGATGGTGTGGATTGCACTCTCAGCAAGTTTGCAGAGGACACTAAACTGGGAGGAGAGGTAGATACACTGGAGGGTAGGGATAGGATACATAGGGCCCTAGACAAATTAGAGGATTGGCCAAAAGAAATCATCTGATGAGGTTCAACAAGGACAAGTGCAGAGTCCTGCATTTAAGACGGAAGAATCCCATGCACCGCTACAGACTAGGGACCGAATGGCTAGGCAGCAGTTCTGCAGAAAAGGACCTAGGGGTTACAGTGGACGAGAAGCTGGATATGAGTCAACAGTGTGCCCTTGTTGCCAAGAAGGCCAATGGCATTTTGGGATGTATAAGTAGGGGCATTGCCAGCAGATTAAGGGACGTGATCGTTCCCCTCTATTCGACATTGGTGAGGCCTCATCTGGAGTCCTGTGTCCAGTTTTGGGCCCCACACTACAAGAAGGATGTGGAAAAATTGGAAAGAGTCCGGCGGAGAGCAACAAAAATGATGAGGGGACTGGAACACATGAGTTATGAGGAGAGGCTGAGGGAACTGGGGATGTTTAGTCTGCGGAAGAGAAGAATGAGGGGGGATTTGATAGCTGCTTTCAACTACCTGAAAGGGGGTTCCAAAGAGAATGGATTTAGACTGTTCTCAGTGGTAGCAGATGACAGAATGAGGAGTAATGGTCTCAAGTTGCAGTGGGGAAGGTTTGGGTTGGATATTAAGAAAAACTTTTTCACTAGGGGGGTGGTGAAACACTGGAATGGGTTACCTAGGGAGGTTGTGGAATCTCCTTCCTTTGAGGTTTTTAAGATCAGGCTTGACAAAGCCCTGGCTGGGGTGATTTAGTTGGGGATTGGTCCTGCTTTGAGCAGGGGGTTGGACTAGAGGACCTTCTGAGGTCCCTTCTAACCCTGATATTCTATGATTCTATGATTTGACTAGACCTCCCTGGTGTTCCTAGGTACATCCTCTCCACAGAGGGTATCCAATAGATCCCCAAAAGAGAGAGATTATCCATGACTGGGTGCCCCCATGGAGTGTCAGAGGTATGATGATTCACAGGCTTCACAACCTTCTATCGGTGCTTTCTCAGACTTCTTGAGGCACATACCACCCCTTATAGCTCTCTTCTAAATGCCCACCAAGTTCACCTGGACATCTGAGGCTCAGCTCTCTTTCTAGTGATTCAAAGCTCCTTTCATTGAGGGTCCCACAGTGGTAAACCTAGAACCACCCTGCTCATTTGTAGTAGAAGCTGATGCATCCAATGTGGCTTTTGAGGCAGCACTCTCCCAGAGCCACAGGCCTCAACACCTACTGCATCCATTTGCCTACTATTCTCTGAATCATAGAATCATAGAATATCAGGGTTGGAAGGGACCACAGGAGGTCATCTAGTCCAACCCCCTGCTCAAAGCAGGACCGATCCCCAATTAAATCATCCCAGCCAGGGCTTTGTCAAGCCTGACCTTAAAAACTTCAAAGGAAGGAGATTCCACCAGCTCCCTAGGTAACGCATTCCAGTGTTTCACCACCCTCCTAGTGAAAAAGTTTTTCTTAATATCCAACCCAAACCTTCCCCACTGCAACTTGAGATCATTACTCCTCATTCTGTCATCTGCTACCACTGAGAACAGTCTAAATCCATTCTCTTTGGAACCCCCTTTCAGGTAGTTGAAAGCAGCTATCAAATCCCCCCTCATTCTTCTCTTCTGCAGACTAAACAATCCCAGTTCTCTCAGCCTCTCCTCATAAATCATGTGTTCCAGTCCCCTAATCATTTTTGTTGCCCTCCGCTGGACTTTCCAATTTTTCCACATCCTTCTTGTAGTGTGGGGCCCAAAACTGGACACAGGACTCCAGATGAGGCCTCACCAATGTCGAATAGAGGGGAACGATCACGTCCCTCGATCTGCTGGCAATGCCCCTACTTATACATCCCAAAATGCCATTGGCCTTCTTGGCAACGAGGGCACACTGTTGACTCATATCCAGCTTCTCGTCCACTGTAACCCCTAGGTCCTTTTCTGCAGAACTACTGCCGAGCCATTCGGTCCCTAGTCTGTAGCGGTGCATTGGATTCTTCCGTCCTAAATGCAGGACTCTGCACTTGTCCTTGTTGAACCTCATCAGATTTCTTTTGGCCCAATCCTCCAATTTGTCTAGGGCCCTCTGTATCCTATCCCTACCCTCCAGCGTACCTACCTCTCCTCCCAGTTTAGTGTCATCTGCAAACTTGCTGAGGGTGCAATCAACACCAGCATCCAGATCATTTATGAAGATATAGAACAAAACCGGCCCCAGGACCGACCCTTGGGGCACTCCACTTGATACTGGCTGCCAGCTAGACATGGAGCCATTGATCACTACCCGTTGAGCCCGACAATCTAGCCAGCTTTCTATCCACCTTATAGTCCATTCATCCAGCCCATACTTCTTTAACTTGCTGGCAAGAATACTGTGGGAGACAGTGTCAAAAGCTTTGCTAAAGTCAAGGAACAACACGTCCACTGCTTTCCCCTCATCCACAGAACCAGTTATCTCGTCATAGAAGGCAATTAGATTAGTCAGGCATGACTTGCCCTTGGTGAATCCATGCTGACTGTTCCTGATCACTTTCCTCTCCTCTAAGTGCTTCAGAATTGATTCCTTGAGGACCTGCTCCATGATTTTTCCAGGGACTGAGGTGAGGCTGAGTGGCCTGTAGTTCCCAGGATCCTCCTTCTTCCCTTTTTTAAAGATGGGCACTACATTAGCCTTTTTCCAGTCGTCTGGGACTTCCCCCGATCGCCATGAGTTTTCAAAGATAATGAAGCTGTCCTCCCGGAAAAAAATACAAGATTCTCAACAAAGAACTACTCACAATCAAGTTCAGGTTTGAGGAGTGGTGCCACTACCTTGAGGGGGATGGGAGCGGGGGGCAGTATCCAATACAGGTATACACAGACTACAAGAACCTTGAATATTTATACAAGACCAAAGCCCTGAACCAAAGACAGCTCTGTTGGGCACTATTCTTTTCCCATTTTGATTTCACCACCACGTATCAATTAGAAACCAAGAATGGCAAAGTGGTCGTCCTATTGCGCAAGGGGGAGTACTGCAAGGAGGAAGAAACCCCTACCTGGGGAAAAGTCCCTCCTCCTGAAACCCCGTAACTTCTTCAGTGCTGCAATGCAACAGCATCTCCTTACTCTGATCTGGCTGGCTTCTCAAAGTGACCTGCTGGCTCAGAAGGTTGCAGCATCCCCAGAGCAACCCGGAAGTAATACCAAGAGACTGCATATCATGATAGATGGAATAAGATATGTTAGCGGCTGCATCTACATCCTGTAAAGGTGCCCCTGGTTAGAAGAGTTCCAGATATGCCATGATGCCCCCAGTGTGCCATTCCAGTCTCTCTAAAACCTTATGTCTAACTTCTCACCTGTTTTGCTGGCCCAGGAGGTAGACGAATATTTGGACCAATGTCAACTCCTGCGATATACATGTTCATGCCAAAGTTCTGTGCATAAAACCTTTCAGCACCCTTATGCTCCTAGAAACCCCCCTTTCAACCCTAGAGAACAACCACCATGGACTTTATCAAAGAACTCCCTGAATTGAATGGATATATCACTATGCTCATGGTAGTAGACCTGTTCATCCCTTGCACCCAACTGCCCAGAGCCACAGCTCAACTTTTGTTTGCACATGTCTTTCATCCCTGACCACATAACATCTGACAGAGGTTCCCAGTTCATCTCCAGGTTTTGGTGTGAGATTCTCCAACTATTAAACATCCGTATCTGCATGTCATCTGTGTACCACACCCAGCCAAACAGAGTAAACCGAGTGCTGGAGTGTTGTTTCAATCCACTATCTTCCCGTATGCCAAGTTCGCATATAACAATACTGACCATGTTTCCACAAGTCAAAGCCCCTTTTTCACCAGTTAGGGATTTCATCCCATACTCCCAACTGCCTCCCACACCTCAGCAGCCTGTGATATGGTTCAGCAAATCCACCATCTCCAGGAAGAACTCAAGGAATACCTGGCAGAGGCAAAGGAAGCCTACAAGTGATAGGAAGATCACCAGAGACAGGCAGACACAGAACTCAAGGTAGGCCAGGAGATTTGATTATCCACCAAACATCTTCGCACCAACCATTTCATAAAGGAGATCACTGATATCTCAGACTGTTTCAGATTTGCCAACTAATTTACTCCATCACTGTTAAACTCTGCTTGCTGAGTCTGCTCAAAATATACCCTGTTTTCCATATCTCCCTTTTGAAACCATTCAACAGAAACCTGCTTCCCGGCCAAACACATCCCCCTTCTCCCTGGGCCATAAGGAATACCTAGCCTGGGTCATTCAGCGCTCCAAGATGAAGTGGAGTAAATCATGGTATCTTGTGGACTGGGATGGGTACAGTCCTGAGGAGCAGTCCTGGGAACTGGCCCAACATGTACATGTCATAGAAGCATTTCACAAAAGTCCAGCAATTCCCCAGGGTGGCCATGATGTAAGGAGCAGCAGGTCTAGAACCTGGGTCTGCAGATTCTCCAGGGAACAACCACTTCCATGCTAGCATCAACAGCTGTGGTAGTGGAAGCACTTGGCAGGTCATGAGCCTTAGTGGCCCACACCCTAGGACATGCCACCCACGGTGGGCCTAACTGACAGGCCATTTCTGATTGGCCCATACATACTACTTAAACCTGGGGTGGCTACAGGAAATTTGTCTGTGCAAATAGCTGTGGAAACATGGTTCCCCAACTAGCTGCTGGTACAGACCCTGCTTCCTTGCACTGCTTCTGGTTCCTGACCTTGCCTTTTCCCTCCTGGCTCTGCCGCCTGCTTTCTGACCCAGCTTTGTCTCCTGCTTCTGACTGTGACCTCAGCCTTTTCTCCGAGCCCCGACTCTCGACTCCTGACTTGGCCTTGGTTCCTGAGACTGGCCACTGGTTCCTAACCTCAGATTGACCACTACTCCGATTCCTGAAGTCTGGCCCTGGCTCTAGCTACTAGGCTGGCCACCTATGACCCAGCTCTGACGTCCCTTCAGTCAGAGGCTGGACAGTGCTCTGGAGAAGGAAGGTTTACATCCCTCCCCAAGCTTCTAGCTGTTCCGTCCTCGCTGACAGAGCGGTGGGAGTTCTCCCTATCTCTGACTGTCCAGTGCTCTTGGAACCCTACTAAAGCTCTTGTCCTCAGAAGACGCATTTGTGCTCTGTCCCCCCGCCATCCCCAAACTATGCGCTCCACATGCACAGGACACCAAGAGCAGCGCTGCAGGGGAAGTGAGTGGAGATAGGGTATGGCCATCAGAGCACAGGACCAAGATGGAGTATCACGCGAAACAGCCCCAGGCAGCATCATGGTGCCAAGAACCAGGGGCCGGCATGCAGTCGATGCTCCAATGGTGACATTCCTATGGACCATCACTTGGTTCCACTGTATTGGCTGGGTACTCCGCCACCAGCCACTTGAGCCTGGTTGTAGCCCAGCACTGCTCGGCCTGGGAAGAGCATGGCACAGAGCTCTATTGTGTGCACTGAGGAGCTGATTGCGTCTAATTTGCCTCAGGGAGTGGAAAAGAGATTGTTCACTGTGCCCCGGGCTCAGCAATAACAACCATCTCCTTTGCTCTCGCTGGATCCAATTCCACCCTGCGGTAAGTGGGGCAACACCTTTTGCAGTCAGTAGAGATGCACTTGCTTAGACAAGGTCTGCAGGCTTCAGCTGGGCACCTGCAGGGATCAGGAAGGATTCCTCCCTCCCCATCCCATGCACAATGGGCCAGATACGTTTGGGTTCTTTTGGCCTTCCTCTGAAGAATTGGGGATTGGCCACAGCTGGCGACAGGACACCAGACGGGATGGGCCAGTAATCCAATGCACCGCTACAGACTAGGGACCGAATGGCTAGGCAGCAGTTCTGCGGAAAAGGACCTAGGGGTGACAGTGGACGAGAAGCTGGATATGAGTCAGCAGTGTGCCCTTGTTGCCAAGAAGGCCAATGGCATTTTGGGATGTATAAGTAGGGGCATAGCGAGCAGATCGAGGGACGTGATCGTTCCCCTCTATTCGACACTGGTGAGGCCTCATCTGGAGTACTGTGTCCAGTTTTGGGCCCCACACTACAAGAAGGATGTGGATAAATTGGAGAGTCCAGCGAAGGGCAACAAAAATGATTAGGGGTCTAGAGCACATGACTTATGAGGAGAGGCTGAGGGAGCTGGGATTGTTTAGTCTGCAGAAGAGAAGAATGAGGGGGGATTTGATAGCTGCTTTCAACTACCTGAAAGGGGGTTCCAAAGAGGATGGCTCTAGACTGTTCTCAATGGTAGCAGATGACAGAACGAGGAGTAATGGTCTCAAGTTGCAATGGGGGAGGTTTAGATTGGATATTAGGAAAAACTTTTTCACTAAGAGGGTGGTGAAACACTGGAATGCGTTACCTAGGGAGGTGGTAGAATCTCCTTCCTTAGAGGTTTTTAAGGTCAGGCTTGACAAAGCCCTGGCTGGGATGATTTAACTGGGAATTGGTCCTGCTTCGAGCAGGGGGTTGGACTAGATGACCTTCTGGGGTCCCTTCCAACCCTGATATTCTATGATTCTATGATTCTATGATTCTGAGATGGTTCAGAAAATCCTTTGCCTAGATGCCTGGCTGGGTCGTGCTCACATGATCAGGGGCAAACTGAGCTGCTAGATCTGAGGTCAGGAGGAATTTTCCCCAGAGCAGAATGGAGGGATATTCGGGGAGAGAGGGGGAAGGGTACCTTCCTCTGGAGCCTGGGGCATGGATTGACTGCAGGGATCATCAGATATATCTCACCTAGTCCATTCCCAGGTCTCTGCTGGTGCTGCACAACTGCTCACTGTTGTGAGGACTGAAATGCTTTAATCTAGCTAACGTCATTGAGCTCAGAACATGGGGAACAAAGTGAAATGTAATGGCCTGTGCTATGCAGGGGGTCACACTGGATGATCTAATGGTCCCCTCTGGCCTTAAACTCTATGAAGTAATGGCCCTCGGTGTTGTATCCATCTCAATCACATTTCATGTCAAATTCATCCCTGGGGCAGCTCCACAAGCTCCTGTGGGCTGTGCTGAATTGGGCCCTTAGGACTGAAGGCCGTGGCAAGCCTGCCACCTGTTTGCCACAAAGAATGCAGAGCCTGCCCCAAATCACTGGGATCCTCTTCTTTCTGTAGGAAGCTTCACTGCACCAGGAATTCCATCCACATCCACTTCTTCACCTCCTTCATAATGCGGGGAGCTGCCGTGTTCATCAAAGACTCCGTGCTCTTCGCGGATGAGTCCATCAATCACTGCACCATGTCAACGGTAAGAGGGTGCTCAGCAGATGGGGCTGGCTACTTCCAGGGCCAGCGCTGGCATGGTGCTCCCACATCAACCTGCTGGTGAACAGGCTCAGAGAAGAGCCCATGTGAACCTTTTCCTCTCTCCCTCGCTAGGTGAACTGCAAAGCGGCCATTGCCTTCTTCCAGTACTCAGTGCTGGCCAACTTCTACTGGCTCCTCGTGGAGGGGATGTACCTGCAAACACTGCTGCTGTTCACCTTCACCTCTGACAAGAGGTATTTCTGGTGGTACACCCTCATCGGCTGGGGTGAGTAAAGCGAATGCTCATGAAATGCACTAAACCTGGGATGTCCATAGCGAGGACCATTAAAGAAGGACCAAAGGTTCTAGAAATCTTCCCAGAGCAGCTCATTAGCTGACAATTGTACACCAAAGCAGAGCTGAAACTTTTTTGTACAAAACTTTTCTTCAGTGGGGAGAAAAAAATGCAGATTTGGCAATGCCGAAACGTCTTGTGAATTTGAGTCATTTTTGGTTCAGCCTGAAATTTTTTCCCTGACTTTTTTTTTTAATTTCCCATGAGCCAAAAAAAATCTGTTGTTTGCCTGTTTCTCTACCAAAGGTGGCCCCCGCCACTGAATCTTTGTCACATGCCTTGTTAGACTGGTTCCACTGAAGGAAGCAGAGCAAGGGATGAGCCAGTGACTAGGGGGCTAGTCTGAGACTCCAGAGAGCTGGGTTCAACTCCTTGCTCTGTCTCTGCATTGTGTGGTCTCTTTGGGTCTTAGTTCCCCACCTGTGTATAAGGATAATAGCCTTGCCTCATAGGGAACTTGTGAGGTGTATGTATAAAAACTCTGTTAATTAGGGGGGCGTGTAATGATCTAAATAGAACAAATGGTATTATGTCATTGGTTTCCATCGAGCCAGGGTTTCGCCCTGCATCTCTGGAGCAAAGATGTTTGTAAACCGTCTAGCAACTGGGACCCCTGGATGCTGCCATAATGTATGAGTTCTCTTCTGGAGACAGCCCACCTTTCTTTAGGCTGACTGTTTTTTCACAGGGTGGGCTAGGTGTGGGCCAACCCCACTGGCTGGAGCTGGTGGGGAAAAATGATGGGGGGAAACAGTTTCACAAAAATATTTGAAATGCTGAAGTTGGTTTTGCTGCAGGGAGTCTAAAATGGGCCCACTTTTTGTTTTTCATGACATTTTTGTATTGACATTTTGATAGAAATTGTTATTGAAATATTTCGTTTGTTAAAGAATTGATAAATGAAAAATGTCCATGATGATTTTGAAAAAAGCTTAGTCAAAGAAGTCACTAAAATTGTCATGCAAACCAGACAGCATTGCTAATGGAGACAATCTATCACAAAGAATTTGGTAAAAGGTTGTTTTTTCAATGAAAAAAACCTTTTGTTCTAAAAACTTCAAGCCCCACTCCTGACCCAGCACAACAAAGGACCCAGGTGCTGCTGGAGGGGATGTAGTACATCAAGGGCCTGTGTATAGGGCAGGGTCACAGTGGGGGTCAGAACAGATGAAATACTGCAGATTTTCAGCCACCAACCATCTGAAGATCTCAACATGCTTCACAAAGGAAGATCAGAGTAGATGGATGGGAGTGTATGGGGATGGATGGGGCAGGCGAGCGTGTGGGGATAGGTAGATGGATCCCATGTTCAGCATCGTGGACAGAGGAGCATGCAACTGCTAACAGGAGAAGATGCAGCTGCTGGGATCAGAGCCAGGAACTGTGTGCAGGGCCAGGGTTAGGTGCCTCATATTGGATCAGGTGGAAGGACAAGCACAGAATGGTTCAGCAATGAGTCACAGGACAAGTCAGTGGGACAACCCCTCCCCTCCTAAGTCCCAGCTTCTTGCTCTAACCACTGGACCATGCTGTCATGTCTGAGTCCTTTCATGTATCGCTGCCTTTTTTGATTGGGTGGTGGCTGCCTGGCATCGTGAACCTCTTCTGCCAGCTCCCCAGCGGTCGGCACAGCCATCAGCAGGAAGAGTGTACCTCCACGTCATCCTGCCCACGCATGCCCCACCGTGTCCCATGCCTCCACACCAAGAGGCTCAAGCTTTGAGCAGAGTGGGAAGCATCCCCTGAGCAACAAGTTCCCTGACACCAGGTCTGCGGTGGGCATAGGGGGGCGGGAGAGCCTCTCTCCCAATGGAGATGGAAGTGCTGTGGATTTGTCAGGATCTGTTATCCGTGCTGGGTTGGGGGGCGTGTGGCATGGCAGCTCCCTGCTCAGTCATGGTAGGACTCCGCCACCTGTGGGAGAACAACTGGCCTCTTTCCTTGCAGGCGCACCTCTGCTCATTGTGAGCTTGTGGATCTTCGCCCGGCTACAATACGACAACCATGGGTAAGAACCGCCCAGCGCCCAGCCCCTTTATGTAGGGGCATCATTGAAACCTGTGCATCCCAAATGAGCTCAGGTCCCATGGGGCATGACTGGAGCCAGATGAGCCACATGGAGCCTCCAGGTCTAGAGAGCAGCCATTACACACCCCAGGGGTGGGGGTGTGCTGCTCCAACAGCTAATCCAGGGAGGTTTCCTGCTCCGACAGCTAAAAACTGATTTCCGTTGTCAAGGGGAATGTCCCACAAGACCCCCCCCCCAGCCTGATCCAGCATTTCAGAGACCATGCCAAGGCTTCTAAGTCCTATGCATGGGATCCTGGTCTCGCTGGGCAACCTCCCAGCCTAGATCCAAGATCTGGGGCTAGTCCAAGTGCTCTAATGTAGGCATTGCTTGGGCATAGCTCAGGCTAGAGCTTGGGCTCCGACACCTCCCCGCACCTCCAAGGCTTTGGAGCCTGAGCCACAGCAGCTAGACAACTGTTTTTAGAGCACTAATGTGAACCTGTGGGCCCGGGCTGGGAGGCTTGCTGCTAGGTGCATTGTAGACCACTGAAGCCAATGAGGGCTTTGTTAACAGACTTCAATGGGGCCAGCATTTCCCCCTGGGCTCCTGCCACCCCAGCGTGACCATGGATTCTGGGGGCTGCCCAAACTGACCAGCAGAATGAAGGAAGGGAGGAGAGAGGGACAACGCTTTATTATTCTCTATTTTCTGTTCTGGTGGTGCCCACAGGCCCCAGTCAAGATCAGGCCCCATCATGATGCGCACTGTACACACACACATACTAGGGACAGCGTCCCAGCCTCGAAGAGTTGCAAAGCTTTGTGGTTAGAACATGGGCACTCATTTAAACTTGCTGGGCTGGTTTTTCATGTAATCTCAGCCCCTTTATGCCGTGCTGGCCATGTGAGAATGAATTAAAGTACCAGCGCAGTGTCAAGGGGCTTCCCTGAAAAGAAGACCCTGGCCTGTACAGAAGGGATAACTCTGGCCTACCTCACGGGGTGGTTGTGGGGATCCACTAATGACTTTTGAGAAGAAGGGAGCTTGAGATGGACTAATAGCTATTCCGCTATAGCAGTGCCCGTCAGTTTCCCTGTGTAGACAAGCCCTAAGTAGTACTGCTAATGGACTGGCCCCATGTTGCTTTCTCAGTGGGCTGGGCTGCCTTTTCACACCTGAACCTTTGGTTTTGTGGTGAAAAAATTGGCAACGTGAAAATGACGTGACTCTCCCGGCAGTTTAGCTAGATGGTCATGCCCACCCCTCAGCCCATTGCCAGTGGTGGCCACGCCTACCTCCCTGACCCTTCCCCCACTCATTTCAGACCCCGCCCCTCCCTTTCTACCACTTTGTGACAGCTCATCTCGCCGTGTTTCATTTTTCTTGCCTCTCTAACATTCCTAGTTGTCCTGGGTCGGGTTCGGAGGGACTTTCCCAAGTGTTGACAGTGTCATCATGAGTGGAGCCCTCTCTTCCTCCTCCCACCTCCGCCAAATCATGAAATTGGCTAAAAAATAGTGAGGTTTTTAAAAAAGATTCACTTGTGTGTTTTGTTCTGTCTGAGTTTTGAACTCCCCCCCCTCCCGTGTGTGTGACAATTACTCCACCACCAACTCACAAATGGATAGCGTGCAAGGCAATTGTGGCTCCCACTGCAGGAGGTCTCACTGTAGGACCCAACACAGATCTCATTGTGCAGGCACTACATGCAGGCACATGCGCAGACACAGACACAGACAGTCCCTGCCCTGAAGAGCTTACAGACTTGTGAAAAACATGGTGGCGACTTTGCAGCATGATGGATAAGGCTGAGAGTTGTCAGACTCATACAGGGGCCACCAAACAGCCATTAGCTGGGAACGGCTGCTAACCGTTACTGAGCTGGACTGGATTCGGGCTGGTGACTGACAGCTGAAAGGCTCTGTAGCTCGTTAGCAGCACCCCGAGGCATCCAGAACAGCGTGAGTGTCAATATTAGCTCCAAAATCACACGGAGGCTGGAGCTGTTCGCGGGAACTCCTGCCGCAGGGAGCAAAAGCACAATGAGTTGGTAATGCTTCTGTGCTTTCCCTGCTCTCTCCTAGGTGTTGGGATGACTATGCCAGTCTGTACTGGTGGGTGATCAAGGCCCCCATTCTCTTTGCCATCTTTGTGAGTATGCTGCAGGGTGTTTCGCTTTGTAAACACGCGGGTTGCCAGGCGAGTGGCGTGAGAAGGGATGGGCAGCCTGCCTGGGAGGCTGGGATACCTGCAGGGAGATGGAGGAGTCCAGCCTGCGGGTTTTGGGAATGTTGTCGGGTGGTCAGTTCTATTTCGAGGCTGAGACAAACCTTCTCTTCCTTTTGCAAGATGAACTTCCTCATATTCCTGAATGTGATCCGAATGTTAGTGCAGAAGATTCGATCCCCTGACGTTGGCAAAAACTACAAGCAGCAGTATATGTAAGCAAAGCGTTAACACTCTCTGCTCCAGTACTCTGGGCCCCTTTCCCAGGCCAGATAAACCACTTGGCTCAGTGACCATGTCAATGGTCTGGTCCCAGGAAATTTGATCCCTTCTCCTGCATAGCGCTTAGGCCTGGCTTGGCCAGCCAGGGTCCTTCCCAAGGATTCACATTTCACCAGGCCAGTGGCTGTTATGCTTGGGTGCCATACAGGGTGTGATTGATATGGGGTTGGGGTGTCATATGGGGTGTGATTGTATGACACCCCAACCCCATATCAGAGCTTTCCAAAGCTTGCAGAGTAGAGCCAGATCCCTAGCTTGTATCAGTATTGACTGCAATGGAGATGCACCAATTTATATATCTGTCCCCAGTCATTTACTGTGATGGATTCAGGACCAGAATAGAAAATGCCAAGTGAGAGTAACTCCAGTGTGGTGCTATCCAAAGAGGGAGGCTTTGTGATGGGGTCTGTCATCAGCTCATAAAACCAGGTGCTTTGTCAGGACTCCCATAGATCCCCAGTGCTACATGGAAACTTTGGGCCACAAGGTCTTAAAAAACCTGCCCTAATGCCACATGAAGGTTAGATAGTTAAATCACCAACTCTCATAGACTCATAGGACTGGAAGTGACCTCGAGAGGTCAACTAGTCCAGTCCCCTGCACTCATGGCAGGACTAAGGATTATCTAGACCATCCCTGACAGGTGTTTGTCTAACTCTTAAAAATCTCCAATGATGGAGATTCCACAACCTCCCTTGGCAATTTATTCCAGTGCTTAACCACCCTGACAGTCAGGAAGTTTTTCCTAATGTCGAACCTAAACCTCCCTTGCTGCAATTTAAGCCCATTCCTTCTTGTCCTATCCTCAGAGGTTAAGAAGAACAATTCTTCTTCCTCCTCCTTGTAACAACCTTTTATGTACTTGAAAATGGTTATCATGTCCCCTCTCCACCTTCTCTTTTCCAGAATAAACAAACCCAATTTTTCCAATCTTCCTGCATAGGTCATGTTTTCTAGACCTTTAATCATTTTAGTCACTCTTCTCTGGACTCTCTCCAGTTTGTCCACATCCTTCCTGAAATGTGGTGCCCAGAACTAGACACAACACTCCAGTTGAGGCCTAATCAGCCTGAAAGGGCCCGATCCTGCATCCTTTACTCATGCAAGTAAAACGTGAAATGAGACTGCTCACATGAGAGAGTTGTAGGCCCCAAGTGGCACCTGTAGCTGTAACATTTTCTACACTGTATTCAATACAGAATTTCCCAGCAGTTGTAAGCTATAATTTTGCTAAATCAAACCCAAACAAGGAAAGGCCCCATGGAGGACTGCAAATAGCTTATGTCCATGCCAGGTGTCATGCTCGAGCTCTCTGCTGGAGCTGTGTCAAGAAGCTGTAGTTAGAATATTGGTACGGTACATTTTCCCCTCACTGTCTTTCTCCAAGTGTCTCCTTAAAACACCTCCCTTGGGAACCCATTTGACCCTCCTCATCCCTTGACATAAATGGTGTCAAACCCATTTAGAAAATGCAGAACCACCATGAGCTGAGTTAAGCAAGTGCACACCCTGATGGCAGTTACTATCGCCCTTCCTTCAGCCTCAGACCCTACTGTCCGTATGGGTCCATTTACACAGAGTTTTGGAGTAAGCCTCCTGATCCAGGTCTACAGACTTGGGCTAGTGGGGCTCATACTAGCACTCTGAAAACAGCTGTAGAGACATGCTTTGAAGTTGTGGCTGGGGCTGGAGCTTGGGCGCTGAAGCTTAGGGAGAGGGGGTGGGTAAGTTGTTCCAATGTTTAATTATCCTCCTGTTAAGAAAATTGCACCATATGTCTGGTCTGAAATTGTCTAGCTTCAGCTTCCAGCCCCTGGAGCTTGCTCTGCCTTTGTCTCCTAGATTCAAGGACTTTTGACTTTCAGAAACTCACTATAGACCATCATCAAGTCACCTCTTAAGCTTCTCTTGGGTAAATGAAACAGACTGGGTGCTTCAGTCTTTTCCAGACCTAGAATCATCCTTGAAACTTTTGTTTGAACCTTTTCCCATTTACTAACAACCCCAGGCATGGGCATGGGCTTAAGTGCCTTGCTGAATTGGGGCCCAAAAGCTAATCAGATCTGCAAAAGAATTGTGGGTTTTTGATAAAAGCGTGAAATTTGCCATAACCTTAGGGCATGACCTAATAAAGATCATAGAATATCAGGGTTGGAAGAGACCTCAGGAGGTCATTTAGTCCAACCCCTGCTCAAAGCAGGATCAATCCCCAACTTTTGCCTCATATCCCTAAATGGCACCCTCAAGGATTGAACTCACAAGCCTGGGTTTAGCAGGCCAAAGCTCAAACCACTGAGCTATCCCTCCCAGATAGCAACTTGTCAGCAACTCATGCCATGCCATGTTGGCTGTGGCAGCCATTTTAAATTCAGAATTCATTTTTTTCCCTACTGCTGTTTTTTTCTGATAGTGATCATTTATGGAATTAAACCATTCCAGTGGGGTTTTATTTTTGGACATTTATACTCCTATTGTCTTAGGTGTCCTGAAAATGAAAGCAATGAATTGCAATGGCTTGAGAGTATTAGTTCTTGATATTTTAGTACATGCCCTGTAGCACGTCACCAGGGAATATTTACTAAAATATTAATCATATAGAAAAATAACCAGAACATTTACGAGTTTCTGTTCACAAACTGAAAGTTACATTTCTCCTTGCCAATAACAATATTCTCTATTGATCTCGGTATATCAGGATATTGCTGTGTCTCAAAGGTTGAAAAGGCAGTGTACGTAAACAGGCAGCCTAAAACAAAATAAGAAACAAGAAAGTCTCTTTCACAGTCTTCCGTATGTTCAAACATCGCATTCCCCACCACAAGGGCACAGGGCAGCCAGCTCAGTGCTGCCTTGCCATGCTTGCACCTTGCCTGGCACCCCATTTTGCAGCCCCATTTTAGGAGTTCATGACAAGAATCATGTGCTTCTGGGAGGGTTGTCCACAGTGGGCTCCATCCCTCCGTGCCCCCAGGCCATCTCCATTCCCTGGGGGAGGGGAGCTCAGGATCTGACCCCAGCAGCATCCTGCTTGGTATGCAGCTGGCTCACTGGGCTGAACCAGAGCAGGTTTGGTCAGTGGAGGTGACCATAGCTCTGCCCTTGTCTCAGCAGCGTTTGTGCCACTTGTCCTGTTATGCAGAGGCACCACAGGGCACTGCAGCAGAGACATCGTTCCGTCCGCTGTGGATTGTTGTGCAGCAGACAAACCCATGAAAGCAGGGGACAGATGCCTGCCAGGGTTCCTATGGAGATTTCTTTCCTCTTCCAGCAAAAGCAGATGCTGTGTCACAACCGGTATCATCATGAAACACTGGGAATGCCTTTGACTTGCTTAGGCCGAGTGAAGAAGCTGTCTCATGGGCAGGTACAAGTCCAATCCACAGTGCAGGGATCTGAGGTCTTTGCACATATGTGACAGCAAGGACTATGCCATCGGTGTCAACTGTGCATATGAGAACTGGAGTACCTCTTTGACTGAATACAGGAGCAGCATTCTGCTTTTTGCTCCCTCGTGGTTGCCTGGGGAAAGGCTGGTCTTGTCACAGGCAGGGCTGCAGTGTACATCTTGACCATCCGTGGCGATTAGCTCTTTACCTTCTACTGCTAACTGTGTAATAGACTATGCAAGGAAGCAGCGGATTCATTTTTATTTTCATCGATGCACAGAAACTCTTGCCAGTTTTAGCAGTAGATGGATGCAAGGCTTGGTGCTCCTCTTGACTCCCTTCTGATCTTGCTTCTGATCTGGGCCTTGAGTCTATGTGGAATGCAAACATCCCACCCTCCTGCAACACTGCAGCTGTGTCTTGAAGTAGGGAATAAAAATGTTCATAGCATCGTCATCAAATGTGTTGCTAGCAATGGGCTTCAACATCTTCACAAGAGCTGCCCCATCAAAAACTATGGCATCTACTGCCGGAGGCGTACCTTGCAGTTGAACTTAGCCCTTCCAGAATAGCCATCAGGTCAGATTGCTTGCCAATGTGTAGTTTGCCCATCTGAGACAATGCAAGGGAGCATGCCTGATTCTCACACTGAGAAATATCCCAGTGACCATCATGTGTTTGGCAAGGTATGTACAGGTCAGAAAAGGGGAGCAGTCATTTGTCAAGGAGGAAAACTGCAATTTGGTCTTGAGGTCTCCCTTGCTGGGGGCTGCCGAACAAGGGCAGTTTGTTTCGCTTCCTAGCCTCTGATGACGGCTTTGTTTTGTCTTGCGATCTCTGTTACAAACATGGTGTTCCGCTGCGGCCTGATTTTCCAACCTCCATAACACAATCACAACAGGGTCTGCAATATCTTTGGTGGCCAGTTTAACTAAGTCTACACTCTCTTCTGAGAAAGGGTTGCCCATGTCCTCTGTGACCTCAACAAGTGCCTTGACATGTCATGCAAGAGAAACCGAGGCACCTTTCACCTGCTCATGCTGCTTTGTGTTAGACTTTTTCAGGGGGCTCCTTTCTCCGCTGTGGCTTCAAATTCTCCTCTCAACCTGGCCACCTCTGGTCCTGCTATTGTCCAGCACCAAAGGGCTTCTGGACTTTGTGTTAGACCAACAGCTCCATCAACCTCTTTGATTGTGGCATTATTTGCTCATGAGCCTGGTCAAGTGCGATTGCAGAGAAAACATGCTGTGTCTTGGGAACCTGACAGGCTCCCTCTTAGCTGTGTCAGGATATGTGAAGGGTCCCTATCTTGGAGGTGAACAGGTGCCCAACGAGCATAATTAGTACGATCTAATGCAAAGACCCAAGGTGAGAGCTTTCCCAGCATTCAGTCTATAGAGCAAAGTTCGCCTGTTGGATTGACTGCACATAGATACCAGAAGCTCCAGATGAAGTGTGGTATGCCAGAAGCAGAACTCTGGGTTTTCTCGTTTTCACTTGTCACACCATTTATCATTTCCCAGGGGGACTCCTCTTCCCCAAGACCTTGTGTACTGTGTGCATGCATTCTGGAGCAACAAGTACAGATTGCTGGTAGCTACTTGGTGGGCACACTTGGTAACGTGTGACATGAGACAATTTTCAGGAAGAAGTTGACCATTCCCAGAGAGGCCACTGGGGCCTGAACAAGGACTTGTGTGCATCTGCTGTCTTCTAGCCAGTCTCCAGTCAGCTTTAGACTTGCCATTTCCAGGTGAAGACAACTCAGCCTAATAACAAAATTATCCTCTCTATACCCAGCAGACCAGGCTTAGTATCTTTTTGGTTATGGTGAAAAGGGGCTGATCCACAGTGAACACTGGCATGTGGTGTGGGTTAGGTGGTGTATAGCATTCCTTATCACATCCATGGCAAGACGGATCATTGCCACAGACTTGGAGTCAGCTGGAAGGGGGCAAAGAAGAATCTGTTGGCAGTCAGTCTTGACCTCACCATTTGCAGCAGAGGTGGGGGGGCTGGTTTTTTTCACAATCAATGTAGGGACAAGTGTGAGAGATTCAAGATTCTTCACTGATGCTGCAGTCTCACAGTCTGGTTTGGGAATTCCCCAGACAGCTCTCTGCAGCTGAGCACTGGGATGCTGAAAAAGTGATATCCCAGTTCTGTGGAAGGAGTCGATTGCTGTGGTGGAGCTGGGATTGTCATCTAATTGTCATTGCCGCAGTAGTGAACAGATCACCAAAAGCTTTAGAGGACTGACTACATTCTCTTCTTCAAAGTGCTGGCATGCACGGTTTGCCATGCTGGTAGAGATAGCCAGTGCTCTGTCCTAGGAGATGGGCAATCCAAGTTTAAAAAGGTATCTACTAGCTCACTTATTTTTTGTGTCTGTGCATGAAGTGTCAAACCAGTGTCGATTGGGAAAGGTGTTTCTTGAGCTTTGTTGTGGTACAAACTTTCTGTTCTTCATGGCAACGGATGTTGTTGTTGCACTGCACCAGCTGTGCTGAAGTAGGGGGAGCTGGATGAATGGAAACTTGTTCGGACTGAATTTTAATGTTTGGACCATCCAATATCACGAACATCGCAGCCAGTAGTGACCAGGCACAGACTTTCCCTGGCATCCTGGATCAAATGATCCAGTAAACGGTGTTTTTCATTTCAAACATGTCCCTTTGAATGTTTGTTGTGGTTTGGGACAGGTGAAGTGCTTCTTTGGCACAGTTTTCCTCAGATGCTTTTTGTTGGGCATGTCCAGTAATCCTAGTTGAAGGCAAGGAGTGCATCACATCCTTTGTATGCTTGGAGATCTGGAATATGTGATGGGATGTGGGATTTTGGTTTAGCGCTGGGAATGCACCCAGCCAGTGTTCTAGTCTAGCTTTATAGCACCTAGGGAGGTCTAATTGTTTAAACACTGGAGACACATCTTCATTCAAGTCTTGCCTCTTCAATGTGTGTTGTCAGTTCAGCAAAGGCAAAGCTCTGTGACATCTTCGCTGTGTTGCTTTGCTCAGTTTTCTTCTCCCCAACTTTATTATAGAGAGACATCAAACATTTTGCACAGAACTTTGCCTCTTGGGGCTCTAAGTCCCCTGCACTTAGTTTTGCACGCAAGCGCTGGTTTTGCAGCTGAAGTACACACTTGCAGACTACCCGTGCCAAAGGTATAAGCTTCATGGTGGTTTTCTGATGGTATGTTTATTTGACAAACGAAGCATGCTTCTTTTTCTGGAGGTCCTTTGTGTTGGTCACTTGAACATGCATATTTCTTCTGCAGTTCGTCAGGGTGATTCACAGCTTTCTCAGTTCTTTTTTTGTTTTTTAACTCAGCCCTCGTGGTTTGGTCCTGTTAAACTTGATGTAGCAGGTTTTCTGCCAATGTCCATTGTTCTTGTTCAATGTCACTTCAATACCACCATCATCTAATCTACATACATCTGTGGATTGGGGAAGTGCATTCAGTTTATGGAAACAGCTGCTATTTTCTGCTAAAGTTAGATAGCCAAATCCAAGATGCTCTCTTTGTGGTTCTGCTGACTTAATCAATGCTGCACCTGTGTCTTCCTGACAACGCACACACTTGCTAGAGGAATGGGACGTCCCTGTTGATGGACCTGGCTCTCCAACAAGCTTGTATCTTTCTGACACATTTTGAAGCACTAGTAATAGCCAATAATAATTTAATACTTTTTGCTACTGTGTACACTTAATATTAGCCAATCACCAAGCAGCTTTCACACTACCAATGTGGCATCTGAAAGAAAAAAGAGAAATGTGATTAAATTCTGTCAAGAGTATGTTGATGATCAAAATTAGTACAAAATGTGTCCTTACACCAATTGTAAAGTTACACTGAGGCAACACCAAGAAGCCATCCCTTAAATTTCCAACTGTAGACCAATGTTATTTGATGACTATGACAGTGTTGTTTAAAATGGTTGCCACAGTCAGCATGGCATGAGCTGGTGGTGGTCCCATATCTGAAAATCTTTATTAGGTCATGCCCTAAGACTGTGCCAATCTTTTATCATAAAACCCACACTTCCTTTCCCCACCCCCGCCCTCCTACCCTGCCTCACAAATCTGATTGGCTGCAAGTTAGGTGTTTTAATATAAGGCCTAGATCTGCCAACTTCCCTCATGGCACAATTAGGCCATTAGATTGCAAGCTTTCCTGGGCAGGGATACTGTCACATTGGATTTGCCTGTTCCGCAACATGTGCCTTTAGGGTGTTGTATAAATGAAACAATAATGATGAGTTACTGGGCCTGGTAACATGGTGGTGGCAGGCACTAGCACTGCTAGTGTTCCCCACAGACCAAGACACACCAATTCAAAGCAGCACCAGACCCAGCCAGAACAATGGATGCAAAACCTGTGGCCGTATCTCCACTGCTACAACCATAGGCCACGAGATATATGGGCCTGTGGTGCCCATTCTCCATCAACATTCATGAAGGTGGGCCCAGCTCTACCAATGTTTGGGCCCCAGGCCCCGTGTTTTGGGGGGCCCCGTGGCATGGATCAGCAACGTGGGGCACTCTTCTTCGGGGAAGCTCCACCACCACCCCACAAGCCAGGGCAGCAGGAGTCTGTCACTGTCAGACAGAGACACACAGACACAGCTGGGGAGTTGTGAGGACAGACAGATGAAGCTGGGGGTGGGGGAAAGGAGCAGCGATGGGCATCCCAGGGCTGGCATAAAATACACGGTACAGAGGGGGTTTTCTGGGGGGCCTATAGTAACACCCCCACCCCCCGCAGAGTAGACCCAGGCTGCAGCTGGCTCTGTCCATCATTCCCCCCCAGCCCCACACAAGCCTCTGCCCTCCTGAAAAATCCCCACCGACTCCTGTGCCTCTGTCACCCCTCTTCAGAGAGTCCCCGCTTTGTGCCTCCAGAGACAGCTCCCCTCCCCCTACCTCCCCTGCTCCCTACAATCTCCTTCTCTGCCTTCCTCCTCCCCCCCAGCCCATTGATCGGGAGGGTCCCAGCCTGTTGGCCAACACGGCCAATGGGAGCCGCACTTGAGGCAGGGGGCCTGCTTGCAGATGCAGATCTGCCTGGTGGTGCCTCCACAGCACCGGGAGGGGGAGCCACAGGTGAGCAATCGTAGGTCGTCATCATCACAGGCCCAGCAATTCTCTGGGCATTTAATTTCACTGAGCAAGTAATTCAATCTACTCTTCCGTTCCAGACAGTTTGTGGCTTTTCCTGTAAGAAAACTTACAATTTCTTTATAAAGAAGTCCATTTATAATTTTTCCCAAAGCTCATTTTCATTTCTCATATAATAATCTCATATACACACATTTTTCATTAATTATATGAATTGAATTTATTATTATTATTATTATTATTATTATTGTTATTATTAGCCAGGTTACTGGGGGGGGAGGTTTCAGTGTGAAAAATTGTGTGCTATTTTATGGGTTGAATGACTGAATAACATAGTACCCTCCCCCACCCCACACCAATGTCCATCACTAAGTCCGGTAATTTTGTTAAGTGTCTGTCACGCAACATGGTGGTTGTTGGGGGCTTATTCCTTCACCCACTTACTTCCCTGGTCCTTCTCGCATGAACAGAGAGCAACAATACCCGAAGTCCAAAGGTGCAAACAATTCAATGTTTATTGGGGTGAACTTCCAGCAAGCATGATTCCAGTTTCCTTCCTTAGTGTCCCCCTTCCCAGCTCTGACACCACAGAGCCTTACACCTGTGTCCCTGTTCCCATTTCTAGCCTTAGCCAAACATGATTCCAATTTCCCCACCCCCATTCCCTGTTCCCATTTCCCCTCCCCACACCCACCCACTCCCTTCCTGATTGACTGCAGACTCTATAGTAAAACTTGAGTTCTGCTTAGCTATACCTTAACCAATCATTTTCCTGACATTTAACTAACCAATCCTAACATATTGTAACATGATTATGTAACCAATTATATCCCAACACCTTAATTAGTTTACACCCAGCAAAATTAATTATACAGCAGACAGGAACAATCACAGAACCAGACAGAGATTATACAGACAAACAATAGCAAAGTGGGAACTATAATGACAAAACAGTACAGAAGTGAGGTTTTCACATCCCAGCTATTGATAAGTGAGTTCTTGCCAGACAGGATGCTATCAAACTAAGTTTCCTTTTACATTTCCTAGGCACTTCCCTTTCTCTGGAGGCGATAGACATTATCAGGACAGGAGTGTATTCCTAACAGCCCAGTAGCACCTTATTTCAATGTGACTAGTTTGGAATGTGAGGAGGTGACCGGTCGCTTCCCAGCTTATGGCTGCCTCTGTTGCTTAGCCAAAGGCCTTAGCCTAAGAACAGGGCCTCAGACTGTCACAATGAGAAAAGGCCCTTACACCGGCAGACAGTGATTTTGATTCTTTCTTTTAGACCTCTATAACTAGCCAAGTGATAAGAATAGACCTAAATTCTTTGAGTACAGGCCTTTACCAACAGGCCTGAATATCTATATCCTAACAGTGGTGCCCTGTTCTTCACGGGGATATGGGGTCCAGGACGGCCTGGGGGGTTAGCGGGGGGCCTGGCACTGGCAGCAGTGAGTGACCCAGCCCCAGCCCACTCCGCTCCACCCTGCCGGCTCCCGGCATTGCTCAGGGGCTGGGGCTTGGAGGATGAGATGGAGTGGGGGTGGGGTGGGAAGAGATGGGGCATGGTGTGGCCGGATTGCTTGCTGCTGCCAGCACCAGGCCCCCCGCTAGCACACCAGGCCACCCTGGACCCTCTGTTCCCCTGAAGCGCGGGGCTGCCCAAAACGCAGGGCCTGGGGTAGTGCCCCAATCCGTCCTATGGATGGGACGGCTCTGCTTGGGCATCACCAGAAATTATACAAACCGGCCGCCTATGGCTACGACGATGATCAAAGTCCTCCCCCAAACACACCTTCCAAGATCCATGGGTCCTACACATGCCTATCACATGTGGTGTACCTCATCCAGTGCACTAAATGTCCCAGCAACAACACTGTGGTGAAACCAGACAATCACTACGCTCTCAAACAAACTCACACGGGAAAATGATAGACAAAAACATCCTTTCACATGTGGGTGAGCACTTCACAGAAAGCAATCACTTTGTGTTTGACCTCTCAGGCCTCATCTTCAAAGGAGACCTGCACAACCTTCAGAAGACAAGTGTGGGAGCTTAAATTCATAACTGTGCTAGACACTAAAAATCATGGACTAAACAGAGACACTGGATTTATGGCTTATTACAACACTAACCCACTAACATGACCTCCCCTCAACATTTCATTTTTTCTCTCTCCTTTTCCCCCTATGACTGGAGGTGTGTTAACAGGCCTCTTCACCTTGAATGGGCCCTTGAAATGTGTTAACTATTTATGCTAAACAATCTGTTCCACCTTGTATTTAACTGTGACACTCGGAGGGTCTTTTCCAGACCTGAAGAAGAGCTCTGTTTGGCTTGAAAGCTTGTCTCTCTCGCCAACTGAAGTTGGTGGAATAAAAGATATCACCTCCCCCACCTTGTCTCTCTAATATCCTGGGACCAACATGGCTCCAACTAGTGGGTCACTTTTCCTGACCCCTCCCCAAGTGACACTTGTTCTGCAACAGACCTAGTGCGGTGTCATTTAAACGGATGTAGAAAGGCCAGATACACTATTCAGTTTTAATACTTTCCCAGTAGCTCTATTTCCTGGGAGGGAAGAGCATTTTTAATTCACTAACAGTGCGAACCCAGTGATTCTTGTATAACCAGAACCTGTCACTTTGATTCTTCCCAGGAGACTGGCAAAATCCACACTGCTTCTCATCCCCCTCTTTGGGGTTCACTACGTGGTGTTCGCCCTCTTCCCGGAGCATATTGGCGTTGAAGCAAGACTCTATTTCGAACTGGTTCTTGGCTCCTATCAGGTATGAGAGTGAGGGAGCAGCTGGCGCAGAGAGGAGTAATAACAGAAGCCCCAGCTGTGAACCTGGGCCCAGATTCTCTCTCCCTGTACCACCCACGTGCAGCCCTTGCACCCTGTGCCCTGCCCACACATCAAAACAGGGCACGGAGGGGGTTGCCGCAGGCTGACAGAGGCAGAAAATGGGCTCTTATTTCTTTATTTTAAAAAAGAGAACTACAAAATAAGGGGGGGAAATACAGTCGAAGGAGACGTCTGACTGGCCATGAACGCAAACGGAGCGTCACCCTTTCGCTGCATGTCAAACTAACAGCCAGGGTGTGATTGTAACCAGCTCAGTACTACCCTGATTCCCTCCCCCGATGCAATTACCCAGAATCCCCAGGCGCAGTCCCTATCTTACCAAGGAACAGAATGTATCATTGCTGTGAGGGCTGCAAACCAGCCAGATAACTCCATGTGGCTCCTATGAATAGCTAGGCCCCAACAGCAGCAACCACCTTCTGTAGATAAACATCCACAGAGTATTTGTAACAGCATAAATAAAATGGGAGGAGTCTAGCCCTTGGGCTTTCCAGGAGGGTGGAGAAATGCAGCAACATGTTTGTTCTGTGAAACTTCTTCCCCTGCTGTTGTATTTCAGGGGTTCCTGGTGGCTCTGCTGTACTGCTTCCTGAATGGGGAGGTGAGTGATTTCCTTTCAGCACACACGTGTGCACACATGCATGCAGAAACACATGCACGTGTGCACACAAATTCACTTGTGAACACATGCATGTGCACACAGATACATGCAGTGCACACATGTATACACATACACACAAGGATGTGCACACGCACTGCATTGGCTCAGGGTTTCTTTTCTAATTAACCTCCCCAGTGCGGTGTCTAGCACAGGGATTGTGTCCTTATTACCACATCCCTCCTCGGCTCCAGCCCAACCAGCTGGTGCCATCTGTATCTGTTAAAGGGGGCTCCCTGAGTGCTGAGGGAGGGGGTTTCTGACACTGGGAGGCTAAATCAGTTGAACTGATGACGTAAAAAGCCACCTTTCATTGGCCTGTAGATATGAGACCCTGCATCCCTGTGGACCCTTCCCTGTGAGGCTCTCAAAGCCCTTTGCCAAACCTGAATGAGTCCTCGGGGGAGGGGTCTGGGTGCTGGCCTCCATTTCCTATGGGTTGAAGTGAAGCTCAAAGTGGGGAAGGCCCAGCTTCTCCCAGCGCTGTTCCAAGGTGATTCTCTGATGGGCTGTTCCAGGTGCAGGCTGAGATCCGGAGGAACTGGGGTAAATGGCAGTCGTCCATGGAGAGCAACGTCTTCAACCTGGTGACCCAAGACTTTACAGCCTGAGAAGGGAAAGGGCTGGTGATAAACAGCTTCCCAAAGCCTGACCGCTATTCCGCGCCCCGCAGCAGCAGCCCCAGCGGGGAGAAGGGCAGCACCTTGCATTCCACTTTGCCACCCAGTTTGTTTCTGCTTCCTTGGCCAAACATACAGAGGTGGGGACTGAGGGAAAAGACCTTGTAGATCAACTCTAGCCCCTCCCCAGAGATTGTTGCAGGGTCGTACTCTGCATTCTATTCTTCAGGACTTGTCCAGCTTTGTGTTCAATGTCCCAAGAAACAGACCTTCCTTCCCTTCCCTTGGGGAAATGACCCCACAGGCAAAGATTTTGCACTTGGAAAAGTTTCCAGAGATTCAGGCTGTATTCTCCATTCATTGCCTTCCTCCTAGTTATAAGCCATGCACTGCTCTAACTCACTCCTCTCCCCCCCTGCCATGGGCACCCACCCTGCTCTCAGCTGTTGTGACTCACGTCCCCCCCCCACATCCAATCCACCAGTCTCCTTAGCAGGTGGGTTGCCCTTCTTGTAAATACTTAGGGGTTTTCTCCATCTTTCTGGTCCTGAGCTGCATGGGATACAGCGTCACCTGGCACAGCCTGCCCAGGGCCAGATGTTGGCATCGCCTGGCATGGCCTGCCCAGGCCATATAGAGAAGGCAATTGTATTCCTGCACCGTGATGTGCTACCTGCCCTGAAGGCCTCTCTTTTGCTGCCATCGTGTGTTTGTTCTTTACACTCGCTCCCAGGGCATTTCAGCCTGGTTACCTGGCAGGTTTTTCTCCTCCCCCCAAGACGCTTTTTCTCGCGTGGCTTTGCATGTTTCCAAGCTGAATCTTATTTTCTGTGATTCCTGTTCCTCTCCCTGGTGCTCACAGCTCCTCCTGGCCTAGTGCCATCTGCAGAGTTCGTCAGCATGTGGCTTTCTCCCACTGCCCAGCTCAGTAATGAAGATGTTGGATGAGGCCAGTCCTTGCACAACACACATTCCCAGCTCCGTGCCTTGCTGTTTACCCCTGGCCAACACTTCATTTGATACTTCCCCCTTTGGCTTTGGTTCTTTTAGCCCTGTCCCCGCGCACAGGACAGGATACCCACACCCAGCAGTTGGAATCAGAGTGGACAGGGTTCGCTCCTGTGTGAGAAGCCAGCATTAGGGCGAGGTCCTGCTTCAGTCCCACTTTTTTAGGCTTTTAATGATGTCTTGGCTTCATACAGGCCCTGTGCACGGGGTGAATTTCACATTATAGCAGGATTTGGTGAGATACTGACCTGGGCTCTCCCCACCTCAGAAAATCTGACCCTGTGTCAAGCCATCATCATCACCAGTCTTCCTACACCACTGGGGTGTAGGTAGCCTTTATTTTTATTTAAAGGTAACTTTAGAGCTGTTCTATTACACCATCGAGGGCTTGGCTCTGGCGGCTACAGTTCAACAGACTAACAAATTAGAGACTAATTTGGGCTACTAAGGGGCCTCTAAGGGGCCACAAGGACTCCTTGTTGTTTTTACAGTTCAGCAGAGCTCTTTCTGCCTGTTTTAGCTCTAGAGCTCATAGGAACACATGAAGCCATAAGCAAGTAACAGACAATCACAAGAAGAAGGTCTATTATCTTGTATCCATTTTATTAACGTTACCAACACAGTTATGACTATCACAGCATATACAATGCCTAGATCTATCCAGGCACCAGTTCTAACTGCAGCCAGACTCGCATCCTCCTAGACAGCATTAGGGTCAGGTGGGTCTCTCATGGATTGATCATCAGTACAGGGATGCTTCCTGCTGGAGTTTGCCCATAGGAAGCTCAATTTTCCTGCTCTGAGCACCCCCTTTTTATAATATGATTCTCCCTATACTTACATTCTGCACATGTACATGCAAGTGTCACCCCTCTTTTTCCTTATTGGTCTGATGTTCTCTAGAAACAGACGGGACCACAATTTCTATAGGTCATGTAGGTTCTCTTTATTCTCATTGGCATTGACGCACAACCTGTATCCCATGGTGCAGACACATGTGGGCCTCTACCACATTTTTATGATTTAAAATTAATCTTCCAGCTAATTTTTTGCAATGTTACCCCTTGGTGCCTCTTTTCCCATCATCTCAGTGCATCGGGTTATTCTTCAGTCACTTAATTTTGTCAGCATTTCTTAGCTCCAGGGCCTAAAATAGCTAAGCTAAAATCTTGCAGGCCTCAGCCTACAAGTCTTACATTTCAGCCTTTCTTCCTTAGCTATCTAATCCCTGATTCCCTCTAACTACTGTTCAAGCTTATACTTCTACCACCCTACAACTTAACTCAATTTACCATACAATGCTTATATGTAACATGACAATCATAACATCACCCAATAACTGGATTATAAACTAAAATCATTGGCTGCAAGGGGCATCAAGCAGGAGTTAAACTGTGCCAGTCGTTCCTATTCTGAGCTCGTTTTATATGCCAATGTAATAAAGCTGCTTCAGACATTACTGTGTTACGGTGTGTGCCTCTAGCATCAGCCGCTCTTGTGTCTTGCTCTAGGGGTGCCAAAGAAATGCCTGTTTAGGTAAGCTGGACTACTGGGCATTCTGAAAAGATGTCCCAGATATGTCATGTGTCAAGGGCTGCACTGAAATCCAGAGCCCTTCACCTACCAACACTCTGACTGTCTCTCACTTTGGCTGTCTAATATCCTGGGACTAACACGGCTACAACAACATTGCAAAGCCCCAGTCAGGTTTGTCCAGTAAGACTTGTCCTTTGTGAGACCACTCCGCTGACTTCCCTAATCCCTGAGCTGTTTACTGATTTCTTCTCTCCTGGGTTATGAAACTGTTTAATTTTATGGCCCACTCAGAAGAGCCCCCACAGCCCAGGCATTCAGAGCGCAGTCCTGGAGGGAGCCAAAAGCAACAACAAAGTCTGGCCTTTGAGCAACACAGTGAAGTGGCCACTGGCCAGTGATTTTCAGTTCCTCTGGTTTTTTTCCTGTTGCTGCCCAGACTGCGATAAAATCAGTGCTTGCCAACATACTACTTCCCAAGGGTCCCCAGCCTGCTGGAGAATTGCATCCTCCCCACACACACATGCACTCTCTCTCCCCTCACATTTGTTTAATGGGGATAACAGCCCTGTCCTGTCTTGCTGGGGTATGGAAGAGGGGCAAGTAAGTATCTAACATAGGGTATGTCTACACTACGAAATTAGGTCGAATTTATAGAAGTCGGTTTTGTAGAAAGCGTTTTTATACAGTCGATTGTGTGTGTCCCCACACAAATGCTCTAAGTGCATGTAGTCGGTGGAGTGTGTCCACAGTACTGAGGCAAACGTCGACTTCCAGAGCGTTGCACTGTGGGTAGCTATCCCACAGTTCCCGCAGTCTCCGCTGCCCATTGGAATTGTGGGTTGAGAGCCCAGTGCCTGATGGGGCTAAAACATTGTCGCGGGTGGTTCTGGGTACATATCATCAGGCCCCCGTTCCCTCCCTCCCTCCATGAAAACAAGGGCAGACAATCATTTTGCGCCTTTTTTCTTGAGTTGCTTGTGCAGACGCCATACCACGGCAAGCATGGAGCCCGCTCAGATCACTTTGGCAATTAGGAGCACATTAAACACCACACGCATTATCCAGCAGTATATGCAGCACCAGAACCTGGCAAAGCGAAACCGGGCGAGTAGGCGACGTCAGTGCGGTGACGAGAGTGATGAGGACATGGACACAGACTTCTCTCAAAGCACGGGCCCTGGCAATATGAGCATCATGGTGCTAATGGGGCAGGTTCATACAGTGGAATGCCGATTCTGGGCCCGGGAAACAAGCACAGACTGGTGGGACCGCATAGTGTTGCCGGTCTGGGACGATTCCCAGTGGCTGTGAAACTTTCGCATGCATAAGGGCACTTTCATGGAACTTTGTGACTTGCTTTCCCCTGCCCTGAGGCACAAGAATACCAAGATGAGAGCAGCCCTCACAGTTGAGAAGCAAGTGGCAATAGCTGTGTGGAAGCTTGCAACGCCAGACAGCTACCGGTCAGTCGGGAATCAATTTGGAGTGGGCAAATCTACTGTGGGGGCTGCTGTGATGCAAGTAGCCAACGCAATCAAAGATCTGCTGATATCAAGGGTAATGACCCTGGGAAATGTGCAGGTCATAGTGGATGGCTTTGCTGCAATGGGATTCCCTAACTGTGGTAGGGCCATAGACGGAACCCATATCCCTATCTTGGCACCGGAGCACCAAGCCGGCGAGTACATAAACCGCAAGGGGTACTTTTCAATAGTGCTGCAAGCATTGGTGGATCACAAGGGACGTTTCACCAACATCAATGTGGGATGGCCGGGAAAGGTACATGACACTCGCATCTTCAGGAACTCTGGTCTGTTTCAAAAGCTGCAGGAAGGGACTTTATTCCCAGACCAGAAAATAACCGTTGGGGATGTTGAAATGCCTATAGTTATCCTTGGGACCCAGCCTACCCCTTAATGCCATGGCTCGTGAAGCCATACACAGGCAGCCTGGACAGTAGTCAGGAGCTGTTCAACTACAGGCGGAGCATGTGCAGAATGGTGATAGAATGTGCATTTGGATGTTTAAAAGCGCGCTGGCGCAGTTTACTGACTCGGTTAGACCTCAGCGAAACCAATATTCCCACTGTTATTACTGCTTGCTGTGCGCTCCACAATATCTGTGAGAGTAAGGGGGAGACATTTATGGCGGGGTGGGAAGTTGAGGCAAATCGCCTGGCTGCTGGTTACGCATAGCCAGACACCAGGGCAGTTAGAAGAGCACAGGAGGGCGCGGTGCGCATCAGAGAAGCTGTGAAAACCAGTTTCATGACTGGCCAGGCTACGGAGTGAAAGTTCTGTTTGTTTCTCCTTGATGAAACCCCTCGCCCCTTGGTTCACTCTACTTCCCTGTAAGCTAAACACCCTCCCCTCCTCCCTTCGATCACCGCTTGCAGAGGCAATAAAGTCATTGTTGCTTCACATTCATGCATTCTTTATTAATTCATCACACAAATAGGGGGATGACTACCAAGGTAGCCCAGGAGGGGTGGTGGAGGAGAGAAGCACCAGGAGGGGTGGTGGAGGAGGGAAGGACAAGGCCACACAGCACTTTAAAAGTTTAAAACTTTAAAACTTATTGAATGCTAGCCTTCTGTTGCTTGGGCAATCCTCTGGGGTAGAGTGGCTGGGTGGCCGGAGGCCCCCCCACCGCGTTCTTGGGCGTCTGGGAGAGGAGGCTATGGAACTTGGGGAGGAGGGCAGTTGGTTACACAGGGGCTGTAGTGGCGGTCTGTGCTCCTACTGCCTTTCCTGCAGCTCAACCATACGCTGGAGCATATTAGTTTGATCCTCCAGCAGCCTCAGCATTGAATCCTGCCTCCTCTCATCACGCTGCCGCCACCTTTCAGCTTCAGCCCTCTCTTCAGCCCGCCACTTACTCTCTTCAGCCTGCCACCTCTCCTGCCGGTCATTTTGTGCTTTCCTGGACTCTGACATTGTCTGCCTCCACGCATTCGTCAGTGTGGGAGGACGGCATGAGCTCAGAGAACATTTCATCGCGAGTGCTTTTTTTTTCGCCTTCTAACCTTCGCTAGCCTCTGGGAAGGAGAAGATCCTGTGATCCTTGAAGCACATGCAGCTGGTGGAGGAAAAAAAAGGGACAGTGGTATTTAAAAAGACACATTTTATAGAACAATGGGTACACTCTTTCACGGTGGGTACATGGTGGGTACACAATGGGTACACTCTTTTCACGAGCTTGCTGTTAACATTACATACATAGCACATGTCTTTCGTTCCAAGGTTGCATTTTGCCTCCCCCCAGTGCTTGGCTAGCCCCTCCCCCCTCCCCCCTTCCCATGGCTAACAGCGGGGAACATTTCTGTTCAGCCACAGGCAAACAGCCCAGCAGGAAAGGGCACCTCTGAATGTCCCCGTAAGAAAAGCACCCTATTTCAACCAGGTGACCATAAATGATATCACTCTCCTGAGGATAACACAGAGAGATAAAGAATGGATGTTGTTTGAACGCCAGAAAACATACACTGCAATGCTCTGTTCTACAATGATTCCCAAGTATGTGCTACTGGCCTGGAGTGGTAAAGTGTCCTACCATGGTGGATGGATTAAGGCTGCCCTCCCCAGAAACCTTTTGCAAAGGCTTTGGGAATATATCCAGGAGAACCATGAATGCCAGGGCAAATTAATCATTAAACATGCTTGCTTTTAAACCAGGTATAGTATTTTAAAAGGTACACTCACCAGAGGTCCCTTCTCCGCCTGGCGGGTCCGGGAGGCAGCCTTGGGTGGGTTCGGGGGGTACTGGCTCCAGGTCCAGGGTGAGAAACAGTTCCTAGCTGTCGGGAAAACCAGTTTCTCCGCTTGCTTGCTGTGAGCTATCTACAACCTCATCATCATCATCTTCCTCGTCCCCAAAACCTGCTTCCATGTTGCCTCCATCTCCATTGAAGGAGTCAAACAACACGGTTTGGGTAGTGGTGGCTGAACCTCCTAAAATGGCATGCAGCTCATCATAGAAGCGGCATGTTTTGGGCTCTGACCCAGAGCGGCCGTTCGCCTCTCTGGTTTTCTGGTAGGCTTGCCTCAGCTCCTTAAGTTTCACGTGGCACTGCTTTGGGTCCCTGTTATGGCCTCTGTCCTTCATGCCCTGGGAGATTTTGACAAATGTTTTGGCATTTCGAAAACTGGAACGTAGTTCTGATAGCATGGATTCCTCTCCCCATACAGCGATCAGATCCCGTACCTCCCGTTCGGTCCATGCTGGAGCTCTTTTGCGATTCTGGGACTCCATCATGGTCACCTCTGCTGATGAGCTCTGCATGGTCACCTCTGCTGATGAGCTCTGCATGGTCACCTACAGCTTGCCACACTGGCCTAACAGGAAATTGAAATTCAAACGTTCACGGGCCTTTTCCTGTCTACCTGGCCAGTGCATCTGAGTTGAGAGTGCTGTCCAGAGCGGTCACAATGGAGCACTCTGGGATAGCTCCCGGAGGCCAGTACCGTCTAATTGCGTCCACGGTACCCCAAATTCGGCCGGGCAAGGCCGATTTCAGAGCTAATCCCCTTGTAGGGGTTGGAGTAAGGAAATCAATTTTAAGAGCCCTTTAAGTCAAAAAAAAGGGCTTCGTCATGTGGACAGGTGCAGGGTTAAATCAATTTAACGCTGTAAATTCGACCTCAACTCCTAGTGTAGACCAGGGCATAGATAGAGTATCAGAACCAGCTCCTGTGGCCCCTTGTAAGGGCATAGCCTGCCCCTTTAAAGGCCTGGGGATAGGCCAACCCTGATCAATCAGCTTTCCACCAGTAGATCTCAAAGTGTTTTACTGAAGATATCAGTTTCATTATCCCAAGTTTATAGCCAGGGAAACTGAGGCACAGAGAGGGGAAGTGTCTTGCTAAAGGTCACCCAACAGGCCAATGGCAGAGCCAGGAACAGGACCCAGGTGTCCTGACTCCCAGTGCTGTGTGCTATACACTAGGCCACACTGCCTCCCTAGACAGATTAGCGCACTCCTGTGCACAGATCAATAGCTCTAGGGATCCAGCCACTCAGCAAGCCAGTGGCAGAGCTGGGATTAGAACCCAGATCTCTGTACTTCAGCCCACTGCTCTCCCCACTAGGCAATACTGCCACACTCTGTAATCGTGGTCATAGCCCAGGTGACTAAAAGCTCTTCTCCTTCTGTAATTATTTGTGCACATAGGAGTGATTTCAATAAAAAGACCTACGTCCGTGCTGTGCTACGCTGGGGAATTTAGGGGCAGGGTGTCGGGAATGTCGGCTTCCATGCAGCCGTGTTAACTCGGCCACACTGCATAGACGTCTGCAGGTGTCAACGTACCTTCCCCAACAATGGAACCACGTCACAAGGATGCAAAGGGGCCTGGCAGCAACTGTTCTCATGCTCTTGGCAGGTGACCAACCCCAGGCTCTGCAACACTGAGAGCACAGCCCTCTGCAGCTTGAGCTAACCCACGGCAGCACCTGCCCAAGGATGGGGTGCACTCCCCATCTCTCGCCATCTTTAAGTCAAGATGGGGTGTCGTTCTTAGAGATACTCTGCAGCTCACAGGGAAGGTAAGGACTGATGAGGAAGCTATCAGGGAAGGGTCTCTGGCCTGTGCTCTTTACAGGAACTCAGACTTGATGACCTAACAGTCCTTTCTGGCCTTAATGTGTCTGGCTAACGGGCTAAGTGCCATTCCTAGGAGCTGTGGACAGTCCTAGCCCGCTTGGCCTGGGCACAGAGGAAGGACACAACACACACAGGCAAGTGGGTGGTGAATCCCTTGTGGGAGGCCCTAATGGAATGTGTGCACTGGAGCAAGGAGGGTAATTTTCAGACACAAGCAGTGGGACAGGCTAGTCACTCAGGTGCAGACCCAAGGAGTGTACATGGGGTGGCAACACTGCTACTTTTCACAGACTAGCGCCCGTGGAGCTAGCGTGAGTACATCCACCCCTCCCGCTCCAGTGCGGACAGCCCCTTACTCCGCATTGCTTGGCCTGCTGTGTGCTTCTAGTCCCAGTGGTGTCCTGGTTCTTGCAGCGACAGAGGGTTGGGGCCCCAGGGCGCTGCAGGTTACTTTGGGTGGCCCGGCCTCTCCTTGATGCACATTGGGCCCAATCCACAGATGAACGGGAAGGAGTCTGGGCCATGGTCCTGCCTCAGTTAATCTTCTGTGGAGCTCTTTGCCCTGACCAGTCTGGCCTGACTCCCTGAGTTCTCGCCTACGCCAGGCTGCTTCTGGGCTGTTCTCCCTGCCAGGGGGCAGCTCCCAGGGTGGCATTGTTCAGGGCCCTGGTACAGACAAGGCTCAGGCATCAGCATTAGATGATTTGGTGGTACAAGCACCTGAGCCATCTCCTGGTGCTGCCTCATTGGCAAGTATATGCTGTAGCCTCCTGGCTACACAAGGCCCTTCCACTGCTTGGGCTGCGTCTCTAGTGCGGGGAGTGGCAGGGCTTTGCTGAGAGCCTGCGGGTGGCACTGTGAGCCTGTAGCAGTCCAGCCAGAGCTGACACTGGATACAGCGGCATGGGCTGTGGAATGAGCAGCAGCCCCAGAGCAGCAGGCATTGGAGACAGGCTCAGCTGAAGTGGAGGGCCCTGTCGATCCCACAGTAGCGCTGGCTGCTGCCCTCTTCTTGCTGTCCTGAGCAGTCAATGAGTGTTTCTTCTGGGGACTTGAGAGCACCTGTGGAGGAAGGGGGGAGGGCTCTGCTGCTCTCAGCAGCTCCTGGCACCCGGGCCCACCTGGCATTGACGGAGAGCTCGGGGAGCCAGGGTTTCCCCACTTGTCACCCCAGAGACCTGGCTGCTAGGGGGTTAATGAGCAGACTGGGATGGGGGATAAGCCAAAGGTCCTGCTCACAGGCCAGCTTTTATATGAGCCAGAAAAGTCCAGTGCTTTCCCTGCTGCTTCTTCCACCCCTCCCCTTTGTTTGCTCCCATCTCCAGTCACCTGCTGCTGACTGGTGATGTGCCACTAGCCATTTCAGCACCCAGCTGCCCCGTGGAGCTCACAGCTGGGACACGGGGAGCCAGCAAGTCTGTTCTGCGTGCCCAGACGTCCCGCTACGGAGCCTGCGCAGGGCACTCACTGGGCCTTGTGCTGTGTGCGCCCAGCTGCTAAGAGTCTGCCGCGCGACGAGCAATGACACGGGAGTTGGGGAGAGTTGTGCAAACTCCTCGCTCCCAGATCCTGGCATGGGATGATCCTGCCCGCTGTGTCCGTGGGATCCAGCAGGGCTAGCGTCATTCAGCATAGCCTCCTTTCGCTGCGTCCTAGCCTGGCTCACAGCAATGCATGCAGGACTACGGCAGCATTTGGAGCACAAAGGAGGGGTCTCTTCTGAATAGCCTTTGCTAGACTCTTCACCAGGGCTCATCAATGTCCCTGTGGTGCAGCTGATACTCTCTGCAGGACATGTGTACTCAGGGAACCCAGCCAGGCCTCCATTCCTAGTTCTAGACCAAGCAGGTTGGTAAGGCGAAGTTAAGGCTGGGAATAGGTGGGAACGCCAAGGTCCAGCCAGTCCAGTGGCCTGTCTCTGAAGTGGCCAGCACCAGCTGCTGCAAGGACAAAGCAGGAAACCTGCAGTAGCCGATGTGGGATAATCTGCCCCCCAGAATAAGTCTCGTCTTGGTCCCTAATAGTTAGACACTGATTTAAAGCCTGAACCACAGCGTTTTCCCTCCTTTCCAATGCTCCTTGTTAGCATCAACCGTTGCTCTCTGGCTAGTCCTGTGAGCCATATAAAGATCCAGTCCCACTTTGGCTCTTGTGATGTTTTTGTCATCCTGTGGCAGGGAGTTCCACAGTCTAAGTATACAGGGAAAAAGCCTTCCACAAACATTATCAACAAAATAACAGTTAGAAATCCAGGCAATTCTAAGGTCGGGGTGAGGCCAAAGCTGTGGATTTCTTTGCAGCAAGGAGGCTCCCGGCAGGGTGAGGCAGGGTGGAAGAAGCAAGTCCAGACATACCCAGGCAGGGGCTAATGGGAGGCCAGACACCAGTAGCACAGGGTGCCTTTGGAAAGGACAAGGAGCTTTGCGTCTCCACTATATATAAGGGCCAATCTCTTCCAGGGGTTCTTTGGGAAGACAGTACAGACCAGCTGTAAGCTGCAAGGCACAGTTTGGGGGAGACAGCCTGAAATCTGTCACCCTGGAATCTTCTTAATTCAACACCTTGGTCAATGCAGCTATAATGTGAGTGACTGGTGCTCCAGAGAGGAGCGTGTGCTGCTCTGAGGGACAAGACAGGGCCTGCCTTTGGGAGAAGTAGGAGAGCAAACAAGGTTCACTGCCCTTGGGAGATGGGAAGGGAAAGATGGCTGTTCTCCTCTGAGGGGTATTTGGGACCTATCTTCTCCCTCTCTGCTCCACCCCACTCTGTCCCTCGGCTGCACCCCCACCTGCCTTGGTGGGGACGTGAGCCCTCCTTGCCGCATGGTGCTCAGGCCTGGGGGCAAAGAATTGCCTGGAGTGGACATGACTACTCTAATGGATCAGAGTGACGTGTCTGCACCATTGCTGATGGGCCCCAAGGCCATGCTAGGAGCTGGCTTGCTAGGCCAGAAGAGCCAGCAATAGGCAAGGAGAGCTGGTGTCTGACGTGGGGTGACCAACAGGGACTGGCCACACCTGCATTGAATCCCTCTGCCTTGACTGAACTGACTGGGTAGCTGTTGAGTCAGGACCTTCTGCAGGAGAGCAGGGCCCAGATGGGAGGATTCAGTCAGGGCTCATGGGCACCCTCAGGTACTCTCACCCTACAATGAGACCCAACAAGCCACATTAGTGTGCTCTGAGCCAGCTGCATGATGTTACGAGGAAAGACACACAGGCCACTCCATGTACCAGGGACAGCTGCAACCGTGCTGTGTGCACTCTGTGCTTTCCTGCTTGGGGGGTGGAGACATTCTTCTCCGATGGGCTGCAGCAGGATGACCACTGGCAATGACTGGAGCCAAGCGTTTCGGGGCAGGTTCTCCCCTTCGCCTTCTCCCGCCTTTGCCCATGGCTTCCCTGTGGCAGACCAGGGAGAAGGTCTCTTGCTTTCTCCCAGACTCGCCTGGTTCCCTCTCACTGGGGGCATGGCTGCCAGGCAGTCCAGTTCACAGGGAAGTCCATGAAAGTCCTTGTGAGGCTGGTTGCAGCTGAGACAGCATGGCAGGATTTTCCATTGGCCTGAGGGCCACCTCCCTTTGGCCATTTTCCCCTCCTCATTATGGCTGAGTGTCACCAGGCTGGCTAGCTCCTGTACACCATCTCAGGGTCTGGGGTCACACTATAGGCTGCCTGCCTCAGTTTCCCCCTCAAGGAGCTTCTTAAATAATCTTCACGCAGCCTTTTCGGCAGCTGTTCCCAAGGTCCCTTCTTCGGGTCTGGGTTTATTGACAGAAACTAAACTCAAAATAAACCTGCAATTCCCTGAGCACAATACAACCAGTTACCCTCTGATCAGAGCACCACCAGATGTTTCCTGCCTGGAGTGAGTCTCATAGCCCCCTTGCAGGTTTCTCTGCGGGTGCTTATGTGCTGACTCTGCTCTGGCCCCCTCAATCCCCACTTCCACGCAGTCCCCTGTTGCTGTTTGTAGGGGAAGCACCTGACCCCTCTCAGGTGTGCCTCTTCAGCAGTCAGGCCAGGCTGGCCCCAGGCTCAGGGAAGGGCAAGTCAAGTTACACTGAGGTACCTGGGGAAGCCCCTATCAGGTGTATTCACAGCCTGTAGCCTGGGCCTGCTGTATCCTCCCATTGGCCCCTCTCATTGTGGCTGGTTGGGCAGCGTACTCACAGCAGCTCTCGCCAGCAGCTAGTCAGGATCCCAGTCAAGTCCTGGAGCCAGCCCTCACCCCCACAGGCAGTCAGCTCCATGGGCAGCTAGAGAGACACCTGGAGGCCAGGCAGCGCTGGGAGCAGCCGCCCCACAAGAACCTCACCTGTGCTGCGGGAAGATCCGGGTGACCTAGTGTCTGTGCTTCTCCTGAGTGAGAGCCCTGCTGTCCCCTCTGCATCCTGTTAGAGTGAGACACCCCAGCATATCCAGGGAAGGTTTTCCAGTCATAGAATCATAGAATATCAGGGTTGGAAGGGACCTCAGGAGATCATCTAGTCCAAGCCCCCGCTCAAAGCAGGACCAATCCCCAATTTTTGCCCCAATCCCTAAATGGCCCCCCTCAAGGATTGAACTCACAACCCTGGGTTTAGCAGGCCAATGCTCAAACCACTGAGCTATCCCTCCCCTGCAAAAAAGGGCGATCGGCTGGAGCCCGCTGTGAGTGCGGGGTGTCTGGTGGCCCTGGCTGCCGGCTCGGGGTGGGGGTCGGGGCGGATGGTGGGTGCCTGGACGCGGGGCGCGGTGAAGGCGGGAGATTCCCCCAGCCCACGGGGCTTGTGGACGCCCCAAACTTTCTGCCTTTAACACCGCTCAGCCCCCGTGTCCCTGAAACTGCAGCGGCTGCCCCGCCACACCCAGCCCAAGAGCTGCAGGCTGCGGCGCTGCTCCCCGGAAACCTGGGCGCGTGGATTGCGGGCTTTCTGCAGACTCATCCTGCTGCAGTTCTCCACCGGGACTCTGCCCCCAGGAGGAGCTGTCAGAGCCGCCCGGCCTCGCTCCCAGTCCTGTGTTCTCGGGGCCTTTCCCCATTGACAAGGATGGGAGCCATATAACTGGATCCCTGCTCGTTGTACTGAGAGTAGAACTTAGCCCTTCATTTTTCAGGAGATGCGTGCAGGCCTTTGCAATGGGAATATTCTCTGCCTGGCAGAGGGGAGGGGAGTGCAGGGCTAAGGTGGAGCTCACTGTGTGCCAAGGGACCCCGGGCACTAAATAACTTGCTTTACCTTGGGAAGCTGTGTATTCCTATCCCAGTCTGAGTCACAGGAGCTGTCACCAGACCAGTCACAAAGCTGCAATTGGTACTGTAACCCACACACCTTCTGGGCGTGGTGTTGTGTCCCACCTAGTAGTGCCAAGACCACTTAGAGAGAGAGAGATTAATGAGTCTGCTCTACAGCCTTAGCTAACAGCTGGTTGGCTTTAGGCTCATATGGTAGAGGCACATGCACTAAGCTCCAGAGGACCCAGGTTTGATCCCAAAGACCGGGGTCTGTCAGTGTTACAGTAGCAGTACCCCGCTCTCAGATTGCATAGGCCCGTAACACATGCGCATGTGTAGCATGGGGCAGCAAGGATCAAACCTGGGCTCAGCACAGCCCCTAATCTGAGCCAGGGGAAGTGCCATGGGGAAGTGGAAACCGCTTCGAAGACTGAAAGGTGAGATCCATGTGGCTTCCTTTGCTCTGGTTCAGATTGGCCATTCCAGCCAAAGTAGCCTTGGTCTACGCAGAGCTATCCTGAGCCCCCAGTGAGGACCCTGGAGACACCCTCTGCTCTTGGGGAGGAAAGCAAGCAGGCCATGTGGGAAGGAGGAACCCAATATTCCCCATTCACATTTCAGCCTGTGTGGTGCTGAGCTTGTCCTGTCGTGGCATGGGCCTCTCTCCAATCCAGCGCACGCTAGTGGCCTGCACCTCTTGGTGGTGAGCATGAGGAGGAGCCGGGCACTGGTGAGCAGAGCTGCCTAGTGAGTGACAGTCCCACTTCACAGCAACTTTTGAGGTTCTGACATTTGTTTTTGGTTTGCTGTGGAACAAGCCCCAAACCTTCTGTGACAACCAAATTGTGTCCGAATGTTACTTTTCAGCTCAAACCCTGAGCTTGAGGAGTCTGTGTGTTCACAGTCTGGCGATAGCTCACTGGACTGTGGGAGAACCATGTTCGGGTCCTAGCCCAGCTTGATTCAAACCACAGTGTTTCATTCCAGATTCCTCTGAGTCAGGAAGAGCAGGGACTGCTACCCAGGCCTCTCTAAACAGTCCTGATTTTTAAAATTTCTAGCAAAAAATTAGAACATAGGAACGGCCATACTGGGTCAGACCAATGGTCCATCTAGCTCAGTATCCTGCCTTCCGAGAGTGGCCAATGCCAGGTGCTGCAGAGCGAATGAACAGAACATGGATATCCCAGTCCTGGGATGGAGGCAGTCACAAACAGCACACAGGCAATACCCACTTGGTGGAACTCAGCTCAGCACCAGTGCTTAGATCCCAGAGAGCCACTCTGCATCAAGAATTGACTTTGTGAGAGACCAAGGCAGAGGGCTGCTCCCACAGCTCCCTATACTCGAACCTCATGTAACAAAGCTAACGGTAACACAGCATGTCTTCCCAAGACTTAATATTTGCTCACATGTGAAGAAGAATATGCAGAAAGCTGTGTAACAGTGCTGCCTGGTGCCACGTGCCCTAACTACAGATAAGAGAAGGTGGTTTGTGTCTTTGAAAAGCTGGGATACGTGGATGAGGTGCTCAGCTTTGTATTCTTTTTCTTTCTGGTGTGCGGCAAAATCTGTTTTGCCCCAACAAACTACAGGAGTGTCTCTGTAGGGAAACCAAGGGTGGGAAGCTGGAGCCCCACTGGCAAGTTTTAAATCAAATTTTGAAAAGATCTGCTCCAATTCAAACAGGAGTCACTTTGGGGGTGTTCAGCCGCCTGTGTTATACAGGAGATCGGACTAGGGGGTCACAGTGCTCCCTTCTGGCTTTATGCGCCTCCATACCAGGTGGATACATCCGCAAGCAGGTGCCTGGGGTGGAGTTTCCTTCCAGTGTGCGGGGTTGTCTCACACATTTGCCATTCGACTGGCATTGCCGTCTTCAATGTCCCTCCCCTGGGCTTACGCCCAGTTTTAATTTGTGGCTTTTGATGATTTCTGCTATTCTGAGGCAGTGTCTTTCTCCCTTGGCCAGGAGAGTCAAGAGCATCTCTGGGTTTCTGTCTCCCTGGATTGGATACACTGACCATCCCTCTCCATTTGCACTCTGAGGCTCTGCCCTTGCTTTGCACACTTAACCCTGGAGGGGTAACTGCCCAGCCCACAGTTCTGCTTGGGGACCTGTAGCCATCCAGGCTGGCATGGTTTGTGACTTGTTCTTCAGAGGATTTCATCCTGTGGTGGGGGAGGGGTGGGCTGCTTGCGCTCTTGTTCAGGGGGGTTGTGGGTGGCTGGAGGCTGCTGGGAGGCGAGGAGGTCTGTGCTTTGGGCAGAGTTCAGCTTGTGCGGCTCTCCAGCAGTCTAGTGCAGGGGGTGAGGCCGTTTGGGGGGACACACAGAACTGGGGTCCAGGTTTCTCTAGTGTGTAGTCAGACGGGTTGGATTTTGCCATCTTAACAGTTTTAGCAGGAGTCTGACTGGATAAAGCAGGTGTCTACTGTAGTTTCTCTTCAGAGCAGTGTGGCCTAGTGAATATAGCAATGGACTGGGTCTCAGAAGATCTGGGTTCTGTGTCTGCCCCTGCTGGGTGGCCTGGGGCAGGTCATGTTGTTGATCTGTGCCTCAGTTTTCCCTTCTCTAAAATGGAGCTAATGAGACTCCCCTCCTCAGTAAAGCGCTTTGAGATCAACTGATGACAAGTTCTATATGAGAGCTCGGGATTACGAGCAGCCTCTTTATTCTATAGAATGCTCTTGATGCCTTCCCCTTCCACTGTAGGGTTTTCATTGCTTCCGGGGGCACTTACTGAGGCACATCCATTTATGGGGCTTGCAACATAGGACCTGAGTTTGTTCTGGGCCAGGATGCTGGTGCTTTCCTGGTTTCCCCAGAAGGCTGGGTGCTGCGGCATGATTGTCCTTGACAACAGACAGCTTCTTTCAGGAGCAATGAGAGGAGAATTGGCCCCTGGGAGCCATTTGGTGCTAGACCTGGATCCGAGCAGAGCTGGTACATTCTCAATCTACAGCCTGACCCTCCAGCCACTAGTAGGTATTATTTCTATACAGGTAGCAGCTAGGAACCCATGGTCCAGCCCCACATTGTGCCAGGCACTGTCCAAACACACAACGAAAAGTTGGTTCCTGCCCCAAAGAGCTGACAATTGGCGTGTACAACAAGAGAGGGCAGGCGGACACACATGGACAGACGGGGCAGGACAAGGAGGCAATGAGACAGTATTGGTCGGCATAAAGGGCAGTGGTTTCAGAACACCCCCTACCTAACAGTTGTCTCATCTTACTGCCCTGCCTGTTTGCATGTCATTTCTCTTCAGGTTAGAACAGCTGGAGTGTGATGGCCTTGGTTTGCCCCACTCCTGTTTGGTAGCAATTTGTGGGATCCCTGATGTGCCAGACTCAGTCAGGAGGGCAACTAGGCCACCCTTTTTGGGAAAAAAAACTTTCTCCCCCTGAAAAGCACATATTTAGGTCAACTGTAATAGTTTATGCCACATTCATTTTTTGCCCCCCAAAAAAGAAAGAAGAAACAATCAAAATGAAACATTTTTGTCTTCAATTTGAAACTACCCTTCGCTTCAAAATTTGACTTCCATTTTATTTTATTTTTAAAAAGAAGACGGTATCAAACTCAAACTCAGAACAAGCCTTTTGGTTTGGGCTGAAGTGAATTTTGTTGTTTCGTTTAACTGAAAAATGAAAAGAAAATGTCATTTTGGCACTGTTGGAACCGGATTATTTCCTATGGTTTGGCGGCTCCTGCACCAAAAAACCAGCTGCTGCCCAGCTCGAGTCTGAAGCGCCCTCGCCGGCCAGCAGGTCCTGCCCCTTGTTCTGCCCTGAGCTCAGGAGCTGCCTGGCTGGATCAGCCTTTCGCTGGGACACAATTAGTGAGCTGCTTCCCAACTCTGCTCACCATGGATCACTTGGTAGCTGCTGGGCTAAGGGGTCCCCATTGTGTGTGTGACCCAGGGAGCCTGTCCCCGCTGTCCAGCACCCTGCGATGGGGCTGCAGAGCCAGAGGAACTGCCTCCCACTTGATTGGCTGCCCGGAGGACGAATGCCAAAGCCGAGAGAGACCGATGTTACCTGAAGAACCCCTCAGGTCCTCAGGTTTCACTCGTGACCATCTGACAGCAGCAGCAGCTGTCCTGCCAGCAAGCACCAGCTGAGCCAAAGCCACTCACACTCTCGGAGTCGAAGGAGAGTGAAAATCTGACCCTAAAAGCTCTTTCCTTGGGACACTGCTTTTTCCATCAAAAAGTAAGTATCTGATTAAGACCTGGGTTGCTGCCAGGCAGCCGGTCAGTGTCTCGGAGCTTTTTCTCCCTAGAGTAGCACAGATCGGTGTTTGGTACAAACTAACAAGCCCCCACTCTCCCTGTGCTTTGCCTAAATGACAGCGCAGCCTGAGTGCTCTCGCTACCCTGCTCTTGGTAACTCAGCACTGCGACGTCCCCGGGGTCTCGTAAGGAGCCGACAGTGTCTGAAGAAAGACCGCTCGGTTGTGCTTTTCCTAACGTCAGGTGACCCTCACTCCAGACTTGGTCAGTCATGTTAGGAAAAGGGGAGAAAGTCCCCGTGGAGAGTGGCAATAAACAGAAAGTAAATACAGAGTTACGTGGACTAACCAATCCCAGTTGTCCCAGTAGGACACAGACCCTAGTGACTGCAAATTGGCTGTTCCAATGAAGGAACTGTATTGCTGGCAGGGGAGACTGCGGGTGGGGGCAGAAATTACACTTCTATTCCATCTTCCTTCTGCTGAAGCACACAGCTCAAAACACAGCTTTAAAGTCAGAAATCCCCTGGCTCCTGGCTTCTCCTCCTCAGGTTCTAAATATAAACTTTGGCCGGTCCAAGCCGGAGGTTGCATGAAAGGTCTTCAGGCTGCCCTGGGTAGAGAGCATTTGCTGCGTCTCCTTTTGTGGAAGAGATCCCTTGGCCCTCTTCTGTGCTGAAGTTGGGCCCCGTGGAAAAGTGCAAAGAGCCCCTTGCGGGGAAGGTAGTGAGGAGGGAACAATTTCTGCGCTGTTACGAAATGGCATAAGGTGACATGCAAGGAGAAGACGCCATTTGAAGCCATTGCGAATCCTCTCCTATTTCCCAGCGAAAGATTCCCTGAGACTGCACTGTGTGGTGTGTACACAGGCAGCTGATTCTTCCCTGGGCCATGGGTCCTGGCCAACGTTCCCTCTAATTTTTGACAAGCCATGTGTGCAAAAAATTTCTTCTGTGCAAATTGTTGTGCTTCTGTGCAAATTTTTGTGCGCGTGGTGTTTCGCCGTGTGCGTGGGGTTTAGGATCTGTGTGTGCACGCACATGCGCACAGCTTAGAGGGAATAGTGGTCCTGGCGCAGGAGACGGGGAGAAGGGAAATGAAGAACTGGAGTGAGGAGGGGGGAGGGGGAAAAAGAGAGAGGATGACTGAGAAAGGCAAGATGGAAGGGGATGAAAGAGGGAAACCCAGAGGGGAGGGGGACTGGGAACAAACCACAGATTGAGTAGATTCTGCATAGGACTCACTCACACCTGATGACAATTTTCATGTGCCTGCTGAGTACACAAGGGGTCATGCAGCTACCGACTACGCAAGCAGTAATGCACATACTGTATATGCAGGGGGCTATGAATCCGCCTCAGGTGCAAGGTTTGATGCACCTGTTGTATACATAAGAGGCCCAACGCCTGTTGTGCATGCAAAGGGCTGGGCACCTGTTTTATGCAGAAGGGGCCATGCACCTGCTGTGTATGTAAGGGGTATGCACTGGCTTTATACACAACAGGCCATGCACCTGCTGTATATGCAAGCGGTGATGCACCGGCTTTATACACAACGGGCCATGTACCTGCTGTGTATGCAAGGGGCCAGGAACCTGCTGCATCCCTTTGGGATGCCGTTGCCCTGTTCCATAAGACCTTTCTCCACTCTCCTTTGGAAGCCAGCCTTTAACTTCAGTTGTGGCCTTGCGGTCAATTCCCCCAGTGGCAGTTGTTTTAACTCCCACCCGGTGGGGCTGAGGACCAGAAAAAGGTCTGCAAATAAATACACTAAATGCATGAATGAAGTGCAGTCCTGTCTTTGCCCTGGCCTGACCCTGATGGAGATGGAGTCAGTTCAGGAATAGATCAGACCCTCAGTGTACAAGATGTTTAAAACCTGGCTGGAGAAATCCCTGGAGGGGACAACCCTGCACTGGTGCCCAGAGAATGAACTGGATCATCTTAGTTGGGGATTGGTCCTGCTTTGAGCAGGGGGTTGAACTAGATGACCTCCTGAGATCCCTTCCAACCCTGATATTCTATGAGTCTATGATCTTCTCCATCTCTGATGTATACTATGACCGGGGAGAGGGTGCAGTGAAACCAGTAGGAGTTAGGCGTCTAAATACTTGTGTGGATCTGGGACTGGATGACTCAGGTGGCCCATTGGGACTGTGCAGGGCATGGACCAGCCTCTGGGGGGATTCCCCGAGCAGGAGCAGCAGCTTTTATACTGCTCCCTGGCCGGTAGCCCTGGGGAAGGGGTGTGCTGGGGAAGGGGTGTGCTGCGGATGTGGCTGAGGATACAAGGTGTGAATTGGGGGTGCGAGGAAGAGAGGCTGGAGCATGCCATGCCCTGGCAGTTCTAAGCTATCCTGCAGCCCATGTGGGGCAGCTGCGGTATGTTAGAGCAGCTGAGGGGGTTGCTCTGCCTTATGCCAGGGGTTGCACTGTGGCAGGAGCAGCTCAGAACAGCAGGTGATTTGTTGTAGGAAGATCCTACCTGCCCTCACCCTTCTGAGCTAGCTAATACAGAGTGGACCTCGAGCCCATTGGTGAGAGTGTGGGGGGGTTTAGCGGGCTGGGCAGATGCTGAGCTCAGGTCAGCCATGGAGCAATGTGTTGTCTAGCCAGGGCCTGGGGCAGCCTGCTGCATGGGCAATATTTGAAAGACAGATGGGGGCAGAGTGGGGTACCGATGCCCTGTGCAGTGGATGGGGAGGGCGCTGTGGGCATAGGCTCCCATCTCAAGTTGGCCAGTGGCTTCCCAGCCTCTAGGGCAGTGTGCAGAGGATTTTTCAGGGTGGGTCTGTGGCGCCTCATTGAAAATTAGGTGGAGAGAGTGGCCAGGTGGAGGGACTCAGGCTCCCCTTAAGTGATGGGAGATTAACTAATGAGCACTTCCTGACATGAGCATTGAACCCGGGTCACTGGAGATCCCGGGAGTGTGCTAGCAAAAGCAGGGCGCTGCAGGCAGGGGCAGCGGAGCCTTCCCAAAAGTGGGAGGGCAGGCCCCCCACCCCAGCGCCCCGCCCCACCCCACCCCTCCTCTTTCCTCTAGGCCCCGCCCCTTCCCCCAAGACCACGCCCCTTCCCTGAGGCCCCTCCTCTTCCCCCAGAGGCCCCACTCACAGCCAAGCCAGAAGCCAGAGCAGAGCTGGGGAGCCTGTACTCCCCACCTGGAGTGGGGGGGGTTTGAAAGCACCCTCGGCCAGTGTCTCTGTCCCCAGGATCTCCCACCCAAGGCAGGTGAAGGGACCCACGCTCCCCATAGCTGCCTGTGCGGCTCTAGCCGGGGGCAGCACCTTGGAACCGCAGCCCAGCCATGGTAAGAGCCGCACAGACAGCTGTGGGGAGCCGGCGCAGACCCTCCACCTGCCCTGGGGGGTGGGGGAGGCTGGGACATGGGCTGGGAGCTGCTCACGGGCCCTCCGCACCCTGGGCAGCTGAAGGGTTCGCACAGCTCCTCACAACTGCCCAGGCTCCCCGACCGGGCTCCACCAGCTGCTGGCCTGGCTGGAAGGTGGATCTTGGAGGGAAGAGAAGGGGAAGGAAGTGGGATCCTGTGGCAAAAAGTGGATGGGCCAGGCCCCCTGGTCTCTGCTGTTACAGCGTCCCTGGCTGCGGGCCGCCCCCAGTGCGGTTGGTGATTGCACACCATCCTCCACCTCCCTCCTGCAGTTTCAGCTGGGTGTGGCACTCGGTGCTTTCTCAGAGCGTTGCCAGGCCATTGGGTCACCCAAAGGTGGCTGTATTTCCAGGTGGAGTGGTTTCTGCCTATGAAGTTTGCAAAGCACTTGGGGACCGTGCGGATGGAAGGGGCTGGATCCCCGGGCAATATTAGCACTGCAAAGAGGCAACTGATGCCTGGGAAACAAAAGGCTGATGGAATTACGACTTCCCCCTTCAATGCACAGCCACTTATGTCATCCTAATTATGGAAGTGTGCATTTAGATTTCAATCCTACCAACCTAACTGCCCTGCAACACCAACTTAATAACTCCACCTCCATGGATGGTGTAGAGTCACAGTCGATGTAGTTAGGCCAACACAGTGTCAGTTTAGTCACTGCCTTGCTTATGTCGACTGTTACTGGCTTCCATGAGCCTTCCCACAATGGCCCACGCTGTCAGTGCAATTGATAAAATGGCTCCTGGTGAGGACCCACACTGCTGACACGAGAAGCAAAGTGTAGACATGCACAACTGTTGTAATTACTGCGGCAGCAGCATGCCAGTGTAAGGTCGACTTCATTTTGTAGTGTAGACATGACCTCGGTCTGAGCCGATCCGATCCCAACTGGGATGAAAACCAACCAGAGACACGAACCATTACTGCTGCAAAACAAAGAACTGTGGCCACTATCTGGAGAGCCGGTGACAAGAGCTAATGAGGTCAGGGAGGCTGAGATGCCCTCAAGGCTTGGTCTGGAATTACACCATTGCCAGAACAGTGAAAAGGTACCTGAGTGTAACCCAGGATTCAGGAGGCACGGAAGGTGTGCAGAGGTCTGTAGGTGCCGTTCTGGTGCCCAGGTGGGAGACTCAACATGCTGAGCTCTACTGTGCACCTTGAGGTGGATACTTTCATGGTCTCTCAGAATCTCATCTCTGGAGCTTCCTGGCTTGGGGCAAAATTGTTAGAGAACCTTCAGGAACCTCCCCCAAAAGTGCCAGCTCCTGCAAAGAACAATGAGGCTGGCTCTCTCCATCCCAACAGCTGGGGGGCAAAAATTGTCCTAGATCAATTGCAGCTTGGTGCCCATTTGGATGGAGTGGAGGGTGTCTCTTCATCTGCTGGTGGGCACGAAACCATCAAACCTGAATAAAGTGTTGGACGTGATATACCTTGATTTTAGTCAGACTTTTGACACCATCCCACATGACATTCTCATAAGCAAACCAGGGAGATGTGATCTAGATGAAATTTCTATAAGGTGGGTGCACAACTGGTTGAAAGACCATACTCAAAGAGTAGTTATCAGTGGTTTGCTGTCAAACTGGGAGGGCGTATCTAGTGAGGTCAGTTCTGGGTCCAGTGCTGCTCAATATTTTCATTAATAACTTGGACAATGGAGTGGAGAGTATGCTTATAAAAGGAAAGGGTTGCAAGCACTTTGGAGGACAGGGTTAGAATTCAGGACGACTGTGATACAATGGAGAATTGGTCTGAAATCAAGAAGATGAAATTCAATAAAGAGAAGTGCAAAGTACTGCACTTAGGAAGGAAACATCAGATGCACAACTACAAACTGGGGAATAACTGGCTAAGTGGTTGTACCATTGAAAAGGATCTGGGGGTTATAGTGGATCACAGAGTAAATATGAGTCAACAGTGTGATGCAGTTGCAAAAAAGGCTAATATCATTCTGGGGTGTATTAACAGGAATGTTGTATGTAAGACACAGGAGCTAATTGTTCTGCTTTACTTAGCCCTGGTGAGGCCTCAGCTGGATACTGCATCCAGTGCAGGGTGCCACACTTTAGGAAAGATGTGGACAAATTGGAGAGAGTCCAGAGAAGAGCAACAGAAATGTTAAAGGTGTCGGAGGGGTAACTGTGTTAGTCTGTATCAGCAAAAACAATGAGTCCTTGTGGCACCTTAGAGACTAACAAATTTATTTGGGCATAAGCTTTGGTGGGCTATAACCCACTTCATCAGTTTAGAAAACCTGCCCTATAAGGAAATATTAAAACAACTAGGCATGTTTAGTCTTGAGAAAAGATAACAAAAGGGGGACCTGAGAACAGTCCTCAGTTAAGGGTTGTTACAAAGATGACATTGATCAATTGTTCTGCATTGCCAGTGAAGGTAGGACAAGGAGTAATGGGCCTAATCTGCTGCAAGGGAGATTTCGATATTAGGAGAAACTTTGTGACTCTCAGGTAGTTAAGTTCGGGAACAGACTTCCAAGGGAGGCTGTGCAATCCCCACTCCTGGAGGCGTTTAAGAACAGGTTGGACAAACACCTGTCAGGGATGGTCTAGATTTACTTGGCCCTGCCTCAGTGCAGGGGGTTGGACTCACTGACCTCCCGAGGTCCCTTCCAGCCTGACACTTCTGTGATTCTATAGAAACAAGCAAGAAAACTGAAAGCTGTCTGAAAGCCCAGCTCAATGCGCAGTCCAGAAATAATCCTGAGCCGGTATCTAATAGCGGCACTCAGAAATGGGCCTGCCAAACCAAACAAACAGCAACTCTGAGAGCGTAACCCAACCCTGAAGAGCAGCAAAATGGCCGCCCCCACCTCTGTCCTCTGCCCGGCTAACCCCCCGAGGCTGCTCTCCCCGTCAGCCCTAGATCTCTCTGCCATCGGTCCGACATGGAGGCAGGCAGTTTAATAGAGGGCACTCCACACCTACATCCCCCAGCTTCCCACCTCTTATGTGGGGCCGCAGTATTGAGCGGCCCAGAGGGGACCCTGAGGTGCAGGGGGAGTGACCCGATTGCTGCCCAGAGGGAAGCTGGCTCTGCACATGGAGGAGCAGCCCAAGGGGAGCCCTGCAGTTTTGGGGTGCGGGAGGGTAGTTCACCCTGTCCCTATGACGTGCCATTCAGTGACCTGGGCAGAGGTCTGGCACTGGTGAGGAAGGCGCTTGAGCTGCAGCACAAAAATTGAGGTTTTATCTAAGGCAAATCTTCAGAGCTCAGACTTGGAGGGAGCCCCATGGAAAAGAAAGAAGGAAAAGACCTATCAGACCTCTTGATCACCATCGAGCGCCTGGTAGGCTATCCCTCTGCAGCGTGTTTCCTAGAGCATTGGTTGGTCAGACTCAGCGCCCCACCTCCTGGGACTCCTACGACACTCCCCACACCAGGCCGCTGGCTCCCAGGAAGCCTTTCCTGCTTTTCTGGTTAAATCCTCCTGTAGTGGGGCAACTGCCCCATGCCCGCAGAACAGGATAAAATCAGCCTTGGAGAGGGCTGTGGCTGGGGAAAGGGAGTGAAAGCAGGAAACCTAGGCTGATTGGGGAAGCAGCCACAGCTGGAGCCAGCTCAATTAGGGCCCAGCTGGCCCTGATAAGAGGGCTGTGGGCCAGAAGCTGAAGGAGTCTCACTCTAGCCTTGGTGTGGGAAGGGCTAGCTGCTTGGGAGCAAGGTACTAGGGGCGGAGTGGGGCGGGGCGGGGCAAAGGGAGCTCCAGCCTGGAAAACCCCCAGGCTGCAGGCCGTGGTGAAGGCCTACAAAGGTACTGGGGCTACAGAGGTGCAGCCAGGAGATAGGCAAAGGCAGCAGGTCCAAACCTCCCTTGCAGTGATGAGTGATTTACAGACCGGAGTCTGCCCTAGTGAGGCAAGGTGGGGATAGAGGGTTGGGGGTTCCCCTGGGAGGGGAGACACAGAGTGGGTAGCACCCCAAGGTAAAGGGGCACCAGGGTCCAGGAGGGACATGGGGGCCAGCGGCAGGCGAGACACCAGCCAGGAGGAGATGCTCCATATGCTGGAGAGCTATTTCCCGAGACAACCAGCAGGAGGCGCCACACCAGCAAGTTGTCACTTCATGACACCTCCCTTTTCAGGCTCATCCCATTTGTCTGAGATATTTCCCCTGCAGCATCCTAAGTAATTCCTCGCCTCCTGGAGGCGAGCATCTGCCCAGTAGAGGGGGGTGCCAGCAGGAGTCTTTTCATCCCCACCTAAGTAGCCCCTTAGTCAAGCTAGACATAGTCACCCTCCAGAGCTCATTCCCTTTGTCCTGAGGAGTCTGGCTGGTGTAGGGGGTATGTTGGGGGTGGAGAAAGGATATGGCCAGAGCACTACTGTGCACCAGGTAGGCTCTGCTGGCAGATGGTCCCATAGGGTTAGTGTTACCACCTTGCTGTATTTGACCGGCCTGGCCAGGTTTTTTATGGATTTGCCAGTTAAGAACATAAGAATGGCCATACTGGGTCAGACCAAAGGTTCACCTAGCCCAGGATCCTGTCTTCAGATAGTGGCCAATGCCAGGTGCCCCAGAGGGAATGAACAGATCAGGTAATCATCAAGCGATCCATCCCCTGTCACCCATTCCCAGGTTCTGGCAAACACAGGCTAGGGTCTCTTCCCATCCTGGCTAATAGCCATTGATGGACCTATCCTCCATGAACTTATCTAGTTCTTTTTTCAACCCTGTTATAGTCTTGGCCTTCAAAACATCCTCTGGCAAGGAGTTCCACAGGTTGACTGTGCATTATGTGAAGAAATACTTCCTTTTGTTTGTTTTAAACCTGCTGCCTGTACGTGTCATTTGGTGACCCCTAGTTCTTCTGTTATGAGAAGGAGTAAATAACACTTCCTTATTTACTTTCTCCACACCAGTCATGATTTTATAGACTTCTATCATATCCCCCCTTAGTCGGACTCTTCAGCTTGGAAAAGAGATGAGTTTTATTAATCTCTCCTCCTATAGTAGCCGTTCCATACCCCTAATAATTTTTGTTGCCCTTTTCTGGACCTTTTCCAATTCCAATTTTTGGAGATGGGGCGATCACGTCTGCACACGGTATCCAAGGTGTGGGCGTATCATGGATTTATATAGTGGCAATATGATATTTTCTGTCTTATTATCTCTCCCTTTCTTAACGTTCTGGTTGCTTTTTTGACGGCCACTGTGCATTGAGTGGATGTTTTCAGAGAACTTTCCACAATGACGCCAAGGTCTCTTTCTTGAGTGGTAACAGCTAATTTAGACCCATCATTGTATATGTATAGTTAGGATTGTTTTCCAATGTGCATCACTTTGCATTTATCAACATTGAATTTCATGTGCCATTTTGCTGCCCAGTTTTGTGAAATCCCTTTGTAACTTTTTGCATTCTGCTTTGGATTTAACTATCTTGAGTATCATAGAATTCTATGATACTCAAGAGTAGTTGCCAGACAAATAATTTAATCTGCCAGGTTTTTTTTTATATGGGTCTAAAGATTTGAATTATTGTCACACTGCACTAGGCTAGCTAATGTTCAAAGTGTCTGTGTCCAGCCAGAGATGCTTCAGTGTTCCCACTTCCTCAGGTTACATGATAACAGATCAAAACTGTTGAAATACTGCACCTGTGTGCCCACCAACATGCAAGCGTGCTGCGCGGGCGTGTGAGAGAGGGTTTGTGTCACACAAGAGTAAGGAGACTGGGATGTCCTCAATCTTATCTATATGTGTTATATCTCTAGATACTATAAGTGACTTTTGGGGGGAGGTTGCGGAATTGCCTTGTTGGGGGTTGGGGTTGCAGCGGGCTTGTCTTGTGGGGTGGGGGGCTGCTGCTTGGGTTTTTTGCATTTCAAAGGTGATAACCCTACATAGGGGCCGTAGCCAGCTGCTGTGCTTTAGAGTAGTCCAGGGAGTTGCTCGCAGTGGACAATGGGCACAGCTTCAAATCAGGCCTGCAATGTCCTTTTAACAGAGAGGGTCTGCCCCACACCCAGCAGTGAGCTCTTTTCAAAGTCTGAGCTAATAAACAAGCTGAATGGTCTTGTTCCTGGAGCCCCCAGCGCAACCACGGAGGCCTTGTGTTGATTATCCATCAACAGACCGATTTGAGCTGGTGCATTTCTGAGTCCAAGATACAAGTTGTCTGTTACTGAGTCTGGAGCAAACAGCGCCATGTTGTGGGCAACAATTGGCTGCATCTGGAATCCTGTCTGCACACACTGTCTTATGCTGCTTGGGAAGGCGTTCTGGACTAAATAGGGTGATAGGGAACCACGGATTAAAGGACCTCACCCTGGGACTCCTGTAGCCCTGCTGTAGGACCCAGCTGCTATTTTAGCTACAGTCAAGACCCCTGGGGGCTGTGACATTGGTGCTTTGGGCCACTTAAAGGAGAAGGGGAAATTCTGATGAGAACTCGTGCTAAATTCTATGTTTGTAAGGGGATTGGGGCAGAGACCATCTTTCTGGTCTGTGTTTATGTGGCACAGTGGGGTCCTGGGTGCTATGGCAACACAAATAAATAATAATAGTTATTTTTTTAAGAAGCTAACCCAGGCCTCAACACAGATCTTGGTGGATTTGGGGTCACCTGTCCACTATCACAACTGTCCCCTTTGCTGGCAGGCACTGGGTGCTTAGAGTTAGAATCTGCTCAGAAGATCAAGGTGGCAATGAATGACCTCAGAGGAGAAGAGGGGCTGGCTTAATTGGCTTTAAGCTACCTTTCTAAAAAGGAATGCAGGAGCTAAGCGAATACAGAAAGGAGCTGGAGATTTTACAAACATCAGTCAGGGAATTCAGAGTTACATGCCCCATAAAACCAGAACTCTGCCCCCTTATGTGTATGCACCACGATTGGGGCTTTCTTGACAAGATCACACACCACTGCATGCTGAGACAGACCTCTTGGCAAATAACACACCAGAACATAATGCAAAGGAACTGCACTGTTTTCTGTAACCTGGGATGCTCAGATTCTACCGAGCACTTAACTTATGTGTAAAGTTAAGTGTGCACGTCAATGTTTTCCTGCCTTGGGAACATGAAGCCTCTTGTAATATGTACAATGTCATGCTCTTGGCCATGATGACACCTAATAAGAGTGACCCCATATAATCTGGATTTTTTCCCCATACCATAATGACACCTGATGAGAGTAAACCCATAACGGAGTCTGTATCTATCTATTCTGGCTGTGGAAAGGTATTTGCTGGCTCAGAAGCACAGGCTCTGTCCAGTACTGCTCTCAAGGGCAGGAGTAAGCAGACTAGGTCTTTTGCTGGGAAGCAGGAAAGTGCATGCAACATTGTTTAACTCAGCTCCACAGCATGACTGATGCTGCCTGGAAGCATCCTGCATCCATAGAATATCAGGGTTGGAAGGGACCTCAGGAGGTATCTAGTCCAACCGCCTGCTCAAAGCAGGACCAATCCCCAACTAAATCATCCTAGCCAGGGCTTTGTCAAACCTAACCTTAAAAACTTCTAAGGAAGGAGATTCCACCACCTCCCTAGGTTCCTCACTGTGCAGCTTGGTCTCAGCCAGCCTTCAGACAAAGAACCAAAATATTCCGATGGGAGCTACAAGATAAAAATCATCCTGGTGGCAGAATCTGAATTCTGCGTTCAGTGTCATTGCAGGGTAAATAATAACAAATGTTGAGTTCTTTCCCTTTAACTTCAGGTCTCTGAGCCTCTAGGTCATTCGGGGGTCACAATTTCAAGCTTTTCTACACGGCCACCAGAGCTAGAAACTTACTTTTTTTTTTAAAAAAAAAGAGAGAAAGCTGAGATTCACATGACTCCAGGAGGTGGGGCTTTAAGTAAAACCCCAAATATCACAAGACTAATTATAAAATCATGAGAGTTGGCAACGCTGCTGTCACTTTAGTTTCATGGTGATTTTTGATCTTGTCCCATGTTAATCAGCTTTCTTTTGTGGCTTTTGAAATGAGAATTATTTCTATTTGCAACCTAGACACTGAAAGCATTTGGGGCTCTTTTAGCTTGCGTAGGAGTTTCAGAATGCATTGGTGATGAATCCAAGGATTTGGAGTTACGCCGATGCAGACAGTTGGGAGGGCATCAGGAGACATTACTTTGAAGGGTGAAGAGGTCTCAGATGTGATGTAGCAGGAAGTGCCGCCTGAATGGCATCTGCTCCTCTTTCCCTGACCATCCACAAAGGTTTGCAGGATGCTGATACATGTTGTCAGGATCTGCACTCTTATCATTAGCATCCTATCTGTTAACAATAGCTCCTGGAGTCCTCAGCCGGGGTCAGGGCCCCATTGTACTCGACTCAGCAGGAACACACAATAAGGAACACAGGACTTGTCTACACTTGAAACACTACAGCGGCACAGCCGCAGCATTGCTTCAGTGTAGACACTACCTATGCTGAGGGCAGGGGTTCTCCTGTCGCTGTAGGTAATCCCCCTCCCTGAGAGGTGGTAGCTGGGATGACAGAAGAATTCTTCCCTTGACCTAGCACTTGTCTACACCGGGGATTAGGTCAGTTTAACTGCGTCGCTCAGCAATGTGGATTTTTCACACCCCGCAGTGATGTAGTTAAACTGACCTAATTTTCTACTGCAGCCCAGACCACAGCCCCGACCTCAAAGAGCTTGCCGTCTGAACAGATGACACAGACAAAGGGCAGGTGGGGAAACTGAGGCACAGAGCCTTGCCCCAGGTTACACAGCAGGACAGTGGCAGAGCCAGAGTGAGCACAGCCTGTAACGGTCTGAAATCCAGAACAGCAGATGGTTGCTTTGGTGCTGTGTTTCCTTCTGCCAGCCTGGTGTCCCCAGAACTGTGTGCTGCTTTTGTCCTACAAGTTTCAGAGTAGCAGCTGTGTTAGTCTGTATCCGTAAAAAAACAGGAGGACTTGTGGCACCTTAGAGACTAACAAATTTATTAGAGCATAAGCTTTCGTGAGCTACAGCTCACTTTGTTGTGGAAATGCATTCACTGAATGCATCCGATGAAGTGAGCTGTAGCTCACAAAAGCTTATGCTCTAATAAATTTGTTAGTCTCTAAGGTGCCACAAGTACTCCTTTTCTTTTTATGTCCTACAAGTGTGAGACATGGGCAATGATTGTCTTCACCCGTGTGCTCTTTTACCCTGCGTTCTGGATGAGCACTAGACATATGATCCTTTTTTATCTCCCAGGATAAAATTCCCAGTGGCCAGAAATAAGGTCATCTCCTTCCTCATCCTCTGGTAATCCTAGGAATCTTAGGTTCTTAGAACAGATTTTAGGACAGGAAGTGAAGAAGAATACTGTACCCAATTGAAATGGTAGGGGGAATTTAGTGTTGTTAGCCAGCTGGAATGTGGCCAGAGTTACGGGGCCAATTTTAGCCCTGGTGCAAGCAGCAGCAACCGCAGTGATGTTTTAGTTATGCCCAGGGCATATTGGCCAATATGGCAGAGACAGACCATAAACCATTAGAAGCCATGTTACAGGAAGCATTGTGCAAAGCATCACTCAGACATCAGAGAATGATCTATAAATTGCACAAGTACTTGTTAAATGGGAAATACAGGCCCAGCATGGAGTTTCTGGTAGCTGTCAGGAGTATCTATAAATAGCGAAGCGCCGGGCCAGCAGGAAGAGGAGTTTGACAAAACCACGGTTCAAGTACTAACCATTCCTGAAACAAAATCTGACGGCACTCTCCAACGTGAAACAGGGTGTTTACACCAGCTTGAGATGCTTACTCAAGATAAAAGGCCCTAGGAAGAGGCCAAACACCACGGTTGTCGAGCTGAAATTGCTGCATGTGCTGGGTTGTGTGCAGAGGATATTGTATCACAATATTGCACAGCATCAGGTTAGAGATGCTAAGCGTGATCTGCAGGGCCCCAACAGGCATGGTGAAGGCTAAAAACAGAGCCCGGGGGACCTGGCCTGGCCAGACAGAAACACTACAGATTTCACACATGGGTAGAAGGCAGTCGGTGTAGGAAACAGAATGCAAACGAACCACTGAGACCACATGAGGGTCCTGCTCGCCCATCGACCTTGGCTGGCTTGGCACTATTAGAATTCTAAAAGGATTGTCTTTTACTTCCACAGGAGCGGTAGTGGGGTGTAGCGACCAGGGTGCTAGACTACCGCACAGGAGACACGGGTTCTAATCCTGCCTCTGATCTTCTATAAGTTGTCTTCCCTCCTCCTCTTTGCTTGTGTTATCTATTTAACAGTTAGCTCTTTGGGGCAGCAGCTATTTCTTGCTATTGCACCTGGCACAGTGGGTCCCTGATCTCTGTTGGAGCTAGGGGTACCAGACATCTGGGGTTTCCCAGACACTTCCTCTTTTTTGGTCTGCTGATCTCTGTCTGGGCAGATCTTTTCAAATACAACGAAATGTCCGGGATTTTTCCTTGTGGAGCAGACGATGCAGATTGGAAAGAGCTGTCTCCGAGCTCTGACTGGTCCCTCCCCTGCATCCGCAGATGCCAGATCCAGCCCACCCCGCCAGGTAAGTGGAGCCACCAAGCACCTCTCAGCTGGGACACCTGCCCCACTGTGGGGTCTCAGAGCTCAGCAGGGCGGGGTGACAGGGCCAGGCCCCAGCTCCCCACCCTGGAGGGTGGAGAGCTCCCTGGGAGGCATTAACTGATGGGCTGTGCATCCTGGGACTGCACCACCCACCGTGACAAGGAGCGCACCACTGTCCCCTACCTCAGCTGTGAGGCCGCAGGTACCCCCTCCTGCACCCCACAACTGTACCCCCTCCCAGTACCAACACACTCCTCCAGTACCCCCAAATACCCCCTCCCAGAACACACACACACACACCCATCCCCCTGACCGTGTCTTCTATTTGGGAACTTGAACTATGATAACCCTACTTGGAGCCTATAACAGTCTACGTCCTGAATAATTCCTGGCCCTTGCTTAGCTCATCAGCTTCCAGTTTGGTACTGGGGCTAGTTCCTGTTCTAGCTGTTGGTTGGAGGAGCTGATCTCTGTCCCATGGCTCAGGGTTTAGCCGTTATATTGAGCAGTGCATGGTACCATTCTGGGGTGAGTGTGCTCTAGGGTTACCAACTTTGTACTTGCACAAAATTGAACATCCTTCCCCCACCCCTTCTCTGATGCCCTGCACCCCCACTCACTGCATCCTCCCCTTGTTGCTCACTTACCCCATCCTCACTCACTCTCTCATTTTCACCAGGCTGGCTCATGGGACTGGGATGAGGGAGGAGATGAGGGCTCTGGCTAGGGTGCGGGGTCGGGGTGGGGCCAGAAATGAGGAGTTCAGAGTGCGGGAGGGGGCTCTAGGCTGAGCGAGGTGGTTGGGATGCAAGAGGGGATGAGGGCTCTGACTGGGGATGGGGCCAGGGATGAGGGGTTTGGGGTGCAGGAGGCGGCTCCAGGCTGTGGGGTGGAGCTGAGGGGTTTGGAGTATGGGAGGGGGCTCTGGGCTGAAGCAGGGGGTGAGTGCAGGGAGGTGAGGACTCTCGCTGGGGGTGTGGGCTGTGGTGTGGGTCTGGGGATGAGGGATTTGGGATGCAGGAGGATGCTCTGGGCTGGCACTGAGGGGTTTGGAGGGTGCGGGGGATCAGGGCTGGGGCAGGGGGTTAGGGCCCAGGAGGGGGTCAGGGCCCAAGGCTCCGGGTGGTGCTTACCTGGAAGCAGCGGCATGTTCCCCTTCCAGCTCCTACGTGGAGGTGTGGCCAGGTGGCTCTGTGCACTGCCCTGTCCGCAGGCACCGCCCCTGCAGCTCCCATTGGTCATGATTCCCAGCCAATGGGAGCTGCGGGGGTGGCACTTGGGGCAGGGGCAGTGTGCAGAGCAGCCCAGCAGGTGCGTGAGGAGGTGCAGTAACTGTGTGTATCATAGAGAAGCCCGGTGGGTGTTCAAGGAGCTGCAGTGTGTGTATTGTAGGGCCATGTAGTGGGTATGTAAAGAGGATGCAGCGTGCGTATGTGCATCACAGGGCATCTGGGAGGATGTGCAGGCAGGCTGCAGAATGTGTGTACGATAGAACAGGGTTTCTGTTTTGCACACAATTGGCTTTTGCTGACCTTTTCTCCAGCTGCTGCCATGTCTCCGTTTCTAGGGTGCCTGGCCTTTCAAATTAGCCCTCTGATTATATCCCTGAGAGGCACTAATTCACCCCGGAGGAGCTGTAAGTAATCCAGCAGTATCTCAGCCGATACAATGTGCAGGGAATGTGACACATTCAACTTCAGGCCTGGCTGTGCTGGTTTGTGGGCTGCTGTCTCCTCCATCCAGCCCGGGCTCACACCGCAGCTGCAGGCTGTGGCTGATAGAGGAATAAGAAACAGCCTAGACCGTGATATGATGTGAACCATGCCTCCCTGCCTGGACCTACATTAGCCTTAGGAGCTTTAACCCGGCACTCGCTATTAGCTGCAGCCCTGTTACTAGTGGGGCTGAGTTAGCTTAGATTGAATCATGGTGCAGGTAGTACAAAAGTACTTGGGTAGAAAGAAGCGTATGGGCCAGATTCTGAGCTCCTTTACACCAGGGTCACTCCATTGACTTCAGTAGAGTTATTTCTGCTTTACACCAGCGTATGTGTGCAGGATCAGAGGCTGCGTTCATTCCCACTGACGGGAGCTCACTGTGCATTCACTGCTGCACCTATGCTCAAATACTTCGCTGTGTCCCATCTGGCATCCATTGGCCCCACCACATTAATTCCAGTCAAGCACTTCTGATTTACTCCTTTTCTAGTATATCATTTCCCCTCAGTCTGGTCTGTGCCTGCCGGTGCTAGGCCACTGCAAAGGTTCCTCTTTTGTCTTATATGAAGAACTGTGCAAAGGACGGAGCGGGGTGGTTCTGGTTTGGTGGCCATTCCAAAAAATGAGAACAACAGTTTCATTTTGGGTAGACCTGAAATGAACATTTTTCAGCTAACCAAAAGTTGAGAAAAACATTCATTTGGAGTTGAACTAAATGTTCAATCTTCAAAGTTTTTTAACCTTGTTAATATATTTTTAAAATAAGACTGAAGTAAATTTCAAAATAAAAAGGCATTTTGAACTGAAAAATCAAAACATTTCAAAAGTGTCAAAATGAAAATTTTGATTTTTTTTTAGAAAATAATTTTAAAGCGCTTTTCTTTCTACTGAACCAACTTGGTGAATTCAGCACAAATTCATGAAGCGTTTTGGTTGACCTAGGTCTGCATTTTTCAGCAAAAAAAAAGTTTCAACTGAAAAATTCCACCCAGCTCTTCTGTCAGGGGAGAGGTTTCTTGGTGAGTGGGGAAGACGTAGGGATCCCCCGGGGCAGGTCTGGGGCATACAAAGGTGCTATTTTTACAATTTGCTTTTCAGACCACTTTAACTGATCCTGCTGCAACCCTCCCTCGCTGTCATTGCGTAACTCAAATGACAGCAACACCAGCAAAACGGTCACTTGCCACCATTTCATTAGCATTCACAGCTAGAGGGGGCTAGGAAATTCCCATAGAAATAATTTTCTAACAGATAAGGCAGCTTCTGCTGAAAATTTTTCAGTTTTCTGTCAGGAAAAACAAAGTATTTCATTTGGCATCTATTCAGCATTAAACTGCATTGTCCTCTCATGGTGTCCTGCCTTGTGGGCTGGGTTGCTTGTCTGCCCTGCATCTCCCACGAATGATGCAATGCAGTCTTCCCTCTGCCCAAGGAGCGGGCGGGTGGGGAGGATCAAAGGGGGCGGGTCACATGGCTACAGATGCATCATGGGATATATAGTCTGATCAGGGAGTCTGGCCCACAGGAGAAAATGGGAGTGGCATAGGCAGGCTGGCCCTTTAAGGGAAGTTGGCTTTGGTCAATAACAGACCCACCTGGGAAGGAGTTGGGTGGTTTCAGCAAAGATCTGGAAGAGCTCAGTTGGGGAGGAGGTGCGGAAGGAGGGTGGTACTGTGGGAGGCCTGGGTTCAATATCTAGGGGTTCCTTTTCAACAGTACAACACAGAACCGGCTCAAGCCCCCAACAGTAACCTGGGAAAATTACACACCACCCCTGGGTGCCTGTAAGAGGCAATACTTCCCCCCCACTCGCAAGCACAGAGTCGGAGTGTAGAAAAGAAATGAAACTTTTAATGAGAGGAGGAAAGTTACCTGACATCAATTAGGGAAAATGCCACAAGCAGAATTCATAATCATAAAACTGTGAGAACCCACCAATTCTGGGCACTGCACTTGAAGAAAGATGTGAATAAGCTGGAGAGAATCCAGAGGAGAGCAACAGAAATGATCAGAGGTTTAGAAAACCTGACCTCTGAGGAAAGTTTGGGACAAAAACCTGGGTATGTGTAGTCTTGAGGAAAGAAGGCTGGGGGGTGGCCTGATAAGTCTTCCAGTGTGTTCAGGGCTGTTATAAAGAGGATTGTTCTCCATGTCCACTGAAGGTAGAAGAAGTTTCGTTTGCTGCAAGGGAGGTTTAGGTGTGATATTAAGAAACTTTTAACTCGAAGGATAAATGTGCAGTGTAGTTGTAGCCATGACGGTCCCAAGATGGGAGAGACAAGGTGAGTGAGGTAATATCTCTTCTGAGGGTGAAAAGAAAAGGAGGACTTGTGGCACCTTAGAGACTAACCAATTTATTTGAGCATGAGCTCTCGTGAGCTACAGCTCACTTCATCGGATGCATACTGTGGAAATTGCAGAAGACATTATATACACAGACACCATGAAACAATACCTCCTCCCACCCCACTCTCCTGCTGGTAATAGCTTATCTAAAGTGATCATCAAGTTGGGCCATTTCCAGCACAAATCTGAGGGTGAGAGAGACAAGCTTTTGAGCCACACAGAGCTCACTAAGGGCTTGTCTACACTGGCACTTTACAGCGCTGCAACTGTCTCACTCAGGGGTGTGAAAAAACACCCCCCCGAGCGCAGCAAGTTTCAGCACTGAAAAGCGCCAGTGTGGCCAGTGCACCAGCGCTGGGAGCCATGCCCCAAACGGTTTGTGGGGGGGGGGAGGGGAGAAAACCTGGATTTGTGCTGGAAATGGCCCACCTTGATTATCATACACATTGTAAGGAGAGTGATCACTTTAGATAAGCTATTACCAGCAGGAGAGTAGGGTGGGGGGAGAGAAAACCTTTTGTAGTGATAAGAAAAGGAGTACTTGTGGCACCTTAGAGACTAACCAATTTATTTGAGCATAAGCTTTCGTGAGCTTTAGCTCAAATAAATTGGTTAGTCTCTAAGGTGCCACAGGTACTCCTTTTCTTTTTACAATATGTGCTAACTACTTATGCTAAACAATCTGTTCCACCTTGCATTTAGCTGTGATGCTGGGAGTACTTTTCCCAGGCCTGAAGAGAGCTCAGTGGGGCTTGAGCTTGGTTCTCTCACCAGCAGAAGTTGGTCCAATAAAAGATATTCTCTCCCACACCTTGTATCTCTACAGATAGTTAATCCCGGGATCAGCTTATCCAGGGAAGTTGTGGAACCCCCATCACTGGAGGTTTTTAAGAAGAGGTTAGCCAAGCCCCTGTTACAGGTATAGTTAATGCTGCCTCTGGGTATATCTCAATCAATTCCCTGCCATTGTGGAGGCCTCAGGCACCGGCGCACGTCAGTCCCTCCAATCACCTACCTGTGGCACACAGTAGTCTAGTCTCCTAGGGACTGAGATACTTTGGTTTAATTTTGGGGTTTAGTGTTCGGATGCTGGGTGGTGTTGAGGGCCTGTAATGGTAGGAGGTCAGGCTCTATGATGTGATGGTCCCTTTTGGCCTGAAACTCTATGGTTCTCAGCATTGGGGGGATGCACGAGTTGACCAACTTAGGCCCCCTCCATTTCTGTGGTTCTGTGATGCAGAGAGGAGGCCCAGAGAGCCTGGAACAGTAGCTGAGGGGTGTGAATGGCCCCGTTCATTCAGGTGAGGGTGAGGTAAATGTTGTTAATTCTTTCACCCCCATGTGAGAAGGGAGAGGGCCAGGTCACAGGTCTGCACCATGCACTGTCAGTGATGTCGCATTCTGGTGCCACAGCTGGGTGGCATTTGGTATACAGCACCACTGGCTCCTTCCTGACCAGGGAAACAAGTAAATCTCCAGGAGGCTGGCAGAGCCCATGGGCATGTTCAAGCCACAGTGAAGGAGAGTTCAGGGCAAGGAGCCCTTTGTAGCCAAGCGGTGCACACCATCACATCCATTCAATGCCTATGAGCAGTGTCTTGTTTCGACAAATGCATGTGGGTAGAGCTTATTTTGTGGGTAGGGCTTAGAGCTCCCACCTCCTTCTCTCTCCCCCCACCCCCAGTCTGGCCCCTGTTTCCAGATGAACCTTGGACTCAGGGGTAATCTGGGTTCGGCCTTGAGGATGGTAAAGCACAGTGGGATACATTAGGGTGATGTGGTATAGTTACAACCACGCCCCCTCCGCGCTGGTCTGGTCAGGAGTCCTGGAGAGACGGTCGCTGTCTGTGAGGTCCCACTTGCGAGTGGACCCGCACTTTAATGATGGTGGTGGTGTGCCAGCGGTTGGCGCCCACTCTCCGCATAGCACAGGCGCGGGAATGCTGTGCTTCTCAGGCACTGAACGTTCCCCCGCCCTGTGACACTGTGTGGCACAAAACCCTGCAGAAGGCTTGATGCTTGTCAGGGCATGGGCCGAACGCCTCAGAGTCTATATTACAATATGAGAGTGCTCTGAGCGTGTTAGCTCAGTTTGGGTTAGCCTGGGCGAAGATGGACCAAGCCATGTTATAATCATACAATACGCTATGGTTACGTGGGCCTAGAGACAAGCTACAGGCAGGCAATCAGGTACCAGCCTAAGCACCTGATGAGGGCAAAAAGAAAAGGAGTACTTGTGGCACCTTAGAGACTAACCAATTTATTGGTTAGTCTCTAAGGTGCCACAAGTACTCCTTTTCTTTTTGCGAATACTAACACGGCTGTTACTCGGAAACCTGTCCTGATGAGGGCAAGATACTGTTAGCTGCTATGACCACCAACCCAATATTTGCCATAAAGCAGATTGTAAACTCTTAGGGGCAGGGGTTGTGTCTTTGTTCTGTTTGTACAGCGCCTAGCACAAGGGTTCCTGGGTCATGAGTGGGGAACCCGAGTGCTACCACAATTCAACAATCAGTAACATTTAGAGACAACTGAGGCACTAGCTGCTTACAAATGTGCTTACACGTTGTAGTATAGACAGGATTTGCTTGTATTAAAACCCCATAAAAACCCATGGTAGGTCTGTAAAAATACAGACCTACCATGCTGCCCCCTGAGGTGTGGGCAGTTTGAGTTCATAGTTCCTGGCTGACATGCTTTTCATCATTCAGGGTCCATGTTTTTAGTAGAAAGGGGCTGAACTGGACACTCAAATCCAGCCCTTGCTCCCCTGGCTTGTGTCCAAATTGACCCCTGTACTTTTGAGTCCAAGTAGAATCCAAAACTGGATGTGGCCCACAATGGCAGGATTTCATGGGACCAGCCAGTCTCATCAGATTTCCATCCTTTGGGGCCAGAATCTAAAGAGAGCTCTGCACTGTGGAAATAGAAATCATAGAAGATTAGGGTTGGAAGACACCCTAGAGGTCATCTAGTCCAACCCCCTGCTCAAAGCAGGACCAACCCCAGCTAAATCCTCCCAGCCAGGGCTTGGTTATGCTGGGGCTTAAAAACCTCTATAAGGAGGGAGATTCCACTACTTCCTTAGGTAACCCATTCCAGTGCTTCACCACCCTCACAGGGAAAGAGTTTTTCCTAATATTCAACCTAGACCTCCCCATCAGCTGGGCCCTGAGACTCTGCTGTGGGTATTTTCATCGTGGTGTAAACGCAGTGTCACAGGCCAGCTGCCCGAGCCAAGGGTCAAAACTCAGGAATCAGAGCCAAGGGTCAGATATAGTGAGGCAGGACCGGGGCCAAGCACCCACAGGCGCTATCACAGCCACAGGCAAATGCTCTGACCAGCCAGCCCCTGCTGCTGGTCTAAAAGCGCAGGACTCCCGACCCCCTCAGCCTATGGGGTGTGGAGTAGGGGAGGGGAGGTTGGCCAATCAAGCAGCTCAGTTGGGGCCCACCTGCACTCATTACACTGCCTGAGGGTTAAGTTAGCAGGTAGGTGGGTGAACTGTGGATCCATACTCCTGTGAAGAAAAACACTAGGCCGGTGTCCTGCACACCTGGAGCCCATCATTTTCAAACCAGCTCGGTTACCCTAGGCAAGCAAATCAGTTGCCAGTTTTTCTCAAGTGCGCTTGTCAGGGTTCCCTCCCCACTCTGAACTCTGGAGTACAGATGTGGGGACCCACATGAAAGACCCCCTAAGCTTATTTCTACCTGCTTAGGTTAAAAACTTTCCCAAGGCACAAATTCTTTCTTGTCCTTGGATGGTACTGCTGCCACCACCAAGTGAGTTAGACAAAGATTCAGGAAAAGGACCACTTGGAGTTTCTGTTTTCCCAAAATATCCCCCCAAACCCCTTCACCACCTTTCCTGGGGAGGCTTGAGAATAATATACCAACCAAATAGTTAAACAAGGTGAGCACAGACCAGACCCTTGGGTTTTTAGTGTCCTAAAATCCAATCAGGTTCTTAAAAGCAGAACTTTATTATAAAGAAAAAAGTAAAAGAATTACCTCTGTAAAATCTGGATAGAAGGTAATTTTACAGGGTAATAAGATTTAAAACACAGAGGATTCCCGTCTTGGAAAAACTTTAAAGTTACAAAACACAGGAATAAACCTCCCTTTTAGCATAGGGAAAATGTACAAGCTAAAACAAAAGATAATCTAATGCATTTCCTTGTTTTCCTTACAATTTTTGTAATCTTAGATGCTTATTTCAGGTAGGGTTTAGGAGAGGTTTTTTTCCTGCCTGGTCCTCTCTCTGTCCCGAGAGAGCACAACAAAGAGAGCACAAATAAAACCTCCCGCCACAGATTTGAAAGGATCTTCTTCCCTTATTGGTCCTTTTGGTCAGGTGCCAACCAGGTTATTTGAGCTTTTTAACCCTTTATGGGTAAAGGAGGGATTTTATGCTACCCTTAACTGTATGTTTATGACAGCGCTGCTCTGCATGGTGGGTGCTTTGGGCTCCTGGTTCCAACTGTGGGTGGAAATCTGGCCACAAGGAATTCTGAATCCAGTGACCCTGCTGGGCCGGAGTCCACGTACCTGCCCAGCAGAGAACATCACCGTGCCAGAACACATGAATCGCTCCTGGGGCCCTGCCCCTGGGCCTGATGGCCAGGAGGGAACAGCATGGCTAGGGAGCCGTGGCACAGCCAGCAGGCTCCCGAGGGGAGATCTGAGCCTGTTCGGCCAGCAGCAGAATGCTGGAGGAGGGCAGGGCTCCTCTGCTGCGGATTTCCCTGTGGCGCCGGAGGAGAGCTGGAGAGGACACATTTGTGACTTCAGCCGCACCTGTTGCTACAGCCTAACTGCTCTCACCTATCCCAGATCAAACCCTTTGTGCCGGGGGTTATTTATAGGGGATGGTTTCATGCTCGGATCTGCCAGGGGGAGAGGTGGAGGGCCATCTGCTTTGAACTTGTACTAGGGGCAAGAGGCTGTTTGTTCGTCTTCGCTGGCAGCCCCTGACGTAACGTTTTGCGGAGAGCCTGTTTGGAGATGGCACCGCGTGGGGGAGACAAGCCACAGGCCGGTGACGTCCCGGCTCACCGCAGCAGCTACACTGCGAGGTGAGGGTGGTGACGCCGAGGCAGCAATTCCTCCCCTCCACTTGGAGAGCACTTTGCTCAGAGCTGTCAGAGACACTGGGCTTGGCACTGAGCTGCTCCTGGGACCAAGCGGGATGCCTGGCCAGGCAAGGCGAGAAGGGATTCAGCCACAAAGCCCCCAGCCCTGTGGGCAGCAGGCTCACCAGCCCTTCTCTCCAGGCAGAGAAGTGTCCACCCGCTCCCATCCGATCTGGGAATCCCGCTGATTCTGGGGGTCTGCGGCACGCAGGAGGCCAGCAAGCTCCTGGGTGGGGCAGAGATCTGGGTTATGGGCCTGATTCTGCTCTCACGCCCAATGGTGTAATTCCATCCACGCCAGTGGGGCTACACCAGCAGAGCTGAGATCAGAACCAGGCCCATGCTGCAGAGGTAACGCTCCCTCCCCCACAGCTGCCTTCTTGGGCCACCATGCAGAGCAGGCACCCCCAGCCCACCAGAGGACCCCCCTTTTTAGGGGGTGCAGTGCTACTGCGCTGACTAGCAGGTTCCTCTCTTTCTTTGCCCTGCTCCTGGGGCTCTGAGCCCAGCCCCCACATTCCGGCAGCGATGGGATCTGGAGCCTGCACAGATCTGAGTGAGAGGCGCCGGGACTCGGGGTGTGAAAAGCACCGGCTGGTTTCCGATGTCAGTGGGAAGCGATCTGTTGGCAGCTAATCCAGCCAAGGGGAGAGAGATTAACTGGCACGATAGATTCTGCCTAGAGAGCGGAAGCGAGCCGATTTCTGCCTGCGTGGAGCAGTAGGAGGGGAGGGAGGAGGCGGTGGTATATATGGACGGTGAAGCCCCCTGTAGCGAGGCACCCTGAGTTCTGTCTCCTCTTCATGCCTCTTGCTCTCGCCCCTTCCTCGGAAGGAATGAGCCGAGTCATCACGCTGCCGAAACCTGACTCCTTCAGTGATCCCTGGCGGCAGCTGGAGGAGCAGCCAATCTCCAGCGGGGCGGGGGGCACTCTGTCTGGAAGCGGATCAGAGCGCCTCTCTAAAATTACAGCCCGTCCCAGGAGTCATAGCCAGGGTCTGCCTGGGGGCAGGGGCACAACCACGGTGCCCAGGGGCAGCTCCCACCTGCAGGCTCTTGGGGAAGAAACAGAGCCATCCCAAGCATGCAGGACGGAGCGGCATGGGGCTGGCTGTGGGGTAGCAGGCCAGGGAGCTGCTGGCTCTGCAGACATTTCAGAGGGAGCTCAGCAGGCGGTTAGTCTCCAGGATAGCCCTTCCGTGCCCGCCAGGCCAGCAGCAGGAAAGCCAGGGCAAGGCAGGGAGCGGCTCCCTTGGCCAGCCATTGAATGTGTTGGTAACTTTTCTGTGCTGTGTGATTGCCAGGGGAATCATTTCTCTCCCCCACCCTGCCCCCAGCAGAAGGTAGGGCCTGGACGCCCGCTGAGCAGGCAGGCTGGTAAGGGAAGGGCTCAGAGAGGTACCAAGGAAGGAGGAGGAGGAGGAGAAGCTGTCTCTCAGGGCTGGAGACACAGGAGGGAACCTAACCCAGCAGCCATGTGCTCCTTCTGACAAACGGACCTGAGCTAAGGCCCCAAGTCCAGCCCGTCCTTGGGACAGAATGATAGGAGCTGCTTGGAACTGCTGAGGAGTTAGACCAGCGGATTTGAACCCTGGCCTGAGCCATCCTGTCAGGCATCGTTCTCGGTAGGCTGCCATGCAAGGGGGAGATGCAGCCGGGTGTGGGATGCGCAGCTCCGTTCTGCCTCAGCTGCAGACTTGCCCCTGGGGAGCAGATGCGGTGCTGAAATGCCTGGTGCTGTCAGAGGGAGGCGCTCTCGGGTTAGCTTAGCTTGTGGAAATGCCCCAGCTGCATGTCAGCCGACTTGGAGAGGCTTCAGGCTCCAGGCCTCAAGCAGCCTCTCTTCTTGCAGCTGCAATTTCTGCCCCTGCCGCTCATTGCAGGCACTGATACTAGCACCGTTGTTAAATGCCCGGCTCTCCGCTCAGCGGGCACAAGAGGTAGCTGGAGGTCTGTTCTCTACCATCTGCACCTGCCCTTCACTGAGGGGGCAATTGCTGTTGCTGCTCAAAATGGAGGCCATTTCTGAGCCTGAGGGCAAAGTCTGTGTCATGGCCAAAGCCCATGGCTGGTCACTGAGGCATCTGTTCAAGGACAGCAGTTTTCTCCTCCCCAGCAGAACTCCCCATTTCTGGCGGGAGGCCAGAACTCTGGGGCTGGGGGATCAGGATTGCCAGGAAATCTGGCACAGCCAATAATGAAGCAAAAGAAGAGTGAAAATGATCTGACTGGCTCCTAGGGCCTCTGTCCTGGGGAGGCCATGCAGCCTTGGGGTTACTGCAGCCACGGAGAGTCTGGGCTCTCTTCTGAGTCCCGGTGAGACTGCACGGTTCCCTCATGCCGCTCAGTCAGGGAGACGATGCAGGAACCTGAGTGAGGGAGCTAAATGGGCATGAGCCAACCTTTAGTTACTGGGGTTAAGAATAACTTTTCCTGGGGGCAGGTTATCCCACCTTTCCTCTGCAGGATATGGTGCTGGCCACTCTCAGAGGTGGACAAATTTATTTGAGCATAAGCTTTTGTGAGCTACAGCTCACTTTATCAGATGCATTCAGTGAATGCATCCGATGAAGTGAGCTGTAGCTCACAAAAGCTTATGCTCAAATAAATTTGTTAGTCTCTAAGATGCCACAAGTACTCCTTTTCTTTTTGCAAATACAGACTAACACGGCTGCTACTCTCAGAGGTGGGATGCTGGACTCCATGGTCCTTGGTGTGAGCCAGCCTGTGAGTCCCTGTGTGCCTCCCTGAAAAGCAGGTGCTTTCTCTGGGCTGAGCTTCCCTGGGGAAATATGCCACACACACCTCTGCAGCCAGGGTGCGAGCTGGGTCCACGGCAGGTGTGTTCTGTGACTGAGTCTCTAGGCATCCATCAGGCAAGCAAAGAGCATTTAGCATTCTGAGACTCCGGCTCTTTGGGTCCCGTTTCATTCCCTGGTGCTGTTTGGACCGTTCCTCATGCAGGAACCTGCAACGCAGCTTGGAGAAGCCAACCCTTCCCCCCTCTACACCTGCCCTGGGGCTTATCCTGGCTTTCCTTCATCGATTGACCAAGCGCTTTATTGGGGGCGTGCTCTCCATCTGCTCTGTGCAGGACATGTTGAGCATGTGCATGGGGAGGGCATGTTCTCCCCTGGGAGGTGTGTGAATTTCAGCCTTGGACCTTCTGATGGTTAATCTCCATGATGCACGTACTGCTGCAGGGACAGCTCTGCCAGTGCAGCCCTCCAGCACTGTCGGATTGATAAAAGCAGGGGACACAATATATGCTGCCCCACCCACGTGCACACACACAGGGCAGGTTCCAAGCAGAGCAATTTCCAGATCATACATCACACACACCAGGCAAAGGTCAGGGAGTAGAGAAGAAAGGAAATAACGGGAACCCTGTGAGAGGTGATTACAAAGGAGAATGGAATGGGGATGGGGACCAGGTCAGGAACAGAGGGAGGAGACAACTCTGCCTTTGGGTCAAAGGGGGAGAGCAAGAGGCATGGAGCAGGATCAAAGCAGGGCAGGTACAGAGGCGGGTAGGGTTGGTTTCTCCATGCTGCATCAGGATCAATGCAAACAGCAGCAGGGAATGAAAATGGGACACAAAGAGGCGAATTCTCAAAACGTGAAATGGTCTTTGCTTGTCTGATGATTACAAAGAGCCCATGATGTGCCTTGAGGAGAGGGGGGCTGGGTGATGACACAAGGGGTACATTCAGAGAGAGGCTGACAGCTGTTTCCACTCTAACCCCAATCTCAGGATTAAGGGCAGCTGGATATATCTGACTGTAGGGACGTCTGCAATCAGCCGCAGGAGTGGCCAAGATGCAGTGAGCAGGGCTCCAAAGGCTCCTTGCAAGAAAGAAAGGCCATTGATTGTTATTACAATATCCATGAAAGGGTGTCTGCAAGCCTCACCAAATTACAGGCTCCATTCCTACCCTGGTCACCTCACCCAGCTCTACAATGCAGCCACCTCTGGGGACGGATGCAGCAGCATAATGGTACAAGTAACCCCAGAGAACATATCTTAAGGACAGGACATGGAGGAGAATAGAACAGCAGTTAAAGTGACAGGGGGAAATTCAGGTAGCTGGATGTGACCTCTCATGTTGGAATTTAGCCAGGACATGAGGTTTAATAACACCTCTGCTCAATCCATGTGTTTGATTGCGTCTGCATCGGTTATAGCGTATGCCATACACACAGGGAGGAGAGTACAGTACCAGCGGGTGTCAGAACTACATCACTGCCTGGCCTTGGTGAGCATCACGCAGCAAATCCTAGCGACAGCCCCGCATTAGGCAGCTGCAGACACAGACCGCTCTCCGGGGTGCTGTGTTCCTGACGCCACCCAGGAAGGGACGTCTGTGTACTCATCCTCTACTCCCCATGCCCCTGCCTTGGGGGTTCCTGGGCCCTCTTTCCCTTTCACTAGTGGTCCCCCTGGCTCCCCGACTCTGGTTCCTCTAAGGCTAAATGAGATGAAACTAAGAACATGGAGGTTGGAAAGACCAGGAGAGCTCCAGTGGTGAGAGCTCTGGGACAGTGGAGTGGCTCCCCAGAGACATGGTGGGACGTATGGGATCTCGGCTGGGGCATCGGCCTGAATCAGAGCACACTGATCCAGACCCAGACTTCCCTACAGGTTGGGAGGGGTCTGTGATCAGGCCCCACCTGGGTGGAATCCGTATCACCTGGGCTGAGAAAGGCACTGGCCGCCACTGGTGGGAAGGGTCCTGCCCTGGCAGGGATGGACTAGCAGAGTTAACAGGCTTGTCTCCCTCTAGTTTCGGTGATGCTCCACCACAGCACAAATTCCCCCAGCACTGCTGGGGCCAGCAGAGAAATGCCAGTCCCTTTCCGCCTCATTGTGCGCCCGGGTGTGGCTATTGTGGAATTCACGGAGGCCCTGGTTTATAGAGGAGCAGCCCCGAGTTAGTGTGGGGCAGTGCTCACATGCTCTGCTGCTGCTAGACCAGGGGACTTTCTTTCCTCTGACTGATTACCCACGGCTTGTTTGGGCTTTCCAAACCAGCTTCTTCATAGCCACAAGGGCAAATCCCCAGCGTGGTCACTGGTATGTTAAAAGGAACAGTTTACAAAATACAGCCATTTTAAGATGCAGTTTGTAAAAGGAACAGTGTCTCCAGCTACCCAGCCACCTCCGGACCCACCATCAGGGAAACAAAATGGCAGGTGGGGCGACCTCAGAAGCCGAGCCAGATCCATGGTGCCTGCTGCTAGCTGTCACGGCGCCATGCTAGGTCTGTTTTCTTCTTTCCGTCGTTCCCCGTGAAGCAGTCCCTCCAGGAGCCTTGCTATTATTATTCTCAGCCTCTTCTCTGAAACTCCCTGCAATCTGTTGGCATCTTTCTTCTAGCACCTGCTTTTAATGCCCTGGGAATGGGATCACAGGAATTCAGCTGCACTGAAAACATCCCGTTCCAGAGGGAAGCATCCCAGCTTCCCACAACCAGCCCACGCCCTGGGTGGGCTCCAGAGCCACAGCCGGCTGAAATGGCCCTTTTATTATCCCTTCAGGAATTCACACAGATGCCTGGGCGTGGATTCCCTGTGTGGAAGGATTCGGCACAGGCCTGGGGTGGGGCTGCTGCTGCCTGTGGGTATTTGCTAAGCTGAAGTTCTGTGAGCAGCAGTACTGTTTCCGTCCCAGCAGCCCGCTTGCTGCGCCAGCCACAGTCCAGAGCAAGCACCCTGGCCCCTGTGAATCCTTTGGCCCCCGTTCTGCCAGCTTCACTCGGGCTGAGCAGCGCCTCACTGCTTGACAGCAAAGTGCTTCTCAGCATGGGCCAGGCAGGCGAAGTTAATCAGGCATGATAACTGCCTCTTCTCTCCTAGCACACCCCTCTCGGAGACCCCAGAGCACACTGCTCTGCACCACAGCGCTCGCCAGCCAGAGATCTCAAAGCACGGTGTGTTGTTGCCTTTTCTCAGCAGGGGATGCTGGAACTCAGAGAAGCCAAAAGACTCACCCATGGTAACACGGAAGGGCAGTGGGACTAGATCCCTGACCTCTAGGGGGACTAGATCCCCTTGACTCCAGCCTGGCCCCTCTCCAGCCCACATGGCCCATCAGGCTCTTAGAGCAGCCAGGCTGGCTGGGAAGTGTAGAGCCGGGGTCCCGGAATGGGTGGGCCAGGAGGCCATGGGCTCCCCTACTTTTAAAAAGGCCCTCCCACTTTCTACCGGCTGTAAGGGCAAGTGATGGTGGGAGGGGCGGAGATGAGTGAGTGGGGGACGGAGTCGTGGGGGGAAGAGGCTGCTCAGAAGCAGGGCCTCAGGGGAAGAGGCAGCATGGGGGCAGAGTCTTGGGGAGAAGGGCAGCTCAGGGGCAGTGTGAGGGCAGGGACGCAGGGAGAAGGGGCAGGGCACAGCCTGGGGGTGGCATAGCGTATCAGGGCAGGGCCGCATTTCAGGCACTGTGACCCCCCCCCCCCTTACTTTTAGGGGGCTTCCGCCACTGCTGGTTCTAGGGCTGGGAGCTGCTTCTGGATGCTGACTGGAAATCTCAATGCCAGAGGGCCAGCTTCAGTGGCCTTTGGCCTGCCCTACCCACAGATTTTGTCCCAGTGTAGCTCTACTCATGAGGTGTGGGATTTGTTACTGCCATAGTTATACCAGGACAACCCCTACTGTGGACGCAGTTATACCTGTATAAAAGGGCTTCACCCCAGTATAGCTCATTCCCCCTTCCATAGAGGAACGGCTGCACCAGTATAAGGCACCCCAGACCAGTTTAACCACAGCCACGCTAGGGGAGTTTACTGCTGGGGTTAAAGAGGTACCAGTTCTGTATGTAGACAAGGCCTCAGTCACCTGGAGTAGGTTCTCGCTCCGTGCCCAGCCCTGTGGATTGCAGCAGGCCTATCTGTGGAGTCATGCTAGAGCTTGTCCACATCTGGAGTTACTCCAGGATAGCCACTGCTCTTGACGTTCACACCCAACCTTAATCCGAATTAACTTTCAAGTGTCAATGAGCCCCTGCTCCAGAAGGCAGCCTGGGGCCCAGAAGGCGTTTCAGCCTGGTGCTGGAGGGGGAGAATGCATTGATAAGGGTGAGCAGAAGGACATGAGTGGGCCCCGTGCTGGCCAGTTAAACCTCCTGTCCAAAGCCCTCCCAGAGATAGGTTTGTTTGTATTTATGAACTTGTGTACAGCCCTGTCAAGGCTGAATCCCCACTCTGTCACTCCAAGTGCATAAAGTTGGGGCCTGAAAGGATTCTAAAAATTAATACTTGCCAGTCCAGGCTTGTATTAAACTCTCAAGGTTACAGCTTTTCTCTGACCTTGGCTTGGTAAACACTGCCACCACCCAAATGCAAAAAACTCCCTTTGAACCCAGGAAGGAGCACTTGGGAATTCCTCCCTGTGGGGTACCCTCAGCCCTTTCACCCCTCCAACCCCCCCACCCCCTGCCCCGAGGAAGACCTGAGAAAGAAAACAAAGGAAATTAGCTGTGGCTATCAGCTCATCAAACAACATGCACCAAAAATCCAATCCTGTTCTTAAAAAAGGTAAATTTTATTAAAAACAAAAAGGGAAAAAAATACATAAACAACAATGGTGTGGAAGAGGTGAGCCTTTCCATGACCCTTGGGTGTAAGCAGCGACAGCAAATCCAGGATCTGTGCAACAGCTTCGCACCAATGTTTTCAGCCACCTCAGAATGGGCAGAACTGGCGTACCACTCCATTAACACAGGTGATGCTCTCCCAATTAGAGCCCAACCCTGCCGCATGGCTCCTCAAGCCAAAAACCGCAATAAAAAGGGAGATCAAGGACACATTACCAAGGGGTGTAATCTGCCCCTCTGAGAGTGCATGGGCCTCTCCAGTGATTCTGGTTCCCAAACCAGATGGAGAAATCTGCTTTTGTGTGTACTACGGTAAACTAAATGCTGTAACTCGCCCAGAAAACTATCCAATGCCATGCACAGATGAACTGTTGGAGAAACTGGGACGTGCCCAGTTCATCTCCACCTTAGACTTAACTAAGGGGTACTGGAAAGTGCCGCTAGATGACCCCGCCAAGGACAGGTCAGCCTTCATCACCCATGTAGGGTTGTATGAATTTAATGTGTTCCCTTTAGCACTGCAAAATGCACCCGCCACCTTCCAGAGACTGGTAGATAACCTTCTAGCTGGATTTGGGGAATTTGCAGTCGCCTACCTCGACAGTGTGGCTATATTCTCAGATTCATGAGCAGAACACCTGGAACACCTCCAAGCTGTCTTCCAGCACGTAAGGGAGACAGGATTAACCATTAAGGCCAAAAAGTGCCAAATAGGCCTAAACAGGGTAACGTACCTTGGACACCAGGTGGGTCAAGGTACTATCAACCCCCTACAGATTAGGGTAAATGCTATCCAAAATTGACCTGTCCTTAAATCAAAGAAGCAGGTCCAGTCCTTCTTGGGCTTGGTCGGGTATTACAAACGATTTGTACCAAACTACAGCCAAATTGCCACCCCACTGACATACATGACCAGGGAAAAACAACCAAATGCAGTTCAGTGGACTGAGAAGTATCAGAAAGCCTTTAACCAGCTTAAGGTGGCCCTTACATCTGACCCTGTACTGTGGGCCCTGGACTTCAACCAACCATTCATCATTACCACAGATGCATCCGAGCGTGGTGAAGGAGCAGTTTTAATACAGGAAGGACCAAATCAACAATTCCATCCTGTTGTGTTTCTCAGGAAAAAACTTTCTTGGAGGGAAAGCCACTGGTCAGTCTCAGAAAAAGAATGTTACACTATTGTGTATGCTCTGGAGAAGCTATGCCCATGTATTTGGGGACAGCAGTTCCACCTGCAGACTGACCATGCTGCACTGAAGTGGCTGCACACAGTCAAACAGACTAACAAAAAACATTTTCAGTGAAGTTTAGCTCTCCAAGACTTTTGATTTTAAAATACAACACATTTCAGAAGCCTCTAACAAAGTGGCTGATGCACTCTGCCAGAAAAGTTTCCCACAATCAGCTGGGTAAAAATGTCCCTGCATTCTAAGTCATTGTAGTCCTTAAAATATGGAAAATACTGTTCAGTTCTTCATGTAATTATTAGTAAAATTAGAGGTGCATGTATCTTATTAACTCTGTTTCTTAACCCTCCAGGAAAAAATCCCAGCCGCTGTGGACCAGACCTGAACCAGGCTGGCCAGCACCATCTGTGATTTGGGGGATGTGTGATACATGAAGGTCGGGGGAGTAGCTCCCTTTGATGGACACCAGCCAGCCAGTTAGCTGTAAAATCCCTCTTGGTCTGTTCTCTGCTTGCTTTACCTGTAAAGGGTTAACAAGCTCACAGGTCAAAGAAAAGGAGTGGGCACCTGACCAAAAGAGCCAATGAAAAGGTAGAACTTTTTAAAATTGGGAAAGAAACTTTTCCTTTGTCTGTTGTTCTCTGGGCTGCAGGGACAGAGCAGCAATGTTGTGTAAGGCTTGAACCAGGAATGAAAATTCATCTTCCATACCTAGAAGAAATTATTTGGATAGGGAATGTTTAGTTAGACACAATCAGGTTTATTTTGGCTTGTGGATCGCCTCTGTACTAACCCCAGATGCTTTTGTTTGCTTGTAACCTTTAAGCTGAACCCCCAAGAAAGCTATTTTGGGGGAAGGGAGTGACTTTTAGCCTGGTGGGTCACACACTGACCTAGCAGGGGGCAGATCATAGAATCATAGAATCATAGAATATCAGGGTTGGAAGGGACCCCAGAAGGTCATCTAGTCCAACCCCCTGCTCGAAGCAGGACCAATTCCCAGTTAAATCATCCAAGATCCAAGTTCAAGTCCAAGTCCCTGTGCAAGTGACTAATTATTTATAAAAAGTGAAACAGCTTTACCAGGGGAGATTGAGATAAACCCAGTGCAACCTCCACCATGCCCGAGGCATCCACTGGCAATGAGGGAGAGCTGTGTTCAAAACTCTTCCCCTTGTCACACCAAGGGGAGAACTGAACTTGGGTCTCCTGCATCCCAGCTGAGGTCCCTCACTGACTCAAAGACAGATTAACACCGACACAAACATGGCACATACCTAGGGCCCACATTCACGGGGAGGCCCCAAAAGGTGTTGTCAAGGTTCCTTCCCCACTCTGAACTCTAGGGTACAGATGTGGGGACCTGCATGAAAACTTCCTAAGCTTTCTTTTACCAGCTTAGGTTAAAACTTCCCCAAGGTACAAACTAATTTTACCCTTTGCCCTTGGATTTCCACTGCCACCACCAGACTTTATCTGGGTTCCTGAAAAAACGTAGTTTGGACACGCCTTTCCCCCCCAAATTCTCCCAACCCTTGCACCCCACTTCCTGGGGAAGGTTTGGTAAAAATCCTCACCAATTTGCATAGGTGACCACAGACCCAAACCCTTGGATCTGAGAACAATGAAAAAGCATTCAGTTTCCTTACAAGAAGACTTTTAATAGAAGTAAAAAAGAATCATCTCTGTAAAATCAGGATGGTAAATACCTTACAGGGTAATTAGATTCAAAACATAGAGAATCCCTCTAGGCAAAAGCTTAAGTTACAAAAAAGACACACAGACAGGAATATTCATTCTATTCAGCACAGCTATTTTCTCAGCCATTTAAAGAAATCATAATCTAACACATACCTAGCTAGATTACTTACTAAAAGTTCTAAGACTCCATTCCTGTTCTATCCCTGGCAAAAGCATCACACAGACAGACACAGACCCTTTGTTTTTCTCCCTCCTCCCAGCTTTTGAAAGTATCTTGTCTCCTCATTGGTCGTTTTGGTCAGGTGCCGGCGAGGTTACCTTTAGCTTCTTAACCCTTTACAGGTGAGAGGATTTTTCCTCTGGCCAGGAGGGATTTTAAAGGGGTTTACCCTTCCCTTTATATTTAGGAGAGGTGGCCTAGGTTTTTTGAGGTTTTTTTTAACACATACAGGTCTGCATGCACATGAAAGACCCTCACTCACTGACATTTCAGTCACAGGCTGTGCTCCCAGGCGGGCCACCCAGGCCATGCTCCAGCCACTTTTAAGCACCAGGTCACAGAACTGCTCAGGTTTGGCCCAGTTGCCCCTCCATCATGACGGGGTGGCAACCGGGCCAAACGTGAGTGAGTGGCATGGTGACCTGGTGTGCGGGGTTGCAGTACCGCTCAGGTTTGTTGTTATTCACAGGAGAAGGCAGGGGCCCAGCAATGAATGTTTGCCTGGGGTCCCGAGATGGGGTAATTCGGCTCTGCCCTAACCACCGGGCTAACAGTTATAAGGGAGGCTGGCGCTTCCAGCTTGAGATTTAGACTGCCATTGTTTTTGTCCAAATGCCAGAAACCTAAATCTAAATCTAAATTTTTTCAACTTCTCAATTTGCTGAAAATTAAAAAAAAAACACACAACATTTTCAGTTCAACCTGGCACCAGAGTTAATTTCTTCAATTTTTGGAGTTGCCAGTGAACTGAAAATTCCATTACTTGTCCAGTTCTAGTGTACAGGGGCTACAGGATTGATCCAAGCTTGATCCATGGATGCTTTACTGCAAAACTACACCTCATGTTTGTGAAGGATTCTCCCCCAGTCTTGCAGTGATCCTGGTGCATCCGTAAGTGGCTTGAGACAAAATTTTCAAAGCCACCTCCATGATTTAGGAGTCTGAGTTCCATTGACTTTCAATAGCACTTAGGTGCCTAAGTCACTCATCTGATTTACTCATCATCATCTAAACAACCCCAAGAGAACAGAATTAGATGTGAGCTGTGCTGATTCGTACCAGCTGAGGGCCTGGCCCATAAAGAACAGAACCAGTGGATCCAGGCAGTGCCAGAGTGAAGGGTCTGCAGATCCTTTACTTTGAATTAATTTGTCAAGAACCAATTCAATAAACCTTATCAAGGGTGCAGTCTTTGAGACAAAGTGCTGAGAACTGCACCAAGAATATCAGTAGCTTAACGCTGTCCTGCTCCGAAGCCAAGGTGGCAGTTTAAGAGTTAATACTGCTGGTCTTGCATCATCACATCAGGCTAGGTATAGGAGGGGAGTTTTAACAGGGAGGGTAACTGACCATTGGACAACTCACCTAGAGATGTGGTGGATCCTCCATTACTTGAAGTCTTTATGTCAAGACTGGGTGTCTTTAAGTGACATACTTGATCTCAAATGGTGTGTCATGGGCAGGCTGTAGGGATCCCTGAATGAGATTCCTTGGCCTGTGTGATGCAGGAGTTAAACTAAATCAGTGGTCCTCAAACTATGGGGCGGGCCTCCCACAGGAGGTGCGGGAATGTGTCAAGAGAGGCATGAGCTGTGTGGTATTTTTAAGAGCTCTGGCTGTCAGCTCCCGGTGGCTGGGGCTCCTGCAGAAGGGCCATGCACACCCAGGAGGCGGGGGAAAAGGAGATGGCTGGAGCTCCGCCATTTGGGCTCAGGCTCTCCTCCCCCCCATGAATCCCTCACCAGGAGGCAGCCTGGGATTGGGCTTTCCTCTCCCTAACCAAATCCCTCACCTGGTGGCAGAGGGGCTCTGGCTGTCAACCCCTGGGGCAGCAGCAGCAATGCAGAAGTAAGGGTGGCAGTGCAGCAGTAAGGGTATGTCTACACTACGAAATTAGGTCGAATTTATAGAAGTCGGTTTTTTATAAATCGTTTTTATATAGTCGATTGTGTGTGTCCCCACACAAAATGCTCTAAGTGCATTAACTCGGCGGAGTGCTTCCACTGTACCAAGGCTAGCGTCGACTTCCGGAGCGTTGCACTGTGGGTAGCTATCCGACAGTTCCCGCAGTCTCTGCCGCCCATTGGAATTGTGGGTTGAGATCCCAATGCCTAATGGGGCAAAAACATTGTCGCGGGTGGTTCTGGGTACATGTCGTCAGCCCCTGTTCCCTCCCTCCCTCCCTCCCTCCGTGAAAGCAACGGCAGACAATCGTTTCATGCCTTTTTTCCTGATTTACCTGTGCAGACGCCATACCACGGCATGCATGGAGCCCGCTCAGCTCACTGTCACCGTATGTCTCCTGGGTGCTGGCAGATGCAGTACTGCATTGCTACACAGCAGCAGCTTATTGCCTTGTGGCAGTAGACGGTGCAGTAGGCCGGATAATCATCATCATCATGTCCGAGGTGCTCCTGGCTGCCTCGGTAAGGTCGGTCAGGAGCGCCTGGGCAGACATGGGCACAGGGACTAAAATAGGAGTGACTCGACCAGGTCATTCTCTTTAGTCCTGCCGGCAGTCCTATTGTACCATCTTATGGTGAGCAGGCAGGCGATGAGGATGGCCAGCAGTCCTACTGCACCATCTGCTGCTAGCCAAAGATGTAAAAGATAGATGGAGTAGATCAAAACAAGAAATAGACCAGATTTGTTTTGTGTTCATTTGCTCCTCCCGCCGTGAAATCAACGGCCAACAATCATTTCGGTGAGGTCTGTTAGGGGCACCTTGAAAAGTTTAATGGAGATTCAGTCCTGCCTGAAATACCCAGGGGAGGGATAGCTCAGTGGGTTGAGCATTGGCCTGCTAAACCCAGGGTTTTGAGTTCAATCCTTGAGGGGGTCATTCTGTGTGACAGTTGTTTTTGTTTCTTCTTGATGTAAAGCCACCCCCTTTGTTGATTTTAATTCCCTGTAAGCCAACCCTGTAAGCCATGTCGTCAGTTGCCCCTCCCTCCGTCAGAGCAACGGCAGACAATCGTTCCACGCCTTTTTTCTGTGCAGACGCCATACCACGGCAAGCATGGAGCCCACTCAGATCACTTTGGCAATTAGGAGCACATTAAACACCATGCGCATTAACCAGTAGTATATGCAGCACCAGAACCTGGCAAAGTGAAACCGGGGGAGTAGGCGACGTCAGCGTGGTGACGACAGTGATGAGGACATGGACACAGACTTCTCTCAAAGCACGGGCCCTAGCAATGTGGGCATCATGGTGCTAATGGGGCAGGTTCATACAGTGGAACGCCGATTCTGGGCCCGGGAAACAAGCACAGACTGGTGGGACTGCATAGTGTTGCAGGTCTGGGACGATTCCCAGTGGCTGCGAAACTTTCGCATGTGTAAGGGCACTTTCATGGAACTTTGTGACTTGCTTTCCCCTGCCCTGAGGCACAAGAATACCAAGATGAGAGCAGCCCTTACAGTTGAGAAACGAGTGGCAATAGCCCTGAGGAAGCTTGCAATGCCAGACAGCTGCCGGTCAGTCGGGAATCAATTTGGAGTGGGCAAATCTATTGTGGGGGCTGCTGTGATGCAAGTAGCCAACACAATCAAAGATCTGCTGATATCAAGGGTAGTGACCCTGGGAAATGTGCAGGTCCTAGTGGATGGCTTTGCTGCAATGGGATTCCCTAACTGTGGTGGGGCCGTAGACGGAACCCATATCCCTATCTTGGCACCAGAGCACCAAGCCGGCGAGTACATAAACCGCAAGGGGTACTTTTCAGTAGTGCTGCAAGCACTGGTGGATCACAAGGGACATTTCACCAACATCAATGTGGGATGGCCAGGAAAGGTACATGATGCTTGCATCTTCAGGAACTCTGGTCTGTTTCAAAAGCTGCAGGAAGAGACTTTATTCCCAGACCAGAAAATAATCATTGGGGATGTTGAAATGCCTATAGTTATCCTTGGGGACCCAGCCTACCCCATAATGCCATGGCTCATGAAGCCATACACAGGCAGCTTGGACAGTAGTCAGGAGCTGTTCAACTACAGGCTGAGCAAGTGCAGAATGGTGGTAGAATGTGCATTTGGATGTTTAAAAGTGCGCTGGTGCAGTTTACTGACTCGGTTAGACCTCAGCAAAACCAATATTCCCACTGTTATTACTGCTTGCTGTGCGCTCCACAATATCTGTGAGAGTAAGGGGGAGACATTTAAGGTGGGGTGGGAGGTTGAGGCAAATCGCCTGGCCACTGGTTACGTGCATCCAGACACCAGGGTGGTTAGAAGAGCACAGGAGGGTGCGGTGCGCATCAGAGAAGCTTTGAAAACCAGTTTCATGACTGGCCAGGCTACGGTATGAAAGTTTTGTTTGTTTTTCCTTGATGAAACTGCCCCCTCCCCCTTTGTTCACTCTACTTCCCTGTAAGCTAACCACCCTCCCCTCCTCCCTTCGATCACCGCTTGCAGAGGCAATAAAGTCATTGTTGCTTCACATTCATGCATTCTTTATTAATTCATCACACAAAAAGGGGGACAACTGCCAAGGTAGCCTGGGAGGGGTGGTGGAGGAGGGAAGGACAAGGCCACACAGCACTTTAAAAGTTTAAAACTTTAAAACTTATTGAATGCCAGCCTTCTGTTGCTTGGGCAATCCTCTGTGGTGGAGTGGCTGGGTGGCCGGAGGCCCCCACACCACGTTCTTGGGCATCTGGGTGAGGAGGCTATGGAACTTGGGGAGGAGGGCAGTTGGTTACACAGGGGCTGTAGTGGCGGTCTGTGCTCCTTCTGCCTTTCCTGCAGCTCAACCATACGCTGAAGCATATTAGTTTGATCCTCCAGCAGCCTCAGCATTGAATCCTGCCTCCTCTCATCAAGCTGCCGCCACCTTTCAGCTTCAGCCCGCCACTTACTCTCTTCAGCCCGCCACCTCTCCTCCCAGTCATTTTGTGCTTTTCTGCGCTCTGACATTGTCTGCCTCCATGCATTCGTCAGTGCTGTGTCAGTGTGGGAGGACGGCATGAGCTCAGAGAACATTTCATCGTGAGTGCATTTTTTTTGCCTTCTAATCTTTGCTAGCCTCTGGGAAGGAGAAGATCCTGTGATCCTTGAAACACATGCAACTGGTGGAGGAAAAAAAAGGGACAGTGGTATTTAAAAAGACACATTTTATAGAACAATGGGTACACTCTTTCACGGTAAACTTTGCTGTTAACATTACATACATAGCACATGTGCTTTTGTTACAAGGTCACATTCTGCCTCCCCTCACCATGTGGCTAACCCCTCCCCCCTTCCCATGGCTAACAGTGGGGAACATTTCTGTTTAGCCACAGGCAAACAGCCCAGCAGGAACGGCCGCCTCTGAATGCCCTCTTAAGAAAAGCACCCTATTTCAACCAGGTGACCATGAATGATATCACTTTCCTGAGGATAACACAGAGAGATAAAGAATGGATGTTGTTTGAACGCCAGCAAACATACACTGCAATGCTTTGTTCTGCAATGATTCCTGACTACGTGCTACTGGCCTGGCGTGGTAAAGTGTCCTACCATGGTGGACAGAATAAGGCTGCCCTCCCCAGAAACCTTTTGCAAGTACATCCAGGAGAGCTTTATGAAGATGTCCCTGGAGGATTTCTGCTCCATCCCCAGACACGTTACCAGACTTTTCCAGTAGCTGTACTGGCTGCGAATGCCAGGGCAAATTAATCATTAAACACGCTTGCTTTTAAACTATGTATACTATTTAAAAAGGTACACTCACCAGAGGTCCTTCTCTGCCTGGCAGGTCCAGGAGGCAGCCTTGGGTGGGTTCCCGGGGGGTACTGGCTCCAGGTCCAGGGTGAGAAACAGTTCCTGGCTGTCGGGAAAACCGGTTTCTCCGCTTGCTTGCTGTGAGCTATCTTCCTCATCCCCCAAACCTGCTTCTGTGTTGCCTCCATCTCCATTGAAGGAGTCAAACAACACGGTTGGGGTAGTGGTGGCTGAACCCCCTAAAATGGCATGCAGCTCATCATAGAAGCGGCATGTTTTGGGCTCTGACCTGGAGCAGCCGTTTGCCTCTCTGGTTTTCTGGTAGGCTTGCCTCAGCTCCTTAAGTTTCATGCAGCACTGCTTTGGGTCCCTGTTATGGCTTCTGTCCTTAATGCCCTGGGAGACTTTGACAAATGTTTTGGCATTTCAAAAACTGGAACGGAGTTCTGGTAGCATGGATTCCTCTCCCCATACAGTGATCAGATCCTGTACTTCCCATTTGGTCCATGCTGGAGCTCTTTTGCAATTCTGGGACTCCATCATGGTCACCTCTGCTGATGAGCTCCGCACTCACCTGCAGCTCGCCACAGGAAATTGAAATTCAAAAGTTCGCGGGCCTTTTCCTGTCTACCTGGCCAGTGCATCTGAGTTGAGAGTGCTGTCCAGAGCGGTCACAATGGAGCACTCTGGGATAGCTCCCGGAGGCCAATACCGTCTAATTGCATCTACAGTACCCCAGATTTGACCAGGCAAGGCCGATTTCAGCGCTAATCCCCTTGTCGGGGGTGGAGTAAGGAAATTGATTTTAAGAGCCTTTTAAGTCGGAAAAAAAGGGCTTCGTCATGTGGATGAGTGCAGGGTTAAATCAATTTAACGCTGCTAAACTCGACCTCAACTAGACCAGGGCTAAGTCTGCTTTGATTCCCTGGCTGTGAAAAATGATATTGACAAATGTCACTTTTCACATTGCCACCCTTACTTCTGTGCTGCTGCTGGTGCAGCGCTGCCTTCAGAGCTGGGCACCCGGCCAGCAGCCGCTGCTCTCCATTCTGCCTTCAGAGCTGGGTGGCGGTGTATGTACTTGGGAGGGGCGTAAAAACAACTACAGACACAAAGAAGGGGGGCACAATCAAATAAGTTTGAGAATCACTGGACTAAATAAATATGATGGCCCTTTCTGACTTTCAAATCTATGAACCCCAAGGCAGCAGTCATTATCTGTGGTGCTGGGTTACTGCTAATAATGCTCTGTTCTATGTCGGTGCTAGAGTGGGTCAAAACATGGGAACAATTATTCAGGAATATTTTTGCCAAAAAAAGCTGCCATTTTTTTACCATCAAAATCTGAACTTTCAATAAAAATTGTTATCTACATTTCAGAATTCAGATTACCTTGATCAGTTCCGACTGACTGAAAAATGGGGCAATCTTTGATGTGAAATTTTGTGTGTGTGTGAAAAAAAAATCCCATTTTTGTGAAAGTTCTGAATTTGTTGAAAAATGTAATTGAAAAATCAAAATTTGGAAAATGTGGACCAGCTCCACTTGTGCTGAGCATCAGGGTCCATTTGCCCTGCCACACAATGGTTCATCCAGGGCTAATTGTCTTATAGGAACTATAGGACCTCAAACAAGGTATTAGTTTTTATATTATAAGTAGTGTCCAGAGGCCACAGCACTGTCCACAGCTCCACTGCTGAGGAAACCCTGACAGAGGACCAATGCTAAACCAGGTGGATTCAAATTTTTAGAAGTTGATTTACAGAGTTTACCAGCAGGAAATAGCATCCACAGTCTTCGTTGTTTCTATGCACAATTTGCAGAGCATAAAATGGAAGCAATTCCGCTAAAATGGGCAGACCACAGCACTCCCATCTGTAACCCTTCTGCACATCAGAGTTGGCAGCAACAAGAGCCAGGGGTTCAGTATCTAGGGGTTCTGTTTCAATAACACAATGCAAAACCGGCTTGAGCCCCCACCCAGTGACCTGGGACAATTACATACCACCCCACTAGGTACCTCTAAGAGGCAATACTTCCCCTCTCACAAGCACAGAATCTGAGTATAGCAAAAACCTTTTAAGAAAGGAGGGAAACAATGCAGCATTATGTTGGGGACACACCACAAACAGGATTCATACACCAACCATGAGCAAAAGACTCACCCCCAAGTAAGTTTGGCAGTGTCCTTTTCCCCTCAGGGTCTTAAGTCCAGCAACCCAATAGTCACCCGCCCGCCACACACACACACAGTTTCTGTCCTTGGTCACTGCAGCCCCCCCCCCCCCCCCGAGTTCAGAAGTTCATTTGCAGTTTTCCTCCCAGCCTGGGTGGAAGTGGAGGGAGGTATGGGGGGCATCTTACATGCTCCACTGCTTGGGTCAATAGCCAAGCGCCACACCACTCCACAGGGTTCTGCTACAGTCTTCACCACCAGCCACCCAGCTGTCTGCTTACCAACTTATTTTCAGGGCCCCCCACCTAACACAGCTCTCAGTGATTTTTAGCTGATAGTAGGGGGAGCCTCAGCACTGGGGCACCAGCTGGCCCAAAGTAAGTCTAATGCTTAGACCTAAGCTGTAACAAGACTCCTAACAGAGCCAAAATTAGCTCTGTTATTACACCATGGAGAGAGTAGGGGGTTAAAGTAGCAATTAGGGCCCTCAGACACCACCAGATACACGTACCTGTCCCCAACTTCTCTCAATACCCTGGATTTTGGAAGACATGTCCCTTGCCTAAAGAGTGCTACTTAGTTGAGGGCGAGTCCCTCCATCATAAAATGCCAAGTACAGTTCTACTGCCCTTGATTCACATAACCAAGATAACAACCCTTTATTACTCCTGCCCCAATAACAGAGAGACTGGGGATCCCACAGCAGCCAAAGTGACCATTTGGGCAAGCAGTCCATCATGCTAGGCAGGGTGGGTGTGCCCATGCAAACGAGAGTGCCCATGCAAACAAGATCAGCCCCTGAAGTCCTTTTCCACAGCTCACCATCAGATGTCAGGATAGAGCTCATTCTGACTCTGCTTACACATCCCAGGGCAGAATTCAGGTACCTGATTTAACATATCAGAGGCGGCACTGGGGAAGGAGTAAACAACTCTGTTCCCCTTTCAAAATATGCCTTGAAACCTGGCCTCTCTCTGCTTCACTGGACAAGGGGGCTGCAGGCCGTAGGTGGATGGAGTGGTCTCAGATTGTCTTCTCCCTCCAGGGGAAGCTACAGGGTGGTAAACACCCTCTTGCTAAGCAGAAGGTCATTTTACAGTTGCCTGCCATGGTCAAAGCGGAGCAGTGGGTGTTTCCTCATTCCCAGTTTACACTTGTGCTTTAGTCTTCAAGACATGAATCCATAAGGCCACCTTTGAAATTCCCTGGCTTTTGCAGGTCCCTGGGATCTGGTCTCCTAGCCCCCAGAGCAGGTGGCTGTATATACTGGTGTCCTTGGAGCAGAGCACTCTGAAGCAGCATTAGTATTATCACTAATAAAATAATGACAGGTTACAGAGTAGCAGCCGTGTTAGTCTGTATTCGCAAAAAGAAAAGGAGGACTTGTGGCACCTTAGAGACTAACCATTTATTTGAGCATAAGCTTTCGTGAGCTATAGCTCACTTCATCGGATGCATCCCATGATGTGAGCTGTAGCTCACGAAAACTTATGCTCATATAAATTGGTTAGTCTCTAAGGTGCCACAAGTACTCCTTTTCTTTTTAATAAAATAATGGAACAGATGGTGGGGCAGGGGGCTGCAAACACCAAGAGGCTAATGGAAGTAGCACTGAGGGCTTGTAAAGAAGATGTCACATCACGAGAACTTGCTCAGCTTTTTTAATTGAATAATATAGGACAGATGGCTGAAGGGAAGGCAGTCAAAATAAATGATTTGGGGCCCAGTGATAGTGGCTATGCACGAAGTAATAGTGTGAAGGGGCTGGAAGGAGGATCTATTGGGCCCATTGACTGATCTTTTCTCATTGGTCATCAGAGTCTGAACCTGTTGACCTTCGATTCACATGTTACAGATCCCAGCCTCCCAGAGGGAGTGGGGAAGTGGCTAGTTGGGTGGGTCTGGACCGTACAGCCGTGAAGAGATTTGGAAGTGTTTGATAAGGGGGGATATTGCTGCTAATTGTTTTCATTTATTTCTGACCATGTGTGCAGAAAGCACAGGACGGGCAGGGTGTCATAAAACAAACACCATAGATCTTTAGCTTGATGATCTCAAGCAAGATCTTACCGACCACGTGCATTCATTGACCAGCTGGGACTTCTGCTCTCATGCCAAAGCCTGTTCATTTCATTGTTAACTCATCATCATGATTACATTGTTAACTCACCATTCAAGAGGGAAGCTGATAAATTGGAAGGGGTTCAGAGAAGAGCCACGAGAATGATTAAAGGATTAGAAAGCCTGCCTTGTAGTAACAGACTCAAGGGGGACATCTACACAGCAAATAAACACCCACAGCTGGCCTGGGTGAGCTGACTTGGACTCACAGGGCTCAGGCTATGGGGCTGTTTAATTGTGGTGTAGATGTTTGGGCTTGGACCAGAGCCTGAACTTTGAGACCCAGCAAGGGAGGAGGGTCCCAGTGCCAGGGCTACAGCCCGAGCCTGTATTCCTACACTGCAATTTTTAGCCCCACAACCCGAGCCAACTGACTCGGGCCAGCCGCAGACCATGCCACAGGTGTTTTATTTACCCAAAGAACTCAATCTATTTAGCTTAACAAAGAGGAGGCTACTGGGTGACTTGATTACAGTTTGTAAATATCTACATGGGGAACAAATATTTAATAAGGGACTCTTCAATGTAGCAGAGGAAGGTCTAACACAATCCAATGGCTGGAAGTTGAAGCTAGACAGATTCAGACTGGAAATAAGGTGTAAATGTTTAACAGGGAGGGTAATTAACCATTGGAACAATTTCCCAAGAGTTGTGGTGGATTTGCCATCACTGCCAATTTTAAAGTCAAGACTAGATGTTTTTCTGAAAGACCTGCTCTGGGAATTATTCTGGCAAAGTTCTGAGGCCTGTGTCAGACAAGGAGGTCAGACAAGATGATCACAGTGCTCCTTTCTGGCCTTGGGATCTATGAATCTGTGTGTTTCCACCCATGTGCCTGCAGGATCCAGTCTGAAGCAGGGTCTGTCTTTGTTACGTGTCTGCGGAGCGCCTGCTATCGTGGGGTGCTGATCCTTGATTGGGGTCCAGTTCCCTAATATAAACAACAACAAATTGGATCTGAATTGTGCCTCAAGGACTGAAAACTAAGTCCAAGGGTCATGGCAGCTGGCAGTGTATCGAGTGAGGGGAGGGGATGAGGCAGGGACAGATGTTGGGTGTGGTTTATTGAACATATCGATCTCAGTTTTAAAGATTTATTTATAAATGTCACAGCTGATGCCAGAGAGCATTAGCAGATCAACTCCTAGAGCACTCTGAGGAAATGCATGTGTGATGGTTGCCAGCTAGGCCGACAGACCAGGGATTGAACTGGGGGTCTCTAGAACTAAAAGCGTGAGGTGCTACAGTTGGAGCAAAAAAGCCGCGCTCACTAATTGGAGCAGTGACAGACTCAGAGAGGGACACAGAACATACACTAGCCAGTTACGCGGACATAAGAGTGCACGGTACATCCTGTTACTGACCATAGCTCTATGATAGTGCCGAACTAGCAGCTGTATTCTGCTGTCAGTTACGCAGTCTTGTGGGATTCGAATTCAGCAATTAGGGGCACTCGCTCGCCTCAGGGAAACAAGAACGTCACATTGTAGATCACATCCCAGATGGAGGAAACTCAGCTGCATGTGAAATTGATGTGGCATGAAACAGACCTGTTCCTTTCTGTCGTTTCAGGTTTTCCCCTTCCCAACAGGCCAGGCAGAGGGTTTCTGAAAGCAGGATGAGAAGATGGCAATCCCGCCACATGTACCCAGTCCCGATAATCTCCGCCCGTTCACGCGCGAGTCCCTCGCGGCCATAGAGCAGCGGATTGCTGAAGCGGAACAGCTCCAGATCAAACGGCAGCATGTGGAAGTGCTTGAGGAGGAAGAGCTGAAGGCCAGCAGCGATTTGGAAGCTGGGAAACCCCTCCCGCGCATTTATGGGGATCTGCCTCCTGAACTTATCGGGGTGCCCTTGGAAGACCTAGACCCCTTCTACAACGATAAAAAGGTAGGGAAGTAGGAGCCAGGCCCTGCTGAGAAAGGGCTGAGGGACAGCCACCACCTTCTCAGAGAGATGGGTCCTACCCAGACTGCTCAGGCCAGGGGCTGCCAAACCCCAGTAACTGTTTATCTGTAAAAAATGGAACAGCTTTAACAGGAGAGAGACCCAGATTCAAATCCTGTCTTGGCATTGGGACAATTGAACCGGGGTTTTCCCCATCCCAGCTAAGTGCTCTGCCCGTGGAGCTGCCACCCCTCCACCTCCCATTTCGGGGATTTTGCCTGCCTTTTGGTCAAATACTCAAAATCAAAGCATAAAATGTCGAGCTGGGTTTAAATGAAACATTTAGTTTTAACCCCACTTTCACCTTGGTCTGACTTTTCAATCAGCCCAAAATTTTTAAAAATTTGTTTTTGTTTTGGCCTGAAATGAAACTTCTTAAAAAATTACTTTTCTGAATTGCCAAAAACCCAAAAAATTCATTATTTGCCCAGCTCCCTCCCAAACCCAGAATGGAGTCAAATCCTGCCAATGGGTCCTTGCTGTGGATTAACCCAAAATCCCAGCTCCCAAAACCGCTGAGCTTTGGGACATCCAGAATCCAAACCTGGGTCCAAATCCAAAGTTTGCACCGTGGCCCCATCTCTAAATGGCAGAATCTGATTTGTGCCTTTTCTGCCACATTTCCACCTTCTGGAGCAGGCAAAGTTGATAGGGATTTGCTCTGGGTCACTCCACATAATCTTCAGGGGCTCTCACTAAATCAGTGCTTGATTTTGGAAATCCAGCTCCTGGGAGCTCCCCCACCACATGTTCTGAGCCTGCTACAAGCATCTCACCACTGAGCTCATACACATTGGTTTTGAAGCTGCCCATTGGGTTGGGGATGCCTCAAAAACGTGAGCGGGGGCACGAGCTGATGCCATGGAGGGGGTAAGAGTCTGAGTAATGACAAGGCTTTGGAAAGAGCTGGTCACAAACCAGAATTTCCTTCTGTGGGAAATCAAGACATTTACCAAAAATGTTGTTCTGGATCAGAACAAAAAGCCAAAACTTCAAAGTTTTCCATGAACCAAAAATTGCAAAAACAATTTGATTTGAGAGCACCAAAACATTCCATTTCAATGGTGCTGAAACTTTTCATTTCATTTTGATTTATATTATATAGACACAACATTAAATATATATAAATATAATATTACAATTATTATTTTACTATTGTATAAATCATCTAAATGAAATAAATAAATAGGACACCTTTGAAACAAAATATTGACTTTTTCACATCAAATTTTTTTGTTAAAACCAGCACATTTCCGCAACACATTAGAATTTTGACAAAATTGCATTTGTCAGTGGAAAACTGTTACGTCGACATTTTTTCAACTCGTTCTAGGTTTGGATGAGCCCTTGTAGGTCTGGCTGCCTCTCCAAGGCTTCACCTCTCCCTCACGCAACCATCCATCCGTGTAACGCCATTAACAGTGATGAGGTCACTGAACGAGCTAATTTAACTATAAACATCCGTCTGTGCCAGCACATAATGCTTTTCATTGACTCTAGATTATCATATGGCACCTCTAGAATGGAACTTCTTCCCCCCCCCCATAACGTCCCATCCCACCATGGAGAAGGTGCAGGCTGGGTAACTCCTCGATTCTCCAGTATTATTAGGTGAAGACTTTCAATGATCATGAGTCAGGACCATTCTGCTTTTCCTGCTGCCCCTGCTCTGCCCATGCTTTCTTGAAAAGAACCACCACCCTAACAATACTTTCAACTCCTTCCCCATGTCCTGGCACTCACAGAAACATGGCACCCCCCTGACTGACACAGCCTTGTCAGCTGTGTACGATCAGGGTGTTTTTTCATTATTACAAATCTCACACCTCCAATCATTCCCAAGGGAGAGGTGAGACACTGGACTCCTCCTCTCCCATTTCTGCTGGTTCCAGACCTTTTATGCTGACCTCCGGCTCCTTTCCTTTGCAATACAAGCATTCTCCAGATTGCCTATTCTCAAAGAGTCTCTGCTCTGCTGTCAGCTTGAACTCTTCAACGACTGCCCCATCTCTGTAATTCTCTTCAACTCTAAACTCAATAAACATGCCAACTAACTTGAGCGTCTCTCCCCCAAAATGGTTCCCACACACTTCACGCTACCGAAACACTCTAGCTAATGACAGGTTTCAGAGTAACAGCCGTGTTAGTCTGTATTCGCAAAAAGAAAAGGAGGACTTGTTGAAGGGTTCATGCAGGGTTCATGCACTAGGAAACATTCAGGCCGCACCCTGAGTGTTATGTAGGAGCAGTGCACACACTGCTCCTTCCAAGGACATGGACCATGGGAAGTCGCCCAGAGGACATGAATCGTGGGAAGCTTCCTTGGACTGGGCTCAAGGCCTGAGAGCAAGGAATGTAGTAGATAGAAGCTGGTAAATAAGAATATTAATCAAAGTCATATTATTCCTTTTGTTGTTTCCTTTTGCGGTTGGAGTATGTAATGCACATGAGTGGAGAAAGAATAAAAGAGAGGGTGGAAAGCCGACACGGCAGACCTTCCCGCTTGCTTGCTAAAAGCTTTGTTTGTCTTGCATTTGAACCACAACAACTTGTGGCACCTTAGAGACTAACCAATTTATTTGAGCATAAGCTTTCGTGAGCTACGATGAAGTGAGCTGTAGCTCACGAAAGCTTATACTCTAGCTAATGCTTCTCATGACCTTGTCTTGGCCATATCTTAACATTGTCCTCCTTCCCTTGACTGTGTCTGTTTGTCTTTAGATGGCGAACTCTGGGGCAGGGATCTACCTTCTTTTCAAATTAGAAAGCACTTAGCACGTTGTGGGCACAACTGGAAATAAACAATGTTATCAATTTTTTGCTTTGTTTGGCTGCAGAGTATTCTGGCATACAGGGCAGAGCCGTTGCTATTTATATTATCAAGACTCTTTTGCAGAACACTGCAGAATGCAACAAAACCCAAAAACAGTTCCCCTGACTCCCTCCCAAGTCCCACTCCCGGCATGGGGTGTGTGCTGTGTGCTGCACTCCCAATTTTTCTCAGGCATTTTAGCCAGAACTTGATATAGAGACGTTTTGAGGCTCTAACTTATGCCAAAGTCCAGGCAGGCCCCTAGACAGCCTGAAAATATCTGAAGTCCTAAGTTGCTAGACTTTCAAAAAATGTGAGTCAGGGCTGAAAAAATCACGAGATTTTAAAAAATATAATAAATCTGGGGTCTTTTTCTTTGCCTTCTGGTTTTTGCGGATTTTGGGGTGCACTTGTGTCACATTTTCAAGCTTTTCTCTGCAGCCATGAGGGCTAGATTCTCCCATCACTGTCTGCAGGAGCTGGGGCTTGAAGTAAAACATAAAATATTGTGAGAGTCACGATAAAATCATGGTGAATATCATCAGATTTTTCCCACCTAAAGAAAACTGCCCATTTGTCCATCACTTGCTCAATACTACATCTTGCATAAAGGCCTGTTCCACATGCAATCAAATTCATAGGGCAGGTGTAGTTTCTGAGTTTCTCATAGAGCTGTAGGATAGTTCTGCTGTTTGCTCGTGGGTGTTCTTAGTGACGCTTAGTGAACTGGATTTTCTGGACATGGTCCCTTGCATTCAGAATATCTTCTGAAAAGTCCAAAGAGTTTTTAATTATTTCTAGAGAGAGGAGAATTCCCTTAGTTTGGCATGGCATGGTACATTCTATATGTTCTGTGGCATGTTCTCCAGTACCTCCAGTACATGTTCTCTGAACCATTTCTTAAGCCATGGCATCTTGTTATAGTATGTTCCCTCAGCTGATTTGTGTGGCATGTGGTGTGGCTTGTTTCTTTGCATTTCTTGGTTTTATGACCAGAAGGGAAGAAACAGCAGGAGTGAGGCTGATTTGTTATGTGTCTGACCCAGGATAAAATCAGGAAACCCTGGAAAGGTTTATGGGAGACCTCCTGAAATGTCCGACTGGATCTCCACAGCAAAGGAATTTAGATCTGCTTTGAAGAAGCAGCCACAATTTTAGCTGCATCTCCAAATGGATCCTCTAAACTGTCACAGGAAATAGCAGCTAACAGTGAATCGTGCAATATTTACACTATCTCCTGAAAATAAGGCAAAATTGTACTTATATGTAATTTTTGTCAGCGATTGACTCCCTCTTTCTGAGCAACTGCAGTGTATCATGGGAGTCCCATGGGTGCAGTGCATCATGGGAGATGAAGTCCGACTAGGGAGCCTGGCTTATAGGGCAGAATGGGGGTCTGAAGCACCTGACTACAACTCTCATGAAGCATTGCGGTGACATTTCGGACATTAACTTTTAGGTTTCTGTATGTTTGGTTTTTTAGAAAAAAGTCAAAATTTTACACTGAAATGGACACTTTTTATGAAAAAAAATCATTTTGTTGACGACCCAATTTTTCATCGAGAAGCGGTTTGGATGGAAAATGTCTGACCAGCCCTAGTTTTAATTTAGTGCTCTCCATGTGCTAGGCACTTTACCGAATCTATAGTATTGCAGGGCCCCTGTTCCCAGGGAGCTCACAAGTGTAACAATATCGCACCACACAGACAAAAGATATGGGTGGGAAGACAACTGAGCACACAGTATTTTTGCCCTTTCCATTTTTTATGATTTTCTCCCAACCTTCTTAATGGCCCACTCAGCCACTCCATGCTATGACCCTGTCACGCTGTTGGGAGTGGCTCACGACTGTGAGTGCCAACCTGTCAAGAAGCAGGGCGGACACCCCAAACCAGTTGTGTGTTCTACAATTAGATTTCACCAACCCAGTAACAAGTGTGACCTCCTAAAGTACTATTACAGTCTTACCTGCCCCCTTGGGCGATCCAGTCTATCTTGCCACTAAGGCAAGTTGGACTTAGTGATAGTTGGGTGCATAAGTGCCAACTTTTCCTGGTGCCCCCGGCCTCGCCCCTGGCCTCGCCCCCACCCTGACGCCATCCCTGCCCCGCCCCCCATTCCAACCCCTTCTCCAAAGGCCCTGCCCCAACTCTGCCCCCTCCCTTCCCCATTGGACTCCTTCCACAAATCCCCGCCCCGGCACCCGCTCTTCCTGGAACGCGCTGCGTTCCCCCTCCTCCCCCCTCCCTCCCAGCACTTGCTGCAGCGCGGCAAGCCCTGGGAGCTTGGGGGAGAAGCAGGGACGTGGCACGCTCAGGGGAGGAGGCCGAGGCAGAGCGGAGGTGAGCTGGGGTAGCGGGGCGGGGTGGGGAGCTGCCAGCGGGTGCAGAGAACCCACCAATTTTTCCCTGTGGGTGCTCCAGCCCCGGACCACCCACGGAGTTGGCACCTGTGGTTGGCTGGTATACACCAAAGCTCACAAAATATTCAGTCACTTACCCCAGGTCAATTTATACCTCCCATCTCATACCAATGACAACGCTTTTAGCCAATCCTATCATAATCTATCTAAGGACTTACTAACTAAGAAAAGAAAGGAGAGAGTTATAACATGGTTAAAGCAAGCAAACGTATGTACACTGATAAGTTACAGTCTGTGGTCCCAAAAGGTGAGGCCTCATCTGGAGTACTGTGTCCAGTTTTGGGCCCCACAGTACAAGAAGGATGTGGAAAAATTGGAAAGAGTCCAGCGGAGGGCAACAAAAATGATTAGGGGACTGGAACACATGACTTATGAGGAGAGGCTGAGGGAACTGGGATTGTTTAGTCTGCGGAAGAGAAGAATGAGGGGGGATTTGATAGCTGCTTTCAACTACCCGAAAGGGGGTTCCAAAGAGGATGGCTCTAGACTGTTCTCAGTGGTAGCAGATGACAGAACAAGGAGTAATGGTCTCAAGTTGCAGTGGGGGAGATTTAGGTTGAATATTAGGAAAAACTTTTTCACTCGGAGGGTGGTGAAGCACTGGAATGCGTTACCTAGGGAGGTGGTGGAATCTCCTTCCCTAGAAGTTTTTAAGGTCAGGCTTGATAAATCCCTGGCTGGGATGATTTAGTCAGGGATCAGTTCTGCTTTGAGCAGGAGGTTGGACTAGATGACCTCCTGAGGTCCCTTCCAACCCTGATATTCTATGATTCTATGATTCTATGACAGAGCTGCAGTAATCTGTCAGCACTGAATGTCTTTTAGGGCTAACCCAGTTTGAGTCTGGGGATCTCTGCTTCTGGTTTGTAGCTCCAGCCCTGTGAGACTCCAAGAAGCAAAAGAGATTAAAAATTTTCTTGATCAGCTATTTTTATTTCCCTTCTTCCAGAATTCAAGCTGATGGGATGAGCCCTTTTTTACATAGCCTCTTCTTGGATGTGAGGGGGCAATTAAGAAAGTCTTTGTATTGTGATGTCCCATAATGGCCCATTTAGTTTTGATCAGCCTTCCTGATGGGCAGAAGATGATCCCTCCTGCAGGGTTCACAGTTTCAGAGCAAACATTTTTTACAGTGGCAAAGCAAAAACTTAAATATTACTGTATAGCAGGTGATAAAGAAAGTATAGGTGAGACTACCACATGCAGCCGCTGACAAGCATCTGAGAAAGTCTAAACACTAAACACATGGCTATAAATCCAGCAATAGCCATCTCAACCACACTACGGGCTAGTCTACACTGGCAATGTTAAAGCGCTACCGCGGCTTGTGTAGTCGCAGCAGAGCGACCACCTCCATGGGGGGCGTAGCTACCAGTGCTGGGAGTGCGGCTCTCAGCGCTGGGGAACTGTCTATACTGGTGCTTTACATCGCTGAAACTTGCTGCGCTCAGGGGGTGTCTTTCCACACCCCTGAGTGATAAACTTGCAGCGCTGTAAAGTGCTCATGCAGACAAGCCTGGACCCACAGGGGAAACAGACTGGTCTCCAGCAATGACTTTGTCAGTGCTCAGCTGAGGCCTAAAGCTTTGGCAAGAGCTGGCACCTGGCCTGCCAGCATCACAGACCCTCCCAACCAGTGGTGGATTATCCAATGGGTCCATGGGGCCCGTGCCCAGGGGCCCCATTAAAATGGGCGCACCAGCGGAAATCTGCCATGGGGCGGTGGAAGCCCGGAGCCCTGGCAGAAGCCACGAGGTGGGCAGGGGAATCCCCAGCACCCAGACCCTGGCTGCGGCCCCAGGCCCTGGCGGGGTGACAGAGCTTCTCCAGTCTTGGGACCACAGTGCAGGGGGGCAGAAAGTTGTGAATGGAGGGCGGGGCTGCGAGGGGAGCAGAATGAGGAGCGACTCTGGGCGAAATGGGGGTGGGGCCACGGGGCAAGGGAGTAGAGTGGGGGCAGGGCTATGGGGGAAGGGGCAGAATGGGATGGGGCCATGGGTGGAACAGGGCCAGGGCCATGGGGGAAGGGGCAGAAAGGAGTGGGGCTGTGGGTGGGGTCACCGGTGGAAGGGAAGGAATGGGGGTGGGACCACAGGTGGAAGCGGTGGGGCAGGGCGACGGTTCCGGTGCCAGAGCGCGCCCACTTGCTCTGGCCCAGGGCCCCAGGAGACCTTAATCCACCTCCGCTCCTAAAGTCCAGCAGGATCCTAACGGCTCTCCCAGTAACCGGCTCCTGCCCTTCACCTCCACACAATGCCCCGCTCCACCAAAAATTAACAGTGAAGATCTGAGACCTGGAGCAGGCTCCTGAGGCTATGACTGTACCCCTTAGTCAGCTGCCGCCGCTCCAGATTCTACCACGGCTAGTGTCATCTTCCATAAACTTCCCTGTTTACATGCCAGACTTCCATGAATAGCTCAGACAGAAGTTATTGGCTTGCTGAAATAATTACTGGGCGGGGTTCTCTGGCCTGTGTCCAGCAGGAGGTCAGACTAGAGGGTCATAATGGTCCTGTCTGGCCTTAAAAATCTATGACTAGTTTTCTTCCGATATTTGACCAGCTCTGTGAATGATTTGCATGGGCTTTCCTTGCCTGGCACACACTGAGTAGCCTCCAGCACAGTAAGGCGCTATGCATCTGCATCTGAGGTTGTAGGAAAACTGACATGCTATTATATTGTCCTTCATGGGAAATAGATGCCCAGGAGGCTAACAAGGTGCACAGATGTCACTGACAATGGAATCTGATGTGCACAAGAAAGATGGAAAGAACCCCAGACATCACGCAAGACAAAGTGCCACCCTAGGCAAAACTTCAGTGTGCCGCCCCCCCTCTTCATAGGCAATGGAGATAGGGGGCACCTAAGGCCACTGCCCCCCCACCACCGCTTTTGAGAACCTGAAGAAGGCGGGGGGGACAGGTGCTGCCCTTGGCCCCTAAACCTTCCCTGCTGCCATTACAGAGGGGCATCTGGGCCAAATCTGAGACAGTGTTGTGGTCGGGAGCATGCTGCTCAAATGCCGCTCACAATGCTGCTCAAAAAATAATTTCTTCCAGAAATCTGCCACCCTGGGCAACTGCTTAGTTTGTCGAAAGCCAGAGTGGCCCATGAAGGTTCCCAGCTTGACTCTCAGATCCCAGGTTGAGTTTGCAAGGCTGGCAGCTAGAAAAAACAACAACTTTTAATATGTAAACAGCACATTTGAACTGGTGTCATTGAGACATAATAGATGTAGAAACCCCCTCAATACTTTTTATATAAAGACATTTTTCACGGTAGAAGCAGTTTGACATTTGAACTACTCAATATCAGCTAAATTATTCTAATATAGCCCTGATTAAGCAACAGTCATTACCATTGATTATCATTAGCACGAGGCAATATTCTCATTTGAAAAGAGACCAAGTATGGAAAATTTCATCTCCGGAGATCTCAAAAATTATGAACATCTGAAAACATGAAGCTATTGTGGAAACTTGATTTTTACGTGACCTATAGATGACACCATTAGCAGCCATGCTAATAATCAGTTGAAGCTAAAGCTATACACTGATCATTCAGATATCCACCAACATCTAGCACTCTAGCTTAAGGTTTTATCCTTCTGCCCATCACCTAGGATCTGAACACCATCCAGTGAAATGTATTAGCAATAGCATAGTCCATAGTGAGATTCATGGAGCTGCTGACTTGATTTTGGACATAAAAGCTCTGCTTGGGGTAGCCTTATGTTTTTGTTTGTTTGGCTTGTGTGTGTGTTGTAAGGAGGGAATAATGAATCTTCCTTCTCTCTTTGTTTTTCAGACATTCATCGTCCTAAACAAAGGAAAAGCAATCTTCCGGTTCAGCGCAACCCCGGCCCTATACATGCTGGGACCCTTCAATCCCCTCAGGAGAGGTGCCATCAAAGTGCTTATACATTCATATCCTTTCATAAATTAAACAGTAGTAAGTCATCAGGCCCAGATGGGATTCACCCAAGAGTTCTGAAGGAACTCGGATATGAAATTGCAGAACTACTAACTGTGGTATGTAACCTATCGCTTAAATCAGCTCCGGTACCAGATGACTGTAGAGTAGCTAATGTTACACCATTTTTTTAAAAAGGTTCCATCCAGGATCGCCTCGATCCTGGCAATTACAGGCCGGTGAGCCTAGACTTCAGTACCAGGCAAACTGGTTGAAACTATAGTAAAGAACAAAATTGTCAGACACATAGATGAACATAATTTGTTGGGGAAAAGTCAACATGGTTTTTGTAAAGGGAAATCATGCCTCACCAATCTACTAGAATTCTTTGAGAGGGTCAACAATCATGTGGGAAAGGAGGATCCAGTGGATATAGTGTACTTAGATTTTCAGAAAGGTCCCTCACCAAAGGCTCTTAAGCAAAGTAAGCTGTCATGGGATAAGTGGGAAGGTCCTCTCTTGGATTGGTAACTGGTTAAAAGATAGGAAACAAATACATGGTCAGTTTTCAGAATGGAGAGAGGTAAATCGTGGTGTCCCGCAGGTTCTGTACTGGGACTAGTCCTATTCAGTGTATTCATAAATGATCTGGAAAAAGCGTAAACAGTGAGGTGGCAAAATTTGTCGATGATACAAAACTACTCAACTATAGAACAGCTTCCATATGAAAAGGGATTAAAAGGGCTGGGACTTTTCAGCTAGGAAAAGAGACGACTAAGGGGGGGGATATGATAGAGGTCTATAAAATCATGACTGGTAGGGAGAAAGTAAATAAGGAAGTGTTATTTACTCCTCATAACACAAGAACTAGGGGTCACCAAATGAAATGAATAGGCAGCAGGTTTAACACAAACAAAAGGAAGTATTTCTTCACACAACACACAGTCAGCCTGTGGAACTCCTTGCCAGAGGATGTTCTGAAGGCCAAGACTATAACAGGGTTCCAAAAAGAACTAGATAAGTTCCTGGACGATAGGTCCATCAATGGCTATAAGCCAGGATGGGCAGGGATGGTGTCCTTAACCTGTTTGCCAGAAGCTGGGAATGGGCGACAGGGGATGGATCACTTGATGATTAGGGGGCTGGAGCACATGACTTATGAGGAGAGGCTGAGGGAACTGGGGTTATTTAGTTTGCAGAAGAGAAGAGTAAGGGGGGATTTGATAGCAGCCTTCAACTACCTGAAGGGGGGGTTCCAAAAAGGATGGAGTTAGGTTGTTCTCAGTGGTGGCAGATGACAAGAACAAGTTGCAGTGGGAGAGGTCTATGTTGGATATTAAGAAACACTATTTCACTCAGAGGGTGGTGAAGCACTGGAATGGGTTACCTAGGGAGGTGGTGGAATCTCCATTCTTAGAGGTTTTTAAGGCCCGGCTTGACAAAGGCCTGGGTGGGATGATTTAGTTGGTGCTGGTCCTGCTTTGAGCAGGGGGTTGGACTAGATGACCTCCTCAGGCCTCTTCCAACCCTAATCATCGCAGAGTGTGGGGGAGTCAGGGCCCTCCACCCCCCACTTCCTGCGATTCACTGTGACTCTCAGCCAGCCAGTAAAACAGAAGGTTTATTAGATGACAGGAACACAGTCCAAAACAGAGCTTGTAGGTACGGAAAACAGGACCCTCAGTCAGGTTCATCTTGGCGGGTAGGGAGCCCAGACCCCAGTTCTGGGCCTTCCTCCGTTTCCCCAGCCAGCTCTAAACTGAAACCCCCTGCAGCCCCTCCTCTGGCCTTTGTCTCTTTCCCAGGCCAGGAGGCCACCTGATCTCTTTGTTCTCCAACACCTTCGGTTGGCACTTTTGCAGGGGAGGGGCCCAGGCCATCCATTGCCAGGAGGCAGGGTGTCGGCCATTCTCTGTGCATACAGCATCACACTGGCCCTCTAGGGTTCTGCAACAAGCACACACCATTATCCCATCATCTAGATACTTAAGAAATGTATAGGGGAAACTGAGGTACCCACACAGTATTCAGAGAAAACATTAAGAACATTTCCACTTCGTCACATCTCTCCCCCCTTCGAGACCGAACTGAGCGGGGTCACTTTAGCCGGTGACCTGGTGAAGTTTGAACCTACCAACATTCCCATGGATGCCCCAGCATCTTTCCCATTCCTTGGTGGGAGTTACACCAGGCCCTTCCAGTTTCACGCCCTCCCTTAGGTCAGGTGTGCTTGATGGCCCTCGCAGGCCACATGTGGAAAGGTTTATGTGGCCCGGGCCCTTTTGCCACCCCAAAACCCCTGGGATTCAAACTGAGATCGGGTCTTCTCCCAGCGCTCCAGTCTGGAGGGCTGCGATTCGGGCTCTCTTGGTTAAGAGCCCCCTTCCTGACCTTGGCCACCCTCTGACCAGGTGTCTCTGTCACCAGCAGCTCGGCATCAGCCCCTTTCATTGGATGCAGCCACGTCGGGGGAGAGGGGTCAGTGTACACAGCAAAGCACCACCCAATAGATACGGCTGCAGCTTTTCAAGGGCCTGCTCCATGGCCAGGCATTTCTTCTCGATGGCCACATAGTTCTGCTCCCAGGACTGCAGCTTCTTGCTCAGGTACCTGATGAGGTGTCTCCCCACTTACAATCAGCTTGCATCAGCACTGCGCTCAGCCCTGCATCTGAGGCATCGGTGAACGCTGCAAAGGGCTTGGCAAAGTCTGGGTTTACCAGATTTACCGGGCCCTGGATTGGAGCCTCCTTCAGTGCACAGAGAGGCCTCTCGCACTGCTCAGTCCAGACCACCTCATCTGATTTACCCTTCTTACATAGCTCAGTGCTGGGGGCAGCTAGCAAGCTAAAGTGGGGTACAAACCTCCAGTAGTACCCCGCCATCCCAACAAACGCCTGGACCTGTTTCTTGGTCTGGAGAACAGGCCAACCTCTGATCATCTCCACCTTGGCCAGCTCTAAGCTTGGGCAGCCGCTCCAAACCTTATGGCCCAGGTACGACACCTCTGCCATCCCCACCTTCAACTTTCCAGCTTTTACCGTCAGTCCTGCCTCCTTGAGGCAGCCCAGCACCCTCTTCACCTGGGACACGTGTTCCTCCCAGGTCTGGCTAGAGACACAGATATCATCAATGTATACTAGGGCCAAGTTCTCCATCCCCCTCAGTAACTGATCCACCCAGCGCTGGGAGGTGGCCAAAGCTCCCTTGAGGTCAAAAGACAGGACCAGGAACTCAAAGAGCCCCAAAGGGGTGGTGAAGGCAGATTTCAACCTGGATCTGGGTCCAAAGGCACCCGCCAGTCGCCTTTGGGGTGATCCGTAGTAGAGAGGTAATGAGCCCCCCTCCCGCCCCCGCAGCTTGTCTAGAATCTCACCAGGCCTAGGCATGGGGTAGGCATTGGACATGGTGATGGCATTAAGTTTCCGATAGTCCCCACAGAATCGGATTGACCCGTCTTTCTTGGGGACCAGCCCCACGAGTGAGCCCATGGGCTGTTGAACGACTGGATCCCCTCTAAAGCCAGCATGACCTTGACCTCTCTCTCCAGGTTCTGGGCTGTTTTCCCAGTGACTCTGAACAGGGGACACCTGATGGGAGGATTGGCTCCTATCTCAGGGAAGAGATCCACCAGGGGATCTTCCCACCTCTCCTCCCAATCGTCCCTTACCAGGTCCAGGGGGTCCTCTCACTCTCCTCCCATACAACAGCTCGAAAGGGAAGAAGCCTGTGGATTCCTGGGGCACTTCCCTGTACCCCAGGTGGGGCAGGTACTTGTCCCAGTCCTGCGGAGGTCAAGGAAGGAAAGAGTGACTGAGAGCATCAAAGGCCACAGAGATACTGAGGGATGGGGAACAGACCACAAGGCCCGGCCAGGAAGAGGAGCAGAGATGTTGTGGGGGGTTGGGGGGAGACAAAAGCCAGACTGAAGGGGATCTAGGAGCAAGGCCGGATTTCTCATTAGGCACGTGCCTAGGGATGCCGGCATTCTAGGGGTGCCTAAAAATGCAATTTTTGCCGCTCCCAGGTCCTGGCAGGGGTTGGGGCCGGCTGAGGGGGAGACGGCCGCACACAGCCCTGCTGGAGCACTCCTAACTTAACCTAGTGGACACAGTCACCTCCCAGTGGGGCCAGTGAGTGTGGCCAGGGGGCAAGACACGGGAGAGTGGGTCTCTGGAGGGGCTTGTGGGGGGGATCTGGGCAGTGAGGGGGTGGGGGATGCTGGGTAGTAGGGAGTTTGTGGGGGACGCTGGGCAGTGGGGAGTAGAGGAGGTTTGTGTGTTTCGGGATGTTGGGCAGTGGGGGGTCTGTGGACAGAGGGGCGCTGGGCAGTGGGGTGCCTAAAAGTTAAAAGTGGCGGTTAGGAGGTCCGAGCCGCTGCGAGCACTGGGGGCCACCCCACAGCTCCCAGCCGCCACAAGGGTCCACCCCACAGCTCCTGGTCACTGCGGTCGGCGGTGGGGGCCTGGAACTGTGAGCCGCAGGCGGCAGGGGACACTGGAGAGCTGAGCCGCTGCAAGCAGTGCTGGGCAGCTTGAAGCCGGGGCCCCTGCAGCCGCCCAGCCACCGGGAGTGGTGTGGGGACCCTGCCTAGGGGCACGCAAGGTATAAATCCGGCCCTGCCTAGGAGGGAGTTCTCCAGCTGCCAGCGGGTGCAGCGTGTACTAGGAGCTGAGGGGTCACGGGCAGGAGGAGATAGGGCGGGGGCGGTCAGGTCAGTGAGGGTAGCAGGGTGTGCAAGGAGAATATGAACAGAGAAGTGTTCACCTGCTCTGCTCAGGAGAGTCAGAGATTTTTAAGCCAGAAGGGACCACTGTGATCACCCAGCCTGACCTCACAGGCTTGCCTGAACTCACTCCTGCTTCGAGTCAAATAGCTGTAGCTGAACCTGAGCATCTCTTTAAGGGGCCCATTAGTGCCTGTGGTGAGGGCTCATCTCAGCTGCCTGAAGGGCCCAGTAGGTGGGGGCAGGTTGCTAGGGAGAGAGGCGGGGGGCCAAAAGGAAGATCCTGTTTGCAAAGTGGCTCGAGGTTGGGGGTTGGGAAGGGGAGAGGAGGGCCAAGGGATGCCAGGAAGGGCTGGGGCTTGGGGCAGGCTGTGGGTGTGGCTGGAGGTGGAGAAGTGACCATAGTGAAGAGGGACACTGGTGGAATAGTTTAAGCTTTCTTCATCTCTGCGTTGTTCTGGAACGCCAGGCATCTCGTCTGGGAGCCGCACTCCAGGGCTGGGATGGAGGGGAGCTCTTACCGCTGCGCCCGGCCTTGGAGAGGACTCGGGGGAGGAGGGGAGCCTGTGACATGCCCAGAGAGATTTTCCTTGACCTGGTTATAAATTATTCAGCATGTTTATCATGATCACCATTTTGACCAACTGTGTGTTCATGACAATGAGCGACCCGCCACCGTGGGCCAAGAACGTGGAGTAAGTTCCTTTCCTCCCATCGCAGCTTGGCCTCCTGATGGCACTGGAGAGGGCGGCCCCTTTCGCTGCGTGGCTGCTCTCTACAGAAATCTGTCCTGCTTATCGGAGAGGGGCCTGAGGGAAAGGGGCCTTTGGAAATGGGCATGTGTAGTTTGGAGACCCCTGGACTGAGCTATCGCCATGTTTGTGATCTCAGAACCCAAGTTTGTCTCCAGCTCTAGACTTTGCAACCATGGGAACATTTCTGAACAGCCTCCCACCACTACTCACTGCGGCTCAGCTGCAGGACAGGCAGGGCTCCGAGCAGGCAGCAGGTTTTTGAGGACTCAGCACCCAAAATTTGGGGCCAGATTACCATGGCTCAGCGCCCACTATCAGTGCCAGATTTTCCAAAGAGCCTCCCATTTAGGCGTCTAAACAGGGGCTGAAGTTTTCAAAACATCCAGCAGCCCTGGTGGTGACACTAATGGCCCAGACCCTGCGTGCCCTCACCATGCTGAGCTCATTTGGAAATCCGGCCCATGGTGCTGAAAGTAGTGCTGGTAGTGAGTGGCCCATCTCTATTAAGGCTCCCAATTTTGCTAATGCTAGCAGAGCTCAGCTGCTGTCAGCAGCCATGGGAAATGACTGATAAGACATATTTTCCAACCCTTTTCCCATGAAGGTCCCAGGACCCATTTTTCCCGCATACACATAACATTTTTGCAAGTGTCTTGGATAGTTTTCCCTTTGAGCTGCTTGTCTTGTCTACTTACCATAAGTCACTGTTTCTGCTTTCAGATACACCTTCACTGGGATATACACCTTCGAGTCCATGATAAAGATAGTAGCCAGAGGATTTTGCATTGACCAATTTACATTCCTACGTGACCCATGGAACTGGCTGGATTTCAGTGTTATCGTTATGGCGTAAGTATACTCAGTAAGGGACGTGGCACAGGCAGGAAGCCCAGCTAACCAAGTTGTAACATCTGTGGTATAGGATGAATTGGAAACAAATGTCTGGAAAGCCAAGGATGTTAGAGCTGGTATAGTCTACAGTGGGGGTATGCCCCAAATCCTGCAGTGGATGGCCAGTCACTAAAGTAGCCACACCCTAAATGTAGACAAGGAGAGCTGTGATTGCATCGGTGGCGCTAACCCCGGTGCCAAGCAGGGTTAAACGTCACTGGGGCATATTGTGACTTTCCTTGTCTACACTTGGGGTTTTGCTCTGGTTGGTGGCCCCCTGTGGCCACCTTGCCTGTCCCTCTCAGTCAGGCCTGGCTTGTTACCTCACTTTGCCCAGGAAGAATCAAATTGTGCTACTTCCTACCCATATTTCTAGTCTCTCTGCAGTGAATCTCTTCCTATTATTTCTCTGTCCTCACTAGTGTTCACACCACACCCCTTCAGTATCCGCTGGGATTGGTTAATGTGCCAGCTGCTCCCTCTTCCAGGTGAGCAGTGAAGACGTTAAATCCGACCAGTCCTAACTCTGATGACTGCCTCACGCCACTGCTTGGCTCCCCATGCTTTGATCTGTCAGGTTCAGCCTTGCTCCTCATTCGCAGTCCCTCAGGTGGTGTTTCCATCCAAGCAGAGTCAAATTAGTTTAGCTAATAAGGTTTAGCAAGTCACTGTAGCAAGCGTTGTCCATCTCCTTCATGCAGCCTTCTCGTTCCTGCAGTGCTGCTCCCTCATCCGAGAGTCTGAAAATGCTTTGCAGGCTCGGCAGCCGCTGCATGGAGTAGGGTCCATCAGGGTCCCAGCAGAGGCTGGGAGTAGCTGAGGAGTTCCCGGTCCGTTCTGGGCCAGGGTCGATACCAAGGGTCAGAATCCAAGTAACTTTTCAGGGTCTGAGTCAGGCGCAAAGTCCAGAACAAGCCGAGATCAAGCCAAGAGTTTCAAGAGCATAGAACAGGAACCATCTTGGACACCTGCTGGAATGCCCCTTGGGTTTGTATAGAGCCGGGAGCCAAACAGGAGGCTGTTGCCTATCAACCCCATAAGATGGTCTCAGCCAGTCATGGGACATGGCACACAGGCTGGGTAGAGCTGCTGCTGGGGGACAGCCTGGAGGTGCTGGCTGCCTGGTAGCTCAGCAGCCCTGGATTCTATACCTGCAGGGCCCTCTGGCGAAGGCTCCTTCTCCCCATTTTACAGATGGGAAAAAAGAGAGACTCTCTTTTTAAAAAAGGGAAGAAGGAGGATCCTGGGAACTACAGGCCACTCAGCCTCACCTCAGTCCCTGGAAAAATCATGGAGCAGGTCCTCAAGGAATCAATTCTGAAGCACTTAGAGGAGAGGAAAGTGATCAGAAACAGTCAGCATGGATTCACCAAGGGCAAGTCATGCCTGACTAATCTAATTGCCTTCTATGAGGAGATAACTGGCTCTGTGGATGAGGGGAAAGCGGTGGACGTGTTGTTTCTTGACTTTAGCAAAACTTTTGACACAGTCTCCCACAGTATTCTTGCCAGCAAGTTAAAGAAGTATGGGCTGGATGAATGGACTATAAGGTGGAGAGAAAGTTGACTAGATTGTCGGGCTCAATGGGTAGTGATCAATGGCTCCATGTCTAGTTGGCAGCCGGTATCAAGTGGAGTGCCCCAAGGGTCAATCCTGAGGCTGGTTTTGTTCAATATCTTCATAAATGATCTGGAGGATGGTGTGGATTGCACTCTCAGCAAATTTGCGGATGATACTAAACTAGGAGGAGTGGTAGATACGCTGGAGGTTAGGGGTAGGATACAGAGGGACCTAGACAAATTGGAGGATTGGCCAAAAGAAATCTGATGAGGTTCAACAAGGACAAGTGCAGAGTCCTGCACTTAAGACGGAAGAATCCCATGCACCGCTACAGACTAGGGACCGAATGGCTCGGCAGCAGTTCTGCAGAAAAGGACCTAGGGGTTACAGTGGACGAGAAGCTGGATATGAGTCAGCAGTGTGCCCTTGTTGCCAAGAAGGCCAATGGCATTTTGGGATGTATAAGTAGGGGCATTGCCAGCAGATCAAGGGACGTGATCGTTCCCCTCTATTCGACACTGGTGAGGCCTCATCTTGAGTACTGTGTCCAGTTTTGGGCCCCACACTACAAGGAGGATGTGGAAAAATTGGAGAGAGTCCAGGGAAGGGCAACAAAAATGACTAGGGAAATGGAACACATGACTTGTGAGGAGAGGCTGAGGGAACTGGGGTTGTGTCTGAGGAAGAGAAGAATGAGGGGGGATTTGATAGCTGCTTTCTATTACCTGAAAGGGGGTTCCAAAGAGGATGGCTCTAGACTGTTCTCAGTGGTAGCAGATGACAGAACAAGGAGTAATGGTCTCAAGTTGCAGTGGGAGAGGTTTAGGTTGGATATTAGGAAAAACTTTTTCACTAGGAGGGTGGTGAAACACTGGAATGCGTTACCTAGGGAGGTGGTGGAATCTCCTTCCTTAGAAGTTTTTAAGGTCAGGCTTGACAAATCCCTGGCTGGGATGATTTAGTTGGGGATTGGTCCTGCTTTGAGCAGGGGGTTGGACTAGATGACCTCCTGAGGTCCCTTCCAACCCTCATATTCTATGATTCTATTATTCTGTCCTGTAGGACAACCTGCAGGGAAGGGCAGGGGAAAGATGCTTGCGCTCCTCTGGCCTCCTCTTCACTTGGAAAGGGAATCATAATGAAAGACTATTTTGATCCACTGAGTTTGGTGACATGATGCTGGCCACCAACGACTGGCTCCGTGCAGACCAGGATGGGTGGTGCCAACTCCTGTGGGCTAAGCTCTGATCCCAGTACTGGTCCCAGGAGGTGTGATGCTGACTCCACTGTTAAACACCAGGCCTTGCTTGCCGTGCAGGACCCAGCGGGTTCTCTGCTCCATGGGGATGGAATGGTGGCAGCCCAGAGGGGATGCTGTAGAGTCCGACCTCCCCTGCTCCCACCAGTGGCGCTGGGACACTTTTAATAGTGGGGGTGCTGAAAGCCAGCCCTCTTACCGTGTCTATGTCTGTCCCTGCCCCCTGCAGAGCTGGGGCTGGGAGCAGGGCCATGTCTCCGGGAGGGGGGACCCAGACAGGGGTAAGGGGACCAAGGCTGGGGCTACAGCTGGGGTCGGGGGCAGCAGCCGGGACCCCAGGCGTGGGGCCAGCAACGGAGCCCCGGTTGAGGGGCAGCAGCCGGGACCCCACATAAAATCTGGAGTCCTTCAGAACCCCCCACACCCCTAGTTACCATGCCTATGGCTCCCAGCCTTCCCAGATTAGTGTTGCCAACTCTCTAATTGCACAAAACCTAACACCTTAGCTTGCCCCTACCCCAAGGCCCTGCTCCCCGATCACTACATTCCCCCTCCCTTGGTGACTCACTCTACCCCACCCTCACTCACTTTCACTGGGCTGGGGCAGGGGGGTGGGTTGTCTAAGTGTTTGTACAGCACCTAGTGCAGTGGGGCCATGGTCCAAGACTGGAACTCAAGGATGCTATCATCACCATCAGGAATCAATCGGTATAGCTCACCTGGTGTAAAACTTCCCAGTGTAGACAATACCACAGGCACCTTGCTCCTGGGAGCTTTCCCCAGCCCTCTCAAGGCAACACAGCTCCAGACCTTCCCCCAAGAGTCTTTGCAAGTAGCTGTGAAGTGCTAACAAGTCCTCTTCAGGCACTCAGAGCAGCACACAGCATAGGCTCTCTCGGAGGCAATGCTGCAGGTTGGCAGCTCTACTGCTTTTGTGTCTGAAAGTGACCATGTCCTAGAGTGCTGCAAAACACCCCTCACGTCCAGCTGCCACAGCAGAGCAAAGTCTGAATCCTTCTTTCCCCCTCTCCACAGTTACACCACAGAGTTTGTGGATTTGGGAAATGTCTCAGCTCTACGAACGTTCCGTGTCCTCCGCGCACTGAAAACAATCACCGTGATTCCAGGTGGGTCAAGGAGCATTTGCCTTCCAAACCATCTCCGTTCCTTTCCACAGTTTAAGCTTTAACTTGAAAAACCAGCCGGCTTGCAGATCTTTGCCCTGCACCTTGGATTGTCCCGTGCACCAGTGCAAAATGAGTGTGGAACACTCCTGTTCTTGTGTGACAGTGTTTTATACCCCCTTTGCACTCACTGTCACTGGTGTAACTGACTATACAGGTTGGAGGATAGTGGAGACAATGGCCCCTTGCCTGTTGAGAGGCAAAGGCATTTTTCTTTGAGCTGGGGGCATTCTGGCATTGGTAGTGCTAAAAGCTCCAGCAGCATTGCCAGCCCAGTTATAACACCCTGCTTCCGCTTGTGCATAACTTTGCAAAAAAAAAGCCTTTTTGAGCTGACATTCTCCATGGCCCAAAGTGATTTTTTTGCCTTGGAAAACTTTGAGGACAATGCATTTAATTGTTTCATATTATTTTCCGTCTTTTACAAAAAGGCATACGTTTCAGCCTTTGACTGTCTACACTTGGAGCTTGGCGTGTGTTCTCAGCTCGTGTGGACATACTCGCATTCACCCTCATTGGGCTAAGGTGTAGCTGCGGTAGCCCGGGCAGTGGCGAGCGGTGGCCTAGGCTAGATGCCCAGCACACAAACCTGCCTGGACCCCCTAGGCGTGTGTTGGCGGTGGCTAAGCTAGGCCACCGCTTGCCGCTGCCTGGGCTTCCGCGGCTACACTACTGTTTTTAGCACACTAGCTTGATAAGAGCTAGCACAAGAGTGTCGGCATGAGCTGGGGTCACACCCCTAGCTCCAAGCATAGATGTAGCCTTTAGGGTCAAATCCTGCTGGTTTTTACACATGTGAGTGAGTCCCATTCATTCAGTGGGGCTATTCATGAGGAGAGATTATTAAGACTGGGACTGTTCAGCTTGGAAAAGAGCCGACTAAGGGGGGAGATGATAGAGGTCTATAAAATCATGACTGGTGTGGAGACAGTGAATAGGGATGTGTTATTTATCTTCTCACATAGCACAAGGACCAGGGGTCACCCAACGAAATTAACAGGCAGCAGGTTTTAAAAAAACAAAAGGAAGTACTACGTCACACAACACATTCTCCACCAAAAATGTTATGCTTATAAGAAGCACAACGGGATCTTTTTCAGGGGAAAAGGCAATGTGCCACGTTTATTGAAGATACAACAATTAGCATATGCATTCAATCACACCACAAACACACACACTGTCCCGCCAGTCGATGTTATAGTTACCAGTCCAGAGTTGGGATCAATCTGGTGGCCAGCTAGGTTGATCACGGGTAGGTAGGAGTCGGGTTCCATTGGTCATGACACAATGCTCCGGGGAAATCTTGACAGCATGAACCCAAAATTTCATGGCCACACCCCCTGTTTATATAGTGATTTTCCTTCACTGGGACCAGTGAGTTTTGCACCATCATGTTGTAATCAATTGTTTGACGAGTGCTTGTTTTCTTAAATTGTCGTTCTCATCCTTTATCTTGTTCTTTTATTAAGTCTCTCAGGGAGTTACCCCAGGCTGGCTTTAATCACACCTATCCTGTCCCCATTGATAGGTGCCTGTCTCATCTTTAGAGTCATCAATCTGCCCTCCTCTGACATTTCAATAGGGGCGTGTTGCAGCCTCCTGGCGCCCTTGCATCTGTCTCCGGTTTCTCCCTAGAACATCTGGTTTAGTGATGGCCTTCACACTTATCTCTTAACACACATTCCTCATTGACATACAAAACAGAATTAATTTACACAGAACATTTTGAACAGGAACACCAAATTGCAATTCAAAAGAAAAACAATCACAGCATTCTTTTACTTATTTTAAAATGCTAAACCTACAACAAAGCGGTGACCCTCAAAGGTCTATTACTGCCTTGAAATCAGTCCAAAAGTAAAGAAATTCTGGCTGATGCATCTCTACCAATGGCACATTAGGCCATTCCTTTCTGCTACTCAAAAAGGGTGGCTGGCAGGATATGGTCAAATCATACATCAATACATTTGATACATGCTACATTATTATCTTATTCTTTATCCTTCATTTTAGATTATACAAACTACAAACATAAAATCCTACTAATACAAAGCCAACCTGCGTAACTCATTGCCAGGAGATGTTGTGAAGGCCCAAAGCATAATTGAGTTTAAAAAATGTCAGTTCATGGAGGATATGTCCCTCAATGGCTATTAGCCAAAATGGTCAGGGACACAAGCCAGAAAAAAAAGTGTTGACAGAAAAATATCACCCTGCTTTATTTCCAGCCCTTCGGATAATAGCATTGCACCACAGACAGGTGAATTTTTATGGGAAGGGGTCTTGCCTTACACTGAAATCCAGGTTCTCTTATGGGACGCATGAGCTCCATAGCAACATTAGAACATTATTGATGATTAACAAATTAATAACTACACCAATAATAATGTCTCCCTCCTCAGGGTTGAAGACAATTGTTGGAGCTTTGGTACAGTCCGTGAAGAAGCTCTCTGACGTCATGATTCTCACCGTCTTCTGTCTGAGTGTTTTTGCACTGGTTGGCCTTCAGTTGTTCATGGGGAACCTTCGGCAAAAATGCATCAGGTGGCCACCCCCTATAAACGACACTTTGCAAGAGGACATCTTCGGAATGGACAATGACATGTTCGCTAACTCAACTCTCTCCAGCAACACAACTGGGTTGAGTAATGGGACTTTTGACTGGGATTCTTACATCAACGATGAAGGTAAATACTTATGTGCCTTCTCTCTGCTGTTAAAATGTACCCAAGTAAACAACCTGATTGACTCCTTGCTACCATTCAGAGCCCCTCTCTTTAGCCAATCAACATCCAGGACTGTCCACCATCCTTGGAAAATTTCACACCATGTGACTAAGCCAATGACGAATCAAAATTGGCCACAAACATCAAAAGCTGGAGGTGGAATCCAAAAACAATAAATGAATATTTTTGTCCAAAACAAGAAAATGAGAAAATCAAAATGTTTTGGCAAAAAAGAAAGTGTTTAAAACAAAAGGGCAGAACCCTTTATTGAATAAGGAGCCACACACCAAGGGTGGAGAGAGAATTCTGAAACTGCTTCCATATCCAGGGTCCTTCCACAGTGCAGGCACAGTTATACAGGAGGCAGAACCAGCTGCTAGTTAGCCTGTTGCTGCCAAGTAATGCTGCAGCGGGATGGGTATTGTCTGGAGTGTTTCACATCTTGTTTAGAGCCCTCAGCAGAACTCAGTGGCAGGTCACGTTACATGCTGACTGAGGTGCTTTATTCCAACGGCATAAGTGGCTGTGAGGTTAACAACAGGAAGGCTCCTTAGCAGGGGAGTTAAAGTCAATATCCTCGAATGACTGAGATCTGTACAAACAGCAGTGCCACATTCTGGCCATGCATTCAGGTTAACAGCTGCTCACACCAGAACAACACATCCTGGCCTGAAATGCCATGTAGGGGGCGGCTTTTCAACACTCCACGGGTTAGTTGAATAAAAGCATGGGGTCTGGGAAGGAATAACCGATTGGGATGCACAGAATAGGCTCCAGATAGGTCCCTCCAGGCCATTGAGAGGGCAAAGTCCGAATCAGGTAACACCCAAGGTGGGGTACTCATTGCTTCTCCATGCAGGTGTCTCAGGCTGCTGATCTGCACCCGCCAGAAGGGCCTGACCCCGGGGCAGGTTCCCCATGTCAGTAAATGAAATTAAATTCCCTCTTTGCTGCGTCTCAGCAGCTGCTGTGGTTCTCGTGTGAGTGGGTCACTGGCAACATCAAAGAGGAATGAGCTTGATGCATTCCTGGTCTCGGCGCCCTTTGGGGTTGGCTGCCTTAGGAAGGTGTGGGCTGACTGGGATGGGAGCATCTGGGAAAAGGAACTCGTAGTGGGCTCAGTTTGGTGCTGGCCTGAGAGTGCTTGTTATTTTCCACAGTTTCCCAGCAGGGCATGTGCAAAAATTCACTCAGCTGAAAACCCGCAGAGCCATGACACTGGCCTTTCTCCAGTCTTTTCAGTCCCTTTCTATGAACGTTCACACCAGTGAGCTTTGGTTTGCGTGAAAGGGAATGTTAACACATGTTCACACAAGCATTCACGCTGGCCACTCTCGCTGGCTGTCTCTAGAGCTGTCACTGGGTTTGGGAGTCAGCCAGTCGGGCAAGTGAAACAAAACTGTGTGACTAAGGTCACCTGTGCAAATTAGCACATTATGAATAGCAAATATAGGAAGCAATAGCTGTGGTGAATGCTTTGTGCTGGGATACAATCCAATTAGCCATTTGTTGAAGAATTGCAAAGATAAACAAACGTGTGCAAAGCAATGTCTGCAATTCTGACTTCTTGCTTTTTTCCTGAATTGCAAAGGGAATTTCTACTTTCTGGAGGGCTCACTGGATGCTCTGCTTTGCGGGAACAGCAGCGATGCCGGGTGAGTGGGGTCTGTTCTGACTGGCACAAACAGACCTGGGCAGCCCCTGGGGAGGGAAACAAAGAGGCCAGACGTGGCTTAGTCTGAGGATAGCACTCAACCGGACCAGCCAACGAGAAGCGACTGGTGTGAGTTTTGCGAAGAGGGTTGTGGGCACAAATGCCCATTGTACGTCTGGGCACAAATCTTTTGGGAATTGTGAAGGGAACCCTCTGCTCCCATCTTCTTTGCTCTCACACAGACCGTTCAGAGACCTTCCTTTTGTAGACACTACCATGTAGTTTACTGACAGTGCTTCACCTTGCCCAGCCACCCTATGTACAGAGTCATTCAGCTTGACTAGCCCTTCTCCCGAGGGACGGGGGGTGGGAAAAGGACTCTCCACACAGAGATCTCCCTGCATCAGGCCCCAGCTACCCTTGTATCTCTCCCGCTTCTGCTTTCCCACCCCCTTGCACTTCCTTCCCGGGCTCTTTTACCCAGGCTCCTTGTTAATGGGCTAATTAGCTCATTATCTACCCGGCCCCAATCTGATCTGGTCGTCAGGAGCTCTCCTTAATGACAGGTTTCAGAGTAGCAGCTGTGTTAGTCTGTATCCGCAAAAAGAAAAGGAGGACTTGTGGCACCTTAGAGACTAACCAATTTATTTGAGCATAAGCTTTCGTGAGCTTCTGATGAATGCATCTGATGAAGTGAGCTGTAGCTCACAAAAGCTTATGCTCAAATAAATTGGTTAGTCTCTAAGGTGCCACAAGTACTCCTCTCCTTAATGAGGCCCTCTCCGGGGCCTCATTGGCTAAACAGTGACCAGAGTGCTGGCTTGGTTGCTGACTCCTCACGGGGATGAGGAGTTGCGTGCTGGTAGAAATGCTGACTGGTGCACAAGCGCACCCCTCTGGGCTCCAGGGTGCCCTGGGCCAGTTGCACCCCCACTGCCAGGGGAATGCCCTCTTTACTGGGAGGGAAAAGGAGTCTGACGTATTTGTACCTCTCCCGGAGAAATGACCCTGTGGGAGGTTCTGCTGGGAGTGCCTGGGGGCTAATTCCTGAGGGGTCCTCTGGGATGACTCTGCTTCCGTATCTGAAGAGCTATTGGCCAAACTGCAGGTCTCTGCCCACCCTGTTCACCCTCCCTGAAGGTGCACCTGGTTGGTGAATGCAGATCCCCCAGGGCAGCGCAGGAAATGATACACAGACTGGGGGGTGGGAAATATGATGGGGAGAAAGGGGAAGCCCAGATGCAAGCTAGATAGGCAGCTGCAGCCTCCTTCTGCCTCCTGCCATCGGTGCTGGAGAACACCTCCGCCCTGTCACTCCCCAGAGGTTCTTCTAGACAGCTTAGCCTCAGGCCTGTTCCAAGCACAGCGTTTTCGCTTTATAATATACTGAGATTGACAAACTGTTTTTGTGGGGAGGGGCGGTGGGTGTGAATTCTAGCCTTAGAAGAGCTGGATGTTTGCTCTACCCATGCAGCCCCGGCTGTGTCAAGTCTCCTATCTTTCCCTGACTGGCTGTTGTGAAATGACTCAAATGGACTAGTAGCTACCTCCTAAGAGCTGGAGCTGAGGTTTTCAGCCCTAGGTGCCCTAAAGTGAGGGTCTGTGCCCAGAGCCCCACAAGGCCTGATTGTCAGGAAGTGTTGAGCACCTGCCCTGTGAAAACCAAGCCCCTTGGGGGCGCCTGACATTGAGCACCCCTAAGATGATGCACCCCAAATCACTAGTCACTTGCGAAAATCTTGGTCATAAATCTTGACTAGATACCTAAGTAAGTGGCCACATTTTCAAACGTCCTGTCCACCCAGCAGCTCCCGGGAAGTCAGTAGAAAGAGCTGAGTTCTCCACACTTGACAATCCGGCCACTCTGCGTATGGCTACACTGCAATAAACCACCCACAGCTGGCCAGGCCACCTGAGTCTGGCTCGGGATGCGGGGCTAGGAGATTGCAGGGTAGATATTTGGGTCCGAGCTGAAGCCCGGGCTCTGGGAGGTCCTGCCTCCAGCACGGAGCCGCTGGCAGTGCAGGATGACCTGGTCAGCTGGCATGGCGACTTGCTGGCCCCAGAATCCAACGTGGGAGCTGAGGGGAGCCAGCAGCGTTGCCGAAGAAGGCCAACAAAGTGACTCTGCTGACAAACCGGCCCCAGAGGAGGCTCTGCCGCAGGAGCAGCTGCAGCACATCCTGGGGCTGAGCAGAGAGGAGCTTTTTGAGGCTCCCCTCCACCCTGGAGAAATGGCCGCTGCAGAACTGGCCTCAGAAAGTGAAGAGGCAGAAGCCACTGGTAAGTTTCTGGCTCCATTTTTGTGTTTATTAAAATAGGAATTAGAAATGGGAGGGATTTCCAGTCCATGAACCAATGCAAGCCCTGGGTAGCAACCTGTATCCGCTAATGGCTGATACCATGCCAGCACATTGGCATCCCCCACCTCCCTCCCACCATATGGAATTCAACATGGAACTCAGGTAATACAAACAGGAAAGCAAGCAATGAAAAGTGAAGTTTTACTAGAAAAGTGCACGTTTTCTGAGGACATTCTGGTTTGTTAAAAATAACAACCTTAAACTGCCTTCCATGTATGCACACTGCTTGACCCCACCCCACCGGCGTGACCAGCCACCCAAAGAGTGAACTGGGGCTCGGGGGCAGTTGAAATGTAATCCATTTTCAAATCTCACCCATTTCTGCTAAATGCAACCCATGCCATCCATGGATGACAGAATCATTTCTCCCAAATACGACTGGAGGTTTGAATTCAGTCCAGAAATTTGCCGGGGGGGTGATGTAAGGGGGATGGCAGTGCAGGTCTGTGTGTTTGCATGCAGTCATAACAGGCTATATTGAAAGCCTTGGGGAAGCACTGAGCCATGTGTACGCTAACGCAGCATCCTGTTCATTCCCTCGTTACTTTTGACCCAATCCTGGGTGCTGATAGCTGCTAACTTTTCCCATAGCAGGAACTCCAGATAGGCAGTACTATTTCGGGAAAGGCATATATTCCAGGGCCTCCTTGGTAGCTGAGCTGCCCACTCCGCTCACATGTGTGCTGTTCAGTCCTATACGTTTGAATACTTTGGTAGCTTCCGTGGTGCTTTCCCACCGGCAGCTTAGAATCATAGAATCATAGAATATGAGGGTTGGAAGGGACCTCAGGAGGTCATCTAGTCCAACCCCCTGCTCAAAGCAGGACCAATCCCCAATTAAATCATCCCAGCCAGGGCTTTGTCAAGCCTGACCTTAAAAACTTCTAAGGAAGGAGATTCCACCACGTCCCTAGGTAACGCATTCCAGTGTTTCACCACCCTCCTAGTGAAAAAGTTTTTCCTAATATCCAACCTAAACCTCCCCCACTGCAACTTGAGACCATTACTCCTTGTTCTGTCATCTGCTACCACTGAGAACAGTCTGGAGCCATCCTCTTTGGAACCCCCTTTCGGGTAGTTGAAAGCAGCTATCAAATCCCCCCTCATTCTTCTCTTCTGAAGACTAAACAATCCCAGTTCCCTCAGCCTCTCCTCATAAGGCATGTGTTCCAGACCCCTAATCATTTTTGTTGCCCTTCGCTGGACTCTCTCCAATTTATCCACATCCTTCTTGTAGTGTGGGGCCCAAAACTGGACACAGTACTCCAGATGAGGCCTCACCAATGTCGAATAGAGGGGGACGATCACGTCCCTCGATCTGCTGGCAATGCCCCTACATATACATCCCAAAATGCCATTGGCCTTCTTGGCAACAAGGGCACACTGCTGACTCATATCCAGCTTCTCGTCCACTGTCACCCCTAGGTCCTTTTCCGCAGAACTGCTGCCTAGCCATTCGGTCCCTAGTCTGTAGAGGTGCATTGGGTTCTTCCGTCCTAAGTGCAGGACCCTGCACTTATCCTTATTGAACCTCATCAGATTTCTTTTGGCCAATCCTCCAATTTGTCTAGGTCCCTCTGTATCCTACCCCTACCCTCCAGCGTATCTACCACTCCTCCTAGTTTAGTATCATCCGCAAATTTGCTGAGAGTGCAATCCACACCATCCTCCAGATCATTTATGAAGATATTGAACAAAACCGGCCCCAGGACCGACCCCTGGGGCACTCCACTTGACACCGGCTGCCAACTAGACATGGAGCCATTGATCCCTACCCGTTGAGCCCGACAATCTAGCCAACTTTCTACCCACCTTATAGTGCGTTCATCCAGCCCATACTTCTTTAACTTGCTGACAAGAATACTGTGGGAGACCGTGTCAAAAGCTTTGCTAAAGTCAAGAAACAATACAGCCACTGCTTTCCCTTCATCCACAGAACCAGTAATCTCATCATAGAAGGCGATTAGATTAGTCAGGCATGACCTTCCCTTGGTGAATCCATGCTGACTGTTCCTGATCACTTTCCTCTCGTGTAAGTGCTTCAGGATTGATTCCTTGAGGACCTGCTCCATGATTTTTCCGGGGACTGAGGTGAGGCTGACTGGCCTGTAGTTCCCAGGATCCTCCTTCTTCCCTTTTTTAAAGATTGGCACTACATTAGCCTTTTTCCAGTCATCCGGGACTTCCCCCGTTCGCCACGAGTTTTCAAAGATAATGGCCAATGGCTCTGCAATCACAGCCGCCAATTCCTTTAGCACTCTCGGATGCAACTCGTCCGGCCCCATGGACTTGTGCACATCCAGCTTTTCTAAATAGTCCCTAACCACCTCTTTCTCCACAGAGGGCTGGCCATCTACTTCCCATGCTGTGATGCCCAGCGCAGCATTCTGGGAGCTGACCTTGTTAGTGAAGACAGAGGCAAAAAAAGCATTGAGTACATTAGCTTTTTCCACATCCTCTGTCACTAGTTTGCCTCCCTCATTCAGTAAGGAGCCCACACTTTCCTTGGCTTTCTTCTTGTTGCCAACATACCTGAAGAAACCCTTCTTGTTACTCTTGACATCTCTTGCTAGCTGCAGCTCCAGGTGCGATTTGGCCCTCCTGATATCTTTCCTACATGCCCGAGCAATATTTTTATACTCTTCCCTGGTCATATGTCCAACCTTCCACTTCTTGTAAGCTTCTTTTTTATGTTTAAGATCCGCTAGGATTTCACCATTAAGCCAAGCTGGTCGCCTGCCATATTTACTATTCTTTTGACACATCAGGGTGGTTTGTCCCTGTAACCTCAACAGGGATTCCTTGAAATACAGCCAGCTCTCCTGGACTCCTTTCCCCTTCATGTTAGTCCCCCAGGGGATCCTACCCATCCGTTCCCTGAGGGAGTCGAAGTCTGCTTTCCTGAAGTCCAGGGTCCGTATCCTGCTGCTTACCTTTCTTCCCTGCGTCAGGATCCTGAACTCAACCAACTCATGGTCACTGCCTCCCAGATTCCCGTCCACTTTTGCTTCCCCCACTAATTCTACCCGGTTTGTGAGCAGCAGGTCAAGAAAAGCTCCCCCCAGTTGGCTCCTCTAGCACTTGCACCAGGAAATTGTCCCCTACGTTTTCCAAAAACTTCCTGGATTGTCTATGCACCGCTGTATTGCTCTCCCAACAGATATCAGGAAAATTAAAGTCACCCATGAGAACCAGGGTGTGCGATCTAGTAGCTTCTGCGAGTTGCTGGAAGAAAGCCTCATCTACCTCATCCCCCTGGTCCGGTGGTCTATAGCAGACTCCCACCACTACATCACTCTTGTTGCTCACACTTCTAAACTTAATCCAGAGACACTCAAGTTTTTCTGCAGTTTCGTACCGGAGCTCTGAGCTTGGAACAACACTCTTGGCCAGCTGGGCTCCACGGGCACTATTGTGTTCTCCAAAATGTGGCATGCTTGAAATGAAAGCCAAGGCTTCTGTAGCATGATGTGGCCACTCACCTCCCCCAGAGCCCCAGGTGGACTGCAGTTTTTAGAAAAAAAACCAGCTGTGTTTTAACTCCCCATTCTCCGTGCACATCTTTTGCTGCGATTAACCCGGCTGTGTCCAGGGCAGATCCAGCTACCCGAAGCATCCATCTCCCCATGAGCTGAAGTTCAGTAACATTTTATGTCTTTGACATTCCAAAAGGATTTTTTCTGTGCTCCTGCACTGAGCTGTTGGGACAACAACCCACTGTGTCTTGTCCTGTTCCAGGCCCCTCAACCTCTACTGGCTGTAGGACCTCCAGAGCTCACCCTCACTACAGCAGAAGCCTGGTTCACCATACCTTCACAGGCCGCTCCATGGTGAACATATAGTTCCAGTTCTGGACAGGGCCAACATGTAGGTCCAGGACTAAAGACAGAGGGACCTGCGGCTAGAGGAAGGCAGGCCATGAGGAAAGAGGAAAAGTTCAGGCTGGCTGCACAGCTTAAGGACAGGGTTGCAGCACGGTAGCACTTGCTCCATGGTTCCTGGAAGAGGCCCGGTGGCTGAGGGAGAAGGACTGAGCTCAGCAGAAAGAGCTGTTTGAGCAGCAGCTATCATTAATGGACACAAGAGTCCCAGCTTCCACTGCATTGCCCAACCCACTATCTGCACCCCGCCTCGGTACCCCATGCTGCAATCCAGAAACATCTGGGACAGCTCCATGGCTGGGTGGCCCATGCAGTCGGACCCTATCAGCCACTGGACAGGGCAAGTGTGCCCCATGCAGCCCTCCAGGCTGAACTCCTCCCTGTGGATGCTGCCCTGGCACGAAGTGTGCAGCAAAAGAGGAAGGAAGGGAAAGGAGAGCAGGGACCCAGGGGACATGCAACACTTGGGGCTTTCTGTCTGGAGGATGGTTTCACTGTTTGCACTTTGTTCCTGGTTTTTTCAAAGGTTTTGGTGCTACTGGTGTTTTGGGGTCCTCATGGCAGCTGCTCTTTTCTAATAAATGTTTAATAATAAAGGGTTTTATTTTGTTAAGAAATGTTCTGACCATCCTGCATCCCATCCCATAATGTGTATTTCAAATAATGAAGGTAACCACATGATCAGGGGACAGTTGGGCAGTTGTATGCAAACGCTATTTCCCAACACAGTTATCTACATCAATCTGTACATTGATCAGCTATGTACATCAATCCATACTGGGAATTCACCCCACCCCCCCTTCCTCTGTCACAAGCGATCACGTCATTCATAAGTACAATGCATGGCAATGACCCCCTAAGGCAATCCACCCCAACCTCACCACGTTCATACCGGTGCTGTTCTCCCTCTTCCCTTGGTCCAGGCAAGCCCGTCACGCAGGCGCACGCAGCATCCCTGACTTCTGGTGCCCAGGTACATCCAGCACCAGCACTTTCTGGCTGGTCTGTAAACACCTCCAATGGGAGTTCAATCTGCCAAAAACGCATTCAACGCCGGATGAGCGAGTCATTCAACCTCCTCTTGCCAGGGCTTCCAAGATCAGGGGACAGTTTGATTAGCCAAGGCAAAAGGGCGCATATGGGGTCCTCAAGAAAACAGGGAGACAGTAGCTCCACTTATGACAATGTCATTTGGTGGGAATAGTGTCCCAGCCTGTCCTTGAATGTAGCCCCCCGATAGGCGGAAAACCCTGGTATCACAACCTGTCTAGTGCAGCCCACGCTGGCATCCATACATTGGAATCTGTGGTCCACTTGGGCCTGCATACCAATGGAGAAGTACCCTTTGCCGTTCAAGTCCTCGTGCTTCTTGAGGACAAACTGTGGGCCCATGAGTCCCATCAACGGCCCCGGGGCAGTCTGGAAACCCCATTCTCTCAAAGTCAGCAATAACTTCACGTTGGGAGTAAGCCACATGCCTGACTGCCTCAGAAACCTCTGCCACCACTTTACCCCCAGCCGACCTTCCAACACCAAGCTGGTTAGTAATGGCCCTATAGCAGTCTGGTGAAGCCAGCTTCCAGACAGGTATAATAACCCGCTTCTGGGCTGGCGTGGCCTGCCTCATGCATGTCTTTGTGCTGGAGGGTCGGGGCAAGCTGCTCACAAACTGCATGGTGATGTGATCCCACCAGTCCGTGTTTGTGGCCCTGCTCCAGCAGCAGCTATGCCAAGAGTTGTGAGCAGCATCAGCCATGTCTGTGTCCTCCTCCTGCTCCATCATTAGCTCTTTGGTGGGCCAGAAAATGCTGCCGGGACATCCACTGGAGTCTCATGGAAGTTCTGACCGTTTCCTGAAACAGGAGTGACAGTGCAAGCAAGACAAGTTCTTCAAATGCACCTCCTCCGTGTTGCTGCCTTCAGTTGCTGGGACAGTGCAGATCAAAATGTCAAGTCAGCAGGATCTGTTGGTGGCTGTTCAAACTTCCTGTAATGGCCGGGGTGGACAGTCAAGTTTTTCCACACAGAGTTAGAGCAGCCACATTTTGGGAGGGAACTAGGGAGTCTGAGGCAGTGGTGGATTAGCCACTGGGCCAACAGGGCCTGTGCTCAGGGGCCCCGGCCACTGGGCGGGCCCAGAAAAATGGCTCCCCCGCGTCTGATCCACCTGCCCAACATCCCCGTGCCCCAACCCCAGGCATGTCAGGTGGGGGGGTGGGGCAAGCCCCTGCACCCTGACTCCATTTCCCCGGCACCTAGTTTTGAAAGGCTTGGCTTAATTGTCTGCAAATGTGTATTGCTGTGTGTGAGTGTGTGTGTGTGTGTGTGAGAGAGAGAGAGAGAGACAGACAGACAGACAGAACCAAGTACTTTTAAGATACAGAACTCTTGCCTCTTACTTTTAAACTCCAGCAAACCAGCTGCCTCCAGTGTACCACCAGCATCAGGCCTGTACATCGTATATGGTGGGGTAAACACAGGGGGTCTCCTTAGCATTCACACGCATTAGCTCTTCTGTATCGTGTGATAGTCCAGGGCTGCCTATTCAATAAGGATCTGACTCTGAACTGAATGCTTCTCCATCTGGCCTTGAGTCACTCCTGTGCCAGCCCACTTGCTTCATTGGGGTTGTGCAGGTAAAACTGGGCTATTCACACCTTGCACCCTCCTCAAGTTTCTGAACATAAAACTAGATTCACTTTTGCCCTGGCTTACTTTTCCTGGGCCAGGCTGGGGCTGAAGCTGGCACTAACACACCCTCTTCTCTCTGCTCCCACTGGCAGGAAGTGCCCTGAAGGATATATGTGTATGAAAGCAGGAAGGAATCCGAACTATGGCTACACCAGCTATGATACTTTTAGCTGGGCTTTCCTTTCTCTCTTCCGCCTCATGACTCAGGACTATTGGGAGAATCTCTTCCAGCTGGTGAGCCCTTTCTTTCCTTTTATCTGGGTTTTCCCACTGGCAAAGGCAAGAGCTTGCATTCGATTGCACGTCCCCCTTCACGTGGCAGGGGTCCTTTGAATTAAAGGTCATTGTGTTTTTTTTTAATTTCCTCTTGTTTTGTGTGTGGTGATGGAGGGTCCAGCCCATCTGTGGGCTGGGAAATCTAAAACGTGCCTCTGGTCACTTGGTCACTCAGTGTAAAGCACGTGGGAGCTTGTTGCTTATTGATATTCATCTGAAAACATCTGGGCTGGAAGGGAGCACCCGGCTGAGTGCAATGGGGCATATTTTCCATGGAGCTGGGCCTGATGTAACCAGTCCACACGATACAGTTGACAACAGACATAATCACAATCCCCTAAATAAGTCCCTCCCAGGCACATTGGGAGCTGGAACTGCTGGCGCTGAAGGACTCACAGCTTGTGGGAATAGCAGGTCCTCTATCTTCTCTGTTGGGGCATCACTAGAGGGCAAGATCACACAGGTATACTCACGTTCTACTGAGCCTGCCAGTTTGTATCCATACCGAGAGTCTGAGACCTCCCAGGGCCAGGGGCATTTGGATGAGCCTGTTGTGATGATCAGAGTCTGCTGTCCAGATCCAGGTTCGGCTTCTCAGCCCCTCAGGAGCGTGAGGATCTGTGGTTTTCATTCACGGCAATCCCTCAGGCTCCTCTGCTGTAATTGTGGTGGAAGCACCATGCATGCCATCCCAGTGCGCACGCCGGAGGAGAGCCCTGTTGTGCTGACGCCTCTGGGGACTGTAGTATAACTCACAACCCACTGACACTCACCACAGCACGAGCAATGAGGGGAAGGCTAGCTGGGAGTAAGGCCCTCTCAGTTATGTGAGGAGAAGGTGACTCAAAGCCACGCCCATCACTGGGAAGAGGCACTAAGGTAGCCTAGCAATGAGAGAGTAAATAGACTAGTGGTCTGACCACCTGGGATGGAATGTGCCTCTTCTTTCCACAGACCCTCCGCGCCGCTGGGAAAACATACATGATCTTCTTTGTGGTGGTTATATTCCTTGGTTCCTTCTACCTCATCAACCTGATCCTGGCTGTTGTAGCAATGGCCTACGCCGAGCAGAACGATGCTACCATGCTGGAGGAGCAGCAGAGAGAGGCAGAGTTTCAGCAGCTCCTGGAGCAGCTGAAGAAGCATCAGGAGGAACAAGAGAAACTGGTCAGTCCTACGGCGGCCTGGCTGCCATGGGGATTGGGAGCACTAAGAATGTGGGGCTGGAGTCTAGGTCTGTACTGAAGCTGGGTGCGAGCTGCTCAGACCGGGTCAACAGGGCAGGGCTGGAACTAGTGCCAGAGTGGACACTGCATCTCGGGCTGCCAAGTGTAGGGGGTTGGGTGGGAAGGATCAAAGTAAGGGGGCACCGAGGGGAAGGGAAGATGAGGAAGGGGGGAGAGGGAGAAGCCCACTGGGCAGAAGAGCGAGGTCAGCCAGTGGCAGTGGTCGGGAGGGGTGGGATTACAGGGAATTAACAGCCAATGTCAGCCCAGAAAATGAGACAAAAGATCCAGGCTCCGGGGTCCTCCACTGAAGCTAAGGAGCCCCCCGCATGACAGAGGACGTGGTGCAAATGTGGATCAGAAGAAGCCTGGCAGTTCTGTGTGGCCATTCTCTGCCGGAGCTGGGAGGAGCTTGCGGGGCTGGGCTGAAGTCCCCAAGCCCTCATGCCTCCTTTCTCAAAGCAGCCAGTGCCAGGCAGACCTGAAGGAGGTAAATTAGGGATGTCCAGTCCCACCTTCTCCCACGTCCCCATTGGACCCACCCCTGGGCACCAGGCCCAGCAGCCTCAGGGTCCTGCCCACATCGTAAGTAGCAGCTGGGAAGGGCCTTCACAGCCTTCTGGCACTATCCTTCACTCCGCTCTGTAATGCAGCCTCTCGGGCTCCGATCCTGGGCTGTGGGGTTGCCAGTTTTGGTTGGATATGTTCCTGGAGGTTTCATCACATGACATAATCTTTCATTAAAGATTCATCTTTAATTTCTGGAGACTCCAGGACAATCCCGGAGGGTTGGCAACCTTACTGGCTGCACTGTGGCTGCTCTGCCCTGAGCAGCTTCTAAGCCCCCGCTCCCTGCAGCTGGCCATGGGTGTGTGGCCAGAGCAATAGGGGTGTGGCCGAGGCATCCCCACATCCTGGTCCTGTCGGGCATTGCAGCAGGTGCAAGTTAAGTGACCCTCAGGCAGGTCTATCTTACACTGAAGGAATGGTCCAGGACCTGGGGGCGGGGAGGTGGCTTAAGGCCACGTTTGCAACCCCTGTCCTCTGTTGTGTCAAGGGCTCCTTAGCTGCAGCTGAGGATCCTGCAGCCTGGATCTCTTGTCTCATTTGCTGTGTTGCTGTTGGCTGTTACTTCCCACCACCCCCTACCACTGCTACTGGCTCAGTTCACTCTTCTGCCCGGTGGGCCTCTCTCCCTCCCATCTTCCTCATCTTCCCTTCCCCTCGGTGACCCCATCCCTTCATCCACTCCCTCTCTTATTCCTCCAGGCGTTAACTATTAGCTGTGTTGCAGAAGCGCCTCAAGGCCCGGACTGAGCCAAGGGCCCCAATGTGCTGCCCAGTGCAGCAGTCTGGGAGCTGACCTTGTTCGTGAAGACAGAGGCAAAAAAAGCATTGAGTACATTAGCTTTTCCCACATCCTCAGTCACTAGGTTTGCCTCCCTCATTCAGTAAGGGGCCCACACTTTTCTTGACTTTCTTCTTGTTGCTAACATACCTGAAGAAACCCTTCTTGTTACTCTTAACATCTCTTGCTAGCTGCAACTCCAGGTGTGATTTGGCCTTTCTGATTTCATTCCTGCATGCCCGAGCAATATTTTTATACTCCTCCCTGGTCATTTGACCAATCTTCCACTTCTTGTAAGCTTCTTTTTTGTGTTTAAGATCAGCAAGGATTTCACTTTAAGCCAAGCTGGTCACCTGCCATATTTACTATTCTTTCTACACATCGGGATGGTTTGTTCCTGTAACCTCAATAAGGATTCTTTAAAATACAGCCAGCTCCCCTGGACTCCTTTCCCCCTCATTTTATTGTCCCAGGGGATCCTGCCCATCAGTTCCCGGAGGGAGTCAAAGTCTGCTTTTGTGAAGTCCATGGTCCGTATTCTGCTGCTCTCCTTTCTTCCTTGTGTCAGGATCCTGAACTCTACCATCTCATGGTCACTGCCTGCCAGGTTCCCATCCGCTTTTGCTTCCCCTACTAATTCTTCCCTGTTTGTGAGCAGCAGGTCAAGAAGAGCTCTGCCCCTAGTTGGTTCCTCCAGCACTTGCACCAGGAAATTGTCCCCTACACTTTCCAAAAACTTCTTGGATTGTCTGTGCACCACCGTATTGCTCTCCCAGCAGATATCAGGGTGATTAAAGTCTCTCATGAGAACCAGGGAATTGCGATCTAGCAACTTCCATTAGTTGCCAGAAGAAAGCCTCATCTATGTCATCCCCCTGGTCTGGTGGTCTCTAGCACACTCCCACCACGACATCACCCTTGTTGCTCACACTTCTAAACTTAATCCAGAGACTCTCAGGTTTTTCTGCAGTTTTATACCAGAGCTCTGAGCAGTCATACTGCTCTCTTACATACAATGCAACTCCCCCACCTTTTCTGCCCTGCCTGTCCTTCCTGAACAGTTTATATCCATCCATGACAGTACTCCAGTCATGTGAGTTATCCCACCAAGTCTCTGTTATTCCAATCACATCATAATTCCTTGACTGTGCCAGGACTTCCAGTTCTCCCTGCTTGTTTCCCAGGCTTCTTGTATTTGTGTATAGGCACTTGAGATAACTCGCTGATCATCCCGATTTCTCAGTATGAGGCAGGAGCCCTCCCGTCTTGCGCTCTCCTGCTCATGCTTCCTCCCGGTATCCCACTTCCCCACTTGCCTCAGGGCTTTGGTCTCCTTCCACCTCCCTAGGTAACCCATTCCAGTGCTTCATCACCTTCCTAGTGAAATAGTGTTTCCTAATATCCAACCTAGGCCTCCCCCACTGCAACTTGAGACCATTGCTTCTTGTTCTGTCATCTGCCACCACTGAGAACAGCCTAGCTCCATCCTCCTTGGAACCCCCCTTCAGGTAGTTGAAGGCTGCTATCAAATCCCCCCTCACTCTTCTCTTCTACAGACTAAATAACCCCAGTTCCCTTAACTTCTCCTCGTAAGTCATGTGTCCCAGCCCCCTAATCGTTTTCATTGTCCTCCGCTGGACTCTCTCCAGTTTGTCCATATCCCTTCTGTAGTGGGGGGACAAAAACTGGACACAATACTCCAGGTGTGGCCTCGCCAGTGCCAAATAGAGGGGAATAATCACTTCCCTTGATCTGCTGGCAATGCCACTACTTATACAGCCCAAAATGCCATTGGCCTTCTTGGCAACAAGGGCACACTGCTGACTCATATCCAGCTTCTCGTCCACTGTAATCCTCAGGTCCTTTTCTGCAGAACTGCTGCTTCGCCAGTCAGTCCCCAGCCCATAGCAGTGCATGGGATTCTTCCGTCCTAAGTGCAGGACTCTGCACTTGTCCTTGTTGAACCACATCAGATTTCTTTTGGCCCAATCCTCCAATTTGTCTAGGTCACTCTGCTTTGAGTTTGGTTTGCTTTGAGCTGAGAATGTGCTGAGAGGGGAGAACTGTTTGCCTACAGCGGTAGCTCTGAGGCCCCGAGGAGAAAAGACATGTCAGCAGTGGGAGAGGCTGCACCATTTCCCTTCCCCAAGGAGATAACTCTGGTAGCTGCTACCCATGTCCCTTCCCGTGTGGAGCTGACAGGCAGGCAGCATGGGCTGTGTCACTTCCAAGGCGCATCCTGACCCATTTTCATGAGGAAAGACTAAGCATTAAGCAAAGAGAAATGGGTCATCAAACCATTGCCTCAATCTCAGCAGAAAGAGTCCCTCCCCTCCCCCCTACCACACACACTGCGTCCCACTGAGGAAGCTCCCACCACACAAGTCTCTTGTTTCTTTGCAGTTACGAGACCGTAAATCAAGTGGCATCTCCCAGAGCAGCAGTGCATTGAACAAGAAGATGGGGGACTCTGCCCCAGCTGCAGCTGACAACCAAGGCAAATCCAAAGACTGCAACGGGCGAGTCATTGCCAGTGTCGTGCTGGAGCGCTCAGCGACAGTTGAGGAAGTATATACTTGTTATGTTTCGTCTCTCTGGTGCTGTCTGTGCATGGGACGCTGTATTCATCTCTGCACTGCTGCAGAGCCCAGCAGAGGGACCAAATAGGGAGAGTTTGGACTTGTCTGTCCTGGGGCTGCTGGGAGCCACAGTCCGAGGCCTTCTCCAACTTGTTCTGCTTGCTGCAATGGCTGTGATGGACTGTTACAGCCCAGCAGAACATCTGGGGCTAACACTCCAGCCATGCCCTGTCCTGTCCCCAGGCCCCTGCAATCTTGGCCAGGTCCCTCGGGCCAGAGGGGATTCCCTGAGTGGGGGAAGGGCCTGGCCTCAAGCTGCTTCTCATCCCTTTTTCCCCAGTGGAGCTGGAGAGGTTAGGGACGGTCTAGATAATCCTTAGTCCTGCCCTGAGTGCAGGGGACTGGGCTAGATGACCTCTCAAGGTCCCTTCCAGTCCGAGTCTCTGATTCTTTGAGAGTCTGCCTGGTGCCTGTGAATTTGCCCCAGTGACTCTCCTGCACCCACGGGATGAACTCTGCTCTTGGGCTCAGGAGAATGATTCCCATCGAGCTGATTTCAGCAGGAGCCCCGTCCACTTGTCACAGGTGAAATGAGAGCGTAACAGTTCACAGGAGAGGGAGGGGGGAAGAGGACCACACCTGACTCCCTTCCACTCACAGAGAATCCCGCTCTGATGCACATGGTGGAGAGGGGCGAGCCTCAGTGTAACTGGTGTCCCGGCCCCAGGAAGCCCGCCGGCCCCAGGTGTAATTCACAGGGCGGTGGGAACTACTTTAACCAACATTTTCTTACCCTCCCCGTGTCGGCTGCTTTTCCTGCTGCACCCTGTTTGCGGGCCCCTGAGTGTGTGAGTTCCATCTGCACTGCAGCTGGAGGTCTAGGTCCCAGCTCACATTCACAGACATGTGCCAGCTCTGATCAAACTAGTGTGCTAAAAATAGCAGAGTAGCTGCCGTGCTACAAGCAGTAGGTGGGCCTTGCCGCCCAAGTATGTGCCAAAGAATGCGGCGGCTACACGGCCGTGTTGAGTGCACTAGCGCGATCAAAGCGAGGGCCTGTCTGTCTGCCCACCCTGGGAATCACACTTCCAACTTCAGTGAAGACATACAACTCCCTTAGATTCTTCTGTGCCCCTTTGGGATGAGGAACCTGTTGGAAACAACCTTCCCTCCACAGTCTGCTTTGCAGATCTCAGCTCATGGGCCAGCTCCAATCACTTCCCTTTTATACGGCTTTCAGCCTAGGACATCCCTCAGGGGACTAATGACCTGCCTTTACTGCAGCCATAGAGTCATCTGATGGTTTAAGGAGCTTCCCACCGTAGCCCCAGACCCATCTGGTTGTTACCTGCCTAGTTCTTCCTTTTAGTACAGCCCAGGCTGTGCCATGAGGACCCATGTGATTATTATGCTGCCCTCACTCTAAATGCGTTTAACGGACTCCTGTGACCCATGTTCTCATATTATGACCTGCTCTCCTTTTTGTAGCCAAGTCCTGTGGATAAGCAAGACAAGTCGGATCCTGATCACCTGCTAGCGGGCGGCCAAAACGGGCCTGGTCTCCAGCAGAGGGCAGATAGCGCAGTCAGCATGATCTCTAACACCATGGAAGGTAGATTCCTGCCCTGATAAAGAAGGGGCTGCGCTGGGTACTGTTCAACACGAAAATGCCAAGCCGAGGACACGCTCCCATGTGCAGCAGAGAGCTCTGTATGGATTGACTGTAGCGCTGACAATCAGTGTCAAATCCATAAAGGCTCTGAGAAGCAAAAAGGATTTTCAGGACAAATGTCGCTTAATATAAACCAGAGAATAGGAACATAGGATTGGAAGGGACCTGTCGGGTCACTAAGTGCGGGCCCTCACTATTGCACGCAACCTGTCATATCATTCTGCTCATAAACTTAGCAAACTCCATCTTAACACTAGTGAGGTTGGCTCCCCCCACTGTGCCCACTGGGGGGCTGTGCCAGAACCTTCCTCCTTGGATGGTTAGAAACCTTCTTCTAATTTCTAGCCTAAATTTATTCCCAGCCAGTTTTCTCCCCTTTAGTTCTTGTGCCAACGTTTCCCCCCTCACCCCCCACAAGGTTCGCTATCAACACAATTCAGTGCTACCCCAACTCCAATCTAGCTATGCTATGCTGTTCCCCTCTTCCCCATCCTTTGTCTGCTGCTTGTCTTAGATTGTAAGACTGTTTAGTATAGGTCCAGTCCCCTCTAGTGCCTGGTCCGCGAAGTAGCTGCTCAAGGAGTAGCTCCTAGGTGACAGTGTTGCATGCTCTCCACATGAAAAGCGTGCTTTCAATCCCTGCTGATAACCTGTGAACAGTGTTTGTTGCCCAAGGCCTTTGAGGCAGAAGTTGTGTATTTTGGTGGCTGTGGCCAGGGCTCTTCAGGTTGTGGGCACACTGCAGGATTCCAAAGAGATGATAAAATGAGCAAAGCAAGATTGCAAACTGTCATGATATCACTTCAAACCCCAGATTCATCTCTTAGCTCCTGGTCGCCTGGTTCCATGGCTGGGCCCACATGGGACATTTTTCTTAACTCAAGTAGGATGTCCCCTAGACTCCTTGGCAACGATTTGCGTTATGGACCCAGCCAGAGATGCTGTTCAGTCTTTGTATCAAGTGGGGCCAGGAGTGATTCTGTGACTTCCCAAATAAAAACACACTCTATTCATTTACTGATTTGTCCTCCTGGCTATAACATGTCTCTTTGATGCCAGCCCTTATCCAATCCCATCTGTGAACACAAATATGAAAGCTGCAAGCTGATCCAGCATAGGGACTGTCAGCTCGGGCATTCCAGCTGACCCCAGCTGCACTGGGGGCAGGCCCCATTAAGATAGCCAAGATCTGAAGAGCAGGAAAGGTTTGATAGACCAGGAATAGTTTATTCATTGTCTCCTTGACCTTTCTAGTCCTCTTTGATTTAGTGGATCAGCTGCATCTCCCCTGGATCTGTTCCATCAGAGATGCAGCTGTTCAACAATAATTGGGGCTGGGATATACAAAGAGACCCAAGGGAGTTAGGCACTCAGTTGCAGTGGCTGTCTCAGATTGTAAGCCCATTAGGGCAGGGACCACCTGTTTGTTCAGCACATTGCACAATAGGCTTCAGGGCCAGGAGTGGAGCTCCTAGTTGCTACGGTAATACAACTAAATATATAAATAACCATTTCAGTGGGATTCAGGTACCAAACTCTCGGCTAATTTGAAAGCCCCAGCTTAGATCAGCTGCATTTTTGAATATCAGCCCAGCCAAGCCGGTTTCCCACACTTTTCTCCACCAAGTTGCTTTGCTGTGCTGCAGTGAGAAATGTCACGTCCTGGACAGGAGCAGACCGGCATCTGCCGGTGGGTTTGCATACAGCCTAATGAACACATTCTTGAGGACGAAGGCAATGCCTGTGTCCCGCAGATGCCTGTGTTCCTGTTACACCTTCGTGACACCTACCGCATCTGTGTGTCCCAAACGGTCCTTTACACAACCATAATAAAGAGTTTGGCACCCTTTTGCACCCACTCTATGCTTAGCGGCCCAATGCACTGGTCTTGTTGCCAGCGCTAGGCTGGATCAAGCCTCCTCAGCCAAGCTCCTGTCTGTTGACTTAGCATGTGACTCTTCTCCGGAGGCACAAGGGCGATGACATGGGGTCTTTGTCTCTTGTTTTCAGAGCTAGAGGAAGCTCGCCAGAAGTGTCCACCCTGGTGGTATAAATTCGCCCAGACATTCCTGGTCTGGGACTGCTGCCCCCTCTGGCTGAAGCTGAAGGCGTTTATACGGCTGATTGTGATGGACCCGTTTGTCGACCTGGGGATCACAATCTGCATTGTGCTCAACACGCTGTTCATGGCCATGGAGCACTACCCAATGACCGAAGAGTTTGAGAACGTGCTGAGTGTGGGCAACCTGGTAGGAAATTGCCTGGCTTTGATTTTTCCATTGATCACCCTTTACAGCTCTGCTCCAGAGCTCAGTGAGGGACCTATGAGCAGTGACCACAGGCGTGTGAACAACCCCCTGCCGTACTGCAGGGACGGTGCTGAGCAGGGTTGGATCGCAGCATGACTGCATCAACTCAAGGAAAGCTACCACGAGGGGCAGAAGGGAGCCAGAGGACCAGGAGCCGCCCCCGTTTCTCCTGCTGGAGCTTCCCTGGAGAAGCTCACGTGGCCTGACACCTCCTTGTCAGCCCTGAGGCATGTGCAGCCTGGGGGGATCACAGCCCCACAGATGGGTCCCAGCCCACTGTAGGGATCCTGGTCAGAAAGAGCACTGTCAGGGTGGGCAATTCCAAGTGAAGACCCCAGACAGCCAGGCTGTCAATCAAGGCACAGCCCCGAGGACAGGTCCTGCCAGCCTGTTCTCTGCCCTGGCAAATCCTGGGATGTCAGACCCCGGCCTCACTTGTTACCCAGCTCATGTGGCTGTGCAGGTGGGATTTTCCAAGGAGTCAAAAGGAGATAGGCACCCAAATCCCACTGGAATCTGTGAAGTAAGCATCTAACTCCTGTTGGCTCCCTGGAAAACCCTAGCCTAAGGAGACTCCGTATTTGTCTCCTAGCTGTGATCTCCTCCCCAGCAAAGCCAGAGTCTCAGCAGAAGCAGCTTCTGTTTCCATGTTGCGAGGTGTCCCCATGGCCCAGGGTGGCAAAATGATGATTTCATTCCCTTGTGTCTTCTGAATTGCGTATTTTCTCCTCACTGGGCTGCACAGGGCCATTTGAACTCTTGCATCTGGACACGGGACCCTCTTAGCTGTCAGCAGAAGCAGGAGACTCCAAGGGCACCTTGCTGGGTGTGGGGGGGGGGCCCTGCTGAGGGGCAAATGTTAACTTTCCTGTAGCTCTTTAGAGACCATGGGAACGTGCCACACAATTACCATCCCACCTGTGAATTTCACTGGGGCATGGCCCCAGTCCCCACCAAATTGCTAACTCCTCTTGGCTCCCCTGAACACCCCAGGTTAAAATGTTTCCATATAGCAGAGGATGCATGTGTCACCCACCCATGTTCTCACATACTCCTTAAGAGGCCAGTGAAGGCCCATCATTTTAAAGGGGGCTACTGATCCTGGTGGCCCTGCAGCCCACTCATGAGGGTGTGGTACCGGTGTCCCTTTGCGCCTGATCTGCAGAGCAGGTCAGTCTGTTACAGCCCTTTGTTTGTCTTGGCAAACCCAGACAAAGTGGGGACCTCAAGAGCTGTCCCAGCTGACGCTAAAGAGCTGGGATGTAGCAGACTCATTTCCTCTGTGGATCGGGCACAGATGGGGAACTGTCAGGCATATGCACCACCATTTCTGGGAGCCCACCTTGAACTCAGAGTGATGCTCAAGTGTGATGCTCGGAGGTGCTGAGTGCCTGCAGCCCCACAAATGCCCTGGGGTCTGCATGTGCACCACTCTTTGGAGAATCAGGTTCTAGGCAGCCAGATTGGAGGCCACTTTTGGAAATGCTGCAGCCTCAATAAACAGCCTGGAAGCTGGACCCTGGCTCTCTGGGCATGGCGCAGCACACCACAGCTCCCAGCTCATGCAGGGCTCAAGAGACCAGCCCCGGAAATCGATTCAAAACTGAGGGGCAGGGTGGCGAGAACAGCGTCCAAATGTGACTGTAAGGGCAGACTCCCTGGGAACTTCCAGCTCCAGGCAGAAGGAGGGGAAGGGAGCACCAGGCAGGAGGAGGAAGAACGAGTGGTGAGATAGGAGGCTGGTGTTGGAGAGAGGGAAGCAGGAGCAGGTGGAGTGGAGATGGAAGAAGACCGAGCTGTGCTGGCTGAGAAGGTTGTGAGGTTGATGCCGAAGGCGAGAGAGGGCCAGGTGCCTGAGAGAATGGGGCACAGCTGAGTGGCACAGCCAGGGGGCTGAAGGAAACATCATCTGGGGTTGAGAGTGAGGAAGAGACCCTCCCAAAACAGCAAAGCAATGAGGAGCCAGCGCGGTGTGAGTGTGACACTGGGTCTGGCTACACGGCATTTGGGGCAGGCGGGCAGGACAGGCAGACAGGCCCAGCTAGATCAGGTGAAGCTGCAGCAGCTCTGGCTGTACGAGCCCAGCCCAGACCCTGGGCAGCTGGCCCACGCTAAGGCCTGCACTGCCGTGGCTTCACTGCTGTTGGGCTACGCATGCTGCAGTCACACACACCCCGTTGCAAGGTAGCCATGTCCTGTACGTGTGTCACTGCAAAGCATGCATTAGCCCCCCTCCCTGCCCAGTGGCTTTCAGCGTGAGCAGAACGGGGCTGCGTTAGGTGCTACATGGCAGAGGCAAGCACCCAGCAATTCTTGTTGTCACCTTGCCGTAAGATGGGGGGAAGCCAAAGGGAACTGGGGTGAATATCTACCTGTTTCCCTTTGTGTGCACAACCCTTGCCATCTCTCCCCCCAGAGCAGACTGTGCAGTCCAGGCACTCTCTCTCCCTGGCTCTCCCTCCATGCAGGGGACCCAGTATTTCATGACTTCACTCCAATTCCCTTTGCATTTGAACATAAAGCATGCCCCTTCCCTCCCATGGCTAGGCTAGTCTCCCTCTCAGAGCCTCTGCGCATAGCTACTGAACGGACATGGAGCGGGGGCCAGCGGCCCTAGGCAGAATGACGCTAGTCACATACCGGCTTTGTATCTGATTTCATTCAGGAAATACAAGGGGATTAATAGACTATTGGGTTTAGCACAGTCTATCCACAAAATCAGCTCTGGCTTTTCCTTTAGTCTATTTACAATCCTCCTGTAGAATTTAAATCCACGAGGACAGTGGGGGTCGGGGGGAGGCAGAGAGCCCTGCCAGTGCCTTCCCCAGGCAGGGCTGAGCATGCAGAGAGAGTGAGCATGCTCCCCAATGGCCTAAGCATCCATATTGCTTCTGCCAAGCACCCACCCGGCCTTGCCCCTGCCTTCCACCTCAGGCAGGTCAGTCGTGCCATGGGAGCCCAGCGATTCAGACCATTCTCCCAAGGATAAGGCCTCAGCACATTTGCAAACCGCTTGCCCGCAGCAGCAGAGAAAGTTGCGACCCTGCTACAGACCAAAGCAGGGTCAGACAAGAAGCCTGCCAGGGACCCTAGCTGCCCCCCACTCTCTCCCCTCCCATCCTGCTCTCCCCAGCCCAGACCTTATGGAACTCCAGTGAAGGCTGGTCCATGGATTCCGAGGTGGGGGAGCATGGCATGAAGCCAGCTCTCCCACCCGCTGGTGGATTGCCCACGGGAGTTACATACAGCATGTGCCTAGACTCTAGGCACAGACGTGACTTTGTGGGTCATGACTGTAAGTTGGAGAGTTGGAATAAAACCTCTTCCTGCTGTAGACACTTGGGATGAGGAGGAGCAGCTCCCGACATGGGGCGGAAACCAGGTACTGAGCATGAGCAGAAAGGCTAGCTATCCCACTAGCCCTTCAGAGACGGGTTCGCCAATTTAAACCTATCAGAGATAGCTTCTCCCTGAGACCCAGCCTCATGCAGCTGGATTCTCAGAGCTCAGTTACCAAAATCAGTGGCCAGCTTTGCCAGAGCTCAGCACACTGGGGCACGGAACTCTTTTGAAAGAGGCCTGGCCCATGGTGACGATAATGTTTGCCACTATTTGAGTGCCAAACTCAGTCAGAACTGTAAGGGAAAGTGTTTGTCTCCTGCTCAGAAAGCGGCTGAATGGATTCCACAAGACCCACTCTCCCACCCCTTCCCAGCAAACTCCCTTTTGGACTGAGCCCAGGCAGAATCTCTGAAGAAAACCTTGTGGGGGAGAGAGGAAAGGGAGTTAGAATGAAGAGACCTTCTCATTGGGCTTGCATGATCATCTTGTCTGACCTCCTGCCTAGCACAGACCAGAGGATTTCACCCAGGGATTCCTGCACCTGGCCCAGTCCCCTGTGGCTGGACGAGACAATATGATTAGAATCAGTCTGGCCAGTGAGGAGATGAAGCCCAGCAGGAGTCAAATACAAATGGAAACTAAAGTCAGCAAAACGAGCATTGCTGAGCTGAACACGTGTCATGTTTGTAACCTACCATCAGCCCAGCTCTGCACACCCAGAACTTGGGGCCATGAAATGCAAACACTTGGAGTAGGTGGCTAATTGTCACATAACTGCTACTGTGCTGCGGTAATGCGATAATGCAGAGCATCGTTATTGTCCCAATAAGACAGTAATGTGTAAAAGCCAGATCACCTTACCCAGCAGCCAACCTCAGGGGGAGTGACAGAGGCAAAGCGCTGGAAGGGACCCCTGGGTTTCCTCCTGAGTTGAAAGTAACTTGAGGGTGCTACTTGGTCAACTGGATTTTATTTTGTTGTGACAGCACCCCCCCATGCCAAGTATTTCTGAAGGCGATTGGTGGCAAAAGCATTCACATGGGGCTCACAAACAATCTTTCCCCCGTTCCCAGTCAGCCTAGAGCTGCCGCATAGCAACCTTCGTTCAGGGTCTCCTGGAGCCTGCTGCACTCCCACACGACTTCCAGCAAAAGAACTCCAGGGCACTCAGTCTCTCTGGGCTTCCAGGAAGAGAATTCCAAGACTCTGCGTCTCCTGAGGCTCCTGGACTATCTGCTTTAGTTTCATGTTTCCTGTGCCGTTTTGTCGTCTGGTGCTGTCATGCCTGGTGCGTGACACCTCATGATCTGCCGTTTAGGGCATGTCTACCCTGCACTCGGGTGTGGTGCACGGCGTGTAGACATATCTGAGCTAGCTTTGTCTGAGTGACACGAGCAGTGCAGTTGCAGCAGCATGAACTGTGGCTCTACCAGGGTGCTGGGTGAGCAGGGGTAGCCCATGCACCCTCCATGCTGCCACAGCTTCACTGCTATTCTCACCTGCGGTAGCTTTCATCTAGTTAGAGAACATACCAATGGCCACACTGGCTCAGACCAATGGTCCATCTAGCCCAGTATCCTGTCTGCCGCCAGGAGGCAGAGGCAGATGCTTCAGAGGGAGTGAACAGAACAGGGCAATTACAAGTGATCCATCTGCTGTCATGCACGCCCAGCGTCTGGCAGTCAGAGGTTAGGGACCCCAGAGCATGGGGTTGCATCCCTGCCCATCCTGGCTAACAGCCATTGATGGGCCTATCCTCCATGAGCTTACCTAGCTCTTTTTTGAACTCAGTTACACTTTGAGCCTTCACAACAGCCCCTGGCAAAGCTAGATCAAAGCTGGCTTGTGTATGTCCATGCATGCTGCAGTCGCACCTCCCAACGGCAGTGCAGACAGACTCTCACCAAACTTGCAGCTCTTTAAGCCCCTTTTTGCCCTCCCAGCTCTGGGCTGCTCTGGAAGCGACCAGCCCCCAGTGTAACTCACCCCGGAGGTCTGCTGTAAGTTACCTCTGCCCTGCCTGGGCTGCCTCTGAGGAGCTCTGCCATTGCTCAGAATCCCCACAGCGCTGTGTGCTCTGGCCCTGCCACTGGCCCGCCCCCACTGCCAGGGACCGATGGCAGTCTTAGCCAGTGTCCGCGTGGGGGGAACTGTTCCCAGGCTGGCCAAGGGCCAAGGGGCTGTCGCAGGACGGAGCCTCCCCTGCGCTGTTTCTATGCCCTCAGACCTGCCAGAACGTAACCCTGCTTTCCTGCCCATGTGTGAGGGCGAGCCTATGGCGAGCCCTGTGATCTCTATCGTAACTGGGAACAGGGTGGGCGAGGGCTGGCCCAGTCCTGCCTTGTCCAGCACACCCCAAAACCAGCCCGGAGGCCATGCAGGAGATGGCCATGAGCCCGCACTGTCACACAGAGTCGGGGGAGCTGCAGCAGTGCCTGTAGTGTTGACCGTACACCCTGACAGGAAAGGCACTGAATGTCCATGTGATGGGTGGTCAGTGCTGGGGGCCAGGGCGCATGGCATTATGGTCCCAAGCCAGTAACTTTGGATCAGGCCCTCTGGTGCTGTGGCATGAACTCAGTCGGCTGCCCACTGCTGCTTTCTATGCCCGGGGGGGCTCTGGTGCTAAATCCCCCTTGGGCCCATCCCCTCCCTCGCGGGACTGTGACGCGCTGATTGTGTGATGAGCACTAACGGGGTCTGTTTTCAAAGGTCTTCACTGGGATCTTCACCGCGGAGATGGTGCTAAAGCTCATAGCCCTGGATCCCTACGATTACTTCCAGCAGGGGTGGAACATATTTGACAGCATCATTGTCACCCTGAGCTTGGTGGAGCTGGGCCTGGCCAATGTGCAGGGGCTCTCTGTGCTCCGATCCTTCCGCCTGGTAGGTTGCCCTGTGGCTCTGCTGTGCTGAGGGGCTTCATGGCAAGTGCCATACCCAGAGAAGGGTCATTTCTAACTCCCGGGTGGTGACGGTCACTGAATCACGTTGGGTTCAAAGATCAGGCTGATGCAGCCCGGGTTGAATGTTCCGCATGTCCGGGGGAGCTGTTAGCATGGCAGATGCGAGGAAGGCATGTCTGTACTGTCCATTTTAGATGAAATGGCAACAGCAGCTCCCCTAGTCTTACTGGGGCAGTAGCTAAACTCACAGGGACATCCGCATTCCCTCTGAGCTAATATAGGAACAGCCAGGCTGGATCAGAGCCAAGGTCAGTCCAGCCCAATGTCCTGTCTCTGTCAGAGGCCAGCACCAGAAGCTATAGAGAAAGATGCAGGAAACCGTGCAGAAGGTAGTTAGCTATCTGCCCCATGACAGTTTCCTCCTAACCCGCAATGGTTTCAGGTTGGGTTAGCCGTGGAAGCTAGAAGTTTCATACCCCTTCCAAAACACTTATGTTCCTAGTATTTACTACTATCACTCTGGATACTATCTGAATGCTGTCACTCAGAATCCTGCATCCTCTTAATGTCAGTGATATCTTGTGGCAATGAGTTCCACAGGCCAATCGAGGTTTCTGTTTCCACCTCCTTGCAGCTGAGAGTTTTCAAGCTTGCCAAGTCCTGGCCGACCCTCAACATGCTGATAAAGATCATTGGCAACTCTGTGGGCGCTCTGGGAAACCTCACCCTGGTACTGGCCATCATCGTCTTCATCTTTGCCGTGGTGGGCATGCAGCTGTTTGGGAAGAGCTATAAGGAGTACGTGTGCAAGATCTCTCTGGACTGCACGCTGCCCCGCTGGCACATGTACGACTTCTTCCACGCCTTCCTCATCATCTTCCGCATCCTGTGCGGGGAGTGGATCGAGACCATGTGGGACTGCATGGAGGTGGCCGGCCAGCCCATGTGCCTCATTGTCTTCTTGATGGTCATGGTCATCGGGAACCTCGTGGTGAGTCGCTGGCTCGTGGTAGCATCAGTTGATAAAATGGGACCAAAGGGGGAGCAATGGATACTGGGTTAGATGGACCTTTGGTCTGACCTACTATGGCTGTTCTTATGTTCCTATGGTCTTATCTGAAATCCATGTAGGGAAGACACCTGAGCCATCACACACTCACTTTCGGCTCCTCGCCCTCTAGCTGCCCAGCCATCAGTTAGTATTGCTATTAGGATAAACATATCCAAGGCGCCATCCCTACAGGATCTGTGCCCCATTACAGAAGTACATCAGTCCTGCATTATTTATCTTACAGTAGCCCATACGGGCACCAGCTGAGGTTTAGGCCCTATTGTGCTAGGTGCTGTACAAACGCAGAGCAAGAGACAGTCCCTGCTTTGAAGAGTTTACAAACCAAACAAAGAGAGGGAAAGCTAAGGCACAGGGAGACATGACTTGCCAACGTCCCACAGAAAGAACCAGGAATAGAACTTAGGCCTCCATCCCATGCCCACCCCACTGGACCACATCACCCAACTCCTGCCCTGTGCTCCAAGCTCTTTATGTCTAGCAGCACTTGACTGGAGCCATGTTGCAGTGTTGGCTTGTGGGTGAAGGGGCATGGCAATCTCAAGACTGGATGCTTTTCTAGAAGATCTGCTCTAGGAATGTATTCTGGGGCAATCCCCTGGCCTAGGCTATACAGGGTGATCACAGCAGTCCCTTCTGGCCTTGGAATCTAAGGCAGGAGTTTGGGGCATCATCCCCTGGGAGCTGTTTGGGGCATCATACCCTGGCTCAGCTGTTCAGGACCAGCAGTGGATTCCACAGTCCAAGGAATGCCCTGCCTCCCACCTCCTCCGGGTTGCCCCGGGCTCTGTTGATCTCCTTGTCCATGCTGAACAGAGCTTCAGGGGCGGCACACGGGGAGAGGCTGTGTCTCAGAGCACCTGGATTCAGTCCACATACAGATAGGCAAAAGCGCTGGAAGGGGCCTGGCAGCTTGCTGGCACCCCCCATCCAACAGCTGGGTGCACGACAGCTAGGACTGGGGAGTTGTCTAGTCTGTTTTCGTTGGGGGGGATGGTGGACTTTGGGGTAAGGGTGGCTGGACGTGGACTCTGGGGCAGAAAAGAACATCCCATGAGCAGCTCTTCCCTCCCCGCTTCACCCTCCAGGTGAATTTCCAGGCCTTCCTGCCCCTTTTTGAGACCCCTTGTGATGAGGCAGATGAGTGTGCATCCCCGTGTCTATTTCCACCGAGCCCTTTGCCCTGGGTGGTCTCTTTCTGCCTATCTTCACCAAGCTGGGCCTTCCCAGACCATCCCTGTTCTGGTAGGGCACTGAGGTTCCTGGTTCCATCCAACCTGGATGTTTCATTTTGGCCATTTCCCAGCCTCTCCTCTAGCAAAAGCAATGGAGGCTCCATCTGCTCTAAACGCTCTCTCAAGCTGCTGGGCACGTCATATGGCAGGCGGGTGCTGTGCCTGAAAGCTAGGCCTGGATTGTATCCTCTTGGTGTAGCTCACTTCATCAGTTTCCTGCCACTGCAGCGGCCTTCAGCATTGGCTCACCTCAGTCCCTTCTATTCTCTGACTAGGGCACACACTAGCTTAGTCTCCAGTGGACTGTGATACTTTGGTTTAATTTTGGTTGCTGGGTTCAGAATGCAGGTGCTGGGCGGTGTCACTGGCCTGTGATGTATAGGAGGTCAGACTGGATAATCTGGTGGTCCCTTGTGGCCGTAAACTCTGTGATATCCCTGTGACCCAAGGTGCTTAGGGTAGCCCACACTGGAAATGCCAAGGCCAAGGCAGGCTGCAAAAAAGGAGAGCTCATTCCCCCAAAACTGGTGGTTAACACTGTAGTTAAATTCACCAACCAGTCACAGGCAGTGCCCCTGATCCCCCACACTGGTTATCAAAGAATCACACAGCCCCCTTTATTACATTCAAGTCTCTGGCTCGCAATCAGCAAATTGGTTTGGATCTTACCCAAACTACCACGCTGCCCGCCAAGCCTTTAGTATCTAAAACTAAAGGTTTTATTATAAAAGAAAAGAATGAGAAGAGAGTTGTTAAATAGTCAAGCAATCAGATACATACATATGACTTCAGAGTCCACATATCAGGTTCTTAGCAGCATTGGTGAGTTTGCTGGCTTGTAAAGTCCCTCTGGAACATATCCACAGCTTGGATAGGTCTGTCAGTCCTTCATTCAAAGCTTCAGTTTGCAGAGAAGTTACTCCAGAGCTGAGAAGCAGGACTGAAGATGAAATGGAGGTGATGCAGCTGCCTTTTTATATCCTTTGCAAATTGTCATGTGGCTTGTGCATCCTTTGTCCCAAACACAAGCTCACAGCACATGGCATGGAAGAGCACATGCAGTCCCATGTCATGGGCATGTCCTGCTACTCATAGGCATAGCCCCTGGCTTTTCTCAATGGGTTCATTGTACAGCTGATTTCCCCTGATAGGCTATCAAACAGGCTGGATACTGCTGATGCCAATCTGTCTGTGGGTGCGACCCAGCTGCTCAGCACAAGTTTGAGATATCAATATACCACACATATTTATAACTCATGGTACAAAGATGATACGTGCATATAGGATCATAGAATCATAGAAGATTAGAGTTGGAAGAGGCCTCAGGAGGTCCTCTAGTCCAACCCCCTGCTCAAAGCAGGACCAACCCCAACTAAATCATCCCAGGCAGGGCTTTCTTAAGCTGGGCCTTAAAAACCTCTAAGGATGGAGATTCCACCACCTTTCTGTGGAACCCATTCCAGTGCTTCAGCACCCTCACAGGGAAAGAGTTTTTCCTAATATCCAACCTAAACCTCCCCAACTTCAACTTGAGACCATTGCTTCTTGTTCTGTCATTTGCCACCACTGAGAATAGCCGAGCTCCATTCTCTTTGGAACCCCCCTTCAGGTAGTTGAAGGCTGCTATCAAATCCCCCCTCACTCTTCTCTTCTGCAGACTAAATAAGCCCAATTCCCTTAGCCTCACCTTGTAAGTCATGTGCCCCAGCCCCGTAATAATTTTCGTTGCCCTCCACTGGACTCTCTCCAGTTCGTCCACATCTTTTCTGTAGTGGGGGGCCCAAAACTGGATGCAGTACTCCAGATGTGGCCTCACAGTGCCAAACAGAGGAAAATAATCACTTCCCTCGATCTGCTAGCAATGCTCCTATTAATGCAGCCCAGTATGCAGTTAGCCTTCTTGGCAACAAGGGCACACTGTTGACTCATATCCAGCTTCTCATCCACTGTAATCCCCAGGACCTTTTCTGCAGGACTGCCACTTAGCCAGTCGGTCCCTAGTCTGTAGCAGTGCATGGGATTGATTCTTCCATCCTAAGTGCAGGACTCTGCACTTGTCCTTGTTGAACCTCATCAGATTTTTTTTGGCCCAATCCTCCAATTTGTCTAGGTCACTGTAGACCCTATCCCTACCTTCAGCATATCTACTTCTCCCCCCCCCCCCAGTTTAGTGTCATCTGGGAACTTGCTGAGGGTGCAATCTGTCCTATCATCCAGATCATTAATGAAGATCTTGAACAAAACCAGCCCCAGGACCAACTCCTGGGGAACTCCACTTCATACTGGCTGCCAACTAGACATCGAGCCATTGATCACTACCGACTGAGCTTGACAATCTAGCCAGCTTTCTATCCATCTTATAGTCCATTCATCCAATCCATACTTTTTTAACTTGCTGGCAAGAATACTGTGGGAGACCGTGTCAAAAGCTTTTCTAAAGTCAAGATATATCATGTCCACAATTTTCCCCATATCCACAGAGACAGTTATCTCATCATAGAAGGCAATCAGGTTAGTCAGGCATGACTTGCCCTTGGTGAATCCATGTTGACTGTTCCTGATCACCTTCCTCTCCTCCAAGTGCTTCAAAATGGATTCCTTGACGACCTGCTCCATGATTTTTCCAGGGACTGAGGTGAGGCTGACTGGCCTGTAGTTCCCAGGATTCTCCTTCTTCCCTTTTTTAATGATGGGCACTACATTTGCTTTTTTTCAATCGTCCAGGACTTCCCCCGATCGCTACAAGTTTTCAACGCTAGTGGCCAATGACTCTGCAATCACATCCGCCAACTCCTTTAGCACTCTCAGATGCAGCACATTCGGCTCCATGGACTTGTGCTCGTCCAGCTTTTCTAAATAGTCCTGAACCACTTCTTTCTCCATAGAGGGCTGGTCACCTCCTCCCCATGCTGTGCTGCCCAGTGCAGCAGTCTGGGAGCTGCCCTTGTCTGTGAAGACCAAGGCAAAAAAAGCATTGAGTACTTCAGCTTTTTCCACATCATCTGTCAGTAGGTTGCCTCCCCCATTCAGTAAGGGTCCCACACTTTCCCTGACCACCTTCTTGTTGCTAACATACCTGTAGAAACCCTTCTTGTTACCCTTCACATCCCTTGCTAGCTGCAACTCCAGTTGTGCTTTGGCCTTCCTGATTTCACTCCTGCATGCTTGAGCAATATTTTTATACTCCTCCCTAGTCATCTGTCCAAGTTTCCACTTCTTGTAAGCTTCCTTTTTCTGTTTAAGCTCACAGAAGATTTCACTGTTAAGCCAAGATGGTTGCCTTTCATATTTGCTATTCTTTCTGCACATCAGGATGGTTTGTTCCTGTGCCCTCAATAAGGCTTCTTTAAAATACAGCCAGCAATCCTGGACTCCTTGCCCCGTCATTTTATTCTCCCAGGGGATCCTGCCCATCAGTTACCTGAGGGAGTCAAAGTCTGCTTTTCTGAAGTCCAGGGTCTATATTCTGCTGCTCTCCTTTCTTCCTTTTGTCAGGATCCTGAACTCGACCATCTCATGATCGCTGCTGCCCAGGTTGCCACCCACTTCTACTTCCCCTACCAATTCTTCCCTGTTTGTGAGCAGCAGGTCAAGAGGAGCATGGCCCCTAGTTGTATCCTCCAGCACTCGCACCAGGAAGTCATCCCCAACACTCTCCAAAAGCTTCGGGGCATTGCTGTATTGCTCTCCCAGCAGATGTCAGTGTGATTGAAGTCCCGCATGAGAACCAGGGCCTGTGGTCTGGAAACTTCTGTTAGTTGTCTGAAGAAAGCCCTGTCTATGTCATCCTCCTGGTCTGGTGGTCTATAGCAGACGCCCACAACGACATTGCCCTTGTTGCTCTTGCCTCTAAACTTAACCCAAAGACTCTCAACAGGCTTTTCTTCAGTTTCATACTGGAGCTCTGAGCAATCATAGCGCTGTCTTACATATAAACAAGGTTATCATGTTTAGGAAATCATATCTTTTCCATGGATACCTTAAGTGGCATATCTGGTATAAGAGTCATTGCAATTTGGTATTGATAGTATTATAAATGGTCGCCCATATTCCATACAGCTTCACCATCCCCCCTGAGGCACTAGATATCTTTGCAATGAGCAGGTCCTTCCCTGCCAGTTCTGCAATGAAACCTCCGCTCTCGAGCTGGGCGAGTTCCGGCTTTTCTCGCTCACTGGGGGAACGGAAATGGATTTTTTTAAAAGGCATTCTGGATCGAACCAAAATGACACATTTTTGGTTTTTTGGGCCAAAACGAAAACCCAGAATGATTTACTGTAGGGTTGAATGAACCATTTCATTTAATTTTCAAAGGGTTTGAAATGTTTGCAGTGTTTTTTAAATGAAATGTAGGTCAACACTGAAACGAAACGGCTTTCCGAAGTGACATGTTGAAATGTTTCGTTTGGACATTTACAGGTTTTTCCATTTTGTTTTGGCTGAAACTAGTCACTGAATTCGACCTCAAATTTCATTTTTTGGTAAAAAACCAATTAGCACAGAAATGTCACCTGCTCTCCTCCCTGCCCTCATCCACATGACAAATCCTGACACCTCCCCGATACACCCTGTATTTCCCCTCATTCTCCTCCTCTCCGCAGTGCCCCCTTCTGTTGGATTTCCACACGGGAGCCGTTGCAGCCTCCGCCCCCCTGCATCGCCCCCCTGCATCACCTCCGCCCCCGTTTACCTCCCTCGATGACCGAGCTACTCGCTGCCCTGATACCACTGCCTGAATTGCAGATGTAACCCCTAAGTTCCAGGGAAGTGTGAAATCCTTTCTATCCTTGGTCTCCTTCTACCCACTGGCTTTGAAAGTTATTTTCCTGGCTGCATGGGTCCTGTTCTCTCCTTCAAAGGAGCAAGGCAGCAGCAGGCATCCTGGTGGCTTGTCTAATTGCTTCTATTATTTCTCAGAGTTGTGTAAGTCTGTTGGAATTCACGTTGAAAACTATCTAGGGGAGAGCTGACTGCATCTCTTTCTGCGTCATGGCACCCTGTGGGTGTCGCTAAAGATGTTCCTGCCATCCCGGGGCCTCCACAGCTCCCTGGGGGCCAAATTCAGCCCTGATATAAGAGGGCAGAAGGCCACAGAGGCCAGTGAAGTTGGCAGCTCCGGGCTCTGTCAGTGTGGCTGAGCTCACCTCCAGGATGGAAAGTCACAGCTCAGGTTCCAGGCCAGGCGCAGCCCCAGTGCGAGACAGGGTGTGAGATGCGTAACGAGCTCCATCAGGCCTGGGTGCTGACGCTGCAAAGGGCAGTGCTGGAGGCAGGGGCGGGGCTGCAGTGTCATGGCTTTTAGGAAGACACATCTGCCCTAACCCTAACGTTTTCCTGTTCGGCTGCCCTGCCCCTCCCCCCGGCCAGGGCCAGATTAATCTTTTGTGGCCATACCCCCACTCTGCCCTGCGGCCTCGCCCCCGCTAGGCCTCTTCCCCTCCGAGGCCCTGCTGCTGCTCACACACCAGGGAGGGGGTGGAGAGGAGCGAGCGATGGGCAGGACTTTGGGGGGAAGAGGCCAAGCAGGGGCAGGGCCTCGGGGCAGAGCGTAGGTGGAGTGGGGGGGGGTCCAGGTGCTGGGGCCCCTTCTGCATGTGGGCCCAGCGCCACGGTGCCATTGGCACCATTGTAACCCCGGTAGTGCCCCCAGCTGCAGGACTAATGCATTCACACTCCCACGTTGCCCGCTGGTAGAGCCTCCCTCCCCAGCAGCATTTACTGAGCACGTCTTTCTGGTGGATCCGTTTATCAGAACACAGCCCAGACTGAGAATAATTCAGAGCCCTCTTGAGGCGCCTCCAGGAACATCTGCTGTAGAGACGTGTGTTTAGAACACTGGAGCCCTAACCCAGCGTTGCCAGACCACCCCAGCATGGCCCCTGGCAGGAGTGATGCCAATTTTAGAGCCACATTTTCAAGGGGGCTCCACCTGTACTTCCTGCTGGAACACGTCCCTATTGACGGGGTGCAGTAGGTAGGGGTGTGAGTGTGATGGCTGCTTGCCCAGCGACTCTGTGGTTTTGGACGTCACACAATTTGATCAGGCAAAACTGTAGTTGCAAACAGAGGGGCTGCCTTTGAAAATGTGGCCCTGTCAATGTATGTGTGTGGTTCGCCCCGTACCCTGGTTCCTGCTCTTCTTCTGTCATCAGTTTCTGGTCACTGGTCATCACCTGAGCTCACTCCTTATGCCCCCCCAGATCTCCCATACACGGGGTGTAGGATGACTGAAGGCCATGCGCTATAATTCCCCCTACCCCTAAGGGGCAGGATAACATCCTGAATTTTGATTCACTGGGTTTGAGACTTATCACTGCATGGAGAGGGGGCAGGGGGCCTCTTCCCCAGGGTTGCAGAGTGCTCACACTGGAGCCCCACTAGCAACCAACCTGATTTCCCGTGGGAGACCAAGTCTCAGAGGGTGACTGCCCCACCCTTAAGACCCACAACAGCCCACAGAGCTCTAGCAGACACTTCTGCAGAGTCCCAGGTAAAGGGGAGTAGCCTGGGCCCGCTTCTATATCCCCCCACTGGGTCCAGCTGCTTTGCCTCCTCTCTGCATAGGGAAATCAGACCAGTACTGGGTTTCAGTTTCCTGGAGCATAAACCAGGTGATGGCCTAAGCGTTCTGGCTACAATGATGTATATTTATGGAACCCTCCCCCTAGATAATGCCATGGCCGGTCATCCTTTACTAGTAATGACACTTTGGGCATTTCCTTTGGCATTATTAAAGGGGGAAGGGAGGAAGTCACTTAGGTGACAAGATAATCAACTCCTGCCAAAACACTCCGGAGACAACGGCAACAGAAATGATTAGCTGTAATTGGTACTTAACGTGAGTATTAAACTGGTGTGGTCCCAGGGATTTATTTAAAGACTCTGTTTAAGTCATATGGCATGAGCCATGTGAAAACAGCAGTGACCTTGAATAGCAGCTAATTCCCTTCTCAAATGTGCTTCTGGCACCGGGAGGCACAAACATCAACAGCTGTGGGGGCTGGACTGGAGGGGTCAGTTTTTCACAGCAAATGCATTTCACGTCCTGGGCAATGCTGCTGTACCCTGTAAAGCACCAGCCGCTCCCATTGTGTGGCGAGGCCGGCCTTTCTCTGGGGTTGGGTGGAGTCGCTGGATTTAGCCCCACGCACACTACTGGTGCAAAATCTGTCGTTGGACCAATTAGCTTTTTGTGCAATGGGGCATCCTCTGGAGCGAAAACAATGGTGGGAATGCAGCCAGTGCAATAGGGGACTGAGGCAGGGCATCCCATGAGGGGGTCCATGTGCAGGACTCCATGCTCTTCACCACTGCGCAGTGCGGAGGGGAGCAATCTCCATTAGATTAGGGCCTGGGACACGGCTCCTCTGCCCCCAAAACTCCACCCAAGGGTGCTGAGTCAAGACAGGGATGGTGAGAAGTCAGGGAGCATGCTCCCATTAGGTTACCTTGGAATTTTTGAATGCTAGGGGTTGACAATAGTGCAGATCCATAAAGAAATAGATGAATGCAGGAATTGGATGATTCTGTGCCCAGTGCAAGGAAAAGCCTCTTTGCACCAAAAGGTTCATGCAACAGTTGCCTGTTTTGAAAACTCTCACACTTTCAGTTTCCCATGGATGACCACGGACGGTCCTTGAGCACTGCAGCATCACCAACTCTCCCAAGTTGAGTTATCATGAGTCTCATGCTATTGGTTTGGTTTTGTAGGCTCCAGCTTCTGGAGTCATGTGAGTCCACAAGAATCTCAGCTTGTATTACAAACAATTAAAAGAGATTCAAGGTGCATGTTGTAATATCTTTTATTGGACCAACTTCTGTTGGTGAAAGAGACAGCAAAGAAGAGCTCTGTGCATCTCAAAAGTTCTCTCTTTCACCAACAGAAGCTGGTCCAATAAAAGCTATTACCTCACCCACCTTGTCTCTCTCGTATCCTGGGACCGACACAGCTACAACAACATTGCAAACAAAAAATGAAAAGTAAGTTGTTCGTACTCACTGAGGGCGTGAAAATTCTCAGTGGAGGCACCCGGGCCACATTTTGAAGCTTTTCTCTGCAGCTATGAGAGCTAGAAGCTCATCTTCACTGAAATAAAAGCCAAGGTTCCCATGTAACCACGTGATCCAGAAGCTGGAGAGTTATAAAAAAACCCCACCAAATATCGTGAAAATCACGATAAAATCGTGAGAGCTGGTGACCCTGCTACAACTCTGTGAATAGTCCTAGTGAAATAGTGAACCACTCACATTCTGAATGTCAGACACATGCTTAAGTGCCTGGTTGACTCAGGGCCTATGTTACTTCTGCTGGCAAAGGAGGGAGCCAAAGCGTGGTGCCAGTGTAACCCACACACCTCCCGGGTGTGGTGTTATGTCCCATCTAGTGGCACCAATATCACTTAGAGAGATTAATGAGAAAAGAAAAGGAGTACTTGTGGCACCTTAGAGAAGGTGCCACAAGTACTCCTTTTTGCGAATACAGACTAACACGGCTGCTACTCTGAAACCAGAGATTAATGAGGTTGTTTTCCAGCCTTGTTCTCATGTAGAGGCTCATGCACTAAGCTCCAGAGGTCCCAGGTTCAATCCCACCCGACGACGACCGGGGTCTGTCGGTGTTACACATGCAGCCAGTGGTCTGTGGAGAGCTGTCTGGTCACATGGTGCTGGTTCTTCTCCCTTCATCTCCTGCTGCTTCTACAGCTCTCCGGGCTCTTCACTGCAGAGAAGAGCCTGTGGGGTGGAAAGACAGATGGAACCAAGCAGGAGAAGGAGAAATTGGCGCCACCAGCAGGGGAGGAAGGAATGAGGCAGCTGGGCAGCATGTCCAGGGGAACATGGGAAGAAGGGCACCAGGCCTAGTGGGCCAGCTCTGGGAACAGACCAGGCAGGGGAGAGCAGGGGCAGAAAAGGTGGGAATGGAGATGAAATAGCAGCACAGAACACCAGGAGGTGACGGGGTGACAGACCTTTCTACAGAAGCAATAACTGTGTTGCATTAAAGATACTGAAGCTGTATCTGCGCAGTGCAGTTAACCTGGGCTCTGCTTTAACTCGGGCTCGAACCCACACGCTTTGCAGTAAGGACACAGGGGAAAATCCCCCCCGGACAGACAAAAGTTCTCCCGCAATGGGCAGACCTGTGTGGGAAAGACTCCAGGGGCCTCTGCCAAGGCAGGGCACATCACTTTGCAGCAGGGATGCTCACTCCTGGCGAGGCTCACCGAGTGCTCACACCTGGGTGCTGATCACCTGGGTCAACCAAGCAGTGAAGAGCTTCCCTTACTAATGGATCAACACTTTCCTACTGCGACTCCTCCAGAGGGGAGCAAAAGCTGTCAGGACCACAGGGATGTTATGTGGATGGGAGGGTCAGGTCCACACAGTCACAAATGGGAGGGGTGGTGTCTATATGAGATTCTGTCTTAGTAAGGTGTCTTCCACACCAAGGAAAATATTGAGATCCCCCACCTGATCTAGACCCTAGGACTGTGCTCATGTCTGACACTAGACCTGGTGTTTGCTTTTGTCCCCTCCAGGTCCTGAACCTTTTCTTAGCTTTGCTGCTGAGCTCCTTCAGCGCCGATAGCCTTGCGGCTTCTGATGATGATGGTGAGTTGAACAATTTGCAGATTGCTATTGGCAGGATCACCAGGGCAATTGACTTTGTAAAGAGAACTGTCCTCACACTACTTCACCTGCAGTGGAAGGAGAAGAGAGAGCCGGCCGAGGAACAAGAGGATAATAAGAAAGACAACTATGTGCTAAACCACATGGATTCGGGCCAGGATTCCAAGTCGGAGTATATGGATGGAGTAGCTGGGAAAGAGCAGTTGTTTGTGGATGAGCTGGACCACATGAATTTCATTAACAACCCCAACCTGACTGTCCACGTGCCAATTGCCTCGGAGGAGTCGGACCTCTACGATGAAGAAACAAGCACTCAGTCAGACACAGAAGACACCAAGGTAGGCAACCAGTCTTTGCTTTAGCCAGCCAGCCTCACGGATGCTAATGGGCCATGTCCTGTTGCCCCGCACTCCCATTCAAGGCAGAGGGGACTGGAGTGGGATTTGCATTCCATGTCGCAGGATTGTTTTCTGGGGCTGCCGCGACAAGCCTGATGGGAATTGCATGCACGTTTAGTTGCCCAAGCCGGGATGTCAGTTGAATCGATTGGTCTGTGCTGCAGACAAAGGAGCAGATGCACTAGGTTTGCTAAATCATTGCAGTTGCCTCAGGCAACTCTTTACTCTTCCTGCATTTTGAGCATTAAGTGGCAGCCATGGGGCAGTGGGAGAGGGAGGAATCATGCTGCAGCCTGCAAACCAAACCTCCCCCCTCTCGCCAGCCCCCAACTGGGCCCCCTCCTCCACTCAGATAAGCACACAGAAGAGGAGCATTTGGCCAGGACCTTTGTCCCACTGGTATACTCAACAATGGCTAGTCACCATTTGGCTGAAATTCTCTCTATAAAAGTCACTGTGTAGTGTAGATCTGGCCTAAGCTATCCAAGTATAAGCACCATTATCCCAGGATAACTGCATCTACAAGAGGGCTTTTACCAGCATAATGATATCAGCAAAAAAATATTGCCCCTAACTGACAGAGCTACGCAGCCCTGAGTATGAGCCATTTCTGGCCAAAGGTACATTCTGTGTGATGGCAACACCTGCCTGTCTCTGGCTCTGCTGTCTGGGGTGGGGATGGGAGCAGGGAGTACATGTCTCTGCAGTGGTTAATGTCCTGGACTAAAACCACATGGAAACATCTGCTCCCTTGTTGTCTCCTTCTTCTTTCATTTGTTTCATCTCCCTGTGGGAAAATGAGCTGTGCTTTATGCTGTGAAAGCCACGGCTCTAGTGTTGCATGATCCCAGATCCCGCAGGGATGAGTGCATCATAGGAACGTAGCAATACAATTGAACAGTATTCTGCATGTCTGATTAGGTGATCTATTTATGCCAGTGCGTCTGCAACTGGGAGTCCACTGGTACTTGGGTCAAACCCACGTCAGTAGAAGTCGGAAGGATGAGAGACAGTGGTGAGTGGAAGGAAGGTTTATCCCGACATCCTGTTTTGGGATGGGGGCAGTTTAAGAACATAATATAAGAATGGACATACTGGGTCAGACCAAAGGTCCTTCAAGCCCAGTATCCTGTCCTCTAACAATGGCCAATGGCAGGTGCCCCAAAGGGAATGAACAGACAGGTTATCATAAAGTGATCCACGCCCAGCTTCTGGCAAACAGAGGCTAGGGACACCATTCCTTCCCATCCTGGCTAATAGCCGTTGATGGACCTATCTTCCATGAATCTATCTACCTCCCTTTTGAACCCCGTTATAATATTGGCCTTCAGAACACCCTCTGGCAAGGATTTCCAGAGATTGACAGTGCGTTGCATGAAAAAATACTTTCTTGTGTTTGTTTTAAACCTGCTACCTATTAATCTCATTTGGTGGCCCCTTGTTCTTGTATTATGAGAAGGAGTAAATAACACTTCCTTATTTACTTTCTCTACACCACTCATGATTTTATAGACCTCTATTATATCCCCCCTTAGTCGCCTCTTGTCCAAGCTGAAAAGTCCCAGTCTTATCAATCTCTCCTCATACGGAAGTCGTTCCATCCCCCTAATCAGGTATTTGGCAGGTCGTTCACCTTTTTAGGTACAATCAGGTGGAAAAAAATTGTCCAGTAGAGGTTGCACCCTCTACAGCAGCAGAGGAGAACTGCTGGAATATAGCAGCTTTCAGCTAATGTCCTCTCTAGGGGCACACTCCACCATACCCGTCTATCTCCAGCCTCTTAACTCCATTCACCACAAAGGCAAAGCTGCCTCCAAATGGCTCCGTGGGATGGGACAACCTGTCACAAGGCAAGGAAGAGAGCTCACTGACTGTGGTTTTTACCCACCACCTTCCAGCAAACCGTACTGTCTCCAGCTGGTCAGCATCATGCTACCCTACTTGGTCTCTTCCTAGCCGCCCTGCGGGGCTGGGATCACCCAGCAGAGCACATTTCAGCACATCTAGGTCTACTAAAAGTGGTCTGCTGAGCACCCTTGGCCCAGCTGGAGTCAGTGGCCACTGCTGGGGCTCCTCCTCTCAGAACCTGCCACTTTTTTAGGTGCTTAACTTTAAGCAACAGACTCAAAACTTTTGGCCTTATTTTTTCTCCCAATTGTTGTTCATAGGGAAAAATTCCTCTTTTCTCAGCCCTAAAACACCAACGAAGAAGTTCTCCATGTGATAGGCAATGACCTCGGATTTGGCCACAGGACTCTCATTATAGGAGCAGTTGGTCGAAGTTGCCTGACGCGCGCCGTAAGAAGACCCTGTTTTCAGATACTTCTAACTGTTCCAAAATGTGACCTTTCTGACTCAAGTTTTCCATGCTGGGCCTCAAGTTTTCCATGCATACGCCTCAGGAGGAGTTATTCTGGAACAGTTCAGCAAAAAAAATCTTCAGCCATTTCCAAGAATAAGATTAGGGACTAATGCATTGGTTTGTCTATGTTAAAAAATCCTTACAACTGTTTCATTGAGGAGGTCCAGGGCCCCCGTGCTTTGGAGCAAGGACTTGAAATTTGGTAAGGGGAGATGCCTTTTGCCATCCCGATGAAAATCAGCCTACATTTCGCCAAGTGATAAGCCACTGACAAATACAGTAAGCACACGTTCACTAATGGTTTCTTAGAGTTTGGCAGCTACATTTTCCAAACATTCCTTCCACACTGAGCATGCTCCAGCCCCTCACGCCTCCTTGATATGAGTGGACTGCACATGTGCCATCCCCACCAAGGGACTGAGCATGCTCCCTTCCAGGGCTGCAGGGGCTCAGCAGGACTTTATGCGCTGTTGGTCCTCCAGGCTGCTGGAAGTTGCTGATCCACTGAAACTGAGAGAAGGAAGGCAGACGTTCTCTCAGTGCTCTCCAAGTTACTGCTCCAGCTGGTGCCCTGGCAGCATGGAGGTGAAGGAAGAAGCAGCTTTCTCTTTAAGGCAGAGGGATAAGGAGCAGGAATAGGAGCAGATGAGGAGGCAAGGGCAGGGAGCATGGGCAGAAAGGTCTAACACCACTAGAGCCCACTCCTCTTCAGAACCTGGAATCAAACCCAGCATCCCTGAGTCCCAGCAGTCCTCTGGTGTCAGCCAGTAGTTGTGAAACCCTCTGACAAAACATGTGTCTCATCCTCCTGCAATGGCTGGTCCACAGAGGATAACAGCCTTCTACTGCTACCGGTCATTCCATTAGCTTGAATGCTGGAGGTCTCCACTGTGGGTCTAAAAGTTCTAGCCCCGATGACTACTTACACTGGTAACAGCGTAGTTCTGCAGGATGAAATTTCTGTTTATTCCGTTTACTTTTTTAAAAACTTAGGAAATGACATTAAAACACAAATGCCCTATGTTAAAAATGTAATGTCGAGCACTCAGAAATTAGTAAATGACAGAATTAAGGATGCTTGTGCTACTTTCATTCATCCCTCTTGTGTGGAGACACCACGAGACACTCGTTAATTGCATGATCACAGACTGTTTTTTCCACTAGACCCTGCCCCATTCCATGCTCATCCAGCCTCCAACAATTTCTTCCCCTGCCCTCCTCAGCCCTTTGTGCTGCTCACCCCTCTGTGATGTGGGGCTGCATGGAGCCCCTGGCAGCATGGCTCCTGCGGGAGCTGTGAGAGCCAGGGGCACAGTCAGTTCCCCCTGGCTTGGTGCCGGCTTCTTTTTAATGTTGCAGCACAGGGGGCTTCCACCCCTTGGGGATGATCAACATGTTCCCTTCTTTCCTTTCCCCATCACTTCTCATCCTAACCCCCTCCTGGGCCCCTTCCACACACTGGGTAATTCCTCCTGGACTCCTTGACAAACCTTTTTCCTGTGTGAGCTCCTGGCTCATACAAGCCCAGGAACCCCCATGCTCCAAGTCAGACTCTGGATCTCTTATAAACTGCAGCCTCGTGGGACTTCCTAAGGAAATGGGTTACAAATGGAAATTCATAGAAGGGGCCATGGTGATCACGCAGTCTGGCCTCCTGTACGACACAGCCGGAAAACTTCCCTGAAATAACTGCTGTTTGAACTAGAGCAGGTTTTTTAGAAAAACATCCCATCTTGATTTAAATATTGTCAGTGATGGAGAATCCACCCTGACCCTTGGTAAATAGCTACAGTGGCGAATGACCCTCCCTGGTAAAAACATATACCTTATCTCCAGTCTGAATCTGTCTAGCTTCAACGTTCAGCCATGGGGTCGGGTTAGACCTTCCTCTGCTAGACTGAAGAGCCCATTGTTAAATATTTGTTTCTCGTGTAAATACTTATAGACTATGATTATGGCACGCTGTAGACAGTGTGGTTTAACTAATACACAGAGAACCCCTGCTGCTGTGGAGTACAGGGATATAAACCCGAGAACTACCTGGTTGAAAGGTTTCAGAGTAACAGCCGTGTTAGTCTGTATTCGCAAAAAGAAAAGGAGTACTTGTGGCACCTTAGAGACTAACCAATTTATTTGAGCATAAGCTTTCGTGAGCTACAGCTCACTTCATCGGATGCATACTGTGGAAAGTGTAGAAGTGATCTAAAGTGATCTAAAATGATCACTCTCCTTACAATGTGTATGATAATCAAGTTGGGCCATTTCCAGCACAAATCCAGGTTTTCTCACCCCACTCCCCCCCCCCACACAAACTCACTCTCCTGCTGGTAATAGCTTAGGGTTAGGGTTGAAAGGATATCAGGTCGTTGTTGATATCAGCAGATACCAGTGGGCGGTTGCAGAGTCAGTGCCAGGGCTGTAGCTTTCCAATTCGATTATAAATGACTTGGGGGAAGGTGGTGAAATTTGCTGACGCCACTAAAATTGGATCCACTGTTAATACCTTAGAAAGGATCAGCTGCAGCCAGGCTCTCATGACATTGGGTGGGGGGGGGCCTGGGACGAAGCGAAGGGAGTTTAACATGGGTAAATATTAAACGATGCATCTTAGAGTTAAAACTCACAAGGTTTCTGATGTCTGTGCTGCTGGCTAATGCCCTAGAAGGCACTGTCAGCGAGTGCGACACAGGGAATCACGTGGGCTGCAGTAACATTACAACGGAGAGACACGCAAGGAAAAAACCCTGTAAGATTTGAGCCTGCATGAAAATGAGTCTAATAAACAAGCCCAGGGGAAATTGTTAGGGCTGTCGATTAATCACAGTTAACGCATGCAATTAACTCAAAAAATTAATCGCGATTAAAAAAATTAATCACAATTAATCGCAGTTTTAATCGCACTGTTAAACAATAGAATACAAATTGAAATTTATTAAATATTTTGGATGTTCTTCTACATTTTCAAAAATATTTATTTCAGTTACAACACAGAATACCAAGAGTACAGTGCTCACTTTATATTATTATTTCTGATTACAAATATTTGCACTGTAAAAATGATAAACAAAAGAAATAGTATTTTTCAGTTCACCTCATACAAGTACTGTAGTGCAGTCTCTTTATCGTGAAAGTGCAATTTACAAATTTAGATTTTTTTTGGTTACATAACTGCACTCAAAAAACAAAACAATGTAAAACTTTAGAGCCTAAAAGTCCACTCAGTCCTACTTCTTGTTCAGCCAATCACTAAGACAAAAAAGTTTCTTTACATTTTCGGGAGATAATGCTGCCTGCTTCTTATTCACAATGTCACCTGAAAGTGAGCACAGGCTTTCGCATGGCACTTTTGTAGCCAGCATTGAAAGGTATTTACTTACCAAATATGCTAAACATTTGTATGCCTCTTTAAGCTTTAACCGCCATTCCAGAGGACATGCTTCCATGCTGATGATGCTCGTTAAAAAGTAATGCATTAATTAAATTTGTGACTCAACTCCTTGGGGGAGAATTGTATGTCTCCTGCTGTTTTACCTGCATTCTGCCATGTAATGCACGCTATAGCAGTCTTGGATGATGACCCAGGACATGTTGTTCGTTTTAAGAACACTTCCACGGCAGATCTGACAAAATGCAAGGAAGGTACCAATGTGAGATTTCTAAAGATAGCTACAGCACTTTTAACCAAGGTTTAAAAATATGAAGTGCCTTCCAAAATCTGAGAGGGATGAGAGAGAATCATAGAAACATAGAATATTAGGGTTGGAAGACACCTCAGGAGGTCATCTAGTCCAATCCCCTGCTCAAAGCAGGACCAACCCCAACTAAATCATCCCAGCCAGGGCTTTGTCAAGGTGGGCCTTAAAAACCTCTAAGGATGGAGATTCCACCACCTCTCTAGGTAACGCATTCCAGTGCTTCAACACCCTTCTAATGAAATAGTGTTTCCTAATATCCAACCTAGACCTCCCCCACTGCAACTTGAGACCATTGCTTCTTGTTCTGTCATCTGCCACCACTGAGAACAGCTGAGCTCCATCCTCTTTGGAACCCCCTGTCGCGGGGCGACGACTCACTGCTGCGGCACCTCCCACTGGTTGTCCAGGGAATTTGCTCTTTTCAGCCAGGAGCGCCCTCTGCCAGTCAGTGTCTCACCTGCCGCTGGCCTTGTGCGCCTCCCGGACCCCGGTGCCCTTCTAGCTTAGGGTTCTGCCCCCTGGCAGTACCCCCTCCATCTGGGTATCCCCTCCCCAGGGGAACCCCCAACCCCCTATCCCTCCCTTGCCTCAGTGGCTACTGTCAGTCATCGTCTAGCCCCCGCTCCCTGGGGCAGACTGCAGTCTGTACCACTCATCATCGGCAAGGGGGTTCGGACCAGCTGCCTCCATGTAGGTCTGGGCTGTTTCTCTGCAGCTTTAGTATCCTTTCATGGGCCTTTACCTCAGCCTGCAGCCTGGGGCTCTGCTAGGCTGGAGTTCCCCAGCTCCCAGGTACCCTCCTCAGCTTCCCAGGCAGCCAGGTCCTCCTCTCTCCATGTATCTAGAGAGAGTGTCTGTCTCCTTCTGGCCCACTGCCCTCTTATAAGGGCCAGCTGGGCCCTAATTACACAGGATACAGCTGTGGCTGTTTTCCCAAACAGCCCAGCTTTTTCCCTCTTAGCCCTCTCCCAGGGCTGTTTTAAGCCCTTCAAGGCATGGCGGCGGGACCACCCCGCCACACCCCCATCACTCTTCTCTTCTGCAGACTAAATAAGCCCAGGTCCCTTAGCCTCTCCTCGTAAATCATGTGCCCCAGCCTCCTAATCATTTTTGTTGCCCTCCACTGGACTCTCTCCAATTTGTCCACATCCCTTCTGTAGTGGGGGCACCAAAACTGGATGCAATACTCCAGGTGTGACCTCACCAATGCCAAATAGAGGGGAATAATCACATCCCTCAATCTGCTGGCAATGCTCCTACTAATGGAACCCAATATGCCATTCGCCTTCTTGGTAACAAGGGCACACTCCTGACTCATATCCAGCTTCTCGTCCACTGTAACCCCTAGGTCCTTTTCCGCAGAACAGCTACTTAGCCTGTCAGTCCTCAGCCTGTAGCGGTGCATGGGATTCTTCCTTCCTAAGTGCAGGACTCTGCACTTGTCCTTGTTGAACCTCATCAGATTTCTTTTGGCCCTATCCTCCAATTTGTCTAGGTCCCTCTGGTCCCTATCCCTACCCTCCATAGTATCTACCTCTCCCCCAGCTTAGTGTCATCTGCGAATTTGCTGAGGGTGCAATTAATCCCATCATCCAGATCATTAATAAAGATGTTGAACAAAACCGGCCCCAGGACCGACCCCTGGGGCACTCCGCTTGGTACCGTCTGCCAACTAGACATGGAGCTATTGATCACTACCCGTTGAGCCCGACAATCTGAAAGATGTGGAACATGCTTTCAGAAGTCTTAAACGAGCAACACTCTGATGCGGAAACTACAGAACCTGAACCATCAAATAAGAAAATCAGCCTTCTGCTGGTGGCATCTGACTCAGATGATGAAAATGAACATGCATCGGTCCACTCTGCTTTGGATCGTTATCGAGCAGAACCCGTCATCAGCATGGATGCACGTCCTCTGGAATGGTCGTTGAAATATAAAGGCACATATGAATCTTTAGCATATCTGGCACATGAATATCTTGCAACGTCGTCTACAAAAGTGCCATGTGAACACCTGTTCTCACTTTCAGGTGACATGGTAAACAAGAAGTGGGCAGCATTATCACCTGCAAATGTAAACAAACTTGTTTGTCTCAGCGATTGGCTGAACAAGAAATAGGACTGAGTGGACTTGGAGGCTGTAAAGTTTTACATTGTTTTATTTTTGAACTCAGTTAGTTTTTGTGCATAATTCTACATTTATAAGTTCAACTTTCATGATAAAGAGATTGCATTACAGTACTTGTATTAGAAGAATTGAAGAACACTATTTCTTTTGTTTTTTACAGTGCAAATATTTCTAATAAAAAATAAATATAAAGTGAGCACTGTATACTTTGTATTCTGTGTTGTAACTGAAATCAATATATTTGAAAATGCAGAAAACATCCAAAAATATTGAAATAAATGGTATTCTATTATTGTTTAACAGCGTGATTAATCACGATTAATTTTTTTAATAGCTTGACAGCCCTAGAAATAATACCAGTCTGCCAGATCATAACGAGGACTGCTTTCCTGGAGCACTGCATTTGGGCCACCATATCTGTGCAGGGAGAAAAGCTACTGGACTGATCAGTGTTGCGGAGGGGTTTGCCTATGTCAAGAGAGTGAACAGCTACAACGTGTGCAGCTTGGAGAGTCAGGGGACGGCTGCACTACAGAGGCACTGCTGCAGCGCTGCCATGCCACAGTGCAGCTGCGTCCTACGTTGACACGAGGGGTTGGTAATTCACCTCTCCGAGAATTCTTCTGCCCATCTAACTGCATCTACAGCGGGGGTTATATCAACCTAACCACATTTCATATCCCTGATGGATACAGCTAGGTCGATTAAATTTTCACACCTGTGTAGCAGGCCTCCGAGGGGCTTCCAGCGGCTTTGCCAGAGCTGTGAGATGTGCAGGTGGGTGAATCACGGATTTTCCAGGTCACTGGCAATTCTGAAATGTCTGAAAAAAATTGCTTCAGGTTAAGCAAAATGTTTCATTTGACTTCAGCTCACACCCCAGATCACTGCCCAGTTCCTTCGCTGTGTTCATTTGCAGTTGTTGCTTCTCTGCAGTGTTAGCCACATCCCTCGTGGGGCGTGGCTCCTCGGGAAGGTACAGTGCAGCAAGCCAGGGTGTGAATCGACAGCACTCCAGCTTGCTGCTCAGTAATGTCCCCTGGCCACTGCTGTAGCCACTCCGGCTTCTGGGACGTTCACTGCCCCGTAGCAATGTCCAAGTGGGACATCACTGCATGGCAAACTGGTGTGCTGTAGATTCACACCCTGGGCTGTAACCTGCTGTGTAGACAAGTCCTTGGATCAGTCTTGGCGCTTGCTGGTCTGGTGCACAATTTACAGGTGAGTGTAACCAAGACGATAGGAGCAAACCTCAGAGATTCATAGATTCCAAGGCCAGAAGGCGCCATTGTGAATACCTAATCTGACCTTACGCATAACACAGGACATCCCCAAAATACTCACTAGAGCAGATCTGTTAGAAAACATCCCGTCTCAATTTAAAATTATCAGTGATGGAGAATCCACCATGACCCTCGGAAAATTGTTCCAATGGTTAATTACTCCCAGTGTTAAAAATGTATGCTCAATTTCCAGTCTGAATTTGTCCAGCTTCAACTTACAACCATTGGATTGTGTCAGACATTTCTCTGCTAGACTGAAGAGCCCAGTATTAAATATTTGTTCCCCATGTAGATACTTACAAACTGTGATCATGGTACCGTACCCCTTAATCTTCTCATTGTTAAACTGCATAGATTGAGCTCCATGAATCTATCACTGAAGGGAGGGCACATTTTCTAAGCCTTTAATTAGTCTCGTGGCTTCAGACAGAGAAGTGGGATGGAAAGTCCATTTCGCAGAGGATTTCAAAATTTGGGTTCATTCCGGATGGGAACGAAAACCAGACATTTCAAAATGTTCTGCAAAGAAAAACTCTGGAAAAAAGAAATTTGTTCCAGTAGATTGAAACATTTCCTTTTGCTTTTGACTTTTTTATAAATTTTATATTACGTGTAAACTTACAATATAATACCCAATAAGAAAGCGGAAATGCAGATCTGTTTCAAAATGAAAAATGACAAAATGGGACGTTTCAACCTTGTTGAACTCCCGCCACACTCCCCGTTTTGCCCCAAAACAAGATTCCCATGGAAGCAACCTGATTTCGTGATGCGTTTCCATTTCAATGGACCCACACACTCCCATGGACTGTAGTTCCAGTGAAGTTTCTCCAGCCAGCACTACACAAGGTGCTGATCCTGTAGGTGCAGCCAGGAGCTGGGTGCAAAGAGCTCCCCAGGCCCAGATATCAGAGACACTTCCTCTGAGTCTCTCACTTGCAGCCTGCTCCTTGACTGCTCACTGCTGCAGAGCTGGGAGCCGAATCTCTGGGCAAGGACATGCTCCAGGTGTGCAGCTACTGCCGAGTGTCCCTGGCACTTGTGAGACCCATGAAACAGGGATGCTCCAGTGGGTAATTCTGTCATTGGCAGCCACATGCCATACCCAGCGGGGAGGTTCCCACATTCCTGCTAGCCTTTCTGAGAAGCTTGGGCCATGCTGAGAGTCACATAGACACTGGCCCAGAGATAAAGGTTCCAGATGAAGTCCCCCTTGAAGTCACTGGTAGCTTTGCCATTGACTTCAATGGAGCCAGGATTTCACCTGGAGAATTGGAATCTCTTGTAACTGGCTGGATGCTGGGGCTTGTTTTCTTCCAGCTTCTGGTGCCAAGCTAATGAACCTGGGGGGGATGGAGGCAAGACGGGCCCCACAGAGCTGCTCCCCCCCTTAAACAAACATGTCAAGCTGGGGTGGGAATAGGATAAAGGATTGGACTAAGGTCCGCCCACATGAGCTGGGCAGTGGCAGATAGTGACCATTTCTGTAAGGAATCCTTTTCAGGGTTGTGCTCCATCAATATCCCCCTTGCTCTGGCTCCATGGTAGATCCCGGCTCCCCAGTGCTTAACGTGGCCTGGACAAAGCGGGGGGGGGGGGGGGGTGCCTGTGATAACCCGGCCGATTTAAATTTTCACACACCTGACACAGACAATTCACAAGTTCTTTGATAAACACATCACATCAGCAACAGGTTTCAGAGTAGCAGCCGTGGTTAGTCTGTATCCGCAAAAAGAACAGGAGTACTTGTGGCACCTTAGAGACTAACAAATTTATTTGAGCATAAGCTTTCGTGGGCTACAGCCCACTTCAACGGATGCATGCAGTGGAAAATACAGTAGGACGATTTTATATACACAGAGAACATGAACCAATGGGTGTTACCATACACACTGTAATGAGAGTGATCAGTTAAGGTGAGCTATTACCAGCAGGAGAGAAAAAAACCTTTAGTAGTGATAATCAAGGTGGGCCATTTTCATCAGTTGACAAGAATGTGTGAGGAACAGTAGGGGGGAAAAATAAACATGAGGAAATAGTTTTACTTTGTGTAATGACCCATTCACTCCTAGGGTATGTCTACACTACGGAATAAGGTCGAATTTATAGAAGTCGGTTTTTTAGAAATCGGTTTTATATATTCGAGTGTGTGTGTCCCCACAGAAAATGCTCTAAGTGCATTAAGTGCATTAACTCGGCGGAGTGCTTCCACAGTACCGAGGCTAGAGTCGACTTCCGGAGCGTTGCACTGTGGGTAGCTATCCCACAGTTCCGGCAGTCTCCGCTGCCCATTGGAATTCTGGGTTGAGATCCCAATGCCTGATGGGGCTAAAACATTGTCGCGGGTGGTTCTGGGTACATATCGTCAGGCCCCCGTTCCCTCCCTCCCTCCGTGAAAGCAAGGGCAGACAATCGTTTCGCGCCTTTTTTCCTGAGTTACCTGTGCGGACGCCATACCACTGCAAGCATGGAGCCCGCTCAGGTAACCGTCACCGTATGTCTCCTGGGTGCTGGCAGACGTGGTACTGCATTGCTACACAGTAGCAGCAACCCATTGCCTTGTGGCAGCAGACGGTACAATACGACTGGTAGCCGTCATCATCATGTCCAAGGTGCTCCTGGCCGCGTCGGCTGGGAGCGCCTGGGCAGACATGGGCGCAGGGACTAAATTTGGAGTGACTTGACCAGGTCACTTTCTTTAGTCCTGCAGTCAGTCCTATTGAACCGTCTTATGGTGAGCAGGCAGGCGATACGGATTGCTAGCAGTCCTATTGTACCGTCTTCTGCCGAGCAGCCATGAGATGTGGATGGCATGCAGTCCTTCTGCACCGTCTGCTGCCAGCCAAAGATGTAAAAGATAGATGGAATGGATCAAAACAAGAAATAGACCAGATTTGTTTTGTACTCATTTGCCTCCTCCCCCGTCTAGGGGACTCATTCCTCTAGGTCACACTGCAGTCACTCACAGAGAAGGTGCAGCGAGGTAAATCTAACCATGTATCAATCAGAGGCCAGGCTAACCTCCTTGTTCCAATAAGAACAATAACTTAGGTGCACCGTTTCTTATTGGAACCCTCCGTGAAGTCCTGCCTGAAATACTCCTTGATGTAAAGCCATCCCCTTTGTTGATTTTAGCTCCCTGAAGCCAACCCTGTAAGCCGTGTCCTCAGTCACCCCTCCCTGCGTCAGAGCAACGGCAAACAATCGTGCATCTGAGTTGAGAGTGCTGTCCAGAGCAGTCACAATGGAGCACTCTGATGGGGCTAAAACATTGTCGCGGGTGGTTCTGGGTACATATTGTCAGGCCCCCGTTCCCTCCCTCCCTCCGTGAAGGCAAGGGCAGACAATCGTTTCGCACCTTTTTTCCTGAGTTACCTGTGCAGACGCCATACCACCGCAAGCATGGAGCCTGCTCAGGTAACCGTCACCGTATGTCTCCTGGGTGCTGGCAGACGCGGTACGGCATTGCTACACAGTAGCAGCAACCCATTGCCTTCTGGCAGCAGACAGTGCAGTATGACTGGTAGCCATCCTCGTCATGTCCGAGGTGCTCCTGGCCACGTCGGCTGGGAGCGCCTGGGCAGACATGGGCGCAGGGACTAAATTTGGAGTGACTTTACCAGGTCATTCTCTTTAGTCCTGCAGTCAGTCCTATTGAACTGTCTTATGGTGATCAGGCAGGCAATACGGATTGCTAGCAGTCGTACTGTACCATCTTCTGCCGGGCAGGCAAGAGATGACGATGGCTAGCAGTCATATTGCACCATCTTCTGCCAGGCAGGCAAGAGATGAGGATGGCTAGCAGTCGTACTGTACCATCTTCTGCCAAGCAGCCATGAGATGTGGATGGCATGCAGTCCTTCTGCACCGTCTGCTGCCAGCCAAAGATGTAAAAGATAGATGGAGTGGATCAAAGCAAGAAATAGACCAGATTTGTTTTGTACTCATTTGCCTCCTCCCCCATCTAGGGGACTCATTTCTCTAGGTCACACTGCAGTCACTCACAGAGAAGGTGCAGCGAGGTAAATCTAGCCATGTATCAATCAGAGGCCAGGCTAACCTCCTTGTTCCAATAAGAACAATAACTTAGGTGCACCGTTTCTTATTGGAACCCTCCGTGAAGTCCTGCCTGAAATACTCCTTGATGTAAAGCCACCCCCTTTGTTGATTTTAGCTCCCTGAAGCCAACCCTGTAAGCCGTGTCGTCAGTCGCCCCTCCCTCCGTCAGAGCAAAGGCAGACAATTGTTCCTCGCCTTTTTTCTGTGCGGACGCCATACCAAGGCAAGCATGGAGGCCGCTCAGCTCACTTTGGCAATTAGGAGCACATTAAACACCACACGCATTATCCAGCAGTATATGCAGCACCAGAACCTGGCAAAGCGATACCAGGCGAGGAGGCGACGTCAGCGCGGTCACGTGAGTGATTAGTACATGGACACAGATTTCTCTGAAAGCATGGGCCCTGCCAATGTAGGCATCATGGTGCTAATGGGGCAGGTTCATGCTGTGGAATGCCGATTCTGGGCCCGGGAAACAAGCACAGACTGGTGGGACCGCATAGTGTTGCAGGTCTATGACGATTCCCAGTGGCTGCGAAACTTTCGCATGCATAAGGGCACTTTCATGGAACTTTGTGACTTGCTTTCCCCTGCCCTGAAGCGCATGAATACCAAGATGAGAGCAGCCCTCAAAGTTGAGAAGTGAGTGGCGATAGCCCTGTGGAAGCTTGCAACGCCAGACAGCTACCGGTCAGTTGGGAATCAATTTGGAGTGGGCAAATCTACTGTTGGGGCTGCTGTGATGCAAGTAGCCCACGCAATCAAAGATCTGCTGATATCAAGGGTAGTGACCCTGGGAAATGTGCAGGTCCTAGTGGATGGCTTTGCTGCAATGGGATTCCCTAACTGTGGTGGGGCCGTAGACGGAACCCATATCTCTATCTTGGCACCGGAGCACCAAGCCGGCGAGTACATAAACCGCAAGGGGTACTTTTCAATAGTGCTGCAAGCACTGGTGGATCACAAGGGACGTTTCACCAACATCAACGTGGGATAGCCGGGAAAGGTACATGACGCTCGCATCTTCAGGAACTCTGGTCTGTTTCAAAAGCTGCAAGAAGGAAGTTTATTCCCAGACCAGAAAATAACTGTTGGGGATGTTGAAATGCCTATATGTATCCTTGGGGACCCAGCCTACCCCTTAATGCCATGACTCATGAAGCCGTACACAGGCAGCCTGGACAGTAGTCAGGAGCTGTTCAACTACAGGCTGAGCAAGTGCAGAATGGTGGTAGAATGTGCATTTGGACGTTTAAAGGCGCGCTGGCGCAGTTTACTGACTCGCTTAGACCTCAGCGAAACCAATATTCCCACTGTTATTACTGCTTGCTGTGTGCTCCACAATATCTGTGAGAGTAAGGGGGAGACGTTTATGGCGGGGTGGGAGGTTGAGGCAAATCGCCTGGCTGCTGGTTACGCGCAGCCAGACACCAGGGCGGTTAGAAGAGCACAGGAGGGCGCGGTACGCATCAGAGAAGCTTTGAAAACCAGTTTCATGACTGGCCAGGCTACGGTGTGAAAGTTCTGTTTGTTTCTCCTTGATGAAACCCCCCGCCCCTTGGTTCACTCTACTTCTCTGTAAGCTAACCACCCTCTCCTCCTCCCTTCGATCATCGCTTGCAGAGGCAATAAAGTCATTGTTGCTTCATATTCATACATTCTTTATTCATTCATCACACAAATAGGGGGATGACTACCAAGGTAGCCCAGGAGGGGTGGTGGAGGAGGGAAGGAAAATGCCACACAGCACTTTAAAAGTTTACAATTTTAAAATTTATTGAATGCCAGCCTTCTTTTTTGGGGGCAATCCTCTGTGGTGGAGTGGCTGGTTGGCCGGTGGCCCCCCCACCGCGTTCTTGGGCGTCTGGGTGTGGAGGCTATGGAACTTGGGGAGGAGGGCGGTTGGTTACACAGGGGCTGTAGTGGCAGTCTGTGCTCCAGCTGCCTTTGCTGCAGCTCAACCATACACTGGAGCATACTGGTTTGGTCCTCCAGCAGCCTCAGCATCGAATCCTGCCTCCTCTCATCACGCTGCCGCCACATTCGAGCTTCAGCCCTCTCTTCAGCCCGCCACTTACTCTCTTCAGCCCGCCACCTCTCCTCCCGGTCATTTTGTGCTTTCCTGCACTCTGACATTATTTGCCTCCACGCATTCGTCTGTGCTCTGTCAGTGTGGGAGGACAGCATGAACTCGGAGAACATTTAATCTCGAGTGCGTTTTTTTTTCTTTCTAATCTTCACTAGCCTCTGGGAAGGAGAAGATCCTGTGATCATTGAAACACATGCAGCTGGTGGAGAAAAAAAAAGGGACAGCGGTATTTAAAAAGGCACATTTTATAAAACACTGGCTACACTCTTTCAGGGTAAACCTTGCTGTTAACATTACATACATAGCACATGTGCTTTTGTTACAAGGTCGCATTTTACCTTCCCCCACCGCGTGGCTACCCCCTCAACCCTCCCGCTCCCCGTGGCTAACAGCGGGGAACATTTCTGTTCAGCCACAGGCAAACAGCCCAGTAGGAACGGGCTCCTCTGAGTGTCCCCTGAAGAAAAGCACCCTATTTCAACCAGGTGACCATGAATGATATCTCACTCTCCTGAGGATAACACAGAGAGATAAAGAACGGATGTTGTTTGAACGCCAGCAAACATACACTGCAATGCTTTGTTGTACAATGATTCCCGAGTACGTGTTACTGGCCTGAAGTGGTAAAGTGTCCTACCATGAAGGACGCAATAAGTCTGCCCTCCCCAGAAACCTTTTGCAAAGGCTTTGGGAATATATCCAGGAGAGCCGTGAATGCCAGGGCAAAGTAATCCTTTCACATGCTTGCTTTTAAACCATGTATAGTATTTTAAAAGGTACACTCACCGGAGGTCCCTTCTCTGCCTGCTGGGTCCAGGAGGCAGCCTTGGGTGGGTTCGGGGGGTACTGGCTCCAGGTCCAGGGTGAGAAACAGTTCCTGGCTGTCGGGAAAACCGGTTTCTCCGCTTGCTTGCTGTGAGCTATCTACAACCTCATCATCATCATCATCTTCTTCGTCCCCAAAACCTGCTTCCGTATTGCCTCCATCTCCATTGAAGGAGTCAAACAACACGGCTGGGGTAGTGGTGGCTGAACCCCCTAAAATGGCATACAGTTCATCATAGAAGCAGCATGTTTGGGGCTCTGACCTGGAGCGGCCGTTCACCTCTCTGGTTTTCTGGTAGGCTTGCCTCAGCTCCTTCAGTTTCACGCGACACTGCTTCGGGTCCCTGTTATGGCCTCTGTCCTTCATGCCCTGGGAGATTTTGACAAAGGTTTTGGCATTTCGAAAACTGGAACGAAGTTGTGATAGCACGGATTCTTCTCCCCATACAGCGCTCAGATCCCGTACCTCCCGTTCGGTCCATGCTGGAGCTCTTTTGCGATTCTGGGACTCCATCAAGGTCACCTCTGCTGATGAGCTCTGCATGGTCACCTGCAGCTTGCCACGCTGGCCAAACAGGAAATGAGATTCAAAAGTTCGCGGTTCTTTTCCTGTCTACCTGGCCAGTGCCTCTGAGTTGAGAGTGCTGTCCAGAGCGGTCAAAATGGAGCACTCTGGGATAGCTCCCGGAGGCCAATACCGTCGAATTGTGTCCACAGTACCCCACATTCGAGCTGGCAAGGCCGATTTAAGCGCTAATCCACTTGTCAGGGGTGGAGTAAGGAAATCGATTTTAAGAGCCCTTTAAGTCGAAATAAAGGGCTTCATCGTGTGGACGGGTGCAGGTTTACATCGATTTAATGCTGCTAAATTCGACCTAAAGTCCTAGTGTAGACCAGGGCCTAGTCTTTATTCAAGCCTAATTTAATGGTGTCCAGTTTGCAAATTAATTCCAATTCAGCAGTCTCTCAATGGAGTCTGTTTCTGAAGTCTTTTTGTTGTAATATTGTGACTTTTAGGTCTGTAATCGAGTGACCAGAGAGATTGAAGTGTTCTCCGACTGGTTTTTGAACGTTATAATTCTTGACGTCTGATTTGTGTCCATTTATTCTTTTACGTAGAGACCATCCAGTTTGACCAATGTACATGGCAGAGGGGCATTGCTGGCACATGATGGCATATATCACATTAGTAGATGTGCAGGTGAATGAGCTTCTGATAGTGTGGCTGATGTGATTAGGCCCTATGATGGTGTCCCCTGAATAGATATGTGGACACAGTTGGCAACGGGCTTTGTTGCAAGGATAGGTTCCTGGGTTAGTGTTTTTGTTATGTGGTGTGTGGTTGCTGGTGAGTATTTGCTTCAGGTTGGGGGACTGTCTGTAAGCAAGGACTGGCCTATCTCCCAAGATCTGTGCGAGTGATGGGTCGTCCTTCAGGATAGGTTGTAGATCCTTGATGATGCGTTGGAGAGGTTTTAGTTGGGGGCTGAAGGTGATGGCTAGTGGTGTTCTGTTACTTTCTTTGTTGGGCCTGTCCTGTAGTAGCTGACTTCTGAGTACCCTTTTGGCTCTGTCAATCTGTTTCTTCACTTCAGCAGGTGTGTAGTGTAGTTGTAAGAATGCTTGATAGAGATCTTGTAGGTGTTTGTCTCTGTCTGAGGGGTTTGAGCAAATGCAGTTGTTTCGTAGAGCTTGGCTGTAGACGATGGATCGTGTGGTGTGGTCTGGATGAAAGCTGGAGGCATGTAGGTAAGTATAGTGGTCAGTAGGTTTCCGATATAGGGTGGTGTTTATGTGACCATCGCTTATTAGCACTGTAGTGTCCGGGAAGTGGATTTCTTGTGTGCACTGGTCCAGGCTGAGGTTGATGGTGGGGTGGAAATTGTTGAAATCCTGGTGGAATTCCTCAAGGGCTTCTTTTCCATGGGTCCAGATGATGAAGAGGTCATCAATGTAGCGCAAGTAGAGTAGGGGCGTTAGGGGACGAGAGCTGAGCAAGCGTTGTTCTAAGTCAGCCATAAAAATGTTGGCATCCTGTAGGGCCATGGTGGTACCCATAGCAGTGCCGCTGGTTTGAAGGTATACATTGTCCCCAAATGTAAAATAGTTATGGGTGAGGACAAAGTCACAAAGTTCAGTCACCAGGTTTGCCGTGACATTATCGGGGATGCTGTTCCTGATGGCAAGATAACTGGCTCTGTGGATGAGGGGAAAGCAGTGGACGTGTTATTCCTTGACTTTAACAAAGCTTTTGATACGGTCTCCCACAGTATTCTTGCCAGCAAGTTAAAGAAGTATGAGCTGGATGAATGGACTATAAGGTGGACAGAAAGGTGGCTAGATCGTCGGGCTCAATGGGTAGTGATCAATGGCTCCATGTCTAGTTGGCAGCCGGTATCAATCGGAGTGCCCAAGGGGTCAATCCTGGGGCCGGTTTTGTTCAATATCTTCATTAATGATCTGGAGGATGGTGTGGATCGCACCCTCAGCAAGTTTGCAGATGACACTAAACTGGTAGGAGTGGTAGATACGCTGGAGGGTAGGGATTGGATAGAGTCCTGCATTAGGATGGAAGAATCCCATGCACCGCTACAGACTAGGGACCGAGTGGCTAGGCAGCAGTTCTGCAGAAAAGGACCTAGGGGTTACAGTGGACGAGAAGCTGGATATGAGTCAACAGTGTACCCTTGTTGCCAAGAAGGCTAATGGCATTTGGGGCTGAATAAGTAGGGGCATTGCCAGCAGATCGAGGGACGTGATCATTCCCCTCTATTCGGCATTGGTGAGGCCTCATCTGGAGTAGTGTGTCCAGTTTTGGGCCCCACGCTACAAGACGGATGTGGAGAAATTGGAAAGAGTCCAGTGGAGGGCAACAAAAATGATTAGTTTCAGAGTAGCAGCCGTGTTAGTCTGTATTCGCAAAAGAAAAGGAGTACTTGTGGCACTTTAGAGACTAACAAATCGGGGGGGGGGAGAAAACCTTTTGTAGTGATAATCAAGGTGGGCCATTTCCAGAAGTTGACAAGAACATGTGAGGAACAGTGGGGGGGAGGGAGGGAAATAAACATGGCGAAATAGTTTTACTTTGTGTAATGACCCATCCACTCCCAGACTCTATTCAAGCCTAAGTTAATTGTATCCAGTTTGCAAATTAATTCCAATTCAGCAGTCTCTCCTTGGAGTCTGTTTTTTGTGGGGATATGGGTACAGTGAGATTCAGTGGAGTTGGGGTTCTCTGAGACTGTAGTGACATTCAATGGTCTTGGGGGTCTCTCTGGCATTTAGGGTCTCTGTGATTTGGGGGGTCTCTCTGGGGATAGGAGACTGGGGGCGCAGTGAGATTCAGTGGGTTTGGGGGTCTCTCTGGGGCTTGGGTTAAAATAGAGTGAGGTTTGGGGTCTCTCATCTCAGCAAGAGATGTTAAGAGTAACAAGAAGGGTTTCTTCAGGTATGTTAGCAACAAGAAGAAAGTCAAGGAAAGTGTGGGCCCCTTACTGAATGAGGGAGGCAACCTAGTGACAGAGGATGTGGAAAAAGCTAATGTACTCAATGCTTTTTTTGCCTCTGTCTTCATGAACAAGGTCACGGGGCAGCACAGCATGGGGAGAAGGTGACCAGCCCTCTGTGGAGAAAGAAGTGATTCGGGACTATTTAGAAAAGCTGGACGAGCACAAGTCCATGGGGCCGGATGCGCTGCATCCGAGAGTACTAAAGAAGTTGGCGGCTGTGATTGCAGAGCCATTGGCCATTATCTTGGAAAACTCATGGCGATTGGGGGAGGTCCCAGATGACTGGAAAAGGCTAATGTAGTGCCCATCTTTAAAAAAGGGAAGAAGGAGGATCCTGGGAACTACAGGCCAGTCAGCCTCACCTCAGTCCCTGGAAAAATCATGGAGCAGGTCCTCAAGGAATCAATTCTGAAGCACTTAGAGGAGAGGAAAGTGATCAGGAACAGTCAGCATGGATTCACCAAGGGCAAGTCATGCCTGACTAATCTAATTGCCTTCTATGACGAGATAACTGGCTCTGTGGATGAAGGGAAAGCAGTGGACATGTTGTTCCTTGACTTTAGCAAAGCTTTTGACACCGTCTCCCACAGTATTCTTGCCCTCAAGTTAAAGAAGTATGGGCTGGATGAATGGACTATAAGGTGGATAGAAAGCTGGCTAGATTGTCGGGCTCAACGGGTAGTGATCAATGGCTCCATGTCTAGTTGGCAGCTGGTATCAAGTGGAGTGCCCCAGGGGTCAGTCCTGGGGCCGGTTTTGTTCAATATCTTCATAAATGATCTGGAGGATGGTGTGGGTTGCACCCTCAGCAAGTTTGCAGATGACACTAAACTGGGAGGAGTGGTAGATACGCTGGAGGGTAGGGATAGGATACAGAGGGACCTAGACAAATTGGAGGATTGGGCCAAAAGAAATCTGATGAGATTCAACAAGGACAAGTGCAGAGTCCTGCACTTAGGACGGAAGAATCCAATGCACCTCTACAGACTAGGGACCGAATGCACCGCTACAGACTAGGGACTCGGCAGCAGTTCTGCAGAAAAGGACCTAGGGGTTACAGTGGACGAGAAGTTGAATATGAGTCAACAGTGTGCCTTTGTTGCCAAGAAAGCCAATGGCATTTTGGGATGTATAAGTAGGGGCATTGCCAGCAGATCGAGGGACGTGATCGTTCCCCTCTATTCGACATTGGTGAGGCCTCATCTGGAGTCCTGTGTCCAGTTTTGGGCCCCACACTACAAGAAGGATGTGGAAAAATTGGAAAGGAGTCCAGGGAAGGGCAACAAAAATGATTAGGGGACTGGAACACATGACTTATGAGGAGAGGCTGAGGGAACTGGGGATGTTTAGTCTTCAGAAGAGAAGAATGAGGGGGGATTTGATAGCTGCTTTCAACTACCTGAAAGGGGGTTCCAAAGAGGATGGCTCTAGACTGTTCTCAGTGGTAGCAGATGACAGAACAAGGAGTAATGGTCTCAAGTTACAGTGGGGGAGATTTAGGTTGGATATTAGGAAAAACTTTTTCACTACGAGGGTGGGGAAACACTGGAATGCGTTACCTAGGGAGGTGGTGGAATCTCCTTCCCTAGAAGTTTTTAAGGTCAGGCTTGACAAAGCCCTGTCTGGGATGATTTAGTCAGGGATTGGTCCTGCTTTGAGCAGGGGGTTGGACTAGATGACCTCCTGAGGTCCCTTCCAACCCTGATATTCTAGATTCTATGATTCTCTGGGGTTTAAGGTCTCTGTGATTTGGGGGTCTCTCTGGGGATAGGGGGCTGGAGGTGCTGTGGGAGTCAGTAGATTTGGGAGTGTCTCTGGGGCTGAGGGTACAGTGACAGTGGGGATGGGGAGGTCTGAGTTCCCGGAGCCCATGCCTGGGGAGCTGCCTCTGCCCCGCATCCCCACTGCTTCCTATACTGCCCACCCCCACCCCCCACCCTCCCTTCCCTTCCCACTGGCCTGGCTCTGTCAGAACCGCTCTGAGCCTGTCCCTACAAGGAATGCTGCAACCAGTGCTGGAGGATCCATGCCCCCTATGACTTCTCCTAGCCCCTCCCCAGCTTCTAGACTTCCCCAGACACACCACCCCAGAGTTTCTCCATCTGCTGCTCCCTCGGCCCCCGCTGATCGCAGCCCAGGCTCTGCTTGCTGACTGACACAGGCCCTCCCATGTGCATGATGGAGGGTGAATGCGTGGGTGGTGCTGGCCTGTGGGGGAGCAGAGTCTGGGGCACTGCATGAGGCAGCAGCTCGGATAGAAGCTCTGTGCCCCTCCCCACACTTCATGGTACCTTCCCTGCTTGGGGTGCGGGTGGAAAGTGACCGCCCCCGGCCCCCCAAACACACACAGAGAAGAGCTATAGGCCAGCATTGGGCTCACCTCTACTCCTCTTTGGGCCAGCCGAGACCTCCCACCATTCCCGGTGTCCCCTGATCTCAGGTGGACTGGGGCTGTCCCAGAGGAGGGAGGACTCAGCCCCCACCCACCCAAGCAGATGAGGCCCTGCTGACACCACCCCAGCAGAGCCATTGTGGGGTGGCAGTGGATCCCCTCCCCAAACACACACACACTGAGTGCTAACACTCCATGGAGATGCATAGGGCCATTCCCCCCTCTCAGAGCTACTGCTTCAGGCTGTCTGCAGACTCAGGCAGACATCCCCAGAGCAGTTCCACCTGGGGCTTCGATTCAGGTTTTCCTTTGAAATGAAAACTGATATTCTGACCCGCTCCTGGGACATCAGGCCCACGTCCCCTGCCTAGCGCACGTGGGCTTTAATCCACTTCCCACACTGCAGGTGTGACTGGTTGGTGGACTGGCTGGGGAAGGGAGGAAATGTCATGCACAGAAATAAATTCCCACCTGCACCCAATCCACCTCCACCACAAAAATGAACAGCACTTCACATCCCTCTCCAGAATGCTCTCCCCAGGCCCTGGGCCCAGTACTTCTACAGCCCCATCTTTGCCAAGGGGGTCTTAGCACCCCACAGCCTTCTAATGTCTTTTCCCTCCCCACCGGCTGCCAGGTGGGGCAGGCCATTATTGTACACAGAGTCTCAGTGATCTGCTCCTTGCTCTGTTGTGGAGCAGGGATTTAACCCCAGGCCGACACCTTAACCACTGGCTCCTCCTTCCTCTCTTGTCAGAGCAGAGGTCACTCCCGGGCCATGTGCCTGGGACACCTAGCAGGTGCCTTGAGCTGCTTCTCTTCTCCCGCCTCCTCACCCCACCCCCAGTGCCAGGTTCCTGCCCCCAGCCGGCTGTTCATGACCTATTTCAAATAGTACTTATGATGGTGGGAGAAATTGGAGACAGTTCACAACACCCATGGAGCCCACAACCCCCAACCCTTGGCACACCCACTTCTCCTGCAGGAGTTCGCAGGGGCATACACATGATGGATTTCATCTCTGCCACTAAAGTCTGCCGAGCACGTCTGTGGGAGCAGGGTCTGGAGAGGAGAAGACGGCAGGATCAAGGGAACATCCTCCCCACCTTGTGTGGTTTGTGCAGGGGCTGGGGAGAACTGCAGACCCTCCACTGGGGCTGCTTCAGGCTGACACTAAGCCCCAGAGGCGGGACAGGGCAGCAGAGCTGAGCAGCCAAGCGGGACAGGGGTATACGGCGCCTCTACAAGGGACGTAGCAGTGTGCACATGGGAATGCTGAGAGGCATTCTGCCTCCAGCACTCAGTGTTGCCAACTGTCACAATTTTTATCAAGACTCTCATAATATTTTATGTCTTAAAGTGCCAGCTCCTGGAGTCAGGTGATTAGGTGAGACTCTCTGCTTTCACGTTTTTAAAGAAGTATGTTTCTAGCCCTTGTGGTTGCACAGAAAAGCTGGACTTCACATGACCCGCATGTGACCTAAAGGCTCAGTAGCATAGAAGGGGTTTTTCCGTCACTGTTTTTCCATCCACCTCCCCCAGTGATGGTATCTAGGGAGCCGGAAGTATTCAGATGAAGTGAGCTGTAGCTTACGAAAGCTTATGCTCAAATAAATTGGTTAGTCTCTAAGGTGCCACAAGTACTCCTTTTCTTTTTGCGAATACAGACTAACATGGCTGCTACTCTGAAATCTTCCATAGCTGCGTCTCCACCGGGGTTCGGTCAGCGTAGCTACTGCACGCAGGGGTGTGGATTTTTCTCAACCCTGAGCACCCTAGTTACACTGACCTAACTTCGAATTGTGCACCAGGCCTGCATGCTCTCTGGGCTGCTTACCCTGCCCCCAGCCTTGAGTAGCTGCAGTTCCCTGTGCAGGAATTACAAGGAATTGGTGTGATCAGCTACTAAGCTTTTCTCCGTGTTACTCCACACAAGGGACAGATTCTTCTTCTGCTTCTAAGAAACTCTGTCGCTCAGTTTGAGTCATTATTTCTCTGGCTGTGCCCCGGATAGCTACTTCCCTCCCAAAGCAGGGGGTTATTCACCCTTGAAATCATGGCTGGCACTATTCTCACTGCCATAGCCTGGCTGTAGGATTGAAGGAGGTGGCCTTCAATGATCACTAACATGATCAGTGCCCATGTTTCTCTCCCTCCATGCTACTTGCTGCATCTCCAGCTCTCTGGATGGATTCTGGTGGTGGCACCAACAATAAACTAAAGAACCCTCATGCTTCATGGCTTCAGCTAGCCATCTGCAGGGGTCAGGAAGAGATTTTGCTCCCTCCCCCCAGCGGATGATACAAAGCTGGGAGGTAGTGCCAATTCAGAGAAGGACAGGGATATCATACAGGAGGATCTGGATGACCTTGTAAACTGGAGTAATAGTAATAGGATGAAATTTAATAGTGAGAAGTGTAAGGTCATGCATTTAGGGATTAATAACAAGAATTTTAGTTATAAGCTGGGGATGCATCAATTAGAAGTAACGGAGGAGGAGAAGGACCTTGGAGTATTGGTTGATCATAGGATGACTACGAGCCGCCAATGTGATATGGCTGTGAAAAAAGCTAATGAGGTCTTGGGATGCATCAGGAGAGGTATTTCCAGTAGGGATAAGGAGGTTTTAGTACCGTTATACAAGGCACTGGTGAGACCTCACCTGGAATACTGTGTGCAGTTCTGGTCTCCCATGTTTAAGAAGGATGAATTCAAACTGGAACAGGTACAGAGAAGGGCTACTAGGATGATCCGAGGAATGGAAAACTTGTCTTATGAAAGGAGACTCAAGGAGCTTGGCTTGTTTAGTCTAACTAAAAGAAGGCTGAGGGGAGATATGATGGCTCTCTATAAATATATCAGAGGGATAAATACCGGAAAGGAATTATTTAAGCTCAGTACCAATGTGGACACAAGAACAAATGAATATAAACTGGCCACCAGGAAGTTTCGACTTGAAATTAGACGAAGGTTGCTAACCATCAGAGGAGTGAAGTTTTGGAATAGCCTTCCGAGGGGAGTAGTGGGGGCAAAAGATTTATCTGGCTTTAAGATTAAACTCGATAAGTTTATGGAGTATGATGGGATAACATGATTTTGGTAATTAAATATTCATAGTAAATAGGCCTAATGGCCTGTGATGGGATGTTAGATGGGGTGGGATCTGAGTTACTCAGGAAAGAATTTTCTGTAGTATCTGGCTGGTGAATCTTGCCCATGTGCTCAGGGTTTAACTGATTGCCATATTTTGGGTCGGGAAGGAATTTTCCCCCAGGGCAGATTGGAAGAGGCCCTGGAGGTTTTTCGCCTTCCTCTGTAGCATGGGGCATGGGTCACTTGCTGGAGGATTCTCTGCTCCTTGAAGTCTTTAAACCACAATTTGAGGACTTCAATAGCTCAGACATAGGTGAGAGGTTTTTCACAGGAGTGGGTGGGTAAAATTCTGTGGCCTGCATTGTGCAGGAGGTCAGACTAGATGATCATAATGGTCCCTTCTGACCTTAGTATCTATGAATCTATGAATCTCCTAAAGCATCAGAGAGGGGCACGGCTGGAGATAGGACATTGGAGGAGGACGGCAGAGCCGGATTAACCTTTTATGGGCCCTGGCGCCCAGTCCGTGTCCCCACTCCCCCTGCTCTGCCCGTGCTCCACCCCAAGGCCCCGTCCCTGCTTGGACTTTTCCCCCTGAGGCCTCACTCACCGTTCTCATGGGGGGGAGAGGAGTGAGCAGGGGTCAAGGGAAGCAGGGGGCAGAGAGGCGCGAGCGTCGGGCAGGGCCTTGGGGGGAAGAGGCCAAGCAGGGGTGGAGCCATGGGGCAGAGTGGGCGAGGCGGGTCCACAGTCTGTGGGCCAGGTGTGGGCCTGGTGCCATTGGCGCCATTGCGAACCCAGTCCTGGGGGAGGGCCAGGGCCATTCTCTCAGGTGCTTGGCTGGTGGGTTTGGCTCACAAGCTGAGGGTCTAACCTAGTGCCGTATGTGAGGTGGGCAGGAATTTCCCCCCAGGTCAGGTTGGCAGTGAGCTTGGGGCATGGGCTGTTGCCTTCGCCTGCAGCATGGGGAGCAGGTCACTGGCCAGGATTATCTGGGTGTATCTCACGTCATCATTTCCCTGCCCTCGGGCACTGGTGCACCTCGGTGCCTGTGCACGTGGTAGTCCAGTCTCCTGAGGCCTGTGATGCTTTGGGGTCAGTGTGCGGGTGCTGGGCGGTGTCGGTGCCCTGTGCTATGCAGGGACTAGGTGATCTGGGGGTCCCGGCTGGCCTTTTTAACCCCTGTGACTCTAAAAGGCTGTGCCTGAAACACTGCAGTGGAACGGCTGCATCACGTCTGTGTAGACAGTCCCTACCGCGATGGGCAGGGCTCTCCCATCACTGTCGTTCAGCCACCTCCTGAGAGGCAATCGCCAGGTCGACAGAAGAACTGGGGGTGAGGTCAGCATAGCTGCATCCCTGGGCGGTGCGGATTTCACATGCCAGAGCCATAGCTATGCGTTTCCAGTGTAGACGAGCCCTAATTCAAAGTCCAGGGCTCTCCCCCTGTGTTAGGATGACACCTAGTGGCAGACATGTGAGCACCGCATTTGGGAATTGTATTGCGAGCACGCCAGGGGCCCTGGTTTAACAGTAAGTCATCGAATCAGGGAAGAGAAACACGGAATGCCTCGCTCAGCTCTTCTACACATAGCATTGCATGCAGGTGTCCAGTCGAAAGAGCTTGGCACTGGGGGATGGACTGTGCTCTCTTTTCTCACCTGGAACAACATCTGTGGCCACTTGTGCCCCATTGATTTCAATAGCTCTCCTCCAGCAAGGTCTGAGCTATTGGAAATCAGGATATCACAGTCTGGTCCTTGTACTGTGAATATCAAGCGCTCAAAGCAAAGCCATCAGGATAAACCTGTGAGCAACGAACCGCCTGAGGACGATCACAGAAAAATATCTGGCAAATCATCTCAAACCGTGAATAGATCTATTGGAATCCCATGCACAGAATCTTAGACTATCAGGGTTGGAAGAGACCTCAGGAAGTCATCTCGTTCAACCGCCTGCTCAAAGCAGGATCAATCCCCAATTTTTGCCCCAGATCCTTAAATGGCCCCTTCAAGGATTGAACTCACAACCCTAGGTTTAGCAAGCCAATGCTCAAACCACTGAGCTGTCCCTGAAAGCTGACCAGAAGGTTCTAAAGAAAGGGTCATTCTAAACTGCAGTGTGCTGGGGCAGCTCTCCCATGGGGTCTTTGTAGCATTTTCATTAGCAGTCTGGAAGAGGAAATAAACAGCAAGGTAACAAAATATGCAGGTGACTCATGGGAGCTATAGCTCAGATACCTCATTCTCCTCTACGGGGAAGTCTCCCTGGCTAGACTACATCACCCATGATGCACTACAGCCTTCCATTTGTTTGAATGGTTGCAGTGCCTCTTGGGAGTCACATAACTGTAGTGCATCAAGGGAGATAAAGTCTAGCCAGGGATCCTGGCTCAAGTAAGTGAATGGGGGCAAGAAGCATTCTGTTCTGTGCTAGTCTACATAGGTACTACAACTCCCATGAGGCACTGGGGCAGTTCAGAGGACGTGGATTAATGTCGATCATAGCCAAAATGAAATTTTTCAACATTTCGAGCCACTGGGGAAAGGCAGCCAATGGGGTTAGGGAAGGGAAGAACAGAACAATACCGAGCATCTCTGAAGCCATGTATGTGATTCCAACCACAGCTCTCCATGTGGGGTTCTGCCTGCTGGAAGTAAAGTGTGGAGAGCAGGAAGCACTGGGGGCTGCTGGAAGAGAATTTTTTCTACTTGTGTTTGGAGCAGCTGGGGTATTCTAGTGACCCACATTCAGAAGCTGCTCCAAGCACTGGCTGGAGCAATGGCTGTGATGGAGGCATCTGCTGTCAGTCTCACCAGCCTGGCGCATGCCCTGCCCCAGTGGCTCGAAATGTTGAAAAATTTCATTTTGGCTATGATCGACATTAATCCTTGTCCTCTGAACTGCCCCAGTGCCTCATGGGAGTTGTAGTACCTACGTAGACTAGCACAGAACAGAATGCTTCTTGCCCCCATTCACTTATGTGAGCCAGGATCCCTTCTCTCTGCCTTTCCAGATCCCTTCCATTTGCTTGAATGGTTGCAGTGCTTCTTGGGAGTCACATGACTGTAGTGCATCAAGGGAGATAAAGTCTAGCCAGGGATCTGCCTTTCCAGATCCCTTCACAAGTGTTTGGGACAGTTTGTATACCTCACTGTGTACCTTGGCCGGAATAGCTCCTGTGGCAAATTGCTCATGTGTGGCCCTCATATGTGGAAGCATGGGTGAGCTTAGCTCTGTCCCAGCTCTTCTGATCCCCCTCTGCTTCTTTCCTTTCCCATCCTTTCTGAATTCCAGTTTAGCCCCAGTGGGAGACTAGGGCATGTTAGTTCCACAGTGCAGCATGGCCAAATCGGCTGGCTACTGGCTGCCTTGCTGGCTGCAGTGTCCAGTGAATCAACACAGAGCAGCTAGTATATTTCACCCCCGGTGGATACAATACCCAGTATGAGCGATGGCTGAAACTTTTGGGACCATAAGTTGCCACCTGCACCCCTTGGCTCCAGAATCTCTGTCTCATCTGTGATTGATTGAATGCACTGACACTCGCTAGTAACCTTGGGGGAGATTAGCCCTACAGTGCACATGCCAATTGCACACAAGATACCCCTTCATAGTGGGCCCTTGTCCTGGGTTCTCTTGTTGCTGTGTAGAATGTACAGGTCTGTAGATGTGTCTCTACCCACCACATGGCCACTCAGCACATTGGATAAAGCTGGCTATTCAAGCTGGAAAGACAGATAAAAATAGAGAGGATCCCTGGAGATTTGCTAAGATTTTTCTCTTCTTATCTAACCCATTGGGGGTTGCAGAGTGCTTTCTGGGAGCCCAGCCAAGTCAAGATTCAGAGTCAGTTCTACTGGGTGAAAACTATTTGGAATCCAGATTTTGCACTGGAGTGATCTTTGTCCTAAAAGCTCTTCAGAGTAAGTGGAGCCAGAAATATTTGAGATAAACAGAATTCCGGGAGCCCAGGTTTCTGCTGATCTAATTATAACAAAGGGTATTTGTCAGGAATTTCAGTGGGGTTGGTAGCTCAGGGACAGGACTGGGGCAATGAGAAGCATTCGGAGATTTTGGATAGAGCTGGGTGGGAAATGGCTTTTCCGTCCTGCAAGAGCTTGTGAGCTTTTGGAAGCGTTTCTGTTCTGAGCTGGAACAAAAAGCAGAATCTCGACAAATTTTGCACACGGATCATCCCAAAAAGAATCCAGACGAGGTAAATGAAATGTGTTATTTCACTCATTTCGAATGTTCCCATTTTTTTACCCGTTTTCACCTTTTTTTAGTATCAATGAACTAAAATTGCAAGCAGACAATTCCCTTGTTTTGAACTGGGAAACCGAGGGTTTAACTCGAAATTCTCAACCCGGAACATTTTGACACTTCCAAACCTTTGTTTGTTTTAAAACAAAAAAAATTCGAAGTGGGAGATTCAGCCAAACCGGCCCTTTCTCACCAACACTTTTGCTTTTGTCAAATCAGCATTTTCCCAATGAAAAGAAGAAAATTCCCAGGCGTTTTGAGACTTGGGAAATGCTCGAGAAACACAGCTCATCAAACGTGGCAACTCCTTTGTCTCCATATGATCAGCGCATCCCCGGGGTGACACGGCTCTCCCCCTGCACCACCATTGCTGGGGACAAGTTCTCTGATGCAAGCCACACCAGGAATTGTGCAGCTTCCTTCCTTTGATTCTGCAGCTTCTGGCTTTTTGCTTATTACTTGTAAAATCTCACCTGAAGCAGATGTGACCACTTTGATTTGAACTGAAAAAGTCTGATCTTGTAGTTGCCGGGGGGCAACAGAGGGGGTCTTTGACTGAGCAGGTCAATACACAGAAAAAGAACATGGCAAACAGCATGGGCATTTCATGGCTGTTTTTGTTTTGCAGAGTTCCCAGCAGTTAGTGGGTTTCCACATTTTTTGCAACAAATTTTTATTGCCATTTTTATCCAAAAAATAAAAATAAAAACCAATTCATTCGTAGACATCAATATCCACTTCCATCATGTTGTCAATTAAAAACAAAAGTGAATAAAAATATCCTGAGAAAATTCACCAAGAACTTTTTATTTAAGATGACAATTTTTGGTGAAAATATGCATTTAAAAAATTGTCAGTTTTAGACTAACAAACTCCTGTTTCCAAAAGTTTCAACAATCCCCACAGTGGCAGCAGCCCAGTGGTTCTCAACCAGGGTTACGTGTACCCCTGGGGGAACACAGAGGTCTTCCAGAGGGTACATCAACTCATCTAAATTTTTGCCTAGTTTTACAACAGGCTACATGAAAAGCACTAGCGAAGTCAGTACAAACTAAAATTTCATACAGACAATGACTTGTTTATACTGCTCTACGTACTATCCACTGACATGTAAGTGCAATATTTATATTCCAATCAATTTTACAATTGCATGCGAAAAATGAGAAAGTCAGCAATATTTCAGTAATAGGGTGCTGTGACACTTTTCAGAGGGGTAGCCGTGTTAGTCTGTATCAGCAAAAACAACGAGGAGTCCTTGTGGCACCTTAGAGACTAACACATTTATTTGGGCATAAGCTTTTGTGGGCCTAAACCCACTTCATCAGGTGCATGGCGTGGAAAATACAGTAGCAGGTATATATACAGTACATGAAAAGATGGGAGTTGCCTTACCAAGTGGGGGGTCAGTCTAACGAGACAATTCAATTAACAGTAGAATACCAAGGGAGGAAAAATCACTTTTGTAGTGGTAATGAGGGTGGCCCATTTCAAACAGTTGACAAGAAGGTGTAAGTAACAGTATGGGGAAATTAGTTTTTGCAATGACCGATCCACTCCCAGTCTTTATTCAGGCCTAATTTGATGGTGTCCAGTGTGCAAATTAATTTAAAAAATGAATTAACTTTTGTATTTTTATGTCTCATTTTGTAAGCAAGTAGTTTTGAAGTGAGGTGAAACTTGGGGGTACACCATACAGATCAGACTCCTGAAAGGGGTACAGTAGTATGGAAAGGTGGAGAACCACTGGTGCAGCCCACTCACCCAGAACCACTCCCCGAGCCCTGCCTTGGGGAGACAAGGCCCCACGGCACACCCCCCAGGGCTCCTTGCCGCCCACCTGCCGTGCCCAGGCACAGAATTGGGGTATGTCTAGATTACAAGTGCTACAGCGGCACTGTGGCAGCTTCGCTACTATAGCGTAGCCACCTGCTACCAAGACAGAAGGGGTTTGGCCATCGCTGTAGTTAGTCCACCCCCTTAAGAGACAGTAGCAAGGTCAAGGGAGGAGTTCTTCCATTGACCCCAAGTGTCCACCTCAGGGCTTAGGCTGGCTTTAACTACGTCTCTCAGAATTGCACTAACCCAGCCCTGCCCAGCCTGTGCTGTAACCATCCCTGTCCCTGCCCGAGATGAGGCACCTATTGCTCCCTGGAAACATTTGAGCTCCAACGTGTGAAGCCGTTCGTTGCTGGTGCATTAGCCACTCCCAGCATTCGGGGTGTCTCCTGTTTATGAATCTGTCCCCGGTGCTTGCTGGAGCCCTGGGCTGAGTCTGTCTCCATCCCTGCTCTCTGCAGAAGCCGCTGTCCAGAGGCAGCACGTCATCCCTATGCAGTACCGTGGATTACAAAGCACCAGAGGTAGAGGCAGAGGAGGCTGCAGACGAGGCTGCCGAGGGCCAGGGGCCTGAGGAGTGCTTCACCGAGGGTAAGGGAGCCGCGCAGTGACCCTGCACCGGGGGAGCAGGTGGGTGGAAGGTTGCCCCGTCCTGGTACTGTCCCAGAGCACCAGCTGTCCCTGCAAAACACAGCACAACTGCCCCGAAACTAACAGAGAATGGGCCAAGGGTAGAGAACGGGCCCTGCAGTGATAGACTCCAGGAACTCAATCTAGTTAGATTAACAAAGGGACAGTTAAGGGGTGACTTGATTACTGTCTATAAGTACCTACCTGGGGAACAAATATTTAATCATGGGCTCTTCAGTGTAGTAGAGAAAGGTCTAACATATTTAGATCTCACCCCAAACTCACAGAGCCCTCATGGGATCTCAATGCCGTGCGATCCCAACACCCATGGGATCCCACCCACAAACTCACAGCCCCCATAGATCCCATCCTTCCTGGGATCCCACCCCAAACTCACACAGCCCCCATGTGATCCCATCCCCCCCTGGAATCCCACCCCAAACTCACACAGCCCCCATGGAATCCCAACAGCCCTGGATCCCAACACCCATGGGATCCCACCCACAAACTCACAGCCCCCATAGATCCCAACCCCCATGGGATCCCATCCCAAACTCACACAGCCCCTCCACGGGGATCCCATTCCCCCCTGGAATCCCACCCCAAACTCACACAGCCCCCATGGAATCCCAACCCCTCTGATTCCCAACACCCATGGGATCCCTTCCCAAATTCACACAGCACCCCCAGGGATCCCAACTCCCCTGGGATTCCCCCCCCCCAAGGAATCCCACTCCAAACTCATGCAGCGCCACACCAGATCCCACCCCAAAACTCACATGGCAACTCACAAGAATAATGCTTCTGTTCCCAGGCTATGACAGGCCCCTGGTCCAAAGGGTGCCAGCCCCCTCCATTGATAGTTTTCCCAGGGGTGGAGGGTGCAGCATGGCCAGTGCTTTCCAAGGCTGGTGGTGGGAGGCAGGGGCCCTGCAGCAGGTCAGGAATTGTACATGGACCAGGACAACAGAAAAGGTGAAGGAAAGGCCTGGAGGGGGAAAGGCAAAGGGGAAGTGGGGGGAGGCGCTGTTGTGGGGAGAGAGAAAGAAAGAGGGAAGGAAAAGGAGGGGCTGGTGTTAAGGAGTGGAAAGAGGAGGCATGAGAGGAAGTGGAGTGAGGAGAGAACAGGTGTTAGGGAGGGGTGGGGGGCACGTAGAGGCGGGGTCAGAGGGGCCGGTGTAGGGGAGGGGTCATGGGGGCTGGTGCAGGGGAGGGGTCAAGGGAGCAGCCAGGGGGGCCGCTATAAGGGAGCAGCAGGGGGCTGATGGGGTGTATGGTTTTGGGCCATGTGCCCCAGAGGAGGCGCTTCCCCAGGCGAGGGCAGGCGACAACGCCACGGCATCCCAACACAGGTGAGCAGCTTTACAACCTAGCCTGGTCCGTCCCAGAGGGCAGGCTCCTGGCAGATGAGTCGAATTTGCCTGTCTCCAGGCCGGACCGCCTCTGCCCATCCAGGCCCAGCTTGCTCTGGTCTGGCAGAGCAGCACCTGGCTGGCTTGCTACACCGGGAGATGACTCTGCCACCTGCAGCTCCCCAGAGGGGCCGCTGGCCTTGCGTCTGCCATGCCATGGCTCAAGAACTAACCGTGCTTCTCTGCATCCCCTCCCAGCCTGCGTGCGGCGCTTTCCTTTCCTCTACGTCGACATCACAACCGACAAGGGGAAGATCTGGTGGAATCTTCGGAAAACCTGTTTCAAGATCGTCGAGCACAACTGGTTTGAGACCTTTATCATCTTCATGATCCTCCTCAGCAGTGGAGCGCTGGTGAGTCACAGGTTTCGGTCCCTCACCGAAGCCCCCATGTACCCTGCACCGAGCCCCCTGGATTGTGGGACCCCGGAATGGCAGGCTGTATGCAGGCTTGTGGCAGTGCCAGATACTCCCTAAAAGGAGGTGAATTGGATATGAAGCGAAAGGATCAGCATTCTGCGCTTTGGGCACCTGGCCAGGTAGGGGAGGCAGTTTGGGGCTGTGGGCTAAGCACCACAACTGGGGATGTTTTGCTCTGATCAGTGGCAAAATAGTTAATGTTGAACAGTAAAATGCCATCAGTAGGTTTCAGGCTAGTAAACCTGACTTCAGTACCAGGCAAACTGGTTGAAACTATAGTGAAGGAAAAAATGATCAGACACATAGATGAAGAAGATCTGTTGGGGAAGAGTCAACATGTTTTTTTTAAAGGGAAGTCATGCCTCACCAATCTGCCAGAATTCTTTCAGGGGTTCAACAAGCATGTGGACAAGGGGGATCCAGTGGATATAGTGTACTTAGATTTTCAGAAAGCCTTTGACAAGGTCCCTCACCAAAGGCTCTTAAGCAAAGTAAGCTGTCATGTGATAAGAGGGAAGGTCCTCTCATGGATTGGTAACTGGTTAAAAGGTAGGGAACAAAGGATAGGAATAAACGGTTAGTTTTCAGAATGGAGAGAGATAAATAGTGGTGTCCCCCAGGGGTGTGTACTGGGCCCAGTCCTATACAATATATTCATAAACGATCTGGAAAAAGGGATAAACAGGGAGGTGGCAAAATTTGCAGATGATACAAAATTATTCAAGATAGTTAAGTCCTAAGCAGACTGTGAAGAGCTGCAAAAGGATCTCTCAAAACTGGGTGACTGGGCAACAAAATAGCAGATGAAATTCAATGTTGATAAATGCAAAGTAATGTGCATTGGAAAACATAATCCCAACTATACATATAAAATGATGGGGTCTAAATTAATTGTTACCACTCAAGAGAGAGATCGTAAGAGTCATTGTGGAGAGTTCTCTGAAAACATCCACTCAATGCACAGCAGCAGTCAAAAAAGCGAATAGAACGTTGGGAATCATTAAGAAAGGAATAGATAATAAGACAGAAAATATCATATTGCTTCTATATAAATCCATGGTACACCCACGTCTTGGATACTGTGTGCAGACGTGATAGCCCCATCTCCAAAAATTGGAATTGGAAAGGGTTCAGAAAAGGGCAACAAAAATGATTAGGGGTATGGAACAGCTGTCATATGAGAAGAGATTAATAAGCCTGGGACTTTTCAGCTTGGAAAAGAGATGACTAAGGGGGGATATGATTGAGGTCTATGAAATCATGACGGTGTGGAGAAAGTAAATAAGGAAGTGTTATTTACTCCTTCTCATAACACAAGAACTAGGAGTCACCAAATGAAATTAATAGGTGGCAGGTTTAAAACAAACAAAAGGAACCATTTTTTCACACAATGCACAGTTAACTTGTGGAACTCCTTGACAGAGGATGTTGTGAAGGCCAAGACTATAACAGGGTTGAAAAAAGAACTAGATAAGTTCATAGAGGACAGGTCCATCAATGGCTATTAGCCAGGATGGGCAGGGATGGTATCCCTATCCTCTGTTTGCCAGAAGCTGGGAATGAGTGACAGAGGATGGATCACTTGATGATTACCTATTCTGTTCATTCCCTCTGAGGCATCTGGCATTGGCCAGAAGACAAGATACTGGGTTAGTATCTTTTGGTCTGACCCAGTATGGCTGTTCTTATGTTCAGTGTTAATGATCCATTTAGATGAATAAATGAGATTGTTCACAACTCCTGCACACTCCGGCAAACTTCATTTCATTTGTTCCCATTTGGAAGGGATTTTTGTAACCCGCAAAGATTTGCAACCTAGATTATAAAAGCCTCGAATGGCCCCAAAATTGGCTGTTCCTAGGGACTCCCAAAGCTCCAGGAGACACCCTTCCTCTCCACTGCCCCAGGGCCCTGCTCTTTGAAAGATGGTGTCAGAACCAAACACAGCTTTTGCAGATCCATCCCCTTAGAATGTCCTAGATGACTGTGGGTCTGCTCGGGTGGCCAAGCTGCGGGGCATATAGTCCATTCCCCCTTTGGCAAATACCACCCACTCTTCAGCATTGTCGGAGAACTTTTTTGTAATGGTGGCTTGATTTTAAGGAGATGGTTTTATCACTTTTCATCAGCTCTGTGGCCCTGGCTGTCAGGGGACACTCATTAGACAAGATTATTGTATTGATTGGTTTAGCATTAGCAGCTGGTTATTGCTTTGCTATCCTAGTCCCAGAGTGATGGTTTGAAGTTGGTCAGATAGTAAGTCATGGTTCAGCTTGTTTTTGGTTCCCCTTTAAGTATTTGGACTGAATACATCCGGGCTGCAAAAGTAAGTCCTTGTTTGCATTCCTGAGACCTTCCTCTCTGCAACTCTGGGGGTAACATTTTCATATGTGTCTAAAGTGACTTAGGGGCCTGAATCCAATTTTCAGAAGTGATTTAGGCACTTAGGAGTGGCACTGTCAATGGACATAGGCTCCAAGGGGCAGAATTTCAGAGGTATTTAGGTGCCTAAAGATGCAAATAGGCACTCGGTGGGATTTTCAAATGCCCTCTGCGCCTATCTCCCATTGATTTCATTGGCACCTTTGGGTGCCCAACTACCTTTCAAAATCTGGCCCAAAGTGTCTGTCACTTTTGAAAATGGGCTTTAGGTTCCTAAGTCACTGAAGTGCTTTGGAAATTTTTGCCCTTTAAAACCACCAGAGCCCTTTAAATGCAGCAAAAGGAGAAAGGCCTTAGTCCGGCTGCTGCTCTCCTGTCACTCTGTAGCCGTGAATCCCTCTGCTGGGAGCCCGTCTCATGGAAGCCCGACTCATCTAGCTCTGCGCCTCTCCTAGGCTTTTGAAGACATCTACATTGAGCAGCGGAAGGTGATCCGCACCATCCTGGAGTACGCTGACAAGATCTTCTCCTACGTGTTTGTCCTCGAGATGCTACTCAAGTGGGTGGCCTATGGTTTCAAGGTGTACTTCACCAACGCCTGGTGCTGGCTTGATTTTCTCATTGTGGATGTAAGTTGCTGCTCGAGCAATGGAGCAGGAAAGAGCATCTCTGCGATTTGGAGCTGGGGGCAGGACCTGGGGGGAAGAGGCGGAGTGGGGGGCAGGGCCTGGGGGCAGAGGCGGAGTGGGAGGCAGGGCCTCAGGGGAAGAGGCAGAGTGGGGGGCAGGGCCTGGGGGAAGAGGCGGAGTGGGGGGCAGGGCCTCAGGGGAAGAGGCGGAGTGGGGGGCAGGGCCTGGGGGCAGAGGCGGAGTGGGGGGCAGGGCCTGGGGGCAGAGGCGGAGTGGGAGGCAGGGCCTCAGGGGAAGAGGCAGAGTGGGGGGCAGGGCCTGGGGGAAGAGGCGGAGTGGGGGGCAGGGCCTCAGGGGAAGAGGCGGAGGGGGGGCAGGGCCTGGGGGCAGAGGCGGAGTGGGGGGCAGGGCCTGGGGGCAGAGGCGGAGTTGGAGGCAGGGCCTCAGGGGAAGAGGCAGAGTGGGGGGCAGGGCCTGGGGGAAGAGGCGGAGTGGGGGGCAGGGCCTGGGGGCAGAGGCGGAGTGGGGGGCAGGGCCTCAGGGGAAGAGGCAGAGTGGGGGGCAGAGCCTGGGGGCAGAGGCGGAGTGGGGAGCAGGGCCTCAGGGGAAGAGGCAGAGTGGGGGGCAGGGCCTGGGGGCAGAGACGGAGTGGGGGGCAGGGCCTGGGGGAAGAGGCGGAGTGGGAGGCAGGGCCTCAGGGGAAGAGGCAGAGTGGGGGGCAGGGCCTGGGGGAAGAGGCGGAGTGGGGGGCAGGGCCTGGGGGCAGAGGCGGAGTGGGGGGCAGGGCCTGGGGGAAGAGGCGGAGTGGGGGGCAGGGCCTGGGGGCAGAGGCGGAGTGGGGGGCAGGGCCTGGGGGAAGAGGCGGAGTGGGGGGCAGGGCCTCAGGGGAAGAGGCGGAGTGGGGGGCAGGGCCTGGGGGCAGAGGCGGTGTGGGGGGCAGGGCCTGGGGGCAGAGGCGGAGTGGGGGGCAGGGCCTGGGGGAAGAGGCGGTGTGGGGGGCAGGGCCTCAGGGGAAGAGGCAGAGTGGGGGGCAGGGCCTGGGGGCAGAGGCGGAGTGGGGGGCAGGGCCTGGGGGAAGAGGCGGTGTGGGGGGCAGGGCCTCAGGGGAAGAGACGGAGTGGGGGGCAGGGCCTGGGGGCAGAGGCGGAGTGGGGGGCAGGGCCTCAGGGGAAGAGGCAGAGTGGGGGGCAGAGCCTGGGGGCAGAGGCGGAGTGGGGAGCAGGGCCTCGGGGAAGAGGCAGAGTGGGGGGCAGGGCCTGGGGGCAGAGACGGAGTGGGGGGCAGGGCCTGGGGGCAGAGGCGGAGTGGAAGGCAGGGCCTCAGGGGAAGAGGCAGAGTGGGGGGCAGGGCCTGGGGGAAGAGGCGGAGTGGGGGGCAGGGCCTGGGGGCAGAGGCGGAGTGGGGGGCAGGGCCTGGGGGAAGAGGCGGAGTGGGGGGCAGGGCCTCAGGGGAAGAGGCGGAGTGGGGGGCAGGGCCTGGGGGCAGAGGCGGTGTGGGGGGCAGGGCCTGGGGGCAGAGGCGGAGTGGGGGGCAGGGCCTGGGGGAAGAGGCGGTGTGGGGGGCAGGGCCTCAGGGGAAGAGGCAGAGTGGGGGGCAGGGCCTGGGGGCAGAGGCGGAGTGGGGGGCAGGGCCTGGGGGAAGAGGCGGTGTGGGGGCAGGGCCTCAGGGGAAAAGGCGGAGTCGGGGGGCCCCAGGGCGGAGCGGGAGGCAGGGCCACTGTCCAGGCGCCAGTGGCCTCCCCCACCTCTAGGAAGCTTCCAGCGCTTGCACCTAACACAAGTGTCACGCACCACCTATGGTGCCCAGGCTGTGTAGATCGCCCCCAAGAGACTGGCCCACGGTCACCCATGGCATGTGCGGAGAAGCAGGGTCCCCTGAACCCCAGGCTCACCCCGTAACCAGCGGGCTGAGCCTCTGAGCGCCAACCCTCCGGGTGGGAAATGTCCATCGAGGATGGGGAATGAGGTGCGGGCCCTGCAGGGGAAGGCAGCACATTGCCATAGGTGCCGACTCCATGGGTGCTCCGGGGCTGGAACACCCATGGAAAAATGTAGTGGGTGCTCAGCACCCTCCGGCAGCCCCATGGATCAGTGCCTTTCCCCCCGCCAGCATCTCCCGCCCGCCAGCGGCCCTGCCCATCAGCTCCTCCCCATCCTTGCCAACACCTGCACCCCCCACAACCAGCGTGCAGGAGGTGCTGAGGGGGCAGGGAAGGAGCAGGGGCAGGAAGAGGCGGGGGAGGGGGCAGGAAGACGTGGGGTGGGAGCTTGGGGGGAGGGGTGGAGTGGGGCCAGGGCCTGGGGCAGAGCAGGGGTGGGAAGAGGCGGGGTGGAGGTTTGGGGGGAGGGGTGGAGCGGGGGCAGGGCCTGGGGCAGTGCAGGGGTCGAGCATCCCCCTGGCAACAGAGGATGTCAGCGCCAATGCAAGTTGCCATCTCCTCTGGAGCTGCCTCGGGTCCATCAGCGCCCCTGCTAATGGCTCTGAGTTTCTCCCAAGGTTTCCATTATCAGCTTGACAGCAAACTGGCTGGGCTATTCTGAACTGGGCGCCATCAAATCGCTGAGGACTCTTAGGGCTTTGCGACCACTGCGGGCTCTGTCAAGATTCGAAGGCATGAGGGTAGGTCCTTTGCCAGGCCTCCTGGCTGGGTGTGACCCCGGGTTGCTGGCACCTGGTAGACCCAGAGCCGCTAGGTATTTCTTGGTGTGAGGGCCTAGGGAACCAATGTGTTGCCCTTGGTGCTATGCCCTGGTGCTTCTCGAAAGGGCTTTTCAGAGGAAATGGCTGCCTGCATTGCCAAAACCCAGCCTTTGGATATTGGAGATAGACCTAAAATCATGAGATTCTAAAACTAGTAACTTTGGCAAGTTCCTTCGCTGTTCTTTTGGGGTCACATGTTGAAGCTTTTCTCTGCAATCACAAGGGCTAGACATGTTGCTTCTTTACTGAAAGCTGAGAACTCTCATGAAATCACCAGCTTCCAGGAGCTGGAGCTTTAACAAGATCCTCAACTACCCTGAGACTCGCCATGAGTGGGCAACACTGGATCACTCCCCTACAGACCCAGCGATGGGGAGCGTGGAGTGCTCACAGAGGGCAGGGGACAGGACTTCCTGCCAGGCTGGTGGCTCCCTGCACAGAGCTGAGGGAAGGGCAGGGTGAGCACAGAGGGGCCAGGCCCCCAAATTGTATTCAGAAGACTCGGATTCGCTCTCCAGCTGGTGTTGGTGGTGCATGGGGTAACGCAGCCCACCTGGGGAGATGTTCTCCTCTGGGCCTCACTCTTTGAAGCTCAGTTGCTCCAACTTTAATGCCCTTCAAGTGCAGCCCTGGATTGCACCACACCTGGCATGTGCCTGGCCCCCTGCCTGCTCCTCTCTCCTCCGCGGTGCCAGCCTAGAGCTTCGAAATGGAAGAGGAGGGCATAGGCCCAGGAGGCCATGCTGCTAACCTGTGCAACCGCCCATGCTGCCATGGCTTTCCTGCTCTTGGCACTCAGTTATCTAGCTACATCAGAGCCAGTGCGGGTATGTCTACACATGCTGCAATCACACCGCTGACCGCAGTGTAGACAGTCCCGTTCCAGCTAGACAAGGTCCCATCTCTCCCGGGTGGCACATCCCGTGTGCTCTTCGGCTTTGTGGAGTGGGGAGGCTCAGATCTGGCCTTGGTGGGGTGTGCCTCATACAGGAACTCCAGGTAACTGCACCTGCAGCATAGTAACTGTCAAGGGGGCTTTGAGGAGTCGCAGCTGCCCCCAGGTGAGGGGTACCTGTAATTCCGTCCGAGCAGCAGACACCCAGCCACAGAACTGCCCCTCGCCAAGTCCCGAGCCACTTCCCCTAGGCCAGCCCTGCCCTCTCTCCCCTCCCGTTGCAGGTGGTGGTGAACGCCCTGCTGGGTGCCATCCCCTCCATTATGAACGTCCTGCTGGTCTGCTTGATCTTCTGGCTGATATTCAGCATCATGGGGGTGAACCTGTTTGCGGGGAAGTACTACCGGTGCATCAACACCACCACGGACGAGCTCTTTGACATCAGCGAGGTGAACAACAAAAGCGACTGCCTGGCGCTGCTCCACACCAACCAGGTGCGCTGGGTCAACGTCAAGGTCAACTTCGACAACGTGGGCTTGGGCTACCTGTCCCTGCTGCAGGTGGTAAGTACTCCGCCGTGCAGCAGCTCTTGGCCTGAGGTAACCCCAGGCTGGCACAGCTCCCCAGCCGGAGCAGCTGTCAGATGCCGAGCGAGAGGCTCCCCTGCAGCTCCTAACCACCAGGCTGCTGGGCTCTATTTTATCATTATGTACCTGACAGTAGCACCTAGAGTCTTGACCAAGATCAGGGCCCCGCTATGCTAGTGCAGAGTGAGTGACCGTCCCTGCCCCCAAAGAGCTTACAGGAAAAATAGATAGGACCAAATGATTAGCCCCATTTTACAGAAGGGGTGGGGGAAACTGAGGCACAGAAAGGGGAAGGGACTTGCCCAAGGTCACCTCCTACAGGTCAGATTGGCACCCAGTGCTCAGCTCATCAAAGGCATGTAGGTGCCTAATTCCCTTTGGAATCAATGGCAATTAAGAGCCTAAATACCTTTGAGGATCAAGGCCTAGGCCTCCTGCCTGCCAAACCAGCTGCCAGTCCACTGGATCATGATGCCTCTTAATTCCAAAATCTAGATTTCACACACACACACACACACAAAAGCTTGGAACAGGTGAGACGTCATGGGGCCATGAGCAGAAATTAGCTTTCACTGGAGAGGAGGTAAAGGAATGCTTGGAAAATGTGAACCTATTCCAGTCAACCTGTGCAGATGATACTGCGCCCTAAGGGGTTACGCTCACTAATTAGCTAGGCCATTGACAATCCTTTCTAGAATGGCGTGTAGAACTGGGGGAGCTACCAGAGAATGTGGGGCACGGTGGGCTGGACAGGGATTTAACAGACCATTCTTTATTAAAGGAAATAGGATGATTGCGGCCATTACTATTAAGGGAGCAAAAGACCAATCCCTAGTCAAGTGGTGGAACAAACGCTCAGGGCAAAAGGGACGAGACAGCTGTCCTAGAGTCCTAGGCATCCGAGATGGACAAGAGCTGGTAGATCTTGCAGTTCATTTCCAGCCTGTTCTTCCCTTGAGGACACTTCTAATGCTTTGTCCAATCTAGTTCCTCTTGGGCCTTACGGAGACGATTCTGCAGCCTAACTGATCTGCTTGCCACGGAGATTCCTGCCTCTTCCCCCTCTCACCTCTGCAGTTTCCTCTGCCTTGTTTTTAAATAAAGTCTGACTGCTCGGTGACTGGGCCTAGGGAACTCCCCCTACATCCAGGGGAACTGGGTGGGCGCAATCACATCACAGTGCCGCCCTAGCTGATCACCCATCTGGTGCTCAGCTTCCCCTGCTGTAGTGTCATGCCATTTAATGCAGGAAACGAGATATGCACCCTCTTTTGTTCAGTCACAAACACCACGCTCGCTGCAGCTCCTGGTGGAGTGAATGGTCCAACCCCCCCGAATTGCCAGAGACTCAGGATCAGGTGCTACAGCTTAACACCTAGGCAGTGATCAGTCAGCTGTGTGCTGTACAAATGCAGCCTGGAAGCTAACTGGGAAGCCGAGGGGTCAGCTAGACTTCTGTTTAGCAAAGCTGGAGTTTGAGACAGCTCCTGGCCCAGCTCAGTGGCTGACACCAGCCTGCCCCATTGGGTGACACTGCAATTTTCCTGGCTCCCCAGACAGACATAAAGTGCCATCTCCAGAGATCAGTGTAGCTTCTCCCTGAATGGAGCATGGGTGGGGCTTTTGGTTGTTCCATGCCAGGCTGCTTGGGAATTTTTCGTCGTGAGGGTTTTTTTGTCCGAATGCCGATTTGTCAAAGGGGGAACTTCCCCTGGAAATGTCTCGGTTTTAGCGACCCATTCATTGGGAAGGCTCCTCGTATCTCGGCTGGAATCTCTGGTCCAAGCGGGAGAGGCTGTGCTAGACCCTGTGAGAGCCCCGTGGTTAGCACACTTCTGAGGGATGCAGAAGCCCCAGGCTTACATCCTTGATCTGCCTGAGTTAGGACAGGAATTTAAGCTTGGTTATTCCACAGCCTGGGGGCCAGATGTTCAGCAGCCAATGTGCTGAGCTCCCCTGGGGACTGACTCTACTGCTCTGTGCTGTCCCGGCAGGCCACCTTCAAAGGCTGGATGGACATCATGTATGCGGCCGTGGACTCCCGCGAGGTGAGGTGACACAGAGAGAGGAGCGTGTACTGCAGCTCTCTCGTCAACATGCCTGGCTTCGCAGGGCGTGCTGGGACAAGGAGCCCTGCCCTACATGGTTCAGCATGGCCCTGGGGCCTGCTTAGGGCTTTGAGGGGCACTCTCTCTGTGCTCTGCCCCCTCGCACTGGCAGGCTGATCCAGGCCCCACACGCACCCAGGTGGGGGGCTCGGGCAGGTGGGGGGAAGAGGAGCCAGGAAGGGAGGGGTGGAGCTCTCACCCTGTCCCATAGTTGAGCAGCGAACTATGGGAACAGGACACAGTCTGATGTTTCATTGATCTCACATTCTGCAGGCGCCACCCTTCCCCTTTGCCTTGCCAGCACCCCCAGCCTGGTCCCCAGAAACCAGCTCCCCATAAATTGCTCCAACCTGACCCCAAACTGTCAGATCTCCCCTTCTTTTCTGGGAAAGAAGCTTTGTCCCCCCCACCCTGTGCCCCCGCTTCTTTCCTGTAGCCAAACCCTCCAGTCCCCCTATCCCGGGAGCTGCTCTTGGTCTTCCCTCTTGACATCTGCAGCCAGGGGCAGATTGACGTTCTGCGGCATGGAGCTTTTCGGAGCGTCTCAGGGCAGGTGGAGGGTCCGGGGCTCCCCAGAGCTGGCTGTCACCACAGGCTGTCTCCAGCTTCCAGCCTGGCCGGGGGCGGGGCCTTGGGGGAAGAGGAGGAGCAGTGGGCATTCTTTGTTCTTTGAGCCCAGGACCCTAATAAATCTTAGTCCGCCTCTGAGCAGGCTCTGGGCATGGAGGCACCTCAGGTTCCCATGTCGGGGGAGGCTGGGTTCTCAGCATTCCCAGCATCCTGCAGTGCAGCAGTGACCCCATGCCTGGGGCGTGGGGGGAGTGGGTTGTGCCCTGCACTCATGCATCCCCTTCTCCCCACTCAGATCGAAGAACAGCCGCAGTATGAGACCAACCTCTACATGTACATCTACTTCGTCATCTTCATCATCTTTGGCGCCTTCTTCACCCTCAACCTCTTCATCGGTGTCATTATCGACAACTTCAACCAGCAAAAGAAAAAGATAAGTATCTCCTGGCCCGCCTGGGCTCCTGGCATTCCCGTGGCCCCAGAGATCTGGACAGGTCCATTGGGATCAGCTAGTCCGGCCTCCTGCTAACCCAGACCACTGCCCCGCAGTCATTCCTAGCGCAGAGCTTCAGGAGGCAGGCCAGGAAGGAGCGCTCTGCGGCGGGCGGCGAATTGCAGCTCCTGGGCGAGGGTGCAGACCCGGGGGCATGGGGTCACAGTGGGAGGTCTGACACAGGAGCAGACCCAGCCTAGGGGCAGAGGAGCTGCTTCGCATGAGCTGAGAGTCCCCTGGGCAGTTCCCTGCCATGCTGGTGCCCACTCTTCCCGATCACTGGGGTTGCTAAATGAGCTCCTCACAGGAACCTGAGAAGTCACATCCCAGGGGTTTTCTCATTTACGGTGTGTAAAGGGGGCCTGGAAAGTACTCAGAAAAACCAAAGAAGGTGCAGAGAGGGAGTCTCTTTTCTATTTGATTTTGAGCCCAGAAGCATCAGCATTGCCAGGCCTGGCCCTCGGTGCTCTGCTGGGGTCGCTGGGGGGCAGTGGCCTGGGACTGGGCACTCAGGGGTGTTGTGGAGGCACTGAGCCGCTAGGAGGATGGTGCCCTAGCACCCATGGATCCCCTGCACTCCAGCTGGTCTCAGAGTGAACCCCAGATTCCAGGGGTGGGACCCACGGGCAACCCCTGCCCCCCTTGGAGAAACTCAGAGCGGGGAGGGAGCGGCCGGGTGATGGGTGATGACACTGAGCTGCTTCCATTCGGAAAAGCCCTAGAAGATTATGGGGAACTCCAGACAGGCTAGGAAGCACCAGGGCAGCTGGGATTCAGGAGCCAGCAGGGTTTGCTGAGCTGGTGGGATCCTCCAAGGAAAGAGACATGAGCCACTGCGAGTAGCTCTGGCTAAAACATGGCTGCAGTTAAAGCAAGCTCCATTCCTGGGTGGAGTAAAGAAAAGCAGGGCAGAAAAGACTCTAGAAGACGGAGGACAGGGAGTCTGAACTTGAGGAGAAGCTGCTCCCAGCAGAGCAAGGCCTGATCTACACTACAGAGCTGGGTGGGTGTAAGGCAGCTAACGTCAACCTCACTGTGTCAGTGTCTACACTACAACGGTGCCCCTGGCGATGTAAGTCACCCACCAGCCTGACCTAATAGCACCACCCCCACGAGAGGTGTAGCGCCTAAATCAATGTAGTCAGGGCGATGCAGTGTCCGTCCAGACATTGCGTTGCTTACATCGCCTGTTGGCTGTCAGCACCAGGGCAGGGGGCAACTGTGAACCCCACGCCTGGCTGACAGCTGGGGCCGCGAGACTCCAGCTGTCAGTGCCCCACAATGCCTCCCTTCAGTCAGTAGAAGCACTCCTGGGGAAGACATGCACCACTGACAGAAGGAGCATAGTGTGGACATGAACCACATGAATTACTGCAGTAGCTGTACGTCAACGTAAGTCGACTTAATTTTGTAGTGTACCCAAGCCCCAAGACTTGCCAGGAGCAGCAAATTCCTCCCAGTGTTACTGGAAGCTGGTGCAGATGCTTGTTAAAAACCAAAATGTATCCAAGTCTAATAATGGCGATTCCTTTTATACTTTGGAGGGAAGGACATCTTCATGACGGAGGAGCAGAAGAAATACTACAACGCCATGAAAAAGCTTGGATCAAAGAAGCCCCAGAAGCCAATCCCCAGGCCCCATGTATGGCACGTTAAAAGTGTTGAAGCTAGTGGGAGGGGGTGTTTAGAAACAGAAATGGTGCCGACAAGCGTGAGCCTGGGCCAGGTGTCCAGCGGGGGGATCGGGTTTTGTGATGCACCTCAGATCACTGTTACCACTCCACAAAGAGCTCCGGGCTTTTACATCTGGCAACGAGCAGCCCTGGACTCAGCCAGGACTGGAGTTTCAGAGAGGCAGCATGTTGGGCGAGCGCCCGGGGACCCAAGCCCTTCAGCCATACAGTACTAGTGGAGTATTTAATGCATCATAGACCGCTTTCTTTTTGTTATGGTCTCCTTCTCTGACTGAGGGCTTACCCCCCAGGGGCCAGGACCTGACCCTGAGTACTTACCCAGGTACACTGAGTACTTGCTTGAGTACTTGCCAAGCACCTGACCCTGAGAAGTGCCAAGGGCTGACTTTCTCGCTGGGAGCTGACCGTGCTCAGTGCATCGGGGTGGGGGGCACTCAGAATCTCCCAGAATCAGCCCTGTGGAGAGGAAACCTCCCAGGAAATGCTGAGTCCATTAGGTGGGAGGTTTCCCCATGGCCACCCATGGTGCTAGAGCTCTCCTGCTGAGACGTGCCCGCAGCATCCTGCCGACCCATCGTCCGGTAGCCCTTTTCACAAGCACAGAGTGTTTGCCCCATGCCCTGGTTAGCATCCAGCCCAGGTGATTCCATCCCCCTGCCCGTGGTTCCTAGGTGAGAGGGAGGAAGAAAGGTGTGGGGAGGATGCAGGGCAGTGATAATGGAGGGCAATGGCTAGCGGTGGAGAGGCAGCTCCCCCAGCCCAGGAGACAGGGGAAGGTATGTGGTGACCCCTCTGAGCAGCCAAGGGGATCAGGGAGCACTTGTGGGAGAGCAGGCAGCTTCTCCCCAGAAGGCTCAAAACCCACAAATCAGATAAAACCAGTTTGACCCGTGCTGTTCTAGAGGCCAAGCCAGCACGTGTGGGCATCTGGCAGGACGCGCTGGAGTGCGCACACTGAGCGTGTTAGGTGTCCCCAGCCATTTCAAATGCTGCTAGGAGAGAAGGGCCCTGCTGGGACCGCGAGCACAGCCCCTTGGTTTGTTGGAATGGTGAGAGTGGCAGCGGTTTTAAAAATGCCACTTCCTTTGAATTTTGAATCTGGCTGAGTCCATCAGGTCTGTAAGGGGAAGAGGCAGTGTGGCCTGGTGGCTAGAGCAGTCACCAGGGCTCAGGAGACCCAGTTCTCGTCCCAATTCTGACCCTGGCCTGCTGGGCAATCTTGGACAAGTCACTTCACCGGCTTGTGCCTCAGTTTCCCCATTGGTAAAATAGGGATAATGATACTGATGTGCTTTGTAAAGCACGCTGAGATCTCTTGATGAAAAGGGCGATGTGAAAGATTGTTATTCCTGTGACACTATCTCCCAAATCTCCTTTTCCTGTTACCAGTTTCATAAATCACTTGCTCGTTTGGATTTCTTTAAGTTTTCCTTTCCTTAAAACTTCCAAACGGCTTGCCGCTGTTCTCTTTCTAGCAAACACGATTCTGTCACTGCTCCATCTTTGAACTGTAATTTCTCGTACTGCATGTGTTTTCTTTTCTGCGTGAGCCTTATGTGATGCTCCCAGATATGTGTCAGAGTTACAGCTTGATGTGCATCATGGCCAATGAGTTTTGTGGCAAAATCCATGATGCTCAGGGTTTGCTCAGGCTTGGGCATGGGGTGAAATCCTGGCCACATTGAAGCCAAAGGCAAAACTCCCATTGATTTCCCTGGGAGCAGGATTTCACCTCTGGCCTTTTACCTCCCCGGGAATTGCTGCACATTTGGCTCTGCCAAGCATTCAGGTTCAGATTTTCAAAGGTGCCGAGGATAGTTAAGTGCTTCTAATGATGGGGTGTAAATCAGGGGGTCTCATCCTTTTTCTTTTTGAGGCCCCCCCAACATGCTATAAAAACTCCACGGCCCACCTGTGCTACAACAGCTGTTTTTTCTGCATATAAAAGCCAGGGCTGGGATTAAGGGGGAGCAAGCAGGGCAACTGCCCGGGGCCCCACGCCATAGTGGGCCCTGCAGAGCTAAGTTGCTCAGGCTTCGGCTTCAGCTCCAGGCAGTGGGGCTTTGGCTTTCTGCCCTGGGCCCCAGCAAGTCTAATGCCAGCCCTGCTTAGTGGACCCCCTGAAACCTGCTCGCAGCCTCCCAGGGGGCCTCGGGCCCCTGGTTGAGAACCACTGGTCTAAATTAGCTGTTACCACTCAAGAAAGAGATCTTGGAGTCACTGGAGAGTTCTCTGAAAACATCTGCTCAGTGCGCAGCAGCGGTTAAAAAAGCGACCAGAATGTTAGGAACCATTAGGAAAGGGATAGAAACCAAGACAAAAATATCACAGTGCCACTCTCTTGAATACTGCATGCAGTTCTGGTCGCCCCATTTCTAAAAGGATTTAGTGGAACTGGAAAAGGTTCAGAGAAGGGCAACAAAGGTAATCAAGGGTCTGGCCTGGCTACCATACAAGGAGAGATTTAAAAGATTTGGGCTATTCAGCTTAGAAAAGAGACGATTAAGGAGGGATAAGACAGAGGTCTATAAAATCATGACTGGTGTAGCAAAAAGGAAGAGAGAAGTGTTAATTATCTTTTCCCACAATACAAAAACCAGGGGTCACCCGATAAAATTAATAAGCAGCAGGTTTAATACAAACAAGAGGAAGTACTTTTTCACCAGATTGTACAACTAACCTGTGAAACTCGTTGCCAGGTGATGTTGTGAAGGCCAGAAATATAACTGGGTTCAAACAAGAATTAATCAGTTCATGGAGGATAGGTCCATCAATGGCTATTAGCCAAGATGGCCAGGGATGCAACCCCATGCCCTGAGTCTCCCTAAACCTCTGACTGTCAGAAGCCAGGAGTGGAAGACAAGGGGTGGGTCGCTCCAAACTTGGCCTGTTCTGTGCACTCCCCGTGAAGCTCTTTAAGCAGTCGCTCTTGGAGACAGGATACTGGGATAGATGGACCGTTGGTCTGACCCAGTGTGGCAGCTCTTATGAAAATCCCCAGCTTTGCACTATTCCTGGCAGCTGTTAACAGTCCTAGAATGGAAAATGGGGGTAATTAATAATTAGACAATTGTGACTGACTTTTTTGAAAAGGTACAACTCAAATGCTGTTTGCAGTGTTGTTGTAGCCATGCCGGTCCCAGGATACTAGAGAGACAAGGTTGGGGAGGGATTGTCTTTTAGTGGACCAACTTGTGTTGGTGAAAGAGCCAAGCTTTCGGAGCCACATGGAGCTCTTCTTCAGGTCTGGGAAAGGTCCTGAGAGTGTCACAGCTCTGTGTAGCTCGAAAGCTTGTCTCTTTCACCACACAACTTTGTCCACTAAAAGACATTTCCTCCCCGTAACTCAAATGATGACCTTTCCCGTTTTTGCCATGATGAACAACTGGCATTCATAGAATCATAGAATATCAGGGTTGGAAGGGATCTCAGGAGGTCATCTAGTCCAACCCCCTGCTCAAAGCAGGATCAATCCCCAATTTTTGCCCCAGATCCCTAAATGGCCCCCTCAAGCATTGAACTCACAACCCTGGGTTTAGCAGGCCAATGCTCAAACCACTGAGCTATCCCTCCTGATCCATCATGGGGAGCCCCAGTCATTGAGCCTGGTGCTTGGGAGACATGTCATTATTACATCATAGCATATGAGACATCGGCATATGCCAGCTAGGCTCCATCTTGCAACACTTACTGACCTCAGTAGCGGGTGAGGGGCCTACAGCATCTCCAGGCAGCACAGCCCAGATCCTCAAAGATATTTAGGTGCCTAATTCCCATGGGAGACTCTGGGCCCACATCCTTGTTGCATGATAAAACTGCACAAGGGATAAGACAGATGGGCCTCTGTCCTCTTCTAAACACTGTTTCTCTCTCTCTCTCTCTTTCTGTTTTTGTCTTCATTCTCCGCTGTGCCCTGTGTGTCCATTCCACCTCCTGGCTTGCCCTTCTGTCTCCATCTTCACCCACATTCCATGTATTAAAGAACAAATGTCAGGGGCTGGTGTTTGACTTTGTGACAAAGCAAGCTTTTGACATCATCATCATGGTCCTGATTTGTCTTAACATGGTGACCATGATGGTTGAAACAGATGACCAAAGCCCAACCAAAATCAACATCCTCTACAACATCAACATGATTTTCATCGTCGTCTTCACGGGCGAGTGCTTGCTCAAAATGTTTGCCTTGCGCTATTACTACTTCACCATTGGCTGGAACATCTTCGACTTTGTGGTGGTCATCCTCTCCATCGGAGGTAAGCGCCAGCCGCCAGCTGCATTTCCATTGACTCAGGCAAGCCACGAAGTGGGTTCTGTAGCAACCAAGATAGAGAAGAAAAGGAGTACTTGTGGCACCTTAGAGACTAACCAATTTATTTGAGCATAAGCTTTCGTGAGCTACAGCTCACTTCATCGGATGCATCTGATGAAGTGAGCTGTAGCTCATGAAAGCTTACGCTCAGATAAATTGGTTAGTCTCTAAGGTGCCACAGGTACTCCTTTTCTTTTTGCGAATACAGACTAACACGGCTGTTACTCTGAAAGATAGAGAAGAAATGGCTAGATGGGAAATATGGGTTTGGTGGCACCCCCCTATCTGGGAGACTCATGGCCCTGCCCTTGAGCCCTAGCTCTGCCACTGATCCTGTGCCTGCTGGAGTGGTGGTAGGAGTGGACACCCTCTATGAGCCCCTTGGAGAAACCCACCACCATTCCTCTTTGGACAGACTGGGCCTCCCCTGAGCACTGTTCAGGTGGGCAGAAGTCCACCCCATAGGAGGGAGGAAACATTTCCACCCTCACCCCTTCCCCAAATAGAGGACTCGGTGTGGGGGCACCCTACAAACATCAGTCATCCCAGAAGAGGTGAGAGGGTGGCAGGGCCCCCAAAGCAGTAGGTTTCAGAGTTAATAGCCCATAGGGATGCATGGGACATTTCACCCCTTTTAGAGCAATTGTCTCAGGCTGTCTGCAGACTCAGACAGCTGTCGCTGCATTGTTCGTGCTCAGCACATGTTCTCAAGACTTTCTTCACAACCAGGAGAGCTAGAAACATGATTATTTATATATATTAAAGCTGAGATTCACATGACTCCAGGTGCAGGGGTCCATTGTGCTTATACCTTAACCTGGTCCTGCGCCCCAGGTGCTCACCCTAAAAAACTCCTTCCTGTGTGCTCATTAAACCTTCCCTGAGTGCGCACCCTAAAGGGCTTCCCGCAAATCCTACCCCAGGTGCTTGCCCAAAGCAACTCCCCAGGTTCCACGCATAAAGGGATTCTACATGGACAGACCTTCCCTTCTCCAAGGGGCTCAGGTCTGTCTGCAACCCCAGGCACCTCACAGAGGGCTCCCTTGCTCCCCTCTTCAGGAGGCACTGTATGGCACACCCCTATACCATGGACTGGGGTGCAGCAAGGACTCGGGAGGGCTCATTGTTTCCGGGAGGGCATGTCTCATTAGCAACGAGTTGGCTATATTTTAATCTATGCATGTGCACTACAAGGCTGTTTTAGATAATCTCATACATTCAAAATAATAAGGGCCACCTGTTCCCATGGACGGTATCCTCAGAACACCTCTGGGGCGCAGGGCAGTTCTCCCCGTTACAGACAGCCAGATGAGGCCCAAGATCACACAGGATGTCTATGGCCCTGAATGCCTCAAATCCACTGCTACTGCCCTAACTGCCACACCGTCCTTGGTCACCAGCCTCTCCCTCTTCTCCCTGTGTGGAAGAATAGGGGCTAAAGCATGATTGTCGCCCGTAGCAAAAGAGACGTACCAGGGGGCAGCAGCAAAGAGCAAGGGTTAGACTAAGCAGTAAGCAAAACCTTTTAACCATGAAACACGTCAGGCAATGGGGCAAGCAGCAATGGGACATGGTAGATTCTTAGCTGGCGGCTGGATGGCAAATCACAGGGAAGGTAGGATTGTGCAGCAGCACTGGCTAGGGAACTTTCCTGAGGCCTTTTCCAGCCCATGTGAGTTTATGGTCCTCTGCTAAGCACCCTTGCCTTCACAAGCATTCAGCTCTCCAGCACAGAGGTGCATCTAGATCCAGAGCAGGTTACCCATTGCTCAGGCAGCAAGCCACGCTTACCTTCTTATCACCCTTTTCAGGTATCGTCCTTTCCGACATCATAGAGAAGTACTTTGTGTCCCCCACCCTCTTCCGGGTGATCAGGTTGGCAAGAATTGGGCGTGTTCTGCGGCTGATCCGAGGAGCAAAAGGAATCCGGACTCTCTTGTTTGCTTTAATGATGTCTCTCCCTGCTTTGTTCAACATCGGCCTCCTGCTGTTCTTGGTGATGTTCATCTACTCCATCTTCGGGATGTCCAACTTTGCCTACGTCAAGAAGGAGTCTGGGATCGACGACATCTTCAATTTTGAGACGTTCGGGAACAGCATCATCTGCTTGTTTCAGATCACGACATCTGCCGGGTGGGATGGTCTCCTCAACCCTATCCTGAACAGTGGCCCACCGGACTGCGACCCGGACTTGGAGAATCCTGGAAGTTCGGTAAAAGGAGACTGCGGCAACCCATCCATTGGCATCTGCTTTTTCTGCACCTACATCATCATCTCCTTTCTGATTGTTGTGAACATGTACATCGCCATCATCCTGGAAAACTTCAACGTGGCTACAGAGGAGAGCAGCGAACCACTCTGCGAAGATGACTTTGAAATGTTCTATGAAACGTGGGAAAAGTTTGATCCAGATGCCACCCAGTTTATCGCGTACAGCGTGCTGTCGGATTTTGTAGACACCTTGCAAGAGCCACTCAAGATTGCCAAACCAAACAAGATTAAATTAATCACCATGGATTTACCAATGGTCGTCGGAGATAAAATCCACTGTCTGGATATTCTCTTTGCACTGACTAAAGAAGTGCTGGGTGACTCTGGGGAAATGGACGGCTTGAAAGCCACAATGGAGGAGAAATTCATGGCTGCCAACCCATCCAAGGTTTCCTATGAACCCATCACTACGACTTTGAAAAGGAAGCACGAGGAAGTCTGTGCCATAAAAATCCAAAGAGCCTTCCGAAGGTATTTGCTAAAGCGATCAATGAAACAGGCTTCTTATCTGTACAGGCATAGTCAAGAGGAGGGCGCCTTTGCAGAGGGAGCGCCGGAAAAAGAAGGACTGATCGTAGACAAAATGCATGAGATTTATGGGAACAGTGATACACACCTGGAAATGGCCCCAGGCCTGGCTCTTGTGCCAGTTGCAAGCCCAGAGACTCGAGCTGCTCCTAGGGAGGCGAAAAAAAGGGATGGGGAGCGAGAGGTGAAAGAGTCGTTAGTATAGCGGAAAGCACTTTTCTCTTCCTGTCCTACAAAGACTCCATTTGTGTCTCTTCTGCAAGAACGCACCCGTATCCTCTCGCTAGACATTTGAGCTAATGCCATATTACCATATTTCAGACCCATCTTAACTTTTTCAGCAGAACCTCGTATTCATTACAGGTTTTATAATTCACGCGCCTTGCGGCGTTGAGTATTTTTCTTCTGAGATAGATGTGAAATCTCTCTATTGCTGGTGAAAGAGAAACACTAAGTTTTAAAACGATAGAACCACGGTAGCGCTGTGTTTCAGAAGTTAACGACTGGGTATGGCTCTCCTTTTATTTTCAAAATTATTTCTTAATATTATTTCACACTTGAGGTGTTTGCCCCATTATTGTTCCTGAAGTGCAATGAATGAGAAGAGAGAGATGAGCCAAGTGAAATAATATTAAAAATAATTGCAGAAATGACTAGGTTTTGTGAACAAAAATCTCCAATGTCTTAAAGGTAGCACCTTTCTTTTGAATATTTGAATAGGCGTTATGGATTTTTGTTATATACAGTAAAAGTGCAATTATGTCTTAAAGATTTGTTTGCATAGTTTTAAAAAAATCTGCAGCTATATTCTCAGGGTCAAATGCCAGCTTTTAAAGTTTTTCAGAACACTCATCTAAACCAGAAAGCATTCAACTCTCAACAGTAGGAATATAAACTATTTATTTCCATGCTGCATTTCTGGGTTCCCATTTAGTCTAGGAACTAGATTATGTGGAAGGAAAATAGCCACCAAAATATGGTGTATGGGGACTAGTTCCCAAATATTCCCACTTCTCTCTACAGAAATACCCCTAGTCCAGCTTCACAAATCTTAACTAATGCACATCTCCTGGAGCAGGAAATCTTTGATCCCATCAGGTCACGGGCTGCCATGTGGAGCCAGATCAGGTAATAGAACAGTTTGGTTGCACTGGAATATTTACAATGAATTGCTTGATTGGGTGCCTTTACAGAATTGATATCTACTGCGGAAAACCCTGTGCTTTCTTGGTGATTAATACTTTCCTCCCACCTTATGAATTAACAATCCTCCAGGAGGATAGTACATATCAGGGCAAAACATATGTGCAAAGCCTAAAATAGTAAAGCAAAAAGTCACCTTAGAAATACTGTTTCCCTTTTCTAAATCTTATTGCCAACTCCTCCTCCCATATACGGTGACCTCTGACTGGGACGGGGAGACTTTTCTATCACGTCTCTTTAGTGTGGACTTGGACTTTCTGCTGTGGAAACAGATCGGGTAGGGTTTCAAAACAGGCCTTCCTAACTGATTAGCTTTGACTCTGAATCCTTTGTCTTGGTCGGTCTGTGGATTTGCTCAGAGCCGCACCATCTGGTGTCGAGCTGTGTACTAGATAAGCTGGAGCCTCCTCACCTTTGGCTAATGGAGTCGCCCTCTTCCGTTCACTCTGTTCAGTTTCTTTTTCAGATGAAGTGTCAGAGGTGCCAAAGGGACACGGAGCATCACCAGTGGCCATCAAGAAGGGCCCCGGGTCTAGCCAGCCCTGGGCAGCTGGGCCCTCTCTAGATTCATGACAGAGATTTGTTTTCCAGACTCCTGTGGAAGTGGGGGCCTGATCTTGCAGCCCCAGCTCAGGCCAAGCTCCTAGCGACTCCCCGGCAGGCAGTGAGCATGGGGGCAGCATGGCAGCTGTTTCTGCATGTGCACACTCAGCACAGGTCTCGGTGCATTCCCCTGCTCCCACAAATCACTCCCCAGCCCGTGCTTAGCTTTAAGCCTGGGAGTTGCTCAGTGGGTTCCAATGGGACCGGTCGCGGGCTCAAGGTTGCCCACGCGTTGGGCTGGAGCTGTATGGCTTGAACTTGCCCTTACTGAAGCCAATGGCAAAAGCTTCGTTGGACCAGGCTCAAGCTGTGACTCCTGCCCTCCCCTCCCCGCTGGCGTGGGCACGCACACCTGGGAGCAAAGGGAACGGTGCTGCTGCAGGGGGCAGAAGGCGGTGGAGAGCCAGCTCCTCCGGAGCACCAGGGTGAGTGGATTGGAGGAGGTCGGGGGAGGCAGGGACATGGCCTGAGGATTCACTGAGCACAAGGGCCCTGCACGCAGGTGCCCTGCACAGGGCTGTGTGGCTGCTGGTGCGTCTATGCCAGTGGCTCCCTGTAGCAGCTGTAGAGTGACTCTGCCGGGGCATCATGGCATGGAACGAGGCAGGACTGTGTCCTGCAGCACCCCCAGGCAGCAGCTGGGAGCCCCTCTGGAGGCAGGCAGGGATTTGGTCCTGCGTGATTTCTGTGCTGATAGAACTGTTCTTCCTTCCCATCGGGTCTCGTTCCTGCTGGATGTTGCAGCTGCAATTCAGGAACCAAGCAGGGGGAAATCCCGGCCGGTGGGAGCCAATGGGTGTTTTGCCACTGACTTAACCAGGGCTGCGATTCCACCCACAGTATGTAGCAACAAGGCTGGGAGCCAGCATCCCACAGCAGAGACCTGCTGTTAATGAACAGTTATTGTCCTTCCTGACCGGCCTTGTCCAGGTTATTGTCCCCAATAACTTTCCCAGGCACTCTTCCAGGAGAAAAAGGGCGATTTCTCCTAACCCAGGGTCCTGCGGGCTTGTCCGCTGAGCATACTTGCCTCGAACCAGCAGCAGACGGCTAGGGTTCAAATCCTCTTGGGGTTTGGGGTGGCAGGGTGAGCATCTTTGCTGCAGACAACAGAGTTCTCCGCTCATCAGCATGATTTCAGCGTGCTCAGGGCGATGGGGCAGGCGCCTGGGCTATTCAGTGCTTGAGACGATGGTTTCAAGTGTGTTTACCTGTGAACATCCGTGGAGAAAGGGGGTGCAGTACTGGCAACCAAACATATTATACAGCCGCTGTCGCCCGCACCTACTTGTTGGGCAGGAGTGGAAGAATGCCAAGGAGTTTCCATCAATGCGCTAGTGCAATTTCTCTTTGTACATTTCTTAAAATAAAAACTGGAAATGATCAAGCCTGTTCAGAAATGTGTCCGATTTGGGTTACATCAGCTGCCAACATTCCCATTAACCCCTTGGGGTCCAATCCACCATACATCACTTGCTGGCCTGCGAACCCGAGGCTCCCCCATCCCCCTGAGCTACTTAACTTGGGTACTTGGAGGCCCCCCCATTAGCAGTGTTTTAATTTGTCAGGTCTGTTTAAAAGAGAAAGGGTTTGGGGAGGGCGGGGGGACTAGACAAGTAGCTTCATTCTTCAGGGCTTGGAACTAGCAGGTCACTCAGCCCCTGCATGGCTAACATTTGAGTACCGGTTGCCGTAGCTTCTCACCACCCCTCAGCCAGCCAGCCTGCCCCACTCCACACAGCCAGGAGGCCTGGCTCAGCACAGCACAGCTGCGGAGAGGCCTACCCTGCAGAGTCCCTGATGCAGGCCAGAGCACAGGGCTCTACTCCAGGGGGCTGTGGGTGTGTCTACATGGCACACTAAGCCCAGGACTAACTCAGGTTTGAGCCAAAGTCCCCGCTTCTGTCCACACACAAATCAGTCTGACTTGGGTCAGCCAGCTCCTGGGTCCCTGCTGGGGTAGGGGAGGTCAGAGCCCAAGTCCTGCTGTGACTCAGGTCCAAGCCCTGTCATTGTGCAGTGGGGATGCACCTGGAGCCGCAGACCCTATGCCAGGGGTGGGCAAACTTTTTGGCCCGAGGGCCACATTGGGGTTGCGAAACAGTATGGAGGGCCAGGTAGGGAAGGCTGTGCCTCCTCAAACAGCCTGGCCCCCTCCCACTTCCCGCCCCCTGACTGCCCCCCCTCAGAACCTTCAACCCATCCAACCCCCCTCCCTGCTCCTTGTTCCCTGACCACCCCCTCCCAGGACTCCCTACCCCTAACTGCCCCCCCGGGATCATAGAATCATAGAATCATAGAATCATAGAATATCAGGGTTGGAAGGGACCCCAGAAGGTCATCTAGTCCAACCCCCTGCTCAAAGCAGGACCAAGTCCCAGTTAAATCATCCCAGCCAGGGCTTTGTCAAGCCTGACCTTAAAAACCTCTAAGGAAGGAGATTCTACCACCTCCCTAGGTAACGCATTCCAGTGTTTCACCACCCTCTTAGTGAAAAAGTTTTTCCTAATATCCAATCTAAACCTCCCCCATTGCAACTTGAGACCATTACTCCTCGTTCTGTCATCTGCTACCATTGAGAACAGTCTAGAGCCATCCTCTTTGGAACCCCCTTTCAGGTAGTTGAAAGCAGCTATCAAATCCCCCCTCATTCTTCTCTTCTGCAGACTAAACAATCCCAGCTCCCTCAGCCTCTCCTCATAAGTCATGTGCTCTAGACCCCTAATCATTTTTGTTGCCCTTCGCTGGACTCTTTCCAATTTATCCACATCCTTCTTGTAGTGTGGGGCCCAAAACTGGACACAGTACTCCAGATGAGGCCTCACCAGTGTCGAATAGAGGGGAACGATCACGTCCCTCGATCTGCTCGCTATGCCCCTACTTATACATCCCAAAATGCCATTGGCCTTCTTGGCAACAAGGGCACACTGCTGACTCATATCCAGCTTCTCGTCCACTGTCACCCCTAGGTCCTTTTCCGCAGAACTGCTGCCTAGCCATTCGGTCCCTAGTCTGTAGCGGTGCATTGGATTCTTCCATCCTAAGTGCAGGACCCTGCACTTATCCTTATTGAACCTCATCAGATTTCTTTTGGCCCAATCCTCCAATTTGTCTAGGTCCTTCTGTATCCTATCCCTCCCCTCCAGCGTATCTACCACTCCTCCCAGTTTAGTATCATCCGCAAATTTGCTGAGAGTGCAATCCACACCATCCTCCAGATCATTTATGAAGATATTGAACAAAACGGGCCCCAGGACCGACCCCTGGGGCACTCCACTTGACACCGGCTGCCAACTAGACATGGAGCCATTGATCACAACCCGTTGAGCCCGACAATCTAGCCAGCTTTCTACCCACCTTATAGTGCATTCATCCAGCCCATACTTCCTTAACTTGCTGACAAGAATGCTGTGGGAGACCGTGTCAAAAGCTTTGCTAAAGTCAAGAAACAATACATCCACTGCTTTCCCTTCATCCACAGAACCAGTAATCTCATCATAAAAGGCGATTAGATTAGTCAGGCATGACCTTCCCTTGGTGAATCCATGCTGACTGTTCCTGATCACTTTCCTCTCCTCTAAGTGCTTCAGGATGGATTCTTTGAGGACCTGCTCCATGATTTTTCCAGGGACTGAGGTGAGGCTGACTGGCCTGTAGTTCCCAGGATCCTCCTTCTTCCCTTTTTTAAAGATGGGCACTACATTAGCCTTTTTCCAGTCATCCGGGACTTCCCCCGTTCGCCACGAGTTTTCAAAGATAATGGCCAAGGGCTCTGCAATCACAGCTGCCAATTCCTTCAGCACTCTCGGATGCAATTCGTCCGGCCCCATGGACTTGTGCACGTCCAGCTTTTCTAAATAGTCCCTAACCACCTCTATCTCTACAGAGGGCTGGCCATCTCTTCCCCATTTTGTGATGCCCAGCACAGCAGTCTGGGAGCTGACCTTGTTAGTGAAAACAGAGGCAAAAAAAGCATTGAGTACATTAGCTTTTTCCACATCCTCTGTCACTAGGTTGCCTCCCTCATTCAGTAAGGGGCCCACACTTTCCTTGGCTTTCTTCTTGTTGCCAACATACCTGAAGAAACCCTTCTTGTTACTCTTGACATCTCTTGCTAGCTGCAGCTCCAGGTGCGATTTGGCCCTCCTGATATCTTTCCTACATGCCCGAGCAATATTTTTATACTCTTCCCTGGTCATATGTCCAACCTTCCACTCCTTGTAAGCTTCTTTTTTATGTTTAAGATCCTCTAGGATTTCACCATTAAGCCAAGCTGGTCGCCTGCCATATTTACTATTCTTTCGACTCATCGGGATGGTTTGTCCCTGTAACCTCAACAGGGATTCCTTGAAATACAGCCAGCTCTCCTGGACTCCCTTCCCCTTCATGTTAGTCCCCCAGGGGATCCTGGCCATCTGTTCCCTGAGGGAGTCAAAGTCTGCTTTCCTGAAGTCCAGGGTCCGTATCCTGCTGCTTACCTTTCTTCCCTGCGTCAGGATCCTGAACTCAACCAACTCATGGTCACTGCCTCCCAGATTCCCATCCACTTTTGCTTCCCCCACTAATTCTACCTGGTTTGTGAGCAGCAGGTCAAGAAAAGCGCCCCCCCTAGTTGGCTCCCCTAGCACTTGCACCAGGAAATTGTCCCCTACGCTTTCCAAAAACTTCCTGGATTGTCTATGCACCGCTGTATTGCTCTCCCAGCAGATATCAGGAAAATTAAAGTCACCCATGAGAATCAGGGCATGCGATCTAGTAGCTTCCGTGAGTTGCCGGAAGAAAGCCTCATCCACCTCATCCCCCTGGTCCGGTGGTCTATAGCAGACTCCCACCACTACATCACTCTTGTTGCACACACTTCTAAACTTAATCCAGAGACACTCAGGTTTTTCTGCAGTTTCATACCGGAGCTCTGAGCAGTCATACTGCTCCCTTACATACAGTGCTACTCCCCCACCTCCATCCAATCCCCCTCATCCAATCTCCGCCACCCGCTCCCTGTCCCCTGACAGCCCCGCCCCCTATCCACACCCCCGCCCCCTGACAGGCCCCCAGACCCATCCAACCCCGCCCCCGTCCCCTGACTGCCCCCCCCGAACCTCTGCCCCATCCAACTGCCCCCTGTCCCCTGACTGCACCCCAGGACCTGCCCCTTATCCAACCCCCCCGCTACCCGCCCCCTTCCCATGCCGCTCAGAGCGGCTGGACAGGCTTATTGGAAAGCCTGGGAGGTGGGCGGGCACAAGCCGTGCTCCCCTCATGGCAGCGTAGCTACGGGGAGACAGCGGGGGAGCGGCCGGGGGCGAGCCTCCCCAGCCGGGAGCTCAGGGGCTGGGTGGATGTGGCCCGCGGGCCGTAGTTTGCCCACCTCTGCCCTACGCAGCAGTGCACAGTGCAATGTGGACACGTCAGCACAGCTGTGAGACCCGCAATTGTAAACCCAGGTTTGCAATGCAGTGTGGACACGCAAGCCCAGGTCCCGCAGCCCTGGGCTCCCATGAAGTGTCGTCATATCCTGTGGTTCTAGGGCAGGGGTGGGCAAAGTACGGCCCGCGGGACCATCCTGCCAGACCCTTGAGCTCCTGGCAGGGGAGGCGAGCCCCCAGCCCCTCCCCCGCTGTCCCCTCTCCCCTGCAGCCATGCTGCCGCGTGGGCAGTGGGGCTGCGAGCTCCTGCCACTCTGAGCGGCATGGTAAGGGGGTGGCGGCGGTGTGCACGCATGGCAGTGGAGGGGTTGGGTAGGGGGCCCCAGGGGGCAGTCAGGGAACAGGGAGCGGTTGGATGGGGTGGAGGTTCTGGGGCTGTCGGGGATGGGGAACAGGGGGGGTTGGATAGGGTGTGGGAGTCCTGGGGGGCCTGTCAGGGGGCTGGATAGGGGCCGGGGGGCAGTCAGGGGACAGGGGGGGTTGGATGGGAGTTCTGAGGGGGGCAGTCAGGGGGCGGGAAGTGGGAGGGGGTGGATAGGGGGCGGGGGCCAGGCTGTTTGGGGAGGCACAGCCTTCCCTACCTGGCCCTCCATACAGTTTCGCACCCCGATGTGGACCTCGGGCCAAAAAGTTTGACTACCCCTGGTCTAGGGTGAGGCAGCGGCAAAGCACCTGGTAGAAGCAGGGGAGAGGGTGTCTGGCCAGCTAAACCCCAAACGTCTGGTGGAGCCGCTCTGTTCCAGTGCAGCGTAGCGGCCCTACAAGCCATTTAGCTTCCCTGTTGCAAAGGAGTGTTCAAATCTTGACAGATTTTGGGCTGTCCACAATCATGTCTTTGTGGGTCTGCCTGTACCGCAGTTAGACACCTGGGGCTGGCCCATGCCCCCAGCGGGCTCGCAGGGCTTGGGCTAAGGGGCTTTTTGCACGTCACAGGGTCCTAGCCCAGGCTCCAGGGCGAGCCTAAACATCCACACTGCAATTAAACAGCCCCTTAGCCGACCCACACAAGCCCATGTCAGCTGGCACGGGCCAGCCACGGGTATCTAACTGCAGTGTAGACAGACCCATCAAGGCTCTGTAAGGTGTGTTCAGGGGCTACCTTGCACCCAGTGATTACAGCTTAAAGGCCAACAGGGTCATACTGGGTGCCACCATGGCGGGGGAGGAGGGGGCACTGAACCTGCTAAGGAACCTGGCCCCAATTGTGGGTGCTGAGCCTGAGCCTTGCCTGGGAGCTTCTGAAAATCTGCCTCCACCCCCACCCCTCTGCTCTCTCTTGCTCGCCCCCTCCCTCCCTCTTGTTTCCTTTAAAATAAATAGTGAGAACTTTAAGCTGCTAACAGAGGACTCCAGACCCTGGGGTTTAACCCTTGGCTTCTCCGCCACCTCCTTGTGTGACCGGGGTGAAAGAGACAAGATTCATGGTTCTTAGCGAGTGGCTTCCTAGAGAGGAATTGCAAACTAGACAAAGCAAACGTAACAGCAATGCTGCAGGTGTACACACAGAGCCTGGGTGTATTTACAGCAATGCACGGAGACCCCAGAGGGTACACACACACACACACACACACACACACACACACAGCCTGGGTGTATTTACAGCAATGCACGGAGACCCCAGAGGGTACACACACACACACACACACACACACACACAGAGCCTGGGTGTATTTACAGCAATGCACGGAGACCCCAGAGGGTACACACACACACACACACACACACACACACACACACACACACACACACACAGCCTGGGTGTATTTACAGCAATGCACGGAGACCCCAGAGGGTACACACACACACACAGCCTGGGTGTATTTACAGCAATGCACAGAGACCCCAGAGGGTACACACACACACACACACACACACACACACACACACACACACACACAGCCTGGGTGTATTTACAGCAATGCACGGAGACCCCAGAGGGTACACACACACACACACACACACACACGCACACACACACACACTGCCTGGGTGTATTTACAGCAATGCACAGAGACCCCAGAGGGTACACACACACACACACACACACACACTGCCTGGGTGTATTTACAGCAATGCACAGAGACCCCAGAGGGTACACACACACACACACACACACACACACAGCCTGGGTGTATTTACAGCAATGCACGGAGACCCCAGAGGGTGCACACACACACACACACACACACACACACACACACTGCCTGGGTGTATTTACAGCAATGCACAGAGACCCCAGAGGGTACACACACACACACACACACACACACACACACACACACACACACTGCCTGGGTGTATTTAAAGCAATGCACAGCGACCCCAGAGGGTACACACACACACACACACACACACACACACACACACACACTGCCTGGGTGTATTTACAGCAATGCACGGAGACCCCAGAGGGTACACACACACACACACATTGCCTGGGTGTATTTACAGCAATGCACGGAGACCCCAGAGGGTACGCACACACACACACACACACACACTGCCTGGGTGTATTTACAGCAATGCACAGAGACCCCAGAGGGTACACACACACACACACACACACACACACACACGGCCTGGGTGTATTTACAGCAATGCACAGAGACCCCAGAGGGTACACACACACACACAGAGCCTGGGTGTATTTACAGCAATGCACGGAGACCCCAGAGGGTACGCGCACACACACACACACACACACACACACACACACACACTGCCTGGGTGTATTTACAGCAATGCACAGAGACCCCAGAGGGTACACACACACACACAGCCTGGGTGTATTTACAGCAATGCACAGAGACCCCAGAGGGTACACACACACACACACACACACACACACACACACAGAGCCTGGGTGTATTTACATCAATGCACGGAGACCCCAGAGGGTACACACACACACACACACACACTGCCTGGGTGTATTTACAGCAATGCACAGAGACCCCAGAGGGTACACACACACACACACACACACACACACACACACACACACTGCCTGGGTGTATTTACAGCAATGCACAGAGACCCCAGAGGGTACACACACACACACTGCCTGGGTGTATTTACAGCAATGCACAGAGACCCCAGAGGGTACACACACACACACACACACACACACTGCCTGGGTGTATTTACAGCAATGCACAGAGACCCCAGAGGGTACACACACACACACACACACACTGCCTGGGTGTATTTACAGCAATGCACAGAGACCCCAGAGGGTACACACACACACACACACACACACACACACACACACAGCCTGGGTGTATTTACAGCAATGCACGGAGACCCCAGAGGGTACACACACACACACACACACACACACACACACACACACACTGCCTGGGTGTATTTACAGCAATGCACGGAGACCCCAGAGGGTACACACACACACACACACACACACACACACTGCCTGGGTGTATTTACAGAAATGCACAGAGACCCCAGAGGGTACACACACACACACACACACACACACACACACACTGCCTGGGTGTATTTACAGCAATGCACAGAGACCCCAGAGGGTACACACACACACACACACACACACACACACACACACACACACTGCCTGGGTGTATTTACAGCAATGCACGGAGACCCCAGAGGGTACACACACACACACACACACACACACACACACACACACACACACTGCCTGGGTGTTTTTACAGCAATGCACGGAGACCCCAGAGGGTACACACACACACACACACACACACACACACACACTGCCTGGGTGTATTTACAGCAATGCACAGAGACCCCAGAGGGTACACACACACACACACACACACACACACACACACACACTGCCTGGGTGTATTTACAGCAATGCACAGAGACCCCAGAGGGTACACACACACACACACACACACACACACACACACACACACACACTGCCTGGGTGTATTTACAGCAATGCACAGAGACCCCAGAGGGTACACACACACACACACACACACACACACACACTGCCTGGGTGTATTTACAGCAATGCACAGAGACCCCAGAGGGTACACACACACACACACACACACACACACACACACTGCCTGGGTGTATTTACAGCAATGCACAGAGACCCCAGAGGGTACACACACACACACACACACACACACACTGCCTGGGTGTATTTACAGCAATGCACGGAGACCCCAGAGGGTACACACACACACACACACACACACACTGCCTGGGTGTATTTACAGCAATGCACAGAGACCCCAGAGGGTACACACACACACACACACACACTGCCTGGGTGTATTTACAGCAATGCACAGAGACCCCAGAGGGTACACACACACACACACACACACACACTGCCTGGGTGTATTTACAGCAATGCACAGAGACCCCAGAGGGTACACACACACACACACACACACTGCCTGGGTGTATTTACAGCAATGCACAGAGACCCCAGAGGGTACACACACACACACACACACACACACACACACACACACACACACACACACACACTGCCTGGGTGTATTTACAGCAATGCACAGAGACCCCAGAGGGTACACACACACACACACACACACACACACACTGCCTGGGTGTATTTACAGCAATGCACAGAGACCCCAGAGGGTACACACACACACACACACACACACACACACACACTGCCTGGGTGTATTTACAGCAATGCACAGAGACCCCAGAGGGTACACACACACACACACACACACACACACACACACACACACTGCCTGGGTGTATTTACAGCAATGCACGGAGACCCCAGAGGGTACACACACACACACACACACACACACACACACACTGCCTGGGTGTATTTACAGCAATGCACGGAGACCCCAGAGGGTACACACACACACACATACACACACACACACACACACTGCCTGGGTGTATTTACAGCAATGCACGGAGACCCCAGAGGGTACACACACACACACACACATACACACACACACACACACACTGCCTGGGTGTATTTACAGCAATGCACAGAGACCCCAGAGGGTACACACACACACACACACACACACACACACACACAGAGCCTGGGTGTATTTACAGCAATGCACGGAGAACCCAGAGGGTACACACACACACACACACATACACACACACACACACACACTGCCTGGGTGTATTTACAGCAATGCACAGAGACCCCAGAGGGTACACACACACACACACACACACACACACACACAGAGCCTGGGTGTATTTACAGCAATGCACGGAGAACCCAGAGGGTACACACACACACACACTGCCTGGGTGTATTTACAGCAATGCACGGAGACCCCAGAGGGTGTACACACACACACACACACACACACACACACACACACACACACACAGCCTGGGTGTATTTACAGCAATGCACAGAGACCCCAGAGGGTACACACACACACACACACACACACACACACACACACACAGCCTGGGTGTATTTACAGCAATGCACGGAGACCCCAGAGGGTACACACACACACACACACACACACACACACACACACACACACACACACACACACTGCCTGGGTGTATTTACAGCAATGCACAGAGACCCCAGAGGGTACACACACACACACAGCCTGGGTGTATTTACAGCAACGCACAGAGACCCCAGAGGGTACAGACACACACACACACACACACACACACACACACACACAGCCTGGGTGTATTTACAGCAATGCACGGAGACCCCAGAGGGTACACACACACACACACACACACTGCCTGGGTGTATTTACAGCAATGCACGGAGACCCCAGAGGGTACACACACACACACACACTGCCTGGGTGTATTTACAGCAATGCACAGAGACCCCAGAGGGTACACACACACACACACACACACACACACACACAGAGCCTGGGTGTATTTACAGCAATGCACGGAGACCCCAGAGGGTACACACACACACACACACACACACACTGCCTGGGTGTATTTACAGCAATGCACAGAGACCCCAGAGGGTACACACACACACACACACACACTGCCTGGGTGTATTTACAGCAATGCACGGAGACCCCAGAGGGTACACACACACACACACACACACACACACACACACACACAGAGCCTGGGTGTATTTACAGCAATGCACGGAGACCCCAGAGGGTACACACACACACACACACAGAGCCTGGGTGTATTTACAATGCACACAGGCCCCAGAAGGTGCACACCATGTGCACGCACGCATGCACACACACACACACTTCACTTTTCATTCTTGGCTATGCTCTGCCCTACTCAGGGAAGGAAGTGCTGGTTTAAGAACCATGTGTCATGCCCATGCCCAGGGGTTAGCCCAGGGCACTGGCGAAGCTGTGGGTGGGAGCTGGGGGAAGCTCAGGGAAGCTCAGGGGGGCTGTTTCAGGTATTGGGCAGGCAGCAAAGGCAAGGATGGCATGGGCTACGCCTCAGCCAGCCCCTCCCAGATCTGTACATCGGGGCACTCAGTACAGGGGTCACGGGGAAGGTCTCGGTCTCTGCTGTGTAGGAGGATGACGCGCCAATCCAGTGGGCCGTCTGGCCTTAGACTCAATGGCTGTACGGATTCCTGTGGTAACCAGCGCTGACCCCCACCCTTAGGTGCCAAAATCCTCCTAGCTCTCCCACACGTACCCAGATCCTAATCCCTCCTCCCACAGCTGCCCAGACCCTCGGACTCCCACTGGCATTCACTCCCGAGCCTCCATCTCCTACAGCCCAGCAGCCAAGTCCCTCTCAGCCCCGTCCAGCTTCTCATAGCCCCCCGCGTCTCCAGCAGCGAGCAGCCCAGGTGTCTCCCACCCACTGAATCCTCATCAGCTGCTCATTTGGGCAGCTCTGCGGGGAGTCCGGCAGCTGGGTCAGGACAGAGCTATGGTTGCCAACGTGATAATATTTAAAAACTGGACACTCCAGTAGGCGTGCTGGAACCTTTCCTGCCCTGCCCCTTCCCCCGAGGCCCCACTCCAGCCCTGCCTCTTCCCCTGAGGCCCCGCCCCATCCACTCCTCTTCCCCTCTCCCCCCGTCGGTCAATGCTTTTCCCCTCCCACCCACTCCACCCAGGTCTGGAGGGACTCACCTGCGGAGCCGTGGCTGGGAGCCGCAACCACCAGACGCAGGTAGAAGGCAGCCCCGGCCGAGTAGGGGCTGAAGCAGATGATGACCCAGCGCCTCCCCCGCTTGAAGTAACCGGACTTTGGGTATCCAGTCAGTAGATCTGACTGGACACTGCCAGGTCCCCTTTTCGACCGGACTTTCTGGCCAAAAAACGGGCACCTGACCACCCTAGGCAGAGCAAGTGTCTGTACTGGTCCAGTTCAGCCATGTCAGGCTGGGAGAGGGTCAGTGTGATGGGGGCACTGGGCATATTTCTGACTGAAATGGGACAGGAGCAGGCCAAACCGACTTCACCTGGGGTAGGATGCTCTTCCCATAATGCCACTGGCAGGACTGACCGGGAAGCCTCCTGGTAAACAGATCCTGGTGAATTGTTTTCTTCTTTCAATGGCACAGCATGTCCCCTGGGGCCAGTGGCATTCAAGTTCAGAACAGAAGGCTCTGGAGCAAACCGTGTGATGGGGTGGAGGATACAGTCTTCTCTGTGTCGCACTGCAGCTGCCAAAAGGACACAAGTGAAACCCAACTCCATGATGAATAGGCATGGCCCAGCAAAGGTCACATCTGCATACGCTGCCTGGAGCACAGAGACCTAAAGGGCAGGTAACACTGTGTTTCTTTCCACTGAAGACACAAACACACTCTCTTAGCTCTTGCAGTAAACAGCTAGGAGAACTCTGGGCTCACTCATGATCTGGGTGCCATCACAATGGGCTAGGAAGGTCCAAACAACAAGGGAAAGCCCTGAAGAACTGCTCCAAGAATGAGAGCTTTTCTGAAGAATCCACGACCTCCCTGGGTGAGTATCCCAGCGGGGGGCAGCATTCTCTGTTCAGTCGCACAGGCTGCTTACAATAGATGGCTGGAAGCACTGCTCCGGTTGGCGAGGCAATGTGCACCACCTACTATTTTTGTCATGGTGTCTCCTCTGCCCCAGACCACTTGTGCATCTCATGTGCTTGTTCAATCTTGTCTCGTGGATTGGACGCTCTTTGGAGCAGGGATTGCACTGCCCAGTGCAATAGGGCCCAAAACCGGTTGGTCTCTAGGAACTAGCATTATCTGAATGTTAAATAGTGTAAGCCCTGTGGCCAGAAACTCCAGACAGGAAAAAGCTCACTACTCCCTCTATTGATGAAGAAGGAAAAGTGATGCCATAGAGAACTTTGTTTGCATAAGCTATCTACTCACAATTCCTCTAGTGACACTCAGGGAGTCACCATAACTACACTTGAACTTGGATGTTGGGGGGTAGTGGTCTCCAAAAGAAGGCCAAAAGAAAAGAAAAGAGTTTTTACTTTATAATAAAAAGCTTATAACTAAGGACCCAGAATTCTGCTCCAGAGTCAAGAGTGCTTTTTGGTTCTTCTGTGGGGACTTCATTGTGAGAGAAAAGGCAGGTTGAGAACTTTGCTATGAGAGATGATACAATAAACAGCTATATAGTTACCCAGAGCTAGCACCTTAATAAGTCTGAGCTACTAAGGGTTAGGCAGTGACATCTCCAGACAAGCAGCCCCCTCAGGAATGAAGACAGACCTGCACAAAGACACATGGACACTGCTATTTCCTGATCCCAAGCGTGAATGGTGCGGTGGGTGGGTGAAGTGGTGCAGCTACAGTAACTCCTCGCGTAACGTTGTAGTTATGTTCCTGAAAAATCCAACTTTAAGCAAAACAATGTTAAGCAAATCCAATTTCCCCATAAGAATTAATGTAAATAGGGGGGTTAGGTTCCAGGGAAAAAATTTTCACCAGACAAAAGACTGTATTTTTATGTATATATATATAGTGACAAAGTTCCTCCTCTGCCTTAGTGGGTCCTGCGCTTATTGGTGGATTTTCTCACCTCAGAGGTTCACGGCAGCCCTCAGTTTGGCCACTTTCGTGGCTCAAATCTGCCGTTCACTCAGTTAGCCTCATCACTGGCCAGCATGGGGAAAGAAGAAGAACAATCCCCGCAGTCTCTACTGATCCACCTAGTGGATCAGGGAACAGGCCAGAGACCTTCCCCTCCGGTGGAACCCACAGTCCAGTTCAACTCCTCCGGTATCAAGTAGGGAATTGGGGGGATGGAAGAATGGGGGGAACCCAGGCCCGCCCTCTACTCCGGGTTCCAGCCCAGGGCCCTGTGGATTGCAGCTGTCTACAGTGGCTCCTGGAACAGCTGCATGACAGCTACAACTCCCTGGGCTACTTCCCCATGGCCTCCTCCCGACAATATATATACAGTATAAGTTTTAAACAAACAATTTAATACTGTACACAGCAATGATGATCATGAAGCCTGGTTGAGGTGGTGGAGTCAGAGGGTGGAAGAGGGTGGGATATTTCCCAGGGAATGCCTTACTGCTAAATGATGAACTAGAACAGCTGAGCCCTCAAGAGTTAACACACTGTTGTTAATGTAGCCTCACACTCTACAAGGCAGCACAAATGGAGGAAGGGGAGACAGCAAGGTAGACAGAGACAGAGACACCCTGTGTATGTGAGAGAGAGATGTGCATTGCCCCTTTAAGTATGCTGACCCCACTCTATGTACACTGCCTTTTTAAGTAGATCAGCAAGTTGAGACAGTCCCTGCTGCCAGCACTCTCCCTCCGTCCTGAGCCCTGTCACGTGTCTCCCCCGGCTCTATGGAAATGGGGTAAGCGAGGGGCAGGAGCAGGGGAGAGGGGGACACCCTGACATTAGCCCCTCTGCACAGCAAGGAAGAGGCTCCTGGGAGCAGCACAGTGGGGGGAGGGACAGCTGAACTGCTGGCAATTGGTAGCCCGCTGGGCGGCTGCTGCAAGGGAACTTAGGGGGAGCTGATGGGGGACTGCCAGTCCACCCTGGTTCCAAGCCCCCACCAGCTCACTCCAAGGGGCTGCTCTTCCTGCAAGCAGTGGACAAAGCAGGCGGCTGCCAAACAACGTTATAAGGGAGCATTGCGCAACTTTAAACGAGCATTTCCCTAATTGATCAGCAACGTAACAATGAAGCAACGTTAACCGGGACGACTTTAAGTGAGGAGTTACTGAAAAGGACAATCATCTGGGGGATATTCTCATCGGCAGGTTACTGCTCAAAAGTTACTGGAAAGGGGGAGGGTATGTTGCTCTTATTTTGACCGCATGTTCTGTTGCTGTGTTTTCCCAAGTTCATGACTGTTCCCTTTCCTCTTGTCCAGATTGCCTTGTCTGCTCACAGTCCCAGAGAACTTGCAAGTGAAGACATTCTGCCTATCAAGGGTATCCACAGAGGGTCTAATTTCCCCAGGTTTCTGGGTGGGGTTGGTTTAGTTATTTGTCCAGAGAGACCAGAGCTCTATTGAACCTGGCTGAGTGCTGCCGTTCCCCCCCACGCAGGAGTGTTACCTGATAAAAAGAAAGCAGCACTTCAGGGTTATTTCCAGAGATCCCTCTTTCATTTCTATCGGGCCATATTCGGCTCACCTCGGAAGCGCTCCAGGGCTTTCCCAGAAGGTTCTGATGGATTAGAGACAGGAGGACTCTGCAGGATATCAGCGATTCCAGCCTGTATTTCACACCCACACGCAGCGGCGCGGCACAGTGGACATCCGTCAGAGACGGTGCATGGCTACAGCTGGTCAGAGGTTTTCCCGTGAAACATTCTTCCCTTGGAAAATATCAATTCACTAGCCTCAAGGCATTCTGTGGGAACGTGGATTCCCATGAAATTTCAGTGGAAAGCAGGCAGCTTTCCTGCCAGCTCAGCCATCTCCCCGAATCCTAGGCAGCCTGCCTGGTTGGCTTCCAGGCTCCCAGCAGCCTGCCCAATCTGGGGCTCTCAGGACTTCCAGTCTCCCCAGTTCCTGGGGCAGTTGGCTCCCTGTGTAGCCCCAACTCCCAGTTGATTGGTGGTTTACCAGGCGGGCTGCTGCAAGGCCAGGTGGGACTGGAAATTTTTGAATTCCAGCATCGGCCCCCCTTGGCCATTGGGGCATCACATTTTTATAAAAGCCTTTGTTTAAATATTCCCCACGCACTGCAGCTGAATGCTGGTGCTGCTGTAACCCACCCCCAGAGGGGCACTCTGCCCAGGGACTGCGTAGAGAGGTTGAGGGGTGTCAATCCTTCAGTCACCATGTGTAACACCACACCCCTGGGGGGCTGTCAGCTGCAGGCAGAGAACGTGGGGCCTTGAGCCTCCACTGCCTGAGCTAAAAGCCCCCGCTCTGTTAGCTAAAGCTTCAGCAGACTCCTCAAGGCCTGTAGGCCCCAGCCACCACTACAGGGGCCAGAGCCCCGCATGGAGTGGGCACAGGTCACACACTGAGCTCACCTAACCAGACGATCCAGCAGCAACTAGCACAAACATGAAATGACCCCTCCAGCCGCTGCAGAAAACGACACGTTACAGTGCACACTGGGTGGGAGCTGACCGCCAGCACCTTTGGTGGCAGTGGGGAAGAGAGAAATTGTGGGATTGCCCTGCCCCCTGCATTCCATCGGCACCGCATCAGTGCAGGGAAAGCCTGTGGCATTGGAGGGGGGGAGCTGTGCCTTTAAGGTCTGAGCTTCCCAAACAGAGGGTCTGGCCAGGGCGCTGAGAAGATCTTGTTGTTATGGACAGCCAGTTGGAACCAGACCCAGAACAAAGCAGACCTAGGGCAAGCACTGAGCAATCACTTCACACCACAGGGCAAAGGCAGGGGGCACCAGAACTGGGGGTGCTGGGGGTGCAGCAATGCTCCCTGGCTTGAAGCAATAACAGCAACCAAATGCATGGCTTCAATCCCAGACAGTGTTTGTGGTTTTGTTCGGGGCTTTCAGCACACCCCAGCAAAGGCCAGGCAGAAGTGCCACGAGTCTGTCTGAAACATGCGAAGCTGGAGAGGGAAGTGCCTGCCCAGTGCTGCGGGAGGTGGCTCAATGAATCCAGACTCATGCTGTTGCCTGCAGGAGGATCTGGCCCAAGGAGGCTACACTTGTGTCACTTACACCTTTGTCGGTGTGCAAGGGTATGTCTGCACTGAAGTGGGAAGGTGTCCGTCCCAGCTGGAGGAGCCATACCCACGCTAGCTCTGATCAAGGTGCTAAACACAGACATGTAGCATAGCGGCAGGAGGAGCTGGCCGCCCTGAGTCCTGATGGGCCCTCCCATCGCTCCCGCCACCATGGATACACTGCAGTTGTTAGTGCGTTAGCACGATCAAAGCTAGCGTGGGCCGGGCTCCTTGAGTTGGAAATTACACCTCCAGCTTGGGCGTAGCGCGACCCGAAGGGAGACTTCTTTACACTCCCCTGCTCCTGCTGACACATCTCTGCATCTGGCCCAGGGGTGGGGAAGATGCACTCAGCTGCATAGCCACGGCCCACATCTGAGTCTGTGCTAAACCAAGCCCCTGGGGCTGTCCCGGCAGGGCCAGATTTACATCGACAGGAAAGTCCTGTCTTGCTTCGCCAAAGCGTTGTCATTTTTAGCACTAAAGAAGAAGCCAGTCGGAGAGTTAGCAGCGTTTCTGCAGCCGCAGCGCAAGGCCGGGGCGTTGATGTTTTCCTGCCATTTTATCTCAGAAATGGCTTCTCCTTGCAAGAGTCTGGCAGCTCTCCGCACCCAGCTCTGGCTGTTAGTCCTGATCACAGGTAGGGTTTTCACATGTTCTTTAATCTTACCGGGGCTATCGGCTGGTGCCGTCAGCATTAACTCTTTATGGGAATTATTCCTAAATGCAGATTCTGCCAACAGAGTATTGAAATCTCTCCCATTGCACCCGGTCCTGGGTTGGAACACTGAAGAACTTCACCCAGAAATGGGATCTCAGCTATCACGCACTTGTTTCTAAGCTTTTCAGCCCAAATGCCTTCCATCTTTCAAATCATTTCAGCATCCGTTTGCACACAGCAAACGTTTCCCAGGAAGGCAGGACCTGGATTTCACAGCACACGCAACAAGGCAGGAACTCTGGCCGCAGAGCTGCCCAGCACGGTGAGACCCGAGGGAAAGAAATCAATAGCCTAGGTGATGCCCTTGGCATGTCCAGGCTCTGCCTGGTTTCAGCCCTTTGCTCGCTAAGGCGATAGCCGCGTTTTCACTGTTGGGCTCTGCAGTTCTAACCCACAAAACAACCACCCAGCAGAGAGAAGGCTGGTGCCCCAGTTTAGGTCCCTGGCTTAAGATGTGTGAGATCCTGCTTCAATTCCTTGCTGTGCTACAGGCATCCTGTGTGTCCTTGGCCAAGGTATGTCCGGTCTCTGTGTGTTCTGTACAAGGGGTCTGGAGCCCTGGCCTGCTTCCCAGGGTGGAGGCTAGAGCCCCTGAAGCTTGGGGGATGTTCAGATGCTGCGGTGATGGGAGCCAGGTAAGAGAAGCGAGACCCTGCCGAGTTTTTTCTTGGGAACCTTGCTAAGTAGGCAGTGTGCCATCCCCCTTGTGCATAGAGCCAGAGCCCCTCCAGGGCTGGGAAATGCTGGGCAGCTACAACTTGCTGTCCAATGTGGCTGGTGTATTGAGCTCTTGCTGTTAGAAACCTGGAGTAGCCGTGCATGAGCACTGGGCAGCTGTTGCTTGAATTAACTGGAAGCCCCACTCTTCCCACAGAAGGAGGAGGTGACAGGTGGTTCGGGAACATTAATACACAGAGGCGTCCGCTCATACAAACTTTCACAAACAAGGTGAACAGCAGGGGCACAGCTATAGCGTGTCAACATTCACTTTCTATGATTAAACCATTACTATGAATTGTTATTACCGCAGCCCGAACGGGCAGGGAGCTGGCAGACAACCACGGAGTAAAGCTAAATGTCTTTTTGCACCTGACCACCCAGATCAATTTTCATAGAAATAGCAAAGGAGTGAGCCGGCACTGGAGCGACTCAGTAAACAGAGCAGCGCTTCCTGCCCACCTGCCCCACGGGGGAAGTGGTGCAGCCGCTGCAGGATGTCGGGGGAGATGCTAGGTTGGGGCTGGCTAGCTCAGGTTGCAGGGCGGAGGTGCTTGGCTAGGGAGGAGAATTGCGGGCTACCTTGGGAGTTTCTGGTGTAGGGCACAATTGCTGCTAGGAGTCCAAGGGTGTGTCTACACAGTGATAAAAAACCTGTGGCTCTGAGTCCAGGGCAGTTGATTCAGACTAGGGCTGTGGGGCTAAAAATAGCAGCGTAGACAGCCCAGCTTGGGCTGGAGCCCAAACACCTACGCTGCATTCTCTAGCCCTGCAGCCAGAGCCCCGTGAGCCCGAGTCAGCTGACCTGGGCCAGTCGCAGCCATGCTGTGGGTCTTTTATCACAGTGTAGCTACCCTGCGTTCCAGTCCCACACCAGCCCTTCCTGGGGGACGCAGCCACATTAATGATTTATTTACACAGTGCCCGCCAGGGCATTAGCACTTTGCACAACCAAGAGAGAGACCTGGCCTGGGCCCTAAAGAAGTGAGTCTGTGCTTCTAAGTCAATTAAGCTAAACCAAATTCAGGCCACTTTAATTCTGAATAAGAGTGTCCACACAGGGATTAAATACGGTTTAACTAATTCAGTGTAGAAGTTAATTTGGATTAACTTTGTGAGTGGCCCCATGTAGACAGGCCCTAAGACATACAAGGGGTGTGGGGTGAGGGTCATGGTAGGGAGACCAGGCAATTCCTGCCCTATGGGCTCCACTTATCTTGACGAGTCTGTTAAAGTTGGTTTTTGCAATGCTGGAGCTGTTGAAATAAGGCTGGAGCCAGACTCTAGAGCAGCTAGTGAGGTGGGATGCTTAGCTGGGCTCACGTGCTAATGGCTTTATCCTCACATCCCCCTGGAGGAGAAGGGCTCTCGGCCCTGGTTTATAGCTGGGGAACCAAGGCCCAGACGGACTCAGTGACTTGCCCAAGGTCACACAGTCTGTAGCAGAGCAGGAGATGGCTCCCAGTCTCCAAAGTCCCAGGCTAGTGGCTGAACCATCATGCTAGCCGGCCTATATCAACCCCAGCACGGTGCAGTCCTGAGTTCACTCAAGCCCCAGGCCTGGCCTGCGTCCCACCCTGAGTCTCAGCCCTGTGACAGAGGACTGGAGCAGCTCCGCCCCGGGGCCGTGGCTGCTCAGTGCAGTGTGTGCTCACAGGCGTTAGCTAGTTAATGCTCAGGGCACCCGCTGAACGTAAGTGAGCAAGGACAGTCCCCTTCCCCCACCCCAAAGTCAGCCAGTGAGTCAGTCCTGGAGCATACCTGAGCCTCAGCCCCAGACCACCCAGCCCACCCAGCCCACTCTGCCTGCTGCCCCGGAGGAAGATTAGAGCCAGAATGTCTGGGAGAGTCAGGCCCCTGGCTCCCATAGCCCCTTGAGCCTCCAAATGCCAGTGACGTTTGCATGGGCCCTGCTGAGCCCGGGATTATCTGGCAGCGGAGGCTGCTTGCTGAGTGCTTCCAGAGAGACCTCTCTGTACTACACCAGCTGTGAGCTGCTTTTTCTGTTGTTCTCCTGTCTTTCAGGTGAAATCTCAGCCTCAAGAAACAGCAGCCCGCGGAACTCAGGTCAGTACAGCTGAATAATACTGTTACAGTGAATGCCCTCGTTTGTGACACTTGTGTTTTGCCTAGTGCACCTCTCAGGTGCCTCCTCCCCCACTGAAAATACAGCAAGGTTAAGAGAAAATGAGTGTCCCAGTGAAAATCCTCTAAAGCTGAAACTCAGCTGGTGGCTCCAACCTCTAGTCCCCAGCTGCAGCCACCTGGTGGACCCTGAGGGCCAGATCTTCCATTGGAGTGCTGCTTTACACCAGCTGAGGGTCTGACCCTCAGAGCTTGGGGCTGGAGAGATTTGTCATTGCTTGGATCACTTTTATTCTGTTCTGCAACAGAGTGATTACAGTGATGCAGTCCAGTGGAAAAGATGAAATGCTCTGCTACAAAGTACAGGACAGAAAAGCACCCAATCAAATAGAATTAGTAATGATCAAAAGTGATTTTAAAATACACAGAATGACTGCTACAACACTACATGAAAACCACTTCTCGAGATATTTTGAGAGGATGAGTTAGCTAAGGTTCCTAGCTACTGCCTGTCTCTTTCCCATTATAGTAAATTCCCTATTTCATTCTTAAATATGTTTAATGCTTAAGCTGTTGCAAAAACTTATAACCCAAACCACTACCCATTTCTCTATTGACAATTTATAATCAATATGTTCCTTTTCGAATAGCCCTAATAATGTGAAAGCAATTCCCAGCCTCTGTAAAATTTGCATATTTTCCCTTACATTTCAGTTCCTTCAGCTCCACTTGTTGGTCACATGTGGACTTTGGCTACAGAATTTGCCATTTCCTTAGAGGAGGGGAACCACAGAAGACATTTGTATCTGAACCGGTTTTTGCTCTGAGACCATGTTTACATGGGAAAGTTGGAACTATTTAACTTAAATCTGTTCTTAATCCAATTTAATTAAATCGATGCAACCCCCTGTGTGGATGCTCTTATTTCAAGTTAAGGGACTGGCTTATTTTGGTTTAGCTTAAACCTGTTCCCCATTGACATAAGCAAAGCTGAAAAAAGCCACTGTACCAAAATAAGGATGCCTACAAGGGGTTTGCATTGGCTTAACTTTATCGGTTTAAATTCACTCCTTAGCTTAAATCAGTGCAACCTTCCCATGCAGACAAGCGATGACACAGCCGCATTCATGAGTCTACATCTACTATGCTGCTGAACAATCTTTGTACCAGTGCATGCTGAGGACATCAGGGCAGCTCGCCCAGAGTGCCTGGGGGACATGCACACAGAGCAGCATGGAGGACAACACACCCTGGGCTGTCTGGCTCTCTGCCTGCGGGGGGGGGGGGGAATTTTCTGGGGTACAGAAAATCTCCCTTCAGTTCCCATATCAGCCAGTGGTCTCCTGTATGACCTCAGGCAAGTCCCTTGACTTGCCTCGCACCTGAGCTGCCCCTCTGTAAAATGGGGGTAAGAGTCCCAGCTCAGGGGTGTTGGGAGGCTAAGCTCTATGAGTGATTTGCTCTGGGTTTGTGCAGTGCCCAACAGGGCCATGACTGGGGCTTCTAGATGCTGCTGTAAATCACAGTGAGGGGAGCTGTGTAACTACCGGCCACATAAGTTACACAGGCAGAGTTAGAGTCTCACCTGCACAGAACCACAGCTGCAGGCTGGCTACAGGGGGGTCTGTCACGTGACGGGCAAGGGAGGCAGGACTGGACTTTTCCCAGGGTGTTGATCCCAGGGCCAGCCTGGCTGGGGAGGGCAGATAACTACTGTGAGAACCAGAGACCCAGCTCTTTGGTCTGTGCTGGTACAGCAACACCCGGCGCCATGCAGCCCCATGACTAGCCACAATGCAAATCAGTAACAATGACTATAATAAGGGCCATTAGGGCCAATTCATATACCAGTGTTTCCCATGGTTCCTCTCCTCAGAGGAAATAAACACTGCCCTCCCAGTCAGCCTGGGACCGAAACCTCTTCAAAAGCTGCAGAGCTGCTGGTGAGACAGGAATGCTGGGAACGAGCTCTGACCGATTGTTCTAGGGCCATTTATGGAGTGTCAAAGGGAACTGCCCTGCACATTTGAATGACTTGGGTTCTAGGCGGTGGTATCTTGCGCCAAAGGACCCTTAATGAGACACACTCCATAACAGAGAACTGGGCGAAGACTACTGACGATAAACGTAACTTTATGGTGCTTTTTGTTTGATACTGTTTAAGGCTTAAGCTTTGTTCTGTTGGTAGTGTCCTGCGAGATATCACGGGGGCTAGTAATAGAGGTTTTTCCTCTCTGATGCAAGCTGCTCGCAGTTACTAATTTAGCTATTTGATTTTCTGTCTTTTCCAAACTATTTGTTGATTTATAATTATGAAAGGCAGGAATAACTTGGAAGCGATAAAATCAAATAGCTAAATTAGCAACTGCAAGCAGCTTGCATTAGAGAGGAAAAGCCTCCTTGAGTGTTTCAAATGAGTAGTGGTTATTCATGATTTTCTGAAGCAGCTGAATTAAATGCTACTTATAAGGAATAATTGAATAAAAGTACAATACTGTGTATATGTAATGCAGCAATTTAGTATTTAACTGCTAAAAATTCCTATGAATGGCTTCAGAATAAGCACAGAATGGATATATTTCTTCGCCACTTCATAGAAATGTAACCGTTGTGCAAACTGTAAATAATTAAAAGTAGAGCTGGTCAAAATTTTTCCATTGAAAGTTTGTAATGGTGCTGTGCAGTGTAAGATGCAGTGGGCACGAGTTAATTGTGCTGTGCAGTGCAGCGTGCAGTGCAGCATGCAGTGGGGTGTTCAGTGGCAGGGAGTTAATGGTGCTGGGCAGTGTAATAGCAGTAGTACGTGTGGTGTGGGGGAGTCACATCAGTGGTCTTGTGAGAACCTCGTGCACCTCTTGACTTTCTTTGCATTTAAGGCCCTAACTGCCAAGAGTGCTGACAAGCTCTGGCACATGCCCTGTGCCTGATGCACGCCCAAAGCTGGGGCTGTGCTTGGTGCACACAGAAGCAAAGCCGCAGTTTACACACGCACAGCATTGTAGTCCTTCTTATTGCATTTTATGTCAACCTACATTTCTGCATTCGGTGAGAGTTTGCCAGTCATTTGCCAGGAAGCATGCTGTGTTAGTAGCCCTAGGATGATCCCTGTTAGCCCACAGGCATCACAGGGAAGCACTGGAGGAGCTAATAAGATTCAGTGTTATCAATTTACCCTCCTGGCCTGGTTTTGTCTCCTCCTCAGATATGTTCTGTTCAAACTTCCGGCAGCACCCTCGTTACATAGCTGCCAAAAAGAACACCCAAGTTCACTTCATCTGCCATTCCCGCAACTCAGCCGATGTGCAGTGGTACAAAATGACTGGACATGACAAAACCCCCCAGATGATCAATATGAATGACCCGAGGGTGAACGAGAACAGGAGTGAGTCATTTGTAATGATCACCTTCAGCAAAATCCAGCCTGAAGACAACGGCATTTACTTGTGTGAAAATAAGAGCCTGGCTCGTGATCTGGGACGGATACGCACGTGTGGGAGTGAACTGAGAGTAATAGGTGAGAGGTGCTATCACTGTCTCTGTCTAGCCCCAGACACACCCATCTGTCCCCATAGACACTCGTCTCTCTCTCTCTCTCTCTGTCTATCTATCCCTATACACACCCATCCATCTATCCCCTACATCCTATCTATCTATCTATCTCATATGTATTTTTTCAAGTTTTCTACTTAAAACCTTTGGGCAGGATTTTCAAAGTCACCGAAGGGATGTTGGCATCTAGCTCCCACTCCAATGGGATCCCTTATGATTAAGGCTATGATTTTTTCAGGGAGGTCGACGAAGTCACGGAATCTGTGACTTAATGCATCCGATGAAGTGAGCTGTAGCTCACAAAAGCTTATGCTCAAATAAATTTGTTAGTCTCTAAGGTGCCACAGGTCCTCCTTTCCAGTCACCTCAGTGACTTCAGCCCATGGCGGCCAGGAGCTGCGGGGTACTCCTGCAGCTCCTGACTGCCACAGGTGGCAGAGGGGACCCTGGCACTCCAAGCAGCCCCCACACATAGGTGCGGGAAGTAGGGGTGCGGGGGGTGCTGCAGCACCCCCAGGTTTTATGCAGGGTCCCAGGTGCCAGCTGAGCATGTGGGGTCCCAGCTGCTGGCCCCGCTCCCAGCCACGCACACGGGGTCCTGCATCATGGCTGCTGGCCCCGTGCCTGGGGGCCCTGGGCAGGATCCTGCTGTCCCACTACTGGCTCCGCATGTGGGGTCCCAGCTTCCGGCCCCGCTCCTGGCTGCACATGCAGGGTCCTGGCTGCCGGCCCCATGCATGGGGCTCCGGTACTGGCCCCGCCCCTGCCCCCAGCCTTGGCCCCCTTACCCCTGTCTGTGTCCCCCTCCACTCCTGGAGCCACGGCCCTGCTCCTGCCCTCAGCTCTGGTGGGGGGGGGGGGCATGAGGTAAAAAGTTTGGGAATAGTTTTGCTGGTTTTCAGCACCTCCACTATAAAAAGCATTCCAGCACCACGGTCCCCTCAGCTGCCTAGCTGCTGCACGCAATGTGGGGACCCCGCAGCTGAGCTCTCCATTTTGTCATAGGTATTTTTAGTAAAAGTCATGGACAGGCCACAGGCTTTTTTTACTAAAAACAGCCATGACAAAATCTTAGCCTTAATGATGGTGCTTTGAAAATCCCCGTCTGACCCATTTACACAGCAGTACAGAACCCCCTGAACACATTAGCAGCCACACAGCAAGAAGGGGCTGCGACTCAGATCCCAACAGCAAAGGAGCCCTGCCTCTGACACCGGGTATGTCAGGCTGAGTTTTAATTTCAGTAATGCGTTAGGCTCTTCTCAACCCTGGTTAATTAAAGGGACCATTTGGGCCTTCAGCCATTCCCATTGTGGCAATTGAGCCCCCAAGGTTCTTTGCATGGTTTCTGGCTTATTTCAGCTCTCATTTCTCTCTCTCAAACCCCCTTCGGAATATGCTCTCGTTCAACCACAAGCCATTGGGCTAGATGCAGGAATCCATGGGTGAGTTTCTCTGGCTTATATGACGCAGGAGGGCAGACTAGAGGATCTAATGGCCTTTCCTGGCCTTAAAATCCATGGATGTATGTGACTCTATGAATCTATGTGCTGGAAGCTATGAAACACAGGAACAAATAAGCAAACCATTGCTGCGACTCTCAGCTGTTTCGGGCAGGGACTGTGTCTGCCTCTATTTCTGTACAGCACCTTGCATAATGGGGCCAAGCAGGAATGAGGCCCATGAGCGCAATCCCAGGATACACAGGAAATGATAAGACTATTATCATTCCAGAAAGGTTGTGTAAAAAAGCCCCTTTTCACACTGTAAAATACAAGAAGTGCAGAGAACTTGCATTACGGGTGTGAATACTCACACTACAGGTCTAACTTACACCTACCAACCTGAGGACGTTCAGCCTGAAGCACCAGGTGTCTACCTGAGAACAGGCTGCTTACCCTGGAGAATGAAGGTGCCAGTCATCCCTGCAGTTCAATGGGGCAAGTACCATTGCTGGCACGTCCCCCATACTGTAAGCTCTTTAGGGCAGGGACCATCCCTCTGTTCTGCATTTGTTCAGCGCCTGGCACAAAGGGGTCCTGGTCCATGATGGGAGCACCCAAGTGCTACCACAATCTTCTTCCTTTCTTGCCACTTCCCTATTTGGTGTTGGGGACTTTTATAGCCTTCTTCCAAAACTCGTGATTTTACGGCTGGCTGTTGTGCAAATTGGTGTCTCTCACATCCGCTGATGTCTGCTCCACGTACCTAGTCTTTGGCCTCCTCCTTGCTCGTCTTCCATCCACAATCACTGCAAGGGTCATCGTACCAATAGCACTCCCAGGTCTCCACTGGACACAACCACACCAACATATCCTAGCTTCCATCAACTTGTCCTCAACTGGGGCAATCCGCATTAGGTCCTTCACAACCTCATTTCATTTCCTATCATAGAATCATAGAATCTCAGGGTTGGAAGGGACCTCAGGAGGTCATCTAGTCCAACCCCCTGCTCAAAGCAGGGCCGATCCCCAATTAAATCATCCCAGCCAGGGCTTTGTCAAGCCTGATCTTAAAAACTTCTAAGGAAGGAGATTCCACCACCTCCCTAGGTAACGCATTCCAGTGTTTCACCACCCTCTTAGTGAAAAAGTTTTTCCTAATATCCAACCTAAATCTCCCCCACTGCAACTTGAGACCATTACTCCATTACTATCACAGCATGTCCATCCATTTAACCATCTCAACATCTTCATTCCCATGGTAGGGAACATACTTCCCCGTAGTTGGCCAAGTCTCTGTCCCCTACATGAGGATGGGTTGAATTACAATGTTTATACACCCTACCTTTTAACTTGATTGCCATATTTTTATCACAGAGAACTGGGGTCAGCTCCTGCCATTCGCACCCACCAGCTAGGCACTCCCGCAATACAGGTAATAAATAAATTAATAGATTCCCCAGGACAAAAGGGACCACTGTGATCATCCAGTCTGACCTCCCACGTAACATGGGCCAGAGCACTGCCCCAAAATAACTCCTAGAGCAGATCTTGTAGAAAAACATCCAATCCTGATTTAAAAGCTGCCAGTGATAACCAGGACCCTTGGTAGGTTGTTCCAATGGTTAATTACTCTCACTGTTTAAAACGTGCCCCTTATTTCCAGGCGGAATCTGTCTAGCTTCAACTTTTCCACCCATTGGATCCTGTTAGACCTTTCTCTTCTAGATTGACTGTTACCAGGCATTTGGTCCCCATGTAGGTACTTACAGACTGTGATCAAGTCACCCTGAATCTTCTCTTTGTTAAGCTACATAGATTAGGCTTCTTGAGTCTATTGCTACAAGGCAGGTTTTCTAAACCTTTAGTCATTCTCATGGCTCCTCTCTGAACCCTTTCCAATTTTCAACATCCTCCTGGAATTGTGAACACCAGAACTGGACATGGTATTCCAGCCGCTGTCGCACCAGTGCCAAATACAGAGGTAAAATAACCTGTCTGCTCCTACTCAGAATTACCTTGTTTATACATCCCAGGATCCCATCAGTTCTTTTGGCCACAGTGTCATACTGGGAGTTCATGTTTAGCTGATTAACTACCACGACTCTCAAACCCTTTTCAGAGTCCCTGCTTCCCAGGGTAGCCCCCTCCCCGATCCTGTAAGTATGGCCAACATTCTTTGTTCCTAGACATGCACATTTACATTTCGCTGTATTAAAATGCATATGGTTTGTATGTGCCCAGCTTACCAAGTGATCCAACTGTGCTGAATCAGTGCCCTGTCCCCTTCATTATGTACCACTCCCCATGTCATCTCAAACATCATCAGTGATGATTTTATGTTTTCTTCCAGGTCATTAATAGTATCATGGTAATTAGTGTAAGACCAAGAACCAATTCTTGCAGGACTCTGCTGGAAACACACCTGCTCGATGCTGATTCCCTGTTCACAGTTACATTTTGAGACCTATCAGTTACCCAGGTAATAGGGAACCCTAGCTCTCCTGGCCAATGGCTCTGTGACTGCCTCCAGTCGCTCACATTGGGGTGTATATCTTCATGGTGCTGCTCTGGGTGCCGTCACACACACATGGGAGTAGCATGCCCAAGGCACTGTGCTGAGGGGACAGCGCCTGCTTTATGTCGGTGCCAGGTCTCTGGTGCAGATACCACCAGTTCACCTGGAGGGCCAGGAAAAGTCATTTGGACCTTGCACTTGTTGCCGTCCAAGCATGTCATGTTCAGAAAGAGCTATTTGCTGCCCTGAGCGACCCATGACCTGGCTGCCCATGTGGTGGTGCTGACAAGGACCTTCCACTTGCAAGCCCAGCTCTGTGTGGCATGGGGAGGCCGCTTGTTTTGTTCTCTGGGCAGCATTTCAGGGAGACGTTCCCCATCCTCAGAGCAGGGCTACCCGTGGAGCTGGCCATCCCTCAGCACGCACAGATCATCCGCCATGCCCCCAGATCACAAGATGGGCTTAAAATCATGAGATTTTAAACTGGAGTTCTCTTTATTTCCCTTCTGGGTCTGGATCCTTTAGGGTTCATGTCTTCAGGCTTTTATCCATGACCAGGAGGGCATGTACTTACTTTTAAAAACAAACCAAGCAAACATAAAACCCCCCAAAGCTGACACTCTTATGTATTCACCTGACTCCCAGAGCTGGGATTTAGCACCAAATATCTTCAGACTCATGAGAAAATCGCAATAGCAGGTAACATTGCAGGCTAGTGGCTCCGTCCCACCCTTCAAAGTGGAGCCCTAAAAGTTCTTCACTTATTTAAGGCTAAAAGTCTGTGTCTTTATATCCCTATGTCAGATTGTGAGTGCCCCCCATCCTGCCATGTTGCAGACAAACTGAGCTGGCTTCCTGCACTCGTGGAGAGCCAGACAGCGTTTTGGAAAGCACTCAGGACTTTAGGGCACCCAGTGGCAGCATTTTGGCAGGGATCCCTGTCTCCTGGGGCTCTAGGACTTTCTGAATCAGCTCATAGCTCCCCCCTAATCTGTAACAGGAGCTCTCGCCCCAGACTGAGGTACAAACAGGCATCAGCAGGTCATGCCCTTCCATATTACTAATTGTGGGGAGGGGTGTCCCAGCTGGATCTGGGCTAGATGGACAGGGGCAAGGGGTCACAGTATGGAAAAGGATATGAATCACTACTCCTAAGGTAACAGGTTTCAGAGTGGCAGCCGTGTTAGTCTGCATCAGCAAAAAAACCAAGGAGTACTTGTGGCACCTTAGAGACTGCCCAAATAAATGTGTTAGTCTCTAAGGTGCCACAAGTACTCCTCGTTTTTTTTACTCCTAAGGTAGGAGAGGGTATCAGCAGCAAAGAGAGGTAGGGGAAGAGCTGATGGGAGGTCACAGCAAACAGCAGGTCAGGGAAGCTCTTGAATCAACTGGGAGGTTTTTCTCCATCAGAAAAGCAAGTCTGTGATGCTCACGGGGTGCAAACGGGGCTGTCGTGAAAGCAAAGCAGGCATTTTTCTTTCTTTCTTCCTTTCAAGAATTCCCTTTATCAATTTTGTTTTCAACTGTTCACTCACTACTCCATGCAGAACCCTGGGATGTGCTCTGGAGCCGGAGCCAGAGTCAGGGGCTAGGCGGCCCTTTCATGCTAAGTTCCTCCTCCCAGGCCAGAGGTGGGCAAACTACGGCCCGCGGGCCACATCCGGCCCGCAGGACCCTCCTGCCCGGTCCCTGAGCTCCTGGCGCGGGAGGCTCCTCCACGGCCCCTCCCTCGCTGTCCCCCCTCCCCTGCAGCCTCAGTGCGCCGTGCCGCCAGCTCCACGCTGTGGGCAGCCGGGCAGCGTAGTTGCAGAGCCGCGGCCTGACCCGGTCTCCGGGCGGTGCAGCTGTAGTGCCGCCAGCCACCGGAGCTCCCGGCAGTGCAGTAAGGGGGCAGGGAGCGGGGGGGTTGGATAGAGGGCAGGGGAGTTGGGGGTGGTGGTCAGGGGGCGGGGGTGTGGATAGGGGTTGGGGCGGTCAGAGGGTGGGGAACATGGGGGTTGGGTGGGGCAGGGGTCCTGGGGGAGCAGTCAAGAAGGAGAGGGGGGTTGGATGGGGCAGCGGGAGGCAGTCAGGGGCAGGGGTTCCGGGGGCGATCAGGGGACAGGGAGAAGGGGTGGTTGGATGGGGCAGGAGTCCCAGGGGGGCAAGTCAGGAATGAGAGGGTGGGTTAGATGGGGTGGCAGGGGGCAGTCAAGGGTGAGGGGTCTGGGGGTGGTCAGGGGACAGGGAGCAGGGAGTGGTGGATGGGGCAGGAGTCCCGGTGGGGGCCGTCAGGGGACAGGGGGGTTGGCTGGGGCAGGAGTCCCGGAGGAGCCGTCAGGGGGCGAAAAGCAGGCTGGGGGAGGGGCAGATAGGAGGCGGGGACCGGGCCACGCCTGGCTGTTTGGGGAGACACAGCCTCCCCTAACCAGCCCTCCATACAATTTTGGAAACTTGATGTAGCCCTCAGGCCAAAAAGTTTGCCCGCCCCTGTCCTAGGCCCTTACAGCTGTTCTGTAACAAAACTCCAGCCAGCTCCTGCTCCTCCCATCTGGGAGAGGCACTGAGAAGGGTTCAAAGCGCCCCGTCCTGCCGTTGCCCCGTTTGTAGGTTTCAGCACCATTAAGCAGGTCCAGAGACGGAACAGCGTGAAAGACATCATCATCATGATCCAGTCCATTCTCCTGGTCATCTTTGTGAGCGTCCCCATGCTCCTGCTCCTGGAGAAAGTGAGTATTGGGCGCCTCCTACTGAAATGTGCCTTGACCGCCCCACACTGCGAGGCATCTTGGAATGTCTCAGCACGACGTCTTGGGGGACCATGTTCCTAGGCCTGTCTGGGCACCATCATCCCAGGCTCCCAGCCATCGCTCTGAGACCTGCTGAGAATGGGGAGAGGTCTCCTGTATTTCCTAGGGGGCGGGGAGCTAATGGCCCTGGAGCCAGGGCAGGCATATCGCCTTCGCTGGGGGGGTATATAGCTGTGTCACAAGAGGCTTCATTTCCATGGTGTCTATTCAACCAATGCGCTCTTCCTGACAGCCTCCTCTGAGAACTGGGTACCTGGGCTAGGACCCCAAGGCAATGCAAAAGATGGAGGAGGATAGCTAGTCCCTTCCACCCACTGCTTCGCAGCTGCGGGGGAGTTATACGGGATATTGCCATCTGGGCCCCACCCCAGCTGGCAGGGCCATGGAGGAACAGCAAGGGGTTGCACTGCCTCACCCTGGTGGCCCTCGTGGCTGTCGAAAGGTGTAGGCCAGGGACGTCTACACTACAGGGGCTACAGAGCCACAGCTACACCGCGGGAAGCCTGTAGTGCAGACACACACCACAGCGACAGAAGCGGTTTTTCCGTCGCAGTGGGAACTCTACCTCCCTGGGCGACGGTCGCTAGCATGACGGAAGCAGTCTGCTATCGATCTCGCTGCGGCTACACTGCGGGTTAGCCTGGCACCGCTGCCGCACTCAGCGGCTGTGGATTTGTCACATCCCCGAGCACCGCAGCTATGTTGACTTGAGTTTTAAGTGTAGACCAGGCCTCAGGGAGGAACATCTGTCTTCCTTTGCTTGGAGGAATAAAGCGTTTAGCCCCAGGGAGCCCTAGAAGCATCTGGAATGCCCCTGGGAAGCTCTGGGTCTAGTGGGTTAGGGGGATAGGGCAGAGATAGTGGGGGGAAGGGGGCAGAGTGAGGGCAGCCGGCTTCAGCAGTGTTACTGAGCATGCTCAGCCCATGTGAGCAAATCTGGGGGGCACATGACCCTGCATGCCCCCCCCCCATGTGTCGCCTCTGATAGGGGTTCAGTGATGTCTCCTGGCTCTTCCAAGGGAAACTGTCATAAGAGTCTGGGCACTGGCGGTGCATACCTCAGGCTTAGATCTGGGATGGGGCTGGCGTGGCTGGGAGCGGAAGCAGGCCCCTGGTACCCAGGCTGCTCACTGTTATCCCTGGCACCTGGGTTGTTCTGAGTGCATCGCGTGGCTTAACCCGGGCTGGTTTACACCAAGGACTCAGTGTAAATCCAGGACATCGCAATAGGAGACACGCCCAGGCCATTCACACACAACCATGCTGAGCGGGTCTGTTCTTGGACGGCCCCACTTCACCGAGGGCATAGCTGCTTGGCCATGCCCTGGTTTTACACCCACTTGAGACACCTTTGGGGGAAACATTTAACGACACAGACATTCTGATAGCAGCCCACGGAAGAGCCCAGAAATGGCAGGACACGGTGGTAAGGAATATCACTGTATTTACCCTGCGCTTCTCCCCTCCCACTAGGGTGACGGCAAGGCCAGCTCTGATGAGGACCATACCTACGAGGTAAGTTAACAATATCATGTTAATTAGGTTAATAATAGTTAATATAATAGGAATATTTTTGAAGCAGTGAGCTGGGCAGGGCGGCTCATTTGTTGGGGGTTTCAGATGTACATTGCGAGCTGAAGGGGAGGAGGAGTGGATCTTTAAGACTGACGTCCTTTCTCCCAAGTGTGTGTTGTGTATTGGAAAAGTGGTGCTGGAACAGTTTTTGGAGTGGGGGTGCTGAGCTGCACCACCACTTACCCCTGTCTGCACCCCTCACCGTTTCCTAGAGCTGGGACCGGGAGCAGGGCTGTGGCTCTGGGAGCGGGGCGGGGCACAGACAGGGGTAAGGTGGCAGAGGCTGGGGCCACAGCTAGGGGTGGGTGTGGAGCCCCTGGTGTGGGGCCAGCGGCTGGGCAGGACCCCCAGGGCCGGCAGTGGAGCCCCCGGGCATGGGGCCAGTGGCTGAGTGAAACCCCGGGCTGGCAGCCAGAACCCTGCATGCAGGTGCCAGCAGCTGGTCCCACCCCCGGGTGGTACCCTGGAGCTGGCGGCCGGGACATCACATGCGGGGCCAGCAGCTGCGCAGGGGCATGGGCCGGTGGCCAGGACCCCAGGTAGCAGGGACCGGCGGCCGGTGGCCGGGACACTGGGCACAAAATTTGGGGGTGATGCAGCATCCTACGCACCCCTACTTCCCATGTCTATGTATTGGAGTTAAATAAATGCTAACAAAACCATGCAAAACTAAGCGTTTCAAACAGCCTGCCTCAAAATCTTTTCCCCTCTCAGATGCAGCTCCCCGACTTTTGGGCGGTCATAGTGTCACTAGTTGTCCGGTCATCCACAGAGTCTGCCAGGGTAGAGAAGGCCTGAATTTCTGTCTAAAATAAGCCGCGGGAAACAAATAAACCCTTTCAAGTTCTCTGTGAATCATGAAGGAGCAAAAAGAGGCACCAATCCATTATATCCCTGGGAATGAGCCTGAAGATGGCACTGCCAGGCCAGCCTTGGAGATGGGAGGGAGGGAGGGCTGGGGGCGAGGAGTCAGCTTTGGTAAAGCTCTTCTGCCAACTAACGTCACACTGAATTCCCAATTCTGCCCTAAGCTCGGCTTGTGCAGCAACGGGTGAGCCAAGGGAGGCGCCTGGGCATATCTCAGGGCCGAACCCGGTCTCTGGGAACGTTTCCTTCTCAGTCTCCCTCTTCTTTGCACAGGGCTTAGAGATCGAACAAACTGCCACCTACGAAGACATTGCACCTCTGCGGGATGTAAAAGCCAAGTGGACAGTTGGGGAGCATCCAGGCCAGGAGTGAGGGGCTCTGCACCCAGGCGACTTGCCTATGTTAGTGGCACAGCTTCTTGCACCCGCTGTGCCCGCGAGCTACCCACTGATGCCGGAGGGGATGGGATTCCTGGCTTCCTGCCATGGGCTGTGGCTGTTACAGACTCATGTGTGGCAGGAGCACATCACGAACTGCAACGAGATGATGGGACGCTGCCAGGAGCTCCCACCTCCCTGCCGCACGCAGCTGCCTCCCATGACTGTTAGTAGAGCTTGCTTGAGTTTTTGGTGTTATATATTCAGTGCTTGCTTTTCTGAGTCTGTACCCAGGTCTGGATGGGAGCTGGCCAGGATGATTTTAGCCTGGAAGTTGCTGTTCTTATCTCAACCCACAAGCCCCAAGGTGCATGTACCGAAATTAGTAGCAAGCTGCCACTGACTGGCAGCAAACAGTGAGTTAACCTCAGCCTGAGTTAGGCAGCAAAAAGAACCTGGTACGTTTAAAGCAGCAAATCACTTGAATCTCTTAGGCCCTGGGCCTAGGAAGGAGAGACAGGTTTGCAGAGACGACACATTCACAGAGGGCTGGAATGTGATCGCTTTACTCGTGTTGAACCGAACCTTACACCGTGCGTGAGGTTGTAGCAAGGTGCTACTCAGCAGGAATGAAGTTCTACCAAGTGTGAGTTAGGGCGTCCCAGCAAAGTGTGGAAATTGTGGGATCAAAATGTCCAACTGCTTTTTAAAGTTTTAATAAACACAATAAATCAGTGTCCTGCTCGTCCTGTTACCACCGGCCGGAGTCAGACTGGCTCCTTACTGCATAGTGCGTGGGTGAGATGCACAGTCCAGGGGCTCTCTCATTGAGCCACTTGTCTAGGTGCGTGGGCCGTTATCATGATGCTGGGATCTCAGACAGGTTCTGTACTAAGGAACACCAAAGATTATTTCACATCAACTCACACACCAGAAGAGGTTTTCCATGGACCGGAGCATGGAACATTCCTTCAGTGCTAATAATAAGCCTGCTTAATGTCAATTAAAATTCACTGATTTCCTGCTCTGAGCAGCACTTTAGGCCCAGTCCTACAGTTTCTGCTGCACGGGCCTGTGATGGGTTGGGTCACAGAAACCCCCTTGGGACTGCCACCTGATGTGCTGAGACTACCTCTGAGCCCGTTTTCCGTGGCAGCTTGGGACTTCAGTACCCTGTCTTGTTGAGCCAGACACACTAGCCTGCTGCAACATGGACCCAGGTCTGAACCACATCCCCCAAAAGCTGCAGGCTTAACTGAAAACACCTTAAGAAGTGCTCCTGTCTCTAGCACCCAGATACCTAGTTCCCAGTGGGGTGCAAACCCCAAATAAAACTGTTTTACTCTGTATAAAGCTTATACAGGGTAAACTCATAAATTGTTCACCCTCTATAACACTGATAGAGAGATATGCACAGCTGTTTGCTCCCCCAGGAATTAATTACTTGCTCTGGGTTAATTAATAAGCAAAAAGTAATTTTATTAAATATAAAAAGTAGGATTTTTTTTCATAGATATTAAGGTCAGAAGGGACCATTATGATCATCTAGTCTGACCTCCTGCACAACGCAGGCCACAGAATCTCACCCATCCACTCCTGCGAAAAACCTCTCACCTATGTCTGAGCTATTGAAGTCCTCAAATCGTGGTTGAAAGACTTCAAGGAGCAGAGAATCCTCCAGCAAGTGACCTGTGCCCCATGCTACAGAGGAAGGCGAAAAACGTCCAGGGCCTCTTCCAATCTGCCCTGGGGGAAAATTCCTTCCTGACCCCAAATATGGCGATCAGCTAAACCCTGAACATATGGGCAAGATTCACCAGCCAGATACCCAGGAAAGAATTTTCTGTAGTAACTCAGATCCCACCCCATCTAACATCCCATCACAGGCCATTGGGCCTATTTATCATGAATATTTAAAGATCAATTAATTGCCAAAATCATGTTATCCCATCATACCATCTCCTCCATAAACTTATTGAGTCGATTTAAGTGGTTCCAAGTAATAACAGTCAGAACGAAGTAAGTTACCAAGCAAAATAAAATAAAACACACAAATCTAAGCCTAATACAGTAGGAAACTAAATGCAGGTAAATCTCACCCTCAAAGATATTCTAATAAGCTTCTTTGACAGACTAGAGTCCTTCCTAGTCTGGGTCCAGCAATCACTCACACACCCGTAGTAACTGTCCTTTGTTCCAGTTTCTTTCAGGCATCTCTTTGGAGTGGAGAGGCTATCTTTCAAGCCAGCTGAAGACAAAATGGAGGGGTTTCCAGGACCTTATATAGTCTTTCTCTTGTGGGTGGAAATCCCTTTTTCTCCTGTGTAAAATACCCTCCACAAGATGGAGTTTGCAGTCACGTGGGCAAGTCACATGTCTATGAATGATTCGGCTTTTTGCAGGCCGACGCCATTGTTTACGTTAGTTTAAACGTTCCCAGGAAAGCTCAGATGTGGATTGGCATCTCCCAAAGTCCATTGTCAGTTAAGTGTTTCTTGACTGGGCACTTACTGAGAATAGTCCTTTCTCAAGAAGCTGAGAAAATGATTCACTGAGGCTACTTAGAATCAAAACACTTCAAGATATAAGTACATACCCAATATTCATAACTTCAACTACAAAAATGATACACACATGCAGACAGCATAATCATAACCAGCAAACTACAACCTTCCCATAGACACCCCACTTGGCTTCCTCTGTACAAGACCTGGTGCAACCATAGGACCCTGGTTGCAACAATGATCTATATGGTCACAATTCATGTCAATAACGTCACAGGACCTTCCATTGCAAGAGGAGAAATTTTACTGGGTGGAACGATACCAGCAAAATTTTGCATCTCGCTCACCTCCCCAGGCCCTTTAGGTTTGCCTGTACTGTCTGTTTAGAGCAGCTGCTCTTTGTAGCAGGGGCGTGTCTGTGAAGTGCCATGCAGGCTGGTGGGGCTGTATAGGCAGGGACCGAAATACAGTCGTGGGCACTGAGCTCTTATGAGACACATTAGAGCAGATGTTCCCCACACTGCACCAGTAAGATGCACACACCCATGCCAGTGATTTCGGAGGGACTGGCTGGGAAGGGAGTGCTGGGTCTGTTTGCAGCTGCTTCTACAGGCTTTTGCTGCCAGGTGAGCCAGGAGGTCTCTAGCACCGCCTTGTATTCGTGGAGGGCCCAGCAGCCCTGGCCAGGATCAAAGCCTCGTTGACCTAGGTGCTATACCGACACATGGAAAGGACAGTGCCTGCCCCAAAGAACGACGAGGCACAAAAAGTAAATGGAACAAACCACTGACCTGGGACAGAGCAGGGGGGTCAGTCATCAGAATATACAATCCTTTGCTGGTCACCTGCCAACCCTCGTGGCCCATTTACCATCGGCTGCCAGCAGCAGTGAGGAGGGATCTGAAGGGAGACATGGCAGGGGCTTGTGGGATCTGTTCAGGGATGTTGCTTCCTGCACAAGGGGCAGTGCACAAGAGGCTGCAGAACTGCTGATGGGCGCATCAAAGAAGTGGCTGGTGTAGTGGAAGAGCAAAGGAAGTAAAGGAAGGCGGCGAGAGATGACATTTTACGCAAGCAGGGGGATGGGCGAAGCTGTGCAGGGCCTTCCAAGTACGGCCCAGAAGCTTGTGTGTGAGACTCATGGATCAAGGGGGAGCAAGTGGGAGTCGCAAGGAGGGGTGTGACACAGCAGGGCAATGGGCCAGGAGGGTGACTGTAGCAGAATGGGCCGTATGAGGACCAGGCAGGTACCAGGGAAGTGGAGAAGAGGCTGCCCTGCTGCAGGCAGGAGGTGATGAGCGTTCTAGCCGCGGGACAGGAAAGGGTTGCTCTTCGGGAGGATCTGCAGGAAGAAGCTGTAGGATTTGGAGGCATCCTGGAAATTCTTGGCTGCATTTTCTCTCCAACGGCGCACATCCACCCACAGCCAATACCTCGCTGTGGCTCTAAGGGATCCAAAGAGCTGCAGTTTCGGAAGCTTGTGCCTGGTTGCACTGAAGGGAGCTAAGCACCCGTCCGTGCTCTCCTAAGAACCTTTCCATGGGAGCCATTGCTATGTGGTTGTCCCAGAGAAGCTATGTGATTGCAAACATGTATGGGGAGGCGGTGTCCAGGAGATGCAGCCCACCCCAGGGCAATTTCCACAACCCTTGCCTACAGAACTGACTGAAAACTGGCCTCCGCTTTGGTGAGTTTGTTTTCAGCCTGGGGTAGGTCACGTGACGGAAAGTCCGGCTCACAAGGCACGAGAGACCGAGTGTAACATTAAGCAGCTTTGGCTAAAGCATCTGTCCCTTTACACAGCCACCGTCTGTTGTTACTGCTCACTGTTGAAAGGGTCCTGGCCAGATGGTCCCATGCACACACTCCTCTCTTGGATTTACCCAGCACTTCCCAAATACAGCACAGGTGAGGCTGCTGACACAGTATCTGGTTTCCACGGAATGGGGCTTCTGGCAGATGGGTGGACGATGTCTTATTTCTGGATTTTATATTAACAGAACAATAACATGCAAACAACCTGTCATTGCACCTGTACCCTATCTGTCAGCAGCTGCCCACAACAACAGTGTGTAACCCTGCCCCCTCAGACACATGGGCCACATGCTGCCTTTGCTGCTACCTGCCTGGCCCTGCGAACTACCGGACCGAGAACTTCTGCCAGAGAAGCAACTAGAAAGCCGGAAGCAAACGGAGTCGGCCAGCCAGGGCCTGCTTTGCACAGTGCTGAGCACTCCAGGCTCCCAGCCTGGACAGACAGATGCTAGCTCTGCTCAAGTTAGAATTAAAAACAGAAGTGTGGCCGTTGTGGCCCAGGCAGTGACAACAACTAGTCACCCGAGTACAAGCCCTCCTGATCCCCCGGGTCTGAGCTCTGGTGGCTAGCCCATACCGTCTCCCAGCTGCAGTGGCCAGGCTGCTATTGTTAACACACTAGCTCAAGTGGAGTGGCATGTGGCTGTCTGCCCGGCGTGAGAGGCACATGCCCAGCTGCAGTGCAGATGTACCCACTGAGGCCAGCTCGCGCCTTCAGTGCTGGCACCCCCGAGAGTCAGGCCCCAGCTGCGCCCACTGGCCAGTAAACAGAGCATTTTCCCCTGGGCTTTCCCAGCACAATGTCTGCTTGGAGAGCAGGGGGTGGAGAGTTTGTCATTCAGAGCCTACCCCAGCCCCATTACCCAGCTGGGATCTTCGAGCCGGCTGCGGGGACAGCAGCACCAGCCGGAGAAAGGGGTGCTCTCCCCAGACAAGGTGCAGGGGCAGAGTGGAAACCTCGGGGCTGCAATGGCCCCACACTCACACATGCCATGATAAGGTACCCACAGGTCTGGGATACTGAGACATGAGAGTAACAGACTTGACCCAGCCCCAGTGTGAACAGCTAACAGGGCACGGACTGACCCCTGCTCACACCATGGCTACGCTGTGCTAAAGCAGATCAAAACAGCACCCTGGCATGTGCGATACCCAGTGGTGGGGGAGGGGAGGGTTCCTGCTCTATGCAGTGCCCAGGCTGGGGGAGGGGAGGGTTCCTGCTCTGTGCAGTGCTCAGAGGTGGGGGAGGGGTGGGTTCCTGCTCTGTGAGTGCCCAGGCTGGGGGAGGGGAGGGTTCCTGCTCTATGCAGTGCCCAGGCTGGGGGAGGGGAGGGTTCCTGCTCTATGCAGTGCCCAGGAGTGGGGGAGGGGTGGGTCCCTGCTCTGTGCAGTGCCCAGGCTGGGGGAGGGGAGGGTCCCTGCTCTGTGCGATGCCCAGGAGTGCGAGGGGGGCAGGTGTGATGGGTTTCCCGGGGTGCAATCTAGAACTGGGGTACTGCTGAGCCGTCTGTATCACCAACCTGGACTCCCTCTCACACTGTAATGCTGTGACATGCTACAATCCTCTCCAGGTCCTGCACTTGCACAGCCATCCACAGGTGGGGACACAACCAGCTGAGTTACATGAATGATCTCCGAGACACTCATGAACCAACAATAGAGAGGCTCCAGACAATTCCCCCAGTTCCCCAGGCTAGGACCCTACACCTGTACCATCTTGCCCTGGTCAGAAGCCTGGCCAGTGTAAGTTTATTTCCCAATCCGCCACAGGTAGTGATCAATGGCTCCATGTCTAGCTGGCAGCCAGTATCAAGTGGAGTGCCCCAAGGGTCGGTCCTGGGGCCGGTTTTGTTCTATATCTTCATTAATGATCTGGAGGATGGCGTGGATTGCACCCTCAGCAAGTTTGCAGATGACACTAAACTGGGAGGAGTGGTAGATACGCTGAAGGGTAGGGATAGGATACAGAGGGACCTAGACAAATTGGAAGATTGGGTCAAAAGAAATCTGATGCGGTTCAACAAGGACAAGTGTAGAGTCCTGCACTTAGAATGGAAGAATCCCATGCACCGCTACAGACTAGGGACCGAATGGCTCGGCAGCAGTTCTGCAGAAAAGGACCTAGGGGTGACAGTGGACGAGAAGCTGGATACGAGTCAACAGTGTTCCCTTGTTGCCAAGAAGGCTAACGGCATTTTGGGCTGTACAAGTAGGGGCATTGCCAGCAGATCGAGGGATGTGATTGTTCCCCTTTATTCGGCATTGGTGAGGCTTCATCTGGAGTACTGTGTCCAATTTTGGGCCCCACACTACGAGAAGGATGTGGAAAAATTGGAAAACGTCCAGCGGAGGGCAACAAAAATGATTAGGGGACTGGAACACATGACTTATGAGGAGAGGCTGAGGGAACCGGGATTATTTAGTCTGCAGAAGAGTGAGGGGGGATTTGATAGCTGCTTTCAACTACCTGAAAGGGGGTTCCAAAGAGGATGGATCTAGACTGTTCTCAGTGGTAGCAGATGTCAGAACGAGGAGTAATGGTCTCAAGTTGCAGTGGGGGAGGTTTAGGTTGGATATTAGGAAAAACTTTTTCACTAGGAGGGTGGTGAAGCACTGGCAAGGGTTACCTAGGGAGGTGGTAGAATCTCCTTCCTTAGAGGTTTTTAAGGTCAGGCTCGACAAAGCCCTGACTGGGATGATTTAGGTGTGGATTGGTCCTGCTTTGAGCAGGGGGTTGGACTAGATGACCTCCTGAGGTCCCTTCCAACCCTGAGATTCTATGATTCTAAAAAAGGAAGCGGAGGTGCACCAGCTTTTGTACACTGAGCAGATTCCCCAGGCACTTCAACCAAAACACACTGTTTTAAGTAAGATATAAAACCAGGTTTATTAACTACAGAAAGAGATTTTTAGTGATTATAAGTAATAAATGTACAGATCAAAGTTAGTTACCTAAGAAATGAAAGTAAAACCGCAATCTGAATTCTATAAACTAGACAGGATTTGAATCAAGCAGTGTCTCACCCTGGTAGATGGTATAGTTCCTGCATATAGAGGTTGGGATTCTCCTTTCCAGCCTGGGACCACCTCCCCCATTCAGCCTTTGTCCTCCAGAGGTGTTTCCAGGTGTTGAGTTGTGGGGGGAAGTGAGGCCAAATGATTAGGTCATTTTCCCTCCTTTATAGGAGGAGCTGTAGATCTTTTGCTAGGATTTGAGTCAAGCTGTGTCCATTGTTTATGTGCTATCGCTGAAAGGTTTTCATTGTACACAGCTCCTGTGATAGTCCTTGGTAGTGTGGATTCCCCTTAATGGGCCATCAGCAGCATCTGGCTCTTACATTATTGTACCTGAAAGGTTGGTTGTTGGTGTTTCCAACCTTACACCATACTTCAGTAACACACACATAGCAAAACTTCACATACAATGATAGCGCATATAATCCAACAGGATATTAATGTTCAACAGATCAAGACTTTTAGAATGATACGTCACAAGGCATACTTCGTACCAAGTATATCATAATCATATCACCATGATAAATATGGGGGTGCCAGGGTGTTGATTTGGGTACAGAGTGTCACAGTGGGTCCCTGCTCTGTGCGATGCCCAAGGATGGGGGAGGGGCATACTCCAGCTCTGTGCAATGCGGGAGGGAGGGGGAGAGGAGGGTCCCTGCTCTGTGAGATGCACAGGGGTGGGGGAGGGCCAGTATCAGAACTTCTCAACATTGTTTTAACTCTATAGCTGAATTAGTCAGTAATTCGTTGTAATTAAAAGGTCACTGGTTCACACACCCAGTAATTGAGCACTGACTGATTCTGTAATGTAGTATGTAAATACTACAAGTCACTTACGGATGGGCAAATTCTTTCACCCAGAGTCCAGCCTGGGATTTGCAAGGGCCCCAAAGGAGTTAGGCACACAGCTGCCTGTGCAGGGCAATGGGATTGGGTACCTGAATCCCTTAGGCCTTGTCTGTGCACCCAAGTTACACCAGTTCAACTCAGTCATTTTAGAACTGGACTCAACAAGGCTGGTGTGAACACTTTGCTCACTTCACATTGCAGGCATCCTGGAGCCATTGGTTTCACTGGGAAAGCTACGCTGAACTGAGGTGCTCTTCACCTGAGATAGGAGCATCCATTGGGAGCTGGCGCGGATCTGACAGTACTCACCCAGCCCAACTCTTTCTCACCTCCACGGGCTTCCTTCAGTCTTTCCTTCAGACTGGTGGGGCCAGACGCTCATTAACGTGCAGGCCCCTTCACACTCTCCAGCAGCCTCAAAGGATGTGTTACCTGGGATTAGCAAATTTGGGGTAGAACAGCAGTGAGGCTCGGCAACTCACTTCTGGCTCAAATTCAGCACCAGGCTGCCCCACAGGCTTTGGCTCGAGCTGCTAACCTGTGTTAAAAGCCAAGTTGCCGGGTCTTCACTTCTATTGTAACCTGGGCGCTAACCCAAGTTAAATACACAGCAGCTCTCTTTGCAGCGCAGACCTGCCCTTGCAGTGAGCATACATGGCCCCGGGATGGCCTTTGCCATTCACCCTCACTGCAAAGATCTCGCTGCCCGCTCCCCACCTGCTAACTGGAAGCAACCTGAGGCAAGGCTGACTCTTCCTGTGTGTGCACAGCACCCTGCCCAGCGGGCCCTGTTCCCAGGAGGAGCCTGTAGTCGCTGCTGTCACACAAATATACTGCGCCCCCACCCACCAGCGTGCTAGAGTGTTGGGGGCAGGTCGGAAAGATGCAAGAGAGATTTTGCACTGACAGTTGCTTCACGGGCTGGGCTCATTTCCTGCGACTCACTGAACCCAAACCATTTCTTTCCTGTTGTTTCACAGAGCAGGGCTAACTCTGTCCCTTCCGCAGGCAGGAAACAGAGAGAAACTGCAACACGCCCTGTGTGTGCAGCACATCCTGTGTGTGCAGTGCGGCATCGCTGGGGGAAGAGACAAGGAGCAGCCACCTGCCTGCTTCCCCCCCAACCTGGGCCAGCAGGGGCCCAAAGCAGCCCAGGAGCCGCTAGGGCCTCTCTCCCATCTCCATCCCAGACACACCCTATCCGGAGCCTGGGGAGCGGGTGGCACAGAACCTGCCTCAGGGTCACTAACTCCACGCATTCAAAAACCCCGAGGATGGCTTACAAATCATGAGATTTTTAACAAGCAACAAATGTGGGGTTCCCCGTCTTCGCCTTGATTGTGGAGCCCTTAGGAGCCATGTTTTCATCCTTTTCTCGGGATCTGGAAGGGGGGTTCAATGAGATTCTCATGTGCTTTCATCATTCCTGGACCTGCGGCTTTAAGAAAAACACCAGACAGCATGAGACTCATGCAAACTGCAAGAGCTCGCAGCAATGCCAGGGGGATCTGGCAGCAGTCCCTATACTTGGGTTGCCGATTACTTTCCATTAGAAAGGATTCTTGTCGCCTCTCCTTTGAGAAGCTCTCCCGCCTTCCTTGTTTGCAGCAAGTCTTTGATACTCAGCCGGGGGACAGCCTTGGGCCTCGTCTTTGTTTCATAAAATCCTGTTCTCCTATTGCTGAGATATAAACTGGAAAACAGCCATTTCTCAGGAAATTTTGGAAAATAAGAACTAAATCCACATCCATTCAAGAGGGCTGGGCTCCTGCCTCCCCCAAAGCAGCAGCAGCAGCAACATGCGCTGGGCTGGGCACAGCTGGGAGCTGCCAGACGAGCTGCAGTGCCGAGGCTGGAGAGAGAGCAGGACTGGAAACCTCCCCCAGGACCAAGCCCTTGGCCCCAGTGGCCCATTCCCACCCTCTTGGGATAACACAAGGGTCTGGAGTTCCCCCAGTTCTGGAAGTCGGGGGAGACAGAGAGCACAGTGAGCCAGCTCCCCCCCACCCCCAACCAATCAACCACCTTTAGATCCAGCACCTGGGCCCAGCAGTCCATTCCCGCTGGAATAACCCCTTGCCTGGCCCCAGATAATGTAATCCTGTAGCCCCAGTGTGAGCAATCTGTGCGGAAATGCTGATGGCTCAGAGTTAAAACTCTGCTGATGATGCACAGTGAGGGGCTCATCACTGTGCATAACAGAATCTGGTTTTTCTTTGTAAAAAACCCCCTAGGATGTTGCCTGCAGTAAATCAACATTACAAGACAGTTATTTCGGGTGCTTACAAGTTTGGAAATGCCAGCTGTACAGCTTCTGGTTGCTTGTACAGCCCTTGTTCTGCCCTTTGGGCGCACACACCTGGTACAGTCTATGATTACACGATCCCACATGGGCTTCCCATTGCACCCCTGCCTCATTCAATACCCAGGACGCACGCACAATGGGAAAGAATGAAGGTTGCGTCAATCTGGCACTTCCAAGTGCTTGACTTAGCAACCTACAGAATGTCCTTGTAACGCAGATCGCTGCCTTGGTGGTGTGTTTTCAGTACACTGCCGCCGAGTGACCCCCACTGCGTGAAGTGCCATACACACACAGTTATGCTGGCTGGACTTCCCAGCGGGTTCCCTCTCCCCAAGAGCTGAGTCTTACCCAGCACCTGACGGCTGGGCAGGGCACCTCCTGTCCTACATGCACCTGACACAGCCTGACATCTGCAAACATACTCTGGAGTGGCAGGAGAAAAACACCCCCAGATGCTGCTGGCTCCGGAGTTACCAGATACGCGGTAGCAGCAGGATCCAGCACTCTCCCTGCCTGGGGCCCTGACATTTACTCTCTGACGTTGTCGCGCCTACAGGATACAAACACCGAGTGGCTTCCAGGAACACGCCATACTCGTCCTCCCAACAGTGTTTTTATTAACGAGCCTACGTCAAACCTTGCGTCCCTGGATCCAGCACCTGGGGGGCTGCTTGCCCTGGATGATGAGCCCAAAGGAGAGTTGGATCACATGTGGGGGTGCAGACCAAACCAGATGGCCCCCAGTGCTTTTGTCAGCAATGTCTGGTGGGCTCAGGACATTGCATGGGAGTGCCACGAGAAGGGCCCCAGTTCAATGGCCAGAAGCAGGGAAGACAGGGGCAGGGGGCCTGCAGGAGAGACCAAGAGAAGGGTGGCAAGAGGTGGTGACTGCCATGCAGACCTTCTAACACCCCCCACCTCTCCGCTGCTCCCCCAGCTTCACCTGAATAGCAGAGGCACATGTAGATTCCCCTCCCCGCACTCTCTGAAATGGGGCCTAGCAGCTACTTTGACCAGCCACCTTCCCTCCCTCACTAGCCCTCTGTTTAGACTCAGTGAAATTTCACACTCATGGATGGAAGACTGGAAATAGCTTCTGAACTAGTCCTTTTTTCCCACGGAGGAAATACTAGGAAACCTGGGCAGACCCCCCTGCTGTGATGCCCCCAACACTCTGTATTCCTGATAACATGTCTTGCGCTGGGCTCTGGGAATTGCTTCGGGAAAAAGGAAGCTCACTGGCTGGTTTTGCCCTCAATTCACATTGCCTCCTGAAGAACAATGCGAGTCCGGCTGGCTGGGAGACTCCATCCCGCCCTGGCAGATGAAGACCTGGCCTCAGTTACTCACGTCTTCGTCACCTCTCGGCTGGACAGCAACAATGTCATATACCTGGGCACGGAGACTTCTGCATGCAGAGAACTCCAACGAGCACCACACACTGCAACGCCTCCCCTCAGCCACACAGGCTACGTACGACCAGTCCGCCACTCTCCATGCTGGCTTCCCTACAAGAGCAAATCATATTCAGATCCTCACGGCGCTCCATAGCCTAGGCCCAGGATATCTAAAAGGCTGCCTGAAACTCTGGGGTGAAGACTGTAGTCCACACCTTCACTCCTCTGGCCCAGTGGAACTCTCTACAACAAGAGTAAAGCTTATTTGTGCAGGAGACGGAACTTTCTGTCAGTACTGATGCAAGACTGTCAAGCGAACTCCCCCAGGAACTAAAGCCCATCGCAAACCTCCCCACCTTCTGTTCCAAGTGCACGGTACATTTCTTTGACCTGCCATCTCTTACAAACACACAGCAACAGATGTATTGCAGAACAAAAACAAATCAACAAAGAAACAAAACAAAACCGTCCCCAAGAAATCCAAAACACCCTACCAAAGCAAGACACGCCTCTGCCCCACTTCTCCCCTGGGGAGAGGATGAGAGAACAAACAGCACATGACAGATGTTAGCCATGTCATTTCATGCATTACTGGAAGATGCTCAGATACAATGGTGACGAGCACAGTATAAGAACTGATATAGACTAAAACAGAAATCCCCATTTGCAGTGAAACTCAGTGCAGCTCCGCTACATAAATCCAGGGCTTTGTAACAGAATTTAGGTCTAAAGTGCTTTAGAATACCAGGGGCCTAACTAATAGGTTTTGGATCTGGTTTTGCAATGTACAGGGTGGACAATAGACAAGCACATGGGGGGAAGCGGGGGCCCCTTTTGCTGGATCTGTCCCTCCATCCACACTGACCATGTTTTAACACACAGTCATTCTGCTCTGGAGAGCGGCTGACATGTGTTGTCCCAAGCAACAAATACTGCACAGTATCCCATTTGCTTCTTCTGAAGGCCGCCTTGAGAAATCAGCTGTCCCTGTCAGGTCAGAGCAAGGTTTGCCCCATCCAGCTAGGAGGAGGGTACATTTTCTACACAGCACAGTGAACAATGTGGAGGATGAGTTACTCAGTGGTTGCTGAAATTGGGGATGAACATCTCTGTTAGATGACCTCTATTTACAATAAACAGAACATGGGGGGATCATTCAGTGCTAAATTTAGCACTAGGCAAACATCCGTGATACACTTTACATTTATGTATAATACAATTCTGAGTAGGTAACACCATTGTGAACACCTGTGCATTTATGCATAGACCAATATGGCAGGGGGGAATGGTGTCTCACGTTCATGGGAACATGCATAAATATTACAATGACCCCCAGTATATAAGAATGGCTCAAAGGTTCCCACTATCAGCCTAGAAACATCCAGCTTCAAACAGCACCTGAGCAACTGCAACTTACCAAAGAGAAATGGCTTCAGGTACCTTTTTATATCTGAATTGTAAAGTACTGTGAACATCAGTGCAGGCTGGTGGGACCCAGTGCAGAGAGAGGACAGTATTGCTGTGTAAACTCAATGTCTATGGTAAAAGATGGGACTTTCAAACCCGATAAAGGAAATATGTTTTCACACAATGCGTAATTAGCTTGTGGAACTCACTGCCACAGGAAGATGTGGAGGCCAAGAATTTAGCAATTTTAAAAGGGGATTGGATATTTCTATGGACACAGGAATATCCAGAGTTATAATTTCTATTACTAACAAAAATTATGAAGGCATATTAAATCTGCTGCTTCAGGGCTTAAGCCAATCTCTCACTATTAGAGACCAGGACCTTTATGTGGGGGAAGATTATTTTGTACCTGCTAATGCAGGGTCCTTGCACCTTCCTCTGAAGCAGCTGGTGCTGGGCAGTGTTAGAGCCAGGATACTGGAATAGAGGGGCCGCAGGTCTGATCCAGCCTGGTGATTTCTGTGTTCCTAAGCAACAGGGAGGTTATCATTTTAATCACACAAAAGTCAGGAAGTTCTAAATTATGTTTTTTAAAGCTCAGCTCCATTGCACTAATCCTAAGAACCCTAGCCAATGTCGAGGGGGTTGTAAGCTTGTTGGGGCAGGGATCATCTCTGCTGTGTTTGTACAGTGCCTGGTACAAGGAGATCCTGGCCCATGACAGATAATAAAACAGCTGGTTTGCTGGGGCGTGTGGGTATGTTCAGGGGTGCTGGAGCAACAGGGCATAGCTGCCCCATCTATCACATCCACACCCCTGCTGCAGAGGAGCCTTGCTCCACCCCTTGCTGATCCCCAGCCCTGCAGCTGTGGGAGGTCAGCAGCACCTGGGATAAATACTGCCTGGCTCCATGCTGACGGAGATGGCTGATGGGGTAGGTCTGGCAGGTGGGGTGCAGGAGGCTCTCTCCCCTTCATCAGCTCCTGTGGAGGAAGGGGCTCTCATTCAAGGAAGAGGCGTGAAAGGGGAAGGAGGAGGGAAACTGCAGGAGACTAATAAGACTCATTTGCTCCACTCCTATCCCTCACCTTAAACTCATCTTCAGGCTCCTAAGGGTTAAACCCTGCTCCATATGTGCCAAGAGAGCCAACCTGGCAGTCTTGGAAGACAACGCTCGAATGGGTGTTTTCCCCCTTTCATTAGCAACACGTATTTACTCCGATTCCAGGTGTTTTGTCTGGGAACATCCTTTGTTCTGGGCTCAGTGATACCTCATGTTCACTATGGTTCGGGATATACCCTTAGGTCTGCCCTGCCCGCCCCACTCTTCAAGTTTTATCTCCTTTCTCAAGCCATATACACTTTGTCTGGGCTGGATCTGCTGGGCTGGGGCCCCCCAGGTTCAGACGCCGGCTGATCTCAGGTACAGGGAGAGTTGCCGGCTTTCCATGGCACTGCATTACTCTGACCAGCAGAGTAGTTCAGTCTGTTGGGATGCTGGGATGCCTCTCTGGGAAATGGTTTGTGACGATCTGTGGTTTTGTCCGGTTTGAAGAGCCTGTGACAGTTTCAAAGGTATGACTGACAGACATGAATGTGATCCCCCATGGGGAAGCTGAGCAGTAGCGGTAGAGCAGGTGCTCTATGGTGGCTCACAAGATATCAGACTTCAGGCATCCCATTATTCTGACTACACCTTTATCACTCCGCTTCAGTTCTGAGCTGCTTTTCAAGGCCCCTCTCTCAAGACCTCAGGGCTAAAAACAATGCCTCATGCAACCTGGCAGACTAGAATCCCGGGGTACAAAGCAGCATGGACAGGTTTTGGGGATGGAAACGAAGGCTACAAATAACTGCCTGCTATTTTGCTCCTGCAGGTATTCTCACACGATTTAGATCACCCAGACGTCTGTGGCCACAATACGTGGAATAATCAATGGCTTGGGTGTCTAAGTGACACAAATTGTGGGATCAAAATTGTGCCCCAAAATATTTGCACCTGAAAAAATGGCAACTAGGTGAAGACCAACCTGTACATGTGCGCATTAATCCCTGACTCAGGGAACTCATGAGATCTTTACCTGCTACAAAGTAGCTGGAACTGAAGCCAGTCCTCAGAATGACCAGTTTCTGAAGCCTGGCTCTTGTCTCATTTGTTACTGTAAGGACTGTGCTCATTATTACCAAATATTAACAATGCAAGATTGCTCGGTAATTTCACTAACCCAAAAATGCTTGTATTTGTCCCTCACTTACTGTTCCCTTGCCCAAAGAAGCCATTTGAGACTCATGGTGTCGAGGGATGAGAATTTCCTCTTTTTTATGAGGAAATCCACACTCAGGTACACACTAGGAGAAAGGTGTGCTCTTCTCTGGTGTTAGCTAACACAAGGTAAAATCACAGTGAAACCACTGCTGTGTATAGTTTTCAGATGCATTAGCAAGTTGAGATAAACAGGATTAACATGTGTTAATCCTACAACTGGCTCGTCCTCACTAGGAGTTTACCTCATGTTAGTCGCCAGCTGTTAGCTATACACCCTTCTTCTGAGTGCAGACAAGGCCTGATGGAGAAAATATTGGACACCGTGGGGGAGGGATGATGAAACCCCTTAGGTTTCATAGGGCCATGACGGCTCCTCCTCAGCTGGGAAAGAACAGCGGCTTACAGAAACAATGTCAGCTGCGTAAGACTCAAAGGGCTTTGGTGGGAGAGGGGCGAAGAGATTTTCAGTGTGTTTTGAGGAACTTTTGAATACAGTTAACATCCAATAAAACAAAAATATTGAGAAGAGGAATGTAGCCAGTGAGATGACAGCCGGGCTTTCAGGTCTGGTGCTCTAGGATTTGCCAGGGCAGAGATGCACTCCCCTGGAACCTGTACACATGATGTCAGGATCAATAAACATTTCTAAGCAGTAGTCTTTAGATCATTGATCAGACAGAAATGTAGTTTATCCCAAAGCCCCAGTACCACCCACTGGCAACACCGACTCCCCTTTGCATCCATAATGCCTTAAAGAAAGGAGTACTTGTGGCACCTTAGAGACTAACCAATTTATTTGAGCTGTAGCTCACGAAAGCTTATGCTCAAATAAATTGGTTAGTCTCTAAGGTGCCACAAGTACTCCTTTTCTTTTTGCGAATACAGACTAACAAGGCTGTTACTCTGAAACCTGTCATAATGCCTTAGCGTCACCCAGCTCCCACCTGTACCCAGAACTTCCAACACCACCTACTGGCATCACCCACCTCACCTCGGAACCCATGACCTTCAGCACCATCCATTGGCATTAGACTTTGCACCTGGCACCACTCGCTAGCCTTACACCCCCCCCACACACACCCACACACCTGCCCCAGCACCCAAGAACCTTACTAGAGCTGTTTCTGCTTGCCCTGGACAGGCACCGGTGAAAGAGACTAGCTTTATTTCTGCCCTTGGGGGGGAAGAAGAGGAGGTGGGTGTTTTTCTGGTTGCAATGCTGGGGAGTATGTGTCCACTGAAGCCTGTGATTGTAATGTGCAATCCACTCCACCCCTCGAACCAGTGTGTGCTCCGATAACAATTACAGAGTGTTTTACATTTTCAAAGCACTGCCCCAATATTAACCAAACCTTCCCCAGTCCCCCAGGAAGATGTGTATCGGTACCCCAGCTGGCAAGGGGGAACTAGGACACAGAGATTAGGACCAACACGTTTAAATCTGGCTGTCTAAAGTCAGGCATTGTAAATCCATATTGAGGCTCCTAAAGAAGCGCCCTGAATTTCAGGCATGCTGGGTGCTGCCACTGATTGCAGGGGAAGCTGTGGGTGCTCGGCCCTTCGGAGCCAGCCCACTCGTATTTAGGCGCCCATGTTTGAAAGTTTTGGCTTTCATCTCTCAAAGGCTGTTTCCCCATCTGTAAAATGGAGGCAAGGATTCTCTGCCCCTTTATAAAGCACCAGGCGAGCCCTGGGTAAGGAGGAGGGCACACTGGCTCAGCAAGTCTGGAACAGAATTTCCACAGTCACCACAGAACAGGCCAGAGGGAGAGAGTGGGGGTGGGGGATGAGCATGAGAGAATCTTAAAAATGCAAGAAAAGGTCTGTCTCTTTGGCATTGTACTTGCATATTGCTCGTCTAATCTGGTTTATTTTATGCAGAAGTAACCTCATGGTAATACGAATGGGTAAGTACAATGAGTGCAAAGGCCAGGGTTCAGAAAAGAGCTACAAGAATGATTCGAGGTCTGGAAGACCGGCCTCACAGTGAAAGATTCAGTCTGTTTAGTTTGTCCAAGAAAAGGCTAAAAGGTGACTTGATCCTGATCTGTAAAGACCTCCAGGAGGTGAAGATTTCTGATCATAGAGGGCTCTTTAATCCAGCAGACAAGGCAGAACAAGAGCCAATGGATCGAAGCTGAAGCTGGATAAATTCAGACTAGAAATAAGGCGCACATTTGTAATGGCAAGGGTAATTAATCATGGGAACAGCTTATCCAGGGACGTGGGGGATTCTCCGTCACTTGCTGTCAGTCAGTCAGGACTGGATGTCTTTTGGAGAGATACTCTTGAGCTCAACCAGAAGTTCTGGGCGTGATGCAGGAATCCCTGGTTGAGGTTGTTTGGCCTGTGCTATGCAGGAGTTGAAACAAGATGATCAGAATGATCTTAAATGTATGAAGCAGTCACCAGCTGCCCCTTTGAACCCCAACACACCATCAGCTTACCCTATGTGCCAGCCCTGGAAAGAACAAAGAGGATGGAAGGGGCTTCATTGTAGCCTTCCACCCCCCCACCCCAACAGTAATTAGGCCACTGCCCCCAGAATTACTGACACCTCCCCTTTCTTTTGCAGGGTCATATTTTTCTCCTCTGCTCTTTGCCGCAATCATCCTGGGGCTGCAGTGGCCCCAGGGGGCAGCAGCCTTCCCTGCCATGCCCCTCTCCAGTCTGTTTGCCAACGCCGTGCTGAGGGCCCAGCACCTCCACCTGCTGGCTGCTGACACGTACAAAGAGTTTGTAAGTATCGCGGGGTTGTGACATTGGACTCCCATGTTATTTGAAAATGGGATAATCTTTCCCCACAAACGCAGACATGTTCAGTTTGTGGAGTTCTCTCCAATCCTGGGCAGGGGTTCTGAACTCATTTATGTCCCAATCTCCATATTCCCATGCATCTCTCATGTCCCCCACCATCTCCCCACCTTTCCCAGCAACAACCATTAGTCTCCTTCCTGCACCCCAGTCCCCCCTCTTCCTCACGTTCCCCTGCCCTCCCCCCATTTCTCTTTCTCATCCGCCACATTTGCTTGTCCCCTCATGGTGACCAGCATTACAGTTCAGTTTCCAAAGCCCAGAGTGGCTCAGACACCTTCACTGAGGGGAACTTGGCGTCAATTCCCCTGGAAGCCATGGGAGATGACACATCTTTACAAGACTTACTGCGTCCACGGAGTGTATAATTTACTTATGGAGCTGGCAGACCTTGGGCTTTCCAAAATTGTCTGGTTTTCTGCTACCTTAGCTTGCAGAAATACAAATGGGATTACATGTCCATGTCCTTCCTTTGAGAAGCTAAACTGAATACTGCACGTGTTATTCCATAGCACAGACCTAGTCAGAGGTTGATCTTTAGCCTCAGTAACTACTTGGCCAACATGCTGGCTCATCAATGGAATTGCACGCCATTTCCCACCTGCCAGCCCTTCACAGCATCTGTCACCTTTTCCTTCATTTTCCCACCTTGTTAACAGTACAGTTCAGCCTGGGGAGAAGGGTCCCAGGCCCCTTCCCAGGGCACTAGAAAGAGCAGTTCTCAGTGTGTTTGGGATGTTTTCACAGGAACGGACCTATATTCCAGAGGAGCAGAGGCATTCCAACAAAATTTCCCAATCAGCATTTTGTTATTCAGAAACCATTCCGGCTCCCACCGGAAAAGATGATGCCCAGCAGAAATCAGTAAGTTCTCTTCACCTGGCAAATACATTCTGACAGCAGAGCCGCTTCTGAAAAGAGGGTTTCCAACGGAACTCTACATTGTCTGAGGTAGCTCCTTAGCGCCTGCCCAGTAAAACTACAGCTAAGCATGATGTGCTAAGCTAAAGAGGGCTGGGCCTGGACAGTACCTGAAGAGGAGACCTCTGAGGATCAAGTTCAGGTTACTGAATGAAGTAGTCAGCTGCACATTCCATCAAAGACAATACTAAATGCAGTGACCCAGCATGGTACTTGGGGGAGGTTGCTAACTTCCCAACGGGAGATAAAAGCAAGAGGTGCTTAGACACTTGTGCTCATTAACCAGCCTGTGGCATTTTTCTGAGCAGGAGTTTTTCCAGGTGTCCTGGCCAAATTCTAGTTTGGAGAATTCCAGTCTGTCTCTTTAAACTCCCCTTGTAGAATCATCAGGATTCCTCACTTCCTTTCCCAAGCTGTCACATAGCATAGCTCTCAGCCACATTCCACTTCCTTTGGGGGTAAAGCAATTCCGGCATATGTAAGGTGTGTAAAATGCTCTGGGATGAAAGGTGCTTTATGAGAGACGCTGCTCTTTGCATCACCCTTTTCACCATGCGTGACCCTGGAGGGTACTGCATAGGGAGAGGACAGGCTTTAAGCACATCAGTGCTCCAGAGTTCCTTTCAGTCACATTCTGTTTTAGAGTGGAAAGCACATGCCTGTTGCTTAGAAGACACCTTTCCAGCAGAGCTCTGACCCCAATTTATTTTCATTTCAGGACATGGAGCTGCTTCGGTTTTCACTGATTCTCATTCAGTCCTGGTTAAACCCCGTGCAGTTCCTAAGCAGGGTGTTCACCAATAGCCTTGTGTTTGGCACCTCAGACAGAGTCTACGAAAAACTGAGGGACTTAGAAGAAGGTATCCAGGCTCTGATGAGGGTAAGCAGCAGCATGTGACATGGTTACAGAATCATATTGCTCTCCTGGACTCCAGCAGACAGATGGTGTCCAGGCTGAGGCTGATGGTGGGTGGCATCTGTTGAATTCATCGTGGAATTCTTCCAGGGTTTCCTTCCCATGGGTCCAGATGATGAAGACGTCATCAATGTAGCGTAGGCAGATCTACCGCAAACTCAGCCTGGGCTCTGAGGCCCAGATCTGTAAGAATACTTAGGTGCCCAAAGATGCAGACAGCAGCTGAGTGGGATTTTCAGAAGTGTCTTAGGAGTCCTGTGGGAGTTAGGCACCTACATATCCAGCTGCATCTTTAGGCAACTAAATGCCTTTGAAAGTCTGGCCCTGAGAGTCAAGCTGGGTTCTTTCCTTCTCACACATCAACAGCACTTTACATGCACTTGTGCAACCCCCCCTGTTTTCACTTACACTTGTACTCAATTCCTGGGCAGAGTGATGCTGAGAAGCCAGTCAAATAAACAGGTTTCCATTTCAAGCAGTGCTTACCTGGCCAAAAAAGCTAAAAAAGCTCCAGCTGGTGCACAAAGCTTTTCAGTCAGAAGCAGCAGGAGCCTGGTAACATCAGCTAAAGATTTCTCCACTGGGACTGCAAAGTGTTAAAGAGAAAAGAGATTTATTTCACCAGTGTACCAGTTCCCCTAAGCCAGCACTTTGGCCAGCTGTGTTACTGAGACACCTAGGCAGTCTCCAACCTGTTTCACACATCCCTCCCATCACCGCTGTGTCTTGTCCGGGGCCCTGTCCAGCTTTCTTCATGCAGACTATAGTTTAATATGTCCACAATCGTACATGTATAATTGTTCTTCTTGTGAAAATGTGTATGTGAAAGAATGTGCACAAGTGGAACATGAGCTCTGAACAGCAACCCAGTACCCACCTCCTTTATGGCTAGATGGGAAACTATCTTCTGGTGTAACATGGGGCGCTGGGTTGAGAACCATGGATTTTAAACATATGTGCTTGTAGTTTACAAGAAGAAAATGGAAGGGGGGAGGGAAGCAGCAGCTAAGGGACCATCCCAAGGTTGACAGGAATCCAAAAGAGGAGCTTTCATCCTGCACACCCTTCGGTAACATTCATAGAGGGTGACCCACATCACCTACTCCCTTCTGCCCCTCCTTTCCAGACCCCATCTCTCCCCCTCCCTCCCAGGTGCCTGTCTTGGGTAGCTGATGAGCTCACCTATGAGAGGGGGTGTGCTGGGTTTGACAGTAGCTCCTCTCCCCAGCATACTCCCTCTTGCAGGCTAACTCCCAAAAGCAAATGTGCTAAGACAGCTCCACACCACCTGCCTGAATCCTGTCTCCGGCTTTCTGTGCCTGTGAAAGCCCCTTCTTCAGGAGTGCTGAGACTGGGAAGCACTCAGCTGTGCAGGTGCCTTGCCATTTGTTTCCATGGTCCCAGGCCTTTGGGCTCTGATGTGCCAGCCCAAGAGCCGTTCCCTCCCACCTAAGCTGCCATGTCCCCACAGGAGCTGGAAGATGGAAGCCTCCGGGGATTTCAAGTCCTCAGACCCACTTATGACAAATTTGACATCAATCTCCGGAACGAAGACGCCTTATTAAAAAACTACGGCCTGTTATCCTGCTTCAAGAAAGACCTGCACAAGGTGGAGACCTACCTGAAACTGATGAAGTGCCGGCGGTTTGGAGAGAGCAACTGCACCATTTGATGGCAGAAACACTGTTCTTTTATCCCCGAGCGCTAACACAAGACAAGGTTAGCATGCTCCCGCCTGTGTGACCCCCTTTGTGGAGAGAACCTCAGAGGCTGATGTGTCTGTGCGTGAACATACTCTCCCACTAGCTGTGGTGTTTTGGAGGGGCTGCATAATGATGCTCCTCCCCCTTTGTAAAGAAAATCCTTTTTGCCTACAGAGAATAAACGAGCTAGAAGCCCCGCGTTGTGCCGCAGCGTCTCATTGCTCGGTGCGCTTGCTTCCTCTGGCTTCTTGCAGAGGGGATGTCTGAGGAACCACAGCCCACGGGACGGCAGCCAGAACCCCGCTCCCACGTCTTCGTTCTCCCACCACCACCATGCTCACGTTGCCATTGGATGGAGGGGCCTGGCAGCTCAGCCTGTTCTCCACCAAGCTGGGCCGAGGGCAGTGAGGACCATGGGCCTGGGCATGTGGAGGGCGGCGGAGGGCGGGCGGAGGCCAGGGCAGCCGGGGACGTTCCTGAGACAGGCCATCGAGAGGCCCCTCGCATCCACCCCTTTCTGCCAGTTACAGCTCTTGCTCTCAGGGCCCTGTTCCCCCCGGTGCCCTCCCGCCCCCTGCGTGAAACGCCACGGCCCTCCGAGGGGCGCGCCGCGCCCTGGGGTGCACTGGCCCTGCCGGGGGCCGAGGAACAGGGCTCGCAGCTTCCTGGGCCTGGGAGGCAAGAGGCAGCCATGGCAGGACCAGGCTGGGGAAGAGGCTGAGCAGGGCCAGGTGGGGGTTGGGGGGGTCGGGCAGGCGGGGGCGGGGCAGGAGGCGGGGCTTAGGCCGTGCAGGGCCGGGCCAGGTGGGGTTGGGGGCGGGGCTTAGGCCGGGTGGGGCGGGGCCAGGTGGGGGTTGGGGGCGGGGCTTAGGCCGGGTGGGGCGGGGCCAGGCGGGGGGTCGAGGGCGGGGCGGGGCTTGGGCCGGGCGGGGCCAGGTGGGGTTGGGGTCGGGGGCAGGAGGCGGGGCTTAGGCCGGGCGGGGGCGGGGCCAGGCGGGCGTGGGCCGGGCCGCTGCTGCTGCTGGCGCTGGCGGCCCGCATGGCGCTGGCGGCCGGCCCCGAGGTGCTGGGGTTCCGGGTGCCTGCGGAGAGCGGCCAGGCCCTGCTGGTCTGGGGGCTGGAGGAGGGGGCGGAGGTGAGGCCCGGCCCGCTGGGGGCCGCTGGACCCAGGGGAATCCCGCTCAGTGCGCCTGACTTGCCGTGGGGCGCCCCCCCCGGAGCAGCAGAGCCGGGGGGGGCCCGCCCCCCGGTCACTGCTGGAGTCGCTAAGGCCAGGGGGGAAAGGGGGATCGGGGCTGGGGCTGGGGCAGGGGTGCGAACTCTGGGGTGGGGCAGGGATGAGGGGTTCGGGGGGTGGGAGGGGGATCAGGGCTGGGGCAGGGGGTTGGGTTGTGGGGGGGCTGTTGCGGGCTCTGGCTGAGGCAGGGGGGTAGGGTGGGGGTGAGGGCTCTGGCTGGGGTGCGAGCTCTGGTGTGGGGCCAGGGATGAGGGATTTGGGGTGTAGGAGGGGGCTCTAGGCGGGGTTCAGGGGGTGGGAGGGGGATCAGGGTTGGGGGGGGCTGTTGTGGGTTCTGGCTGAGGCAAGGTGGTAGGGTGGGGGTGAGGAGGGGGGGCTCCAGGCTGGGGACAAGGGGTTAGGAGGGCAGGAGGGGGATCTGGGCTGGGGCAGGGGGTTGAGGATGTGTGAGGGGGGTATGGCCTCTGGGCTATTGGGTGCAGAAATGAGGGGTTCAGGGTGGGGGGGGCTCTGGGCTTGGGCAGGAGGTTGGGATGCAAGGGGAGGAACGAGGGCTCCGGCTGGGAGTGCAGGTTCTGGGGGCGGGCCAGAAATGATGGGTACATGGGGTGTGGGGGGTATCAAGGCTGGGGCAGGGGGTTGGGATGGTGGGGGTGAGGGCTCTGACTGGGGGTGCAGGCCCTGGGGTGGGGCTGGGTATTAGGGTTTGGGGCATAGGAGAATGCTCTGGGCTGGGACTGAGGGGTTGGGGGGGGGTGCAGGCTTCGGGAGTGCTTCTCTCAGGCAACTCCCAGAAGCAGTGGCATGTTCCCCCTCCAGCTCCTACATGGAGGCATAGCCAGGTGGTTCTGTGCACTGCCCTGTCCTCAGGCGCCACCCCCACAGCTCTCATTGGCCACAGTTCCTGGCCAATGGGATCAGCAGAGCTGGCGCTTGGGGTGTGGGCATCGTGTGGAGCCCCTTGGCTGCTCCTACGCCTAGGAGTTGGAGGGGGCACCTGCTGCTGCTGCTTATGGGAGCTATGGCAGGCAGGGAGCCTGCCTTAGCCCTGCTAAGCCTCCGACCAGACTTTTAACAGCCTGGTCAGCAGTGCTGACTAGAGCCACCAGATTCTCTTTTCGACTAGGCATTCCGGTTGAAAATCGAACACGTGGCAACCCTAGTTTTACACTGGTCTCTCAACGTTATAGGTGACAATTTCCTAAATCAAAAAGTGTTGTTGTACGTGATGCAAGAGAATACATTAGACCTCGTCATGACACACAGGAATTAATCACAGAACTAAAAATTAATAGTAACTTAGGTACAAGTGATCAAATGTGACTTGACCACATTTGTATTGTGCAAACAGAATGAAGGCCAGGTAGGGGGCTTTAAATGGGCCATTTTCACAAAGCTGAAAACAGTCATGAGCCAGATCATCTGGGAGGAAGAATTTAATCAGAAAAATGTGAATGATAATTGGGAATTGAATTCTTTAAGAATGCTTTACTTCCTGCCCTAAAAGCCACAATCAAGGAAGTAGGACATAATTGGTTTTGGTTTAGAGGGGAAGTAAAGGCAGCTATTATATATAAATGGAAGAAAGGGGAGGTTGATAGTAATGAATATGAATTGTAATGAATATGATAGTAATGAATATGAACCAGGAGTTGTAGAAAATTAGTAGGGGAGCAAAGGGGACAGAACGAGAAATCTACAACCAGCAGAGTTCAGGACACTAAGGAGGAATATTTTTAAGTATATTAGAAACAAAAAGAATCTTAATAATGGTATTAGGCCATGACTAGATGGCAATAGTAGAATTCTCAATAGTAATACAGAAAAAGCAGAAATATTAGATAAATAGTTCTGTTCTGTGTGGGGGGGGAACAGATGATGGCGTCATGTCATATGATAATACTCTTCCCATTCTACTCGTATCTCAGGAGGGTATTAAACAGCAGCTACTAAAGTTCGACATTTTTAAATAAGTCCATATAACTTGTTCCAAGAGTGTGTTGGTTTTGCCTTTTTTAAATCTGGCTGATGATGTGATGGACAGTTAATGTTGATTTTCAATAATCTTGAGACACTGGGGAAGTTCCAGAAGACTGGAAGAAAGCTAATGTTGCACTAATATTTGTAACGGCTAAATGGGAAGACCTGGATAATTATAGGCTTGTCAATCTGAAACTGATCCCGGGCAAGATAATGGAGAGGCTGATATGGGATTTGATTAATAAAGAATTAATGGCGGGTAATAAGATTAATACCAATCAACGTGGGTTTCTGGAAAATAGATACTGTCATACTAAACTTGATAACACTTTTTTTTTGAATGAGATTACAAGTTTGGTTGACAAAGTTTGGTTGAAGGCATTTGACTTGGAGGCATAGTGCATTGTGATAATTTTATAAAAAGAAAAGGCGTACTTGTGGCACCTTAGAGACTAACCAATTTATTTGAGCGTAAGCTTTCGTGAGCTACAGCTCACTTCATCGGATGCAGCCTAGAGCCCCCTCCTACACCCCAAACCCCTCATCCCTGGCCCCGATGAAGTGAGCTGTAGCTCACGAAAGCTTATGCTCAAATAAATTGGTTAGTCTCTAAGGTGCCACAAGTCCTCCTTTTCTTTTTGCGAATAAAGATTAACACGGCTGCTACTCTGAAACCTGATAATTTTATATCATTCTATTCTGGATCCCCAGGGTGCAGCCTGGAACTGTGGGACTGCTGTGCCCCCTTAACTCTCTCCAGCCTGGGCTGTCTCTCACAGTGCCTTGCTAGTGACCAGCAGCAAACCCCTCCAGGTGCTGTGATCACTCAGCACAACCGCATGTGGAGCCCCACTCCCAGCTAGAAAGTGGCAGTGTAGACAAGGCCTCAGTTGCTTGCAGTGTAGGTGGGGGCAGGAGAACGCTCCAGTATGTGTCCCCTCTATCTGTTTTATACCCTCGGTCCACGTGCTTGGAAAACACAAGTCCAGGCATGTCTGGGGGCATTGCTCAAGGCTTGTCTATACTGCCAATTTACAGTGCTGCAACTGTCTCTCTCAGGGGTGTGAAAAAACACTCCCCCTGAGCGCAGCAAGTTTCAGCGCTGTAAAGCACCAGTGAAGACAGTGCACCAGCACCGGGAGCTGTGCTCGCGGCGCTGGTAGCTATGCCCCTCTTGGAGGTGGTTTTTTTAGAACTCTCTCCCACTGCTGCGCCGCGACCACACAAGGCATGTTAAAGCGCTGCCAGTGTAGACTAGCCCTCAGTCTCCAGGCAATGTTGAGTAATTCCCCTGGTGTGGCCTCATGCAGGTGAGTCACTGAATTGTAGCTCCCTTGCTGTGCAATGGTTGTTGATGGGTTGTTTGAAAGCCCGCCCAGGTGTTGGTTATTTGCCTTGCTGTTGCCTCTGGGGAGATAATATCTTGGCTGATTCCCCAACTTACATCATGTTTTAGTGACGACCGTACAACACATTTCTCATGACTTCATATGCATTAATGATATGCATGTGTGGATAGAGAAGAGACTTTCAGCAGGTCATAACCTTTCCCTGATACCTTACAAGGTATGCTTTATATGTAAAATAACGATTATATAAAAATGAGGAATATGGGGGTTACAGGATGCTCCCCCAAGGTATAGAATGTCACAACACTCCAAATAGATTAAAAACTGTCTAACTGATAAGTCTCAATGTAATTATAAATGGGGAATCATCATTGATCAGGTATGTTTCTAGTGGGGTCCTGCAGGGAATAGTTCTTAGCTATTTAACATTATTATCAAGAAGAAGAAACAAAATCATCATTGATAAAAGTTTGCAGATGACACAAAAATCGGGGGAGAGGTAAATAATGACAAGAACAGGTCACTGATACAGAGTGATCTGGATCACTTGGTAAGCTGGGAACAATGTAAATATATACCTATAGAAACAAAGCCTGTAGGCCATACTTACAGGATGGGGGGCTCTATCCTGGGAAGCAGGGACTGTGATACAGATCTGGGGGCCATGGTGGATAATCAACTGAACACCAGCTCCCAGTGCTAATGTGATCCTTGGATGAATAAATGGGGATCTCTTGTGGCCACAGTCTCCAGCAGGGGTTGAGCCTTGTCCACTCTGAGGTGACAAACACTGGAGGAGCAAGCAGCCAGTGAGTTTCCCCATCTTCCTAGGGGTGGTGGGGTCAGGCTCCAGCCACAGGGCTTCGGCCTCCATCTCCAGGTTCTGGGGTCTGTCTCCGGGCTCAGGGCTTCTGGCTTTGTCCCCCAGCCGCACAGCGGTGGCTTCAGCTCCTGCCAACATAGCTACCGCCGCTCATTGGGGGTGGTTTAATTATGCCACCGGGAGACCTTACAGCAGTGCAGCTTCAGCCGTACAGCTCTGCTGCTGTAAGATCCATAGCGTAGCCGTAGCCCTAGTAGCTAGCTGGGTGGCTGGGAAAAGTGATAGTAACATACAAGTATCACTTTTCACAGCAGCAACTTACCAGCCAGCAAGTCTTAAAAAAAAAAGAAAAAAAGGGGGGGGGGGGGAGAGGGGCAAAAAAAGCGAAAGAAAAAACAACAAAAAACATGCAAAAACAAAAACATGCAAAGCACCTTATTTGTGTTTCTAGTCTGTTTAGGTCCAGAAAAGAATAGAAACAACTGCACATAATTTGTATTATTGAGTCTGCAAAAAAAAAAAAAAAAAAAAAAATACAAGGATCTGGACATGCAGCTGTGCATATTTATTGGTTTTTCCTAAAGTTAATTAAGTATTTTATGAAAAATTGTCGGAGCGGCCACCAGCAAGAATTGGTGGCTGCACTCTGAAGCCACCAAAAATTTGTTGACCACTCCTGCACTAGATGGATGTTGGGTCTGATCCAGCCTGGCAGTTCCTGTATTCCTATGTAAAGAGTCAGAGACAATATCTGTCCAAACCAAACACTCAAGTTATATTTTACCCATGTTAATTACTCAGGCGGTTTATTATTATTAGAGGAAGAAACTGATTGTAGGAAAAATACTCCCTAATTAATAATCAAGGTTGTGCATAGTCCCTGTTCACAGTGCCTCTTGGCTGCTGCTCTATCTCCTTAGCGCTGATCTTCGTTTTCCTCTTTTTTTCCTCAGCATTCTCTGTTTTCAGCATTTTCTGAGTTTGGGTTGCTGTATTCAGTTCGAGTTCACAGAAATGCTGCAGTTGCGGGGCCTGGGTATTATGCTCTGGTCAAGTTCTATTCAGCTAGAGATGCCAGCAGAGCCCAGCGCGCATGCCACAGGCAAAGATTATTTCAGAAATCTCCCTTAAAGGTAAGTGAATTAAAACAAGGTGTAACTTCCAGTTATTAGCAGAGAGGTGTCCTGCAAATAGGGTGGTATCCTGGATTAATCTTTAATTAGAGATTATCTCATGTAATGGAACCTCCAGGCAGATGTCCAACCAAAACTGGCAACCGTAGGGTATCCCTTTAAATAGTTTTGAACCCTCTAGTGGCACTCAGTATGTTCTGTAGTTTAGACACCACACAGAGCAGTAGTGTGTATGTGTAACTAGGTGTTGCATGTTGTGTATAGTTAGTAAACGTGGTTCTTTGGCCCCCCGCGATGGTCATGTGGTTCCTTCATATGTATAAAAAGCAGAACACACAACAGACTGTTACCTAATTCCAAGTCAGGACTCCTTCACATGGTTAGTACGGTCTCTGTCTGGAAGAATGGGGAAGGGACATAGGCTGGGGACCTGAGATGTCTGCCTTAGGGCCTAGGGTGGTGCTGGCACAGGGAAACACAAGTGGCTGTGGAGTCTTCTCCATTTGAGGGTGGGGTTCCCAGTCCTTGAAGCCCTGAATCTCAATGGCACGTTAGGGTCTTGCTGGACCCCCACACAGATCCAGCAGTAAATCATTCCCTTTCTTTCCGCTCTCTCGAGGGGTAGCTGCTGGAATGCTCAGGGGCGTCTGTTACACTAACATCGCTACCACTCCCTCCTCTAACCCCTGCTTCCATGGGGTGGGGCATCCTGTCTCACAACCAGGGCTGGCAAGACTGCATTTGCCACCTCCCAGAACCACTGCTGCCTCTGAGGAGGTTGGGGAGTGGGGTACCATCACCCTTGTCCTCCCAGAGCTATCGATGCTGGTTCCTCAGTGGGACCCTTGAGCACTAAGGGCCTGGTCATATGGAACAGGAAGAGCAGTGCTAGTGAATACTTACAGCTTCCTGCCTGCAAAGCCAGTCTCACCTAATCCATGTAGGGCTTTTCTCCTCTGGGCAGGTTTGCATTTGCACCAGACAGAAGACCTTTAAGCAGCAAGTCCTTGCTCTGAGGAGTTACAAGTGTAAGGAATTAGCCAATTACTACCTTGGTTTCAATGGCTGGTCGAACCGAATCATTATGGTAAGAAGCCCTTCTTGTATTCTTTTGTTCCCTCCTGGTCCCTTATTCCTGATCTGGGGAGCTGATGGAGGGATTTGAAATGGGGGAGTGACTTGGTCTGATCGGGCAGCGAAGAGAGCCTTAGCAGCTGCATTTTGGACAAAATGTCAGAGAATTACCTGGCTATGGGGTCGACTGGCCAGAAGGAGTTGCTCTGCTGAGCAAGGTAATGAGCACAGAAGCTTATCCTAGCGCTGGGGCCAGACATGGAGGTACCAGATCTTCAAACTGTGGAGAAGAGAGAAGAGCCAAGATTTGGCCATACCCTGCGTGTGACACAAGCGGTCAAAGACAACTTGGAGATTGCAAGCCTGATTGTCAGAGAGGGTGGTGGCTGCTGGAGCTTCTTGAAATAAAATGCATGGCCCTCGGGGTAGAAAGTTTGGACACTTCTGCTATGGCTTCACCATAGTTATTGGGCTCAGGGTTTATATCGCAGCCATCCCTTCTGGTCATAAAAATCTATTCATCTCTTTTTCCTACCATCCCTGCCCTCACCAGGTCTCACCTAACAGACATCCTCTCGTACACAGATAAAACTAGCTCCCTGGATGGACCCCATGCCATCTCTCTGGCTCCCCTCTCTCACTGCTATCCCCAACTCTTCAACTAGTTGCACTGTCACTTGGATACTAAAACACCGGTTTTAGCACCACTTCCGAAGGAAACCACTTCTGAGCCCCACATGCAGCAGCTCCCTTCCATGTATCTGAAGTATCTTTTCTCAGCCACAAAGGTTCCTGTTGCCGATCTCCTAGTCAGTGCCGACATTTATTGTCTAAGTATTGACAAATGCACAGTAAAAGCTATGTCAAAATCCTTCTGTGATGGTTTGAAAATGCAAATCCCAACAGCTGCAGAATATTTCTGGGTTTGACGTGGAGAATGAAGAGCTGGGAGGCTTGCCAGAGAGCAGGTGCCTGAAATACCTGTGCATTGTGGAAGTAATGCTGCCCCACCATGGGATCTGCACCAGAGGACTTGGCGTTGCTGAGGCACATGTAGAAAATGGCCGAGGTACGTGTCCAGTGCAATTTGGTAACTTTGTGATTGTTAGTGTTGATCGCTTCCACGCTGCTGGACGCTCAGAGGCACTAGAATGTTGCACTGCTGTTGGACTTTCTGCAGGGTGGGCCTGTGGACTACCAGCTTGTTCAGCAAGGTGTTGGTAACAAACGCTGTGGAGTACCAAAGCTACAGGACCACCACTGTTCTCTCCCTTCCTCTCCTCTGTTTTGTATCTCTCTCTCTCTCTCTCTCTCGTCTCCTTTCCTTTCATGTCTTTCTTTAGTGCTCATTTGCGCTCCATCACAGGCACTCTTCTCGGATGCATTATGTGTAAGGCTAAGTTTTTGTCACGGATACTTTTAGTAAAAGTCAGGGACAGGTCACGGGCAATAGACAGAAATTCACAGAAGCCGTGACCTGTCCCTGACTTTCACTAAGAATATCCCTGACAAAAGGGGTAGACAGGTTCAGCACCCACTGCTGCTGGGGCTCCCGGGTCCCACACCACTGCAGTGCAGGGAACTCTGGGGTCCCCCGGCTTTCGGGGCTGGGCTGCTTGGAGTCCACCCACCGGGGCTGGGCAGCTGTGGGGGGGGTCCCCCCGACCAGCGTGGGGGCTGGGAGCTGCAGAGGCGGGGCTGGATGGGAACTCTGGCCCTGGGGCAGAAAATGTCAGAGGTCAATGGAAGTCACGGATTCTGTGACCTCCATGACATAATTGTTGTACTTAAAGTACTGCAAAGGATCTTTTCAGGGGGAATAAGGCAAAGCGCCACATTTATTGGTGATACATGTATCAATCAACACTGTATCATATGCGTATGATATATATTACACTCATGCACTCACGCACGCACACAAGCACACTCCGTCTTGTTGTTACCAACTAGTTGCTCCCCTTAATTTCACTGGCCAGGTGAGTTAGATGGGGGAGGGGTGGAGCCGAGCTTCTGCCGATCCGGATCGATGTTCCTATGTTGACAAGATAAGACCCAGGGTCCTCTGCAAGACTCCTCAGATTTATAGCAGCTTTCCTCTCACGCAAATCTATACCAGATGCAAAATCTGTGTCTGTGTCAGTTGGTCCTTTGTGCTGCTTCCTTCTGGGTTTTGTCCCAATGCTGTTCAAAGAGCGTGTTTTCAAAAGAAGGTGATCGCTTCTAACCCCCAAGGTCGTCAGTATGTCTGCTCTTCTTTAGTGAGCCCACTTGACGAGTTTTATTGTTCTTGGGTCTGGCTTCCATCTCCTCTCCAACTGTTGCAGCTGTCTGGAGGTGCTTGCCTTCCACGCCTTACTCATTCACACCTCGTTCATTCAACAGGGCAATTGATTAAAAGGGCGGAGGGGGAGGAAATCTTATTCTACTGCTAGCAAAAAGACTTTTTTTTTTTAACATTATTCCAAGGCTCAATACAAAGTTTTCTGTATAAGGATCTTATACAAAGTTGTGTGAAAATAGAGGCATAATACAAAGTCATATGGAAGGTATGTGAAGATGCTTAGTGCAGAGATTTATCTACATAATCGTAGCCTTAATTATGTGAAATGGGTTTGATACTCATCCAGTTCTTAGTGGACAGAGTGTCTGCATCACACACTGGCAGCAGGACTCCACGCTGTCAGGTTGGCTGCTATGGGCGTTAGATGTAAACTCTTTGGGAAGGAATGGTGTGTCACTATATCTCTGTACGGTGCCTAATGCCATAGGGCCCTGATCAGGATTGAGGTTTCACGGCACTGCCGTGTTACAAATAATTTTAAAAGTGCAGCAATAAACAGTCTTCCTACCAGAGTAATATGAGTTACTGGGTGAGCGTCTGCTTATCAGAAGGGATTTAACTGTGCAATAAGCTCTTGGTAGTACTGTATGACCATCATGCTTTCAAATGTAATCTTTGAAAATAACACCTTTTTGGGTTTAGATCCCCTTGAGTTTGTCATGAAAACAGGAAATGTTCAGAAACTTGCAGTTGAGAAAGCTCTGTCGGCTGCATTTCAGAAGATACTTCTCATAGTTTTAGGTAAGGCATTTTTATACATTGATTATAAATATCGGGGGGGTTGGTCTGAGAATAGCTGTGTTGTAGGTTTCATGATAGTGAATATGAACTATTATAAATATATTTTCTCAAAAGTGTTGCTTAGGGTTGAATGCTTCCTTGTTTGGTCTCGGCTCAAAGTTAAATTTGTGAGTGTGTGCAAAGTTTGCATCAAATAAGTCAGCCATTTGAGTCCGCTGAGTGGAAGGAAAATATACTTGGCATATTGCAAAGGAAAAATTAGATGTTTTTGGTCTATAGATAGCTGAAACAGCCAAATGTCTGAAAACCTGGACACTTTTCAAATGCAAACCCTGCATTAATACTATCTTAAGGTTGTAATTGGAACAAAAATCCAAGATTTGAAGAAGCTAAGGCTCCAATAGCAGCAGTAACCCAGCCACACCGTTACACATGATTTTTGACTACTGGCTAGCCTTCTGCCATCTCTGGCCTGCAGTCTGGTGAGTTGTGTGTTTTGTAACTGTTTTGCTCGGTGTTGTACCTGTTAACTGGGGCGCTCTCTCCCCCTTGAGCTTTAGAGTTGTAGTTACAGAACCTGGCTCCTAGCCTACATAGGAATTGTGGACACCTTCTCTCTTCTTGACCGGCTGCTCACGAACAGGGTAAAATTGGTAGGGGAAGTAGAAGTGGGTGGCAACCTGGGCAGCAGTGACCATGAGATGGTCGAGTTCAGGATCCTGACACAGGGAAGAAAGGAGAGCAGCAGAATACGGACCCTGGACTTCAGAAAAGCAGACTTTGACTCCCTCAGGGAACTGATGGGCAGGAACCCCTGGGAGGCTAATATGAGGGGGAAAGGAGTCCAGGAGAGCTGGCTGTATTTTAAAGAAGCCTTATTGAGGGCACAGGAACAAACCATCCCGATGTGCAGAAAGAATAGCAAATATAGCAGGCGATCAGCTTGGCTTAACAGAGAAATCTTCGGTGAGCTTAAACAGAAAAAGAAAGCTTACAAGCAGTGGAAACTTGGACAGATGTCTAGGGAGGAGTATAAAAATATTGCTCGAGCATGCAGGGGTGTAATCAGGAAGACCAAAGCGCAATTGGAGTTGCAGCTAGCAAGGGATGTGAAGGGTAACAAGAAGGGTTTCTACAGGTATGTTAGCAACAAGAAGATGATCAGGGAAAGTGTGGGACCCTTACTGAATGCTGGGGGGGGTGAGGGTGAGGGGCAACTTAGTGACAGATGGAAAAAGCTGAAGTACTCAGTGCTTTTTTTGTCTTGGCCTTCATAGGCAAGGTCAGCTCCCAGACTGCTGCACTGGGCAGCACAGTATAGGGAGGAGGTGAGCAACCTTCAGTGGTGAAACAACAGGTTAAGGACTATTTAGAAAAACTGGACATGCACAATCCATGGGGCCAGATGCTCTGCATCCGAGAGTGCTGAGGAAGTTGGCTGATGTGATTGCAGAGCCATTGGCCATTATCTTTGAAAACTCATGGCGATCGGGGGCGGTCCCGGGCAACTGGAAAAAGGCTAATGTAGTGCCCATCTTTAAGAAAGGGAAGAAGGAGAATCCAGGGAAGTACAGACTAGGACTGTCAAGCAATTAAAAAGATTAATCGCGCTATTAAAAAATATTGATCGCGCGATTTAAACAATAATAGAATATCATTTATTTAAATATTTTGCTTGTTTTCTACATTTTCAAATATATTGATTTCAATTACAACACAGAATACAAAGTGTACAGTACTCACTTTTTAGATATTTTTGATTACAAATATTTGCACTGTTAAAAACAAAAGAAATACCATTTTTCAATTCACCTAATACAAGTATTGTAGTGCAATCTCTTTATCATGAAAGTTGAACTTACAAACAGAATTATGTACAAAAAATAACTGCATTCAAAAACAAAACAATGTAAAACTTTAGACCCTATAAGTCCACTCAGTCCTACTTCATGTCAGCCAATCACTCAGACAAACAAGTTTGTTTACACGTGCAGGACATAATGCTGCCCATTTCTTGTTTACAGTGTCACCTGAAAGCGAGAACAGGTGTTCGCATGGCACTGTTGTAGCCGGCGTCGCAAGTTATTTACGTGCCAGATGTGCTGAAGATTTATGTGTCCCTTGATGCTTAAACCATCGTTCCAAGGGGCATTCATGCTGATGACTGGTTCTGCTCAATAACAATCCAAAGCAGAGCGGACTGACACGTTCATTTTCATTATCTGAGTCAGATGCCACAAGTAAAAGGTTGATTTTCTTTTTTGGTGGTTCGGGTTCTGTAGTTTCCACATCAGAGTGCTGCTCTTTTAAGATTTCTGAAAGCCTGCTCCACATCTTCTCCCTCTCAGATTTTGGAAGGCACTTCAGATTCTTAACCTTGGGTCAAGTGCTATGCTATCTTTTGAAATCTCACATTGGTACCTTCTTTATGCTTTGTCAAATCTGCAGTGAAAGTGTTCTTAAAACGAACAACATGTGCTAGGTCATCATCCGAGACGGCTATAAGACAAAATATATGGCAGCATGCGGGTAAAACAGAGTAGGGGACATAAAATTCTCTCCCAAAGAGTTCAGAAACTAATTTAATTAACACATTTTTTTTTTTTTTTTTTTACCTAACATCATCAGCATAGAAGCATGTCCTCTGGAATACCTTGCAATGCCGGCTACAAAAATACCATGGGAACGCCTGTTCTCACTTTCAGGTGACATTGTAAATAAGAAGTGGGCAACATTATCTCCTGTAAATGTAAACAAACGTGTTTCTCTTAGTGTGACTGAACAAGAAGTAGAGCTGAATGGACTTGGAGGCTCTAAAGTTTTACATTGTTTTGTTTTTGAGTGTGGTTATGTAACAAAAAAAAAAATCTACATTTGTAAGTTGCACTTTCAAGATAAAGAGATCACACTACAGTACTTATATTCCCCCCACCGTTCCTCAGACATTCTTGTCAACTGCTGGAAATGGCCCACCTTGATTATCACTGCAAAAGGTTCCCCCCTCCCCCCGCCCCCTTGCTGGTAATAGCTCATCTTAAGTGATCACTCTCCTTACCGTGTGTATGATAACACCCATTGTTTCATGTTCTCTGTGTATATAAATCTCCCCACTGTATTTTCCACTGAATGCATCCGATGAAGTGAGCTGTAGCTCAAGAAAGCTTATGCTCGAATAAATTTGTAAGTCTCTAGTACTCCTTTTCTTTTTACTACAGTACTTGTATGAGATGAATTGAAAAATACTGTTTCTTTATCATTTTTACAGTGCAAATATTTGTAATAAAAAAATACTAAGTGTACAATGCTCACTTTACATTATTATTTGTGTTGTAATTGAAATCAATATATTTTAAAATGTAGAAAAACACCCAAAAAATTTTAATAAATTTCAGTTGGTATTCTATTGTTTAACAGTGCGATTAAAACTGCGATTAATCAAGATTAACTTTTTAAAACGCCGCAATTAATTTTTTTGAGTTAATCGCATGAGTTAACTGCAATTAATCATCAGCCCTACTACAGCCTCACCTCAGTCCCCAGAAAAATCATGGAGCAGGTCCTCAAGGAATCCATTCTGAAGCACTTGGAGGAGAGGAAGGTGATCAGGAACAGTCAGCATGGTTTCACCAAGGGCAAGTCATGCCTGACTAATCTAATTGCCTTCTATATCCACTGGCTCTATGGATATGGGGAAAGCGGTGGACGTGATATACCTTGACTTTAGCAAAGCTTTTCATACGGTCTCTCACAGTATTCTTGCCAGCAAGTTAAAGTAGTATGGGCTGGATGAATGGACTATAAGGTGGATAGAAAGTTGGCTAGATCAATGGGCTCAATGGATAGTGATCAACAGCTCGATGTCTAGTTGGCAGCCGGTATCAAGCGGAGTTCCCCAGGGGTCGGTCCTGGGGTCAGTTTTGTTCAACATCTTCATTAATGATCTGGATGATGGGATGGATTGCACCCTCAGCAAGTTCACGGGTGACACTAATCTGTGGGAAGAGGTGGATATGCTGAAGGTAGGGATAGGGTTCAGAGGGACCTAGACAAATTGGAGGATTGGGCCAAAAGAAATCTGATGAGGTTCAAGAAGGACAAGTGTAGAGTCCTGCACTTAGGATGGAAGAATCCCATGCACCACTACAGGCTAGGGACCGACTGATTAAGCGGCAGTTCTGCAGAAAAGGACCTGGGGATTACAGTGGACAAGAAGCTGGATATGAGTCAGCAGTGTGACCTTGTTGCCAAGAAGGCTAACGGCATATTGGGCTGCATTAGTAGGAGCATTTGCCAGCAGATCTAGGGAAGTGATTATTCCCCTCTATTTGGCACTGCTGAGGCCACATCTGGAGTATTGCATCTAGTTTTGGGGCCCCCACTACAGAAAGAATATGGACAAATTGGAGAGAGTCCAGCAGAGGATGACGAAAATGATTGGGGGTGGGGCACATGACTTATGAGGAGAGGCTGAGGGAACTGGGCTTATTTAGTCTGCAGAAGAGAAGAGTGAAGGAGGATTTGATAGCAGCCTTCAACTACCTCTATATAAAAAAAGATTTCACAAAACTAAGTGATTGGGCAACAAAATGGCAAATGAAATGTAATGTGGATAAATGTAAAGTAATGCACATTGGAAAAAATAACCCCAACTATACATACAATATGATGGGGGCTAATTTAGCTACAACTAATCAGGAAAGAGATCTTGGAGTCATCGTGGATAGTTCTCTGAAGACATCCACACAGTATGCAGCGACAGTCAGAAAAGCGAACAGGGTGTTAGTGTTGCCGGCACCCAGTGCCGAGAGGCTGAACAACAGCTTGAGTTGGTTCGTTACCCGGTGTGCTACACCCAATAATCACAACGGGGTGGAGAAGCAGAAAAGTTTATTTGAAGCTTCAAATAGGTACAGGGAGATTTGAATCTCAAATCCTGCACCCAGAGCAGGAAGTTACACAGGCTTTTATACATCCTTTTTCCCAGCACACTTATCCAATAGCAAGCTGCCCCAAGTATCCATATAGCCAGCCAATCCAGTTCCCAGCTAGTTCCCTGGTTCTCTGTATCATTTGTTAAACTATACATAAAGCTGCTTTATTCAGCATTGTTCTTCCATATCTGCCCTGTTTGGCCTTGCTTAGTTTCAGGCAATCTGACTCTGCAACATATTGTTGCAGATTCTCAGCAGAACTGCTGTGTGTGCCTCCAGCGGGGGGGCCAAGGACACTTGGGCCTAGTACGCAGAGCTGCTCCGAGTGCCTCCAGGCGGGAGGGGGGGCCAAGGACACCTGGGCCTAGTGCGAGGGGGCTTCATCGACACTCGTGGTCTTCCATCCCCTCGAGTTACCTAGTGGCCATGCCCCAGTGTCCCCAACATTAGGAATCATTAAAAAAGGGATAGAGAATAAGACGGAGAATATCTTATTGCCCTTGTATAAATCCATGGTACACTCACATCTTGAATACTGCATACAGATGTAGTCTCCTCATCTCAAAACAGATGTACTGGCATTGGAAAAGGTTCAGAGAAGGGCAACTAAAATGATTAGGGGTTTGGAACGGATCCCATATGAGGAGAGATTAAAGAGGCTAGGACTTTTCAGCTTGGAAAAGAGGAGACTAAGGGGGGATATGGTAGAGGTCTATAAACTCATGAGTGGTGTGGAGAAAGTGAATAAGGAAAAGTTATTTACTTGTTCCCATAATATAAAAACTAGGGGCCACCAAATGAAATTAATGGGCAGCAGGTTTAAAACAAATAAAAGGACGTTCTTCTTCACTCAGCGCTCAGTCAACCTGTGGAACTCCTTGCCTGAGGAGGTTGTGAAGGCTAGGACTATAGGACTAGGCTAGGACAGGGTTTAAAAGAGAACTGGATAAATTCATGGAGGTTAAGTCCATTCATGGCTATTAGCCAGGATGGGTAAGGAATGGTGTCCCTATCCTCTGTTTGTCAGAGGGTGGAGATGGATGGCAGGAGAGAGATCACTTGATCATTACCTGTTAGGTTCACTCCCTCTGGGGCACGTGGCATTGGCCACTGTTAGCAGACAGGATACTGGGCTGGATGGACCTTTGGTCTGACGCAGTATGGCCATTCTTATGTACCTGAAGGGGGGTTCCAAAGAGGATGAAGCTAGGCTGTTCTCACTGGTGGCAGATGACAGAACAAGGAGCAATGGTCTCAAATTGCAGTGGGGGAGGTCTAGGTTGGATATTAGGAAAAACGATCCCACTAGGAGGGTGGTAAAGCACGGGAATGGGTTCCCTAGGCCGGTGGTGGAATCTCCATCCTTTGAGGTTTTTAAGGGCCAGCTTGACAAAGCCCTGGCTGGGGTGATTTAGTGGGTGTTGGTCCTGCTTTGAGCAGGGGGTTGGACTACATGACCTCCTAAGGTCTCTTCCAACCCTAATATTCTATGATTCTATGTGTTTTAGCTTATCTATCTATTATACTTATATGGCTACCATTATCATAGTACCTGAGTCTACACTCAGAGCTAGGGCTGATATTCTGAGCTCAGGTAAACATATGGTAGGTCTCATCAAGTATAACTAGCAATGTAGCCATGGTAGTGGTCGCGGCAGCATGTGAATACATACACCCAGCAGTTCCAGGCGGATTTGTGCTCGCTGTGTTTCTGTTGCATGTGCTACTGGAGCTGTGCTGCTATTTATGCTTGTGCCAGCTTGATGAGAGCTAGCCCCAGTATGTCTACACAAGCTGGGACTCGCACCCCTAGCTCACAGTCTAGACGTAGCCGAAGGGTGAAATTTTCAGACAGACTTGGGCTGCTGAGTCACTTGGGCCCTCTTTAGAATTTTACTCAGAGGGCCTTGCCCAAGGTTGCAGGAACTCTGTGGCAGAGCGGGGAATCCAACCCAGGTTTCCTGAGTCCCAGGCTCCCTAACCCTGGGCCTTTCTTAAAATAACACATACAATAACTGCACTGTCTACAGGGAACCCAGAGAGACACCCCAGTGTCTGTGTGCTGATACAGAAAGCCTGGCGTGACCTGTGGCGAGGCACTCGAGATCACTCAGGTGGCCTGTGCTCTCCTCCTTCCCAGGTTTGTCATTAGGGCCAGAGCAGGGCCCTCTCTGTGTTGGGAGCTCCTCCATGGACATTCCTGAAGATGAGTGCTTTTGTCCATGAGCGTTTAACTTATGCCTGTCACAAGTTGCATGGAAGGAAAGAGGGTTTGTGGAAGGGCATTTGGACCTGACTTTTGATTAACTATTGAACTGGACACATGCCCACCATCTGAACATAGGTGCCTCATGGATGCTGATCCGTCAATACTTTGTTTAAATGAATAGCTCTTAAACCTGCATTAAATATCGATTATTATTTTTTGCATTTAAGAAACAAAGTCGGTTTCCAGTCTGATGATTTTGATGGAGCAGATTTGGTGTTTAGTATTTTTCATGAGCAGAGGAATACGCAGCAATCTTTCCAGCAAACATTGATTCCCACTCTCGGGCCCTGATAAAGCAAAGCACTTAAACGTGGGCTTAAGTTCCATGAAATCAATGAGATTTAAATATGTGCTTAAGTGCTGTGCTGAATCAGAGCCTAAATTCCCACGACTGGCTTAGACTTTTAAAATGTCATTTAGGCCATGTCTATCCTACAGAGCTTGTGCCGGCACAGCTCCCTAGTGTAGACGCAGTGTGTGCTGACCCAAGGAGGTCTGCTGCCACAGTGACACCACTTCCCCGAGCGATGTTAGCTACGCTGACAGAAGCACTCTTCTGTTGACATAACTGCATCTACACTGAGGGTTTTGTCAACATAGTTATGGTTGGTTTTGTGGAGTGACTTTTTTCACACTCCTAGCCGCTGTACTTATAGACCAGGTCTGAAGTGTAAATATCTGGTGGATTTCCTGCTATCAGATCTGACACTTGTACAGAAGCAGGTAAATAGCATCCTCTTGTTTGTTTGTACCCTGCTTTCCACAGATTCTGGCTCCTCTGCTTTTCCAGTCTTTGCTTGGCCTAGTTAAGTGCCTTTTGTTTTTCTGCCTGATCTGGAAAGCAGATGCTCTAGACCAGAGGAAGGAATGGGGTACGGAGTGTACAAAGTAATTTCACAGCCTGGCATTGTCAGACTAGGTTGTGCAAAGTGTGTTCTCAAATGGGGGGCGTGAGAAGTAGCTTCATAAATCACTGGATTCTCTTCTTAGCTGTGCTCTCAGATCTCCCATATCTCCGACTCCCCACAAAAGTCTAATCCCTTAAAACCTAATCCTGCTCCCACTGAAGTCAGCTGGAGTCTTTCCACTCATGTTAATGGAAGCAAGATTGGGTCCTTAAAGGAACAAATGAGCTATAACCCCCACGCCTACCCCGTGCCAACAATGGGAAGATAAAATTAGTACCTACTCCATCTCTGAACTTTTTAAACTGCCTGTCCCCAGGGGATTGATGCTCCTGGCTCTCCAGGCAGTTATAAAGCTGAGTTCAGTCTTGAGACAGTATGGAATCATTTTGTGGTCACTAAATCGAGTGGTAAGAAAATACCTCCTTAATTCTCATGTTGCATGCTTGTTTCAGAGAATGGTAAGGTGGCTGTGGAGTACAACTCTGCCCAAGAGGAACCCATTGACTCCTTAACAGATGAGGAGCTGAGGGGACTTATTCAGGTAAATAGAGGCTGTTTTGTCTTGCACTGGCCCACGACAGGCGAGCTCGGCACTCCTCTACGAAGGAAGCAGAACGAGCAACAGAATAGCGTCGTGCCACCTCAGCCAACAGTAGGAGGGAACATAGACACCAACTTGCCCGGGCACGTCTCCTAAACCCGGCATGTGGGAACTGATTTCCAGTTTTAGTCATACTCAGATATGAGCGGCAATCATTACAAGTCCCTTTATCATGTATCTAGTAGATCCTCAAAATGCATTTCTTCTTACCATGTCCTACAGTATGGTTGCAGTACTCAATTCCTGAAATTATTCAGTATACTGAGATTTTAAAACTTTATTTTCTTGATATTATTACGCAAAATTATGTATTTTTTAAATAGCATAGGAGACACTAGGGATGCTGTGTAGAGACCATGTCCTCAGCCACACTGTAATGGCCCCAGCAGTATAACTCATGACAAAGCCAAGGCCCACGCTTCCTGTAGCATTGTGTGGGAGCGACACTCTCATTAAGGTTGAAAAGGCACTTCACTTCCAAATGAGTCTTTAGAGCGGTTTTTAAAATAAACCTCTCCTTTGGGTTGCACTTCATCTACTTGCTCTGAAGCTGACAGCAAAGAGTTAACAAAGGGATCTCAGTAAACTGGGTGAATGGGTGACAACATGAAAGTGATTAAGTGCAAAGTGATGCACATTAGAAAAATAATTCTAACTACACCTAGAGAGTGATGTGGTCTAAGTTAGCTCAGGGTAGATCTTGGCATCCTGTGGATGGTTCTCTGAAATATCTGCTGAATGTGCAGCAGCAGTCAGAAAAGCGAACAATGTTAGGAGCCATTAGGAAAGGGATCGATAATAGAAAATATCATCATACAACTAGATAAATCCATGGTGCACCTAAAACTTGAGTCCTGCTTGCAGTTCTGGTCACCCCATCTCAAAAGATATTGGGAACGGTGCACACAAGGGTGACGACATGATTAAGGGGGTGGAACAGCTTCTGCACCCCGAGACATTAAGGCTGGGACTGTTCAGTTGAGAAAAGGTGACGAGGGGGAGGATAAGACAGAGGCGCACAAATTCGTGACTGGTGTGAAGAACATGACTAGGGACGTGTTATTTACCCCTTCACATAATGCAAGACCTAGTGGTCACCTTGTGAAATTAGAAGGCTTCCAGTTTAAAACAAACATAAGGAAGTTCTTCTTCACGCAACGCACCATCAACCTGTAGAACTTATTGCCAGGGAATGTGTGAAGGCCAAAAGCATAACTAGGTTGAAAAAAGAATTAAGTAAGTTCGGGTCCCTCAATGGCTACTGGCCAAGATGGTTAAGGATGCGAACCCGTGTGCTGGGTGTCCCTAAACCACCAACTGCCAAATCTGGGACTGGACCACTGGGGATGGATCACTGGAAAATTGTCCCGTTCTGTTCATTCCCTCTGAAGCATCTGGCACAAGCCACTGTCAGAGGACCGTATACCAGGCTAGATGGACCATTGGTCTGAGGCAGTCTGGCCGTTCTTATGTTCTCTAAACTCAAAGGTGATTACTTGTAGAGGGTTGACTGAAAGCTGTTAATTGTGAGTTATGTTATCATAAAAAGGAAATCTTTTCAATGTAAAAAAAATCATAATTCTTATGCTGGACTTAAAAAGAGCTGAACTTTTAAATTCAAACTTTACATGTAGGCTTGAATAAGGAATAGTCGCCTTGCTTAATCTGAAAGCAGTGGGACTTGCTGGGGATATTCACCGGATCTGTGACAACACAGTCATCCCACAGCACATCTGGGCATTGTGCAGCACCCACAGCAGTGTGGGTAGAGGAAATGTCTCAGTGAACCTCCTGATGCATTAGTCCTCTTAAGGTGCACGTAGGCAAAGCAGTGTTTTCGTAATTACAACATTCGAACATGGTTTGTTTTAGTTCTGGATCTAATATATTTACAGTGCAAAGTGCTGTGGAATTGCCTTAGGTTATTTTTTATCCTTTTTGTTAAAGAAAGATATGGATCTTCTGCTATGTAGAGCTATTTTGTTCTCCATTTAAATCTTCCTTTCCATTGCCTCTTCCATCTGAGTATATCAAAGGGCTTTAAAGCACCCAGAGTAATTGGTTTACTCATGGTCAATGGGAAGTTTGTGGTAAAGCCAGGAAACAAAACCTAAATCTGATCTGTCCTGTGCTTTAACCACAAAATTGTCTTCCTCCCTTGGTGGCTTGTGGAATTTGAACTAATAACATCTCTCAGGGCTTGTCTTCACTATCGGGGTAAGTCGACCTAAGTTACACTACTCCAGCTACTCTGGAGCACTTAGAGGAGAGGAAAGTGATCAGGAACAGTCAGCATGGATTCACCAAGGGCAAGTCATGCCTGACTAATCTAATTGCCTTCTATGACAAGATAACTGGCTCTGTGGATGAGGGGAAAGCAGTGGACGTGTTGTTCCTTGACTTTAGCAAAGCTTTTGACACGGTTTCCCACGGTATTCTTGCCAGCAAGTTAAAGAAGTATGGGCTGGATGAATGGACTATAAGGTGGATAGAAAGTTGGCTAGATTGTCGGGCTCAACGGGTAGTGATCAATGGCTCCATGTCTAGTTGGCAGCCGGTATCAAGCGGAGGGCCCCAAGGGTCGGTCCTCAGGCCGGTTTTGTTCAATATCTTCATTAATGATCTGGAGGATGGCGTGGATTGCATCCTCAGCAAGTCTGCAAATGACACTAAACTGGGAGGAGAGGTAGATACCCTGGAGGGTAGGGATAGGATACAGAGGGACCTAGACAAATTGGAGGATTGGGCCAAAAGAAATCTGATGAGGTTCAACAAGGACAAGTGCAGAGTCCTGCACTTAGGACGGAAGAATCCCATGCACTGCTACAGACTAGGGACCGAATGGCTCGGCAGCAGTTCTGCAGAAAAGGACCTTGGGGTTACAGTGGACGAGAAGCTGGATATGAGTCAACAGTGTGCCCTTGTTGCCAAGAAGGCCAATGGCATTTTGGGATGTATATGTAGGGGCATTGCCAGCAGATCGAGGGACGTGATCGTTCCCCTCTATTCGACATTGGTGAGGCCTCATCTGGAGTACTGTGTCCAGTTTTCGGCCCCACACTACAAGAAGGATGTGAAAAAATTGGAAAGCATCCAGCGAAGGGCAACAAAAATGATTAGGACACTGGAACACATGACTTATGAGGAGAGGCTGAGGGAACTGGGATTATTTAGTCTGCAGAAGAGAAGAATGAGGGGGGATTTGATAGCTGCTTTCAACTACCTGAAAGGGGGTTCCAAAGAGGATGGCTCTAGACTGTTCTCAGTGGTAGCAGATGTCAGAACGAGGAGTAATGGTCTCAAGTTGCAGTGGGGGAGGTTTAGGTTGGATATTAGGAAAACCGTTTTTACTAGGAGGGTCGTGAAGCACTGGAATGGGTTACTTAGGGAAGTGGTGGAATCCCCTTCCTTAGATATTTTTAAGGTCAGGCTTGACAAAGCCCTGGCTGGGATGATTTAGTTGGGGATTGGTCCTGCTTTGAGCAGGGGGTTGGACTAGGTGACCTCCTGAGGTCCCTTCCAATCCTGATATTCTATGATTCTATGTGCATAACATAGCTGAATTCGACATAGCTTAAGTCAATTTACCCTGGTGTCTTAACTGCGCTGTGTCAACGGGAGCCGCTCTCCGGTCGACTTCCTTTACCCTTCTTGGAGAGGTGGAATACCGGGGTCCACCAGAGAGCGTTCTGCAGTCAATTTAGTGGGACTTCACTACACCCACTAAATCGACACCCGGCTGCATCAATTTCCCCGTAGAGAAGACAAGCCCTCACTCTCAGCACACAAACTACTGAGACCAGTGAGCCAGCTACTCATGATAAACTTGAAAGGGGCAGCTTGGGAGGAGAGAGATTCCTTTTGTTTCATTGGCTTGTGGCGCTGGTAAGTCAGAGAAATTAGCAGAGATGCTAGCTACCCAGAATGGGAGAGCCAGTAGTTGACAGGTTCCCCATCCAATGTTTTTGCACTGACATGATTCAAGACAGGGAAGTGTTTTCCTGAAATGTGATTAAAATACAATGGTTCGTTCTGCATTTCCAGGAAATGGTAAAGAAGGTTGAACTATGGTGCTGAGTAGCAAATACACTCTTAATTTCTCTTTCCAGGTCAATGACTTGTCCTTGGAGCAGCTGAACCTTGAAGAAGAAGAAGAAGAATTTTTGTCTGATTTCAGTTTTGATGAAGAGCACCTGCTGGAGGGGAAACAATCTAATTAGTGTGGTTTAAAGTATTCTGGGAGTTTTACAGTATTTATTTCAAATTGTTGCTCAGGAATGAAAGCATAAAGTTTTGACATTGCACATGCTAAATGTTTTAGATGCTTTATTTCTTCGGATTATAAAGTGGTGGAAATAAATGATTAATCTATTGTTACTAAAATAAAGATAGACAAACATAGCTAAGGATCGCCCAGTTCATTCCTTCCTTCATGGGTCCTGAGAACACCAGGATTGCCTGGGTTACCTTCAGCTTGGGCATAACGCTTGCAGCTCTGCATTAAGATAGATTATCATCAAATTTCATGCTGCAGGGTTTCAGCAGGTCAACCTGTGGGGGTCAGGAAGATATTTTTCCTCTCAGTGTACAATTGGCCAGGTGTAGTCTCTGAGAGAGCAGCAACAGGTGAATGCCCTGCCACAGGAGACCGTAAGTAGCTGCAGAATTTACACACACAGACACCTGTTTGCTCACCTATGAAACATTTCTTTAACTCTCATGTAACCTACCAAGCCAGTCAGTTGCGAGATAAAAGCGGTTTTCCTATGTGCCCTTTCCTTCTTCGTATTAACCTGCCATAGTGCCAAACAAAGGCCCTTTTTTGCTTAGAAAGTGCAAGTTTTGCATTACATTGACATTAAACTGCAGCATGAGGCTTCTTGTTTTAACAGATTCCCCAAATCATAGAAGTGTAAGACTGGAAGGGACCTCAAGAGGTCATCTCGTCCAGGCCCCTGCACTCATGGCAGGACTAAGTATTATCTAGACCAGGGGTCAGCAACCTATGGCACGCATGCCAAAGATGGCACGCAAGCCAATTTTTTTTTAATGGCACGCTGCTGTCTGCCGAGTCCTAGCCGCTGGCCCCACTCAGCCCACTGCCGATCCCAGGCCAGCAGCGGGCTGAGCGAGGCCGGCAGCTGGGACCCCGGCAGGCCGCAGCGTGCCATTAAAAATCCTGCCCGCCCCGGCCTGCTCCTCTCCACCCCCACCCCCCCGTGTGGGGGCAGGGTGAAGAAGCTTGGTCCTGCCGGCTGCTGCTGCAGGGCAGGCAAGCTCCCACCTCCCCCGCCTCTTCCCCCAGCGTGCTGGGGTCCTGCCCCTCCTCCTCTCCCTCCCTGCCGCTGATTAGCTGATGTCCCTTGCCAGGGAGGGGGAGAAGCGGGGCCGCAGCCCGCTCGCTACTCCAGGGAGGAGGTGGAGACAAGGTGGGGATGGGGTCTTGGGGAAGGGGGATGGAATCAGGGCATATCCCCTCCAGGCCCCTGCCATGAGCCACTCTGGGCAGGGGGCTGGGAGCACCCCCACGACCCCAGCCCACACCCCCAGCCCTCTGCCCTGACCTCTGCACCCCCCCACATACACTGCAGCCTCCTGTCCTGACCCCTGCGTCCTCCCATGACCCCAGCCCTGACTCCAGCACCCCCCTCACATGCTCCCAGCCCTCTGCCCTGACTCTTGCACCCCCCACATTCCCACCCCCACCCTGAGCACCAAACGGGAGCTCCTGCACCCCCTCCCCCCCCACATACCCACATGCACCCTCGCACCAAATGGGAGCTGCCCAGGTAAGCACTCCACACCCAAACCTCCTGCCCCAATCCTGAGCCCCCTCCCTCATTCTAGCTCCTGGCCAGACCCTACACCCCAACCCCCAGCCTGTTCCTTCACCCCCCGCCCTGTGCTCAGTGCGCTCCCACCCTCAGCTCAGTGCAGAGAGAGAAGGAGAGAATGGGCTAGAACCAGGGAGAAGGTAGGTACCCACTCTGTGTGGGCAGGGCCGGGATCCCAGACTGGCAGCAAGCTGAGCGGGACCGGCAGCCGGGACCCTGGCTGGCAGGAGCCGGCGGACAGAACCCCAGACTGGCAGCGGGCTGAGTCGCTCAGTCCACTGCTGGTCTGGGGTCCCAGCCACCGGGCCCGCTCAGCCCGCTGCCGGTCTGGGGTTCTGGCTGCCGGCCCCTTGCCAGCCGGGGTCCCGGCCGCAGGCCTCGCTCAGCCCACTGCCGGCCTAGGTGAACGGAACCCCAGGCTGGCAGCGGGCTGAGCGGGCCGGCGGCATAAGATCAGCATTTTAATTTAATTTTAAATGAAGCTTCTTAAACATTTTGAAAACCTTGTTTACTTTACATACAACAATAGTTTAGTTATATAATATATAGACTTATAGAGAGAGACCTTCTAAAAAACGTTAAAATGTACGAGTGGCACACGAAACCTTAAATGAAAGTGAAGAAATGAAGACTCAGCACACCACTTCTGAAAGGTTGCCGACCCCTGATCTAGACCATCCTGGCAGGTGTTTGTCTAACCTGCTCCTAAACCTGCTCTTAAAAATCTCCCATGATGGAGATTCCACAACCTACCTAGGCCATTTATTCCAGCGCTTAACCACCCTGACAGGAAGTTTTTCCTAATGTCCAACCTAAACTCCCTTGCTGCAATTTAAGCCCATTGCTTCTTGTCCTAGCCTCAGAAGTTAAGGAGAGCAATTTTTCACTCTCCTCTCCTTGTTACAACTTTTTAGGTACTTGAAAACTGTTATGTCCCCTCTCAGTCTTCTCTTCTCCAGACTAAACAAACCCATTTTTTTCAATCTTTCCTCATAGGTCATGTTTTCTAGACCTTTAATCATTCATGGTGCTCTCCACCAGATATTCTCCAGTGTGTCCACATCTTTCCTGAAATTGTTGAGGCCTTATCAGTGCAGAGTAAAGCAGAAGAATTACTTCTCATGTCTTGCTTACAGCATGCCTGCTGATGCATCCCAGAGTGATGTTTACTTTTTATGCACCAGAGGTACACTGTTGACTCAGTTAGCTTGTGATCCACTATGACTTCCAGATCCCTTTCTGCACAGCACGCCTTCCTAGGCAGTCATTTCCCATTTTGTATGTGTGCAACTGATGGTTCCTTCCTAAGTGGAGAACTTTGCATTTGTCTGTATTGAATTTCATCCTATTTACTTCAGGCCATTTCTCCAGTTTGTTCAGATCATTTTGAATTTTAATCCTATCCTCCAAAGCACTTGCAACCCCTCCCAGTTTGGTGTCGTCCACAAACTTTATAAATGTACTCTCTATGCCATTATCCAAATCATTGATGAAGATATTGACTAGAACCAGACCCAGGACTGATCCCTGCGGGACCCCACTCAATATGCTCTTCCAGCTTGACTGTGAACCATTGATAACTACTCTCTAGGAATAGTTTTCCAACCAGTTATGCACCCACCTTCTAGCAGCTCCATCTAGCTCAGAGGTGGGCAAATTATGGCCTGCAGGCCACATCCGGCCTACAGGACCCTCCTGCCCAGTCCCTGAGCTCCTGGCCTGGGAGGCTCGCCCCGGCCCCTCCCCTGCTGTTCCCTCTCCCCCACAGCCTCAGCTCACTGCGCTGCCGGCGCAGTTCTAGGATGTATTTCATCAGGCCCTGCCAACTAGAAGACATCTAACTTGTCTAAGGTCTGGTCTACCTGGCAGACCTTTATCGATATAACTACGTCACTGAGGGGTGTTAAAAATCCCCATCCCTGAGCGACATAGTTATACTGACCTAACCCCCCATGTAGATAGTGCTATGACGACAGGAGAGCTTCTCCCGCTGACATAGTTACCACCTCTCAGGGAGGTAGATTAACTCTGCCGATGGGAAAGCTCTCTTCCATTGCCTTAGAGCATCTTCATTAAAGCACTACAGAGGCACAGCTCGCCAATGCAGCATTTTCATAGAATCCTAGAATATCGGGGTTGGAAGGGACCTCAGGAGGTCACCTAGTCCAACCCCCGACTGTTACATGTAGACTTGCCCTAATTAATTTTTAACTTGTTCTTTCCCTATTTTAGCCTCACGTCCTACCTCATTTTCACTGGTGGTCACTGTGTTAGATGTCCAATCACTACTAACCTTTTTGGTGAAAACTGAAACAAAAATGGCATTTAGCACTTTTTGCCATTTCCATATTTTCTGTTATTGCCTTTCCTCCCTCACGGAGCGATGGGCCTGCCATGTCCTTGGTCTTCCTCTTGCTTCTATTTATTTGAATGTTTTCTTGTTACCCTTTATGTCTCAAGCTAGTTTAATCTCCTTTCATAGTAGCAGCCGTGTTAGTCTGTATTCGCAAAAAGAAAAGGAGGACTTGTGGCACCTTAGAGACTAACCAATTTATCTGAGCATAAGCTTTCGTGAGCTACAGCTCACTTCATCGGATGCATAGCTCTAGCTCACGAAAGTTTATGCTCAAATAAATTTGTTATTCTCTAAAGTGCCACAAGTACTCCTTTTATTTTTTAATCTCCTTGTGTGCCTTGGCCTTTCTGATTTTGTCCCTCCATGCTTGTGTTGATTTTTTATATTCATCCTTTGTAATTTGACCTAGTTTCCACTTTTTGTAGGACTCTTGTTTGTTTGTTTTTTCAGATCATTGAAGATCTCTGTATTAAGCCAGGGTGGTCTCTTGAACTGTTTTGTCCCTTAGACTTGCTTCCCATGGGATCTTACCTACTAACTCCCTGAGTTTGTGAAAGTCTGCCTTCTTGAAATCCATTATCTTTAATCTGCTGTTTTCCCTTCTACCATTCCTTAGCATCATGAACTCTGATCACTTTCACCCAAGCTGCCTTCCACTTTCAAATTCTCAACCAGTTACTCCCTATTTGGCAAAATCAAATCTAGAATAGCCTCTCCCCTAGTAGCTTTCTCCACCTTCTGAAATAAAAAATTGTCTCTTATACATTCCAATAACTTGTTGGATAATCTGTGCCCTGCTGTGTTATTTTCCCAGCAGATGTCTGGGTAGTTGAAGTCCCCCCTCGCCACCAAGTCCTGTGCTTTGGATGATTTTGTTTAAAAAAAGCCTCTTCCACCTCTTCTCCCTGGTTAAGTGGTCTATGCTAGACCCCCTCCCATGACATCACCCTTGTTTTTTACCCCTTTTATTCTTACCCAGAGATTTTCAGCAAATCTGTCTCCTGTTTCCATCTCCACCTCAGTCCAAGTGTGTCCATGGTTGATGTACATGGAAAAACCTCCTCCTTTTTCCCCTGCTTGTCCTTCCTGAGCAAGGTCTGCCCTTCTGTGCCAATATTCCAGTCGTGTGTTGTCCCACCAAGTCTCTGTGGTGCCAACCGTGTCATGTAAATTTTCTGGGAAACAGTGATTTACCTTTCACTTAATCCCTTTGTCCGACATCTTTTGCCATCCACACTTGAAAAAGGCTGTTGAAAAATTGGAGAAGGTTTGGAGAAGAGGTACACCAATGATTCAAAATCCGGAATACATGCCTTCCAACGGAGGGCTAAAGGAGCTTGCTCTGTTTCGTTTGTCAAAGGGATGGTTACAAGGTGACTTGATCACAGTCTACACGGTGCCTGCACACGGGGAAAATATACTAGTATTGGTGTATAGGCCTGTTTGTTAGCCTAAGATAGAATTTGGGGTTTGATTTTTGATACTTTTATATCCTTACTAATACGTGTGAACAAAAAACAAAGACTCTGTGTGTTGCTTATGCCCAACAGAAAAGTATTACTGGGCAATGTTTCCTCTATTTTTTTCATATCCATGTGCGGAATGAATTTTAATATGTGCACCAATATGGAGGTAATGTGTAGCGGGGGTGCGACCAAGGTGTTCAGAGTGTGAGAGGGGCCTCAGGGCTGGTGCAGAGGGTTGCCATGCTGGGGGGTGAGGGCTCTGGCTGGGGGTGTGGGCTCTGAGGTGGGCCAGGAAGAGAGGTTTGGGTTGCGGGAGGGGGCTCAGGGCTGGGGCAGAGGGTTGGTGTGTGGGGTTGAGGGCTCTGGGATGGGGCTGGAGATGAGAGGTTCAGGGTGAGGGACGGGGCTCATGGACTGGGGCAGAGCATTGGGGTGGGAGGGGTGAGGGCTCCAGCTGGGGATGCGGGCTTGGGGATGGGGCCAGGGGTGAAGAGTTTGGGGTGAGGGCTGCCCCGGGGCTGGGGCTAGAGGACTCCCCCAGCTCTCTTCCCGCCGGCAGCACAGCTCTCCAGGAGGTGGGGAGGCCCACAGCAGCCCTGCATGCCCCAACTTGCTCCCCTCCCCAGTCGCCGCCCACCCCCTACCTCTCTTCTCTTCAAGCCCCTGTGGCTGTATGGCCCTTTATAGCCTGCTGCACTGCCACACAGCTTAGAGGGAACTTAGTTTGTGGGTGTAGTGGGAGTTTAATATACGACCATACACTGGAACACAGTGTTACCAGATTTGCCCGTTACTTTGGGGTATGCTCATTTATTAGGGTTACTCTTTGGGGCGGGGGGTTCTATAATTCTATTAATGTACTGCTTATGTCACTTGTGTGTTCATATGGAGCTCTACTCCTTCCTTCTGCAAGTCCCCTCCCAATGGAGCTATCCTGCCGGACCTCGGTTCCCCAGGACTGGGTTCCTCCAGCTCTAGAACCAGATGAACACGTGCGCGTGCACACACACACGCGCACACACACACACACGCGCGCACACACACACACACAGCAAGTCTGAGCGGACCGGGTCAATCAGCACTCTGAAGCTGACCCCCTTATATGCCACAGGTTTAACACGTCCCTGTCCCCACTTTCACATCACAATTGTACTGGTCGTAACCCACTTGATGAGCAAACCCCACGGTATTTTGGGCGCTTTAGGGATCTTTAGCTTAGGTAAAAGAAGCATTGCTGCAGAGTAAATGGGGGAAGCTAAAAACACAAAAGAGTAAAGTTCAGAGAGAGAGAGAGAAGCAACCAGCTTAACCATAAAAGTTATTTATTGAGTAATAACTACCCAAGGAGAGCCTAAACCAACATAACAGTTACATTATTAAAGGTTAATTCCCGAGGTAGAAAAGAAAACAGAGAGAGAGAAGAGAGAGGGATCACCCTCTCCATGGAGCTTGAACTGGTCGGGGTTCCCAGGTGATGGTGGTAGCTCAGGGTCCTGAGTGCTGGAGACAGGCAGAGCCCCCAGCACGATCAGTCAGGAGATGGAGTCTGTTGGAAGAAGAACAGGTTGACTCAGAGGTGGATTTGAGTAGATGGGCTTCTTTATTGCGATACTTGTTCCCCTGGACCGAATTGTCCAGTAAGCCCTGGATTAGTTGCATCATACTCTTTTTATCTACATTAGTATGTAAATTCCTACATTTATTACAACACCCCTGTCATAAACATACAGCTAAGGGTAGCATAAAATCCCTCCTTTACCTGTAAGGGGTTAAGAAGCTCAAATAACCTGGTTGGCACCTGACCAAAAGGACCAATAAGGGAAGAAGATCCTTTCAAATCTGTGGCAGGAGGTTTTGTTTGTGCTTCTCTTTGTTGTTCTCTCACAGACAGAGAGGGACCAGAGCAGAAAAAAACATCTCCTAAAACCCTACCTGAAATAAGCAAAAAATTGTAAGGCAAGCAAGGAAATGTGTTAGATTATTTTTTGTTTTAGCTTGTGAATTTTCCCTATGCTAAGAGGGAGGTTTATTCCTGTTTTTGTAACTTTGAAGTTGAGCCTAGAGGGGAATCCTGTGTGTTTTAAATCTTATTATCCTGTAAAATTACCTTCCATCCTGATTTTACAGAGGTGCTTCTTTTACTTTTTTTTTAATAATAAAATTCTTCCTTTAAGAACCTGATTGGCTTTTAGTGTCCTAAAAACCCAAGGGTCTGGTCTGTGCTCACTTGGTTAACCTATTGGTTGGTATATTATTCTCAAGCCTCCACAGGAAAGAAGGTGAAGGGGCTTGGGGGAGATATTTTGGGGAAATAGGAACTCCAAGTGGTCCTTTTCCTGAATCTTTGTCTAACTCACTTGGTGATAGCAGCAATACTGTCCAAGGACAAGGAAAGGATTTGTGCCTTAGGGAAGTTTTTAACCTAAGCTGGTAGAAATAAGCTTAGGGGGTCTTTCATGCGGGTCCCCACATCTGTACCCCAGAGTTAGAGTGGGGAGGAAACCCTGACAACCCCCAAAACCCTTATGGAGTAATATGAACGCCCATACAATGAATATTGATAACCGTATACTGAATATAATCATCCCCTCCCCAATTACTAGTTACCTCCTTAGCATATTCTACTGATAAGTTTTACTTTGAAGATACACTTCTTTGCTATATTTGCAGTCATGGACTCCTTGGATCAGCAGTTTGCAGGGAAGGGGGAAAGGGGCCATGACCCCAAACTCACCTGTGCAGCTGGGAAACAAAGGGAGCGGGAGATAACACTACGTTACCCAAGAAGGCCTCCTTTTGATCCCCACGTTCCTTAGGCAGCTGTAACCTTATCAAACCCTTAACCAGGAGAAGGGAGGGAAGAGAGGTAGCCCTAAATCTATTAAACACAGAAAGACGCTGCACTTTATCAAGCACAGAAGCGGTGCCTGCCTGTGCCTTTTACTCCCCAGTGCCATCTCTGTTCACCAGCAGTTTCCCAGTTTTCTGCTTTAACCCTTACCTATCCCAACAGAGTCCCAGTAGAATTGATGCTGAGTTTGGGTCCATGCATCAGAACCCTTACTTGAACATAGGTAGGGTTTTTTGTAGAGAAACAACAATGGTTCAAGGGAGAACACTAGATTTGTTTATGGGTAAACTGATTACTCAAGGGTTTTCTTTAGGCTAGACAGTAGGAGCTGATCACTCTTGGCTATGGGTGGTGTTTTCTTCCAGGGAGCTCACAAGGCAATCAGGCTGCTTCCGTATTTTGGATATCAATCAAGGATTCATTACTAGAATTGGTCTGATAACTGCTGAGCTGGGTGTGTGCAGGTGTAGGTTCATTAACATCTGGAACAGAGATCCCCCATGATGCAGTGCTTCCCTGCTTTTCTTGTCCCAGAGTTCAGTGCGGTTCTCTGTTCTCCATTCTGTATGCAAATGGAGATGTCTCCCTGTCCCATCTTTAATGCAGATGAGGCTAGGGGAGTTGTCTCTGTATGCTAATAGAGATGTCTTAATCTTGTCACTCTTGTCAGGAGGGGTCTAGGTGTGTCTCCCAATGCCCTTCACTGCTCTCTGAAAGCCTTTTCTCTGATCAGTTTGGTACAGTTTGGGGTGTCTTTCATGAGTCAGACAGGCTAGATACTGCGCCCTGGTTCCCTAAAAACACAGAGCTGATTGGTCAGACTGGCTCCTCTCTCAAGCCAAGGTCCAGCAACCAGTTGGGAGGGGTAAGGGGAGATGAGGGGGAGGCATAAGGAAAACTAAAATCCAAAGAAAAGCCGATCCCTGACCGAAGCACAACCTAACTCCTCACCCCTCCCATCGGATACAAAAGAGGTGGTACCAAGCCCGCAGACTCACGACCCCCCAGAACAGAACATGACCATAAATTATAAGGGGTGGGGCCAGGGGCGTGCACTGCAGTATATTTGGGCCTGCTAAGAAAGAGGAGGTGGGAATGGGACATGGATAAAGGCTCTGTGGCTTCAGAGCTATGGACATGTTTACTTGAAGCTCTGAAAGTAGAATGAATTATACTGAAATTATAATTCATTAAAGAAATGCTACTTGAAGGGTTTGTTGAAATATAGTTGTCAGGAAGAAAAACATTAAAGAGTGTGAGACAATGGGTCCTCAAACTAATTAACTTAGCCTACACTAGGACTTTAGGTCGAATTTAGCCGTGTTAAATTGATGTAAACCTGCACCCGTCCACACGATGAAGCCCTTTATTTCGACTTAAAGGGCTCTTAAAACCAATTTCCTTACTCCACCCCGACAAGTGAATTAGAGCTTAAATCGGCTTTGCCGGGTCAAATTTGGGGTACTGTGGACACAATTCGACGGTATTGGCCTCCGGGAGCTATCCCAGAGTGCTCCATTGTGACCGCTCTGGACAGCACTCTCAACTCAGAGGCACTGGCCAGGTAGACAGGAAAGAACCGCAAACTTTAGAATCTCATTTCCTGTTTGGCCAGCATGGCAAGCTGCAGGTGACCATGCAGAGCTCATCAGCAGAGGTGACCATGCAGTCCCAGAATCGCAAAAGAGCTCCAGCATGGACCGAACGGGAGGTACGGGATCTGATCGCTGTATGAGGAGAGGAATCCATGCTATCAGAACTCCGTTCCAGTTTTTGAAATGCCAAAACCTTTGTCAAAATCTCCCAGGGCATGAAGGACAGAGGCCATAACAGGGACCCAAAGCAGTGCCGCGTGAAACTTAAGGAGCTGAGGCAAGCCTACCAGAAAACCAGAGAGGCGAACGGCCGCTCCGGGTCAGAGCCCCAAACATGCCGCTTCTATGATGAGCTGCATGCCATTTTAGGGGGTTCAGCCACCACTACCCCAGCCGTGTTGTTTGACTCCTTCAATGGAGATGGAGGCAACACGGAAGCAGGTTTTGGGGACGAAGAAGATGATGAGGAGGAGGAGGTTGTAGATAGCTCACAGCAAGCAAGCGGAGAAACCGGTTTTCCCGACAGCCAGGAACTGTTTCTCACCCTGGACCTGGAGCCAGTATCCCCCGAACCCACCCAAGGCTGCCTCCTGGACCCAGCAGGCAGAGAAGGGACCTCCGGTGAGTGTACCTTTTAAAATACTATACATGGTTTAAAAGTAAGCATGTGAAAGGATTAATTTGCCCTGGCATTCGCGGCTCTCCTGGATGTACTCCCAAAGCCTTTGCAAAAGGTTTCTGGGGAGGGCAGCCTTATTGCGTCCTCCATGGTAGGACACTTTACCACTCCCGGCCAGTAGCACGTACTCAGGAATCATTGTATAACAAAGCATTGCAGTGTATGTTTGCTGGCGTTCAAACAACATCCGTTCTTTATCTCTCTGAGTTATCCTCAGGAGAGTGAGATATCATTCATGGTCTCCTGGTTGAAATAGGGTACTTTTCTTCAGGGGACACTCAGAGGAGCCCGTTCCTGCTGGGCTGTTTGCCTGTGGCTGAACAGAAATGTTCCCCGCTGTTAGCCACGGGGAGGGGAAGGGTTGAGGGGGTAGCCACGCGGTGGGAGGAGGCAAAATGCGACCTTGTAACGAAAGCACATGTGCTATGTATGTAATGTTAACAGCAAGGTTAACCCTGAAAGAGTGTAGCCACTGTTTTATAAAATGTGTCTTTTTAAATAGTGCTGTCCTTTTTTTTTTCTCCACCAGCTGCATGTGTTTCAATGATCACAGGATCTTCTCCTTCCCAGAGGCTAGTGAAGATTAGAAAGAAAAAAAAAACGCACTCGTGATGAAATGTTCTCTGAGCTCATGCTGTCCTCCCACACTGACAGAGCACAGACGAATGCATGGAGGCAAATAATGTCAGAGTGCAGGAAAGCACAAAATGACTGGGAGGAGAGGTGGCGGGCTGAAGAGAGTAAGTGGCGGGCTGAAGAGAGGGCTGAAGCTCGAATGTGGCGGCAGCGTGATGAGAGGAGGCAGGATTCAATGCTGAGGCTGCTGGAGGACCAAACCAGTATGCTCCAGTGTATGGCTGAGCTGCAGCAAAGGCAGCTGGAGCACAGACCGCCACTACAGCCCTTGTGTAACCAACTGCCCTCCTCCCCAAGTTCCATAGCCTCCTCTCCCAGACACCCAAGAACGCAGTGGGGGGGCCTCCGGCCACCCAGCCACTCCACCCCAGAGGATTACCCAAGCAACAGAAAGCTGGCATTCAATAAATTTTAAAGTTGTAAACTTTTAAAGTGCTGTGTGGCATTTTCCTTCCCTCCTCCACCACCCCTCCTGGGCTACCTTGGTAGTCATCCCCCTATTTGTGTGATGAATGAATAAAGAATGCATGAATGTGAAGCAACAATGACTTTATTGCCTCTGCAAGTGGTGATCGAAGGGAGGAGGGGAGGGTGGTTAGCTTACAGGGAAGTAGAGTGGACCAAGGGGTGGGGGGTTTCATCAAGGAGAAACAAACAGAACTTTCACACCGTAGCCTGGCCAGTCATGAAACTGGTTTTCAAAGCTTCTCTGATGCGCACCACACCCTCCTGTGCTCTTCTAACCGCTCTGGTGTCTGGCTGCGCGTAACCAGCAGCCAGGCAATTTGCCTCAACCTCCCACCCTGCCATAAACATCTCCCCCTTACTCTCACAGAGATGGTGGAGCGCACAGCAAGCAGTAATAACAGTGGGAATATTGGTTTCGCTGAGGTCTAACCGAGTCAGTAAACTGCGCCAGGGCGCTTTTAAACATCCAAATGCACATTCTACCACCATTCTGCACTTGCTCAGCCTGTAGTTGAACAGCTCCTGACTACTGTCCAGGCTGCCTGTGTACGGCTTCATGAGCCATGGCATTAAGGGGTAGGCTGGGTCCCCAAGGATAACTATAGGCATTTCAACATCCCCAACAGTTATTTTCTGGTCTGAAAATAAAGTCCCTTCCTGCAGCTTTTGAAACAGACCAGAGTTCCTGAAGACGCAAGCGTCGTGTACCTTTCCCGGCCATCCCACGTTGATGGTGAAACGTCCCTTGTGATCCACCAGTGCTTGCAGCACTATTGAAAAGTACCCCTTGCGGTTTATGTACTTGCCAGCTTGGTGCTCCGGTGCCAAGATAGAGATATGGGTTCCATCTATGGCCCCACCACAGTTTGGGAATCCCATTGCAGCAAAGCCATCCACTATGACCTGCACATTTCCCAGCGTCACTACCCTTGATATCAGCAGATCTTTGATTGCATCACAGCAGCCCCCACAGTAGATTTGCCCACTCCAAATTGATTCCCGACTGACTGCTAGCTGCCTGGCGTTGCAAGCTTCCACAGGGCTATTGCCACTCGCTTCTCAACTGTGAGGGCTGCTCTCATCTTGGTATTCTTGTGCCTCAGGGCAGGGGAAAGCAAGTCACAAAGTTCCATGAAAGTGCCCTTATGCATGCGAAAATTTCGCAGCCACTGGGAATCGTCCCAGACCTGCAACACTATGTGGTCCCACCAGTCTGTGCTTGTTTCCCGAGCCCAGAATCGGCGTTCCACAGCATGAACTAGCACCATGATGCCTGCATTGGCAGGGCCCATGCTTTCAGAGAAGTCTGTGTCCATGTCCTGCTCACTCATGTGATCGTGCCACCGCGCCTCCTCGCCCGGCATCGCTCTGCCAGGTTCTGGCGCTGCATATACTGCTGGATAATGTGTGTGATGTTTAATGGTCTCCTAATTGCCAAAGTGAGCTGAGCGGCCTCCATGCTTGCCTTGGTATGGCGTCCGCACAGAAAAAAGGCGTGGAACGATTGTCTGCCATTGCCCTGACGGAGGGAGGGGCGACTGACGACATGGCTTACAGGGTTGGCTTACAGGGAATTAAAATCAACAAAGGGGGTGGCTTTACATCAATGAGTATTTCACGGAGGGTTCCAATAAGAAAAAGTGCACCTAAGTAATTGTTCTTATTGGAAAAGCAGGTTGGTCTGGCCTCTGATTGATACATGGCTAGATTTACCTCACTGCACCTTCTCTGTGAGTGACTGCAGTGTGACCTAGAGGAATGAGTCCCCTAGACGGGGGAGGAGGGGAAGCAAATGAGTACAAAACAAATCTGGTCTATTTCTTGTTTTGATCCACTCCATCTATCTTTTACATCTTTGGCTGGCAGCAGACGGTGCAGAAGGACTGCATGCCATCCACATCTCATGGCTGCTCGGCAGAAGATGGTGCAATAGGACTGCTAGCCATCCTCATCTCCTGCCTGCCCGGCAGAAGATGGTACAATAGGACTGCTAGCAATCCGTATCGCCTGCCTGCTCACCCTAAGATGGTTCAATAGGACTGACTGCAGGACTAAAGAGAATGACCTGGTCAAGTCACTTCTAATGTAGTCTCTGCACCCATGTCTGCCCAGGAGCTCCTCGGACATGACAATGACGGCTACCAGTCCTATTGTACCGTCTGCTGCCACAAGGCAAGGGGTTGCTGCTGCTGTGTAGCAATGCAGTACCACGTCTGCCAGCACCCAGGAGACATACAGTGACGGTTACCTGAGCGGGCTCCATGGTTGCCATGGTATGGCATCTGCACAGGTAACTCAAGAAAAAAGGCGCGAAACGATTGTCTGTTGCTGCTTTCACGGAGGGAGGGAGGGAACGGGGGCCTGACAATATGTACCCAGAACCACCTGCGACAATGTTTTAGCCCCATCAGGCATTGGGATCTCAACCCAGAATTCCAATGGGCAGCGGAGACTGCGGGAACTGTGGGATAGCCACCCACAGTGCAACGCTCCAGAAGTCGACTCTAGCCTCGGTACTGTGGAAGCACTCCGCCGAGTTAATGCACTTAATGCACTTAGAGCATTTTCTGTGGGGACACACACACTTGAATATATAAAACCAATTTCTAAAAAAACCACCTTCTATAAATTCGACCTAATTTCGTAGTGTAGACATACCCTTAGAGCTCCTACTGAGCTAGGAGATTGGTAAACGTTAGTATGCAAATAAGATATGTATGTATATTTGTCAGTTTCTGCTTCCTTTTGTCTCTTATGTTAAATTGGCTCTGGCTTAATTGTATAAATAAGTTAGCATGAGCCTCAGAGAGAGGCTCACATATATCTGGGTGCATTGGCAAAGCGCTTTGCTAATAAACAGAGTGGTCTGACAAATTCAGTGAGTCTTGAATCTGACTTTGATAATTTGGAGGTTCCACCAAGATGGCAACCATCTTCACTGGGGCTGTGTGACTCCTGACTGTTCTTAGGACGGCCGTGGCAAGCCGGCACCTGGGCATTTGGCCCGAGCGGTCCTCCGCCAGAACGGAAAGGTGCATGACCACAGTGAAGTCTACGCCATCGAACCTGTTGGTTCCCACTCTATTCTGGTAGGGATCCCGGGATCTGACATCAGGAATCTGGTCAGGTAATTATTTCTGTGTTTTGTCCGGACTGAGGACTGTCTTGTCTCTGTGTCTATCCGTCCTCCCTGTGGTGTGTTTGAGTCTGGGCACCGTCTCCGTCCAGGGATCGGCTGACCAAAGGGTTCCTGTCCCCACGGTCTGAGTGAGTGAAATCTGCACAATTGCAGCTGCACTGCGCCTTGGGTAAAACCCTTGGTGTGAAAGCAAGGGTGATTGAGGCAGTAGCCTGTGGGCTCCTTTTGTGTGTTGCACCGGGCATCTCTCTGACAAACCCGACTTTCATTCTTGTGTGATTGGTGTGTAAAGTCCTCCTGTATGGGTAACCAGACGTCTAAGTCGGGACAGTTCCCTAAAGGAATGCTGGCTCATTTTATGTATTTTAGGAAGGGTCCCGGACTCCTGTAAATTTCTGGAAAAATGGTCTAGGCTAACTCAGGAGAATCCCAAAATTCTGTGGCCACTGTTAGGATCTTGGGACAAAGACCGAGTAAATGTCTTAAAAGACAAACTCAGACAACCTAAAACTAAATTGGCAAAAGGAGAGGTTGATTGTTTCATGCAGTGGTGGGCAGAGGCAAATCATAGGTGGACAGAATCAAAACTTGCCTCTCTCAAAGATTCTGGCTTCTATCCCACCAGATGCAACTCATTTTACTGTTGTTGATTTGTGCTCTGCTTTCTTTTCTGTCCCAGTTCACCCTGACTCCCAGTTCCTGTTTGTCTTTTCTTACAAGGGGCAACAGTACACATGGACCACACTGCCCCAGGGGTATACTGAAAGCCCGTCATATTTTTCCCAAGCATTAGCCCGAGACCTTGCTGACCTTGTTTTCCCAGCCAGGTCCACACTAGTCCAATATGTAGATGATCTGCTCCTCTGTTCCCCTTCATTGTCTGCCTCTGAAACTGACTCTTTAGTGCTCCTTACTACCCTAGCAAATAAGGGTCACAAAGCTTCTCGCTCTAAACTACAACTCTGTCAAGCTTCTGTCATGTACCTTGGCTTTCTCCTCTCCCAGGGTTCCCGTGCACTTTCTCCCACCCGCGTCCAAGCTATCCTTAGCTTTCCCCGACCCCGCTCCCCATGCCAGGTCCGGACGTTTTTAGGCATGGCTGGATTTTGCAGACAGTGGATTCCCCAATATGCCTCCCTTGCAAAACCTCTCCAGGAACTCACTCGATTCTCTGCGCCTGACCCCATGCCGTGGCCCGCGAGGCCAATTCTGCCTTTGTTTCCCTCAAACAGGGTTTGGCTTCTGCCCCTGCCTTAGGGCTGCCTGACTATTCTAAGCCTTTTACCCTTTTCTGCCATGAACAATCTGGGTGTGCACTTGGAGTTCTCACTCAGACGCACGGAAAAAAGAACCGCCCAGTGGCTTATTTCTCTGCCACTTTAGACCCTGTTGCCCAAGGCTTACCCCCCTGCCTGTGTGCTGTAGCTGCTTCAGCGTGCCTAGTCGAAATGTCTGATTCCCTTGTTCTCAGCTCTCCTCTTACCCTCCTGGTCCCTCACTGACCTCACCCTGCTCCAAGACTCTGCCCCAGAAACCGAGAAAGAATCCTGGGTTGCCCAAGGTTGCTCTCTACATCCCGATTCTTTTTGGCGCTCGCCTACTGGTGCCTTTGTAGCCCCCTTTTCACTCTACCCGTCTCTGGCCGCCCTGCTACACTGTGTTTCACATGTTGGAAAGGAGGGGATGGTCTCTGCTGTAACTAAGACAGGATGGTGGGCCCCCCATTTTAGCTCTTTTGCAGCCCGCCACTGTGCAGCCTGTACCATTTGCCAAAGCCATAATATTGGTAAACCTGTAAAAGTGGCCCAGGGGTTCCGGGGCCTGCCTCAAGCACCGTTCTTACATTGGCAACTTGATTTTGTACAAATGCCTAAGTGTCAATAATATGAATTTATATTGGTTATGGTATGTTTATTCTCTGGTTGGACTGAAGCCTTTCCTTGTTGCAAGGCTGACTCACTGTCTGTTGCCAAATGTTTGTTAAATCATATTATGCCTGCCAAGGGAATTCCTGCTACTCTGTCCAGTGATTGAGGTACACATTTTACTGGACAACTTGTTCAACACCTGGAACATATATTGCATATCAAACACCTGTTGCACTGTCTCTACCACCCACAGAGTGCAGGTGCAGTTGAAAGACGAAATGGTGTACTTAAGAATAAGCTTGCTAAAATTTGTGACTCTACAGGATTAAGCTGGCCAGTAGCCTTACCATTAGCCCTTATGGACATGAGATCCACTCTATCCCAAAGGCATAAATTAAGTCCCTTTGAAATTGTTATGGGATGCTCTATGCGAGCTATGACTACCATTACTCCCGTTCCAGATTTGAACTTGACTCACAGTGCGCTCCTTCAGTGTTGCAAGGGACTAATGCAAGCTGTAAGTCACTTCCATTCAAAGGTTCGAGCCGCCTGGCCCACGGAACCCACCTCCGACGCTTGCCACAACCTCGAGCCAGGTGATTGGGTCTACGTACGGTGCCATCATTGAAAGCAAGCCTTGGAGCCCCGGTGGAAGGGTCCTCATCAGGTACTGCTTACTACCACAGGCGGCTGTTAAACTATCTGGCATCCCAGCGTGGATACATGCTTCACAGTGTAAGAAGGCACCATCCCCAGAGAACCAATCATCACCTCAGGACAACGCAGAGTCAATTTTGATTCCAGAAGAAGACGTAGAGGAACAGTCTGCAACACCTTACAATCTACGCTCTCGTAAGGGTTGCCAGAAGCAGACGCTGTTCCTCGGCTGCTAGTATCTTATGGTCTGGGGAGACCACGATGACCATTCTTTTATTCAGCACCAGGTGTGGATAGCTCAGACCCTTAATATTTCTAATTGCTGGGTCTGCAGCCACATCCCAGCCCACTCTCAAACTGGTGTTCCTGTCCTGGCTATCCCACTCAAGTCCCTAGACCTCACTGGAGGGCCTCATCCGTTTAACAAAATATGGAACAGCAATGACACTTGGGAAGCAGTGGGAATAAATGAATCTAAATGGATAAGTGTGGTGGAGGGAAAAGGTCATTGGTGTTGGGTGTGTAATGGGACAGAGCTGGATCTGGGGAAAAGCCGTTGCCTTCAGCATATTGTGGCCAATGGTGTATGGGATTATTCAAACAAAACTAAAAAGTGGCGGGCCAGGTATGGAGATATGAATTCAAACAGAGAAATCAATCTCATGTTCCCCCTACAGTCATGCAAATAACACCACTCCTTGTAAGGAGAATTACCCTGTACCCTTTGGGGGATATTCCTCCTCCTTTGCCAACACCTATATGACAAATGGGTGCAACTGACCCTTCCCGGCCTTAATAGGCCATCGCTGAGTGTGTGGGACCAGAGCTTATACCGCACTACCAGCTAATTGGTCAGGAATCTGTTATCCTGCCCGACTCTTCCCACAATTCCGATTGCTAGGAACCTTCCCTCGAGAACGCCTCCGCAATTTCAGGCGAAAAAGAAGGGACTTAACAGATGCTCAATGGTATGTAAATAGCATAAGCCCCTTAACCTGGGAAGAGGCCATTGGCGGTTCCTTCATACCATTTGGGGGAGTAATACACCATGCAAAAAGGCTCCTAAGGTTACAAGCAGTAGTTGAAATAATGGCAAATGAAGCCGGAGAAAGTTTAAGAGCCCTGGCCAAAGAAACAGGGGCAATCCGACAGATGGCCCTCCAAAACTGTCAGGCATTGGACATAGTGCTGGCGGCAAAAGGAGGGACTTGTGCTCTCATTGGAAAAGACTGCTGTGTGTATATACCAGACAACACCAATGAGGTAACAGATCATGCTAGCCACTTAGAACAAATCGCATATCTTCCCCACGAAGAGCCAAGTTCTCTATGGAAGTGGCTAAGTAACCTTTTCAATTTCTCTGGCGTAGGAAACTGGTTGTTTCAGGGAGCCCTAACTCTCCTGTTTGGAATCCTAATAATTTGTATATGTTTTCAGTTACTTTCCTGTTGTATCCAAAATTGTGTCAGGCATGCTACACAGATAGCTGCCCCAAACCAGAGTGCTAATTTGATGACTTTAAATATCACTGATGAACAAAGAGATAAAGAACGATTGATATGTGGAACCCAGTCATTGTTGGTCATTGCGTAGCTTGACCAAAAGGAGGGATTGTGAAAGTAGAATGAATTATATTGAAATTATAATTCATTAAAGAAATGGTACTTGAAGGGTTTGTTGAAATATAGTTGTCAGGAAGAAAAACATTAAGGAGTGTGAGACAATGGGACCTCAAACTAATTAACTTAGAGCTCCTACTGAGCTAGGAGATTGGTAAACGTTAGTATGCAAATAAGATATGTATGTATATTTGTCAGTTTCTGCTTCCTTTTGTCTCTTATGTTAAATTGGCTCTGGCTTAATTGTATAAATAAGTTAGCATGAGCCTCAGAGAGAGGCTCACACATATCTGGGTGCATTGGCAAAGTGCTTTGCTAATAAACAGAGTGGTCTGACAAATTCAGTGAGTCTTGAATCTGACTTTGACAAAGCTAACCCAAATAAACATTGCATTGCCTGCACTTCGGACTTCTGGTGTTCTGCTTTCTGTCTGCATGACAAGAACCTGGGGAGGGGTGAAGAGAAAGCACTTAACAAGTAGGGGTCTCTCTAGAAGGCAGAGGCATCACAAGATGGAAGCTGAAGTTAGAAAAATTCAAATTGGAAATAAGATGCAGCTTTTTTAAATGGGATAATTAACTACTGGAACAGACTCCCCACAGCTGTGGTAAGTTCTTCATGACAAGGAATTTTTCTGAAAGAGAAGCTGTAGTTCAACGTCAAGTTTGTGAACGTTTGCATTTCTATTCCCCATGTTGAAATGTGTGCTGGATTACTGGAGTTAAACTAAAGCTCCTCTTCTCCCCATTTCCTATGTAGTTTATGGCCTGCTTAAATAACCATGGCCTGTAACACAAGAAGCTGGTAGCCTCCACTGAAGCAACTGGGGATCTACCAACTTCAGTCTCCTTCTATGACAGATTGTAGTCTATTGCACTGGGCGTCTGGTAGTTAGCTTCCACTTTCTTTACTGGCATTTACACCTGTGAGGGTCTCTCATGTCCTGTTAACCGTGCAGTCACAGTTTGATCAGTGAAACTAATCTAATAAAATCATTTTCAGAGCAGCTGGACATTCTTCAGCCTCTTTAGGACTTGAGCTTTTAACAACTACCTCCACTGTTGCCAGCACTTATTTGGTGGTTTTATTAAAGCTAGATTCTTCTTCGAGTGCTTGTTCACATCAATTTCAATTAGGTGTGTGTGCTCTGCATGCATGGTCGTTGGAAACTTTTCCCTTAGCAGCTCCCGTTGGGTTGGCTAGGGAGCCCCCTGGAGTGGCGCCTTCATGGCGCTCAATATATGACCCAGTTCCTTCTTCGGGCTACTCCGACAGAGGGGAAGGAGGGTGGGTATTGGAATGGACGTGAACAACACATCTTGAAGAACAACAGTTACAGGAAGGTGAGTAACCGTTTTTTCTTTTTCGAGTGCTTGTTCACGTCGATTCCAATCAGGGGGCTCCCAAGCTCTCCCCTGGAGGTGGAGTCGGAGTTAAGGAACCACTGATTGGACAACTGCCCTGCCAAAAGCTGCATCCTCTCTGGCATGCTGTGTGATGGCATAGTGGGTAGTAAACGTGTCCACAGATGACCAGGTCACCACTCTGCAGATCTCCTGGATGGGCACCTGGGCCAGGAAAATGGTGGATGTGGCTTGAGCCCACGTTGAGTGTGCCGTAATAGGGGGAGCTGGAACCTTGGCGAGGTTGTAGCAAGTACGGATGCAGTCGTGATCCACGATGAAATGAGCATCTCTTTGTATTTGGACGTAGCGTCCCAAGAGTTAAAGTTATACCTGCTGAGGATAGCCTGCTGGTTGGCTATCCTGAGCTGTAGGCCCCCAGCAGTATACACTTTCCTGCCAAAGAGGTCCATACGTTTGGCCTCCTTAGCCTTGGGAGCCGGTGCCTGTTGCCCCTGGCACTCTTTTTCATTCACCGCCGAGACCACCAGGGGGCAGGTAGTGGGTGAGAGAATAAAAACTCCAGACTGGAATGGACGTGAACAACACATCTCGAAGAACAACAGTTACAAGAAGGTAAGTAACCATTTTTTCATGTGTGGAACTCCGCTTAAGGACATTTTTGGCCTCAAGGTTGCATAGAAAAGCTTGAAAACATTACCTGAGTGGCCCCTAAAGACTCAGAAACTGGAAGGCAAATCAAGAGTCCCCCTCCCCATTTATTATGTTTTAAAATCTCATGATGTGGGGGGTGGGGGCTGACATAACTTTTTAACTCTGGGAGTTGGCAATGCTGTGCCTCATGCTGCAACCCTCAACCCTCTGTTCATCTTGCAGACCCTCCTGGTTTGAGGAGGCCAGGGATTATCAGATTGTCACATGGCATTCTTCCCTTCTGAGTGCCTTTGGGTGAGGATGGTTTTGGGATCAATCTGTCAGTGTTACCTGAGCAGATATGTAGTCAAATGACTGTATTCTCCCTCTCCTTGTGCTTAACATTGGGAGTGCTTGGATCTATTACCTTCTACTCCCTTCTCTTTTCTTCATTTATCTTCAGGGTTTAGAAACTGAGGCCCAGGTATTTAGGCACCTAACTCCTATTGGTCGGGGTCTGAGCTCTCCTTGAACCATTATTGTGAGAAAGCAACTGAAAAGAGACGAGTCTTACTTCTCTCTTTGCATACGGTGAGATCCATGGTTCCTCTAGGACAGATCCACAGTGGTGGGCCATTGCTGAGAAACCTTGATGCCCTGCTCCCAGGTGTCTCACTGTTGGTGCTAGTACTTCCACCATCCCCAGGGCTGTCCCCGATTTGGCAGGCTCAGGTGAGAACAGTATCTGCAACATGGGGCTTCCCCTATTTGGTACCCTCAGGGAAAACGGGGGTTAGATGGGTTGCCCCCCCCCCCCACTTTGATGAGCTCAGGTGAGAGGGCAGTTACACAGCTGGAGGCTTTTGCTTCGGTATTTTAGTCATTCCTGTTTGTTCGTGTGGTGCCCCAAGGTGTGCAAAGCACTGCGTGTGAACCTGGGAATGATCCAGCCCTTTCCTGGAGGAGCAGACAGTGTAACAAGACAACTCACTGAGAAGGCTGGGGAGAGTGAGGCCTGGTCAGACAAATAATCAAGGTGCTGCTAGGCAAACATTTAGTTAATGACATTTCTTTTGGTTATGTGTGGTATCCATTCTGCCTCCCACACAGCAATCTGTTCATTCCCCCTCATTAATCTGCCCCAGCCCTGCACTCCACTTTCCCAACGCCCACAAGAGGCAGGGAGCACCAGCCCATCAACAAAGAGAAAACAAAAATGTGAAATACTGCAAAGGCTCTGAGGGCCACCTAGCCGCACCCACCCTGCTGCCCAGCTCCCCCTTTTCTGGGCGGGTGCACAAACCCCTCGCATGGCTGGCAACATCCCACTCTGTCCAGTGGGTTGCTATCATTGCTTACCCTGACTGGAAAGGGGGAGGGACAGGAGCCTTCCCTATGGATGCTCCACACATGGCCCTTGTCCACCAGTACCTGAGGCTTCCTTCCCCCTTTTCCATGTGTGTCTCCATCCTTGCAGTGGGGCAGAGGAATCCCACCCCAGCCCCACCCACCACGGCCCAGGAGGTGGCTACCTGGAGGGATCTACTTCCTTGGTGCCCTCGGGCCGGGGGTATGGGGCTGGGTCCCCTCCCCTTGCTTGCACTGTGGCCCTTCTCCACTGGGGGAGGCTTGCGTAGGTCTCCCAGTCTCTGGAGTGGGGAGACCTGGGGGGCTCTGCTGAGCTCAGGGGCTGCTCTGGAATAGTGGTGACCTCACTGCTGGGGGGGTCACCGGCAGGCCATGGCTGTTGATGGGGTCAGAGGCTAGTGGGTCCAGAGGTCACATCGGCGGCAGGGGCAGCCCTCGGGGGCCATGCGGTGCCTCGTGCGCGACGAGCGTGAGGGTGTGGTTGCTTGGTAACCACGGGGAGCAGCCGCCGTTCTCCCAACATCCGCTGAGCCCCGATGGGTGAGGTGGGCCCCCGGCCGCCTCTGCTCCTCCTCCTGCCGCTGGTGGCTGCCGCCGCCTCCCTGGCTGGGCGGCACGGCAACGCCTGCCCGGCCCCGTGCCAGTGCCCCCGGGGGCTGCTCAACTGCAGCAGGGCTGCCCTGCCCGCCAGGCGCCTTCCCGCCGGGCTCCACCGGCTACTGCCGCCTGGGCCCGCTGCCCGCAACCAGCCCTTCTTCTTCCTGTGAGTACCGGGACGGCGCGGCGAGCGAGAGACCCCCCGAGGCAGCCCCCGCCCCCGGAGGGGAGACCCCAGCTGGACCCAGACACCCCGCTCCCGGTCCGCTCTGTGGGGATAGAAACCAACACCCAGATCGCTCCTGCCCCGGCAGGCATCCTTCCAGCACAGACGCTGTATAGGCTCATGGCAGTATCCGAGCGTCTCACGCTCACGGGTTCCCCCTCCCAAGCCCTGTGAGAGGCAGGGGAATATTGCTACTATCTTCATTTACAGATGAGGCCCAGAAAGCGTCAGGCCAAAATTGCCAAATTTGGGAGTCGAAAGTTAGGCAGCTGAGGGAATTGGGAGCATAAATCTCATTGGCTTTCAGTGGGGCTTGTGGTCCTAAATCCCCTAGGTCCCTAAATCTACATTTGGGGATGATGGTTGAAGGGCCTGCAGCTCTTGTTGAGGTCAATAGAAGGCAGGCCCTGTCTGATTTAGTTCCCTAAACGTGACTTTCAGTGCCTAACTTCAGACACTCAGGTTTGAAAATGTTGGCCTAGCTGATGTGTCCAAGCTGCCCCTCCCACAACCATCTGCTCTTCTTTCGCTTGTTATTACCAGGGTCATCTTGTTATCACGGGCCTGGGTACAGGCTCAGGGGAAGGAGAGACTCTGCCCCTGCCTTGTCCTCCCACACTTAGGGCTTGTGTACATGGGGAAATTTACCAGCGTAGCTGTGCGTTTGAACAGGAGATGAGCTAAACTGGAAAAGGGCTCTTCTGGTTTAAGAGTGTCCACACAGGGAATTAGACAGGGTATAACGATAGCAGTGTATATCCACACCTTACCTTTACCATCTCCCTGTGTAGATAAGCCCTTTCTCCCCCGCATCCCAACCCCAAAGAAGATTTGGCTGAGCCTGCCAGTAATGGCTGTGGTCTCCGAGGACACCAAGAATCTCTTGGGAGTTGTCATTGCTGCTGTAGCTCACACGAGGGCCATGCCAGCCCCTTGGCAGCTCTGGGGAATGAGGGAGCTTAAAGCTATTATTATTGTTATTATTTACGTGTATTACTGCAGCACCTAGGAGCCCTAGTCATGGAGTAAGACCCTACTGTGCTAGACAAATAGAGAACGAAAAGATGGAACTGGCCCAAGGACCTACCTTTGCTCTCTATCCCCCATCGCACATGCACTGTAGAAAGTGGGACATTTACCATCCTTAAGTTAAATGCAACTGAGCAAAGTACACAGTAGCAAATAGCGAGGCGGAGGAAGCTCCTGCCTTTCCTGTGAGGATGTGAAAACTATCTCCAAAGCTGTAGCAGAAAACTAGGCAGGAGATGGCCTGGGAAAGTTTGAGGCAGAAGCTCTGCACCAAACAGGGAGAGAGCATGGCAGTATTTGGGATAATACTGTTTCCTGAATACTGGCTGTATTTTAAAGAATCCTTATCAAGGTTACAGGGACAGACCATCCCGATGTGTAGAAAGAATAATAAATATGGCAGGCGACCAGCTTGGCTTAACCGTGAAATCCTTGCTGATCTTAAACACAAAAAAGAAGCTTACAAGAAGTGGAAGATTGGACAAATGACCAGGGAAGAGTATAAAAATATTGCTCGGGCATGCAGAAGTGAAATCAGGAAGGCCAAATCACACCTGGAGTTGCAGCTAGCAAGAGATGTTAAGAGTAACAAGAAGGGTTTCTTCAGGTATGTTAGCAACAAGAATAAAGTCAAGAAAAGTGTGGGCCCCTTACTGAATGAGGGAGGCAAACTAGTGACAGAGGATGTGGAAAAAGCTAATGTACTCAATGCTTTTTTTGCCTCTGTCTTCACGAACAAGGTCAGCTCCCAGACTGCTGCACTGGGCATCACAGCATGGGGAGGAGGTGACCAGCCCTCTGGGAAGGAAGAAGTGGTTCAGGACTATTTAGAAAAGCTGGACAAGCACAAGTCCATGGGGCCGGATGTGCTGCATCCGAGAGAGCTAAAGGAGTTGGCAGATGTGATTGCAGAGCCATTGGCCATTATCTTGGAAAACTCATGGTGATCAGGGGAAGTCCTGGACAACTGGAAAAAGGCTAATGTAGTGCCAATCTTTAAAAAAGGGAAGAAGGAGGATCCTAGAACTACAGGCCAGTCAGCCTCACCTCAGTCCCCGGAAAAATCATGGATCAGGTCCTCAAGGAATCAATTCTGAAGCACTTAGAGAGAGGAAAGTGATCAGGAACAGTCAGCATGGATTCACCAAGGGCAAGTCATGCCTGACGAATCTAATTGTCTTCTATGACGAGAGAACTGGCTCTGTGGATGAGGGGAAAGCAGTGGACGTGTTGTTCCTTGACTTTAGCAAAGCTTTTGACACGGTCTCCCACAGTATTCTTGCCAGCAAGTTAAAGAAGTATGGGCTGGATGAATGGACTATAAGGTGGATAGAAAGTTGGCTAGATTGTCGGGCTCAACGGGTAGTGATCAATAGCTCCATGTCTAGTTGGCAGCCGGTATCAAGTGGAGTGCCCCAGGGGTCGGTCTTGGGGCCGGTTTTGTTCAATATCTTCATAAATGATCTGGAGGATGGTGTGGATTGCACCCTCAGCAAGTTTGCAGATGACACTAAACCAGGAGGAGAGGTAGATACGCTGTAGGGTAGGCATAGGATACAGAGGGACCTAGACAAATTAGAGGATTGGGCCAAAAGAAATCTGATGAGGTTCAACAAGGACAAGTGCAGAGTCCTGCACTTAGGACAGAAGAATCCAATGCACCGCTACAGACTAGGGACCGAATGGCTAGGCAGCAGTTCTGCGGAAAAGGACCTAGGGGTGACAGTGGACGAGAAGCTGGGTATGAGTCAACAGTGTGCCCTTGTTGCCAAGAAGGCCAATGGCATTTTGGGATGTATAAGTAGGGGCATTGTCAGCAGATCGAGGGACATGATCGTTCTGCTCTATTCGACATTGGTGAGGCCTCATCTGGAGTACTGTGTCCAGTTTTGGGCCCCACACTACAAGAAGGATGTGAAAAAATTGGAAAGCATCCAGCGGAGGGCAAAAAAAATGATTAGGGGACTGGAACACATGATTTATGAGGAGAGGCTGAGAGAACTGGGATTGTTTAGTCTGCAGAAGAGAAGAATGAGGGGGGATTTGATAGCTGCTTTCAACTACCTGAAAGGGGGTTCCAAAGAGGGTGGATCTAGACTGTTCTCAGTGGTAGCAGATGACAGAACAAGGAGTAATGGTCTCAAGTTGCAGTGGGGGAGGTTTCGGTTGGATATTAGGAAAAACTTTTTCACTAGGAGGGTGGTGAAACACTGGAATGCGTTACCTAGGGAGGTGGTGGAATCTCCTTCCTTAGAGGTTTTTAAGGTCAGGCTTGACAAAGGCCTGGGTGGGATGATTTAGTGGGGGATTGGTCCTGCTTTGAGCAGGGGGTTGGACTAGATGACCTCCTGAGGTCCCTTCCAACCCTGATATTCTATGATTTTATGATTCCCCATTCTAGTAAAGTTGTTTGTTCAGTGTTAGTACAAATTGACTCATTCTGTGATGCTTTACCACAGTCACATGACAGTACGCTTCCCCAAAGCAGATAACCAGTCATCCACAGATGTACCCAAAAGCAAATCAGAAACTGAAGTTACAGAACTCACATTATCCAATCTACCGCACCACCTGGTACAGCTGTAGCCTTTGTGCAGACCCACACTCTTTTCTTGGCTGTCTCCTGTTCAGACAGAAGATAGACTAGATCATCATAATGGTCTCTTCTGGCCTTAAAATCTATGAGTCTATGGAAAACAGCTGAGGGAGCATAATTTAACAATGAAATGGTTCTGATCACTGTGATAAAGGGCAGGCACAGCACATTAACTACCTGACCACTGTCAAGTATTCTGTACGCATCGCAGCAGAGCGGAGTTTTAAGAAGAGATCTGAAGGAGGACACTGGGCTTGTGGATTTTTACAGGAAGCATCCCCCAAGCACTGCGGTTGGTGTAAGGGAGAGACTGTGGTGGTGGTGCTTGTTGGAAAATCTGACAAATGGTCAGTCTAAACAGGCATCATTTCCAGAACAAAAGTGGGGGTTAATGTCTCCATACCATAGAAGAGATGGTAGGTAGGGCAGGGACAGGCTGTGAAGAGCCTTAACTCTGAAAACAAGTAGCTGATGATTAATTTTGGTGCAGTGGAGAAAGGGGAGCGAGCAGAGGCCTGCAAAGAGGGGGATGGGGTGGTTGAAGCCATGAGCCAGTAGAATGATCTCTGTAGCAGCATTTTGAAATGAGACCTCCTCGAGTCACGTTGCGTTTGTCCTGTAGCTACTGCAAGATTACTGCCTACGGGACATCTCCAAGAGCTTCATCTAGTCTCGTTTTTAAAGTTCCAAACAATGGAGCGTCCCAGGATACTATTAAACCACCTAATGCAGCTCACGGGTGTGATGTTTTCTCTGATTTTCAGCCTCAGTTTTCTCCTTCCATTCACCCTTGTTATACCCCATGGAACGTGCTGAATGATGCATCTCCATTCTTTGCATTAACACCCTGGCAAAGTTTGTAGTCCCATTATTTCCTCCCCATTAGTCAGTGGTTAGCCATGCTTGTGGGAGTGGCTGTGACCATCACATGCCATCTTAACTGCCTGTTTTCAGTCACTCACAACTTTCTGAAACTTTTACCTCTTGAGCTGAAAGTTTTCAGGTCTGATCTCTGCCCACAAGTGATTTTTATTTTAAATTCTGATCAGAAACAGTGCTGTCAGTTTTGAGAATGAGGTGTTTGAAAAAAAGAATACACTCTCCATTAAAAAAGACAAAATCTTTCCCGGATTTCCCCGTTGTCTGAACCGCTCTACAACCACAGTGGCTGGGGGTTGAAAGGTGACTATGGCCTGAAAACAGCCTTCAGTCAGAAGAAGGAATGGATGCAAGGGGCAGAAACAAAGTAACCTAACAAACAGACAAAACTCCCTCCACCCCCAGCCACCCTCAGTGAAATCCAGTGGAGATTTTCAAACTCCTAGATGAGATTTGGGTGGAGTTTGCCCCTGTGATTTCCAGGGCCTTCAGGGAGCTAGGAAGGATTCCATCTAGGCATTGTTGCTGGAGAAGAGATGTCAAGAAAGACATGATACTGTAGTCTCATTTAGCAGGGGGAAGAAAGGGGATGCTGTTGGCTTGTTAACTGGGGGACCCCAAGAGGATTTCTGAAGCTGGGAGATGGAGTTATGAGCTGTTAATGGATGCGGGGGCGAAATCTCTGATGGCTGGCATCTAGGAGGAGGTTTGTGGCCTTGTCTCGAGGGGAATCAGAGGTGATTTCTACAGCAGGGGCTGATGACTCTTTTGCCTTGGCTCTTGAAGGGCTTGCAGAACATTTTGGGGCTGATCCCACATGGAGTACTATAAACTGGTGTGCTGAGACCACTGCCTGCCATGCTGACCAGCATTATATGCTCCCCTATCTGTCTGTTCCACCTGCAGCCTTTTGCCTTAGATTGTAAGAACCTTGAGATAGGGATCTTTTTGTTGTTTGTTTGTACAGCACCTAGCACCCTGGGGTACTGGCCCCAATCCTGGGGGCCCTGGCCACTACACAACACAAATAATCCACACCATAAGATTCCAGGATTGTCCCCTTTCTGTGTGTCACTGAAGAAGTGGGTTTTTTACCCATGAAAGCTTATGCCCAAATAAATCTGTTAGTCTTTAAGGTGCCACCGGAATCCTTGTTGTTTTTGTGGATACAGACTAACACAGCTACCCCCTGATACTTGTGTGTCACTGTGCAGCCTAGAATGTCTGCTGAGTCAGCATGAAGCGACAGTTGAGAGCTCTCTTTGTCTGGAATATCACCAGGTCTAATCCTCAGTGGAATTCATGGTCTGTTACTGTACAGTTTTTAAGTTCTCAGCCACTTTTGGCATTTTTACCCTTTATGAATTACACATGTACGACCACACGGGCTTTCAGCTCATCAATGATCATAAACTATAGGCCAGATTCTGCTCCCATTGATATCAATGGGAGTTTTTCCACTGACTTCTATGGGAGCATTATCAAGCATCAAGGGGGGATTCCACGGGTTCATTGCATCCTTGATTAGGAGGCCTCCACAGCAGGTGCAGAGCTAACATAGCCAGTTCTACACCTTCCCTGACAGGCACCCCGGCCCAGAATGCATGCTGAAGTCATGCCAGAGTGCACTGAGGGTGGGAGGGAGCACGGCTGCGGTGTTCCTATACCCCAGCTATTGCAGCCAGGGTGTGAGTGAGGTCAGCCCTCAAGCCTGCTCAAACTAGTACCAAAGATCAAATCAGCCCCCAGTATAGGGGTGGTGTAAGCTGCACCAGTACAGGGACGACTTCCTTCTTAAACCTGACAGTTCCACTGCAGTGTAGCGATATTACCTCAATGGTGGGAGGGTAGCCCTGCAGAGCCAGCATGTCGCCCACTGTGAGAGGGAGGGGACATGGCAACCAAAGATTGTGGGGCCAAACCCCTATTTGTATGAGAGAGCTGAATGGATGAGCATTGCAAAGGTATGCGCTGCATCAGTGGGGTCTGGTATTAGCACACCACTCCCACCTTCCAAGTGACATGTCCAGCAGTTTGAGAGAGCAGGTAGAAGGGACAGGACCACCTGGGAAAGGCTAGGAATTTAAATAAACACCATGCCAAGGTGGGGTGAGCAGCAGAGCTGGATGAATAACGGATTTTTTGGTTTGCTGGCAGGCCCAAAAAACCCAATTCTGGGCCAGTCAAAATGAAACTGAAACTTCCAAAGAAATGTGGGGATTTGACAAAGTCGACACAAACTTTGTTTTGTTTGAATGAAAGTTTCATTCCCAGAAATGAATGGCCAGGTTCACAAACTAGCCATAGGAGGACCTGTTTCTTTATAAAGCTTCGTCCAGTGGCTGGCCAGTGCCCTCTCCCAGGGTGATTTACACACAGGTCTCCGGTCCCTCAGGACAGTGCCCTAAGTGCCACTGGCTATGGGTTGCCTGAAACAGGGCTTTTTCAGTCTCACCTGTTAAAGCTTTTCCATGTTGGATAATTATTGGAGCAGGGCCTTGAACTGGGATCGCTGACATTAGAAAAAGAGCATGTCCTAACTAGCAGGCTATAGAAGTATTCTCGCACACGCTCTCTGGCCCCATGACTATTCAAGTATTTGATACACCATGGAACATCTTCAGTAGGAGAGAAAAACTATTAATCAAAAAACTTTCACCCAGCTCTAATGGGCAGAGAAACTCCAGTGCCCTATCAGAAGAGGGGCTGGTCCACGAAAACCCAGCTTGGAGAACAGACACAAAGAATCCATCTCTTGCAGAGAGCAGGGAGGGGAATAAAGATACCATACTCACAATACCAAAGGGGTTTGTTTTCTTCTTCCCTTATTAGTAGCAGAATTTGCAGGCAAACAGGTTCCTTTGTTCCTTACAAGTTGTTTTGTCCCCGCAGCTCATTCCAGCCATAGCCTTCTGTGACACCTGCTTCTCCACAGAAATAAGTGGTGCCATCCCAATGAAGGATTGTGACTTTCAGGAGGGGGCAGCAGACTCAGTCTACATGCAAAGGTTTCAGGGCATGAATGTGTCAATCGGCATTTTGCCTTGGGGGAGCATGATCACGCCCTTTTGTGACTAAATACTGGCATTGAGAAATACAGGACAGCGGAACTGTTTGCAAAGTATTCTGTTTAGGAACATTTCTCCATGGAATTATCAGCTTTTAAATTAATTTGCTAAATATAATAGTGAAATGGCATTTATTTCTTCACAGAGACTTCAGTGGGAACTCTATTTCTTCCATTGAAAAAAGAGTATGGAAGGGATACCCGTGGGCTGAGTATTTGTGAGTATTTTCTAGCATGTTATATATTGAGGGCTAAAGGTGTTTTCCAGGTATTTAATTTAGTTCAGGCTTTGAGCCAGAAACTGTAAGGAAATAAACAACACACACACATACTTCCATCCCAGTTCCGAGTGAGTGGTGATAAAGAAATGGGTGAGGATGTTAGAATGGGTGATAATCAGTTCTCTGATCTAACGTTCATCTTTTCACACAGTGAAATCTGGAAGCCCTCCTAGCTTTATTGGCCCCTGACTCTGATGCCATTGTTCATGAAGACAGAGGCATCTGGAGGATTAGGTAGTTGGTATCCAAAGCTGAAATTGGCTCAGCTGTGCCCTTAACGAGGCGTTCACCTTAATAGTGAAGAAAATCTAGTATGAACAAGGGAAGTACATGTGGGGGAGGGAGGGAGGTTTGCTTAAATTTTATTTGTCAGTGATGTCTTTTAAAAAACTTACCCAAGTGATTGCCCATTGTGAATAAGCCATATGCTTGTTATATATATTTGTGTGGATGTCATTTACTAGAGATAAGTTTATGAAAAGAAAAGCACTTTCATATACATTATTGTAGCATAGTTAGATTTTCTCTCTTACTAACTAAAAAAGCAGCTTCTCAAATTTAGCATGTAATTAACTTTCCATGAGCAGTGGCGCACAGACATATCTGAATAGACATACTTAAACATGCTGAGTCTTGGAAGCATGCTGGCATCAGTCCCTGGGACCATACACACACCCCCCTCGTGGAACTGAATGTTAGAATAAAGGTTACAGAAGGACTTTGGGTTAGTCCTTCTCTCCCAAACCACCGTACATTGACTTTTAATATATTTTCTCATTTTGTTTGTGCTCATGAGCTCAGTTTACTGTTTTATAGAAGTTGTTAATTGTTACAGTTCTTTTATAAAGAGATTGAACGTGATTTTGCAGCTGTGTTCTCACCATTATGTGGTTAAATTGGACAGAAATGACTGGCCCAGTTAGACATCTCAAGCTGCAAGCAGCGTGCTTCTTTCCAGGATAAGATGTCTGGGAACAGTATGCTTAGTGGACCATATCTGGATTTTTCAGAGTATACTCTCCCCGCAGCCATTCTTGTAATTTCTTGGGAGGCTTTCATGGGGCTGCAGGGTGTGATAAGGAAGGGGGAGGTTTAGAATAGTAGATTCACCTTGCATGTTCAGTTCCATGCACACAGCCCCAACAGTTACTGCTTGTAAATAGCTCGAGGACTCACTACTCCAGGAGTGTGGCTCTGCAGAGCCAACCAGAGAACTCCAGTTACAAGTCATTTTCCTTTGTTACTTTCTGAATTCCTTCAGGTGATGCATCCGATGAAGTGAGCTGTAGCTCACGAAAGTTTATGTTCAAATAAATTTGTTAGTCTCTAAGGTGCCACAAGTACTCCTTTTCTTTTTGCGGATACAGACTAACACTGCTGCTACTCTGAAACCTTAGGGTTCAGTTACTCCTCAGTTAGGGCTGAAAACTGGACTCCATGGTGGATGATAATGTCCATTTTCTCATTCTCACAGGGGACAGGAGACGTTTGCTCCTGTAAAAGCAAATCCTATTTGAAGTATCAGTCCCCCCGCAAACGTGAGACACACACATACACACACATCTCATTTCTTCCACTGTCTGATTTCCTTCAAACTTAAAAAAATAACTTCTGCCTTGAAATTACAGGCTGAAAGGAATAGGGGGAGGAATTTAGCACCAGGTCAACATCCAAGAGTTCAGAATGGGTCTTACCATCTTAACTATGGAGTCACAACCAGGACTGCCAGGTACAGGGACAGACTGGAAACTTTCTCCCTCCTAGCTCTTCTCTCGCTTCAGTCTGAGGAGCAGGAAGTCCTGTTTATCTTGTGAACTAATAATAGTCAGCAGTTATGGACCTGATCTCTTTTATGGACTAACTAAGAGAGAAAATATAAAATCACCCCTGACCTTTTGAGACATGCAGTCCTGGACAGGAGTGAGGTACCCAGACTATCAAGGTATTAATTCAGAACTCATTAAATGTAGCGATATGATAGATCAAAAGATGAAAGGGGAAAAAATACAAGCAGAGGATCAGATTCTGCTAGTTCTCCACAATTCAAGAAGGATGTTGAAGTTTCAGAAAAGAGCCATAAGCATGATTAAAGGATGGGAAAACATGCCATATAGGGTATGTCTACACTGCAGTTGGACACCCAGGGCTGGCCCATGCCAGCTGACTCGGGCTCACAGTGCGGGTCTATTTCATTGCAGTGTAGATGTCCAGGCTTGCACTGGAGCCTGGGCTCTGGGACCCTCCCACCTCACAGGGTCCTAGAACCTGGACTCCAGGACAAGCCCAAAAGTCTACACAGCAATAAAACAGCCCCAGAGCCCAAACCCCGTGAGCCCAAGTCAGACATACCCATAGTGATAGACTCAAAGAGCTCGATCTATTTATCTTAACAAAGAAAAGATTAAGGGGTGACTTGATCAGTCTATAAGTCTATAAATACCGACATGGAGAACAAATATTTGATAACAGGCTGATTCCCCACTTTGGCACTTTGAGTGCAGAAGGTGGGGGCCCGCAAGGATTTTAAAAATTAATACTGACCACTCCAGGCTTGTATTAAACTCCCAAGGTTACAGGTTTTCTCTGACCTTGGATGGGTAGATGCTGCCACCACCCAAGTGAAAAAACCTCTTTTAGAACCCAGGAAGGAGCACTTGGGAATTCCTTCCTGTGGGGTACCCTCAAGTACCCCCACTCCGGGGAAGAGCTGAGAAAGAAAACAAAGGAAATCAGCTGTTGCCACCAGCTAATTAAACAACATGTGCACAAAGCTCTTAGGGACACAAAAATTCAATCCTGTTCTTAAAAAGAGTAAATTTTATTAAAAACAAAAAGAAAGAAAATACATCTGGAATTTAGGCTTTTTGCTAGGTTTTAAAAAAAAAACAATTACAAGGATTAAGCACCAAGAAAGCTTCTTGAGGTCCAGCTTAAAGATTACAAGCAAAACAAAAGCACCTGGGGTTAACACATAGGAGTCCACAAGCCAAAAAGAAATAAAAGAGAGAAAACTCATCGCGTCTCCCTAGACATTTCCTGATCTACTCACATATCTGGGGTTTCAAATGAGTAGTTTCTAGGTATGATCTGATGATTTTCCATACCTGGCCCAAAGCTTTTTACAGCATAGTCCCAGCCCTGTCTCTGCTCTGCCCATCTCTCCGGAGAACAACAACAGACAGACAAAAGGGAAGTTTTTTCCCAATTTTAAAAAGTTCAAGTCTTCCCATTGGCTCTTTTGGTCAGCAGTCCACTCCCTTCCTTTTATTTATGGACATTTTTAACCCTTTACAGGTAAAGCGAGTAGACAATAGCTATTAATAGGGATTTTATAGCTAACTGGCTGGCTGGGTGTCCATAAAAGGGAGCTCCCTCCCCCGCCCCCCTTCATTTATCACACAGGCTATTCAGTCTATTCACAAACAAAGGTACAACACGATCCAATGGCTGTAAGTTGAAGGTAGACTGAGTAATTAACCATTGGAACAAGATTGCTTGTGCACCAGCTCAGGGCAACCACCAGGCAAACAAAGAGAGCCTTTGAGAGATGCTATTTTAACATAAAAAGAAAAGGGGGACTTGTGGCACCTTAGAGACTAACAAATTTGTTAGTCTCTAAGGTGCCACAAGTCCTCCTTTTCTTTTTGCAGATACAGACTAACACGGCTGCTACTCTGAAACCTGTCATTATTTTAACATAGTTTTCTTTTGAAGATATTTGTTTCTCTCTTGATTATTGTTGGTATAGCAAGTAAAATACCATTTTGTCTGTTTTTTCAGAGTTCTTAAGGACAATGACTTAAGCAAACTACAGAAAGATTCACTGGAGGGCTTGCTGTCGCTAAAGCACCTGTATGTGTTTATTTCCAGTAGTACTTCACTTACAGAGTAATAGACAAACTGCTATTTGTTCTTGAATCCCTTGCTGCTGTTGGCAGTGCTCCTTTGGGTTATTTTAAAGCAATTAATGGTTTTAAAGCTGGGACCTTGGGGACAACTCAGGTCTGGTCTACACTACACAGTTAGGTCAATGTAAGGCAGCGTATGACAACCTGAGTATGTCAGTGTACATACTACAGCGTTGCTACCACTGATGTAAGTACCATACTACACTGACATCATAACTCCACCTTCATGAGAGGCATAAGGCTTATGCTGGTGTAGTTAGGGTGAGGCAGTGTCTGTGTAGAAACTGTGTTACTTACATGGGCTGTTGGCTGTCTTGTCAATTTCAGGACTCCATGCTGGAGCTGTGAAATTGACAAGAAAACCAGGCAGCTAGAGACTGGCTGCCTCTGGCTCCCCACTCTGGCCATGCTTTTAACATAATTTATGGTATATAATATGGTAAATAATAAAGAGATTTTTAAAAGAGAAAATATAATCTTTATCACTTGCAACAATAGCAACTCCGAAGATGAGTCCACTAAGCCTAAGAGAGAAGGTGCTGTTCATCATATTATGCCTGGGTTCAACGAGCAGGCAAAGAAAGAGGAGGGGACCTTTTGTGACTGGAGTCCCTTCATGTAACTCCTGTCCACATAATTGCCAAGAGTCACTTGCCACTCATTGGTGTGATGATTAAGAAGTGACAGCCCCCTTTAAAGGCACAATCTATTCCCACGGAGGAAGGTCAGACCTGAAATCATTTGTGTATTGGAAGCCAAGGAGGTCACTGAGATCAGAGCAAAATAGAAATAATTAAACTGAAAGAGTGATGAATAAGGTCCTTAACAGAGCTGACCAAATACCTGATGTTTCTATCTTGTGGCCAAACCGAAAAATGGGGTAGGAGGGGCAGGAGAATCACTTCAGGTTGGCCTGAAAATAATTTTTTTCAAAATGTTCAGCAAACTGAACAAATTTTGTTCACACTAAAACAAAACATTTTGTTTTGTTTTTGAGATTAGCCTTTTTAAAAATAAAATTGAGGTACAATTCAAACAAAAAGTCATTTCGAACCAGAAAAAATGTTTCAGTCAGCCCAAATTTGCATTTTTCAGCCGAAAAAAGTTTCAGATAAAAACTTTCACTCAGGTCTAGCCCTTGAAGACCTGTTTGCTTTAAGTCACATGGGTTATCAGCAGTTATGCATTCATGCAAGCTGATATTGAATAGAAATACCCAATGAAATCATACCTACCTGTAATCTTTGCCATTTGCGCCAAGGTGAATGAAAGTCAATGTTGTTCAAGTGCGATTTCCATAATCTCACTGTGTTATTTTAACAGGGATTTATCCTGCAACAAAATCCTGTTTATTGAGAAACAGGCATTTGAGCCTCTACCTTTTCTGCAGTATATGTAAGTTATAAAAACTTTATAGCAGAGGGGGGCAAATTGTGGCCCATGTGCCACATCCGGCCCGTGGGAACCTCCTGCCCGGCCCTTGACCTCCCGGCCGGGGAGCCTAGCCCCTGGCCCCTCCCTGCTGTCCCCTCGCCCCGCAACCTCAGCTCGCCGTGAGCTGCCGGCCTGCCCCAGTCCGCTAGACTGTGCGGTGGTGTGGCTAGCTCCAGCCAGGTGGAGCGGCTGCCAGTCCTGGTGCTTTGAGTGGCATGGTAAGGGGGTGGGGAGAGGGGGGTTGGATAAGGGGCAGGGGGTCCTGGGGGGCAGTCAGGGGACAGGGATCAGGGAGCTGTTGGATGTGGTGGAGGTTGGGGGGGGCGGTCAGGGGACGGGGAACAGCGGGGGTTGGATAGGCATGGGAGTCCCGGGGGGCTTGTCAGGGGGTGAGGGTGTGGATAGGGGTTGGGGCAGTCAGGGGACAGGGAGCGGGGGGGTTGGATGGGGGGGGGGTCCAGGGGGGGCACTTAGGGGACAAGGAGCAGGGTGGGTTGGATGGGTCGGGGGTTCTGAGGGAGGCAGGAAGTGGGAGGGGGCAGATACGGGGTGGGGGCCAGGCAGCCTTCCCTACCTGGCCCTCCATACAGTTTTGAAACCCCGATGTGGCCCTCAGGCCAAAAAGTTTGCCCGCCCCTGCTTTATAGTGTACTGCAGGGGTGGGCAGCCTGAAGTTAATATGTGGCTCCTTGTAGAGGCACCGACTCCGAGGCTGGAGCTACAGACACCAACTTTCCAATGTGCCAGGGAGTGCTCACTGCTCAACCCCCTGCTCTGCCCCAGGCCCTGCCCCCACTCCACCCCTTCCCCCAACGCCCCCGCCCCTTCCCCCGAACGTGCTGTGCCCTTCCTCCTCCCCTCTACACCGCCCCCCCACTCCCGAGCCTCCTGCACATGCAAAACAGCTGATCATGGCAGGCGGGAGGCATGGTGGGGTGGGGGAGGCGCTGGGGGCTGGAGCGGGGGAGAGATGGGGGCTGCTGACGTATTACTGTGGCTCTTCGGCAACGTACATTGGTAAATTCTGGCTCCTTCTCAGGCTCAGGTTGGCCACTCCTGGTGTACTGCATAGTAAGCCATGTTTACTGAAGTCTGTCTACATCTATGTAACCTGTCTAGTGGTAGAATCAATTCTAGCGGTAGTACTTTGTCCCAATTAGCTTTATAAGTGTGACTAAAGTTATACTACTGGAATACAGACTGATATATAGCTAGAGAGACACCTATAGATGGTTGTCCATATACAGATTTAGCTGAGGTTGTTTCTTAAAGGTTTACTATATCCTGGAATAGAAAGATATTAACTGCATGTGCATTTCACTTCCTCTATTAGATGAGTTAAACAAATGTAAAAAGTAACAGAATTTCCTCACTAATCCACCTGGGATTTGCATATTCCCTACCAACCAAAATTGTTCACTATTAAATTCCTATCCAACAGGCTGGATTTATTTCTACAATTGTTTCTTTTCCCAGAAACCTTGGTGGTAATCTCATTACAGAGCTTCATTATGGAACATTCCAGGCCTGGCATGGGATGCAGTTTTTGCAGAAGCTGTAAGTGTAACAAAGTTGACAAATATATCAGGGCATAAGATTGAGATTATTTGAGGGTGGGCTCTTTTTACAAGATCTTTGGTTCTCCAATGGCATTCCTCACATGGCTCAGCACGCTGCCAGACTCATGTGAGACAGCACAGGGAGCTCCTAGCAAATCTGCTGCGGGAATGGGCACTGCCTAGGGTTGTGCCTGTGCCAGGTGGGAGAGCGGAAGAAGGAAAAGGGTGCTCACAAGAAGATAGGGAGGATGGAGGATACAGAAAAAATCCCCTCCCTCTTGAAAACTAGGAGAGAGCCTGCCTGGGGGCAGGCCCATGTTTAAGGCTTCAGTCTCAGGCTTCAGCTCATTCTCAGAAAGGAGCATCCGTGCAGTGCAGAGTGACTTTATACTCTGTGGTGGCTTCCACAGGGTACGCAGCTCCCTTGTAACAAGGGTCAAGGGCTGACTGTAGCCCCAACCTCCACACAACAGCAGAGAGCGAGAGAAGCTCGGAGGTGGCCAAGGAAGAATGAGGAGAGTCAGTGGGGAGAGATGGGGGATGTGACCCAGATGTCAGAAGCTGCAGGGCAGCCGGCCACCCCAACAGCCCTGGGAAGTGATAGAGGGCCCAACTGGCTAAGTGGGGGAAGCACTAAGGAGGGAGTGGAGACAGGCCAGAGGCTGAGGGAAGCTGAAGGTGTAGGGTGGCTTGGAAATGTTCCATCAAAATGTTTTTTCAACAGGAAATTGGGTTTTTGACTGAAAGAAATTTTCAAGAAAGGGGTCTGCTTTCCTCAAAATGCCAGTATTTCATCAGAAAACCAAAAATATGTGGCCAAAACAAAAACCTATTTTCAACAGCTTTGGGCCAAAACTTTTCATTTTTGTGGTCTTCAGATTTTCAACAAAATGTCAATTTTTTCCACAGAAAACATCAATGAAAACAAATATTTATGTTTTCACTGAATTTTTTTGTGGAAAACCCGCCTCCAATTTTCCAACCAGCTCTATAAAGCAGCATTTTTAAAAGCAAAGAGGGCAGTTTTAGACTGCACCCTGAAATAAGCAGAGTCATTGGACTTTGAAGACTGAGCGTGATGTGGCCAAGACTGATATGTACAAGGGGGTAGGTGACAGCTTTCTGCTTGCACTGGAGACTGCAAAGCCCAAATGTGAATTGTTGCAATAAATAGCAGATGAAGGTATGGAGGACAATTCCAGCAGAGGTATGGCATACTTGGGGGACAGGCAGGTTTGCAAACTGGGGAAATGGGGGAAGGCAGAGAGTTCAGAGTCAAAGATGACATCAAAGACATGGACGATGGAAACAAATGAGCTGAGGAGGAAAGTAGAAGAATGTGTATTTTCCAAGAGAAGGATTCTGTTTTTTAGTTCTTTAGCTGAATATACCCAGGGCCAATGTTCCCTCTAATTTTTCCCATCCATGTGCGGAATGAATTTTGCTATGTGCACCAATTTGGAGGTGATGTGTGGTGGGGGTGTGGCTGAGGGGTTCGGAGTGTGGGAGGGGGCTCAGGGCTGGGGAAGAGGGGTGAGGTGCGGGGGGTGAGGGCTCCAGCTGTGGGTGCGGGCTCTGGGGTGCGGCCGGGGATGAGGGGTTTGGGGAGGGGCCGGGGAGAGAGGACTCCCCCCAGCCCTCTCTCCCCACAGCAGCACCTGGGCTTGGGCCGGGGTAGAGGTGCCTCTCCCCGCCTATGTTCACTCTAGGTTGTGCGGCCGTGCAGCAGGCTATAAAGGGCTGTGCAGCCACAGAAGCCTGGAGAGGAGAGAGGTCGGGGGTGGGCGGGCACTGGGGAGGGGAGCAAGCTGGGGCATGCAGGGCTGCCGCGGACCTCTCCCCTGGCCCCGGAGCTCTGTGCTGTCAGTGGGGAGAGGGTGGCCCCTCCCCCAGAGCTTGCTGCTGCTGGCAGGGAGAGGGCTGGGGGAAGTCCTCTGGCCCCAGCCCCAGGTCAGCCTGCACCCCAAACACCTCATCCCCAGCCCCACCCCAGAGCCTGTACCCCCAGGTGGAGCCCTCACCCCCCCCACACACCCCAACACTCTGCCCAAGCCCTTGAGCCCCCTCCCACACCCTGAACCCCTCATCCCTGGCTCTATCCCGGAGCCGTCATCCCAGCCAGAGCACTCACCCCCCCATACTCCAACCCTCTGCCCCAGCCCTGAGCCCCCTCCCACACTCTGAACCCCTTGGCCCCACCCTCGCCACACATCACCTCCATATCAGTGCACATAACAATATTCATTCTGCACAATAGAGGGAACATTGCTCCCAGCCACAGCAGCTCCGGGGTTGGGGCTGGGAGAGAGGCAACTCTCCCCGCTAAAGCAGCTCTGGGGCTGGGGAGTCCTCCTCTCTCCCCGCCACAGCCCTGGGGCTGGGAGGGAGAGGCGTGTCTCCTCCCCGCACCTCAGCCCTGGGGTTGTGCGCGGCCCTTAGTGGCCTCCTGCATGGCCATGCAACTGGGAACTTAGCCTAGGGCCTTGTGTCTTTCCTGATTCTGCATCTGTGAATTCCCTTCTGAAGTCATGCCTTACTGCAGAATTGGGTTCCAGCTTTTAAACTTTCATCCGAAAGCCTTCCTCAAATGCTTAGAACTTAGACAAACTTTTATCTTTCAGGCTAAAATTTCCAGATTGGTTCTCAGTTTGAGAGTGAATTCTTATGGGAAATCTGAGCAAAAACCACGCAGCCATTTTTGAATATAAAAAACCATGAAAAAAACCCCACTTCTACCATTCATACATATGGGCCTTGTTCTCAATGACTTCTTTACATTGCGCTGGCAGCATAAAGGAGCATTTACATAGGGCCTTAATCTACATCAGAATCAGATCCTATGTGTACAACGGTTTTTGGACAGCTCTAATTTCAAAGGTTAGAAACTTGCCCTCTGGCAGGCGGAAGTTCCAGGTCCCAGATGTGCCTCTCAGTGGTCCAGTAGAAATTCACTGTGATTTGGGTGAGTTATAGGGTTTGAAAAGCACCATTGCCTTTGTCCCACACTGAGCTTTTTCTATCTCCCACTTTTACCGTGGCCACGGCACATCTCATGGGACCTGAGTGGATTTTTGGTTTCCAGGCATGCGGATTTGTGTATCGGGGGGAGAAGGGGCGCACATAGATGCAGTCTTCATCACAAACCATACCATACACACACACAGCATGCAAGCTTCTCCCTATGACACAAACACATGCCATTTGTAGGCACCCATACAGAAGCTAGGCAGGCAGAAAGCACATGTACACATGCTCCACACACACTATACCTGCCAGCCCATATGCACCATGCTCCCACCACGGTCTCAGCTTCAGCCCTGGGGTTTATCTGTGCAGCGTGAACATGCTGAGGGCGCCAAGCTCTCCGGCCTTCTTGGCCAACAGGCAGGTAGTACTATGGAGGAAGGCTCAGACTCTGGCAGAATGTTTTCCCCAAGATGCTTGCAGGTGATACAGAACATCACACAAGAGGACATCCACCTGCCCTGGCATCAGATCCACCTGGCCTTTGATGTAGGGGATTTGGTGTGGAGAGTTACTGCCTCTGAGTAGAATGCTGCAGATTCACATGGGTGCAGTCCGCTGACCTTTGCTCTAAGGTTTTGCAGAAGCTCTTGCCTCAGCCCTGCATTATTCTGGACAGAATTTGTTTGGGGAGCAGGGAGAGGCCAGCTGCACAAGACAAAGGAGACCAAGGCTATCCTGCCTTCTCTTGGATCAGGGTATTGCCTCTCCACCCCTAAGCACAGAAAAAGTTCTGCAAAGACACCGATCTTTGCTCTGGCTGGATTCAAGGTTGTTTCTTACTACCCCTCAAGGAATTCAGCCATAAAAGCAATCGGATCAAAAGTCAAAGGGCCCTAACCCCTCCACCCCCACAAGCAGCCAAAAAAGGCCAGATGTTTTGAAGTAGGTAGCTAGCATTAAGTTCCAGGATCCCTAATTAGGCACCTAAACAAGTGGGCTGATTTCCCCAAGTGCTGAGTGCCCCCCACTGCCCCGGACCCAGTGATACTTTCATTTTCAGGCAAATGTACAGAAGAAACAAATAAGTAACAGAGGAAAAGGCCTGAGTGATGTGTATGAATGTTGTTAGCCAACACACTTGCTTTCCTAGCTCACTCAGCTCTGGTGCTGTTTCGTTGATTTTTCAGGGTCCTAAGCCATAATCCGTTGTCAATCATTGCTGACACATCATTTTTTGAATTGCCCTCACTGAAGTATCTGTAAGTATTGACTTGACTCAATGTTACCCTCATTTATAAAGCAGATCTTTGGCTCTTTTTCTCCACTCCCATGCATGGGACAGGCCCCCTATCCGCCCCTACAGTCCTCAGAGCACACGGACTGGCACAAATAACACTGAAGGGAGCAGAGAGAAGTAAGGGCAAAGTCATTCCACTCCATCCCCACACAGGCCATGCTGTAAATGAATAAGGCTGGCCCAAAGAGATCAGATGGATCAGAGATCTTGCAGCTGAAGATGTTACTTCACAGCGGGGCTTGGAGACTAGGAGGTCAGTACTGTACTGGACAGGAGGCCTCTGTGAAGGGAATGCTGGTTTTTCTACTTGGGCTGATTGAAAGATGGGAGTCTGGGTGCTCTTGACGATTCCAGAGGGTGAATATGAAGGGAAGTACATGCTGCTCTGTGTGTGGGAGGGATGGCTAATTAGTTTTGCCTTTAGTTTTGTTTTCATACCACTGTTCTTGGTTGGCTACTGTTTTTGTATTGGCGCCCCCTCGTGTCAGTGCACTTTATGCCAGGAGCTCTGATGATCATGCTCTCCCAATATCACAGACCCAAAGCACTGAAGGGGTACAAGGCGACAACTACCTTTCTGTTGTCCTCGGTTGATGATTACACTGAACATTTTCAGCTCCCACAATCCCTCAGGCCAGGGGTTCAGGCATCCTATTTGCAGAGGATCTTTTATCTCTGGGATATCTACTTCCACTGCACGAACAGATCATGGGTTTCCATTCTGTGCATTTCTCCTGTTAACTGATATCATTTTGCTGTGGCTGTTGAGAGATGGCATCATACCAGTTGTTTGATCTCACTGCATGGAACGTGATTCAGACAGTGCATGGGGCTCTTGGGAAAAGGTTATTGTTCATAATTTATACAAAGGGGTTAGTAAAAACTATAATCGCATGTGCACAGCTCTGAATTTCTTGGCAGCCTATGTCTATCTAAGATACTTAAATGGCTCCCATGACCATGATGCCTGCTCCCCTCACGCTCTCACATATTGATCGGCACACCCCGAGAAGGTAGGACAGCGCTGTTCTCCTCATTGTACAGTGGAGGCAGAGAGAGAATAAATGACTGCCACTGTCATGTACGGAGTCAGTGGAAAGCAAGGAACGGAATCTAGGTCTCCTGGCTGGCATCCTAACCAATGAACCATCCTTCTTCCCATAGGCAAAGCTCTGTCACAATAGCATTTCTTATTCCTTTCTCAGTCGTCAGCATGCAGTACCCTGGAATAGAAACAGATTCATCATCTTCCTTTACTATTTTCAGAAACTTTGTTCATTCATCGAGGATGTGTAGGAAACTTGAAGCAACGGGTTTTCCTTCACCTTGTCCCATATTTTTTTGTATTGCTCCCTGCATGTGAGTCAGTGTCATTTTACTGCATATCTTCTATTTCATTCCCATGTGTAATGCGCCCAGCCCCTTATCTATGGACTCCACACTTATAGCTAGCGGAGAGGGTTGAGTGGAAAAGATTTGTACCTTGTGATTTTGGGGAGTTTCTGCATTCAGATGGAACATAGTGTCCTGTGCAATACAAGTCACATGCCTTCATTTCTCACTCCATTCTGCTGATTCAAAGTCAGGCTTTTGGCTGTGCATCATAGGTCTAGTAACATTAGTGTGACAGATTCTCAGCTGCTCTAAATGGGCATAGCTCCACAGAAGCAGAGCAAGGCATAACATGAGCCAATGGTTGGAACTTGAAGATAGACAAATTCAGACTGCAAATAAGGTGTACATTTTTGACAGTGAGAATAATTAACCATTGGAACAATTTACCAAGGGTGGCGGGGGATTCTACAACCTGACAATTTTTAAATCTAGATTGGATGCTTTTCTAACAGACCTGCTCTAGGGATTATTTTGGAGAAGTTCTATGGCCTGGGTTATGCAGGAGGTCGGACTTGATGATCACAATGGTCCCTTCTGGCCTTGAAGTCTGTGAAATCTGTGGAACTAAGCCTGCTACTCCAGCAGTGGCGTAGCCTGGCAGAGAAACCAGGGGGAGCACAGATAAAAAAAGGCGCCACCCGCCACTTCGGCGTCGGGCCCTTCACTCCGCCACCGCAGCGCCGCCGAGCGAAGGCCCCGCCGCCGAAGACCCGCAGCTCCGCCTGACCCGCCGCCCAAGACCCGGCGCGCCACCGGGTGAGTAAAAGTGTAAAAGACGCCAAAGAATTAAAAAGACGCCACTTCTGCTCGGTGGGGGAGCAGCCGCTGCCCCGCTCCCTCCCTAGCCTCCCTACTGTGCTCCAGCTGTGGCTCTGTCCTGCTGCTCCTAGTCGCAGTAACAGAGTCGTGCTTGCCACACACTGTCTTCAGCATCTCGGGCACCGTTTTCTTTCCAACCCTGTGACTGTTTCTTTTTCTTCCAGGATATCTTCCATGAACATTCTTTTTACCAGACTCTGAATTAGGAGACAATGCTCAGTGATCTTTTCAACTCTCTCTTGGATAAAATACAGGCTGTTCTTACATTTCTTATGGATTTTAGTGGTTGGGGTTGGCCATTTGTCTTGTGAGAAAGGATTTGAGAAAATCATTTACTTCTCCTTTGCTTAGCTGTGACAGAGCCCTCCAAGAGAGGAAGGGGGATCCTGGCAGTAAGGCCCTCAGCTGGGGTGTGGTCCTTCGGGAAGACTATTTAAGCATGGAGTGTGAAATCCTGGCGAAACTCCCATTGACACAAAGGTTTCATTCTGAGTCCTATTTCCCTTCTTCTGGCTGCCCCAAGGAGAGAGTAGCTTCATCTCCTCCACGAGAAATGTCCTCCTTCAGTCCACTTGGATGATGACCTCTTGGATTCAGGGATGAAGATGAAAAAGAGAGTGGAGCCTACCCCTGTCTCACCTGCCTCCCCTATATCAGCAGGATTCTCTCCTCCTCTTCCAGGCCTGATGATTTTAAACAGATCTAATAGGCTGGACCATAAAGGTTTTGAAATATATTGGTGCAGTTGACTATGCAGAGGTAGGTCTAAACGTAAATGACGTTAAGATCAGATGTTTGTAATTGTCCTCGGGGCAGAATTCCAATAACCAGGGCTGCACTTTTAGTTTGTTTTTTTTTAAATCTTTTTCAGGGACCTAGGTGCCACACAAGTGACTCAAAAGACATTTCAGACTCTTCTCATGACATCGCTTCGGCTAGAAACACTGTAAGTACTCTCTGGATTTTGTTTCTATTCATCGCAGATTGCAGTTGCTAGAAAAATTACTTGCCTGAAAAGCAAAAAAACAAAAACAAACAAAAGTGCAAAGTAAAAACGGTGCCTTTAAACCCCAACTTCTGACTGCTAGAGTTGTTGATTTTTCTGCAGTAATCAAAGGCTTACAGATGTCAGTTCCCCTGGAGAAATACTGACACTAGCTCCAGTATATCATAACTAAAACATTCCCACAGGGCCTTGGGGAGAGTTTGTTCCAACATACAGCGTCTGCACAGATGAAGTGTGCTTTCTACCACTAGTACCTGCCGGTAAACTAGGGCCTGGTTTGCACTTAAAAGTTAGATTGACCTAGCTACATCACTCAGGGCAATGAAAAATGTTGTGAAAAATGAGTGCCGTAGTTAAGAGGACCTAACCCCCAGTGTAAATGCAGCTACGTCAACAGTATAATTCTTCTGTCCCACTTGCTAACCCTTCTAAAAGGTGAATTAACTACTTTGATGGAAAAACCTCTCCTGTCAATGTAGACACATCTATGCAGCTGTGCCCCTGTAGCACCTGTAGTGTGGACATAACCTCAACTAAAGCCATCCCCTAAGAGTACATCGTCTTAAAGAACAGCCATGTGCGAACATTACCTTTTGGTCTGTCACCTTTTAATCACAGAGGCAAACTGAAAACCAGGCTGCCATCAGCAGTAATGAGCCATCTCTGCAGGAGAATTTGTTTAACTATTTTAAAAAGCCATTTGTAGGTTAAGGAAGTGGGCAGAGCACTAACCTAGGCCTGGGTGCAAGGCTGTGCTCTGCCACAGACTTCCTATGTGCCTTGGATAAGTCACTTGGCCTCTCCAAGCAGCCGCAGCTCCCCATCTGCACCGTGGGGATAGCAGCAGGGCTCTGCCTCACAGGGCTGCTATGAAGATAAATAATTAAACACTGAGAAGTGCTTTGAGATCTACTGAGGAAAAGCACCCTGTGAGAGCTAGGAATCATTAGAATGCCTGATGATATTATTCTATTAAAAAGTCAATGTCAGATGCCCTTCATCTGGAGCCTGGAAAAACTGTAAGGTTTCCATTCTTATTATTTTTGTTATTATTTTCAGAGGGGTAGCCATGTTAGTCTGTATTAGCAAAAACAATTAGGAGTCTTTGTGGCGCCTTAGAGACTAACAAATTTATTTGGGCATAAGCTTTCGTGGCTATAACCCACTTCATCAGATGCATGGAGTGAAAAATACAGTAGGCAAGTATAAATATACAGCACATGGAAAGATGGGACTTGCCTTACCAAGTGGGGGGGTCAGTGCTAACGAGGCCAATTTAATCAGGGTGGATGTGGCCCATTCCATTTATTCTTTTGTGTAACGACTGTCCGGTTTGGTCAATGTACATGGCAGAGGGGCATTGCTGGCACATGATGGCATATATCACATTGTAGATGTGCAGGTGAATGAGCCTCTGGTGGTTTGGCTGATTTGGTTAGATCCTGTGATGGTGTCCCTTGAATAGATATGCGGACAGAGTTGGCAACAGGGTTTGTTGCAGGGATCGGCTGCTGGGTTAGTGTTTCTGTTGTGTGGTGTGTAGTTGCTGGTGAGTATTTGCTTCAGGTTGGGGGGCTGTCTGTAGGCGAGGACTGGCTTGTCTCCCAAGGTCTATGAGAGTGAGGGATCGTCCTCCAGGATAGGTTGTAGATCCTTGATGATGCGCTGGAGAAGTTTTAGTTGGGGGCTGTAGGTGCACTACATTGATGACATCTTCATCATCTGGACCCACCATCAACCTCAGCCTGGACCAGTCCACACAAGAGATCCACTTCCTGGACACTACAGTGCAAATAAGTGATGGTCACATAAACACCACGCTATACCGGAAACCTACTGACCGCTATTCCTACCTACATGCCTCCAGCTTTCATCCAGACCACACCACATGATCCATTGTCTACAGCCAAGCCCTAAGATACAACTGCATTTGCTCCGATCCCTCAGACAGAGACAAACACCTACAGGATCTCTACCAAGCGTTCTTAAAACTACAATACCCACCTGGGGAAGTGAAGAAACAGATTGTCAGAGCCAGAAGGGTACCCAAAAGTCACCTACTACAGGACAGGCCAAACAAAGAAAGTAACAGAATGCCACTACAATCACCTACAGCCTCCAACTAAAACACCATCAGGGGTTTGTTCACCTGCACATCCACCAATGTGATGTGTGCCATCACGTGCCAGCAATGCCCCTCTGACATGTACATTGGCCAAACCGGACAGTCTCTATGCAAAAGAATAAACGGACACAAATCAGACATCAAGAATTGTAACATTCAGAAACAAGGAGAGCACTTCAATCTCCCTGGACACTCAATAACAGACTTAAAAGTGACCATTCTTCAACAAAAAAACTTCAAAAACAGACTTCAACGAGAAACTGCAGAACTGGAATTAATTTGCAAACTTGACACCATCAAATTAGGCCTGACTAAAGACTGGGAGTGGCTGGGTCAATACAAAAAGTAATTTTCCCTCTACTAATTTTCCCTCTGTTGATATTCACACCTTGTTGTCAACTGTTGGGAATGGGCCACATCCACCCTGATTGAATTGGCCTCGTTAGCACGGACCCCCCCACTTGGTAAGGCAAGTCCCATCTTTCCATGTGCTGTATATTTATACTTGCCTACTGTATTTTTCACTCCACAAATCTGATGAAGTGGGTTATAGCCACAAAAGCTTATGCCCAAATAAATTTGTTAGTCTCTAAGGTGCCACAAGGACTCCTCGTTGTTATTGTTATTATTTGTATTCTTACTTATTCCTGTAGCATCCAGGAGCCCCAGTCATTGGCCAGGACCCCATTGTGCTAGGCTCTGCATAAGCCCAGAACAAAAAGATGGTCCCTGGCCCAGAGGAACACCTAGGGCTTGTTAATTGTGCCTAGCAGCACTGCAGAATGCAACCGACGAGGCAAGCTATAAAAATCACACTAAAGCCAAAGCCCTGTTTTGTAACATGCTGTAGCATTAAAATAAACCCTTTAATAAAGGACATTCCCTGACATATGGACAACAACACATTAGCTTTTATTCTTCGTTGAGATAAAGACAGAATAATGAAAATAAAATAGCATCCAAAACTCTAACCATTCCTAATGAAATAGCTGGACTGGACAGCTGGCGCCATGCTGAAGGGCTTTTAAGCACCTGCAGCACGATGCAGGCCTGGAGACTTGCCGCGTTATTCACTTGCCTCACTCTGGTACTGAGGTCAGCGGGAGCTCTATAGGACCATCTCAGGCCTCTCTAAGGTGGAGTGGCTCTTTGAGGTAAGAGAGCTAGAGGGAAAAGATGTGGGATCAAACAAAGCAACCAAGAGAAAGTTTGGGCAACAAGCTATGGAAAAGCAGGAGTACAGTCCTGTCAGGCATTTGATACAAGGGTTAAGGGTCTGAAGCAACAATCAAACCAAACTCAAGAGCAGGCCCAGTTTTGCACAGGAGTCAGATCCTTCAGTCTGGCTGACTGGGGAAGGATGAGGGCAAAGTGACAAAGGTGTCTTAAAGTCTCTCCTGATTACAGGGGCACGCTCTTGTCCCTGACACACCTTCTGTGCTGGGATCAGGGAACTCAGGATAGGGTGAGGTAGAGCCATTTATGCCAGCTGTCCACCTGCCAGGGATTCCCTACACCTGAGAATTTCCCAGCTCCCTGTTCAGTCAGTTTTCTGGCCCCTTTGCATCACAGGAGCTGTGCAAAGGGTGAAGCAGGTGCTGGGGATCTGGCCCTTTGTGTGAGGGAAGGAGAGAATGGCATGGGGGCCTGACACAGTCACCACACGGAAAACAAGTTAACTAAAAACAACCTTTCGGTGAAAGGGCGACATTGCCAAGTAACTCCCTGAATGGTGAGTGCAAAGGGACACAAACTCCAGGCACACGACTGGACAGAGGGTTCCACACACCTAGAATCCATGGGTCTCATTACTTAGGTGGCATAAGTGGGGAGACTATGCCTACCTATCCCTTAATAGCTCTGAATGTATACCCTGTCTGGACTGCGGGCATGCCACTTCCCAAACACCCTGCTATACCCTGTCTGGCCTGCAGACATGCCCCTTCCCAAAGACCCTGCTATACCCTGTCTGAGCTGCAGACATGCCCCTTCCCAGTGACCCTGCTATACCCTGTCTGGCCTGTGGGCATTCCCCTTCCCAAAGACCCTGCTATACCCTGTCTGGCCTGCAGACATGCCCCTTCCCAAAGACCCTGCTATACTATGTCGGAGCTGCTGGTATGTGTCAGCTTTTCCATAGGTCCTTTCCCACTGGCATGCTACCAAGCACAGGAAGCAGGTATTTAGTCTGAAAAAACAAGTGAAAACCACACACTCACCTGTTCAGCTACTTAAGAAAGTCGAAGCCTGGGGATGTGTACAGAAACGTACACCAAGGAATTCTGGTTTTTCGGGTTGTTTCCTGTACCTAGTCCTCTGATGCTAAACATGCTGGTTTGCCCCTACACTAATTTTAGCTGTTTTTCTGTAAACACTCTAATTTCATAATCTATGCTGATAAGGTTTGCCCGTGGAGATCATTAGCTTTGTATCTAATAACTCAGCAATAATTGAGAGCTGTATGGGATCGAGGCAATGCATTCAGAAAACAAAAGTTATTTCAGTTAGTAACTTTTCTGTACTATGTTTACAAAACCCTCTTGGACCTTCATTATACATCATAAAAAAGAAAAAGGCAACCAGCCCAATATCATAGAATATCAGGGTTGGAAGGGACCTCAGGAGGTCATCTAGTCCAACCCCCTGCTCAAAGCAGGACCAATCTCCAATTTTTGCCCCAGATCCCTAAATGGCCCCCTCAAAGATTGAACTCACATTCCTGGGTTTAGACCAATGCTCAAACCACTGAGCTATCCCTCCCCCCAGATATTTCCTTTTGCAAGTCCCTGTTAAAGACAACACATATTTAGATCAGTTAGGTTCTTCTTTTTGTTCTGAGTTTGTTCATCACTATGGCTTCTATGCACTGCTGCAATGCAACTAATAAATAATAGAAATATTATAATCAAATAATAGTAAGAAAAGCTACTTGCTGAATGCGTGGAGTTTTGTCAGAAATGTTGTTTCTGATTACATTTTTCAATGAGAAATTTCTAAAGGAAATGAAAACATTTGTTTTGTTTCCAGTTGCATTTTTCAGTTCAGTTTTTGAAAAATCAAAATGAAAACTTTGATTCAAACTGAAAATGAATGCTTCCCTTCAGAATGTCACAACATTTAAAAAAAAAATTTCAAATGGAAAATTTTGAACAAAAAAATTTCAGCTGAAATTTTAGTTGGAGGAGAAATAGCTTTCCATGCAGCTCTAGAATAAACACACACACAAATGTATGGCTGGGGTGGCTGGGTATTGCTCAATATGTAATACAAGGGAAGGCATGAAATACTGGGATTTTGTTCAATCATGTTTTTGTCTGCAGCATACTGCCCAACAACATGGCTTGCTGCCTCTGCCAGCTGAAAGAGAATATTGAAATTCTGTGTAAGACAATCAAGTTACACTGTGAACATTTGTGTGCCACCAACTCCTCCCTGTGCGGTAGGCTTGCAGTTAACATATATCATTTTGAACATAGACGCCTTAAGTGTGACCATTACTCCATTAGCTGTGAAAGATTCTGTACAGGAAAGGCTCAGTTGGTCCTCCGCTCCCAGCACTCAGCACTTCACAAGACTGAGTGCAGCACTGGTCACTCCATCTCACAAATGATATTGCGGAATTCGAGGGGGTTCAGAAAGGGTGATGAGAATGATCAATGGCCTGTGAAAACTCTTTCATGAAGACTGAAAAGATGAAGATTTCTTATCTTAGAAAGGAGATGATAAGAGCGGACATGATAAGAGTCTATAACATAATGACTGGTCTAGAGAAGGGAGATCAGGAGCTTCTGTTTTCCCTGTGTCATAACACAAGAACAAGGGGCATTCAGTGAGGTAAAAAGTGGCAAATACAAAATGGAAAAAAAGAAATACTTTTTCACACAATACATGGTTAGACTATGGAACTCACTGCCTCATGAAGTTGAGGCCAAGAAGGTAGCAAGATTCAAAAAGGAACTGGACATGTCTATGGATACCAGAATATTCAGAGTTAGAAAACTTACTGATAAACATTTGGGAAGGGATATTAAACCTCGTGCTAGGTGCTTAAGCCGATCTCTAACTATTAGGTTAGGGCTTGTCTACACATGGAATTATTCAAGAGCTATTCCTTATTAACGCCACATGTGGACACTGTTCTACCTCTGTGCCAATTCCAGGGGCATCCCTGCTGGGGTGAGACCAAGGCAGCCTCAGGAGTGACTGGTTTAGTGCCCTATCAGTGTGAGCCATTTAAACTCCCTGAAAGTCTGCTGAGCAAACAGCCCCAACAGACACCAGCAGCTGGCACCCAAGAAGACATTTAACTAACAGCCCTCCCCCCCCCCCCCCCACCACACACACACAGAGCACGGAGAAATGTGGAGCTTTTCCGACTAGAAAGTGGGTTAGAGGCAATGAAGGCTGAAGAGTGTTTTGGACTTAAAACTTTAGTTGGTGTCAAATATCATCTTGGGAAAACTGGCTTGTTTGGTTAATTGTCTATGGTTGGTTCCATCCAACATGGTGTTTCCTTTAGCACTGGTATCTGCACGCCAATGCGATTCAATTGCACGTACTGAGTTGCATACCACAGCCTCAGTCGTGCACCTCCCTTGTAAAATATGAGCCTCAGAACTGACAAGAGATGCCATGAATTCTTGTACTCTTAGTCAGGCTGTTCACACTCCCACTCTCACCTGTGGCCAGAAATCACAGAGGTGAGCAAGGAAATATCAGTTGCGCCATTGAGGCCTTTTCACTCCCTCTCTGGACTGTACTAGTGCTACAGTTGCATCTAGTCTACAGGTTTAAATGTCCTGAACAAATAGCGAAGCCGTTCCACGGCCTGATTGGTCTCTGTTACATGGTCACAGGCTGCTCTCAGAGTGCCCCTGTCTTGCACAGGGCGACATGCACCACCAGGCCCACTGCATGCACCACTTTGGTTTGATGTACCTCATGAACAGTGTTGCCTGCTAGGTACAGCACTGGACTGGGACTTGGGAGACCCGGGTCATATTCCCAGCTCTGCCACTGACCTGGTGGATGACCTTGGAAAAGACACTTCCCTGCTCTGTGCCTCAGTTTCCCTACCTGTAAAATGGGGATAACGATGTTGACCTTTGTAAAGCACATTGAGATCTGCTGATGAAAAGTACTATAAAGAGCTAGGGATTATTAATAAGTAAGACTACATTTTAGTTCCGGGTATTTTTAGTAAAAGTCATGGCCAGGTCACAGGCAGTAAACAAAAAAATCATGGCCCGTGACCTGTCCATGACTTACTTGTAATATACCCCTAACTAAAACTTGGTCGGGGGGGAGCCATGGGTGCTCTGAGGGGGTGGCCTGGGACTCCCACTGGTGTGGAGAAGGGGGGCCAGGTGGTAGCACGTGGCCCGGGACCCCCTCTAGTGCTGAGGGGGGAGGATTGGCGGGGCTGGCAGGCTCCCTCCCTACCCAGCTCTGCGTGTCCCTGCAGCTCCTAGGGGGAGGGAAGGCCAGGGGGCTCCCTGTGCTTCCACCGCCACAAGCTCTGGCTCCGCATCTCCCATTGGCTGGGAACTGCAGCCAATGGGAGCTGCGGGGGCAGCGCCTGTGGGTGGGGACAGCACCTGTGGGTGGGGGCAGTGCACAGAGCCCCTTGGCCCCGCCGCCTAGGAGCTGAAGGAACACGCCGGCTGCTTCCAGGGAGCCGCCCCCCTCCCCGAGGTAAGCACCACCCTGAACCTCAACCCATTGCCCCAGCCCTGAGCCCCCTCCCAAACCTAAACTGCCCCAGCAGTGGCCAGTGCAGCTGGCCCAGGGGCTGCCTGATCTGCTCAGGCAGCCCCGGAGCTGCAGAAGTCACAGAGGTCACAGAAAGTCACGGAATCCATGACTTCCGTGACCTCTGTGACAGACTTGCAGCCTTATTAATAAGCTCTATTCTGAGAGCTTACCTGGTGCATAGTCCTTGATGACTCCCTGCATCCTACAAGAGGCAGGAACACTGTGAAAAGGAGCCCAGGGAGGAGCCGGTTACCATGGACTAAGAGGTGGGGTAACATTTTCAAAAGCACCCGAGTCACTTGGAGCCTAAATCCCATTTTCATAAGTGACAGACACTGGGGGGTGTAAATCTCGTTGAAAGTCAATGGAACTCTTAGGCTCCTAAATCGCTTAGGCACTTTTGAAACTGTTACTTTGTATCTGTCATTAGACTGTACAGGCGACTCGGGAGGGAGCTGGGGTTACCTGGGCAACACTGATTTAAGAATCTCTTGACTCTCGAGCGCTTCCCTTAACTCTACAGTCTCAGCACGTTCTGCAGTAGCCTTCAAGCCTGGGGAGCTGCCAGATGCTGGCTGCAGAGCCCAGACTCAGGGCCCCTGAGCCCATCACAAGTTACAACTGCCCAGGCATAGCCCTAATTGGTGCCTGGGGAGGACTGGTCATGTTGAGGTCGCCTCTGCCACACCCTCTTCCCTCCTTGCACCCGAATGCCCACTCCTTCCACTTCTACTGGGCGTGGGGGCCACAGATCTGCCTCTGATAGCTGAACACCAGCAGAGAGTCTGCTTGCACTGGGGAGTTCTCAGCTGGCCTGGTGACTGCTTTCAGGCCACTTTGCACTGGATAATCTAGTCTGTCGTTTTCCGTATGGAATGTTCTATTAGTAGTGACTGCAAGTGGTGACCAATATTTCATCCTCATTCAGCTGGTCCGATTCCATGCTTTGTCTTGCTTTCCAGGATTTGGGTTTTTTGGTTGGTTTTCAATTTGAGTTCATTTTATTCAGCTGATTCTGAGTTTGGCAAGAGTGAAAAAATACATTTACACTTAGCTAAGGGCAATGAGATATAGCCTTGGAAGAGAAACAACCAGAGAGTGAGAGGTCTTAGGGTGTGGAAAACTCTCCCAAGGAAAGTTTGGTCACATGGGACACTTAAAACGAATGTGGACAGAGCCCTTTAGATATCCTCTGGCTCCAAAAGAGGGACCGGCTGATCTAACAAGTCTTTCCCCCTAACTTATCTACCCTACATTTCAAAATGGGTTTCTCTTTAGCACACATTTCCACTGAGTTGTTACACTGTGTCTGTGGGTTAGGGTAACCTGTGACCCCATATTTTTGAAGCAATCTCTTCTTGACATAGAGAGATACAAATTTGCTCTCTTGTTTTTTGAACAGTTCACGAAGAACCTTTAGAAAAGATGCAAGAGGAATTAATGAAAGTGTTACAGTCCAGGAAACTGAATGCCAGCGTTGTGTTAAATCTTGAGCCTGAGGAACCTTTACTCACCAACAGTGATAATAAAATCACGATGCTCACAGATAGCCAGTATCAACCTAAGATTGATATTAATCTTAATAAGTCAGGAGAGCTTCTTCCTGGAATAAATTACCTTTTCTTTAAACACCTGACCAAGAAGGGAGAAATAAAGGATGTAGGACTGACAGTCCTGCCATATTTTAAACTGTTTAATTTTAATTTACACATAGGAAAAGTTACCCCAGGCCCTTTCAAACTTCCTACAGCTCAGTCCAATATGTTGGCATTGACTGACTTTCAGCACGTGGAGTGGGCCAATGAAAGTGAATTGAGGAAACTCTATATTTTGGCGAACTTGCTAGCAACAGAGCTCCAAGAAAAATTATACAATGCTGAAAATGGCAATGGTGCAAACAAGATCAAATCTGTGCTCAAGTCATTCCTGAAGACTCCTGCCATGCACAAAAGCCAAGCACACGGAACTGAGCGGCAAACTCCAGCAATGCCCGGGCGTCTGAGAGAACATTTGAAAACCAGAGGGATGTGTAGGGAACTTGCAGAGCAATGCGACAAGGTTTTATCCAGAAACACACATGGAAGGAAGAAAACTCCAGAGAGAACAAAGGAATGTGTGGATTATATGATGAAATGTACAAGGGAAGGGAAGGAAAAACAATCAAAGAAGATGAAAAGAGAGACCCTGCAAGCTAAAGAAGAGAGAAGCAAAGGAACAATTTGCTGTTTTAGCAGAAAAAGAAGAAAAACTAAGAAGGCATTTAAGAGTCAGATGCCAAAGCAAAGTGACTTAGATTTGCACCGTGTGGCACAAAGCAGGAAGAAAGTGGCTAGGAGTTTAAATCCCTCTAGCACAGTTTCTGTCTTCAGACATAACAAAATATCCATTCCCTCCTCCCAGAGACATTCCCTTCCACGCTTGCCCACACAGGCCTCTCACTTGACTGTCTCATTTAAGGTTGAAAACAATTCTGAGGACTTAACAGGTAAAATCATTATTTTCTTGGAACATGACAATAAAACTGGTAGGAAGAAAGATCTGGACGCTCTAAAGGCAAAGCATGCACCCCTTAGAGAACCTAAAAAAGTTCTTATTTTCAGAAAACATGGCCAGAAAGGGAGCCCGCATTTCAGTAGAAATAATCATCTTTTCCAGAAGGCATTTCATCGAGTGAATTCAGCTGTAAGCCACATGCTAGTGGAAAGAAAACAAAAGCACAGGATGAATAGTAAACAAGGTGTAATCAATAGGTTATCACACAGAAAGAGTGCTGCTTTGACTGATGCTGTCTTGGAGAAGCCATCAGAAAACAAAGACTCTTCGCTGGATGATATCTTACCCAGCATACACCAAGTCAATGAAACACACTGGAAGCATCAAAAAGAGAGCTCTGGTTTTCCATATGCACTTAGTGGTTCATCATCCCCAGATAATTACTCTGTTCAAGGAGACCTGTTTGAAGCTGAGCTGAATAATCGATTGCACTCCCTCATCCCAAACCAAGCTGTGAGAAACCTCATCTCCCATGTGATCCGAACCCTGAAAATGGACTGCACTGAGCCCAGGGTGCAGCTGGCCTGTGCGAAGCTCATCTCTAAGACAGGCCTGCTCATGAAACTGTTCAGTGAGAGAGAAGATATCAAAGAAACCTCCTCTTTGTGGCGAACATACCTCTGGGAAAACGGGAACGTGCCCAACAAAAGCGCCCACCAGAGGAAAGCCAGCAAGAAGGATTCAGAGGAGGTAAGCACCACACGATACACTGGAAATGAGCAATAGAAAACTCAGAAGTAACTATCATTCCCATTCTGTTTGAATGTCTTTCTGTTACATAGTTATCCCCAGAGCCTCCCCAGTACAGCTACGGCAACAAGCTGCTGCTGGCGATTTCGGTGACAGTGGTCATAATGATTATCATTGCAGTGATTTGTCTCATCGAGGTAAGCCAAAAAAAAAATCAATTTGTTGCATGGCCATTGTTCCAGTCGTCCTTGCAGCACTGTGTAGGAGATTGGCAGTATCCCTTCGAACACTGTATGAGCCCTCCGTGTTTTAGAAACTGCCCAGAACCAGCCAGAGCAGCCATATGTTGGTACTTATGCCTCACCTGCTGGGGTCTCTCTGTGCAGCAGTCAGGAGATGTGGCTGCCGCCACAGGCGCTGACCCGAACTCTGCCCCTTCCCCCGAGGCCCTGCCCGCACTCTGCCTCTTCCTGCCCCCACTCTGCCCCCTCCCCGAGGCCCTGCCCTCACTCCGTCTCTTCCTGCCCCTGCTCTGCCCCTTCCCCGAGGCCCTGCCCTCACTCCGTCTCTTCCTGCCCCCGCCCTCCCCCAAACACCTCCTGCCAGCCACCTAACAGCTGATTGGTGGGGCTGAAGAGCTGGTCAGTGGTTCCACCGAACAGCTGATCCACAGCCCCGCTGAACAGCGGTGGCTGGTGGGTGCTGAGCACCCCCTATTTTTTTTCCAGGGGTGCTTGAGCCCTGGAGCACTCACGAGTTGGCGCCTCTGGCTGCAGCCCTGACAGAGACACCCCAGCTGGCTTAGATCTAGCTGGGATGTTTTGAGGGCTCATGCTGCCATGGCTGTACTGCTCTTGTTACTCAAGCGAGCTTTGATCCAGCCAGATCACGTTGATCTCACTAACTCATCGCTAGCTCAGGTGTATCTACACGTGCTGCAAACGCACCTCCCAGCTGCAGCGTGCGCTCTGTGTCCTCGGTCGCTGGGGGTACCTGGGACTAGACCGGCCATGCCGGTGTGGTTTCGCGCATTATTTTTGTTGCATAAAGAGCACAGCTATAGCCTACTCCTCCCTTGGGAGGGAAATATTTAATAAGCCCACACACTTCTTCCACACTACCCACATGAGGGGTCTTAGTTCAGGAGTGCTCAGGGGGGAGCTGAAAGAGGGCACCGTGGTAATGGTTGCAAAGGGGGCTCAACCCTGCAGTCCTTACTCAGGCAGAACTCCCACCATTCATTATCTCACGTCCACCCTTCCATGTGTTGTGTCCAACCATCACCTCTTGACACTTTCATTTGGGCCCGAGACTGTCTTGCTGGTAGATGTTTGGACAGTGCCCAGCACAACAGGGCTGTGGGGCAGCTAGGCACTACCAGAGTGCAAATAACAGCAACAGTAACATTGCACCCGTCATTGGGACAGGCGGGTCCCTCCAAGAAAATGGCAGGAATAACTGTCCATTGAAGTCAATGGCAGCTTTACCTGTGTGAAGACTGCAGGATCAGGGCACAGGATCACAAGCAGTATCCTGATGTCATCACATTGTTGCTTAGATATATCAGTAAAGTGTCCGGTGATAGAACAAAGCCAAGAGTGTCTCTCTCTCTCTCTCTTTCCTGGTGGCTAGAGTACTGGTCTAAACAGGGGTTCAAATTCTGTTCTTACTTCAAATCAGGTAGAGAAAGGACTTGTCTGTCTCGCTCAAGCCAAAAACTTTTCAGGCAGATATTTCATGGAAACGATAGGTTTCAGCTTTAATGAAAGAATATTTCACCAAAGTGACCAGCTCTAGATGGTAGTGGCTCCTCCCTTTTGTTTTCATTCTCTTCTATAGACTCGACTCCTGGTTGGACTATATTTCCCATGATGCACTCTGATCTCTCCTCTTGGAATGAGGAAGTGGTGCATCATGTGAGTTGCTGGCCGTGGTGCATCATGGGACATGTAGTTCAGCTAAGGAGACCAGTCCATTGAGAAGAATAGGGACATGGGGCAACCTAACTAAAACTATCACAAGGAAGTGTGGCAGCATTTTCAAATAAAAATATTTCAGTTTGGGGTTTTTCAATGAAAAAATCTAACTTTTCTGCAGCAAATACTTTTAGTGAAACATTTTGTTTAGTTGAAGAACAATTTCCCAGTGAAAAATCGTTTAGACAGAAAATTTTTGCTTAGCTCCTATTTAATAACCAGTATCTCGGTGTTTCTTGTATGCAGCACACAGAGAGAAAATGCCTGGCAGCTGCTGTTTAAGAGTCATTTTTTTTTCTTCTTAAGCAGATTTGTTCCCAAAGATCCGCAGCATCTTCTCAATCAACACATGATAACAAACCACAGTCAATATGGTAATTGTTCTCTTTTCCCCTGCCAGTGTTGTGTAACACAGACAGCTGTTTTCTCTTGTTTAGACAATGCCTAATCTTAGACTGTTCCAAACCTTTCAAATATTGCATGTTGGAGAATCACAAGGCACCCACTTGGATATTTAAAAAACAATGCTTCACTTTTAGCAAACACAGAGAAGACGCTCCAAAGAGTGAGAGATCCCAGCTGATGACTAATAAACTTAGACATCTGCAAACCTCTCACCAGCAGCTTGCAAGCTGCTCTTCTCCACAGTAATTATTAATCGCATGTGACAGCTATGCCATTTGCTGTAACAATGTATCACCACTGTCTCTTCCCAGGCCCTACTAGCCAATACTAATGCAGCAGTTTGTCCGGGACCCCAGTGTTGCTCACATGCATATTGTGATTCATGAGCTCTGTGCAGTTAATATTTACCATATTTATTCAGGAAAAAATAAGTCTTTCCTGCAAATGCCCTCATGATATGATGCCCAGTGGTACCACCTCCATATCAAGTCATGGGAGCGTTTTAATTTAAATAAACGAGCAGATTTCCTTGCCCCTCCCGTTGCACACACTCTCCTAGGGCCCAGGGTTTGCCACTGGGGAGAAGACAGGATTTTTGTGGATGCCCCTTACCAGGGCATCAGTGCTCAGAGACCCAGGCTTCCCCTGCTGCAGTGTACCTCTCTGCTTTAAGTGCATGAGAGGACATAGCTGAAGTCATCCACTCACGCTCCTCCTCCAGAGCAGCATGAAAGGAAGGTCGGATTGATCGACTTGATTGTTTCAGCTTCATTCATTGCAGGTGCTCTAGGAGACGTTGCTCCTGTCTGCTGTGCAGCACTGAAATCTAGGGGGCTTCGAAGCAGGGATTTTCTGAGCCTGTCTGCTTGCTGCTTATGCCCTGTGTTGGACATAACTGGGGTCACACGGGCACAGCAGGCCTGTAGCACCTCTGACTCTCTTCCTCAGGCATCCGTGGAGGATTCTTCTCTTGCCCATTGCATCCACTCAATCCTAGCAATGCTTCTGCCTGGGGCACTGCTGGCAAGCTGAGGGCAGGACCGACTCTAGGCACCAGCAAAGCAAGCACGTGCTTGGGACGGCACAATTCCAGCCATCCTTTTTTTTTTTTGCTTGATCAGTTGCACTCTCGGAGCTTGGGGTGGCAAAAAACCTAGAGCCGGCCCTGGCTGAGGGTTCTGAGCCTTGTGTCCCATGTTCACAAGTTGGAGCTGCCTAGCTGAGCCCTATGAAAAGCACACAGGCATGGACTCATCTGCTGCTTTGCACTGCCCCAGGGGGCGGGACCATGCGTTTTCCATTCTGTGGCCTGCGGGCTAGATGGCAGGCCTGCTTCCCCAGGAGTGGCACGGGGACCCATCTTCTCGCTCTTTCCCTCCTACGTGCCCCAACTCCCGATGCCAAGGCATCTGATCTCTGTCTCTCACCCCGAGAGCTGAACCATCTTCAAGTTTCCCCATCTCCCCCTCCAACTCTGTGCTCCCCATTTCTGCCCTCCTGCTCCCTGCCACCCATTCTTGGCCCCGCCATTTCTACTTCCCCTGACCTTTCTATCTGCCCCCACTTTCTTACTCCCACTTTTTCCCCACCTCAGTTTCCCTCCATTTCTCTGCCCTCCTTTTCACCTGCCTCCCAACCCCAACAAGGGGGTAACCAGTTCACTACAAGGGGGGAAAAGGGGCTCGGGGCTGCTGATCTTCCTCGTGGTGAATCGCCCTCTGCAGGGAACTGCAAGAAGTCCTAAACCTAATCGCATCTTCCTAGATCTTCCCTGATCTACTTACATATCTAGGATTCAGGTAAGTAATTCCTAGGTATGATCTGATGATTTTTCATACCTGGTTTAAAGCTTCTTACAGCATTGCTGTTCTGTGTCTCCTCTCTCTGGAGAACAACAGACAAAGGGAAAGCTTTTTCCCAATTTTAAAAAGTTCTAGCTCACTTCATCTGTAGCCCTCCCATTGGCTCTTTTGGTCAGGTGCCCAGTCCCTTCCTAGCTGCTTTTTTAACCCTTTACAAGTAAAGCAAGTAGAAAATAGCTACTAACAGGGATTTTATAGCTAACTGGCTGGCTGGGTGTCCATAAAAGGGGGCTATCTCCCACCCCTTCATTTATCACAGGCCCTGGTCACAGCTGGGGTCCCAGGCACTGCGATAATACAATTACTAACACCGAATGAGGCGGCTACACACTGCCATGGGAACAGACACTCTGGGTCACATCCAAAGCTGACGGCCCGGGAGTCCCACGTTAGCAGGTCACTGCATGAGGGGCTCACTTGCATGCGCAAGGGCCTTCTCGGACAAGCTGAGCCTTGCTTCTCTGCTGCATTGCCCCAGTGTAATGCCAGTGACATCAGTCCCACTTACACAGGGGAGAAAGCATTGCCTGACAAGGCTGTCTCTCCTCCTGCACGATGGAGGCCCACACAGCGTACGGGGGTGCCCCATGCCACCTTGCTCCCCTGCGTGGGCATGAGGCGGGTTGCTGTTGTGGCCTGTCTTGGTGCTGTGCGTTGGTTGTTTATCTTGTAGATTCAGGATGAAATGTTACCAGTAAGAGAGTGGATGTTTTCGTACTGGCAGGAAAGGGCTACCTGAGGCCATCTGTAGCTGCACCATGGTGAACCTTGTTTGTAAAAGTACTAAAAAGAGGGAATTCTTCAGGGACAAAAATGCTCAGAGGCTTTCCATCTCCCTTGCAGCCCCTTTATTTCCAATCCGTTAAGTCCAAAAGCGTCACAACAGTTTGAGTGGCAATTGGCTGGCTTCCAAACCCACTGCTCACTGCCATGTCAGCTGGAGCAGGGTAGCACAGCGCGTGGGGAGCGAGATTTAGGAGGAGTCACTAACTTGCTTTACGTGATGTTCTTTTTTTAAAAGGCCGTTTCAGAAACTCTCCCAAGAGAGAAAGAGCAAAATCTCTTCTGAAGCGATCCATCAGGTAAGCACAGACAGAAGTTTCAATGTGCCCAGATAATTGTACTTACCAAATGTGCCAGTAGTTGACACTACAGCACAGCATAAATGTCTCCACTCTGTCTTCCAGGTCCCTGGTGTATCAGAGACTTCAAGTATGGAGAAACCGCTTTGGCTTAGAGACATGTATCTCCCATTGGATTCTATACGTAAAAAATCCATGGCCCAGAAGTTATATGACAGAGACTCCTCGGATGAGGAAGAAATTTTCAACAGGGCTGATGTAAGGTAAATCAGGGAATATTAGCAATGCCTAGAGTTATCACTGCATTTCCCCTTGAGCTCCTGCTTTAGAGCCACACCATCCCCCACCCATGCAGGGACTAGGAGGCTCTGGGACTTCCCCTTTGCTCACTTGCCATCAGATCATCCCTGAAGATGTCCCATGATGCACTGGGAGAGTGGCCATCTTGGGCCAGCTCCATAGGACAGTTGCCTTTGCCCATCCTCAAAGCCATATTGCAGTGCCCCTCTCCACATGTGATCCAGAGCCCCCACGGGCTTGAAGAGAGAACACAACAGAGAACTGCTATCTCCTCGGGCCGACCCTTCACGCTCCTCACCAGCCCCACGTGGTGGGACCAGAGGCATCCCTGAGATCAGAAAGAAGGGAAGAGCATGATGCTGAGCTGCTGCTGCTCCTCCCCTCTGCTCATGTGAGTGGGGGCAGAGCACAGGGGCTTTAGTCCCTTTCAGAGGATAACCCATTTTCATCTAAAGGTTGTCATTACAACTGGCTTGTTGCCATGGTGCTCAGCTTCCATCTCCACGACTCAGTAATCAGATAAGGGTTTTCGTGGGACTGTCTCTTCTAGAAGGATGAGACCGAGATGCTAGATGCATATGAGCAGTTGTTCAGTTACGCCTGCTTTCGGCTGGCTAGGGCCGAGGCCTGCAAGATCTCTCTTTTACTCTCAGTGGGGTACACAACTTGAGCTGTAGCTCTGATCCAGCAAAGCCCTTACACAGCTCTGAAGTCAGTAAGACTAAGGCCCAAGCCCTCAAAGATATTTAGAAGCCTAACTCCCAGGAGAGTCAGGTGCCTAAATACCTTGAGGATCTGGGCCTTAGTCCACAACTTTGCTGGATCAAGGCCTTAGGTCCTGGTCCAAAGCTCATTGGACTTTGAATCAGACCCTTCCAGAGCTTTTATCCTGCGTAGAGAGAGCTCCTCAAGCTGAGCTCAGGTGCAGGAGCAGTGCTGCATTTTGCATCAGTAGCACGTACCGATGAAGTGGCAGCACTGGAAGAGGGGAGCTGAACAGTTTCTAGTCTCCCGTAGTGGCAGCCCTGCGTCTTACTCTGATACTTAGGTAACAGAAGGAAGAAAATATTGCTGTGCATTAAATGAAAATCCAGCTTTTCCTGTAGCTAGACAGAAACTTTTTAAATCTTTCCATGTTTGTCTTTTTCTATTTAGAAGACAATATGAGTGGTCGTCCAGCAAAGAAAGCTACTAACTTGTATTTTTGTGAATACTACTGTATATCAAGAGTACTGTATAAAGTTATAATGTTGCTCTGTGTGACATAGATAAAACGGGAAGCCATCCTCTCTGTCGCCTTCAGAACTGATGATTAAAATGCATACTTTTTCACAGAACAAGTGCGGGCTTAGTGCTAACCCTGCAAGCTGGGAGGGTCCCAGAGCTTGGGCTCCAGCCTGAGCAAAGTGTACACAGCAACGAAGCAGCCCCGTGAGCCTGAGACGGCTGACATGGGCCAGCCGCAGATTTTTCTTCCCTGTGTAGACATACCCTATGTGTCCCCCATTCCCCACACCAAGGTCTGGCATTCTCTTCCTCCATGCCAGAACTCTGTGTACTGCCCCATTCCCCCTATGCCAGGGGTTCTGTGTGCCCCCCCTACCAGGGTCACCCCTTCTCTCCCCCATGCCAAAGACTTTGTGTGCTCCCCCATTCTCCCTTCCTCCCTACCAGGGTCTCCCTTTCTCCCCTCCCCCACCGCCCAATGCCAGAGGCGCTCTGTATCCCGCTTCCCTACCAGGCCTTTCCATTCCCCACTTCTCCCTCACCATTACTATTTCTTTTCTTCCTGCCTGGGAGATACATTATTTAAGATGTCACCACTTTTAACCCTACCGAGACAATGGGCAGAGCTGAGATGGGGGGCTCGGTTATGCTGGAAGGTGTTAATGGCTGCCATCAACCAGTTCTTTGATCTGTAGTCAATTACAGCCCTGGCTAAAGGCAATGGGTCTGCTAACCCGCTGCCAGGGGCCCCAAGTGTCTCTCCTTTCCCTCTGCTGTTTTCTAATGGTAACCAAAATGAATAGGGTTCTGCCCACTGATACCCTGAAATACTGGAGTTGATCCTATGCTCTGTTCAAACGTGACTGTATTATGTCCAAACAGACAGAGAAATACCATCAAGTTGAGCACCGGCCTTGATTCCCTCAGCCAGCTAGAGAGACAGCAGGTCCATTAATAGATGATTGATGACTGAAAGGTTTGAGAGGCTGCACTGGCTTGAAATCAGTCATTCACAAGAAGAGAGGTCTAGCCAAGCTGAGATTGTTGGAGGCCTGGTCAAAATAGGTGTTTTGAGGAAACACAAAGGGTAATTTAGAAATTATGATCCTATAACAGGTTTCAGAGTAGCAGCCGTGTTAGTCTGTATTCTCAAAAAGAAAAAGGAGGACTTGTGGCACCTTAGGTGCACAAGTACTCCTTTTCTTTTTATGATCCTATAAAACTCCCTGAGCCTGGCTGTTGGCTCTCTGATGCATAGTAGCACTATAGTGCATTAATGGATTGCTTGTCCCAAGGGCGGGAAGGTAACTTTCTCATCCTTAAAAAGAAAAGGAGTACTTGTGGCACCTTAGAGACTAACCAATTTATTTGAGCATAAGTTTTCGTGAGCTACAGCTCACTTCATCGGATGCTGTAGCTCACAAAAGCTTATGCTCAAATAAATTGGTTATTCTCTAAGGTGCCACAAGTCCTCCTTTTCTTTTTGCGAATACAGACTAACACGGCTGTTACTCTGAAATTTCTCATCCTTGGTACAGAGGGAGAGCTAGGGCTCAAGACATTAAATGATTTCCCCAACGTAACACAAGGAGCCTGTGATAAAGTTGGGAATCTAGTCCAACCCCCTGCTCAAAGCAGGACCAATCCCCAACTAAATCATCCCAGCCAGGGCTTTGTCAAGCCTGACCTTAAAAACCTCAAAGGAAGGGGATTCCACCACCTCCCTAGGTAACCCATTCCAGTGCTTCACCACCCTCCTAGTGAAAAAGTTTTTCCTAATATCCAACCTAAACCTCCCCCACTGCAACTTGAGATCATTACTCCTTGTTCCGTCATCTGCTACCACTGAGAACCGCCAAGATCCATCCTCTTTGGAACCCCCTTTCAGGTAGTTGAAAGCGGCTATCAAATCCCCCCTCACTCTTCTCTTCTGCAGACTAAACAATCCCAGTTCCCTCAGCCGCTCCTCATAAGTCATGTGTTCCAGTCCCCTGATCATAGTTAGCTGGGGCTCAACCTCGGAAGGGCAGCTTTAAAGTAGCTCTCGCAGGGGATATGCTAAATCACCACATCCTGGCCACGCTGGCTCCCTGGCCAGGCTCATGCCCTTTGGGCACTGCATTGGCTAACTCCGAGGCCTGCCCATGAAGCAGGGTTTATGGGCACCATGTGTCACTGCATGGAGATGTTCCAGGCAGATGTTCTGGGATGCACCGTGACCAGGGCTGAATGGAGTCCCAACCCTGTAACATTCAAGGCTAATGGAGCAAGCAGCTGAGGGGGTTAAACAAGGTGAGTGACCGATAGATGCCATCTCTAGGTTTTATTGCATACCACAAAACCATACGGTGACACTTTTTGGGATTACCCGAGGTGTCCAGGGTGTATCACCACCACCAGCTCACAGTAGGAGTAAGCCTGGTCCCTACTCCCCAGGGGAGACCCTCCCCAACTACCGGCTGCTGGAAACACAAGCCCCACCCTCTCCCAATACTGGCTACACATACCATTTTGCTACACTCGAGTGCCCAGTCCCTTAGCTACTGGATACCCACAATGTTCACCGATCCACTGGCTCCATGGAAGCAGTGCACGCCAGCTCATTGGTTTCACCTCACTTCAACACTCCTTAGCACAAAGCCCGTAGACACATCTACAGAAAAAAACTGAAGTTTATTTTACAGTCTGGGGTTGAGATTCAAATAAAAGCAAATGTAAGGGTGTGGAAACATACAGTTACAGGTGAAAGCAGAACATAACACACAATCTATAGCCTATACTTATTAAAAAGTTACTTTCCTGTCTTATAAGGTCTCTCACCCAATGGTCAGTCCTAGTTCAGTCTAGAATGCTGGCATCTACCTTTCGTGAGACACTGCCACTGGCAGAGTTTCTCCTCAGTAACAGATAATAATCTGTGTTCTTTCTTCATCTCTTATACAGTTACAGACCACTGTCTCTTACCCAGCCAGAGGTCCCCATTTCAGAGACTTTTCTTGGGCTTCTTTTGTTTTTGTAAATCCTCAAGCCTACACCTGGTTCAGACAACAAACATGGCTGGCTCCATGGATGTCCATTCTTCTCAGCGTTGACTGAGTTAGCCAAGACCGCACCTGGTCTTTGGTGATAAGTTCTCACTTAAACAGTTTTGAAACCTAATATTCTATATTTTACATAAAGAAAAGGAGGACTTGTGGCACCTTAGAGACTAACCAATTTATTTGAGCATGAGCTTTCGTGCATCCGATGAAGTGAGCTGTAGCTCACGAAAGCTCATGCTCAAATAAATTGGTTAGTCTCTAAGGTGCCACAAGTACTCCTTTTCTTTTTGCGAATACAGACTAACACGGCTGTTACTCTGAAACCTATATTTTACATATTTCTTAAACTATTTACCATCAAAACCTTTCCCAATAACCACAACAATCCGTTGGTTCTTTGTTTTTGACAGAGCTACCATGGCCCCCTTTGGTGAAATACTGAGCAGATGGCTGGTCACACACAGGACCATACCTGCCTGGGCATGTCGGCGTCACACATACCAATAGCTTCAGGGACAAGCAGTGACATTGGGTCTGTCAACTGGCTGAACAAACACAATAAAGGGGACTGCAAAATGGCAATTTACTAAATAATAATGTAGATGGAAAAGCCCCATTTGATCACCACACCATTGTTAGTGCCACTAGTTTTGAGTGCCTCCAGGACTGGAATTCCCACTTAAGTCACCTCCTCTGATTTTTCAAAGTAATTTAACATTTTGTGTCGTCCTTTCTATGGCAAAGGCCAATGTTCGGGGCTGGGTCTCTCCCCCAGCCCCACCTTCTGCGCCCCCATGCCTCCCCCAGAGCATCCCCTGGCCCTGCCACCACCACTGGCAGCGCAGTGGGGCAAAAGCGGTTTCCTGCCCGCCCTCACTCCACTCGGTGCGCCCTCCTGAAAGCAGCGGGCACGTCCCTGCCGTGTCTCCGCGCACAGCCCCTGCCCCTGCCCCGAGGGGCAACTCTGCCACTGGACCGGCGGCCAAGGGGAGCAGCATGGCCGGTCTCTGTGGGCAGCGGCGTGTGCAGACCCCTGCAACTCCCGCCTCAGACACTGCCAGGGGAGTGTGCGGGTCGCTTTCGGGAGCCACTTGAGCTAAGTGCCACACCCCTCTCCTCCTCCTGCACCCCAAACCCCTCCCCAGCCCCGAGCCCGCCCCCCGCACCCAAACTCCCTCCCCGAGCCCGCCCCCACTCCTGCACCCCAACCCCTGCCCCAGCCCCGAGCCAGCACCCTGCACCCAAACTCCCTCCCAGAGCCCACCCCCACACCCACTCCTGCACCCCAACCCCCTGCACCAGCCGAGCCCCCTCCTGCACCCAAACTCCCTCCCAGAGCCCGCCCCCCGCACCCACTCCTGCACCCCAACCCCCTGCCCCAGCCGAGCCCCCTCCTGCACCCAAACTCCCTCCCAGAGCCCGCCCCACCCACTCCTGCACCCAACCCCCTGCCCCAGCCCTGAGCCTGCACCGAAACTCCCTCCCTGAGCACGTCCCTCACACCCACTCCTGTACCCCTACCCCAGCCCCGAGCCCCCCCTGCATCCAAACTCCCTCCCAGAGGCCACCCCCGCACCCACTCCTGCACCCCAACCCCCTACCCCAGTCGAGCCCCCTCCTCCACCCAAACATCCTCCCAGAGCCTGCCCCCCACACCCACTCCAGCACCCGAGCCCCCTCCTGAACCCAAACTCCCTCCCAGAGCCCGCCCCCCGCACCCACTCCTGCACCCCAGCCCCCTGCCCCAGCCCGCCCCCTGCACCCAAACTCCCTCCCAGAGCCTGCCCCCCACACCCACTCCTGCACCCCAACCCCTGCCCCAGCCGAGCCCCCTCCTGCACCCAAACTCCCTCCCAGAGCCCACCCCCCGCACCCACTCCTGCACCTCAACCCCTCCCCCAGCCCCGAGCCTGCACCGAAACTCCCTCCCAGAGCCCACCCCCCACACCCACTCCTGCACCCCAACCCCTGCCCCAGCCAAGCCCCCCCTCCTGCACCCAAACATCCCTGTCAGAGCCCGCCCCCCGCACCCACTCCTGTACCCCAACCCCCTGCCCCAGCCGAGCCCCCCTGCACCCAAACTCCCTCCCAGAGCCCGCCCCCCGCACCCACTCCTGCACCCAACCCCCTGCACCAGCCGAGCCCCCCTGCACCCAAACTCCCTCCCTGAGCCCGCCCCCCACACCCACTCCTGCACCCCAACCCCCTGCCCCAGCCGAGCGTGAGGCGGGGGGGGGCAGCACCAAATTGCACCAACCCCCCCCCCCGCGGACACTCGCACCCCCCCGGCAGCCTCCGCCCGTTTCCGGGTTGTAGACGCGAGACTCCGACTCCTCCCCCCGGGGGCGTGTCTCCCCCGCCCCGCCCCCTGGCCCCGCCCCTCGGCCGACGCGGGTCACGTGGGCGTGTGGGCTCGCGCGCTCGGCGGCGCCTGCGCTTCCGGGTTCCCAGCCGGAGCCTCGGGGCCGCGGAGCAGGTGAGCGCGCGCCCGCCCCGCCCCAGAGCCCCCGCGCGCCCCCTCCCTCGCCGCCCCCCGCCGCCCCCGGCTGGCCCCGCCCCCACGCCCGCCGCGTGCCCCGCCCCGGCTCGGCCCCCCGCCGGGTCTCCTGGGGCCGCCCGCGGGAGGCAGGGCTGGATCCCCCCCACACCCCCCCCGTGCTGCGGGGTGCGGGGCTCGGACCCCCCACGCCCCCCCGTGCTGCGGGTGTGGGGCTCGGACCCCCCCCCCGTGCTGCGGGGAGCGGGGCGCGGCCCCCCCCGCGCCCCCCCGTGCTGCGGGTGTGGGGCTCGGCCCCCCCCGCGCCCCCCCGTGCTGCGTGTGTGGGGCTCGGACCCCCCCCCACCCCCCCGTGCTGCGGGGAGCGGGGCTCGGAGGCCCCCACGCCCCCCCGTGCTGCGGGTGTGGGGCTCGGCCCCCCCCGCGCCCCCCCGTGCTGCGTGTGTGGGGCTCGGACCCCCCCCACCCCCCCGTGCTGCGGGGAGCGGGGCTCGGAGGCCCCCACGCCCCCCCGTGCTGCGGGTGTGGGGCTCGGCCCCCCCCCGCGCCCCCCCGTGCTGCGTGTGTGGGGCTCGGACCCCCCCCACCCCCCCGTGCTGCGGGGAGCGGGGCTCGGAGGCCCCCACGCCCCCCCGTGCTGCGGGTGTGGGGCTCGGCCCCCCCCGCGCCCCCCCCGTGCTGCGTGTGTGGGGCTCGGACCCCCCCCACCCCCCCGTGCTGCGGGGAGCGGGGCTCGGAGGCCCCCACGCCCCCCCGTGCTGCGGGCGCGGGGCTCGGCCCCCCCCACGACCCCCCCCGTGCTGCGGGGCTCGGGGCTGCCTGGGAACCCCGGGTCCGTCTTTGCTTCCTCATTAACTCCGTCTCAGCTGCTCCGTTTTGGAAGGACACTTTGCGTTGCCCGGGGGGCAAGAAGCCTCAAGAACTTCCCCGCGTGCCCCAGGAGCGGCGGCGCTGCCTGGCTCTCAGTGAGAGGGTGGCAGGTGTGGGGGTCCCGCTGCAGGAAGGGAGAATCGCTGCTTAAGGGCGCACCCGCGAATCCCTCTGAACCCCAACCCCACCAGCCACCTTGTGCACTTGCATCCAGTCCCAGGGCTTTCCGGGCGCAGCTGGCAAAGAGCGCCAGGCAGATTCCTTTGTTGTGTTTGGTTTGCCTGGAGCTGGTATCTCCCTCCTGTGAACTTTGTCAGTTGGGCCCATCTGCTGTTGTGCATTACTTACACTGCAGTAATGCCCCGTGGTCCCGCGAAGTATCCGGGTCCCGCTGAGCTAGGTGCTGCACAGACACAGAGGCATACATCGCCCCTGCCCTGAAAACTAGCAACTTAAGCTTGTTGATGCTCTTGATTAGAGTAAGGTGGCACTGGGTGCCACTGACATCAGCTTTCGAACCTCCCCTAGCTCCTTTCCTCCAACTACTGTTGGCTCTCCGCTCTCTCCTCGCTCCTCTCCTCTCTTGTCCCTGAATTCCGCTCCATGTCCCTTCTCTCCCTGTGTGGTTTGCAGATGCATAATTCAGGTCTTAGAAATTCATCCACTGCATCAAACCTGATTACTAGAGCGTATCTTTTAGAAAAGCACCCAACCTTGATTTAATGACTCCAAGTGATGGAGAATCTGCCTCATATTTCAGTAATCTGTTCAAATGGTTAGTTACCCTCGCTGTTAAAAATTATTTTTCTATCTCTTAATTACTGATCACTAGAGCTTGTGACTTTGTTAGAGAACCTACCGGCATCAGAAAGCTCCCCATGTGGTACTTATAGCTGTGATCAAGTCACCTCTTCACCTTCTCTTCAATCAGCTAAATAGACTTAGCCCTTGTCTGCACGACAAACTTATGTCGGTATAGCTACACTCGGGAGTGACGTGGTTATGCCAGTCTAACCCTGGCATAGACAGCGCTGTGTCCACATAGCTACCACCTTGGGGAACGGGGGGGGGTGGAGTACCTACGCTGACAGGAGGTGCTGGCAGCGTCTTCACTAAGGCTTTGTCTACACTGCACTTTCATCGGTAAAACTTTTCTCGGTCGGGTATGAAAAAACACACCCTGACCATCAGAAGTTTTGCTGATGAAAAGCATCGGTGTGGACAGTGCGTTGTTGGTAGGAAGACGCTCTCCTGCCGACAAAGCTACCGCCCCTTTTTGGGGGTGCTGCTGTAAGGTGTGCAGTGTAGACATAGCCGAAGTGCTGTAAGGCAAGTCTACACTACAAAATGTAGTTGACCTAAGTTACGTCAGTGTACAGCCACTGCAGTAATTAAACTGCTTTTGCATGTTCGCACTACGGTCCTTGTAGCAGTGGTGCGTGTCCTCACCAGGAGCGCTTGCATCGCTTTAAGTGTCAGTGTTGGGCATTGTGGGAGGGCTTCTGAAAGGCAGTCAGTGTAAGCCAGGTTTCAGAGTAGCAGCCGTGTTAGTCTGTATTTGCAAAAAGAAAAGGAGGACTTGTGGCACCTTAGAGACTAACCAATTTATTTGAGCATAAGCTTTTGTGAGCTACAGCTCACTTCATGGGATGCATAAAGTGGAAAATGCAGTGAGGATTTTTTATACACACAGACCATGAAAAAATGGGTGTTTATCACTTCAAAAGGTTTTCTTTATAGTAATAAAGCTATTACCAGCAGGAGAGTGGGGTGGGGGGAGAGAAAACCTTTTGAAGTGATAAACACCCATTTTTTCATGGTCTGTGTGTATAAAAAATCCTCACTGCATTTTCCACTTTATGCATCCCATGAAGTGAGCTGTAGCTCACGAAAGCTTATGCTCAAATAAATTGGTTAGTCTCTAAGGTGCCACAAGTCCTCCTTTTCTTAATGTAAGCCATGCAGTTTCTACACTGCGGTGACCTAACTACATTGACTTGAGCACTACGCCTCTCGCGGAGGTGGAGTTAAATCGGTGTCGTGGGCAAGTTACATTGGTGGGAGCTGCAGTTTAGTGTAAATGCTTACAGTGGTAGATCAATGTAAGCTGCCTTATGTGCACCTAACTGTGTAGTGTAGACCAGGCTAAGTGTAGACGAGCTCTGAGCATCCCGAGTCTCTCGTTGTTGTTGTTTTTAAAGTTTTCCAAACTTCAAATCATTCTTGTGGTTCTTAGAATCCTAGAACCATAGGGTTAGAAGGGTCCTCAAGGGCCATCTAACCCCCTGCTAAGATACACGATTTGTTGTGTCTAAAAGCTTCTCTGAAGTGTCTTCATTTTTTCAGCATCCTTTTAAAAATCAGAATAGGGTGCAATATTTCTGTAGTGGTCTCAGCAGTGCTGTATACAGATGTAAAATCACCACCCTCCTCATGCTCAGTAATCCTCTGTTTATACGCTGTTCGCCCTTTTTGGCACAGCATTGCATTTGGACCTCGTGTTCTTTGTTAAATACAATGATCTCTAATTCCTTTACAGAGTCACTGCCTTCCAAGATCCAGCCCCCATCCTGTAAGTTACACTTTTTGTTCCTAAGTGTATGACCTTGCATTTGGCCATATTAAAACACATGTTGTTTGATTGCATCTGGCTTGCCCAGTGATGCAGATTGCTCTGTCTGTAACTTGTCTGTGTTGTTGTTCACCACCTGACCAATCCTTTTGTTGTGCGCAAACTTCATTATCAAGGGATTTTATGTTTTATTCCAGATCATAGACTCTTGGTATTGGAATCACATCTCCACGTCTTTTATGGAGTACTTTGCAGCATCTCCCAATGGCTGAATGAGAATGCAGTATTTTCTTTTCACAAGTAGCATCTTATTAACAAACTGGAGTTATCAAGTTACAAACCTTGTGCTAACCGTGAACTTTGTCCTCAGAACAAAGCCATGAGATGAAAGTCTGAGTGATAGGGTCAGCTTCTCTTGGTGTTGACTTCTCCTCTATGTTGCTGATTCCTCTCCCCTTACCCTGCTCCCTCCGCACCACCCCAAGCCATAGTAAGTCCTGTCTTGTCGCTATAACAGGGCTTTGAAATGGTGTTTGATTGAAGATAGTATTGGGGGTCTTCCATCCCCAGCTGCAGCTGTCCCTTTGGGTTTGAAAGCTGATGCTAAGAGAAGTGCTGAGCAGGTCAGGCAGCATCTCAGGAGAGGAGTAAATTTCCTTTGCAGGGAGGTGACAGATTTCCCTAGGGCTTCAGTGGCGCAGCACCATTCTGAAAATCTGTACAGTGGTGTTTTGCATGGGGTGCCGTCGCCAGTTGGAGCTGAGGTAGCTAGGGGATGTCAGTAGGCCATGCAGCACCCTGCAGTGTGAGTGGGTGGAGCAGGAGAAGAGTCAGGTTCTCTGCCAGGAGTTGCTTCCTACCCCACTTGGCAGCTGCATTAGGTTTGACTCTGTGCTCTCCCAGCAGCTCCCCTCCCCAACCCTCCCAAGAGCAGGAGTCTGGCACAGCTAATTGGACTTTTTCTTCACTCTTTGCTATTGGCACATTCAGTGGAGTGTGGCCTGCCACCCTCATATGGTGTTTCTTGCTGCTCCTTTGACATGAGATCACAGATTGTTTCAAAAGTGACCACACCTTGTGCTCTATTTTCTGCTTCACCCATCTTTCAGCTGGAGCTTCTGCATCACAGTTTAAGGTGCAGGGTGCATGCTCCCCAAAGAATATAGCACATGATTGAGTAGCCTGTGGTTCTCCGTGCCCCTACACAGCTCTGTTCTGACTGCAAATCGTATTGCTCACTGGCTCAGAGATGCTGCCACTCCCAGGGGACAGTCTTGGAGGGGAATCTTTCTAGGGCGGACCTGAAGGGGCACAGAGGTGGGGTTCATGAAATTCTCTTCCTGCAGAAGAATTGGATTATAGTGAATTGTGGGCCTCACTGAGACCCCTGCTCACCTGGATAAGTGCTTCAGTGGAGTAGTTGCCTGCATAAGTGCTCATGAATGTGAGGGCCCTTTAGGTGGAGTGTGCCAGTAACTGGAGCCTCCAACCTTTTTGGTGGTCCTGGTCTTTAATCCTGCCCCCTCCCAACCCACTGAGTGCTGCAGGAAGACTCTGAGGTTGCTTCTGCATTCTCCGGGGAACTTGGGTCAGCAGGAGAATCACGGTGGGATTGCTGCTGTTCTGGAAGTCCCCAGGGAGTGAAGATGAGTGCCCCTGGTCTGGGGGAGCAGACTGCACTCTTTACTCTCTGGTTAAGAAGCCGCAGTGGCATTCCTGTCACACACACACTTCACTTCCCCAGGCTGGCAGAGAGATCCAGGCCACCCGTTTTCCCTGGGTCAGGCTGCAACATCAGATTTCAGTCATGGCCCTTGCTCCCATTCTTTTGTTGTGGCTGGACAGAGGAAGAGGAGAAGGAGATCATCCCCTTGGAATGCAGGAATGCTCACCTGCCAGGCAGGTGACACTGCTGCATTCCAAGGGGATTAGTACCTGGAAGTGACGGGAGCAGGATGCAGTGTCACTGAAATGGATCCCAGCAGATTGGACAAGTCATTCCATTTCTGCACAGGTAAAGTTTCACCTTGTCTGAGTTCACTCTGAGGCTGAGTCAGTACTTGGAGCTAGGAGTGTGATTCCCAGCTCTCATGCTAGCTCTTATCGAGCTAGTGTGCTAAAAATAGTGGGGTGGCAGCGTGCTGAGGCCACACCTGCCTGAGCCTCCTGGGCGCTGTCTGTGCAACTCCAGCTACGCTACTGTTTTAGCACGCTAGCTCGAGGAGAGCTGGCACAAGTATGTAGACGGTGCTTGCTGGCAGGCTTCCTGTTTCACTCAGGCACGTTGCAATGGGTGTGTTTTATTTGGAGAGGGCGAAGCTGGCTCAGTGATTTAGGCTCTGTGAATTTCTTGTGAAGGCTTAGCTCATACGGTAATGATGTGCAGAGTCAGAGAGCAGAGGTGGGATTGAACGTACCTAATGTGGGCTCCATTTTCTGAGTTACGCTTTGTTTCTCCATCTCTCGTAAGTAGTTGCGTAGTCCTTGTCACTGCAGTATGCAGGCTCGGGTAATGTGCTAGAGGCAGAGGGAACAGACTGCACACACAGGCAAACCTATACATACTCTAGTGACATCTCCGCTAGACCCTCCCTCCGAGTCACTTCAGAGGCCAAATCCTAGATATGGACCAGAAGCGGGTGCGCACATGCACTACAGAGCGTCTCAGTCAGACATACTCCATGCACACCGCCATGCCCCAGGCATGGACCCAACATACACTCAATATTTTTGTAACTTCCTTTGTTTATTTGTAATGCTAATTTTTTTAAACGAGAAAATTCCATGCTTATAATAGTGTTTGCCATGGCAAAGCTGAGTAATTGCATATGCACGCCAGGAAATGCAGAGATAGGATTAAACTATCAACCCTAACTGTCTCCTTGTGCTGTGCTTTACAGCGCACTCTTAAATTCTGTGATCACTTAGTAGTGTCAGATAATCCAGTTTGAACTTCTCTAGGATGTTAGATAACATGTCACATCATAGAAGAAAATCCCCATCCCAATAGCTGTGGGTTGCACAATGTATTTTTGTCTACAACTCCACCTCACTCTCCAGACAGAGGAAAACTTAATTGAAACACTATGGAATTTTCCAACTTTATCTGATTTCTTCATATCCAATTCTTGTATTGGTCCACAGTGTCACAGTAAGGGTATGTCTACACTGCAAATTTTTTGTGCAACAAGTTACACCACTTTTATTAAAGCGCTGGAATTAAACCGCTGTTGTGCGTGCACGCTCTGCTCCTTGTGATGGTGGAGCGCATCCACATTAGCAGCTCTTGCAACGGCCCAGAGAGCAGTGCACTGTGGTAGCTATCCCACTGTGCAGCTGGCCACAGGGTGCTTTGGGAAGGGTTTGCAATGCCTCATGGGGCAGGCACAGCGTCACATGATGCAGGTTTCCCAGTCCCATTGTTCCATGGGCATTCCAGTACCTTGCCAGCCGCTTTTCAACTGAAGTGGAGGGGTGAGAGTGTGTGACAGGGAGCGTGTGTGTGTATGTGGGGGGAGAGACACTGTGTTTTGGGGAACAGAGAGTGTGTCAGCATGCTGTCTTGTAACACACACACACCTGCCGCTGTGTTCACCGGCAGGATCATTCCACAATAATGGTTTGCTTTGTGTCCCAGAGCAGACCAGCACAGCGTGCAAGCGCTGTCAGAAAGGGAGCTTTGAAAGGGGAGAGGCGCATGTCTCCAGGACAGCTGAGTTCAAAACAATGAGCAGAGCGGCCACTTGTGGGATTATGGGACACTTCCGGAGGCCAATTACAGCGCTGAAAGCAATTGATGTGTTTACCCTGGCAATGCAGTGCAGGTGGGTTTTTTGCAGCTGAGGAGTTTCTGCACACCTCAGGAGTTACACCCCAGAAAGCTGCTTTACTGTGCAGAAACTTGCCATGGTAGACAAGGCCTAAGAACACAGGAGCTCTGAGTTCATAGATGCGTAAGTTCCAAGGTCAGAAGGAACCACCATCATTGTCTAGTCTGAGCTCCTGTATAATACAGGCCACAGAACTTCCCCTTGTCTCCAGCACTTGCTAATTACCTGTTACGTGTGTATGCAGGTGAAAACTCTCCTTTTGCTGCATTTGAGAGAGATTGTTATGTGATCACATAATTAAAGGCACTGTTGAGCATTCATCGTAAACTCTGCATGTCCTGCCTTTTGTGTGCTTCACTGTGCTGTCCTGAATGAGGAGCGTATGGAGTGCATTGAGCATTTGTGCAAGTAGGTGGGCTCCCTGACTTGGGGTGCAGCTGTGACTGCAGCATTTTAAGCTGAAAATGCTGGTTTCATTAGCAGCTGGAAGAGATTCTTCGTTCACCACCATGCTTGTCGGTCAAGTGCAGTCTGTGTTTTCTGGCCTGTGGTGGTCAAATTGACCTCAGAGGTATGGTGCAAGCATCGGTCACTCAGCTCATGTTCAGTCACTAGCTTCGGAGCTGTTCCAGGGTGTGCTTTCTCATGCTATGGCTTTCCCCCCTGTTCCATTTTTGGTGGGACAGCCTGTGAATTGAAAGGACTGTCCTGTAACCCTCAGTGTTGTACCTCAGGATTGCTCAGGGAGATGGCGGGGGCGGGAGAGAGAGACTTCCCTCACAATACCTTTTAGCCAAGGCTATGCTGGGAGCCAGGAGGCCATGAGTTAGATTTTTGCTTCTTTCTCTGACCAGTGTTGATATTTCTGTGCACTTCACAACCTCTGCTATTGAGGGAAGTCTTGTACTCCCAGCTATAGGAGGCAGGCAAGTGTCACTTACAAATTCTATAAATAAGTTAGGGCATGTCTACACTATGAAATTAGGTCCATTTTGTAGAAGTCAATCTTTAGCAACCGATTTTATACAGTCAATCGTGCGTGTCCCCATTAAGTGCATTAGGTCGGTAGAGTGCGTCCTCAATACCGTGGCTAGCATCGACTCACGGAGTGGTGCGCTGTGGGTAGGTATCCTACAGTCCCCACTGCCCATTGGAATTCTGGGTTAAGCTCTCAATGCCTGATGGGGCAAAAACATTGTCGCGGGTGGTTTTGGGTACATGTTGTCGGTCTCCCCTCCCTCCCCCCTTGAAAGCAACGGCAAACAATCATTTCACGCCTTGTTTCCTGGGTTATCCGTGCGGACGCCATAGCACGGCAAGCATGGAGCCCGCTCAGCTGCGTGCTACTTTTATGAGCTTTGTAAACACCTTGCGCATTATCCTGCAGTATATGCAGAGCCTGGCTAGGAGCTGCCAGCACGAGGAAGATTGTGAGGAGGACAAGGACACAGATGTTCCTGAAAGCACGGGATGTGGCAATTGGGATATCATGGTGGCATTGGAGCATGTTGATACAGTGGAATGCCAATTCTGGGCCCAGCAAACAAGCACAGACTGGTGGGACCGCATAGTGTTGCAGGTATGGGATGATTCCCAGTGGTGGTGAAACTTTCGCATGCGTAAGGCCACTTTCATGGAACTTTGTGAGTTGCTTTCCCCCTGCCCTGAAGCGCAGGAATACCAAGATGAGACCTGCCCTGACAGTTGAGAAGCAAGTGGCGATAGCCCTGTGGAAGCTTTCAACGCCTGACTGCTACCGGTCAGTCGGGAATCAATTCGGAGTGGGCAAATCTACCGTGGGGGCTGCTGTGATCCAAGTAGCAAAGGCAATTAATAACCTTCTGCTAACAAGGGTAGTGACTCTTGGAAATGTGCATTTCATAGTGGATGGCTTTGCTACAATGGGGTTCCCTAACTGTGGTGGGGAGATAGATGGATTGCACATCCCTATCTTGGCACCGGGTCAGCTTGCCAAACAGTACATAAACCCTAACCCTAAACCGCAAGGGATACTTCTCAATGGTGTTGCAAGTATTGGTGTATCACAAAGGCTGTTTCACCGACACCAACGTGGGATGGTCGGGAAAGGTGCGTGACACTCACATCTTTCGGAACTCTGGGCTGTTCGAAAAGCTGCAAGAAGGCACTTTCTTCCCAGACCAGAAAATTACCGTTGGGGATGTTGAAATGCCAATAGTTATCCTTGTGGACCCAGCCTACCCCTTGCTCCCATGGCTCATAAAGCCATACACAGGCAGCCTGGACAGCAGTAAGGAGCAGTTCAACTATAGGCTGAGCAAGTGCAGAATGGTGGTAGAATGTGCCTTTGGGCATTTAAAGGGGCGCTGGCGCTATTTGCTGAGTAGGTTAGACCATTGTTATTGTTGCTTGCTGTGTGCTCCAGAATATCTGGGAGAGTAAGGGGGAGACATTTATGGTGGGGTGGGAGGTTGAGGCAAATCACCTGGCAGCCAATTTTGAACAGCCAGACACCAGGGCTGACAGTTGTATGTTGAGACAAAGCTGCCCCCTTTGGTGAATGTACTTCCCAGTAAGCCAATCCCCCTCCCGCACTTTGACCGCAGCTGGCATGGAAAATAAAATCCCTATTGTTCTGAATCCATTCATTCTTTGTTTATTAAAAAGAACTTCAGATCACTGCCAACGCTGACTGGTAAAAGGTAGCCTGGGTGGAGTGGGAGAGGAGGGAAGGACAAGGCCACAGTGCTTATTGTAGCCACACTACAAATCAAAGCTGTTTAAATGACAACCTTCTGTTGCTTGGGCCATCCCCTGGAGTGGAATGGCCGGGTGACTCGAGCCTCCCCCCCGCATTCTGGGCGTCTGGGTGAGGAGGATATGGAACTTGGCGAGGAGGGCAGGCGGTTACACAATGGATACAGTGGGGGTCTGAACTCTAGTTGCCTTTCCTGAAGCTCCACCAGATGCCTCATCATGTCCGTTTGCTCCCCCATTAGCCTCAGCATCTCCTCCTGCGTGTTCCAGTCACGCTCACTGTATGCCCCCCTGGCTTCTGCCACCAAATGCCTCCATGCGTTCAGCTGGGCCCTATCAGTGTGGGAGGACTGCATGAGCTCTGAAGACATGTCATCACGAGTGCTTTTTTTTCTCCTTCTAATATGTGATAACCTCAGGGATGGAGTTGATAGGGGGAGCATAGAAACATTTGCAGCTGCAGGGAGGGAAAAAGGGGGAGTAGAATTTAAGAAGATACATTTCTGAGAACAAAAGGGAGACTCTTTCACAGTGAATCAAGCAATTCACAGCAGGCAGCACATGTGTTTTAGGTACAAGGTCGCATTTTGGCTTTGCATCGCACATGGCTGGGCAACAGAATTCGATTTCCAGGCAGCCGTGGTAAGCCAAAGGGTACACGGGGTTGGCTTCTTCCGCGTTCATAACATGTGGGAATGGTTTCATACTGCAGTGTTCTCCTTTCCCATAGCAACCAATGCCAGCTGGGTTTGCCATTTAAAAGGAGGGGCTGAGGTTTTGGAGTGGATGTGCAGGGCACCCCGCCCCCGCTCCCCATATGGCTATTCTCCAGGGTGATCCCTTTTAGCCAAGCGCAAAGAGCCCAGCATGACTGGGGTCTAATAACGCACTGGGGATCACCAAACAGAGGGGATTACTGTTCCCTTACAAAAATTCCCCTATTTCAACCAGGTGACCATGAATGAGATCACTCTCCTGAGGCTGACACAGAAAGATAAAGACCGAATGTTGCATGAATGCGACCATAACCCAGGACCATTCGCTGCCATGCTTTGTGCTGCAATGATTCCAGACTACTTGCTACTAACTTGGCGTGATAAAGTGTCCTACCGTGGAGGATGAAATAAAGCAGCCTTCCCCAGAAATCTTCTGCAAAGGCTTTCAGAGTACCTCCAGGAGAGCTTCATGGAGATGTCCCTGGAGGATTCCTGCTCCATCCCCAGACACGTTAACCGACTTTTCCAGTAGTGGTACTGGCCGCGAATGTATCCCAATTGTTCAGGGCAAATCAAACATTAAACACAATTGCTTTTAACCTCTGTAGTGAGTTGCAAATGTGCACTCACCAGAGGTGCCTTCTCCGCCTTCAGGGTCTGGGAGGGTATTGGCTCCAGAATGATGAAAAGGTCCTGGCAGCCAGGGAGAACAGATTCTCCACTTGCCTGCTGTGCATTCTCCTCCTCTTCCTCATCCACAAAATCTTCCTCCGTGTTGCCTGAGGCTGCCACCTTGCAGGTGTCCACAGACAGTGGTGGGGTAGTGGTAGGGTCCCCCCTAGAATGGCATGCAGCTGATCACAGAAGCGGTATGTCTGGGGCTCTGACCCAGAGTGACTGTTTGCCTCCTTTGTCTTTTGGTAGGCTTGCCTGAGCTCCTTAATTTTCACACGGCACTGCTTTGTGTCCCTGGCGTAGCCTCTGTCCACCATGCCCTGTGCGATTTTGGCATATATATATCAGCATTTCTTCTGTGGGATCAGAGATCTGCCTGCAGAGATTCTTCTCCCCATACAGCAATCAGATCCAGTGTCTCCCGTTCGCTCTATGCTGGAGCTTGTGTGCGATTCTGGGACTGCATGGTGTTCTGCTGAGCTCACCACGCTGACCAAACAGGTGAAACACTGGAATGCGTTACCTAGGGAGGTGGTAGAATCTCCTTCCTTAGAAGTTTTTAAGGTCAGCCTTGACAAAGCTCTGGCTGGGATGATTTAATTGGGGATTGGTCCTGCTTTGAGCAGGGGGTTGGACTAGATGACCTCCTGAGGTCCCTTCCAACCCTGATATTCTATGAAATGAAATTCAGAAGTTTCCGGGGCTTTTCCTGTGTACCTGGCTAGTGCATAGGAGTTGAAAGTGCTGTCCTGAGCGGTCACATTGGAGCACTCTGGGATAGCTCTCGGAGACCAACACCATCGAATTGCACAGAGCTGCGTCTACAGTACCCCAAATTCGACCCAGGAAGGTCGATTTTAGTGGTACCCCCCTCATCGGAGAGGAGTACAGCCATCGATTTTAAGAGCCCTTTAGGTCGTTGGAACAGGGTTGGTTGTGTAGACACATTCCTTATAAAATCAACCTAACGCGGCTAAATTCAACCTAACCTCGTAGTGTAGACCAGGCCTTAGAAGTGGGTTTGCACTTCTGGCACAGCTGGGAATAGAGCTCAGGTCTGTCAATTCTGGCAGACCCAAGTCTCAACTGCTTAGCCACAGGTGCTGATAAGAACAAATTTAAACATTTTATTAAAGCTAATGTTAAAAAATATATATAATACATAGGTTGGGGACAGAGTGTCTGTACATCTGGGTATAGTGCTTAGATTAGCCACAAAGTTTGTTTTTAAAAGTCATATAATACATCCTTTTCTTTTTGCAGATACAGACTAACACGGCTGCTACTCTGAAACCTGTCATATGATACATAGAGTACATAATCAGCAATAACCCAAATTTAGGTGAATAGATTTAACAATACAGTTTAGATATTAGAATCTGAGTACTCGGGTACATCACTCATGAAAAGTTGTACAGAGATTTGATTGAGAGGAGATTGTCCCTCAGTAATTGAGAATTAGGTAGGTCGTCCATTTAGAAAATACAATCCATGAGGAAAGTATTTCAGTTACTTTCCTGACTGCGCTTCTCATTGGCCTCCAGCTCATCCCTCCTGGTATTGCTGATGTACAGTGATGTGTTCTATGTAGATGTCCCTCGACCACCTGATTGCATCTGACACCATGAGTTGCTGCATCAGCCAAGTGTAGCATTGACCAATTCCACATTTTCTCAGCACTCACTCGTTACTGGGGTCCTATGTGCCTAAGGCCCCGACGATCAGTGCGTGTGTCTGGACCTGGAACCCTTAGCTCTCAAGGTTTTGGCCAGAGGGGCATATTTTTCAGCCTTTTGAGCTCGGGCATTGTGCAAGCCTGGGGTCCTGTTCTCAAACAGCACTGTGACGTCCACCATGATGATCTTCTTCCGGTCCTCCTTGGGGATGATGTCCAGTCGCAGCTGGCTGTCGGTTCTGGGTACGGCGGAGTTCACGGCAACCTTCCCCATGGGTGGCGGAATGGCTCTGGCCAGGAGATCTTGGATGGTGGTGTGTCGCAGCTGCCTGACTCTCGCATGAGGCTTGCAGCTGCACAGGATGTGGGGTAGCGTCTCGTTGGCGTAGCTGCACTTCCTGCATCGCTTGTCCCAGTTCCTGTGGCAGACGGCTCCGTTCAGTGGGACGCAGTTGAGCTGGGCCCTGTGGATGAACCTCCAGTCAGCAAATCGGGTGAAGCTGCCCCCAGGGACGAAGTGGTTGCTGGTGTCACACTTGCACATCACCTTGAGTGCCTTGGCGTGGTCCGGCTTCCGTTTCATGTTTTCCACGTATTGGCAGTGGATGGCATCCTTCAGGGTCCTCTCTAGCATGGTTCTAGCTGTTGGAGTGATGATAGTGTGATCTGTATTCTTTACCTGTGGCACCAGGACTCCCAGCTCCTGGCATTCCTTGTATCATGTCCAGTGGCAGCTGATACACTTCTCCAGTTGTCATGTAGCATTGCGGGCACAAGTTCAGAGAGAAGCAGTCTCCTCTGTCTCTTCCAAATTCACCTTCCCGCGAGCTGCTCAGGTAGGTGGTGACATCTTGGTTGGAGAGGGTCCTGGTGATTCACTTCTTGATGGCATCCTGCAGAGCACTCTCCACGATGTTCCTCACCGTAGCATCCAGGCATGTCAGAAGGCGGAAGGCATGAATGATCACGGCAACGTCGCACAGATCACCCATTCGAGGGATGTTGGCACCACCCTGCCTGTGCAAGATGTACACCAGTTCATTGCTGGTGTTTGGGGAAGAAACATCCACTTCTTCACCAGCTGCCAGTAGTGTTGTCTGCCTTGTTCAGAGGTACCTTCGCCATGGCAGATCCCCTCAGGACAAATGAGATACAGGGGATCAGGAAGGTGTTCAAGGCGTTGATCTTCTGCCACGGTGTCAGTAGGGAAGAGTCGATCCTGGCCACCTCTCTTGGGATCACCACGATGGTATCCTCAGGTGTCTGTTGGACGCAGAAACCCATCAGCTTGCTGAGATGTTGGTACACTTGCCTGTCCTCGAGGAAGATCATGGGTTCACTCTGGATCTGAAAAGACATAGCCTGGACCAAATCCCTTCTACTGCCATTGATATGCAAGGATGCACACTTCCTGGCACTGAAGCGGAGTCCCATCTAGTTGGCAGCCTGGCTGGTGGTATCAAGCATTTGTTGGAGACTCTCGGGGTTGTCTGCAGTCAGGACCAGATCATCTGCATAGGCCAGGGTATTCACACTCGTGTATCTACATGCTTCTCTGTCCTCTCTGTAACTACTGCTGTAACCATTAGTCAGTGCTCCCTCTCCCAGAACGTTGATTCCCAACACTGTGCTGCTGTTTAGCAGATCGTTGTGTGCCACCACCCATCCCTGTAGTACAGTACATGAGCACTGAAATAGGTTGGCAATATCAAGTCCCTAGTGGGCTTCATGAATCTCTGACCTTTTGGGGGTACAGAAATCTGTGCTGGAGGTAGGATTTGGAGGTGGATGTCATCCTGGTTTTGATGGAAAAGCTTTTCCTGGTTATGGTACTGACAACTGCTTATTCCTTGTCGTACTGTGGGCGGAGAAGAGGGCTGCATTGACATCTGGAAAGAGCTGTTTGGTCTGGCTGGTGTGCGAGCTCCTTAATTTTCTCTGGGTGGAGGATAACTTCCAAGGTGCTCATGCTTGGAAAATGACTGGCTCTGTTTCCAGGCTTTGAGTCACTAGGTAACGCTGTTGTCGTCTGTTGTTTCCATCTGAACCGTGTGAGCAGCTACTTGTCATCAGTGAGGTTTAAAACAGGGAAGCCAGTCCGTGTGAGTTCTTCCCAGCAGATTTCCTTCCTGGAGACGGGCTCCTGGAAGAGTCTGGCCTCTTTTTTGATACTATTGTTTTTAACAAGTAATTAATTTCTGAAGGATATACGTGGTCAGATATGCCCATACTTTAAAATTTGGAAACCCATTTGGCTTGGTTAATCAATGTGTACGTGGCTTCTTTGTCTCCCTTAATAGCAATCTCCGCATCCTAAGGTAAGATGACTCCATCGGGTTGATCTTAATTCTACTTTCCTTATGTGTTCCTAGTTGTTGTGCTCTGCCTGAGCAGTGTTTGAGTGTTAACAAGGAAACCACGTGCCAATTTCCTGTACAGATTTGTTAAGTTTGGGTGCCCCTGTAGTTCGTCCATTCATAGAATCTCAGAGTTGGAAGGTACCTCAGGAGGTCATCTCGTCCAACCCCCTGCTCAAAGCAGGACCGATCCCCAATTTTTGCCCCAGATCCCTATATGGCCCCTTCAAGGATTGAACTCACAACTCTGGGTTTAGCAGGCCAATGCTCAAACCACTGAGCTATCCCTCCCCCCTTTTGAATCTTACTCTTATAAATCAGATCCAAAGTCATAGTTGTGGATTTCCAGGGAATGAACTGAATCAATTTTGTATGGTTTTAGTTGTTTTCCACACTGCCTTGCAAAGGGCTGTTGCCTGTGTTGGCAACAGGTTTTTTTAAATGGTTTCTCTGTGTTTGTTTGAGGAGTTCTACAAAATGAACCTGTGCATCTGCATTGCTGATCTGGCACATGTCCCGTTGTTTGTGTCGGGAAGACAAAGTTGTAGCAGCAGCCTAGTTTGGTTTGGAGTATTGAGGTGATCCGATTTGTCTACAGAGCCCATCATTATTCATAGATGATAAGGCCAAAAGGGACCGCTGTGATCATCTTGTCCACCTGTCTGAGTAAGACAGATCATAGGACTTCCCTGAATTCATTATGAGAACGTAGAGCCCCTCTGAACTACTTACCTTGAACAGCAAATGAACCTGGCAGAATTTCCATAGATGTGTCCCTTATTCAGTGTTTCGCCATGCGGGAAGATGGTGAGGGGAGGGTTTGTATTTTTGAAGAATGACTCAGTTTTGTAACCAGATGCCCTCTGAATGGGCAGGGGGGCCCTCCTGTTTCTTACCAAGAGCTGACATACAGCATTAGCCTGGCACTCGTGAGACTGACGGAGCTGCTGTCTGTCAGAAATTTCAGCCCTTTGCCAATCTGAGTGTTTCGAAAAGTCCATTCAAATGACAGGTTTCAGGGTAACAGCCGTGTTAGTCTGTATTCGCAAAAAGAAAAGGAGTACTTGTGGCACCTTAGAGACTAACCAATTTATTTGAGCATAAGCTTTCGTGAGCTACAGCTCACTTCATCGGATGCATACTGTGGAAAGTTTAGAAGATCTTATTATATACACACAAAGCATGAAAAAATACCTCCTCCCACCCCACTCTCCTGCTGGTAATAGTTTATCTAAAGTGATCGCTCTCCTTACAATAAAAAGAAAAGGAGTACTTGTGGCACCTTAGAGACTAACCAATTTATTTGAGCATGAGCTTTCGTGAGCTACAGCTCACTTCATCGGATGCATCCGATGAAGTGAGCTGTAGCTCACGAAAGCTCATGCTCAAATAAATTGGTTAGTCTCTAAGGTGCCACAAGTCCTCCTTTTCTTTTTGCGAATACAGACTAACACGGCTGTTACTCTGAAACCTCTCCTTACAATGTGTATGATAATCAAGTTGGGCCATTTCCAGCACAAATCCAGGTTTTCTCACCCCCCCCCCCCCCAAACTCACTCTCCTGCTGGTAATAGCTTATCTAAAGTGACCACTCTCCTTACAATGTGTATGATAATAAAGGTGGGCCATTTCCAGCAGGAAAGTGAGTTTGTGGTGGGGGGGGGGGGGGGGTGAGAAAACCTGGATTTGTGCTGGAAATGGCCCAACTTGATTATCATACACATTGTAAGGAGAGTGATCACTTTAGATAAGCTATTACGAGCAGGAGAGTGGGGTGGGAGGAGGTATTTTTTCATGCTTTGTGTGTATATAATAAGATCTTCTAAACTTTCCACAGTATGCATCCGATGAAGTGAGCTGTAGCTCACGAAAGCTTATGCTCAAATAAATTGGTTAGTCTCTAAGGTGCCACAAGTACTCCTTTTCTTTATTCAAATGACAGTTATTAAAACAGAAGAAGGTGGGAGGCCCCAGGTAACTCTCAACTGAATGGGATGGAGAAGCTCCTCGGTTGGGGGGAGGGGAGAGATAAGCCCTGAGGCTCAGATCCATAAAAGACATTTACTGTAGGTAACTAACTGTCAATTGATTTCAGTGGGCGTTAGGTGGCTGAATACTTCTGAGGATGTGGGTATCAGTGTCCCATACTGGGGAATGGGGTAGGGGCTGCTCTGGGAGGCTGAAAGGCCTTTGTGAGCAGATTTTCCCAGTGCTCAGCATCCAGCAGCTCCCACTGAGAGCAATGGGAGCTGCTCCATACTGGGCTCAGTTCAGAATCTGGCCTCTGGTGTTTCACACTGCGGTGGAGTTGCTCTAAGCTTTTTTAAAGCCTCACAAATGGGACTACGTGAATTTTCTCCCTCTCTGCTTGGATGGCGCTGACCTGCATGGGATGGACCCTGCTAATCGTTCTTCAAAAATACTTTCATTAATATTAACTTCCCCTTACTTCCATTTTATAGATGTGGGTTTTTTCATTTTTTATAGCTGCCTTCACTTCCATACACTCTCTGTGGTTTAGTCATGGGCAAGGCCATGTATTTGCCTGTGTAATGGAGACCTGGCTGGCTTGGTCTGTATTAGCAGAGTTTTCTCAAGATGGATACCAGGTTTAGCATGACCCGAGGGAAGTTTGGCAAGTGGCTTAGTCGGGCTGTTTGCCTGTAGGAGGTGCTCTATTCCAACAGTTGATTTGCTTGAGTTTGTCCAGGAGAAGCATTGCCAAGCACAAGCATTCAGAAATCCTGAGTCTGGCCCTTCCAATCAATGAGATTCAAAAATAATACATTTTGAGTTCTTTTTACTTGCCTTCTGTTTTTGTGCCTTTAGCGTACATGTCTCCAACTTTTCTCTGCTACTTTAAGAACGAGAAATGTTGTTGTTTTTTAAGTCGATTCTCGTGTGATTCCAGGAGCCAGACCTTAAGAAAAACAGCAGTGTGAATCATGATACTGTCATGGGAAGTAGCAACCTTGAGATGGGGTTAAACTGGAAATAATTGTGCTGTATAAGCCACTTGACTGTATCTCTGATTTCCATCAGTGTTGGCAGAAGTGCCATCTGGCTTGTGTGGAAATAGCCCAGGCTTATTGTAATGGGTGACTTCAAGGTCCATGCAGTTGATATAGGTCTTCTGGGTTAACCCAGGAGTTTATGGGTGCCATGAAAGCCTAGGATTACTCCAGATTGCCTTCAGTCTGCACTCACATAGTGGCCATACACTGGATTTTGGGGTTGACGATTGTAAGGTAGGGTTACATCACCTCTCTCACTTTGAATTTGTGGCTGGTGGCATTAGTCCCTGCAAGGGAGGAGACCGTTGTGCAGCTGGTAGCCCAGTGGCATGTCCACATGTTGGGACAGGGAAAGTGTCAGCATGCAGGGCCTAGCACAGCGGGGCTCAGATCCTGATTGAATCTTCTCAGCACTAGCGCAGTGTGTATAACAGTGACCGGGATCTCCAGGCCTCTGCTATTGTTACTCTCCTCTAGGCATTGTCTCCATGTGCTTCTCCTCACAGGTCAGAAATAATCAACAAATTAACCGTATGGGGCAGAGGTTAAAGCACCACTTGTGGTCACCGCACTCAGCATTTTTTATTGCAGTGCAAAGAGTTTAAGAAACCTTGTGACAAGGCTTCAGTGGAAACCACGAGTTTTCTTTTCTGAAGTTCTGACCAGCTGGGAATCAGGCTAGAGTTTCCTGGTGCAGAGTTTTCTGTTGGCTTATTCAGATCCAAACTGAAGTGGCTGCCTCCGTAGTGGCAGGTTGTCATGGTGCATGTGTGCGTATTCTCTGTTTGAACTTTGGTCAGTTTCACTCAAAGCATACCCATCTACACTGCAGCTGCAGTGTGATTTGCAGCATGTATAGACAGACGCGCGCTAGCTGTAACCTAGTCAGATCACTGAAAGTAGAAATGAGGCAGTGGTCTTCAGCGTGGGCTGCACAAGCGAGTACATCCGCAGGGGGACAGGGGTGCGTACGCAGTCTGCACTGACGTTGGCGCTGCCACGTCCTCACCTCCGCAGTGGCTGAGATTGTCATCTTTATATGTTGGCAGGATCACCAGCTATTGCTTGTGTTTGCTGCTGTTTATACCCGAGGCCCTGTGCACTCTGCAACAAGTTGGACCGCCAGTCTCCTGGTTTGCGTGGCACTCAGGTGCAGCAAGTTGAAACTTCAGTAGCAGACCTGGGTGTGAAGTGTTCTTCGATGTGAACCCAGGGTACTCCATGCTCTTGGAGAGCCGCCTTTTCCCTGGAGCTGCTTTTACCAGTATCCAAGTGTGTGTTCAGGCTTTGAGTCCATCAGGGCCGATGATCTCAAAGCAGAAGTCTATGTCTCCCCGAGGGTATCTTTCTGTACTTGGGGCTCCTTTTACACAGAATATAAAACTTCTCCTACTTTCTTCTGCCTGCACCCTCAGAGCAGAATAGACTAGTTGGGGCTCTTTTATTAACATTGCTATTAATGATTTGTGTTGCGGTAATGCCTAGAGTCCTTGTCCATGGCTGTGGCTCTCGTTGTGCAAGGCACTACAAGAAAAGAACACAAAGGAGCAGGAGACTGTAAATTCCTAGATTTGCCCCTTTGAGACATGGCAGGTCCTTAGCTCTACAGCCTGCTTCCCTGTTCTGATAGAACCTGAGCCCGACTGTCAGCCCATCTACTACTTCAGGTTTGTGCCTGGGTGGTAAGTGCATGGGGAATATTTACATCATCCCAGGGGAGAGTATTGGGACTCTCATCAGTCAGCATGTTCCGAATTTTGTTTGAAATTGCGTGAATGCGTGCAGAGCGCATTTGGTAAATCTAACAATGTCAGGGTCATTCCTGACCTGATTGGGAGCAGTGATCTGGGTCTGAAGACTTTCAAACAGACTATGAATGTGATCTGCACATCCTGCTGAATCCGTGTTGCATGGCAGCTTGTTCACTTATAAGTTAAAATCTTCCCCCTTTGTTGTCCTACAGGTGTCATGTGATCAGAGTTAGGTGGCAGCAGGAGTTGAAATGCATTCCAGTCACACAACTGAAAATGGACCTGACCCCAAGGTAGTTATACAGGTGAGTGAGTCCAGCTGATTCTCTCAGGGCCCGTCTGATGAGAGTTTTTGATTATGATGTAACTCACGTTGACTGACTGACAGGTAACTGGAGATTACTAACACGGCTGTAAGTGCTAGGCCAGCTCCACGCTAGAACCTTTTGCCAGTACAACAATGCAGATTAGTGGTGAGAGTCTTTTTTTTTAATGACGTTTCAGTACAGGCAAAAGCCCTGCTCTAGACACAGACAAAAAGCTTATGTTGCTCAGCAAATCAGTATAAACTGTACCAGCGACATTTTTGGTTTGGTTTTTTTTTTTTGCCGATATGAACAGTCTCCACTAAGAGGGGATCCTGGCATTGCTATGTATAGCTGCCCTAGTCTAGCCTCTCAGCAGTGTACAAACATTGTTCCCAATGGCAGAGATTTGTGTCATGGAGCATCTAAACTAGCATGCCCAAGGATGTCAGTTAACACTAGTGAATTGGCAATTGGTTAACTTGAGCTGTGTCACAACCAAAAGCTCTAATGTAGTCAGGCTCTCAGATTGAAAGGCTCTATACAGTGCGGAGAAGATGTAAAGTGTTAAGATTGGTCCCAAGGAACTTTGTTACAGAAATGTTAGTAGCTGGTGTATTTTTCTTTACATAACTTTTTGGAATCTGTACATGTTTAGAAAGAACATTTCAGTAAATTAGCTACAAACATAAGGATTACAGTTTTGTGCTTAATTTAGTCCTAGAACAGAATTAGACATATAGAATGTGTGTATAAAATATGTATTATTTTATTACAGTAACGCCCAAGGTGCCAATCAAGGACTAGGGTTCCTTGTTCTGGGGGTTGTGCAGGCAGTGAAATGACAGTCCGTACCCCAAAGAGCTCACGAGATAGGTACTTACGAGATGTGACAGAAGGATGAGACAGGCAAATGCGGGGAGGGGCATGTGGGGCAAGAGGTTGGACAAGGTAACAGTACAAGAAGCAAGTACAATAAGCAGAGGTCTCAGCTCCCCCCCTGCCTGGCCATTGTCCCCCAAATCACCCCACACTAAATGCCTCAGGAAATACTGTCTTTAGCTAGGCTGAATTCTTGTAGTAAACTTTGACTGCCAAATAAATACATCTGGGATCTTGGCCCTGTAAGTGGAGTAAAATGGGCTGTGGAAGTCTTGGAAAAATAATTCACCCGAACATAAAGACTAAGGTCAAGACTTTCAAAAATGACTAGTGATTTTAGGATGCCTCAATTTTCAGGTGCACAACTTGAGACCCCAGGAAGGGGTCAGATTTGCAGAGGCTGGATATTCTGCCCTTTTTAGAAATCAGGCACCCGAATCACTAATCCACTGCTGAAGATCCTGGCTAAAGACCGTGAGGAGCAAAACACCAAAAACCAGATGAACAAATAAAGAAAATTAGGAACTGCTTCTCCCAACCATAACCAAATCTCAGGCAGCCCGCTCTAAACAATTGGAGCCATTTTAAGCCTTATTTGAACCCCATGTATTTTCCTAAAATAAACCTTCCACCTGAAATTTGGTCTGAAATCTGTCTGTAATCATGGACAGAGGGACCTAGACAAATTGGAGGATTGGGCCAAAAGAAATCTGATGGGGTTCAACAAGGACAAGTGCAGGGTCCTGCACTAGGACAAAAGAATCCCATGCACCACTACAGGCTGGGGACCGAGCGGCTAGGCAGCAGTTCTGCAGAAAAGGACCTGGGGATTACAGTGGATGAGAAGCTGGATATGAGTCAACAGTGTGTCCTTGTTGCCAAGAAGGCTAACGGCATATTGGGCTGCATTAGTAGGAGCATTGCCAGCAGATCGAGGGAAGTAATTATTCCCCTCTATTTGGCACTGATGAGGCTGTCAAGGGTTCCCTCCCCACTCTGAACTCTAGGGTACAGATGTAGGGACCCGCATGAAAACCCCCTAAGCTTATTTTTACCAGCTTAGATTAAAAACTTCCCCGAGGCACAAATCCTTCCTTGTCCTTGGATGGGTACTGCTGTCACCACCAAGTGAGTTAGACAAAGATTCAGGAGAAGGACCACTTGGAGTTCCTGTTTCCCTAAAATATCCCCCCAAGCCCTTCACCCCCTTTCCTGGGGAGGCTTGAGAATAATCTACCAACCAGATAGGTAAACAAGGTGAGCGCAAACCAGACCCCTGGTTTTTTTAGGACCCTAAAAACCAATCAGGTTCTTAACAACAGAGTTTTATTATAAAAACAAAATAAAAGAAGCACCTCTGTAAAATCAGGATGGAAGGTAACTTTACAGGGTAATCAGATTCAAAACACAGAGGATTCCCCTCTAGGCAAAACTTTAAAGTTACAAAAAGCAGGGATAAACCTCCCTTTTAGCACAGGGAAAATTCATAAGCTAAAACAAAAGATACTCTAACGCATTTCCTTGCTATTACTTACTATTTCTGTAAATTTAGATGTATCATTCAGTAGGAGCTAGATTACTTGCTTGGTCTCTCTCTTTGTCTCCTGAGAGAACACACACAAAGAGCCAAAGCAAAACCCTTCCCCCCACATATTTGAAAGTATCTTCTCCCCTTATTGGTCCTTTTGGTCAAGTGCCCCCCAGGTTATCTGAGCTTGTTAACCCTTTACAGATAAAGGAGGGATTTTATGCTACCCTGAGCTGTATGTTTGTGGCAGAGCCCATGGTGGATCTGGAGTATTGTTCCAGTTTTGGGCCCCCCACTACAGAAAGGAAGGATGTGGACAAATTGGAAAGAGACCAGCGGAGGGTGACAAAAATGATTAGGGGGCTGGGGCACATGACTTATGAGGCGAGGCTGAGGAAACTGGGCTTATTTAGTCTGCAGAAGAGAAGAGTGAGGGGGGATTTGACAGCAGCCTTCAGCTACCTGAAGGGGGTTCCAAACAGGATGGAGCTCGGCTGTTCTCAGTGGTGGCAGATGACAGAACAAGGATCAATGGTCTCAAGTTGCAATTGGGGAGGTCTAGGTTGGATATTAGGAAACACTATTTCGCTAGGAGGGTGGTGAAGCACTGGAATGGGTTATCTAGGGAGGTGGTGGAATCTCCTTCCTTAGAGGTTTTTAAGGCCCGGCTTGACAAAGCCCTGGCTGGAATGATTTAGTTGGATCCTTTTCGAAGCGAGCTGTTCTTATAACACAAATCTGCATGCTTTGTCCTTTAGTTGATCAAGAAGCAGTTGGTGAGTTCCATCAAGGGACTGCAGAAACAGTATGTGACCTCTGATGCCGTTGTAACCAGTGACACTGACGATGCTAATGCCCTGTGCTGTGCACTAGAGGCTGTGTTTGTGCATGGACTGAAGGCGAAGTACATAAAAACAGACGCTGGAGGAAAAGTGAAAAAACCATGTGGCCGTGCACCTCTTCCCCAGCCTGTCTTCTGGGGCTTGCTGAAAACCATCACGCACAGGTGAGGAGCTTCCATCTTATAGTCACTTACAGCCTGTTGCATTCCTTCGTACATTTACATAGGTTAAAAGCCACACAGTTCATGGAGCAGTCAATAGAAACATGGCCAACTCAGAAGAACTAACTCCCCCTCATCCCACCTTCTCTCAGAATACTTAGCCCCTTCTGCCAGAAGCTTGAGGGAACACAGACCATGGAAGGGGTCTGGAAGATCAGCAGATTTGGGCTGTGTGGGACCAATGAGGGAAGCAAGTGCCAGAGTAAAGGGACCCCTTGTGACCATACCCTTTCCTCAGCTCCCAGATCTTAATCACTTAGCGCATCGCAGTTGTTGGGATGGGTCATAGGGAAGCAAGTGGCCCCTAAGGGTACCTCTACACTGCGATAAAAAAACATGAGACTCAAAGCCCAGGTCAGTTGACTGGGGCTGCAGAGCTAAAAATTGCAGTGTGGACGTTCGGGCAGGAGCCCTGGCTCTGAGAAACTCACCCACGTGGGGTCTCAAAGTTCTGGCTCCAGCCTGAGCCCGAACATCTGCACTGCAATTTAATAGCCCTGAAATCTGAGCCCAGGTCAGCACAGAGGAGCGTGCTGCTGGTGGAGAGTCAGAAACTGCTCCTGGCTGGCAGGGGAGCACTGCGTGGGGGAGGAGGGGGTGGTCCAGATCTCTCCCTGCTTCCTACTGGCAGAGGGACTTGGTCGGGGGGGGGGGGGGAGATGCGGGGAGGGGGGTGGCGACCTCCTGCCAAGCACTCCGTGCATCCAGGTCACTTTCCCCAGCTGGGCTCTGCTCTCCTGTCCTCCCCTTACGCAGTCCAGGTGGGGAAAGTGGCCTGGATGCAGTGAGCCCTGACACCGCTTCTTGCTCCCCCACCTCACAGCCCCTTAGGGGGTAGGGAGGAGCAGCGTTTGGGGGTGGGGAGTGAGCAGCAATGCCAGCTGCTCTGTGCGTCCAGGTCAGTTTCCCCACATGGGCACAGGAGGGAGGTGCAGGGGCCAGGAGCAATGGGGGGGCACCACACCCACGTGGGCCAGGCACCAAGATACAAGTTCGCCTAGGGCAGCATTTTCCCTCAGGCTAGCCCTGGTTAAGGTTTCATCTACAGTACTACAAGTTGGAACTGTGTTGTAACCAGGTCAAGGGACATCCTATGGTAAGCAGGCTCCTTGACCCCATTGTTGTTGTAGGGTAGATGGGCCAGCAGATAACCAGAAGCCAGCATGTTTATTGGGACTTTATAGATCAAAATCAGTATCTCAAATTGCACCCAAATGAGGATCCACTGTCCTCTGTTGCTCTATTCAAGAAGCACCGCTAAATAAGGAAAGCGCCAGGGTGTGCTACTTGCAGTTTCCGAGCACATGTGGGAAGCATATAAGACAGTCTACTGAGAAAGTTGGCCACTGTATTTCTAGGGAGTTTATTGCAATGTAGTGAACCCTGTAGTTAAGGTTGTAAAATTGTTGTGGCCTGGGAAGGGACTCAGGAGGCCTGGATTCTATTCCCTGCTTGGTAACCTTGGTCAGGTCGCATCCCCCTTTCTGTGCCTCAGTTTTCCCATCTGTAAAATGGGTATAATGGTACTGATTTTCCTCCATAAAGTGCTTTGAGATCTCCTGATGAAAAGCACTAGATAAGAGCTAGCTGTTCTTATTTGCTATTTTCGTATGCTAATGAGTTTTTTTGAAACATTTACCTTCTGGACAGAATCTTTCAATACTGTGTCTTAGCCCAAAAGCATATGTTTTTGGAAGGTTTCATCCAGATTCCCTTAGCTGTTTGTGAGTTATGAAAGAGTCAAAGACATCCACTTTTCACACACTCTGGGAGACATTTTTATGCCTTTGAGCATTTCTGCCTTTGTTTTTAAAAATGAACAAAAAGACCCACACTCTTTTGCCAAGACTTTTAATATGGCTTCAGTGCCACCAACTGAAATGTGAGCTGGGACCAAGGACTAGTGTCAACATTAGATTTGGGGGGGAAATATTTGAAATCTGTTGGTTTTGATTAACCAGTGAGGGGAAGAAAGCAGCTCTGCCACTTTGCAGCTTCCCTGTATCTTTCCCTGCCCAGAGAAGGTGCTGGGCATGCATAGGAGCTGCTGGTGGAACAATGTGCATGAAGGAGCTTGTCACTGAAACACCACTTCCCTCCTTGTACCTAGTCCAAGAAATGCCTTCACCTTTGGAAAAGAACCAGTCGTGGAGCCAGCTAGTTTTGTATCTCAGCAAGTTTTGCTGCATTTCACAGTATTCTGCAAATTTTACTTTTTAATTCCTGTCAGATAATTAAGTTTGCCTGTTGCCATTGTGAATATCCAGTCTGGACAACAGAAAATGCTCTCCAAAGAGCAGCAAGGATGGGAGCTCCTTCCCCATTCTTGGAGAGGAGTGACAGTGCCTCATGACAGATGTAGTCCAGCCAGGGAACCCATCCCATAGAGCAGGGGTTCTCAATCTTTTTCTTTATGAGGGCTCTCCCCCCGCACCCCCCAAACTTGCTATAAAAACTCCATGGTCCAGCTGTCCCACAGCAGCTGTTTTTCTGCATATAAAAGCCAGGGCTGGTGTTAGGGGTTAGCAAGGAGGGCAATTGCCCGGGACCCCATACCATAGGGGGCCTCTCAAAGCTAAGTTGATCAGGCTTTGTCTTAAGCCCCGGGTGGCAGGACTTGGGGACCCGGGCTGCAGTCCTGCGCAGCAGGATTTTGGCTATCTGCCTGGGCCGTAAGGAGTCTAATGCCAGCTGTGCTTGGCGGACCCCCTGAAATCTGCTCGCAGCCCCCCAGGGGGCCCTGGATCCAGGGCCGTCCTTAGGCATATGTAGCATATGCGGCTGCATAGGGCAGCCGAAAATTTGGGGCACCCCTGGGTCTTAGTGTCCACCCGTCCGCCTCTTCCTATCCCTGTTCTGCAGCCTGGTGAATCTTCCGCAGGAGGGGATCTAGTACTTAAAAGTGAAAAAGCCTCCAGCCTGCCAGACCTACTAGCATAACACTGAAACGGTTAAAGAGCCATTCAAGGGGTAATGAAGCCATTTAACTGGCATTTGCCAACCCCCAGGTATAGACTGCAGTTTCTGAATTTCCTAACAAAAACAGTTGTGAATTACTGTAATATTTACTCAGAACATGTTAGTCTACAGGACCTTAGTTTAAAATTTGCTTTAAAAATATGTCATTAGTGTGTTGCTGAAGATTATAAAATCACATCTCTAAAAAATCCTTGCACAGATTTCTAGATGCACAGTCTGAGTATTCAACTTTAGCCTTAAATGCTTGGATTTTCAGACATATAGTTTTTTAAATAAATCCTTCAAAAGACCACCTTTATCTAAAATACACATGCGAGCCCGGGCTGCCATCAGGCATAGGGGCACCAGTTTAATAATACTGCATAGGGCCCCATAAATCCTGATGGCGGCCCTACCCGGACCCCTGGTTGAGAACCACTGCCATAGAGGTACTGTGACAGCATTTCCAAATCAAAATATTTTGGTTTTCAAGAGTTTGGGCTTTTGATGCAAATCAGTTTTTCCCACAGAAAACAGATGCTTTTTGTGCAAAACCAGAAATCATTGCAACCCCTGTTTTCCGAAGAAAAACAGTTTTGACTGAAAACTTCCAACAAGCCCTATTTTTTATCATTTTAGAAAGAGACATGAGATGCAGTCAATGGCTAGGAATGCGATGTCTCACTGTGCAGGTCAAATGACGGAATACTGGGAAATGCAAGAGTTAAGGTTCTCTTCCGTGCATGCCTATCTCAGCTTCTGCCCCATCCTGGGGCTGCCTCCCTCCTCCCTGCTGTGCTGCATCTCCTGACCCTCTATGCTTTGGGAAATGCATCTGCCCCACCCCACCCCCCCAATGCTCTCACAGTGCAGTTGTTAACATGTTTTGTTCTTTCCCCCCCTAGAAACATCATTTTAGAGCTGGAACAGTTAAGTTTTATCAGCACTGACGTGGGGCGCTGCCGTGCCTGGTTAAGGCTTGCCTTGAACGATGGCCTCATGGAGTGTTATTTGAAGTTACTGCTTCAAGAGAAGTCCAGGCTGCCTGAGTATTATCAGACATCAGCCCTGCTTCTGGATGCAGAGGAATGTGAATTTCTGCTTAGCTTCTTGCAGGGGTTAACTTCCCTGACCTTCGAATTGTCCTATAAATCAGCAGTTTTAAATGAATGGACTGTGACTCCCTTGTCCCTGTCTGGTCTTTGTCCTGTTTCGGAGCTTCTGGAGTATCTAACATCCTCCAGTTCTGAATCCCAGAGAAAGGAGTCCCTGGGTTTGGTCTCTCGTTCTTCGGGATCTGATGATATTGAAGTTCAACCCAGCACATTGGCCCTCAGCAAAAATGAGGACAAAAGTAAACGTACGTGCTCCACGCTAAGCCTTAACACTATGAGTTCATCCCAGCTGTCCTCCAGCCTTGGCTCTGATGGCCTCCTGCAGGCCAGCTGCACTAGAAGTCCTGATAGGTGTGAGGAACCCCTGTCGTGTGACTCAGATTTAGGGACAGCAAACGCAGAGGATTTAGACAGATCTCTGCAAGAGTAAGTATCTGAGAATGCTCTTTGCTAAGGGTTTCTTAACCCTCCTCTTTACCCCTGCATTTCATCCTCTCTCTCAAAAGCAGAAAACCTATCATTCTCCCTTTCGCATGCCTCTCCCCAAACCATGTTTTCCCTCATGGGTTGTGGAAAGGCAAAAGGAAAGCATGGTTACAAGGCTTGGCTGGAGTCTTCCTGCCAAGTAAAGTGACTGCAGCCCAGATCAACTGAAATCTATGGAAGGTAGTTGCCTAAATACTTTTGAGGATGTAGGCCAGCCTGGTTAGGCATGAGGTCTAGTTAACTGTCTTTCAGAACACTCCTGCTGGGTGATTGACTCCTGGCTGGTACCCTTGTCTCCTCCAGTAGGAGTCCAGAGATGTAACATCCAAATGTTCATGCAGCTATTTTGACGCTTTATGAGGAAAACATATTTCTGATTTCTCTGATAACGTGGAGGAGCTGTAGTGTTTTCAGCCTGTAAACAGTTTGTTTGTTTGAATCCTTCTTTTGATTTAGCTATGTAGAACCCCTTGCATGTCAGGACAGAGACAAAATAAGAAACAGTTGGACCGCAAATGTTTTCACTATCACCATAAAAAATTTAAAGGGCATTCTCACGTAGAACTAAACAGTCTAAGCTTTGGGATGTTGTTTTTGTCTTGGCAAACACACTCTTGTTGAGTTTGGTTTTAAAATGGGGCTGTGGTCAGAAAAGTCACGCTGTGGCTATTGTCTTGTCAGCTATGTTTAGATTACTGAGGAAAAGCAACCTTTAACTGCTATCAGCTCTGGAAAGCCAGCATAACTACAGCAGACCATAGTTTGATTCGATTCTGCCTCATGTATCACCCTCATTAACAACATTGTCACCCAGTTTTAGATTCCAAAAAAACTTTTCATTTCTTGAGATTATGAGAACCCATTTTGATTTGATTAGGTTAATGATGGAAAGATAGTTGGTTTCAGGTTATGTTGAGATCAAAATTGAGAACAAAGGAGCATGAAACAGTCTCTTGACTGTCCAGAGTGCTGCTGCTAATTGCTTATTACAGCTATGAATCCTTACTTTTGTTGGAAATTTGACACACAAACCATAGCTAGCCACATGCTTAATGAGCAAAGCAGTCATGCAAAATTGCAATATGTAATCCTAATACATGTGCAAAGCTCTCTTCTGGGGGACCTACAATAAATAGCATGACTCGGGGTGGTTTAAATGCAAACTCCCAAGTATATTCAGGATATGAATAGTTCAAAGGAAGCACCCCAGCTCTTTAGCTGGGCTGGCTTTGAACACTGTGTTCTAGAAAGCAGATTATTTTTACCTGAGCATTTATTTTTCTTGTAAATGTGGTGACGCCCGTGAGTGAATGAAGAGCTCTCTCACTTTGACTTGGAGGGGCCATTACATGATTGTGCAGAAAACCCCTTTTTTCCAGTCCTCAAGCTTGACACAGAAGCGGTACATCATGCCTCATCTCCAGTAAATTCTAACATTTACGTGCAGGGCTAATACACAAGCAGTTTATCGTAATTGGCAACCATAGACAGCCAAGACGCTGGGATGTGTCACCGTTGAGTTGCACAGAGCCTTCTAAAGAGGAAAATCAAGTAATGTTAGGGGGAAACGTAGTTTGATTGGTGCAATGGCAGCATTTCTGCTGCTGCTTGGGACTCCAGGTTTCTGAGGTCGTGGAGGATGGACAGCTTGAAGAGTTGATGTCCTGGCTCCACCACTTCATCCACCCCAGTGGTCTGGTAGCTGGTATCTGTCCCCAGCTTTGTGATTTAGTAGCTCTGCTTCAGCCTTCCAGGAGCTCTGGTCATCCATCACTAGCAACTTTTAAATCCGGATTGGTTGCTTTTCTGAAATACATGCTCTAGTTCAAACAGAAAGTAAGGGAAGTCCTGGGGCCTGTGCTGAGTAGGAGATCCAAGTAGATGATCACGATGGTCCCTTCTGGCCTTAGAATCTATGAAACAAGTATAGTGGATTTATTAGAACCTAGACAAATGGCATGGGATAGATCATTTCAGGCTTACAGTACTTCAGGGGCTGAAACCCTGAGGGGACTTATTTTTATAATCACATGACCTCTGGGAACCAATGATGTCTTGTAGCAGACTTTGTTCTGTCTATTCACTTATTTTTTATTTGCCTAAACTTTGTTTTAAGGGTATTGTCTGAATTCAGACAAGCACAGCAAGTCTCTGAACCTACCGAAGAACCGCTCCTTCCTAATCTATTGGCACCTGCCCCATTGCAGCCCGCACTTCCTCCTGCCATCTCCAGAGCCTCTCACCTGCATTTAAACGTAACAGCGGAGAGCACTCTTTGTTCTGCACCGCTTCCTGACACCGATAACCCACAGTCCATCCGGGCGGAAGATCTAGCTAAGGCCAGCAAGATACCAGATCCTCCTTCACAGGTTACGGGAATCCAGTTGTTGTCTCAGCCAATCATAACACACAATGGTGCAGCAGACAAAGATTCATCCCAACAGCTTTACATTATTAACCCAGAGGATAAAGATGGAACCAGTGAGATAAATGGTGATAAGAAAAGCCAAGAGGATCTCAGCCCAGTGACAGAATTCTTTCTTTCACCAGCAACAGCTTGTCCAGTAGGTGTTAACAATTGTTTTTCCATGTTCTTAGATCTTCGCCGCTAATCAAGTGGGGGAAGTGGTTAGGAAGCATAAAAAGAATGTTGTGTAGAAGGCAATAGAGACTTCTAGGTTGCTGTTCGTTTTAAGTTAAGCCCGATACGCGGTGTGTTTTGGTCTCTTTGTCACTCTGGTGCTAATCAAGAATACTGCCACACGTGGTGCATATGCACAGGTTCACTACAGAGTTGTAGTGAAAAATATTCCTTGCTCCGTACGTACTTTGCTGTAGCTGAAAGGCACACTGCTGCACTGGGCTTTGGAGAAATCAGAACGAATTAAATTACCTGGCAGATGCATCACCAAAAGCTGTCAGAGCTAGGCAGCCAGGTAAGAGCCCAGCACGCATTAAGTACCTACATGAAAGGGCGGCTGGATTTTCCAAAAGGCTCCTCAAACAGTAGCTTCCATTGTTCTTGGTGAAAGGGGATGGACTTCCCTATTCTTCTCAATGGAAGCTGCTGAGTCCTGCTGAAAATCTAGCCCTGGACTCTTTGCAATTTGAAAGAACAGTCTGAGAATTGGCATTCCACAAAGGTAAGTGAAAGAGAGTTTCTCTTGATTTTTGGTCCTAAGGGAGAAAGCCAAGGAACGATTGGCTGCAGAAATAGATCCCCGCTTTCCAGTGGAAAAGATCTGCTTGGTGTTGCTACATGCAACATCAAACATCTGGTCACCGAGGCCAGTGCAGGATAGTTCTCTCCCATGCTCAGTCTAGTTTAAATGTCTCGAGTGAAGGGGTCCCACTACTTCTGTTGGCTGACTGGAATAATCAGCTAGATTTCACTGCTTGGAAATGTTACCTGATATTCAGGCTAAATTGTGCTTTGCTTAATTCCATCTTATGACTCATCATTATATCTTAATGCTATTACCATATATCCTTAAACCATCCTAAACAATTTCTCTTGTTGATATCTACTCCTTAAAATGCTCAGTGACCATATTACCTATCCCGCCTCTTGGCTGTAGTTTGGTTGATCTATTCGTAACCTCTGGATATCAACAGGAAAGTCCATCATGCTTAAATACCTGTTACTGTCCTGCATGAGTCATTCCTGATTCTAGAGTAAACATAATCTTCCTGTTCATTGTGTATCTTGGGGCTGGCTGCCTTGTGTTTGGGGTTTGTCCCTTTACCAAACAGAAGGGACAGTGGTTTTTCCCAAAGAAATAAGTGAGTAAGATTTAGCTCATGGTCAAATTATAAGAATACCTGAAAATTAGATGGAACAATTTAGCAGTGGTCATTACATTAGAACAGCTGTTAAAGTGTGACTAAGGAATTGGTGGAAGATATCACCCAGTTGAACAACTCAGAGATAATCAGTATTTCTTATCATGAACTGAAGAGTCTGTGTATGAAATGGAGAAGTGCCTAATCTAAGGGAATAGGCTTAAACTAGTCTGGATCAGGTGTCTGGGGTTATTGTCCTAGGGTGCCTGTACCTGCTTGCAGAACTCCAAGAGAGGTAGGTGTCACTTCACAATACTGATAGAAATTTGCTTCAGAATGGGTTCATAGTTAATGAGAAAACAATATGTATATCTTTTCCCCCAAAAAATATTGTTTTATTACTTCATATAAAGATTCAGAAGACCAGACATCAGACTAGCAGTGCATGCTCTTTCATTCCCTTTTTGGCTGAGTCCTTTTCCTTCTCATGCATTTTTAACAGTAACAAAAGTCCTCTTTGCCAGAGGCATTACAATAGGAGGTGCTGGAACAAATTAGTCAATTAAAGAGCAGCACATTACTAGGACCACAGAGTAGAGTCCAGAGTTCTGAAGGAACTTGAGAGCAGAGCTGCTGACCAAAATGTGCATCTCAGATTTACCTACAATACTGGAAGGCAGCAAATAAACTACCTGCCTCTTTAAAAAACATGCTAACAGTGATCCTGGGCTTTTCAGTGATTACAAATAGAATTTTCAAATGCCTAGATTAACATGATAGGACAGGGACAAACAAACATGGCTTCTGTTAATGAAAATTGTCCTTCTCTAATCTACTACAGTTTGAGGGCATCCACAAAATAGAAGATAAAGGAGAAATGGACAAATTCAGACTGGAAATAAGATGTAAATGTTGAACAGGTTGGGTTAATCATTGGAAGAATTTACCAAAGGTTATGGTGGATTCTCCCTCACTGGGAATTTTTATATCAAGATTGCATGTAGGAATTATTTTTTCAAACAACGGATAGTCAACCTGTGGAATTCCTTCCCAGAGGATGTTGTGAAGGCCAAGACTATAACAGGGTTCAAAAAAGAACTAGATAAGTTCATGGAGGATAGGTCCATCAATGGCTGTTAGCCAGGATGGGCAGGGATGGTGTCCCTAGCCTCTCTTTGTCGGGAGCTGGGAATGGGCGACGGGATAAATCACTTGATGATTCCCTGTTCTGTTCATTCCCTCTGGAGCACCTGGCATTGGCCACTGTCAGAAGACAGGACACTGGGCTAGAAGGACTATTGGTCTGACTCGGTGGGGCCGTTCTTCTGTTCTTCTTATGTTCTTATCTCTTTTTTTTAAAGATCTGGTCTAGTTCAAACAGAAATTATGTTGGGGAATCCTACAGCCTGTGTTATGCAGGAGGTCAGATTAGAGGATCCAGTGGTCCCTTTTGGCCTTGGAATCTAGGAATCTGTATAATTTTTTTGTACTTCAAAAAGCCACTTGTGCTGCATGGGTTTAACTGAGGGCAGTATTTGGTCTTGCAGTTGTAGTGAGAAGACAAGGTCAACTAGAAATGGTCAACGTGATTAAGCTAAAGTACAAGACGAGAAAAGTAACTCAACTGAGGAGCAAGTATGTAGAAGCAGCTCAGCTTGGATGCAAACTTAATGCAAACACCTCTTCTAAGAGCTCTGCGGCGCAGCACTCAGGGAATGGGGTGCGGGGAAAGGTTGCCTAGTGTTGCTCATTTAGAAGCAGCAATGGCCAGCTGTAGATGGTGTCTCATTCAGTGCTTTGTGATGGTGGAAATGGCAGCTACAAAATTAGGTCTCTCTGATCATGGTGGGCTAAATGGTGGATCCCTTGGAGTGTTTCGGAGGGTGCTGAAAACTTCCTACTCTGACCTCCTGGTGAAGAATCTTGTTCAGTTAACTATATTGACCAAGGAGAGAGAGAGAACTTGTCATGGCCGTGCACTGGGGTAGGACCGACTAACTGACCAGTAATTAGATACAGAGAGCTGTTAGTGCAGCTTACAAACATTTGTAACTCATTAAAAGGTAAATATTCTTGATTTTGTAGGCAGTTAAACCCTGACCTTTATGCATTTATGTACCTGCTTCATTTTATAGATATCAGCAGACCCACTGCAGTTAATGGTTCCGCTCCTGTGTCAAGTTAAGTGTGGATATGTTTACAGGATCCTGGCCTAAGTTCAATAATATTTCAGTTCTTTTTTTAAATAGAAAAGAAGGAGCTGGATATCAGAAGACGATTTCTACAGGCCTTCTCCAGAAGGGAGCAGTAAAGGCCTAACTGATTCTTATGGGTCCTCTCTTGAGGGGGCCAGAGAAGGCCAGTCCGCAGAACTGATCAGTGCACTCGGTTTGGAGCGACCCCTCTTATCCTCTTCAAAGACTGGGAAGCCCAAGCCATCCCCTGACCAGGAACAAAAGGGCTTCCATGTTGTTCATCGCAGGCAGATCGGTATGTGCATTCCAACCAAGAATGGATCAGTTGGGAAATGGGATGAAAAGTCATCCCAATGAAGAGTTGATGCCCTTTTTTAGCCTCCCTTTCTGCTGTAGGTGCCTATACACTGGGGAGAGCTGGAAGTCAGTTTGTTCTTTCTAGAAACTACCTGGCAAATCCTCATTGTGAAAGAAGTGGTTTACACAACGTTATTCTGATCAGACCAATTCTGAGCAGGTTTAGGTGACACTGTTAATAACAACAGGGCCAGAAGTGGCAGCTATGTTTGGGCTCCCAGTGTTGCTGAGCCCACATTAACAGTGATGGGAAATATTTAGAAAATTTCTCTAGTGTAGAAAAGCCCTAAGGATGCCTTTCTCCTCCATGGCTCAGGTGTGTATTCACTGACACCAATGCAAAGTGCAGACAGAGTTACAATTCTCATTGGGGAGTTTTTACACACTCGTTTTGCACTGGTGTCAATGCAAGGCGCATGGCAATGGAAAATCAGACCATTATCTAACCGATTCAGCTGTGTCTATTAAATATTTTTTATGCGGTTTATTTGCATGCTACTGTGAATTGTTTATTGGCTTTTCTCTGCTTTGTCTGTCGTATTCTTCTGGGTTTCATGGAAATGCCTTGTCCTCCCAAAGGTCTTTCCAATCCATTCCGAGGCCTCCTGAAGCTGGGCAATCTGGAGAGGAGGGGAGCAATGGGCCTCTGGAAAGAGTTCTTCTGTGAGTTATCCCCGCTGGAGTTCCGCCTCTTCCTGGACCACGAAGAGCGGATTTATAGTGAGAATTACTCTCTGCTGCGATGCGAGTCACAGGGGCTGGTTCACAGTGACGGCCGCTTTGAGCTGGTGTTCTCTGGTAAGAAACTGTGCTTACGAGCGCCTTCCCGAGATGAAGCTGAGGACTGGCTAGACAGGATACACGAGGCTCGATGCAAGTGTCGGCCTCAGCAAGAGGAGGAATGGGAGACACTTGAATGTCCAGAAGACGACCTTGAAGGACACACAATTGGAGTGTTGCTCGGTGACTCAGCTGCTTTGCTCCAGTACAGCAATGGAGCTGGAAATGCCTGTGATTGGACGTCTTCTCTTGCACCAGAATTAGATGCCATTAAAGAATCGGTTCTTTATATGGATGTAGATAAAGCTTGGGCTCCTTTTATTTTTTCCTTGTCATTAGAAGCTTTAAAATGCTTTAAAGTAAAAAACAATGAAAAAACATTAAGCAACAGCTATGGAATAGAGACAATCCAAGACATTCTTCCCGACACGAGTCTTGGTGGGCCTGCGTTTTTCAAGGTGATAACCTCTAAAGCCATCTTGAAGCTGCAAGCTGAGAGTGCTGATGCCGCCGCAGCATGGAGGGGGCTTGTTCGTAGAGTATTAACCTCATATCTTGAAACTGCAGAGGAAGCCCTGACACTTGGTGGCAATTTGGATGGGAATTCTCAGGCAATCTTGAAAAACACTGTAAAGGAAAATGGCTTTTTCTTACAATATCTGGTGGCCATCCCCATGGAGAAAGGACTGGACTCCCAGAGCTTCATATGTGCAGGTAGGTACATGTCGGCTTTGATTTGCTCACTTACTTCAGCCTCTGCCGGAAAGGCCAGGACTGTGTTAATGGGGCATCACAGCTGAAAGTCATGGCTACAACCTGTGGGATAAACATGGGCAAATCATGAGGAATAAGTGCATGTTCTAAAAGATCAATATTCCAGTGACAAATAATTTCACTTTAACAGTTTTAAATTACAAGTGTGACAACCTTCTTATGTAAAATATTCATTTAACCACAAACAACAAATACCTTCTAATATACAAGGTCATTTTGATTTAATAGGATAACAATCATTGATTTCTACATAAAGCTGCATTTGCTCTTTCTTTAATATGGTAAGTTGATTAAACTTGAAAAATCCCCTTCAGACTTCTCTGTCACTCCTATAATATTTCCTGTGCCCTACATGTTTTTCAGAACTTTCTTTTAACTCCTGTTTTATATCTTTCCCACTCAGTCTCTAACTGTCTCTGGTGTGTCTATTCATTTCTGAAACTTCGGTTCCTTCTGTCCTAATAATGGGTATTCTGCTCCTGATAGATGGAAGGCGCAGACTGTGTCTTTTGCAATGCCAGCCCAACTTCCTGTCTCTGGCAGGTGGAACAGCCTCTGTTTGAGCTTTGCTTTCCTCTGTCTTCAGTCATTTTATAACCCTTTAAACTGGCCTGATTTGGAATCTAGATTTTCCATCGGGGCTTCTCTTTTCTGTCCGCCACTTTCTCTCTCTCAGGAGCAGCTTGTAGCCCATTTGTACTACCACAGGTGGGAAGAGAAGGACAGAAGTTTAGAGAGAGACCCTGGCTCCCAGCCAACTGTAGCATGAGACTCTGCACATACAGTCCATGACTCTTGCTATTCTTGCAATACACTCTTCTCTCCACCTGCTGAGAGCTGTACACAGCAGCCTGCTCAGTCAGGTTCTGCTTCCATGTTCGCTGACCCTAGTGAGAGTGAGCTGTTCCCCATTTGACACACAAGCCACTTACAGTGGGATGTGACTAGCAAGAAGAAATCCTTACCCAGGGTCTCACCAGAATGAACCCACAGGGGAAAGCGATGTCCAAGAATCCAGTTTATTTGGTTTCCATCTGCTCCTTCTAAGTGTTTCTACATCCCTGGCTGAGCCTGGACATTTTTTTTTATCTAGCCACAGAGGAGACTGTGTGTCCACTTTACTAGCTGGTCACGTCCATGGAAATAAGTCACATTTTTAACAGTAAAAAGAAAAGGAGTACTTGTGGCACCTTAGAGACTAACCAATTTATTTGAGCATAAGCTTTCGTGAGCTACAGCTCACTTCAGCGGATGCAAGACCCTTAATACTGTTTCACCCTCACCTGATCTGGTTCATTCTCCATCAGAATGCTCAAGCCCAACGGCAGGCAGCTACTTGGTTGGATACAAATTGAATGGTTTCTGTTTAATATGTCAGCCTCCATTGATTCCTGCGAAGATAATGCCAGGGCACTCCTGTTAGATTGCTTCTTAGGCCTGTATCGAGAAGGTGTTGGAGGGGGGAGAGGTGACACTGGAGACACCTGACTGGTGGGCCTCTCTCTCCCACACCATCCCCTGCAGGCTGAGGAGCTGGCTGCAAAGGCAAACAGTACGAATTGGGGGCCCACACCTCAAGTAGAGAGGCCCTTGGGAGCCCATGGCCTGTCTGCTTTCCCCCAGAGCTTCCCAGAGAACAGTTTTCTCTCTAAGCAGATTTTTCTATGTCCCTAGCTGGTCATGCCAGACAAAGGCTATGCGTATACTGCACTTTCATCAGTAAAACTTTTGTTGGTCAAGGGTGTGAAAAAAGACACCCCTGACTGACAAAAGTTTTACTGACAAAAGTGCTGGTGTGGAGAGTGCTTTGTTGGTAGGAGATGCTCTCTGTGGACAGCCTGAGACTCTGCCCCGTCTTTCTCTTTCCAGGAAGTAGTCTCACTACAGTAGTGTGCGTGCCTCAGTGGTTGGAGTCAGCCATTTTCCTTCTGGTCTTGCTGCTTGCTATTTGTTTTTATTTATTTTAGTTTTCCACATTTTTGTTTTTTCTGTAACTGCTTTGGTCAGCTGGAAAACTTTGGGGAAAACATCATAGAACTTTGATTTCCTCTCTCCATCTTCTGGACAGGATATACATTACCCACTGTGTGAACTGCCCCACTATAGAGCAGAAAAAAATCTCATCCACTGGGAAGTGCACTCTTCCTTTCGCAGATCAATTGTCACTATTTCTGGATGCTCCCTCTTTAAATCTCCCTCTGCGGGATTTTCCTTTGTTACTTTTTCTGGTTTCATCTTCTCATTTTCTCCTGATCTTTCTTTAGCCCTGAACCACTGTGCTGCCCTGTAATAATTAGAGATGTGCTCTGCAACGTGTGGTTCCATACACAGCCAAACTTCCCAGGGTCTGTGCTGTTTGGACCCATCTTCAGAAGTGAATGGGGGAATGAGTGTTTGTTACTCTCTCACTGTTCAATCTCTCTTCTTTTCAGGTTGCTCCAGACAGATCGGACTCAGTTTTGTGAAACCCAAACTTTGTGCATTCTCTGGCCTCTATTACTGTGACAGCTGCCATCAGGACGACGAGTCTGTGATTCCATCGCGCCTTATCCACAACTGGGACTTGACTAAAAGAGCAGTAAGTCTATGGATGGTCCAGGCAGGGGATACCCAATTCTTTAAACATCCCCCCTGCTCCGCAGAAAGGCTGATATAATCCTGGGAGGTAAAAAACGGGGCAGTAGTGAGTAGAAGCAAAAGGTGGCATTGGTGAGACCAGTACTGGAATATTGTGTGCAGTTTTGGCATCCATGCTTGAAAAAGGATGTTGAAAAATTGAAGAGGGTGCAGAAAAAAACTGCAAAAATAATTTGAGGGCTGGACAAAATGCCTCACAGTACAACACTTAGGGAGCTCCGTCTGTTTAATTGTCAAAAAGATCAGGAGGTGAATTTATTACACTGTGTAAAGTATCTTCACAGGGAGAAAATACCAAGCACTGAAAGGCTCTTCAGTGTAGCATGGAAAGGCAGAACAAGAACCAATGGCGGGAAATTCAAGACAGACAAATTCAAGTTAGAAGTAAGACACATTTTTTAACAGGGAGGGTGATTAACCTTTGGAACAAGCTGCTACAGGAGTGGTGGATTCTCCATCTTTTGGAGTCTTCAGATCAAGACTGGATGACTTTCTGGAAGATGTACTTGAGTCATGATGAAATTCTCTGGCCTGTGTTATGTGGAAGGTGCAACAATCTTATGGTCCCTTCTGGCCTTAAAATCTATGAATCAGCACTTTTGGTGCCCAGTCACTGACTGTTTCTTCCTCCTCTATGGTTTCCTTTTAAACCTCCTTTGCAGATAGGCAGTAATCTAACACCCATTGGAGTAACTGGGAACCCTTTCATAGATTTCAGTGTGCTTTGAATTGAGCCCCTATCAATGCTTGTTTTTTCTATATTTTAGGTTTCTCGACAAGCTTTAAAATTTCTGAATCAAATCCGCATTCAACCTTTAATCAATCTGAAATTGGTGAATGAAAGCCTGTATGCTCATGTGGAGAGGATGAGTCGAATCTGTAAAAGCAGAGAACAGCTGAAACTACTTGGTGATTACCTTATAATGTGTCGCAGTGGGGCCCTGAAGGAGCTGAGCAAACGGTGAGGCCCCTCTCTAAGAATTCCCAGGCATCCTAACCTTATGGCAAGGCAGCGATCAATCCTGAACCCCAAATTGCCAGCACCTTCAGTGCAGATCTTCAGGTTGATCTGCAAAGGACATGAGGTGTTAGATAGTCCATAGCACCTAACGATCCAGCCCTGGGTCCAAGGAGAGGGTCTTTCTAGTTCTGGAGCTCAGTAACTCTCTGGAGGACACTGAACTAAAGGAACTCATGGGAGCTAGAACCTGCTGGGTTTTAATCCTGACTCTACCCCCTGCCTGACTGTGTGATTTGAGCAAGTCACTTATCCTCTCCCTTATTCCCTTATAAAATGGAGATGATACTTACCCACATCATGGGAGTTCGGGAGGATTTTCTAATGCCTTTATAGTCCTTGAAAAGCATGAAGTGCTGGGTAAATGCTAGCCATTGTCCTGCTAGCCACTCTCCGCCTCCCAGCCAGGCCCATTTCATCAAAACAGTGTGTCAGAAATCACCTCCCTTCTTGAACTGAATGAGACAGAAAGCTGTGGGTCCATACATACCTTTAACACCTTGGCTTACCCTGTGCTCCTGCCTTCATTAGATAGGGTCCTGTGCATTGTTCTCTACCATCTTTTGCTTCTTAGTACTCCCCCTGTGGCTGTCCTGGAGATGGGTCCTGCTGTTGCAGGTGCTACTGGGGCCTGCCATATAGGGTTTGTGTCATATGCAAACTCAGCCCCCATCCAAAGCTCTGGGCACCCTTGACCATACATTTAAAAAATGCCTGAATCAAATCCGCAATCAACCTTTACTCAGTCTGAAATGGGTGAACAAAAACCTTTATGCTCACGTGGAGAGGATGAGTTGAATCTGTAGAAGCAGAGAACAGCTGAAACTACTTGGCAGGAGTTGCAAAGTAAAAATGAAACAGAGCAGCACCTTCCCTCCCCTCCCCTCCGCACACCCTGTCTGTTCCCCAGTCCTGAGACCAGTGCAGCTTAGAAGCCCTCTGTGCACTTTCCCGCTAGACAGCAGGCCCACCCTTGGTGTTTGTCACCTCTGGCAATCTGATCACATCTCATTAGAGTTGGCATTTTCCTTAAAGCCCCAGCCCTTGGAATCCTGAGATTACATGAGTATCTCAGCTTTATTGTTTAAAGTTTCTAGCCCACCTGGTGGAGGAGAAAAGCTGGAAAACTTGACCCTGAAACACTTGAACTAGAAGGCAAATTAAAAAGATCCCAAATTATTTTTTTTTAATCTCCTGATTTTTAAACGAAGCTGATGATTTTAAGCAGCCTGAACCATGACTTTGGGATGGTTGTGACTGGCACCACTCCCTCAAGCCTTTGCCAATGCCCACCCAAAGTGATGGGCTTTCCAGTGATCCCAAAGGACAATAGACGGGAGCCATGCTGACTCACTGGGAGCAGACTACTCCAAAGGAAAGGGACCCTCACTGAGTGCTATGCCAATAGCCCTCCTCCCAGTTCTGCCTAGGGGCATCAAGAGCAAGGCCGCTCCTGATCACAGCTATGGCAGGTCGGGAGGTCCCAGGCTGTTGGATATCAGAGAATGGTCATTTCTCACCGGTTAACTGAGTTTCTCCAATTCCCACTCACCCAGAAATCCCCCTGGTTTGTGCTGGGGTCCTTGGGACTGTTGTCCTCTGACTTCTCCTTTTGGAATTTAATGGGAAGTTCTTGTAGCTTTTGTTCTTGTACTCAGCAAGTTTCGAGCAGAGCTCTCTGAGCCAGCTTGCTCTGTGGTAGAGTGGTGCTGGAAGGGCTTTGTGGTTTTTCCCTGTTTCCATCTGCTGTTAGGAGTTGTTATATATCAGTTTCTAGGCCCATGTGTTAAGAGATGTGGGGAAAGAAATCATGATAAGAAAATACCATCCTGAACCAAAGCAATCTCCTGAGAGGAAATAGCTAGGTAAAATTATATAATAAAAGTACTCTCTGACCATCTCTCAAACCGTTTTTAATGTAGAAGTAATGGGAACAAAATCTGTGATCAATAATAGTGAAGGCAGATTTGTAATAGTTTTCTTCAGAGTCAGTGTCATCTGTTTCATGTCCGTCTCGAAGTCTGTTACGGCCCTGGTGAAACATGTCTGACACTTCTTGTTTTGTGTTTGTTTGAAGACTGGGTTATCGGGACTATCTCTTGGAATCACCCCATAAATACAGTGTCGCTGATCTGAGACAGGTAGGAGCTTTGACTTATTTTTTTACTGTGTCACTGGTGAAAATGTATTGGTTTCTCTGCATGGAAAGGAAGCTGAAACTGACAGTTTTTGCTACCTATAAAGGATCAAACAACTCACATTGTACCTGTATTTCCTTTGCTCAGCGTCTCTCTCTCTCACTATGTGACTCTGTGCCTGTAGATAGGGACAGGCATATGGTGGTCAGTTCTGTATATAATATGTAAGGCTAGGATTTAGTCATGCCAATTTTTAGTAAAAGTCATGGACAGGTCACAGGCAATTTTGTACTATAGAAATACCCCTGACTAAAACTTAGGTGCTCTGTGGGAGAGTGGGGTCCTGCGGCTGCTGCGGGGTAGGGGGGCAGCACGGGGCCCCGCTGCTGGGGGCATGGGGGTGCAGCTCGGGGCCCCGCTACTGCTGCTCTGGGGCCGCCCAAGCAGTGGCTGGCCCCAGGGCCACCACAGCTGCTCAGATGGCCCTGGGGTCCGCCGCGCCGGCCGCTGCAGAAGTCAGGGAGGTCCTGGAAAGTCACAGAATCTGTGACTTCTGTGACAGACTCACAGCCTTATTAATATGCACCTAACCCAGAGGTGGACAAACTACGGCCCACAGGCCACGTGCGGCCCACGGGACTGTCATGCCTGAGCTCCTGGCCCGGGAGGCTAGCCCCTGGCCCCTTCCCCTGCTGTCCCCCCTCCCCCGTAGTCACGCTGGCGTGCGGGCAGCACTCTGGATGGCGGCGCTGTGCGCTCATGCAGGGCAGAGTGTCTGGCTCCGGCCGGCCGGGCGGTGCGGTGGCCAGACATGCTGCTCTGAGCGGCATTGTAAGGGGGCCAGGGCCGGGGGGTTGGATAAGGGGCAGGGAGTCCCGGGGGGCAGTCAGGGGATGGGGCGGAGGTTCGGGGGGGTGGGGGCGGTCAGGGGATGGGGAGCAGGGGGCTGTTGGGTAGGGCAGAGGTTCTGGGGGGGGCAGTCAGGGGACGGGGAACAGGGGGGTTAGATGGGGGTGGGGTCCCGGGGGGTTGTTGGGAGCAGGGGTCCTGGGAGGAGGTGGTCAGGGGATAAGGAGCAGGGGGGTTGGATGGGTCGGGAGCTTTTAGGGGGGTGGGAAGTGGAAGGGGGCAGCCTCGGGCCAAAAAGTTTTCCCACCCCTGACCTAACCTGAGCTCTAGTTGCATGTAATGTTGATCCAGGGTTAACCTATAAATTACACAGTCACAGGGTTCACACGCTGCTTGCGGTGCCTCCTGCTGGCCATCCTGGGGATTAGCTCCACCAGCATGCGCACTCCCTCTGGTAGCGTCTTCCCCTGTCTTGTCTTGTCCTGCTACCCCAGTCACTGCTGGACCAACAGCTTCCTCTTCGTGGCTTGGCCCTCCAGCCTGGTCCCAAAAATCCTCCCCTTCCAAGGAATCCAAAGGCCTTCCAGACCCTACTGTCAGGGTGGCATCTCCAACGCCTGTGCCACTATCCAGGGGCTGGTAGGGGAAGCCAGGCCCACCCTCTACACTGGGCTCCAGCCTAGGCACCCTAGAACATGCAGTCATGGCCTATATCTCCTTAGTCCTCTCGGCTCAAACCGTAACACGTTTCTTCCACCACAACTGCAATCAGTGATGGTAGGTGTCTGTGTGAATGTGAGAGGCCCTGCTACAGCCTCTGGGGCTAAGTCACCAGCCGGACCTTCTCATTTCAAAACTGGCCCTTTGCTGTGCCCTGCATCCCAACAGATGCTGGGATTCAACCTCCATTATTTCTATGGTCAAATCTTGGGACTGTAGCAAAAGCACCTAAAAGATGATGCATGCCATGGGACAGACGGCGAGAGAGGGAGTCTGCTTGGTAGCCAGGAACCAAACTAGATAAATCTGTATCGATCTGAGTCAGCAGCTGGAATTGCATCCAGAGCCAAATAAGAGGCAGTACAGCTCTTGGGGTAGTGATGCCTGTGACTCGCACAGCTGCATCTTGCACTAAAAGACAAGCTCCTCAGAGAGCACAGCCGGCATCTCCTCTGGCGACCTGCCTGTTGTCAGAGAAATGGATAGTCACCTTCCCAGGCTCCAATGCTCTGGACTGCTGATGGCACCGGAGGCCAGAGAACCAATCAGGGACCCAAAACTACCCTTAAATGTAACTTCTTGGGCAGAGGGCAAGTGCCTTGTTCTCTGGGCCAAACGCCATCCCTGCCCATACCCTCCAGATGTCTCTCTGCCCACCAGCACCACCTCTGTCTTGTCTCCATTGAGGTTCCCCACATCCAAATCCTTATCCCAGCAAGGTGCTAGGGGTGCAGTTCAGCCAGCGCACTGCTCTGCAGCAGTTAAATCCCACTTCTGCCTCGACTCACAGCTGAAGTGGGACTCCCTCTGCACAGGAGTGCATTTCTCACGGAGAGAGTAAAGACACTGCACCGTGGGAGTACAATGAAAAGGTGTTTTGGAACCCACATATCAGTTGTATGCAGCCCGCGTCACAGTTTCCCCCAGCAGCCTCACATACGTATAGAACAGGAGAGGTGATAGAACGGATCTCTGCACATCCCCAGACCAGAGCAGTCTTGGGAAAAGGAGAGACACATACCAGAGAAAACTCAGACTACGTCTACACTACGGATCTTACAGCGGCACAGCTGGACTGCTACAGCTGTAAGATTTCCTGCGTAGACGCTTTGCCAGCAGGAGAGAGAATTAAACCCCGCCCAACAAGCAACGTTAGCTATATTGGCAGGAGAGCCTCTCCTGCCGACACCATGCTGTCCACACCAGCACTTTTGTCAGTGACATTTATGTCAGTTGGGGGGGGATGTTTTCACACCCCTGGCCAGCACCAGTTTTGCCGACAAAAGTACTAGTGTAGACAAAGCCTTCGTTTGACTCTGCTCCTAGCTGAATTTGCAGGCCTGGCAGTTAGTAAAACACCTTTTCGCTTGCAAATTGAGCAGATGTGCTCTGGACTCCACCAGACCTGGTATGGCTGGAAGCAGTCACAATATTAGTCACTTTCCGAGCGTGGCCATATTTTCAGACAGCACTAACCACCATCAGTGTGTGTGCAGCAGTAGCTCGAGGTTGCACAAAGAAGCTGCACAGCAAGAACCCACACAGACAGACTTCCCCAATGTTGTTTTAAGTTTTCTCTGTTCTGCAGATAGCCGATGGCATATTTGAAGTGTACCTGCAATCTCTGATCCAGTTTGCTTCCCACCATGTCTATAACTGTGACCTCTGTACCCAGCGGGGTTTCATCTGTCAGATGTGTAACCACAGCAGCATCATTTTCCCCTTTGAGTTCGACACAACCACCCGGTGAGTGAAGCTTTCCATTGTAACTTCCTGTCATGGGACGTTTAGCGTTGAAGGCCCAGGGAAGGCCCAGGAAACTCCTGACTGGCTTTGTCAACTCTTCCTCCTGCAAGGGAAGGCTGCAGAATCGATCTGTTCAGAGATTTGTTGAGAAGCAGGTTTTGATGTAGCCTGTCTGTCTATCTTAGGTACTTTTCTGGTCCCCAAAACTGTAGTATCTGAGGGCTTCATAATCTTTAATTGATGTACCCTCACATACCCTTGGGAGGCAGGGCAGGGCTATTATCTCTATTTTACAGGCGGGGAACTGAGACTGAGGCTAAAAAGTTAGGTCAACCGAGCTACGTCACTCATGGGTGTGAAAAATCCATACCCGAGTGGCATAGTTAAGCCGACCTAACCCCAGGTGTAGACAGCATTAGGCTGATGAAAGAATTCTTTCATTGACCTAGTTACTGCCTCTCAGGGACGTGGAGTAACTATGGCAGTGGGAAAACCCTTTCTGTTGGCACAGGTCATGTTTACACTGTAGCCTTTCAAGTGTAGACAAGCCCCAAAGGACTCACCCAAGGAGGCTGTGGTGGAGCAGGGACGTGAACCCAGGTCACCTAAGTCCTAGGCTAGTCCCTGAAGTACTGGGCCATCCTGTCCTCTCCTGGGTGTGTTGGGAAAGCAGATGGTGACTAGACAGCTGCCTGTTGCCTGTGCTGAGCACACAGGCCTAGTGTGGGCTCCTGAGGCAACACCTAGGCCCCTAAACAAGTGGTGTGGCTCTCAAAAGTGCTGAGCACTCAGCAGCTCCCGTTGGCTTCAGTGAGTCCAGAGGTTATTTGACTCAAACAGTGTCCTTCAGAAAAGGGCAGTGCCGCCCTAGGGAAGCTAATAGAAATGGTGGGAGGGAGAATCAGGATGGTTGAGAGAGAATTTCCAGAGAGAGTTGCAAAATAAATGTGCTAACTCTGTCAGCAGCATTGAAACCTGCAAGAGACTCCGTGAACGGAGCTCCAGGGTGCACAGGGAGCTATAAAGGAGTCAGTGCCCTAAATTCCCAGACAGGGAGTTCAATCCTGCAAGGTGCTGTGCAGGGCTCTGGCCCTGATCCACTTAAGCACATGCTTAAATTTAAGCGTGAGTTATTCCATTGGTGCACTTTTGAGGGTTACAAATGGGCTCAAAAATAATACTGCAAAGATTGGAATGTCTTTGTATAAATTGGTGGGACACCCTCGCCAGGGACACTATGTTCAGTTCCGGTCACCCAATTCTATAGTTAGAACCAGTGATAGCAGGAATAGGAGCTCAGAGACAGGGGATTCAAGGCCCAGAGAGATTTCCAAATGGTGAGTGTGAAAAGACTGGTGGTCTAGTAAACAGACAAAGAAAATAGTGGTCTGGAAATCATAGAATATCAGATTGGAAGGGACCTCAGGAGGTCATCTAGTCCAACCCTCCACTCAAAGCAGGACCAATCCCCAATTTTTTTTGCCCCAGATCCCTAAATGGCCTCCTCAAGGATTGAACTCACAACCCTGGGTTTAGCAGGCCAATGCTCAAACCACTGAGCTATCCCTCCGTGCGAAGAGAGAGCAAAATGGTTGAGAGCAGAGGTGGCTGAGGGGACAAAATCCTGACTGGAGCCGAGACGGGAGACAGCATACTCCTATTTACTCTTTCCTACAACAAAGGAAGCATTTGTTTACACTGTGCGTAACTAACCCGTGGGACTCAGTGCCACTGGATATCACCTGAGCAGGTTTCGGAAAAGGATACACTTACATTAACAGTGCATGTATGCAGCTCTGTTAGCTAGCATTTCATGTTTATTAAAGTATACCTACCCTCCTTCGAGGCCTGATCCAACCACTAACTATCCAGGACCAGAGGGAGAGGTTTTCCTCCACGGGCAGGTTATTCTGTAATTGTCCAGTGCAGGGTTTCTTGTGCCTTCCTCCTAAGCAGCTGGGGCAGGTGGCTTTTGGAGATGGGACACTAGTCCGGCCGTTGATACGCTCTGGCAATTCATGTACTACTATACCAAGCCTAGTAGCCAGTCCAGAAGCTCTACAAGAGATTTGTGGGACCATGTGGGCCTAACACATCAGGACTAAGGAGTATTTCCGGTCTGGATGTGCTTAGCAGAATGGCTTGTGATTTCTGCCCCTTCAGCCTAGGGCAGGGATTGCTCCACATTCAGTATCTAACATGAGAGCCCCAGCTGACTTCCCACCCCCCCCATATCTTCTGACTAAGCCAGACCCACAACCAGAACATGTTGGCCCCAGGTGTCCAGGAGGAGGTGCGCCACCCTGCCAGCCCTGGGGTGAGAGCGGCACATCCTGTTGACTGTGATCTAAGACTGTTAACCTCATCCCATTGAAGCAGGCTGCTGTTGCTCTTTGCCACGTGTAACAGCTGGCTGCTGGGGTCATGTTGTATATGATTCACTGCAGGATATGTCCGAAATGCCTCCTAACAATGTGTGAGCAACATTGTCATTTTCACATGAGCGGCAGACATTTCCTGAAACCATTCTCCTGGCAGGTGGAGGGTGCAGTCATTTCCTTTTGGCAACAACTCATTCACAAACACTCTGGATGAAATTCCAGCCCCACTGGGTATTTCTACACTGCAATTAAACACCCACGGCTAGCCCACACCAACTGACTTGGGCTTGTGGGGCTCGGGCTGTAGGGCTGTAAGATTGCTGTGTGGATGTTCGGGCTCGGTCTGGAGCCTGGGCTCTGGGACCCCATGGGGTGGGGGTGGTTGAAAAGTGGCATATTGGCCACGCAAACAGTGTAAATCTGCACTGCGGGCAATGGGCTGTGGGGCTACAAAATTGCACAGCACTCGTGCAACTTCTCAGCAGGTGCCTGCTGTATCGGGGAGCTTTCATCCTTTAGTAATGGGATTCCACAATCCACTGTACTATATTTAAAGGTCCAATTCTTGTGAATTACGCAGGTGTGAATCCATAGAAGCCAGTGGAATTACTCTGGATGTACACCAGCGTGATCCAGAGCAGAATTTTGCCCTAGCTCTTTCAGAGAAGAACAGTGCTGTGTGTTTTTGTGGCTTCCCCACTTTGTTAACATCAGTGCAAACGCTGTTTTTCTCCACTTCCTTTGGATTTACCCTCTGCTCTCAACACCTGGGCCGCCTGTTGTTTCTTTGGTGTGTGGAACTTGCGTCATGTGTCTATTGTGTACCGAGCAGCCCCAGATTTACAGCATCAGAGTGCTCGTCTCAAGTATATCTGTTGTGTGTGAGACGTTTGCATTTCACCAGAATTGGTGTCATTTAAATCTAGCTTGGGTTGCCTGAGTTTGCTCTTTCAGCAAGCAAGATTTGGACATGTAAGTGGATTAGATGCGGGAAAACAAGCAATGCAGCACTTCCTGTAGCACCTGCAGTTCCTGAACTTTCCCTCACTCTGCCCAGCATAACCAGTTAACCAGACTTTACTACAGAGCCTGTTCTGAATAGCTTGATGCAATGTGTAATTTGCTGCTCTTTACATTTCATGCTCATTGCAGGCTCTGCCTCAGAAGAGGGATGCCTCCCGGGAGTATTCGTGCCTATGCAATGAGCCTTCCACGATCACCGCCTAGCTAATCTGGCTTCCGCCATCCCCGCAGCTTAACGAAATCAAAACCGAGTTTGTGTTTTCTGCTCAGTCACAGAAATCAGAAGGCTTTTCCTTCCCAAGGCATCCCCTTCTGCCCATCTCAAGGGTGCCTGCAGACGCTTCTAGTGTCTCCTCCCTAGCAATGTCTGCCTCTAGCTGTCTGGCAGCACTTCCTGCTCTGTCAGATATGAGCACGGTCTGGTCCCACAATGGGGCAAGGAGGATGTTGGGGGAGGTCATGGCTGGGCCCTTGATGCAGGGAGTAGAGGCAGAGTCTTTGTTCTTATAGTCATTCTGAAATTGCTGGGTGCCATGGCCTGTGCTGACTTGCATTTTAAAATGCACCTTTTCTCGTCGCACAGCAACATCATTAGCTAGTTACAATCGCCCCCCCACCTCCCCCCCCACCAAGATTTTAGCAATTCAACCTTCAATATTTTCATTTTATATTCCACTTCTTAAGAGCTTTTTTCTGCTGTGACACTTAGGGGCATGCAAAACCCTCTTCTTTCGTAGTGTTTCCCCTAATGCTCTTTTATCTGGAAACAGTAAATAATGTTCCAACAGCTGACTGCAGTCAGCTGACCCTGAACTGACATGGGGGCACAAGGCTCTCCTCTGGCTTTTCCAGCTGTACTTGGTGGTTGATGGAGGTAAATTGTCTCCATTTCTTTGACTGATTTTTGCTGCTGGCTGGCTGAGTTAGTTTATTTGTATGTTAATATTTATGCTGCTGGCTGGTGATGGATAGATCGAATCATTGTCAGAGCATTTGTATGGATAGGGGTGGGAGTTATGTTGAATCTGAAGAAATAGAAATAAACTCTCAAGTTACACTCTCGCGATGTGGGGAATCTGTATTCTCAGCCCTAGTCCCAGTGATCGAGGTGGTGATGATGATGATGATGAGATGATTTTGCTTTTGCTTTTCTTGTAGATGCAGAGATTGTAAAACTGTCTTCCACAGGTGCTGCCAAGACAGCATGAAATCTTGCCCCCGCTGTGAACGCCGGCAGAAATACCAGCAACAATTGCAAGCGGATGTCCTCATGGAACCAAATATGTAGTGAGCAGCTTCTCACAGGTGGACTCTACACAGGCCTTTGCTCATCTGCAAACTTGTGACCTGGACACTGTGCAAAGGAAGGGAAAAGGGAGTGCATGCCAAGTGCCATTCAGTCCTAGAAAATACATTCCTACCACTGGTTGGAGCAGCTCCTGCGTGCAGATGTTCACCAGGGTAGGAATAGCCTAAACTGTACAGTGCTGTGAGGATGCCTAGGACAGGTGCATCTCCTCATGTACAAGCAGAGGATACTGTTCCTGTGGGTGCTGAAAAGAGAGCCAATGAAGTAAAAGCCTGCTGGAAAAGATCAGTGACTCGCAAAGTAATGGTGCTTTTATTCACACTACCTGGTGCTGCTTATTTTTTGCTGAATGTCCCTCCCTGCGAAAGAAGTGTGTTCCATTTACTGAGCTCCACTGGTTCCCATCTTAGAGGAGATACTACTTGGGATGGAAATCTGATAGATTTCCTGTGTGTAAATCTACAAGGTTTGCAGTGGAATGCCTGTAACAGAAGTATGTTAAAGGTATAGTTTTTTAGGATATTCGCAATACTGGAAACCAGAATTTTTCATATGTGACTTTGCACAGGAACTGCATCTCACCTGCTTGGGAAATAAACATAGCAGCTACCTGCAGCCAAACTGCAGGGGAACTTTTCAAGAAAAACAAAAACAAAACCTGAAGCTGACATGAAGCTCTTGTGCCTTTAACACTTTGTCCACAGTGGCTGCTTGGTCCTGCTGTTTTTGTGCCATGTGCCAAATGGCTGGGGTATACTGTGTAAGACGAGATGTCCAGAAGTCCCCCTGTGAGAGGAAAGACCATTCTTCTCTTCTGCAGAGAAACCTTGGGCTCTTCCACATCTAGCATCCACCAAGAAAAGAGGCTTTTTAAATAGCAAAACAAAAAACCCAGATCCTCCTGGGCTGCTACTTTTTATTTCTTGGCCAATAATGAGGCTGCTACTAGATTTTATTTTCCTTTCCCTCTGATATGGAGATTATTAGAGTCTATCTAATAGGGAATATGTCCTTTGTGAAGGTTGCTCCTCTTGCTAGTGGATTATGGAAAAAGCTTTAGACTGGTCTGGAATCCAGTTTCTACATTCTCAGTGGAAACACCTGCACAGTGAAGAAATAAATTGGCCTACAGCATGGTATTATGTTAATCAGGGTAGAGCCTTACCTTTGTTTTAATTACAAAACAGGCCACACTTTTCTTAAGGGCTTCCTTGGTGGTTAGCTGACTTTGTCGGTACAGGCAAGTGGAAATGAAATTGTGTGTTGGAGTTTGTGCCAGAAGAGCTTTGCATTTGTCACCCATTTTTCCCTTAATGGCTGAGCAGTGATCCTGGATCCAGCTTGTCTCTTTCCCACCCCCCACTCCCCTGTGCATCCAGTACTGTAACTGCAGCTGGTCAAAGGGGGTGCAGACCTGGAAACACGTGTTCTACAACTCCCACTGGGTTTCTTACAGCCCTGCTGGGAGAGGGAGGGGGAGGCTCTGACTGATTGGCTGCTCTACTGCAGAAGGCGGGGCGGTGGGAAAAGCAGCCAATCAGAACTGCTGCGGGAAGCAGACCGCGCTCCCTCCCCCTCTCCTCTCAAGGACTGAAGCCATTCTCACATGAGGGGAGCAGGGAGCCGGGCAGCTCTGCTTCCCCCTCCCATCCATTGAGCAGCAGGATGGCTCCTACCCCCACCCCCCAGAACACCAGGCCTGGGGAGGGGAACCGCTGCAGCCCCCCAGGCCTGGGAGAAGCAGCAGTTGTGACATTGCCGTCACTCAGAGAGCAGCCCCTGCTCAGATTCGCTCGCGCTAAGCGGCTGGGCTTCCTCCTCCCCCCGTCCCTGTCCCCACAGGCACTCACTCTCCAGATGCCCCATCTCGGTGCCGCCTCTGACACAGATCCCTCCTGCTCTGGCCGCTGGCTAAGTCATGGAGTTGCTTCTCCAGGAGCTGCCCTTTGCCCCTGCTGAACCCCCGACATCTGTCAGCTGGATCACCGTAACGTTCTCCGTCTTGTGCCACTGCTCGGCTGCCTCCCCGGGTGCCCAAACCCCGCTGCTGCTGAGCTCCGGCTCGCGCCACGTCATTCCCCCACTGGCTGCCGGTCTCCTCTGACATCACTCTCAAGCCCCTTGTCCTCAGCTGCAAGGCTCCTGCGTAGTCCCACTGTCCATCTCTCTGCTGCCATTTCTCCCTCTCATTTCCTCCCCCATTCTCGTCTTACAGCTCCCTTTGTCTCCTTCCCCTGTAGCATTGTGCCCTATGTCCCATTGCTCTCTGCCTCGTCCCCCAAGCATCCTTCATCTCCTCCTCGAGTCTGTCTGAACTGGTAACTCCCACAGCCCTCCGTTTCCTGAACTGTTGCTCCATGCCTTGCCATGGGCTTGTCTGTGTCTTCTAACTCAGAGTGTGAACCTTCTAGGGCAGGAGTCTGGGCTTATCTCTGTGTGCGAATTGACTGCACGGTGCACACACGTGTTTTATAATAGCCCATGTCTCTCATACCTTCCAGTCCCCTCTTTCTTGCACTCTTGAGGGTTGTTCATTCCATGGGCAGAGTCCCCCGTGGGACCAGGCTGCTCAGCAGCACACCCTAAACTCGACAGCAGTGTCAGCGCCACAGACTAGCCTTAATCCTAGACCTCACCCCCACCCCAGCACAGCAGGTGGTCATCAGTGACACGGCATTCATTGCTGATGGAGGAGGTTGTGTCCGTTTGAACCGACAAGTGAGAGATCTGTGAAGTGCTCCATTGCACCCCGGCCTGGTCCACGTGCAGCTCCCTGGCTTCCCAGGGATTTCATTGCTGCCAATAGCCTTCCATTTGACTTGTCACTCGCTAGGATTCAATGCGGGGTTCCCACTGAAAACTGGACATGTACAATCCCAAAGTAGCATCTGCCGTGCCGACATCTGCGCCTGTCCCACAGTAATGTCATGTCCCTAGGAGCTGCACCCCGCTCATTCCTCTGCCAGTGGGAGCTTCCCAGCCAGCAAGGTTTCATACACGCTGGTAAAATAAGTTGTCCTGAATGCCAGCCCTTTCTGCCCAAACCTTGCTGTGGAAGCAGCATTTACAGGGGCTGCAGCCATGCCATGTGGGCTGTGAGCCAGCGTACCCTCACGGCTGCGCAGGTTGGAGGGGCTCAGTGCGGCAGGGAGGGGTCTGTGGTTATTCAGCAGGCAGAACTTTTCCTTCTGCTCCGTGGTGCAGCATGGGCAAGACGGGAAATGGAGCACTAAGCTACTTGCTTTCATTAAGGATCCCATGGCACTGTCTGTAAGAATAGACTCATTAACCATCATACCTTGGCAAAATGCCAGCGAAGGTCATCGTATTCTGCCTAGCGACGTGTCTGGGTGCTTTGGGTTGGATACAGCATCCTCTGGTACTGCCTGTCCTGAGCCCTGCTGGGTAAGGGTGTCCCCCTGCTAGGCAGACAGGATTGTTCCCTATGGTACCTTAGCTGGGGGCTCATCCAGTGTGATTGTTACCATTTAAAAATCTAGTGAATTCTCAGTGGGAGGTCAGCTGGGGCCTGGTCTATTTCCTGGGTTCGGGGGGGGGGAAGCCAGCAGGGGGAACTGTGCCATGAGAAAGGCAAGGCTGGATGGCTGGGAGGAGGCATGGCAGATGGGTTGGAGATGCCCCCTTTCCACCAGGTGCCAGACCTCCCCACTCCCAGGCTAAAAAGCAGCAAGGGACAGGGGTGCCCAGCAGCGGAGTTTCTAGCAAGGAGCCAGGCGACTGCGTGCAGACAGGCCGGCCAGCACGCAGAGATGGGCATGGGGCATGAAGCGCTGCCCGGCAGTAAGGAGGCTCTCTCCATAACATCTCACTGGAGGTGGGTGGTGGCGGCGTGGGGCTCTGCCGATCAGGTGAACGGGTTTGACTGGTCTCAGTTTGGGTGTGGTCATCACTGTGTATTTGAGTTACTCGGGGGAATGCACAGGGCTGTTTATTGGCTGGGCATTTTATTAAAGCTCTTGTGAGTCTAAATAATAAATCAGACCTGCAGGGGAGCAGGCAAGGGGCAGAGTCAAGACAGAGCTCCTCCTTATTACCTCAATGCACCCAGTTTAGTGTCGCAGGAGCCACTCCCCCAATGGAGGTTATTCCTCACCCTAAGCTTTCACTGTTGGGACATTTCCAAATATTCAGCTTAATTGCATCATGCTATTCCCCTTACGAGCCCTCGTTCCACCCTGAGCAGTGCGTCTCCTGGGCGTTTATATCTTCGGTGCTGGAGACGGCAGCATGTTCCTTGTTCACCCAAATTGTGTGTGTGGGCTCTTGTAGTTACTCAGCCCCCTGGTCCTTGTTTCTGACTCTTTGCAGAGCACCCTTCAACTGGTCAAGATCTGGCATAGCTGGTTTGCAGAGCCCCCTGTGCCCAGGGGCTCCGTGATGGGGCTGCTAGTCCGTGACCTCAAGGGAAGCCCTTGAGACATGGGACAGGTGGTGCTAGCATTAGGCTCCATGCAGACAAGTGCTATGCAGAACTATGAGGCTATTGAGTAAGGGAATCTACTGGCCTTGGGGGCTGAGCCATGACTTGTTCCATGGTGAGCTAGTCCTGACCCCTCCCTTGGGGGAGTCTGCCCTGCTCCCAGGGCTCTTTAGGGTTTTCAGCTAATGTGGGTGATTTCCCCACTCATGTTACCTACTGAGACAAGAAGCGCTAAACATCTGGTACCATTTTTCCAGCCATTACTGCAACAGAGCCCTATCCTGTGAAATGTTCACAAGCGGAAGCTCTAGAAAGTGTCCCTTTTTGGAACCGTGCTGCATTGGCTGGTGGGGGTTTCGTATTTAGTGGCTCTCTTCCATGTCTAACTGCTGCAGCTGCTTGGCCGTTCCCCAGAGCCAGGGGGAAGCCCAAACGCCATAGGGATCAGATGCATTCCAGGATGGTTAGATGCTTAGTCACAATTGTGACAAAGTGGGACTGTTCTTAATGGTTCCTCTGCATAGTGTGGGGGTGCCTCAGTTTCCCCTATGCAGTTCTTAAGTATCTAGAGGGTGGGATAAGAGTGTATGATCACTGCAGAGCCCTAGAAGGCAGGTGTGTGCAGGGGTCTGGACACAGAGAATGGCCAAACCCTGTTTCCTGGCAACTGAGGGCCTGGGCCCTTCCCCCCTGCAAGGTGAGAGCTAAAGGGTTGGAGAACAAAGGAGTCAGGTGACCTCCTGGCCCTGGGAAAGGGACAAAGCTCAGAGGAGGAGGGGCTGGAGGGAGTTTCAAAGTTTGGGGCTGGCTGGGACATGGAGTGAAGTGGGGTTGTCTGGCTCACTGCCCCCCAAAATGGACCCAGCTGAGGGGTCCGGTTCTCTGCACCTACAAGCTCCGTGTTAGACCATGTTCCTGTCGTCTAATAAACCTTCTGTTTTACTGGCTGGCTGAGAGTCACGTCTGACTGCGGAGTTGGGGGGCAGGACCCTCTGGCTTCCCCAAGACCCCGCCTGGGCGGACTCGCTGGGGGAAACGCACGGAGGGGCAGGGGATGCTGAATGCTCCGAGGTCAGACCCAGGAAGGTGGAAGCTGTGTGAGCTGTGTGTCCTGAAGACAGGCTGCTCACAGAAAGGAGACTTCCCCAGAGTCCTGCCTGGCTTCATGGGGAGCAGTTCCCGAGCATCGCCCGGGGACTCCGTGACAACTGGTGGCAGCGGTGGGATGTACTGCACCCCGTGGATGGTGCTTCCTGCAGTAAGTGACTGGGGAGCAGTAAAACGAAGGGGGATTGATGAGGACCAGGCGTGCTGAAGATTCAGAGAGAGACTGTTTCAGGGAGCGGTTAACCCCTGGGAGTGTGACCAGCGAGAAGGACTGTGCAGTAATGGGGTGCCCCTGGGGACTGCGATGAGCAGTCTCAGCAGCGGAGAAGCCTGCGGCTTGGCCCTGGGAGAGAGAAGGACTTTTGCAGTAACAGGGTCCCCCGGGGGATTGCAGTGAGCGGTCCAACAGGCGGAGGAGTCTGCAGCTCGACCCTGGCAAAGAGGTGGTGACCTCGAGAAGGGCTGGCACACTAGGGGTTCTCCCTGGAAACCGTGGGGAGCTGAGAGCACACAGGCCTGTGAGTCCACAACAACTCGGGAAGAGCGGAGTGATGGCCTGTCACCGTCTCCTTAAGAAGGGCATTGTAACCCTGGCAGAAAGAGAGGGTTGAGCATTGGAAAGTTCACCAAAGCACAGTTCATCGTGCAGCTGGAGGAGGATGACCGCTCTAAGGAACAGATTCCTGACCCCAAATCGGGCTATGGCAGGATCTGGGAGCAGCTGGAGTGGGAGCCAGACATCCCCAAGACTCCTGTCCCCGACCAGACGGGGGTCTTCACGATCGGGTTCCCCATCCGGGAATCGGAGACGAACGGGATTGGAGCTGAGTCCGAGAGAGCAAGAGGACTGAGAGAGACAGCGAGAGCCTGAGAAAGAGCTGCAGAAGCAGCAGCAACATGAACTGGGGGTGGTGGAGCGGAGAGGCCTAGGGGACCTCCCAGGGGTGAGTGGGGATAGACCCCGGGGGGCCAGTTCCGCAGGGAACTTCAAGACTAAATTGCTGCCCCTGGTTAAGGGGGGGGGGGATGTGGATGCCCACCTCACTGCCTTTAAGCAGGCTGGAGATTTGAACCAGGGGGACCCTGCAGAAAAGCCCCGGTGTCTAGCTCCCTTGCTGGGTCCCAAGGCCACAGACTCCGTCAGCCAGATGGGTGGGGAGGTGGACAGGCTCCCACTCCTGGTCCCAGCCTATATGTCTGTGTGGAGTTTCCTGGGCTCAGGCCCCTCAGACCCCCAGTGGGAGCAGAAGGTGATGGTCAATGGGGAGACATTCCTGGGGTGGCGAGATCCTGGGACAGAGAGAACTGATGTCAGGCCCTGGGTGGTGCAGCCTCAGATGCTGAGGGGCTGGGTGAGGGTCCCAGGGATGAAGCCCCTCGCCCTGCCTGTGGCCCAGATCCCTGTGCAGACCCAGGAGGGGTGGGGCTGGCTGGTCGTTGGGGTTCTCCAGGATATCAGCTGTGAGACCCTGTTGTGGGGTGACTGTGTCTTTTTGGGACAGGATCCAGGCCCTGCTCCTGTAATGGCCAAGGGTTTGAATTTGAATCCAAGGAACCAATCGGCGGAGAGGGAAATGGTCAGTGAAAATGCAGATGACCTGGCTGGCAGCAGGGAGGAGCTACTAGGCTTAGGCTACCTGCCTGCCTGTAACCAGACCCCTGGGGCTGGGTGGGACAGAGAGATGCACCCCACCCCCCTTGCACACTGGAGAGGAGGCTCACACTGGCTCTGATGCTGTGAGGAAAGCAGCGAGCTCACTGCCTGCCCCCTCTGGGACAGCAAGGGCAGCGCTGAGCACAGTGGGAGCTGAGACCCCAGCTGAGTGCAGGGAGACACAGGCAGGGCAGGGGATCTGTTGGGAGTGGCAAGGTGCTTGGTAAGGAAAGTCTGGATGAGCCTAAAGAAAAGGAGTACTTGTGGCACCTTAGAGACTAACCAGTTTATTTGAGCATGAGCTTTCGTGAGCTACAGCTCACTTCATCGGATGCATAGATGAAGTGAGCTGTAGCTCACAAAAGCTGATGCTCAAATAAACTGGTTAGTCTCTAAGGTGCCACAAGTACTCCTTTTCTTTTTACGAATACAGACTAACACGGCTGTTACTCTGAAACCTGGATGAGCCTAGGCAGCCTTGTGAGCTGATGGCTGTGTCTAGTCAGCAGGGTGGGAAGGCGAGGAGAGTGGAAGATGAGTGTCCCTGGACCTTACCTGTTAGCTGGGTGGAGAAGTGGGACAGTGAAGGAAACGTGCCTGTGTCTGTCAGGGGTATTGACTTGCCTATGGAGGGAGCTACCCTGATCTCCAAGCAGATGTCTGTGACCAGCCTTGTGTGCTGGGACCAGGGGAAAGAGATCCCAAGCTGTGTGTCTGGGAAAGGAGAAAGTGTGTCCAGCTCTTCTTTGTCTGTGGAGCAGACAGAAGGGGCCTTTCAGCCTGTGATAGTTGAGGGCAGTGCAGTTGTCTCAGAGCTGGTTCTGGATTCAGCTAAAGCCCAGGAAGGGAAGGGTCCTAAGTTTGTGACTGCTCCAGAGAATGGCCCTGTAACTCGGTCGCATCCAGTTAGTGTCTGTGTAAAATCCCAGAGACCAGACAATTCTGGTGCTTGTATTTTGCCTGTTGCTAATGTATTGTTGGGAAAGGGTGGAGCAACTCTGTCTAATCAGGGTGAGATCCCAGCCAGGGCACAAGGAGAGCATGAAGGTGATGTGATTGTGTTACCTACTGAGGGTGTGGAAACCTGTCGCAAGAAGGAAAAGATTCCTGAACTTGTGTGTGGCAAAGGGAAGGAGAATGCTTCTGACCTTTTATCTAGGAAGTCTGTAAGTTTGCCTGAAAGGGGATTGTGTAGGAATCCGCCTGATGGGCCAGAGGTAATTCTGGATGTAAGGGAGACCCAGAAAGAGTCTGTTGTTGTTCAGGAAAGTGTTCCTCTAGAGCAAGCCCTAGGTAAAGAGGGTAAGAGGGCAGAATTTCTGTGAGGGGTGAATTGTTGCATAGAAAAGCCCTAGGGAAAGGAATCCTCATGGAGTCTTTGCAAGCAGTTTACTGCCACTGAAGGGTGTGAAAGTGATTTAATCAAGAAAGTTTCAGTTCCTAACAGCCAGAAATTTTCTGTTGTGAATGGATCCAATAACTTTCCTGTTGAAAGATCCAGTGTGGATAGCTTTTGAGAAGGTCTCAGATGAAGTGAAAGCTGTTAAGAAAGTTAAACAGTCCTATAACCAAGTGGCTGTGTTGGGCCAGCTTGTTGGGGAGAAGACCCAATCCCAGTTTGACCCCCTGGGGTTTTCGGGTGGCCAAAGGGCACGGGCCACATAAACCTTCCCACATGCAGCCTGCGAGTTCTATCGACCACCCCCGACCTAGGGGAGGGCGTGAAACTGGAAGGGCCTGGTATAACTCTTACCAAGGGATGGGAGAGATGCTGGGGCATCCATGGGAATGTTGGTGGCTTCGAACTTCCCCAGGTCACTGGCTAAAGTGATCCCGCTCAGTTCGATCTCGAAGGGGGGAGAGATGTAACAAAGTGGGACTGTTCTTAATGGTTCCTCTGAATAGTGTGGGGGTGCCTCAGTTTCCCCTATGCAGTTCTTAAGTATCTAGGGGGTGGGGTAAGGGTGTATGATCCTTGCAGAGCCCTAGAGGGCAGGTGTGTGCAGGGGTCTGGACACAGAGAATGGCCGACACCCTGTTTCCTGGCCACTGATGGCCTGGCCCTTCCCCCCTGCAAGGTGAGAGCTAAAGGGTTGGAGAACAAAGGAATCAGGTGCCCTCCTGGCCCGGGAAAGGGACAAAGCCCAGAGGAGGAGGGGCTGGAGGGAGTTGCAGTTTGGGGCTGGCTGGGACATGGAGTGAAGTGCAGATGGGGTTGTCTGGCTCACTGCCCCCCAAAATGGACCCAGCTGAGGGGTCCCGTTCTCTGCACCTACAAGCTCTGTTTTAGACCACGTTCCTGTCATCTAATAAACCTCTGTTTTACTGGCTGGCTGAGAGTCACATCTGACTGTGGATTTGGGGTGCAGGACCCTCTGGCTTCCCCAGGAGCCTGCCTGAGCGGACTCACTGGGGGAAGCGCACGGAGGGGCAGAGGATGCTGAATGCTCCGAGGTCAGACCCAGGAAGGTGGAAGCTGTGTGAGCTGTGTGTCCTGAAGACAGGCTGCTCACAGAAAGGAGACTTCCCCAGAGTCCTGCCTGGCTTCATGGGGAGCAGTTCCAGAGCATCGCCCAGGGACTCCGTGACAACAACACGCTGGAGTTTTCTGTTACTTTCTCTGCTGGGTCATGAGCTGTGACCCTAGTTCTTATAGGAGCTGTTTTAACCTCTGGGCTTCTCAACATTCTGCTGTATGGGAAGTCTCTCTTCAGAGCCCCAAGCCCCCATCAGCTTTAGCTCAGCAAACTAGAGCTTCCTCTTTCATTTTTCAAGTGTGATCATGCCGCTTCCCATCTGTAAATAGCAGGGCAGCTTCCAGCTGCAGCGGGCAGGTTTCAGTCTCCTACCGCCACTTCCCTGTACCTGTGATGAGAACCAAATTCTCTTCTGGTCCAAGATGCACAGAACAAAGACCGGTTTCAGATTAACAGCCGTGTTAGTCTGTATTCGCAAAAAGAAAAGGAGTACTTGTGGCACCTTAGAGACTAACCAATTTATTTGAGCATAAGCTTTCGTGAGCTACAGCTCACTTCATCGGATGCATACTGTGGAAAGTGTAGAAGATGTTTTTATACACATAAAGCATGAAAAAATACCTCCCCCCACCCCACTCTCCTGCTGGTAATAGCTTATCTAAAGTGATCACTCTCCTTACAATGTGTATGATAATCAAGTTGGGCCATTTCCAGCACAAATCCAGGTTTTCTCTCTCCCCACCTCCCCACACACACAAACGCATTTCTCCAACGCATTATTAAGGATCTACAACCTATCCTGAAGGACGACCCAGCACTCTCACAAATCTTGGGAGACAGGCCAGTCCTTGCCTACAGACAGCCCCCCGACCTGAAGCAAATACTCACCAGCAACCGCATACCACACAACAGAACCACTAACCCAGGAACCTATCCTTGCAACAAAGCCTGTTGCCAACTGTATCTATTCAGGGGACACCATCACAGGGCCTAATAACATCAGCCACGCTATCAGAGGCTCGTTCACCTGCACATCCACCAATGTGATATATGCCATCATGTGTCAGCAGTGCCCCTCTGCCATGTACATTGGTCAAACTGGACAGTCTCTACGTAAAAGAATAAATGGACACAAATCAGATGTCAAGAATTATAACATTCATAAACCAGTCAGAGAACACTTCAATCTCTCTGGTCACGCGATTACAGACATGAAAGTTGCGATATTACAACAGAAAAACTTCAAATCCAGACTCCAGCGAGAGACTGTTGAATTGGAATTCATTTGCAAATTGGATACAATTAACTTAGGTTTGAATAGAGACTGGGAGTGGCTAAGTCATTATGCGAGGTAACCTATTTCCCCTTGTTTTTTCCTACCCCCTCCCCCCCAGACGTTCTTGTTAAACCCTGGATTTGTGCTGGAAATGGCCCACCTTGATTATCATACACATTGTAAGGAGAGTGATCACTTTAGATAAGCTATTACCAGCAGGAGAGTGGGGTGGGGGGAGGTATTTTTTCATGCTTTGTGAGTATAAAAAGATCTTCTACACTTTCCACAGTATGCATCCGATGAAGTGAGCTGTAGCTCACGAAAGCTTATGCTCAAATAAATTGGTTAGTCTCTAAGGTGCCACAAGTACTCCTTTTCTTTTTGAGAACAAAGACCAGAATGGCCGTCCTGTGGGTGCGAGGAGCAACAACTGCACCTGACTCTGACTGGACTGAAGAGTGACTCCATGTTTGCGCTTTCTCTTACCAGGCTGGTTTTGACCCTCTGTGATGGGACCCCCAGGGTACATCCTGGAACTATGGGACAGCTGTGCTCCCCCTTAACTCTCCAGCCTGAGCTATTTCTCACAAAGCTATGCCAGTGACAACAGTAACCCCCTCCAGGCACTGTGATCACTCAGCGATCAGCATGGGAAGGCCCACACCCAGCTAAATTGCATGAAGGCTCTGCAAGCCACTCACGAATTGTACAGAGAGTGGCACCAGCCAATCACCCCAGAACTGCACCGTCTTCCACGGCTCGAGACTCCCTTGGACAGCGCAAGCTCATCAATTAGTTCGCTGCTCCACTAACGGGTAGTGGACGTGCAGCAGCCCCTGTTAACCTCAGCTGAGATTCTCCAAGCACTGCCACCAACACCGCACTGGTTTAGATAAAATATGACACAGATTTGTTGACTGCAGAAAGATGGATTTTAAGTGATTCTAAGGAGCAGGCGCTGAGACCAAAATTGCATTTTTACATTTATTTCTTATGTAACCAATCTAAATTCTACAGACTAGGGAAGGCTGGGTCTACACTGTGCTCTTTATCGCCGAGAGAGAGCTCTTCCGGTGGCCAAATAAAACCACCCCCAATGAGGGACTTCCACCAACGAAGCGCTGTCCATACTAGCGCTTTTCGTCATTAAACTTTTGTAGTCAGGGTGTGTTTTTTTCACACCCCCGAGCAACAAAAGTTTTAACAATGAAAGCGCCAATATAGACATGGCTTAAGGTTTGAATCGAGCAGTTTCTCACCCTAATAGATGTTACAGGCAGCTCACAGTTCTTAATCTCCTGGATTCCGTTTCAGCCTGAGATCGATCTCCCCAGTTCAGTCTTTGTCTTCCAGACAATCTTCCAGGTGTTGAGAAGGGGGAGGAGAGAGGTCAAGTGGTGACGTTCATGCTCACTAACGCTTTCTCTCCAGCTAGAAAGATCCTTGCTGTGACATGTTCGGCCGCCTATGTGCTCTCTGAGGAGTTTGTGGGAGAGTGGATTGTTCTTGATGGGCCATCAACGCCTGTCTGGCCAACGTTAGTTGCTCCTTTGTTGCCACTGAAAGGCCGATTGTGGGTGTCTCCCAACCTCATTTCAGTAACACACATCTAGGAAAACTTCCTAACTTCAGATACAACGGTACTACACACAATCCAACAGGATCGTAACACTCAACAGATCATGGCTTCTCAAATGGTACCTCACAAGGCATGCTTTGTACAAAACACATCATCATCCTATCACAGTGGTGACTCGGGAGGTCCCAGGTGCTATTTGAGGTACAGAGCGCCATGCCTTCCCCTTGACACCTATAACAACAGATTCCTCCTGCCTGAGATGGTCTCCTGCCAGAGGGCTGTTTTCTTCTGCAGAATTTGAGGTGACTGGGATCGCTGTTCAGTCAGCTTTAAAAATCACCACAGGAAAAGTCTCCTGCTCTCTGTGCTCCTGCATATCTCTGAGTGCCGTGCTGGTTGCATTCGCTCAGAGATTGGCGCACAGGGATGTAATGGGAGACTTCTCAAATCCACGTGAGAAAACAAAGGCTGATTAGAGTTGGCTGGACAATGAAAATAACTTCCCACCCATTTTTTTTTAAATTTGGTTTTGGAAAAAAGATCTCGAATCGGGACAAACTTTCCTGCAGGGAGGAATGCCCTGTCCTCAGCCCTTTCTCCCCCTGAATTACTTCCTCATTGCTCTGGTCCTGTCTCTCCAGCTGCCTCTGGGGCTGCCCCTGCTAGAACTCTGCACTCTGCTGCCCTGTGGGGCTCGGTGGGGGACCAGGAGCCAGCTCCCAGGGGGAGTAGAGAGGTGCCGGGGGGGGGTCTTGGTTGCCTGCTTAGAAGCTCTAGGAGCCACAGGCTGGAGGGGGGAACTTGGGGAGCCTGCCCCTACTAATGATCCTGTCAGAGAGCGGGTCAGCAGGGCCGATGTGGGAGTGGTGCCCGGCTGGGTGATGCTGTGCGCACCCTCGTCCCTGCTGGCTCAGGACCCCTTTGTTCAAATGGCTTCATGTTCCCCCCACCACCACCCTGAGTTCTGGTGTGAGGCCGATCTGGCTCGGTTGGTGGGTTGCAGCAGCTTGGCCACTGCTGTGGGAGCTCTGGTCGGGCAGTGCCCAGGGATCGGGTCCTCAGTGCAACAAGGCAGCAGCCGTGGGTTGGGGGTGGCCATAGAGGCCTCGTGGAACAGGGAAGGGATGGTTCCTGGCTCCTCTCTACCTGCACATGGCTCTGGGGACGCTGCCCCTGGGTCACATGTTCAGTGCTGGGCACCGAGACCGGGGCGGAGCAGTGCAAGGGAACGCTGAGGCTGGCGGGATGGGCCTGACTGGAGCCTGCTGCTCCGGAGCGAGCCCCCACCTCCCCGCCACAGGCTTCCTGCAGCCGGAACCTCTCTTCCCACTGGAATGAAGGGGCTTCCTCTGCTCCTCCCCATGGCTGCTTCTTGGTGCCTCGGCTGCGCTGTAAAGGGGCTCAGCTCGGGCAAAGCAAACTTAACCCCTTGTTTTCAAACACCACTGGAAGCAGCATTTGCAGCCCAGACCCTGCAGCATCCATCCTGCTGGTGTGAGCGCTGGCCTGGTTCCTTGTTGCTCACATGGAGCGGAGGGCAAAGGTGAAGAAACAGCACAAACAGTGCAGAGCAAATTGGACGTTCAGGCGGATCTGAGGTCAGCCAGCGCCAGTGTCTGCGGGAACCAGGGGTCCTGGAGCAGACAGCGAGGGGCCTGCTGGACTGAATTCAGGCAAGCGCTTTACTGGGAAGTTGGGGGCTGAGCCTTGCTGTCTCAATCAAATGGCACAAAACAAACCAATGAGGCATTCTGCTGTCCTTCCCTGGCCCTGCCTCCATCCCGTGGGATGGGGCTTCCTGCACATTACAGCTCCTGCTCCTGGAGGTGGGAAGAGAGAAAATGGCACCAACTCCCCCCCTCCCAGTTAAGCCCTGCACAAATCCTGGAGATATGGGACACAACTTGCTCCCCTGAGGGAACTCCTTCCCTTCCCGACCTGCTCACCCTGGCCCCTCTCCCAGGAGAAGGGAGAAGCTGCAAGACGCCGACCACATGCCAGGAGGGGAAGCAGGAAGGGAAATTCTGGGAGTGGCTGTCCATTGCTGCAAAGGGCTTTTGTTTTCTCCGAGTTACCAGGAGTAAATGTATTGCACACCAGAGGATCAGAGCCATTTTCCCTGTAGTCTGGTGCTGTCCTCAGACCTCATTTCTAATATGGTGTGATCACGTCTAGTTGTGTCGGGAGCTGGAGAGAAACTTGTGCTCCTTAGCAGACGAGGGTCTGATGGGATTCAGAGGAAACCGGCTCTCTTGGGGCTGGCCAGTATCAGTCTCCTAAGGAAGATCCGGTGCTGGGACGGGACAGGCGCGCAGTGTGGTTAAAGGAAGAATTTTCTGCACTGCTGTCATCTCCCCCACTCTAACCTACAGATCCTCTTGATGTGAGGAAGTTGGTGAGAATCTTGGTTCTGTGAATTCGCTCTCTGTATTGTTCAACAGGAAACGAGGGAGTGAGCAGAAGGCAAGTTGAGACCAGCTTTAGTCACCAACACGCGCAGCCAGAAACAGGTTCCCTGCGCTGCTCCTGCCTCGGCAGGCATAGGGGTGGCTGCAAGCTGCTCTCAAGCAGTCGGCAAAGCTGGCACCAGAGTGCCACGGAAATGCAGAAAATGGAAACTGGTGCGACGTAGCTGGAGAGGAGCTAGCAAGATATGAGCCTGCAGGTAAATGCACCAGGCATTTCTGAGTGGGGCTGAGTGATGAACAACCGGGTTGCTGGATGACTCTCGGAAAGTTCCTGGGGTGGGAAGCTCTTTTCCAGAGCCTTGATTTCCCTCACGCTCTTGAAAGAGAATCCGAAGTCAGGAAGGGAGTGTAATCTCCAAGGCAGCTGGCGGGGATCACTAGCTGTTGGTGGAGTTGTGACCATAGGGGTGTGTGCTTGTCTCAGCTGGAGTTCCTCTCAGACCTGGCAATCGGTTTCTCATTCGCCCTGCAGCTCCCATGAAAGAGTTTGACACATAGGAGCCAAATGAAGTCTGATGGTTTTCCAGGTCAATGGTCATAAGCCACTGTATAATTACAGAATTGCAGAGCGGCTAATGCTAAACGTTTCACCGCAGTGAGCAGTTCAGACGGCTTCACGGATAATAGTCTGACTTTACAATGGGGCATGCGCTGAGTCTATTCAGTGCTACCACGTTCAGGCGTATTTAATCTTGGGCTGTACCTGGAGCTGAGACACGCGAGTGAATGGCAGGTGCTGTAGCAAACTGGTTTGGAGGCTGCTGCGGGCTCTGGATTTGATCCTAGGATTTTTAAAGGGTTGATGCTTGTGCTCAGCTCCCCAGCCATCAGAGCAATTGTTGAGAGGCCTCCGTGTTGGGCTGGCCTGGGGGCTTCACGTCTGGCACCAGGAGCGGGGGTTTCCAAGGCTCCAGGTGTGGGGCTGACATGGCCCCCCCTTGAGTCACATCTGAAAATCCCAGACCCATCAGGAGACGTTCCCTGCTTTGGGGAAGGGCTTTTCGAAGGATGCAGTGAGACCAGCCTCCTGGGCAGTGTCACTGCAGCCAGCGGGCTGGGGGCGAGGCACAGGGAGGGGAAGAGGGGGCGCGGATTTGGAGCCTGACCCTGCTTCTGCTGGGGTCCGGACAGAACTCCCTCCCACTGAGGGCAGCAGTGCAGGATTGTGCCTCTGAGCAGCAGGTGCTGGAGCTGAGCTCCTGTGGACAAACACAGGCTCGCTGCCGGGGAGCAGGGGCATGTTCTCCGGCCTAGCTCGTGGCGGAGCTCCGATGAGATGATCTATGGTCCCTCCTGTCCCACTGCTTGGATCCACATTCAGCGGGGCTCCGTTAGGTCCAAGCAGCCCCATGCCTGGAGCACGCCCGGGTCGCCATCTCCTGCAGTATCTGGTGAAAAGGAGAACGCGGCGGGGGGGAGCAGAGTAAAGGCAGCCCACCCTGAAGCATCGCGTCTCTCTTGTGCACGTTTTATTGTTCTCCTTGTCGTAAGGAGGTGCTAGTGTGGGCCCTGCTTGCCTGTCTGTCATTCCCGGGCTCCTCAAGGCAGAGAGACAAATAGAGATGGGGCTGTCTTGGAAAACCGTCTCACAGACAGTGTGTGTCTAGCACAAACACTGCCAGGCTGGGTCAGACCTGAGGTGCCTCCCGCTCAGTGTCCTGTCTCTGACAGTGGACAGCACCAGACACTGCAGAGGAAGGTGCAAGAACCCTGTAGTAGCAGATGGGGGGATAATCTGCCCTCACATGAGTTCTCCTGGGCTCTGATAGTCAGAGATTGCGTCCGAGTTTAAGCCACGAGATTTAATACATCTCCCCAAATATTAGTTAGCGTTAACTATTCTAACTCTGCGTATTCTTTTATGCAGTCTCTTTTTTAATCTTGTTAAGCTTTCGACTTGAACGTCTTCCTGTGGCAGAGAGTTCCACAGTCTAATCACATGTTGTGCATAACAGATATTTCCTTTGATAGGGTTTGAATTTTAGTGGCATTTATTGTCCTCTTGCTCTCGTTCTTATGTGACAGGGAAAATAGATGCTCCAATCTCCCTTCTCTGCCAGTCATTATGCACAGACTTTTATCATGTTCCCTCTTATTTGTCTCCTTTCTAACAACCCCAATTGTTTCAGTCTCTGCACAGAGACTTTTCCCAGGCGCTCGATCGTTCTCTGGGTCCCTCCGGTTCTGCAGTACCCCTTGTGAGATGGGCTGACCTGTGCAGCTCACAGCGTCCGGGCTCCCCAGTGAGCCATATCAAGCCATTAAGCTATTCCTTGTTTTATTCTCCATCCCACTGCTGATTTGGCCGCATTCCTTGCTGGCTTCCCTGGCAGCGGTCGAGAAGAACATGTAGCTTTATTGTGACGTGGGAGGGAGGAAATGCCGTTTTCCCGTCATGATGGCATTGCTGCAGTGCTCAGAGACCCCCGGCAGGGCCCGGGCACCACCGTGCAAGGTGCTGGATGAACACAGCAGGAGGCTGGGCTCTTTTCTGACCCACATTCAAAGCACTAATCACTGTGTCGGCTCCAAAAAAAAACAAGGAGTCCGGTGGCACCTTAAAGACTAACCCATTTATTTGGGCAGAAGATTTTGTGCGTGGTAAACCACTTCTGGTGCCACCGCACTCCTTGTTGTTTTTGTGGATACAGACTAACACGGCTCCCTCCCGATCCGTATCAGCTCCGCAGCTGTTGCGGCCAGTTTGATTCATCGCCTGATTTACACGGCTGCCACTTCTCCCTCCCCTCCCCAGTGATGCCAGAGGCGCATGCCGACCGTTCTGCAGCACACCGGCACCTTCTGGCACCGACCCAGCCCAGCGTGGGGGGCAGGAAAAGCCGCATTCCCCCATGCCCAGCTCCAGCTGCACCGAACAGCTGGGCCCAGCAGGGACCAAACCTGTAGGCTCTGAGTACCCCCCACACGTAGCTGTAGGAGGTGCAGGGGGGAGCGCTGGCTTAAAGCAAGGGCACGTAGGGATGCCAGCAGCTGTTCTGTGAGCGCCAGCCACAACCTGAAATTGTTTTTCTCTGTGTCCCTCAGCAAACTGTCCTCCAAGCAACAGTCATGTTCCCCATTGTTGCAGTAAGTCCCGCGGGTCTGCAAATACGGGAGAATCGTGTGGTCTGTATTTGTGGAGTTCATGAGAATGCTGCCAAGCTCTGTGAGCTCCAGGCCTCTGTCAGAGATGTTGGACACCAAAAAGTGCCACACAAGTTTGTGGGATTTTAAAAAAAGCATGACAATTATGGGGTATGGATGGCATTATGGGATGGAGAAAGTTACATGCTGAGAACTTGACCGCGAGCTCCCAGAGATCCCTGGGCGAGTCATTTCGACCCTACACCACAGTGCAAAAGTTCCCCAAAGCTATTGCACTGGACAGCGGTGCATGGCACCCTGGGATACCTACCGGTGGTGCACCACACTTTGCACTGACACAAGCGCTTCTGGTCAGTGCACGCAGCGTCGACTCAAGCAGCCAGGTAGGCATGCGCACGAGCAATATACGAACTTTGGCTGCTGGAGGTCGGAGGCCGACATAACTTGTGTTAACCAAAGTTTGTAGCACAGATACAGCCTAATGTGGTGTCTTCATAGCCAAAGCTCATATGTCCAGGGAACTGAGGGCTCAGTCCTGTGCTCTTTGGTTCCATTGGCCCAGGATGGGTACCGGCATCGAGCCCTTACATGAAAACAGGAAAGGCAAATGTGGAGACAAAGCAGCTCATTTCATATCAGAGACATGCACAAGTGAAACACATCATCAGCACTGCCAGCCTCAGACACTCACCTGTCATGAATCAGGCCTGCAGACGTCATGAGATTGGCTTGAAGATCATGAGTGTTTAAAAAATAATACATTTTGTGTCCTTTTTGTATTTCTTCTGGTCTCTGAGTCTTTACAGGGTTCACGGGCCATGTTTTCAAGCTTTTCTCCACAATTATGAGGACTAAAAAGTCCTTTTTTAAAAAAGCAGAGATTTTTCCCATAATACCAGGACTCCGGGAGGTGGGGCTTTAACACCAGACACCATGATACTCAAGATAAAAGTCACAAGAGCAGGCAACCTCTGGATTTTGGGGGAGGTAGTTACTGGCAAGGGACAGAGTTAAGGGGGTTTGAGCAGCTTGTTGAGAAGTGCAGTGCTCTAAGAGAGGAAGGATGATCCAATGGTCACTAGCTGGACTCATATTTAGTTTGTGATCCACTATGACTCCCAGATCCCTTTTCCCAGTACTCCTTCCTAGGCAGTCATTTCCCATTTTGTATGTGTGCAACTGATTGTTCCTTCCTAAGTGAAGTACTTTGCACTTGTCCTTCTTGAATTTCATTCTATGTACGTCAGACCATTTTTCCAGTTTGTCCAGATCATTTTGAATTTTAATCCTATCCTCCAAAGCACTTGCAACCTGTCCCAGCTTGGTATCATCCGCAAACTTTATAAGCGTATTCTCTATGCCATTATCTAAATCATTGAGGAAGATATTGACCAGAACCCGATCCAGAAGTGATCCCTGCAGGACCTCACTCGTTATGCCCTTCCAGCATGACTGTGAACCACTGATAACTATTCTCTGGGAATGGTTTTACAACCAGTTTTGCACCCACCTTATAGTAGCTCCATCTAAGTTTTATTTCCCTAGTTTGTTTCTGAGAAGGTCACATGAGACAATATCAAAAACTAAAGTCAAGATACCACATCTACCATTTCCACCCCTATCCACAAAGCTTGTTACTCTGTCAAATAAAGCATTCAGGTTGGTTTGACACAATCTGTTCTTGACAAATCCATGGTGACTGCTATTTATCACCTTATTTTCTTCTAGATGTTTGCAAACTGATTGCTTAGTTATTTGCTCCATTATCTTTCCGGGTACAGAAGTTAAGCTGATTGGTCTGTAATTCCCTGGGTTGTCCTTATTTCCCATTTTATAGATTGGCACTATATTTGCCCTTTTCCAGTCCACTGGAATCTCTCCCATCTTCCATGATTTTGTGAAGATAACTGCTAATGGCTCAGATATCTCCTCAGTCAGCTACTTGAGTATTCTGGGATGCATTCCATCAGGCCCTGGTGATTTGAAGACATCTAACTTATCTAAGTAATTTTTAACTTGTTCTTTCCCTATTTTAGCCTCTGATCCTACCTCCTTTTCACTGGCATTCACTATGTTAGACATCCGATCGCTACTAATCTTTTTGGTGAAAACCAAAACAAAAAAGACATTTAGCACTTCTGCCATTTCCACGTTTTCTGTTGTTGTTTTCCCGCCTCATTGAGTAACGGACCTACCCTGTCCTTTGTCTTCCTCTTGCTTCTAATGTATTTGTAGAATGTTTTCTTGTTACCCTTTATGTCTCTAGTTAGTTTAATCTCTAAAGTTTAGGTCCTGGACGATTGGAAAAAGGCAAATATAGTACCCATATTTTAAAAAGGGAAGAAGGAGAACCTGGGGAACAACAGACCAGTCAGCCTCACTTCAGTCCCCGGCAAAATCATGGAGCAGGTCCTCAAGGAATCCATTTTTAAGAACTTGGAGAGAGGAAGGTGATCAGGAACTGTCAACATGGATTCACCAAGGGCAAGTCATGCCTGACCAACCTGATTGCCTTCTATGATGAGATAACTGGCTCTGTGGATATGGGGAAAGCGGTGGATGTGATATATCTTGACTTCAGCAAAGCTTTTGATATGGTCTCCTACAGTATTCTTGCCATCAAGTTAAAAAAGTATGGATTGGATGAATGGACTATAAGGTGGATAGAAAGCTGGCTCGATTATTGGGTTCAACGGGTAGTGATCAACGGCTCGATGTCTAGTTGGCAGCCGGTATCAAGTGGAGTGCCCCAGGGGTCGGTCCTGGGCCCAGTTTTGTTCAATATCTTTATTAAGGATCTGGATGATGGGATGGATTGCACCCTCAGCAAGTTTGCAGATGACATTAAGCTGCGGGGGGAGAGATAGATACGCTGGAGGATAGGGATAGGGTCTAGAGTGACCTAGACAAATTGAAGGATTGGGCCAAAAGAAATCTGATGAGGTTCAACCAGGACAAGTGCAGAGACCTGCACTTAGGATGGAAGAATCCCATGCACCACTACAGGGTGGGGACTAACTAGCTAAGCAGCAGTTCTGCAGAAAAGGACCTTGGGATTACAGTGGATGAGAAGCTGGGTACGAGTCAGCAGTGTGCCCTTGTTGCCAAGAAGGCCAACGGCATGTTGGGCTGTATTAGCAGGAGCACTGCCAGCAGATCAAGGGAAGTGATTATTCCCCTCTATTCAGCACTGGTGAGGCCACCTGGAGTAATGTGTCCAGTTTTGGTTCCCCCACTACAGAAAGGATGTGGACAAATTGGAGAAAGTCCAGCGGAGGGCAATGAAAATGGTTAGGGGGCTGGGGCACATGATTTACGAGGAGAAGCTAAGGGAACTGGGGTTATTTAGTCTGCAGAAGAGAAGAGTGAGGGGGAAGTTGATAGCAGCCTTCACTTACCTGAAGGGGGGAGGTTCCAAAGAGGATGGAGCTCGGCTGTTCTCAGTGGTGGCAGATGACAGAACAAGGAGTAATGGTCTCAAGTTGTAGCGGGCGTCGTCTAGGTTGGATATTAGGAAACACTATTTCACTAGGAGGGTGGTGAAGCACTGGAATGCGTTACCTAGGGAGGTGGTGGAATCTCCATCCTTAGAGGTTTTTAAGGCCCGGCTGGGATGATTTAGTTGGGGATTGGTCCTGCTTTGAGCAGGGGATTGGACTAGATGACCTTCTGAGGTCTCTTCAAACCCTAATATTCTATGATTCTATGATTTTTGTGCCTTGGCTTTTCTAATTTTGTCCCTACATACTTATGTTGTTTTTTTATATTCATCCTTTGTAATTTGACCTAGTTTCCACTTTTTGTAACTCGTTTGTTTGTTTGTTTTGGTTTTTGAGTTTCTGATCATGGAATCGTAGAAGATCTCCTGGTGAAGCCAGGGTGGTCTCTGGCCAGACTTCCTGTCTTTCCTACACAGTGGGATAGTTTGCTCTTGTACCTTTAATAAATGTCCCTTTGAAAAACTTCCAAATCTCTTGAACTGTTTTCTCCCTTAGACTTGCTTCCCGTGGGATCTTACCTACCGACTCCCTGAGTTTGCTAACATCTGCCTTCTTGAAATCCATTATCTTGATTGTGCTGTTTTTCCTCCTACCATTCCTTAGAATCATGAACTCTGATCACTTTCACCCAAGCTGCCTTCCACTTTCAAATTCTCAGCCAATTCCTCCCTATTTATCAAAAATAAAATCTAGACCAGTCTCTCCCCTAGTAGCTGTCTCCACCTTCTGAAATAAAAAATTGTCTCCAATACATTTCAATAACTTGTTGGATCTGTGCCCTGCTGGGTTATTTTCCCAGCAGATGTCTGGGTGGTTGAAGTCCCCCATCACCACCAAGTCCTGGGTTTTGGATGATTTTGTTAGTGTTTAAAAAAAGCCTCACTCACCTCTTCTCCCTGGTTGGATGGTCTGTTGTAGACTCCCAAGCATGGCATCACCCTTGTTTTTTATCCCCTTTTGTCCTTACCCAGAGACTTTCAACCAGTGTCTCCCCTATTTCTAAGTGTATACATCTTTGATAAATAAGGCAACACCTCCTCCTTTTTCCCCTGCATGTCCTTCCGGAGCAAGCTGTACCTTTCTATACTAATATTCCACTCATGCGTATTATCCCAGCAAGTCTGTGATGCCAACTATGTCATAGTTGTGTTTATTAACTAGCATTTCTAATATACTGTGACGGGGCTCACTCACTACATTGGTTGCCCTGTCTCACGTCATCTCTGGGTACAGAGAGGAGGGCCCGGATCTGGCACATACAGAGCATCCCAAGAAGGGGCCTGCGGGGGTGGCTTGCCAAGCACCCGGAGCTTGGGGGAGACACAGCAGCCACACACACAGTTTACAGGGAACAACTCGCAGGGGCAGAAACATAGATCAGTCCCCACAATATTTCCGCTAGCCCCCTGCCCCTTCTCTTCCTGGTCCACCACTCCTGGGCGGTGCTAGTAACAGCCCCTTTAGTTACGATTGCCTGATACTTCTCATTCTAAGACCCTGTTTGGGTTGCTTATAACTTTGCCAAAATTCAGCCATTCAGGCTGAAATCTTCCAGGCTGGGTCTCAGTCTCAGGCTGAATTGTTTTGGAAAGTTTCACTCATTTCCAAAAATGAGATTAAAGGGTAAAAATATGTTGTTTGGCCTATGTTCAAAAAAAGTCTTATAACATTTCACTGAGAAGCTCGAGTGCCCCCGTTCTGTGGTGCCAGGGTATATTCTAAATAATGCATATTTGGGAGCAGTTCTGCAGGTTACACGCTGTGCAGCAGCTCCAGAGAGCTGGGCAGTGAATCATGGGTCTGGTACAGCAGCTGTAGGAGGTCATGCTGTATAGAATCATAGACTTTAAGGTCAGAAGGGACCATTATGATCGTCTAGTCTGACCTCCTGCACAATGCAGGCCACAGAGTCTCACCCACCCACTCCTGCGAAAAACCTCTCACCTGTGTCTGAGCTTTTGAAGTCCTCAAATCGTGGTTTAAAGACTTCAAGGTGCAGAGAATCCTCCAGCAAGTGACCCGTGCCCCACGCTGCAGAGGAAGGCGAAAAACCCCCAGGGCCTCTGCCAATCTGCCCTGGAGGAAAATTCCTTCCCGACCCCAAATATGGCGATCAGCTAAACCCTGAGCATGTGGGCAAGACTCACCGGCCAGACACCCAGGAAAGAATTCTCTGTAGTAACTCAGATCCCACCCCATCTAACATCCCATCACAGGCCATTGGGCATATCTACCTCTAATATTGGTTCACTGCAGTCAATGGCACGATGACAGATTACACCCGCTGCAGATCCGTCTCAGAACCTCAAAGGGCAACTCAGCTGGACTCGCCGGCTTTTATTACCCAAACTCTCAGGCTGGGCCCAAGTTTGCAAACCCCACTGGGGTCACTCTGAAAGCTTTGCACCGCTCCCCAGAGTCCAAAGAGACTGAGGAGGTGATGCGCAGTCTGCCATCCAGGCTAGATTTGGAGAAGCTGGTGGTTAAGTCTGAGCTGCGTGTGTGGGGACGGATTAGGACACTCAGCTCAAGTTAGATGGTGCTCTTCTAGAGCGCTGTTCTTATGACAGTTTGGCCCCATCTGCCCTGAGTACCAGCAAACAGGCCCTTTCTGGGACAGGCTCTGGCTGACTAAGCTCTGAAACCCCCACCGGAAATTCAACGGTGAGCTAAAGTTCCACTTTTCACCCAGCTCTGCTGAAAATATGTCCCCCGTCCCTGGTGAGCATCTGATACTGGTGCACCAGGGCTCTGTGCTTCCCTAGGAACAACAGGCAAGTCAGTGGAGCAAGCTCAGCAGCTGGCTCAGGAGGCAGCCAGGTGTGATGGAACAGGTCTGCGCAGCAAAATGGTCCAGCTCAGCCCACGGGCTCAACTCGACTCCTGGTGACTCAGATAGGAATTGGCGTGGGCCTCAGGAGCTTAGTAGCACAGTGGGTGGCCCAGAGGTCAGGGCATTAGGCTGGACCTGAGGGAGCTGGGTTCACTTCCCTCTTGTGGACCATTGTGATCATCCAGTATGACCTCCTGGATAACCCAGGCCAGAGACCTGCCCCACAATCATGCCTAGAGCAGAGCGGATAGAGAAACAGCCAGTGATGGAGAATCCACCACGCCCCTCAGTGAATTGCTCCTACATAGGCGGAGTTTGGGGGGGGGGCAATGGGAGGCCATTGCCCCCCCCCCCCCCCCCCAACTGCAAGCCTCAGGCAGGCAGCCTGAGAGTGTAATGTCGTGAGTTCTGCAGAGGAGACAGGAGACTTCTCCCAACTTGGGCCCCTGAGGTAGGGAGTCAGAATTTTGTTTATAAACAGAGTGATTAACAGGTGATTAAGACAAGAAAGGGCCTTTAGGATGTTTCCTGCAGTTAAATGATCTGTTCTAAGCTTGGTGAACTGCAAAAAGTAAGTAGCCTAAATGCTAGAAAGTAATTGTAGATTTTTCTATTATTGTTGCAATTGTTGGGTTCAAGAGGTGGTAACCAAGGCCTTGTCCACATGGGCACTTTACAGCACGGCAAAACTTTCTCACTCGGGTGTGAAAAAACGCCCCCTGAGCGCTGCAAGTTTCAGCGCTGTAAGGCGCCAGTGTAGACGTGCACCAGCGCCGGGAGCTGCGCCCCTCATGGAGGTGGGTTTTTTACAGCTCTGGGAGAGCTCCCTCCCAGCGCTGTGCCGCGACTACACAGCCACGTGGCAGCGCTGTAACGTTGCTAACGAAGACGTACCTAAGTTAGTACTATCTTCTTTGAGAAGAGAACTGATTTTTTAGACAAAGGAAATGCAGTAGATCTAATCTCCCTGGATGTCAGGAAGGCATTTGATACAAATTTTACATGAGAAATTATTGGTTACATTGGAGAAGATGCGGATTAATATGAGAACTGAAAGATGGATAACGAAGTGGTTAAAGAGGAGACAACAATGGGTCACATTGAAAGGTGAACTGTCAGGCTGGAGGGAGGTTACTAGTAGAGTTCCTCAGGGTCAGTCTTGGGACCAACCTTATTTAACATTTTTATTACTGACCTTGGCACAAAAAGTGGGAGTGTTCTAATAAAATTTGCAGATGACACAATGTTGGGAGGTATTGCCAATATGGAGGAGGACCGGAATATCATACAAGAAAATCTGGATGACATTGTAAACTGAAGTAATAGAAATGGGATGATATTTAACAGTGCAAAGTGCAAAGTCATGCCTTTAGGGACTAACAATAAGAATTTTTGCTATAAGCTGGGGACTCATCAGTTGGAAACGACAGAGGAGGAGAAAGAGCTGGGTGTCTTGGTTGATCCCAGAATGACTATGAGTCGTCAATGTGATGCGGCCGTGAAAAGGCTAATGCAGTCCTCGGGTGCATCAGGCGAGGTATTTCCAGTAGGGATAAGGAGGCGTTAGTACCGTTATGCACGGCACTGGTGAGACCTCATCTGGAACACTGCGTGCAGTTCTGGTCTCCCATGTTTAAGAAAGATGAATTCACACTGGAACAGGTGAAAAGAAGGGCTACAAGGATGATCTGAGGAATGGAAAACCTACCTTATCCGATGAAGTGAGCTGTAGCTCACGAAAGCTTATGCTCTAATAAATTTGTTAGTCTCTAAGGTGCCACAAGTACTCCTGTTCTTTCTACCTTAGGAGAGGAGACTCAAAGAGCTTGGCTTGGTTAGCCTAACCAAACGAAGGCTGAGGGGAGATCTGATCACTCTCTATAAATACATCAGAGGGATAAATATCAGGAAGTATATATATAAGAAACTGGAGTTCAGTTAAGTGTCAATGTGGACACAAGAACAAATGGCTATAAACTGCTTTAGGCTTGAAACTAGGTGAAGGTTTCTAACCATCAGAGGAGTGAAGTTCTGGAGCAGCCTCCCAAGGGAGCAGTGGGGGCAAAAACCCTAACTGGCTTCAAGACTGAGCTTGATAAGTTTATGGAGGGATGTTATGACAGGACTGCCTACAATGGCATGTGGCCCATCGGTGACAGCCAGTAGCAAAAATCCCCAATGGCTGGAGATGGGACACTAGATGGGGAGGGCTCTGAGTTACTACAGCGCCCTCCCCAGGTACGGCCCCGTTGGCTTGACTGGAGCCTGCCCCCCAAATATAAAAGTCCAACTACACCTATGCTGGTTAATTCCTCTCCCTGTTAACAGGTGATGGTTGGGTTCAGTTGAAATCAGGTCTTTTGGAGTAAAGAGACTGACTGGAAAGAGACTGCATTAGTGAGCAGGGGGAAGCAGGCTCTGACAGGGCTAGCGGGTTGTAAACTTGTTTCCCTGCTTCGTGTCTTTCAGGCGGAGGAAACAGGAACAGTTCACAGGAAGTAGCTCCAAGGTGCAGGGATTCCTCAGCCAGACATGGAACCGGCCGGCGCTCTGGAGGATGTGTGCGTCCTAGTGGAGTACGAGTTTGAGTACGTGGCTAAGGACGGGACGCTCATTTCCATAAAGCCCAACGAGCGGTACGTCCTGTTGAGAAGAACAAATGATCACTGGTGGCATGTTAAAAAAAGCAAGGACGCCCGGCCGTTCTACATCCCGGCAAAGTACGTGAAGGAGCTGCCCCCAGTCACCCGGCCCACCAGTGTGTTTGAGCTTCCTCCAGAGACCCCTGGAGAGCTGGTCTCCAGGGATGCCATGGAGACAACTGTCCTACAGCCAGCCAGAGCTGGCCAGGACCAGCCTTTGGCATACGAGTACAAATTCCTGAGCACTGCTCAGCAGGAAGAGCAGCACAAAGTGGATGCCAACGAACGCGACGCTGACTTGGGGGCTAGGTCCCTGTGCTCAGGGTCTGGAGCTTTGGGGCCCGCTTGCAAAGACGCCAGCTTCGAAGGCGAGACCCTGACTCGAGCTGTAGGAGAGGGGAAAGACTCCCCTCCGGTGCTGAGCTCATTTCACAACCCTCACTGTGCAAAGAGGAGCAGCCGCTCTCCGGCGCTGCACATCACCCCCATCGAGCACATGCGCCCGACGCAGTCCCTGGAGGACCTGGCCAGGGTCACCCCCAACCCCCGACTTAGCGTTGGTCACACGGGGTCACGCAGGGCGGGGACCGCAGCAGGCTCTTTGCTTTCCCCGCAGCCTCTCAGCAAGAGCCAATCTGAGGACATTTATGAATCCATCAGGGACCTGGAGAGACAGGAGAAGGCAGGTCCGTGGGCAGAGTCCAGCCGGCCAGCTCAGGTGAGTAGCACAGCTTCCTTCTGGGCCACAAAACGGAACTCGTGGGTCCCTAGGCTGACTCAGCCACCTGGGGCAAGTGCCCCCCCCCGCCCCAGTGTTCCCTCATTGCCAGGGTGGGGGGGCAAGGAATATGCTGCTAATTTCAGGACTATTACCCACCTGGAGCGCCTCAGAGAAAAGGCGCCGACGACGAGCAAAGTGCTGCCGTGATCACACCTGCTTTGTGCTCCCGTCTGCGGTGCTTCTGCAGGGCGATGAGGAGACCCTTGGAAGGGCTGGTCTGGGGGTTTTAAGGGGCTTTTCTGGCCTTTCTTTATTTTTTTCAGCCCTGTGTCTGTCTGGTCTGTTTAAGGCCCAGTCCTGAAGCTTGTCCTAGGCAATCAGCTTCCTAGCTCCATGCAGCGCCCCGGCTGGCGAGGCTGAATAGCTGAGCTGGAAGGACACCAGCTCAACGTGTTCTGCCTGCAGAGCTTGTACTGGGGGGCAGAATATCCTAGTATTTCCCTTCAACATCTCCGAGGAGTGCTCTGCCATTGCGGGGCGCGACTCAGGCCAGCAAGGGGCTACGGCAGCCCAGCTCTGCAACCTGGGGCGCCTCACAGAGCTTCGCTGCCATAGCTCCCACCCGGGCCGCTCACAAACAGCCAAACAGCGTGCGGGTCACACCCCAAGTGTGTGTCTGTAGCCACAGCCCTGGTCCAGCAGCTCCGGCCTCAGCAGACTGTCAGCAAACACCAGCCACAGTCTGGCTTCCAGCAGCCTTTGGTTACTACTCGCAGGGTGACCCCAACACGCTCCCGGTCCTGAATCCCCCCCCGCCCCCCACAAGTGTTTTCTGCACTGGCCAGCCCTCTCCTGGGTAGTCCAGATACCCTAGGTCTGTTGCGCCTCTAAGGAGATCAGTGCACTGGTCTGCCGCCCGAAACGGAGTTACCCCCACAATTCCCATCACTGGCTTCGTGTTAATTAAAGACTAAAACAAGTTGTGTGACTTACACAGAGAGAGACTTGAAGTGAGTGCAGGTCAGAAATAGTCACAAGAAAAACAAAGATAAACCGCTTCTGAAACTGAGCAAACTCGGCCTGGTTCAAGGTGAAGTCCCTTGCCGCGTGTGTCTCGTAGCGCTGCTGACCCAGCTCTCAAGCCGCGATCTGCTCCCAGAGGCCACGGCTGCTTGTTGCATTGGCTGAGGTGAAAAGAGAGAGATGGGTGGGCTGCAGCTGCCCCTTACTTTTACAGTCACCCTGGGACATGGCTTTTCCCGAGAGTGACCCCTGGATAAAGTTCTTTGCAGCTGAGAGCAAGGAGGCATGGAGCTGGGGGGCGAGAGGGTCCATGCTGCTGCTTGCTAAGATGCAGAGCTGGTGTCCCTGCCCCTCTCCTTGCCAAAGAACGGCCACTTGGCAGGTGATGGCCCATCAGCTCTGATGGCACCTGGCTAGAGGCGTCAGCTTGTGCTTTGTCTTTGAGAAACAGGGTCACCCCTCCCCGGACTCGTCTGGCAAACTCCTCTCAGTCCTGATTTCATCGCATGGTCCGAACTTTGCATGTAATGTTGCTGCACACGTTGCACCATAGTGTTACTGGCCAGCGAGTTCTTAATCTTCAAACGATGCCTCCCAACAGTGGCGTAGCTAGGAGTGGAAATGGGGGTGGATGGGCAATGACAGACTGTGCTAACTCACTTTCTCCCCCGATGCCCTCTTCCTCGCCCTGGTGCCCCAGACAGGGCTTCACCTGCCGAGCTGGGCAGGTGCATGGGGCGGCTCAGACAACGGCAGGGCAGAGTGGCTGGAGCGTAGCTTTCTGCTGGGCAGGAGCAGAGCTCCGTCCTGGCTTTCTGGTGCCCGAGTGACGCTCCAGGCCGCTGTGGGAGCACCACACCCCTGCTCAGATTTGGGTGGGCCTGGGTGCTCAGTGGGTGGGCTGCAGACCACCCAGGCCCACCCGTGCTACACCCCTGCCTCACTAGGTGTGTTTTGTACAAAGATCAGCACAACAGTGTAGAGCAGTGGTCCACAAACTTTTTACCTCGCGCCCCCCCTTACCCCTGTCTGTGCCCTCCCACCCCCCAGAGCCAGGGCTGCGGCTCCAGGAGGAGGGGACACAGACGGGTAAGGGGGCTGAGGCTGGTGCCACAGCTGGGGTCAGCCACAGAGCCCTGGGCACAGGGCCAGCAGCCAGGGTTGGGAGCAAAGCCCTGAGCGCGTGGCCAGCAACAAAGCCCCGGCTGTGGGGCTGGCAGCCAGGACCCCAGGTGTGGGGCCAGGAGCAGACCTAGGTGGTGCTCCTTCGCCGCCCCCCCATGGGGGCTGGCCCGGGCCCCACTCACGCCCCCCTGAATGGTCCTCGTAGGACAGCTCCTCAGCTTGGGGCATTCCCAGAGGCTGCTCTGATCTCACAGTCCCAAAACCAAGCAAAGTTGGATAGAAAATAACTTGTTTCAGAGTAACAGCCGTGTTAGTTTGTATTCGCAAAAAGAAAAGGAGGACTTGTGGCACCTTAGAGACTAACCAATTTATTTGAGCATAAGCTTTCGTGAGCTACAGCTCACTTCATCGGATGCATACTGTGGAAAATACAGAAGATGTTTGTTCTTATACACATAAATCATGAAAAAATGGGTGTTTATCACTACAAAAGGTTTTCTCTCCCCCCACCCCACTCTCCTGTTGGTAATAGCTTATCTAAAGTGATCACTCTCCTTACAATGTGTATGATAATCAAGGTGGGCCATTTCCAGCACAAATCCAGGGTTTAACAAGAACGTCGGGGGGGGGCGGGGGGCGATTAGGAAAACAAGGGGAAATAGGTTACCTTGCATAATGACTTAGCCACTCCCAGTCTCTATTCAAGCCTAAGTTAATTGTACCCAGTTTGCAAATTAATTCCAATTCAGCAGTCTCTCGTTGGAGTCTGTTTCTGAAGTCTTTTTGTTGTAATATTGAGACTTTTAGGTCTGTAATGGAGTGACCAGAGAGATTGAAGTGTTCTCCGACTGGTTTTTGAACGTTATAATTCTTGACATCTGATTTGTGTCCATTTATTCTTTTACATAGAGACTGTCCAGTTTGACCAATGTACATGGCAGAGGGGCATTGCTAGAGAGATTGAAGTGTGGTCAAACTGGACAGTCTCTATGTAAAAGAATAAATGGACACAAATCAGATGTCAAGAATTATAACATTCATAAACCAGTCGGAAAACACTTCAATCTCTCTGGTCACGCGATTACAGACATGAAAGTTGCGATATTACAACAGAAAAACTTCAAATCCAGACTCCAGCGAGAGACTGTTGAATTGGAATTCATTTGCAAATTGGATACAATTTAACTTAGGCTTGAATAGAGACTGGGAGTGGCTAAGTCATTATGCAAGGTAACCTATTTCCCCTTGTTTTCCTAATCGCCCCCCGCCCCCCCCGACGTTCTTGTTAAACCCTGGATTTGTGCTGGAAATGGCCCACCTTGATTATCATACACATTGTAAGGAGAGTGATCACTTTAGATAAGCTATTACCAGCAGGAGAGTGGGGTGGGGGGAGAGAAAACCTTTTGTAGTGATAAACACCCATTTTTTCATGATTTGTGTGTATAAAAACAAACATCTTCTGTATTTTCCACAGTATGCATCCGATGAAGTGAGCTGTAGCTCACGAAAGCTTATGCTCAGATAAATTGGTTAGTCTCTAAGGTGCCACAAGTACTCCTTTTCTTTTTAGAAAATAACTTGAGTTCGGAGTCTTCCTACCCCTTTCACAGCAGCATTTCTACTGCCGGTGCCTCACATGCACTAATGCTGAGTGACTGTTGTGGGGAAACCTGAATTTCAGGCCCTGCCTGCCTTTCCAGCGCTGGAATTCTCTGACAACTGTGCTGTGGCATTAATACTCGAGCTTTTGCATTATTGTTTGGGAAGTTAGAGACAGCCCTGATCGGCTGTGACCTTTGGACACGTCACTTCCTTGCCCTGTGGCTCAGTTTCCCCATCGGTAAAGGGAGGTTAATGATACGTTCTGGTGCCTTTGCAAAGTGCTTGGTGATCTCTGGGTGGAAGCCTGGTGTCAGAGCTAGAACCCTCATGCTGCCTTGTTTAGTTATCAAATTCTCTCCGCCTGTCTGTGCTCACAGAGCGGCAAGGGACCAGTAGGGGCCGCTGTGACTCTGAGCGTTCTGCAGCGGGGTCCCTTGGGTTAACGCTCCCCCTCTCCTGCCCCGGGAGCCTGGCTGCCTTTTCAGCTGCAGCTTGTGGCTCATCAAATCAGCAAACACGTTCAATTCCAGAAACTGCTGCAGCTCGTGGGGCAGTTTGAAGGTGCCGTATTTTCTTCTCCAGATTCTTGCTCTCCTCTTAGTTCTTGAGGAAGTGGCTAGTAGCAGCTCCCAGGTCAGCTTTAGAAACTACCCCTGCAGCATTTCCCATGCCAGGCATTAAGAGAGCGACAGCCAGGCTCCAAGCCACGGGCGAGGGCTGTGAAAGCTGTCCGGTTTGGGTTCCGTTCCTTTGTCTCCCGGTTTCTGAGCTCACAAGCGGCTCAGTGTCCCACTTTTCCCGACAAGGCTAAGAGCTGGGTGCTCACTGTCTGTCTAATGCTGAGATTCTGCAGAATCATCAGGCTCCAGGAGTTGGTGATTTAGTAAAAAATACTGAATACTGTGAGACTGATAAAATCACCAGCAATGGGGGGACACTGGAGAACTAGGGTGACCACCTTTTCAAAAGGCAAAGTGGAACACATGCATGAGCCCGCCCCACTTAGTGGCCACTCCTGCCCTGCTCCTCCTCTTCCCCCTGAGGCCCTGCCCCCCAGCCAGGGCAAAAACCGGCACTGGGCCATGGTAAGAGCCGCCCAGGGAGCCCGGGCTGCTATGGAGAACCCCAGATGCTTGGTGGCACAGACACCAACTCCATCAGCCACCTGCCAATCAGCTGTTCAGCGGCCCCTGTCGATCAGCTGTTCGGCAGTGGGTGGGAAGGGGCGGAGCAGGGGGTGGGGCGCTGGAGGGAGAGGGCAGAGCAGGGGCGGGAAGAGGTGGAGCGGGGGTGGGACACTGGAGGGAGGGGGCGGAAAGAGGTGGAGCGGGGGTGGGGCACTGGAGGGAGGGGGCGGAGCAGGGGCGGGAAGAGGTGGAGCCAGGGCAGAGTGCTCTTGGGGAGGGGGTGGAGTGGGAAGAGAGTCGGGGTGATGATGGGGCCTGGGGGGAAGGGGCAGAGAAGGGGCAGGGTGGGGGGTGTGGAGCACTCACCCAGAAAAATGGAAGCTGGCACCTGTGGGTGGAGGGTCTGGGCTCCCCACAGCGGCGCAGGCTCCGTGGGCAGCTCTTACCGTCGCCCGGCTCCGGCTTTCAGCCTGGCCAGGGGAAGGGCCTCAGTGGAAGAGGAGGAGAAGGGGCAGGGCCTCGTGGTGAGGGGGGCTAAGGCCATTTAAGCCCCCAACCTGGAAGAGGCTGGTCCCACCCCGGGGCCGGCACCAAGCGGCGCCCCAAGGAATCCGGGACAAATGCTCTCCTGGAATCATTCCGCCGGGGACCAGGACTTGAACTCCACATTTTGGGAACTGTTCCACCCAATGAGGGGCAGATGGTCAGCCAGGGAGACTCCCATTTTCCAGCCAGCTCTGCCACTTCCCGTCATAGTTACGGTGGTGTAACGCTTCCCTGATGACCCTGTGCAGTGCAGCTCTGCAGCCCCTTTGCATCAGCTAGCCTGGCATGAAGGGCTGTGGGGTGGGGGGACCCCCCCTGGAATGCCCCCAGCACAGAGACCCTCTAGGCCCAGGCCTGGAACCAGTGCTGGGCTCCCTCCACAACTGACCAAGGTGCAGGGGGCGTTGCGGGGACGGGCGGGGATGCCGGGGCAGGGAAGGAGCTGCACCCTCAGAGTCATTGCGGCAGCTGCCGGCTAGGGGACCAGCCTCCCCTTGTCCCAGCACCAGCCAGCGGATGGATCCAGCTCGGTTTCCAGGGGGTTGTACAGTGTAAGGACGCAGCCAGGCGTGGCTTAGGCCACAGAGTCTGCTGGGGATCGACTGGCCTATCTACTGTCAGCATAACAGTCGCTGCCCTGTCCTGGCGCTCGCCTGCCCCATCTGCTGCCCAAACGCCCAATTCCCCGCCATCGCCTCCTGACGGGGAGCCAGCCAGGGCCCCACCGGCTCCCAGGGAAAGGGGGGCACCCTGCAGTGGCTGGGCGGGGGTGGTTGGGTTGTTGGACTCCACCCCCTGGGCACGCTGGCCCTCTGGGCTGCCAGCTACAGCACATCAGCCCTTGGTGGGACTTGTGCCCCTGCTTCTCTGCTCCTGCTAGAGGGCAGCCCCATAGCGATGGGAGGACCTTGCCTGGGGTACGGCTGGACTCTTAGCATCTAAGGGCATGTCTTCCCTGGCAACGATAAAGCGCTGCCGTGGCCGCACTTTAACGTGGCTTGTGTCGTTGCGGCAGAGCGCTGGGACAGCTCTCTAAAAAACCACCTCCACGAGGGGAATAGCTACCGGTGCTGGGAGCGTGGCTACTGGTGCTGGGAGCGTGGCTACCGGCGCTGGGAACGCGGCTATCGGCGCTGGGAGCACGGCTACAGGCGCTGGGAGCGTGGCTACAGGCGCTGGTGCACAGTCTATACTGACACGTTACAGCGCTTGCTGCGCTCAGCGGGTGTCTTTTCACACCCCTGAGCGAGACCGTTGCAACGCTGTAAAGTGCCCGTGCAGACAAGCCCTAAGGCTCGAAGGCGTTAGATCATCGTTAGAGCATCTCGTCTGACCTCCTGGAGAGCAAAGGCCTTCACCCCCTTACTCCTGTGCTTGTATTTGGCTAAAGCGGCTTCCAGAAAGGCGTCTAGCCTGGCTTTGGAGACATCAAGAGATGAGGAATCCACTCCCTACCCCGCAGCCCCGGGAGTTTGTTCCACGGTTTTAATTCCCCTCCCTGGTAAACATTTGTGCCGAATTTCTAATGTGACTTTTTCTGGCTTCAGCTTCCATCCCCAGGGTCTTGTTCTGCCTTTTCCCTGCTTGGATAACGGGCCCTTTACCTCCTTCTTCACTCTGTGGAGGCATTTACACATGGCACCTCGCAATCTGCTTTGCAATGAGCTAAATAGACCAAGCTCCTTATGGCTCTTCTGTGAGGCGTCTTCTCTCGCCCTCCAGTCGTCCTGGTGCCTTCTCTCTGCACCAGGGGCGCCTGAACGGGGCGGGCCAGCAGGCCATGGCCCCATCACTTTTAAAAGCCCAGAGGTGCCGGGGCTCTGAGCTGCCAGGCCCAGAGGTGCTGGGGCCCCGCTCTGGCACAAATTAAGCCCTGGGTAAAAGACTGATATCACTTAGGTGCCTGCTGGGCACTTGGCTGGGAGACCTGGACTTTGCGGGCGCTGAGACAGTTTCAGTGGCCGAGTTTGGGAGCCACGCGAGTTTGAGTTGCTGGGATCCCTGTGAAGGACTGCGGCTTGGAAAGGTCGTGAGGCCCAGAGGAGGGAGCTGTTTGCTGTGATTCAGGGTGCAGGGCGGGGCGGCTCTCCTTCCCTTTGCTTGCTGCTTGCTGCTCCCGGGGGCAGGTTGGGCGGGGTGGGTGGATGCAGCCTGCCAGACTCAGGCCATGGTGCTTTTCACATTCAGCCCCTCCCCAAGGCGCTCCGGGACTCTGTGCCTGGCACTGACGCTGCTGGTGGCTGGAGAGACGGGGAGAAATTCCAGCCGCCAGTAATTGGGTTTCGGCATTGCTGCTTCACTCGGCCTGCCTGAAAGGGCCATGTCTTCTTCCTGGCCCGAGAGCAAGTCTCCCCCGGCCCCGTGCAGAGGGTCATGCCCATAATGGTCCCTTCTGACCTGCAAATCAATGAGCCGCGAAGGGCCAGGCCATCATTTCCACCTTTCCCTCCCGGGGGCGTTGGCCTAAACGCCACTAACTTGTGCAGCAGCCTCCAGTTCGTCCCTCGCAGCCGCTAACGCAGGTTTCGAACTGGTTCTGTGGCTTGCCGTGAAGCCGTCGTGCGTAAGTCAATAAAGACAAAGCCGGGGACAAGCTGTCCTGCTCTGGAGTAGCGCAGCCGGTGTGGGGAGTGTTATACAAAAGCTGACTAAGCTGGGAGCCAGGCCAGCTTGCCGGACCCTTCTCATTCAAACCCTGTTGTCAGCCACATGGTACTTTCTGACAGTTGCTCCGTTCGTTCAGGCCTGGCTGCTCCCGCAGGGGAATGTTCGCTCCTGAATGTTTCTAGCCGATGGGATTTTTTTTCTTGGTTCCGTGTTTTTTGAGCAGGAGAATGAGGGGGAGATTCTCTCTGTCTCTCCCATAAACAATCAAGTCTCGCAGTGCTCGTTCAAACACCTCTAGTACTGGAGGGCTCGAGGCATGATTGCAGTGCAAATAAATGACTAAACGTATTAAATAATAAAAACATATTTATCTACGGTACTTCTAAGGGCCTCCTCACTGGAGTTTCTGCGCCCCTCACAGTCTTTAATGTGTTTATTAGAAGGTATTTATTTGGGCTTCAAAGAAAGAGTTCCAGAATGCTGTTTAATCAAAGCCACATTGTTTAGTGGAAATGTATCAAGCTTGACAGTTTTCAGGGGAAGGTGTCTGATCAGAGACAGAGAGAGAGAGCCCTGCAGTGCAACCTTGACCCTTTGGATCTGAAAACTCATGTTCTGATACGTGTCCAAGGTTTGGTTCCAAGGCCAAACAAAAACAGATTTTGAACTCTTGAAAACTGTCGTGAAAGGGATTTGTTGGTCTCTGGCCAGCTTTGAGGATTTGTCTTCACACTCCCATGCGGGATGGGACAGGGCTGTTATCGCCATTGTACAGATGGGAAACTGAGGCACAGAGCGACCAAATGCCTGGCCCAGGAAGTCTGTGAGGAGCAGGGATATAAACCCAGCTCTCCCAAGCCTTTGGATAGTGCTCTGACCACTGGGCCATCCTTCCCCTCTCGCAGTTTAATAATAATAATATTAAAAATACTAATAACACTCCACCGGTGTCTGGTTGGAAGTCAGGCAGTTTGGCCAACCCTGAGCATTCAGAAATCCTGGGTCAGGACCTCACAAATCATGAGGTTGGCTGAAAAGTCATGAGATTTTTAAAAAAATACAATCAAGTTCAGGTTCTCGTTTCTGAGCCGTCAGGGTCACATTCAGATCACGTTCCCAAGCTGTCCTCTGCATGCAGGAGGGCTAAAAACTTACTTAATAAAAAGAAAAGAAAGAAAGCTGGGAGTCTAACAAGCTAACATGACTCCAGGAGCTGGGGCTTTAAGAGCAACACCAAACATTGTGAGGCTCACAGTACATTGCAAGAGCTGGCGATGGTGTGGGGGTTACTTTGTGCTTGCAGGCTGGTTTTGCTCTTCTCTGAAGCCGCACATGGAGGGAGGCTGAGCTCTCCCGGAGCCCGATTCCATTGAGTGGTCACTGGCTCGAGCTGCCGAAAACGATGCACCTGGAGCACAGGACAGGAAAACTCCCAGGAAGAACGGGTGTGCTATCGGGGCAGGTAACAGAGCCAGGATTCCTACCCCCTAGTCAAGGCAGGGTGGAGAGAGACACTGGGCGACATCAGGCACAGCACTCAGCTGCCAGTCTGAGGGGAGGGGACAGGGTCTCACTGATGGGCCGCCAGGGCAGTGGCAGATTAGCCACTGGGCCAGCGGGGCCCATGCCCAGGGCCAGGGTTTCCTTAGCACAAAGGGCTGGGAGCAGGGAGAAGCAGCCTGGGTCTGATCTGAGGCCAGGGGAGCGGGTGGCAGCAGACGGTGACTGGGGCTTTTCTGCTACAGTCAATAGAAACGTCAGAGTAAAACCTACCAGCTTCTCCCTGGGCACCACCGCTACAGAGCATGACTCCTGCTGGGCCCTGCTGCCTCTTCTCCAGCCCACCCTCGGTTACAGAGACCTGCCCCATGCCAGGGATCTCCTGCAATCAGTTTGCTGCAGCATCGGCACAAATATTCCCCAGCCCCACAAGAACCAGGCCTCAGAATTAAGGGGTGCATTGCACAAGGCTGCTGCAGCACCAAGCTCTTCCCTCTTCCCCAGCATTTGGGTCGGGGGGCTCTGAGCCCCCAGAAGGGCGCAGTCAGCGGAAGGCCTGTTGTGTGGTGGAGACCCTACCTCACCCTAAAGGCTTAGGAAGTCAGTTACACCAGAGCTCCGGCTCCCTCGTAAGCCCTGCAAGAGTTTGAGAAGTTGGGTTTGACCCAGAAAGCCTGGCACCGACTCATCTGAAAGACCTCTCTCTCTGCAGCTCCAATCAGAGCAGGGGCAGCGGAGTGGAGCCGGAAGCTTTGGCACTCACTGCAGAGCCCTTGGATAGAAATAGCTGCCACACTGCAAGGCCATGGGGGACCTGAAAGGGGGCCTTGGCTTCTTCTGAGGTACTGTTGCTTGTGGCAGACGTGTCGATTCATGGTCGAGCGAGGTTTCAAGAGCAGTGTTGTTTCATGGGCGTGGATTACAGGCCATGTCCCCACAGCAGCTGGAGGTGGCTGTGCATGCACTAGCTCAATCAGAACTTAAAACAGCAGGGTGGCAACTCAGGCTAGTTACCCGACGACACCACCAGCTGAGAGCCGAGGTGCGTGCTCAGCTGGCCGCCCAGGCCGCGGCAGCCATGAGGCTGTTTTTAGCACATTAGCTAAGTCAGAGCTAATGCACGTACATCTCCTGGCGCTCGGGGGAGGTCCCGGACGACTGGAAAAAGGCTAATGTAGTGCCCATCTTTAAAAAAGGGAAGGAGGAGGATCCTGGGAACTACAGGCCAGTCAGCCTCACCTCAGTCACTGGAAAAATCATGGAGCAGGTCCTCAAGGAATCAATTCTGAAGCACTTAGAGGAGAGGAAAGTGATCAGGAACAGTCAGCATGGATTCACCAAGGGCAAGTCATGCCTGACTAATCTAATTGCCTTCTGTGACGAGATAACTGGCTCTGTGGATGAAGGGAAAGCAGTGGACGTGTTGTTCCTTGACTTTAGCAAAGCTTTTGACACGGTCTCCCACAGTATTCTTGCCAGCAAGTTAAAGAAGTATGGGCTGGATGAATGGACTATAAGGTGGATAGAAAGTTGGCTAGATTGTCGGGCTCAACGGGTAGTGATCAATGGCTCCATGTCTAGTTGGCAGCCGGTATCAAGTGGAGTGCCCCAAGGGTCGGTCCTCAGGCCGGTTTTGTTCAATATCTTCATAAATGATCTGGAGGATGGGGTGGATTGCACCCTCAGCAAGTTTGCAGATGACACTAAACTGGGAGGAGAGGTAGATACGCTGGAGGGTAGGGATAGGATACAGAGGGACCTAGACAAATTAGAGGATTGGGCCAAAAGAAATCTGATGAGGTTCAACAAGGACAAGTGCAGAGTCCTGCACTTAGGACGGAAGAATCCCATGCACTGCTACAGACTAGGGACCGAATGGCTAGGCAGCAGTTCTGCAGAAAAGGACCTAGGGGTTACAGTGGACGAGAAGCTGGATATGAGTCAACAGTGTGCCCTTGTTGCCAAGAAGGCCAATGGCATTTTGGGATGTATATGTAGGGGCATTGCCAGCAGATCGAGGGACGTGATCGTTCCCCTCTATTCGACATTGGTGAGGCCTCATCTGGAGTACTGTGTCCAGTTTTGGGCCCCACACTACACGAAGGATGTGAAAAAATTGGAAAGCATCCAGCGAAGGGCAACAAAAATGATTAGGGGACTGGAACACATGAGTTATGAGGAGAGGCTGAGGGAACTGGGATTATTTAGTCTGCAGAAGAGAAGAATGAGGGGGGATTTGATAGCTGCTTTCAACTACCTGAAAGGGGGTTCCAAAGAGGATGGATCTAGACTGTTCTCAGTGGTAGCAGATGACAGAATGAGGAGTAATGGTCTCAAGTTGCAGTGGGGGAGGTTTAGGTTGGATATTAGGAAAAGCATTTTCACTCGGAGGGTGGTGAAGCACTGGAATGCGTTACCTAGGGAGGTGGTGGAATCTCTTTCCTTTGAGGTTTTTAAGGTCAGGCTTGACAAAGCCCTGGTTGGGATGATTTAGTTGGGGATCGGCCCTGCTTTGAGCAGGGGGTTGGACTAGATGACCTCCTGAGGTCCCTTCCAACCCTGATATTCTATGGTTCTATGAATCTATGATCTACCCAAGCCAGGAATTGTAGATGTGCCCTACGGGTCGTCAGCTGTGTGTACAAACCTAAAGAAGTAAAAACTAGAGCACAAGAGGCCACACTTTTGTATCTGCCTGCAGAAAAAAGTGCGGTGTGGAATTGCACTGGGAAATAGTTGGTGATGTGTAACTAGACTGTCTCTGTATATGCACCGGGGCAGAGTTAATGTGGCACGACTAGACTTTTCTTCGCCATTCCTCTTGATTTCAGCGTCCTTCTTCAGGCAGCCTGGACATTCCCTGAACCCAGGGTTTTGTTTATAGTGGAAGATGCATAACACGCATGGGACTGTCATGCACTGCCCTTCTTAAGCCAGAAGTGCTCGCCATAGATGGGGAGCTTTTTATTTCTGTGACATTTCAGGCTGGAAGGTGAGTCTGCAAGGCATTCAGCAAACCTGGCTGGAGGCCAAAACTTGGCAGGAAGCTACACGGTGAGGACTAACACCACACACAAAACACATTGACAGGGAGACTGTGAACTTTTTGCCTTTGCATGTCTGTTTTCACTCCTAGATGTCACGCCAAAGGCATGCTAGCCTGTTGTTCACCTGTTTGTACTGCAGATTACCCACTCATGCCAGTTTTACCTCTTGCCTCGCGCTGATCATGTTCAGGCTTGTTATTCGGGCTATGTCCCTCTTTCTAAAAGACCTGCTAGGCCCTAATAGATACATGTACGTCGCCACTGAGCTGGAATGGTCGTAATTCCTGTTGGATTGTTTTAGTATTATGACTTGTATTGTCATGTTAATCCCTGTGTGATGTGAAGGGCAATAAACTCTGCTGATATAAGGCACCTTTTCCCAGTATAACTCTGTCCACACGATGAGTGGTACTGGTCTGATATAGCAGCCGTAGTTATACTGGGTCCACATCTGGCCTAAACGCAGTGTTGTAAAATTTCCGTGTTGGCATTACCCCTCCAGCCGGCAGCACCATGCGATGCTCTCCACTTGCCCTCTTGCACTGGTGGTTTTGCACTGCGCTGTATTTACTCTTGGACGTGCCCACCCTGCCAAGCCCGCTGATCTCACTGGCAGAGGAAAAGGTTTTGCCTAGCGCAGGTCAACATTTAACAAAACAGTGTCCCTGGAAATGGGGCTGCATGGCAGCCAGTCAGCTTGGACGGCGTCTTTCTGAGGGGCGAGCAGCAGCGCCGCTGAAACGCTTTGACAATTTTGTGTTGGGTTTTCATTTTTTGTTACATTGAAAATTTTTAGTGTTTCCATTTGGTTTGGGGATTTTCAAGGCTTTTTGCCCTACTTTTCCCACTGGAATGAGAACAGGGGTGGGTCAAGGGGAGGTAAATAGGTGTGATAAAATGGGCAAACGCATTTCACACTTTTTTATTGTTTCCAGCTAGAAGGGGCCAACGTGTGGGAGAGTGGGGGTTCCCAGTGGAGAAGGGGGAAGAGCCCGGAAAGTCCTCAGAACCCAGTTGGAAAACCGATGGATTTTTGTTGTTGTTTTTGTTTCCAAAAATCCAAACAAAACACAGGTTAGCAGGTTTCAGAGTAGCAGCCGTGTTAGTCTGTATTCGCAAAAAGAAAAGGAGGACTTGTGGCACCTTAGAGACTAACCAGTTTATTTGAGCATAAGCTTTTGTGAGCTACAGCTCACTTCATCGGATGCAACAGGTTAGCAGGATGTTTTCTTCTGACTTTTCCCAACTGAAGTGAAGCCAGTGGTGCTGAAAAGTTTTGATAGTTCAACCTTTTATCTAGCATCAGGACAAAACATGTGGGAATGTTGCAATTTACTGGGGACGAAGATTCCATTTCTCAACTGGCTCTGGTTTATCCCTGTGTCTAGGGAAACCCCGGCTGTTCTTTTGATGGTGGGCTCCAGGTCCAGAGTGGGGCGGTTCCATATGAGACCATACCATGATGGGTGGGATTAGGAAGTAGCACTGGTGGGCCTTGAGGGATTGGGGGACAGGGGAGAGGGGCAATCTCACCTTCATGCCTCTGGCTGGCTGTGAGCTCTCAGGCATGGAGCGAAGCTCGGGCAGTGGGTGAGAAAGCAGAGACTATGGGGGGCAGTGGGACACTAGAAGGGCTGTGCCCTATCCAGCTGCTCCCTGACAGGAGAAGGAGGAACATCCCCCTGGGGTGCTAGGGAAATGAATCTTCTCTCACTGTGGGAAGGGGGCCAGTGGGTCTCTGCCCCTAGAACAGCTCCTGAGAAGGCAGGAAGAATCCCCAGGGCAGGGAGGTTGTCATCTGTGAGGACAGAAGATTGGAGGCACCGGAGACAGACAGGAGGGGTCTACACTGCAATTGAACACCGCGGCTGTTCAGTTAATAGCGGTGTTGACGTTTGGGCTCAGGCTGGAACTGGGACTCTGGGCCCCCGTGAGAGGGGAGGGTCCCCGAGGACTGGAGAAGGGCAAACATAATGCCTGTCTTTACATGGGGGAACAAAGAGGAACTATAGACCAGTCAGCCTAACTTTGCTGCCTGGAAAGATACTGCAACAAATGATTAAACAACCAGTTTGTGAGCACCTAGCAGCTCATAGGGTGCTAGGGAACAGCCAGCATGGATTTGTCATGGACAGATCATGCCAGACCAACTTACTTTCCTGCTTTGACAGGGTGGCTTGCCTAGTGGATGGGGGGAAGCAGTACATGTGAGATATCTTGATTTTAGTAAGCCTTTTGACACTGCCCCACATGACTCTCATAAACAAACTAAAGACATGTGGTCTAGATGAAATCACCATAAGGTGGGTGCACAACTGGTTGAAAGACTGTACTCAGAGTAGTTATCAATGGTTTGCTGTCAAACCGGGAGGGCATATCTAGTGGGGTCCCGGCGGCGGGGAGTGTCAGTCCTGGATCCAGTACTATTCAATATATTCATTAATGACTTGGAGAGTATGCTTATACAATCTGCAGGTGACACCAAGCTGGCAGGGGTTGTAAGCACTTTAGAGAACAGGATTAGAATTCAAAATGACCTTGACAAATTGGAGAATTGGTCTGAAATCAACAAGATGAAATTCAGTAAAGACAAGTGCAAAATACTGCATTTAGGAAGGAAAAATCACAGGCACAATTTCAAAATCCAGAATAACTGGCTAGATGGTTGTACTGCTGAAAACAATCTGGGGGTGACAGAGGCTCACAAATTGAAGATGAGCCAGCAATCTGATGCAGCTGCAAAGAAGACTAATATCACTCTGAGTTGTATTAAGAGGAATGTCGTGTGTGTAAGACACGGGAGGTAATGGTCCTGCTCTGCTTGGCATTGGTGAGGCCTCAGCTGGTGCATTGTGTCCCGTTCTGGGTGCCACACTAGGAAAAATGTGGACAAAAATGATCAAAGGCTCAGAAAACCTTTGAGGAAAGGTTAAAACAACTGGGCTGGTTTTGTCCTGACAAAAGACAACTGACCTGGGGGCGGGTGGGGGGGACAGGACACCTGATAACTGTCTTCCAATATGTTCAGGGCTGTTATAAAGAGGATGGTGACCAATTGTTTCCATCTCCACTGAAGGTAGGGCAAAGAGTGGTGGGTTTGATCTGCAGCAAGGGAAATTTAGGTGAGATATTAGGAAAATCTTTGTGACTCTCAGAGTGGTTAAGCTCTGGAACAGGCTCTGGAGGTTTGGAGTCCCTGTCACTGGTGGTTTTTAAGAACAAGCTGGGCAAATCCCTGTCAGGGAGGGTCGAGGTTTACTTGGTCCTGCCTCAGCGCAGGGGGCTGGACTTGATGACCTCTTGAGGTCCCTTCCAGCCCAAAGCGTCTCTGATTCCCAGGGGAATGGGGTTCCCTACATTTGTCCTAGCTGCAGGAGGGGTATCTAATCCCTCAGCCCCGAACTTAGTTTAGGCCTCCAGGATGCACAGCCAGTGCTGCCATGATCCCCAGGGCCCCAGCATGCTGAGAGTAGTGGTCCTGGAAAATCCCAGCAAGTGCTAGCAGACGTGTGACAGCAGTCAGCCCACCAATGCTTCACTTAAGTGCACCGCAGGCTCCCCAAATCAGGGCCCCACTGTTCATCTCAGAAAGGAGAAAGGAGAGGGGACACGCTAAAATAATGACTGGGCTCAAGAAGGGAGCTCGGGAGCCACTGTTCTCCCTCTCTCACAGAACAGGGACAAAGGACTGGTCAATGAAATTAGTCAGTGGGAAATTCAAAACTGATACAAGAAAATGCTTTTTCCACACATAGTGTGATTAGACTGTGGAACTCCCTGCCACATGAAATTGCGGACTCCACGGACTTAAGGAGATTCCGAAAGCGATTGGACATTTCTGTGGATGAGGCTATCCAGCCTTCCAGCATTATCATAACTAACAATCACAAGTTCTGGGAGGGGCATTAAACTGCCAGCTACAGGGCTTCCATCAATCTCTGCCTAGCAGAGAACAGCATGAGACCTGTCAGGGGGGCAGATTATCCCACAGCTGCTACTGTAGGGTTCTTATACCTTCCTGTGGATCCCCCTCTTAGGCTGGGGGGGGATCTTTTAGCCAGTCAGCGACAGGACACTGGCCTGGCTGACCCTTGGCTTTGATCCAGTCTGGCCAGTCCCATGGCACCGGGTGCTGTACATACACCTCTGCAGTGACTGTCCCTGCCCTCAAGAGTTTATAATCGGAGAGCAGACAAGACAAAGAGCAGGAGTGGAAAGAGGATTTTTTGGGGGTGGGGGGTTGATTTGCCGAAGGTCACCCAGAAGTTGTGGCAGATCTGGGACCAGGAGCCAGCTCTCTTGGCTCCCTGGCTGGTGCCCTGCCCCCTAGACCACACCTGACACAGCCGGTTATCCCATTAAATCAGCCCGCTCGCTGCGCTCCGGTGCAAAGGCTGCAGGCGTTCCGGCATGCTGCTATAAATAGCACCAGGAGGCGGTGTGTGCCAGATGGCTTGTCAGAGCCTCACCCCGCCAAGGCCATCGGCTGCCACAGCCCTGCCAGCCACCCACAGCCAGCGCGCCGGCTTCCTGCCAACACCGACCGGGCGGCATGAAGCAGCATCTGCAAGAGCCAAGCACGCCTCGGCCCCCTTTCGTGCTAGGCAGAGACACGTTCAGCCATTCCGCTCGCCCCTAGAGCCAGGACATTCCCAACCATAATGCTGGGAAGCGCGCTGCTTTCTGGGACAGCTGGGGAAAAGATCCTTCCAAAAACCCGACCGGGAACTGTGTAAATCAGAACTAGAATCTGCACCGCTCCCGCCCTGCACCACTCCCCCAGGATCACAACTCCCGCAGTGTCACCGCTCCTCCCCGCACCACTCCCCCAGTATCACCACTCCCCCAGTGTCACCGCTCCCCCAGTGTCACCGCTCCTCCCCGCCCACTCCCCTAGTGTCACCGCTCCCCCAGTGTCACCGCTCCGCCCCGCACCACTCCCCCAGTGTCACCGCTCCCCCAGTGTCACCGCTCCTCCCCGCACCACTCCCCCAGTATCACCACTCCCCCAGTGTCACCGCTCCTCCCCGCCCCGCTCCCCCAGTGTCACCGCTCCTCCCCGCCCACTCCCCTAGTGTCACCGCTCCCCCAGTGTCACCGCTCCGCCCCGCACCACTCCCCCAGTGTCACCGCTCCCCCAGTGTCACCACTCCTCCCTGCCCACTCCCCCAGTGTCACCGCTCCCCCAGTGTCACCACTCCTCCCCGCCCACTCCCCCAGTGTCACCGCTCCTCCCCGCCCCGCTCCCACAGTGTCACCACTCCTCCCCGCCCCGCTCCCCCAATGTCGCCGCTCCTCCCCGCCCCGCTCCCACAGTGTCACCACTCCTCCCCGCCCACTCCCCTAGTGTCACCGCTCCCCCAGTGTCACCGCTCCCCCAGTGTCACCGCTCCTCCCCGCACCACTCCCCCAGTATCACCACTCCCCCAGTGTCACCGCTCCTCCCCGCCCCGCTCCCCCAGTGTCACCGCTCCTCCCCGCCCACTCCCCTAGTGTCACCGCTCCCCCAGTGTCACCGCTCCGCCCCGCACCACTCCCCCAGTGTCACCGCTCCCCCAGTGTCACCGCTCCTCCCCGCCCACTCCCCCAGTGTCACCGCTCCCCCAGTGTCACCGCTCCGCCCCGCACCACTCCCCCAGTGTCACCGCTCCCCCAGTGTCACCGCTCCTCCCCGCACCACTCCCCCAGTATCACCACTCCCCCAGTGTCACCGCTCCTCCCCGCCCCGCTCCCCCAGTGTCACCGCTCCCCCAGTGTCACCACTCCTCCCTGCCCACTCCCCCAGTGTCACCGCTCCCCCAGTGTCACCGCTCCTCCCCGCCCCGCTCCCCCAATGTCACCGCTCCTCCCCGCCCCGCTCCCCCAGTGTCACCGCTCTGCCCCGCACCACTCCCCCAGTGTCACCGCTCCGCCCCGCACCACTCCCCCAGTGTCACCGCTCCGCCAGTGTCACCACTCCTCCCCGCCCACTCCCCCAGTGTCACCGCTCCCCCAGTGTCACCGCTCCTCCCCGCCCACTCCCCCAGTGTCACCGCTCCCCCAGTGTCACCGCTCCTCCCCGCACCACTCCCCCAGTGTCACCGCTCTTCCCCGCCCCGCTCCCCCAGTGTCACCGCTCCTCCCCGCCCACTCCCCTAGTGTCACCGCTCCCCCAGTGTCACCGCTCGTCCCCGCCCACTCCCCCAGTGTCACCGCTCCCCCAGTGTCACTGCTCCGCCCCGCACCACTCCCCCAGTGTCACCGCTCCCCCAGTGTCACCACTCCTCCCCGCCCACTCCCCCAGTGTCACCGCTCCTCCCCGCCCCGCTCCCCCAATGTCACCGCTCCTCCCCGCCCCGCTCCCACAGTGTCACCACTCCTCCCCGCCCCGCTCCCCCAATGTCACCGCTCCTCCCCGCCCCGCTCCCACAGTGTCACCACTCCTCCCCGCACCACTCCCCCAGTGTCACCGCTCCCCCAGTGTCACCACTCCTCCCCACCCACTCCCCCAGTGTCACCGCTCCTCCCCGCCCCGCTCCCCCAATGTCACCGCTCCTCCCCGCACCACTCCCCCAGTGTCACCGCTCCCCCAGTGTCACCACTCCTCCCCGCCCACTCCCCCAGTGTCACCGCTCCCCCAATGTCACCGCTCCTCCCCGCACCACTCCCCCAGTGTCACCGCTCCGCCCCGCACCACTCCCCCAGTGTCACCATTCCTCCCCGCCCACTCCCCTAGTGTCACCGCTCCCCCAGTGTCACCGCTCCTCCCCGCCCACTCCCCCAGTGTCACCCCTCCCCCAATGTCATCGCTCCTCCCCGCACCACTCCCCCAGTGTCACCGCTCCTCCCCACCCCGCTCCCCCAGTGTCACCACTCCCCCAGTGTCACCGCTCCTCCCCGCCCACTCCCCCAGTGTCACCGCTCCTCCCCGCCCCGCTCCCCCAGTGTCACCGCTCCCCCAATGTCACCGCTCCTCCCCGCACCACTCCCCCAGTGTCACCGCTCCTCCCCGCCCCGCTCCCCCAGTGTCACCACTCCCCCAGTGTCACCGCTCCTCCCTGCCCCGCTCCCACAGTGTCACCGCTCCCCCAGTGTCACCGCTCTGCCCCGCACCACTCCCCCAGTGTCACCGCTCCCCCAATGTCACCGCTCCTCCCCGGCCACTCCCCCAGTGTCACCACTCCCCCAGTGTCACCACTCCGCCCCGCACCACTCCCCCAATGACACCGCTCCTCCCCGGCCACTCCCCCAGTGTCACCACTCCCCCAGTGTCACCGCTCCTCCCCACCCCACTCCCCCAGTGTCACCGCTCCGCCCCACACCACTCCCCCAATGACACCGCTCCTCCCCGCCCACTCCCCCAGTGTCACCGCTCCTCCCCGGCCACTCCCCCAGTGTCACCGCTCCCCCAGTGTCACTGCTACGCCCCGCACCACTCCCCCAATGACACCGCTCCTCCCCGCCCACTCCCCCAGTGTCACCACTCCCCCAATGTCACCGCTCCTGCCCGCCCACTCCCCCATTGTCACCGCTCCTCCCCGGCCACTCCCCCAGTGTCACCGCTCCCCCAGGGTCACCACTCCTCCCCGCCCACTCTCCCAGTGTCACCGCTCCCCCAATGTCACCGCTCCTCCCCGCCCACTCCCCCATTGTCACCGCTCCGCCCCGCACCACTCCCCCAGTGTCACCGCTCCCCCAGTGTCACCGCTCCGCCCCGCATCGTTCCCCCAGTGTCACCGCTTCTCCCCGCCCACTCCCCCAGTGTCACCGCTCCCCCAGTGTCACCGCTCCTCCCTGCCCACTCCCCCAGTGTCACTGCTCCGCCCCGCACCGCTCCCCCAGTGTCACCGCTCCCCCAATGTCACCGCTCCATCCCGCCCACTCCCCCAGTGTCACTGCTCCTCCCTGCCCACTCCCCCAGTGTCACCGCCCCGCACCGCTCTCCCAGTGTCACCGCTCCTCCCTGCCCACTCCCCCAGTGTCACCGCTCCCCCAGTGTCACCGCTCCCTTCTGGCCTTAAACTCTATGGCCCAATTCCACAGAGGTATCTGGGCTCCCAACTTCCCTTGATGTCAGTGGACGTTTGGAGCCTAAATGTCCTTGAGGCTGTGGGCCTCTGCCCTAAAGGCTGTTCCATGTCCAGACCTTACAGCCGCAGGGCCCAGATAAGGCCCTAGCAGAGCTACCAGAAGCAGAACAAGGGGCAGGGGTTCAGCAGCTCAGGCTGGGCTTTCGAGGGACCCCAGGTTGCACCTGCTTTTGAAAATCTGGCCTTTGGGACTGGAATCTGCACCATTGATGTCAGCAACAGCTTTACCTCTGGGGCTAAACCCCGGAAGGAAACACAGCTACTCAGCTCATCCTACACCCCCAGCCACGGCTAGGAGGAGAAAACACTCCTTGGAACTCCAACTGCCTTCCGCATGGATCTTCACTCACTGCGTGGCTCCGGGGCACCATCGGGGTGATGTGTTCCCCGTGAACCTCACACGCGTATTCACAAGGCCAGCTGAACAGCAGGGGAGTGTTAATTAAACAAACCCAAGCTCCAGAGCAGCTCAGAAAACAGGAGCATTTTTCACAAAAAAATAAAATATCTAAAATTGGATCAAAAAGAAAAGGAGGACTTGTGGCACCTTAGAGACTAACCAATTTATTTGAGCATAAGCTTTCATGATGCATCCGATGAAGTGAGCTGTAGCTCACGAAAGCTTATGCTCAAATAAATTGGTTAGTCTCTAAGGTGCCACAAGTCCTCCTTTTCTTTTTGCAAATACAGACTAACACGGCTGCTACTCTGACACCTAAAATTGGATCGTTTTTCACCCACTGCTTAAAAAACACTCAAGCCATGCTGGTGGTGTCTGGCTGTCTGCCCTGGCTCCCACAGTGCAGCAAGAGAGGAGCCTTTAGCACGAGCGTGGGACATCCTGCTTTTAGAACCAACGGTTGCAGGTTCAATCTCTGCCAGCAACCGCCTTATTATATTCGTCCAGAAATGGGGGGGGGGGGGCAGAGGTGATTAGTCAAGGCCCAGCAATTCAGCCAAATTAAAATAGATTCTCAGTAGGGCAGCGTGGGGCACATCTGTGATTTAGGAACCATCCTGCTGCCGCATTTTGATTTAACCCCAAAGCCCTGGTGTGCTCACACTGCTCACAAAAGCTCACACACTTAAACAGTGGCAAGAAGCATATTCCTTCCCTGTCCCGCTCACGCGCCCTCCCCCCCCGCCATCTTCAATTTCAATTTCTTTAAACAAAAATTCACCCCCAGGAGAAGCCAGAAGTGGATACTGTTGTCCAAAAGGTGAACAACTGGGAAAGATTTAAGCACCCACCGAATCAACTCCCTTTAGGCTCTGCCGGTTTAACAGCCCTATTGCCTAGGTGAGCCGTGTGCTGCGTCGCTGGCCACGTGACCCATCGGAGGCAGAGTTTTGAACTTTCATAGCTGACAGGCCAAAGATAGAAAACACCTCACGTGGCAGCGGCAGGAAGTGGCCGCTCATTGCAGGTCCATAAAGGGATTTCAGGACTCATCAAGCACCTTTGCAATGGTGCAGATCTTTGGATGCCTCCTGAGGATTAGCTAATACCCCCGGCCCTCGAGGAGTTGTGCGGCAGTCTGCTGAGGGTGGGGAGTCAGTTCCTAGCTGCTAGGAGCTGGATCAAAGTCATGCCCCTCCCTGGCTGGGAACTCCTTTCCCCACCCTCTCCCACCCCACCCCAGTTCCCAGGCAGCAGGGTGCAGTGGGAGGGCAAGCCGGGGTGCAGGGGTGGGGGAAGGTAGCATAGAGCCCAGAGGATCTCTGGAGACAGCACCGTGCCCTGGGTCGGGGGATGTATTGGGTTTATCTTGGAACCGATCTGTTGGTCAGTGAGATGCTGCACGTGTGAGGGCTGGGAATGCCCCATCACTTAGTGGAGGGGGGCAGGGCTAAGACTGAGTTTGGTCACTATCAGCGCTCCCCATGAGGAGCCCCATAACCCTCCCCCCTGGCGTTGGGGTCCCCCCGTTCTCTGGAGGAGGTCCAGTCATGGCTTAACACATGTTAACAACTAGCACATCTTGGCATCACTAGCAAAAAGATATTTTCACCCCATGCTGACCCGGGCTGCAGCTCCAGCAGCATTAGCATAAACCTGCATTAGCTGGTTCAGGTAACCCCTCCCCGACTGCTTGGGTTTACCTGCTGCACCTACCTTGTGCGCACTAGGAGTGTCACATCACTTGCATTAGCATGCGCCTGGCACACAGATGCCTTTTTCTCCAGGGCAGACAAGCCTGCTCCCAGCTGTGGTTAGGCATCATGGTAGGAAACATGAAAACAGGATTCAAAGTCCCAGGGCCGAGATCCTCACGGCCTCAGGTTTGGGGTTTTTAACCTGACACCCCGAGAGGGGCCCTGTTAGCAGACAGGGGCCAGGCCCAGCCTTTGAAAGTCAGGGCCCTTTAATGTGCCTCACATTGGGAGCCCGAATTCACTAGTCACTTCTGCAAACGTCAGCCCTTGTGCTGCTGAGCCCCTGCAGGCCAGGCTGTGTCCTCAAGGGGGCGGGGAATGGGGGAATTGAATTGAGGAGAGAGGTTCTGCTTGCTAATGCTTTGGACCCAAACTCCACTAGCAGGTGGGGCCGTGCTGAGAGACCCCCCCCCCCCGCCCGCAGGGACAGAGATGCTGCGGGCTCCGCACACCAAGGGCATAAGACAGACCTGATTTCCTCACCTTTCTGGATTTTGCTGAACTGCTCTGGCTAGAACGACCTCCTCGCCCTACAAACAGATGGCCACAGACTCCAGAGCAGACCTAGCCTCTTGCATTACCAGGAACGTTACCTAGGGAAGGGTCCTGCAGACTCCCTCCAAGGGCTTGGTCTCTTTACAGGTTGAAAGAAAAGGAGGACTTGTGGCACCTTAGAGACTAACCAATTTATTTGAGCATGAGCTTTCGTGAGCTACAGCTCACTTCATCGGATGCAGCTCACGAAAGCTTATGCTCAAATAAATTGGTTAGTCTCTAAGGTGCCACAAGTACTCCTGTTCTTTTTGCGGATACAGACTAACACGGCTGCTACTCTGAAACCTGCACAGACAACACGGCTGCTACTCTGAAACCTGCACAGGTTGAGTTTGTTTAAGCCAGTCCTTTGTGATTAGTCAGAACACGCCCCACCAGCTGGGATGGGGCAACAGAAGGGTTAAACCCAAGGAGGACTAGCCCCTCCCTGTGCAAATCAGGGTATGTGTCTTACCTGATCCAGACCAGGATGTGTGAGCAAATGGGAAGAAACTGTAAGCAGGGCAGAGAGGTGGCTGTTGAATGGATTTACCCTAGTGCCTTGCAGGTGGGGATCAGAGCCCGGAGCAGCCAGGAGCCTCAGCCAGCCCCACTTGCCTCACTGTGGGTAGGTAGCAGCCGGCCTTTTCTTACTGTTGCCCTACATAGGGTGGCGTGCAGAGATGTACAGGAGCAGGGCACAAGTGCAGGGTGGCTGGCTCTGAGCTAGCGATGTCGTTGGGCCTCCCAAGAGGTAAGTGGGGTGTCTGTATGGGCCAGGCAGGCTGGGTGCTGCTGGCTCATGACTTATTTGCCCACTAGTCACAGGTCAGGGCTGTTAAGGGCAGAGTGTTCTCCTTTAACAGCTTTTCTGCAGCCTTGAAGGAGGACGTGTGGCTGTATGAAATGACTGCCCAGCCCTTTTCCTGTCCGCCAGCCATGTCCAGGTGCCAGCTCCTCGACTAGGGATGGACTCTTTCCCCACCAGCTCAGAGGTCATTCAGCATGCTTAGAGGTGAATTGGTTGGGAAGGCAATGGGTGAGTCCGTTCCCAGTCTTCCCTGATTCTTGTGTCTCTAAGGTGCCACAAGTACTCCTTGTGTGGTGTCTCTCTCTGGGACTATCTCCTCCATCCCTGCCCCACTGGCACAGACAGGAGCTGGGAAGCACATTTACACCCATCTGCACTGACGGGGCAGCTGCAGACATACACGGTACAGTGCGCACAGGAATATGCCTGTGAAAAGGAGAGGTGCGTTCCTAACATCCATGCGTGCTGCATTGTGGTCCCAGAGTCCCCAGCTAAACCGGATTTTATAATCCCAGTCCCGGTGACCTCGCAAACTCAAACCTATCGCCTGGGAACATCACATACCACCGCTCATCCCAAGCTGGAATCCCAGAAAGCTTGGGCCAGTTGCAGAGCAGGGAGGGTCAAAATATCCCCTTCACTCACCTAGGGTGTGATTTTCCGACTGCTTTTATTGCCAGAATAGTAACTCAGCTGCTGAATGCCTGAACAACCTCTGGAAATGTCCCTAGCTAAGAAGCAGCCCCTTTGCAGGACGCATGCAGGAATTCAGCATTCAAAGGGGTCTTCTCAAGAATACAGGGACCTGGAAATCTATTCACTTAAATGTACAGTTTGAGGTGTAAGAATGTCTCTCTTGTGCTTGTCATTGTACGTGCCCCAGTTCCCATGCATAGCACAGATTTTAACGTGTCCATGCATAGAACTCAGTCTGATTCTCTCCACTCACGCCCCATGCTTGGAGGCAGTCGCAGCAAAACACCCTCAGGAGAATGTTGTTGTTTCCTTAAAAAAAAGAAAACCAAACCCAAAGACATTTGAAATACCAAGCTCCGTTTTCACAGGTGAGGGTCACTTCACCAGCAGTACCTAGGCACGGAAATGGGCTTCTCCTGCCTTCGTGCCAGCTCAGTAGCATTAAGAGGAGAAGTATCCAAATGTGTTTTTTGTAGTCCCTAAAAAGAGGATCCTGCTCTAGGCTCACTAGGCAGGTGGATACTTTGGAGTGCATTGTTTGTGTCAAGTAGGTTCATGCGGTGGGATTGGCCCCCTCCTATTTATTACGTGTGCCCCCTTAGGAGTTTTACACTAGCCTGAACACCGGGCTTGTCTGGAATATAGCCATGGGGTTTCAAGATGGAACAGACCTGTCAGGGGTACCCTGCCCCCGCAGCTGGCACCAGAGTTACTGTGAGGCCAGGGCTGAATGACCTGGTAATTACAATCCCCCATCCCACAGCCTCCCTGGCACTGCTGCTCCCATAAAAGGGGGGTTGGCGAAAGACCCACTCCCCTAGCCCCAGGAACTGGGGCGGGGGGGGGGACATGCGGCACTTGAGATGGAAGGGCAGCCCCAGAGTCACCCTGCCCGGAGAAGCAGCATGGGCTGCAGGGAGGGGGGAGCCCTGTAACCCCCCTTTCCCCTGGGCCAGGCGGAGCAGCAACAGCCTGGGTGGGAAGAGACCCCCAGACTCCCCTGGTCTGGAGGAGCAGTGGGGGGGGAAGGGGAGGGGAGCCCCTTCTCCTTGGTCCTGCTCAGTGGTGGCAGTTGTGAAAGGGCCAGTGGCTCCAGAGCGGGATTCATGCCAGCCTGGGGGCAGGGGCGCTTGCCTGAGGCCTGTGGTCTCACCCTGAGACCGCTCAGGCTCCCTCCTGCAAAGTGGACCAGGGGCCAGGTCGCTTTGCTGAGCTGAGGGGACGCCCTGGGGCCGAAGCCCCCCCTGCCAGTGCTCAGTCCAGCGTCTCTAGGGCTGGTGCCTCCACCCCTCCTTCGGGCACAGGTCTCGCTGCAGCTGCTCACACCCTAGCACAGTTTGTTCCTTTCCTCCTGGCCTCTCTTACTGTAACGTCCGAGCACCTCTGTTCGCACGGCTCTGGCCTCAGGCCCCCTCAGGACAGGGCTGGTAACCCCACTGCTCAGAGGGGGCTGAGGCTCCGGCACGCCAAGTGACTCACCCAAGGAGTGTGAGGCAGAGCAGGGAATTGAATCCAGGTCTCCCCTGTCCTAGGCCAGAGCCCCAACCACTAGGCCATCCTTCCTGCTCCCCTGGCTCGCCTCATCCACCTCCCAGGAGCCTCGCCAGCTCGCCCGCTGGCCCTTTCCTCGTCTGTTCCTTCCCGCCCTCTGCAGCCTTCGCTCCTCAACAAGGGCAGCCAGGAGCAGCTGCTGGGTCTCTGACGGGGGAGCAGCAGCAGGAGCAGCCACCACCACCAACCTCTTCCTCCTGTAGCAGCCCTCCCTCCTCGCTGCAGGTATATAGCATGCCCCGAGCTCTGCCCCTGCCTGTCAGCCCAGGGAGCAGCTGCCTTGCCCCCCAACATGGGGCACTTGCTCCCCTCTTTCCCTGGAGCTACAGGTCTCCTTGCTGCCCCCAGGAACCTCTCCATCAGGCTGCAAGTGCCTTCACTTTGGGGCCAGCCCCTCAGACTTCACCCCAGCTGCCATCTTAGCACTATTCCACCCATCGCTTATCCTGCCAGCCTCCTGCCACCGCCTCTCCTGCCGAGAGGAGCCCCGACTCCCGACAGGCCCCACACCCGCTGGGAGCCACTTATCCCCCTCTCTTCCCTAGCTCTGCCTCTCCGTCTGCAGGAAGAGCCCTGTTTATAAAGGGCCCCGGGAGCCATCCTGCCGCAGCCAGAAGGATCAGCCTTCTAAAATGGCCACCTGGCCTGGGCCTGCCTTTCCCAGCCAGCCGAGTGAGAGTGCTGTGCCAAGCCCAAGCAGGCTGGGAATAAATGCCCCTCGATGGCTGGCACTAGGCTCCAGCTGGCCCACCACAGGTGAGGGGCTATTTGGGGGGTTTGTTCTCTCTCCTTTCCTGGTGGCTCTTTTATAGGAGCAAACACAGGACATATGGAAGCAGGGGGAGGTTTGGCTGGGTGCTAGGGGGCGAAGGAGGGGCATGCGGGGGAGAGTAAAGGGGACCAACTACTTGGTCAGGCAGCTGTTCCCTTCTGGAATGAAAACCTGGACCGTGTTACTTAGGGGGTGGCATGGAGACAACGGGTTATCCTGGGTCTCATAGACTTTCAGATCAGAAGGGACCATTATGACCGTCTAGTCTGACCTCCTGCACAACGCAGGCCACAGAATCTCACGCACCCACTCCTGCAATAAACCTCTCTCCTATGTCTGAGCTATTGAAGTCCTCAAATCACGGTTTAAAGACTTCAAGGTGCAGAGAATCCTCCAGCAAGTGACCCGTGCCCCATGCTACAGAGGAAGGTGAGAAAATTCCTTCCCGATCCCAAATATGGCGATCAGCTAAACCCTGAGCATGTGGACAATACTCACCAGCCAGACACCCAGGAAAGAATTCTCTGTAGTAACTCCAATCCCACCCCCATTTAACATCCCATCACAGGCCATTAGGCATCTTTACTGCTAATAGTCAAAGATCAATTAAATCCCCAAATTAGGCTATCCCATCATAACATCCCCTCCATAAACTTATCAAGCTTAGTCTTGAAGCCAGATATGTCTTTTGCCCCCACTGCTCCCCTTGGAAGGCTGTTCCAGAGCTTCACTCCTCTGATGGTTAGAAACCTTGGTCTACTTTCAAGTCTAAACTTCCTGATGGCCAGTTTATATCCATTTGTTCTGGTGTCCACATTGGTACTGAGCTTAAATAATTCCTCTCCCTCCCTGATATTTATCCCTCTGATATGTTTATAGAGAGCAATCATATCTCCCCTCAACCTTCTTTTGGTTAGGCTAAACAAGGCCACTTTTCCTGCTTCCCTCAGATCCAGCCCACTGAACCAGGCAGCGCTGGATTTCCCTACATGCTAAGTGCCCAGTCTGCCTGGCTCCTTGGGGAACCCGCCCTGGTTGCGTGTGCCTCCTACCCAACTGGAGTCAGCTGGGACCTCATGTGCAGAAGCGCTGAGCACTCCCAGCTGTAGCTGAAAGCAGTGGAAGCTGGGAGTGCTCAGCGCCTCTGGAAAAACAGGCCCTTGGTGGCTGGAGCTGAGCACCCAGGAACAAAGGCCCCTGCAATTCATGGACGCTTTTGCAAAAGTAATCTCCTTGTGTCTCAGTGTACCCATCTGTAAAATGGGGGTAATGCTATCTCGCCTTGTGTTGCTACAGTGAGTTCAGGACTGGTTGTGCAGTACTTGATTCCTGCAGCCATGAGCACTACAGAAAAGCCTAGGAGGAAATGAATAATTCTGAATTCAGTGCAGCGTTTGGAGGGTGTGCAGTAAACAAGGCCTGGGGCTGTATATTGAATGAGAAGGCTAAAAAGAAATAATGAACTGCTATCTAATCCACTGGGCACTGAATGAGGCCAGGGTCCTGTGGGGAAAACAGTAGTCTGCGATTAAAACTGCATCCTGATGCATGCGGGCCCAAATTAAGGTTGCATGGGCAACCTTTACTCTGGCATTTCCTGTCTTTTGATCAACTGACTGTGCAACTTTAATATTCTTGTTTAATGTAGATTTTTGCTTATAATTAAGGCTACGGTTATGTCATAGAGGTCATGGAAGTCACAGAATCTGTGACTTCCATTGACCTCTGTGATATTTTCTGTCCTAGAGCTCCCAGCCACCCCCCCTCCCTTCGCAGCTCCCAGCCCCCACCCTTATGGGAACCCCCTGCATCTGCCCAGACATCAGGGGCGGTGGGAGAACCCCCCGCAGCAGCCCAGCCATTGCGGGGGACCCCCCTGAGCACCCAGCTGCTCTGGGGAGCAAGGGGACCCTGCAGCAGCCTAGCCCTGCGGGCAGGGGAACCCTGGAGCTCCCACTCACCACAGCGATGGGGAACCCTGGACCCTGAGCAGCAGTGGGTGCTGAACCCACCTCCCCATCTTATCAGGGATATTTTTAGTGAAAGTCAGGGACAAGTCACAGACTTCCAGGATTTTTTGTTTATTACCCGTGACCTGTCCCTGACTTTTACTAAAAATATCCATGACAAAAACTTAGCCTTGTTGATAATATAATATAACCATGCTTCATTTAACTTCTTTGCCATTTCACTGCCATGTGTCATCCAGGAATGGAATGATTTTAGATGCCATTCTAAATGCCTCTTTTTAGGGAGTCTGGAGAAACTGCAGATTCTGAAGCTGTCTTGTTTGCAAGCATAGATCAGCTTTAGCATGCTAATGTCTTGAGAGTTTAGTCCATGAGTCAGCCTGCATTTCTCCTCAGAATATTGTGTTCAAAGGTTCTCCTGCAGTGAGGCCTTTGTTTGGCTTAAATCTGGTTTCCCTGTCTTTGCTGCTTAGATGATGTTGCCTTTTATGCTAATCCTGGCTCTCAGTGCTGTGATTGTGTGGGTCAGCGAAACAACACAGCAGCTATGAAATCTCCTTTCATCATTACTAACAAAATGAACCCTGCACTTTCAGTATGAAACTCTGGAGTGGCCTATGTAGTTAGCTGGTCTGGCCCCAAGGACCTTGTGTGCTGTATTAGCTCTGTTCTATAAAACAACTGCAAGACCGCACAAAACGGTTTAAAAAAAAGATCTTGGCTGCCAGCCCTTTTTAGGGCAAAAGGATAAACAATAATTGGCGTTTCTAGGCCAAGTAGTTTGATGAAGGGACTAATCCGAAAACGATTGCGGCCCTGATTCAGCCTGGCCCTGGAGCACATGCTTAACTTGAAACATGTGAGTCACTGAATTCAGTGGGGCTATTCCCATGCTTAACATTAGGCGTGTGCTTAGGTGCCTTGCTGAGTCAGGGCCAAGGAAAGTTCCGCAAAAGTGAAAACCTCCAGCCACATGGTACTTCTCCTCCCCCGACTTCATTTCCCTGTGCACCCTCCAGTTTACTGGGTGGAGAAGCTACAGATTTGTGCCTAAATTCTAATCGGAATTTGTCTGCCCCATCCTCAGACTCAGGCAGAGGTTGCTGAATGGGTTGTTGCTCTGCCCATGTTTGACTCTGGAGTAGGTCTCCTCTGGGTCTATTGAGCCACCTCCGGGAGACGCTGTTTCTGAAAATCTAAGGGAGAGCTCTTCAGTGGCTTTTGAGGACTTGTTCAGCATTTTCAGCTGGTCGCTGACCAGTAAATCAGAGAGCTGGTGTGAACTCATGCCCTTGTACATGCAGCTCCTCTCAGAGGCACGACTGTCAGTTTCTTTTTTTAACCAAATCACCACATTGGTGTGACACAAGATGGACTAACGCGCAGGCTGAGTTTCCAGTGGGAACTTTAACTCTCCACCGTCACATGGCTGGACTGTTGTAACCCGGCCTCCTGCCAGGCGTGGCTGGGAGTGCGGCAGGTCCAGTTCCCTGGAGAGGTTGGGTAGCGCACTGGGCACACCGGGAACAGAGGCGAGCGTGGCAGGTGCTCCGGGTACTGGGCTTGTTGCTGGATTCCTGTGACCACTCGCACGTTCCGGGTGATGGAGGATTCCTTCAGCAGGGCTGCCAGGAACAAGTGCCATGAGCACTAGGACTGCAACAGCCAACGAATGCCACCCCCGTTCCTAACCCAGCCCCTAAGGGCAGCCCCGTGAAGGGGTCAAGAGTAACTCTGTTCCGTGCAGCTCCCCAGACATAGTGCTAGGGCCACGCCTCCTCTGGAAGCCATTCCAGCACACACAGCCCATGGCCGGCTCTTTGGTCTGCGCTCTCGCTGCGGCCCATCCATCCACGTTATCCTGCTGTCACACCTGCAGCTGCCCCCATGCCTCCTGTTCCCCGCCAGTCACAGGCTGCTTCCTTGCCTACCACTGACTCCCTGCCGCGGCTGATGCCCCTGGCTGCCCCATGGTAGCCCCTTTTCCTATAGGGTTATGGAGCCCTCTGCAGGCTGGATGCTGAGCTGAGTAACGGCGCCCTCACTGGCTGCATCCTTTCCCTCCAGCTGAGCATGACGGTATTTTTCAGTCCTTAATATTTGCTATGTTCTTTGCCAGTCCCCGGATGGTGTTTGTGTCACTTTCCTCCCTGGAAGTAGGAATTTAACAGTCCTCTCTGTAGACGAGAGACTGTTCTGGTTCTGGAGGGAATCTTTAGAAAAACAAACCGTTGAAGGTGGGTTAAATGTTGACTCTTTTCTCTCGAGCTGCCCTAGTCCCAGAAGTTACTGCTCAGATTTTCGCCACCAGCGAGCAACTTTTAGAAGCGTGAATGTAGCCGCCAGGTCACCAGAAAATGTAAAATGTCAACAAATAACTAATTATGCATAACTTGAAACTTGTGTAACCACGGCAACCCTTCCGCCCCACAAACCCCAACAGGAAACGTGTGAAAGGCTCAGGCCCATATCAGGGCAGGTTTGGGGAAGTCTCTCTCCTCTCTCGATTGGCCTCTCGCTACAGGCCAGTTCCCTTTGCTTTGCCACTGTGACGCTTCTGCCCGCCAAAGTGCCTGCACTCGCTCCTCTTCGTGGTCCCGGAGGCTGGAAGATGGACACCCATGCCCCTAAACCGCTGCCCAGATCTCGGAGCAGGGCCTTGCGATTGTTCAGCTCATCCCAGGTGCGGAAACATAGATCTTATTCAGCAGGGAACAGTAACTGTCTCTATGAGCTGAGCCAAGGGTGCAGCATCCTTCTGCTAAGCCAGACAAGGCGACTGGAGCACTTGCCACACCCTGGAGCGGGCTTCAGCCGACAGGGGCTCAGGGAATCGCTCTCAGATAGTAAAGTGTCTTGGCTGTAGGTCTGTGACAAAGGGTGACGGAGATGGGAATCGTGTTACGTTGCAAAGGGTTCAGTGAATTGCCCCAGAGACTGATGTTGAGTCTGTACGTAGTTTGTCTCCATCAGTGGTTTGGAAAGGAAGAGGAAGTAGGTAGCATGTTGGTAAATATAGCCGGCAACACTGACGGGGGGACTGTGGGAAATGGGGCCTGGAGAGAAATATTATCCTGGGCCTAAAATAATTCAATGAGTGTCAACTGGGCAGAATCAACCCAAGATACGGAGCGCCCAAGAGAGGAGAGAGGCTGGGAAAGCAGTGATTGCTCTGGGGACCTTTAGTGGGGACCTTGTGGTCAGGGGCTGCTCTACCTCTAGGCAGCTGCCAGAGGCAGCAGGTTTCTGGGAGGAGTGGATGGGTGGTGTGGTTATTTTGAGTGCTTGGCTGGTGAAATTTGCAGTGGCGCCTGAAGGACTGCAACAGTGGGGAGGGGTGGCAACCAGGCCAACTCTGACTGGTATTGTAACGCGGTACATGGGGCCACAGCACTGCTCCAGTTTGGCCCAGCTGCCCTTCCATCATAACGGAGGGGTGGCTGGGCCAAGGTAAGGGGCAACACCGTTACACCTCCCAGCTTCAGTCAGTGGTCAAGGGGGGCACCTGCCCACCCTTGTCACGCCTCTGCTGAGTTCAGGTTCTCAGATATGGGGGGGCAAAGATTCTGGCACCAAGGAGGGGGCATCACACTGAAGTTCTGCCGAGGGAGGCAGGTTGGCTTGAGCAGCCTCTGAGTTTGGTCTTGCGGATGGGGACAGGGTGCCAGGTGAGAGAGGTGGCTTCTGTTCCTGGCTCTGCCTGTGTGAGTGTGAGCAAGTCACCTCCCTGCTCAGTGTCTCAGTTTCCTTGCCTCCCTTTTGGCTGGCTTCTCAACTGAGACTGTTGGCTCTGTGTGTGTGTGTATCGTGGGAGATGGGTGGGAGATGCTGCAGGGCAATTGATTCTCTGTGTTTCTGTGTGAAAACTTTGTACCCATTATAGCTCCAATAACATTTACGATCATAGAACTGCAGAGCTCACAAGGAGAAAACAACTTGTCTGTGTCTTATCAGCTCATTTCCTTTGGGCACCTGACAGCAGTTTACTTGAAGCCAGTTAGTTTCCTGGTACAGTCAATAAGCCAGTCTTCCCTCTTGCTCAGATGACATTTAGAAATGCCAACAGGGGTGTGAGGGAAAGCTCTCTATGCTTGTAGTAGGAAAATTTAAAATGTCCTGCAATTGAAATGGGATTTATCAGAAAGCTGACAATGTTCTGAGGTTGTGCATTCCCTGACTTTCCAGAGGGAACTGGACATTGTTCATGTTCCATTAAATTGGGCCAAAAAGTCCAAATTTGGATAATTAAATCTAGATATCTAAAGAAGCAGTCTGGTTTTTAGGCTTATTGGCACCAAAAAAGTGACCCTGCTTTAACTACAATTCTGCAGGTTGGTTGGTTGGAATTTTTTTAATCCATTTGCTGAAACCTGTACAAACACAAAAGGATGTTTCTGCTGCATGGGACCCCTTGCCGGGTTATCTGAGCACCTCACAATGCTCCCCTCCCCCGTGAGGCAAAAAGGCTATTCTCCCCCTGCTGCAGGTGGGAGCTGAGAGAGATTAAGTGACTTGCCCAAGATCACACAGTCTATGGCAGGGAAGGGAATTGAACTGAGCTCTCTCAAGTGAGGGCTCTAACCCCTGGGCCATCCTTCCTCTTCTTCCCTTCCCTTTCATGCATAGGAACACAGCCCAGTTACAGGAGCGGATGCTGGGTGTTTGTTGTGTGCAATACACTGCTTTTACACAGCCTTACCCTGCCACTATTTTTAGACTTCAAGTGCAAGTGTAGCACTGTGTAGTTTTTGCCCTGTGTACTCACAATAATGGATCTCTACCCAGCTGTATCTCTAGTGATTTTATCGATCTTCCTTCTGTAGAAGGGGTTTTGTAGTGTCATTATTTTGTTCCCAGATACGTACAAAGTATGTTGTCAGTGTCAAGGGGCTAGTGTGGGCTCCTCCACCGGCTGCAATGTCCCCAAGGGCGGTTGTGCTAAGCAGGGATAGCCAGACTGCAGCAAGCTTTGGCAATGCCACCTCCACCCTGGGGGGCCGGGAGAAGGTGACGTAGAGCTTGTGATGCCCACTGGGGGGGCAGGCAGGTGGAGGGCTGACTGCTTGGCACTGGGGGGCTGAATGAATGGCTTGGCAGTGTGGGGCTGTGAGTGAAGGCTCCAAAACTGCAGTGTTGGGGCTTTCCTGGGGGAGCCTGGGGAGAGCCTGGTGCAGCAGTGGGGGCGGGGAGCAAAACCTGGCAAGCCCCCATGAGGATGTGTTACAGAGGTGAGGACGGGGCTCTTTCCCACAGGTGGAGTTCGGGATTGCGGAGGCTGAGTTGCCAACGGTTACAATTCCATCATGAGTCTCATGACGGTGTTTGTTTGGTTTTTAAAGCCCCAGCTCCTGGAGTCATGTGAGATCTCAGCTCTCTGACATTAGAGTGAGTTCCTAGGCAGAGGAAAGCTGGAAAACATGACCAGATATTTGTTCAATATCTTCATTAATGATCTGGAGGATGGTGTGGATTGCACCCTCAGCAAGTTTGCGGATGACACTAAACTGGGAGGAGTGGTAGATACGCTGGAGGGCAGGGATACAGAGGGACCTAGACAAATTGGAGGATTGGGCCAAAAGAAATCTGATGAGGTTCAACAAGGACAAGTGCAGAGTCCTGCACTTAGGACGGAAGAATCCCATGCACCACTACAGACTAGGGACCGAATGGCTAGGTAGCAGTTCTGCAGAGAAGGACCTAGGGGTGACAGTGGACGAGAAGCTGGATATGAGTCAACAGTGTGCCCTTGTTGCCAAGAAGGCCAATGGCATTTTGGGCTGTATAAGTAGGGGCATTGCCAGCAGATCGAGGGACGTGATCGTTCCCCTCTATTCGACATTGGTGAGGCCTCATCTGGAGTACTGTGTCCAGTTTTGGGCCCCACACTACAAGAAGGATGTGGAGAAATTGGAGAGAGTCCAGCAAAGGGCAACAAAAATGATTAGGGGACTGGAACACATGAGTTATGAGGAGAGGCTGAGGGAACTGGGATTGTTTAGTCTACAGAAGAGAAGAATGAGGGGGGATTTGAGATCTGCTTTCAACTACCTGAAAGGTGGATCCAAAGAGGATGGATCTAGACTATTCTCAGTGATAGCAGATGACAGGACAAGGAGTAATGGTCTCAAGTTGCAGTGGGGGAGGTTTAGGTTGGATATTAGGAAAAGCTTTTTCACTAGGAGGGTGGTGAAACACTGGAATGCATTACCTAGGGAGGTGGTGGAATCCCCTTCCTTAGAAGTTTTTAAGGTCAGGCTTGACAAAGCCCTGGCTGGGATGATTTAGTTGGGATTGGTCCTGCTCTGGGCAGGGGGCTGGACTAGATGGCCTTCCAACTCTGTTATTCTATGATTCTATGACCTCCAAGGGCTCAAAGCCCAGAAGGTCCTCGGGCTGCAGTATTTATTATCTTTTAAACTCATGACTTTGGGGGCCTGGCTCATGGCTTTTGGACAGGTGGGCTTAGCAGCCCTGGGAGGGAGCCTGGCCTGACAGTGCAGCAATGTCTCTCTGGTGGCCAGAGCCCTGCCATGAGTTCCCAGCAACCCTGGCTCCATTGGCAATTCTCCCCATCGAGGCCAGCGCATTCCTGACAGTCCGACCAGAATGCTCTCGCCATCCCTGCCCAGACCTCACCCACGTCACCTCCCGCCCGGTGCTGCCATCCCAAATCCAGCCTGACACTGTCAGCTGCCTAACAGACTGTAGTCCCAATCTCTCCCTAGGCCTGCCAGGAGGAGGAGAACCCCACCCCGGTGTATGTGAACATACAGGAGCTCCGGCAGCTATCAGCAGTCACTGACCCCTCCCCACCCCAGCGCTGCCCTAGCAGTGTCCTCGCGGACTGGGAGACCCATACGGACACGGGCAGCGGGCACTTGTTCTACTACAACTCAGTGACGGGCGAGACCACCTGGGATTCCCCGTTCGGGTGCCCAGAAGATGGAGTGAGTCCTGCTCCCTCTCCTTCACCATCTCTTGTCCCATGCCCCGCGGTGGCCGAATGGGACCAGTACGTGGATGACGCCAGCGGCCAGGTGTTTTTCTATAATTCAGTAACGGGTGAGACATCGTGGGAGCCGCCCCCGGCTACAGACGAGCCCAGCACTCAGCAGATGCAGCCCGCAATTGCACAGTACAGACCCATGGACCAGAGGGTGAGCCACCAGGAGGAGCAGGAGTGAGAGAAAAGCTGGGTGGTCCAGGAGGGAGGAACAAGGGGGAGCCCGAGCCAGTAGCTCTGGGGAGTGCGGGTGATGGCTGGATTTGGTGAGGTGCAGCATGGAACAGAGCTGACTGGGCGGGGTGGATTCTGGGTGGTGGTCTAGGGAATAAACCAGGGGGAGGTGTTGGGGATCTCCAGGATCCAGGGAACCGCAGGAGAATCCTGCTGGGTTCTCTCCTCTCTGCGAGGAGGTCTGGGGAGCTCACCGAGGTGGGGCACAGGGAGCATGTGGGAGGAGGAAGGGTGCACAGAAGTGATCTCTCTTATGTTCTCAGCCGCCAACTCCAGAAACGGACTATCCAGATCTGTCCCCCGAGGAGCTGGACGGTTACCCGGAGGAGGACTATTCCCCGGTGGGGTCCTACGAGCAGAGCACCTACCCTTACCTTCTGCCGGGGAGATCCCCCAGGCACTCAGTGGAGCTGAGCCCCTCTCCGGGCTGGTGCAGCCAGAACAACCCCGAAGGGCAAGCCTTCTACCCTGACCATTTCACTTCGGACACGGTACGAAGCGTGGCCCTGGCGAGGAGCCGGTGGGGGGGTGGGAGTCATTGGAGGGAGATGAGGGCCAGGCAGGATGTACGGGGTTTGAAAGGAGGAGGAAATGGAGCCTGATGGGTCGGTCTTGGGGAGGAGTCGGGGTGGAAGTGGAATGGGGGGAGTGAAGGGGCATTGGGGCAGCACAAGGAAGGGGAGGATGACATGTACTGGAGACTCCACCTGCCCTTTGAATGATCTGGCAAGCCCCCGGGCTGCAGAGGTGGTGGAGGGGCACCTGAAGAGAGAGGCTGAGAACAGACTGGCCTGGCGTCCCTGTGGGGCACAGAGCTGTTCCCCTGGGAAGGTGGGCGCAGTCCACCCGAGTGCTGGATTTGCCCAGAGGCGCTCAGCAGTGAGGGGGCAGGAGCAAAGGAAGCAGGTGCTGGGGGGAGCCCAGGTGGGTACCAGTGGCAGGGAGGGGAGTGAGAGAGTTCAGCGGGCTCGGTGGGAGTGAAGGGGTGTCTGTGCAGAGCCGGGGGAGGGGAGGAGGGCTGAGCGGAGTCTCGGGGGTGACGACTGGGGAGTTGCCAGCATTAAAGGGCTGATGCTCAGGAGACCCAGAGCTCTGGGGCAGCGGGGCTGGGCGAGAAGAAGGGTGAGCATCTTGTTGCTGCCAAAGGTGTGTTCGTGGGTTTCAAGGCCAGAAGGGACCGTGCTGACCCTCCCATCCATCCTGCATGGCCCAGCCCAGAGAACCTTCCCACGGCAAAGCCAGAACCCCTGATGGAGCAAGAGCAGTGGTGGTGCCCGGGGTCTTGGGCCCCTGTGCTTGGTGCTGTACGTGCACGTACCAAACATGGGCCCTGCCCCAGAGACCACCTAGTCTGGGGCTCTACCTAGCCTTGAGTTCCGAGCTGCCCCAGCGCAAGCCCCGTTTCACCCCAGGGCAGCCAGTCCATGCTCTGGGATTACAGCTGTGCCACCCCGCTGCAGGGACCGGGCCTATGAGAGGGCTGGAAAGCAAAGTAACTCCGAGCCCCTCAAGGGTGGGGTGGCTTTAAATAGGCTGGCCAGGCAGAAAAGGCAGCTGCACTCCATGGAAGCTTTGAGATGGAGCTGGCCCCTGCTCTTGGGAGGGATACAAGGCTCCCTGCAAACACTGGTGTTCCCCCGCCCAGGAAGGGGCTGTGCTGAGGCAAGCCCGCCCCACCCCAGCACTGTTCCGCAGTGTCAGCACGGGGCCTGCTCAGCAGAGCTGGTGGCAGACACTTTTAAAGCAAACCCTCCTTCCCCTGCCAGGCGCTTGGCTCGTGGGGCCATGGGGCTGGGCTGGAGAATGGGCTGGCCAGTGATATCGGGGTTTCTGCCTGCTAAGCTCAGGGCAGTCCTATCTCACGCCACAGGCTGTTCCCTGAGCCTCGCAGAAATTCTCACGCTGGCCAGGGACTAGCCTCTGAGCCATCAGTACTGGCTACGGTATGAAGATGAAGGCTAGGCATGGTGGGTTTGCTTTGCCTGCTGCCACGTTTGGTCAGGGGTGATTCACTCCAGACAGCAGAGTGATGCCAGAGGGCACAGAGGAGGTGCCAGGGAAGTGGAGGACAACATGGTCTTGTGGCCAGGGCACTGGCCTGGCGTGTGGCAGACCTGGGTTCTATTCCCAGCATTGCCCTGCTGGGTGACCTTGGGTGAGCCCCTGCTTCTCGGCTGCTTCTGTCCCCTCCCCTCCCAGCTTTGGTGTGTTCAGAGGAAGTTCTCTGCTGTCCCTTACTCTGTGTGTACAGCTCCCAGCACAATGGGGTTTGCTGGCTGGAGCTCTCAGCACTAGTGATAAATATGGTTTGTGACTAACTAGTATCCACTTTCAGGTCTCTGTGCCAGGGGGTCACCGGAGAGCGAGCAGCGGGTCCAGCCAGGACAGCAGCCCCTTTGCCAGCTGGCACAACTGCATGCCAGCGATCCTCATCCAGAAAGAGGAGAAGGTGAGGGAGATGGCTGGGCTCATTTTGCTGATGGGGTCATGGGCAGGGCATGCACCTGGGCTGGCTCCTTTGGATCCGTCAGCAAACCTGACTTTAACTCTGGGCTTTGGTGCCGTTCCCCAACAGGTTCTGTTCACCTGCCTGGGTCCCTGTGGGGGTGGCACCTGCATGGCCGGGGCTGGGCAGCTGTTGTAGGGCCCAGGCTGGCTAACTCAAGGGGTACTGTAGCTGTTGAGCGATCGTGACCATAAAGGACATCTGCAGGGATCAGCAGCGCCTGAGTCTGAGAGGGGTGTTCGCGGAAGGCAGCTCCCTAGGCCAGGAACAGCTCCGGGATTTGCTCAGTTAATCAGTCTGTCCCACAACCCTCCTGCTCTCCTCTCCTCTCCTGACCCCACCCCGTCAGCAGGCAGCCGCTGAGCCTCGCGTCAGGCAGGTGCTGTAGCATGTGCCTGACTTGAAGCGTGTGGGTCACCTCGTGGATTTCAATGGGCGTGCTCGTGTGGGCTTCCAACTAAGTGTGTGCTCCGAAAACTTCCTGAAATAGGGCCCTGGTGAGCTTGTGATCCAGATGCCCAACTGAAAATCCATGGGTGTTTTCCCAGTGCTTACCGGGCAGGGAGGGAGATGGCACCAGGGCAGGCCCTGTCCCCACTAGAATGGCGCATGTGGCCACTCCAGCAGTGGTACTGATGATCAGCTGTCTGAAAGCTGGTTTCCCTTGGGAAATGCTCGCGGGGCGGATTTAAACCCTGACTTGTCTTTGATTTCAGTTCAAAAGCCTGGACAAGGCTGGAGTTCTTTACCGGACAAAAACAGTTGATAAAGGAAAGCGATTACGGTAAGAGAGTCTCAGCATGGCAAGAAGCACCAGGGCAGCCCTCCGACACGCTGGCCTGCCACAGAGCAAACGCTGCTCTCATCCTGTTTGGCTCAGTGCTGGGAAACTCACAGTCCAACTCACTGTAGATCCCAAGGCCAGAAGGGACCAGTGTGATCACCCAGTCTGACCCCTGGATAATGGCCAGAGAACTTCCCCACAATAATTCCCAGAGCAGAGCTTTTAGAGAAACATCCAACCTTGATTTGAAAATTGTGTTAGTGATTCTCCATCACTGACAACCCTCAGTAACTTGTTGCGGTGGCTAATGACCCTCCCTGTTAAACATTTACACCTTATTTCCAGTCTGAATCTGTCTAGCTTCAACTTCCAGCCATTGGCTTGTGATGGACCTTACTCTGCTAGACTGAAAGCCCATTATTAATTATTTGTTCCCCATGTAGGTACTTGCAGACTGTGATCAAGTCACCCCTTCACCTTCTCCTTGTTAAGCTACATAAATGGAGCTCCTTGAGTCTATAACGAGGCTAAACTCTGAGCTCTCGTTCCCCCGGTGCTGGGGCATCCCCAGCACACAGCCCCAGTGCTGGAGGCAGATTGTAAGCCCCCACTTCTTGTTTTCCTGGGAGTGCATATTGTTCAGTCAGAGATTTCTAAAGCCAGAAGAAACCATTGCCATCACCTAGCCTCAAATCTTGCACAACTCAGGCCAGAGCTTTCACCCAGCAACTCGCATGGGCAGCTCCCCGTCTCGTGACATGGCTGCCCATGAATGGTACAACTGCAGCCCACCCATTCAATCCCATTGTGACCCAGGGGGTGAGCTGTGGGGACAAGTGCACAGTGGCGTCTTACTAACCAGGAGGCTGTTCCGCTCCAAGTATCTCATAAGCAACTGATTAAATCTGTTCTGGGAGGGTGTGGCTGGTCCATGGCTGGTCCTAACTGAGGTCCGGTCTGCATTCGTAGCGAAGGCTTACAGAGGAAAAGGATAAAGCTGTAAGTGACCCCATGCTGAGCATACTCATTGGGCAATCTGCTACCACTCTAGCCTCCTGACCAAGCAGGTGACATTGCAGTGGGGCTGAGGGAACAGCGCTTTCCCCCTGCACAGCTTCCCCAGGGCTCTGGCAGGACCAGGGCAGGGCGGCTCCCTGGACAATCTGGGGGTAGGAGAGATTGAATTGAACCCCACGGGGAAGCTGACTTAATTGCCGTGCCCCAGCGCAGCCTAAGTGCAGCCTCGGCTGTGTTAAGGCAGAAGAGCTTTCCAAACACATGGGCTGCATGAGTCAGATGTGCCGATCTGTTGATACAGGAGCCTCGGAGGTGGCTGTTAAGGCGGAGAGTTGAATGAATCCAGGGGACGTGTTGCTGCGGGGTATGGTTGGAGATAGGAGCAAAAGCCTCTGGGCGCCTGGCAGTGTGTTACTAACAGCGCTGTAGGGCAATATGGAGGTGGCAAGGGATAAAGGAGCCTTTTCCCATAACTTCTTATTTCCCTGGTTTTAAGGTTTGGGGGGGCTGGGGGTGGTTTTGCTGGTTCTGTCACTAAAGGGAGACATGTCACTAACAAGTTGTTTGTGTTCACGATATCAACCGCTGGGACGGGAGGAGTCCACTCTGTCACAGATTTCCTGTGTGATCTTGGGTCAGGTCACTCAGGGTCGCTGTGTTGCAACCAGGGGTGACTGCAGCATGCACAGCCAGAGCCAAGCTAGCCTGGATCTCGCTAGCCCAAGTGCCGAGAGCAACCGAGCCGCAGCAGTGTGTTCTCCAGTGCTGTGAGCCACTCACACCGGTGCTCAGGGTACGGGTGGGATTGTACAGGCCGCACAGAAGTATCTTCTGCCCCGGGCTTCCCTGCTGTTGGTACCTGCGCTAGCTAGATTAGAGGTAGCTTGGGTCTGTCTACGCGTGCTGCAGTCACCCCCGCCTGCGGTGTCAACAGGTTCCCTTGTCTCTCCATGTATGCAGTGGGCTGACAGCCCTACGCAGTGGTGAGCTGGGCCGGTTTGCACCGGTTCGCTGGAACCAGTTGTTAAATTTAGAAGCCCTTTTAGAACCGGTTGTCCTGTGAGGGCTTCTAAATTTAACAACCGGCCAAAAGCGGCGCCTTAGGCACCAACTCCGTGCAGATTCGCGGGAAGCCTGGGGGAGCAGAGCGGGGCGGCGCGTTCGGGGGCGGAGGTGGAGGTGAGGCGAGGTGAGCTGGGGCCGGGCATGGGGCGGGGCGGGGAGCTGCCGGTGGGGACTCTGCACCCACCAAATTTCCCCCATGGGGGCTCCAGCCCCAGAGCACCCATGGAGTCGGTGCCTAAGGCGCCACTTTTGATGTGATCAGTGGGGGGAGCGACCGCTCCCCCTGTTCCCCCCTAGCTACGCTACCCTACCCCAGGAGCCAGAGGGACCTGCCAGATGCTTCCTGGGAGCTGCCCCAGGACTCTCCACCTCGCCCCCCAGCAGGTCCCTCTGGCTCTTAGGGGCGGGGCAGGCTGGGCACCCACTACGATGGCTCACGAGACCCTCCTGCCAGGTTCTGGGGGCAATCAGGGAACAGGGGAGGGGGGTGGATGGGGTAGGGGTCCCAGGTGGGGGGGTTGTGTCAAGGAACGTGGGGGGTTGGATGGGGCAGGAGTCCCGAGGGTGGGCCACAACCCCCTCATGGGGTGAGGCGGGAACCGGTTGTTAACATTTTGGCAGCTCATCCCTGGCCGTACCCCACAGGGCTGTTCAGATACTAGAGTGAGGAGGGCCCTGGACGCACCTGAGCTAGGGAGACTAAACTAGGAAAGTCTCAGCCAGTCCCACTCTTTGAGGGTGTTGCCACAATTTTTTATGCATTCTGCAAATTTCTCCAAATTTGGCAAGATCCAGCCTCCATTCCAAGACGAGACTGAGGAGGGATTTGCTCTCCAGCTACGGCCCTTATACAGCACTGCACCATCCTCCAGGGGCCAGGACAGTCACGGAGCTGCCTAGGGGACAATTTCCCCCAGTACAAGCTCTGTGCAGGGGTTTGTCTTCAGTGCAGAGTTATCCTGGGCGCTTACCCCTGTCCCATCCCCACACACAACTCCTATGCCCATTGTGGGCCTTGGTTAGATCCCTGGGTCTGCCTTCCCTGGGGCTGGTAACCTGCACACACAGCAGTGAGGACAGAGGCTAAACCACTGCAGCCCTCCAGTGCCTTCCCACAGTTCCCTCCTGTGTGCCCACAAGGGTAGAGGATCAGAGAGCAGCTCAATGTAGTGCGGCACAGAGAACTGGGGGCTGCCCCTCTGAAATCCTAGTGACACGCATGGGGGAGCGCAGCACCACTGAGGCCCCTGGTGACACCGGCAGGGCTTTGCAGCCTGGCTGCTCACACCCGGTGCCGATCCCCCAGACTAGCTCTGCAATGAAGACACCCCAGTTCAGCCTGAGGGCTGCAGTATCCCAGAGGGCAGTCCTGGGGATGCCAGAACCTAGAACAGCTCCCGGCTATTATGCAGGAGGTCAGACGAGATTATAACGGTCCCTTCTGGCTTTGAAATCTATGCACCTACTGTTGCAAACATTCACGTTTTGAGCAAACTTGCCAAGAGCTCCCTGCCCCTAGCCTGAGCAGCCTGCGGTGGGATGCAGGGTTAGGTAGACAATGTTCATTTGGGTCTAATCTCTCCTCCCCAGCTGGCTCCCCTCCCCTTCCAGACAGCAGAGGGCTGGGTCAGCATCTGGCCACAGACCAGCAAACTCGGCACTTCTCCCTGTGTACAGCTCCAAGTGCGGGGAGGAGGATTTTTACATAGGACTCCCAGACCAACCGGCACTGAAGGAACCAGTGTCTCCTTAGGAAGTGAGGAGGCCGTTAATGGAAGGGGCTGTGCCATGCGTAGGGCTGCCCCCCACCTTCCCTTCCTCAGCTGACAGCATGGGAACAGGGTCCTGCCAGCATAACCGGTATCTGGGTTTAATGCTTTCCTCACCATTCCTCCCCCAGGAAGAACTGGAGCTCATCCTGGACCGTCCTGGAGGGGGGCATCTTGACCTTCTTTTTTAAGGAGTCAAAACATTTGTCCTCCAGCAGCTTGGTGAGTTGCCAGCCATTGGCTACTGTCCTTGCTAGGCTCAGGTTGGGAGCTGCTGACAGGCTGCAGGCTGCTCACCAGCACAACAATTTCCTGGCCCTTCCCCAGCCCCTGGCTTGCACCCTCCCTCCTTCATCACCCTGCAGGAGCTGCTTCCGGGGTACCAAGCAAGCTTTCTGCAAGGAGCAAAGTGTGCAAGCAGCCTCTGGGCCTGGCTGACTTGTCTCCCAGTTGACCCTGAAAATAGTGGGACCATAGAATCCTAGAATCTCAGGGTTGGAAGGGACCTCAGGAGGTATCTAGACCAACCCCCTGCTCAAAGCAGGACTTTGTCAGTCGATTTGACCAGCTGAATCCTGCTCTGGAATCTGAAATTGGGTGACGTTCCCTAGAGTATGTGGCTTGCATTCAAAAAGCCCCTCGTTCATGTGGCTCCCAGACCCCTTCTAGGCGCTGGATGCTAGTGGAGTGACTCAGCAGGTGCAGAGACAGAGCTGCTCTGCAAGGGCTATTTTCCCCCTCCCAGGTTAGTGTTTATAATAAGAGATGCGAGTAAATTACCACCAGCGACAAAGGAAACCCAGAACTCCCTCGCGTGGCCTTCGAGCTGTGGTCAGAGCCGCTCGAAACAGGGAAGGCTGCTCGCAGCGCTGGTGGGCGTTGTCACACAGCTCAGGGCTGATGTGGGCTTGCAACACTTTTGGCGGCATTTTGCAGCATGGGGAAGAGAATGAGGGCAGGAGAAGAAATATATCTGCAGGGAGCCCCACGCCCCAAGCAGGCCCCTAGCCAGACGCAGCAACGTCGACATCCATGCGCAGTGCGGGGAACTCTATAGGGCCCCACGCCTATTCCTGCAAACTCCATGTCTAGTTGGCAGCCGGTGTCAAGTGGAGTGCCCCAGGGGTCGGTCCTGGGGCCGGTTTTGTTCAATATCTTCATAAATGATCTGGAGGATGGTGTGGATTGCACTCTCAGCAAATTTGCGGATGATACTAAACTGGGAGGAGTGGTAGATACGCTGGAGGGCAGGGATAGGATTCAGAGGGACCTAGACAAATTGGAGGATTGGGCCAAAAGAAACCTGATGCGGTTCAATAAGGATAAGTGCAGGGTCCTGCACTTAGGATGGAAGAACCCAATGCACAGCTATAGACTAGGGACCGAATGGCTAGGCAGCAGTTCTGCGGAAAAGGACCTAGGGCTTACAGTGGACGAGAAGCTGGATATGAGTCAGCAGTGTGCCCTTGTTGCCAAGAAGGCTAATGGCATTTTGGGATGTATAAGTAGGGGCATAGCGAGCAGATCGAGGGACGTGATCGTTCCCCTCTATTCGACATTGGTGAGGCCTCATCTGGAGTACTGTGTCCAGTTTTGGGCCCCACACTACAAGAAAGACGTGGATAAATTGGAGAGAGTCCAGCGAAGGGCAACAAAAATGATTAGGGGTCTGGAACACATGACTTATGAGGAGAGGCTGAGGGAACTGGGATTATTTAGTCTGCAGAAGAGAAGACTGAGGGGGGATTTGATAGCTGCTTTCAGCTACCTGAGAGGTGGTTCCAGAGAGGATGGTTCTAGACTATTCTCAGTGGTAGAAGAGGACAGAACAAGGAGTAATGGTCTCAAGTTGCAGTGGGGGAGGTTTAGGTTGGATATTAGGAAAAACTTTTTCACTAGGAGGGTGGTGAAACACTGGAATGTGTTACCTAGGGAGGTGGTAGAATCTCCTTCCTTGGAAGTTTTTAAGGTCAGGCTTGACAAAGCCTTGGCTGGGATGATTTGATTGGGGATTGGTCCTGCTTTGAGCAGGGGGTTGGACTAGATGACCTCCTGAGGTCCCTTCCAACCCTGATATTCTATGATTCTGTCGCTGAGGGTCAACCAGGGTGGACAGCTGTGCTCATGTGGGGGGGGGGGGAATTAATAAAAATTATGCATCTGGGGAGCCCTTCAGTCCACTGAAATGCCTGATGCAATTTCCTGACTGGTGGACGATGGGGGCTGGGATTTCAAAGGAACCTCAGGGAATAAGGTGCCAAATCCCCACTGAAATCTAATGGGATTTGGGTCCCTAACTGCCATAGGCAGACAAGCCCTAAGGAAACTGACCAGAAGAGCAATTGTGGAATAGAAATATAACTCTGGAGGTGGATTAAGCTAACCCAGGAAAAGGCCCTCTTCTTCTGGAATAAGAGAGTCCATACAGGGAGTTAATCAGAAATAAATATTGCTCTTGCAATTCAAACCCTCCCTTATTCCGGATTAGTTCCCGACCTACACTTGCTCTGTGGAAAGTCCCAGTCCACAAGGTTGGAGCAGACAGACTCTTGCTATTCCACAGGGGATTAAAGTGCCTGATTATTTCACTGGCATTTCCCAGTGGAAAGCTGTGTTCTGTTAGAAAAACCCAGCAAACCACATGCACACCAGAGCCCTGGCCCCCCGATACAAAACCAGTAACCACGTGCCCAATGCCAGCATTACTGACGTACCAGAGAGAGAATTCAGGAAGGGACGTTCCTCGCCTTTACGGGAGCATTCTGTGCTGGCCCCTAGTCTGTCACCCCCTCCTCACCCAGATCGCTTCGGATGCGAGTTCTGCCCCCGCTGGTATTTAGCTCTAGGCTCCTCTAGCCGCAGTTATAGGGGAGATGCAGCTTCCATCAACAAAAGTGTGGTTTTGCTGGTATAGTTTATACCAGTTCAGAATGAGCTCTCCCAGCAAAAGGACGTTTTGGCCAGTATAACTGTGTGCACGCTAGGGTTTTTGCCCGGATTAAAATGTCATAAAAATATTGCACCCCTGCCTGCTATTGCTATCCAGGCAAAAGTTTCTAGTATTGCCCTAGTCTTAGAAATACTCGTGGCAATCTTGGTGTCCAGTCCAGAGGAGGGTTGAATTACATCTTTAATTATGGCCCATGAGCATCCGTGCACGCAGGTCTCCCAGTGACCTCAGTAGGAGGCACAAATTAAATAGTTAACAGTGACAAGTCAGTTGTCCTCACTGAGCTGTACCCCTAGCCCCTCTCCCTGATGTGATTACTAGGCGCCGGCAGAGTTCATTCTTCTCTGAGCTGTTGTTTAAGGCTTTCTGCAGACATCCCTGCAAAGTCACACCCTGCTTATGCTGGGGTGGTTCACTCTGCAACCACGAGCGGTAAACTATGGTTGTTTTGTTTCTAATGAAAGCTGCAATGCTGCAGAGGGTGAGAGAGTTCCGGCACCTCTCGTGGCTTTATCCTAGGTCTCGTGATCTTTGATGTTTTTCTTAAAGCCCCAACTCCTGCAAACGTGATTAGGGGCAGGGTGACCAGATGTCCCGTTTTTAAAGGGACAGTCCCGTTTTTTGGGAGTTTTTCTTATATAGGCACCTATTACCCCCCACTCCCTGTCCCCTTTTTTCACAGTTGCTGTCTGGTCACCCTAATTAGATGAGAATTTCAGCTTTCAGTTTTAAAAAAGGAAGTTTCTACTCTCGGGTTGTGGAGAAAAAGCTGGGAACCGCAATCCCAAATGGCTCCAGCACCCAGAGGCAAAGGAAAACACCCCGTAGTAGTAGTATTTTAAACTCATGTTTTTAAGCCAATGAGAGGGGTTTTTTTGGAGCCTGACTCACGATCGTTGCCTGCTTGGGCTCGGTGATGCAGCCGATATGCTGCAGGCCTGATCAGCACTCTGAGCCGCCAGGGTTTGAATCCTTTGTTCTACGCCAATGGAACGAAACCATTTTAACCTCTGATCGGCTTGCTTCAGTGCAGCTGACTCTGGGCGAGGTGTCCTGTGAGAGGCGCTCGGTGGCTGGGAGCCAGAAGGCCTAGATTCTAACCCCTACTCTGTGTTCCCATGGCTTGGCCTGACTCCTGCTGGGCCTGTCTCCATTGGCCCATGGCAATCGGAGTGAGGAGGGGTTGCCCTCTGCCAGTTCAGATGGAACAAGAAGCCGATCAGGGTCCTCTCATCCAAGGTTCTAGCCACCTTGTGCTGGGTCTGGCACCGGGCTTGGCTTCCCTTTGTACCCGCAGCCACATTGTGTGTAGAGGCCTGTCTCCCTAGCAGGAACCACACCTGAGGGGCGATGGCAGGAGGGCAGAACAGCACTGGCTGTACCTGCCTCAGTCTGCCCACACCCAGCTCTGAGCCGGTGGAAATGCCACGGACAGACATGGGAGCCCAGCCCAAACGGCTGGTTTTATAGCCCACGTAGAGCAAACATTCTCCACCCTGTGACAACCTCACTGCTCTGCTCCTATCTCCCGGGGCATGACCATCCTCTTTCCTTCCCCCAGAAACACCCTGCCATGCTGACCACACCCGAGCATACTGTGGATCTGCGGGGGGCTGCCGTGTCCTGGGCTCCCAAAGAGAAATCCAGCAAGAAGAACGTTCTGGAGGTGAGTCCGCTCAATGCAGCGTGGCTTTGGTGGTGTCCCCAGAGCCGGAGGGCTGGGTCGGGGGAGAGATGTGTTGCCTTGGTAAAGAGGCTAAAATGATTGGAAACACCAAGGCCTGGTCTGTGTGCAAACTGGGTTAGTTAAACCAATGCAGACCATGTGTAGATGCTAACTTTGGTTTAAGGGTGGTTTATTTTGATTTAGCTGAACCCTGTTCCTGAACGACTTATGATTAGTTTGCATTACAAAATCACGCCCCCGCCCCAGCCGACAATTCTGCCAGCAAAGCCCCTGGTGTAGATGCAACAATGCTGACAGAAGAGCATTTAGGGTGGTTGTGTAGCCTGGCCAGGTTGCAGGCCGAGCTGGGAGACTCTTGCTGCAGAGATGGCTCAGAGATGCAGCTAAATACAGGGGGAGGCCTCAGTGCAGAGCCAGGGCTTAGGTCTGAGGGAGTCTAGTGCAAGGGATCCATCCACCCCTCGAAGCCAGGCATCTTTCCCTCAGGAACTGTGAGCGCCGAAGACAAGGGCTGAGCCTGGGCCGGCTCCTACCTGATCTGAGTCGATGGGAATTTGGGGTGCCCAAGGAGCAGAGACTTGAGCTGTAAAATTGCACAAAAGTCAAGGCCAACAGCAAGGGCCCTGTCACATGTGCATGTCTCAGCCCAGCCCACTGGCGCCTGATCGCTGTTGTGTCACGGAGTCCCCGGGGCGATGCTCGGGAACTGCTCCCCAGGAAGCCAGGCAGGACTCTGGGGGAGTCTCCTCTCTGGGAGCAGCCTGTCTGCAGGACACACAGCTCACCCGGCTTCCACCTTCCTGGGTCTGACCTCGGAGCATTCAGCATCCCCTGCCCCTCCATGCGCTTCCCCCAGCCAGTCCGCTCAGGCGGGGTCCTGGGGAAGCCAGAGGGTCCTGCCCCCCAACTCCGCAGTCAGACGTGACTCTCAGCCAGCCAGTAAAACAGAAGGTTTATTAGACGACAGGAACATGGTCTAAAACAGAGCTTGTAGGTGCAGAGAACAGGACCCCTCAGCTGGGTCCATTTTGGGGGGCAGTGAGCCAGACAACACGTCTGCACTTCACTTCATGTCCCAGCCAGCCCCAAACTGAAACTCCCTCCAGCCCCTCCTCCCCTGGGCTTTGTTCCTTTCCCGGGCCAGGAGGTCACCTAATTCCTTTGTTCTCCAACCCTTTAGCTCTCACCTTGCAGGGGGGAAGGGCCCAGGCCATCAGTTGCCAGGAAACAGGGTGTCGGCCATTCTCTGTGTCCAGACCCCTGCATACACCTGCCCTCTAGGGCTCTGCAATGATCATACACCCTTACCCCACCACCTAGATACTTAAAAACTGCATAGGGGAAACTGAGGCACCCCCACACTATTCAGAGGAAACACTAAGAACAGTCCCACTTCGTCACAGAAAGAAACTGCCGTTCTTCCTGTATGGATCCTCTGGAGGGCTGTCACATTGGGAGCTGGTGTGGGGTCAGTTCCCCTTTGGCCGCTCGCCCTGGGGGCTGCATGTCACCTGTTTCACCCCAATAACTCCCACCCTGCTTCTTTCAGCTGAAGACTCACGACGGTTCCGAGTTCTTGATCCAGCACGACTCTGAGCCCATTGTGGCCACGTGGCAGAAGGTGATCGCCGACAGCATCAGCAAGCTGGTGAGAGGGGCTTCTCTGGGCATTTTGTTAGAGCTTTCCTGAGGCGCTGGCCCTGGGGGGGGCCTGAACTCGGGACCTCCGGGCCAACCAGCAGGAGCTCTGGGCTAGAGTCCAGGATCAGGCCCCTTTGTTCAGAAGACCTTTTACACAGTCCAGCCCCAGATGGGCACAGAGACCCAGATAGGTGGGTTACGCACCATGCCCCCATCCTCAGCACTGACACTGGCCTCACCCTGACCCCCTTCTCTGGCCCAGCTCTCTGCTCAGCCTCCCTTTCCCTTCCCTGCCCATCTTCTGCTCAGCTCTGTCCCCTCCTGAAGCCCCAACCAGGTTTTGTCTTTAGGATCTGGCATCGCCACCCTGGGACTGTCAGTCAGGCAATGATCGGCTTTCTCACGAGATTTACAGCACTTTGGCAGCTAGAAACACCCTGCCAGCCGCTGTCCCCGTGAGAGATCAGCATGGCGGGATTGGTTTCTTTCTTACCCCAACCTCAAAAAAACTGGAATTTTGAGCAGTTTCAGGTTGGCTCCTGCTGCTGTCGCATTCTCTGCACTGCAGTAGCCCCAAGGCCCGGGACCCCAGCACGCCAGGTGCTGTACAAACACAGAACAAAAGCCCGTCCCTGCCCCAAAGAGCTGACAGTCCAAGTATCTGTTGTGTCCAGACTGATTTGTGGCCCATCATTTGTGGGGCGGGGGTGTGGGTGGGATTTTGCATTATCCACTGTCTCCCTCCCAACCTACCCAGCCGTGTCTAGCAGGCTCTGGGAAAGCACCGCACCTCCTGCCCTGAGCTACACGCCTCAGAGCTCCTTTGGGGCCTTAATGGGACCAAAGCAATCTGATGCCATGTCTCCCTCAGTCAACAGAATTTCCTACTCATGACGAGAACGGAAATGTTGGGGAATTTGGAGCCAAGGAGAGACTAGGAAACAACAAAGATGAAGATAAAAAGAATCCAGGTGAGTGGGTGAAATCTGAGAGGGGAAGCCTGCTTGGGAACAGCCTGGGGGCTCGCTCTGGTGCAGCCTCCAGGCCGAGCCTGCCTGGGAGCTGCTAGTTGCACTGCCATCGAGCTCGTTGTCTGCTCAGCTCAGTCCAGGCAGAGCTGTGTTAACGACCCGACGTCCCTTGGTATGGTGCAGCTGAGGAGCAGTGTAGATACCCTAGTAGCGTACGGCGAAGGTGGAGGGCCCAGTTCTGTGCTGGGAGACAGCCCAGAAGGCACGGGAGTGCTCACCACCTGGAGCCTGAGCCAAACAGCTCCTTGGGCAAGTGAGAGCAGCCTCTACATACAGCAGCCTTTGTGGGGTGGCTCTGCAGCCCCTGATCTCAGGAACCCCAAGTTCTATGGCTGTTCCCAACCCCCACTTGCCCAGGCCTTGCAGTGGGGTAGTGTAGGGTGGTTGTAACTCAGGGAAATTCTCCCCTTGCCTTGGAGGCTTGCGTACAGTCCGTATGTGCTGACAAAGCAGGCTGCAGCATCGGCCCCATAGCGTGCCCCACGCTGCATTGCAGGGCAAGCTGGCTGAAGGGCACAGATGGCAACACGAATGTGAGCTGGGTCCCCACGGCTGGCTCCAGGCACCAGCTTTCCAAGCAGGTGCTTGGGGCGGCATTCAGAGTCCATGTCCCGCGGCGGCGAGTCGGCGGCGACTGCTTGGGGCGGCAAAATTGGTAGAGCCGCCCCGTGGGTCCCCCACCTGCCCCTGGCTGGTGTTCTCAAGGCCAGGTCACGTCTGGCCCTTTGGCACGTCCTGTCGTGGGAGGGGGACTAGGATGGGGTTCAGTAAGCAGGGATGGTGCTGGAGAAGCTGGGGGACAATGTGCAGTGACACCGGGCACCTGGCAGCACCAGTCTTGGGGTGGTAACATCCCCCCAACAGGACTCTCTCTAGCATGGAGTTTTCTTTCTGGTATAAAGCAAAGAGGGGCAGTGCAGCTGGTCACCCAGGCAGACTGAGACCAGAGGGGGGAGCTGGCAGGGGCTGGAACCAGCTGAGGTGGACTAGACGGAAAATTGGGGGGGGCTGCACAAAACTGCAGAAGTAAGGGTGGCAATGCCATACCATGCCACTCTTACTTCTGTGTAATGTTTGGCCTTTGCGCTGGGAGGGGGCCTACGGGGAGGGCTAAGGAAAATATTGGGGTGGCTATAGTCATCGTCCCCACCCCAGCACTGCCCCGGGAGCTGGTCAGCTGTGGTGGCCGTGGGGTGGCGATGCAGAAGGATGGCGCTAGTAGGGGTGGGGGGAGGCCACAAGAAGCAGCGAATGGGGGGTAAAGGACGAGTCCATTTGCCAGGAGTTTCTCTCCCCCAGCAGGCAGGTGAGCGCAGAGAGAAGCCATGCCCCTGGGGCACCCACCCCTGCTCATGGGATTCAGATCCCCAAGTAACAAGGGCCAGATTAGCACCTGAGGCAGGAACAAGCTCACGTAGCAGGGCCTGGGTGTTCGTCCTGAAGGGCTCCGAGATCCCTGCCGCAATCTCCTGCATTCAGAAATGGGGGCACTTCAGCAGAGAGGTGCTGTGCAGACGCCACAGAGCTGGACCGTGCGGGCGTGAAGTCCCCTACTCCTAGGCCCTTGGCACAAGGGATCAGGCTTCCCGCAGCGGAGAGCAGGAAATAGGGGACACCCTCTTCTTCCCCTGCTGCTCCACCCGCTGCCCAGAAACTCTCAGCCAGACCCCAGCTCTCCCTGCCTGGGGACTCAGCGCGGGGAGCTCCAGGGAAAGGTGGTCCCTAAGCCAGGGTGGCTGGGAGTGGAGGGGAAATGCGCCTTCGTTTAGCTGTGTTGTATCCGGGCATCCTGTCTGCAGCCCATTTAGGGGCTGCAGGGGGAGGCTCCTTGTCTTTGCCCAGAACCATGCCTGTCTCTTCCCTGCTGGGGCCTCTCCGGGTCTCGCGGTGAAACGCTCTCCCTCGTCTCCCGCAGCCTCCGGGCCGGCGATCGGTAGCCTGGGCTCTGAGAGCGACACCAGCAAAGTTCGGAACAAGTTGCGAAAGCTCCTCCAGAAACGGCCCCCTCTGCAGTTCCTGCGGGAGCGAGGGTACATTAAAGGTACAGGCTGGGCAGGGCTTTTTGGGAGGCGGGTGCTTGCGAGGAGAACAAACCCTTCTTCCTAGCCAGGAAACCCAAAATTTGCAGCCACAAGCAAAGCTCATCCCCCAGCACGGTTGTTTGGGGGGGTTCCCAAACCAGTGATCCAGGGGGCTAATCATCCTGATCCCCTAGCAGAGCACCGAGTTAATTGCCTAAATAACTGGGTTTGTTGGTTTGTTTTTCAGACCAAGTGTTTGGCTGCTCCTTGCAAGCGCTGTGCGAGCGGGAGCACGGCACGGTACCGGGGTTTGTGCAGCAGTGCATCCAGACGGTGGAACAAAGAGGTACCTTCTCCAAACCCTCCAGTAAAGAGCAGGGGGCCAAGAGAGCCCCTAGCCAGCCCCTTCCATGCTCCAGGGCTCCCAGCCCTCGGGGGAGAGCAGCCCCTTCTGTGCTGAGTAACCAGCCCTGACTGCACCATCTCTGGCACTGCAGCCCCTCCCAGCGTTAGCTGGTGCCCCCAGGCCCACATGGGCTACAAGAAGGGGCTGCAGGCTCAGGGGGTTTAGCTTCCCAAGAAGCATCCCACAAACGGACTAATGGAGCAGCTAATTGCTATTAGCATCTGGCTCCTGAATTCTTCATCTCGAGGCGTGGTTCAATCTGGGTTTGTAAAGCAAGCTGTTGGGATGTGTCTGCACGTACCATCCCACCGTAAAAAATAGTCCCGAGGAGAAACAGAACAGAAAGCAGCACAGAAGTTTCTAAACCGCTTTTCTCTACTCTCTTTCGAATCTGCGTGGCCCTGTTCCCCTCTCGGTTTCTGCCGCCGCCACTGCAGACCTGGACCTACCCTGCTGCATCCCAATGCATTGCTCCCTCCCCCAAGGCAGGCTGCAAGTGTGAGCCATGTCTGGGGCATGGAGGGCCCCTGCTGCTCAAGTACCCCACTGCATTCCACTTTGTAAGGAACAGGGCAGAGGTCCAAAAGAGCTTGGGGCCAGACTTCCAAATGCTTAGCCCCTGCAGCCTGGGCCAGGTTTCCCAAGCAGTTTGGGTGCTAAGCACCCCTGGAATGCAGCACTAGGTATCAGCACCCAGTCTGCTGAGTGCTTGTGGAAATCTGTCATATCCTTTTGAGAATGCTGGCCCTCCTAGCGCCTATGGAGCATGAGGCTCTCTTCACACTGGGCTTGCTTTATGTGTGAATCTCTGTTGCAACATCTCTCCAGCTCCTTGTTGGCATATTCCCATTGTCCAGCTGCAGTGTGACTAACGGGTAGTTTTGGTCCCTGGTCTAATAGGTTTGGACATTGATGGACTTTATCGAATAAGTGGAAATCTGGCAACTATACAGAAACTGCGCTACAAAGTGGACCACGGTAGGCCTGCTTTCAGTGGGTTAGCTGTAGCTTTTTTACCCTCTAATGTCTTTAAATAAACATGCCTTTGACTTTTTAAAATCTTTTTGTAATTTAGAAAGATGAGAAAATACAGGATCAGGTAACCTAGTAATGCTTTGAGAGCCTGTCAGTCATTTGTCACCCGACTAGTGTGTCCCCATGGTAAAAAGGATGTTGAAAAATTGGAGAGAGTTCAGAGAAGACTTACAAGGATCATTCAAGAGCAGCCGTTTGGGAGTTTTCCAGTGAAACAGGAGAGTCCCTGGAGATCTCTCTTCCACTTCACTTTTTCCAGAATGAAAATGTTCATTTACCTTCCATGGAAACTCTGAAAATTCAAGTGTTCATTCCAGGTTGGAATTAACTTAAAAAGTGTCAGAATTTCCCACAAAACAGAAATTCCAAGTTTTAATGGCTCTAGATTCAAACTCTGGAAAACCTGCCTCCTGGAGAGCGAGCTCCTTCAGCCTCTCTACCTAGCTTCCGAAAGAGAAGGCTAAGAGGGGCTATTTTACTCCCAGCCTCCAAGGGCCGGCTCTCATTGAGACACCACAAGACATGGTCCCATTTTAGAAGAGCTCTGCACATTGAGCTTCTCCCGAAAGGACTGAAGGTTTCTGAGAGCCAAGGGCTCTTTAATCCTGCAGACAAAAGTATAGCAAGGCTCAGTGGGTGGAAGCTTAAGCTAGAAAACCCAAACTGGAAATTGGGTGCCCATTGTTAACAGCAAAGGTAAATAACCATTGGAACAACCGCCCTAAGGGTGTGATGGGTTCCTCCTCGCTTGGAGTGTTGGGGGTGGAGTCTCTCTCTCGCTCTCTCTCTCTCTCTCTCTCTCTCTCTCTCAACGAGAAGTTAACAGGCTCAATGCAGGAATCTCTGAGGTTTTCTGATCGTGTTACACAGGAGATCAGACTAGATCTTTGTGGTCCCTTCTAGTCTTAAAATCTGTGACTGAGATCCTGTGCCCATTAAAGCCAATGGGAGTTTTGTCATTGACTTCAGTGGGGGCAGGATTTTGCCCGATGAGTCTCTGTTGGTTGTAAGAAATGCCAAGTAGACTGTGGGATAGATTCTTGGCCTCACACCTCAAAGCCTGTGTTTTGTTCGAACGCACAAAGTGAGGCCCTAAGTGAGCTAGTCTCCACTGGGGGCTGTTAGTGATCTCGCAGCAGTTCCTGCCAACTGGGTACTAAAGGGTTTGGCCAGACTAATATGAGAGAAGCAGCTTGTTCCTGCTCTGTCCCCTTTTCTCTTCCCTCCCTCTTAGATGCCCAAGGGTTATCATTTGAGGGCGAGGGAGGTGGTCCCTTAGCTGTCTCTTAGCAGAGGCAGACGCACCCCACGAGCTGTGGAACCAGCGGGACCCTCCTTCAGTTGGGTTTGTAAGAATTGGGGTAAAAATCTGTGTCAAGAGTATTGCAGCAGTGATGGTAGCAATAGCATCTTCCTAGCCCTGTTCATCCGGAGGTCGTCCGCCATGGATTACAGCAGCGCCCAGAACATCAGGACCTGACTGCGCTAGGTGCTGTACAAACATAGAATGAGGCACTTTTTAGATAATTTGCCCACAACACTTAAGCTACCATTGAATTGCAGCCACCTCTGGGGTCACTTGCTTAGTTTTACTACTGCCCAACAGTTTAGGGGCAGGAAGTGAAGAAGAAATTATCCAATGGAAACTCCGGGAGGAATGTAAAGAGACAGTGTGATTACAGGAGTTAGTGATCCCTGTTCACCCTCTTCCTCCTACTGAAAAAGCTGTGAGGCTAACACGTGGTGGGAAGATTGGTTTTATATCTCACTTGAAAAGCATAGCACTCCCAGAGCACCACACCCTTTGCACACACCGATACTAGGACGGTACCGGCTCAGGGTGTGTCTACACGGCAGTCCCAGGTGTGAGTGCAACGTTGGTAGACGTAACTGCGCTGGCACAGCTAAGTGCAGCCATGTAGATATGGTGGCACAGGCTGTCTAAGCGGACAGGGGACCCTACGTACGGACTCGCATTGCTAGTCTCTGCTGAAGCCTGTGCCGTCATGGTCACACTGCTGTTTTCAGCTGTGCTAGAGCAGGTAAAGCTGGAGTGTGTACGTTTACCCATGCGGCAACAGCACCTCCGATGCAGTGTAGACGCACCCTCCGAGGGAGGTCGGTCTGCTGCTGGATCACCAACATCCCCTGCAGTTTCTCTAGAGATCTCCTGTCCAAGTGCTGAGCAGACCCAGCCTGGCTTCATTTGAGAGCTGACGGGACTGCAGGTAGTAAATTGTACATTTAATTCTCCTCTGTTGTTAAACTCTGCGAGGTCTCCAGTGATGCAGAGACAACTTCCAGAAACTGGGCTTCACCAGAGAGGGCCAGCATTCTACTTCTGGTTCGATTCACAGAGATTAAGGCCAAAAGGGGCCATTTGTTCATCCAGGCTGACCCCCTGCCTAGCACAGGCCAGAGACCCTTGCCCCGTCACCCCACGTTGAGCCCAGTAACTTGTGTGTGGCTAAAGCATCTTCCCAAAAGGCTCCAGTCTGGACTGCAGACTTCAAGAGCCGGAGACTCTTCCCCCTTCCTTCAGTAGCTTGTTCCAATGGCTAATCCCCTCACTGGTAGAAATATGTATCTGACACTTCCATCCCCCTTTGGACTACCGAAGAGCACGCTCACCTCTGTGCCCTGAGCTTGCGCACACATGTGCACACGCTTTACTTCAATGTGATCAGAGCCCAGGACTGCCTGACTTGACACAGATCCATACATGGCATGGAGCAAGCCCCTCCCAGCCCAGTATCAGAGTATTGGCTAATCTACCTTCCTCCTTCCTGCAGATGAACATCTGGACCTGGATGACGGCCGGTGGGAGGATGTCCACGTCATCACGGGGGCTTTGAAGCTCTTCTTTCGGGAGCTGCCAGAGCCGCTCTTCCCATTCAGCTACTTTGACAAATTCATCACTGCGATAAGTAAGGGACAAGAGAAGCCACAGCCCTGTCTGACACCTGCAGTGTGGGTGGCGGCCACTCCTCTCCCCAGCAGGACCATGCTCATTTGGATTTCCCGAGCCCCTTCACGTCGCAATTGAGCCCCAAAGCCTGGCCCCATCTCCCCAGCCAAGACACAAGAGCAGACTCTGAAGGGATCTCTCCTATTATCATGAAGGGCACAGCTATGCTGTGACTGGGAGGTGTGATATCCAGTGTGGGTAGATAGACACGCACTAGCTCTCCGAGAGCTAGCACCTAAAACTAGCAGCATGGACAGAGGCATGAGTGGCAGCTTGGGCTAGCAATCCCCCCGGGTACATACATGGGCAGCTAGCATGAGCCAGCATGGCGAACTGGCTCTTTTCAGCGCGTGTGTGTGTACCTGAGCTGGGCAGGGAATTACACCGGCCTCGTGCAGACACATGCTAAGACATCATGGGTTTCGACTGAGAATGCTGGGGCCTGCTCAGCATAGACCGCCGTTCTGGACACTTGTTTAGAGTCTGGTGCCATTCTGAAAATGGCTCCGTATTATGGAGCCATCCAACCGCCTCTGCTTTCACAGCCAAGCTGTGATTTGTTGAAGAGGATGCATGAGAAACACATGGAAGGTTAAACCCCTCCGCAGTCTCTGTTTGAGGTACAAGGCCAGAGAGGTAGGCCTGGCTGGTTTGGATGTGGGCCAACAGACCCAGCCTGTGTTCTGGGCCTGGTCCCAGAGCAGTGGGCTGAGAATCCAGGCAAGGTTTGAATTGCGGTTCATGGGAGTATCTTGGGACAGTCACAGGCTTTCATGGGCTGCAGGGCAAACCCAGAGCCACACCAGAGATAAATGATTTCTGGCCCACAGGCTGTCCTGGACCAGGATATAGCACCAGCCAACTTGGGGGAAGATGTGATTTCTGTATCTAGTTACTTGTCAGACGGTCCCACCCCCCTAATATCTGAGCACAGGAAGGGCATGGGTGGATTTATCCTTGTAACTCTGAGAGGTGGTGGTGTCCCTGGGTTAGTGCTGGGCAAATCACTTGGGGGCAGGTCCTCACCCAACGGGAATCGCTATAGCTCCAGCAATGTCAATGAAGCTGTGAAAACTTGCACCAGCCCCACATCTCTCCTGAAGGTCACATGGCCAGTCGGTGGCAGAGTCAGGCGAGAGCCCAGATCTCCTGAGTCCTAGTCCAGGGCCTCCCACCCACGCTCTCTGACACCCAGTCCTGCCGAGGTGGAATGACCTGGTTTTCCATCTGTTTGTAGAAACACACGACCAGGCGAAGCGCAGCAAGTACATCCGTGACCTGGTGTGTTCCCTACCTGAGGCCAACCACGACACCATGAAGGCTCTCTTCCACCACCTCTGCTGGTGAGTACTTGCCCCAGTACCCAGGCCTCCCCATGTGCACGGATCTTTGTGCTTTGATCTGCACAGTCCTCAGCCATTCGTGTAATTCTCCTCTATGTCTGAACACGGCCATCAGGAGCAAGGGAGGCCAGAGATCACTGCTCCTGCCTGAGCACTAATCCTGTCGGTCTGTGCCACTTCCTTTCCCTTGACTCTCATCAGCAGTGTTATGAGGTGCTCCTACCAGCCTGTGCCACCCTGTACCATGGTGCTGGACTGGAGTAGGGGAGAGAAGGCCGCACAGTGCTGACGGCCACAGGGGCCTGGTGCTACTCTTGGCAGGTATATAGGGGCAGATCTTCCAGGGCACGGTGCAGTCTGTGAGAGAGCCAAATCTAGTGGCAGGACCTTGGAAGGGGAGAAGGAAATTAAGCTACCGCTGGCTTCCTTTGTACTCACGTGCCTTTCCCCGCTAGTCTCCTCAAGGGAGGGTGGTGATTTTCACCCCTGGTCTTAACCTTGGCTCCTGGAAGATCATTCAAAACTCCCCTGGCCATGCCCCTTGCAGGGTTCTTCCTCAGCTCGATTGTTGTGTTTGGAGCACCCTTATCCTATGGGACTCTGCAGACCGCTCCCACCCTGCTGAGTTTTAACAGCTCCTCCCACTGCAGGATGCTCAACCAGAGTTGGGTAGAAAGCGGGGGCAGGGGGGAATTTTACTTCAAGCGAAAACAAAAAAACAATTGTTGTCATGAAATGTTCCGTGGAAAATGTTGATATTCTTCTTTCTCAGTGAAAATTTGAATGGAAAAAATTATGTCCAAAACCCAAAATATTTTGTGCCTCATGGAGTTATAATTTGAGTGTCTCATGTTCCCGTTCTCTTCTGTGGGTAGGGATCTACTTAAATCACGGAGAAATCACACATTTTTCGCAGGTTTGTCATGGCATAAATAGCAAATTTTGTGGACGTGTGACACATCTGCAAAATTTCCTATGTATGCCGTGACCATCTCAAAAATGTGATTTCTCTGCAGCATGTCTCAAACTGGGAGTCCTGACCCAAAAGGGGGCTGCAAGCCTGTTTCAGGGGGGCCGCGGTATTGCCACCCTTACTTCTGCGCTGCTGGCGGCGACGCTGCCTTCAGAGATGGGAGCCCAGCCAGCAGCCGAGGCTCTCTGGCCACCCAGCTCTTAAGGCAGCTCAGAAGTAAGGGTGACAATAGCCTACCAAGCCACGCTTACTTCTACCTGCTGCTGGCAGTGGTGCGGCCTATAATATAGGGTACAAAGCACACAAAAGACCAGATTTCCCAGGGAAGACCAGATTTCACCATTTGTGATGTGATTTTCATGGCTGCAAATTTGGTAGACCCCTATCTATAGGCCAAGCTCCCTGGTTGGACTACATCTCCCACAACGCATCATGGTCTGCCCTCTTGAACAGGAGAGGCAGTCCATCATGGGAGTCCCCAGCTGTGATGCATCATGGGAGTTGTAGTCTGGCTAAGGCACCCAGCCACAGGAGGAGCATGGGGTCTTGAGGCAACTAAACTACAACTCCCATGAGACATCGCAGCAGAATTTTTGAATTGAAATATTTTGGTTTTCAGGCGTTCAGTTTCCTGTGGAAGCAGACATGTCCTGTGAAAAAATTCATTTAGTCAAAAACCCAGCTTCCCACCAGAAAACAGTTTAGATGGAAACCTTTGGATGAGCCCTGGGATCACTGGGTTCCTCCCTTTGCTTGTTGAGCCCTGGTCCCCTGGCACGGCCATGCTGTGCTGGATTCACGCCAGGCGTGGTTCTGGTGTCAGCCCATTCCTGTCAGTAACATGTAGGTGCAGCATCTGTCAGCGTGAGAGACGCCCCTGGAAGTTTCCCAGTGACTGACTGTCCTTTCTCCCTCCAGCGTGATCGACTACAAGGAGCAGAACCGGATGTCTGTGCAAAGCGTGGCGATTGTGTTTGGGCCCACTCTCCTGAGACCAGAGACCGAGGAAGTAAACATGGCAATGCACATGGTCTTCCAGAACCAGATAGTGGAGCACATCTTAAATCAGTACAGCTACATCTTCCCAGACAGCTAAGCCCAGCGGTGAGCCAGAGCCGACAGTGAAAGCAAGGAGCAGAGTCCCTGGGACGAACCATGGCGGCTGCTAGTGTGTGACGCTGAATTGTCCCAGCCTGAACTACAGACAATGGTGGCGACAATCCTTAATAAACTGTCAGTGCTGATGCTGGGCTGCAGCTACCTGGGATGACTTTGTGCCATTGGCCACCGGAGCCATGTGACCAGTGGGCCTCCTTTAGAGATGGGGAAACAGTCAGAGAAAACAGTCACCCGATTGGTCATTCTGCACAACACTCCTGCTTGCCGGGGTTGGTACCAGGCTGTACCCCGGGAGAACAGCCCCAGGAGAGCACAGGGCCTTGAGCTTTCGGCTGTCCAGCTGCTGAGAAGGGAGTATCCACCGTGAGGCTGTGCACGTTCACTTCGCTGCAGGTGAAAGCAGCCCAGGCAGGTACCGGAGAAGGGGCTGGACAGCCTACCAGACAGTGAAGTGGGGACCGTGCTTACCAGCATCAGCTGTCCGCCCCATGCCTGCACTGCTGGAACTGCCAGCAAGAGCTGTGCCAGGGCCCCTCCCCCACACAGCTCACGCCACCCCCTGAGACCTGGTGCTGCAGCATCCACCTCTGTGTGCACATCTGCCCCTCAGCCAAAGCAGCCCCCGGGAGCACCGCCAAATCCCCTCCCACGACCAGAACAGCATGTTAAGCACGCCGCACTGCAGCACCTCCGGCTGGGCTCCAGCCCAGGTGTCACGCAGCCCGCCTCCCTGACCCTGCAGCCACTGGGGGTGGACCCTGAACACCCCCGAGGCTGTTATAGCGCTGAGAGGCCGAGACAGGTTTTCAAAAGAGCTCAGCTTCCAGGGAGAGCAAGAGCAGCCCCCGCCCCCCGTGGGAGTGGCTGAGCACTCCCCATAAGCGCTTTGCTCCAGGCCCCCCAGCAGCGAGCAGCAGCGTAGACCATTGAGCCCAGGTCTCCGCAGTCCCACTCCAGGGCCGTGTCACCCCCAGCCTCAGCTGCGTTACTGAGATGGGAGTGGGCTCTGGTGCTAAGACAGCTTGGAGCCAGTGCATGCCAAGGAGGGGGCTGAAATCAGCCAACCAACCCCCCTTGAAAACTCCCCTTTTGGAATTAAAAGGAGACCTCCCCCCACCCCTCGCAGCTCCCTCTCCTCCAGGGGAACGGCTCCAGTTCTGCCTGGTGAGGGGCTTAGTTCAAACTCCTCTGGGCGTCTAGCTGTTGGTGGCTGCAGAGGCCTTGGGCTGTGAGTTTAAATGGCTCACAGGCTGGTTTAGTGCATTGCCTGAACCTGCCCTGGTCTCCCTGCAAACCTGTACATGAGGTAAGGGCCTGGGGCCTCTGAGCCCCACCTGGGCCAGGTCCTGCACAGTCATGGGGCGGGCAAGTATTTCTGAGCTGAATATCCATGAGCCTGGCCTAGGTCTCTGACTCCTCCTGCCTCCCTTTCTCTGCCTCCATTGCCAAGAGCATGTCCCTGATGGAGCAGGACTCCCCCAGCTGCTGCCTCAGGACAAGGCCTGGACTTGTCTCCCACTCCTCCCGCCCTCTCAGACTCCCCTTCTCTTCTCCCTCTCCCCACCTGAGTCACGCTAACATCTTCCCCTCTCCCAAGCCACCCTTCGGCACCCATCCCCCACAGGCACTGCTGCCTTCCTCCCCACAAGCTTGCCCCCTTGCCACTGGAGAATCATGGGAGTATGCAAGAGTCACGTTCATTCCCAGGCAAGTCCTCAAGGCACAACTCCCGTCAATGCCATGTCTGTTATTTGTGTTACAGTCACGCCCTGTTCTACTAGGCCCTATACAAACACAGTGCAGGCAGGGCTAGTGGGGAAATGGCCGTTATTTTCTGTGAAACAAGTTCAAAATGTGATGGATTTTTTTTTTTGTCAGCGTTTTGTTTCCACTGGAATTAAAACATAATATGTTTGGTTAGGGGCTTTTTTGCGCTCCTGCCCCCCCAAAACACAAAGAAGGGGAGAGGAAAGGTGGGAGGGGGGCCCCAAACACTGACAAGGTGTTGTTTTCATTTGAATTAAACTGAATGAAAGATTTTTTGGTTTGAACTGAAGAGTTTTCATTGGCCAGTGTCAAAGGATACCAGTTTTCTGGGTGTAAATGTGCAGATTGTTCACTGAGCTGCATTTCACTGAGAAAACACTGTCACAATAATCTTTCACCCAGCTGCAATTCTCTGAGCCTGTCCCTGCCCCAAAGCATTCACAGTGTGAACAGGAAGAGAAACAAAGCGGATTTGCCCAAGGTCCTTGGCAGGGTCAGGAAGAGAAGCCAGGTCTCCGGAGTAGCTGCCTGCATGGAAGGTGGAGAGAGGAGCCCAGGGTGCAGGAGGAAAGATGGAATGCCAGTTGCAGCCACTCAGCACCCAGTTAAGAAAGAGCCAGTTTTGATTTTTAGAAACCAGGAGCCCTCTCCTGTTATTACCCAGCATGGGGGACATGAAACAGGATCTAATAAAATGGCATTGAGGTGAGGGTCAGGAGCCATGGGTGCCATGCTCAGCAAAGTCACTTGCCCACTCTCTGCCCAAGGTCAGACTAGATGATGATGATGATGATCCCGTGGGGCCGCACAATGCCTGACTCTCCCTGAAGGAATTGCCCCTGCTGGGCAAAGGCCTTTCTCTAACAGTTAGATCTGCTGGTTCTCTTCCAAATGTCGGGTTTTGCATATGAATGAAATCTGGATTGCCCATTAGTTTGTCTGGCTGTTCCTGTGTTTAGCGTGGTTCCTGGTTTTATTGATTAGCCAGCCCTGGTTGAAACCCAGCCAAGTACATGGTGTGACAGCGAGGAGAGCCACTAGTTTCTCTGGAGAACAGGAAGAGAGCATGAGAATACCAGCCAAGGGCAGGGTGACACCCAAGACCCAGTCAAGCAATATGGCACTGCCAAATGACAGCATACCCCCAACCATGCCTCACCACCAACACATGCACAGAAGGAAAATCTCTGGAGTTTCTGTGATGCACATGGGTGGGCCCAAATCCCTCTGTTTCTTTAGATGGAGCCACGGCAGGGCTGTCTGTGTGGAGGGCAGTGTAGCTCACTGGATAGAGTGTTGTACTGGGATTTGGGTGACCTGGGTTCCAGCCCAGCTTTGCCAGTGGCCTGCTGGCTCACCTTGGGCAAATCACATCACTGCTCTGTGCCTCAGTTTCTCCATTGGCCTAATTGGGCTAATAATAAGGGGCAAGATTTTTAAAGGTGTTTAGGCACCCACATACGTTTAAAAGCCTGGCCCAAAGTGTTTTGAAAGCTGCAGCTCAGCAGAAGGGAGAGAGCAGAATGCTCTCAGGCTCCCAAATCCAGCGCCCCGGGTGAGAGTGAGTCTTGCAGCAGCTGGTCAAAAAGCAAAAGGGAAAAAAATCATGCAGAAAAGGTCAAAATCCGTTTAGTTTCAGTTTTGGCATTTGACGTGCTTTGTGAAATTTTTTTTATCGGCAATTTGTATTGAAATATTTCATTGACTGTTGACCAGTTCTGAAATAAGGAAGTGTTTGGTCGGTTCACCCCCAGGGTGGGCTTTCCCTCCCCTTGGCCTCACCGCCCAAAACAAAGGGAAACATCGGCGTTTTTTAAAAAATCGTTCTGGAAATGTTTTTCTTTCAAAACCAGAAAACGAGCAAAGGAAAATTGTTGATTAAAAAAGTGAAAATGTTCACGAAAAACATCCCTGTAGAACAAAGAGGCTGGTGATGGGAACACCTTTGCCAGCTGCACCCAACGAAAGCCGAGAGGTGGGTGTTTTAAAAATACAATTTGCCAAGGGGAAGTAATACTTTCCAAAGCTATGTCTGGATGGTGGGAGGGGAAGTGCACATCACATGATCTGCCAATATTAGCAACCCAAGCGGGAAATCTGGACAGAACACTTTGCGAAAGCAGCCTCTCTTCATCCAATATTACCACAATACTGTAATAAGTCGCAATATTACAACAAAAGGACTTCAAAACCAGACTCCAATGAGAGACTGCTGAATTGGAATTAATTTGCAAACTGGATACAATTAACTTAGGCTTGACTTGAGTCTGGGAGTGGATGGGTCATTACACAAAGTAAAACTATTTCCCCATGTTTATCCCCCCCCTCTCCCCCAACTGTTGCTCAGACGTTCTTGTCAACTGCTGGAAATGGCCCACCTTGATTATCACTACAAAAGGTTTTCTGCCCCGCCCCGCCCCGCTCTCCTGCTGGTAATAGCTCATCTTAAGTGATCACTCTCCTTACAGTGTGTATGATAACACCCATGGTTTCATGTTCTCTGTGTATACAAATCTCTTCACTGTATTTTCCACAGTATGCATCCGATGAAGTGAGCTGTAGCTCACGAAAGCTTATGCTCAAATAAATTGGTTAGTCTCTAAGGTGCCACAAGTCCTCCTGTTCTTTTTGCGAATACAGACTAACACGGCTGCTGCTCTGAAACTCTTCATCCTATGTTATTGGCATGAACACATCTAACCCACTCTTCCTCTTCCTCTGCAAGCATTTGCCCTTATATTAGCCACTTTGAGCGAGCACATGGCCTGGCCTGCATCCTTAACATCAGTGTCATAAACGCTAACTAGCTGAATTCAAGCATGGCTCTGAAACACCTGGATACAGTGAGGCTGGCTGGCTGACTGCCTCCAGGCGTAAGGGATGGTGCAAGGGGAGAATGGGGCTGAGGGACGGGATCTACCAGTGAATGCTGATCCTAATTACCTAGGGTCATTCATAGATTTAAAGGCCAGAACAGCTCACTGTGATGGTCTAGTCCAGAGGTGGGCAAACTACGGCCCCCTGGCCACATCTGGCCCACGGGACCATCCTGCCCGGCCCTTGAGCTCCCGGCCTGGGAGGCTAGTCCCGGCGCCTCCCATGCTGTTCCCTCTCCCCTGCAGCCTCAGCTCGCCGGGCCGCCAGCGCTCTGGCCTGTCGCTCCTGCCGGGCAGCGTGGGCGGCGTGGTTGGCTCCGGCTGGGCGGCGAGGCTGCGAGCTCCTGCTGCTCTGAGCAGCATGGTAAGGGAGCGGGGGGGGGGGGAGCAGGGGTTGGATAAGGGGCACGGGGTTCCAGGTGGGCGGCAGGGGAAAGAGAGCGGAGGGGGTTGGATAGGGGGTGGGGTCCCGGGGGGCCTGTCAGGGGACGGGGTGTGGAAAGGGGTCGGAGCAGTCAGGGGACAGGGAGCAGGGGGGGTTGGATAAGGGGTAGGGTGCCGGGGGGGTGGTTAGGGGTGGGGGTCGGTCAGGGGACAAGGAGCAGGGGGGGTTGGATGGGTTGGGGATTCTGAGAGGGGCAGTCAGGGGGCGGGAAGTGGAAGGGGGCAGATTGGCAGCGGGGGCCAGGTTGTTTGGGGAGGCACAGCCTTCCCTCCCCGGCCCTCCATACAGTTTCGCAACCCCGATGTGGCCCTTGGGCCAAAAAGTTTGCCCACCCCTGGTCTACTCTGACCCCCTGCATATCACGGGCTGGAAAGCCTCGCCCAGGGCAGGCTGCAGCAAGCCCAGAGGTTCAGGTTGCGCTCGAGAGCATTTTACATCAGCCTCCTCTGAGGGCTCTGGAAATCAGGGGCAGGAGGAGCTGTGGGACAGGGCGTCCCTGGCCCTGGGGTCCTCTACCACACCCTGCCCCAGGGAAGGCTTCACTAAAAGGCGTTGCAGGGCCCTAGGAGGTCAGTGCCCGGCGGGGCCCAGTGAGACGGTGCGCCTCCCCGCTCTCTCCCTCTGGCCGCAGGCGCTTGAGGGATAAGCACGCGGCTCCGGCTGTATTTGCTGAGGAGGGGGAGAGGCTGAGACCGTTAGCCCTGAGCTAAGGGGTGATGAGAAAGGGGCCGGGTGGCAGAGGCCCAGGGTTGCAGCGAGGGCTCGGCTGCTGTGGGCAGCGTCCCTGGGCTGGAGCCCGGAGCAGTGGTAGGCCTGGGTCCCTGCACCAGCCACTGGTGAAGTGGTGTGAGCCCTGAGAAGGAGACATGGTTCCTTGGAAGCCTGCAAAAAGGGCTGAATTTAAAGGGCAGGCGCAGGGGCTGAAGATGCCAGTGGGGGGCAGCCAAAGAGTTTTGTTGGACTCTTGCTACCCCGGCAGGGGGCTGTGCTGCTGTGTGACCCAGCCGGTAACCCGAGCCGCTGATGACCTGCTGAGCGAGGGCAGCACCCCAGCTGGCGCCCGGAGCAGGAGGCGCTCGAGCGGTGAGAGCAGCCCCCCTGACAGGCTGTCAGCTGCAGAGAGGGTTTGTCCCGTGGGCAGCGGGACACGACGGCACCTCACCGAGCAGGCAGAGGCGGGTCACTGCTGGCTGGTTTGACAGGTGAGGCCCAAATCACTCCATCGCAGCCTGGTGTATGCCCGACCAGCTGGTATAGAGTGAAGAAGACACAGGCCGCTGTCAGCTCCTCTCACACACACCCCAGCCCCACCCCAGGAAAGGAGGCCATGGGGGCACAGGGCACAGGCCCCATCCCCACCCCCTGCAAACTGCCTGCAGTCCGGGCGTCCCTGCAGCCATCCTGCTGTGGCCTGACCAAGCCGTGGTTACTACAGCAACGCCTGGAGAAAGGGACTCCCGGGGCGTCAGTTGTTGTCAAGGCTGAATCCCCACTCTGTCACTCCGAGGGCGGGAAGTGGGGGCCCGCAAGGACTCTAACCGTTAATACTGGCCACTCCAGGCTTGTATTAAACTCCCGAGGTTACAGCTTTTCTCTGACCTTGGCTTGGTAAACGCTGCCACCACCCAAATGCAAAACAAACCCCTTGGACCCAGGAAGGAGCACTTGGGAATTCCTCCCTGTGGGGTACCCGCAAGCCCTTTCACCGCCCCCCTCCGGAGAAGAGCTGAGAAAGAAAACAAAGGAAATTAGCTGTTGCCCCCAGCTAATCAAACAGCATATGTACAAACCTCTTAGGACACCAAAAATCCAATCCTGATGTAAGCAGTGTCAGGATGAGCTCCACCCTGACATCTGGTGGTGAGGTGTGGCAAGTTGTGGAAAAGAACTTCAGGGGCTGATCTCATTTGCATAGGCACACCCACCCCGCCTAGAATGAGGCCAGAGCTGCCCAAATGGTCACTTTGGCTGCTGTGGGATCCCCAGTGTCTCTGTTATTGGGGCAGGAAGAATAAATTGTTATTACCCTGATTATGGGAACTGTGCTTGGAACTGTACTTGGCCTTTTGTTATGATGGATGTGTATTGACTACCGCACCCTAAACAGCCGTACTGTGGTCGACCAGTACACTATGCCTCGAGTGCAAGATGCCTTAGACTGTTTGCTGGGAAGCCAGTGGTTCTCTGTGTTGGATCTTCAAAGTGGATACTACCCGATCCCTCTGGGAGAAGAAGATAAGGAGAAGACAGCCTTCATCCTCCCATTAGGGTTTTATCAGTTTGAACGCATGCCCCAAGGGATTTCTGGAGCACCTGCCACCTTTCAACGTCTCATGGAGAAAGTTGTGGGAGACATGAATTTACTGCAAGTGTTAGTTTATTTGGATGACCTGATTGTGTTTGGAAGAACCTTAGAGGAGCATGAAGAAAGACTTCTTAAAGTGCTTGATAGGTTGGAGGATTATGGTCTGAAGCTTTCAATTGACAAATGCCAGTTCTGCAGAACCTCAGTGAAGTATGTGGGTCACATCGTGTCCCAAGAGGGTGTGAGTACTGATCCTGATAAAATAGAAGCACTCACTACATGGCCACGTCCAAGTAACTACAGAGAACTCAAGACCTTTCTTGGATTTAGTGGCTACTACCGCAGATTTGTGAAAAACTATGCTATGATTGTAAAGCCTCTGAACGATCTTACCAGGGGACATCAGTCCAGCAAGAACAAATCTAAGTCCAAGAATAAGGGGGGGTCCCCTAAGCCTCCTGTGCAGAGACACTATGGCCCCTTTGAACCATTTGGGCCACGGTGGGATGAGAGATGTGAAAGGGCTTTTCGAGAAATCATTACTTGCCTAACTCATGCTCCAGTCCTAGTTTTTGCTGACCCAAGCAAACCATTTATCCTGCATACTGATGCCAGTTTGGAGGGTCTGGGAGCAGTCCTGTACCAGGAAGTGGAAGGCAAATGTAAACCTGTAGCCTTTGCCAGCCGAGGATTGTCTGATAGTGAAACTCGCTATCCCACCCACAAGCTGGAATTTTTGGCCTTGAAATGGGCCTTCACTGAGAAATTTCGAGACTACTTGTATGGTGCTCAGTTCCAGGTGTGGACAGACAACAATCCACTGACTTATGTGTTAACAAGTGCTAAGCTGGATGCTACAGGGCAGAGACGGGTGGCCGCCTTGGCTAGCTATGAGTTCAGCATTCAGTACCGATCAGGGAGAAGCAATGTAGATGCAGATGCATTGTCCAGGCGTCCGCAGGCACCAGAAGTTGCTGTGATACCCACGGATGGAGTGAGAGCTATTTGCAGTGTGAGTCGCCGAGAGCTAGAGGCCCGTGAGAGCCTTCAGGGATGTGTTGCAGAAGATTTGGGCCTGCCCCCTGAATGCATGCCTTCTGCTTCAGTGAACTATATTGCATTGGACCAATCTCCTTTGCCCATGCTCAATGCGGCTGACTGGCAAGAAGCCCAGCGGCAAAATATTGACATTCGTGATACACTACTTGCCAAAAGGGAGGGGCGAAGCCCAGCTGCGGTTGTCCCACCTAACCCGGAGGGTAAACTACTATTGAGAGAATGGACCAAACTAAAACTGATTCAGGGAGTGCTACACCGAATGACCACTGACCCTTTACAAAAGCAACAAGCACAACTAGTACTGCCAAAAAAGTACAGAGCCCTGGCCATGAGGGCTCTGCATGATGACTTTGGGCATTTAGGGATGGAGAGGACCCTGGAACTTATTCGTAGTAGGTTCTATGGGCTCCGAATGACTGAAGATGTTCGCAGGAAATGTGAGACTTGCGCTCGATGTGTTCAAAGGAAAACTCTGCCCACGAGGGCTGCATATCTCAAGAACATCACCAGCAACAAACCTTTGGAATTGGTATGCATTGATTTCTTGTCTGTAGAGGTAGACAAGAGGAATGTTGGGAACATTCTAGTAGTGACTGACCATTTTACACGGTATGCACAGGCATATCCCACACGTGATCAGAGGGCCACCACCGTCGCTCGAGTATTGTGGGACAAATATTTCTCAGTCTATGGATTCCCGGCTCGGATACACTCTGATCAGGGGCGGGATTTTGAGAGTCACCTTCTGAAGGAGGTGCTGAAGATAGCAGGAATTAAAAAGTCTAGGACAACGCCTTATCACCCCCAAGGTGTTCCTCAGCCAGAGAGGTTCAACCGAACCCTATTAGATATGTTGGGAATTTTGCAACCAGAGCAGAAGGCAACCTGGAGCCAGCATGTCGCATTTCTGGTGCATGCCTACAATGCCACAAAGAACGATGCTACGGGAGTCACCCCATATCTCTTGATGTTTGGGCGAGAACCAAGATTACCCATAGACTTGTGCTTTGGTGTATCAGAGGATGGAGATAGCTATGAAACTCATCAGCAACATGTATCCCGACTAAGAGAAAAGCTGCGGGATGCTTATCGCTTAGCTACCGCTGTGGCTCGGAAGAACGCAGACCGCAACAAACATCGATATGATGCTAGAGTGCGTTCGCAGGAGCTCCAGCCGGGGGACAGAGTCCTGCTGCGAAATTTGGGTATTGCTGGCAAACACAAGATAGCCGACAAATGGAAGGCAATACCTTACCTGGTGATGGAAAAGCTGGGAGATCTGCCGGTCTACAAGATCAAACCTGAAGATGGTCCAGGGCAAATAAAGACGGTGCATAGAAACCTTTTGCTCCCTGTGGGGGAATTGGTAAGCACCCCTTATGAGACGGGCCACGACAGGGCAGCCGGGCAGAACAGAGGTGCTAGACCAAAGCCGCCATCCAACACAGACAGCGGGCCCCGTGCAGCTAACTTACCCCTATTCTGCACATCTGAGAGTGAGTCTGAGGAGGAAGACACAACCCTGGTGTATCCTGGGATGGAGACAAGATTTCAGTCTCGATCAGCTGAACCAAACGAGAGTTTTCCCTCTTCCGCCCTAAACCCCATGGCGGAATTATTTAGGCCCCTTTCTGACACCCTGGTGCTGCTGATGAGACCCCCCTGTGATGACACACACAGGTTATTGGACAATGGAGACACACAGGTAGAGGATGCCCTGGGCACCTTGGACCCTCCAGCGTTAGAACTAGGAGTGCAGGGGCCTACGCCAGTAGCCAAGGGACCCTCCAGGGAAGTCTCTCCATCCGTCACTCAAGAGGATGTTCCCCCTACCTCGGCAACAGAGAGTCTCAATAGACGAGACAGGGTGATAAGACCAGTAAACGGTTAACTTATGATGCACCTGGGGTGACTAGTGAGGAGCCAATACATTTAGCACACAGACTTGTGGAAGCTAAAGTGGGCTTCCTGAGGCCCTTTGGAGGAAACCAATGAGTTGGTATAAAGGGAGTGTGATTTGTCGGGATGACAAATTCTCGGCTGGGGGGAGGATGTAAGCAGTGTCAGGATGAGCTCCACCCTGACATCTGGTGGTGAGGTGTGGCAAGTCGGGGAAAAGAACTTCAGGGGCTGATCTCATTTGCATAGGCACACCCACCCCACCTAGAATGAGGCCAGAGCTGCCCAAATGGTCACTTTGGCTGCTGTGGGATCCCCAGTGTCTCTGTTATTGGGGCAGGAAGAATAAATTGTTATTACCCTGATTATGGGAACTGTGCTTGGAACTGTACTTGGCCTTTTGTTATGATGGAGGGACTCACCATCAACTAAGTGGCACTCGCTAGGCAAGGTCATGGGTTCCAAAACTCTGTGAATTGAGAGAGGCTGGGGACAAGTATTAATACTTGGTGGCATAGGCCCCTTGGTGAGGGCCTTACATGCTAATTGCATTTCCTCCTCTCTCTACTGTGGAATATCAGAGCTAATTTTGATTTCATTAGAAGTCTAGTTACAGGCTGCTGAGCTCACTTTGGGCTATCAGTGCACCAGCACTGAGGCTCCCCTACTACAAGCTGAATTCACCAAAGAGCTGAACTGACTAAGAGCTGAAATCACTGAGTGTTGTGTTAAGTAGTGGGGGAGCCTGAAGATATATTGTGGAGCAGCTTGCGGGACGGCTGGAGTGCCTTGTGGACGGGCTGGTGGAGCAGTTCATGGGACGGCGGGAGCTGCGGGTGGGACGTGGAGCAGTTTGTGGACAGGCTGGTGGAGCAGTTCATAGGACGGCGGGAGCTGCGGGTGGGACGTGGAGCAGTTTGTGGACTGGCTGGTGGAGCAGTCTGTAGGACGGCAGGAGCTGTGGGTGGGACACGGAGCAGTTTGTGGACCGGCTGGTGGAGCAGTTCGTGGGACGGCAGGAGCTGCGGGTGGGACGTGGAGCAGTTTGTGGACTGGCTGATGGAGCAGTTCGTGGGATGGCGGGAGCTGCGGGTGGGACGTGGAGTAGTTTGTGGACAGGCTGGTGGAGCAGTCTGTAGGACGGCGGGAGCTGTGGGTGGGACACGGAGCAGTTTGTGGACTGGCTGGTGGAGCAGTTCGTGGGACAGCGGGAGCTGCTTGTGGGCTGCGGAACTGAGCTGAGCTGAGCGAAGGAGTTCGTGGGGCGGCTGACGGAGCGGAACGGAGCGAAGGCCTATGGAGCTGTGGGGCGGTCAGCTTCAGATCATGTAAGGTGCCTCTTACCCCCGTCCCATCTCCACCCAGGTTGGGAGGTAAAGCTCCGCAGATAAACTTTCGAACTCTGGGGCTCCCCTGACCAGGGACAGAGACTTTTGGGTCATTGGACTTTTGGGACTTTGGGGGATTTGGGGTTGCTGGACTCAAGAACCAAAGGGAAAGGGGCATGCCCCAATTTGCTTGGGGTGGGTTTTTTTCTCATGGGTTGTGTTATGAATCCTGTTGGTGGTGTTTCCCCAACATAATGCCACATTGTTTCTTTCTGTTATTAAAAGGCTTTTTGCTACACTCAGACTATGTGCTTGCGAGAGGGGAAGTATTGTCTCTTGGAGGCGCCCAGCGGGGGTGGTTTATATTTGTCCCAGGTCACTGGGTGGGGGCTCGAGCCGGTTTGCAGTGTGTTATTGGAATGGATCCCCTAGATATTGAACCCGGCCCTTGTTGCTGCCAACTCTGACGGGCAGAAGGGTTACACTGTTCTTAAAAAAAGGTAAATTTTATTAAAAACAAAAAGGGGTTTTTTTTTGGCTGGGCTGGGCTGGGCGCATGGCTGGGTGCACAGCATCACACAGTGACCACTGGTGGCAGAAATGCAGTGACAACCCAAGGCTACTCTGCTAGCATTGCCCTACAATCAGTGTGCGGCCTTCCCCCCGTGCACACCCACTGTGCACATGAGCTGCCTGAGCACTGACTGCCCACTGCCTTGCAGCATGTGTGTCAGTCGCAGGTGTGCAAAGTCCGACACGGGGTATCTAAACCACAGCTGGCCTGACCCAAGGACCGGTCACGTGAGCACAACACATGGTAATAGCGACCAGAGCGGCATTACAGTCAACATCCCGGGGAGCAGGAAGGTACCAGAAACCAGCAGAGTGACACCAGTGTGGAAATGGAGTGTGTGGGCTGGGGGGGAGGCAGGGGAGGGAGCTTGTAAAAATGTTGGCAACAGCTTAAAAAAAAAGCCTAAATAAAGGGATTAAACTGCTTAGCTTGACAACAATGGGCGATGGCGGTAGCCATCTTTACTGGGGCAGCGTCACTCCCCCGCGGCACGTGGTGTGCTGGCGGGGGCTGGCTCAGGAGCTCAGCAAGCTGGCGTGGAGCAAGCCCTCCTCCGCCCGCTGCCCTGAGTGCAGAGGAAGGGGTGTTGGGCTTGGAGCACGGGCAGGCAAATTTCAGCTTGTCCATGCAGTGCTGCATGACCTGGATTACGGAGCAACACCGCACTTCCCTCACTGAGATACAGGCAAGTACCAGCCTAGCCCTGTTTTATAACCACTAAACCAGAGCAGTTGGATAGCACCTCTGCAGGCAGCACTGGGCCCAGAACCCTGCCCGCTCGTGAAAAGAGAGCGAATTCCCGCAGCCACTCAGTGACACAGAAAGGCCACCCCCATGTACGTGTGTATGTAATCTGTAGCCATGGTTCTAACCACAGGCACCCCCAAAGGCCAGTCCCCCCCAAGGGCCAGGAACGTAAGCCAGGAGTCCTACAGCTTTACAGCAAAGAGTTGTGCAAATCAGTGGCAAAGTCGCCCTGTACTGGCCACACCACAGTCTGGGTAGCGACCCTTTTGTTCACACGGGAGCGGTCTGTCCTGTGGTACTGAGTGGCCAGGGTTCAAGGCCTGCCAATGAGCCCATCCTTATGGCTGTACCTATTGACAGTTTTCTTTTTTAAAAACCTGGATGATTTAGTTGCCCCAGTGAACAAGCGTCGCTTAAAGCAGCTTAACTATGGCACTAATTAGTGCCTGATGGGCTGCATCCGGCCCATTGCCAGTTATGGGATGGGGCAGCCATTTCGAGTGGAGGGAACTAGGGAAAAGCAAAGATGGGGGGACCCAGTCTCTAATAACTGTTTTTCATTCATTCTCACTCGTAAACTAACTAACAGATTTACTTTAAAATGGCCAGAAAGCCCACAGATTGCGGGCTGGCCGTGTGAGGGCACATTGTATTCTGCTTACACAACACAGAGTTCAAAGCTCTGCTTGGAGTGAAAAACTGGCCCCAACATTACGCCACCTATATATATAAAGGCACCTGGGTAACAGATGAGCTGGAACAGGACGTGAATTGTGGGTGGCAAAATTTGCAGATGATGCATCATCACTTTAGTTAATCCCTACAGGCAGTCTCATAATGCCATTGTGAAAATCAACAGGATGCCCGCCCAGGGATACTGTGTGCAGCTCTGAGCACTCCTTAAGGGAACATCAGAATGGCCACACTGGGTCAGACCAAAGGTCCCTCTCGCCCAGTATCCTGTCTTCCGATAGTGGCCAATGCCAGATGTCCCAGAGAGAATGAACACAACAGGGAATCATCAAGTGATCCATCTCCTGCCCCCATTCCCAGCTTCTGGTAAACAGAGGCTAGGGACACCATCCCTACCCATCCTGGCTAATAGCCATTGATAGACTTATCCTCCATGAATTTATCTAGTTCTTTTTTGAACCCAGTTATAGTCTTGGCCTTCACAACATCCTCTGTCAAGGAGTTCCACAGGTTAACTGTGTATTGTGTGAAGAAATACTTCCTTTGGTTTGTTTTAAACCTGCTGCCTATTCATTTCATTTGGTGACCCCTAATTCTTGTGTTATGAGAAGTAGTAAACAACACTTCCTTACCTACTTTCTCTACACCAGTCATGATTTTATAGACATCTATTATATCCCCCCCTTAGTGGTCTCTTTTCCAAGCTGAAAAATCCCAGTTTTATTAATCTCTCCTCATATGGCAGCTGTTCCATACCCCTAATCATTTTTCTGTATCTTTTCCAATACCAATATCTCTTTTTTGAGATGGGGGCAACCAGGTTGCACGCAGTATTCAAGATGTGGGCGTACCATGGATTTATATAGAGGCAAAATGATATTTTCTGTCTTATTATGTATTCCTTTCTTAATGATTCCAAACATTCTCTTTGCTTTTTTGACTGCCGGTGAACACTGAGTGGATGTTTTCAGAGAACTAGGTATCCAAACTAATTAGTAGCATGTCAGTACAGAAGCGGTAGATTGGGAGCATCTGGTCACCATTGTAGCAGAAAGCCATATTAAAACATATACTGTTTGTTTGCACCTACTTTACCAAAGCAATCCTGATCGCTCTGAATCAGTGACCTGTCCTCTTCATTATTACCACTCCCCCAACTTCTGTGTCATCTGCAAACTTTATCAGTGATTTTGTTTTCTTCCAGATCATTGATAAAATCAGTAAATAGCGTAGGGCTAATACCTGCTCCTTGCAGAACATTCACCATTTACAGTTACATTTTGGGACCTATCAGTTAGCCAGTTTTTAATCCATTTAATGTGTGCCATGTTAATTTTATATCATTCTAGTTTTTTAATCAAACTATCATGCAGCACCAAGTTGAAGTATATTACCTCAACACTATTACCTTTATCAACCAAACTTGTAACCTCATCAGAAAAAGATATTGAGTTAGTTTGACAGGCTGTATTTGTCATAAACCCATGCTGATTTGCATTAATTACATTATCCTTCTGAAGTTCTTTATTAATTAATAGCCATTCTATTATCTTGCCCAGGATTGAAGTCAGGCTGACAGGCCTATAATTACCCAGGTCATCCCATTTACCTTTTTAAAAATTGGGACACCACTAGCTGTCTTCCAGTCTTCTGGAACTTCTCTGGTGCACCAAGACTTATTGAAAATCAACATTGACAGTCCAGCAAGCTCCTCAGCCAGCTCTTTTAAAACTCTTGGATGTAAGGTATCTGGACCCACTGATTTAAAAATGTCTGACTTTAGTACCATTTGTTTAACATGCTCCAGAGCAGTGGTTCTCAACTTATTTACCATTATGGGCCACATATGCAGCTCTCTATGTGGTATGTGGGCTGTATCCACAAAATATATATACTACCTGTATGGCCCTGAGGATGTCACATGGGCCGCAGCTGTGTGCTGATTGGGCCACAAGTGGCTCACGGGCAGTGGATTGAGAACCACTGCTCCAGAGATACTAGTGGAACGGAAAGAGGCTAGCATCACCATATGGCAAATCTGTGTTCTCTTGTCTCTAATGTAGGTGACATATGAGGCAATGGAGACTCGGGCCTGGAGTCTTTGCTGCTGAACAGTCTTGAGGCAGGAAAGGCCCGTAGGATGATGGGATGACACCAAAACGAGCTCACGGTGGTTCTGGGAGGTTTGGGAGCAGCGGGTCAGATTCTTCTCTGGCTTTATGGGGTTTTACGTCACTAGAACTCTGACACTGCCACATTTACTCCTGGTTTATGCTGCGATGAGGGAGAAGAGACTCAGGCCCAGAGAGTCACCAATGGCTATCTGGAAGTTGACATAAAAATGCCCTTATTTTAGCCAAGTTTCACAGCTTTCATATCTTTTCAAGCACCAAAACCGGGCTTGGGATAAGCTCCTTTCCCTGCAAACTGGCTTGTGGGTCTACAGTTATTACAATCATTCCCTGCTTGTCGAGCTCTGCCTGAAGTGTGCCCTAGATTCCTTGGCACCTTAGCCCTCTGAGCTGGGACCCTGCTGCAGCCTTTCATGCGATCTGTGTCACCTGATCCAGAGGGTAAGTTTGAGGTCAAATGCTGGGTTTGCAGCCTTGAGAGTGTGTCTTGAAGATGCCAAGCTCCAGGGATCCTTGTTAATTTCCCTCCTAATTTCAATTGTTGGTGAGCCTCTTGCTGTAATGGAGTGAATGTCAGGATGGGCGTTAATTGGTGCCCGTGCAATGTTTGAAGTTCGCGTGAGCATGCGGTGCTGGCTTACGGACTGCCTGTGTGCCCGTGGTCTCTCCGGGTCTCAGTTCCCCAGCGGCACAATAGGGAGCACAGCCCTGCCCTACCTCACAGGGGTGCGTGACGAGAAAACCTTGAATGAGGTTCTCAGCTCCGCGGTGATTGGGGCCAGCCAGACGGACAGATGTGTATGGGGCAGACAGGGAGGTAATTCAGTACAGAGATTCGAAGGTGACATTTAGTGTTTGGATTAGGAGTTTCCTGCTAGCTAGCCATGAAGCATCTGCTCAGTTGTTGTGGTTCTTTGTGTCTCCTGAGAGGGGTCCCGGAATGCCTGTGCAGTGTGAGAGCAGCTGACCAGCAGAGAGCTCTCAGCCCCCAGTTGAGTCACTACCCTGTCAGGTTCGAGTCTGTTCAGTTTTACTCCTAGCACACATCAGCACACCAGCCAGGAATGCACCCAAGCCAGAGCACACGGTGCGGATAACGGAGTGGGCACGTCTCCACATTTAAGTAGCTGGGAGAGAGTCCATCTTGGTTGAAGGGAAAGCAAATTGTTTAACCAGCGCTGGCGAGTTGGACCCTTTTGTCTGATACAAAATATTTCCAGGTAACTGCACAGTGATCCAGGACTGAGGGCAGCCGGCAGCCTTGCTTCCAAAGGGGAAGGATCAGTTTGGTATGTGATCTGCATTGTTCTTTCCAGGGCTGTGTTTGAGCTGCGCTTGCTCATGAGAAAACACATTTTAAGGAACTTTCATGCAACTTAGCTTTAGTCCTTTAAAGCAAACTATTCAGCAAGTAAATGGCTAACCCTGAGCACTGCTTTGTTTTCACTCTGTGAGCAGTTTGGTAGCAGAAAAGACATTCAAACTGTAGCATTAATCCTATTAAAGAATTCAGACATTCCTAGGGGAGGCTGCACTTTGTCGATTGCTCTTTTCCCTCCTGGGAGTTAGAGAAGCCATCATGAAATCGAAATTCCTTTGCAATAAGTTATAAATTCACTCGAAAGGCCAGGCTGTTCTTTCCTTTCTCGTCGGGTCTCTAGCATGACTTTATAGGAAGGCTTTTGCTGATGATAGTGACAAGCAATTTTTGTTGCGGGGGAGGAGGGTGCTCTCTAAAATAAACTTAAAATGAGCCGAAGGCAGAATATGGAGTTAGTATGTGAGACATCCCTTTCACAATACACTGAGAGGGAAATGTTTGTGGGCCAGGTTCTCAGTGTAAATCAGGACAGTTGCATTGTGGACGCACATTAGTTTCCACCAGCTGAGGATCTGGTCCAGTATGTTTAGAGCTTGGAGATCAGCTACAGTAAAACACGAAAATGACGGCTGGTCTCGGGGGTTTATTTGCAGTCTGTAGGTAGAATTCTGTTTGGAATTTCTTAGAGGTAGGCCCAACCCTGGGAAAATCAGTAGTGATTTCATTCTCGTGAGTAGCCCCATTGTGTTTGCAGGGTGGGGCCTGAAATGTGCATCGTGAACCTGAATTACTCTCTGCAGCCATTTATCCGGGCCACCAGGCCAGACACATGGTTCCACCATCTAAATGGGAATATTACAACAGTGAAACTAGACCAGAAAAACTTGCAACAGTAAGAGGGAGATTGCATTCACCCCAAAGCCGGGAAGTGGGGCGAGGTCCAGCCCCAGGCAGGGGACCCTAACTGTACTCCCTTTTACCACACTGTTGTTATATTTCATATGAGGTGAGCACCCAGTGCTGGCCAGTAGAATATGGCAAATTGCGCTATGTAATTCCAGCAGAAAATGACATGGTCAAAAGTGACCGTAACATATTTAAGCAGGGAGGACATCACATGTTAAAGACAGAAATCTCAGCTGAGCCCAGAGCCCCACTGCACTCAGTGCTGAACAAACACGGAGCAAGAGACAGTACGGGACAGTATTACAAGCTAAATCGACAAAGCCTGGGAGGGGGAAACTGAGGCATAGAAGGGTGACGTGACTAACTTAAGCAGCTCACTGAAGGAGCCAGGTTAGAACTCAGATTTCTGAAAGCCCTGGACCACACTGCCTGCAAGTGCAGGTAAGCGCCTTTCTGTGCAGACCTTACAATGCAGCCTTTAACTGTGAGCTCACTGTCTTAACTTTCTGTCCTGAATAGCCCCATTGACTCCCATGCCTTTAACACTGAGCTAGCTTTAAAAAAACAAGGGATCAGGTGTCATCCCATGGCGCTTGTGAGCACAGCAGGAGCCCAGGGGTTCAGTTCAGGATCGGCGCTTGTGCTGAGCTCCGCCTCAGCAGAAAGTTTTCTCCATTGTCCATTTCTTATTTCAGGATGGCCTGAATGGTTTCACGTTGCCACTACTGCCCTGGCTGCCAACGGGGGCGGGGGCGTGCACAGGAATACAAATTTGGCCGCTTTTGGAGGGGCACTTTCTGTGCCCCCTATGGCCGGAGGAGCTGGTTCTCCCCCACTGCCCCGTGGCCCCAGGGCTGGTGGAGCTCACTCTCCCCTGGCAGCTGGAGGAGCTGTCATCTCCTGCCCCGGGGCCCAGGACCAGAGGATCTCGCTTTCCCCGCCCCGACCCTGGAGGAGTTCTGTGCCCCCGCTGACTGGGGGGGAGGCGCATGCCCCTGCTTGCCGCCCCACGCAAGCCCCTGAACATGGAACCATGCAGAGTGCTTTGTTAAACAGGCTCTGGATTCATTTGTTGTGGGTTTCTGAATTTCTCACCCGAATCAGTGAAAACAGCAGGTGAGCGTGGAAACCAGGTGTGCAGCCTGAAAGCTAGCGGTGACACCAGCTGCTGCAACGGGGCGTTGATCCGCCTGGCACTGCTGGGGAGGATTTTTTAAAATAACAAGGGTTTTATGGGAGTGGGGGAGATTTGGCTTCTGGTGTTGGTGCACAGGAGGTGAGGGGCATGTGTTCAGCTTTGCTCCACAACCAGGAGACCTAGAAACTTTCTTTCTTTGCAAGGAATGCGCCTCTCATGATCACCTGACTCCGGCAGCTGGGGCTTGAGAGAACACCAAATGCTGATGATTTAACCACATGGGGAGGGGGGCAATGCTGGCAGGAGAAAGCAAGTGGTGAGCTCCCCAAAGGGAAGAACTAGGGGCTATGGGCCCTGCCAGGGACAGGCCAGAGGGAGCAGTTGGGGGGGGCCGATGTAGCAATAGGCCTGGGGCTCCTCTCTGAGCAGTCCCTCCCCCCATTTGCTGCAGTGCGGGTGACAGGCTGGCGGAGGTGCGCCCCTGCCGCCCCAGCCCTCCCAGCCAGGCAGCACCATCCCCGCTGGGTTTGCAGCAGCTGGGATATTAATCACTGGGGTAAAGGTCAGGCCGAGCTGCGGGTGTTTGCTCCATTTCCCGGCCCTGCGGAAGTGCTGGCGGCTGGCTGGCTGTGCTCCTCAGCAGTCAGGTAGGAAAACTTGGAGCTTTACTCCAGTTTATAGGATCGGACCATCCTTCTGAGCTCACCCTATGACCCTCCTTGCCCCCCCCCCGTCCCTGCCTGCCCAGGTTCCCCAGGGCAGAGACCCCAAGGGCAGGCACCGGCCCTGCGAGAGCAGCAATAACCTGCTCTGCTCAAGGGCTCTGGGCTTGCAAACCAGATTGCCCAAGCTCAGCTCGGCAGCTGGCCGAGCTCCCTACCCCTTTCGTGGGTCCCTCTGCCAGCAGGGCTGGGACTTGTCACTCTCTGTGCAGCTTGGAGGGAACCCACGGCACTTTGCACCTGGCGCTCCTGGGCTAGGCCTAGGTATCCCACGGTTTCTGGGCCATCTGGGCTGAGCCTGGGTATCCTGCAGTCCCTGGGCCGTCTGGGCCGGGCCTGGGTGGGGTCGGGGCTACCAGATCTCTGTGTGGTCTGGACCGGGAGTGGGTATGGGCGCTCCTGGGTCCCTCGGCTGTCTGGGCCCCTGTGTAAATGTCTTTTCTAACACACAACAAGGAACTCTGTTTGAATAGTGAACAGGACTCTTCCCCATGCTGCACTCCCCCTCCCAGCTCCCTGGTGCCCCAGCATCTTTCTATACCTCTCAAAGAACAGTGCACATCCCCTCCCCGCCAGCCGGGGTGCTCAGGGATTCCCATGAAGCATGTGCTCACGGGGTCGGGGACCTGTGCTATTTGGGCCCAAGCCAGGTCCAGACACTGATGGGCTCTGTGTGCTTGGGGCCTGGCCACAATACAGGTACTTCCACGGGCCTGTGCTGGGTGGGCCTGTCCCAGGGTCTGGGTGCTCCTGTGTCCCTGTGAAGCAGGCCCAGCGCTGGGCAAACAACAGTGGGAAGGCTGAGGGATGCCAGACAGAGACAATAAAGATACAATAATAACACAATCCTGATTTACCTGGGTTAAGGACTCCAGGATCTTCCCCTGACAAAGACCCGGGGCAATTTTCTGCAGTTTAGCAGATTCTAAACTAAGATTTTTGGAAAAGAAGCTGAAAACAAATCAACCAATAAAAAGAAGCCCCCTTGCAATTGCTCTGGGAGTTTCAAATATCTGGGGCAGGGTCACGGACAGAGTGACATGGAGCCGAACTTGGACTGAGGGCAGAAGCAGACAGAGGAAACAGAGCGGGGTTGGGGGGCCAGCCAGGACCAGTGAGGGAGAGGGACTGGGGTGACGAAGGCAGCCCCGCAAGTGTTCAGAAATCACGAGTCAGGCCTCAAAAGTTACAAGATTGGCTTAAAAATCATGAGATTTTAAAAAGCAACAAGTTTTGGCCAAGTCACCCAGCAAACAGAATGGGTTTTGCAGTGCCAGGAGTCTCCTCACAGTGCCAGCGTGACTGCTGCCCGCAGCTGGCTGGCAATTCGTTAGGCTGGCACTGGCCAAGTACAAACAACGTCATATGGCCTTGGCAGACAGGTGATCATGAGTGAGAGCTGGCCAGGGGTCCAGCAACATCACCACATCTGGCCTTGTCTCCGGAGCCTTTCTCTCTCCTCTGGCTCGTTCCGTCACAATACAAGCATGCTCTCCCACCTTCAGAGAACCCACACTGGACCCCATTTGCTCTCCGCCTACCTTCCATCTCTACGCTCATTGAATCGCTGTCTGGAGTTCCTCCTCCAGTCCCATCAAAGACCCTCTTCAACCTAGGGCCTGCCCTTGCATGCCATTGAAACTGTTATGCCAACGTCTTTAATTACCTCTTCCAAGGCAAAGCTCACAGCCTATGCTCCATCCTCATCAGCTGCCTTTGACACCATCAACCATGAAATCTTGTCCTCCTTTAGCTGCCAGGGCTCTGTCCTCTCCTCGTTCTCTTCATACCTCTCTAATTGCTCCTTCCATTTTTCCTTCAGTGGATCCTCCTCATCGCCTCTCCAGATTCTGGGGGTTTCCACAGGGCTCCGTCCTTGGTCCCGCACTTTATCTGTGGGCAGTCGCCCCCGCAAACAAATTCAGCAACTACCTTGGGGCTGGTGACTGATTCCCAGATCTACCTCTATGCTCCAGCCCTGTCCCCAGCCCAAACTGTCTCTCTGACGGCGTCTAGTGAATGGCTAGACATCAGCCCAAGCTCAACATGGCTAAACTCAGCTCTTAGTCTCCCCCCAGTTTTTCCCCGTTACCTCCTTTCCCCATCGCAGAAGACAGCACCACGATCCTGCCCGTCACTCAGGCCTGGAAACTGGGAGTCCCTTGATTCAGCCCTTTCTCTCTCTAGGTCCTCACATCAGTCTGTCTAAATCTTACCGGCTCTTTCTGCAGAACATTTCTCAGCTCCGGCCTTCCCTATCCCCAGAGCTGGAGCGCTGGTCCAGGCTCCCATCCTATGGCATCCTGCTCACCACAACATCTTCTTGGCTGGCCTTGGCACGTGCCGTCCTGCCCTGCTCTATGTCCGTTCAGAAAGCTGCTGCAGAGTTCATTTCTCCAGCCTATTGCTCTGATCGCATCTCCTTCCCCGTCGCATCCAGCATAAGCCGCTTGCCTTCATTCAAGTCCCCAGTACCCACTATACCTAGCATCTTTCGTTCGCTATCACAATGGCAACCCTCGCCTCTGAGCGGCCCAGGAGCCCAGCCTCCATCACCCCTGCTGCTCCTTGTGCTTGGGAGGGCCCCCCCCCCGAGTGCCTGCAAAGCCGCCCCGTTGGTCAGGCCCTCCTCAAAACTCTCCTTTGCCATGATGCCTGCAAAAGACTTGACCTGCACTAGGCTGACGGTGATCTGGGACCACTGCCCGGCCTGCTGACCAGGACTGCCTCATTGTTCCCCTGTGCCCCCTTGTCTGTCTGTCTCCATCTGTTGCTTTGTGTCTCATACTGAGATTGTCAGCCCCATGGGGCAGAGCCCACCTTGTGTACAGCGCCTGGCACAGCCAGGCCCTGAGCTGCTCCTGGGTGCTGCCCGAACCATAACAGTCACGCTGGGGAAACGTGTGAGGCGGAGACCAGGCCTGAGGTGCCCGACTGCACACACAGGGCTGCTTCAGCCGAGCTGGCTCAATGCCAGGGTACAGGGCTTTGGGAACTCTGCCCTGGCACTCTGCTGGCGCCGTGACAATTGTGCTGGTTACGCTCGGAGCGGGGTGTCTCTGTGACTGGCTGGGGAAGACCCGACCCTATCCTAACTAAGTGGTTTGTAACGAATGTTCCTGCGAGGCAGCGTTTAGCCAGGTCACCGGGAGGTGTCGCAACCTGAGCTTCACCTTTACAGACCTTGTGTCTGTGGCAGGCAGTGTGGTCTAGAGGGTAGGGCCTGGCGTGGGAGTCAGGGAACCTGGCTTCTATTTGTGCTCTGCCGGTGACCTCGGGCAAGTCCCTGCCCTTTCAATTGTCAGTTCTCTGGGGCAGGGGCTGTCTCAGGGGGTGTTAGCGCCTGCACAATGGGGCCCTGCGCTTGGGTGAGGTCTGCAGGTCCCTTCATAGAATAAGTAATAACCATGCTTGTGGGTTACTCGGTTAGCTGCCATGCTCGGTGTCCCGGCGCGAGGGTGGGCGCCAGTCACTCTGGTCCTGATTAGAGCTCACAGGTCACCAGGTCTGACCCAGTTGATCGTAGAGTTTAAGGCCAGAAGGGGCCATCAGAGCCTCCAGTCTGAGCCCCTATGCAGCACCGGTCACCAAACCCCACCCAGTTGCCTCTGCACTGAGTCCAATGCTATGGATTAGATGAAAGCATTACAGCCCTCCAGAGAGTGAACTGCAGTGTGCCACAGGCAGAGAATGGGGACACCGAGGTGCCAGCATGCCAAGGCCTCTGCAGTGGCAGGGAATTGATTAGTGGGGTGTGAACAGATGATCCGAGTAGGTGAACCATGCCCCACACTGCAGAGGAAGGTGAATCCCTCCCTTCCCCCAGGTCCTGCCAATCTGATCTGGGGGAAAATTCTTCCCGAGCCTGAAGAAGATGATCGATTAGACCCTGAGCATGTGAGCAAGACACACCAGCCAGGCATCTGAGAGAGAGGATTCTCAGTACCATCTCAGAACCCGTCTCCAGCAGCATCCATCTCTGATGATTCAGAGGAAGGAAGAAAAAATAACCCAGACTGCATCAGGGGAAAAAAATTTCCCTCCTGACCCCAGCAGGCGACAGGCTGAAGCCCTGAAGCATGAAATTGAGAACATAAGACATAGAACTGGAATGAACCCCCTGGGCCACTGAGCCCAGCCTCACACCACAGGCCACTGTGTTATACAGTCCCACTGGTCAGTTCCTGGCCAGCTGCTCTCCTCTCGCTGTGTAGCTTGACCTGACGCATTAGAGCTCCCAGAAATGTTTCCAATTTTGACATTTCTATGAAGTTTGGAATTTTGAACAATTGAAAAATAAATGGGAAATTTGGGTGAGAATCCCTCTCTCCCCTGCCCCATTCATTCTTTGGCCCGCTATAGACGGATCCTATCGAGTCGTAAGGAGCTTGGAGTGTTCCATTCTGAAATTGGAAACAATGGGGGGAAAGTCTCAGAAATGGTTGTGAAATGTTTCCCCATGTTTCCCTGGCCAGCCGTCTCTCTACGGAGACATTTGCTTCTTTAGAGATTTCCAGATCATCGGAGCAGCGGTGGGTCATGACGCTTGCTCTCTGGGCGCTCACTCCGTGCTGCTTTGTTCCAGATCCAGCGTTTCTGGAGGTGTCTTACGGGATGGAACTGCACATCTGACTGCGCCCAGGAGAGCAGCTTGTCAGCAATGGAAACTGTGGTGATAGTTGCCATCGGCGTGCTGGCTACTATCTTCCTGGCGTCCTTTGTGGCGCTTGTGGTGGTTTGCAGGCAGCGCTACTGCCGGCCCAAGGATCTCCTGAACCATTACGATACCAAGTAAGTGTCCAGCCCCCTCCTCCACTCGCACCAAATTAATAGGGAGGAAGCAAAAAGAATGTTGGAAAAGCGGAAGGAAGGGCCGAGTGCCTGCAGATTTCAGAGCTGCTGGTACGGACGAGCCAGTGCTCCGTGCACCAGAGATGCCCTGCAGAACCTTCCACGGCCAGGTCAGGCTGTCTGCCCAGCTTGACAGCCACAGCAGTGAGCGCCTCTGCCGGCAGCAGTGTGCCGGGGCCGGGGGAGTGATCTGGTGTCTGACGACGGACACAGAAATGGCCAGAGAACTAAGGCAGAGAGCGTGACGGCAGAGAAAAGCCTTGTCCTCATTAGAAAACTGTATGGCTTTGACTGCACTGCTGGCCTAAGGCAGTGCACCCCGGGGTGCGGATGTGGTTGCATGGAGATCAAAGTGCTTTACGAAGTGGGAAGGGGAATAGATACAAGGCACCTTTATCCCAGTGTAACCACATCCAGGCCAGTGGGGTGCATTGCCTTGGGCCAGCGATCCGCTCCCCCGAACCGCCAGCGTTATATAAACCTGGGGGTCGGACAGGCGTAAGGAGAAACTCAGATCCCACTGAAAATCAATCAGAGCAGAGTGCCCGTCTCCCTTACGCTCCTTTGAAAACCAGCATAGATGGTTTCTTTGCATTTCTGGTCCCCGCCCGGCAGGCGGAGGAGGAGAGAGAGAACAAAGCACAGGAGACAGATGTGCAGTCCCGTCACTTTGTGCATGACCGGAAGGTGCTCAGATACTGGGGTGGTGAGGAACCTACAGAGACTAGACTAGACTCTACTAACATTTGTATGTGGCAAGGAGACTATTCCCCAGTGGACGAGTCTGCACACGATGAGAACAACAGGCTGCCACCGGCATTGAGCACACTTTGGGGCAGGAATCTGAACTGACCACTGACCCCGTCCCGCTCTGTCAGCTCAGCCTGTGCAGACTCAGGGATGCTCAGTCGGTTCTGAGTGTCCCAGGTGGCGGTTATCCCCGGGGTAACGGAACAGAAAATCCAGGTGGGTCAGTAATAGTGTTTCTAACGTTTCCAAGAGAGAATTTCTTGCAGAACCCGAAGGGCCACACCCGCCAGAGCCCAGCACCTTGGGACATCATTTACACCCAGGCAGCATGCTGCATGCCCACCTTCTGAAAAGCAGGACCCATGGGGCAGTCTCAAGTTGGGCCCCCAAAATCACGGGTCACTTTTGAAAATCTTGGCCAGATGCAGCTGAAAGTAGAGGGCTCTAACAGCTCAAACTCTGCCATTGACAAAGGGAGTTAGGCACCTAAATGTCTTTGAGGCTCTGGGCGTTAGGCACTCTTGGATATTGTCCCCTCAGGCTCTTCGGTCACTTTGGGCCAGACTTACAAAGATGGTCGGGCACCCAAAGCTGGAACTAGGAGCTGGGCAGGATTTTCAAAAGCACCTAGGCAAGTTAGATGCTAACTTGTATTGAAATCCATGGGGCTTGGGCACCAACCTGTTTGGGCACTGCCCCTAGGTGCCTACAGTCCTTTTTAAATCTGGCCCTTGGGTGCTTAGAAAACGTGCCCCTTAGTTATTGCCATCATGACTGCCCCCCTGTGCCAGGTGCTGAATGACCCATTCCTGTTTGTTCCAGACCGATCGTCGACCTTATTGGGGCGATGGAGACGCAGTCGGAGCCCTCGGAGCTGGAGCTGGACGACGTCGTGATAACAAACCCCCACATCGAGGCCATTCTAGAGAATGAGGACTGGATTGAAGATGCTTCGTAAGAATTTCAAAGCTGCCTCTTGGGTGATCTTTAGAACGGGCTCCCGAGCTCTGCCTAGTTACCTGCCTTGGCTCCAGGATGGTCGCCTGCTGCCTGGGCCAAAGCCTGCCTTGGAAGCATGCTTTTATCAAGAGCAAAATCATTTACTGTAGGCAGCAGGATGGTCTAGTGGAGCAGCCTTGGCCTAGGTATCAGGAGACCCAGGTTCTAGCCCCAGCTCTCCTGGTGACCCCATCCCCCTCTGGCTGAGTAGATTGTAAACTCCTTGGGGCAAAGCCCGGTCCCCAGGCACTGCTCTAATACAATGCACCATCATTCAGGGCCCCATTGCCTAAAGGCAGAGCCTGCATATCTGTTGAGCTATGAGTGCAGTTGTGCAAAGCCAGGTGTGTTCAGGGCCCTAATTTGCAACTCCAAATACTTGTGGTACAAACCCCTGGCCACAATGTTTGTGCCCAGGTGCAAAAATGGAAGCCAGGTCTGGAATCTCTGACTTGGTTCCAAGTGCTCTGAGCCGTTCCTTGTCAGGGTGGTTGGTGGGGTTTAGTGTGAGGAATTTTCCTTGGTGTGGGTGTGATTCTTCTTCGAAACACAGACCCTAGAGGTGGGGGGTTAACAAGCTAGTAAAGATTCAGAGACTTGAAGGCCAGAAAAGACCCTCCTCTAGTCCAGGGTCCTGCCTAGCCCAGAGGATCACAGAGGCTGAGGTTAAGGCCAGACGGGGCCACCAGACCATCCAACCCAGTGGTTCCTGTGTTAGGTGCGAGACTCACCAAGGGACTTAGGCTCTGATCTGTCTCTTTAAGCATCTACATCCAACATCTGGGCACTGCTGACGCTCAGACACGCTGCTCAGCTGCTACCTCGCCCTGGAGGCACCTTGATCTGCACAGGAGTCTCAGGCGATGTCTCCATGATGGGGGCCGTAGCAGCAGAGTCCGGTGCCATAGCTTCGCCAGCATAACCCTGTAGTGCAGATGCAGCCTGCAGCTCTGGAAGCGGGTTTTCCATCCACCTCCCTGAGCGACGGGAGCTAGGGGGTTAGGCTGGCATAGCTCCAGCTATGCACTAAGCTGCCTGTGTCCTGACGTTGTCCCCCCCGACCGACACGTGCCCCATGCCTACGCCTCAGCGTGATTCTCAGACCATGAGAGGTGCCCATGCAGCAGGTGTGCTGGGAGCACGCCGACCCCCACGCAGACTGCTAAGAAGTAATGGAGAGGAGGAGGATGCGTGTGGTGGGAACACACAGCCCCGAGGGTGGGGTGCTCACAGGGGAGTGGGAGACCCATGTTTGCACTCTGGCTCTGCCTGTCAGGTAACAGGGATCTGAACTCTGGCACTCACACCGTCTGTGCCCTCGGACCAGGCGAGAGAGTCCAGGGCATGCTCCCTCTCTCGTGATACATTGAGTTAGGTGTTCAAAATGGAAGGGCTCCGACGGGAGAGACTGAGAGAACCTCACCCAGCATGTGCAATAGCCTGGTGGTCAGGGCACTCCCCTGAAACGTGGCAGGGCTGAAAGCAAGTCCCTGTCCCCAGGCAGAGTAGGGTTTGGAAACGGGTCTGCACACCTCAGGGGAATGCACTGATCCTGGGCTGCTGGCTGTAGCCAGGCAGAGTCTCTCGCTCTCTCTGGTTTAGCATAAGAAAGGGCTGGCCTGGCTCGGGCACACACTCCAGGACAGCCAGGGTCCATGCTGTGAATCCCGAGGGAAGGGAGGCATCTCCCTCTGGCCTGTCAGGCAGACACCACAGCCCAGAACTATAGGGACCGATTTGCCCAAGTAAGCTGGTGGATCTGGGCCCTAAGCCCTGCACCTGTCCTCTGCATCCACTCCCTGCCCTGCTGGCCACTGAGAATCCCAGTCTTAGGTGCCGAGCCTTCCCTTTGCATTGTATGGGGCCCATGGGCACCTAGCTTGGGGCTGAGGATTCCGCTGGGTGGCAGGGCACCTCCAGCCGATGCTCCGGTGCTGAGCAGAGCAGCATCCAAAGGCCCTCGGTGACATTAGCCGCACGCTCAGAACACCTCTGCTGGGAAGAGAGCTCCAGCCTTGGGTGAAAGAGCCACGTGAGGGAGAACCCACCTCCTCCCTCAGCAGGCGGTTACATGACCCACGCTGCAGCAACACGCGCTACGGCGACAGAAGCGGGTTTTCCACCCCCTCGAGAGGCACTGGCTTGGGAGGTGGAAGAATTCCACTGGCAACTTAGCCGTGTCCACACTGGGCTTAGTGTGGTTTAACTGCGTCTCTCGGGGGTGAATTTTTCACATTGCTCAGCCACGTAGGCAGGTTGACCTCAGTTTTAGGTGAGGACCAGGCCTTCCCACCCTGTTAGACAAGTGCACCCTGCTTCCAGCCGGATCGCTAAGGGCTTGGTTGTGAAGTAACATTGTGATGATACCTGAGTGAGGTCTGCGATGAGTTCTGCTCTGTGGAGCCCATGGTAAATGCTTAGCTGATGAAGTTTCGGCTGGTGGACAGAAGAAGAGCTGGTAACAAGACAGACAGCTTTCCTGACCAAAGGCGTTCTCTTTCTTCACAGGGGCCTGGTCTCTCACTGCATCGCCATCCTCAAGGTAAGTCTCCCACAGAACTGCCTCCCCCACGTATTAACCCATGCTGCAGTGCAGGGAATCAGCGCCAGGAAATAAGCAAGGGGCCTGGAGGATTCTCTGAGAGGCTTTGGGCTCGATCCACACAGGAGATTTACACTCCAGCATGGCAGCTCTTAAGGAATCCACAGCCCTGGGCCAGGCCCCCAGGCTCCCTGTACGATGCATGGGCAGAGCTGGGCACCTTAGAATGGGCTTCTCAGAAGCCAGAGAGATGACCAGGGAGCCACCTACACTAGCCAGCAGGAAATGCTGAGAGGAGAGATGGGGCCTAAGCCCTGCCTCCTAAGGGATTTGGGCAACCATCTCTCTGCTTGGGATTCTCAGCTGAGACCCCTCTCCTGGGGCCAGCTCAGCCCGGCGTAGTCACTGTGCCCTTATGCCAAATACCCACTGGTTAGCTCCCCTGGGATGTAGGAAACCCAGGTTGCAGTCCCCACTCTGCCTGGCTGGGAGCAGGGACTCAAACCCAAGTCTCCCCTCCCACAAGGAGGTGTTTGGGGGTGGGAGTCCCACCAGCTCTCCTACTGAAGTTGTTCTACGGCATATGAAATTTGTAAATAGTCATTGGCCTGAGAGCTGTGTCTCCCAGGGAAGCACCCTAACCACTTGGCTGCCAAGTCCTTCCCTCTCGCTGGCCTCTAATGAGCCAAGCTGATCACTTCTCACACTCTCAACAGATTTGTCACACTTTGACAGAGAAGCTCGTTGCAATGACAATGGGCTCTGGGGCCAGAATGAAATCCCCCGCGAGCCTGAGTGACATTATTGTGGTCGCAAAGCGGATCAGCCCCAGGTAAGTGGAGGGGATTGGCAGTCTGTTTCGGCTGGGGGCGTACAGCTTCAACTTGATCTGCAGTTCCAAAGGGCAGGCAACTCCTGGAAACATCAGGCATTTGCAATAGCCCCTGAATGACAGCATGGGCAAATTCACAGTAGTGCTGACCCCAAACATTCAAAACTCATGTGAGGTTTCAAATCTCATGAGATCTTAACAATAATAAATGGCTTTTGATTTGCTGTTTGGTCTTTGAGCCATTGGGGTCCCATTCCCAAGCCTTTCTCCACAGCCACAGGAGCTAGAACCTTCCTTGTTTTTTTTTTAAATGCAAGCTGAGAGTCTCACCTAATCACAGGACTCCAGGAGCTGGGGCTTTAAGAAAAACACCAATTATCAATGAGACTTGGCAATGCTGTGTGGCTCTTCCTGTCACTTGTCACTTTAAGGATCAAAACCAACACTTTGCGTTTCAGCCAGAAAGCAAGCTGGAAGCCAGTGCCATCTGTGACAGGGCTCAAGACCCGATTTCCCAGGGCTCAGCACCCACAGCTGGGGCCAGATTCTCAAAAGAGCTCTGCTCCAGTTAGGCACCTCAATAAGTGTCTGGATTGGCTGGGGATTGGCATATGAGTCTAAAAGCCAAGCTCCCGTTGGCCTCCAGTGGGCCTTGTGCTCCTAAATCACTTAGACACTTTTGAAATGGCCACCCTTTGATATCAGTGGGGGCCGCTGGGCAAGAGGCACTTTTGCAGATCTGGGCACTACTCCCTTGAGCTGCCAAATGGGAGCTAGACTCTTATGAAATCAGCCCCCCCCTTGTGGGAACTCCTGCGACGCTGTCTCTAGGTGCCTTCCTGCACTGTAGGGGTTCACAGCCAGAGGGAGAGATGCCAGGCTCTAAAATGTGCTTGCTGAGGGAAAAAGCCAAACCACTACCAGGGCACTTGCAAAATACAGTGAGAAACAAGCAACGCTCGCTCTCTCTTCCCCCTAGGGTGGATGATGTTGTGAGGTCAATGTACCCGCCTCTGGATCCCAAGCTTCTGGATGCACGGTAAGCTCTGGGTGAGGTTCCCAAAGACACTGGCTCTTAGGGTGTCATTCTTTAGCCACAGGAGAACAGCATCAAGGGACACATCCCCACAAGAATGCCCCATAGCCCAGTGGTGAGGATACTTCCCTGGGGGGTGGCTGATTCCTGTTCAAATCCCTTCTCAGCAGGCAGAGCGGGACTTGAACTGGGGTCTTCCCCACATCCCAGGGGAGCAGCCTAATCCCTTGGCTAGAAATGATGAGGGGGGTCTTCCTGCCAGCTCCTCTCCCACTGCCATTGTACATCAGTTCTTTAGGGCCCCGAGCAAGAAGGCACACTCCGAGCACGCCTGCCGGCTTGGGTCCCACAGGAAGTTAGGCGAAGGGTCGCCTGCCTTCCTGCAGTTCACACGTCCCGCTGGGACGTCTGGATGCCGAGTGGGGGCTACAGTGCATACGCACGCAGGCAGAAACTTGAGCACCCAGACAGCTGGTACTGCAAAAATGTGGTGCCTAGAGGGTTTAGGCACTTACAGAGTTTGACAGCTGCTGAGCGGGGGACTCGTGAATCCCAGTTAGGCCTGATTCTGGGACTTAGGTACCTACCCTGGCAGTTAGGTGCCCGCGTCCTGTTGTGGACAAGCTCCGTATGATTATTTATATTCCTACGTTGCTGCCCTGGTGGAGTTTGCGCCTTGCTCTGGCACACACGTTCCTTCCCAGCGCTCCAGGAGAAGCTAATGCTATGGAAACATGCTGTTTGCATCCATCCTGAGGGCCCGATCCTGGCCTTTCCCAGACTTCCCCCAAGAGCGAGGAGCAGCTGGGTCATGGGAGTGAATTAGTGTGTGGGCTTTGGGAAGGTGCTCACGCCCCAGGAGATGAGTAAGGTCTGCCGCACTTGCATGCAGGGCTCTGGCACGTTACCACCACTGACCCATGATCAGGGTCAGTGCCCCACTCTGAGAGTCACAGCTTGGCCCTTGCCTCCCCCTTGCTCGAGGGAGATGTTTCCTGGGCCAGCCCCTCCCCTATGGCAGGTGCCGCTCCTCCAGCACAGCTGAGCCTGGGCTGGGGATGGAGTCCCAGCTCCAGCCACTCCGCGCCCGCCTGCCCGCTCCTCACCCACATGTGAGGCCCATATTGGCTGCACTCTGCGGCATGTTGGTGATGCAGGTGGAGCGCACAGTGGGATACAGGCTCCCTTTCACCTCCATAGCCCCCTGCGTGGGCACAGGCCGCGGGTCGTAATTTAATGACCTCGAGGTGATCAGCTTGGGCTGGAGAAAAGGGGAAGGATCCAAAGAGACACTTGACGTGTACAGAGGGCCGCGGCCGTACAGGCAGCACCAGATGGAAGCAACGTCCTGGTGTAACGCACACTCATCCTGGGTGTGGGTTACACTGGCAGATGGGCACATCTCTGCACGGCCATCTGCAGCCAAGAGACAACTGCTGTCCTCTGGGCCATTGTCAGGAGCTGGGCCGAGCATGCTGGGTATAGAGCCAGAGGCGGCAGCCATCTTTACGAGTGAGATAGCGGCCATCTTTGCTGAGGGCAGGAGCAGCTTTGTGCCCATGGGGCAGCTCCTGGCCCATTGTAACTTGTGGGAAACAGCAACCATTGGGAGGGATGGTTTAATGGCAAAGAGAGAAATGAACAGCATTAATGGCCTGTCTTAACTGCAACTAGTGCCCTCCTAGGTGCATTTGTCACTCGTCTGCAGCGAGCTTAACTGCATGGAAAGTGGGCAGGACACAGATGGGCCGTTTATTAGCAAAAGAGGTGGGAGAAGGTGAGACGCTGCAGACGTTTCTTTTCTTAGAGTTGATTGAAAATCTCTCCCTGCTAATTCCATCTGTACGCACAGATTCTGTGCTGCGCACTAGGGGAGGGTACGCTAGGTTCTGCTGCCTCCAGAACAAAGAGGTTAAAGAACAATAATCGTGACAGATGTGCCCAGGGGGCGACTGAGAACAGGGCTCGGTTTGCACGGGGCTGGCCAAACAGTCCCAGTGTTACGTGAAAACACAAACCCAGCCTTAACGTAGAAACATAAATGTGACAGTTCTCGGGGTACCCAGGACTGTGGGTCACCTTGTTCCTCCCCTGCCTTCAGCGAGAGGAAAAATTACTTGAGCTTAACTGGGTGTCAACTCCCTGACACTTCCAGTCTGTTGGCCCCCCAAACCACCTCCCCAGGGCCGTGCCAGCCCATACTTTGCCTTGCCAGTTAACAAGAGGTGCATCCCACCCTCTGAGCCCCTTGGTAGTGTCCCCTGTAGTATCCAGTCCCTTGTCCACTGAGCTCTCAAAGAATAGCAGGTTTGCTGCCTCCCAGGAACAGGGCATGAAAGTGTGAATGACTCAAGTCAGGATCATTGCCCTGTAAAACACCCAGCACTGGGGTATTGTTATAGTGAAATCAACAACATGCTTATTAGCAGAGATGAGAGCTTCAAGCGCTAGTGAGCAAAGGTACCGGAAACCAAAGGCTCCCTCGAAAACCAAATCCGAACGCAACGTCTAAAGCCTAAACTTACCAAGCTACGCTCTGGCTAAGGCCATTTCTTGCACCCAAATGTCTGTTGTGGCATTACCCGCCAGGGCAAGCCAGCTTCCTGTTTTCATGAATGGAATCAGGCTGTCCAGTTCCTGTCTGGGAGTGTCTCTTTGTCTTCCGCTTGTATCCCCAGAGGTCATTGTTTGTCCTCAGAGATAGTAAGACCCCCCGTTGCTTGTTCCCTGGAGCGCTCTTCCCTGCTGATGTCCCATTCCTCTGTCCACCTCATCTGTAACTGCGGCTTCCCTTGTGCGAGCTCACAATGCTGAATTAGACAGAGATATGCCTCTGACCTCCTGTCTGGAAAACACCTGCCTTCCTCTTTGGTTGGTGACAGATGTTAAAGCATAGTGTCAGTGCCCACATCTCACTCCTGACACTGCACCTGTGCAACATTGTACACCAAGATTAACACCCACTCTGACCGAGGAACTCCCGGGACATCACTAATGGAGAAGTGCCAGGAAAGCGGTGCACTAGGGCAGTGAGTTTGCTAGGCCTGCCAGGAGCTGCTATTACATCACAGTGAACACCATGGACCTCTGTGTCCCAACACAGGACTGCTGGGTTTACGCGGTGCCTGGGGCTTGGCCACTACTGCAGTAGTCCTAATACCTCTATATAATAACACCACCGCTTGGCTCCTGCGTCACGCTCAGGGTGCATTACAAAGGAAATCCGTACAAGTATCCCTAGTGTACAAAGGGGGAAACTGAGGCACGGAGCAGGGCAGTGACTTGGCCATGGTCACCCACAGGCCAGTGGCAGAGTCAGGCCTAGAACCTAGGTCTCGCATCCCAGTCCACTAAGCTATCCACTCGGCCACACTGACTCCTGCTGAGAGATTAATAAAGCTACTGGTTGATAAAGCCCCTTTTTGGCATGTCCCGTCCCATCCAGGGGAGGGTGCAGCGGCCAGACCTCCTGCCCAGGCGCTGTGGTACAGAGCCCTGGTGTTGTTGTCCCCAAGACTTGTAACAGCATCCCGGTTGCCTTGCAGGACAACAGCCCTGCTGCTGTCTGTCAGCCACCTCGTCCTGGTGACCAGGAACGCCTGCCACCTAACCAGTGGCATGGACTGGATCGACCAATCGCTGTCTGCCGCGGAGGAGCACATGACGGTGCTGCGCGAAGCTGCTCTGGCCACCGAGCCCGAGAGAAGCGTCGCAGGGGGCGCAGAAAACTTCCTGCAGGAGCAGTCTGCCATCTGAGGGAGGTGGCACGGCCTGCCCCGGTGAGGGCTGACGCTCCGTGTTCTCAGGGCATCCAGGCCCCTGCTCGGTGCACTGAGGGGATGAATTATTTGCATGAGCCATGCAGAGCTCTTAGTATGTTGACACTGAACTGTTACCAGAGGTAGCTAAGGCAAAGTGCTTCTGCCGGTCCCCTGCTGCTTTGTAGTTTGGTTGAAGTGGGGCTCAGATTAATAAAATCCCATGAGAAATCAGACCGTGGGAGGGGTTTCTTAAGCTGATACCAGAGGCTGCTCCTGTTTCTAAATACACCCCAGGCTGAAGCTCAGTAAACTCTGGCCCCCATCCTGTGGCTGCTGCAGCGCTCTGCGGAGCCTCAGCTGCTAGGAAGTTGCTGCAAAGCTGATTTAAGGGGTTTCCAAGGAAGATCCCCTTCCTGGCACCAGTGGGTTCCCCAGGAGTAGGGCTGGCACAGTAGCCCTGCACCACCTCCTCCAGGCAGTCCCCAGCGTAAGGCCACCAGGGACAGGAGGAGATGTGTTAGCGGAGGGAGCAGGCATGCACTGGGCCCCTGCTAGTCTGGGGCAATGGAGCAGCCCATGGGAGGCTGTTCAATGGCGCCATAGGGTACCCCAGCCAGACTGTGTCCTGGAGGAGCAATGGTGGCATAACCCTGCCCCACCCCCTGCCCATCCCTCTCACATGCTGCATCTCCTGAGAGGCACAGACTGGCCTTCTGGGAAACAGTGAAGCTTCTTATCAGCCCAGGGCAGCGCTCCCTGGGGACCAAGATAAAGCACGTTGGGACAAGCTCACCGGCTGGCTTGTCTGGGAGCTTGGAGAGCGTGGGGGAGGAGGGGCAGCAGGGTTCTGTAATGTAATGTAAGAAAATGCTTATTGAAATCATTGAGTCTTTGGAGACAAAACCAGACAGATGCCGAGAGAGACACATAGACAGACACAGACAGACACAGAGACATAGCTAGCCATGACACACAGACATAGACAGACAGACAGACACAAAGACAAGAGACGTAAGTGGGCACTGCCCTGCACTGGTGAATTCCACTCAGCAGAGGGAAGCCGTGAGATGCACCGAGAAGCCCAGGGCTGGAAGCCAACAAGCGCAGAGACCCAGACCCTGCCCAGAAGTCACCTTCTGTCCAGCCAAGGCCAGGGTGTTCCCAGGCGTCCGGCAGAGGACAGCAGTGACAGCCTGGCTAGGAGGGCGTGGAGCAGGGATCTGCACCCCTCACCCATCCCGAGTCAGACACAGACAAAGGGGCAGGCGGTATTCTGCAGTTGAGCGTCACTTTCTGTTTAAAGGTGGATAATTCCAGATGCTCTGAAACCTGTGTGCGTATTAGCTTGAAATTTGCTGTGCCATATGGGGGTGCAACGCAGGGCGAGTGGTCCAAATTTGGGATTATTTGAGCAACAGACTTCAGAGATACAGCCTCCCCAAAAGTATTTGACAAACTCATCTCTTCCATAATGACAGGTTTCAGAGTAGCAGCCGTGTTAGTCTGTATCCTCAACACTCCTGTTCTTTTCACCTCTTCTAACTGCTTCTGGCCATCACTGGGGCTTTAACTTGGGTTCTGCTCCTGCCCCAGCTGATCTCAGCTGCTTTGGCTTTATCCCAGCTGGTGTACGCCCGACCCCCTCGGAAGGGCTGGGACCCCCCATGTATAAACCAGGGCCGAGAAAAGCACGGCGTGTCCTTACGAGTGAATGGCTCCCTGCAGGCTGGCTAAGATCAGTGGCAGATTAATGCACAGGCCCACATGGCCCTGGACAATTTGGGGGCCCCCACAGGAGAATTGGGGGAGCCCACCAGTGCCGGAACTGTGGCCCCACTCCCGGCTCCTCCTTTTCCCCTTAGGCCCCGCCCTCTGGCGAGGCCAGAAGCCAGGCGGGAGCCAAGATGTGGTAAGAGCTGCCCCAAGGGCAGCTGGAGAGTCCAGGGCTCCCCACAGCAGCCCAGGCCCCCTGGGCGGCTCTTACCACAGCCCACCTCCGGCCTGGCCAGGAGGAGGGGCTTCGGGGGAAGAGGAGGAGCAGGGGGTGGGTCCTTGTGGCAAGCGGGGCTAAGGCCCACCTCAGACCCCCACCACAAAGAGGCTGGCAGTGCTAGCAGGGGGGAGCTGATCACCTTATCAGCTCGCCCACAGCGAAGCGCAGCCCCTGCCGCCTGCCCAAGGCTACTAGGCCCATGTTAAAAATGGGGGTGGGGGGAATGTTCTTTGTGCCCAGAGCCCCAGTAAGTCTTAATCTGCCTCTGGCTAGATGGGCTCCTCTAGACCAGTGGTTCTCACACTTTTGTACTGGTGATTCCTTTCACATAGCAAGTCTCTGAGTGCGACCCCCCTTATAAATTAAAAACACTTGTTTATATATTTAGCACCGTTATAAATGCTGGATGCAAAGCGGGGTTTGGGGTGGAGGCTGACAGCTCGCACCCCCCCATGTAATAACCTCGCGACCCCCTGAAGTGTCCCGACCCCCACTTTGAGAACCCCTGCTCTAGACCAAGTGATGGAGCCTCGTGCTGGAGTTCCAGGGCTCCGGCCCTACTGGGGTTTGTGATTGCATGTGACACACGCAAACACGCTGGGGATACAGCCTGCAAACCGGTTGTACACATCCACAGCGCTGCCCTCGGTCCAGCCCTTGTGGGGTGGGGGGCATGAGGGGGCCATGTTTCAGCCACCTGCCTCTCATCTTGGGAAGTGTGGATTTCCACCTCACTCTGGGAATTTGCCAGGTGCCACTTGCTGCAGCCCAGGGATCTCGGTGCCATGAAAGTGGGTGCTCTGAAAGCTTCCCTCGGCAGAGTCTGCGGCTCCTTCCCTTCCAAAGCACTCGTGGCACAGGGAGAATTCAGCCACTTCTGGGGTGCAGCAATGGAGCAGGCAAGCAAACCCTCTGTCTGTCGCACAGGCATGGGGGAAGGAAATGCTTTGAGCAAGGACCTCACAGCAAACCCTCATGCATCTGTTCACCGCCGTGTCCACTAGGAGGCAGCAGAAATACACTGTCACCAGCACTGGCTCATTGCCCCAAACCCGCTATATTCCCCTGCACCCTGGAGGCTCCAACTTCTGATGCTAGAGGTCTCGGGTTCAAGTGGGAGGGGACTGGAAGTTGCTGGCCACGCCTCTGGCTATGAACCTGGCCAGGCCTTGGGGCTTCTGAAGGCAGCGTGGGGCTCTCAGAGCCTTTACAGGTGGAATGGGAAGAGGAAGGATTGCAAACAGCAGCTGCCCACTAGGGAGTCGTGGGCAGGACCTGGTGGCTGCAGCCCCCACTGCTATTACTGTTCATATGGGAGACCGCTGGGCGGGAGTGGGCCTCGTGGTGCTCGGCACTGTACATACCCAGCAGCCCCTCTGTCACTGCTGCTCAGTGCTCCCTCAGCCTGGCCTCCTCGCTCGCTGTTGGGTTTGTCACAGAGACAGCAGGGGAAGGGCAGCACAGCGCCATCCTGCCAGCTAGGCAGGGGGCTCGAGGTCCGGCTGAGAGACACCCAAGGGAAGCCTAGGGGTGCTCCGAGTGCAGAGTGAACAGAGGCCCGGGGTGGGGGGAGAGAGGGGGGAAACTGTGCTACCAGAGGGATGTTCCTGCGAAACACAGAACCAGGGAGCTGGCAGGGGAAGGGGAGAGGGATGGTGGCATCATGCCAGTGCCTGCACCCTGCTTTCCTGAAGCTGAGCTGCAGGGCAGGTGTCGTGGGGGATCCCCCAGTGTGAGGAGGACCCCTCACCCCAGAGATATTGCAGGAGGGTCGATAGATTACAAGGGTGATGGCAGTGAATACGGTTTGTTGTGCTGTTGAGGGAACGTTCTCTGCCCCATTAATTGATCTGCTCAGGGAGAGCAGGGAAGAGCCCCCAACCCCCCTGGAGAGCATTGAGTTTGGGGTGGGTTTCAATCCAACCCCAAAGCAGGAAGTGCAGGCTCGTTTAAAGCGCCACAACCAGGTATTTTCCAACCGGCCAGGTTTAACTGACAAGACTGTACACTCCATTGCAACCCGAGGGCCCCGCCGTGCTCCTACCAGAGCGTACCAGCTAACAGGGAAATGCAGAAACAAATCCAGGAGCAGGTGGAAACCTGCTTGAAATGAAAGTAACTAGTAAATCAAACAGCCCCTGGGTGTCCCTGATTGTAATGGTACCTCAAAGGACAAAACCATGAGCTTTTGTGAGGATTACAGGAAGCTAAATGCTTTCCCAGCCTGACCCATACCCCACACCCCCAATAGAGGACTCACTGGGTCTATTTGGGGGGTGCAAAAGTCATAAGCACACTGGATTTGACTCGTGGGTACTGGCAAATTCCCTTAGACGCTGAGCCCCAGGAAAACTCCGCTTTTCTATTGGAATCTGGATTGTATGAGTTTACGGTTCTGCCTTTTGGATTAACATATTCGGGGGCTTGTCAGGGAGGTGCTGCAGGGGTTACACACGTTTGCCAGAGCCCATATAGATGCCTGGGCTATTTTCAGTAGCATGACCACTTGAACCATGTAGGAATTGTGCTACAAAGGCTGAGAGAAGCCAACCTCACTGGCAAGGTCTCCAAGTGCAAGCTGGGGGCTGCAGAGGTGTCCTGCCTAGGACACAGGGTGGGCAGTGGGTTGGGTTTATTCAGAGCCTGGTTTGGGCAGTCCTGCTGATAGCAAATCCTTTGTGCTTCACACTGACGCTGCTAACGCTAGGCGGGTGCAGTGCTGCTGCAGGATGGGGGTGGGGTAATAGGCGTCCCATTACCTACGGAGCTAGGTAATGGGTAATTACCCAAACTAGGCTGTCATGGAGGCAGAGAGCTGGGCCATTGTCTGGGCTGTTATGCAACTTAAACCTTCTTTGTGTAATTAACAATTCACTGTGCTAAGTGGTCATGCCCCTTTGACAGGGCTGCCCCAAGCCAAGGGTTCTTCCTTGATGTGTAGCCCTCCAGGGATTTGACATGGAAGTAATTCATATCAAGAGAAAGGAGAATGCAGTGGCTGCTGCCTTATCGAGAATGGGGGAGGATGAGGTTTATTCAAGAACGTCCGTGACACCCCTTCATACACTAGTTTAGCATTGGGGGCGTGATGCTGGCAGGCCAGGTACCAGCTCTTGCCCAGGCTGCAGGCATTAGCTAAGAACTGACACCCTCGTAGCTGGAGACCAGAGCAGGTCACCAGTGTGCTAGTTTTGCTCAAAATAGGGATTAGTCCGACAAGAAGGTATTGAGTGATGTGACAAAGCTCTGTCCTTGCCTCCGTGGGTCCCGCGTTTCCTGGCGGATTTCGCTAGCCTCAGAAGCTCACTGTGACCCTCCACGTAACCCTTCTCTCTCTAGAGACAAGGGTCACAGTCTACTGAGCCATTTTCATCATAAGCCAGCGAGGGAGGTGAGGAGAAATTATCCTTCCTTGCACAGTCTCTGTTGTCTCCCAGTCTCAGTGATTAATCAGGGGGCAAAGGTCAGGGGGGGGGGGGAGCCCAGGCCCACCGTCTACTCCAGGCTCCAGCCCAGGAACCCTAATAGTATCAGCTATGGTAGCTGACCTTTTAGAAACATGACACATACAATTCCCTGGGCTACTTCCCCCACAGCAGCCCTCACTTCCTCAAGCTCCACTTCACCCTTACCTCAGGGCCTCCTTCCTTGTGCCTGACACGGTGTGTACTACCCAGCCTCTCCAACAGCACAACTTCCTCCCACAGCTCCTGACATGCACACCCACCAGACTGGCTGGGAGGCTTTTAACTAGTTTCAGCCAGCCCCTGATTAGCTTCAGGTGTCCCAATCAACCTAGCCTTCTCCCTGGCTAGTCTAGTCTAGTCTTCTGGAAAGTTCTTAATTGGCCCCAGGTGTCTTAATTGACCTGGAGCAGCTTCCATTTCACTTAACCTGGTACCAGGGATTTGTTTAGCATGGAGCTAATATATCTATCTCCCACTACTTTTCCATAGCCATCTGGCCTTTACCCGTCACAGTGGTTAGACTCTGTGAAATGCATGTACGTTGCTGCCTGCAGGGATCTCTCTGGGAATGAGGAAATTTCTACCTTTGACTTTATCACTGTGGAAATGTTTGCTCTGAACTTGTGAGCCCAGGTACAGGGATCACCTCCCTGCCCCTCCGGGACTATCAACAGCAGATGGGCCCTCAGGGAACATCCCAATACAAAGGCTTGGCTAATGGCCCTATCCCTCCAAGGAAGCTTGTCCTATGGACCTGGAAGCTGAATGAAGGCACAGAGACACAGGACAATTTCCCACCTCTTCCCTGTTTGAACTCTGACAGGGCTAGAGACCCCAGACTGAAGCCAGAGATCCCCAGGGGTAAGCTCCTGGGTCTGCCCTGAAACACACTTTGAATTGACAGATCACTACAACCGGTATGTCTGTTCTGGATAGTTTTAACCTGTCAATAACTCTCCTATTTCTTTCTCCTAGTTAACCAACCTTTAGCTAGGCCACATCTGCACTGCCACATACGCTGGCAAAAGCATGGGCACCGGGTGAACCCCCACTTTGGGGAGTCTAGCCTGCCAGCCCCGTCCCTTTCCCCCAAGGCCCCAACCCTTCCACTCAAGGCCCTGCCCCCCACATGCCATAGCCCTGAAACGCCCCCTTCCCCATAATAGGAGGAGTCCTGAGCCCTCCCCCCTGCGACCAGAGGAGCCCCAGCTCACCCACCCCAGCCACCCTGGGCCAGCCCCCCCAGCCCCAGCACTGGGCCGAGCGCCGCACCAGGCCGAACCGCTCCCCCCTGGAGCGCCACGCCGGACTGGCCCCAGGGCCAGGCCAAGTCGAGCTGACCCCCCAGGAGCGCTGAGCCGCTCTGCCCTGCCCCTCACCTGAGCCCTGGGCCGAGTTGCCCCCCGCCCAAGTGCCGGGCAGAGCCAGCATCCCCCTCCCCCGAGGCCCTAGTGCCTGGCTGAGCCACCTCACTCCCCTACCAGACCCCCATGCCCACCGCTTGCTTGCAGCATCTCCCCCGCCCCCAAGGGGGGGAGGTGGAGAGAAGGTAGGTAGGTGGCAGCAGCAGTAGGCGCTGGGGGGGCCCTCAGAGAAGGGGCGGGTCCACCGCGGCCCGGTGTCCCTTGGCAGCAGCTGTGCCAGGAGAGGCTTAGCCTTCCCTGGCCTATTATACCCACCGCCCTTGGACAAAACTGTGAAAAAACACCCCCCCCGACGAATATATGTTTCACTGGCATAAGTGGTAGTGTACACAGAGCTATGGCGGCAGGAGGGCATCCTCCGCCAAGGCAGCTACCGTGACTCGTCGGAGGTGGTTTAATTAAGTCGCCGGGAGCGCTCTCTCCCATCGGCGTAGAGCGACTATATGAGCGATCTTACAGCAGCATTGGGATAGCTCTCTAGTACAGATATAGCCAGAGCTTATCACAGGATTGGCTGCAGGCGTAAGATCTAGGGTACCAATGGATCTGGGGCAAGTGACTGGGCTCCCGGGACTGGAAGCAACCTGAACGTGCTGTGATTTTTGGTATGACCTTTTCTCCCAAAGTCCCGTTTGTCGGGGGGCAAGACAGACTGGAGAGTCCAAGGGGACTGTCTGTGACTCCATGGTCAGACTGGGATAGTGATCCAGGAGTTCACATTTGTTACTGGCTTGGTGAAATCTAATGGTAGACCACCCCACCAGCTGTGGGCGTCTGCTCTGTTTTCTGACAGTTTGCCCTGAGGCAGGCACTCATGGTCGCAGGCCACTCCGGACAGCAGGACAAGTCACCCCACGCTCCCATATCATGCTGGTTACATGTGATCCCTGTCCCATATCATGCTAGTTACACAAAGAACCCTCACTGGAAAATCAGGACATGGAACAAAAGATTCCGCCCTTTGAACTCCCTCTAGGTGGGCGGTGCCCTCTTCCATACCCTGCCCCAGAGGGGAGCTGCCCCTCTCCCGCTTCACACCAGCCCCAGCCAGGACCACGCTGCGGGAAGGTTTGTCTGAGGCTGCAGAGCAGGGCTCTGGGGAGCTCTGTTTCTCCCTGGCCTCTCAGTTTGTCCCCCCAGCAGCAAGGAGGCCGTGAGAGCCCCAGCCCAGCCACTCCTGCGGCCTCCCGCACTTCTGCTTTCTCAGAGATTGCCAGCGCCCACAGGTTTCTGGGGCGGGTGGGGCGGGGGGTTGGAAGCGGAACAGTCTTTCAGTTCAAGTGCATGCAGAAGAAAGCTGAGCAGGCGAAGACCATGGGGCGGGAGGGGGCCAGTCCCCAGGCCCGATCTCTAAAGGTTCAGCACCCACCACGATCAGCTCTTTGGAAAAAAGCCCATTAAAATCAGTCAGCTGGCAGGGTGGGGAGCACCGGCGGGTTACGGGGAGCGGGGCGCCGGCGGGTTACGGGGAGCGGGGCGCCGGCGGGTTACGGGGCGCCGGCGCCGGCGGGTTACGGGGCGCCGGCGCCGGCGGGTTACGGGGAGCGGGGCGCCGGCGGGTTACGGGGAGCGGGGCGCCGGCGGGTTACGGGGAGCCGGCGGGTTACGGGGAGCCGGCGGGTTACGGGGAGCGGGGCGCCGGCGGGTTACGGGGAGCCGGCGGGTTACGGGGAGCGGGGCGCCGGCGGGTTACGGGGCGCCGGCGCCGGCGGGTTACGGGGAGCGGGGCGCCGGCTCGGTTTGGCTCGGCTGCGTTCGGGGAGCACCCTGGGCTCTCTTCCCAGCTCTGCCGGCAGTCGCCCTCGGCCGGATCTTAAGCTGTTTGCAAAATCGGCAGCTGATCGTCAGCCCCCGCCCGAGGGAGCCGGACGCTGCAGCAGGGACCCGGCCTCCAGGTCCGGCCCCGAGAGCGGCGACCCTCGTGAGAAGCCGCCAAGAGCCGGCAGCCCCAGGAGCCGGCCCCCGCCCGGCTCCGCCGAGCCTCCGCCCAGCCGCTCCCCTCGGGAAACGCTCGTGGCCCCGCGCCGAGCCGCTCTCGGTCCGTCCCCGGGGCGCGCCGGGGCTCGTGTCTGCGGCACCGGGCTCGGGCCTGGCGGGGAGGGGAGGGGAGGGGAGGGGAGGGTCACCTTGGGGGGGCGACCTCGGGCCTGGCGGGGGGGCTCCTGGGGCGGGGGGGCTCGCGGGGGCGGCCTCGGGCCTGGCGGGGGGTGGGGGGGCGCGGACCAGGCCGCAGGGGCAACCACGTGCGCGGACCTGCTGTGTCACGTGACCGGCTCGTCACATGACCTCCCGGGGATTCCCGCGGGGTGCGGGGCGCTTTCCTCCGCGCGCTCCACTGCCTTTGAGGGCAGCGACCAATAGGAGCGAGGCAGGCCGCGCCCCGTGACCAATCCGGAGGAGTGGGCGGGGCCGGCGGCTGGAGCGGGGATCGCGGGGCCCGTGAGCTGCAGCCGGTCCGGAGCCGTCGGGGTCGGTGCGCGCGGTGCAGCCTCAGGTGCGGGGCCGGGGGGCGCTGCGGGGGGGGGTCCCCTCGTGGCCCCCCTTCGGCCTGGCTTTTCTGGGGGGGCTGGCGCGTGGGGCCCCCGGGGGGGAGCCCGGGCGTCCGGCTGGCAGCTGCCGCGGCGGGTGTCGGCCCCGGCCCCTTATTGTCCCGGCAGGGAGCCCCCTTCCCGCCCCATCTGCAGCCCCCCGGGGCTCCCCGCTGCGGGTAGGGGCTGCCGTCGTGTCTCGGGTCGGGTCCCCGGTGCAATGGGTGGTCGGCCCGTGGGCCCCTGCGCTGAGCGGGCCCCGGGGCTGGAGGTGTGGCGGGCGGTGCCGCTTGCACCAGCGCCCAGCGGGACCGGCTGCGCTGGCCTGGCTGTAAGGGCTCCTGGGTGGCGTCGCCCCGCTGCCCACAGCTGGGCCAGCACTTGGCAGCGCTTCCCCTGTGGCTAGCGTGGGAGGGGAAGGGCTCGGAGCCAGGGGCCCTGAGTTCTGTTCCTGGCTCTGGACCTGAGCTGCCCTGTCACCTTGGCAGGCCAGGCTAGCTCTGTGTCTCAGTTTCCCCTTCTGGAGTGGTGGGTGCTGCTCTTCCCAAGGTTGTGTGGCTTACTGGGTAGTGCTGCCCAGGCACGACTCCTGCTGGCGGCCTGTCGTCTCCTGGCTACCCAGGGCATGATTCATATCCCCGTGTGATGGGCGAGCGAGTGAGCAAAGAGACAGACTCATGTGACTAGCCCAGCCATGTTGCCTGGATCCTCGTGCACCTGCCTGGCATCTCGTCTCCTAGGCAGGTGCTGGCTGCTGGAGATGACATAAGACCGGTGCTCCCCTAGCGGGCACGCTCTGCCAAAACTGGCCTCTCCCCGGCACCCTCCGCCTCGCTTATCTTGGGGCGGGTTTGATCATGGTGTTAGTATGTGGGATGGTGTTGGGCTGGCCTCTTCCATGAGGGCCCATGGCCCAGCTGGGTCTCCATGGCCAAAGGGCGTTGGGTGTACAGCAGGCAAATGAGCGCATTAGCCATTGCACTTGGAATCTAGGGCTTTCTACCCTGCCATGGCTCGGGGAGGGTGGTGCTGTCTCCTCCCACACCCAGGCTTCCCCTCGCTGGGTCCCAGTAAAATCCAGAGCCATGTCTCCATCAGGAGTTTAGGCTAGTGCAGGCAGCTCTCTCCGGGTATTGCCACACCCACTGGGCAGTGAAGACTCCCCAAGTCCCTTCCCAGCTTGGTGGCTGTGCCCCGGCTCATTGGGCCTGTCATGCCCCTGGCGTGTGGATGAGCTGCCTTGGACTGGACCTGGAATGGCCCAGGCAGGTTGCTGCGAGGCCGAGCTGTGTGACCAGCAGTTTCTGGACCGAGTGCCTGTGGGCTGGCGCTGCTGTTCCGTTTTCTTGTCCCTGACGTGGGGACACTTCTGCTTTGGCATTGCCCTTCTGGGAAACAGCCCTGCATGCATCTCAAGCCTTCTGTGAGCAAAGCCCAGCCAGCTAGTGTCTGTCTGGTGCCCAGTCGTCTGGTCCAGGTGACTCTACGGATATGTCAAATTCTTTGCCTGGAGCGGGTTTCCCAGGACTGCTGTGGTTTAGATGCTGTGCCTTGGTCCTGCTGCGTGGGGGTGGGGCCCTCGCCCTCCCCCTCCCCTCTCCCTCTGCCCTAGTGCAATAGCTGTTTGCATCCCTGCCTTGGCTCCCATCTACACTACAGGAAGAGCAGTGTTGAGGAGACTCTGCTACAATATGGTCATCTTCCCCAGCCCCTGACCCAGCTAAAATGCATCCCCGTGTTCGTGAGGTGGATGGGAGCGGATCATGTGTCTAACCATCTCCCCAAACCGGGCTGCAGCCTGGGGTTCAGTGGGACAGATAGGTCCTGTCTACAGTACCCGGTAAAATAGTGTTAATCATATCAGGGTGTGGTTGTACCCTCAGTCAGCTCCCCTACATGGTAGCTTTTCCAGTGGGCCCTGAAAGGGTGGGGTATGTTGAGGGACCCAGCTGTTTGCACCGCACTCTGCCATCCGTCTTTCTAGTTTTGCTTCCCCATCTGGCTTGCCCTCCTCTGTCATGGGGTTTTGTTTCCTTCACAGCTGGTAGAAACCGGGTGCAAACTCAGCAATGTGAGTGAAGTAAGAGGAACTGGTGGAGGCAACCCCCAGCTCCAGTGCGCTCGCTTGGATCTTTATTGCACGCTCGCCTGGCGCTCTACATGAGCTGTAAACACCACGTGCTGCTTTCGCTGCAAATGCTGTTACAGGTCTCTCCGAGGGCAAGGGGCAGCTGGGGTGAGGGAGCGCTATGGGACACGCCTGAGGCTCCTTTGCACAATCTAAGAGGGCACATGGTGGTGGGCCCAGAATGCACGTGAATCTAGGGGTGGGAAGCAGCAGCGGGGGAGGCAGGAAGGTCCTTTGCTTGTGTCTCTGCGTGATGTGCCCCCGGGAAGGCACTTCTGGACATGGTTGTGCTGAGAGGCGCGTAGCCCACCACAGGTGGGGATTGAGCCCTACCCTGGGGAAGCATTATCCCCTGGCAGATGGGGAAATTGAGACCTGGGGAGGGAACTTGTCCCCGGTCACCCAGCAGGTCAGTGGTGCGCTGGCAATGGGAGACAGGTCCTGACCCCCAACTCGGTGCAGGGATGGCTTCTTTCCAGGTAGAGCCATGGAAGCTGTGCTCCAGGGAGAGTCCCAAGGATTGCAAGGAGCTGAGATTCAGCGCGCGCCCTGTTCCCACTGTGGGGTTATGAACTCTGCCCAGAGCCAGACCCGCTTTGCTGCCCCTTACCAAGCCCTCGGGGGCTCAGAAGTGACTGGGAGCTAGTTTGGTCCCCAGCTCTGCCGCTGACTGGCTGCCTGGACTTAGTGCAATCGCAGCCCCTTTCAGTGCTTCAGTTTCTCCACGTGTACAATGGGGCTCCCCTCCTACGGCTGGGCGCTGCAGTGTCTCAGCGCAGCCTGTCTCGGGCGCGGGGGGTGAGAACTGCCGTGAAAGGCTGCTGAGCCGACAGGACTCGCGCTCTCAGGCTCGACGATAACATCGGTGATGAGCTGGGGGGAGTTGGTTAACCACACCGTCACCCAGAGGCTTGCACCCGGGCCGGGAGGCTGTCCCCGTGGTGGCTGCTCTCCCACAAGTGCTTATCACCCCTGTCTGGCTGTGACCTGCCTCTCCAATCTGCTGACAAGAGCGCTGGGCCAAAGGCGGGGGGAGCCAGAACCAGACTCCCAGGGCTGGCTGGCAGGCAGGAGAAAGCGTGTGGGCAGGGGGGAAGCGAGAGCACGTGGGGGCCTGCTCTCGCCAGCAGGCGTCTGACTCCCTGCCGCTCTGGTACCTGGCGCAGAGCCCTCCCTGCCTGTGCGGGTTTGCCCCCCGGTTGTTGGCATGAAGCAGCCCTGGTGCTGGGCACAGGCTCTCCAGGCTGAGTTGGGTGCTGGGGGCTGAGGGTGCAGCGTTCCAGGGGCAGCTGGTGGGAGCAGAGTGGGACTTGTGTGGTGAGAGGCCCAGTGCCAGGGGTTGCTCTCCTGGTGGGAGGAGGGGATCTGGCCCTGATTTGCCCCATGAGCAAACACTGAGCTGTCGACATGGCGGCACTGCGGGGGGTGACAGGACAGAACTGCCTCTGCCCAGGAACGACCCTCTGCCTAGCTGCTGGGGGGCTGTAGCGCCCCCAGCAGGCTGAGCCATGCCCCTTGGGCTGCAGCGTGAGGTGAGGGCCGCGTGCTATCGGGGAGCCGCGGCTGAGGGTTGCGTCTCGTGGTTACAGTGCATGAGGCGAACGCGGCTAGAGGCGCATGCAGCTGCCGGGGCCTGGAGCCAGGTGGAGGGCGGGCACACGTCTCCATGCCCACGGGCAGGGGCTGGGTGAGACGCCTCCTCCTGCCCCCGATGGAGGCAAGCAAACCCTTATCCCACCGGCCCAGTGCCAGGGGTTGCTCTGCGGGGGCAGAGGAGAGCCTGTAGGGCCCTGTGCTTTGCTGGTGGGGCGGCTGGGAGCAGGATGGGACAAGGATTCCCTGGCTGCATGGAGTGAAACTCCCTGGGCTCTGGTGGGCTGGCGGGGGGCGGGGGGGTGGCGTGCTCTGGGCAGCGCAGGAGCTGTGGGACCATTATCAGGCCAGGTCCAGCCAATGCTGGGGCTCTGGTTCCAGGATCAAGAGCACCGGGGAGCAGGGGGAGATCGGGGAGATGAGTTGTGGCTCCGGCCCAGGCCTGCTCCCCACTATCCCGCCCCCCCTGTCTCTGAGGGGCTTTCCGGGGCGGGTGAGATCTTCCCAAGGGGCTGAGCGACGCCTGCCCCACTGTTCAGGGCTTGTCTCTTGAATTTAGGCAGGTGGAGTTGTTCCTCGCCTGACCCAGTGGGCACTTGGCGCTGCCTGTCATTGGGGGGCACCATGAACACAGGGCAGGGGGAGGCTGTGATCCCCCCCCCCCCCCCCGCCAAAGTTCTGTCCGGGAGACACCTGCACCGAGCAAATTGCAGCTGTCCCTCCCTGCCTGCAGGCATGCGGGTGTGAGCGCTTCCCCGGGCTGCCGTGGTGCTACAGGAACTCCCCCGGCACGCTGCCCGCCCACAGCCCCTCTCAGCACCGCCCTGGCCTCAATACAAACCCTGCCTGCCTGGCCGGCCTGCAGGTCCCTGCCGTGGTTACACGTGGGACCCATGGCTGAGTGGCAGTGGGCCCGGTTCACCCAGGTCGACGCCAGAGTCCCCTGCAGCAGGCAGGGAGCGTGAGTAGCCCCTTCCAGCCCGAACGTCCCAGAGCAGAAGGAATGAGCTGCCCGGCCTCTCCCTGGCCGAGGTCATGGGCCTCGCCAGCTCACAGCAGGGCAGGAGAGGGCTGCCGGGCCAGAATAGGACTCCAGAGTCCTGGCTCTGTGTTCTAACCACTGGCCAACGCTGCTGTAGCTCAAAGGGGCTGTGAAGCTGGGGCGGCCGGAGTGGGGGAGGGCGGGCCAGACATGTCTCCGACAGGCCCAGCTGCTTCCCAAGCTGCTGTGCCCTGATACACTGCTTGCATTTCCGCTTCTCTGCTGCATTCGTGTTTCTGCTGGCCTGTGGCCAGATCCCCACTGGAGCCACAGCGCTGGGGGAGGGGGTCAGGCTGGAGATCTGGGTGGAAGCTCTTATCAGCCTGGACTTTGTGCCGTGGGGCTGGTTTGGTCACAGATCCCCTCCCAGAGCTGGTTCCCAACAGCGAGGGGGCGGAGGCTGCATGCCAGGGCCTAGGCCTCCAGCTGAACCCTGCATCGCGCCAGCGGCTCTGAGCAGCGTAAGGCGCCCGTGCAGCCTGCGGGGGCTTTCCCTGGGCGCGGTTGAGCACTGTGGGATGGGCACGAGGCAGTGTCACAAGAGGGGCAGCTGCAGTGCTGGTGGGTCCCAGCCGGAGGGGGGTGGGAGGGACAGCTGGTGTGACACCACACCTGAACCACAGCCCCCACCCCAGCACTGGGATCCGCTGGTCCAGCCAGGCGCAGCTGTGGGGTCACCGCCGCGGCCAGGGCCCTCACCTAGAAGCAGGCTGGTGCCAGAGAACAGCTCTCAGAGGGGGCGGGGGGCCCTGGCTGGGGAAGTGGCCTGCTGCGTTAGCCGGAGGGGTGGGGCTGGGGCTGGTGGTGTGGCTGTGTTTGTGCAGTGGGGTCTCCTGGTTCAGGGGTAGGGGAAAAGATAAGTACTTACCCCCATTTTACAGATGGGGAAACGGAGGCACAGAGGCAGGTGAATGACTCTGCTTGTCCCCGGCTGCACAGCACGTCGGGAGCAGAGCCAGGGACAGAACCTAGGAGTCCTGCTTCCCTACCCCCGGCTGCGTCTGGGGTCCTGCCTAGCCCCACAGCCAGCTGGTGGCTCAGGGTTAAAGCCAGGTGCCCCAGGAAACGTGGTGGAGTGAGGCGTCTGAGCAGCTGTTGGCTGGTCCCTCGCAGGGTCTCTCCCCAAGGATGTGGTCGCTCGTGCCATTGTGGCTGGCGCTGTCTGGAGCAGTGACCTCCCTGCGGTGCCCCGATGGGCGGCTGTGCCAGGGGCTTGACGTCTGCTGCCAGGATCCCGGAGGGGATGACTATGCCTGCTGCCCACCGTCTCTGGTGAGTGTCTATGTCACATCGAGGGGTCGCTATGGGTGGTGAAGGTCTCTCAGAGCCAGCCGCTCTGGCCTGCGTGGAGTGAGCTCGCTGGGTCTCTGGCCAGTGCCCCAGCTGGCACGACGCTGCAGGGCCTGAGCTGCTCTCGTGGCTGGGGGTATGGAGGGAGTCGCTCCTGGGGATGGGAGGAAGAGCCGGGGGTGGGGCGGGCGGGAGCATTGTCGTAACCCAGATGCCTAGCGGAAGCCTTGCAGAACCTGGCTGTGATTTACTGCCCTGCTTGCCTCATCTGCTGTCCCACCCCACGCTGCCAGGAGTCTGTGGTTAACCCTCCTCCACCGGGTGCTGAGGCCCTTCCCTCATGGGGGGGAGGGGGGGATCCAGTCCCTTTCTGCCCCCTGGAGCAGCCTGGGCCCACTGTCTGGGAGTGAACAGGACCCCCTGCCCTGAGCTCTGCGTGCTGGGGGGCAGACCCTGGTCTAAACCCCCCAGCCAAAAATGGGTAGAAACTGCCGAAGCTCAGGGGTCTCCTGCCCTGTCGCAGGTGCCCTGGGCAGAGCTGGGCCCCCAACTGGGCCAGCCAAGGGGAAGGGACCTGCCCGCCAGCACCTTCCTGGTGGCGCTGGTGCCCGACGTGGAAAGCAGGTGGGATCTGGGGGTGTTTGAGGGTCTGCCCAAGGCAGTTTAGTCTGGCTGCTCCCAAGCCATGACTGAGCCCCCCTGCTCTGACCAGGAGCCAGCGGGTGGTTTTGGGGGGCCATTGTGCTCCGGGCTCCCGGCACTGCATCCCCCTCACCCTCTGCCTCCTCCACCAGGGCTCCTCGCACTCCGTGCCTATGACCCAGGCCAGCAGCGTGGCCAAGCCTGCCGGGACCGTGTGCCCCGATGGTACCCGGTGCCCCGTGGAACACAGCTGCCTGCGCACGTTGGCCGGCTCCTTCAGCTGCTGCCCATTGTCGGAGGTAAGCGCCTTGCCCAGGGGGTGGGGGCCTCCGTGGGTTTGCTGTCCAGCTTGTTCTTGGGACATGAGCGGCCGTACCCACAGTCCCAGGGTGAGCTGCCGGGCTGGCCCATACTCCCCAGAGAGCTTCCTGGCCAGCTGCCAGGCTGGTTCAGACCCTGCCTGTAGGCAGGGTGTGGGGAGAGGGGTCTCCCCTGGGGGTCAGTGGAAATACCTTCCACGCAGGGCATAGTCACACTGTGGAACTCCCTGCTGCAGGGAGGCCAAGAAGAGATTGGCTGTTCCTGTGGGTCCATGGGACACTCCGAGTTGTCACCGTTGCCACTAGCATGGACGGGAGCTCAGACCTCCTCCTTCGGGGCTTCAACCTGACTCAGATTAGGATGAGGCCTTCCGGGCTGGCTGGGGAGGGGGAGCAGATTATACTACATCTGCTACTGTGGGGCTTCTCGGTTCTCCTGGGGCTGGCCCCTGAGGAAGACAGGACATGGGGCTGGCTGGCCCGTGGTGCCTATGTGGGAATAGAGGGCATGGGGGCGGTACAGTGCCGGGAGTTACCGGCTGCAGAGTGGATTGCAGGGCACGGCTCTGGCTCTCCCCTGGTCCTGAAAACTCCTGCTTGGCCACGGGCTGGGTGTTTTCCTTTGCCTCCCCCCGTCCGTAGCCCAGGGGGGCAGTGTTTGTTCTGGCCTGGGGGAAGCAGCATTCTCCAGTGCTTAGAACTGGGGGTCTCAGGATTCCTGGGTTCTGGTCCCCATCCTCTTCCACTGAGTCCTGTCCCCTCACTGTGCCTCAGTTTCCCCATCTGTGTGTGTGTGGGGGGGGGAATGTTGGGGTCAAGGGGTCGGAGCTGCTTGGTGCTGGTGTCCATCTGCCTCGGGTGCATTCCCGCGGCCCATGTGGCTGCTCCCAGCCCCTGTCGCCTGTCCCAGGGTTCAGGGTGCTGGGATATGCTGCAGCAGCCCCTCCCCTCTGCCCCGTGGCTGTCTGTGCTGCCCAGAGCCATCTCCTCTGTCTCTCCTCAGGCCGTCGCCTGCGCCGACAGGCATCACTGCTGCCCCCGGGGGTCCCACTGCAGTGCCGACGGCAAATCCTGCTTTGTTTTCCGAGGTATGGGGTCGGGGGGGACCGGCGTGACCTCCGGGTGTCCGGGGCCCCAGCGTCCGAGTGTGGCTGCTGCATGACACAAGGGGACCCTGTTGGCACTTCCAGCTTCTGCCTCTGGCCCCGGGTCTGGTGCCGACTGGGCTCTGCCCGATGTCAGGGGCTCTGCCCAATGCCAGGAGCTTTGCCCAGTGCCCAGCGGCTCATGGTGGCCACGCCACATGCTTGGCTGCACGGGTGCGGGAGGGTTTGGCTTCTAGTCCTCCAGCTGTTGGATTGTGGGGGGCAGGGTCTGTAGCAGGGGCGTTCCCATCGCACTGGGGGCAGGGGCTGGTGGATACCCCTCCCTGGGCCCCAGTGGGTCTTGGACTCCCCTGGGGAGGGCCCTGGAGCAAGAGACTCCAGCTGGCACCTGCTGGTGGAGCTGCTTGCTTGCCCAGCTGGTGCCTGCCGAGTGGCCTCTGCCTGCGGGCGAGGGGCTGAGGGCAGGGCTGCCCTGGCTTCTCCCTGCTGAGTGCCAGGCACTGGTCACGCTCTTGGCAGGTCTCCCGGCCGCTGATGCTGTCCAGTGCCCTGACGGCGAATCAGAGTGTCCCAATGAGTCCACCTGCTGCATGATGCCCACTGGCTCCTGGGGGTGCTGCCCCATGCCACAGGTACGGGTGGCAGGAAGAGGGCTCTGGGGGTGTGTGCAGGGAGCTCACGGCTGGGATATAGGGAACGTTGAGGAGATGGGCTGGGATGCAGGGGGCTGTGGGTCGGCTTGGGGGCAAAGCTGGGGTACAGGGGGCCGTGGGTGGGTGGGTGTCAGGGCAGGGATATGAGGGTCCGTGGGTTGACTGGGGGGACAGGGGTCAGGCCAGGATACACAGGGCTCAGGGGCACGTGGGGCGGCAGGGGTGGGATACAGGGGGCTGTGGGTCAGCTGGGGGAGCAGGGTGGGTCTGGGACACCAGGGGGGCAGGGGTGGGGCTGGGATACAGGGGGCTCTGGGTTGGCAGGGGGCGGGACTGGGATAGAGGGGTCTGTGGGTCAGCTGTGGAGGCAGGGGTGGGGCTGGGATACAGGGGGCCTGGGCTGACAGGGGGGTAGGGCTGGGATGCAGGGGGCTGTGGGTTGGCAGGTGGCAGGGCTGGGATACAGGGGGCTATGGGCTGGTATGGGGGGCAGGCTGGTATACGGGGGGGCTGTGGGTCGGCAGGGGGGCAGGGTTGGTATACAGGGGGCAGTGGGTCAGGGTTGGTTCTGGGGCAGCTGTGCCAAGCCAGGGCGAGGCGCTGGTGTGAGGTGCTGGGGGTCGACCTGGGTGCCGTGTGGTCGAGGTGGGGGGCCAGGCGGGGGCGGGAGAGGGAGGGAGCTGGCGGGGTTGCTGGCTCCCTCTCTGCTCTGCCACGTCCCGTGTCTCTGGCAGGCCGCGTGCTGCGTGGACAAGGTGCACTGCTGCCCCCATGCCACCACCTGCGACCTGGAACATGCCCGCTGCCTCTCAGCCGCCGGGGAGCAGCCCCTGGGCAGCAAGGTGCCGGCCCGTAAGCGAGCGCCGTGGCAGGGAGTGCCAGGTACGGCACGGCCAGGGGGTGGGGAGCGGTCCCATGGGCTGCTCGGCCCCATGTGTGGGGGTCCTGGGGCGCAGGCTGGAGGGGCGGGGCTCCCGTGCCATGTGGTGCCCTCTGTGTTGGGCCCACACCCTGGCTGGAGGAGTGAGCTAGCCCCTTGTCTAGGGGGCGCTGTGCTACAGGGGCTTCCCCCTGCCCCGCATCGTCATGGAAGACACTCATTACAGGGCTGCTCAGGCAGCAGAGACGGCCCTGGGATCCTGGGGGGGAGGTGGGGATGTGTCGTACACCCAGGGTCTGCTTCCCATCCTGTGCGCTGTTAAACAGAAAGCAGGCTGCCCCCAGAGGTGGCTGCATTGCAGTGGTGGGTGTGTACATTCAGTAGCACACCCCCTCAGCTCCTCTGTGAAGAGGAGTTGGCTACAGGGGTCACCGGCTATCCCCAGAGCTGGGTTGAGAGCTCACCTCATGGGGAGGCACAGCCCCCATGGTAGGAAGTGCCCCCAAGCCTGCTCCTGGGGCCCTGCCTGCAGCCGGGGCAGAGGCCTGTGGGGTGGCAGGTGCTGTCAGGGCCCTGGGGGGGCAGCTGGGGGGGTGGGGGAGGGCTTGGTTGGTCTGTGCCCCCCCTGACCTTGCTTCCCCTGCCCTCCCCAGCCTCATTTATCATGATCACCTGCCCCGACCACCAGTCAGTGTGTCCGGATGGCACCACCTGCTGCCAGCTGCCCACCAGCCAGTACGGCTGCTGTCCACTGCAGAATGTGAGTGAGGATGGGGCGGGCAGGGCAGGACGTGGGTTACGAGTTACCCCTCCCAGGGTATTCTGTGAGCTGCCTGTTCCCTCTGCCCCTCCTGGTGTCCTAGGGCAACCAGGAGCCTCCCATGACTTGGGATGTCTGTGCCACACTGCGCCAGCCCCTTTCGGATGGACGCCTGCCCCATGGCACAGAAGTGCTGCAGAGCCCGGTCTGGCATCCTGCCCCCCTGGGCAGGTGAAGCCTGGCCCCTGTTACAACGCGGCCCAGGGGATGGTGATGCGCCAGGCCTGTGGAGAGGAGAGAGCCAGGCCTGGGGGAGGGGAGTGGGCTGGGGGGCACCCCTGGGTGGGCATCACACTGCACAGAACAAGGCGTCTGGCAGTCTGCGTCATGTCTTAGCGTGCGGCCGGCCAGGCTCTGCTCCTGCTGGTCTCCTGCCTCGGACTGGCACCAGCGATCTGCCCACACAGCCGCCGCCTCTGGTATCTGCCCCAGACTGATGCCCAGTGTTGAGCCTCGGGGGCCAGGTTCACACCGTGCTAGGCAGGCAGGTTCCCTCAGGCCTGCTCTGGGCATGTCACGGCTCCTAAGGGCCCCTCTCAGAAGTTTGTTGTTGGGCTACGTCCCCTAGCTGGTCCCCCCAGCAGTGGCTGCATTGCAGCACTTCTGGGGGCTGGGTGTGCCCAGGGAACACGCTGTAGAAATGGCTGGGGCCTAGGGGGCCCTGCCAGCCAAGTTCCCGCCTGAGGGAGGGGCTGGCGGCTACCTTGGTGCTGAGCCCCTGGGGGACATCCCCCACCGCACCAGTGGTTGGCTGCCCCGAAGCTGGATTTGCCTGCCCCGGGGCCCTGGCCATACAGTGGGTCTAACCGGGCATGGGTTCTTCTCCGGCACTCCAGGCCGTCTGCTGCAGCGATTGCCTGCACTGCTGCCCCCCGGGGGGTCTCCAGCGGTGGATGGGGGTGGTGGGGCTGGGGGCCAGCAGTGGATGGCAGTGGTGGGGCTGTGGGTCGGGTTTTGGGGGGCGGCCCCCCAGCGGAGGATGGCAGTGGTGGGGCTGTGGGTCGGGTTTTGGGGGGGGGGCCCCAGCTGAGGATGGGGGTGGTGAGGCTGTGGGTCAGGTTTGGGGAGGGCCCCAAGCTGTGGATAGCGGTGGTGGGGCTGGGGGTCGGGTTTGGGGGGGGGGCCCAGCGGCGGATGGCGGTGGTGGGGCTGTGGGTTGGGTTTGGGGAGGGCCCCCAGCCGTGGATAGCGGTGGTGGGGCTGCGGGTCGGGGCTGGGGGTGTCCAGCAGAGTAAGTGGCGGGTGCATGTTGTCGTCACACATGCTGAGTCTCCTCCCCCGGCCCAGGCCGTGTGTTGCCAGGACCACGTCCATTGCTGTCCCAAGGGACACACCTGCGACCCGGCGGGGGGCAGCTGCCACCCGCCCGCCGCCCCCGTCCCCTGGCTGGAGAAAACCCCGGCACGGGTGCGAGCGCCCTCTGCTGGCCGAGACGTGCAGTGCGACGAGCAGACCAGCTGTCCTGAGGGCAACACCTGCTGCAGGCTGGCCTCCGGGAGCTGGGGCTGCTGCCCCCTGGAGGAGGTGAGTGGGAGCGCAGGCTACAGGACACGGTTGGCGCTGAGGGGTGCCCAGCAGAGGAGGGGAATGGTGGGGCTGTGGTTCGGGGTTGGGGGGGGTCCCCAGTGGTGGATGCGGGTGGTGGGGCTGCGGGTCGGGTTGGGAGGGGTCCCCAGTGGTGGATGGGGGTGGTGGGGCTGCGGGTCGGGTTGGGGGGGGGGCCCCAGGGGTAGATGGCGGTGGTGGGGCTGAGGGTCGGGGCTGGGGGGGGGCGGGGGCCACCAGTGGATGGCAGTGGTGGGGTTGTGGGTCGGGCTGGGGGGGGGGCCCCAGCGGTAGATGGCGGTGGTGGGGCTGAGGGTCAGGGCTGGGGGGGGCGGGGGCCAGCAGTGGATGGCAGTGGTGGGGTTGTGCGTCAGGTTTGGGGGGGGGGGCCAGTGGTGGATGGCGGTGGTGGGGCTGTGGGTCGGGTTTGGGGGGGCCCCCCCAGCGGAGGATGGGGGTGGTGAGGCTGTGGGTCAGGTTGGGGGGGGCCCCCAGCGGCGGATGGCGGTGGTGGGCCTGTGGGTCGGGTTGGGGGGGGGGCCCCAGCGGTGGATGGCGGTGGTGGGGCTGCGGGTCGGGGCTGGGGGTGTCCAGCTGAGTAAGTGGGGGGTGCATGTTGTCATCACACATGCTAAGTCTCCTCCCCCTGCCCAGGCCGTGTGCTGCCCGGACCACGTCCATTGCTGCCCCAAGGGACACACCTGCGACCCGGTGGGGGGCAGCTGCCACCCGCCCGCCACCCCCATCCCCTGGCTGGAGAAAACCCCGGCGCGGATGCGAGCGCCCTCTGCTGGCCGAGACGTGCAGTGCGACGAGCAGACCAGCTGTCCTGAGGGCAACACCTGCTGCAGGCTGGCCACCGGGAGCTGGGGCTGCTGCCCCTTGCCGGAGGTGGGTCGGAGTGCAGGCTACAGGACACGGTTGGCGCTGAGGGGTGCCCAGCAGAGGAGGGGAATGGTGGGGCTGTGGTTCGGGGTTGGGGGGGGTCCCCAGTGGTGGATGCGGGTGGTGGGGCTGCGGGTCAGGTTGGGAGGGGTCCCCAGTGGTGGATGGGGGTGGTGGGGCTGCGGGTCGGGTTGGGGGGGGGCCCCCAGCGGTAGATGGCGGTGGTGGGGCTGAGGGTCGGGGCTGGGGGGGGCGGGGGCCACCAGTGGATGGCAGTGGTGGGGTTGTGGGTCGGGCTGGGGGGGGGGGCCCCAGCGGGGGATGGCGGTGGTGGGGCTGTGGGTCGGGGTTGGGGGGGCACCCAGCGGCGGATGGGGGTGGTGGGGCTGGGGCGGGCGGGGGCCAGCAGTGGATGGCGGTGGTGGGGCTGTGGGTCGGGTTGGGGGGGGTCCCAGCGGAGGATGGGGGTGGTGGGGCTGTGGGTTGGGTTTGGGGAGGGCCCCCAGCCGTGGATAGCGGTGGTGGGGCTGCGGGTCGGGGCTGGGGGTGTCCAGCAGAGTAAGTGGCGGGTGCATGTTGTCGTCACACATGCTGAGTCTCCTCCCCCGGCCCAGGCCGTGTGTTGCCAGGACCACGTCCATTGCTGCCCCAAGGGACACACCTGCGACCCGGCGGGGGGCAGCTGCCACCCGCCCGCCGCCCCCATCCCCTGGCTGGAGAAAACCCCGGCACGGGTGCGAGCGCCCTCTGCTGGCCGAGACGTGCAGTGCGACGAGCAGACCAGCTGTCCTGAGGGCAACACCTGCTGCAGGCTGGCCACCGGGAGCTGGGGCTGCTGCCCCCTGGAGGAGGTGAGTGGGAGTGCAGGCTACAGGACACGGTTGGCGCTGAGGGGTGCCCAGCAGAGGAGGGGAATGGTGGGGCTGTGGTTCGGGGTTGGGGGGGGTCCCCAGTGGTGGATGCGGGTGGTGGGGCTGCGGGTCAGGTTGGGAGGGGTCCCCAGTGGTGGATGGGGGTGGTGGGGCTGCGGGTCGGGTTGGGGGGGGGCCCCCAGCGGTAGATGGCGGTGGTGGGGCTGAGGGTCAGGGCTGGGGGGGGCGGGGGCCAGCAGTGGATGGCAGTGGTGGGGTTGTGCGTCAGGTTTGGGGGGGGGGGGGGCCCAGTGGTGGATGGCGGTGGTGGGGCTGTGGGTCGGGTTTGGGGGGGGGCCCCCAGCGGAGGATGGGTGTGGTGGGGCTGTGGGTCGGGTTTGGGGGGGCCCCCCCAGCGGAGGATGGGGGTGGTGAGGCTGTGGGTCAGGTTGGGGGGGGCCCCCAGCGGCGGATGGCGGTGGTGGGGCTGTGGGTCGGGTTGGGGGGGGGGGCCCCAGCGGTGGATGGCGGTGGTGGGGCTGCGGGTCGGGGCTGGGGGTGTCCAGCTGAGTAAGTGGGGGGTGCATGTTGTCGTCACACATGCTAAGTCTCCTCCCCCTGCCCAGGCCGTGTGCTGCCAGGACCACGTCCATTGCTGCCCCAAGGGACACACCTGCGACCCGGTGGGGGGCAGCTGCCACCCGCCCGCCACCCCCATCCCCTGGCTGGAGAAAACCCCGGCGCGGGTGCGAGCGCCCTCTGCTGGCCGAGACGTGCAGTGCGACGAGCAGACCAGCTGTCCTGAGGGCAACACCTGCTGCAGGCTGGCCACCGGGAGCTGGGGCTGCTGCCCCCTGGAGGAGGTGAGTGGGAGCGCAGGTACAGGACACGGTCGGCGCTGAGGGGTGCCCAGCAGAGGAGGGGAATGGTGGGGCTGTGGATCGGGTTTGGGGGGGGTCCCCAGCGGTGGATGGCGGTGGTGGGGCTCCGGGTCGGGTTGGGAGGGGTCCCCAGTGGTGGATGGGGGCTGCGGGTCGGGGCTGGGGGGCCCCCAGTGGAGATGGCGAGTGGTGGGGCTAGGAGTTGGGGGGGCCCCCAGCGGTGGATGGGGGTGGTGTGGCTGCAGGTCGGGTTTGGGGGGGCCCCCAGCGGTCATGGCGAGTGGTGGGGCTGGGGGTTGGGGGGGCCCGCAGCGGTGGATGGGGGTGGTGGGGCTGTGGGTCGGGTTTGGGGAGGGCCCCCAGCCGTGGATAGCGGTGGTGGGGCTGGGGGTCGGAGCTGGGGGTGTCCAGCAGAGTAAGTGGGGGGTGGATGTTGTCGTCACACATGCTGAGTCTCCTCCCCCGGCCCAGGCCGTGTGCTGCCAGGACCATGTCCATTGCTGCCCCAAGGGACACACCTGCGACCCGGCGGGGGGCAGCTGCCACCCGCCCGCCACCCCCATTCCCTGGCTGGAGAAAACCCCGGCGCGGGTGCGAGCGCCCTCTGCTGGCCGAGACGTGCAGTGCGACGAGCAGACCAGCTGTCCTGAGGGCAACACCTGCTGCAGGCTGGCCACCGGGAGCTGGGGCTGCTGCCCCCTGGAGGAGGTGAGTGGGAGCGCAGGCTACAGGACACGGTTGGCGCTGAGGGGTGCCCAGCAGAGGAGGGGAATGGTGGGGCTGTGGTTCGGGGTTGGGGGGGGTCCCCAGTGGTGGATGGTGGTGGTGGGGCTGTGGGTTGGGGTTGGAGGAGGGGCCCCCAGTGGGGGATGGCGGTGGTTGGGTTGGGGTTGGAGGAGGGCCCCCAGCGGGGGATGGCGGTGGTGGGGCTGTGGGTCGGGGTTGGGGGGGCACCCAGCGGCGGATGGGGGTGGTGGGGCTGGGGCGGGCGGGGGCCAGCAGTGGATGGCGGTGGTGGGGCTGTGGGTCGGGTTGGGGGGGGTCCCAGCGGAGGATGGGGGTGGTGGGGCTGTGGGTCGGGTTTGGGGAGGGCCCCCAGCCGTGGATAGCGGTGGTGGGGCTGCGGGTCGGGGCTGGGGGTGTCCAGCTGAGTAAGTGGGGGGTGCATGTTGTCGTCACACATGCTGAGTCTCCTCCCCCGGCCCAGGCCGTGTGTTGCCAGGACCACGTCCATTGCTGCCCCAAGGGACACATCTGCGACCCGGCGGGGGGCAGCTGCCACCCGCCCGCCGCCCCCGTCCCCTGGCTGGAGAAAACCCCGGCGCGGGTGCGAGCGCCCTCTGCTGGCCGAGACGTGCAGTGCGACGAGCAGACCAGCTGTCCTGAGGGCAACACCTGCTGCAGGCTGGCGACCGGGAGCTGGGGCTGCTGCCCCCTGGAGGAGGTGGGTCGGAGTGCAGGCTACAGGACATGGTCCGTGCTGAGGGGTGACTAGCAGAGGCGGGGAATGGTGGGGCTGTGCGTCGGGGTTGGGGGGGGCACCTAGCAGAGGAGGGGAATGGTGGGGCTGTGGGTCGGGGTTGGGGGGGGGGCACCCAGCAGAGGATGGCGGTGGTGGGGCTGTGGGTCGTGTTGGGGGGGGAGCCCCAGCAGCGGATGGCGGTGGTGGGGCTGTGGGTCGGCGTTGGGGGGGGCACCCAACGGCGGATGGTGGGGCTGTGTGTCAGGTTTGGGGGGGGTACAAGCGGAGGATGGGGGTGGTGGGGCTGTGGGTTGGGTTTGGGGAGGGCCCCCAGCCGTGGATAGCGGTGGTGGGGCTGTGGGTCGAGTTTCGGGGGGGGGGGGGGGGTCCCAGCGGAGGATGGCGGTGGTAGGGCTGTGGGTCGGGTTTGGGGAGGGCCCCCAGCTGTGGATAGCGGTGGTGGGGCTGCGGGTGTCCAGCGGAGTAAGTGGCGGGTGCATGTTGTCGTCACACATGCTGAGTCTCCTCCCCCCGCCCAGGCCGTGTGTTGCCAGGACCACATCCATTGCTGCCCCAAGGGACACACCTGCGACCCGGCGGGGGGCAGCTGCCACCCGCCCGCCGCCCCCGTCCCCTGGCTGGAGAAAACCCCGGCACGGGTGCGAGCGCCCTCTGCTGGCCGAGATGTGCAGTGCGACGAGCAGACCAGCTGTCCTGAGGGCAACACCTGCTGCAGGCTGGCCACCGGGAGCTGGGGCTGCTGCCCCTTGCCGGAGGTGCGGAGTGGAGGGAGGTTGTCCCTGGCAGCGCTGCCCTTAGCTTAGGTCTTGGAATAGTGGTTCTCAAACTGTGGGTCGGGAACCAGTTTCAGTGGGGTTGCCAGGGCTGGCTTCGATTTTCTGGGGCCATGGGCCTGAGCTAAAGCCTGAGGGTGGTAGGGCTCAGGTTACAGGCCCCCTTCCTGGGGCTGCAACCCTTGAGCTTCCACCCCCTGTCCCGCCCAGCGGAGGAGGGGATTGGTGGGGCTGTGGGTTGGTGTTGTGGGGGGTGCGCAGCGGAGGAGGGGAGTGGTGGGCCTGTGGGTCTGGGTTGGGGGGGCAGGCACGCAGCGGAGGGGATGGCGGGCGCCCTATGGAGGAGTTGGAAGGGGGGATTCGTGTTGTGGTCACGCGCCCTGTCTTTTTCCCACGCCCAGGCCGTGTGCTGCCAGGACCACATCCATTGCTGCCCCAAGGGACACACGTGCGACCCGGCGGGGGGCAGCTGCCAGCAGGCCCTGCTGTCTGTGCCCTGGGCACCCAAGGCTCCAGCACACGTTCCTGGCGCCACCCAGAGCCGAGGTGTGAAGTGCAACCAGACGGTCAGCTGCGAGGACGGGCAGACCTGTTGCAAGAGCGAGACGGGCACCTGGGCATGCTGCCATCTGCCGAATGTGAGGGCAGGGCAGGGGGCTGTGCCCATCTCCTGGGTGTGCAGACGCACGGCCCACCCCTGCCACTAGGTGTCCCTGCCAGGCTTCTTCAGTGCCAAGGGGTGCCAGGGGCAAGGTGAGGCCCCAGCTCCTCACAGCCATGTTTGTGCTGTGTGGCTGCGCTGTGCCCCGCCTCGCCCCTTGGCCTGAAGAAGGATGTCTTTAGGGCTTAGAGAAGGTGTGAGCCAGGACTCCTGGGTTCTCTTCCTGGCTCTGGGAAGGGAGTGGGGTCCGGTGGGTTAGAGCAATGGTTTTCAAACTGTAGGTCATGACCCAGAAGTGGGTCACGGAATGTCGGGCACTGGGTCGCGGCGGCTCTGGTCAGCACCGCTGGCCGGGCCATTAACAGTCCCATTGGTGATGCTGCCCAGCTAAGGCAGGCTAGTGCCTACCTGTTCTGACACCGCGCTGCACCCCCAAGTGGCCAGCAGCAGGTCCGGCTCCTAGGCGGGGGGGGCCACGGGGCTCCACCTGCTGCCCCTCCGCCAAGCACCGGCTGCGCACGGCCAATGGGAGCTGGAGGAGGGCAGTGCCTGTGGGCGAGAGCTGCATGGAGCTGCTTGCGCGCCTCCACCTAGGAGCCGGACCGGCTGCTGGCCGCTTCCGGGGCGCAGCGTGGTGCCAGGAGAGGCAGGAAGCCTCTGAGCCCCCCCAAAGCCCTCACCCCTGCACCCCAACCCTCGATGAGTCCCTCCCAAACCCCTCATCCCTAGTTCTGGTGCGTCATGGGCATCAACAATTTTCTTCAACTGGGTCACCAGAAACAAAGTTGGAAAACCTCTGGGTTAGTCTGTGTGTGGGGAGGGCAGTGGGGTCTGGTGGGTTAGAGTGGCGGTGGGAGGGGTCAGGAGCCAGGACGCCTGGGTTCTGCCCCTGGGTGACGCCCTGTAAGCCCTGCCAGGCTGCTCTGTCTCTGCTCGGTGCTGGCTGACCGCTCTCTCCCCAGGCTGTGTGCTGTGAGGATCACCAGCACTGCTGCCCAGGGGGCTACACCTGCAACCTGGCCACGCAGAGCTGTGAGAAGCAGCAGGCTGGGCGGGTGCTGCCCGGGGACCTGAGCCTCGTCGCCCCCCTGCTGCCCGCCAGCCCGGAGCCCAGCAACCAGGTGACCTGCGACGCCCAGCACTACTGCCGCACCCGCCAGACCTGCTGCAAGGCTGCCTCGGGCACCTGGGCTTGCTGCCCCTACTTCATGGTGAGCGACGGGCGGGGGGCTGGTTGCCCGCCCCAGGGCAGCACAGAGCCCTGCCTCTCACGCCTCCAACATCTGCCCAGCCCCTCCCGCCGGCTGCCTGCTCAGACCCTGGGCCTCAGCCCCTCCCAGCTGCTGGCCCCCACCTGTCTGCGTGCTGTGGCCTTGGCCCCCCAGCGACCAGGGCTGGAGGTCGTTCTATGGGCCAGGCCCCTGCAGGGGAACCGGGGGAGGTTGGGGACTCTGTGACCTGCCCCATCTGCACGGCAGCTGCTCCCTCTCCGGGGGACCCCTCTGTGCTCCAGCCCGGCTGCCCCCGGCAGATAGTAACACGCCTCATCTCTCCACAGGGCTCCTGCTGCCCCGACCAACGCCACTGCTGTCCCTGGGGCTACCGATGCTCCAGGTCGAGCCTCGACTGCAAGCGGCGCTGGCTCCCGCGCTGGGACGCCGGTGCCCCCCGGCTGCTGTGAAGTGCCTGTGGGGCACCCCCGGTCCCCCAGGCTGACGTAGCGCTGAGGGGTGGCTGTGCCCACACTGAGGGGGGAGTGGGGATTGCTCTGGCCCCTCAGTCTGTCTGACTTCCAGCCTCAGGGGCCTTTTCTCTGGCTGCCCCAGGACACACAGGCCCCATGCTCTGCAGGACCTGTGCTTAGCCCCAGGGGGCTGGGTGGGACATGGGAGAGCGCCCCCACCAGCTCCCCCCGCCATGGGAGTTTAACCCTGGACACAGCGGTCTGGGCACATGCAGCTTCGTCCTCTGCTCCCATTGCTGCTTTCCTGCTGGGAGCTTGGAAGGTTAAGACTCCCACCCCACTCCAGGCTCTTCTCCTTCTGTGGGGGCCTTGAGGCTGGGCCGGGCCAGGCCAGGCCCTCCTCCCCCACTGCTGGGAGCTAGGGGCTGCAGTAGGGCCTGGGAAGCTGGGTTGAAGAGCAAGGCGGCTGGGCTGCTTTGCTTTCTACACCCCTCTTGGCATCTGTCTCCCCCCATTTTTCCCTGGCACTCGGGCCCCTCCCTGGGTCCTGTTGTGCTGGCTGTGAAAGCCGGGGCTGGGAAGGCTGGAAGGTGGGCACTGCAGTCTGGCTCCTGGCACTCTCCTACCCCAGTCCCTGAATGTGCGTTGCCCTGAGCTCGTGCCTGCACTGTGTCTGCTGGGCACCAGGGATGGGTACACCCTTTTTCTAGCCCCCCTGTTCCAGGAGTCTCTGCTGCCTGCCCAGCCCCTGCCCCCCTCACAGCTGCCCTGAGAGCCCAGGGCCAGACTGGCACCATGCCCTCTGGTCACCAGCTCCCTTGCCTCTAAGAGTGCCCCACCTGTGGCTGGGGCCTGTGCCAGGAACAGGGGCCCAGTGCCTGGTGCCATTAGGGTTGAAGTGGCTGGTAGAGAGTGAGAACCAATAAAGGGTGTGGAGGACGGTGCTGGCGTCAATCCTGTCTCCTTCCCGCTGCAAAACTTCCCCCAGCCAAGGGGACTGTGCCACCAGCGTGCGCATCTCCCCGCTCACCCCAGCCTGGACTCCAGGGCCCAGCCTTGTCCTCTCTTCTCTTCCCTGTAACACAGCTGGCCTCCAGGGCTGTCCCTCCTGGCATGCAGCTGTGGCCCATCCAGCCCAGGGGGGAGTGCCAGTCCCCACTGCTGCAGTGTGGCAGGATGGGGGCCTTGGCCCAGCAGGGGTGCTGTAATGGCCCAGCTGGGCCCGAGGCTTGGGCCCACTGCCTGCCCTGGGCACTGATCGGGTGCGAAGCGGCTGCTCCATAGTTCTGCTTTGCAAGAGAATGGCACAAAACCGCCTGCCCCCCTCCCCATGGCAGCTGCCAGGTGTTACTCTGAGCCTAGATTTGCTTTAATGTAAATGGGCTGGCTGCTGGGCTCCAGAGCAGCATTGCACCGCCACCCCCTGGCTGCCTGCCTCCCCTCCCAGCTGTACCAAGCTGCTGGGGGGGCCCAGCTCCAGGCTCTTGCATTCCAGCAGGCCTTGCACCCTGACGCTCTTGCTCGCACTGAGCGAGTTCCAGGCTACTCTGTAGTGACCGCCACTGAGCCGTGTGGGCCCAGCCTGGGGCTAGTTCAACAGCTGGGCCCTGGAGGGGAAACAGGCCGGGGCTAGCCTTGCGCAGCTGCTCAACAGCAGCTGGGAGCTGGCAGGCAGCAGGCTCGCGGCACCGCACGCATGGAGGAACCAGCCGGACACGGGCAGCAGTTGAAGGGTTTTATATATTAATGCCATTCTAGAGAACACACAGGGGGAGGGGGGGCCCCACAGGCCAAGCTGGCCCCAGCCTCACTCCCTGGATAAAACTCAGGGGGTTTCGTGTGCAACCTGTAGGCTGAAGGGTAGGTGCCAGGGCACAGGTCTGTGCCAGGCTACCCATGGACCTCTTTCCGTGGGAGAGTTGACAGGGTCCGGGTACAGCCACAGCTCTCCTCTCGCCCCAGAAAGAATTTCAGAAATACCAGCATTAAAATCCAAGCAAACCACAGGGGCCTGAGCCCAGGTGCCACTGCTGCCCACCCCTGGGGGTCAGAGGCTGATGCTCTAGGAACAAGGAGCGTGGGGGCCTGCACGGCCCCAGCCTAGCCAGCCTGGAGCTGTTCTTGGTGGTGGGATGGGTGGGGGCTTGGAGCTCCCTGTGTCCAACGTGGGGGGGCACACTCATGCTGTGGAGAGTCACCTGTCAGGCCTGACCAAGCCCCCTCCAATCCCCCAAGGGGGGGTGCCGCCCCTGCTAGTTCCCTGCAGCAGGCAGTTGCCAATCAAGCCTCACGGTTGAGAGCAGGGCCCCTGCCCCTCTCCGGGGCGCTCGAGGGAACTGGCTGGGATCACCCCCCCTCGCTCTGTAACATGGACAGCCCCAACATGCTGGGAGCTGCCTGGGGCTAGAAGCTGGTTATGTATTCTACCCGAGTAGAATACAGCTCCCATGCCCCCCAGCCTGCCACCCCCCGGGCCTCCAGCCACGCCCATGGCCAGATGACGGTGGAAGAGCCCCAGCGCTGGGCCCTGCCCGCTCCACAGAGCGATACAGCATGCTGCAGGGACTGGGTGACAGGCCTGGCGGCTGTAGAGACATCTCCCCCTTGTCAAGCCTAGGGAGTTAGTGGCAAGGAGTTCCACAGGCAAACGATGCCCCAAAAAGCACAGTCCATCCCACTTCCAGGGGAGAGTGGATACGGGACACAAACAGGCTCCAGGCCCCAGCTGAGAACGCGACCGCAGCCAGCAGGAGTGATGGGCACAACACACCGACCCTCCACCTGGGTGCAGGCCGGAGAGAGGCACGGGGGCTGCAAGCCTCCCTCACCCGCAGGTGGGACAGCAGCAGACACAGGGCAAAAAGACACTAAGAGGTGAAAGTAAAAGCCACAGGTGGGTGTTTTATTCCCGAGGGATCCCCCCATCACCTAGCAGCACCCCCTCTCTCTGCCACAAGGACACTGGCTAGCGCCTGCCTGGGTGCAGAAGCCGACAGCAGCTGCTTCTCAGCCCAAGTGCATCTGCACCCCAGGGCGGCGCGAGTGGGTGCAGTGGGAAGTGCCTCGAGAATACAGCCTCCAGGGCCCTGCCCCACGGCCCGGGCATGGGGAGATCCTACGCTCCCGCTCAGTCTCCTCCCCGTTACACAGTGTAGGGCTGGCTGATCCCCTGCCAGGCGCGAGGGCTGGGGCTGGGGGGGAACCCAGCCTGGCCCTGCAGGCAGCTCCCATCCTGCGCGGTGGGATATTGCCACCCCCCAGCTCCCCTGGAGGCAGCAGCCGGCCTGGCGAAAGCAGATGAGGAACGAGGAGAATTTAGGCGGCTCCCAGCTCTGCGCGCAGGGCCCAGCTGTGCCACTCGCCCTGCAGCGCAAAGGCACTTGGAGGAGAGGGTGGGGAGCGGCCTGCGGCTGGTACCTTGGGGCCGGAGGAGACTCTGCAGCCCCAGGGTGTTTGGCAGGAACGTTAGAGACGCCGACGAGGGTCAGGTTCCTCTGGCAGCGCCCCGGGCGGCCATGCCATAGGAGCGCAACTGGGCTCTGCTTTGCCCCAGGCAAGGTGTGGGGCTGCCCCACCCCAGGCAGGCAGGCGCAGCTGGGGCTGGACAGCGCCCCAGAGCTGGACAGCCGCCAGCAGGCTGCTGTTAACCCCTTCCGGCGGGTGTCACGGGGGAGGAGCAGCCGCAGCTTGTTCTGGCTCCGGGCTCTACCCGGAGAGCGGGCTCGGAAACAGGGGCTGGGCCAGGTTGCCCAGGCCCTGCCCCCCCCCGGCCCGGACTCAATCCCCTCACTCTGCCTGCTGAGCCTAGAGCGGGGGTGGGGGCCTACTGAGTCCTCGAGTCACCCCTCCCTCGGGGCCAGGCATGCAGCAGCCTCGACACATGCTCCTGGTGGTGGGGAGATCATCCCGCTGCGACGGCGTCTCCTCCCCGCGCTGGGCTGTCCCTCGAATGGCAGGGGGGCACGATGGGCAGTGCCCGGCTGCAGGAGGGAGCAGGTCACTGATTCTGCATCCGGACCGCCCTGGGAGTCAGCCCCACTGCTTCCCAGTGTGGGTCCCCCCTTCCCCTGCTCCCTGACAGAGCTCAGCCCTCAGGCGGAGAAGACGGGGGTCTTTGGGGTCCTGGTCTGGAGTCGCCTCGGGGGCGCGGAGCCATCCGTCGTGCGGCCCCGCGCCACCCCCTCCTCTGCCCCCCAGGGGCTGGCGCCGGCTCAGGGGGCAGGGGAAGCGGGCGCAGGCCCCCCCCCCCCCGCTTACTTCACATTGAAGACCATGAGCGGGCGCTCCTCGCGCTTCTGCCAGGGGCTCTTCTTGTCGCCCGGCTCGTCGCCGCCCTCGGCCGGGTCGGTCAGCTCATCCTCGGGGCTGGTCATGGAGTCCCGGCGCAGCTCGCTGGCGCTGCTGCGGGAGCTGGTGCCCCGGCTGCGGCCTCGGCGGGGGATGGTGGCAGCCCGGGCCTCGGCCGTTTCGTCCAGCAGGGGTGTCAGGGAGTTGTCCTCGGGGGAGCAGATGGCCGTGCGGCTCTCGCTGCTGCTCTGCTCTGGGTCCTCGGGGAACGCCAGCTTGGAGTAGGCGGCGGGGGCCGGGGGCCGCTCCCGCTCCTCCTTGGCCCGCTTGTGGGGCTTGGCCTCGTGGACGTCCACGCCCGAGTCCAGGCTGGCGTCATTGCTCCGGCCCTTCTCGCTGCCCTGCAGGTCGATGTAGGAGTGGCGCACCTGGGAGGAGCGCCCATCCAGGGAGACGAACCAGGCCCGCGGGTGGGGCTTCACCCCCAGCTCCAGCAGCTTCTTCTCCGTCAGCGCCTGCAGCTCCCCGTTCAGCTGGGCCATGGTGGACTCGTTGAACAGCACCGGGATGGTGACAGAGCCGCTGACCGAGGAGGAGTGTGCCCCCCAGCCCTTGCCCTCCGAGTCCTCGCCCTGCTGGAGCTGCAGCCGCTGCTGGTCCTGGGGCCCGAACTGGTGCGGGATGGACATCCCGGCCTGGCCGGGCAGCCCCTCCATCTCGGGCTGGCTCTCCACTGGGCCGGCCAGGGCCTGCTCCCCGGAGGGGTAATCCGACGCCAGGCGCATGTAATGGGCCGGGATGACCAAGGTGGGCATGACGTTGCGGTACACGCTGTCCTTCATGTGGTCAATGGAGCCGCAGAAGATGAGCTGCCCTGGCTGGGTGAGCGAGGTGGGCCTGGCCAGGTGGTCCACGGACTGCGACAGCATGAAGTCGGGGGGCTTGGGCTCCCCCTTGTGGCCCACATAGTGGTCGAAGGGGGGCGGCAGGGGCGGCGGGGAGGGCGGCTCCTGGAGGTAGGGCTTGCTTTCATTCCTTGAGTGCTTCCGTGGCGGCTCGGCGCCCTTGTCCTCCACGCGCTGGTGGGAGAAGCCGCGCTTGTATTCCTCCAGCACGGGGGGCTCCAGCGCACCCGGGCCGTCCACGGAGCGCGCGGCCTTGAGCGAGAAGCTCTCCCCGGGGCGCGGGTACTCCTCCTTGGGGGCGCCCCGCTGGCTCAGCGTCTCCGTGGAGGCCTTGCTGACGTGCCGCAGCTTGTGGCGGAAGAACTCCTCGCGGGAGCTGCCCAGCTCGCGGGAGCTGGAGAAGGCCGACTTCAGGATGGGCGTGTGCGCGTCGGTGTCGCCGGCCGAGGAGGCGGTCTCCAGGTGGCTGGTGCAGATCAGGTTGAGCTGGGACATGGAGGTGGCCTGGTCTCGCTTCGAGGTGTCCAGCGGCCCGGGCAGCTGCAGCTTTCTGTGCTGCTGTCGGGGTTTCAGGCACCTCCGCCTGGGGAGACAGGACCCGGTTACCAGCGCCCCGCCACAGGCTCCCTGGGCCAGCACAGAGCCGCCCGCCCCGAGGGGAACTCAAAGCCCGAGGGAGGGAGCTGGGCAGGGCGGGGGGCTGAGCCAGGCCTGGAGCTGGCCCCCGGGCCCCACGTGGGACACAGGGATCAAAGCTGGGAAGGGCCAGGAGGATGCGCGGGGTGCAAGCCAGGTTAGGGGGCTGGGCCCCTGCATCTATCCCCTCCCCCACTGCCCTGGTGCCAGCCACACAATGCCCACGGCTGCCTCCCTCCACCCTCCCTGCTTCGGCTTCTGCCAGGGCCCGGGACCTACAACGGCAGGGCAAGCTGGCCCCTCCATCCACCCGCCACCCCCTGCTTCCACCGGAGCCCTGGCCCCTGCAAGGCCCGTCCCCTGCCCGGCCGTGGGCAGGCCCCTGGCGGGGGACCCTCACCTGCAGTAGTAGATGAGCAGGCAGAGCAGGCTCAGCACCAGCAGCGCCAGCGCCCCCAGGATGGTGAGCAGGAAGACGGTGTGGTACGCGGTGATGTCCCTCATCCCCGTCGCCAGCGCCACCAGCCCTAGGAGGGCAGGCACCGGCGGGTCAGAGACAGGCCCGGGAACACCGCTTCCCCGAGCACAGCACCTCTCCTTCCCACGGGCCTGCCTGGCCGGCTGCTTCCTCCCCACTTCCGGAGGGGCTGAGGCCCGGGGGGGGCGAGCCAGGCAGGCGGCCGTAACAGGGACCCGGCCAGGCCCTGCCGTCGGCACACCTGAGGTCCAGCCTCAGCTCTGGGTGCCCTTGGACCAGGCACTCCTGCCCCCCGGCGCCATTTCCCCCCCCCAATCCCGCTTGTCCTCTTTGGGGAGGGGCTGTCCTGGGTCTGCAGCACCCGGTGTGGAAGGACGGAGCTCTTGGCCAGGGCCTCCAGGCCCTCCCATCCCAGGAACGGAGCAGCAGCGTGCCCGGCCCTGCCTGCTCTGTGGGGCAAAAGGCTGAGGCCTCCCCCTTCTTTGCCAGCACTCCCCACCCCGCCCAGTGAGCGGCTGGCCGAGCACAGGCTCCCCATTTCACAGGTGGGGGGCCCAGCCCCCCCAGAAGTGAGCACCCTGGGAACGGACCCATCCCGGGTGCCCACCCCCTGCCAGGCACTGAGCAATGCCCGGGGCAGGGAGCTGGCATTCCCAGCTGCTGCCTGAGTGGCATCCGCAGCACCAAGGTTCAGACCAGCTGCTCCCTTGGGGCTGCTGCCTTTCTGGCGCCTGGGGCTCCTGCCCCTTCCCCCCGCCAGCAGCTAAGCTGCTCCCGGCCAGGCCCAAGGTCCACAGGGGCTGCCTGAGAGAGGCTCTGCTCCGGCTGGGGGCCCCGCGCAGGGCACCCCAGGGCTTGCCCCAGAAAGGGGCCCCCCACACCCTGGAGAAGCCCGCAGGGCTAGAGCCATGAGGCTCCCCCATGGGGCCAGCAAGGGGCATCAGCTGGCTCCAGTGCAGGGATGGGGGCCAGGACTGACCCACCCCAGGATTTTGTGGCCTGGGGGCTGCTCTGCCTGGGAGCCCATTGGAACAACGCCTGGTCTGGACACGGCAGCGACAGCTGGAAGGAAGGGTCCAGGCCGGGCCTGCCCACGGGGCCCTGCTTCCTGCCTCCCCATTCCTTGCTCTGTTGGCCAGACGGCTCCCAGCCCTGACCCTTCCCCTGCGGCGGGGAGGCTGGAGGCAGCTGCTTCACCTGTGGTGGGGGAGGGCAGAGCGGCAGCCCAGTACCCCAGCTGGGGTGAGACGAATGTCCAGTACAGCTGGCGCCCCTCCTTCCTGATCAGCCCTGTCCCGTTCCGGAGCCACAGGCCTGGGGGCAACAAAACAGCGTCAACCGAGCCGGGAGCGAACCGGCCCAGCACCCAGACACGATGGGACCACTGGCCCATCTCCCCTATAGCTGTGCACCATCCCTGCTGGATCAGGCCCCAGCCCACCTCACCCCAAATCCCCTCTCCTGCCATAACGTGTCCTGCCTCTGCCAATGGCCCCCAGCGGACGCCCCAGGGGAAGGAGTCGGTTCCCTAGTCACCTCTGTGCTTGGGCAATCCTTGGACCAGGGGTGGGGCAGTTCCTGTCCCAGCCCATGCCCTGGAGCATGAGGGTGAAGAGTCTCGCAGAGGGGATTCCTGTTCCCCTGTTTCAACCTTGCTCCATTATTGGATCCAACAATATCCTGCAGCAGAGAGTTCCCCAGATTACATCCTCTTTCCTTCGACTACTCAAGGGCTCCTCAGGCCTCTCCTCCCTGAGGAACGAGTCCCTCACAACGCTACCCCCCTGATGGCGCTGGCTCCTGCAGCCTTGGCTCACTAGGGCGTGGCAGGCTTCTCTCTGTGCCCCAGGCTGGAGCTGAAGAGAAATTCAGTGGCAACACACTGATGGCAGGACGCTGAGCCGAGCCCAACTGAGACGTGTGAAAAGCAGGAAACGCGGCAGTAAGGCTGCCCATGCAACCTTAACTCTGCCCTCATTCAGCAATGCCCCATAACATCCCCCTTTACTCTGCCCCCCATTCATCTCAATATGCAGCCCATCCCCTTCACCACAGCATCCCCCTGACGCGACTGGAGCCCACTAAGGCTCACACAGAGCCAGGTCCCCGGAAAGGACAGACCATGGGCCCAACCCCAGAGCCACCTGCCAGCCTCAGATGAGTCCCGGACGCTACCTCGGTTCCTCCGCGTGCCCTGCACCGTCACCTACCGACCACGGGCACCTGCCACGGCCCCCTCGCTGCAGATGGCAGCTGTTCGAAGAGCCTCTGCCCTGCTACCGACTGCCCACACCCGCCGCCAAAGGAACAGTGCAGCCTGAATACATCTGGGCACCGCTTCCCCGTGCTCCTATCTAGTCCCAGCTCAGTCCCACACCTCACACATCCTCAGCCGCAGCCGGCGCCACGCACTGTGGGGGCACCTGGCCCACCGACGCCCGCTGCCTCCTGTCACCCCCTGGAGAACGCAGGGCGCGGGGCATGGCCAGCCTCTTTTCTTTCCTGGGGGACATGGACCCCTTTGGTAGGGCAAGACCCCCCAGAGCTGGGCACACGCATGGGATGGGAGAATGTGGGCCTGACAGAGGCCCCTGCCCCAACTCTCCCCCCTGGCCCCCTACCAATCACCCCACACCCCTTCCCATTGTCCCACCCCTCCGCGCCCCCTAGCTTCCTTCCCCCTCCACCCAGCTCCTTGCCGCAGCCCCAAACCCCTCTCCCCCCAATCCCCCCTCCTCCCAGGAAGCAGCCACGCGTCTCATTTTGCCCCCCAAAGACTCTGATTCCATCCCCCAAACTAAACCTGCCCCCCGGGGACTCACACACCATTTCGACCTGCTGCCCTCAGCCCGAAATGCCTTTTGCCTGAGGTGAGGGGCTGGGATTCACTCATCCTCAGGTGTGTTAATTGAAGGGGGGGTTTGCAGCCATCAATTTCAGCCAGGTCTGGCAGTGGCATAGCTTCGGTAACACCACAGGGCTGCAGAAGGCAACTGGTTTGGAAATCAGGAACCCCTTGGTCAAATGACAGCCAATCTGGATCACTAATGCTACTCCCACGCCCAGGGGCCCCCTCAATCCAAAGCAGTTTGACTAACCGTTCTGGGTTTAGAGCAGGAAAGAGCGTGTAAAAAGATGGGAGTGGAAATCTCAAGCCGGTTTTCTGTCCGGGCACCCGCATAGCGTAAAAACGTACATCCGTGTAACTCCTCTTCTCAGCCTGGGTCCCCAAAGATTTCAGGGAGCCATGCACCTCCCCACCCCGGTAATCCTCGGTGGACAGAGCCCGCTCCAATCCGCAGTCACAGCAACAGTTTGGTTTTCTGGGTGGGAATGGGGAGTAATATCTCCAGCCCCCCCAACTCAGATGACTCCAAATCTGAGTCACCAGCCCCACCACGCCCCCTCCCGAGGCACCAGCTTCCCAACAATCCCACTGTGTCGGTTTTAGAGAACTTAGAAAGATCGATTGTGAACCAGCTGTCTCGACGCCACCACACCCGTCGCGGGGCTGATAGCCAGTGCTCAATGCGGGATCCATGTTCATTAACAGCCTCCCCTGACCTCCAACTCTGCCCCCTGCTCTGCTCATGCCCCAGGGTCCTGCCCTGCCACCCCCTGCTCTGCTACTGCCCCAGGGTCCCGCCCCGCCGACCCCCTGCTCTGCTAATACCCTAGTCCTGCCCTGCCGACCCCCTGCCCCTCAATCCTCTCCTGCAGCCCCCTGCTGCTCCCTTCTCACCCCCACCTTCTGGACTCCGAACATCCACTCCATAGGACCAGGCTGAGATCCCCACACTCGGTTCACTTGTGACCCAAACTGGGTTTGAGCCAAGGCCTCCCACAGGTGGCAGGCTCCCTCCCTCCAAGCCTTCTGCTCCTCCCTGCCAGGCAGCCTGCCCCAGACGGGGACAACCCTGGAGCCAGGCTCCCTGGTCGAGGGTCGATACAGGGGCCTTGGCTGGCAGAAGAGCCCATGATAAGTTCTGGCTGCACCATGGAGGAGAGCAGCAGGTCTCTGGGCCAGAGCCTCCCCTGCAATCCTGTGGCCCCCTACCCCCTCCCAAGCTGCCATTCTCCCACGAGCCTGGGGCCTAATGGTGCTTTATTGCCACTGAGGCAGTTTCGTGGAGGTGCCCTGTGGCCACAGGGCAGGAGGGGGCTGGCATGCGGAGCAGCCGGAGTTGGGGCGAGACACGCTCTGTGCCCCAGTCTGTTAATTCAATGGGATCCCAACGCTGGGCCCTCACCCCCCAGCCAGCAGCGTCTCCTGGGGAGGGAAACGCAGCATCAGTCTGACACCTGCCATCCCCAAGCCCCCTGTCCCATGCAGATGTGTGGCACCGCCCATGGGCTGGCCCACCCCTATGCTGAAATGCTGGTACAGAGCCAGTGGGGATCCCCAGCACCTCCTCCAGCCAGGCTGAGACCCCCCCAAACTCACCACTTATGTGGGTCCCCCAAACCTCCAGGGCACTCAGCCTGGCCTGGCCTGGCCTCCCCCCACCCCCAGCCCCAGATCAACAGGGCGCCCAGCCTGGCCCTGCCCCCCAATCCCCAGATCATGCCCAGCTTGGCCCTGCCCCCCAATCCCCAGATCATGCCCAGCCGGGCCCTGCCCCCCAACCGGCTGGCCCTTACCGCTCTTGGTGTCGAACCTCCAGGCTGGCACACTGGTGGCCGTGGTGGCGCTGGTGTCGGGAGGCAGCGGGATGGACAGGTGCACGGGGCCCGACAGCTGCACCTCGGTGCCGTTGCCCGTGAAGAGATGGACGCTGACGGCGGCGATGGGGACCAGCTCCAGCCAGGTGCTGTTGGCTGGGAGGGGAGGGGGCCGTCAGAGGGGCTCACTGCTCCCCGCCCCGATCCCTGCTCCCCCCAGCCCCTCCCTCGCCCCTCTCCCCGGTCCCCCCGGCCCCGTACCGCTGCCGTTGCTCTCGGCCCCGATGAAGGAGGGGAAGCCCCGCATGTCGTGGGCGCCGCTGGCGGCCGTCAGGGAGGCGGAGAGCTGGCTGTAGGTGGAGCTGCGGGGCAGGCGGGCCGCCTTGCGCTGGAACTGCACCCACGGCTGGCTCTTGGCCCCTGCAACGACAATGGGCATGAGGCACTAGGCTCGCCCTGCAGCCCCTGCCCTGCCCGGTCAGAGCCTCGGCGGGACCCCAGGGTGCCCCAGGCCCGAGCCAGCCTCATGGGCTCCGGCAGCACCCATGGCTCATTGCAGTCCTCGCACGCAGGGCCAGGGCAGGCTGCCCGCCAAGATGGCAGCCTCTCCCCGCCCCTCCTGTGCGCGTGCCCCTCACCCCCTGGCAAAGGGCGAGCCGGGAACTCCCCACTGTCGCTGCCTTGCTGAAGGGACCCAGCCTCCCGCCCCAGCGACCTGTCCGGGGCGTCTCCACTCAGCCCCGGACACGGCGCCCAGCGGGGTCTCCACGGAGATCGGCCAAAGCACAAGGGGCCCTCCGGGACCGGGGGCCAAGCTCCAACCCCTGCCCGGGCTGTGACGATGGCGGGCGGATGGCTGGCGGGCAGCTTGCTCTCAAGGGGCAGCCGACAGGCCACTAAGCGGCTGCAGTGGCAGCTCCGAGCCCCAGCCAGCCAGGCGAGGGAATCCAGGCCCCTGCCAGAGACATCCAGGCGTGTCAGCCGCCTCTCGCCCAGCCTGCCACAAGGACACAGCCTGAGCCATGGTGAGACTACACGCGTAGCTCCCGGCCCCAGAGCCCCCGCCACGCACCCCTGGAGGGCACGTCCGCCCCCCAGTGAGAGGGTAGCAGGGGCACGCAGGCTCTCGCCCGTCACAGCTCCAACACCAATATCATTGGGGGCTTAAAATCAACCACCTCCCGTCCCCAGAGCCCTCCCTGCTGCCTCTGGGCTACGTTAGGAGGGGCATGGGCAGGCTGGGGCTGGCTGAGGGCCACAGCGACCCAAGCCACCTGGCCCATATGCCCCACCCGCTGCCCTCCAGGGTAAAGCCCAGATGGGCAGGTTCAGACAGCCACAGGCCCCTCCTGCTCCCCGGCACAAGGCCAGGGGGAGCGGGTAACATTTGGTGCTGCAGCATCTCCTTGGTGAATCCTGGAGGCGGGTGGGTCTCCCCCATTGTCCAGGCAGAGGGACAGTGACTTGGCCCCAGGTCCCGCACAGGGCAGTGGGACAGAAAGGAACAGAACCCAGGTGTCCTGGCTCCCCGTCACCTGCTCTAACTACGGCCTCCCATGCACAGGGAAGGGGCTGGCGCGTCACGGGCCTCACCTGGTGATCCCAGCAAGATCTGCACCAAGTCCTCATAGAGGATGAGGGTGGCGGGCCGCTCCGGCAGCAGGTACAGGCTGACCGAGGCATACACTGCAGAGGGACCGGACAGACACAGGGCACGTGAGCAACAGGCGAGAGGCGCGGGGCACAGCAGCTGCGACGCAGTGGGGCAGGGCAGCGGGAGAATGCACTGGAAATGAGGCATGTGTTGCTGGGGGAGGGGAGCCTGGCACCCACCCACCGAACGGAGAACCTGGCACAGAGCAGACACCTGGCAGGACATCGCTAATGACTCTGGCACCTGACACAGAGACGGATGGGCCGCTGGAAGCCCCTGTCAGAGCCACACCATGGGCCAGGCATAGCCCAAAGTAAAAGCAGCCTTCCCCCACCCCAAAAAGCAGGGGTGCCACAGCCAACCCCTCACAGTGAAGGGCAGAGAGAGGTGGGGGACAGGGGGCTCTCCTGGGGTGGCACCCCCCCACAGTCACACTCCTCCAGCTCTTCCTAAAATAACCTGGGACACAGCAGCTGGCGGGGGGGGGAGGGGGGGGGAGGGGGAATCTGTATAAATAGCCCAGCTCTGCTGGGAGCACTGTGGGAGCAGGGAGGGTGTCAGACAGATGGTGCCAGCTACAACCCCAGGGGCAGCTGTGCCCAGGAATTCCGCACCCAGCACCCAGCTCTGCCCAGGGAGATGCTACAGCTGCAGCCCCTCTGCCCTACCCACCCCCAGTGGAGTGAGGGGGGGCCCAGCTGGGTGCAGGGGGGGGATCCCGCACTGGAAGGTGGAGCTGGCAGCTGGTACCCAGGGCGGAAAGGGTACGGGGAGCTGCTCTAATTAGCTGGGTAACAGCTTGCTCACATGCACCCGCTGCACCACACCCACTGAGCCCCTCCAGTGTGGGGCAGTACCCTGTCTCATACACACACCTGCCCCCCTGATCCTCCCCGCACTCCTCCCCTCCGGCCCCACAAACACCCGCCCCCCACATGCCTCCTCCCGGCTGCACACCCCCCCCACGCACACACCGCCCCACTGCTCCCCCCAAGCCTGCAGACAGCCCCTGCCCATGGGCCCTCCCACACGCATCCAGCGGAGGGCACTGACGTCCGCGTGAAGTCATCCCACTGCCTGCAGTAAAGTCACCCCATCGACCCCATCTGGGCCTCTGCAGCGAGCGGCCCCACACCACCATCCTGTCTGCACCTCGTCAACACACGGCCTGCGGGCAGCTGCTGCTTGGCACAGAGCCCAGGCTAACGCTGACCCCCCCCCCAGCCCTGACTAGAGAAGAGATCTCCCTGGGGACAGGGCAGGGGGGTCCCAGGCAGGCACCACCACAGGGATGGGGGGGGGAGACAGGGGGCCACCCTCCCGGAGCACCTCCCCTCCCCCAGAGCCCCGCACTAGGAGCAGGGCTCTGCCCCCCGGCCCCGTGCTCTCCCCAGGGGGTGTCTCTGCCCCTCTTACCCCCATCCGCCCCTCCCGGCTGCCGTATTATTAACCTGGTGCCAGCCCTCATCCCCTCCCAGCCTAATACACCCCATACAGCCCAGGGGCTGTGATGTGCCCACTGCCCCCTTCCTCCCTCTGTTGTGGGGGGACGACCAGCTAAGGGGCTGTCCCCAAATCCCAGGGTATCTGCAAACTACCAGCCCACTGAGGGAGTGTCCCCAAACTCCCCAGTCCCCCACCCCAATGCCCGGCGCCCAGCAGCACTCACACGGCAGCTTGTCGACCCGCCAGGGCACAGAGTTGGTGACGAAACCACGCTTGGCAGCGGTGACCAGGATCCAGGTGCCCAGGCGGTAGCTGACGGGCAGCATCCCGACGCCCTCATGGTCAGTGGAGCCCGAGGCCAGCGACGTGTGGTTCCCATACACCTCCACGGCAGCCTGGGCCAGTGGGGAGAGGTCGCTGTTCTCATACACCTGGACTTTGATCAGCACCTCTGGGGAGGGGGAGAGGGGTTAGGGGGGCTGGGCCTGTCACAATATTCTCCCTGCCTAGAGCCAGCCGGGCCCCCCCCCGCAAGTCACACCCGGTCCCAACCCCACCCAGCTCCAAGCAGAGGCCAGAACCCCTCGAACTCCCGCTAGAGAGAAGCCAGAGGGTGGCCAGGCCAGGGGAACCCCGCTGTGCCAGCCCCATGAGCAGCACCTCCACAGTCCCTCAGCTGGGGCTGCCCCCGGGTGTGGACGGTAAGTCCCTCCCAGAGCTCCCCAGGCAAGGGGTGCACAGCAGCACTCAGCCCCCGGCCAGCTTCAGCCCCCTCCAGGGGCTCCCGCCCAGCCAAGAGGGGAAGCAAGTGGCAGGCCTTGGCAAGGCAGCATGGCCCAGCAGATCTCCACTAATCTCGACAGACCAGACCCTGGAAGGATCAGAGGGACCTGGGCCGAGGGCAGCGCGAGCTCCCAACGTGCCCACGCGGCAGCAGAAGCCCCACGGAAACTCAGGGACCCGATGCAGCGATTTCAGGGCCTCCCAGCAGCAAGAGCAGCCTTGGAGCCACAGGGAGGCTCCAGCCCAGCCCGCCTAGCTCCAGCCCCCAGCCCCCACAGTGGTCAGGGGCCATGAGCCACACCACCTTCAACTGGACCGGGGCTGCCGCCCTCAGCCCCATGCGCTCCACGGCTGGAACCGCCACCACGCGTCCGCCAAGGGGGAACCCCCTCTCCTGCAGGGTGCCCCCGAGCGGCTGGGAGAGGGCTGGGTCGCACCAGGGTCCACGATGCTGCCGGACGGCTCGCCAGGCTTGGCTGCTAGCCGCTGGATGCAAGGTGCCCTCTCAGGTTTGGCTCAGCCCATGGTACAGATGCTGGATCAGCATTTCAAACGGCCCCGGCTGCTGGGGGTCCCGATCTGTGGGGCCCTTTGCCCCCAGGGTCTGCGTGGTCCCCATGCAGAGTCAGGCTCTGAGCACAGACTGTTTGGGGTGGGGCTGGGTTTTGAAGGCAAATGAATCAGCACCAGCGAGAGGTGCCAGGCCGGCAGCTGCTGGGGAGAACAGGGGAGGTCCGTGCCCGTCCCCCACTGGCTGTTTTATTAGTACCAACTGCCAGGAGGCTTTGCTATGGGCACTGCCCCCAGCAACTGGTTACGTAGCCTGCCTCACGTCTCGGGTGCACCCCAGTGCCCGCTAGGCCTGCTCTGCGCCGCACACGCCCCAGGCACTGGGGGTGGCTTTAAATTGGGACCTGAAAACCCAAGGTCCCACCCGCTCTCCGTGGCTCCCAGGGCACTGTGCCAAGCGCAGGGGTTTGCACCCCTCCCGCCCCTGCACAGGGTGGGGGGGACTCTGGTGCTGGGTCTTCTGGTCCTGCCGATGCAGGACAGACCCAGGCCACTGGGACAGAGCGGGGGCAATGCCCGGTTCAGGGATTCCCTCTCCAGATGGGCTCCGGGTCTGAGCATGGCTGACCCCTTCCCAGCTACTGCGGCCATTTGACGGGGCCCGGGAAACACTCAGCGAAACTGCCAGGCCGAAGCTGTACCATACACGCTGGTGGGCGTTGGCAGAGCGGGGCACATGGAAAGGGGGAGCCAGATCAGAACCGCCTCCAGCCCCACCAGGGGAGGGAACCCCCTTTGCTAACACCACGGGCGCTGCTCTCAGGGGCTTTCAGGGGCTGCCATCCACGGCACGCGCAGCCGCGTCTCGAGAGCTGGCTTCCCAGTGCAGCTGCCACCCCCACAATGCCCCCCCGCCCGGTGATTTTCCGGCTGCAGCCCTCAGCCTCCTGCAGCCAGCCCAGCTTTCCGAGAGCCACTTCCCATCACCCTGGCAACGACACCATTGGCCCCCTGGCTCGGCCCGCACTCCCCGATGGCACGGCCCCCCCCATTAAGCAGGAAGCAGCTTCCAGGGCCAGGCAGGCACCACGGCCAGGGGTTGCCATGGCAGCAACGGGGTAGCGGCAGGCTCCTGTCTGGGGGGCCCTGGCTCCCCCCGCCCGAGCCCCTGTGCCAGCACCCTGCAGCAACATGCCCGCCGAGCGGGGGAGTGCATCCTCTGCCAGCCCCAGGTCTCCAGGGAGCGATAGACGCCTGCAACACGGGGCCCGGGACTGCAAACCCCCAGTCTCGGCCCACCGCCGCACCCCAGGAGCTCCCACCCCACAGGGCTCGGTGTAAATGAGGGGCCTGTTCCGCCCAGACCCACCTCCCTCTCTGCCGTGAGCTGCCCCGCTGGGGTGGGCGGGAGCTGATCACTGGCACTGGGTGGGCGCAGGAGGCCCAAGGACGAAGCAGCGACCCGCCCAGGAGCTGCCCCGGCCTGTGGCACTGTCCCAGCCCTGGCTCCTGGCAGGACCATTTCTGGAACGTTTCAATCCATCCCAGGAGGATGGCGCCTGCCACCCAGATGACAGAACAAGGAGCAATGGTCTCAAGCTGCAGTGGGGGAGGTTTAGGTTGTGAAATAGGGTTTCCTAGTATCCGAGGAGGGTGGTGAAGCACTGGATTTGGTTACCTGGGGGAGTGGAATCTCCTTCCTTAGAGCTCTTTAAGCATCCCTTGGCTGGGATGCTTTAGTTGGGGATTGGTCCTGCTTTGAGCAGGGGGTTGGACTAGATGCCTCCTGAGGTCCCTTCCAACCCTGAGATTCTAGGATTCTATGATGTCGTATTTCTGGATGACACTAAAACCAAACCAAACCAAACCCACAGCACAGCGAGGCCGGGGTGTGACCCCAGGAGTGTGGCACCCAGCCCCCCGGCTGGTAAATCCAACAGCAGGTGCGTTATTGAGAGATGCAAGACAGGCCACTCAGCAGTGCCCCATTGCAGACATCCCATTGGCATCCCAGGGCCAGGAGTGGCCTCGCGGTTAGTGCAGGGAGCCAGGCTTGCTGGCTTCCAAGTGCAGCATTCAGGGACAGGAGTGTGCTCTGGTGGTTAGAGCAGCAGACTAGGAGTCAGGACTCCTGGGTTCCACCCAGCTCTGTACTGGGTGACCTTGGACAAGTCACGGCCCAGCTCTGCGCCTCCGTTTCCCCATCTGTCAAAGCAGAATAATACTGGCCCATGCTGGGAGGGGCTTAGGCTGAAATAGCTAGTTTGCAAAGTGCTCTGCATTCCTCAAAGGGAAGTGGCTCAAGTCAGGACCCAGGGGTGTCCCTTGGTCACCCCCACCCCACCCCACTCCCAAGGAAATTACCGGAAGATAGAGGAGGGGCTCTCCACCTGCTCACACTAACCAGCACCTGGGAGGCTAATGAGACCCCGTCTCTGGATCAGAGCCTGGCACCCACCCCAGCCTGCAATTGACAAGCCCCCAGCCTCCCCTCACACCCCGAGCACAGCATCGATCAATGCCCGCCTCTCCCTGCCACAGGGGCCTGGACGTGAGGGCATTCATGCCTCCCTTGCCTGGGCTCAGACCCCCCTCGGTTATGGGGTCCAAAAGCCAATCGATTCCCAGCGCTGTTCTATTAATACACATGCCTGGAACACACAGGGCGCCCGGCCCCCCCTTAACACAACCCGCACTGGCTCGCGCTGCAGGGCCCTCCACCAAGGCCACGGCAAAGCCCCTGGCCCAGCTGGCAGAGCCCCACAGCCCCTCAGACTCAGAGTGGGAGGAATCAGCCCAGACCAAGTCTCACACCACCCCACGGCTGGAAGCCAGCGCTGACAAATTCAGACAGCAAAATGTACTCCTAATTTCAGCAGTGCCTGTCACCAGCTACAACCCACGCACTGAGGGGGGGATTCTCCCCCTTGGGCCATTGTTAAACCATGCCAGGGTGGTCTTCCGCGCAATGTGCTCTGGGGGTTCTTTCGGGGCAGGTCTCCGGCCTGCACTAGCCAGGAGCTCACACTGGACAGTCTCTGAACGACGCTGGCGCAGACCACGCGGCTGCGACCCCCTATGTGACGCTGTGTCATAGGGTCAGCCAGCCCCAGTATTTCTGGGATCAGCCCATTTTTACTGGGTGACCCTGTGGCCCCCACGTTGCACCCAGGGAAGTTTGGGGGCTGGGAGCCAGGACCCCTGGGTTCTCTCCCCAGCTCTGTGAGGGGGTGGGTCTAGTGGGTTAGAGCGGAGGAATGGGGGACCAGGAGTCAGGACTCCTGGGTTCTCTCCCAGCTCTGGGAGGGTGTGAAGTCTGGTGGGTTAGAGCCAGGGAGGCAGGGGGTGGCTGTGAGTCAGGACTCTTGGGTCCCATCCCCAGCTCTGGGACGGGGTGGGTCTAGTGGGTTAGAGCCGGAGGCTGGGAGTGAGGACCCCGGGTTGTATTCCTGGCTCTAGGAAGGGTGGTCTCTAGCAGTCAGAGCTAGGGGCTGACAGCACCACGATGCCCGACACTGCGGAGGCGTCTGTAACCAACCCCAGGCCAGTCTGTGGACCCAGCTGTGAGCCCTGCTTGCCCGGGAAAGCCCCTGGCCTCCAGACGAACTCGCTGCAAAGCCAGGTTTGCTCGGAGCTCGTCATCTCTGCATCCTGGGCTCCGGGCGCCTCTCGCACCGCCCGGGGACCTCCAGCTCCAGAGGCCCGAGCCCACGCTGGGTGCAGCCCGGGGAAAGGGCTCGGCTCCACTCGGGGAGCAACAGGAACCTAGACCCAGCAGTGCGGGAGTCCCAAGGGGCCATTCTGGCCTGCGGGGCCAGCACGGCTCCGGGCACCACCAGCTGCTGCCCTATGCACAGCCCAGATCCGGCCTTGGCAGGGGGGCGAGGCCATGCTGAGAACAGGGTCCCGGCTCGGCCCACACCTGGTGGAGCCTCTGCCACTCCGGGTGCCTGATCCGACTGGGGAAGAGTCCCTTGGGGGCAGCAGACAGCGCACCCAAAACCCAGCCCCCCACAACAGCCAGCCTGTGGTGTCTGGGCCCAGATGTTCCCCAGAGGGCTGGGCCGTTCAACACCAGGAATTCTAACAGCTGGTGCTAGTGACCCATCCCATCAGCCGGGGCCTGGGGCAGCCGCGCCCGAGGGGGCGCCGGGGGCTCCCCCACCCCCATGCATACCAGGAACAGCCGGACACATTGCAAAGGCAGGGTGGGCTGGGGGCCGGTGGCTGGAATGTCCCCGCTCCAGGGAACGGCCGTCCTGCAGCCGCATACCACACACAGGCCCTGGCAGCTGGCACAGCCTGTCAACTGCGCAGACACCCGCTCAGCCAGCCGTGTCAGGAGCGGGTCGGGCCCCGAGCGAGCAGATCCCAAGGGGAGGGGGGTCTCTCCTGAGCACGGGGACAGCAGAGCCAGGCTGCGCCCAGCTCCCCCCAGGGCTGCGCCCGGCTCCGCCCGGCTCCGCCCTCCCCCCAGGGCTGTGCCCGGCATAACCCGCCACGCAGAGCTCACGTCAGACCCACTCGCCAGTTACCGACCCACAGCTCAGCCACAGCCTGTGAACACTCTGCAGCCCCCCCCAACCTCCTGCCCTCCACACGCAGTGCAGGCTCATCGCCCATCCCCCACTGCCAGCAGCCCCACTCCTGCTGGGATGAGCCTGCACCCTGGGGGGGCAGGAGCTGGCAATTGTCCCCCCTCCCCCGACTCCATCACTCACCTGGCGCTTCCTCCCCTGTGCCATCTGGCCCCTCCTGAAGGGTGAAACAGGCAAAGCCCAGGGACCTCCTCCCGAAATGGCCCTTTGCAGGCCCCCCCCCCAGATCTGAGCCCTGCTCCAGCTCTCACTAGCCCCACCCCACGATGGGGAAACTGAGGTTCAGGGAGGGAGTGTGGCAAGGCAGAGAGAACCCAAGAATTGTGCCTCCCTCTCCTGCACTGAGCCACTAGTTCACCCCATCGCCCCGGCTCCCCGCTCTCACAACTGGACCCCACTGCCCTCCTGCCAGACTAGGGCCCAGTAAATCCAGCCACCTGCCTGGGTCAAGCCCTCAGGGGTGGCCTGTACCCCAACACTGCAGCTCCAGCCTGCGCCACCCACCAGCCTGCCCAGAGCCCGGGTCCATGCCTGCTTTGCAGAGCGAGGCAGTGCCAGCCCCTGGGGGCCCCCGGCCTCCTGCCCCCGACCCCAGTGCTGCATCCCCAGAGCACCACCGTCCTAAGGCCAAGCCGCACTGCAGTCCCACTCCCCATGCCAAATCTCCCCCATCCTCCTCCATGCCCCCGAGGCTCCCCCAGAGCTGCCCAGCCCCTTCTGCACTGAGCGCGAGCCTGATCCCCAGGGACGCACCAGCCTCCCGCCATTCCCCCATGACAGCCCAACATGGGGCTGCCCCAAGGAACAGGCGGGGCAAAAGCCCAACAGCGTCAAACAACGGCAGCTAAGAACGACTTTATGCTGCAGCCAGGCTGGGGGCCGGGTGCTGCACAGACACTGCGAGAGAGCCCAGAAGAGCCCCAGCAAACAGACAAGGCAGAACCAAGGTGGGAGAAGGAAGCATAGGCTGTACTGGGAAAACTGAGGCACAGGGAGATTAAGGCCAGAATTTTCACAAGAGTTCAGCACCCAAAACGCATCCCAGGTGCTGAGCCTTTGAAAATCCAGCCCTATGGGACATGGTGCCAACAAGCAGGACATAGATCCCTGACCTCCTGAGTCCTGCCCAGTGCCTTCCCACACCCCTTCCTATCCTTCCCCCCAGCGGGTCCCCCCAGATCCACACACCCCAGCGTAAGGAGCTGTCAGTCCCTAACAGTAACACAGTGGAGTCACAAGCCGCAGGGCTATCTGTGGGGCCGGACAGAGCCCTCACTCCTTCGGATCCCCCGTGTGCTTTGCTGATTGAGTGGAAGCCCTACAAAGGAGCAAAGGAGGGGCCAATGGCCCATTTGGAAGGCAAGCTGGGCATTGGCAGGATTTCCCAGCTCCAGTTACACCAACCCAAAGGCAGAACCAACGAGCTGAGGCCGAAGGAGGAGATTGCAGCTGGATGAACTGCTGTGCACCAGGCAGTGGCTGGCCTCCACCCCAGAGGTGCTGCATTTCAGCACATGCATGGGGCCAAGGCAGACTGAGCACAGGGCAGGGTGTGGGGACACCTAGGGCATCTCCCCAGAAGGAAGCCACCCTCAGGGGAGCATCCAGGCAGAAACTGCACCTGTGTGGGGAGTCTGGTCCTGGATCCCAACTTCCAGCACCCCCAGCCGGCCAGGCGATAGCCTCTCACAGCCCAGACAGCCCAGGAACTGCCAGCCCTGCCCCACGCAGCATCTCCACCTCCAGATCTCAGAACATGGCACCTCAGTGGAGAAGAATCATTTCACAGGGAGGGAAACCAAGGCACAGAGGGGTGGGGACCATCCGAGATCACCCAGTGTGCTGGTGGAAGGGTCAGGAATGAGCCCCAGGAGCACTGATGACTGGCCCTGTGTTCAATCTACCTGGTCACAACTGTCCGGGTACACAGAGCATCAATGAAATGCAGCCACCTCTGGTGCAGAGTGCGGCTGCTGACAGACACGCGGCCCAGGGCATGGCCACCCGCATGCCGCCAAGGGCTGGGGAAACAAATCTGGACCCAGCAGAACAACATGGGTTTGAAATTCAGGCTGGAACGTGAGCTGCTGAGCGGAGGGCAGACCCCCCCCCCCGCCCCCAAACAGGCAGTACAGTCACCCCCACCCCCCAACCTCCTCTCACTAGGGCCAAAGGGACCCACTCCCTTGGCATGGGGGGTCCAAGCAGCTTTCACCCTCCCGCCTGGATTGCTTACAGCCGCTGCCACCCCTGCCAGTTCCCTCCCCACGTGGGCAGGGGGGCACCTTCCTTTTCCAGCCTGCCCCCCACCTCAGCTGCCCATTCTGTTGCCATCGTCACATGATCTGGGAGGAAAGCAGGTGGGACAGACAGCTTGGCCAGGCCCCCAGTGCCTGGGGGGGCAGCAACCCCAGTCGCCCAGACCTCCAGGGATGCCTCCGTCAGGCCGAACTGCGTACTCAACGGGGTTAGGAGCTGCCCCGCGCCCTGGAGCCAGCTCCTCTGTGCCGCGCAGGGCCTGGAGGGGGGGAGTGCCCAGCTCCCAAAGGGCGAATCGCTGGGTCTGTGGCTCCAGCATGTCTGGCAGCCCCAGCCCAGGGATTGCACCCAGCAAACAGCAGCCAGCTCAGGGGAGGGGCACGCGGGCCGCAGGGCACCTAGGTCCCCCACCCAACTCAGCACTGAAGGGAATCCCTGGGGCATCGATAAACTAGAACGTCCGCACTGGGGGCCATCCAGCCCCACGTGCCCAGCAGGGGAAGGTGCAGACCCCAGCCTAGCCACAGAGGGCGGTGAGCAGGGCAAGGCGCCCTCACCTCTGCAGCTGGGCCTGGAGGAATCGGGGGCTCCTCCCCCACCACTGGTGAGCTGGGCTGGGTGGAGTGAAAAAGACGGGTGTGGCAGCAGAACAGGGAGGAGAGGCATCAGCCAAAGTGGCTATGGGGCCCAGGGCTGGCACAGCAGGGGGCTGCGGGTCAGGAGTGAGGGGCACCGGCAGAGCTGGGGGGAGCCCAGGGCTGGGACAGCAGGGGGCTGCGGGTCGGGAGTGAGGGGCGCCGGCAGAGCTGGGGGGAGCCCAGGGCTGGGATAGCAGGGGGCTGTGAGTTGGAAGTGAGGGGCACCGGCAGAGCTGCGGGGGTGCCTGGGCTGGGATAGCAGGGGGCTGTGAGTCGGGAGTGAGGGGCGCCGGCAGAGCTGGGGGGAGCCCAGGGCTGGCATAGCAGGGGGCTGCGGGTCGGGAGTGAGGGGCACCATCAGCGCGGTGGGGAGGAAGCTCCCGTGACCCCTGCCCGGCTCGGCTCCTCGCTGCCAGGCCTGGGTGTGGCCGGCAGGGGCCCCTCCCAGCCTGTGCTGGGTTGGGTTTGGGGGCCGGAGTGAGTCTCTGGGGGGCCAGAGATTGGCTCTGGGACGGGCACCTGAGCCAGGGCTGGGGGGCTCCATGCCCCTCCGCCCAGGGCGGTATCCCCTCCTGGCTCACAGCATTAGGGGCCTGTCCTGCTGCTCTGGACCCCCGTGGGATGAGCTGGCCCAGGCAGACTCGGGGCCCCGTGTGCTGGGCCCCGGCTCCTCTGCCCCATTTCACAGCAGCGGCTGCAGCCTCCGCTGGAGGGGGGTGGGCAGAGGAGCCGGCGCCATGGCAACCGAGGGAGATTTCCAGGCAAGCCCCAATTGGGAGGCCCCTCCGAAAGGAGCGGGAGACGGAAGGGGGGGGCCTCTGAGTGCAGATCCCCCCACCCCTGCACAACCCCCACGGACCCTAGGGAACAGCAGAGCCCGGATTCAACCCCTCCGCAACAGGCTGGACCTGGGGGGCGGGGGGGGGGAGAGAGCAGAGAAGAGGGAGGTGGGTACCCGGGGTGGGGGGGGAGAGGGCAGAGAAGGGGGAGGTGGGTACCCGGGGTGGGGGGAGAGGGCAGAGAAGGGGGATGTGGCCGAGACAGGGAAAGGACAAGAAGAGCTCTGCATTCCCGCCCATCCGTGTCTCTCCTGCCCCTTCGCAGGCCTGTGTCACCCCCAAATACAGCAGCTTCCCCTGCCTGCCATGTGGCACTTCCCCCGCTGCAGCCCCCCCTTGCTGCCCCCTTGCCAGTGTCCCGGGTGCTACCAACCCCAATCAAAAGCCCTACCCTGGCAGCAGAGGGGCTGAGTGCACCCAGGGGCAGACACAAGATGTGGGGAAAGCGGGAGGGGGGAGGGGAATAGCTTAGGGGTTTGAGCATTGGCCTGCTAAACCCAGGGTTGTGAGTTCAATCCTTGAGGGAGCCATTTAGGGATCTGGGGCAAACATTGGGGACTGGTCCTGCTCTGAGCAGGGGGTTGGACTCGATACCTCCTGAGGTCCCTTCCAACCCTGAGATTCTCGGTGTGGCCAGCGGGAGTGGTGGGTCTCCCCTTCCACCAGCCCAGGGGATGTCACTCTCCCCTCCCCCACTCCCAGGGCTGGATTCATACCCACAGCCAGGCTCAGGGGCAGAACGAAGGGACCCTGGCACCCAGGCAATACCCTCTGGCAGAAGGCCAGGCCAGGCCTGGGATGCCAGGGCCCAGACCCGGAGGGGGAACTGGCCCTAACCCACTCCCACGGGTGCACTCCCAGCCCAGAGATGCCAAGCACAGAATCCACCCCACGCTGCCCGGCCCAGCGCCCCCCACAGGAGGAGCACAAAGCGCTTGGCAATCCCTCAGCTCCACACCAACCCCCAGGGCAGGAGGGGAGCTATTGACAGATGGGGAAACCGAGGCGCAGGGGTATCTTGCCCTAGAGCAAAGACTGGAACCCAGGAGTCCTGACTCCTAGCTGCTCATCAGAGCCCTTCCCGCCAAAGCCAGCACAGGAACCTGGGGTCCCCTGCCAGCCCAGGGCAGGGCTGGGCCCAGGACACCCACTAGCACTGCCCTGGCCACATGCTCTGGTCTGCCTCCCTGGGCCTGTCCAACACATTAAGCCGATGCCCGGGGAGCCAGCGGCAGGGCCTTGGGCCTCCATCCCCGCCCTGCCGGGTCACAGCCTCTCGCCTGGCCCTGCTGCCAAGGGCACCCAACTCCCAGGTCCTGGGCCAGGCCTATTCTGGGCTGGCTCTGCAGGAGAACCCCAACCTCGGCTCCACTCCCGGGGCGACAGGGCCTCCTTGGAGCCCCAGCAGGAGGGGAAGCAGGCAGGGATGGTGCTGGTCATAGGGGGGTGCAGGGGAGCCTGTCCACCGTCCCCTTCTTGGGCCAAAGGGGGCAGGACACCCTGGGGATGGCTGAGAGGAGAGGGGTGCAGGGGAGGGGATGGGACAGCTGCGGGGAGCCTCAAGTCAGTGGATGCCGAAATACAGATGGGGCGACTAGGAGCAGGGAAGGCTCAAACCTCACCTACACCCCCCACCCCGCCAGCCCTGCCTCTCCCCCCGCACCCCGGCCCCTCCCAGCACCCCAGACACTGGCTCTCCTGCCCTGCTCAGTGAGTCCTGGGAGACCCTGGTGCCCATGGTAAGTTCCTCCCAGGCAGGAACTCCCCCGCGGCAATGCCATAGGGCACCAGGGCTGTGGGGAGCAGTGCCCGCGGGCACTGTGGTGAGAGCATTCAAAACCCCATATATGGGGGGGGGTCAATCCTAGCCCAGCCAATGCATCTCCACTGGGGGGCGAGCGTGTGACCACCCCCCAACCCCTCTCCCCTTCGCCTCCAGAGGCCCTGGTGAGCGGAGCCTGGTGGCACCGGAGTGAGGGTGCGGGACCGAAGTGCGGGAACCCTTGCCCCACCGAGGCTCTGCCCGGTTCAGCAGGGGCATTTCCAAGGTGGGGGGGCTGTGATCTGGGCTGGCGACCCCTCTGCCAATCACATGGGGCTGCCTGCACCCCAAACGTGGGGCATCTCCCCTCCCCCCAGCATCGGGACAGGCTCCCTAAAGCCCAACCCCACCTCAGGGGCAGGGGGTGGCATCCCCTGCAGGGCTCTGAACCCCAGCCCTGCCCAGCTTGGCAAGGCGCTGAGCTCTGCCAGGCTTGACCCTGCCTTTGCTGCCCCATCACCAAGGCCTCCAGGCTGATGCTGCCCAGGAACGTGGACGCTGGGCACGGCGCACCCCGAGCCATCCCCACCAGCAGACCTTCTTCGCCGGCACAGCCCCACCAGCCAGGCCACGCGCCGAGCGGAAGGAGCCCAAACCCCTGCAGCACAGGGGACAGATGGCAGGGGACGATCCTGCCCCCAGGCTGCAAGTGGGGAAGGATCCAATTCCCCAGCTTGGGCCCCCCAGCCTCTTCCCCAGCCCACCACCATCTTTGTTCCAGCCACTTGTGTGTTCCTGGAGAAGGAGCCCGACGATTTAATGGAAACCGTCGGCCGGACATGGCAGCACCTGGCTCCGGGGCCAGTCTGCACATGGCCCTTCAAAAGCCAGCTCCAGCCTCACAGGGCTTTACCATGGAGGGGTGCCTGGGGATGGACAGAGACAGATGTGTAGCGGCTGATGGACAGACAGAGGGGCGTGCAGGGGGACAGACGGATGGACAGAGGGGGCGTATGGGGACAGCTGGATGGATGGATAGAGGGTGTGTACAGGGACAGACAGCGGGGTGCACGGGGGACAGACGGATGGACGGGTAGAAAGGTGCACAGGGGGACAGACGGACAGCGGGGTGCATAGGGGGACAGACGGATAGACGGACAGCGGGGCGCACAGGGGGACAGACGGACAGCGGGGCGCACAGGGGGACAGACGGATGGACGGGTAGAAAGGTGCACAGGGGGACAGACAGACAGCGGGGCGTGAGCGGGGACAGACAGTCGGACAGATGTTCGATAACGATCGGATCAATCAGCACCGATCAAGACAATCGGGATATTTTCTCCCCTCCTCGCCGCGCTGCAAAGCGGCAGCCCTGCGGCCAAAGGCCCCCGTGTGCGCGGGGTGCGGGGGCCCCAGCAGCCGGGCGGGGAGCCGGGGGCCCGCAGCAAGGCGCCGTCTCCGGCAGACAATAGCGCCGCAAAGGGAGAGAACAAGGGCGGGGGAGGGCTCCGCCCCGAGCCCCCGCCGAACCGGATCCACCGGCTCCCCGAGCCCAGCCCCCGGCGAACGGCCCCGGCCCCGAAGCAGGGAGATGCGGGCGCCCCGGGCGCAGAATCCGGGCAGCAAATCCGCGAACCGCGCCCGGCGCGGGGGAAGGGGGGAGCCGCCCGGGGGGGCTCGAGCGGCGGCGAAGCCCGGGGCCGGGGGATGCTTCCAAACCGGCCAGACGCGTCGATCCGGATCTGGGCCCCCCCGCAGGGACCCCGCAGCCCCCCCAGGACCCCGCAACCCCCCCCCGGGACCCCGCAGCCCCCGCGCTCACCCTGCGGGCTGGGCGGCTCCCCCGCAGACTTGCCCGGCGCGGGCCAGACGTTGCCCGCGATCAGCAGCAGCAGCAGCGGGAGGCGGCGCCGGGGCGGCATCGTGGGAGCCGGAGCCCGCAGCATCCGCCCGGCGGCCGCTACCCGCCCATGGGCCCGGCCCCGCAGAGAAACGGCCCCGCCGCCGCCCGGCTCCTGGTGGGTGGGGCCCGGCTCCGGATCCGGATCCGCTCCGGCGCGATTGTTCCAGCACCGCGCCGCCCCCTCGCTCCCTGCCCGGCGGGGCCAGCCCGAGAGCGGGGCTCCCTCTGCCGGGGCTCTGCGGCACGGCCGCCCCCCCCCCCGGCCCCCCTACGGCTCCCCGCCCCCTTCCCCGCCCCCCTCGGCCCCCTCCCCGGCCTCCGGCTCCGCGCCAGCCCCCCTCGGCCCCCTCCCCCGCCCCTTCTCCGGCCCCCTCAGCCCCCTCCCCGGCCTCCGGCTCCCCGCACCCCCAGCCCCTCCCCGGCCCCTTCCCCGCCCCCTGGCTATCCCCCCTCAGCCCCCTCCCCGGCTCCCGCCAGCCCCGCCCCTTCCCCGGCCCTTTCCCCAGGTCCACCCCCTTCCCCGGCTCCCCCGCTCTGCCAGACCCCTCCCTCCTTCAGTCCTCTCCCCTGCCTCAGCCCCCTTCCCAGCTCCATCTCCCTCTGCAGCCAGCCAGCTCCAGCTCCAGCTCCGCACCTCCTCCCTCTTCTCCCCAGCTGGGCCCCGGCTCCCGACCGGACCCTGTTTGTGTTCCGGTGCCAGGCGCTGCACAGACGCAGGGAGAGGGGCCCTGCCCCAGGGCCCCCAGTCTCAGCAGGCAGGTCAGAGGCGGGTCCCTTCCCAGGAAAAGTGCCTCCTGACGCCTGGCCCTTAGCATCACAGACTATCAGGGCTGGCAGGGACCTCAGGAGGTTGTAGTCCAACCCCCTGCTCAGAGCAGGACCAACCCCCACTAAATCCTCCCAGGCAGGGCTGTGTCAAGCCTGACCTTAAAAACCTCAAAGGAAGGCGATTCCACCACCTCCCTAGGTAGCCCATTCCAGTGCTTCACCACCCTCCTAGTGAAATAGTTTTTTCCTAATATCCAACCTAAACCTCCCCCACTGCAACTTGAGACCTTGAGACCTCGTTCTGTCACCTGCTAGAACTGAGAACAGTCTAGAGCCATCCTCTTTGGAACCCCCTTTCGGGTAGTTGAAAGCAGCTATCAAATCCCCCCTCACTCTTCTCTTCTGCCGCGCTCCCACTCCCCTCAGTCTTGGGTTTGTCCAGATGGACCCTAGCCTCCCCCATCTTCCCTCTCACCCCCACCCCCCAGGTCAGGCCCATGGGCAGGGGCTTCTCGCCCTGTGGATGCTCATAGGGGCCTTTGCCATCTGGCACCTTTTGGCCCCGGGTCACCAGCTGAGACAGGTTCTCCCGCAGGGGAAATGGGGTTTTCTGTCACCTGGGGGCAGTTCAAACAGCTGGTGAATTGGGCGGCATCGTCTGGCCAGTGTCCCTCTGGGTGCACTGCACCAGGCTGCTCACAGCTTCCCCGAAGGCGGCCCCTCCACAAGCTGCTGCCGGGGGGCTGGAGGAGATCCCCTTCGCTGGCACGGGGCTGGGCAGTGGGCTGGGTTATTTCCTCATCTCGCTGTCTGCTTATCATAACCCTGGGGACAGTCCCCCCATCCTGCCAGCCAAGCCCTGCACAGAGCAGAGACCAGCAGAGGCCCCGCTGCGGGAAGCTGACAGGGGCCCCATGGGCGATGCTGGGGCCCCTCTGAATCCTTCTCAGCAATAACATCCTGGGGAAATGCAGTCTGCAAGTGCGCCAACACGTCTGGGCTCTGTCACTGCTCCCCAAGGCCCTCCCCTGCCTGGGGCGTGGGCGACGCGGGTGAAATTAAACACGAGCAATGGGGTGGGGCTGGGCTGAGCATGGGGCTGGGAGCCAGGACTGCTGTGGTACCCGGGCAAGGCTGCCTCTGGCCTCAGCTGCCCCACCAGCAAAAGGGGGAGGATCATGTTCGTAATGCCTGTCCCCTGTCCCCCCGGCTGCCATGGAAACCAATGAGCTCCAGAAATGTGACTGGCCCAGGCCCCTCAGAGCCAGGGCGAGAACCCAGGAGTCCTGCCGCCTACCCCTGTTCTGACCACATCACCTACAAACCGCTGCAGCTCTGGGTAAAAGGCATCGCCCCCGCGAGCCCCTTCCCCAAATCCGGCCTGGCCCCTAGCCCAGGGGACACACACCCAGGATGGCCCTGGCCAGGCACGCTGGATGGGGCACATGGGGGTAGTGCTGGGAGTGGCCCACTGGGCAGCAATGCCCTGGCATTGGCCACGGTGGAGCTGGGAATATCCAGGGTTGTAGGGAGAGCTCCTGCTTGGGCAGAACAGTGCCCCGATGGGCCTGTCCACCTCCCAACGCTAGGAGCCCAGGTTGTCAGCCCGAGCAGGGCCACGGGGCATGGTGCCACTGGTGACTCGTCTACACTAGAGCTCCTGGCGCTGCCCCTGGCAGAGCAGAGCAGAGCAGAGCAGAGCAGCAGTGGGGAAGGTGCTGGCTTCATGGCAACCAGACCATCTTCACCGTCTGCCCCACTGTCTAGAAGAGGGGCCTGGGCTCCTGGCAGCTCAGGGCCTCCATGTTGCTGAGAGCATTACCTGCAGGCAGCGCAGCCAGCTGGGGGGCGAGAGAGGGCAGGACAGGGGCTTAGGCTGTGCTGGGCCCACTCGGTGCTTCTGGGACTGGTGGGAGAGCTGGGTTAGGCTGCGCGTTTCCAACTGGCTGCACAATGCACACACCCCCCCCCCGCACGCGCACACACACGTCCCTGTGTGCACACACCCCTACACACACACACACCCCTATACACATGTGCGTGCGTACACACCCCCTACACACACACACACACACATGCACATCCCTGCTCATGCACACACCCCTACACACACATATACAGTGTGTGCACACACGTGCCCCATCCATGCACAATCCCTACACACACTGTGATGAAGCGGGACTGTTCTTAATGTTTCCTCTGAATAGTGTGGGGGTGCCTCAGTTGCCCCTACGCAGTTCTTAAGTATCTAGGGGGTGGGATAAGGGTGTATGATCGTTGCAGAGTCCTAGAGGGCAGGTGTGTGCAGGGGTCTGGACACAGAGAATGGCCAAACCCTGTTTACTGGCAACTTATGGCCTGGGCCCTTCCCTCCTGCAAGGTGAGAGCTAAAGGGTTGGAGAACAAAGGAATCAGGTGCCCTCCTGGCCCAGGAAAGGTACAAAGCCCAGAGGAGGAGGGGCTGGAGGGAGTTTCAGTTTGGGGCTGGCTGGGGACATGGAGTGAAGTGCAGACGTGGTTGTCTGGCTCACTGCCCCCCAAAATGGACCCAGCTGAGGGGTCCCGTTCTCTGTACCTACAAGCTCTGTGTTAGACCATGTTCCTGTCGTCTAATAAACCTTCTGTTTTACTGGCTGGCTGAGAGTCCTGTCTGACTGCGAAGTTGGGGGTCACGACCCTCTGGCTTCCCCAGGACCCCGCCTGGGCGGACTCGCTGTGGGAAGCGCACGGAGGGGCAGAGGAGGCTGAATGCTCCGAGGTCAGACCCAGGAAGGTGGAAGCCGGGTGAGCTGTGTGTCCTGCAGACAGGCTGCTCACAGAAAGGAGACTTCCCCAGAGTCCTGTCTGGCTTCATGGGAAGCAGTTCCAGAGCATCGCCCAGGGACTCCGTGCCAACTGGTGGCAGCGGTGGGATGTACTGCACCCCATGGAAGGCGCTTCCTGCAGTAAGTGACTGGGGAGCAGTAAAACGAAGGGGGATTGACAAGGACCAGGCGTGCTGAAGGCTCAGAGAGGAGCGATTTCATGGAGCGGTTAACCCCTGGGAGTGTGTGACCAGCGAGAAGGACTGTGCAGTAATGGGGTCCCCCTGGGGATTGCAGCGAGCTGTCCCAGGGGCGGAGGAGCCTGCGGCTTGGCCCTGGAAGTGAGAAGGACTTTTGCAGTAACAGGGTCCCCCTGGGGATTGCAGCGAGCGGTCCCAGGGGCGGAGGAGTCTGCAGCTCGACCCTGGCAAAGAGGTGGTGACCTCGAGAAGGGCTGGCACACTAGGGGTTCTCCCTGGAAACCGTGAGCACACAGGCCTGTGAGTCCACAACAACTCGGGAAGAGCGGCGTCACGGCCTGTCACTGTCTCCTTAAGAAGGACATTGTAATCCTGTGCAGAAAGAGAGGGTTGCACATTGGAAAGTTCACCGAAGCACAGTTAATCGTGCAGCTGGAGGAGGACGACCGCTCTAAGGAACAGATTTCTGACCCAAATGGGGCTATAGCAGGATCTGGGAGCAGCTAGAGTAGTAGCCAGGCATCCCCAAGACTCCTGTCACCGACCAGACGGGGGTCTTCATGATCGGGTTCCCCATCCGGGAATCGGAGACGGACGGGATTGGAGCTGAGTCCGAGAGAGCAAGAGGACTCTGAGAGACAGCGAGAGCCCGAGAAAGAGCTGCAGAAGCATGAACTGGGGGTGGTGGAGCGGAGAGGCATAGGGGACCTCCCAGGGGTGAGTGGGGATAGACCCCGGGGGGCCAGTTCCGCAGGGAACCTCGAGACTAAATTGCTGCCCCTGGCTAAAGAGGGGGGGGGGGATGTGGATGCCCATCTCACTGCCTTTGAGCAGGCTGGCGATTTGAACCAGGGGGACCCTGTGGAAAAGCCCTGGTGTCTAGCTCCCTTGCTGGGTCCCAAGGCCACAGACTCCGTCAGCCAGATGGGTGGGGAGGTGGACGGGCTCCCACTCCTGGTCCCAGCCTATATGTCTGTGTGGAGTTTCCTGGGGTCAGGTCCCTCGGACCCCCAGTGGGAGCGGAAGGTGATGGTCAATGGGGAGACATTCCTGGGGTGCCGAGATCCTGGCAGAGGGAGGAGCTGCTAGGCTCAGGCTACCTGCCTGCCTGTAACCAGAGCCCTGGGGCTGGGTGGGACAGAGAGATGCTCCCCGCCTCCTTGCACACTGGAGAGGGGGCTCAGGCTGGATCTGATGCCGTGAGGAAAGCAGCGAGCTCGCTGCCTACCCCCACTGGGACAGCAAGGGCAGCGCTGAGCAAGGGGGGAGCTGAGACCCCAGCTGAGTGGGGGGAGACACAGGCAGGGCAGGGGATCTGTTGGGAGTGGCAAGGTGCTTGGTAAGGAAAGTCTGGATGAGCCTAGGCAGCCTTGTGAGCTGATGGCTGTGTCTAGTCAGCAGGGTGGGAAGGCGAGGAGAGTGGAAGATGAGTGTCCCTGGACCTTACCTGTTAGCTGCGTGGAGAAGTGTGACAGTGAAGGAAATAGAAAAGGAGGACTTGTGGCACCTTAGAGACTAACAAATTTATGTGGGCATAAGCTTTTGTGAGCTAGAAGAAACCAGCCCCGTCCCTGTCCTCACCTCCCCACTGCAGCCCTGACCTCCTCCCACGCCCCGCACTCCCGACCCACAGCCCCCTGCGATCCCAGCCCTGGGCTCCCCTCTACACACAGCTCTGCCAGTGCCCCTCCCTCCCGACCCACAGCCCTGGGCTCCCCACAGCCCTGCCAGTCCCCCTCACTCCCAACCGGCAGCCCCCTGCGCTCCCAGCCCTGGGCTCCCCACATTCTGCTGGTGCCCCTCACTCCCGACATTTAACACCCACTGATATTCCCAGCCCTCCCTGGCCCCTTGCATTGGCATGGGCGGCATCAGGGCCATTTCCCATAGTCGCTAACGCCGGGCTCCACCATTTGAGGTGCCCTGTATGAGAGTCCAGGAGACCTAATTCCTTGAGCCCAAGTGGAAGCCTCCACCCCCCAGGCCCTGATTTCTGGAGGAGCTGAGCACGCACTGCTCCCACGACAGGCCCTGGGAGCTGTGACATCCCCCCTCGCCCGGGACACCTTTACGTGGAGGCCAATGGTGAGCGTGCTGGCACCAGTGGGCCCCTTGGGCTAGTGGCCCCTTGTGCCAGCGGCCAGGCCTCACAGCGGGTTTGCAGCAACAAGAGACGAATGCTCAGCCCCGTGGCAGCCCAAAGACAGGCCTAGGGCTAATTCCCCCCCTTGGCACCAAATCCTCCCATGCCCCCCCCAGTCGCTAAGGGGCAGACCTGGCTGAGCTGCCACGCAGCCCTCCCCCATTTCCCCTTGCCTCCCCCCCTAGATTCCAGCTCTCTCACGCCCCTGACTCAATCCCAGCATCCAATGGGGGGTGGGGGGGTCTTCTTATTGCCTCTGTGCCAAAGGGCTGAGACAAAGCTGCTGCCCCCCAGGGATGCTGGCACCACTGCCCTGCACGTGAGGGTCCCACCTCCACCCCACACTAACCCCACTCCCATCCAGGTTTGCACCACGATCTCCTGCCCCCCCCTCAACATGCAGACCAGGAAAGGACGCCCTGCACAGGGGGCTGGGAGCACGTTTATTGCACAGAGGGAGCAAGAGGAGGGAGGCTACAATTCCCTGCTCCCCACGGCCAGGAGCGGGGCCTGTGGTGCAGGAGCAGTGGGTGGGGAATGGGAGAGGGCCCCCCAAGGGTGCAGCCGGAGGCTTGGTGCTCTGCCCTCCAAGGGTGGGGCCTCGGCAGCTGTTTGATCGCCCTAGGGCTGATCAGCCTCTGATTGAGATGCAGCGCCAGGCGCCAGGCTCACAGGGCAGCCGCTGCGTAGGGCGTGGGGCTGGGCAGCAGGCTCCGGGGCCAGCTGCTCTGCCACGTCTGGGGTGGGGGAGGAGTTTCCCCCAGGGCAGCTGGGCAGGGACCTGACGGGGTTTCCAACTTCCTCTGAAGCCTTGGGGGTGGATCTGTCACCTTGTCAATTCCCTGCTCGGGGCCCTCGGTCACTCCTGGTCTCCGCCAGCTCTGGGCTCAGCACCGGGGGCCTGGGCTGTACTGGGGGCAGACGAGCTGATCCAACAGCCCCTTCTGGCCTTGGACTCTATCTCAGCCCACCCCCCCGCCCCGCGAGTGCCAGGGGGCAGGACTGAGATCCCAGCCAGGCACTGCCTTCCTGGGGCTGAGCAGTTGGCATGGCTGGAGGGGCACTTTCCTCTGGCCAGCCCTGTCCGTACCTGGACACGGCCTGCCACAGGGTACAGCCGGGGCCCCTTGGCTGGGAGGGGCAGCAGCTGGGAGGGGAGGTTGCTGTGGGCTGGGGAGCTCCAGCTGGCGAGGGGCAGGGGTGTGCATACGACAGAGGAGCAGGGGGCAGGAGCCGTCTGTCCGTCCATCCGGCTGGCGCAGGCCACCAAGGGACAGGCCCCAGGCACGGGCTGCACCGGCAGGAGGTAGTGACGGGAGCGCAAGGAGGGAACCAGTTGGGGGGCGCCCCCTACTGGCCCCTCCCTATGCATGGCTCCCCCGTCTCATCACTCGTTAGCTCCTCCTGGTCATCCGTGGGTGGCCGGGTCCTCTTGAAAAACCCCATCTGTGAGAGAGGGAAACAGTGAAACCGGACCCAGCCTAGGCCCCAGATCACCCAACACCTCCGAACAGCCCAGCCCCCAAACATGACAGGGTGCCCCTGAACAGCACCCCCAACAACCCCTCAAAAAGGCCCTTCCAAAGGGCATGCCTACCCCCACAGCCCCCGCAGGCACGTTCCCCCCAAGCCCCGCAAACACCCCTCCAACAGCCCCCCCCCACACCGCCCCTGGCAGCAGCAGGCTCAATGGGACCCGGGAAATCTGGTTCTCCAGCTGCAGCTCCACAGCTGGAGGCCACATTTCAGCTCTTCTGGGGGATGAAACTTCCTCTGATTGGCTGCCCTCCCCACTGCCCCGCCTTCTGGGGAAGAGCAGCCAACCAGGGCTGTGGCAGGCAGCGCTCTCCTTCCCCCCTCCTGTGAGCAATGGGGACAGGAGGGAGCCTCTGCCCCTCCTCCCACGCACCTGCAGCACCCGCCTGGAGGGAGCAGGGCCCCCACTGCAGCCCGCTGGCTGGGGCCGGGGATGTGGGGCCCCCAGGGCTGGGGGGCCGGCAGATGTACCATTGCTTTCATTTCTGCAGTGACAGACCCCCCCCAGACCCTTCTGAGCACCGAGCCAGACCTCCAGGGTGCCCCCCGTGACTAGCTGGGCCCCCGGCTGGGCCCGTCTCCCTGGGCGTGAGACCTGCAGGGCTAGAACCTGTAGCCGGCGCGGGTTGCCCCGCCAACAACGCATTGGCGGAGGCGGATTATGGGAAGCCCCGCCTCCAGAGTTTGACAGGCAGCAGCCTCATGGCTCCTGATTGGCTCCCCGCCACCCAAGGGGCATTCCAGGAAGTATCCAGGCAGCAGCCCCGAACACCTGTAGCTGCTCCAACACCCACCCCTGCTCCTGAGCTCCTGGCTTCCGCCTTGGTTTGGCCTGAGCTTCGCCTCCTGACCCCGGTATCGACCCTGGCCTGGAACCTGACCACGAACTCCTCCATGCCCCCGGCTCTGCCGTGGGGCCTGCCTGCTCGTGTCGGATCCTGACAGCTTGCCTGGGCCACCCTGGCCTGTGGTGCAGGAAACGCATAACCCTGGGGGGACACGGGGGCAGCAGACCACTCTGTCGGCCTGCCCCAGCGGGCCCTGGAGATGCAGAATGGGGCTGACCTCTTCCAGGAGCTCCCCACCCTTCGAGACCGAATGTCGCAGCTCATGCCAGAGAACCAGGCTCTTTGCGGGCAGTGGGACAATGCGCACAGTGGCAGGTGCTGAGAGCCACTGACCCAAACTGTAAACCCTGCATATGATGGAAACCATGTCCCAGGCACGGTGAGCACTCCCCGCACCCTGAGCTCCAGGTCCGCCTCTGTGTTGCGGAGAAGCTCACCGAATCCCACCACAGTGGGCACTGGTGGATTCCGGGGCAGTGGACAAAGCAGCCCATCCAGTTCAACCAAAGACGGTCCTTGACCGAGTGGGAACTATAGATGGCTCCTGTCATCGGGCCAGTGACACAGTTGGAAGTTGCCATTCAGGACCATCGGACCTCCTCCAGTTTGGGACAATTTGCTCACCACTCTTCCCATAATCCTTGGCGTTTCATGGCTGTTAGCTCATGACCCACATATCCTTTGGCATGCGCACCAAGTTAGCCTCTGCTCCAAATTCTTCCAGCATGTCTGCCCTGCATGCGCCATCTGACAAACTCCAGAAACCAGACACACACCCCGGCCCTGGCCATGGGTCCACTGGGACCAACACCAGAGTTGGCTTTGGCACTGTCCCCCAAGCACAGCGACTGTTGTGACATCTTCAGGAAGAACACCACTGACACCGCACCACACCACGGGTTTATAACTGCTCGACTGAGCTGCACCCAGGGGCCAAGATGCCATTTGGCCATATCTGCATGATGTAGTAACGCAGGTCAGCCAGCTCGGGTTCCAACCTCCAGGAGAACCCAGCCAAGGGTTTTATCTGGCCATCTACCTCTCCTGCCAGGGCCCTAGTTCTGTTTGTTAAAAAGAAAGATGGAACCATGCACCTATGTGTGGATTACTGGCCCTCAATCTGGTTATTCCTTCCACTCATCCCAGAACGACTGGACTCTATACAATCAGCCCAGGTATTCAAGAAACTCAACCTACAGGGGGCTACAACCTGGTTCAGATCCACCAGGATGAGTGAAAGACGGCTTTTTGAACCCAGTTCAGCCACTACGAATACCTGGGAATGTCATTTGGCCTCACAAACGCCCCTGCAACATTGCGGCGCTTAGTGAACAAGGTCTTCCTTGGCATTCCAGACCAGTACATCACCGTCCACCTAAATGATATCTCCTCTTCTCTGAGGATCCTGAGCAACACGCCCTATGACGTTGCACTCTATATGATTTTATGAAAGTATGCTGATGAGTGTGAATATAATGTAACTAAAATATGCTTCATGCAAAAGGTCTTTTGCAAGGTATCATTACAAAGCATTTAATCCCCTGAGTGTGGTCATCCTATTTCTATAAATGTATCACTCTTGTATCTGAAACTAGAAATATGAAATATAACTCTGAGGGCCTATTGTAATTATGCAAAGTGTGGGCCATTAATGGTGGTTTGGAATCTTGATGGCTCCCAGCAGCCAGGACAATTGACTGTGGATGGCTCTGTTTGCAGGCAGGCCTTCCTGCGAGCCAGGCTGGGAAGAATGAAGGCTTGGGGTCTCACAGGACATGTGACCATGTCACCTGAACTGGAATCCATCTTTAACCTGGTGTTTTTCCATTGAGAAGGAGGGCTGAGAACCCAGAGGGACAAAGGATTCCCGCCTTATGTAAAAGATATATAAGTGGGTGGAACAGACCAAAGAGGAGCCATCATGAGGCTCCTCCCTAGCTTCCACCTGAGCTGGAACAAGGGCTGTACCAGGGGAAAGGATTGTGCCCAGACTAGGAAGGTGTCCAGTCTGTGAAAGAAACTTATTAAAACATCTCTAAGGGTGAGATTTTATCTGTATTCAGTTTTATTACTGTACTAGACTTAGATTTGCGTATTTTGCTTGGTAATTCACTTTGTTCCGTCTGTTACTATTTGGAACCACTTAAATCCTACTTTCTGTATTTAATAAAATCACTTTTTACTTATTAATTAAGTATGTATTAATACCGGGGAGGGGGGGCATACAGCTGTGCATATCTCTCTGTCAATGTTATAGAGGGCGAACAGTTTATGAGTTTACCCTGTATAAGCTTTATATAGGGAAAAATGGATTTATTTAGGGTTTGGACCCCATTGGGAGTTGGGCATCTGAGTGTTAAAGGCAGGAACACTTCTGTAAGCTGCTTTCAGTTAAGCCTACAGCTGTTAGGGGACGTGGTTCAGACCTGGGTCTGGGTTTGCAGCCGGCTAGCGGGTCTGGCTCAAACCAGGCAGGGCGCTGGAGTCCTAAGCTGCCAGGGCAGGAAAGCAGGAGCAGAAGTAGTCTTGGCACATCAGGTGGCAGCTCCCAGGGGGTTTCTGTGATCCAGCCCGTCACATGCCCGGCATGTCCCGTCGGTCCTGGAACCGCACTCTCCCAAAACATTAAGTTCCTGCAACGCTTCCTGGGTTTCACTAACTTTTATAGATGTTTCATCTCTGGGTTTTCAGGCGACATTGCCCCATTGACAGTGCTTCTCTGCAAAAACACCACCTTTACCTGGGCTTTGGCAGCCCCACAAGCATTCGACCAGCTCAAGATGATCTTTGCCAGCTCCCCGATCCTGGTCCATCCCGACTAATCCTGACTGATGCCTCCAAAGTGGCAATTGGGGCCCTACTCTCTCAAAGACATGGTCCCCAACAGCACCTCCACCCTTGCACCTGCTTTCTCAGATGCTCACTCCAGCTGAACAGAATCACAAAACTCTACATAAGTTGCTTCTAGCCATCCAAGCGACCTTCTTAGCATGGTGCCACTATCTGGAGGGTGCATCGTACCCAGTACAGGTCTACACGGAAGATAAAAACTTGGAGTATCTCCGCTGAACCAAAGCATCGAACCAGAGGCAGCTTCGCTGGGCCCTGTTCTTCCCACACTTCAATTTCACCATCACGTACCACCCGAGGACCCAGACCAAGACTGCTGGTGCCTTGTCCCAAAGAGGGGAATATCTCGCCATCCAGGAGTCCCCCACGTAGAGTCCCCACATGATCTTAAGCCCCAGAACTTCCTGGGTGCTACAGTTCCCCAAGACCTCATGTCACTGATCCACTCAGTGACACGGAAGGTGCCCCCTCCCAAGGAACTGGAGACAGCAGGCCAGGGCCAACGCTAGGTCCAGGATGGCTTGCTCTATGTCAAGGGCTGCTTGTATGTTCCACCAGGACCCCCCAGTTTGAGGTCCTGCGGCTCTGTCTTGACTCACCACTAGCAGGCCACCGGGGCACCTCGAGACTCTCTGTTTGGCCGCCCGCACCTCTGGTGCCCCGAACACACACTACAGTCCGCTTGACGGCTCATTCCTGTGAAAGATGCACCCGCACCAAGGCGCCGCGCTCGCAACCCCTCTGCACCCTACTGCCTGTGTCTAAGGGGCACACTGTGGTTCTCACTCTGGTCGACCAATTGACAAAAATGGTCCATGGCATCCCCATTGTGCACCTGCCCTCTGCAGAAGAGATGGCCCAGCTCCCGGCGCCTTGCATCCTCTGCCTCCCCGGGCCCCTGCAGAGCGGCACCAGCGATCGGTCGCAGTTTGTGTCGCGGTTTTGCTTGGGGTCTGCACTTGCACATCCACTGCCTCTCCCCACAAGCGGACGGTCAGGCCACACGAGGGAATCAACGGTTAGAAAGATGCCTGTGCTGCTTCACGAATTTCCACCAGGACAACGGGTCGAGCCTCCAGTCCCGAGCAGAGTTTGCTGGCAGCAACACCAGCCGTGTCTCCACTGGGCAGAGTCTGTTCTGTGCCAGCTGTGGCTTGCACCCCCATCTCCACTCAGCCATACCCAACAACTCCCCCAGTCCTGCAGCCACTGACGGGGTGCAGCAGATCCATGGGGTCCACCTGGACAAGGCCGAGGAGAACTAAAAGCGGTACGCTGACCGCCGGCATTCACCGCCGGGCACAAAGGGTGACTCTCAGCCCTAAACCTCCACACCAGCCGGCCACGCCGTAAACTGGACCCCTGATCCTCGGAGTCACATTCCATCCGCCAGCCAATCAGCCCAGTGAGCGGGACGCGTCAGTTACCCAGGTCGCTCACAGTACACCTGGGGTTTCATGTACCCTCACCAAGCTCAACCTCTGCCCTCTCCAGTGTGGGGTCGAGGACACGAGGAGGATGTGGTCCATGAGACACTGGACTCCAAAATCAGACACGGCTCTCTCTGGTGCCTCAGAGCCGGGTTGGGCTGTGGCCCAGAAGAGCCCACAGCCCAAGTCCATGCCCCCAACCTGCCTTTGCTGCAGCCCCTCCCAGCAAACCCCGCCAGCAGGGGGCACCCCTAAAGAGGTGGGGGGGACATAAGATCCTGCAGGTCTAGTACCCAGGGCTGCAGAGCTACCAGGCAGCCGGCCTCTCCAGACTGCCACCCAGCAGCAGCTGTAACCAGCCCGTGTAACGACCCGCTGTGGACGCTGACCGTGGGCAGTCCTGCCTCAAGGGGTCTGACAGGCAGCAGCCTCCTGGCTCCTGATTGGCTCCCTGCCCTGTATAAACCCAGCCTGGCTCTCCTGTAGCTGCCACGCCTCCCTCTGCTCCCCAACTCCTGGCTCTGGCCTCGCCTCCTGACACCTGACTTGGCCCCTGACCCTTGGTATCGACCCTGGCCCGGAACCCGACCGTGGACTCCTTGGTTATCCCCAGGGTCAGGTTTGGCCCTGCTCTGTCCGCTTGGGGATCCTGATGCCGGGAGCCCCCCAGCCCCAGCTGGGCTAATCTGCTCGGGAGTGGCTCTGCTCTGGCAGCCTCACCTTCCACAGGGCGCAGATGAAGAGGGCCAGGAGCAGGAGCCCGGCCACCACAGCCAGCACCACCCACCAGGTGGGGATCTCCTTCTCAGCATCGGGGCTCGCCCGCACCACCTCCGTGTGGGCCTGGGGAGGGACAGCCAGGTCAGTGCTCCGCTCATGCGTGGTCTGGTATCAGGCGCCCCACGGTGCCGCCCTCTGGCCCAGGGAGCTGCAGCCAGTGCGGGATGGGGTGCTCTCACCTACACCCTCTGTGCCCCATCAATGTGCCCTGGGGCCAGTTCAAGGCGCTGGCTGCCCGCTCTGCCAGGGCACCGTGCCCTGGGTCCGCTTGGCTCGGCTCTCCCCACCCACAGGAGCGCCCCGTCACAGCCACCCTCCCCGAGCCCTCAGTGCAGCGCCCCAGCCCCAGGCGGAAGAGTGCGCCCTGGCCAAGCTCCGGGGTGCGTGGCGCTCAGTGCCGGCTTCAGTCTCTTACTGGCAGGAGCCAGGTCCTGAGCCATGGGCCCCATGCCAATCGGTATCTGGGGGGCAGGGCCTGGGGGCAACAGCAGGACGCTGCAGGGCTAACAGAACCAGCCCAGTGCTCAGCCAGCCCAGCCCCCCGCACAGAGCAAGGGGGCCGCCAGTGGCCCCTCCCACTGGCCGTGGCCCCTCCCCCTTGCAGCCCCCCCGCCCAAGGACGTACCGTGGCGTGTCCGCTGGGCAGCACTTCGGGCTGGATGCGGTAGGGCATGGCGGAGACGTTGAACCAGGCCTGCGACTGGATGATGAACTGGTCATAGGGCCGCTGTGCGAGAGAGAGCCCCGGAGGGCAGCAGGAGTGGCCCAGCGCTCCCTGGCAGGGCTGTCCCGCTGGGGACGTGCCAGACCTGCAGTGACTGGCCGTGCCTGCGAGGGGCTGAATGCCCTGCATGGGCGCTTTGGCCACTGGCGGGGCTGGGCCCAAAAGGCAGCATCTGGGAGGGGCTGATCCCGGAGCAGGGGCATGAGGGGGACGTGACGACAGGCTGGACTCCACTGCCCCCTGGCCGGGCCCCATTGCCCTCTGCTCTTCTGTGGGGCCGCGAGACCCCAAGGGAAGCAGGGCAGCTGGACCTCTGCCCATCCAAAGGGAGCTGATGGAGCGTCTCCAAGCTCCAGGGGACTCGGTCCTGCCCTGCAGGGAGCCCGGACTCCTGGGTTCCATCCCCAGCTCAGTGACGGACTCGCTGTGCGAGCTTGGACCAGTCACCCAAACCTGGTCCCTGGGGCCTTCCAGGCCCCAGCAGTTCGAACGATGGGTGCTAGCGCTCCTGAAAATCCAGGCTATCACTGCTCGGTGACCCTGAGGTTCCGGCCTCCGCCCCAGGGTGCCTTTCAAAGCAGGTGTGCACAGCATGTCTGGCCCTGCGACGTCCCAGAGACCAGAGCTCGGGATGCTGCACTGCCAGGGCGGGGCTCACGCTGCCAGCCCTGAGAGACTGGGCTTCAGCCAGTGCTCTGGGGTCTGGAGAGCTCCCTGCCGGAGGCGTGGACCTGGGGATACCGGCAGGTTTCCAAGGGACTCTCGCCTTGGCCTGGTCAAATCTGCACCAGGGTCGACAAAACCTGTCATGTCAGCCAAAGGGGGAGTAGCTGGGAAAAGTCCACATCCCCACCTTCCTGATGCTCTGCATCCACAGGACGGAGTGGACAGTCACCATGGCCCGCTGGTCCCTCTCCAGCATCTCCACCTTGCACAGCACGGCCGCACAGGACTGGCTGCTGCAGTTCTGCCACAAGACAGCGAGTCAGCTCCGCCCCCTGGGCCCCCCCCCGCCCCCCCTGCCCCCTATGACACCCGCGACCCTGGCCAGCTGCAGGGTTTGGATCCAGAGCCTGGGGGTGGGAGTTAATTTGTCCTCATCTGGGTCTTCATGCTCCTCCCAGGGAGGTCCCATCCTGGGCACCCAGCTCCGAAGCAGATGGGGGGCAGGGCGGCAGGGAGGGAGGATGCCGGCCCAGCTTTGGAGCTGGCCTTGGGGTGTGCAGCCGCTGGGGGAGCAGACACAGAGCTCTCTCCCCTGACAGCACAGTCCATCTCGCCCACAGAGTCTTCCTGGTCTCCCAGCCATGCTCTGGCTGCAGGCCTCAAACGGCATCTGACCTACAGCTCCCTCCCCACCCCCCTTTGCAGCCACTCGTGTGTATGACAGGGAGGTTAAAGCTCAGGAAGCCACACCCCTGGGGGCACTGCCTTCCCCTCACCCGGGGCTCCCTGCTCCCCCAGATTCTCTGCACAGTGCTGGGCCTGGCCAGCACCCGCTGGGGCAAGGTCTCCTGGCAGAAACCCCCCCCCTTCTCCTTACCACCAGGGTGGGCTTCCTGAGAGTGGCTGGGCCTGCCTTGGCCTTGTCTACCTCCCGTCGCTCCCGCCTGTGGACCGGCTGGTAGCTCATGTTGTGGCCAGGGGAGGCTGTTGGTTTCTGGCCCTCCAGCTGGAACGAGAGGGGACATGGCCTCATCTCCACGTCCCAGTGCTGCGGGGATAGGCTCTATGGACCAACCTCCGTGCCAAACCAGCTCCGCGATTTCTCGGTCCCCCTCAGCCCCTCCACACCAGCTCAGCAACCCCGGCAGCCTGAGCAGAGCCCCCAGACACTGCCCAGTGGAACCAGTTCTTGGGGAGTTTTGATGTTTGGAAATTTCCTTCAAACTGGAAACTGCAAACGAGTTTGCTTAGAAAACATGAACCCTGGGTTTCCAGGCCAGACTCTGCTGGGGGTGTCCTGTAGCCCGCGACTGAAACTGACGGGAAAGGATCAGTTTCACAGCTGCTGGTCAGTGGTGAGCAGCATCGAAAGTGACAAGACTCATGACCATCTATTTCGGTCAGCAGCTGCCACGCGGACTGGCCCAGGGCTGGGGACCCCAGGGCTCCCCCATTCCAGGGTGAGTCCACGTGCCAGGGCTGCCCTGGAGGTGCAGACCTTGCATGCCTGGACTCCCGACCAACCCACCGGGAAACCGCCTGATTCCCGTGGAAACGTGGTCTTCAACAAATCAGCATTTTCCAGCTAAACGCTGCTTCCTCGGAAACCTGCGGCAGGGTCCACTTCAGGCTCCCACCCTGCGGCTTGGTGGGGCGCGGGCGGCTCTGCTCCCAGCACACGGACAGCACAGCCTCACAGCTTGGCCCCACAGGCTGGCGGCTGGCTGGGACAGCGGGACTGGAGCCGCTTTGCCTGCCGGCACCTGGGAAGATCCCACATCAGAGCCTGCCAGGTGCACTCCGGCCACACGCTCCATCTCACCTGTCACCCCCTCCCTTTGGGCCCCATGCAACCTGCGCTGCCCCCAGCTCCCGTCCACTCTGCCTCATGGAGGGACAGGTGCCTGGCCGCAGAGCTGGGATGGCGACAAGGGGCCTGTCTGCTAGTGGACAGAGCCAGGGGCCCCTGGCCTGGGAGTAGCCTCCCCCCCACACACACCGGTGCAGCAGATCCCCACTCCTACCCCCAGAGGATTGAGCCCCGTGGGGCTAGAGCAGTTGATCCTCCCCTCCGTGCTGAGCTCCGTCATGTACAGCAAGAAGTCGTCCTGGAACTGGTTCGGGAACTCCACCCACAGCTCTGCCCGACTCACGGTGCCAGGGCCCTGGTTGTGCAGCTTGGGGAGGGAAGGAGAGACGAGTAATGCTGGGCGGGAGAGGGGGCGCCGCGCTGGAGGGAAGCATCGGGAGGCCCTGGCCAGGCTGGGCTTGTGGTGTGTCAGTGTCTCCCAGCCCTTTGTGCAATCTGCGCAAAGACGCCTGTTTGCTCAGCTCCGCACAACGCGTACCTGGGAGCACACACAGCTACGAATGGGCAGGACTGAGGGGGAGCGTGTCGGACAGCGGGCGTCCATGTGTCCATAGTGAGCGTGTGTGTGTGTCTGTAGTCAGTGTGTGTGTGCGTGTGCAGTGTCTGTGTGTCTCTAAGTCAGTGTGTGTGCGCATGCAGCGTGTGTGTGTGTGACATGTGCATGTGTCCACGTGCAGCGTGTGTAGTGTGTGTCCGTGTGCAGTGTGTGTCCGCGTGTAGTGTGTGTGCACCGTGTACGGGCTGTGGATGAGGTTCCCCCAGGTGCAGCCCTGCAGTGGGAGGAAGGGGGGAGACAGGAGTTGCGGAGTTGCCTCCTGGTTCTCTAACAGGCTTGGTTCCCTCCAGAGTTAGGGGGCGTCTACGTTGCAAAACAGCCAAAGTTTAAAGTTTTAGCCCAGGCCTGTATTAATGCTTCTGACTGGGCAGTAATATGGGATGCGGGGGAGCGGTTATTTGCAGACAAAGCTGCTGCCAGCGTGTGGGACTGGGCGAAGCAAATAATGACGGTAGGGATGTCGGCCTGGCAACTGGGGAGGTTGTTCTATGCAACAGAACAGGGCCCCCAAGAGTCCCCAGAAATGTATCTTACTAAAAAGGAGATACTGGCCCTGGCTGCCGGGATTGTGCCAACGGAAATTGGGATTCCCCCCAATTACAATGTGTTAGGTTTTAAGGCTGCAGTGTTAGACAGTTTGAATTCAAAAATGAAAGTAATTTTAGGACCCATAGATCCAGCTAGGGGATACCCCGAGTTCAAACAGGACATTTCTCGAGCAGCTGTAATTTTTCAAGACATACAGGGACAAGTGGGAAAAGGAAATAAGGACAGGAAAATAGAACCGGTCCAGGTAGTAACTTTTGCCAACAATGGCCCCCATTTGACCAAGGGAATCTGGGGACAGAAGGGCCCAATGCACAATGGTATGCTAGAGCAGTGGTTCCCAAACTTTAACAACCTGTGAACCCCTTTCAATAAAATGTCAAGTCTCGCAAACCCCCTCCTAAAAATGAATATTTCCAGGGATTTTCTCCTTTACCTGAGTATAAATTATGAAAGCAGTGATCTTGAAAATATAATTTTTTATGACATGCTTATTTCACACTATTTATTATTAATTATTATTTATCATGGCTATATTTTTTTACGTTATGAAAACAGCAACATCTTCCAAGATATCACTTTCGTAGCTTGTATCACGTTGAATAAGGCTGTTATAAGACAAGGCTCCTAGTTTTCATCAAGAAGTATCAGATGTGAAACAGCAGGGAGATATTTAAGAAGCCAACTGAAAGAGTTCCTCCTACACAAGCATTCAGGTCTTGAGCAGTCCAGGCAAACAATGCACGTTACAACAAAGCTTGAACTTGTTCTTCATAATAATTTTAAAAACAATACTAGCTGCCTATTTAATTTTAAAAACAACAAAAAACATCCACCTCCCTTTCCATTTCTTATAAGGAGTCTCGAAGTTTAAATCTCCTCACTGTGATAGATGTGCCTGCTTTGATCTGCTTAGCTCTTGGAAGTCCAGGGGCTCCGGGCTGCTGGCCCCGGGCTGCCCGGGGTTCCTAGGGACAGCTCTGTCCGCCATTAGGGAATTATTTCCTGAGAACCCCTCTAACATTTCACAAACCCCAGTTTGGGAACCACTGTGCTAGAGGAAGAGGATGGGGAGGAGTTCCAGGCAGCAGGGGAACAAGAAGGGGAAATGGATGTGGATACCAGATGCAAAGCAAAGGAGGTGAGGAGGGATTAAGAATGGTAGTATGGAGAAAACTCATGATGGCAAGAGAACCAAAAGAGGAATGGAATGGGGAACCCACAAGTGAGTTACTGCAGAGGGCTGCTCAATGAAAGAGGCAAGAGGAATTGGCTAACGGGGCTCTGGTAACTCCCCTAACGGATTCGGAACCACCAGAGTCAACCCAATAGGGGTGCCTTTCTCCCCGGACTCCCCCTGAAGTAGTAGCCCAACTACATGATGACAAATGGGGGCATCCCATTGAAGCAGTAATAATGGGGAGATTAGGGAAACAAACACGCCCCACTATGTTCACTGACACTGGGGCTTCCGTAGGTGTGCTTGGAGAGCAGTGGCTTCCCAAGGATGCTGTGGGAACAAAAAATTCAACACAACTAGTATCATACACAGGGGAGACAGTGGAAGCTTTTATCACGAGACCGATCCTGACCCGTGTAGGAAATTGGAAATCATGGGTAGATTATTCTATTCAAAAGCGGGATCAAATTGGAGATGTGGGTAAGGAGGATGGAATGGTGGGGATGCCTTACTTTAGTGGTGGGGGGGCTTATTGTGGATTTAGCCAACGGATTCCTATCGGCAAATAGTGAAGAGCCAGCAGAAACATCCACCCCCTTCATTAATGCTATACATAGGTGTGTGGCCATAAAGGCCCCAGAAGGAGGGCAAGCAGAAGAAGGGGACCCATGGGTGGAAAAGTTTCCCAGGGTATGGGCTGAAAATAAATTAGAATGTGGAAAAATTGATGCTGAGGTTTTAATCCGAGGACCTGACCCTCCCTGCACAGCGCCAGTATCCTATAGAAGCAGAGGAAGGAATAAATTCTACCATTAAAAGCCTGTTAGAACAGGGTGTTATTGTGCAAATGGCTAGTCCTAACAATGTCCCGATTTGGCCTGTACGAAAAGGGTGGGAAGCCCTGGAGAATGACAGGGGGCTTTAGAGCATTAAAGGCAGTAGCCCTCCCACTGCCCCGGGAGTGGCCAAGTACCAAGAAGTAGTTGCTGCAGGAGCAGGAGCGCAGTGGGTCTCAGTAACAGACTTAGCAAATGCCTTCTCTGCCGTTCCCTTACACCCGGAGCCCTGGCACCAATTTCGCTTCACTTTCAGGGGACAACAGTTCTGTTTTACAAGGGTCCCCCAGGGTTTTCATAATGCCCCACAATTTGTCACTTCCATGTGGTCAAGATGTGGGGAAAATTGACACCTGAAGACCAAAAGAGTGTAATTCCCTAAGTTGATGATATACTGGTGCAAGGGGACGACAGGGAGGAGGTTGGTAGAATCACTGAGAATGTGTTACAAACCATTCAGGATACTGGACTGAAAGTCAGCAGAGCCAAGGCCCAGCTGGTACAGCAAGAGGTAAAATATTTAAGGATCATATGGGGAAAGGAAGGATGAACCCCGGATGCACAATGGGTGAAACGGATTGGAAAACTTCCCAACCCTACTGACGTGGCATCCTTAAGAGCCATTTTGGGAACCCTGAACTTCCTGAGGGATTTCATTGAAATGTACGCGGTGTGACAGGATCGGGCCAGATGGCTACAGGAGAGTAATAGACGGCAGATCATAGAATCACAGAATATCAGGGTTGCAAGGGACCTCAGGAGGTCATCTAGTCCAACCCCCTGCTCAAAGCAGGACCAATCCCCAACTAAATCATCCCAGCCAGGGCTTTGTCAAGCCTGACCTTAAAAACTTCTAAGGAAGGGGATTCTACCACCTCCCTAGGTAACGCATTCCAGTGTTTCACCACCCTCCTAGTGAAAAAGTTTTTCCTAATATCCAACCTAAATCTCCCCCACTGCAACTTGAGACCATTACTCCTTGTCCTGTCATCTGCCATCACTGAGAACAGTCTAGATCCATCCTCTTTGGAACCCCCTTTCAGGTAGTTGAAAGCAGCTATCAAATCCCCCCTCATTCTTCTCTTCTGCAGACTAAATAATCCTAGTTCCCTCAGCCTCTCCTCATAAGTCATGTGCTCTAGACCCCTAATCATTTTTGTTGCCCTTCGCTGGACTCTCTCCAATTTTTCCACATCCTTCTTGTAGTGTGGGGCCCAAAACTGGACACAGTACTCCAGACGAGGCCTCACCAATGTCGAATAGAGGGGAACGATCACGTCCCTCGATCTGCTGGCAATGCCCCTACTTATACACCCCAGATATATTAGCCCCAGGTTAAGTAGGTCCCTTTTCCCTGGGTAAGGTAACAGGGAAGGTTCCAGAACAATCAGGAACCTTCTGGAGACAATTAAGACAGACAGGCTGATTAGAACACCTGCAGCCAATCAAGAAGCTGCTAGACTCAATTAAGGCAGGCTAATCAGGGCACCTGGGTTTAAAAAGGAGCTCACTTCAGTTTGTGGTGCGCTTGTAAGGAGCTGGGAGCAAGAGGCGCTAAGAGCTGAGAGTGAGAACGCGGACTGTTGGAGGACTGAGGAGTACAAGCGTTATCAGTCACCAGGAGGGAGGTCCTGTGGTGAGAATAAAGAAGGTGTTGGGAGGAGGCCATGGGGAAGTAGCCCAGGGAGATGTAGCTGTCGCACAGCTGTGCCAGGAGGCACTCTAGACAGCTGCATTCCACAGGGCCCTGGGCTGGGACCCGGAGTGGAGGGCGGGCCCGGGTTCCCCCCAAATCCTCCCAACTCCTGGTCAGACAGAGGAGGAGTCGACCTGGACTGTGAATTCAGAAAAACGGCCAAGCTGAGGGCTGCCGTGAAGCTCCAAGGCGAGCAAATCCGCCAATAAGCGCAAGATCCACCAAGGTAGAGCAGGAACTTTGTCACAGCGGACAAGAATCACCCACTGTATTTTCTCCTAAAGAAAGGGCAGCAGGGGGAGTGGGGGCCTGATCACACAGAGGCATTGCTGACCCTGAAACAGGCCCTGGCCCAGGCCCCAGCCCTAGCATACCCGAAGGTGGGAGAACCGTTTATCCTGCAATTGGCTAGTACTGATATCGCGCTGGAACCAGCGCTGTTACAGAAAGCTTGGGGAAGTTACGACTTGTGGCTTATGAGTGCAAAACGCTTAAGCTTGGCCTTAGTGTGGGTCTTGCAGCATTGGGAATATATAATTGGAGGATCCAAAGTCATAGTACAAACAATACACTCCCCATTGAAATACATAATACCAGGAAAGGCGCAGGAAGGGCAGGTATCTAATCCTAGGTTGGCACAAAGGACGCTGGCCCTTGTAAATTGAGGGATAACTGTAGAAAGGGGAAAGGTGCTATCCCCTGCACCATGTGGCCTTGTAGTGCAAGGACAAGAGCATGAGTGTCCCCTGCCAGAGTATAGCAAGGTGGAGGGGCCAGTGAAATCAGGACTCACCCTAAAGAAAGCTGAGGAGAAAAATGCACAAATCTGGGTCGTGGCTGGGTCGAGCTATTTTCGTGCTGGGAGGGCTAAGACCGGATGTGGAGCTGTGACGGTAAACACCAGCCAGGAACGAAAGGCACCGGTAAAGCCATACAAGCTGCGAAGTGGAGGCGGTACTGAAGGGGTTCCAGGGGGAGGATCAGGAAGCCCCCCTGGCAATATTTACCTCTTCGGACTGGGTGTGCAGAGCCACAGTGGGGCGGCTGCCCATCTGGGCCGGGAGGGGTATGTGCCCAGGAGACGGAAAGCCAGGAGCTCATGCACAGTGGTGGGAGCAACTGGCGGCTTTAAGAAAGGGTAGAAGGGTGGATACTTATGTAAGATGTGTGAAAGCCCATCAGAGACCAGGAAGTGAGGAAGGACTTTGGGATAACAGGGCAGTTGTGTTAGCCAAACAAGGGGAAGAGGAGGTAATCCGTGTAGTAACCAGAACACGAAAACATGTGACAAGTCCAGAGATTGGATTTGCAAACTCTGCAAGAAGGGGATGAAGAAATTAAACAATTACTGAAGCAAGAAACAATCAGAGGAAAATGGCATGTACAAAAAGACCCACAAGGGGTAGTGTGGGTCACGGAGCATGACTCAGACCTTGGGAAACAGCCTAAAAGGTGGCTAGTGCCTAAGAAAGTTAGGACTGAATTGATTCAATACGTGCATGAGGAAGGGCATTTTGGAGTAAACAAAACTTTGGAAAAGGTCAAATCCACAGGGTGGTGGCCCACCCTAAAGGAAGATATAAAGCGATGGTGTAATCATTGTTTGCAATGTGCTAAGGTCAAAGAAGATCCACAGGTACAAAAGGGTCCCATTGCTCACCAAAGGATTGAGGGTCCATGGGGCCGGTTACAGATAGGCTACACTGGACCTCTACTGGTTACCCCAAGAAACAACAAGTATTGACTGGTGATTGTAGATCCCTTTACAAAATGGATACAGGCCATCCCAGCAAAGACTAACCCAGCTTTGACTACACCCCGGCAATTGTTTAATGTGGTGTTTAGCCGGTGGGGGGTGCCCAAAGAAATTGATTCAGACCAAGGGCCACACTCCACTGGGGAAACCAGGCAGAAAATATGTAAATTATTAGGCATTAAGCAAAGGTTGCATATTGCGGGCCACCCCCAATCCTCAGGACAAGTAGAATGAACTCACCGCACTCTAAAGGAGGCTTTAAGAAAAATAGTAAAAGAAAATGAAAAAAATTGGGATAAAAAACTGCCTCTGATTCTAATGGCCCTAAGGTCAGTCCCAGCAAGTCACGGTTATACTCCTTTGTAGCAATGACAGGAAGGGACATGAGAACACCCCAACAATGGTGGCTAGATGTAGATATTCCAGGTGGGTGGCAACCCAAAGTGCTAAATGACCAGTGGATCCGGTCCCTTTGAGAGGTGCTAACAGAAACCCACAAGAAAAGAGCAGAACAATTGGGCCTTAATGTAAAAAAGGTGGATAAAAGGCCAGGCTGGGTAAAAAGGCCGGTTGAGTGGGAGGTTGGAGACCAGATGCTGCATCGGAAATGTGCAGAACAAGCTCATTCTTCGGGTATGAAATGGGAAGGCCCAGGGAACACTGTGGACAAGACCAGCCCAACAGCATACCAGGGAGAAATCTGGTCAAAAAGGCTAAAATGGCAGAGGTGTTACCTCCCCCTCCCCCTCCTGGCTCAGGTTTCAGGCTCTCAGGTATCCCATCCCCAGGGCACATTCCCAAGTCAACACTCCCCCCTCCCTGCTGCGTCACAGAAGGGACCTCAGGAGGTTCTAGTCCAACCCCCTGCTCAAAGCAGGACCAATCGCCAACTAAATCATCCCAGCCAGGGCTTTGTCAAGCCTGACCTTAAAAACTTCCAAGGAAGGAGATTCTACCACCTCCCTAGGTAACGCATTCCAGTGTTTCACCACCCTCATAGTGAAAAAGTTTTTCCTAATATCCAACCTAAACCTCCCCCACTGCAATTTGAGACCATTACTCCTTGTTCTGTCATCTGCTACCACTGAGAACAGTCTAGAGCCATCCTCTTTGGAACCCCCTTTCAGGTAGCTGAAAACAGCTATCAAATCCCCCCTCATTCTTCTCTTCTGAAGACTAAACATCCCCAGTTCCCTCAGCCTCTCCTCATAAGTCATGTGTTCCAGTCCCCTAATCATTTTTGTTGCCCTCCACTGGACTCTTTCCAATTTTTCCACATCCTTCTTGTAGTGTGGGGCCCAAAACTGGACACAGGACTCCAGATGAGGCCTCACCAATGTCGAATAGAGGGGAACGATCACGTCCCTCGATCTGCTGGCAATGCCCCTACTTATACATCCCAAAATGCCATTGGCCTTCTTGGCAACAAGGGCACACTGCTGACTCATATCCAGCTTCTCGTCCACTGTAAGCCCTAGGTCCTTTTCTGCAGAACTGCTGCCTAGCCACTCGGTCCCTAGTCCGTAGCAGTGCATGGGATTCTTCCGTCCTAAGTGCAGGACTCTGCACTTGTCCTTGTTGAACCTCATCAGATTTCTTTTGGCCCAATCCTCCAATTTGTCTAGGGCCCTCTGTATCCTATCCCTACCCTCCAGCGTATCTACCTCTCCTCCCAGTTTAGTGTCATCTGCAAACTTGCTGAGGGTGCAATCCATGCCATCCTCCAGATTATTAATGGACATATTGAACAAAACCAGCCCCAGGACCGACCCTCAGTTGTTGTGACCTGCACTGGATGTGCAATGTTTGTCTTTCTTCCGCAGGACAGAAGCGACTTTGTCTGTACAAAATGCAAGCTGGTCTCCATATTGGAAGAGAAGATTGAAGGTCTGGAGCAACAGATAACGACCCTGCGTTGCATACGAGAATCTGAGGATTTTCTGGACAAAAGTCAGGATATGCTTCTACGGGCGCAAAGCTCTAAAGATTTAGAGCAGGTTGCACAGCGGAGCCAAGAGGCCAGTGAAGAAGCTTGGCAACATGTGACCTCCAGAAGAAGAAGGGGGAATGTCCGGGTTCCAGCAACGCAGACACAGGTAACTAACCGCTTTCATGTTCTCTCCACAGGTACCGTTGCGGAGAGTGGACCAGATGATACGTCTGGGGGGAGAAAGCAGAAGGAGACTCTGCTGGTTGGAAGGCATGAGATGCGATGTCCTGAGGTTGGGGGTTCCACGACCACCACTCCCAAGAGAAGGAGGCGGGTGGTGGTAGTCGGGGACTCTCTCCTCCGGGGGACTGAGTCATCTATCTGCCGCCCTGACCGGGAAAACCGAGAAGTCTGCTGCTTGCCAGGGGCTAAGATTCGCGATGTGACGGAGAGACTGCCGAGACTCATCAAGCCCTCGGATCGCTACCCCTTCCTGCTACTCCACGTGGGCACCAATGATACTGCCAAGAATGACCTTGAGCGGATCACTGCGGACTACGTGGCCCTGGGAACAAGGATAAAGGAGTTTGAGGCGCAAGTGGTGTTCTCGTCCATCCTCCCCGTGGAAGGAAAAGGCCTGGGTAGGGACCGTTGAATCGTGGAAGTCAATGAATGGCTACACAGGTGGTGTCGGAGAGAAGGCTTTGGATTTTTTGACCATGGGATGGTGTTCCATGAAGGAGGAGTGCTGGGCAAAGACGGGCTCCACCTTACGAAGAGAGGGAAGAGCATCTTTGCGAGCAGGCTGGCTAACCTAGTGAGGAGGGCTTTAAACTAGGTTCACCGGGGGAAGGAGACCAAAGCCCTGAGGTAAGTGGGAAAGCGGGATACCAGGAGGAAACACAGGCAGGAACGTCTGTGAGGGGAGGGCTCCTGCCTCATACTGAGAATGAGGGGCGATCAGCAGGTTATCTCAAGTGCTTATATACGAATGCACAAAGCCTTGGAAACAAGCAGGGAGAACTGGAGGTCCTGGTGATGTCAAGGAATTATGACGTTATTGGAATAACAGAGAATTGGTGGGATAACTCACATGACTGAAGTACTGTCATGGATGGTTATAAACTGTTCAGGAAGGACAGGCAGGGCAGAAAAGGTGGGGGAGTAGCACTGTATGTAAGGGAGCAGTATGAATGCTCAGAGCTCCGGTACGAAACTGCAGAAAAACCTGAGTGTCTATGGATTAGGTTTAGAAGTGTGAGCAACAAGAGTGATGTAGTGGTGGGAGTCTGCTATAGACCACCGGACCAGGGGGATGAGGTGGATGAGGCTTTCTTCCAGCAACTCGCAGAAGCTACTAGATCGCATGCCCTGGTTCTCATGGGTGACTTTAATTTTCCTGATATTTGCTGGGAGAGCAATACAGCGGTGCATAGACAATCCAGGAAGTTTTTGGAAAGCGTAGGGGACAATTTCCTGGTGCAAGTGCTAGAGGAGCCAACTAGGGGGGGAGCTTTTCTTGACCTGCTGTTCACAAACCGGGAAGAATTAGTGGGGGAAGCAAAAGTGGATGGGAATCTGGGGGGCAGTGACCATGAGTTGGTCGAATTCAGGATCCTGACGCAGGGAAGAAAGGTAAGCAGCAGGATACGGACCCTGGACTTCAGGAAAGCAGACTTCGACTCCCTCAGGGAACAGATGGCCAGGATCCCCTGGGGGACTAACATGAAGGGGAAAGGAGTCCAGGAGAGCTGGCTGTATTTCAAGGAATCCCTGTTGAGGTTACAGGGACAAACCATCCCGATGAGTCGAAAGAATAGTAAATATGGCAGGCGACAAGCTTGGCTTAACAGTGAAATCCTAGCGGATCTTAAACATAAAAAAGAAGTTTACAAGAAGTGGAAGGCTGGACATATGACCAGGGATGAGTATAAAAATATTGCTCGGGCATGTAGGAATGAAATCAGGAGGGCCAAATCGCACCTGGAGCGGCAGCTAGCAAGAGATGTCAAGAGTAACAAGAAGGGTTTCTTCAGGTATGTTGGCAACAAGAAGAAAGCCAAGGAAAGTGTGGGCCCCTTACTGAATGAGGGAGGCAACCTAGTGACAGAGGATGCGGAAAAAGCTAATGTACTCAATGCTTTTTTTGCCTCTGTCTTCACTAACAAGGTCAGCTCCCAGACTGCTGCGCTGGGCGTCACAGCATGGGGAGTAGATGGCCAGCCCTCAGTGGAGAAAGAGGTGGTTAGGGACTATTTAGAAAAGCTGGACGTGCACAAGTCCATGGGGCCGGACGAGTTGCATCCGAGAGTGCTAAAGGAATTGGCGGATGTGATTGCAGAGCCATTGGCCATTATCTTTGAAAACTCGTGGCGAACGGGGGAAGTCCCAGATGACTGGAAAAAGGCTAATGTAGTGCCAATCTTTAAAAAAGGGAAGAAGGAGGATCCTGGGAACTACAGGCCAGTCAGCCTCACCTCAGTCCCCGGAAAAATCATGGAGCAGGTCCTCAAGGAATCAATCCTGAAGCACTTACACGAGAGGAAAGTGATCAGGAACAGCCAGCATGGATTCACCAAGGGTAGGTCACGCCTGACTAATCTAATCGCCTTCTATGATGAGATTACTGATTCTGTGGATGAAGGGAAAGCAGTGGCTGTATTGTTTCTTGACTTTAGCAAAGCTTTTGACACGGTCTCCCACAGTATTCTTGTCAGCAAGTTAAAGAAGTATGGGCTGGATGAATGCACTATAAGGTGGGTAGAAAGTTGGCTAGATTGTCGGGCTCAACGGGTAGTTATCAATGGCTCCATGTCTAGTTGGCAGCCGGTGTCAAGTGGAGTGCCCCAGGGGTCGGTCTTGGGGCCGGTTTTGTTCAATATCTTCATAAATGATCTGGAGGATGGTGTGGATTGCACCCTCAGCAAATTTGCGGATGATACTAAACTGGGAGGAGTGGTAGATAGGCTGGAGGGCAGGGATAGGATACAGAGGCACCTAGACAAATTGGAGGATTGGGCCAAAAGAAACCTGATGAGGTTCAATAAGGATAAGTGCAGGGTCCTGCACTTAGGACGGAAGAACCCAATGCACAGCTACAGACTAGGGACCGAATGGCTAGGCAGCAGTTCTGCGGAAAAGGACCTAGAGGTTACAGTGGACGAGAAGCTGGATATGAGTCAGCAGTGTGCCCTTGTTGCCAAGAAGGCCAATGGCATTTTGGGGTGTATAAGTAGGGGCATAGCGAGCAGATCGAGGGACGTGATCATTCCCCTCTATTCGACATTGGTGAGGCCTCATCTGGAGTCCTGTGTCCAGTTTTGGGCCCCACACTACAAGAAGGATGTGGGTAAATTGGAGAGAGTCCAGCGAAGGGCAACAAAAATGATTAGGGGTCTGGAACACATGACTTATGAGGAGAGGCTGAGGGAACTGGGATTGATTAGTCTGCAGAAGAGAAGGATGAGGGGGGATTTGATAGCTGCTTTCAACTACCTGAGAGGTGGTTCCAGAGAGGATGGTTCTAGACTATTCTCAGCGGTAGAAGAGGACAGGACAAGGAGTAATGGTCTCAAGTTGCAGTGGGGGAGGTTTAGGTTGGATATTAGGAAAAACTTTTTCACTAGGAGGGTGGTGAAACACTGGAATATGTTACCTAGGGAGGTGGTAGAATCTCCTTCCTTGGAAGTTTTTAAGGTCAGGCTTGACAAAGCCCTGGCTGGGATGATTTGATTGGGGATTGGTCCTGCTTTGAGCAGGGGGTTGGACTAGATGACCTCCTGAGGTCCCTTCCAACCCTGATATTCTATGATTCTATGATTCTTGGGGCACTCCACTTGATACCGGCTGCCAACTAGACCTGGAGCCATTGATCACTACCCGTTGAGCCCGACGATCTAGCCAGCTTTCTATCCACCTTATAGTCCATTCATCCAGCCCATACTTCTTTAACTTGCTGGCAAGAATACTGTGGGAGGTCGTGTCAAAAGCTTTGCTAAAGTCAAGGAACAACACGTCCACTGCTTTCCCCTCATCCACAGAGCCAGTTATCTCGTCATAAATAAATAATCCCAGTCCCCTCAGCCTCTCCTCATAAGTCATGTGCTCCAGCCCCCTAATCACTTTTGTTGCCCTCCGCTGGACTCTTTCCAATTTTTCCACATCCTTCTTGTAGTGTGGGTATAGCTAAGCAGGGCTCAAGTTTCATTATATAAACTGGGGTCCAAGAATGAGACCAGCTAGGAAGAGAAGAATAAGAAGAAGGAAAAATTTGGAAGAAGAATAACTCACCCCCAAGACTCAGCCTAAGATCAGAGCTGTTAAGAATCCTCTGCACGACCGTGACATACAGCAACTAGGACCCAGACAAGACCAACCTTGCCTGGCCAACAGGGAAAGTCTGCCTTCATGATCAGGACTGGTGAGTAGGGCGTTGTCGGCTTAATGAGCATTCTGCTTGGTAAGTGTTAATAAACAGAGGATCAGGATATTACTGTGTAAGGCTTGGTCACTGGTAAAAGGTCCTACACGCCTGCAGAAGTAGGATACACCCTATGTATTGGGAAAGGGTGTGGGTACTTAAATTGACCACGTTAGTTACACCCTGAGCCCTACGAATTGGGTAAGGGTAGGTGCTTTTTGCCTGGAGCCGTATGAATTGGGGAAAGGTGGGATGCCCTAATGTGTGCAGGTAACACAACGTAGCAGCCTGGCCGCTGGGGCTGGAGCTTGGGCTGGGGACCCAGAGAGGGGGGTAATGTCTCTCTGATGCCAGCGTTAGCCCCTTAGCACAAGCCTGAGTCACTTAACTGAGACTCGCAGCTGTGCAGGTTGTTTTTTTGCTATGAGGACGGAAGAACAGCCCCACTGGCTCAGAGCCTTTGTCCGTCTAGCCCGGTCCATGTCTCTGACTGTGGCCGGTGCCAGATGCTTCAGAGGGAATGAACAGAACAGGCCACCATAGTGTGAGCCAGCCCCCCTCATCCAGGCCCAGCTTCTGGCAGTCAGAGGTTAGGGACACCCAGAGCATGGGGTACATCCCTGCCCATCCTGGCTAATAGCCATTGGTGGGCCTGTCCTCTAGGAACTGACCTCGTTCTTTTTTGAACCCTGTTACAGTCTTGGCCTTCACAACATCCTCTGGCAAGGAGTTCCACAGGTTGACTGTGCGTTGTGTGAAGAAATGCTGCCTTCGGTTCGTTTTAAACCTGCTGCCGATTCCTTTCATTGGGTGACCCCTCATTCTTGTGTTTTGAGAAGGAGTAAATAACACTTCCTTATTCACTTTCTCCACCCCAGTCATGAGTTGATAGACCTCTACCATATCCCCCCTCAGTCATCTCTTTTCCAAGCTGAAAAGTCCCAGGCTTATTAATCTCTCCTCAAACGGAAGCTGTTCCAGACCCTCAGCATTTCCATTGCCCTTTTCTGAACCTTTTCCAATTCCAATATTTTTTTTCAAGATGGGGCGACCACATCTGCACATAGTGTTCCCAGTGTGGGCGTTCCATGGATTTATACAGAGGCAACATGACATAGATATAGCTAAGAGAACGGTGCAGGGTTGGGTGATTAACCCGTTAGCAAGGGGAGCCAGCTCATCAGCTGGGGGCTGTTAACCGGGAGGAGGCAGGGGAGTCTGGAAGCCCAGGGTCCCAGCGAGGTGACTCCTCCCTCCCCCCCTCACCTGAGCCTAGGGGGACGCTGAAGCTTGGGAAAAGCCTGATGAGGCTGGGACGTGATGCAGTAAATAAAGTGCTGGGGGGGGGACACATATGGGTGAGGGGGGGAGGGCGGCTCGCAACGAGACAACCAGGGATAGGGGGTGCGCCCGGGCCACCTCCCCAGCACTGGCAATGCCGAATGGAGCATGCGAGGGCGGTGTGAGACAGAGCGCGTGTGCATACGTGTACCAGCACGTGTGTGGGGGTACCTGCGTGTGTACGAACCAGTGCAGGTGCATGCACATGTGGGTGTACACGTGTTTGCGTACCAGCGTGTATGGGTGTGGGTGTACCGGGGTACACAAGTGTGCATATATCAGCGTGCGTGAGGAGGGGGTGCCCAGGTGTGGGTGTACCAGTGCGTGTGTGCAGGGTGGGTGCCCGGTGTGTGTGTGTACAAGCTTGTGTGAGGAGGGGGTGCACAGGTGTGGGTGTACCAATGTATGTGCACAGGCGTGCCCAGGTGCAGGCGTACCAGTGCGTGTGCAGGGTGGGTGCCCGGGGGTGTGTGTACCAGCGCGTGGGGGGGGGTGTGTGTGCAGGAGGCTGACACGTGGTCTCCAGGAGCCATGCTGACCCCTTTTGATCAGCCCCATTCTGAGCTGGCGCAGTGGGGTACAGGGGTGCCAGGGCCCTGCTCTGCCTGTGCACAGGCCCAGCCTTGAAGTCAGCTCTCCCCCGGGCCATGCACAAGCCTCCCAGGCTCCCTGTACCAACCACAGCCAAGCCCCGCTGCCCCCCAGCCCATGCATCCCCCAGGACGGGCGCTCGGAGAGCCTCCTAGCCAGAGGAGCCCTGCACAGGGCTCTCTACCCCAGGGTGCTCCTGGGTGACACCAGGCACCCGCTGGGGAGGGGCAGAATTCAACCTGGGCCATGGCGGGGGCCTGTGAAACACCTGGCATGGGCCACTGGGAGGGGGGCAGGACCGGGGGGCCCATTGCCCGGTTCCAGGCGGGGGGGCAGGACTAGGGGGCCCATTACCCAGCTCCGGGTGGGGGAAGGAGGCCCAGCCCGCCCCCCGCCCTCTGTCCCCCCACGCTGCGGGGCCATACCTGATAGACATGCTCCACCCTGGGCCAGTGCTCCTCCAGCCGGCGGCCGCCCTCCACCTGTTCCCAGCCCCCCACTGGCAGCACCACAGTGGCTGGCAGCGAATTCCTGCGGGAGCCAAGGCGGGCAGGCTGAGGGCTCCCACTTTCGAACGCTAGGCCCTGGCTCCCACCCACCCCAGGGCCGGCTGCAGGCTCCGGCTGGCCCCAGGCTCGGCAGGGCTCCCCGAGCGGGGCTGCTGCGCTCCACAGAGGGAGGCCACGTGGCGCTAACCCCAGCCCTGCCGGAGATGCAGTCGGAGGGCACCAGGTGGCACCGAGTGGTGTCTCAGCCACCGCCACTGCCCAACCCCACCCCGCTCTGGATCCCAGCCGCACCCGGGAACCCCCCCGGGGCACCGAGTCCCGCTCTGCCCGTCCCCCGGGCCCGCGGAGCCCTCACCCTCGCAGGTCCAGCAGCGCGGCGGCCTTGATGGGGATCTGTACCCGCTCCATGTTGCTGTCGGGGCTGTGGCTGTTCTTGCTGCGGCCACAGGGGAAAAGCCAGGTCAGCCGCAGCACCCGGCGGGGCCCTGCTGGGACAGAGCCTGGCAGAGGCGACCGGCGCGAGGGGCTACAGCAGGGGACGGGAACTCCTGGGTCCTATTCCTGGCCTGGGAGGGAACTGGGGCTAGTGGCTAGAGCAGGGAACTGGGCCCCAGGACTTCTGGGTCCTATTCCTGCTTCCACTCCTGGGCAACCTGGGGCTGCGAGCTCCCAGGAGGGCTAATTCGGTAACGTTCCCAAAGCGCTTTGAGATCCAAAGACAGGGCCAGCCCTGGGATCCTTCCCCACTGCTCTGGGCTGAGCTTTGCCCCACTCAGAGCCCAGGGCCTGGGGCAGGCTGGCACTGGGGCGGGAGCTGGGGCCTCTGCCCGGGCTCTGCCCCAGAGTGACCGATGGATGGGGTGAAAGGAGTGTCCCAGTCCAGCCAGCGCAGCCTGGGGGTGGCTCAGGGAGCCGGGCACTCGCCAGGCTGCTGTGGGAGGGGGCCTCCATCACCTCCGCAGCTGCAGCTGGAACTCGATGGTGTTGCTGGCATCCTCCAGGTTACTGACGCTGAGCGCCATGTCCACAGCGATCTGCAGGGAGAGGGTAACTGGTATTTGCCTGGCCAAAGGGTGCGGGCAGGGCTCCTCGGCCGGGGGCGGGGTGGCGCAAGCAAAGCCCCTTCTTAGCTCCGGGGTGCTCAGAGGCCACGGTGATGGGCACCCCAGGAGTACAGACAGTCCACGGGGGGCACCTGGAGAGGCAACTTTGTGCTGGAGTGGGGCAGGCTGAGCTGGGGGGGATCACAGCTCCGGGCACCATCATGCTCGGGTACCTCCATCACCGACGGACAGCGCAAGGTGCCCAGGAGCTGGTGGGCGAGGGTGTGTCCGGCCAGGGGCCCATCTTTCGAGGAAGGGCAGCCTGGAGGCGGCAGTGATGGGTGGCGCCTGCGGGGGCAGGAAACGCCCCTACCTTGGTGCCGCTCTTCATGGGGTTCCCCAGCTCGCAGATCACCACACGCGTCTCGTTCTCCTTCTTGGGGTTACAGATCAGCTTCTCCAGCCCCTACAGCGGGGGGACAGCGGCAGGGGGTTACTACAGGAGCAGCTGGGGGCAGGAGGCTGAGGACGTTCACCGTGGGGTGGGCCTGGATGGGGCCCGGACACCCCCACGTGGGAGCTCCCCATCCCAGGCCCGCTTGGGACCAAAGTGAGTGCAGCATTCACTGCAGGATAACAACCTCTCACTGCAGCCAGCTAAAGGAGTGAGCCCATCACAGAGGGCAAGGCTGGTCATTCACGGTTCAAACCCCGGTTGACGGCACAGGGCAGACGATGCAATGGCAGAGTGATGGAAACCACAGCGGGACTGTGACTGCAACTGCAGTGGGGTGTCACCTGGGGCCCCACGGAGAGCTCTGGGGTGGCCCTCTTCCACCTGCTGGGGGAGGTGCCCCCTGGGTGAGGGGACCCCTGGGGAAGTCATCGCTGCACTGGATCCCTTTACCCAGTGATTCCCTGCAGCGGGGGAAAGGTGCCAGCATGGCAGTGCCCTGTGGGAGCCTGCCCAGCCCTGCCCATACCTGGACGTCGCTGGTGGCTTTCTGATAGTGGGCGTTGCGTGGCAGCTGCAGCCGCAGCTCGGCCTCGAAGGCGCCTTCGCCCGCGTTGGTGGCGTCGGCCAGGATGTGAACCACGTTCTCGTCCCCGATGAACAGCTGGGCCACGGGCCTGAGAGACGGAGGAGAGGAGCCTGAGGAATCCGGGGCTTGGCCAATAGGAGCCGCCTACGCTGTGTGTTGGCCAGTGGAAGCTGTCCGAAAGTGGACCGTGGCCAATGGGGAACGAGCCCTTGCGAGCCCTAGGGATCGGCAGGTCAGCTCAGTCCATCGGTCCCGTGGCCTGCCAGCACCAGCGGCCAGTGCCAGCCGAACCCCCCATGCAGCAAATGCTGCAGCACGCCAGGGAAGGAAATTCCTTCCTGACCCCCAGCCCAGTGGCCTGAGGGTGGACCTGGCTTCAACCCGAGAGGCACTTACGTGTGAGCGGCAAGCCGCAGCTCTGGGATGCAGACGTTGTCCTCGCCGCAGTCCAGCACAATGCGCGTCTGGGGCCAAGCAAAACACAAAGCAAGAGCAGCTCTTCAGCCTCACAGCCAGCGACGCCATGGGGCACCAGCCCTGGCACCGCTCTGCCCCAGACAACCCAGCGGGGGAGGAAAGGCTGAGGTCAGGGCAGGACTGAGGGGCACCAGCGGAGCTGGGAGAAAGTCTAGGACTGGGATACCAGGGGGCTGCGGGTTGTGGTTGAGGGGCACTGGCAGAGCTGGCAATGGGGAGCCCAGGGCTGGGCTGACAGGGGCTGCGGGTCAGGGCTGAGGGGGCGCTGGCCTGGTGATGGAGAGCCCAGGTCTGGGATAGTCAGGGGCTGTGGGTCGGTGCTGAAGGGGCGCTGGGCTGGCGATGGGGAGCCCAGGGCTGGGCTGGCAGGGGCTGTGGGTCGGTGCTGAGGGGGCGCTGGGCTGGCAATGGGGAGCCCAGGTCTGGGATAGTCAGGGGCTGTGGGTCGGTGCTGAGGGGGCGCTGGGCTGGCGATGGGGAGCCCAGGGCTGGGCTGGCAGGGGCTGTGGGTCGGGGCTGAGGGGGCGCTGGCCTGGCACACCTGCTCCTGCACCACCGTCTGCCCGCGGAGCACCAGCCCCAGCTCCTCAGTGCCCGGCCCAGCTGCCAGGGTCAGCGTCAGGCTCACCACGATGGGGCTCAGCTTGTCCTTGAAATCAGCCTCGTCCTGGGGTGGAGGGGAGAGGAGAGTGATGAGGCAGGTGACCCCCCTCCCCGCAGGCCTCAGCCCGGGCGCACTGTGAACCCTTCCTGCTCGGACCGACTGGCGACTGCCCTGGTCTAGCCTGAGCCCTGCAGGACAGAGACGCGACCAAATCGGAATCTTTGGTCATACTGCTGCCCCCGCCGACACGTTCCTCGGTTTCCCCTGTGGGCTGCGGGGTGCCTGGGGGGAGCAGGCGCTCGGAGCAGACAGACATAGGGAGCGTCACCCCGCCCAGCTGGAGCGAAGAGGTGCTAGGGAGCTGGCTGAAACCACCCGTGGGTCAGAGCGCCAGCAGGCCGTGGGGCAGAGCCCGAGCCAGGGCTGGAGCTGGAGCCATACGGGCCGGGTGTGGAGGTCAGAGCTGGAGCCCACCAAGGGCTCACTACAGCCTGCCTGGTGCCGTGCTCCGGGACGACCCACCCAGCCGAGGCTCTAACCCCAGCTCTGTGCCCCGGCCCTGGGGCGTCCGGGGCTGGGCCAGGCGACCGATCACCCCGATGGGCCCGTAACCCCTGCTGGGGTGCGCTGGCCCCACGGCGCCGCTGCATCGCTGCCAGGAGCCCGGCTCAGCCGGACCCGCAAGGACAACTCAGGGCTGCCGGAGGTTGGGCCCAGGGGCTCAGTGGCCACGGCAGAGCGGGATCGCGGGCTGGCCCTGACGGGGGGTTATGTGAGCGCTGGGGCGTGCCCCTGAGAGGGGATCAGCCAGGAGCTGCCCTGGGGCGCCCGCAGGGACCCTGGCTACGGAGCAGCCCCCGCCCTGAGCCCCCCGCGCCCCGTACCCGCAGGTAGGCTGTGAGGTTCTGGCAGGTGAATGATGCCTCCCTCGACAGCTGCAGCTCCAGGCTCTGGCCCGCCTGGCGCGTCTGCAGCTCCCAGACCCTTCGCCCCGACTTCGGCTTCAGCCGGTCCAGCTGCAGGTCGGCGGCCAGCCCTGGGGAGCAGAGGGTCGGGGAGGAGGGGCCAGCAGGGGAGGGGAGGCTGCCGTGCCCCTTGTCACCGAGCTCCCAGCCCCAGGGCCTGTGCTAGCCTCTGGCCCCCGGCCCCACAACACGCCTGGCCCCCAGCCCCGCTGGCCCCCTAGCCCCCGGCCCTGCCACAGCCCTGGCCCCCGGCCCCGCCACGCCTCCTGGCCCCCAGCCCCACCGGCCCCCTAGCCCGCGGCCCCACCACACCCATGGCCCCTGGCCCCGCTGCCTCCTGCCACGCCCCTGGCCCCGCCACACCCCTGGCCCTGCCACACCCCTGGCCTCCAGCCCTGCCACACCCCTGGCCCCCGGCCCCGCTGCCTCCTGGCCTCCAGCCCCACCGCCCCCTGGCCCCCCGCTGGGCCCCAGCCCCGCCGCCCCCTGGCTTCCCCACTGGCACTCACTGATTCTCTCTGGGAGGCTCTTCCCCGAGACGCCCACGCACAGCCGGATGGGGAAGCTGCCGGGGAACGACACAGGATGGTGAGGGCTTTGCCAGGCATTGGTGGGGGAGGGGCCCGGGGGGCAGAGCCAGCAGCTCCCGGGCCCTCAGCCCCCCCCAGCCCTGCGCCCACCCTGAACACGGCCCCCCATGCCCCCTTTGCTCACCAGCTGACAGGGGTCCCAACGACTTTGCAGGTCTTCTCCTCGGGGTTCAGCACATCTGGCACGAACAGCTGGCTACTGGTCACCACCACGGGTTGGGCTCTGCGGGCACCACCAAGCCAGTCAAACCGGGGGAATGGCACTGGCTCTGTAATGTCGGGGCCGGCAGTGAGGGGCAACGCCAGCCCCAGGTAAGAGCGAGGCCCAGCCCGGCTGCGAGAAGCAACAACCCCAGGGCCGGAAGCCTGGCCCGTCAGAGAAGCTCTGTTATCCCCAAGGCAAGGGCGGCTGGCAGGGATGAGGGGCTGGGTCTGTGCTGGGCACCACGTTACTGACCCTGCCCAGCCCTAGCCAGGGCTTCGGGCCCCAACCCTGGGGGCAGCAGCTCCTACGGACTTCAGTGCTGCTGGCTCTGGGTGCAGCCCGGGAGTTGCGGCCCCTGGGGACTCACCCACCCCCTGTCCAGCCAGCCCTGGGCACTCACCTGTACGCGGCCACCTTGCTGGCGCCGAACGCCCCGACCAGCACATCTGGGGGCACAAGCCAAGGGTCACACTGGGCTGCACGGGGCGGGCACAGGATCCTGCCAGCTCAGCCGTGTGGCAAAGCTGCCAGCAGGAGCCAGGCCAGGGAGCCAGCACTCCAGCCAGCCCGGGGGACACCTGCTGCAGGGCCCAGAGCGTCCCACCTTGCTAGGGAAGGGTGGTCACCATTCCCCAGGGGCCGGCACCCAGCATGGGGTGACCCAAGGGAAGCAGGCAGTGCCTGGCACGGGAGGGGGGCCCAGGGGGCAGCACTTGGCACGGGAGGGGGGCCCAGGGGCAGCACCCGGCACGGGGGGGGGGGCCGGGGCAGAGCCCGGCATGGGAGGGGGGCCCAGGGAGCAGCGCCTGGTATGGGAAGGGCGCCCAGGGGCAGCGCCCGGCACGGGAGGGGGGCCCAGGGGCAGAGTCTGGCACGGGAGGGGAGCCCAGGGAGTAGCGCCCGGGACAGGAGGGGGGCCCAGGGGGCAGCGCCTGGCACAAGAGGGGGGCCCAGGGGCAGCGCCCGGCACGAGAGGGGGGCCCAGGAGCAGAGCCTGGCATGGAGGGGGGGCCCAGGGAGCAGCCCCCAGGACGGGAGCGGGGGCCAGGGGCAAGGCAGGGAGATGGAGGCCGAGCCTTCTTCCCCACATGCTCATCTCCCTCCCTGAAGCGTCCGGGCCATGGTGGACCGGGGGTGGCACAGGCCGGAGCCGGGGGCCTGTGAGGGTGGCTGTACCTGGGTACCCGTTGGCGTCGATGTCGGTCGCACCACGCACGGAGAAGCCGAAGGCGGCACGGCCGGGGAAGGGGCTCTCCAGGACCTGCGAGGCCGGCGTCCGGAGCCCCTCGCTGTGCCCGCTGAAGATGAGCACACGGCCACTCCCGGCAAATGGAGCCCCCACCGCCACGTCTGAGGGGACAGGACCGCAGGGCCCACGAGCCGGGCCCCGGCCAGAGCAGCTGAGCCCCGGGCACCAGTCGCTCCTCACCCCCAGGGTCAGGATCCCACCCACTGAGGCAGTGACCGGCCCCAGGCATCACACACCGACTAGAAGGGGACCCAGAGCGGGTTCTATCCGCGGCTTGGGGAGGGGAGGGGGTCCAGTGGATTAGAGCAGGGGGCTGGGAGCCAGGACACCTGGGTTCGATCTCTGGCTCTGCGGGAGGAGTTGGGACTAATGGTTAGAGCTGGGGGTGGGGGCTGAGAGTCAGGACTGTTCCTAGCTCTGCTACTGTGTGTGGCTGGGCTGCCCAGACACCTCCCCAGGGTGTCCCACCGGGTCCCGGCACTCAGTCTTGTGCTGATCGGCACCCCAGGTGCCCTGCCCCAGACCCCGCCAGTCTCGTATCCCATGGGGGGGTCTCTGTGCCAACCCAAAGCCCCCCCCACCCCCCGCCCAGAGCCACCAGGAGCAGCTCCCTCGCCAGCAGCACTAGTGGACTGGCACCCGGGGGCTGCGGCCCGGCTGGGCGTTACCAACGTAGCCGTCCTGGTCCAGGTCCCCCACAGGAGCGATGGCTGTGCCGAAGCGGCCGTAGACCTCGGTGCCGGTCAGAGTCTGCCAGGGGTTCCTGTAGGCGTGGGGGCCCCGGCGCTGCATGTACAGGTAGACGCGCCCCACCTCGTAGAGCTTGCGGTCGGAGCGGCGCTCCATGTAGAGCGGCGCCCCCACCAAGATGTCGTCCTTCCTGGGGGCAAAGGGGGCAGATGGCAGGAGGAGGAGCTCTGGGCTCCCCTCCCCGCCAGGCCGCAGGGGCCAACGGACCGAAAGGATTATCCCACGGCCTGGGGGTGCAGCCAGCCGGGATGGGGGCAGCCCCCCGGGGGGTGGGGGGAGTAGCACCCCCTGTAGGAGGGACGCATCGGGCCATTGTGGCTCACACGAGTCGGTGCTCCTGGACACAGACACCCCCTGAGCTCCGGCCGGCCAGCCGGCCGGCCTCAGTCCCCTCAGGGCCCAGGCTCCCTCCCGGGCTGAGCTGGGCCTTGTGCTGGGGGCTGGGGTTACCCCTCGGCTCAGTTTTGCCCCGGAGGGAGCTGGGGCGGCTCTGCCCACTCCTGCCCCCTGTTCCTGCTCGCCTGGCGCCAGGCTCTGCCAGGAGCAGTGCAGGCTGGTGGGCACCAGATGGCGGCAGAAGCCAACGTGGGGGGATGAGGGGAGACCAACCGGGCCAGCTGGGGGGCCCAGAGCACAGGCCCTGCCGGCGGCCTGGGGCAGGACTCAGCCCTTCTGTCCCCTCCTCAGGGCACCGCGACTGCCCCATGGATTCACCAGCTGCACAGTCCACGGCCAGCACGTCACCAGGCCCCGGCAGAGGGGACCCTGGAGCTCCTAGCCGGGCCCCCGGCCCTTGGTGCTGAAGACACGAGGCCGGAGGGGGCTCTGGCCCCACAGGGCTGTGCCACAGGCACGGGCGAAGCGGAGCACAGAGGGTCCTGGGGGTGATGGAGCCCAGCAGCCCCGGCCCAGCTCTCCCCTGCCCTGCCAGCGCCCAGGATGGGAGGGCTGAGTGAACGGCCGTGCCCCCCAGGCAGTGGTTGGGGGCAGACATGGGCACTTGGGCTCAGCGCCCTAGCTGCCAAGCGAGCGCCAGCCTCCTCCTTACCCATCGCCATTCACGTCAGCAACAGCCACCGTGTGACCAAAGTATGACGCCACCTGGAAGACACAGGGCGGGTGGGGGCGTAGAACCGATCCATGAAATTGTTTTTAATTGTTCACTTTATTAATATAACTTCATAAGGAAAGTTTTATGAATGAAACAACATTCATTCATAAAACCGGCTACCCCAATAACTGGCTAATTGAGTTTCACAATCCAATTGCTGCTTAAATCGCTGAAACTTGCACGGCCTCAACATTGCACCTTCTGCTCCCTGTTTGCCACTCCTCACACGCGTCCCTGGTGTAACCCAAACTCCATTTCAACGTGTCCCGAACTCCGTGGTCAAATGCTCACTCCAGTTTGTAAACCCTGCTGCAGCCTTCGCTTTCGCTAAACCCGGCTGAAATCTGACTGGTGTAGTTCCGATGTGGGAATGAGGGACGGATGGGTGATGGAATCAACCTCCAGCCCCAGCCTGTCCTGATGAAATAAAGTGTAAACACCAACGGCAAGAGAACACCCTCAAAAGAAAAGTACAAAAGTACAACTGAGGAAACTCGAAAGCCAGGCCCCAGGCTGAAAGTCACGTCTGCAGCTGACGGGGGATCACTCACACCAGACCCAAAGGCAGCCTGACACAGCAAGACCGATTGACTCTGGATTCAAACTAAAGCCTACGAAAAGGACGGGGGAGATGGAAGACTTTGGAGGGTCACATTCCGCTGCCAACATGGAAGGGCATTGGTGCGCGCCCCGCACAGACCCAGCCCTCCCTTGTGCCCGGCTTTCCTGGCCAGTGAGCCACCACAAGCTACGGACCCCAGCCATGAACTCAAGCTACATTCGGGACTGGGAACTATACAGCAGCTGCAGAACGTGTGTGTGTGTGTGTGTGTGTGTGTGTGTGTACATACGTGTGTGTGTGTGTGTACACATAGGTATTAGATATTAGTTATTGGTCATAAATCAAATTGTGTGATAATAAACGTGACGTCTTGTCTTGTGCCCTGAAACGATCCTGTGTAGTTTTGTCCGCATAACAGGGGCTGAGGGCAGGGGACACACTGGACTGGCCATTGCTTGTCAACCCTGACCCACAGCTCTGCTGTGACCCTCACCCCTGACCCGCAGCCACCTGCTCACCCAGCCCTAGGGTCCCCCCAGCTCTGCCAGGCCCCTCACTCCTGACCTGCAGCCCCTGCTAGCACAGCCATAAGAACATAAGAATGGCCATACTGGGTCAGACCAAAGGTCCATCCAGCCCAGTATCCTGTCTGCCGACAGTGGCCAATGCCAGGTGCCCCAGAGGGAGTGAACCGAACAGGTAATGATCCATCTCCTGCCATCCATCCCCACCCTCTGACAAAGAGAGGCTAGGGACACCATTCCTTACCCGTCCTAGCTAATAGCCATGAATGGACTTAACCTCCATGAATTTATCCAGTTCTCTTTTAAACCCTGTTATAGTCCTAGCCTTCACAACCTCCTCAGGCAAGGAGTTCCACAGGTTGACTGTGCGCTGAGTGAAGAAGAACTTTCTTTTGTTTGTTTTAAACCTGCTGCCCATTAATTTCATTTGGTGGCCCCTAGTTCTTATATTATGGGAACAAGTAAATAACTTTTCCTTATTCACTTTCTCCACACCACTCATGAGTTTATATACCTCTATCATATCCCCCCTTCGTCTCCTCTTTTCCAAGCTGAAAAGTCCTAGCCTCTTTAATCTCTCCTCATATGGGACCCATTCCAAACCCCTAATAATTTTTGTTGCCCTTTTCTGAACCTTTTCCAATGCCAGTACATCTGTTTTGAGATGAGGGGACCACACCTGTATGCAGTACTCAAGATGTGGGCGTACCATGGATTTATAGAAGGGCAATAAGATATTCTCCGTCTTATTCTCTATCCCTTTTGTAATGATTCCTAACATCCTGTTTGCTTTTTTGACTGCCGCTGGACACTGCGTGGACGTCTTCAGAGAACTATCCACGATGACTCCATGATCTTTCTCCTGATTAGTTGTAGCTAAATTAGCCCCCATTATATTGTATGCATAGTTGGGGTTCCCCCCCAGCTCTACCTTGCCCCTCACTCCCAACCCGCAGCCCACTGCTTTGGGAGCCCAAGAGTTTGGGGAGCCCAGGGGGAGACTGGGAGTGGGGCCCTTTGAGGCTGGCTCTCCCTTGGCTGGGGTGGGGCAGGGCGGGGCAGGGGGAGGTGAAGGAGGGGAGGGGTGATGGGGGCAGTGGGGGGTTGGGCGAAGGGAAGGGGGTAGATGTGGGGGCAGGGGGTGGGGGAGGGGGACAGGTACCTGCTCACTCTGGATGCTCTGTAAAAGCGCCAGAGACTTCCTGCTCCTGAAGATCTCGACCTGCCGTGGGGAGAAACAAATCAGCCAGGAGAGAGATGGGGGCTGCTCCCCCCACCCGGGTGCTGGGAAGATGGGGGCTGCTCCCTTCCCCCCTGGGTACTGGGGAGATGGGAGCTGCTCCCCCACCCTGGGCGCTGAGGAGATGGGGATTGTTCCCTCCCGCCCCGGGCACCGTGGAGATGGGGGCTGCTCCCTCCCCACCCAGGCACTGGGGAGATGGGGGCTGCTCCCTCCCCCCCAACCCTAGCACGGAAGCAGCTCATCCCAATGGTGCCCCCCCCGATACTCACCACCCCCCAGGTCGTTCTCTTGTTGGGGACGCCCACAACGTACTCTGTGAAGGAAACACAAGAGTCCCCGCGACCCCCGGGGACAGAGGGTGCTGAGCTGCTGGCACAGTGTGCCCCATCCCAAAGCCAGGGCAAAGCCCCAGCACCCCCCCCCAAGCCCAATGGGGGGCCTGAAGGGGGCAGGCGGGCGGGGGGGGTGGAGGGCGCAGGAACAGGCGCTGCCCCTCTCCGGGCAGCCAGGTGCATGGGGTGCCCTGGGCAAGACTGGGGAGCCCCCACCCCTTAGGGGAGGAGGGTAGAATTGGATACAGCCCCGGGACTGGAGGACTCTGCCCAGCTGGCAGGGACAATGAGCAAGCAGGGGGGCAGGTCTGGCGGGCAGGGACTCTGGGGCAGGGGAGCCCAGCGGGTGGAGGACTCGGGGAGGGGCGGCCGGGAAGGGGACTTGGGAGTGGGGGTGGGGGGCCTGGCGGGCATGGACTCCCAGGCTCCAAGCCATTGCTGGGGGCAGAGGCCCCTTTTGCCTGGGGGTGGCAGGTGGCGAGAGCCCCTCACCCTCCCTGCTCCCAGCCCTGTGCCCTGGAGGCAGGCAGGGGTGGGGGTGGGGTCACCAGGGGTGCGGCTGGGGTGGGTGAGCCAAGTCTGCTCCATATTGTTGCCCATGGAGCCCGGTTGGCAGCCCCAGAGCCCTGTGCAGCTTCAGGGGTGGGGGGGGCATCACACAAGCCAAGGGCAAATCCCCTACCTGGCATGGCGGGGTCCCCGTCAAACTCCCCCACGGCCACTGAGTACCCTGCAGAGAGAGGGAGCAGGGTTAACCCTTCGAACGAGCCTGCCTGCTGCACACGCCCAGAGCAGAACGACTGGCACCCAGGGCAAGGAGGTGCCAGTGGTTAGATCAGGAGATGGGTTGAAGGCAGGGAGCCCGGACTCCTGGGTTCTCGCCCTGGCTCTGGAGGGAGTGGGGTCTAGTGGGGTAGAGCAGGGTTGGGGGCTGGGAGCCAGGACTCCTGAGTTCTCTCCCTGGCTCAGGGGGGCTGGGAGCCAGGACTCCTGAGTTCTCTCCCTGGCTCAGGGGGGCTGGGAGCCAGGACTCCTGGGTTCTCTCCCTGGCTCAGGGGGGCTGGGAGCCGGGACTCCTGGGTTCTTTCCCCGGCTCTGGAGGGAAGTGGGGTCTGGTGGTTAGACCGAGGGCAATGTGGATGGTGCCAGGGCCCTGCTGACACCAGGGACAGTCAGTCTCTCCCATGCCAGCCACAAGGCGGGCAGGTTGCTGGGGGAGGCCGCACTCACCTCTGTAGGCGTCGTCATAATCATAGTTAATGTCCTCCGTGACCTGCTCGGGGGCCACGGACCAGAGCAGGGTGCTGCCGGGGAAGTGGGACACGATTGCCGACAGATTGACCGAGTAGATCAGCCCTGGGGGAACATCCAGGCCCTCCGTGAGCCAGCGCCAGGGGCCCTGCACGGAGCAGGCAGGGGCTAGGGATGGTGAGAGAGGGAGGGTGCCCAAGCCCAACATGGTCATCCTGCACCCTCACCCCACAGCACCCCCTTCGCCAGCCCCACGTGCCAGCTCCTGGGGCTGGGGGTCCCCATGGGGGGGCGGGGGCTGCTTGGCATTTCCCATGTGCCGTGGGCAGCTCATTGCCTGAGAGGGATGCTCTAAGCTCGGGGGTTTTAGCTACAGACCGGGGGGGGGGGGGGGCAGCCTCTGCCGGCCACAGTGGGACACCACGGACAGGTTGGGCCTGGGGCTGTGGATCAGGTGGGTCCGTTCCAGCCCCCTGGGCACAGGCAGGGCGGTGCCCCCAGCCCAGCTGAGGGGGAGCCCTGGGGCGGGCGCTGTCAGTGTTGCCATGGCTCCACTGGAAGCGTCGGAGGCGATGGCAGCCATGCCAAGGGGCAGTGGGCTCCCCCTCCCCCCACAGCCCCCAGAGCCCCCCAGGAACCAGAGCCCTTACCCACAAAGTAGTATCCTCCCGGGGCACCCAGCACCAGCCTGCCAGCCTGCAAGGGGACAGGACAGGCCTGAGTGAGCACCCCACCCGGAGACACCCCCACAGGCACGCACCCCCCCAGGCATGCACGCCCCCCATGGGACCGCACCCCCCCCATGGGCACACGCGGGCACACACACACCCCCGCGAGCATGCACAGCCCCCAATGGGCACGCACATACACACCCCAATGGGCACACCCCCCACGGGCACGCACAGCCCCCCCACTGGGCACACCCCCCCTCACGGGCACGCACAGCCCCCCCAATGGACACAGGCATGCACACCCCCCCATGGGCACACACCCCCCATGGGCATGCACCCCCCCTGGGGCACCCGCGCACACACCTCCAGGGGCACTCCCGCTGGACCCCCACCCCCATGGACATCTGCAGGCCGGGGCGCCCCGGGCCGTACTCACGTGGGTGATGGTGGCGCTGAAGCCCACCTGGCAGTACCGCTTGTCGTAGGCTGTGGAGAGGGGCACGAGGCAGCGTGAGTGCCACGCTTCTGGGGCAGGGGGGCTGAGGGATGTCGGGCGTCGCCCCCGCAGAGTTTGGCTGTGATCTCTGCTGGGCAGAGCCCGGCATCCAGACCGGGCCGGCGACCCACTCATCTGCCCCTGGGCAGCGGGATGCCAGCTGCTCTGGTGTCCGTCCATGGGTCAGCGCCCCACAGCCAGCCTGCTCTGCAGGGAGCGAGCTGCTGGGCCCACGGGGCAGCCGGACGCCTGGATTTGGCCTTCCCGGGGTGAATCTGGGGCCCAAAGGCCTGGGCAGAAATCTCCCTGCGCGGGACCCCGGGGGGCCCATGGGCTGAGCCTGCCGCGGGCGCGGGGGCCTGGAAGTGAGGGGCCCCCCAGATGCCACCAGTGCCCCCCTGCCTCCGGATCCAGCCACCGCTCCTCATGGGGTCTCCAGGAGCTCCCTGGCCTGGGCGCCACAAGGGGAGCCGTGCCCAGTGGGTGCTGAGAGTGACAGGCTGGCCCTGGGCTCTGTGCCTCAGTTTCCTCATCTGTATACGGGAGAGTGGCTACTTCACTGCAAAGGGGCTGAGGGCTCGGCAGGAAGGCTGGGCGCTAGAGAACAGCACCCAAGCCACGCCATGGGGGAAGCCGGGGGGGTCCTGGGGGCCGAGGGATGGGGGGGCATGTCGCACCCCAGCTCCCCCCAGCGGGGGCTCTGAGAGTCGGCACAAGAGGAGCAGCAGCATCGGCCTTGGGCACAGCCCCCACGGGCTGAGCGGGGGGGGGACTGGCGGGGGGGTGTCGAGGCACGTGGCTGTCGCGAGATGGGGAGGCACAGGCGCATGCAGGGGGCAGTTGGGAGAACAGCCTCTGAGGCAGGTGCCCCCCCAGCTCCACGTGCTCAGCCTGCTCTGTGGGGGGGGGGTCCCCGTTACCCAATTTCCACTGGGAGGGGGGAGTCTGAGCTGCTGGGGGCTGAACAACCCTAGTCCAGGCTCCTGCCCCTGAGAGCTTAAAGAGACAGAAAACCCCCCTACACACCCCCACAACCACACACACCCACACTCCCCTCAACACCCCCCACACACACACACCCACAACCACACCCCCCCCCACACCCCCACAACCACACATCCCACCCCCCCCACACACACCCCACCCCCTCCACACACCCACACTCCCCTCAACACACCCCCCCACACACACACCCACAACCACACACCCCACCCCCCCACACACACCCACACCCACAACCACACACACCCCACCCCACACCCCCACAACCACACACACCCACACTCCCCTCAACACACCCCCCCACACACACCCCCACAACCACACACCCCACCCCCCCACACACACCCACACACACCCCACCCCCCCACACACCCACACTCCCCTCAACACACACCCCCCCACACACCCCCACAACCACACACACCCACACTCCCCTCAACACACACCCCCCCACACACACACCCACAACCACACACCCCACCCCCCCACACACACCCACACCCCCCCCACCCCCCACACACACCCACAACCACACACACCCCACCCCACACCCCCACAACCACACACACCCACACTCCCCTCAACACACCCCCACACACCCCCCCCCACAACCACACACCCCACCCCCCCACACACACCCACACACACCCCACCCACACTCCCCTCAACACACCCCCCCCACACACACCCCCACAACCACACACACCCACACTCCCCTCAACACACCCCCCCCCACACACACACCCACAACCACACACCCCACCCCCCCACACACACCCACACACACACACCCCCACACACCCACAACCACACACACCCCACCCCACACCCCCACAACCACACACACCCACACTCCCCTCAACACCCCCCCCCACACACACCCCCACAACCACACACCCCACCCCCCCACACACACCCACAACCACACACACCCACACTCCCCTCAACACACCCACACACACCCATACACACCTCCCCACACCCCCACAACCACACACACCCACACTCCCCTCAACACACCCACACACACCCCACCCCCCCCACACACACACCCACACCCACACACACCCACACTCCCCTCAACACACCCCCACACACCCATACACACCCCACCCCCCCACACACCCCCACAACCACACACACCAACACTCCCCTCAACACACACACACACACCCTCACACCCCCACAACCACACACACCCCCATACCCCCCAAACACCCACACCCATAGACAGCCACACTCCCCTCAACACACCCACACCCCCATACACCCCCATCCCCACACACCTATACACACACCCACACTCCCCTCAACACACCCCCACACACCCCCACTCCCACACACAGACACACACACAACCACCCACACCCACCAACAGTCCCGTCAACAAAACGCACGCACCCCCCATACACACTCACACCCCCATCCCCCCCACACACCCCTCAACACACACACCAGGGCTCCCTGCATCCAGGTCCCTGCCCCGGGCTGGGCGGAGGCACCGGGGGCTGCCTCCCTCCCCCGACCCAGCCCGCAGGCTCGCTCCCCCCTGCCAGCCCCCAGGACTGCGCAGGCCAAGGGGCAGCAGTCGGGGGGGGGGGCGAATCCAGGTCAGGTTCCCCCCCATGGGTGCAGGAGTGGGATGCAAGGGTGAGGGGCAAAGGGGGCACAGTGCAGGGGGCAGGGGCACAGGAGGGGGCAGGGGGCAGGAGTCAAGGGATTGGGGCGCAGCAGGGGGCAGGGGTTGGGAGCGAAGGGGGTGTAGGGATTGGGGTGCTGAAGCAGAAGCAGGCAGGTGCGAAGGGGGCACAATGCAGGGGTTGGGAGGGAAGGGAGGGTGGGGAGCCCAGGGAGCTCATGGGGGCCAGGGGCAATGGCGGGATGCCACGCCCACGGGGGCCAGGGACACCAAAAGGCAAGTTGGCCCAGAGTGCCAGTTTACCTGAGGCCGGGGGAGCCTGGAGCTGGTGTTGCTGCAGGGGAGGGGGTGTCGGGGGCAGGGAACCGGCGGTTGTGGGGGAGGGAGGCATTGGGGGCAAGGAACAGACATGGCTGCGGGGGGGTGCAGGGAGCTGGCATGGCTGTGGGGGATGGGGGCATTGGGGGCAGGGAGCTGGCGTGGCTGCGGGGGGGTGCAGGGAGTCCGCGTGGCTGTGGGGGATGGGGGCATTGGGGGCAGGGAACAGCTGTGGCTGGGGGGGCGGATGCAGGGAGCCGGCGTGGCTGCCGGGGGGGTGGTGCAGAGAGCCGGGGGGTCTGTGGGGGAGGTGGGTGTTGGGGGCAGGGAAAAGTCAGTACCTTTTCCATAAGTGGTGTTCTTCGAGATGTGTTGCTCATGTCTATTCCACACCAGGTGTGCGTGCTCCCTACGAGCACCAGTGCCGGAAGTTTTTCCCCTAGCCGTACCTGTAGGGGGGAGCGCTCCCCGCGACCGCTGGAGTGGCACCTCCATGGGGCGGTATCCGGGGAGCTGCGCGCTCCCCCGCACCCTCAGTTCCTTCTTGCTGGACAACTCCGACAGAGGGGAAGGAGGGCGGGATGCGGAACAGACGTGAGCAACACATGGCGGAGAACACCACTTACGGAAAAGGTACCTGGCGTTTCTTCTTCGAGTGACTGCTCACGTCTAGTCCACAGGAGGTGATTCCAAGCTATACTGTGGGAGGCGGGAGGAGTTCACAAGTTCCCGGGACGGAGCACAGCCCTGCCGGACCCAGCATCATCCCTGGCCTGGGAGACGATCACATAGTGCGAGGTGAACGTGTGAACCAAAGACCACGTGGCGGCCCTACAGATGTCCTGGATGGGGACGGGGGCCACGAAGGCAGCCAACGAGGCCTGTGCCCGAGTTGAATGAGCCCCCACAATCAGTGGCGGGGGGACACTCGCCAGCTCATAACAGGAGCGGGTGCACGAAGTGATCCGATGGGAAAGCCGCCGAGTGGAAATCGGCTGGCCCCTCGCGCGCTCGGCCGAGGCGACAAACGGTTGCGAGGACTTTCTGAACGGCTTGGTCCGCTCGAGGTAGAAAGCCAGAGCCCGCCGCACAGCGAGCGTGTGGAGACGGCTCTCCTCACTGGACGCGTGGGGCTTGGGGCAGAGGACCGGCAGAAAACTGTCCTGACCCCTGTGGTAGGCGGAGACTGCTTCAGGGAGGAACGCGGGGCGTGGGTGGAGCTGGACCCTGTCTTTATGAAAGACCATGTACAGCGGCTTGGAGGTCAGAGCCCTGAGCTCCTAGACTCACCTGGCTGACGTGATTGCAACCAGGAAGGCCACCTTCCTCAAGAGGTGGGACCAGGAGCACGTGGCCAGTGGTTCAAATGGGGGCCCTGTGAGAAGAGCCAGCACCAGGTTTAGGTCCCACTGCAGGACTGGAGGTCTAGAATACAGGAAAAAAAGGTCCACACCCTTAAGGAACCGGCCAGTCATAGCATGGGAAAATACCGCGTGCCCTTGCACCGGGGGATGGAAGGCCGATATGGCTGCCAAGTGTACCCTGACTGACGAGGGTGCCAGGCCCTGGGCCCTCAGGTGGAGGAGGTAATCAAGGATAAGCTGGATCGGGACAGCCACCGGGGAGACACCCTGGTCCGCCGCCCACCTAGAAAACCGGGACCACTTCGCCAAATAAGCGCGGCGAGTGGAGGGCCGACTACTTTCGAGGAGGACACGCTGAACTTGCTCTGAGAACAAACTTTCCTCTCCACCTAACCACTGAGCAGCCACGCCGCGAGGTGAAGAGCCGCCAGGTTGGGGTGCAGGAGGCGGCCCTGGTCCTGAGAGAGCAGGTCCAGGTGGAGTGGCAATGACAGAGCTACTGCCAGGCCCGTGTGGGTCCCGAAACAATTCTGCCTCGGCCATGCCGGGGCAATCAGGAGACCCGGGCCTTGTCCGTCTTTATCTTCTCCAGGACCCTGCTGATTAGAGGGAGCAGGGGAAAGGCGTAGAGAAGCCGGCCTGACCAGGACAGGGTAAAGGCATCGGAGATAGCGCCCCTTTCCAGGCCCCCTCGGAGCAGAACTGGGGGCATCGCCGGTTCTGCCGAGTCGCGAATAGGTCCACAGCCTGAGGGCTTCGCGGCAGAGGGCAGAGGATCGGGCTCCGCCTTGCCTGTTGATACAGAACATCGAGGCCGTGTTGTCTGTGAGGACCCTGACCACCTTGCCCTCCAGGTGCAAGCGGAAGGCCGAAATGCCAGCTGCACCACCCTGAGCTCCTTGACGTTTATATGTAGGGTCAGGTCTTGAGCCAACCACAGGTGTTGGGCCTGAAAGTTCCCCACATGGGACCCCCAACCCAGGTCCGACGCATCGGCCACCAGCTCCAACGACAGGGCCCTGTCCCTGAATGCCCCTTGGAGCATGTTGTTTGGGGCGGACCACCACCGTAGGGAGGTGATCACAGAGTCTGGCACAGTGAGGACCTTGTCCATCCTGTCCATGGCCTGGGAGAACTTCGAGGCCAACCAGAGCTGGAGGGGCCTCATCCTGAGTCTGGCGTAACGGACCACGTACGTGCACGCCAACATGTGACCCAAGAGTTGTAGGCAAACCCTGGCTGTTGTCACCAGGAACCTTGTGGCCGAGTCGATGAGAGTTTTCAGGGTCTCAAATCTGGCGGGAGAGAGGCCCTGGCCGACGCTGCATCCAGAAGCACCCCCATAAACCCTATGAGTTGGACCGGGACTAATGTGGACTTGGTGTTGTTTACCAACAGGCCCAAGGTGGTGCACGTGGACAGGAGGGGTGCCACGTGATCCCTCACCTGACAAGCCAGCCGTCCAGATAGGGAAATATCTGGACCCCCCGCCATCTGAGGTAGGCTGCTAGCACCGACATGCATTTTGTGAAGACCCTGGGGGCAGTGGACAGACCAAACGGTAGGACCATGAATTGGCAGCGATTCTGCCCCACCACGAAACGGAGGAAGCACCTGTGCCCCTCGAATATGTGGATGCGTAAGTACGCGTCCTGCAGATCGAGGGCAGCGTACCAGTCCCCGGGATCCAGGGAGGGGATGATGGAGGCCAGGGAGACCATGCGGAACATGAGCTTCACCATGTACTGGTTCAGACCTCAGAGGTCCATGATGGGCCTGAGCCCCCATTTGACCTTCGGGATAAGGAAACACCGGGAGTAGAACCCCTTGCCCATGAACTCCTCGGGCACCGCCTCTATCACTCCTAGACCTAGGAGCCGCCCCACCTCCTGCTAGAGCAGAGCTTCATGCAAGGGGTCCCACAAAGGGGACGGGGGCAGGGGGTGGTTGGGCGGGGAGGAAGTAAACTGGAGGGTGTAACCCCGGGAGATGGTGTTGAGGACCCATCGGTCCGAGGTCAGCCGCGACCACTCCAGGAGGAAAGCACACAACCGGTTGGAGAAGGGTAGCTTTATTGGGGGTGGATCCCTGATGAGGACTGGCGGGGTGCCCCAGAGTGTCCTGTCAAAAATGCCTTTTCCCCGCCTGCTTGCCCTTGGAGGACCCAGGCTGGGGGGCAGGCCAAGACTGCCTCTGAGGGCGTCTCCCGCTGCTTCTTATGGGAGGCCTTGTACTTCGGGAGGGCGGCCTGGGTGGGAGTCTGCTGCGGCTTGAACTTAGGTTTTGCTGGAGCCAGGACATAGAGGCCCCGAGTCTGGAGGGTCGTGCGGGAGTCTTTCATGCCATGCAGCCTTGTATCTGTTTCCTCCGCAAACAGAGCTTTCCCGTCAAACAGGAGATCCTGCATGGCAGTCTGCGCCTCGCTGGACAGCCCAGAGAGCAGGAGCCACGACGCCCGTCTCATGGACACCGTGGAGGCCACTGATCGTGCGACCGTGTCCTCAGCATCCGAGGCTGCCTGCAGGGCGCCCTAGGGGCCGCTGCCCCTTTTCTCCACTTGCGCCTTGAACTCTTTCCTATCGCGCTCCTGGAGGGAGTCCTCAAACGTGGGCAGGGAGCCCCACAGATTGAATTTGTACCGACCCAGGAGAGCCTGATGGTTTGCCACTTGTAACTGGAAGCTCGAAACGAATAAACTTTCCCTCCCAAAGAGTCCAGTCTCCAAGAGTCTTTGTCCTTTGGGGTCGGGGCTGACTGACCCAGACGTTCCCTGTGGTTGGCCGACTTGACCACCAGGGAGTTGGGCCCTGGGTGGGTATGCAAGCACTCATGCCCTTTAGCGAGTACAGAGTACTTGCGTTCCGCCTTTTTAGAGATGGGGGCCAACGAGGCTGGTGTTTGCCACAGGGCATTTGAAATCTTAGCCACCCCTTCATGGAGAGGCGAGGCCACCCTGCCCGGTGCCGAAGGGGACAGCACATTAACCAGGGAGTCTGAGGGCTCCTCCATCGCCTCTGCCTGGAGGTGGAGGCTTGCTGCCACCCGCTTTAAGAGTTCTTGGTGGGCCCTGAAGTCCTCCTGCGGGACGTAGGGTGGCAGGACTGCAATCGCCTCCTCCGGGCAGGGCGAGGAGGCTGGTGCAGTGCTCTGGGTGTCGGCCGGCACCGGAGAGTCCACCACCTGGTTGGACTCCAGGGACGCACGTCCCACCAACTCCTTTCTCTGGGGTCTGGAGATGGAGGCCGACGGTGCCTCTGAAGTTCCAGCCACTGAGTGAGCTCCCACCGGGGGCTGCGCCGGAGGCCACGGTGCCCACTGGTACCATTGGGCCGGCCACGATGCTCGGTGCCACTGCAAACCTGTTCGGGTTGCCTGGCCTGACCCATCGAAGGACGGCTACGAATGGAGACCGGGCTGGTGTAAGATCTGCTGCTGTCCCTGGACTAGGAGGAGCTACGACGGGACCGTGATCTCAACATGGAGGACCGGTACCGGCGGTAACAGCTGCTCTGAGAATGGCCTCGACCAGCAGACCCGCGATGGCGAAATACTGGCGATTGACACCCGGGGCTGCGATGTCTTGGCAGAGATTTGGAGCAGGAGTCCGAGCTGGAACGGGGTCGATGACTGTGCCATGATTGACTGCGGTACCCTCTCCGAGATGAGGACCGATGGCGAAGCCCGCTGCGGTCCCGCAGATATTCGCTCCTTGAGGACAAGCGGTGCCGCGAGTCCCGGCCCGAAGGAACCCAGCCAGACCGTCTGGTCGGCGTTGAGGGCGATCCACCTGGACTCTGCCCCAAGCGATTGCTGGGCCGTGATCAGCGTCGGGAACGTTCCCTCGACTAAGACCGGTACCAGGCTGGAGGCGACTGCGGAGATCCCAGCGGCGGCTTGCCTCTGTGCTACATCGGCGGCGCTCCGAGTACCGGCATGGACATAATGTCCCGGGCCAGCTGGAGGGCTTCAGGCATGGACGGCATCCGGACATCCGGAGAGGCCTATTCCAAAGGGGCTGGGCTACTCCACTCAACGTGAGTCGGAGGCCTGGGGCCCGGTGGGGATCAAGGACTGCCCGACATGGGCCTAGCCTCTGTCCCTGACTTCCCTCGGTGCCGCTGCGAAGAGGGAGTCTTCCTGGCGCTCTCGGTGCGACCCGTGGATGGGGTGCGGTGCCGACAGTCATGGCACCGGAGGGTCGCCGCGTACCGACGCCGCGGTGCCAGGCACCGGTTCGGAGCGGCACGCCAGAGTCGGGGTCAGCGCCGACTCCATCAGGATGGCCCGGAGCCTAATGTCCCTTTCTCTTTTGGTCCGAGGCTTAAATGACTTGCAAATCTTGCACCTTTTGCTGATATGGGCTTCTCCCAAGCAGCGCAGACAGTCTTTGGCACAGAACGCCTACCAGAGCCGCACGACTTAAACCCCGGGGCGCGGGGCACGACCCGGCCCGGGCTCACTGACTGACTAAACCAACTGAGCAGGTAACTAACTACGGGTACTAACGCTGAACGAACGGCTCTGGGGACGAGCTACAGCCCAGCTGGAGCAGAGCAGTTCCGACGCAGCTTCACTGGCAGCAAGGAGGAACTGAGGGTGGGGGGAGCGCACAGCCCCCCTTATGCCGCGCCAGGCAGGCGCCACTCCAGGGGTTGCGGGGGGCGCTCCCCCCTACGGGTACGGCTAGGGGAAAACCTTCCGGCACCGGTGCCCGTGGTGAGCACGCTCACCTAGTGTGGATAGACATGAGCAATCACTCGAAAAAGAACCGACATGGCTGCGGTGGGGTGCAGAGAGCTGGCATGGCCGTGGAGGAGGGGGACATCGGGGGCGGGGAACCGGTGTGGCCGCCACTTACAGTAGCGCCTCTGCAGGTACGTGGCCTCCATGTGGTGGCAGCGGCAGGGCGCGTATTCGGTGAAGCGGCTCAGGCCCTCGGTGGCCACGAAGCAGGTGCCCACGGGCGTCTGGGTGGCCTGGGCCGTGCCCTCGAAGACATTCCAGTGCTGCAGGGGGGCGCAGGCCTGGCAGGACGACCGGACACTCAGCGCCACCTGCTGCAGGCGGAATCCCAGCTCATCTGCCCCTCGCCTGGCCAGGCCCAGCGCCCCCCAGCACTGCCTGGAACCTCCCGCCACTGGGCTGGGCTCCCCCTGCTGCCCTGTCCCCCCACCCCCCGTATCCATCCAACCCACAACAAACCACCAGCGCCCACATCTCCACCTCGTCTCCCCAGGGGCAGGACAGACCCAGCACTGAAATGCAGCTGCCTCTGGGGCAGAGCACGGCAGCAGGTTACCAGGACACAGCGTCTGAGAGCATCGGGAGAAGAACCAGACCCCTCTGCTCTGGAGAGCCAGGGGCAGCCAGGGCCCCAGCTGAGCCCCTCATCCCCGCACATCCCCTCCTGTCCGGTCCGGGACGGGGTCACTCCCTGCCCTCTGAGACGCCCCCAGGGGTCTCCCACCCAGCCCGACCCTGCGCAGCTCCCCAAGGCGGCCGATCGCCAGGCGGTTGCCAGGCTGCGTGGGCACAGTCAGGGGCAGGGGCTGCGCCCGGGGCACCCACCACAACGTTGCCGTCCCAGCTGTTCACAGACGCCCCGAACCACTGGTGAGACTTGTAGGTCTTCAGCTGGAGCAATCCCTTGCTCTCGGCCTGGTCCCCTGGGGCGACGGGCAGGTCAGCACAGACTGCGGTGCAACCGTGGGAAAAACACCCGGGAACGCCCCCCCGGGATCCCCAACACGCCCCACCTGCCCCCACCTCACCCCGGGGTCCCTACCGCGCCCCGATCCACAACTGACCCCCCCACCCGACCCCGGGGTCCTTACTCCCCCGATCAAACCCCCCCAAACCCTCCCTAACCCCCACCTCACCCCGGGGTCCCTACCCCTCCCCAATCTACAACCTGCCTCCCCACCCCCACCCAGGAGTCCCTGCCTCCCTGCCCCACAACCTGCCCCACCCACCACGGGCTCCCTACCCCCCAATCCACAACCTGTCCCACCCGTCCCCACCTCACCCCGGGGTCCCTGCCCCCCAGAACCCTCCCTAACCCCCACCTCACCCCGGGGTCCCTACCCCTCCCTGATCCACAAGCTGCCTCCCCCACCTCAGGGTCCCTACCCCTCCCCAATGTACAACCAGCCCTCCCACCCAGGAGTCCCTACCCCCCTGACCCACAACCTGCCCCACCTCACCCCGGGGTCCCTAACCCCCCAATCCACAACCTGTCCCACCATCCCCACCTCACCCCGGGGTCCCTACCTTGCCCCGAACCACAACCCACCCCCCACCTCACCCTGGGGTCCCTACCCCCTCGATCCAAAACCCGCCCCACCCACCCCGGGCTCCCTAACCCCCAATCCAAAACCCATCCCACCTGTCCCCACCTCACCCCGGGGTCCCTACCCCCCCGATCCAAAACCCACCCCACCCACCCTGCACCCATGTTATCCTGGGGTCCCTACCTCCCCCCCGAGACCCACCTTCCCCCCAGCCCCCCCTCTGGCCCACAGTAACTAACACCCCCGTTTACCCCAAGCTGCCCTCTCGGTCGGCTCTGGCTCACTCACCTTTCGGATCAAACTCTATGATGCTGCATTGGGTCCCGCCGGGCGCCCAGGGGCATAAGTACACAGCTCCAGCCTCCACCACGCCGGGCTGCGAGGTGTTGGCCCGGGGTGCGCCCACCACCACGCTCATGCTAGGGCACAGGGGGAGGCTGTCAGGGCAGGACCCCTGGTGCGGGTGGGAGCAGACTGGGCTCCGGGGGCCTGCATGGAGGGTGGCTTTGGGATGCCAGCGGGCCCGGCTCCTCATCCTGCAGCCCTCCCCCCCCTAGATCCCGGTGCCTTCGGTCTCAGAGCCCCGCAGAGTCCTGTCACCCCCCACCCCCACTGCAATGCAGCCCCCTCTGGGGTGGGACTTGGCTGCTGTTTGACAGAGCAATGCAGCGCCAGCTGGTGGTGGGGACAGGAAGGGGGGCAGCCTCAGACAATCAGGGGATGAAGGACATTGGCAGCGGGGTCCAGGCCCAGCTCCTCAGACGGACTGAGCCAGCCAGGAGTCAGGGGCCTAATCCACTGGGTCTGCGTCTGCAGCAGCGTCTGGGCAATGCCCACAGGTGCCTGGCACAGATGCTGGGGGGGCCCTGCCAGTCTCACCCCCTGGCCCAGCCCAGCCCTGGGGCCAGAGCGTGACATGGCACGGGAGGGGGAGCACCGCAGCCCGCCCGCTCAGAGCCTGGCACCCTCCCAGGGGACAGCCGTTCCTGTGGACCCCCCGGGCAGAGGGTCAGCCCAACACCTCACCCCACTGCAGCCCCAGTGCCGTCCTCGCCTGCCCTCCCCCACAGCACCCCCTGAGACAGGGGGCTGGGCCATTCCCTCCTCCGCTGGGGGCACTAGCTGGGCCATTCCCTCCCCCACTGGTGGATGGAGCCAGGCGCCCTGGCTTTGCCCCAAGCCCCAGAGGGCTGGTGGGGCCAAGCCACTGGGAAGGTCACCCCTTGGATTGTCCCAGCTGCCCCGTCACCTGCTCATGGCGCAGGCGGAGCCCCAGAGCCGGGCCGGCTCCTGTCAGCTCCCAGGGGTCTCCTTGGCCCCTTGGATGACATGACCCTCCGAGCTGCTTCCCCCGATCTCCCCCTCGGCCCCAGGGACACCTGACACCTCCCAGGCTGCTTGGCCACTGAGCAAACTGCCCCGGGGTCCCTGCCCTGGGCCAGGCCACTGCTCCGAGCCCGGTGAGCCCCACGCCTGCCGGGACCTTGTCAGCAGCGTGCGTGGTGGGAGGCAAAGGGCAGGGGGCTCAGTGTTAGATGTGCACACACACACACAACCCATGTGTGCACACGTGCATCGCACTCCATGTGTGTGCACACATCACATGCACACCTATGCACACGTGCGCACAAGCACACACAGGGGCAGCAGGGCTGCTGGCTGCAGTGGTGTAGGTCTTTGGGTAGGAGAATTTCACAGCAGGAGAAACCCCTGGGGGGAAAAGGAGGCAGTCGGGGGGCTGGGCATGGGGGGCTGGTCTGTGAGCTTGCCATTTGCCAGCTTACTGGGGAAGGCTGGAGTATGGGGTTGGGGGGGAATAGGGAGTGTGGACATGATCCTGGGGGGCAGAGCGTGGGAGCCAGTCCAGTGTGCCGGGAAGCAGGAGGGAGGGGAGGGGAGCAATAAATTGGACTGGTTTTCCCCTTAGACCTGCTTCCCGGGGGATCTTACCAGCCAACTCCCTGAGTTTGCTAAAGTGCCCTCCTGAAATCCATTGTCTTTATTGTGCTGTTTTCCCTCCTACCAGGCTCCAAAGGGAACTAGGCTCATCGGCACCCCAGCTGCCTTCCGCCTTCAAACTCACCTGTGTCAGACTCGAACCCTGGACAGCCTCTACCCGGTCACTTCCTCCCCCTTCTGAACTAAAAACTTGTCTCCAATACAATCCACCCCACCCCCATCCTGGCCTTCACCCTGCCCCAACTCCAACCCCAACCCAACCCGGCCTTCACCCTGCCCCCACGCTCACCCTGCAGCCCAACCCGGCCTTCACCCCAACCCCCACCCCCACCCAGCTTTCACCCTGTCCCCATGCTCACCCCCCATCCCAACCCGTCTTTCACCCTGCTCCCACCCCCATGCTCACCCCCCACCCCAAACCCTGCTCTGCAGGTGCCCCCCTGAGCATCTCAGTTCTTGGCTCTGACAAGTGGGGCCTGCGGATGTGGCTGGGGGCATGAGCCCCCCCATCACCTACCCTCCCTTCCTGTCCTTGAAGAAGTCCATGGCGAAGCCAAAGTAGCTGTGGTCGGGCCCGGCGTAGACGGTGGGAAGGTCCGAGCGCAAGTTGAAGGCTCGCGCCGGCCACAGCCCCGGGGGAGCCAGCAGCACCTGGACCCAGCACCAGAGCCACAGGGGAGGCAGCGGCAGCCACGGTCCCTGGGCTCCAGCCATCATCCTGGCGTGTGGCATCCCTCCTCCTCTGCCTCGTGGGGATCGAATGCTCCAGGCAGGCCCCTGCAAACGGCCCGGCTGCCAGCGGGCCCTTATCAGAGGGGATGCAGCCGCTTCCGGTAGGCCTGGGGCGCTGCCCAGAGGGGCTGGGGAGAGCATCGGCCTGAGAGGAGAGCTGCACGGCCCCGGCCCTGCCAAGGCCCAGGGGAGTGGAACTGGGTGGAAAGGCCCAATCGCTTAGAGAGGAGACCAATGAGGGGACGTGATACGAGTCCAGGGGACAGCAAGTGAAATTACAAGGGGGGAAATACACAACGTGTCTTTAGCCTGTGGAACTCCCCACCACAGGATGTGGTTGTGGCCAAGAACCTAGCACGATTCAGAAAGGGACAGGACATTTCTATAGGAAACAGGCAAATCCAGAGCTGGCCTCGTTAATGATGACGAACATTGGACAGTGGAGGTGAAACCTGGTGCAGGGTTTAAGCCAATCTCTGCCTGTCAGAGCCAGGCTGAGGCTGGGGGGAAGATTATCACACAGCTGGCACTGCAGCGTTCCTGCCCCTTCCTCTGCAGCAGCTGGTGCTGCCCATGTCAGAGCCAGGGCACGGGGCCAGATGGACCCACAACATGGAGGTGGGAAACGGCAGCGCTGGTGTACCTGGGGCTTTCTCACCCCTTCCGGCCGGAACTGTCCCACTGGACCGCCTGCCACCCTCATCTGCCCCAGGCGCCGCCTCACGCTCCCCACGGCGTCGCCACCACACGGGGCAGGTGGAGGACAGGGCTGAAGTGGCCAAAAGCCAGGAGTGATTTGGGGTTCCCAGCTTGAGGCACCCCAAGGGCCCACGCTGGCCAAGGGGGCTGGTCAGCAGGCCTGGCTCCTTGTCTCCCTTGGGGTCACCCAGTCCCTCCTCCCCTTTCCAGGCTCCCAGCGCCCTGCAGGGTGGATGTCTGCAGTGGGCAGATGGGGAGCTGAGGCAGAGGGTGTGACTTGCTCCAGGTCACATCTGGCTGAGCTGGGAATTGCCCCCTGTCAAGGTTCCCTCCCCACTCTGAACTCTGGGGTACAGATGTGGGGACCCGCATGAAAGACCCCCGAAGCTTATTTCTACCAGCTTAAGTTAAAAACTTCTCCGAGGCACAAATCCTTCCTTGTCCTTGGATGGGTACTGTGGCCACCACCAAGTGAGTTAGACAAAGATTCAGGAGAAGGACCACTTGGAGTTCCTGTTCCCTAAAATATCCCCGCAAGCCCTTCACCCCCTTTCCTGGGGAGGCTTGAGAATAATCTACCAACCAGATAGGTAAACCAGATTCTTAAAAAACAGAACTTTATTATAAAGAAAAAAGCAGCACCTGTAAAATCAGGACGGAAGGTAACTTTACAGGGTAATCAGATTCAAAACACAGAGGATTCCCCTCTAGGCAAAACTTTAAAGTTACAAAAAAACAGGGATAAACCTCCCTTTTAGCACAGGGAAAATTCACAAGCTAAAAACGAAAGATATTCTAACACGCCTTGCCTTATTTACTTACTCTTTTTGCAATATTGAGACTCATTTTAGGATGATTTTAGGAGAAGGAGTTTTCTGACCTGATGCTTCTCTGCTTGCCCAGGAAACACACCAACAGAGCCTTCCCACCCCCACCCCCCAGATTTGAAAGTATCTTCTTTCCCCATTGGTCCTTTTGGTCAGGGGCCAACCAGGTTATTTGAGCTTCTTAACCCCTTACAGGTAAGGAGGAATTCTAGGCTACTCTTAGCTGTATAAAGAAAAGGAGTACTTGTGGCACCTTAGAGACTAACCAGTTTATTTGAGCATGAGCTTTCGTGAGCTACAGCTCACTTCATCGGATGCATACTGTGGAAATTGCAGAATATCATTATTATATACACAGGTTTCAGAGTAACAGCCGTGTTAGTCTGTATTCGTAAAAAGAAAAGGAGTACTTGTGGCACCTTAGAGACTAACCAGTTTATTTGAGCATGAGCTTTCGTGAGCTACAGCTCACTTCATCGGATGCATAGCATATCGTGGAAACTGCAGAAGACATTGTCTCTGTGTGTATATAATGTCTTCTGCAGTTTCCACGATATGCTATGCATCCGATGAAGTGAGCTGTAGCTCACGAAAGCTCATGCTCAAATAAACTGGTTAGTCTCTAAGGTGCCACAAGTACTCCTTTTCTTTTTATATACACAGACACCATGAAACAATACCTCCTCCCACCCCACTCTCCTGCTGGTAATAGCTTATCTAAAGTGATCATCAAGATATGTTTATGACACCCCCCCCCAAATCACAGATGGTGCTGGACAGCCTGCTCCACACTGGCTGTGATTTCTTCCTGGAGCTCTAGGAGAAAACAGAGTTAATAAGACACGTGCACCTCTGGTTATACTACAGGGTATATAAAAACTAACAATATTTTCCACATTTCAAGGACGATTTTAACCAGTTGATTCTCAGAAACTTTCACAGGAGAGTGCATCAGCCACTTTGTTAGAAGCTCCTGAGATGTGCTGTGTGTCGAAATCAAAATCTCGGAGAGCTAAACTCCACCAAAGAAGTTTTTTGTTATTTTCCTTGGCGGTATGAAGCCACTTCAGCACAGCATGGTCGGTTTGCAGGTTGGAAACGCCGTCCTCAAACGTAAGGGTGTAGCTTTTTCCAGAGCGTACCCTATGCGTAACATTCCTTTTTCGCTGATTGACCAGTGGTCTTTCCCTCTCAGACAGCTTCTCACTGAGAAACATGACAGGATGGAATTCTTGATCCAGTCCTTCCTGCATTAAAACTGCTCCCACACCACGCTCGGACGCATCTGTGGTTACTGGAACGGTTTGTCAAAGTTCTGGGGCCTTAGCACAGGGTCAGACATGAGTGTCGCTTTAAGCTGGTTAAAGGCCTTCTGACACTCTTCGGTCCACTGAACGGCATTTGACTGTTTCTTTTTGGTTAGGTCTGTCAATGGGGCGGCGATTTGGCTGTATTGCGGTACAAATCGCCTGTAATAACCTGCCAAGCCTATGAAGGATTGAACCTGTTTCTTTGACTTTGGGACAGACCACTTTTGGATAGCATCCACCTTTGGCCTGTAGGAGGCTGATAGTTCCCCCACCTGGTGTCCAAGGTAAGTCACTCTGTTTAGGCCTATTTGACACTTCTTAGCCTTAACAGTTAGTCCTGCCTCCCTTATTCGCCTCAAGGACTTTTTGTAGATGTCCAGGTGTTCTGCCCAGGAATCAGAAAGATGGCCACATCGTCAAGGTAGGCGACCTACAGATTCTCCCAAATCCCACTAGGAGACCATCTACAAGTCTTTGGAAAGTGGCGGATGTATTTCGCAGCCTGAAAGGGAGCACATTAAATTCATACAGCCCGACATGGGTGATGAAGGCTGACCTTTCCTTGGCGGATTCATCCAGTGGTACCTGCCAGTACCCCTTGGTTAAGTCCAAGCTAGAGATGAACTGGGCACGTCCCAGTTTCTCCAACAGCTCATCTGTGCGTGGCATTGGATAGTTGTCTGGGCAAGTTACAGCATTTAGCTTATGGTAGTCCACGCAAAAACGTATTTCCCCATCTGGTTTGGGAACTAGAACCACTGGAGATGCCCATGCACTGCCAGAGGGGCGGATTACACCCATCTGTAGCATGTCCTGGATCTCCAGTTCTATAGCAGTTTTGGCTTGAGGAGACACCCAGTAAGCTTGGGCTCCAGTTGGGTAAGCATTACCTGTGTCAGTGGAGTGGTATGCCCGTTCAGTCAGTCCTGGGGTGCTGAGAATGTCGGCGCGTAGCTAGTGCACAGCTTCTGGATCTGCTGTCGCTGCATACGCCCAAGGGTCATGGAGAGGTTCACCTCTTCCACACCACCAGCACATTTCCCTTCGTAGTAGACACCTTCAGGCCACTCAGCGTCGTCTCCTCCCTGGGCTGTAAACTGACAAACCTTTAACTCTCTGGAATAAAAGGGCTTTAGAGAATTAATATGGTACACCTTAGGCTTTCGGTTGGAGGTGGGGAATGCTATGAGATAATTAACAGCTCCCAGGTGCTCCTGGACCATGAATGGCCCTTCCCACAACGCTTCCATTTTATGGGCCTGGAGCGCCTTAAGACCATGACCTGGTCCCCTAGTTTGAAGGAACGCTCTCTGGCATGTTTATCATACCAGGCTTTTTGCTCTTCCTGAGCATCTTTTAGGTTTTCTCTAGCAAGGGCTAAAGAGGTTCGGAGAGTGTTTTGTAGGTTGGTTACAAAGGCCAGAATGTTAGTTCCTGGAGAAGGTGTAAATCCCTCCCATTGCTGCTTCACCAACTGTACTGGCCCCTTAACCTCGTGGACATATACAAGTTCAAATGGCGAAAATCCTAAACTGGGATGTGGTACAGTCCTGTAGGCAAAGAGCAACTGCTACAACACTAGGTCCCAATCCTTGGATGTGCTCATTACAAATGTATGTATCATGGCCCCCAAAGTTCCATTAAACTTCTCCACCAGGCCATTTGTTTGAGGGTGGTAAGGGGTGGCAATCAAGTGGTTCACCCCATGAGCTTCCCAAAGGCTTTTCATGGTCCCTGCCAGGAAATTAGTTCCCGAATCTGTAAGGATGTCGGAGGGCCAACCTACCCTGGCAAAAATGTCTGTTAATGCCTGGCACACATGTGACGCAGCAGGGAGGGGGGACTGTTGACCTGGGAATGTGGCAGGGGAGTTTCACTGGGGATGGGAGACCTGAGAGCCTGTAACCTGAGCCAGGAGGGGGAGGGGGAGGTAACACCTCTGCCCGGGAATGTGGACAAGGCGGCAGGAGAGAGCCTGCCTTGGGGTGGGGGGTGTTGGGGTCAGTTTGGGGCTGGGTGGAGGAAACACAGGGAACCCCAGGGCTGGGGTCTGAGCTCCCTGCTCCCCCAGAAGGACTTGACTGAGGGGTCCTGGTTGTACCCACAAGCTGTGTTTTAGACTGTGTTCCTATTGTCCAATAAACCTTCCATTTTACTGACTGGCTGAGAGTGACATTGAACTGGACTCCCCCACACTCTGTGATAACACACTTTTATGCCAGGTATTGCTTAGAGCTACTGCTTCCGGCCATTGGGTGGCAAAATCCATGAAAGTCAGTATGTACTGCTTTCCTCTGGGTGTCTTTTTCGGAAAAGGACCCAGAATATCCACAGCTACTCGCTGAAATGGAACCTCAATGATGGGGAGTGGCTGGAGAGGGGCTTTGACCTGGTCTTGGGGTTTTCCCACTCTTTGGCACACCTCACAAGACCGGACTTAGTAGAAATGTCCTTGCCCATTCCCTCCCAGTGGAATGACCTCCCCAAATGGTCTTTGGTCCTGTTCACCCCAGCATGGCCACTAGGATGATCGTGGGCTAAGCTCAGGAGCTTGACCCGGTACTTAGTTGGAACCACCAACTGTCTCTGCGGCTGCCAGTCTTCCTGGTGTCCACCAGAAAGAGTTTCCTTGGATAAAAGTCCTCGTTCTACAACAAACCGGGATCGATTAGAAGAGCTGAGAGGCGGTGGGTTGTTCTGTGCCGCTGTCCAAGCTCCCTGGAGGCTTTCCTCTGCTTCCTTTACAGCCTGGAACTGTTCCCGTGATGCTGGAGACATCAGTTCCTCACTGGATGGTGGACCTGGGCTTGGTCCCTCGGGAAGCGATGCGGGGGATGGGGCTGTTTCTGTGGACTATGAACCGCTCTCCATGGGTGCACTATGGGGTATTTCAGGCTCTGGCTGAGCCTCTTGTGTAGGGTTATCTGCTGCTGCCGGTGCAGGCTCGGTGGGGCCCTCCGGCGCTGGAGCTGTAGACTGGGTTGCAAGTGCTGGACTCAGGGCTGGAAATGGTTCGTTGCTTCGTCAGTTCCAGTTCTGGGACTGGTGTTGGCTGGGTCTCTGGGATTGGATCCACTACGGCCATTGCAGTCGTTGGCAGGGGATCCGGTTCCACCACCTCCATCTGGGTCTCTGGTAACACAGACGGGGCCCAGGTAGAAGGCTCAGGAACAGAGATAGGCGTGGAAACTCGCTTAGCCCGTCTGTGGTGACCATTCCCACCCTCTGGGCTAGCTTCACATGGTTGGCCAAGTCTTCCCCCAGCAGCATGGGAATGGGATAATCATCATAGACTGCAAAAGTCCACGTTCCTGACCAGCCCCTGTACTGGACAGGCAACTCGGCTGTAGGCAAGTCAAAAGAGTTTGACTTGAAGGGTTGAATTGTCACTTGGGCCTCTGGGTTGATGAATGTGGGGTCCACTATGGATTGGTGGATAGCTGACACTGTGCTCCAGTGTCCCGCCACGCGGTGACCTTCTTCCCGCCCACACTCACAGTTTCCCTTCGCTCTGAGGGAACCTGGGAGGCATCTGGGCCTGAGGGCCTTGGGTGTGACGCTGGTGCAATGAGCTGTAATCTGTTGGGGTTCTTGGGGCAGTTGGCTTTCGCACGCCCCAGCTCATTACATTTAAAACATCGCCCAGCTGACAGGTCACTGGGGCGAGGTGGGTGGCTGGAGAACGGTGTGGGGGGACGATCAGGTGTCTGGGTTTTTCCTTGGGGGTAGGTGGGCCGCGGGCTGCCCCCGGTGGTAGGGTGTTGCCTCGGGTTGCCCCTTCTGATAGCTGCTCCAACTGCTACCAGCTTTCTTCTTCTCCACCACCTCCACCCATTTGGCTCCAATCTCCCCCGCCTCGATTACCAGTTTGGGCTTCCCATCTAGGATGGATGATTGAGTTGGGGATTGGTCCTGCTTTGAGCAGGGTTGGACTCGATGACCTCCTGAGGTCCCTTCCAACCCGGAGATTCTAGGATTCTGTGATTTATGTACCTTTCTATTTCCTCAGGAACACCCTCTGAGAACTGCTCCATTTGCATTAGGAGAGACAGATCTTCCAGAGATTTAACGCTTGCTCCTCATATCCAGGCATCCCAATGTTTCACAATGTGGTCGGCGTGTTGGGAAAATGCCACATCCAGTTTCCACTTTAGGGCTCTGAACCGCTGACGGGCCTGCTCAGGGGTTAGCCCCATTCTGATTCCGGCCTGTGTTTTAAAAAGTTCATAACTCTTCCTGTGTCCTTCGGCATTTCAGCCGCCACCTCGGTCTGAGGGTCCACTGAGCTGCGGCCTCAGCTCCACCATGGACTGGTCTTCAGAGATGCCGTACCCAAGGCAGGTCCGTTCGAAGTTTTCTAAGAAGGCCTCGGTATCATCGCCTGCCTTGTAGGTGGGGAACTTCCTGGGATGGGAAGCGGTACTGGAGAAGGATGTGCTTCAGGTTGTCTGGTATATTTTGCTTAGCCTTTGCCTTCTCCATCTCCAGTTCATGGTTCCTATCTCCTTCCCTCAGCTTCAAATCGAGTTAATTCCATTTTTTTCTGGATGTCACTTTCTGTCATCCTAGCCTTTCTGCACTTAGCCTAGCTTAACCCGAGAGCTAGAAAGAAAAAAAACACAGCTTGTGAATTCCCTTGCAGGATTTAACTACTTTGCCTGATGGCAGGGGGAAAAAACTCCAGCTGCTCTCAGCTAAAAGAAAAAAAAATGTCCCTTAAAAAAAACAACCCCCAAACCTCCCTGCTTTCCAAGCAGCCAAAGGAAAAGAAAAAAAAGTCCTTTAATATCCTGAGGTTTGAGCTTCTGGTCAAAATGATCCCACGCTCTGCCACCCTGTCAGGGTTCCCTCCCCACTCTGAACTCTAGGGTGCAGATGCTGTATGGTTAGGACCCCCCTTCGCCCAAGCTGGGCCAGCTGCCCTAGCCCTTGGCCGTTCCCCAGAACGCAGCCGTGCATGGGGCGACAGTGGCAAGGAGTTAGCACCAGGAGGACAGCGAGGGGTGGCCTGGGGACCCCTTCCTCAGACCAGCAGGGGCCCCGGCTCCAGGACCACGGCAAGACTGCCAGGGTGGGTCAGGGCGCACTGGGATTCCCACTCAGAGCGGGTGTTTGCACGGCGGAAGTCACACGAGTGCGCTGTTTTCCTGCTGCCTAGAATCCCAGTGGGCCCCGGAGCAGCGTTGTAGGGCAGCTGCAAGCCCAGGGCTCTCCCTGTCCCCCCACTGCGCCCCCCAGGAAGCTGCTTTGCTGCCAGTGTGGCTCACGCGGAAGATCCGGCAGCACCTCGTGCGGGTGTGAATGTGCAGCTGGGGCTGGGCTGAGCTCGGGCTGCCAGGTTCTCCTTCCCCTCCTAGCCCAAAGCCCGGCTCTCCTACTGCACCCGGGGTGGCTGAGCCTGGCGGGGTTGTGTCTGGTGAGTGGTGTGGGGCTGTCCCGGGGTGGGGGTCTGTGGTGTGGGGCTATGAGTCAGGGTGAATGCTCTCACACAGGGTGGCTGGGTCTCAGGGCAGCGGTTTGTTTGCGGGTAGGGCTGTGTCAGCTCAGGGGGTGGGTGTCTGTGGTGTGGGGTGCTCTCACACCGCACCCCAGAGATGGCTGCATTTCAGGGGGTGGCTGAAACTCTCCACAGGCGACGGGGCTACCAGGCGAGTTGGGGATTTCAGGCCGCCCGGGTGAGCCCAGAGGAGGGATTACAGGGAAGGTTAGCCATGGAGCAGACTCCCGCTCCCACGGAAGCTGAACAAAGAATTCTCCATCCAAGGCAGGGGAGGCGATTGCTCTCGGGCCTGTAAGACCCAGAGGGGCCTGACAGTTCCCTCTACAGCACCCGGTCTCCTGTGCCAGGCTGGGTTAAATATAACCCTGGCCTGGCCTGGCCTGGCCTGTCTTCCTGCCCCCGGCCTCCATGGCTGTGAGAGATAAAGCAGCACGGTTTGCCTATCGCGACGCTCCAGCCGACTTCTACCCGGGCAAAGGGAAACCTCCACGCAGGAGGGCCAAGGGAGCTTCCGGCTCAGCAGCGGCTGGAGGAGTTGCTTTTATTTTTAAACAGGTCTCCGCCCTCTCCCCCTACCATGCACTTCGCCCTTGTCCAGCTGCAATGCGTTGAGCAGCCAGGCCCCATGAGCAGGACACCAGGCCTGGCGACAGGAGACCTGGGCTCTATTGCCAGATCTGCCACTAACCTGCTGGCTGACCGTGAGCAAGTCCCTTCACCTCTCTAAGCCCTTCTTTCCCCTCCCACCTTCTGTCTTATCTATAGAGATTGTGAGCTCGGGAGTGCGTGGGGGTGGGGGATGCAGACCCAGGGCAGTGTGGCCCTGATCACACTGGGGACCTCTCCTGCTAGGCACTAGTGTAGTAAGAAGATGTTTGTGCCTGGGGGAAACTAAGGCACAGAGCAGGGTCATGACTTGCCCTAGATCATGCAGCAGGCCCATGGCAGAGCCAGGAACAGACCCCGGGAGTGCTGATTGCTCGACACCCGCTCTAACTGGCGGCCACGCTGCAGCACTCCTTCCTCGGGCATGGCTGACTGCAGGACACTGCTGGCACCCAGCACTCGGACACGAAATTGGACAGCGATTAGGACCAGCCTAGCCCCAGCCCAGCTCAGGGTGGACCTGGGGATCAGGAGACCTGGCCTCTGCGCCTGGCTGGGTGACTGCAAGTCACTGCCCCTCTCCGTCCCTAGGGCAAGGTGTGGGGCACAGGGGGACCCTAGGAACCGCTGTAATCCACGATAACCAACCAACAAGCTGGGCTGGGGGTGATGAGCGCGGGAACAAGCCATGGGTGCTGAGGGTGCCCCACTCACACCGTGCAATGAGCTGCAGAGCCATCTTGCTGCCCCCCTTCCCCTGAGCTCGCCTGCACTGGCCCCAGCAGAGCAGCTCCCCGGGGCTGGGTGCGAGGGGGGGGGGCACCACCCAGGTCCAGTCTAGCCTGTGGCAGCACAGGACCCCTCCCATGTTTGCCAGGGCCCAGGGGTGGCATGGTGGGCCATGGGGGGCTAGCGCTGGGAAATGCTGGCTTCCCTTCCAGCCTAGTACATGCACAGACTAAGCCAGGGGAGAGCAGGTGGGCACAGCCCCCTAGGGCAGCCTGGTCAGCGGGCTAAGCAGCAGCCCTAGCACGCTGGCTGCCTGACCCCGGGCCAGCCATAGGCGTCCCAGCGCGGGGGGGGCTAGGGCGGCCCTAGGACACTGGGTGTGATGGGGAGCACCACACAGACAGGGGGCAGTACAGGCGAGGGCAGGATGCTGCTTGTTGGGAAACGTGGCGGGGCAGGAGCAGGGGCCGAGGGCAGGGCTAGGACCGGAAACGCCTTGAGAATGAGGCTGCCATTTGGGCTTGATGGGATGGTGCAGGGGGAGCCTGTGAGCACCTGGCAGCGGCCCTCAGGCCCAGGGCTGATGCAGAGGCCGCAGGCTGGAGTCAGGACAGACAACGGAGGTGCAGTCAGATGCCTCCCTCTTCCCCGCTGCCAAAAGAAGAGGGGCCTGGCCCACACAGCTGGCCCTGCTCTATGCTCAGCCAGACACTAGCATGTGTTTTGCATTAGCACATGACAGAGAGACAACAACAGGCCACAAGCTGGACATTAAAAGGGGAATTTGAGCATCACAGTCCAGGCACAGACTAAGGCAGTGGGGAAGGCTAGTGCCAGTCTCCATCATGCAACCTACAAGCACGTCATAGAAAACAAAAAGGGGCTTGGTTTTATTTCTGGGGGCGGGGGACGACGACGACAACTTTGGCTGCAAACTCCCCCAGGATTTGCCACTCGTAGCAGGGCAGTGGCAGGAACTCTGTTAATAATAGCAGGTGAGAACTAGGTCATGCTGCTTTAGCAGCTGGCAGCTTGAGTTGCACCAGGGAGAGGTCAGTTCCTGCCCACGGAGTCGGCTTTGGCTGCCTGCAGAAGCAGCCAGTGTGTAAAATGCCACGCACATGCACACGTGCAGGGTCCTGCGTACAGTGGACCAGAGCGGCAGGGAGAAGGGGATGCACATGAAGAATGTGCATAAGGGAAGGTACAGCCCAGGTAGTAATTTGATTGTGACGTACTGGCACCATGGGAATGGCTGCAGGAAGCGTAGATGGGTTGAGGAAAAGCTGTGGAGAAACAAGCTCTCTTGGATGGTTGTTGTTGGTGGGCCGTGAAATCAGAGCAGTTTGCTGAATCCCAGCTGGAGTCCCTCACCAATACCCCCTGGAGAACGCTTTTAAATGAGAAGATACACACTTAGATACACAAAATACAGCCTAGCAGCAACCGTGAGACAGGCTGCGGTGCCACCCTAACACTGCAGGGCCTGACCGGGACAGAGCACTTCTCAGCCACAAACCACGATCCGAGAAAAGTGGAAGGGATGGCTCTGCTCACAGCGAGAAACAGCAGCCATGAGGGATGGGTAGGGAAACTGACAGTCCTGGGGCAGGAAAATAGGTGTTTTAAGTAGTACCTGGTTGTGGGTGGCCGCAACACTCCCCGCCCGTGCTGCTACCTGGAAGGAAGCTAACAGTCTCTCTTCGGTGTTCATTTCCACCATTTCTCCTGAACTTCCTGCACGTTGGTCCTTTCACGGCAATGAGCAACTATTCATCCCCAAGGGCCATAAACTCTGATTGTAGGACAGCCAGCAAGCATGGTCTAGAGCAGAGGTTTTCAACCATTTTCATTTGTGGACCCCTAAACATTTTTGACTGGAAGCGTGGACCGCTTTAGACATCTTAGTCTATGGATCCCCAGGGCCCAGAGGTTAAAAAACACTGGTCTAGAGACTCTAGAAATTCCCTGAAAGAATGGGCAGATAAAGCCTGAGATAAGCAATGGACCTTGGAAACTGTGCCTTTTGATTTGAGGAAGATGAGAGGAACTATTGCTAACAGCCAAGATGATCTGGAAATCATGGCCTTGCAGGTGCCATGCAGCCGTGCCACTCCCAAACCACCCTTGTGGACTAGATAAGGAAATCACACTTGTCTGCACCCTCTTCCATCCCACCCCCTCTGGATCTGGCTCTCTGCTGGAGGTTAATTACACTACGAGGCTGTGGGAGGTAATGACTGCAAGTGTGCACGTTGCAAGAGATCTCTCCCCTACAGACAGACCGCTTGCATGGTCACTTGCCCATCGAGATGGAAATCCCTTGTCATCAATTTAATGCACTCAGGGGCATAGCTCAGGGGTTTGAGCATTGGCCTGCTAAACCCAGGGTTGTGAGTTCAATCCTTGAGGGGGCCATTTAGGGATCTGGGGCAAAAAAAAAAAAAAAAGTTGGGGATTGTGCCTGCTTTGAGCAGGGGGGTGGACTAGATGATCTCCTGAGGTCCCTTCCAACTCTGATATTCTATGATTCTATGCCATAGGAAGGACCCTTCCCAAATGGTTTGAAAGGTTGCCCTCTGCACACTAGGCACAAAGATGATGTAAAAGGCCAGGGTTGTGTAGGATCATGGTAAATTTCTACTGAAACTGGGGCTGTGATAAAGGTCTGGAACAGCAGGACTCCCCTCACCCAGAAAGTGTGTTGCGGAGTAAGGCCAAGCCAGTGTGCCTCATTCCTTGCCCAGCTGCTGAAGACATCAGCCATAGCTGCCCATGTTCTAGAGTGGGGGAAGGACTGAACATGCTCCTTTTGAAGCCTGATCCGGATTAGACATTTTGGATACACTGGGAAGTTGGCGATGGCCCAGTGTAGCAGGAATTAAAAACCAAGTACATTTCTCCAAACAAGCAACCCATTAGAGGAATTTCCACCTTTCTAAACTGCATTTAGCCACTTTAAAAATTGGGCATCTGATCTCCATGCTCTCATCTGAGTCCAAAGAGTCTGGGCACTGAACTAACGCAGAGAGCCTGAAGACAACTCGCACAGCACAAAGCAGTGACCTGGCTGATTCTCCCTTCCCAGAGGAGGGAACCTAGGACTTTCATTTGCAGCCTCTGCTACCTAATCTAAGCTTTGCCTGCCATCTCATGGCAGCTGGCTCAAGCCTTCCACAAGCTTCCAGCACCTAATGGCTATAATTTAAAGCCAGCGCAGCCTGGTGGAGGATGTGACCATGAGGGGCATTTTCAAAAGGAAGATCCAGTTCTCTCCTTGAAGCCTAATGTACTAAGAAATGGGTGCTGCTGAAGGCCTAAAGAAAGCAATGTCTTTGATTAAGGAATGATTAGTTTGGGCTTTTTATCTTCCACCTCCCCATCTCTACAGACCAGACACAAACGCATTGCTGGCAAGGCAGGGAAAGGGTGGCTGTGTTACACTCTGGGAAAAGATTACAGCAGCTGGAGTTGGAAAAGCAGCAGCTAAAACTCTGGGAGGCAAGGCTCAGACCAGCATATTGGGGACTACAGCTGAGATATTTCTGCATGTGTAATTTATACATAAATGTGGCCTGTTAAGAGCCCCAGATGCCAGGAGGCCAGAGACCACGTTTACAAACATGGGAGGAAATGCTTGTGCTCACTTAACAGCGAGCACTAGAAGACAGGTCTTTACATGACCCAGCCGTTCTTAGTAGCAATGGTCTCAGTACTTGCTCTGTCGCAATGAACCTTTAAAAACAGCTGAAATTCAGAAGACTGAGAATGCGAAAAGACAACCCAAATTCCACCCCCAACGTCTCCGTTTCCATCTCTTGAGATGCCAGCGCACTGCTTACCCCATCATCTACAGAGTCTGGGCCTCAAAACCTGAAATTCTTCATGAAAACGGAACAGGAAAACCCCAACTTTTAGCTCTTTATAGAACAAAAGAGCCAGAAAGGACAGCACGGCCCTGTTTCTTTTGTACATCACCTTTAACCAAACCGAAGTGTGGATTAAGGTTGAGAGCACAATCCAAGCTAAGCAGATTCCTGTTTAATGAGTCAGGCTTGCAAAGGCCTGGCAAGACTGGCAAAGCAGCCAGCCACGAGATGGAGAAAGGGGCCTGAGATTTCCCAGATTACACAGATAAAAGCCAAAGTAATATAAGGACAATCAAACAGAGCTAAGAAGCCTGGAGGGCTGAGATGAAGCGTGCTAAGGTGTAGAGTCATTCCATCTCTAAACTGCTAGTTCCAATCGCACCCATGTCCTTGGTAAGGGAAAACTGTTCTAGTTTCATGGGGGTTAGATCAGAAACTCACTTCACATATGTCACTAACTCCAGTTCCTAAAACCAGCACAGGAAATGGCAAGATCTTTTGACAATTTCAGAGTCATAGAGACCAAACTCTGCTCTCTGCTTCAGAGCTGGTTTCTCCATGACAGGGTTGCCACAGCCTGATGGAATCTTGCTGTACCTGTCCTGTTGATTGAGGAAATCAGATTTCAGAACACCTTGACGGTCCTCTGTCACCAGTACCTGAGGTGGTCAGAAAACAAGTGTATCTGGCTGAAACTTTATTTTGACTAAAGTTTCCAATTAACTAAAAATCTACAAAACTTAAAAAATTTCCTTGTTGAAGAGTCAATTCTGCTTGGCCTGAGAGGATCTTTCCTTTAGGAAAAACAATGAATGTGCTATGCCCTACTAAGATTAACCACCCGTTGCAAGAGCTTGTCTTGTGTTTTTGGGAAGAACTACACCATTTTTCCACAAATCATTGGTTTATTAGAAAGTTTCTTTTCCCTCATTTTACAACATACAGACACACACACACACACACATATATATGTGTGTGTGTGTGTGTGACAAAGTTAAATACAGTCTGTTTATGCTGGTTAGGTTAATTTTTAGCACTATTCTGGAAGTCAACCCCTTCCCCCCACTGCAGTGCCGGGTGCCAGAACACACACACTGAATCTCAAAGCTCATGAAGCTCCGCACTGAAACATTAATTCCGTCCATATCTGTTAAATATTTACAATAAATTGAGTCCCTTTATTCTAACAGGTGATTTTTTTTCAGTGCTATTTGTTCAAAATGCAAATTTCTCTATTTTAAATAGCGAGGAATCTCAGGACTTCAAACCCTTTGAATTTTCACCCCAGATTTCTCAGTTGTGCAGTGTTCAGGGGGTGTGGGGAGGAAAGGGAAGAACAGGAATGCTAGTTATGCTTGTAGCCATGCCCATTGCTTCATCTCAGAGCAGGCCTGTCTTGGCCTGGGTCTGACAGCACAGAGCATGGAATCTGGCCATGTTTCCAATCTAGACCACAAGGGAGTTACTGTAAACTGTGCAGGGCTCCATACTCTCACACATTTGAAAAATGCACTAAACCAGAGACTGGACTTTAACTCCTCCAAACCAAGCAGGAGAGGAGCTCCTGTTTTAGGGCTGATGCAATGGGAACAGCTATTCAGTGGAGGGACAGAACTTCCAGAGTTAGTATTCTCTAAAGTTATGGGGCTGATATGTGAACAAATCCCTTCAGAAAAATGTCACCGGTGGAAGGAGTCTGAATTAATTAGTGATCAGCCAAAAAACCTCGCTCTCAAAATAAAAAGGCACATTTTAAAGCCAACGGTTCTTTTATCATTGGAATAGTGGACTTGTGCCTGACGAGTAGCTAGGGTGACATCTGCAAGTCAGTGGTTCAAACCCAGGAATGAACATGGGCATTTTGTTCTGTATGTGACTTAGCCCAATTTCCTGACACTCCTGAATCTGCCATCAGGGTCAGGTTCCTATGAAGCTGGCAGCTTAGCTCCAGACCACAAGCATGCAGTATATGCCTATGTTGCTTCCATCTGTACAGCATTTTACAAATCCAGCAGTCGTCACCTTCCAACGTGATACAATTCATTAGCTGTTAGAGTCATCAGTGTCTTCAATGCACCGCATTTATTCCAAATCTCACATTTTTCTTCTGCAAAATGCTAAATGAAGTTTTTTTTTTTTTTTACATTTTATAGTACATAAAAACTCCAAAAATACATGAGTTTGATAAAATATACATGCTTAGTCATTTTATATCTAGCTGAAACAATTAGTTTAACCTTTACAAGTGTTTTATTTCAACTACAGCAAACATATTTACACAAAAGCCACCAGAACAAGTACCACTAAAAGAACTGGCTGTAAAAAATATCATTGCAGTATACTACAAGTGTGTAACCTTTCTTATATGAGCTACAAAAAGCAGCATTTTTACGTTTACAGAGTTCAGTGCAAGTCTTTACATTTAAAAAAATCCTATAAATTAATAAACAAACATCAATATTACAGAGGAAAGAATACACTTTACATATTCTGGTTAATTTCTCCAGATTGTTATTGGGTTCCAGTCCTCCGTATTGCTTCAACTCAGGAAGGGATTTTCCTTTCATTCTCAAATGCCTCCTTTTTACAACACTTCGGGAGATCGGAGTATGAAAGATCTCTCTCAATAGTACAGTGGTCAAAGCCTAGACCAAAGTCACAAGCCAGCAATCGAAGAACACCTCTCTGTTTCACACAAAAGGCTTCACCACACAATCCTCACCTGGGAGCAGAATGTTAACGCATGATGGAGAAGTGCCCAAGCTTTGAACACAGTTAGCTCTTTTGTTCAGTAAAGCTTTAAAATTAAATCTTATTTCCACCTTCACTGCTTACATCAGACAGTGGGGTATGTGACATCAGGTACCAAGAACTCTTCTGCAATGTCTGCTAACTGGTCACTGCCCCAGCAAAACCAAGAGTGGCTATGCCCTTCCAGCAAAGTCCCCTTGGCGGGACACAGCTGTCAGTTATTATATGTTTTATGCATGCAGCATCACTGATTACAACCAGGATTCAATCATGTAGACCATTTTAATTAGATGACCTCATTACAAGGATTTGAGAGAGAGAGAGAGAGCCATTAGCCAGAGTATGAAACACTGTGTAATGTACAAGAGAGCAGAAGGAAGATGAATAAAGATGTAAGAATACAGGAAAAAAAGCCCTTCACAAAGCATCTTGTCTGTCTGAATTTGAGATGATTCATCTGGGCCATGATGGTGCTACATGAATATGTTCTCTCAGATGGGGAAACGTGAGAAAATCCCTAATAGTAAACAAATGCACACAACACGCACAAAACGGAACCGCTGCACCATCTGTATGGCCTTCAAGCCAGACCCCACTTCCATGGCTGTTAGGAGTGAAAGGAAATTCTCAGGCCTCACCTGTCTGCTGGATCACCGTCACCCGACTTTTCGAAATGTGCACGTCTCCGCTCCGAGGCGGAGTTACCGTCTCTTCAGGTGCCATGGCTGGGAGGGTGCTGCAAGTCCTGACCTGAGAAAATGGGGTGGAGCAAGGGGTGCAGATGTAAAGCTGTAGCAGCTGCAGCAGCAGCAGGTCGAGGGGCAAGAAGTGTGGGATAAAGAGCAGCATGGTGAACGGGGTGAAAGGTAAAGGGACCTGGATGGAGAGCAGACGCAGGAATGATATGTATGGGATGGCTGGCTAGAAATGTAGCAGGGTGCCCTGGAAGAATAGAGTGGGTTAAATGGGACAATGAAATGGGTGTCAAGTGGGGCTGGGGTATATGATGAACCTGAGCAAGAGGCTGGGGGTGAGGGTGGGGGTGAATTCCGATGGCTGCAGCAGCCGCAGCGGCGTGATGCTGCAGAATGGCATGCTGCACAGTGGTGATGGATGTCGCAGCTGCAGCTGCTGGCTGCTGAATGTGGATAGGTTGCAGAGCAGGTGCTGCTGGGGCCAGCGCTGCTGAAGCAGGAAAGGTTTTGACTTGCTTTGCTAAAAGCTGTTGCTGAATGTGCTGCTGAGCTGCTTGCTGAAGCTTACTGTACTTCTCCATTTCTTCAGGCGTGAAAGTGATTGGTTGGCTCTCAAGTGGTGCCAGGGAGGAATCTTCTGCTCCTTCTGGCTCTCCGTCGATGCTTGGCTCCCCACTCTGAGTCACGTAACCAGGAAAGTGTTCAACATCTGGAACTAAAGGCATCATGCTGGTTTCTACAGGGACAGGCGGGTTCCTACTCTCCACGGGTTCTAATACATCACCATCATTGGGATCAGAGAGATAGTTGTGCGGCAAAACGAGCTCTCCAGAACTGTAGCATTCGGGAAGTGCCTGCGGTTCAAGAGGAATTGGTGGTGTTTCCGCAGCAGGTTCAGCAGGTTTCTGTTCTTCCAGGGGTTTGTCCTGCAGCAACATCACCACCTCCTCCTCCAGCAGAGGCTGGCCTGCCAACTGACTCTCCCCGCTCCCCTGGGGAACTTCCTCAGCCTCCGACAGCTCCTGTTCCTCACCCCTCTCTACTCCCAACTCTTCATACCTCTTGGCATTTGGTTTTCGGATCGTAGGGAGCTTCCCAATTAAAGGGAGAACTGGTTTGTTGCCTAATGAGGGAGGAAGCTTAGGGCCAAAGTACCCCTGTGGAGGATCTTTAAGTTTTATCCCAACCTTGTTTGCCCCTGTTAGCATTTCATCATTAGCACTGGGCTTCTTTTCAACCTTCCTGGACTGAATCTTTTCTAGCAGCAGTTTTGCTGTGACTGAATTCTTTTCTTCTGGACCACAGTCACTTTCAGGAGCTTTCCCCAAGCCAGAACTACAACTATTTTGGGGGAGAGAGCTAGTTCCCTTTGTTTCATCTCCTCTGCTCTCTTTTTTCAAAGCCCCTTCACTTCGGCCTGCTCTGAAATAGTGCGGAGACTGCGAGCGATATATTTTGGATCTGATGAAGTCTCTTCGCCCAGATCTCCTGTCTTCAGGGCTCTCATGATCCCGAGAGCCCTTTCTTGAAAGAGATCTCTGTGAATGGCTTCTTGTGCTCCGGCTGCGATCTCTGCTGTAGCTCCGGCTCCGTTTCCAACTGCGGCCAGTTATGCTTCGACTTCTCCTCTTGCTTCGACTGCGGCTGCAACTGCTGCTCCGGGTTCTACCCCGACTTCTTGTTCTCGACCTTCCCCTAGTGTGGGTTCGGCTCCTGCTCCGACTTCTAGACCTGCTTCTACTTAGACTGTAGTCATCTTCTGAGGAGGAGTACTTGTGCCTTTTTGATCTGCGTTTTGAGCTGTTGTAGTCAGAATCCTCTGAGTCATGAGACCTCTTTGAATGACACCTTGATCTGTCACTGTAGTCACTATAGCTATCATCTGAATAGCTTCTCCTGCGACTATACCTACTGTGGTCTGAAGAGCCATCAGAACTCGTTGAGTATGACCTTCGAGAGGACCTGCGAGAAGAATGTCTTCGCCCTGATCTGGAACGGCTTCTGGAGTGGTCGCTACCAGAGTCATAGTCATCACTGTACTGTGACACTGATTTCTGTCGGAAGTCTTTTCGGTGAGAGCCTTCATCACTGTCATAGTCCCCACTACTCTGTCGGCTCCTATGGCTGGACCTGCCAAGAGAAGGAGCAGAACACCGCCTCTTTGAGGCAGAAGATGATTGCTGCAGGTCAGTCTTGTGTTTTTTGCTGCTGTGCTCTTGGGAAGAGTTACCACTGTCCTCTTTTTTGCCACTAGTCCCCTCTTCGGCAGAGAGTGGTTTCCGCTGAGGGTCCTGAAAGCAGTGTTTTTTCTTCTGCAGATGGCCCCCCTCGTCGGGCATGTCAGGTTTCAGCACCCGCTCAGATTCAAAAGGAAGAGACGATTTGCTTTTTTTGTGTTTGTGTTTTTTCCGTTTCTTGGGTTTCTCCTCCCTCATGTCAGTTTTTCGGCTTTTCTCTTCAGCTTCTTCCTTGTGTTTACGTTTGTGCTTGCTGGACTTTTTGTGCTTCTTTTTCTTTTTATGTTTGTGGGATTTCCCAGCCTTGTCTTTTTTATTGGTTAGAATTTTACTACTGTCATCTATTTCTTCCACTTTGCTAATGCTTGCCAAGCTGGACTCCTGCTTGCTCTGGGTACCACAGACAGAGACCAGTTTATTTTCTGGTTTTGCAGCAGAACTGTTAGCTGTGCTTCCTCTTTCCTTACTTTTGCTTATGTCACTAAATTCTGTGGACTGTATATTTTCCTTAGAAAGACCTAATGTGTCTTTCGGTTTTTCTGCTCCTTTCGCTTTAGCATCTTTGTTGCGTGACAGCTTAAAATCAAAATACAAGGGATTACAACTGTATGAAACAGATGGCTCTGCCCTGGTGAATATCAGAAGTTCTGAAGGCCACTGCAAAGTAGTGCTTTCATCTTTACTCAAAACTGGGAAAAAGGGTCCCATTGGATGCTTCGGTCCCTCGATGACTTCTTTACGACCAGGGACAGGCTGAATAGCTTCTTTAGTAATGTCTTGTTCTGGGGGATTGCTTTCTGTAGACTGCTTGCTTTCTTGTACATTTGCATTTTCTGGAATTTCTTTTGCTTCTGTTTTGCTTCTCTGATCTGTAAGTTCAGTTGTACTTGGCTCCTTCTGCTGCACAGTGCACTCAGCTGTCTTTTCTGTGAGCTTGCCAGCTTTGGGTTTTGGAGAATTACTCTTTTACTTTCATGCACTGTTTTTTTGCTTGCATTTCTGCTTCCATTTGCTCTGTGGACTTCATGAAAAGCAGGAACTGAAAGTTAGGTTTTACTTTACAATGGGCTGGGGGAATATAATGATAATATTCTGGCTCTAGCGGCACTGGTCCATCTTCTCTTCTCATCTTTTTTAACTTAGACAATGTAGTGGCAAGAGATCCATTGTCTTTTTCATGCTGGTCATCATCTTCAACTCTGTTGTCAGGACTATTTGTGGGCTCGGCCTCACCAGTCTTCTGCAAAGTCCCTTGATCAGAGGAGGCTCTCTCCTCAGTTTTTGTTCCATCTGCAGGATTAGATTCCTCCACATGGTCCTTGAAAACAGACGCTATAGACTCAAGCTTTACTGGAGCCTTCTTGGCAAATGAGAACGACACTCCTATCTTCTGCAGTGGAGTTCCCAAATTATTCTTAAGGCCAAAACTGATTGCCTGTGTTGCCTGGATTGGCATTTGGCCTGACAGAACAGTGCTGCTGACTTGTCCAGTGTTCAGAATGACCCCCTTGTCCATGGTTATTTCTGTGGCCTGGCTAGAAGTTGTTTGCATGGAAGAACTGCTGTAAGCTGCTGAATCATTATCATCATCACCACCTTCTTCATCTACAGCCACAGTGGTCGTTTTGAACATGGGCCCACTTCCAGGAGCGCTATGGAATGTTTTAAAATAGAGGGGAAGGCTGATTAGAGAGATTCACATAAGATTATAGGTGGTGTCATACCTCGATTTAAATCATCTTTCTCCTGCCAATGCTTAATTTCTAATGCCCCCTAGGCCTGTTCTTAGCATAAGTAAATATACGGTAAATATATTAAAACAATGGCTTTACACCCTTTTTAGGGTCATTTTTACCCAATACTGCGCAATGTCTTGCATTCTTTAGCACTATGAAGAGCTGTGGGTTACAGCTAGTATGAAAGACAAATACAACTGTTTTGCATAGTGATTAATTTACTCATCTGAAGGTCAATGGAAAAAAGGCTGAGGTCCAAGCCTTGCTATTTGCAAATGCATCACTTCACACTGGGCTCAGATGCACAGCAGCAAGAACGATGTACAGGTTACAAGCAGCAGTTTTTGTAACCTTTTTATTTCAGGCGAAACCCATTTCAGTGCTGTCTAGCTGTGGACGTAGATCTCAACCACTCACCATTCAGCTTGCTTTCTCTGCTCAGCCAGTTCGTGTAGACGCCGGAGGGCTCTCTCTTGCTTCTTCTCATCTTTACGCGATCTTGAAGAGACATTGCGAGCAAATTCCCTTTGCTTGAGATCCTTCAGCCTCTGTGGCAAGAGACGGTAAGAGAGATCAGATGAAAATGGCAAGTGAATTAGTGCATTAAAGTGTTTCTCTGCTGTAACACTGGAAAGTGTGTTGTCATCCCACCCCACCACCAACCAGTAAAAATTTACTGAGCTAAGATGGAGTGACAGCATCTCAGTCCAACAAGCCAAACAGAACACATTGCCATCCTCCCAGTAGTTAAATGGAAAGACAACTGTTGATCACTTTTGGCTACTACTTCACATCTAATGTCTGCAGTTCCAATCAGCGTTTATACATTTTCCTTAGCATGTACAATAAAGCTGATTTCAAAGCAACAAGCAAATTCTGGAAGGAAAAAAAAAAAATGACCTTACTCTGCTGTTCTTGCAGGGTGCAAATATACTTGACAGAAGTCTTGATAGTATGCGCCAAAGAACGAAAAGGGATTAGCTAGTGCAGAAAAATTATCCAGGTACATATCTCGAAAAGCAATGTACAAATTACAGTTGGGGGGTGGGGGGAAAGAGACACTAGAACTGAACTCATTATGAAAGTGATCGTTTAATCAATAAAATGGAATACACCTTCTACCAAGAGCAGTAACTCATTTTCCTGTATGTAGTGTTTGGACAGCGTGGAAAAACTTCCAATATTAGCAAGAATGCAGCATGGCTTTGCCAGTTTCTCAGTAAGTCCATTGAAAGAGAATCAGAAGTGGCACTGGATGCTAGAGAGGCACGGACTGGAAGCTTGGGGTAGAATGGTGAAACGGAGCTAGGTCCAAGTAGTTAACCTAGGAAGCAATTTTCAAAGCCCCTAGGAGAGCGTGATCCCCAAAGCCCATTAACTTTAATGGGCTGAGTGTCCAAATCCACTGGGCAGCTTTGAAAAATCTCAGTCTTAAACCTTAGGGAAAAAACTCTTTTTCCACTGATTAGCTTGCAAAAATACACAATTAGTTTAAGAGTGCTGTCCTGATCCACAGAGAAAACCAACAAGTAGCTCTGGCTAAGATTTTCAAAAGGGACTAGTGTTTTTGGCTGCCTGTTTTTTGGTACCCAATTTGAGACACTTTAAAAGGGCCTGATTTTCAGAAAGTACTGAGCACTCTCCCTCTGAAAAACAGATCCCTGTAAGGTGCGTTACGTTGAGCTCCTAAAAATTGGGGAATTCAAAAATCAGTAGTCACTTTTGAAAAACCTTGGCCTATAATTTAACAATTGTTTACTTCAAAATATAACCTTTACTGAAGGCTGACTCTTGATTAGAACAGAACTGCAGAGAGATATTCTTCACATGCTAGGATCTGAAAATCCATCAAACGGATCAAGTTTGAGGAACTGATTTTACCCAATGTAAAGTGAACATTGCTTTGTGAAAAAGATGAAGATTTGACAAGACGGGGGGATTCTCTTACCTAATATTTACTAAATGTGATTGAGCTTTATCAAAAACAGAAGGGAGGACACGCGTACACACACAAAATAAGAAAAAAAGAAATACAGCTACAGACACTAGTAGAAGGAAACTCACTCTTGTGATCTGGACTCCAAAATTAGAAGGATTTGCTTTCAACACATCAGCTGAAATGTCACATCACAAAGAAAAAAAGAAAGTAAAAATATAACAAGAGTGGAAAAGAGAAAAAATAAAAGCAAGCATTACTACACAAGCTCTCAGTATATCTGCAAACTATTATATTGACTAAGGAGCTGATCCACCAAAGCTAAAAGGTTCAGTTTCAGGAGTAAGAGGAAGGGAATGCACGTACACACACATACACACACAGCAATGATCCCACCTGGAATAACTGCTACTTCGACCAGGATGAAAAGGGCTTAGGGTCTGGGGGAGGGCGGAAAAGGGTAATATGTTAAATAATGAATAGTAAATTTCTTTCGAGAGGAAGAACAGGCTAAGCAATGGTATCAGCTTTTTCATGCTGATTAAAACTGCTTATCTAAATGCTCCAGGAAGTTAAAAGTCACCAACAGCTGGCAAAACAATTTAACTGGGGTTCGATGCCAAGTTTCTGGATTTTTCAACCATTTGGGGGAAAAAAGGACCCAGCTATTTACAATAAAAATGAATTACAACTTTTCACTTTGTATGAGTAAATGCAGGGTGCAAACGCAGAACTCCCAGAAACCCACTGCCATCCTTCAGATGTGGCTTTAAACACCCACCTTTGGAACGTAATGCAGGCTCACTAGAGTTGCAGGCTTAAATATGGTGGTGTTGCCCACAGTGTAATCTTGTTTTCATTACACACACAGTTTAACCAGACAATTAATGCTTCCTTCAACTCTGCTCTCCCCTCCCCTCCCCCCCCGCCCCCCCCCACAACACCACTTTTGATTTTGAAGTGAGAAATACAATGCAAAGCACTAGGAAGTGCAGTATCACTATACTATACAAATATGCTGCCGACTATGTAAAGGAAGGGAATGAGATAGCTGAGCTGAATCTTTACCTGTGATTTGGGTAGGACAACAGTAATTACACGGTTTTCAAGAGCCAAACCAACAGTGTCCTAAAATCTGTGGTTTCAGAGTAGCAGCCGTGTTAGGCTGTATCCACAAAAATCTGTGCTATCCCCCACCTCCAGAAAAACAATTATCTGATTTTACATAAACTCTGCATAACATGCCCCAATCCATAGTGTATTCCAGACACTCTAGCTATCAATATAAAAACTTCCGTGTATTGTCAACTATTCTCAATCAGTAAGAAAGTCTAAGTAAATAATAGTGCAATGGGAAATTCATTTACAGTATGTTCTTGATAACTATGACCTGTGAATACTGCACTACAGGACACGTGGCATAATTCCTTTAATACCAACAGACAATGGTCAGGTTAATCTTCAATTTAATTCAGCAACAGTGCACATTAACTTTATTCACTGGATGTAAGGATGATCTAACTGCTAGCTTTAGCATTTTAAACTCTCCCACACAGCACTGCACCATCATTCTTCAGGGTTGTACCAAATGAGATGCAAAATGAGGAATATTATGTAGTTAGTCTCTCTGGCTCTATGAAAGATGCTTTTTCAAGCAAAAACAAAGTTTGGAAGTAGCCAAATGCCAAGAAATCTGGCTAATTTACTTGTAAGTGAAACGTGTTAACAACCATGGAAAAACAAAAGATCAGTTTGCAAACCTATAAAAACAGATTATTATGGACACAAGATCCAAAAGTCCTTGTTCATAGGCAGTTTGGTAAGTGCAGAGCAACTTGTGGAGTGGTCTTATACAAAGTCCTGCCATGGAAAGAACAATTAGCCCCTCCTTTCCAAGCCCAGAACTGAACGAAGGAGCACATATGAACACATCAATGGATGACCAGTCAATGAAATTACAATACTAATAAAACCACCCACCGATCCAAACACAACTGGGATCGACACAACCAAAACCATCAAGGCCTAAATCTAGCAGAATCCGCGATTATGGGACGCCAATTTACATTTTTCAACATACAAGGCCGCAACTTTCACAGAAAGCTATTCAATAAATAATCTGCCTTGTATTAAAGCAATCATTTTTCCATCTAAAATCCCTAAACAAATGCTCATCAGCTAATTCTAAGGTCCCTAAACTCATCAACAAGAACATCACTCCTTTCTTAAATACTGACTAATAAGAAGCTTTTCTGTTATGAGCTTTACTAAACCAAATTACAATTTCATGCTGCAAGAGGATTTAGAAATCAGGAAATATTTTTTCCTGAAAAAAAGGGCATGGCTTGAGGAACTGGTTTTCCCAGGAAGCAGAAATGCTTTCCAAGTAGCAATACATTTAGTGACCTACTTCAGAACGAAAGTTACCAGAAAACCAAGAGTATTATTCACCACTTTATTAATCAAAATGCAGTAATGGTTATACTGAGAGACCACTTTCACAAAATCGCACAAACTGGCCAATCAAGAAACACACAAGTCTCCAAGCCTTTAAATAAATTTTACCAGAATTTAGACACTTAAGCTGGATAAGGCACTCAGATTGCACTGAGGAGAACATCACAAAACACTCTGAAATGCTTCATCCCATGGGATTGGTGGTGTTTTCATCCGCAGCCACCAACCTCAGCTTGGACGGAGAGTGTGAATATTTTCATGAGAGACTTAGATCTTGATCCTGTGCCCATGGAAGGCAAAATTCCCAATGATTTCAGGAGCTTGCAGAACAGGGTTTCTAGAGCTCTCTAGTTACCATAGTAATCTGGTGCACAGAAAGAAGTAAAGGAGTGTGTCTTATGATGCCATGAGCTGCCGGCATTTAAAGCAACTAACTTACAACCCTCCTACAAAATATGCCCACAGACTTCTCGAGCTCAAACAGACTACATTCCCGGATGATTTTAAAATTTATGCTACATACAAGACTCTGGAGATATGCCCATCACAGACACATAAGGAAGACTCAGTCAAGGCAAACAGCTGCTCAGTAGAGCATGTAAGAACGAACAGTGAAGCCAGAATTCTGACCCATTAAGTAACCAAAGCATTCCAGGCTGAAGTTCACTTTACACCATTTAATCTGGTACCTATTTTATTAGGATACAAGACAGCTGAGTCTGCTGAGTATGTATTTTCAGCTCAGAACTCTTTGGACAGAAGGAGAAAGCTAATCTGAAACAAAATCATGCATAGATCTCAGTTGTGGGGAGAAAGGAGAAAAGTTTACTCATGGTCTTTAGCATGTATCTGCCTTCAGACAGAACTCAAGTACAGAGGAGTTCACAGCGTGAAGAGAATACCCTGAAGCTGCTCGGTGTTGTATGCTATAAAGTAGAGACTCTGGCAACACTAAAGCAGTAATAGTCTGCTCTAAAAATGAAACAAGTATCTTAGAACCAACTGAAATATGAGGATGTAGGAGTTTTTATGAAGAAAGGCACATTTTGGAAGATGCTCTTCCCCTTGTGTCTGCCTTATTCCATATATAACATGGGAAATTATTTAACAGAACTGGATCCCCACTGCTCTGGGCATACTACAGAACTATATCTTAGTCTACGCCACATCTGGAATTTGTTGCTTTGTGAATGCTAAGAATATCAGCGAAGGGCAATAGCTTTCAGTGAGACAAAGATGAAATGAGAATCCACTTCCGTCACACCATGTCCGTGTCCAACACACAAGTTGGTGCAAAAACACTTGTTTTTTACACTCATGTAGCAAGACAAGTGCAAAGTTATATTCATTTTTATGAAATGAAATACAGAATCTCTGAACGTATGCACAATGAATGATGGACCATATAGTTCTCTCCCAGCAGCTTATATAATACAGGACAAACTCATGTAAAAGGTTCAGAAAACCAGTATCTGCTGTTATATATTAAAAAGTACTCTAATTTTATTTAATAAAAGTTGGCAGAGAGATGAGGACAGTAGCCTGGAAGGGATGGATTCTCTAGTCGGATCATACTGTTGCATGAGTTGCATTCTATTTAAAGTAAATCTGCAATCCTCACACGTGTGAACATTCTGGGGCCCTCCCATTTGAAGACAAGACTTGCCACGGAAAACTCAACTATCCTGTGCTTTTAGGGTACTACACATGGAGCACTTTCCTTTCTGCTGGGCGGTGCAATGGTGCTTCTCCCCTTCTTGGCACAGTAGCAATGGATATAGATAGGAAAGTTCAGAAAACATTTGATCAATGCTATGTTACAGAACTTAAAACTTCCTGGGGTCAAATGAGAGGATGATTTTTAAAAAAAAAAAAAAGCCAGAAGCTGTAAGATTTAAGAGTATGACGGTTACAGGCTCAGGAGTTTTGCAAAGCTGTAGTGTATGATAATACACAATTCAGAAGATGGAGGATCCCTGTCTGATTTGATGGTCATCAATACTGTATGACTTATTAAAATAGGGATAGGGCCCTACGAAAGGAGAACAATGGCCATTTTTGCTTCTTAATGTAAATATAGAATATTTGAGTGCCGAGGTTGGAAAGCTACATGTATCATTCCAAGCCACATAGAGCTGGTTTAATTCAAAGGTGACTGATGTAGCACCACAAAGAAAGGGAGAAATCTGCCACCCCCATAAAACACAAGGGCTTTGGTGCGCTCCCTACATGCCTAATGGCATGCATTTGAGTTGAGGGATTAACTGTGCGGAGCGGTTCTTTTCTATATCACTAAATCAGCTGCTAGCTACCAAAGTCTTCCCTTTATCTACACTTTCTTTTTGAATTTGAACCTTTAATAAAAGGCTGTCATCGGGATTTTTGCAGCTTCAGAGGTGGGACAGTTCACACAACGGTTAACGTCTGGTTGTCAAACCCAACAGCTCTCCCCTCATTTAGAAATCTCCATTAAAAATTACAGTAGCTTTCCATGGCACAAACCAAAATTAACCCTTTTTAACTGCTCTTTCAATGTTCTCAAAAAGGCTTAATTAATTTGAGTCATTTTTCCCCTTCTGCATGAATATCAGTTGCCATAAGTAGTCCTCAAGTTTTTCCTCAGAGGAATTTACTACTCTGAGGATGGGGTTATACTCTTTAAAACATCCATTACATCTTCTTATTTTCAAATGTTAACCTTATTTTTAAGGACAAAAAATTGTTATTTCCCAGATATTCTGGTTAAAAACTTCGAGAATTAAACCAGCCAATGGGTCTTGGCAGTCACAAGAATATGTATTTCACAATTTAATGCACAATTCAAAATCTGAAAAATTCCAGAAAGAGAATTCCTGGTGTTTTGAATTTGGTTGAGTGGCTGGAGAACTCAAATATATCCCTCCATTAACAAACCAACATAACCAGGACTTTCCCTTTATACTTTTAATGTCGACAACTTGGTGGCAGGTCCAAAATTTACTGGGCAGGGATCCATACACTTACCTATTGTCCCTGATTCGCAATAATCCTGAGTTCCTTCCTGGAATACAAGACAGTGTCTTTATATCTTGGGGATAGAAGGAGATGTAGGGATGGAAGATCTATTTAATAGGGATAAAGTAATGTCCACTGAGCAGTTTTAGAAATAAGCAAACTGCCATTTTAAAGTATTTAAAAGCAAAGACTATTCTCAAAGGAAATTTACTCTTGACAAGTAATATGCTATGGAAAATGTAAACTGAAGTTATTGTCTTAAGAATTTCTCCCTCTCACACATCTGTATCGGATCACTATTGCCAAGCACACCAAACTCCAGTGACTACAGAGGTTTGGTATATTTATCACTAAGGATGTTGTGGGGTCTTGTATTCCCCAGCAATAAAGCCAAATGGGAAATACAAGTTCCCAGCCTACGTCATACTCAAGTTTTAGTTGAGAAGAAAAATGATCCAAAGCAAGTATGAATCAGGAAATCAAGTCTGCAAGTGCTTTATTTAATCTCAGTCCCCGACACATTCTGGCAATAGGCAGAAGGTGATTCACCTTAACTGTATCTTCTCTTTTCCTGTTGGAATCTCTCTACTGTATAGAATTAGATAATAAAAAGTCAATCTCACTTCTAAAATGTCCTCTCTAATCCACCTTCATTATTTCTTTGGAAGGTAACCATTACTGCTGCCTTTTCCATGAAGAGGCTGCACAACTAAGGAAAAATATTCTAGAAAATGGGAGAGCTTTTTAAAAATTTTCAACTTCAACTAAAGGTTATGCAGAACAACTTGCACTTGGTTTACTTTAGCACACTAGTCCTCCTTTTCGGCTAATTAACTAACCTTAAAAACTACTTGCATAAGTCAATGCTCAAGAAGAATATTTGCTTTTGTCTTCTTCACATCACTGCTTCCTTCACTGATCAAAGATGATTCTAGGAAATCTGAACAGTCAATATACCTTTTATTGTCTGGCATTGAAACTACAGACTAGTATTTTAAAAGCTATCCTCATAAAAAGGATAAATCTGTCCCTCAGAAGTGACCCTACCTTCAATTGTAATTAGTAAAGGCAATGGGACATACTAAGATACAGTTCTCTACTGCAAGATTCTATTTCACTTATTCCCAGGCAGTTTCAGATTTGCTGCTAAACTCAGATCTTCTTAGCAAGACCACCTGCACCTTAACACTGCACAGGCCAAACTCCTAAATGCAGCTTGATTTCTTCTGCCTTTAACTTTTTATAGACGACTTCCTGAACTGTTTATTGGATGATTTCCCATAAAAAAAATCTGGCGGCTCATGAGCTCCAGGACTCATTCAATACTGGTGTAACAGCTGCAATTACCCAGGGGTGGTATCCAGACGGCCACCACCAGTTTTTCACCAAAAGCAGAAATCTATTTGTACGGATGAGAAGACTGTGCCAGCATAAAGTTTTCCCCAAGCAGCTTTTACTTCCGCCACCCTGTTCTCGGGAACTAGTGGTGGACAGTTCTTCCACCAGCATGAGGTTGGCCCGTGCTCTGCAGGTCAGTTTTTCCTTTATAAGCCTCTCTAAGCAGTGGCTAAAACATACACTATCAATTCAGTCACTCTCCTGTAGATCACAGGATCATAGAATATCAGGGTTGGAAGGGACCTCAGGAGGTCATCTAGTCTAACCCCCTGCTCAGAGCAGGACCAGTCCCCAATTTTTGGCCCAGATCCCTAAATGGCCCCCTCAAGGATTGAACTCACAACCCTGGGTTTAGTAGGCCAATGCTCAAACCACTGAGCATTGTTGTTAATTGCTCAGATACACTTATCAAGAGCTGCCATTAATATATCATCATACTGAAAGGTATGGTATTAAACAGGCCCTCCCTGTTGCCATGCACTCAAGTTTCAGCCAAACCGATGAAAAGTCCAAACCATATTAGATCAGAAGGTTGAAACAACTCCATCATTAGCAGTCTAATGTGTCCATCAACTTAGTCTAAATAGCCATTGTATAACTGTTTTTCATAATTCCATAGACACTCACTAATTTGTACTTTGCTAGTCTGTAAACCTCATAATTCACTGCACTATTGTTTTTGGAGAATTGAGGAGTGCTATAGTGAGGTCTCATATTATTAAGACTATTACTTTTAAAAAATACTGAATTTATTTAGTATCAAATTCTACACTTAAATGAACAAGGTATATTTTGTGATGCATTGTCCTTGGTTTTAAAATTGGATTTGTTGCTCACTTCCTGTTTTACAAAAGTCAGTAATGCACAATACTTCTCCCAGTCATCAGCACAAATTAATGAGGTTCTATTAGATTTAATATTAAAGACCAAAATCCCTTCTCTCTGAGAAGTGATATCTATAGACAGAGCTGTTGTAGCCGTGTTGGTCCCAGTATATTGGAGAGAGAAGGTGGGTGAGATAATAGCTTTATTGGACCAACTTCTGTTGGTGAGACAGGCTTTCGAGCTACACAGAGCTCTTCTTCAGCATCTCTTTCACCAACAGAAGTTGGTCCAATTCAAGATATTACCTCACCCACCTGGTTTAGCTATAGAGACACATTTAAAACAGAAAGTTATATAATGCCTAAAACTCAATCGGTCTAAAGCAGGGGTTCTCAAACTGGAGGTCATGACCCCTCAGTGGGTCACAAGGTGATTACATGGGGGTTGCAAGCTATCAGCTCCCAGACCCCATTAAATTAAATTACCCCTCCCATTTTTAATGTGGGGGGGGTCCACACTCAGAGGCTTGTTGTGTGAAAGGGGTCACCAATACAAAAAGTTTGAAAACAACTGGTCTAAAGTGTCTGAACAGACTAAGTCGGAGGCCTGAACTTTTAATAATGAACATAAAGCAAGATGTCTATAGATATCACAACACAGGCCACCTTTTGAAATTCAGTCTGTTTCAACAGAGAATTTTTTAGAACTGGCCAACTCAGTGGAGTTACAGGACTCGGATATTATTCCTAATGACTTTTTTCTTGCTGCAACGGCCACTCTTTTAATAAAATCTATTATGTTGGCCAGATTCACAATTCTCTGTTCCATTTGCAGTCTAGTATGTGAAGCCAGATATCCCAGTTATTGGAATTCACCATAGGGCCTATTACTTGGGCCTCAGATGCCGCACTGCTCATTTCAAAGCATTGATGAATTAAGTGGGAACCATCCATACACACCTAATCTCCTTTTCAGTCTGACTGCAGCCTGCTCCTGAACATGGTTAGTTCAAAGCTTACCCCTTGATGCCAGCAGATACATTACTGTCAATGCATATTCCATTGCTGACAATGGAACGCATCTCAACCAAGAGCAGCAAGAGGCTTCTCCTGGGGATATAGGGACATTCAAGATATTAACACGCAAGGGCTCTGTAATGAGAATATCATGGTGCTTATCTGCAGTGACAGCAGCTGTTTACCTGTTTATGAGCATGGTCATAAGAGTTTATGTGGTTGTCAAACTCTTGATGTTTTTGATACTGCTTGTCACAGAGTTCACAGTAAAAGTTTGCTCGGAGATCTTCCAGGGCCTTGGCAATTGCCTTTTCTTTGTCGACATAATCCTGCAATATTAATGAAAGTCAGTATAGTTAAGTTCCTGTAAAATAATCAGTGAAACTGAACAATTCCATTAAGGAAAAAAGCCTTCGTATGGAAACCTTAACATGACACTGGTTAAAATATAAACATTGTTTTAGAGCAACTTAATGATACACCCATGTTCTCCTACAAACTAAAATATATGTGAGTGTTGTGAGAACTTTAATTATAATTTCTTTTTTTTAAACCTGGCCTTTACATGTTCTACATCAGAAAACAGCATTCTTATAACTAATGTATTTGTTAAGTGGTCACAACCGTACAGAACAGCACCTTCACTGAGAATTTACAATCTAGAATGTGTGGTTCTGTAGCTGGAGACTGACAAAATGTTTAGTACGACTATTTAATAAACCCACCTTATGGCTACAAATGAAGTGCATCAGATGAGCTGAGCTCACATGAGAAAAAAGCAATTCAAATTTTCAAGCCAATTAATAAAATAATTTTAAAACTGGCAGCTGCTACTTCACATAAAGCTAAGACCAAAATGCCGACTGAACTTCCTTAACCCACCCAAAGATCAATCTCGCTGCTGTGGAACAGAAAACTCCATCTACAAGTACTGACATTCTCTCCGTTTTGAGGGATACCTGGAGCTTTTCTATCTAATCTTAAGTGGTATGTAATTCAACAAGGATGAGTACAAGCACAAACTAAGAACAGCAATGCAGTAACACCTGCAGATCAAGTTCATACCTGGTGTATTTCTACCAAATTCTATTAAACTATACCAGGAATGATGATGCCCACTAGATTTAGTTAAAACAAGTGAAGTTGTGCCCCAATAGGGTGATGGCTGCATGAGAAGGTGCACAGGTAGTTGCAGTTTACCAGAAATAATGGGGAAACTGAATTTTTAAAGCGAAGATGTATGCACAGCAATCGTGCCAGCAAAATCAGTCTACCATCAAATGCACATGAATTTAACATCCCAACGGTGGTGGAGATTTTTTGTGGTTGATATAATTTTAAGTGAACTGTTACCACGCCTTAGAAAGGACGGTTATTTTTTGTACTGTGATAATGCCAAAAGGCTCTGGGTCCCATTGTTCCATTCTCTCCTCTCACAGTACAAATCCTAATCCAGCCAATTAATCTCATGGCACAAAGACCACGGTTTAACTCCACGGTGCTCCAACCAGGTCTGCTGGGTTCAGCCTATAAAGCGGCTTTCCTACTATACATCAGTGATCTGGACACCAGTTACTCGATGATTAGCCAAATTGGCTGTTGTAATTATTCTGAAACGTAGTTCTGAGCTGGACCTGCTATTGGAAATGAAAGGCCAGTCTGTTACTACTTAAAACCCTGGGCCTACCCATCCTACTTCACAAACCAAATTATTACAATTGGTACGTTAATAGCAATACTAAACCCAAGGATGATTTTAAGGAGTTTTGCCCTTCAGGAGCTGAGAAGAAAGTGTTTATTTTAGGGCTGTCGATTAAATCGCAGTTAACTCATGTGATTAACTAAAAATAATTAATCGCGATTAAAAAAATTAGTTGTGGTTTTAATTGCACTGTTAAAACCAGACCACCAACTGAAAGGGATTACATATTTTGGATGGTTTTTTACATTTTCATACACATTGTATTCTGCGTTGTAACTGAAATCAAAGCATATATTATTTTTGATTACAAATATTCACACTGTAAAAATGATAAAAAACAGTATTTTTCAATTCACCTCATACAAGTACTGGAGTGCAATTTCTGTCATGAAAGTGCAACTTACAAAGCTAGATTTTTTTTGTTACATAACTGCACTCAAAAACAAAACAATGTACAACTTTAGAGCCTCCAAGTCCACTCAATTGTCCTTCTTGCTCAGCCAATCGCTAAGACAAACAAGTTTGTTTACATTAACAGGAGATAATGCTGCCCTCTTCTTATTTACAATGTCACCAGAAAGCGAGAACAGGCATTTGCATGGCACTTTTGTAGCCAGCATTGCAAGGTATTTACATGCCAGATATGCTAAACCAGGCAACCTTTGAGAAGTGGTGTGCCAAGTTTTCATTTATTTACTGTAATTTTAGGTTTTGCATGCCAGGGGCTGGTGGCTGGAACCCCAGACTGGCAGTGGGCTGAGTGGGGCCGGCGGCTGGGACCCCGGCTGGCAGCAGAGTGCCACTAAAAATCAGCTCGCATGCCGCAGGTTGCCGACCCCTGTGCTAAACATTCATATTCCCCTTCATGCTTTGGCCACCATTCCATCACTACGCTGATGACACTCATTAAAAAAATAATGCATTAATTAAATTTGTGACTGAACTCCTTGGTGGAGAATTGTACGTCCCCTGCTCGGTTATATCCACATTATGCCATATACTTCACGTTATAGCAGTCTCAGATGATGACCCAGCACGCTGTTCATTTTAAGAACACTTTCACCGCAGATTTCACAAAACGCAAAGAAGGTATCAATGTGAGATTTCTAAAGATAGCTATAGTTCTCAACCCAAGGTTTAAGAATCTGAAGTGCCTTCCAAAATCTGAGAGGGAAGAGATGTGGAGCATGCTTTCAGAAGTCTTAAAGGAGCAACACTCTGATGCAGAAACTACAGAACCTGAAGCACCAAAAAAGAAAATCAACCTTCTGCGGGTGGCATCTGACTCAAATCATGAAAATGAACATGTGTCGGTTCGCACTGCTTTGGATGGCTATCGAGCAGAACTCGTCATCAGCATGGACGCATATCCCCTGGAATGGTGGTTGAAACATGAAGGGACATATGAATCTTTTGCAAATCTGGCCTGTAAATATCTTGCAACGGCAGCTACAACAGTGCCATGTGAACACCTGTTCTCACTTTCAGGTGACATGCTGCCCACTTCTTGTTTACCATATCTCCTGAAAACGTAAATAAACTTGTTTGTCTGAGCAATTGGCTGAACAAGAAATAGGATTGAGTGGACTCGCAGGCTCTAAAATATTAGACTGTTTTATTTTTGAATGCAGTTTTTTTGTACATAATTCTACATTTGTAAGTTCGACTTTCATGATAAAGAGATTGCACTACAGTACCTGTATTAGGTGAACTGAAAAATACTATTTCTTTTGTTTTTTTCACACTGCAAACACTTGTAATCAAAAATATAAAGTGAGCACTGTACACTTTCTATTCTGTGTTGTAACTGAAATCAATATATTTGAAAAAAGTAGAAAACATCCGAAACTATTTAAATAAATGGTATTCTATTATAGTTTAACAGTGCGATTAATAGCGATTAATTTTTTTAATTGCTTGACAGCCTTAGTTTATTTCAAACAAGGCTGATTGGAAACTTTTGTACAAACATATATTGAAGAATAAATTTCCCTTGTGTTACAGGATAAAGCATGCAACGGCAACATTATTATATCTGATATATTCCTGGTGACTACTAAACTCTGGGGTAAAACAAACCATAAGCACTCTGAAGAGTGCAAGTGCATTGTAGCACCTTGGAAATGGCACCTGCAAAAAGTTGACCAGCATAAAAAGAAATTCAGGTTGATTTTCTGTTATACAGAAGGAACCCGTAGTACCACAGAGATTAGGGTTTGCTAGCAGTTCCAAAACTGAAATCCTACTTTTAACTGTTTAAAAATAATGTATCTTAAATACATTAAATTTACACTAATGTAAATTAGTATAACAATCTGTTGGGGAGCAGTATGCTAGACTGTCAATTAGTTTTACTTTAATCATGTTCTGAATGATAACTAATGTATACGTTCACTTTCATTAATTACTATATAGTGAAGGTTCTTATGTCTTAAACTAACACTGGCGCAAGAGAGACTGGTACTCAAACTGACATTGGATTTCACAAAGGACTCCTGGTAACAATCCACTTTTCAGCAAGATAGCAACTACCATCTAAGGGATCAGAAGTATCAGTTTTAATTAGAAACAGTGGGCCAAATTCACCACTGGAATAAGCAGGCACAGCTCCACTGAAATTACTGCCAATGCACCTGCAATGCATGTGGCCTTCTAGGGCTTACATAGTGCAAAACATCATGTAAAATTTATGCTGGGTTCAGTCCATGGTGAGCAGTGGTCACCAACCTTTCCCAGTTGTTCCATTATTTTATCCTCTCACAAAATCTGTGAGAAATATTAAGATTATTATATGCAAGAGTACTATACGAATAAGTGTATCCAGTCAAGAAAATGACCCATGACTGAGGGATGCAACCCAGTAAAATTCAAATGAAGGCTTGTCCTCATTTGATATTTATTTATGAACTTGAACCAGGAACGCTGCATCACAAAACAGTAGCTTCACTTACTAAGCTGACACAGATTCTCCATTAGCTCTAAGAACCAGAAAGCCAGATATTCTTTATATCAAGTACAGGTCGGTGGATAGATTCTTGCATTCCTTCAACCCTGAGCTACAAACATCATCCACAATGTGCTTATGCGCGCACACATTCAGTTTTACTTATCCAGCTTATACATAAAAGATTTGGGTGCCCATTTTAAGATGCACAGGGCCAGATTTTTCAGAGTAGTTAGCATTTTTAAACCACTTTATATGCTCAAAGCACGGCTTTCAGCTTGAAAGGACTATTTGTTAAAACTGTAACTTCAAGGCTGAGAAGGGGTTTCTAAACAAAGCCTACATTCTGAACTACAGTAAGTCTAATGCAATGCTATAATTATGCATTTATTTATTCGAGACGAGAACCCTTGGAGTTCATCTGCACCAGCTGCTTGCTGCTCCTCTGAAGTTACAATTTAAATTTGTAACCTCAACTCTTTCTACCACAAAACAGTTGTGATGTCACTAAAAACAAGCTTATGACTCTTTACAGAGAATAAATACCTGGTGCAGATGAGCTCTGAATCCTCATGCTACTATCCTTAAAGAACAGAAAACACAGGAAATAGAAAAACCACCAGCGTACATGCAAAAATGCTTCCAAATACCCTGGCTAGGAATTTCTCCAAGAGGAATTAGTTGCTTTTTAATGTCTTGACTCCTCATGTGTGAATTATGTTTTTTAAACTGTTAAAGGTGAGCGTTATACAGGTTGATATATTTCTAAAATGCAAGATTAAGTTCAAATATTTCTTAGAGCACATGGGAAAAAATCCTCACTAAGACCTTATTGTTACAAGGTATTACAATTTTTTTTAAAGGGATTTTGAACATTTAGGTAAAAATCTATTCTAAGTCACAGCTTCAATATGAAGAATGTGTTTACTATCTAAGGACACTGATATGAAAAAAGTAAGGGCTTGAGTCTAGAAATGTTCAGTATGAAGACGCTAGAAAAGGAAAGCAAAACAACACGAGATTTGGAGAACAATGGCATTTAAAGTTCTGCTTCTGAAACCATGTGCACATTTCCTCCCCTGAACCTTTAAAAAGTTTAAAGAACATCCCGTGGCCGAACAATATAACTCTTCAAATAGTCCTGTTTAGAATCTACACCAGGGAAGGAAATTAAACAACAGTTTCTTGCTTCACTTTTGGTTGGAGAGCTATCTGAAATTCCTTTGAGACCCCGTGAATGGCTAATAATAATGTGGCCACAGTTGGCAATTACATAATGGCTTGCTCTAAAGCAGTGAAATAATTGTGCTCGGGGAGACTTCCATAGATTAATACAGAAATGCAATAGCCTAGTGATAAAGCATGCTAATAAAACAAATCTGTGTTGGGAGAAACGTGTCAGTGCTCTCAATAACAGTTTCTTAAAGAACGTGCTCTGAATGCTGGCAAAAAGATAGATTTAAAAAAGAGTTACAAAGGCAATACATATTCAATTGTAAAAACAATACACACATTCAATTGCATTTGAAAAGGTAATCGCAAAAACTCTAAGAACTCTGCTATAAAAACAGCAATGCAGAATAAGACAAGACATTACACAATTCACAAAAGAATAGAAGGGCTTCCTGCCCACCAATATGTAATGCAGATATAAATTATAGCCTTCAGCTGTTGTTGCATACAGATCCTTGGCAGCACAGCTTGGGGTATATTGCAGGGAAACCACCACCAAGGAAAACAAATTCCAGCTTTTAGTCACACATTGCTTTCTAACAGCTAATGTCAGAACTAAAGCCTCACTCCTTCTGCAGTGTGTGAATGGTTTGTCGGACAGTATGCCACACCAAAACGAAAGACACATTTTGACTGTATTAAAGTAGAAATGTGCCAAAGGGACATATGGAAATGTACTGTTTACTATAATCTGCAAATGACCATTTAAAAACATACTATCCTTTTAAATATGACAAAAGACCTGATTAACTGCACTTCAGTTCAGAACTAAGGGGTAATTTTCAGAAATAATTAACATGATCATTATAAAAATAAACGGCAAATATCACAGAAGTTCATGTAACAGGCAAGTTACGGTCTTAATAAAGAAAAACAAAGTAAGAGGGAGCATACCGCTATTACTGTTGAATAAACTGCTTTCAGTGCCACCTATCTCACCAATGAAGTGGCAAGTATTTTATAATTGACATGGCTTTGTTTTACTTTAATGCAGTTGGAACTCTGTCCACCACTCCCAAAAGCACGAAACTTTTGGTAAAATGGATGCCTTAAATCTTGTATCTTGCTATTTTTCTTCATCCTTATCAGCTCAGATGCCCCCGGACAGCTGAATGAGCAAGTTTTCCCAAGATTTAATGTGTTTCACAGGAAATCCACTGTTCCATATCCCTTCTTCTGCTTACCAGCCAATACCCTGGAGACAACACACTCTCCATTGGCCTCAAAACAGGAAAGTCAGTTGTTGGTCCTGAACCCAGATACACTGCAATGGAGCATGTTCAGTGCCAGTAGGGTAGCCTAATTTTATTATTAAAAAACACAGCAACGCATTGGCTTGCTAAACACAGGCTTTTGCAGACTATATAACAGGAAAAATTCTTGCTTCAGAACTGACACGATAATGCTGTATATATTGGCAGCATATAAAAATTCTGCTAAGTAGATGCAGTCAATCAATTTTTTCTACACCAGAGCAGTGTTGCTGCCTTCTAATAAAACCAGCATTTATTCAACATTACAGTGATATTCCATTTATTGAGGGAATCGGAGGCAATACAAAGAGGTCTACTCCATTTTCCAGTTGAGTGACGTTAATATGAACTCCACCTGTTGATTTTGCACGAATTAGCCCTCCGTGGGCAGGTTCAGCAGAAAGCTAAGGGCTATTAAATAGGCCACAGAGACCGACACTTCCACTGTGCCTCATCCCTGACCTGGACGGTAAAAAGGAAGGGGGCAGTGCTGTAGAAACTTGCATAGCTGTTGCCCATGCAGTAGCTGTTCTGTGACTAAACAGGGGACCTTCAACTGGCAATGCTGCATTCAGCATTCATATTAAACAAAAAAGATAGAAGCAAAGCACATGATTTTATAGAACCAAGGAGTAACTAACTAGTGTCATCAGTACTGGAGTTGAATGACCAGACTGCTCTGTCCTAGCAGAACTAAGTCTCTCCCATTCAGCCCATAGAAACTCAGGCATCAATGTGTTCATTTAAGTACCTTATACTTCTGCCTCAGCTCTTCGGTGTCTTCTTTCTCCACCTCCAGTACACGCCTCCGTTCAGTGGCATCTTCGGCATAATCAAGCTTAGCAACAAGAACACATGCAATTACTCCCGTAAATTCTTGGTGGTACCCAAACAGCCAAGAAAATGTCATTTATTCAAGTGTTTAAAAACGGAATGTTTGTGAGTATAGTGCTTAACTTTCCTTGCTTTGCCATCCCATTGCCTACAAAATAGTTCATGAACCCTTCCATGCTGCTGGTTCCCAGCAGGCACATCCATTGCCAATAATGGGCTCAGCTTTATGGAAACCCAACTCACACAGCCAAGGAATTAAAGAAAAGAGTCCAGGCCTCAAAAGTCAGTAAACCATGGGTAACTGAAGTATGTGTTTTGAGGAGAAAAGCTTTTCCTATAGTTCAGATTTAAGGCAAAGTTTTTCTCCAGCTTTGCTGCTCAAAGTTCTTACTTTTACATCATTATCCGATTACACTTTTGGACCCAATGTAAATTAAGCAATGCATTTTAGAATAAGATGGATCAGGATCAACTTACCTCCATTTCCATCCGGCCCATGCCCATGACATCATACTTGACGACGATAGGGATGGGATCTGTTCTACCTGTAACAGAAACACACAAACAAGGTGAGAGGCCAAGTCTGCTCCAACAGCTCACTTTACACATTAGGTTTGGGTGGTTAGAGATCTTGCCTTTGAGTGCAGAGACCAGAAAGCTACAGTGAACCAAACACAAGCCATTCTCACAGCTTACATCCAAACCTGCTTCTCTCAGCTCCAAACCTGTTAAGGTTAACTGTACTCATTAGACCTTTGGTGCTTATAATCTCAGAACATTAACCACAAGTACATTTTGCATAACTGGTTAATGTTCAACATTGCCAAGTCCTGGCACCAGGAGATTAAAAGGATCTTTTCTCATTACCCTCACACTATTTGATCATAACCCTGATCTTCTGACCCCTTTTCTGGTGGAAAAACAAGTACCAAACATGTTTTATTGTACAACTCATTAGTTTCCCATTAGTTTATCTTATTAAATAAAAAAAAATGAACTGATGCCATGGGTAGGCCAGAATTCTCTCATGAAAAAATGAGCACTAGTTCCAGAACAGGTATTTAATCACAACTTGCTTCCTAATGTTCCCACCAAGAACTGCTCTATTACTTACTGTGTAACCTGTAAGCTGTGAAAAGGACTAGTTGCGAAGAAAATTGACTTTGAACTAATCAAACTATGCTGGAGATTTTTACATATCTTTAATCCACTCATAACCAGCCAAACAAAGCAAAATGGGGCAGACAAGCACTTTACTACCACAGCTTTTTTACATCACAACTTGCACTGTTTGTTGTGATGTAAGCCCACTGAGAAGTACTTACCTTATCCGGTGCATACCTTGAGTAAAAAAACAGAATGTTTACTTCCCTTATTATTATTCTTGGGTTGGTGTAAACAATTGTTTTGTTATACACACATATACACATATATTATACCTTTGGGCTAAAAGATCTAGTTTTAATCATGCCAAAATTAAGACACTATTTCAATCCACATGCACAAAAAAGGCTTAGTTCTTAAACCACGTCAGAAAAGCCTCTGATTTACATCAAGTTTCTCTGTTCTCCAAGGGAAACTCTTTCTAGCTCCTTCAAAAACTATTAATCCATGGACCTCCAACTCCACAGGGACATCAAGGAGATCCTAAGGATTGTTAAAAACAGGTGTATTTTTAATAATTAAACTAGGAAATAAGTACGATTAATTTCCACTTCAGACATGTATTTAGTTTTATATTTATAACAACTGCATTTTTATATTTTTGTACATATGCCCAGAGATCGTTTAGTTGGGCACGTAACAAGTCCAAAGATAAAAATATTTATTAAGCCAGCTCAGCCAACCCAAAACAGCTTTTAGCTATTTAGCTTTCACGTAGGTATTAACAGTAAAATTTTCACCCGGATTAAGTTTCTCTTACGCCCAATGGTATAATAAGTAAGCAGTGACTGCAATCTTTAGCAAAAGGACCAAATTAAAGACAGGTTATAAAAATGACTTCCTAGGTGCAATATCACTTTCATAACGTCTCAGCCAGGGATTTACTGGTAAAAGGTAGACCCAATAGAATGATTGAGAACAAGTGCAAAAAGAATTTATTTTGTTTTGTTTTCCAGTTTTTGTTTTGTTTCTGCAAGAATCATAATCTTTATATGCAAGCTCATTACCTTGGTAAACCCCTGTATACAAACAATGAGTCAGTACTTTTGCCTTCTAAGGCAGTCAAAGTTTTTAAAATTCATAAATTGCAGTAGCAAGTGCTAGTGCCCATCATGTTGGGGAAAATCAAGTTTGGACAGTATTAGAATTTTATGTTTAAACTGATTTTTGGCAGTTCTAACACAAACAGAAACATCCCTTCTTAGCAATACCCTTTAATGAACAAGGATCAGACAAGTGTGCATAAAGAAAGGAAAGGAAATGAAAGACCAAGCAGAAGGATGAAGGCTACAACAGAGAAAGTAAGCCTAACATATTGGTGCACTGATGACAAAAGGAGTAATTCAGTCTGAAAATAAAAAATTACCACTGCTAAGTTTACCATCACCACAACAAGTCCAGGATCAAAATGCTGTAAAAAAGAAACACCATTTGTTAGGCAGAAACCTTTAGGGGCAGAAAATAGGCCGTTGGCAGTAGGCAGACAGGATGGGTTAAAGGCTTCTTCCTCACCCCTCCATCCCCACTGCCACACTTCGTCCTGTGGAATGGGGGAGATAGGAGGGGGTCAGTTTTGAGCAGCTACTGTTTGCTTTCACAACTGCTCTCGCTTAGGATTTAGCAAGTGTTGGAAGACGTTTAGCTCCTGGTGATTAATCAGTTTTAAGAGATGCTGCATTTTTTCAAATTCAAATATGTAGATTTTAAAAATCAAGATCTTGAGGTAATTAAAAATATTTTAAAGGGCAAGAAATCAACGAGGCATTCCACACAGGTATGGCGTGTTCATACAAGAGAAGGGAAATGTTACTTTTTAACTACTCAAAGTGCTGCCTGAGTTTAATTATAACCATCATTATTTCATCAGGAGTGAGAGCTGGCCGCCCCTGGCAGCTGGCCGAGCAGGCACCAGGTTCTAGTAGCTCAAGCACAAATTGCAACTATGTAGAGCGGTGACTGCTTCTGTCACCAAAATAATGAAGGCATGCCCAATGGTGTGGGGTGCATGCAACGTGCTGCCAGGCAGAAGACCAGAATTTGGGTCCCCAGCTCTGAGCCCACAGCAACTGGGAGACTCCAGTTTCATCCTAACAGCTTTCAGAGGGGAAAGCTGTAGCCGTGTTAGTCTGTATCAGCAAAACCAACCAGGAGTCCTTGTGGCACCTTAGAGATGAACACATTTATTTGATTTGTTAGTCTCTAAGATGCCACAAGGACTCCTCCTTTTTTCAGTTTCATGCTAGTAAGCCACTTTGGCTGACTCCAGAGAAATGTAACGACTAGCTTGGGAACAAACACACATTAACCCCGCTGACTGCAATGTGAAGCCTAGTGGGGTAGGGGTAGAGAACAAAGGGAAAAAGTGAGGGATCTCTGACGACCAGTGCAAGAAAAATAAGCAGATCTTGGTTAGTTCACACCACAATGTGATCTTAAGCATTTCACAAGTAGCCGTAGATTTGGGTTCTCTCAGATTTTAAGTGAATCTCGTTAGAGCTGTGTTTAGTTTCTACCCCTCTAAAGGGATTGTTCTTGAGGTTTCAAGGAAGGGCAGGAACTCAAATGGTCATATGGCTATATAGGATTGGCACCAACAACTAGTCCACTTTCAAAAGGTGAATCACACAGATGACAATCTTATTTTTTCTCCAAACAAATCAGACAAGTCGTACTATCTCTAGAGCAAAGTCACAATCCCTTTTCTTTTCAGACAAGATTCATAGCAAGGATGATGTGACCAAAGCCACGAGGGGCGGGGGGGGATGTTTTGACCTAGTAGGAATGCCCTGGCATAGGTTTACTGCAGACTCCCCAGTGGGGGAAAGGAAAAGCAAACAGCATGTTTAAGAGACTAACCAATTTATTTGAGCATAAGCTTTCGTGAGCTACAGCTCATGTCATCGGAGTTATACTCTAGGAAGGTCAATCTCTGAAATTAAAGTAAATGCAAGACGTTTAATTATTTCTTTGCTTCAAGAATTGAAGTAGCATTTCAGAACTCATTAGGTATACCAAATATTTATTCCGCACCACGACCAAAAAAAAAAAAAAGCAAGACTTCTCTCCAGATCTCTGAAAATTGTTCAGCCTTTAAATCTGTCCTGCAAGTTACATTCCACACTGAAGCACTGGATCTGCTCAGTGATCTGCAAATGTCTGAAAGATAATCCAACGAGCGTGGGGGAAGGGGAGGAAATGGACTGAAGGAAGACACCTTGCAGAATCTCAGTAGGTGTCAGTTCCTCTGAATTCAGTTATTTTTATAACACACATTTCTTAAAGGAGTGTGTGATAAAGTCACTGGCAAACTATTTGATACTGTTTACTAGCACAACTTTTGTTCTACACAAATTTTGGAATGAATATTAAACCTCATGCTTCAGCATTTAAGCTCATCTCAACTAACAGAGACCAAAATGAGACCTATTGTTGGGAGATTACCCCCACATCTGATACTGGACGGTTCTTGCACCTTCCTCTGAAGCATCTGGTGCTGGCCCTTGGAGACAGGATACTCAGCTAGATTACCTCAAGACTGATCCAGCCTGGCAATTCCCATGTTCCTAATATTAGTGCAGATTTATTTCTAACATATAAATGAGAGGCATTATAGCTAATGGATAACAATACCCCCTCAATACTGTTGTGACGGGTATTAACCTACTAGAAGTTCAGAAAAAGAGATACACCCCATGGGAACTTGGATCCCACCAGGTCTTGTAAATAATTTTTCTGGTAATATGCAACGTGTGATGCCTCAGTTTAAAACAAATGAGGCTTAATATAAAAATCAGGGTGTTCCAGCTCGCAGACATGAAAATAGCAGGAGAGCTATTCATGGTCGGATTTTCATGCCACTTAATCAAACATGTTCTCCTCACTATAAAACCTTTAATGCCTGGTATGAACATCCAGCAAAAGGGTACTGGCCTGGTCCTGATCGCTATATGCCACTCGAAAGTAGACTTGATGTCTGTTAACCATTTGATACCAAGAGTCTGGGATTTCTGCCACAAAGTGCATTAGTGCTTAGGTCTAATTCACATAGAATTTTAAAAAATAGCCAACTTGTAGATATGCTATATAACAGAAGACGACCACACTGAGTGCAGAGGACGTTTTGCTTTTATTGTTATTCTCATAACACTAATGAAAATGAAACTGGATGTGTTTTTCAGGGGGTTCTAAATTGGATGTGCTTAAAAAGTACTAAAATTTGGAAACAGGGTGAAAGCTAAGAAGCAAAGCTGTCTAATGGTAGCTTTGAAAAGTTAAGTGCGCTTGATAATGGCATCATTAGGTTCTATGTTTACTGTGTCAATTAATTTGATTGAATTTGCACAACCCACAAGTAAATAGTTATTTTAACTACTCATTCCACAAACTCAGTGTGGGCTCTGAAAGTCAAACTGGCTGTCTCAGTGACACATGAACACTAGTAGTACTTATCCTGTGGTGGTTAGACCTTTAACTACTATACCATACTGCCTCTAAAAAAGGATCTGAAGGAGTAAAGGAGGATTTTATTTTCATAGTTGAAGACTGATTTTATTTTTATTTTTTTAGTACAGGGATTCTCAAACTGGGGGTTGGGACCCCTCAGGGGGTGGCAAAGTTATTACATGGGGGGGTCGCGAGCTGTCAGCCTCCACCCCGAACCCCGCTTTGCATCCAACATTTATAATGGTGCTAAATATATTAAAAAGTGTTTTTAATTTATAAGGCGGGGGTCGCATTCAGAGGCTTGCTATGTGAAAGGGATCACCAATACAAAAGTTTGAGAACTACTGTTTTACTCTAAAATGAAAATTTTGCCAGCACTTAGGACTTCTATGTCTACAATACCTATATGATCACAAATGTGCTGCCAAGTGGGAGATTCCAATTCTCTCATTTTGCACGCCAGGAAGGGACTAACAGGGGGGTGACATAGTCAATTCTTGTTGGAGGGCAACCCTTCAGAGGTTCAACAACTCCTCTTACTGCCCAACCAGAAGCAGTACTGTTGAGCTCAGAAGAGCATCATTTACTTCTTTAACTCTTGGTATGGTCATTGCAACACAAAGCAGATTAAAAGAAAGGCAAGCCTTTTTTAATAAGGCGTCCAGATGTGATCTAGCCCAAGCATGAGCTCTGGATATCCTGTCCAAATCATGAAGCCCTGCAATGAAGGGCATAACCTGGGAGGCATACCATAGTATGTACGCATGTCTATTTGGATTGTATTGAGCATTCCTTTGCTTATATAGAATATATGTTCTTCAGGGAAGCAGCAGGGTCTTCCTTTGTGTCCTGTACAACAGTGAGCACGGTGTTGGTGCTTGGTAAGTAGACAGAGCCAAGCAATGGTTCTGTGGGTTTGAGACTACTTCATGGGGTTGGAGGGCAGTTCATCTGACAAAGCCCTGGCTGGGATGATTTAACTGGGAATTGGTCCTGCTTCGAGCAGGGGGTTGGACTAGATGACCTTCTGGGGTCCCTTCCAACCCTGATATTCTATGATTCTATGAAAACCAGAAATGGCCATTTGCACAATTTTATTGTACTATGAATAGTTCTGGCAGCATATCAGGCCCAAAACACACCGAAGTCTGATATTAGATCAAGAGAAGATCATTTCTCTCCATTATGATGTACTCATGTCACTGAAAGAATAAGGGATCAATTTATTATATTGTGTTCAAGGGATCCACAAAACCATACTCCATCATTAAGGGAAGGATCTTGTCCATTATAAACAAGAGTGGCAACAGTTTTGCTCTCATAAGGAGGCTCAGACCTGATGCATCAAGTCAAATCTCCCTTTGGGCCCTGTCATAACTCATGTATTTTGACACAGTAATGGAAACAGCTATTGTAATGGAAATGTTTTAAAGTGTGTTTTCCCGTTTCTTTACTTCCTAAGTTTAAGCAGGAATCTATTAAAAGCATTGAGGTTGCAATGTCATGGACCTGGAAATCAGAGTATGTCAGAAGTTAGGCTGCCCATGCAACCTGCATTCTGCCCCTGGTGATATGCCGTTTGATACAGTCCTTCATTACAATACTGGTTTTTTCTATAGGATGTCTGCCTCACTTAGTGCCCAAGATAGGCAGCGCTCTGGGAATATGGCAGCAGTTCAATATTTTTATCCTCATCATTCGTAATGCTGCTTTATTTATTCTACACTGGAGCTAAATTCATTGCCTCATGGTCTTTTTCTCGGGAGCTCATCACTGTATTTGAGGGCCTCACAAACTTTTTCCCATTGTGAGATGACAGCATTTCTACCTCCATTTTACAGCTGGGCAAACTGAGACAAATACTTTCCTGACACCACTCAGTGAGTCAGCGACAGAGCCAGGACTAGAATTCAGGACCTCCAGACTCTCATGGCTCCAGACCACGCTACTTTACTGCCAGAGGTGCTGAGCATCCACAGCTTCCATTAACTTCAGCTGCTTGAGTGCTCAGAACTTCTGCATATCAGTCCCCAGGTGCCTCAAAGGTGGGTACCCAGAAAATGAGGTACACACAATTAGTGGCCACCTGCCAAAATTTGGTTTTAGTGGCTTGTTCAGTAGCATACCACAAGATGGCCATTAGAGGCAGGGAGAGAACTGGGTTCTCCTGTGAAACACTCACCTATCTTAACCACAAGACCATCCTTTCTTCGTGCAGTCCCCTGCCTTGCTCCCTTCACACCTTTGAACTTCTCATGTCAATAAGGCAGGAATCCTTCAAAAAGCTGAAATCTATCGACAACTGCAATTCTTTCCTTTAGCACAGGGGTGGGCAAACTTTTTGGCCCCAGGGCCACATCTCGGTATGGAAATTGTACGGCGGGCCATGAATGCTCATGAAATTGGGGTTGGGGTGCGGGAGGGGGTGAGGGCTCAGGCAGGGGGTGCAGGCTCTGGGGTGGGCCCAGAAATGAGGAGTTCAAGGTGCAAGAGGGGGCTCCGGGCTTGGGCTGAGGTCTTTGGCTGGAAGTGCAGGCTCTGGGGTGGAGCTAGGGATGAGGGATTTGGTGTGTAGGAAGGTGCTGCTCCAGGCTGGGACTGAGGGGTTCAGAGGGGAATCAGGGCTGGGGGGTGGGAGGGACTCAGGGGTGCAGGCTCCGGGTGGTGCTTACCTCAAGCAGCTCCTGGAAGCAGTGGCATGTCCCCCCCTTTGACTCCTCTGCGCGCCACCCCACCTGACGCACCACCCCCGCAGCTCCCATTAGCCGGAAACTGCAGCCAATGGGAGCTGCAGGAGCGGCACACAGAGGGGGGACAAGCCGCTGTTTCCAGGAGACATGCAGAGCCGCGGCACATGCACTCAGAGCAGTCCCCGACCCCACTCCCCAGCTGGAGCCCAGCAAGCCCCAGGCCCTGTTCCCCAGCGGGAGCTCGAGGGCCCGATTAAATCGGCTGGTGGGCCGAATATGGCCCATGGGCTGCAGTTTGCCCACCCCTAGTTTAATAACATATACCCTGTGCTCTGAATGAGGAAAGGGTCCTGTACAAAAAACAGTCCTTGTCTATACACAGTTTTTGTACTGACTTAGTAGTGATCATGTAAATAAAAACTATCATAATGCATATGCACAAGAGGCAGAAGTAAGGTTGCATACACAACCTAAATCCTGACATTTTCTAACTTTCAAGTGTTTGACTTTGAAATCCAAATAACATTCTTTTAACAGGGGAGGGGTGTGTGTGTATGTGTGTAAGTGTAATTCACTAGGTTTTATAAAAGGAAAAAGCTAAAAACACTAAGTGTTGCTGTAACACCTCCCCATCCCATGCAACATCACTAAGGTTTGAACCACAAACTTTCAGCACAGCTTGGGTTACCCGAATATTAGCTGGGCAGCAGGTAAAGGCAATTTATCCTGGGGAGAGGAGTGGGCCTTTGGGAAAGGAGCTCATGGCCTCACGTGGTGCACCCAAAGAGGAGGATTGGTTACGAGGCGCATATGCTAGGTCTGGAAGGGTGGGCTATCCAAAAGAGCCCAGCATGGTGGCTCTTTCCCCCCAATCACAGAGAGGCTGTCTGCTCCTGGGATTCCCAGCGCAGTGTGCATTGCTGATGCTGTGGAGGCAGGTGTGGCTGACCTTTCAGAATATTCACATTCAGTGATTTTGACATGTTGTCAAAATGTTGCTGATAACATAAGCAACAAAAAGAAAACGAACAGGAGGACTTGTGGCACCTTAGAGACTAACACATTTATTTATTTGAGCATAAGCTTTGGTGGGCGACAGCCCACTTCATCGGATGCCTAGAATGGAACATATAGTAAGAAGAAATTTATACATACAGAGAACATAAAAAGATGGAAGTAGCCATACCAACTGTAAGAGGCTAATTAATTAAGAGGAGCTATTATCAGCAGGGGAAAAAACTTTTGGAGTGGTAATCAAGATCTCCCATTTCTGACAGTTGACACGAAGGTGTGAGGATACTTAACATGGGGAAATAGATTCAATTAGTGTACCAATGGTCTACCATTAAGTTAGGTTTGAACAGAGACCGGGAATGGCTCGGTCATACACTAATTGAATCTATTTCCCCATGTTAAGTATCTTCACACCTTCGTGTCAACTGTCCGAAATGGGCCATCCTGATTACCACTTCAAAAGTTTTTTCCCCTGCTGATAATAGCTCCTCTTAATTAATTAGCCTCTTACAGTTGGTATGGCTACTTCCACCTTTTTACGTTCTCTGTACGTATAAATTTCTTCTTACTATATCTTCCATTCTAGGCATCCAATGAAGTGGGCTGTAGTCCACGAAAGCTTATGCTCAAATAAATTTAAGTCAAGTCTCTAAGGTGCCACAAGTACTCCTTTTCTTCATGCTGATACAGACTAACACGGCTGCTACTCTGAAAAAAGAAAATGATGATCTTCCACAGCACCTCAACTAAATGCCGTGAAAGAGAAAAGGCATTTCTCAGGGCCAACGACTGTCTCCCTGTTGCATGCAAAGGTGCTGGCACTCCCTGCCCCCAAGATCTCCATTTTATAAGAAAGTATTAGAAAACCTAAATACTACTAGTTCCTTCTATAATTGAATAGCGAACTGACTTAAGCAAAGAACCCCAAAGTTATAAGGCTGCCACTTTCCTCAATGCATCCCCCATCTATTATAACCACCATATATTTCAGTCCCCTGTGTAACGGATATGAGAATAGAGACATCACTAGGTGTTGCTATACCACCTTTAAATAAAACACCTGCATATTAACCCCATTCTCCACTTTCTACAATGACTTCCCACGGAATATCAAATCAAGTTCAAGGTCTTGGTTCTTATTTTCAAGGCACTCCCCAGTCTACATGAAGACTTCTGTTGATAATTTTGCTTCTCTTGCCCAATGGAACTCTCTACAAGAAGAAGGATAAAGCTCATCTGTGTGGGAGATGGCACTTTCGTGGGGGCTGATCCAAGACTGTGAAATGAACACCCCTCATAGGAACTAAGGACCATCACAAACTTTGCCTCCTTCTGCTCCCCATGCATGACATTTCCTCAGCATTGCTTTTCTAATACACAGCAACATATATATTTGAAACGACATCCTACCAAAACAAGACTCTATGGCACATGTCTCCTCCAGGAGAAGAGATGAGAGAACACACAAAACATGACAGATGTTATGTCACTTTATGCACTAGTGGAAGGCACTCGGATACTATGGTGATGAGCACAGTATAAGAGACTATATGGAACAGAATGTAGCTAAATATTTCTATGGCAACAGTAAAAGAGCACAAAGGAGTTGCCTAGGCTTCACACCAGACGATTTGAGGAGCAAACATAAACAAACACTCCAGAGCCCCAGATTTTTACTGACAAAGCTCCCTTCTTGACCAAACAAACAGAACCAAAATGATTTGATTCAGCAGAGAAATATTAACTTACACTAAAACAACCATTACACTGACAAAGTTATCAGTTAGCTATTGGTTAGTGTACCAAGATACTAAATTCTGATTCATGTATCTCTCAGAGACACCAGATTAATACTCTCTTGGACAAAATATATGAAAGTCAACAACTAAATCTGGTATCTATAATCCAGTGGGAGCACTTTAAATCAACACGACTACAAGCTTCACGTATACTAACTACTCAAACTGCAACAGTGTGTGTAAATGCAGGCAATTTCTGGTAAAGGGAAGTTTAACATGACTTCTTTAAGACATTAATTTCTGTGTTCTGCATAGAAAGGAGTTAAGAAAACGCACGTGCTGCTAATAATACTTAAAATACGTGAATCTACTAAAGAAATGTTGAAGGATAGTTATAATTACGACACTTTGCTCACAAAAGCAACTGGACAATGGCAAAGTTATTCAAGTGTGAACCTGAGGCAAGTGTTCAAGGCAGAGTCAGTAAATACTCCTGTAGAATCATCATTTATATTACAAAAACAGATCACTTGAGCCATCCACTTATTACCTACATTTTCCACATTGTTCACAACATTTCAGCCAATATTTTGCCCACTGGTTCTCAACCTCTTTTGCAACATCTGAATTGAGTGTTTTCTCTCAAGCTGCTTTTGTGATCCTATTTAGCTTCTAACAGAACAGATTCTCAACTTCTGGGAGGCAGGCAGCACACTGTTCTAACCTCCTTGTCTTTGCGTTATGGTTAGTCAGCTTCACAGCACTGACTACCACGGGGAAAACCTGTTCTTCCCCCTCTAGATTCAACTTAGCCTCCTCACAGTCCTCTTCTGGTTCATTCAGAATCCTCAATCTGTGCTTAGTCCTCTCCTATTCAATCTCACTTAGCACGTTTCCAATGCCTCAAAATGAACATTAGCGGGAGCCCCCTCACATTCCTATGCTGTATCTTTATGGAGAGTTGTTCCTATACTGAATTTACTGACTAGGTATCAATTGGTCACAGGTGCTGAGTTTTATTTTTCTTGGTGGGTGCTCCACCCCGAGACCCCACCCTCATTCTGCCTCTTCCTGCCCCCACTCCGCCCCTTCCCCAAGGCTCTCTGCGCTTCCGCAAGTGCTCCCACCAGCAGCCAAACAGCTGCGACTGGTGGGTGCTGAGCATCCCCTTTTTTCTCCTGTGGGGCTTGAGAGAGAGAGAACCTATGGAGTCAGTGCCTATGCCACTGGTGATCTAACTTTTTCAACTAGCCCAAGTCCCTGAATCATCTCTTCCACACGCATTCCCCCCACTCTCCTCTCCCAGAAAAAAAGAGAAATGGTTTGCAATTGCCACAATGTTGCTCCTGACAAAATCACCCTTATACAATCTCTGGAGCAAAATACCTCCAGAAGACACTCTTTACTGTCAGTGCTGAAGGTGTTGCTAGACAACTGATGAGCTCTATTCGGTCAGGTTTTTTTTTTTTTTTTTTAATGTTTGTTGGCTATTGGTTTGGCTAACATGCCTTTACTGTGTATAATAATGAAACCTGTTTGCCAAAAATGCGTCAACATGAGAGAGATATAGGGCTGAGGGGACAAATGCCCCTGCTGAATTTGTGTATGTATGCTGTGAACCAAACAAATGTTAAACAGTCAGCTTCATAATGTTAGTAGATTCACAGGTGGCAGCCCTTATCATAGCAGATATTTGATATATCTAAGTATGTTCTTCGATTTTAAATCTAGTATTTTAAATACATAAGTTAAGAAAAGCTATATTTTAACCCTATGAAAGTCCTTTTAGGACAGTGCTCTTTGAACACTAACCATGTGAACAGTCACTTAATAGGGATATCAGATAGACATGTTTCCTTATGCAAGCAATGCTGGATTTCCTATCAGCATTACAAAAACAGTTACCAAGGCGCTGATACCTTGTAACAGTCATAACAACTCCACTACGCAAAGTGTTGTCCTGTTTTAGGAACTTTGTGGAGAATGAGCTACCATATGGAAGAATCAGTACTACAACAGCTATAGTTAATTCTGCCACTGGCCATTGCCAAGTGTGAATTTGGAAACTCGCAGCTACTATCCATGCAGAGAAGATGCAGAATTATGCACTTGCAACTTGCTGGTTTTGAACCATGTTACAAACACAGACAAAGCCAACATACCTTAGACACACAGCATAGAAAACTGTTCTTAAAGAAACTTAGGAGAAAGGGGAGGGTGAAAATAATGTTCTGACTCTATTTGAGGAGGTATACCATTTAATGATTGGCAGGGATATTGTGACATACACCTATTCCTTACTTGGTTAACTGGAAGTCAGGGGAAGCCCTTGCTCCTATGCCTAGAATCAGACTTTTAAAAACTACATAAAAATGAAAAAGCATGTTGATAAGTATCAACTTTGCAATCTGCAGAAGTTAATCATATGGCGAGATGCACAAAGCCATCCCAGCTGATAACACATGCAAGGCTAGCCTGGCAATATGGTTAGGTTGATTAGTTGATCTTATGTGTTGCTTAGACAATGTAGAGATCACTAAAGGTGTTATGCACTTTCACCACGTGCTGTCCTGAGCCAAACCTAATGTGTCACAGGGTAGGATGCCTGTGAGAGACAGGTGTCTGTTGACACAATCCAGCCATTGTGTTTTAGGTCTTCTGGTAGATATTTCTCATCCTGCTTTCAGTGGGTCAAAGTCGAATAGGATTCTTGCAGAGAGGTTGGTAGGCTTTCAGAGCAGATGACTGAATATTTGAATATTTATTTTGCTTATACTGCCACATCCTACTCTCTAAAACGGTCTCCCAATGCTCTCATACCACTTTTTACCTCTGCCACCACTTCAGTCTTCAGTGGGCCCTTTTACTCGCCTTCTAATGGCTTCTGACACCACTGAATGTTCATAGAAGTCATCACATCTATTTTTATTTGCCAGTTCCCCTTAACACCGAACATCTGCATGTTCCAGTCTGACTAATATTAACGTAATTTTAGAAGCTGCACAAACTACCTGTTACTAGGTAGGCAGTTAATTCCTCTCCCTCCAAAAACAAAGTCATTCACAAACCTACATCACACACACCTGTATAGTTAAGGGAGGCAGCAGCTTCCACTTGCAATTTGCTAAACATGAAAATTAAACAGTGCATTTGTTTGGATACATTAGCATTTGGGGGAAATCTAAACTAGAAAAACAGCAGAAATAATTAATTTAAAAAATGAATCTGGTGTTGAATCTGTTTCTCAAATACAAACTTTTGAACTTACCCTGAAGTGATTTTCCCAATCCCTGGCCCAGCTTCCACCCATGTTTCTGGAGTAAGCGGTGTCCAATATTATCCTGACAGACAGAACAGAGAAAACAAACCAAAAATATTCCAATAATATATTCTTCCCTTCCCATTGACATTTAAACATGAGACGAGCAAGAGATTTTCTACATATGTGCATGCAAAAAAATGCTACTGAAAAGGCAATAGATGCCCAATAAAAGGGAAGACAAATGTCAAAAAATTGCTGGCTATCATTTTTCAAGGGGGACGGGGTCTTGGGGAGGGTCACTTTCTGATGGTGTTCTGGGCAACTTTTGTGCATAACATTTAAAATAAAAAAAGCAATATGGGAGAAAATAAATTGTACCAATAAAAAAAAATTGACACTAAAAAGCATAAAATCAAGTTATTTATACAATCATATCCATCACCTAGACAGCACCACTTTAAGATTGTTTTTGTAAAGAAAATCTACATTGTGTTTAGTCATTTTGTTTTTGTGTCAGGCTTTTAGAATACTGAGTAAGTTGTAAGTGCAAGACTGCCCCACCACTAGAAACCAAAACACAATCATAGCAAAATCCAGGCTAGACTTGATTGGGTTTTTTTATATATATGTATATATATAAACTAGCATGCAGCCAATATTAAACTGATAAAAACAGTGAGGTTAGTGAAACAAAAAAAAAAATCAATCAAATCAAATAAAATGAGCTCAAGCACAGACTGGGTGATGCATTTCACATATACTCTAACAAAAATACTAAGATGTTAGAATGAAACAGGCCTAGCAATAAGTTAACAGCAAGGAACCATTAGTGCATGTAGGGGAAACAATAAGCATAATGTCTCATCTTCCTAAAGAAAAAGAGCTATTTCCTGATAAAGTAAGTTGAAAGGTATTGGTGCAGCAATAAATGTCAGCTTTTGACTGGGACTAAAGAAAAAGGGTTCATTACATTTTGCAAAAGAATCCGTCACAGAAAACGAAATACAAGAACGAACATAAGAATAGCCATACTGGGTCAAACCAATGGTCTGTCTAGCCCAGCAATCTGTCTCTGACAATGGCCAGTGCCAGACACTTCAGAGGGAATGAACCAAACAGGCAATTTATTGAGTGATCCATCCCCAGTCATCAGGGGCAGCTCCTGGAAGTCAGAGATTTAGAGACACCCAAGAGCACAGGGTTGAGTCAGTGACTATCTTGGCTAAGAGCCTACACGAACTTATCTAATTCTTTTTCGAACCCAATTATACTTTAGGCCTTCACAACATCCCCTGGCAGAGAGTTCCACAGGTTGACTATCTGTTGTGTGAAGAAATACTTCCTGATGTTTGTTTTAAATCTGCTATTAATTTCATTGGGTGACCCCTGCTTCATGTGTGATGAATAGTGTGGAGAAAGTAATATTTACCCCTTTACATGATTTTACAGACCTCTAGCATATCCCCCCTAGTCATCTCTTTTCTAACGGAGCAGTGCCAGTCTTTTAAATCTCTCCTCATATGGAAGCTGTGCCATACCCCTAATCATTCCATTGCCTCTCTCTGAACTTTTGCCAATTTTAATACATCTTTTTCAAGATGGGGCGACCAGAACTGCAAGCAGTATTCAAGGTGTGGGTGCACCAAGGGTTTATATAGTGGCATTATGATATTTTTTCATCTAACTATCCCTTTCCTAACGGTTTCTAACATGTTAGCTTTTTTGATTGTCACAGCACATTGAGCAGATGTTTTTAGAGCTCTATCCACAATGACTCCAAGATCTCTTTCTTGAGTGGTAAGAGCTAATTTAGACCCCATCGTTTTGTATGCAGAGTTGGGATTATGTTTTCCAATGTGCATCACTTTGCATTTATCAACATTTAATTTCATGTACCATTTTCTTGCCCAGTCACCTGTTTAGTGAGATCTCCTTTGCAGTCAGGTTTGGGCTTAACTACAGTAAAAGCTTTGTTATCCGGCACGCTGGGGAATGGTGAGTGCCAGTAAGTCAAAAATTCCGGTTAATTAAGAGGGAAGAAGTTTGGGTGCAGGAGGTGGCTCGGGGCAGGGGCGCGGAAGGGGTTTCGGGGTGGCGGATCCGGGTGGCACTCACCTCGAGCGGCTCCCCAGAAGCAGCGATTATGTTCCTGCTGCTGCTCGGCAGAGGTGTGGCCAGGCGGCTTTCCGCGCTGCTTCCACCTGCAGGCGCCACCCCCGCAGTTTCCATTGGCCACAGTTGGCCAGGGCCAATGGGAACTGCGGACCCAGCACTCAGGACAGGAACAGTGCACTGAGCCCCCATGGCCGTTCCTCCGCCTAGGAGCAGCAGGGACATGTCGCCGCTTTCAGAGAGTGACACAGAGTCAGGTAGGGAGCCTGCCAGCCCCGTGCCAACCGGACCCTATTGAAGATCAGAAATGCCACTTTATAGAGCTTTCTGGTTGGTAAAGTGCTGGATAATACAGCTTTTACTGTGTCTTAAGTAATTTTGTGTTGTCTACAAACTTTGCCACCTAACCGTTTACCCCTGTTCCAGATTATCTATGAATAAACTGAACAGCACTGGTCCTAGTACAGATCCTTGGAGGACCCTAGTGACCTCTCATTCCTACCCTTTGTTTCCTATCTTTTAAACCAGTTACTGATCCACGAGGGGACCTTCCCTCTTATCCCATGACTGCTTACTTTGCTTAAGAGCCTTCAGTGAGCAGCGTTATCAAAGGCTTTCTGAAAGTCCAACTACACTATATCTACTGGATCACCCTTGTCCACATGATTGTTGTCACCCTCAAAGAATTCTAACAGATTGGAGAGGTATGATTTCCCTTTACAAAAGCCATGTTGACTCTTCCTCAATGTATCATGTTCATCTGATAATTCTGGTTTCAGAGTAGCAGTCGTGTTAGTCTGTATCCACAAAAAGAACAGGAGTACTTGTGGCACCTTAGAGACTAACAAATTAGTCTCTAAGGTGCCACAAGTACTCCTGTTCTTTTTATCTGATAATTCTGTTCACTATAATTTCAATCAATTTGCCTGTACTGAAATTAGATTTACTGGCCTGTAATTTCCAGGATTGCCTAAAGAGCCTTTTTTAAAAAATGTCTTTAAACTCAACATACAGTTCGTTGTCATAAATTCTTCTAGTTATGCAACCCATTAGAACTCAGGATATTACAGAATATCCTGAATTGTAATGAGTTGTCTGGTTGTGACACAATGATGCATTGTATCCAAAAGCCAGCTAATAAAAATGCTACAATTTTAGTTTAATTCAGTAATGAAGTATTAAACAAAAACCCAGAAGTCAGAACAGCAGTGTTTTACACACTCATTGGTGTAAATGACTGAATAATGTGAATGCCACTGGTGTATCAGACCTAAAGAGCACAAGAGTTTGAGATTTACAGTGTGCCTGGATGCTATTCCCCCCTCCACCCCACTCCCCCGAAAAATTCTAGTGACTAGAGCCCTTTTTTTTTTTTTTTTTTTTTACCTGCAGAGCAAAAGAAAAGACATTTTAGTCTCACTAACTTTTTCAAGACGAGTGTACAACAATGTCCTTCCCACACTATGGGGTCTCTCTATGAAGCAGTAGTTAGTTCTACATTGAAAAACGAGGAGGAGTAAGAATATGCCAAGATATAAATATTTAAATCAATATGAGTGAGAGAGAAAAACGAACAACAAATATGGTTTCCAACTATGAATACCATGGAAGAGCGTTTTAGACTTTAAGGTTTACAAGAACTTACCTGTGAGAGTAACTGCTGCAGACCATTTATGCCACAATGACAACAACTGCATGTTCCTCTTGTAAAATGGGGCCACAGATCCCCAATTTTATGGCTATTACATTGTAATTGTTCCTTCTACATGAACATATTAACTGAATCTGACAAAGGATTATGGGAATCAAATTTAAAAAGCTGATGCTGACAAAAATGGCTGCATTTTTAAAGAAGGACAAGAACTACCGTACAATCGTTTGTTAAGTGGAGATGAGACATTGTGCTGACTGAGTTGTGTCATGAATGCACTAAAATAAACAGACAGATGAAGCAGTTTGCTATTTCCAAAAGCAGTGCAAGTGGAGTGAAAGCATTTCCATACGAACCTGGCTTTAAAAACTGGGCTGTCAAAAGAACAGTTAAATGTAACACAAAGTAAGAAACTGTCCAATCACTAATGGTAGTTTTTCTTTTGCTTTGTTTTCAATTCACTGCTTGCAAGTAATGTATTTATTAAAGAAGAGTGAAAGCATAAAATAAATTTAACAAGTCAAGACCAGCGGGGAGATTCAAGAGTGGTGTTGTGACTGACACAGTGAAGAGGTAAACAAATGTTAAAGGGGGAAAAAAGAAAAATTCAGAAGAGTTATACACATTAGCACCACTTTTACAAACCCACTCAAGAGGATGGTCACGTTTTTCAACTTGCAACAAACCTATATCTTACTGCATGTCAGTTCCCAGGAAAAAGGTGGCATTTTCTCCCAATAGCATTGCATGTATATATAGCTTCTGATGTAAAATTAGTTAAACACAATTTTTGGCATCGACTAGGCAGTGAAACTGCTGGATAGTTAAAAACAGGCAGCTGAAATGGCATATTTTCTGTTGCTATTGTGAAGATAACATTCTGAAGGGTCAGGTATTCAGTGTGTAGGCCCCGCTGGAATTTAAGAGATTAATGATCCCCTCCCATTTTCCATCTGTCCCTTCATTCTACATCACTGTGACAGACCTCTGGCTAAGGAAGACTGGCACGAACGCTCTTCACAGTTTAAATGCTGCCCTTAAAATTAGAGGTTGAATTGCTTGGGTCACAAATGGGAATGGAGCTAGTGTAGCTTTGCAGTGCTATTGGCTCCTATTGGCCTCTAGAGTGAGACGCAATATTAATCAAATCAGAACCTCTCATTCAGCAGCACAAAGCATTGCAGCTAGGCTGCTGGCTTGTGATCTTTTTCTGGAATAATATATTAACTTTGTTCATCTCTAGAGGAAAATCCCTTTTACTTACAGAGATCCTCCTCTTGGTGTCAAAAACTGATATTCCCTTTGAATAAATCAACCCCATTTTGTAGTAGTTCTCCTTTCTGTACTTTTCTAAGCATCTGTGCCAGTTCCCAAACATGCCATTGGCCAGTCCAAGGAAACAACTCATTCCTCAGAGCATATGCAGACATTACTTTTATAACTCACTAGCTATGCTACAAGGAGCTCAGAAGTGAGAGTCACATTAAAAGCTGTCAAGTCAGCCAAGTGAACAAAATCACTCAATATGCTTTTGACTAAAATGATACAGTAAAACCCACAGGCAATCAAGACAGTTTAGCAGGACTAGCCAGCTATGTATGCAAGAGCCATGCTATTTGTCCTCTTAACCAATGATGTGGTCACATAACTGTAACAGATTAGTGAATGGGTTACAGTATCTTTTCATGTGCTTTACTACTATTTTAACATAACTTTGACTCTTATACAGCACATTTCATGCCAAGATCAGAAAGCTCTAACAAAAGAGAGATCATTCACATTTTTCAGATGGAGAACTCTGGGACACAGATTAAGCATAACATTTTCAAATTGGTTTACATGATTTAGAAGCCTAAGTCTCACTGAAAGTCAGTGGGACTTGTCAATTGGCTAAGCCACTTTTTGAAAATTTTATCTCAAGTGACATGTCCAAGAGGACACAACTAGTCCTTGAGAGCCCACAGAACAGAACCCAGGCTTCCCAACGCAGTCTTGTACTGTAAACACTAGACAAGACGGCCTTATTTAATTACTTTTCACATGTACCAATGATACTTGATCATGCTTCCTGCAGTAAGAGTCTCCAGCAATGGCCCTGGCAGATGTAAACTGACATGTACACAAGGGAAATGACACAAAGGGTTTTGATGGCATTGTGTGAGGAATATCGTAACTAACAATTACAACAAGAAGATGTTGAACTGTTCAACTATTACAAATATGCCAAAGGCTAATTTTGCCTAACACCTCCTCTCCTCCCAAAGTCCCCCCCACCCCGCCCCAGAGACATTCCTTTCATACTATTAATCTGATTTCAGCATAAACAAGAACCATACATCTCTTGAGTGGATTGTAAGCTGTGCTGACTGTGTATCAAGTTACCTATAAGCAAGGACTGGATGCCACTGGGTGAACCCATGCAAACAAGAGGTTGTAAAGATTCCCAACACAAAACCTATAGCTCACTACAGATGACAACGAAAACTAGAGAGAAAAGACAAACAGTAATGCTACACCATTCAGCTTCAAGACGCATATTATTTATAGCACTGTCCACATACGGCTACTGCTAAATGTCAAATCAGCAGCCTTATCAGGTTATACTTTGGAACTAGTGGAGTCCACAGATCTGCACAACTATGCCATGTGACAAAAGGCAACTTCAGAAGCTATTGTAGACTTCTAGAGGAGAGGACTGAACTGTCATCTTCAGCAAGTAACACCTGGAATCTGAACCCCAGCAGAGTTTTAAAGAGCCTCCTCAGGCAACTGCGCAGAACTATATAGGAAAAGGATATTCATTAGTTCTGACAAGGACAAACTAACAAGAAGCTTAAGAGTAAGTGAATGATGTGCAGTCTCACTTCCAACCTGTGACAATGACAACTTGATTTAACTCTGACATTCTGCATACTGTGTGTAGTGGGAGAGGACAGTGGATTTTTGTGTAGGGCATGTCTACACTACAGACTTACGTCGACCTATGTTAGGTTGACTTACAGCCACTCTCAGCTCTGTGTAGTTTCCTGCTGGGAGCCCAGCTTCCCCCCCACTCCCAGCTGGGCTTTCTTGTCAATTTCACAGCTGCAATATGGAGCCCTGAAATTAACAAGACAGTCAACAGCAGATGTAAGTAAAGCAGTGTCTACACAGACACTGCCTTGCCCTAACTATATCGACATTTAGGGATCTGGGGCAAAAATTAGGGATTGGTCCTGCTTTGAGCAGGGGGTTGGACTAGATGACCTCCTGAGGTCCCTTCCAACTCTGATATTCTATGATTCTATGACATAAGCCCTACCTCTCGTGGAGTTATGTTGGTGTAGTAGGGCACTTACATCAGCAGGACAAGGCTATAGTGTGTACATGGACATAATTAGGGCAACATAAGCTGCTTATGTTAAACTAGCTATATAGTGTAGACCAGGCTAAGACTAATACTGAACTCCTGAAGTCGTATTAGCATGACAAAAAACTAGAACTGTCTACAAGTTTCCTTAGTAAAACATTAAGGACAACAAGGATTCTAGTAAATCAGCAGCAGTACTTGGTAACTGGTCAGTCCATAACCTAGAAACAGTGCACTTTCCTACAATGTTTCAAATCGAATTAGCGCAGCTCATTACATAGCTGAAAATCAGACTGCTTGTTTCAAAACAAACGGTTCTGAGTGCCAACAATTCCCATTTACTTCAGGAGGAGGAGCTGAGAGAGCCCAGAACCTTTTAAAGCAGGACAACAGTCTTTACTTGTAAGAAGTAGGATCTGCCGCCTTAAAGAACAAATTCATTGTTGCTTTTTTTTTAAATTTAAAAAAAAGCCTGATTCCAATTCCATAGCCATCTCATTTGTAAATATGACCAATGACTTGCACGTCTGCATAAATCTATATTGAATATTTTCTGCCTTTTATGAAATGTAGACTAGTTGGTTCTCATTTAGCCCAACAAAAATTTGTTTCTCTTTAAAGAATCTCTTCTAATAAAAAACCTTTCAAATAATTAAATATTATAAATATATTTTCCTGTTTTGGTTTGAAGGAAAAATAAATCTTGGTATCATTTCACTAACTTGTAAAATTTTGGAAATGTAAGTCCTCTTAAGGCTTTACCTTTATTGTTCTACCTCTGACTTCCAAGCCACTAGCTTCCTCTAATCCTGCTTTCCACTTGCTCTAATCCTACTTCTCCGAAGAAGGAACACCTGAATTATATTCTCATCATGCCTTAGTTCCGAGACATCTTTGGCCTATACTAGCAGTACAACGTAGGATTTCCATGGACACTAGCTGCTGCAGACTGCTTTTTTAAAATACACAGTACAGTCATTCAAAACAGTTAAACAGTGTAATGATCTGTAGACTCCCAAACCTATGAGATTTCAGCCACCTTTGAGTTGCATGCTGTAGCAGTACAGTCAGCATCTCTCAACAGATAATGCTGCAGAGATGGATCTAAATTCAGCAGTGATACTCCAAAATGTATGCTCCAAGCAAAGCCATTTCCCCTAGGCATTTCCAAAAGTGCTCTACAATTACTAGGCTTCAAATAGTCTTCAGACTCCTAGAAGATTTGAAAATCTTTTAAAGAAACCCACTTATTTTTAATAGGATATACTTTAATTCTGTAAATTCTCTATATTAACCCTAAAATTTAACTGAAAAACACTTTAACATTCACTGCTAAAAACAGGTTTTCTTTTTTTCTTTACTGATAAAGACGCTTAGAGGCTCAGGTCCAGCTTCCATTGTAACGAATGGCAAAACTTGCATTGACTTCAATGGTGCAGGAATGGGTTCTTAGTGCGGCTACCGCTACATTTCTTTTCAAAAAGGTGAGTTGAAACACTAACAGAATTTTTTAAGATCATAAATCATTAATACAACAAATTGGTAAACTTCAAAATTGCAAATACAGCACATTTTAAAACTAAATATTTAAAATTATTTCCTTTTACTTACCTCTCATGATCTAAGTTCATGGTTGTTACTCTCTCTTCTGGAAGAGCCAAATAATATAACACACACCCAAAGCAGAGAAAGAAATCTGATGCCCCACGCTGCTTTAGGTATGAGATCCAACTCTTGCAGGAGGAACACAGAACCCTAAACTCTGGTTTTAGCAGGTTAAAATCCCACTCCCATTTACTTAAAATGTATTTGTAATTTTGCAATTGTAAAGATTACAAATATACTCAGTTAAACAATTTGGGAGTTTAATCAATTTTTAATAATTTCAGTTTATGTAACAAATTATATTAATCTTAATAGCTGTAGATTATTTTAAACACAAACATATTTAGTGGAGAGAACAGAAAGATGATCCATCTTTTTCAAAAGTAAAATTTGGTTCCTAATCTAAAATGAGGTTGGTTACCCCCTTTTTTAAAAAAAATTCTTGTTTCCATAGAAAAATGTATTTTTTAAAAAGCTTTTCTCCCCAAAAATAATTACTAGCCAGTCCTCTGATATATACTATGACCATACAGCAGACAACTGGTCACTAAATTTTTTTGGGGAGATAAATATTTTATTATAAACAGACACCTGACCCAACAGATCATAAAATAGAATTTTTTTAGCAGTCTGTCCTCTACAGAATATATTTCTCTCTCTTTGATGCAACATAATTCAATTCCCGAATTCCCAAATGTGGGTTGTTTTTTTTTGGGTTTTTTTTTTTTTTTAAAGCCTATCTTTCTACAGACAGAAGAAAAAAATTTAACCAATTGGGTGGTAGGGTAGGAATTATTTTGAATTTTTTTGGTCCCCCCCACCAAATAGGCAGACCATCTTCTTGTCTTCTCCACTAAATGCGGTTTTTTACTATTGGTCATGAGACTTCGAATTGTGTACATTTTATATATTAAAATAAAAACCTGCCCAAGTTAAAGTATTTAGATTTGATAACGTCCCTATATTTGCACTACAATGTATGTAAGAATAATAAATACTTGTGCTGTAATTTAACCAAAGGTATCTGCTGCTGTTGAAACTCCTCAAACTGCAGCCAAATATCATATGCACTGGTCACCCAGTGACTATCATCCTAGGCATTGTGTACGATTGGGCATATGATGTACTTACATTTTCTGTATAATTTTGTATATCTGACTATTCCATAATAATGGCCAGAAGAGATTTAAATTTTAAACATACATGCAGTATTTTAATTTGTCACCCACATGCTTTGTTCCTCTATTCTGGAAAAAACAAACACTTGTAAAAATAAGATCTTGGTCTAGCCTGTAGGTAACGTTTGAATAATCTGTCTAATGATAATCCCCAATGTGGTATGGAATAGATGCCAATTCTAGCTGTTTCTCATGACATTTACATAGGGAAGTAGGCTTGGCATGTCAGTAAAGATTCTCATGTCACAACACAAGATTGAACTATTCAGCAGAACATCAAATGCAAATTCCCCCCTCTGCAGCATTATCTCATGCGTCACCAATTACTGCCATGCCTAAATCTAGCATCATGCCAGCACATTAAGACAATAGGTACTGTATGCAGTGTTCACTGGACCAGAAGAACAGAAATAAGAAGGGGGAAAAGGAAACCCTAAAGAAATTAAAAAAGGCAGACCGTGCAATACAAACCAGATCATGGCTGCTTAGCTAATATGGGCCAACTGCTGCGGAAGAAAAATGTCGAACACCCCAAGTTGTGTAAATTTCTGTAAACATCTAAACACGCACACAGACACACACAACACCAACCTACATAGGATGCAAATATATATTGATCCTTTGCTAACACTACAGTTTAAAAAATGCACACTAAAGGGATGAAACTTCAGAGTCAATTTTAGTTTCTTCAGGGAAAAAGCTATCTGAAAAGTGCTAATCTTTAATAAAAATTGAGCCTAAATCAGATCACCAGTAAGCTTCCCTTTTTCCTCCCCCACCCGAATCACAGGTTTCATGCCACTAAGACTATAGATGAATTTGCATCTAAGCACTAATGTTAAATGCTAAACCTCCAGGAGAAATTTAGGCAGCGTAAGAAGAAATGTTACTGTACATCTGAGACTAGCAAGTGATACTGTGCAAAGTTAAAAGATTCAGAAGCTTAAAAGAAAAGCTACCCAAAAATTGAACCTTTCCCCATTCTACAGTTTGATATTATTAATTGCCATACCTAATTCAACAAAGTAAAATAACATTTTTAAAAACTACACAGGAATGTTGTTTTATGTGAAATAGTTTTTTGGGCAGATTTTATCATTATTGAAGCATATCAATTAAAATTCAGTTCTCTTCACTGCTAATGGTAGTTCTAACATTTATTAAATTGTTATACACGCTAGTTGGTCATCTGACTATTCAGGAAATGTAAGCTAAAAGGATCAAAATACATTTTACTCCTGTTTCATTAGGTTCACAAAAATAAACTAACTTCTCAACAAAATTTAATATTTAGCAAACTAACTTGCCATAAATAATGTATTATTTCAAATAGTTTCTCAAATATCAAGCTGAACTATTTTTACAGTAACCTAGATTATAAAAAGTACTATTTAAAGACTGAAGCCCAGGCCCACTTAACATTAATGCAGGACATGCAAGCATCTTAGAAAAGAATATCCCTGAACTGCTATTTACACACTAGTGCCTGGTCCTGTCAAATTTAACTGCATTCACATCAACTCCCATCCGATCACTGTCTAATATGCTGGTGGGCCGACGGTGATGATATGTGTATCTTACCGATTCTATTGGCTTGTCTAGAGATGCCTGTTCAATCTCCAAGTGTCCTTCTTCATATTGATCAAAGTGATTACCCTGCAAAAGAAGAATATTTTTTGTTATTTCTCTATGGTAATCAAGACATTTCCCAAAACTATGCAATTCCCACTCTCATAATATAAATTGAGCCCCAAACTCATACTAGACAGCAAAAGAAATCAACTGATTAAATAAGACTCAAATAATTAGGACGTAAAAATGACAGTCCGATGTAATCCCAGCTATGCTGGACTGATGACCTTCATAAACTAGGAAGGTTTCAGAATGCCAGATAACTATTTAAACTGACACCACATGCTACTTTTAGTAAAGTAAGTGAAAATGCTGATCCTAAGAAACACTGGGTTGGAAGAAATAACGTAGGATAAAAATCACAGTAAAATTAAAATGACTCTTACATACAACAGATACAGTCCACATAGGCCACAGATGGAATGCATCACTGAAATCTGCGACTGGATGAGTCTAAACTGCTTGAAATTGGATCTCAGCAAAAACAAAATTATACACATTGTTTCAAATAGAAAATAGAAGCAGAAAACCATCTCCAGTATTTGATGGGGAGTTACTTCAGAAACCTGACATTGGTCATAGTCAAAAGGCTGCAAGATTTTGTTCTCTAAAGCAAGTCATCAGATTAAAGCCACATCTCTTCTCTTGTGCATCCAACCACCATGATAGCTGCCCTTTTTGACAGAGTCGCACTGGTACAATGTACCTTAAGGGCTACCAAAGAGGCTGATTTGTTGCCTGCAGATTAATCAGAATGACAGCTCAATTGCCAGGGGTTGGCAGAAGGGCTTCTCTGCCTACCTACCATTTCCTCCTCTGCGTTGCCTGCCAAGACATGGATAAAGTGTAACGTTTTGGTTATAAAGGGACATGGCCAATTTGAAATCTAGCCAATTTCAAAACAACTTCCCTGCCAATTTGAGGCCTTTCAACTATATTTTCCTATAGTTAAAAATGTCCTTCTACCTGCAGCTGTGTGAAAGGCCCATAAGAACATGGGAAACACTGACTATGCAGAGAGTGTTTGCAAATACACTACTCAAATAAGATGAAAAAGAAAAATACTAGTCGAATGTCAGTTGCAATAACCCCAGCTGTTACCTATTAATTATAAAAAAAGTTAAATCAAACTGAAGTGTAATTTTTAAGATGACTGTTACCCATTAATATCTGAAGCTTTTAATGGACAGGGTCTTCTTGAACTCCTAGACAACTAAATACTCATTGCCTGAAATGTTACAGTGCTTTTGGAGCTCAGAGTTGGCAAGAGTAGAAGCAGCACTGTTCATCTCTTTCCCTCCACACCCCTGGAGTTGGTGGAATACCCTTTCTATTGACTTTGGTTTATTTTGGGGGGGTGGGGGGGAGGATCAACTTCTTAATCTGATTTTTATGTCCAAAACCCTTCAATGTGCCACATTAAACTGATGTTTTTATTGTGTCTAGAATCAGTCACAGACATCAAATATCGTAACATTAAATCTTTAATGGAAGTACACACATTTAATTATACCATAAACAATAATTTACACCCATTGTTTCATGTTCTCTGTGTGTATAAATCTCCCCCCTGTATTTTCCACTGAACGCATCCGATGAAGTGAGCTGTAGCTCACGAAAGCTTATGCTCAAATAAATTTGTTAGTCTCTAAGGTGCCACAAGTCCTCCTGTTCTTTTTGCGAATACAGACTAACACGGCTGCTACTCTGAAACATAACTGACATTTATGGCAACCTGGTAAAAAGGAAACATTAAACTGACCAAATTTTATCTGAATTCTTTCCATATCTTGTGTGGACTCAAGCTGTATCACAAAGGATGCTCTTCCTATTTCATAGTGCCAATTAATTACCTCTTATTAAAGTGTCACTGTAAATGAGCTCTAAATCACAAAATAAAGGCTGTATATAAAAAGCAATGTTATTCCACTCATAGCAACCAAGTCCTAATCCCAAACTTCCTCTTATAACATTAATCTGAAAATCTAGAGTGACATCATGACCCCAATAAAGCAATAACAAAATTCCCATAAACTACAACAGCTTAAGATTCCACACCTTGAGTCAAATATTCCTGAACCCATCTGATGAAATGTCCTACCATCCAACTCTTTCTTATCCCTTCTCCTGTCTGGCATTTTCATAGACATAGACTTTAAGGCCAGAAGGGACCTCCTGCACACTGGGGGCATAGAACCTCACCCACTCACTCCTGCATAATGCCCCTAACCTCTGACTGAGTTACTGAAGTCCTCAAATCATGATTTAAAGACTCCAAGTTACAGAGAACCCTCCATTTACTCTAGTTTAAACTTGCGAGTGACCATGCCTATGCTGCAGAAGAAAGTGAAAAACTCCCAGGGTCTCTGCCAATCTGCCCTGGGGGGAAATTCTCTCCTGACCCCAAATATGGCGATCAGTTAGACCTCATCATTTTTTTTTTTTGTAGTTGGGATTGTGTTGTACAACACTTTGCATTTATCAACAGATGAATTTCATCTGCCATTTTTGGACTTAATTATCTTAAGGAGTACTTGTGTCACCTTAGAGACAGTCTCTAAGGTGCCACAAGTACTCCTTTTCTTTTTGCAGATACAGACTAACAGGGCTGCTACTCTGACACTCAACTATCTTAGTAATTTTTCATTGTCTGCAAACTTTGCCCCATGTTGCTTACCCCCTTTTTCAGATCATTTATAACGATGTTGTCATGAGATAAGAGGGAAGATCCTTTCATGGATTGAGAACTGGTTAAAAGACAGGGAACAAAGGGTAGGAATAAATGGTAAATTTTCAGAATGGAGAGGGGTAACTAGTGGTGTTCCCCAAGGGTCAGTCCTAGGACCATTCCTATTCAACTTCTTTATAAATGATCTGGAGAAAGGGGTAAACAGTGAGGCGGCAAAGTTTGCAGATGATACTAAACTGCTCAACATAGTTTAGACCAAAGCAGACTGTGAAGAACTTCAAAAAAATCTCACAAAACTAAGTGATTGGGCAACAAAATGACAAATGAAATTTAATGTGGATAAATGTAAAGTAATGCACATTGGAAAAAATAACCCCAACTATGCATACAATATGATGGAGGCTAATTTAGCTACAACTAATCAGGAGAAAAATATTGGCAACATCATGGATAGTTCTCTGAAGATGTCCACAGTGTGCAGCGGCAGTCAAAAAACCCAACAGAATGTTGAGAATCATTAAAAAAGGGATAGAGAATAAGACGGAGAATATCTTATTGCCCTTGTATAAATCCATGGTACACTCACATCTTGAATACTGCATACAGATGTGGACTCCTCAACTCAAAACAGATGTACTGGCATTAGAAAAGGTTCAGAAAAGGGCAACAAAAATTATTAGGGGTTTGGAATGGGTCCCATATGAGGAGAGATTAAAGAGGCTAGGACTTTTCAGCTTGGAAAAGAGGAGACGAAGGGGGGATATGATAGAGGTATATAACTCATGAGGGGTGTGGAGAAAGTGAATAAGGAAAAGTTATTTACTTGTTCCCATAATATAAGAACTAGGGGCCACCAAATGAAATTAATGGGCAGCAGGTTTAAAACAAACAAAAGGACGTTCTTCTTCACTCAGTGCACAGTCAACCTGTGGAACTCCTTGCCTGAGGAGGTTGTGAAGGCTAGGACTATAGCAGGGTTTAAAAGAGAACTGGATAAATTCATGGAGGTTAAGCCCATTAATGGCTATTAGCCAGGATGGGTAAGGAATGGTGTCCCTAGCCTCTGTTTGTCAGAGGGTGGAGATGGATGGCAGGAGAGAGATCACTGGATCATTACCTATTAGGTTCACTCTCTCTGGGGCACCTGGTATTGGCCACTGTCGGTAGACAGGATACTGGGCTGGATGGACCTTTGGTCTGACCCAGTATGGCCACTCTTATGTTGAACAGCACTGGTCCCAGTACAGATCCTTAAGGGACCCTGCTATTGACCTCTCTTTGTTGTGAAAACTGACCATTCATTCCTATCCTTTGTTTCCTATATTTTAAGCAGTTACAGATCCATGATAGGATCGGCCATGACTGCATGCTTTGCTTAAGAGCCTTTGGTGTGTGATCTTGTCAATAGCTTTTTGAAAGTCCAAGTACACTGCTCCAATATCCACTGGATCACTCTTATTCACGTTTGACTCTCTCAAAGAACTCTAATAGATTGGTGAGGCATTATTTCCCTTTACGAAAGCCGTGCTGACTCTTCCTCAGTGTGTCCTCTTCAAAGGTTCATCACATCATTCAAGTGTCCTCACATCATTCAAGCATCTGATATTTCTGTTCTTTACTGTCGTTTCAACCAATTTGCATGGTACAGATGTTAGACTTACTGGCCTGCAATTGCCAGGATTGCCCTTGGAGCCTTTTTAAAAAACAGGCATTACATTAACTACCCTCCATTGAACTGGTATAAAGACTGATTTAAGGGACAGGTTACATACCACTGAATGCATCTGATGAAGTGAGCTGTAGCTCACGAAAGCTTATGCTCAAATATATTTGTTAGTCTCTAAGGTGCCACAAGTACTCCTTTTCTTCACACCAGTTAGGAGTTCTGCAATTTCATACAAATTCCTTCAGGACTCTTGGGTGAATACCATCTGTCCTGGTGACTTATTACTGCTTAATTGATCAATTTGTTCCAAAACCTTCTCAATCTGTGACTGTTCCTCAGATCTGTCACCTAAAAAGAATGGCTCAGGTGTAGGAATCTCCTTTACATCCATTACTGCTTTAGGTCCTGGTTCACCAAGGTATTTAGGCACATACTTAGTTTTAGCACAAGTAGTCCTACTGACTTTTGTGGGACTAGGCACCAAGGTGAATGGATTTAAATCACCGATTTCAATCATAACTTAAATCAGCAGGAGGAAACCTTGATTTTAAACAAGGTATTTCAGAAGTTTATAGTTATTTTCTCAAAGAGATGTTCATTCTAATTCATTGTTGGTAACCATTAAAACATGCTGATTTGCAACTAAATATAGGCTTTACACTCGTGCTTCTTTTTGATAATTAAAAGGATATACTATGTCTATATACTCTATTAATGGTTACACAGCCTGACACTTATTCAGATTCTTGTTTATGTTAAATCTTATTTACTAGATTTTTAAAATTTTTTTACTTGTGATTTGCATCAAGCTTAATTTGGATGGAAATTCAATTTCAATTAAAAATGCACAAAAACAGCATTTAAAAAACTTTATTAGTGAAATAAACCTACCTTAAATGTGCTAGAACATAAGAAAAAAAGCTTATAAAAAGTTCATCAAAACACATTTTACTTCTAAAATTAAGGCAGCATTGTCTACAGTCAGTGAACTGAACCAGTTGGTTTTGGTCACCATGTCCTTCAAGGTGTAAAAAGTGGTTGATCTCACCCTCCCACACCTAAGTTTTCTGCATAGATTGGAAGTGGAAAACAAACTATTGCTTTTTCATCTCCAGTTGGTTTCTTAACTCTGAATGAACGAGCCATTGAAATGAACTAGCTGAATACACTGAAAAGAAGAAAATACGTTCTCTGCACCTGCAGAAGAGGCCACTGCTGTCAAAAGCTAGTTTAGCACTTCAAACTCTGGTTCCAGGTGCTTAGCCAGTGACTTCCAGCAGTTCAGTGGTTGACTCTCTTTAAAACTTGGCAACAAAACAGGTACTAAATATTATTCTTATTTCACTTAAATATTAGGCCTTAACATAGGCTGTCATAATTTCACATTTAATTTTAAATAGGTTCATTAAAAACAACTAATATTTAATGACAGGTTTCAGAGTAACAGCAGCATTAGTCTGTATTCGCAAAAAGAAAAGGAGTATTTGTGGCACCTTAGAGACTAACCAATTTATTTGAGCATAAGCTTTCGATGAAGTGAGCTGTAGCTCACAAAAGCTTATGCTCAAATAAATTGGTTAGACTCTAAGGTGCCACAAGTACTCCTTTTCTTTTTGCTAATATTTAATGTAAATTTAAAAATCAGATATTTTTACCCACTCTCCTAGGCTCGTGCACAAGGTACCTTGCTGAACTGGGGCCTTAACTTCGGAGTCTCTTCACCCTACCTGAAGTCAACATCCATGTGACTTGTGTTGTAGTGTGACCAACATTTTTCCCCAGGTATTCTCCCTCCAGTCACTTCAGAGCTAGCATCCTTGCAACTTCAACCTCATTTCCTCATCAGTCAGAACACTCAGGTAAATGTGAGCTCTGGAGCTGAATGATGACTAAATGCCAGCTAAATGGGGAAATTTAAATCTGACAAAAGGAATTTGATGTTTTGCTTTCACAGCCTGCATCATCATTCCTTTTTGTTATGGATTTCTCACTTATACCCCTAATTGTTGCCCTTCTGTGTACTCTTTCCAACTGGAATATCTTTGCTGAGATGGGAAGACCAGAACTGTACACAGCATTCAAGGTGTGGGCGCTACAGTGTTTGATATTTTCCAGCTTATTACCAATCCCTTTCCTTATGTTCTATAAATTGCAATGGCTTGCCTGCACAGTAATCAGCAGAAAAAAAACCTTTCCTTGAAGGAAGGGGGGGAAAAAGAAAGCCTCACCAGGCTCATCATCACTATTTTCTAAATTGCCCGGGAGATGAACATATGATTGGCACTCTATAAACCTACTACAGAATCTCTGTGGCTGGAGAGCAGAAAAAGAACACTGCAAAAGAAAAGGTTTCTATTTTAAAAAACAGAATCCAAAAAAACTTAGTAAAATTAATGTATCCCAGCGAACATTTTAAATGGAGGTTAACTATCGATTAGTCCAACAGAAATAAACCTCAAACTGCCATGGACGCATTCCTACCACATGTTTTTGGATGCCAAAATGATAAATCAGCAACCACCAAAAGGCTAATATTCACACAGAGTTTTCAGCCAGACTTGTTACTCCACCTAACACTTAGGGCTTGGCTACACTTGCGAGTTACAGCGCAATAAAGGAGCCCCGGGCACACTAGCTCACTACCCGTCCACACTGGCAAGGCACGTAGAGCGCTCTGACTCCGCAGCTACAGCGCTGCTGGTTCTCCACCTCGGCGAGTGGAATAACGTTTGCTGCGCCCCCGCTGGAGCGCTGCGATGCCAGTGTGAACGAGGTGTTGCATTACTGCGCTGTGATCAGCCTCCAGAAACATCCCATAATCCCCTTAAGTCAAGTGGCCACTCTTGTCATTGTTTTTGAATCGCTGCAAGGAATGCGGATATGCCCTTTGAAAGGTCCATTTCTGACAGCCCGCTGCTTATCTGCTCCAAGACAAAGCAAGTTATTAGTGTGAAATGCCGTGTGAGAGAGAGAGGTGGGGGGGGGGGGTCCTGCTGCTGTCTGAACTTACAAGACAGCATGCTGACATGCTCTCCCACCACATACATACAAAACACATTCCCTGTCACTCCACCCCACCCACCCCATTTGAAAAGCACATTGCAATCACTTGCATGCTGGGATAGCTGCCCACAATGCACCGCTCCCAATGCTGCTGCAAGTGCCACAAATGTGGCCACGCCTGTGCGCTTGAAGCTGTCAGTGTGGGCAGACTGCAGCGCTTTCCCTACTGCGCTCTCCAAAGGCTGGTTTAACTCAAAGCGCTCTACATCTCTACATGGAATCTCCTTCCTTAGACGTTTTTAAGGTCAGGCTTGACCAAGCCCTGGCTGGGATGATTTAGTTGGGGATTGGTCCTGCTTTGAGCAGGGGGTTGGACTGGAACCTCCTGTGGTCCCTTCCAACCCTGATATTCTATGATTCTACATCTGCAAGTGTAGCCATGTCCTTAACCACGCCTATTTATTGCCTCTGAAAAAATCCAATTAAATAATGTTGCAAAATGGGGGGTGTGTCGGATACATTCACATCATGACCCCTGTTAATCTCCTATTGCAATTAACCACGTGAGAGACCAAATCTGACAAAAAGAAAAGGAGCACTTCACTGGAGCATCGGATGAAGTGAGCTGTAGCTCACGAAAGCTTATGCTCAAATAAATTTGTTAGTCTCTAAGGTGCCACAAGTACTCCTTTTCTTTTTGCAGATACAGACTAACACGGCTGCTACTCCGACACAAATCTGACAATTGTCTTCTATTACAGTCTCAGTGTCTAATGTCAACATTAACAGCTCCTTTCAGGGCCTCAGCCAAAAATGGCACTCATCAGTAAGGCTAAGTTTTAGTCATGAGTATTTTTAGTAAAAGTCATGGACCGGTCATGGGCAATAAACAAAAATTCACAGGCCAGTGACCTGTCCATGACTTTTACTAAAAATACCCCCATGACTAAAACTTGGGCAGAGGGCTGTGGGTGCTCAGGGTGGGTGCTGCGGGCACTTGGGGGAGGGGGAGAGGAGCGGGTTGTGGTGTATGGCCTTGGAGTGGGACCCCTGCTGGTGCTGGGAGGGTTGGCGAGGCTGGCAGGGGCTTCCTACCCAGCTCTGCGTCCCTGCAGGTGGTGGGGTAGGATTGGTTAAAGAATTTTTTTACACTATTGTTAGGATTGGTTAGTAAAATTTTAGTACAATGATTGGTTACGGTATAGGTAAAAAGGACTCAAATTTCACAATATAAACTGGGGTCCAAAAGGAAGTTCTTTAGGAACCAACTCCCGGACACAGCCCCAATGATCACAGCTGCCAGACCTCAACACTCTGCCAATGACACCGTGCAGAAACGGGAGTCCCCCAGACGGACCTGATCCTGACTGGCCATCAAGAAAAGTTCAGCTGTCTTATTGGGAGTGGTGAGCACTGTACGTGTGTGTGCGCGTTGTTTTTGATGATTGTTAATAAATAAAGGTTATGTAGTATATTACTGTAGCTGGATATTGTAGTTTTAAGAATGCTTGACAAAAGATCTTGTAGGTGTTTGTCTCTGCCTGAGGGACTGGAACAAATGCGGTTGTATCACTCACCTGCACATCTACTAACATGATATATGCCATCATGTGCCAGCAAACACCTACAAGATCTAAATCAAGCATTCTTAAAACTACAATACCCATCTGGGGAAATGAGGAAACAAACTGACAGAGCGAGACAGGTACCCAGAAGTCACGTACTACAGGACAGGCCCAACAAGGAAAGCAACAGAACACCACTGGCCATCACATATAACCCCTTTTTTATCCCTTTTATCATTACCCAGATATTTTCAACTGGTCTACCTCTCACTTCCTTCTGGACCTCAGAACAACTGTATGTACTTTTGATGTATGATACACAAGTAATTCTCTTCTGATCCTAGGGAAGAGAGACAGGATCTGCATCCAGGAGAGAGGAGTTACAAGGGGGCAAAACCTTTTATAAAAAAAAATCATCCTAAAGCAGAGAGTAAGTATAAAAAATTTCTGCTTAAAGACTGGCAAGGATGTAAGCAACGGAAAACAGGGGCTTATAATGGAAAGCATTAAGTTATATTCACTGTGGACATCTCTATGAGCTCTATCATACGTGAAGCCCTCTTCAAAGTAGTTTTTGGAATATTTATACATATGGAAGATGGCTAAAACTAGTGAATCATAATTAGTCAGCTCTTTATGACACAGACACACCAGAACCAAAAACTACTGGTTTTACAATTTCATCACAACGTCCATATTACTTGTTTAGTGCAAGCTTCCTGTTTAAAATGACTGCCTGCAAATTCAAGACTAACAGAGCTTTATGCAGCTCCTACAAGCCCAATAAGATCATGTTGAGTCAACAGGCAGACAGGAGACCTCCAATACCTAACTGATGTAAGAAGTGGTGTCGGTGTTAGAGAAATATCACGTCTAGAGACGTGTGTGAAATAATTCACAACGAAAACAAGGTTTGGAAGTAGGTTTTCTAGAACACTCATTATCTAGTCAGAATAATAGATATTACTCTTTAAAAGCAAAAATTTAACTCAATCTATGATGGCAAATGTATCCCATCCATTGCCCGCACTAGAACTACTCTCAGGATTTTTAGAAGTCAAGTAACTTCTATTGTGATATAGAAAAACATAATATAAAGGCAGCTCTGCAAAGATTCCACTGGGACCTGGAAATATTTTGTTAAAGCCTCACATAGTATTGGACATCTCCCTTTCCACGAGTCTCCTGAAATCATGTGAATGTACCAGATGGCTTAGCTTGTACTTTTCTAACAAGAAAAAAAAAAAATGCAGAAGGCAACAGCTAGTTTTCTTATGCCATCTAGGGCATTATTACAATACATTGCTTTGTTTCTGTTGTAAATAAGCAGAGTACAAGTATCGACAATGCATACTTATGTACAAAAATAATTTTGAAAATACATGCAGTCAGGTTTTTGTGAAAGCTGCAGCAAGCCTTTGAGTTTTAGATAAGTGAATACACCATAATTACATTTTGAGAATGCTTAAAATGTGAGATAATTTTAATACAACAAAAGCGATCAAATTACTTAAGATTCAGTATGAATTTAAAATGCCCCCCCACCCCTTTTTTAGGAGCGCCTTGCAATTACCTATTTAAGATGACACTGTTGAAATTACAAAACAACCTGAAGTAAAAAAATGACTGACAGGAAATGAATTGATATTTAAGTCATTAAACACCAAGAGAAATCAACACCATCAAAACAGAGTCATATCTTAAATTGAGACCCTTAAGCTAGAAAAATGCATTAGTACAAATATTCAGGTACAAAACAGCCCGATGAAAAAAGCAACTTACAGAGTAGTTGAGAAATACAGTGGGGTCTAAGCAAGGAAGCCAGGACCTTGAGCAAGTTTATTTGCCTCTCTATGCCTCAACTACCTTAGTGTAAAATGGTGATAATGCCATATCTTGACAAATTTCCTCCCTTCACTTGCCAATTGCAAGAGAGTATTTTACTCCTGGAGGAATTCTGCGCCACTGCGCATGTGTAAAATTTATGTCCCCTGCAGATTTCTTTGATTCCCTGCAGAAAAATGACTTTCTGATGGAGAAGCAAAAGGAAGCCACAAGAGCGGTCATGCGACTCAACCCAACAGCAGGCTTTAAGTGCTCAGAGGGCAGCCGGCAGAGAGGTAAATCACTGTTGGGCAGGAAGCGGGACTGGAGAAGACACAGCTGGTGGCTCCTACCCTGCGCCAGGCTCAGCTGCTAGTGCAGGCTCGGCTGGGGAGGATGAGACTTACGTCGCCCCTGCACGGCATCCGAGGTCGGGTCAGACCCACCCCCCAATTTCTACCCTGGCTGAGGGAAACTCTACAACCACCACCCCCCCACCGCTTCCTGCGCCCACCGTTCCTCAGCTGCAGGGGGAGGGATCCCTGTACAGGGTGCTGCTCCCCCATCCACCCAACCCCCATGCATCCAGAACCCCTCATACCCAGACCCTCTTGCTGAGCCTCACCCCCTGCACTCAGAACCCCCCCCCCGATAAGCCCCACTCCCCCTGCACCTGGACCACCTCGACAAGCCACCCGTACCCGGATCCCTACCCCACTAAGCCCCAACCAGTTGCACGTGGATCCCCACCACTTTGAGCCCCCAGGATCTGGACCCCACCACTGAGCCCCCCACCCAGACCCCCCACCGAGCTCTATACCTCCCACAACCAGACCACTTCCCCCTGCTGAGCCCCAACCACCTTCACCTGGACCCCCCTGCAGAATCCCATTACCATTGCACCCAGAACCCCGCCAACAAGCCCCTGTGCATCCAGATCCCCTCTGCACCCAGATCCCCAACTGAGCCGCCCATACCCAGATTGTCCCACACAGAACCCTTTCAACCCACACCTGGATTCCCCCACACTAAGCCCCTCCACACTTGGATCCTGCCTTACTGAGCCTGCCTGCCCACACCTGGTGGACCAGGCATGGAGGGCCAGTACCCTGGGGTGTTTCTGGGGCAGGCCCGGTCCTTGCACTGTGTCAGGGTTGGGTGCAGCCTCACCGCTGAGTCCGGGTCCCAGGGAGGGAGCTGTACAGTGATCTCCCACTTCTGTGCAGCAAGTGGCCTGTGCTCCTCAATGCCAAGCTGGAGCCTCCAAATTTATTTGACACAAAATTTGTAGAATTTTAAAATATTGTACACAGAAGTTTCATTTTTTTGGCACAGAACTTTTAATTTTTTGGCACAAAACGCCCTCTAGAGTAGTATTTGCAACTGGAGTGTGCAGCATGGCAGATAAAAATTGACTTTTTAAAAAGGTTTTAAAAGTATTTTTAAACCTTTTTTTTTTTTAAACTTAAACCTGATTTTATTTAAATTGAATATATTTTTCTTTTTTTCAAAATAAACATACTTCAAATTAAATTAATTTCAGTAGATTCAGCTAGTTCAATGAAATGCTGATTGGGAGTTGAAAAAGTAAGAATGCTCATTTTCCTCTTTTAATCTACAAATAAAAATGAGGTGAGAGGATGATATTGACACCTCCTCATCTATTATTGGGAGTGGATCACATCCACCCTGACTGAATTGACCTTCTCGGCACTGGTTCTCCACTTGTAAGGTAACTCCCTTCTCTTCATGTGTCAGTATATCTATGCCTGTATCTAATTTTCACTCCATGCATCTGAAGTGAGGGTTTTTTAACCCACGAAAGCGTATGCCCAAATAAATCTGTTAGTCTTTAAGGTGCCACCAGACTCCTCACTGTTTTTGTGGATACAGACTATGGGCACGGCTACATGTGTAGATGTAGACCGCTATGAGTTAAACCAGCCCTCGGAGAGCGCAGAACGGAAAGCGCTGCAGTGTGTTCACACTATCAGCTGCAAGCACACTGGTGCGGCCACACTTGCGGCACTCGCAGTGGCATTGGGAGTGGTGCATTATGGGCAGCTATCCCACAGAGCACCTCTTCCCATTCTGGCGCTGTGGCTTGTGGGAAGGAGGCAGGGGCTGCAGGGATTCTGGGTCCTGTCCCAATGCCCCATGATGCATCGCTTCACATCCCAGCAATCCCTGGGCTTCTATCCATATTTGGCGCCATCTTTCAACGCTTTTTGTACTACACGCGCTGTCTTCCCTTTCGGTCTGCGGGAATGGATCCTGAACTGCTGAGGAATATGCTGATAGGTCTCGCCAGCACGTCACGAATGGCAGTCAAGTTACTCCTTAGTTACAAACTGACAGTGAGGAGTCAGACTACGTCGACTCGCAAAACGCATGTGACACAAGATTGCTTGTGGCATTCATGGACATGCTCACCACAGTGGAACGCCGCTTTTGGGCTCAGAAAACAAGCACTGAGCGGTGGGATCACATCGTCATGCAAGTCTGGGATGATGAGCAGTGGCTGCAGAACTTTCGGATGAGAAAAGCCACTTTCATGGGGCTGTGTGAGGAGCTCGCCCCCAACCTGCGGTGCAAAAACACGAGATTGAGAGCTGCCCTGCCGGTGGAGAAGCGGGTGGCTATTGCAATCTGGAAGCTGGCAACTCCAGACAGCTACCGATCAGTTGCTAAGCATTTTGGAGTGGGAAAGCTGACAGTTGGAATCGTGTTGATGCAAGTTTGCAGGGCCATTAATCGCATCCTGCTCAGAAGAACCATGACTCTGGATAATGTGCATGATATTGTGTCTGGCTTTGCACAAATGGGTTTCCCTAACTGCGGAGGGGCAATAGATGGGACGCATATTCCAATTCTGGCACCAGCCCACCTAGCCTCAAAGTATGTTAATCTGAAGGGATATTTCTCTACCGTTCTCCAGGAGCTTGTAGATCACCATGGGCGTTTCATTGACATGATACAAACATCTTTCTGAACACAGGCCTGTTCAGGAAGCTGCAAGCCGGGACTTTCTTCCCATACCAGAAGATCACCGTAGCGGAAGTCGAAATGCCCATTGTGATCCTTGGAGACCCTGCTTATCCTTTAATGCCGTAGCTCATGAAACCCTACACAGAGAGCCTTGACAGCAGCAAGGAGTGGTTCAACAACAGGCTGAGTTGGTGCAGAATGACTGTGGAGTGTGCTTTTGGCCGTTTAAAGGGTCGCTGGCGCTCTCTGTATGGGAAGCTGGACCTGGCCGATGACAACATCCCCACGGTTATATCTGCGTGCTATACCCCCCATAACATTTGTGAAGGGAAGGGTGAAAGATTCACTCAGGCATCGACCTTGGAGGTTCCACACCTGGAGGCTGAATTTGAACAATCAGAGAGCAGGGCTATTAGAGGGGCCCAGCATGGGGCTGCAAGGATTAGGGATGCCTTGAGGGAGCAATTTGAGGCTGAAAACCACCAGTAATGTTTGGTGCCCTGCATGGGAGTGAAGTGCAGTGGTTCCAGTGTTAGTAGGAATCTGTGTTTGCTCCACTGACTTGTGGTGCTTGTTGCTTTCCTGGGCTAAGGTATCATTTACTTAATGCAATAGTAAAGAGAGTGTTTTCAAAGCCAAAAAAATCCATTTATTGAAAAGAAACACAACTGCTTGGGAAACAAGAGAGGGCAAGGGGGTGGGGTGGGGAATGGTACAATCACAGATTTGTGTATGTCCTGTTATCATACTCAGCCTTCCTGCCTGTAGTGCTGTGCAATGAGTGCTGCAATTCTGGCTGGCTAAAATGCATGGTGACGGGGGTTGAGTGCAGTGGGCAGTTTGCAGGGCTGGGTGGTGAAGCTACAGGTGTTGGGAGGCAGCTGGTAGCGATAAGAACCCGGATGTTGGGGAAAGTGGGTTGGAGGTGACATGGGGGCACAAGGGAAAGAGTTCTGGGACAAGGGCTGCAGGGGGGTCGGGGGGGGTGTGGGGAAGTGCTCCGCCTGCATTGCTACGAACCCCTGTATCGAGTCCGCTTGGCGGTCCATAATACTTAGCAGCCGCTCTGGGGCCGGCAATCCGCATTCTGCTGGCAGACCCTCCTTTCATTCTCCCGCCACTCCTGTGCTTTTTGATTTTCATTAAGGGACTGCTGCTTTACTTCAACACTTGCATCTCTCTTTGACCTAGGCTGGAGCTTTGCGCGGGTGTCACGCCTGGGAATCAGGTTCATCGTGTCTCGAACTGGGATCCCAAAGATTCACTGAGAGCACTCCAAGCCTTGCTGACCAAACAGGAAAGGGATTTTCAAAATTCCCAGAGAATTTAAAAGGAAGGTCTGACTGTTGGTCATCCGAAGACAGGGCAGTAGAGTTCACAGCGATGACAAGAGTGGCTAGAACAGGCATCGTGGGACACTTCTGGAGGCCGATCAGAGCGCATTAATAGACCAGGGGGTCCACACTGATGCTGTGGTGCTCCAGCCAGCGAGCAGCAAGCTTTCTGCTTTTCGTGGAAGTGGATTACCAGGAGCGCTCCAGCTATGGAGTCTGGGTGCTCTACGTGCCTTGCCAGTGTGGAATCGTCATGAGTTAGGGCGCTTGGGGCTGTTTTAATGCGCTCTAACTTGCAAGTGTAGCCATGCCCTAGCATGGCTACCTCTCTCATACTTGACAATCCTGACCTAGCCCGTCGTCACCTCTGAAAATGCAGGCAACTTCAGAAGGAAGGTCACAGCAGTGATCCCCAGATCACAGCATAGACCACTGCAAGTGACAGTAGAGGCTGCAGAACAACCCAGGAAAATAAAGGCCGAGATTCAGCTTCAAAAAGGATGGGATGGGAAGGTTTTACCTTTGAATTGGGTGAATCCATCTTAACATTATTTTGACACATGAGCACTGTGGAGAATTTGTCCCTCTGGTGTGGAAGACTGCCCAAAAGCACATCCCTAGCGGATGGCAGACACTATACATACCTAAGCTTTCAAAACAGATAAGCCAACAATAGAAGAGATACTCAGAACTGTCTGATCTGGATACGTTCAGTCCACCAACATGCTCAGGGAAATGCTTATGAGAGAGTCTGGAAGGGAGCAGCATGACCACAGGGGAGGGCTGACAGAAAACAAGAAAACCGTGCCATAGTAGCAAAAAAGGGCCAGCATTCAGAAGCTGAATTTGGATGGACAACCATCAAACCACATTGCCGCAGTCTCTCCGAACCAAGCTGCATACCAACTCATTCTACATGGTAAATCATCCCACAAAGCAGAGCACAGAATGAAACATGTTCAGCAAAAACTTTTGTCGCTCTTCAGAAACTGCAAAATCCACAATTAGCAGCTAACATGCAGGAGCTGTCAACACCCATGAAACACCTGAAATGTGGAAAGGCAGCTGGTATATCTAACGAATTATTACTACACTTTGGGATGAGAACACAGAGATGGCCGCTTGACTTCAATTCCTGCATGAGAAAATGCAGATACCCAGGCTGTGTAGACAGACCAAAGTAGATGCACTACAAAAAAGTCCTAACTCCACAAAGAGTTATCACCCAATATCCTTACCCTGCTCAACCTTCCAACTATAAGATCAGATTGTAATTAGAATGAAATAGTACCAGTAGCGGAAGACTACAATTATGAGGAACAAGTTGACCAAACCCAATCAACTTAGTGCTTCCTTTGTTTAATAGATCTGTTAGTTTTAAATGCAAAACATGCTTTGATAAACTTTTTTTTTTTTTTTTGGTATGCATTCAGCACATACAGTAGTTTTATTTAACCAATAAAAACAATTTTAAAAATGCTGTTTGTGCATTTTTAATTGAATTATAATTTCCATCCAAATGCATCTGACATCAGCAAGTACAAAATTAATCTAGTAAATAAACGTGCATTCACCATTTTCTAACAAACTGTATAATTTAAAAATCTGAATAAAAGTACATGCATTAAGCTATATAATGGCTTAAATAAGCGTGTACAGAATTAGTGTATCTTCCCGGTTTGCAAAATGTACCAAATTTAGTGTAAAATCTACATGTACTTACAAATCAACATGTTTTAATGTTTCCAAACAATGAGAATTTATTTTTCTTTAGGAAAATAACTAAAAAAGTACAAATGTGACAAGATTAAAATTGTAGGCAGTATAGTTGTAGTCGTGTTGGTCCCAGGACATTAGACACACAAGGTGGGTGAGGTAATATCGTTCATTTGACCAACTTCTGTTGGTGAGAGACAGACAGACTGTTCCACCTTGCATTTTGCTGTGACAATACTTTTTCCAGACCTGAAGAGGAGCTCTGTTTGGCTCAAAAGCTCGTCTTTCTCATCAACAGAAGTTGATCCAATAAAAGATACTACTTCATCCATCTTGTCTCTCTAAGATTAAAACCAATTATTTAAATCAAAGGTTTCCAGCTTGTTGAATTAAAGCAAACCACCCTGGAGTGCAAGCTGGTCTTTAGCTCTTCAACACAGCCAACAACCGTTACCGAGAAGGGGCAGCATTGGTCTGGTCAAAACTGGGGTTAGAGGAGACACTCCTATGGATCCGATGAAGTGAGCTGTAGCTCACGAAAGCTTATGCTCAAATAAATTTGTTAGTCTCTGAGGTGCCACAAGTCCTCCTTTTCTTTTTGCGAATACAGACTAACATGGCTGCTACTCTGACTCCTATGCTAGATTGCCTCATCTTTTTTGAATACATAGTCTCTACTCACAAGTAGAGTCAGTGCAGTAGATGATTCTGAAGCCTGGCAGCTCCCAGGGACAGGAATATCTGAGTGAGAGACTGAGAAAGGGGGGGATGTCTGCATGACTTAGAGCTTATCTACATAGAAGAGTTGCAGTGGTTTAACTAAGGATACGATTTTAAACCTATTTATTTAAACTGATGCAAGAGCCTGTCCGGACACTTATTTTACTTTAAAAAAAGGATTATTTTGGTTTAGCTTAAATTGATTAGGAATTAGTTTAAACAAAACCATCACTCAAACTGAAACAAAAGTGTCTGCAAAGGTGTATACATTGGTTTAAAATTACACCTTTAGTTAATCCACGGCAACTTTCTCACACAGACCATGCCTAAGTGAGGGTAAGTGAAGGGGAGAAGAGAGGTTAAAGGGGAAAAAGGAAGAAAAGGCTGGGAAGAGGAAAGAAGAAAAGATGGTGATGAGTTATCCTGAGTTATTTACTAGCCAAGACATAAAAGAAGATGTTTCTTCCCCCACCCAAAGGGTCCTGGGACAACAATCTTTAGGCAGCCCGCAACCCAACCTTCCCAGCACGCACAGGTGGAGGCCTTTGGCCTTTTAGAAAGTGGACTACAGACCATATTCCTGTACATGGGGATTTTCCCATCATCTCCCCCACATAATGGGATGAGAAACAGTTGCAGTTCCAAGTTTCCTGACTGTTTAATACCCCCCCACCAATTCCCTCACCAGGAGGCCACCTGGGCTCAGGGCTCTCCTCCCCCCACAGGGTGGCAATGGGTCACTAAGTCTGCCATGAAAAGAGATATTGATGATCTATCTATCTATCACCCAGCTAGGAGCTGCTACTTTCCGCTCTGCTTTCAGAGCTTGGTGGTGTTATACGTACTGGAGGGAGCAATCAAATAAGTTTGAGAGAACCACTGTTCTAGGGCATATGTGATTACCTCCTTTGAAGAAGCAAGGAGACAAGTTGAACAACTTGTGTACAGTCTATCTGGCTAGTGATGTAAGGGCAATGCCTGTGGGCAAAGGAAATTACTGTAAAGGAGCACACAGGATGACAACCTGCAATTCCTGTGCTTCATTGGGGAGTGAAAAGGAGGATAACACAGGAAAATGGAATTCACTGAAAATCTGTGCATATTTAAAGCTCCAATGCGGAGTAATTTCTGGTGATATGGAACCACAACTCTTACTAGTGTATTGGGACGTATATAGTATCTTTCATCCAAAGAGTGATTCACAACCATTAATTAAATCCCTGTACCATCTTCTACTGGAGTGACATACAAATAAAAGTACAAGTAATTGTTTTTCAGGTATATAATTACTGCAACAGGGTTGGGTATTCAGATGGCTGTCAGTCATAAAATCCTTTTAAGGTACTACAAGTTAGCATAATCAACAGCTACAACTGCATAGTTACTGCAAAATACAATGGTTTGCAAGTTTATCTCCACTTTGCGGAAGCCCAGTCAGCTAAGACAATCATGGGGTTTGGGAAATTAAAAATTCAGCGTTGGACTGGGCCAGTGATTCCAAATAGCAAAGGCACATCTTATTGCGATTTTCTGCTACAACCACAGAACCCAACTGGTCAATGGCCCAGTCTAAAATACCCTGGGAGAAGAAGAAAAAAAGCTTTAGGGAGGAAAAAGAGCAAATCTACTTTACACAAAATGTTCTTGGCTTATAGGGCAGTGGTTTTCAAACTTTTTGTATTGGTGACCTCTTTCAGACTGCAAGCCTCTGAGTGTGACCCCCCTTAAAAATAGCGGGGGGGGGGGGGGGGTAATTTAATGGTGGCTAGGGGATGTCAGCTCCACAGAGCTGCCAGGTCACAATCCCCGTGTAACCACATGAGGGGTCATGACCCCCCAGTTTGAGAACAACCGTTATAGGGGGAAAAGTGATCTATTACGGCTTCTTTGCCCTTTGGTAGCCCATTCTAGCATGTAAATGCTATAACATGTTCCTGTACAAATCTGTAACTACTATGCATACTGTACATTCATACTTGCAAGCCCTAGCTGCACTGGTCAAGGAAGTAGCATGCTTAAACATGTTTCACTTGAGAGGTGCCAAGATGTAGCATTTGCACGGTTGAGGTTTGGAGGATGGAGGCTGCACTGCCTGGGGGTACCCATACACGGGTAACCCCCAACCCCCACTCCCAACTAGACAATTTCTATCCCCTGTAAAAGGCAGTGGGAGAGGCTGTCACTGGCAATGAAGGGCTTCACCCTGAGAAGAAGGAAATCCTTTTTACCATTTCCTCTGCATCGCCTAGTTTTGGGAAGCCTGCTTTACTGACACTCTTACAGCGGCTTTATGTCTGGAAGGCTTTTTTGCACAATCTAGTGGGTATCCTCTCTTTCCGCTCCCACACCATCTCCACTCTGAGCTGCGAACCAAGGTCTCTTCCCATCCCATTCCCTTTGTAGACATCTTTCAGGAGGAAGTGTGGTCTAAGGGATAAAAGTAAGGGAAGCGGGATCCCTAAATTTTATTCTCAGCTCTTCCACCGATTGACTGTCTCTCCTTGGCCAAGTCACTTAACTTGGAGTTCCATCTCCCTGTTTCTGAAATTAGTAACATTTTGCCTCCATTACCCTTAATCTCCACCCCCTCAGTTTCGTTTCCTGTTTTTTGTGAGCAGGGCACTGGCACAGAACACATTACACGGTTGTATTTCTCATAGTGGATCTGTACCTTTTGCACAGATTTCCAGGCTACTTTACAAAACACAGAAATGATATACTATGAAATATTGTGTTTTGAAATGCAAGAGTCAATCAATATAGCACAAGAACAAATCTACACAGACACACCCCTAGAGCCCCAACCAGGGGTATTCTGCTACCCAAGATCCATAAACCTGGAAATCCTGGATGTCGCATCATCTCAGGCATTGGCACTCTTAAACCAGGATTATCTGGCTATTTGGAGTCTCTCCTCAGACCCTAAGCTACCAGCTCTCCTAGCTATCTTTGAGACACCACCAACTTCCTGAGGAAACTACAATGAATTGGTGATCTTCCTGAAAACACTATCCTGGCCACCATGGATGTAGAAATTCTTTACACCAATATTCCACACGAGGATGGACTACAAGCTGTCAGGAACAGTATCCCTGATGAGGCCACAGCACATCTGGTTGGATGAGCTTTGTGACTTTGTTCTCACCCACAACCATTTCAGATTTGGGGACAACTTATACCTTCAAGTCAGCAGCACTGCTATGGGTACCCACGTGGCCCCACAGTATATCAACATTTTTATGGCGAACTTAGAACGGTTCCTCAGCTCTCCTCCCCTAGCGCCCCTCCTCTACTTGTGCTACACTGATGACATCATCATATGGACCCACGGGAAGGAGGCCCTTGAAGAATTCTACCTGGATTTCAACAATTTCCACCGCACCATCAACCTCAGCCTGGACCAGTCCACACAAGAGATTCACTTCCTGGACACTACAGTGCAAATAAGTGATGGTCTCATAACCACCACCCTATATCGGAAACCTACTGACCGCTATACTTACCTACACGCCTCCAGCTTCCATCCAGGACGCATCACACCATCCATTTTCTACAGCCAAGCCCTAAGATACAACCACATTTGCTCCAATCCCTCCGACAGAGACAAACACCTACAGGATCTTTATCAAGCATTCAGAAACAGATTGACAGAGCAAGACCGGTACCCAGAAGTCACGTACTACAGGACAGGCCCAACAAGGAAAGCAACAGAACACCACTGGCCATTATGTACAGCCCCCAGCTAAAACCTCTCCAGATCATCATCAATGATCTACAACCTATCCTGGAAAACAATCCCTCACTCTCACGGACCTTGGGAGGCAGGCCAGTCCTCGCTTACAGACAGCCCCCCAATCTGAAGCAAATACTCACCAGCAACTACACACCACAGAAACACTAACCCAGGAACTAATCCCTGTAACAAACCCCTTTGCCTACTCTGTCCCAATATCTACTCTAGCAACACCATCAGAGGACCCAGCATCAGCCACACCATCAGGGGCTCATTTACCTGCACATCTACTACTGTGATATATGCCATCATGTGCCAGCAATGCCCCTCTGGGAGTGGACTACATCCACCCTGACTGAATTGGCCTTGTCAACACTGGTTCTCCCCTTGTAAGGTAACTCCCTTCTCTTCATGTGTCAGTGTATCTATGCCTGCATCTGTAATTTTCACTCCATGCATCCGAAGAAGTGGGGTTTTTTACCCACAAAAGCTTATGCCCAAATAAATCTGTTAGCCTTTATGGTGCCACCAGACTACTCATTTTTGTAATCAATATACAGCCACCTTGGAATTATTTACGTTACATTACATAGATAAACCTCTCAGATGCCTCTCTGCGAACACACTCACCTCACTGTCTCCATTCTTAGTCTGAATCCCAGACTGTTCCTGTGCTGTCGTCCCCCTGTCCCCCCCGCAGCCTATTTCCTACTCTCTCTGGAATTTCTGCCCTATTTCCAATAAAGCCATTAACATTTATAATCTACATTTTCCATTCCTTCAGTCCCCTTGACAGCTTCGCCAGCTACTCTTCTCATTCCCCTGCCCTGTAGGATGCAGGAGCTATTTCAGGCCTTATTTTCCTGCAGCTCTCAATGCCTCCTCCCTTCTCTCATTCCTCCAACTGATGCTCGGCTCTTTCTTCCTGACACCAGCGGCCACCCTTCTTTTCCTTCCCTCCAGGAAACTTCTTCCATCCCAATCAGCTCTCAGCCCACTCCTGCAGCCATCACTTCAGTCACTCAACCTCATCTTCATCCAGCACCATAGTCCTTCTGATCTATCAGTTTCTGAGTTGGCACCCATCTCTCTCAGCAACCCTGCTTCTCCACACCCCCTATTAAACTATCTTTCCACAACATTCAGTCTATTACTATCTCCTATTACTCTCCTGCTCTCAGCCCAGTCCTTCCTGAACTGACCTCCCTCCAACGTTTAGCTATGATTTCCACCCTCAGTCAACAATTTTGCTTCTCTTTCACTCTGTGCATCTAACAATCCCCAATTCCAACCCTCCTCTGTAATCCATTTCCTCTGCAGAGCATCTACAAAGAAAGCAAGACCATGCAGATTTCCTCTACATTTGTTCCTTTGTCAATTGTGAAATGCTAAGCAGTTCTCTTGACTTATGCCTACCCATCCTTCACTGACTCCAACCCCATATTGTCGAACTAATGCGCCACTTCCATGCCAACTGGAGAGTCTCTCCAATTGCTTTCCAAGAAAAAAAAAACCTGATACCATTTACAGAGAATTTTCCTATACTGCTCCTTTCCACACACCCATCTTCCTTTGGCCTCCTTACTAACTCCAGAGTATCCCTCTCGTCCTCGTCCAACCATTAAGTGTTCCCTTCACCCATCTCCTCTTACATACCCCCACTGCCTCCACTTCCTCTCCCAACTCTTTTCAATATGTTCGGCAATGTGGCTTCTGCCTGCTCCATTTTAAGACTATCACCAAGATCCCAAATAAGCTGCTCACAGCGAAGTCTCAGGGCCTCCTCCATGACCCCTCTCTCACTTTTATCATCCCCCATGTTGTTCAATGCCTATTTTAGATTGTTTGATTTTTGGAGCAAGGTCTTGCCTTTATCAAGCTCAACTATGGCACCACAGGAGTAGTAACGACAAGCGGCCAAACTGACAGCTAGTATTAGCTCATAAACTGTATTGACGGCTATGGTGTTGCACCTGCTGACATTAGTAGAGAATCTGGCCCCAAGACTCAAATATTTGTTTAACATTAATTGGTTAGAGAGCAATCCACACAAAGGCACCCAGCAAAAATCCAGATATCTGCTTTCTAAATTGCCAGGCAATGCAGTGCTCAACAAAATAAACTGTAGGTTTTTAACTAAGACCCACTTGTACACTACAGAGATGCATAGATCCTGAAACTAATCTGTTCTTGTTGCTGCACACCTCTGTGAAAGAAAGACTTTTTAAATAGCCATTGGAAACAGCAATGTAGGTAGGCTTCTAAAGAGAATATTTAGAACAAATTAATTTAGCTACCACACTAAATCAATCAGGGAAAGAAGTTACTTTCTTTTTGATTCTAAGGTCATTATTGAATATTGCTTATCAAAAATTAGGAAAGTGCAGACTGGTGAGTGTTTTTACATCTGCTCAACTACAAGGTAACTTTTCACAGTATATGTTGCAATTAAAAGGTTCAAAATATTGAACTGCTTCCTCTTCTACTGAGTTTACTACACCCCAAACTTATACCTGGAGTGTCCCGAATCAGAGTTCAGAAAAAAAATGTAGAAACGTGCTTTCATAAGATGCAGTTATCTTGAAAGCTAAAGATGAGTGCAACTGAGGAAGTGTAAACAAGACTAAATGTCTTAATATGAAACATTCTTAAGGAGGGATGCGATTAGAACAAACTACTAGGAATTAGGATTCCTGGGCAATATTCCCCACTCTACCACCAATTCAGCGTGACCTTGGCCAAGACACTTCACTTCATTTTCCCACACGAATATAGTTTTCTTTATAGCCGTCCACTTTAATATTTTCAGTTTTCTGTAACCTCTAACTCAGAGCCGAATTATTCCATGCTAGGTCTCTTCCCAAAGTCAACTGATACCCACCCACCACCTCCAACGGAAAGTTTAAAGGCATGAGCGAAAATTCCTCCATCAATTTGCAATTTTTGGGAGAGGCTAGGAAAAGTAGTCCTACCACACTGTAACAATAACGCTAACCTCCCTTTATTTTTTAAGCAGGGCTGCACCAAAAACTAGAAACTTGGCATAGATGTAGTCCTCACTAAGGACTAGTATCTTTTCTTAGTTTTATAGGAAAATAAAATTGTGTCTGAATAATGATTTCTGAGCATGATCAGCTGATTCTAGCAGACGGGTTAATGGAGATCTGCCTCCTTTTTGACATTACTACACATTTTCACAGCATGACAAGAACAGAGAAATGAAGCAATAACAGGACTTGCTGAGACAATTTTCATGAAGGAAACCGTCTCACTGAAGTCAAAAATTCTCCCTTAACAGGAAAGCAAGAAAACTGCAAGCAAAGAAAAAATTCTGGAACCCATGATTTTAGGGTCTGAACAATTTTTTGGCTGAATTCTGCAATATTTTTCATGATCTACATGGTTTTCAAAAGATAAATAGAAATCTGCCTCCAACCAAAGGTTGAAATCCACCCCACCCATCCCCCCCAGAAAGGAACTTGAAAGTCTAATTGGATTGTTTAAATATTAAGTATTTTTAATTTTTAAATTGAGAAAGAAAACAAGGAAATTATGCAAAAAAACTATGTCAGTGGAGCATTTAAAGCGCACGGTTAAAATTCACAAAAAGTCAGAAAATGCAAGAGCTGACAACCCAACAGCAAAGTCAAGTCAACTAGGTTTGTACATTTTATTTTCCATTCTTATTGTTTCTAAACAGATAGCTTAGCATGTTTTATGTAGTAAAACATACAATTATATACAGATACATAGCATGACTGAATTACTGTTGTATTTCCTTGTTGTTTTTAAATGAATAATCTTAATGCATTAACTAGATTTGTGTGGGTTTTGATTTGTTGTTTATAAACAGGCTTTAGGCTTCTTGGATGAAAGCCAGCATTATATAAGTGCAAAACATCATTTCAAGAACCTTAAATCAACATAAAGATGACCTCATACGTAAAAGCTAATCAATATATGCTCTCTAATTGTCATTCACCCTGAATAATTATTATATGTTTTATTATAAGCTAGAATCTTTCATTATGCTTCGGCTAGGGAATACCAATTATCATTTCCTCCAAAACAATAATGCCAATTTCTTTTTAAAATACATATTCATTTACTTTCAAACAGTATTAAAAAATTCAGTTTAACACATGGCAGCAAATGTTAATTTTACGGAATGAATGAATCAATTAATTTTTATACAAGAATAAAGAATGCTCTTTCCCCACAGGTTAGGAACCTTAGCACATGCTGAAGACAGCTGGAGAAACAGGGAAGGTTTCTTTTTGCTTTCCCCAAATAGAAGTATAAATACCATTCTGTATGAAAGCAGGAAACAAGTTGAGAAGCAAAGAACGTTAGGTAACCCAGTCCGGAAACTGAACAGCCTCTCATTAGAAATCCTGATCTGCTGTAGCATTCATCATGAATAACAGAATCAAAATGATCAAAGAAGAAAGCCAATTTAAACACACACTAATCTGTTGTTTTTGAAGGAGAAACTAAAATGACTGAATATCTGAATAACTTCACTGTCAATGTTTAGGTTTTCTTTTCACAAGGATGTTTACCAACCTTTAAATTGTTTCAGTATATATTTGCTATATTGGTTTAAAAATTCTGTCTTAATTCCTCAATAATTTTAATTTCCTAATATGTAAATTGTACCCATTCCTAATTTAACTTCAGAAATGTAACTTTGCAGATGGAAGGAAGTCTTGTTCCACTTTATTAAACCCCTTTATAATTTGACTTCTTTCATTAGGTCACCTTGCCATCCTCTACGATGAGAAGCAGCTCACCCCTCTTTAACCTTTAAGTATAACGTTAAAAATTATAATAATCCCAGCTTACACCTTCTTCACAAAAAGCTCTCCCCCCCACCCAATGAAAGAGAATTCAAAAGTGAACGACCATATTCTACATTAGGGCACAAAGCACAGTAATTTTATTTTGAGCTGAATTCTCTAGTATCCTTTTTATAGAAGGCTCATGACTGCAAGGATTTTCAACCATTGTTTTCATGCTCCATATGCTGCATAAACGTTCCTGTGTATACTTGCTTTTGCTCTACCACTGTCAGACTTATTTAACAGTTATCTATGCTGAACCGCATTTTCCATTTACTGCCCCAGTTACTTAAAGATCCCAAATCCCGCTTAATCTGGTTGCCTGAACACAGCTATTTTCATACCACTCTAAAAAAGGACCTGCAGTCTGATGGGGAAAAAAAATGAGTGCCAGTATTCATCCCCTGACCCAAATTACTGTTGCCAGGATATGCAGCAGTAATGCAGCAGTTTCTTTGAGATTCAGGGGTTTCATTTTATGCAGGGAACAGGCAAACTCTAGTTAGTCTTATTCAATATTTTCCAGTGACATTGCTCAACAGTAAGATATTTGAAAGAACAAGTGTTGACAGATTTTAAGGCTCATTTCAGAAAGATATCAACTAATATACAGTGTTTTATAATGAATGCTTAACATTTCCAGAAAAAACAACTAAATTATTTACCCCATTCCAGAAACTTCAATCAACAGACAAGCATACCCAGTGATAGTTTCTCTCCGGAAATTTCAGTGTCGGTCCTCAGATTACGTAATGTATAGCATTCGTTCGAATGTTATTAATAGTAATAGTAAATTTATTTAATAATAAATTTGTTAGTCCCTAAGGTGCCACAAATACTCCTTTTCTTTTTATTAATAGAGCATCTCACTACCATGGCACTGCAGCAGCAGACATTTAAACCAATACAAAAATCAAGTACTAAAAAGCCAAACAAAGCATCAAGTAAATAATTAAAAACACAGATTAGATAATGTTTCTGAAGCACCATTTCTAACCCCCTCCCTACCCCACATCAACACTGACCCTCTCCAGGCAGCGAGTGCGCCTGCTGCAGGCACAAGCCACATCCTGGCAGAATCGCTGGCTGGACAGGTGGATTGTCTCTTCAGACTGAAAACCAGGATTTGGAAAGATGACCCAGGAGCTCACAAGCCACTTCAGTGGACAATGATCCCCATCCTCCAATATCATGGCCAGAGAGGGAAGGGATGGAGGGAGCAAAGGCTGGTGATACCTACATACTAAAGGGTCCAGAATGAGCCAAGGAAGAGCGTACTAGTGAACTCTATGAGTTTGAGGACGCAAGGGAGAAATGTGGACCCCCCACAACCACACACACCCCAGAGGCCAGCGAACCCCTCACACTGGGTTCTCTGGGGGAGGAGAAGGGGAAATAGACCAGTGCATGCCTCCCCCCTTCCCCAAATAGATTCTCTGCAGAAAAGGGAGAAAAGATGAATTCTACCCCACGCTGGGCTCCGGGGGGGGGAAGCTGCAGCGGCCAAAGAACCCCCAACCTCCGCACTGCGCTCGGAGGAAGAAGGGGGGCAGAAGGGCACAGAGCCCAGCGGGGCCCCCCCACTTTGGGCTCAGCTGCGGGGGGGGGGAAGGAAGAAGGGCGCAGATGCCACCCCCCTCCCCCACTTTGGGCTCGGTCGCAGGGGGGGAGGAAGAAGGGCGCAGATGCCGCCCCCCACTTTGGGCTCGGCCGTGGGGGGGGGGACCAGAATCCGGGAGCGCCCCCCCCCCCGTTGGGCTCGGCCGTGGGGGGGGGGGGGCCAGAATCCGGGAGCGCCCCCCCCCCGTTGGGCTCGGCCGTGGGGGGGGGGGGCAGAATCCGGGAGCGCCCCCCCCCGTTGGGCTCGGCCGTGGGGGGGGGGGGGCAGAATCCGGGAGCGCCCCCCCCCCGTTGGGCTCGGCCGTGGGGGGGGGGGGCAGAATCCGGGAGCGCCCCCCCCCGTTGGGCTCGGCCGTGGGGGGGGGGGGGCAGAATCCGGGAGCGCCCGCCCCCCCCGTTGGGCTCGGCCGTGGGGGGGGGGGGGGGCAGAATCCGGGAGCGCCCCCCCCCCCCGTTGGGCTCGGCCGTGGGGGGGGGGGGGGGGGCAGAATCCGGGAGCGCCCCCCCCCCCGTTGGGCTCGGCCGTGGGGGGGGGGGGGGGGCAGAATCCGGGAGCGCCCCCCCCCCCGTTGGGCTCGGCCGTGGGGGGGGGGGGCAGAATCCGGGAGCGCCCCCCCCCCCCGTTGGGCTCGGCCGTGGGGGGGGGGCAGAATCCGGGAGCGCCCCCCCCCCCGTTGGGCTCGGCCGTGGGGGGGGGGCAGAATCCGGGAGCGGCCCCCCCCCCCGTTGGGCTCGGCCGTGGGGGGGGGGCAGAATCCGGGAGCGCCCCCCCCCCCCCGGTGGGCTCGGCCGTGGGGGGGGGCAGAATCCGGGAGCGCCCCCCCCCCCCCGTTGGGCTCGGCCGTGGGGGGGGGGCAGAATCCGGGAGCGCCCCCCCCCCCGTTGGGCTCGGCCGTGGGGGGGGGGGCAGAATCCGGGAGCGCCCCCCCCCCCGTTGGGCTCGGCCGTGGGGGGGGGGCAGAATCCGGGAGCGCCCCCCCCCCCGCTGGGCGCGGCCGTGGGGGGGGGGCAGAATCCGGGAGCGCCCCCCCCCCCCGTTGGGCTCGGCCGTGGGGGGGGGCAGAATCCGGGAGCGCCCCCCGCGTTGGGCTCGGCCGTGGGGGGGGGGCAGAATCCGGGAGCGCCCCCCCCCCCGTTGGGCTCGGCCGTGGGGGGGGGGGCAGAATCCGGGAGCGCCCCCCCCCCGTTGGGCTCGGCCGTGGGGGGGGGGGGCAGAGGCCGGGAGCGCCCCCCCCCCCCCGTTGGGCGCGGCCGGGGGGGGGGGGGGGCAGAGGCCGGGAGCGCCCCCCCCCCCCGTTGGGCTCGGCCGTGGGGGGGGGGGGGCAGAGGCCGGGGGCCCCCCCCCCCCCCCCGTTGGGCTCGGCCGGGGGGGGGGGGGGGCAGAGGCCGGGAGCGCCCCCCCCCCCCGTTGGGCTCGGCCGTGGGGGGGGGGCAGAGGCCGGGAGCCCCCCCCGTTGGGCTCGGCCGTGGGGGGGGGGGCAGAGGCCGGGAGCCCCCCCCGTTGGGCTCGGCCGTGGGGGGGGGGCAGAGGCCGGGAGCCCCCCCCCCGTTGGGCTCGGCCGTGGGGGGGGGCAGAGGCCGGGAGCCCCCCCCGTTGGGCTCGGCCGTGGGGAGGGGGGGCAGAGGCAGGGGCTCCCCCGCGATCGCCACCTTCCGTCCCGAATTCGCGCCAGCCGGGGGGCGCAGGGGAGCGGGGCCGGGGCGGGCGGCCGGGCGTTACCTGGAAGTCCCGGTCCTCGTTGAAGCGGGAGAACCTGTCCGCCATTTTCCGCCCGTCTCCTCCGCAGCCGCCGCCTCCGCCCGCCTCGGCCTCGCTCCCAGCGCCGCGCGCCGCCGGCGGGAGCGCGCTACACCACCGCGCGGGAGCGCGCCCTGAGGCCTCCGCGCGCATGCGCGCTGAGCTGAGCGGCTGCCCCAAGGCTTTGCCCTCTCCTGCCCTGCCGCGGGGGCATGAGTGCGGGTCTGGGGCGGGGCGGCGGCGGGGGGGAGGCAGGGGCCTGGGGAGGCTGGAGGGCAATTGACGGGGGAGAAGGTGGAAGCCGTGGGGCAGTTTGGCCTTGTGGGGCTTGTCCCGGCCCCGCCTTCCCAGTGTCGTTGCCAGTGGGGCTGCTATTATTCATTATGGCGACAAAGCGTCCGTATTGCTGTCGCGCTGAGCACCCCAGTCATGGAGTAGGGCTCCACTGCGCTCGGTGCTGTACAAACCGAACAAAAAGACAGTCACCGCCCCAAAGCGCGGACGAGCTCGTGCTCGCCCCAGCGCTGCCCCTCTGACATTTTTTGCTACCCTGTCTAGTGCTGACGGTCCCGGTGGCCAGCCTACAGCGGCATTAGCACAGGTGAGCCCCTAACGGTGGGGAAACTTTTGGAAATCCAGAACGCAGACACAGCCTGCATGCTAATAAGCTTAAGGAGCAAGGAAACTAGATAGCAAAAATAAACTCTTAATGGCTTTATGCGCCGCACAATCAGGAGTCGTGTAAAAAAAAGTAAGATGGGAGAGAAAATGCTGAGGGTGAAAGCAGATAGTGAAGCTGACTCAAGAACAGAAACTGTCTTGAGGAGAGAGAAAAGGAGGGGGGCAACATGCTCCAAACCTTCCAAAAGCTGGCTGGGGAGGGGCTCTAACAAAAGAGGGTGGAACCTGCCACCCCAATACAGTAACGCAAATTTCAGCTGATAGACCAGGGGTGGGCAGACTACAGCCCGCCGGCCGCCTATGGCCCACCAGCCATTTTAAGCCAGCCCTTGAGCTCCCACTGGGGAGCGAGGTTTTGGGCTTGCCTCACTCCGGCACTCCAGCAGGGTCAGGGGCCGTTCCACGTGGCTCCTGGAAGCCGCGGCCTGGCCGCCCTCTAGCGCTCCAGCTGGGAAGCAGGGTCGGGGGCCGCTCCACGCAGCTCCTGGAAGCAGAGGCATGGCCCCCCTCCGGCTCCTAAGCGCTCCAATGGGCTGCGGACGGGGCAGCGTGCAGAGCCGCCTGGCCACACCTCTATGTAGGAGCTGGAGGAGGAACATGCTGCTGCCTTTGGGAGCTGCTTGAGATAAGCACCGCCCAAAGCCTGCACCCCTGAGCCTCTCCCCATACCTCAACCCCCTGCCCTGATCCCCCTCCCACCCTCTGAACCCCTCGATCCCAACCCGAAGCACCCTCCTACACCCCAAACTCCTCATCCCCAGCCCCACCACAGAGCCCTCACACACACGCACCCCGCACCCCACTCATCTGCTCCAGCCCGGAGCCCGCTCCTGCACCCTGAACTCATTTCCTGCCCCACCCCGGAGTCCATACCCCAACCCCAATTTTGTGAGCATTCATGGCCCGCCTTACATTTTCTATTCCCAGATGTGGCCCTGGGGCCAAAAAGTTTGCCCGCCCCTGTGATAGACTGAAAGTAAGAGGCTTTGTTTTGGGGGTTCTTTGGTACATTAAAATTTTTTATTTTTTGCATCCATTTTTGAGTCTAGACAGACTCTTGCTAGGTAGAGCTTTCTGACCTAGGAGCTTTGGAGCCACCTGCAGGTACTGTGCAGAGGAAGGAATTCCAGTCCTCTCTCATCTGCATAAAGCTGTATCTGGGCTCATCTGCCAAGATTGTCAAGGTCCTCTGGAGCTGAGGAAAGATACCAGTAGCCCTGAGGTTCAGCTGAGGAGGGAACAACTCAGAATCTTTGGGCCACATGACAAGTATTATGATTTCGTTATACTATTCTGTCAGTACAGCACAATGCCCTGCCTTATGGTACAGTATATGCTGTAAGGACTGATAATAAATAAGGAGAAAGTAAATAAAGAAGTGTTATTTACTCTCTCATAACACAAGAATTAAGGGTCACCAAATTAAATTAATAGGCAGCAGGTTTAAAACAAACAAAAGGAAGTATATTTTCACACAATGCACTGTCAACCAGTGGAACTCCTTGCCAGAGGATGTTTTGAAGGCCAAGACTATAACGGTTCAAAAAAGAACTAGATAACTTCATAGAGGATAGGTCCATCAACGGCTATTAGCCAGCATGGGCAGGGATGGTGTCCCTAGCCTCTGTTTGCCAGAAGCTGGGAATGGGCAACAGGGGATAGATCACTTGTTGATTCCCTGTTCTGTTCATTTCCTCTGGGGCACCTGGCATTGGCCACTGTCAGAAGGGAGGACACTGGGCTAGATGGACCTTTGTTCTTACCTAGTGTGGCCATTCTTTTGTTCTTAAATTGCTGTTTATCCAGAAGTAATCAGCCTACCACCCTATCTTCATTCAAGTCTCTCCATCATAAGACACTTCTTCTGTGATAACTCAGCACTTAAATGGATAAGATACCCACACCACCAAGGTAACCATGTGATCTTGCTACTGTGATTCCAGTTAACACAAACTTTGGACCAGGGGATTATACTGTTAGGTTTATTTTCTAAGGTACATGCAACTACTGCATACATGATCAATGTTCCCCCTAATTTTTGACAGGCTGTGTGGGCAAAAATTTTCTTCTGTGCAAATTGTTGTGCTTCTGTGCAAAGTTTTGTGTGCACAGTGTTTTGCCACGTGCGCGGAGTTTAGGATCTGTGTGCGCGCACACACGCACACGGCTTAGAGGGAACAGTGTACATGATCTATATGACAGCACTGAATTAAATATTCAGCTGCAGTACCAATAACCGGTGAATCCTAGGGAATATATTAATAACTACTGGGGCTGAAAGGTGCAAGCCTCTTCCTAGCATTCCTTTGTATTTCAGAGGGTCTTTGCGGACACAGAACCCTGACCTAGGTCTGATTAAGGGCGGAGCACGGGCCCAGCCAGACAGGATCAGACTTGTGGTCTCTTGACTCCAGCGTCCGCTCTCTTCACAGCGGCCAGCACCAAATGCTTCCAAGGCAAGATCAAGAACGCCTGGGGGGGCGGGGGGAGCTCCGGGGTCTGAGCGCCGGCTGCTGGACCCAGGGCCGTGAGTTCGATCCTGGAGGGGGCCATTTAGGGGTCTGGGGCAACTATGGGGGTTGGTCCTGCTCTGAGCAGGGGGTCGGACGAGACGCCTCCTGCGGGCCCTTCCAGCCCCGAGAGGCTCCGGCCCCGCACCCAGTCGCGTGCGAGAGGCCGCGGGAGAGAACCGCAGCCCCGGGGCCGCCCCGCCGAGGCGCGTGGGAAGCGCCGCACGCCGGGGCGGGAATCCGGCCGCAGCGCGGGCCCCCGCGGTAGCGCCGCGCTCAGGCGCATGCGCGCCAGCTGCCTCACCGCAGAGCTAACGTGCATCGACTGCGCGCGCGCCGCAGGAAGGTCGCGGTTCCGGCACCTCCTCCCCTGCGCCGGTCGAAGAGGCGGTCTCCTGCGCCTGCGCGGGGCGGGGGTAGGACGAGCAGAAATGCCGCTAGCCCGGCGGCTGTGCCGAAGGGTCTCGTCGGCGGGAAAACAGCGCCCCCCGCGGAGGCCGGAGGAACCGACTCAAGCTGCGGCCCCGGCCCGGCATGTCACGTTTTTAGCCAATAGGGCTTCGCTGCTGTTTGATTGATAACTATTCGACCCAATAGGCCGCTGGGATTTCAACCGTTGGGGGTGGGCTGTTGGCCCCGCTCTGCGGGGCGTGGGGAGAGGCTCGTTCGCTGGGGAGTGCGCCTGCGCAGACTCCTCTGGACCCCCCCCTGTGCTGGCCGGCTTTCCTGGGGGAGGTCAAAGGTCATGTTTGTCTGGGGATTGGGTGGGAGAAAGGAACCCAGGCGTCCAGCGCCTAGCCCTGCCCCCCTGTGGTAGGGGGGAGCCCAGGCCTCAGGCCCCTTCCCGCTGAGAGCCAAGGGCCCGGGGGTCCGGCTGAAGGCAGGCTCCTAGCCAGCGGGGTCCCGGGGGGGGGGGGGTGCGCGCAGCGGGGTCCCGGGGGGGATGGGGGTGCGCGCGCAGCGGGGTCCCGGGGGGGATGGGGGTGCGCGCGCAGCGGGGTCCCGGGGGGGATGGGGGTGCGCGCGCAGCGGGGTCCCGGGGGGGGTGCGCAGTCTCCGCGGCCCTAACCCCAGGCCTTGGCCACCAGCCGCCTTGTCGCTAGAAGCCGAGGGGGCCCTTCCCCGCGACGCGGGGCGAGACGCCGGCCCGCTCCCTTCAGGCGGGCCGGGCCGCTGGGTGCCGTGACCGCTCCGCGGCCGCGCCCCTGGGTCGCGTAAGGGCCGCCGTGCCCGGTGTTCCCCGGCCGGGCCGGGACAGCCCCCCGTTGCTAATGAGCAAACAACAGTCTCTGATCTTCCGTCTGTTCTAATGTCGTTTCCACCGTGGTCAGGGCGGGTAGGAAGCGTTTGTATCCAGGCTCAGAGCCTTCCATGGCAGCTTAGCAAGATTGTCATAGAATCTTACAAGATAATCGGTGTTATTTGCGGCACTCCCTTCCCATACTGTGAATGGAATCCAGGAATCTCTGAGTTTTTATTTTATTTATTATGTTTCCTACAGCAGAGCCTAGGGGCTAGGTGAGATTGGGGCCTGTTGTGCGGGGCACTGTGTGTAGCTCCAACACTGTACAACGGAAATGGAACAGTCTTCTGGATATCAAATCTCTGTTTCTCCATTTCACTAACCAGGCTGTTAGTTACCAGGTGTCTGCAAGCTCCCCATTGTGTCTGCAGCAGGACACTCAGATTCCATCTCTTTCTCCCAAAAGAGAGAAACTGGGTGAGGGACTTGACAGAAATCCTGCTTCCTCAATCCCACTTGCAGGTCACCCCCTCTGGCTTTGCTGACGAAGGGCATGCACAGGCTATTACGGAGTCAGTACCTGCTACCTTTGTAAGAAATCCACAGGGCCAGTTCCTTGTGCCACTTGTCCAGCACCCATTGAAATTTATGGCCCACAGCACATAACGAATCTGCATTACAGAACAGGCTTTCACTATATGGTCACTGTGGTTTCCCACAGGACTGCTGCCTTCGGTGCACAGGTGGCAACCTAACTAATGTTCTTTGATTTAGTCTTTGTTTCTTCAGTGCCCCAAAGCCTAGAAGACAGACATGCTGCTGAAGTTTTAACAAGGAGCTCCCTCAAACATTTCCTGCCTCTGTCCGTGAGTGTGATTCTCCTTGGGAAAAGTACTCTTCCCCTCCCCAGTACGGGTTCTTCAGACTCCACACTGAAACTGTGCAGGCTCTGGTGGGGGAGAGGGGGACAGTTCAGCCCTGTCTTTGGGTGCTGGTAGAGCAGCCAGCTGGGAGGAAAGACTGGACTGTATCAGACTCAGGACCACAGCTCTGCCTGGGGCAGCCACTACAGTGATAGCAGCCTGTCTGAGCAGCAGCCAGCTAAATCCCAACCTGTGGTTACCAGCCTTCTCTTAACAGGCCTCTGTATTTCCGGGTGGGTTGCAGAACAACAGTCTACCAGCACGGCCCGAGGAGTTGTGGGAGGGGTAGGGAGCGGATGCCCTACATGTAACAGATTTCAGAGTGGTAGCCATGTTAGTCTGTATCAGAAAAAACGAAAAGGAGTCCTTGTGGCACCTTAGAGACTAACAAATTTATTTGGGCATATGCTTTCGTGGGCTAGAACTCACTTCATCAGATGCATGGAGTGGAAAATACAGGAGCAGGTATAAATACATGAAAAGATGGGAGTTGCCTTACCAAGTGTGACGTCAGTCTAACGCAGGGGTTGGCAACCTTTCAGAAGTGGTGTGCCGAGTCTTCATTTATTCACTCTAATTTAAGGTTTCACATGCCAGTCATACATTTTAACATTTTTAGAAGGTCTCTCTCTAGAATTCTATAGTATGTAACTAAACTATTGTTGTATGTAAAGTAAACAAGGTTTTTAAAATGTTTAAGAAGCTTCATTTAAAATTAAATTAAAATGCAGATCTTATCAGTTTAGCGCAGTGATTCTTAACCTGGAGTGCACACACCCCCTGGAGGTGCAAGATGCCCTTTCTGGGGGTGCGAGACATGTGAGATTTTTTAGAAGGTAAATCACGAAAAACACAAATTAAGCACAGGCAGATAAGTACAACTACTTTGTTTCATCAAACCTCTGTATTAACATTATACATTTTTTAATGATTACTGTAATATACAAAGTTTTCAAGTTTTTAAGCTAATTGTAGTGTAATTTTTGATAAGGGGTGTGAGAACATATTTTGAGAACTCCAGACCGTCAGCAGGCTAAGCGGGGCTGGATGTAGTGTATTAAATTGCTCCCCATAGGAATGTGCTACTCATGGTGTACTACTTACGGGTGCCAGTCCTGATGCTCTGAGCAGCATGGTAAGGAGACGGGGAACAGGGGGGGTTGGATAGGTGTGGGTGTCTCAGGTAGCCTGTTGGGGTCGGGGGTGTGGATAAGGGTTGGGGCAGTCAGGGGACAGGGAGCAGGGGGCTTGGATGCAGGGGTGGGGTCCTGGGGGGTGGTTAGGGGTGGAGGATCCCGGGACGGGGTGGTGAGGAGACAAGGAGCCGGGGGAGGGGGTTGGATGGGTCAGGGGTTATTGGGGGGCAGTCAGGGGGCAGGAAATGGGCCGGCTGTTTGGGGAGGCACAGCCTTTCCTACCCCCGTGTAGTGTATTAAATTTCTTCCCGTAGGAATGTGCTACTTACGGGGTACTGCTTACAGCTGCCAGTCCTGGTGATCCGCAAGTAGCACATCCCTATGCGGAGACATTTAATACACTACACCAGCAGACAGAACCCCAGACCGGAGGTGGGTTGAGTGGCTCAGCCCGCCGTCGGTCTGGGGTTCCGTTCACCAGGCCATCAGAGGGCTGAGCGGGGGCAGTAAAAATCGGCTCGCGTGCCACCGGTTGCCGACCCCTGGTCTAATGAGACAATTCAATTAACAGTAGGATACCAAGAGAAGAAGAATAACCTTTGTAGTGGTAATGAGAGTGGCCCATTTCAAACAGTTGACAAGAAGGTGTGACTAACAGTAGGGGGAAATTAATATGGGGGAAATTAGGTTTAAGTTTTGTAACGACCCAACCACTCCCAGTCTTTATTCAGGCCTAATTTTATGGTGTTCAGTTTTTAAATTAATTCCAGTTCTGTTGGAGTCTGTTTTTGAAGTTTTTTTGTTGAAGAATTGCCACTTTTAGCTCTGTTATTGAGTATCCAGGGAGACTGAAGTGTTCTCCTTCTGGTTTTTGAATGTTATAATTCCTGATGTCAGATTTGTGTTCATTTATTCTTTTGCATAGAGACTGTCCGGTTTGGCCAATGTACATGGCAGAGGGACATTGCTGGCACATGATGGCATATATCACATTGGTAGATGTGCAAGTGAACGAGTCCCTGATGGTGTGACTGATGTGGTTAGGTCCCCCCCGACTCAGAAGCTCCATTCCCTAGTGCCCCAACACACACACATCTTCCCTGCCACCTCACAGCCCAGCACCCCCCAGAGACCTGCTCCCCACCTCCTGCCTACACTCACCAGCCCGGCTGGGAGGTGACTGTGTCTGCTGGGGTGAGCCGGCAGCGCAGCCAGAGCTGGTCCTGGGGCGGGGAATCACTCCAGCCTCTCGGGAGTGGCATGACAAGCCAGGCCACGGCCAGCCCTGGCCAGGCTCCCTCAGGACCCACTTGCCTGGAGGGGCCCAGCCAAGCCCCCAACATTGTCATTGCCCCTCACCTGGCTGAGACTGGCCAGGCTTCTGCACCAGTCCAAGGCAGCTCAGCTCTGACGAGACAGGCGGGGCACCATAGCTGGAGCCAGAGGTGCACTGTAGACCTGCCAGGGGGCAGAGAAGAGCAGGGTGTGGGGCCAGGGGGTGGAGAGGAGCCCTCGGCCTGAGGAGCAAGTGATGGGTGGGGGGAGCCAATGAGCTGGCGGGGTCTTGGGACCCAGTGCAAGTGGAGCAGGCCGGAGCCGCGTCTGAGCATGGGCCTGGCTCCATGGAGCCACTGGCACCATTGTAGACCCAACACTGCTGGATGCCCAGCAGTGAGGAGACAGCGGCTCCCTCTGGCTGCAGCACTTACCATGTCTGCGTGCACAGGGAGGGAGGGAGGAAGAAGCAGGGCGACTGGCTGCAGGCTGAGCTCACCCACACACTACATAGGGCTGCTTATCCTTCCCTGCTGCTGGAGTGCCAGGGCTTCCCCTGCCTGCTTTGCAGAGCATGAGTCAGGGCATCTTCGGGGGTGGAAAGAGGAGCTGCGATGTGTTGCTCAGGCCAGGCAGCTCAGGTGGAGTCCCATCCAGTCCGAGAGCCCTGGGAGTGAAGGGAGCAGGCTGGGGGGGAGGGGGGAGGATGGGAATGGGGGGGGCGGATCCTGCTGCTGCTGCTTCAGGGCACCCCCAGCAGCAGCTTGCTGCTGGGGATGCATTGAAACAGCCGCAGCCTCAAGGAGAAGGTGATTTTGGGATGCCACATTTTCCCCCCTCCAAAACAAAGGGACTCATAATTTTCCAAGTTCTTCTTAACTGAGATGCTCCAGCCCCAAGCAACATCCAGCGAGGTGTCCGAGCCCTCGCCATGCCCAGTGTGGGCTGGAGGCCATGGGGAAAGTGACCAAGTCACAGCAGAGCGTTCGCTGACTCCACTTCGGCTGTGATTGCCCAGCAAGGGGCTGCCTGCGGTTTTGTGCTCTGTGGACAGACAGGTTTTCATCAGTGTAGACAGCAAACCTGAGAAGCTTTGGCACTTGGAAAGCAGCTTTAATGCTGACGGAATACACCCGTGTCCACACCCTGCACATGACTGTGACAATCTTTGTACAAGGTGTGCCTTGTCAGGGATCATTTGAAACTCCTAATTTGTTGGTCAGCATTGTCCTGATAAAATGTGTGGCAACGTTGTATGGGAAGTTATGAGGTTCCCCTGTATGGTGTTATTAACCCATATGCCAAGCCCACAGCCCTGCCCAGGCAGAAGTCAGGTCTGTCCTAAACAAAGAAAACAATGTGCCTTAGTTTGCATTTAAGTACTAAGCGGAGTTATCGAGCAGGAAGGGAAATAAAGGAAGCTCAAACGGATGGGAAAAACCAGCAGGGAACATCTTACCACACAGACTCTGTCTCCTGGTATCCAGGTGGAAATATTTTTCAAGAGCGGTACTGAAACTATAAAAAGGAGGGGCAAACACCCCGAGTCAGCCTTCTCTCTCTCCCTGCCCATCACATTCTCCGCACTTGAGAAGATAAAAGGAAACAGCCGTTGGATTCTGGGGGAAGGGTCCTGACCTGAAAGTTTGGTCAGTAATCTGTGGGAGCATGTAATGAGAAAGAGGGCTTTGCAACTAAGATAGTTTCTTAAGTAGATACTAGGAAGTGTTTTATCTTTATTTTTCTTTTAACCATTTCTGACTTTTATGCCTCATTACTTGTACTCACTTAAAATCTCTCTTTGTAGTTAATAAACTTGCTTTACTGTTTATGTAAGCCATTGTGCTTCAGTGAAGTGTCTGGGTAACTCTAAAAATAGTAAGCTGGCATATTATTGGCATAAAGGAATAACGGACTTCATATATTTGGATTGTCCAGGAGAGGGCTGGGCAGGACCGGACATACCTTTCTGGAGGAAGATCTGGGGTGGGAGTGTGTCAGGGTCGCCCTGCAGTATAACCCAGGCTGGCGAGAACCGGAGTGTAACCCGAGAGTGGCTGGCAGGCTGCAGTTACACACAGACTCTCAGGCTGTGGCTTGCATGCTGGAGGCTGTTTGTGAGAAGCCCAGGTGAGAGCTACTTCAGCAGGGTATGGTAAGGTGTCCAAGGTGCAGGTCAAGGGTGACACAGCCCCCACTTGTCTGGATTGTGCCCCAATATCTATCAAACTCCCTGACCTGAAATTAAGCCAGCTGCTGTCCCTTGAGAGGGAGCATTGTTAAAACAAGAGTGGGGAGTCAAGGTCAGGGGCAGCGAGTTATATGGGCCTTTGGTGCCCAGGCTCCAGCAAATTCAGGGCCCGAGGGGCCCGGCTCCACCAATGTTCGGGGTCTGGTCTCTCCCCCAGCCCCGCCTGCTGCCCCCACGCACCTCCCCCAAGCAGCCCTGCCTGCCCTGGGTAGCGGGTGGCTTCCCTCTGCAGCTCCGTACTGTGTTTGCTTGTCAGCTGCTGCTGCAGCCGACTACAAGGGAGTGGCACTGAGGGCAGGCTGCTTAGACTGGCTGGACCTCCTAAGCAGCAGGCTGGGGGGGGCTTGGGTGACTGTCGTGCGGGGGAGGGGTCCCCCTCTCCCCCAGAGCTCACTGCTGCTGCCAGCAGGGAGAGGGCTTCGGGGAGTCCCCAGGGGAGCCTGCCTGCTGCACCCCAAACTCCTCATCCCCAGCCCAGCCCCATGCCCTGCACCCTAACCATCTGTCCCAACCCAGAGCCTGCACCCGGCACCCAAACCCCCTCCCAGAGCCTGCACCCAGAACCCAAACCCCCTCCCGCACTGAGCACCCAAACTCCCTCCCAGAGCCCACACCCCTCCCGCACCCACACTCTCTCCCAGAGCCTGCACCCCAACCCACAGCCTGCACCCGGCACCCCAAACCCTCTCCCGCACCCAAACTTCTTCCAGAGCCTTAGGCAGGTTGAGGGGGGGCAGGACTTGCTCCAATTTTGCGCACCACCAAAAGTTATGCAAACCTGCCGCCCCTGCAAGGTTACTGGGTTTCGTTGACACCTCTGACACAGAGTCATACTGTGACCCGAGCGAGTCACTTGGGCCACAAGTAGCCCTGATTTGGGGCATATCCATTGTGGGGGCACCGCTTGATTTTCAGAAGTGCTGAGCCCCACTTTGATGTGGACAGGCGCCCGGCGCGGGGGTGCTCAGAGCCTCAGGAAGCCCAGCCCTTGCTGGCTCCGAATGAAACCTTGGACGACTTGTGAAAATCTAGCCTGTGACCTTTCAGCCCCTTGGTCTGGGGAGGGAGATCTCCTAGCCCACACTGGACTGTGCGGGTCCAGAAATGCGTGTAAAGTGCTACAAGACCCGTGGCTGTAAGGTGCTAGAGAAAGGACAGGCCTCTGCTAACAGTGAGAAGAGGAGCCAGTCCCTGACCCAGATCAGAAACTGACCCCCAGCTCCTTGGGTCTCACTAGGCACTGCTCTCTTCTCCCTCCCCAGCCACGTGGGAAAAGGATCCCATCCCCCAGGATCCCTGTGTTGCCCTGTGTCTGAGGGTAGACACACAGCTTGGGGAGCTGGTCCTCTGCCTGGGGGGATCTCTAAGCACTTGACAAAGGGGAGTAAATATCATTATCCCCTTTTACAGATGGGGGCCCCAAGGCTCGGAGGGGGGAAGGGACTTGCCCAGGGTCATGTCCTGAGTCAGGGGCAAAATGTGGAAGGGAACTTGGTTCTTCTGAGTCTTCATCCAGAGCAAGAGCCACTGGTCCTTGCCGCTGCTCAGTGCATCGGGTGCCAGCCCACCTGCTTCTCTGCATCCCCTCACCAGGGCTGTGTTGGGAGTTCCCTGCTTGAACTGGGGGTGGCTAGAAATCAGTCTGGTTCTTGGCAGGGCCAGGGGGTTATTCCTCCAAGGCCCGTATGGGACTCTGCTGCCTGGGGAGAATCAACAGGCCCCAGTGTCAAGAGCAGCCACCTCACGCTGCATGTGACTCACCCACCGCTCATGTGTGAGCCCCAGCAATGGCAACGGAGATCAGCATCATTCAGGTGGTTCCACCTCGCATCTGCACCCAGGGCTGGATTAAGGTTATGAGGGGCCTAAGGCTAATGGGAGGGAAGGTCCTAAGTATGAATTACACATTGCAAAAAAATTGTGAAATCATCAAACATTTCTCTACATACATATTTACATATTATTTATGTAAAATTAACAAATTTATTCTCTCACTACACTCAAGTCTTCAAACATTTTTTTCCCTAGCTTTAGCTGTGGCAAAGTCATGAATGATGTCATCGCAATTCGAAGACCAAATGATTTCATTCTTAGTGCTCAAGAGGGATAAAGCACTGAGATGCTCTTGAGTCATGGTGGATTGAGGGCATTTTTGACTCTTGTTAGAAGAGAGAAGGAACATTCTCCACTACAGATCATGATCATTAGTGACGAATGCAGCTGCAAGGCAGTTTCAACATTTGGGAAGCATTCGATCACATTGGGTTCAGTGATAACTCGGTACATCCAAATAGAATTGCTTTCGTCGTCTTTTCTCTGTATATCTGAGCGTGATGTGAACTCAAGAAATTGAAGAAATTCTTTAGTAAAATCTACTGGGAGATCGTCTGGGTACTTCTGACACAGACGTTTGATACTGTCAAGGTTCCTTCCCCACTCTGAACTCTAGGGTACAGATGTGGGGATCTGCATGAAAACCTCCTAAGCTTATTTTTACCAGCTTAGGTTAAAACTTCCCCAAGGTACAAACTATTTTCCTTTTTCTCTTGGACTTTATTGCTGCCAGCACCAAGCATCTAACAGATATATAACCGGAAAAGAGCCCCGCTTGGAAACGTCTTTCCCCCCCAAATCCTCCCCAAACCCTACACCCCCTTTCCTGGGGAAGGCTTGATAAGAATCCTCACCAATTTACATAGGTGAACACAGACTCAAACCCTTGGATCTTAAGAACAATGAAAAAAGCAATCAGGTTCTCGGGGGGCAGGGATAGCTCAGTGGCTTGAGCATTGGCCTGCTAAACCCAGGGTTGTGAGTTCAATCCTTGAGGGGGCCATTTAGGGATCAGGGCAAAAATTGGGGATTGGTCCTGCTTTGAGCAGGGGGTTGGACTGGATGACCTGCTGAGGTCCCTTCCAACCCCAATATTCTATGAAGAATTTTAATAGAAGAAAAAGTAAAAGAATCACCTCTGTAAAAGCAGGATGGTAAATGCCTTACAGGATAATTAGATTCAAAACATAGAGAATCACTCTAGGCAAAACCTTAAGTTACAAAAAGACACAAAAACAGGAATATCCATTCCATTCAGCACAGCTTATTTTCTCAGCCATTTAAACAAACAGAATCTAACGCATATCTAGCTAGATTACTTACTAAGTTCTAAGACTCCATTCCTTTCTGTTCCCGGCAAATGCATCACACACGTAGACAGAGAGAGCCTTTGTTTCCCCCACCCCTCCAACTTTTGAAAGTATCTTGTCTCCTCATTGGTCATTTTGGTCAGGTGCCAGCGAGGTTATCTTAGCTTCTTAACCCTTTACAGGTGAAAGGGTTTTTCCTCTGGCCAGGAGGGATTTTAAAGGTGTTTACCCTTCCCTTTATATTTATGACAGATACCTTCACTGACTTCAGAACTTGAAATCAGAGGGAGGGATAGCTCAGTGGTTTGAGCATTGGCCTGCTAAACCCAAGGTTGTGAGTTCAATCCTTGAGGGGGGCCATTTAGGGATTTGGGGCAAAAATTGGGGATTGGCCCTGCTTTGAGCAGGGGGTTGGACTAGAGGACCTCCTGAGGTCCCTTCCAACCCTGATATTCTATGAATGTTAAGCAAAGAATGTATCAGTACACTAAAGGTTTTGTCAATATTTTCATAAGCCTCAATTCGATGTTCTAATGAACTCTTCAGTTTGTCGATGATTGTGATGAAGGTATTAACTCTGAAGGCCTCTTTGTCACTCAGTTAGTGGGCAGTTACATCATCACGTCTTCTGTCTTTTGCGGCGTTAGGCTGACTTATGCTCATGGTTAACAGTCCTTGCAGCCCCTGAATATCATACTCATCAAAACTATCCCGCATTTGTTGAAGAACAGTTTCAAGACTCCTCATTAGGTTAACAGCAGTGGAAAGGTCAATCTGAGCACTTTGCAACCTTAGACTGCACCTGCTGAATGGCTGATGTGTATCATTCCAGACCTCACACAAAATACCAGTTTCCAAAGGGCACACTGCGTCACTCAGGATCCTCACATCTTTTCTGGTTGCTGATTTTTGAGATTCATAATAGAATCATAGAATCATAGAATATCAGGGTTGGAAGGGACCTCAGGAGGTCATCTAGTCCAACCCCCTGCTCAAAGCAGGACCAATCCCCAATTAAATCATCCCAGCCAGAGCTTTGTCAAGCCTGACCTTAAAAACTTCTAAGGAAGGAGATTCTACCACCTCCCTAGGTAACGCATTCCAATGTTTCACCACCCTCCTAGTGAAAAAGTTTTTCCTAATATCCAACCTAAACCTCCCCCACTGCAACTTGATGATGTGACGATGTGACGCAGCAGGGAGGGGGGAGTGTTGACCTGGGAATGTGCCCTGGGGACGGGAGACCTGAGAGCCTGTAACCTGAGCCAGGAGGGGGAGGAGGAGGTAACACCTCTGCCCAGGAATGTGGACGGAGGCTGCAGCAGGGAACCTGCTGGGTGGGTTTAGTTTCAGTTTGGGGCTGGGTGGAGGAACACAGGGAACCCCAGGGCTGGGGTCTAAGCTCCCTGCTCCCCCAGAAGGACTTGACTGAGGGGTCCTGGGTGTACCCACAAGCTCTGTTTTGGACTGTGTTCCTGTTGTCCAATAAACCTTCTGTTTTACTGGCTGGCTGAGAGTCTCAGTGAATCCCAGGAAGAGGGGTGCAGGGCCTGGACTCCCCCACACTCCGTGACAGAGACCATTACTCCTTGTCCTGTCATCTTCTACCACTGAGAATTTAGTCTAGAACCATCCTCTTTGGAACCACCTCTCAGGTAGTTGAAAGCAGCTATCAAATCCCCCCTCATTCTTCTCTTCTGCAGACTAAACAATCCCAGTTCCCTCAGCCTCTCCTCATAAGTCATGTGTTCCAGTCCCCTAATCATTTTTGTTGCCCTTCGCTGGACTCTCTCCAATTTATCCACATCCTTCTTGTAGTGTGGGGCCCAAAACTGGACACAGTACTCAAGATGAGGCCTCACCAATGTCGAATAGAGGGGAACGATCACGTCCCTCGATCTGCTGGCAATGCCCCTACTTATACACCCCAAAATGCCATTGGCCTTCTTGGCAACAAGGGCACACTGCTGACTCATATCCAGCTTCTTGTCCACTGTCACCCCTGGCAGAATGACAGCGCTGCTCAGAGAGCGCTGAAAGGAAACCGCTGTGGTGTGTTCACACTGGCAGCTCCCTGCGCAATAGTGTGTTCACACTTGCGGCGCTATTCGGAGTGGTGCACTCTGGGCAGCTGTCCCACAGAGCACCTTTTCGTCTTATGCCGCTAAGAGTTGTGGGAAGGCGGAGGGGGTCGCAGGACATCCTGGGTCCTGTCCCAATGCCCCATGATGCATTGCTTCACACCCCAGCAATCCCTGTGCTTCCGTCCGCATTCGGCGCCATCGTTCAGCGGTTTGTGCACAGCGCGCTCTTGGGCTTTTGAGCTCGGGAAACGAGCCCTGAGCGGTGGGATCACATCGTCAGGCACGTCTGGGATGATGAGCGGTGGCTGCAGAACTTTTAGATGAGGAAAGCCACTTTCATGGGACTGTGTGGTGAGCTCGCCCAGCCTAGCGGCGCAAGGACATGAGAATGAGAGCTGCCCTGTCATTGGAGAAGTGCGTGGTGATTGCACTGTGGAAGCTGGCTGCTCCAGACCATTACTGATCGGTTGCTAACCAGTTCGGAGTGGGGAAGTCCCCCGTTGGACTCGTGTTGACGGAAGTGTGCCGGGCCATTAATCGCATCCTGCTCTGAAAGACTGTGACTCTGGGCAACGTGCGTGACATCGTGGATGGCTTTGCACAAATGGGCTTCCCTAACTGTGGAGGGGTGATAGATGGCACACATATTCCAATCCTGGCACCAGACCACCTAGCCACCGAGTAGATTAATCGCAAGGGGTATTTCTCTAAAGTTCTCCCGGCGCCTGTGGATCAGCGTGGGCGTTTCATTGACATTAACGCAGGCTGGTCCAGAATGGTGCATGACGCACGCATCTTTCGGAACACTGGCCTGTTCAGGAAGCTGCAAGCAGGGACTTTCTTCCCGGACCACAAGATCACAGTAGGGGAAGTCAAAATGCCCATTGTGATCCTGGGAGACCCTGCCTACCCCTTAATGCCGTGGCTTATGAAGCCATACACGGGAAACCTTGACAGCAGCAAGGAGCAGTTCAACAACAGGCTGAGCAAGTGCAGAATGACTGTGGAGTGTGCTTTTGGCCGTTTAAAGGCCTCCTGGCGCTGCCTATATGGGAGGCTGGACCTGGCCGATGACAATATTGCTATGCTTATAGCCATGTACTATAATATTCCATAATATTATATATTACTATATATAATAACACTCCATAATATTTGTGAAGGGAAGGGTGAAAGCTTCACTCAGGGCTGGACCGCTGAGGCTCAGCGCCTGGAGGCTGAATTTGAACAGCCAGAGACCAGGGCTATTAGAGGGGTGTATAAGGATGCCTTGAGGCAGCAATTTGAAGCTGAAATCCACTAATATGGATTCTATGATTCTATGAATATTTGTTGCTCTGCTCGGGAGTGCAGTGCTTGTAATGCTAGGAGGTGATTGTGATTGGTGCAGAAAATTGCCTGTTGCTTTCATAGAATCATAGAATATCAGGGTTGGAAGGGACCTCAGAAGGTCATCTAGTCTAACCCCCTGCTCAAAGCAGGACCAATCTCCCAGTAAATTATACCAGCCAGGGCTTTGTCAAGCCTGACCTTAAAAACCTCTAAGGCAGTGGTCTCCAAACTGGAGTGTGCGCACCCCAGGGGGTGCACAAGATGATCCCAGGGGTGCGCAGCACCAGGAGCGCCATCGGCCGGCACTCCGCTGTTTTTTTTCTTCAGTGGCAGCTCTGCACGTCCACGGCTGGTGTTCCTCTCCTGTGGCCCACCTGCAGTAAATATTCCGTTCTTCTTCCGTCGACAGCACATCTGTGGCAGGTGTTCCAGTCTTCTTCCATTGGCAGCACGCCTGCGGCTGCTCTTCTGGTATTCTTCTGTCAGTGGCACATCTGCGGCAGGTCTTCTGGTCTTCACCCTGGGGGTGCGCAAGCCAAAAAGTTTGGAGACCACTGTTCTAAGGAAGGAGATTCCACCACCTCCCTAGGTAATGCATTCCAGTGTTTCACCACCCTCCTAGTGAAAAAGTTTTTCCTAATATGCTACCTAAACTTCCTCCACTGCAACTTGAGACCATTACTCCTTGTTCTGTCATCTGCTACCACTAAGAACAGTCTAGAGCCATCCTCTTTGGAACCCCCTTTCAGGTAGTTGAAAGCAGCTTTCAAATCCCCCCATATTCTTCTCTTCTGCAGACTAAATAATTCCAGTTCCCTCAGCCTCTCCTCATAAGTCATGTGTTCCAGTCCCCTAATCATTTATGTTGCCCTCCGCTGGACGCTTTCCAATTTTTCCACATCCTTCTTGTAGTGTGGGGCCCAAAACTGGACACAATACTCCAAATGAGGCCTCACCAATGCCGAATAGAGGGGAACGATCACGTCCCTCAATCTGCTGGCAATGCTCCTCCTTATACAGCCCAAAATGCCATTAGCCTTCTTGGCAACAAGGGCACACTGCTGACTCATATCCAGCTTCTCGTCCACTGTCACCCCTAGGTCCTTTTCTGCAGAACTGCTCCCTAGCCATTCGGTCCCTAGTCTGTAGCAGTGCATTGGATTCTTCCGTCCTAAGTGCAGGACTCTGCACTTGTCCTTGTTGAACCACATCAGATTTCTTTTGGCCCAATCCTCTAATTTGTCTTGGTCCCTTTGTATCCTATTCCTACCCTCCAGCGTATCTACCTCTCCTCCCAGTTTAGTGTCATCTGCAAACTTGCTGAGGGTGCAATTAATCCCATCATCCAGATCATTAATGAAGATATTGAACAAAACCGGCCCCAGGACTGACCCTTGGGGCACTCCGCTTGATACCAGCTGCCAACTAGACATGGAGCCATTGATCACTACCCGTTGAGCCCGACAATCTAGCCAGCTTTCTATCCACCTTATAGTCCATTCATCCAGCCCATACTTCTTTAACTTGCTGGCAAAAATACTGTGGGAGACCGTGTCAAAAGCTTTGCTAAAGTCAAGATGTATCACGTCCACGTCTTTTCCCTCATCCACAGAGCCAGTTATCTCGTCATAGAAGGCAATCAGGTTAGTCAGGCATGACTTGCCCTTGGTGAATCCATGCTGACTGTTCCTGATCCAGAGATTAACTACCCTGAACTAAATTCCCTGTAAACTGCGCGGCCACGCGGGGCGCAGGCGCTCATGGAACCCAGCCCTGGTGGACTTGCCACAGCCCTCCCTCAGCCTGAACCTAGCCTGGCCCCTGACCTGCCATGGCCAGGGGAGCTGGGGGGAGTCCTCGCTCCCTGGCACAGCCCTGGGGCAGCCTGAATCCCAAACCCCTCATCCCCGGCCCCACCCCAGAGCCCACAACCCCAGCTGGAGCCCTCACACCTGCACTCCAACCCTCTGCCCCAGTCCTGAACCCCCTCCCACACTCCAAACCCCTCGGCCCCACTCCCACCACATGAATTTTGTGATGTGTCTCACATCCCCTCCATATTGGTGCACATAACGGAATTCATTCTGCACCTGGGTGGGGAAAGTTAGAGGGACGCTGACGGTTATATCGTCGCTATCACTGGCGGTGTGTAAGAACAGGTTGGACACACACTTGCCAGGGAGGGTCGAGGTTTACTTGATCCTGGCTCAGCACAAGGGGCTGGACTTGGTGACCTCTTGAGGTTCCTTCCAGCCCAACACTTTTGTGAGTCTATAATGTGTCCACACTATGTAGCATACATGGCCGGCTTCTTCAGATCTCCGTCCTCCTGTCAGCGTCCTCCTGTCAGTGTTGTCAGCAAACCCAGCCCTCACAGAGACACGTGCATGCTCCTGCACTGATCAGCCTCGGAGTCACAGGCCTGTCTTCAGCAGGTATATTTATACCACCCCCCCTTGAGCTCTGATTGGCTCAGCTACAATGAAAACTCCCTGTACAGCTTCAGAAACAAGCAGCGAGCATGTCTAGTACCTGCCCCTCTCTATTTCTGGCTGTTTCTTGGCCAGCTGACCAGCCAGCACTCTGCTGAGACCCCATTTCCCAACATGCTAAGTGAGCTGCAAATATTTTTGTTGCACCTCTGACTGTGTCCTCCCACCGTTGCGGCTATCGCTATCATAGACTCGTTAGTATTACCACCCTAAGGTAAGGAAGGTGCAAACTCAGCAGATGCTGGGTTTGTACGTTACATTTGCCTGAGAGCCCACAAGAAAAAATAAGGCTTCTATCCCAAATGGTGAGTGAGCAGGTGGAGACTGAGATCAAAGAGGCATCTTTACCGTTAAAGCCAAAACATGGATCAGTTGTTAATTTTTATGGGACAGGAGTGCAGCGCTACGATCACCCGCTGCGTGCTCCACAGGATCTCCCATGCCACTCTCAGGCCTCCATTCTCCTGACCAGCACAGGGCAGAGAGAAGACACAAGGTCCCCTTAAAGTTTAACCTTAACCCATGTATTGAAATTTTGTCAGGCCCAAATTGACATCTGTGAAATACTGCAAAGGCTGCTCTCCATAGGGGACACCCAGGACCCTGCAGACGCATGCCCCACAGTGTTTGGGGGAAGGGATCTGCACTATGGTTGCCCTGGTGGCTGTTGTCAAAACAAAGGCCACTTTAATTCTAACGAAAGCATCCACACAGGGATTTAAGGTGCTGCAACTTACGTGCATTAGCTTCACGCTGTCAGGGTCACACCTTGTAAACAAACCCTTCAAAAGGGAAGGTGCTGTGAGGAGGAGAGTTTGTGTCCAAGAACATAAGAACAGCCACACTGGGTCAGACCAAAGGTCCGTCTAGCCCAGTGTCCTGTCTTCCAACAGTGGCCAACGCCAGGTGCCCCAGAGGGAATGAACAGAACAGGAAATCATCAAGTGATCCATCCCCTGTTGCCCATTCCCAGCTTCTGGCAAACAGAGGCTAGGGACACCATCCCTACCCATCCTGGCTAGTAGCCATTGATGGACCTATCCTCCATGAACTTATCTAGTTCTTTTTTGAACCCTGTTATAGTCTTGGCCTTCACAACATCCTCTGTCAAGGAGTTCCACAGGTTGACTCTGTGTTGTGTGAAGAAATACTTCCTTCTGTTTGTCTTAAACCTGCTGCCTATTCATTTCATTTGATGACCCCTCGTTTTTGTGTAATGAGGAGGAGTAAATAACACTTCCTTATCTACTTTCTCCACACTGTCATGATTTTATAAACCTCTATCATACCCTCATCAGACGTCTCTTTTCTAAGCTGAAAAGTCCCAGTCTTATTAATCTCTCCTCATACAGCAGCCGTTCCATACCCCTAATACTTTTTGTTGCCCTTTTCTGAACCTTTTTCAATTCCAATATATCTTTTTTGCACTCACTACTTAAGATGGGGGGTACCATGGATTTATATAGAAGCATTATGATATTTTCTGTCTTATTATCTATCCCTTTCTTAATGATTCCCAACATTCTGTTTGCTTTTTTGACTGCCGCTGCACAGTGAGTGGATGTTTTCAGAGAACTATCCACAAGGACTCCAAGGTCTCTTTCTTGAGTGGTAACAGCTAATTTAGACCCCATAATTGTATTCGTATAGTTGGGATTATGTTTTCCAATGTGCATTTCTTTGCAAGGCCAGCAGTACCGCCTAGTGGTGACATTCTGGACTATGTTGCCACACAGCGAGAGTCCATGGCCACCTTGCCTAGTGACTAGAGCCTGTGGCAGTGTCACCCAATGGCGAGAGCCAGCAACTGGGGGTCGGGGAACCTGGGCCCACCCTGCTGCACTGGGTTCCAACCCAGGACCCTTCAAAATAGTGGTTCCAGTTCATGGCCTGGGGTGGGCACCCTTATGCCTGTTCCCTGGGCCACTTCTTACCCCAGCTTCTGTTCCTCCATCTGCTCTATGGGTCCATCTTGGGGTCCCCCTTGGCATCTCCTCAGCTCGCTCCCTTATTGACAGCCACTCTCTGTCCTCAGCCCCTGCGGCTGAGCAGCATGGGGCAGCATGACTGCGTGGCCCCATCCCAGCACTTGGAGCCCCAGCGGCTTCTGTGCAGTTGGCTGCAGCACCCGGCTGCTCCCCGGCTTGGTCTGCCCAGTCTGAGCTGAGCGGCTCCCGCACCTATTAGCTATCCCACTGCAAAACCCGAGGGGAGATGAGGCGCTGTCCATTAAAGGCAGACCGGGGGGGTCAGCCCCCTGCCCCCTGCCCAAACAGTGCAGGGGAGGAACGGGAGCATTCATTTAAAAAATCCTTGATTTTTTCAGCACAGAAGAGTAAATTTGTCAGGATGAAGAATGTCTCAGAACCAGCTATGTAGCCTACGTAAAAGGCCATGAAATTAAAATGAGCAATTAGAAGTATAAACAGTTCAGTGGGGAAAAAATCAACATTTTTGTTCGCAACAAATCAAGTACTAGAGGAGTAAAGTGCGCGCATCGGTGCTTGCGCGATGGGGGATTGCTGACAGAAATAAGGATTTTAAGAAGGTTTCAGCTACGGGGCAGCGGGGGGACGGGTGGGGGAATCCCGTGTTACTGGAAGTCCGAATCAGTGTGGATTCCTATAGGAACCTGCTAGGGCTGTTTCAGGTAGGCGAGTCCTTGGCAGAGGGAACAGCAAAGGGGTGATGCTAGCACCCCCTAACGGCTCAGAAACAAACAGGCAAATTAAAAGAACCCAACCTTCCTTCCTTTCGATTCTAGGACTCTCGGGTGCGTAACTCTAGAATTTTGAATCCTTGTGGCAGTGAATCTATGAAGTGAGCTGTAGCTCACGAAAGCTTATGCTCAAATAAATTGGTTAGTCTCTAAGGTGCCCCAAGTCCTCCTGTTCTTTTTGCGAATACAGACTAACACGGCTGTTACTCTGAAACCTATCTTGGGGTTGTGTATCTAAGGCAATATTTAGTAACAATTACAGTAGAAATGTATCTTTGAGACAGATTTAATACAAGATAATCTAGTGCCTTTAGGGCCAGACATTTAAAGGAATTTAGGCGACTAGTGGGATTTTCAAAAGCCTCTAGGTACTTTCAGCCTTTACAAACCTGTCCTGTTGTGACCATTTGGGAATCAAGTTCTACTCACAGATGGTTACATGTGAAAAAGAACAAGGGGGCCGGCAAAATAATAGTTGACAAAGGCAATCCCCATTGGTGGATTAAAGGAAACTGATGACCTTTTGACATCAACCCAGGAAACTGGTCAGCCTTCGGGGTCACATGAGCCCAAAGAATAAACTTGTGCATAAAAATAAATGAAAAAAGAACAAAAATTTAGAATTAAAACCTAATGTTGCAGGACAGCCAGGAAGTGGTGTCCTGGGAGACTAAAAGGGGAGGGTTGAAGCTACGAGCAACCATTCGTATTTTAACTGACTCTTGCTATTAAAACTATCAGCTAGCTAGCACTCTAGCCTCCATCTGCACAGTCATCGACTCGTAGGACTGGAAGGGACTTTGAGAGGTCACCTCGCCCAGTCCCCTGCACGCTGCTAGCCCAGGGAAAGGCTGACGGGCTCAGAGTAATACAAATAACGTTTTCAAAAGTAAGCCATTTAAAGGAGTGAAATTCCACTTCCAGCGCCTTGGCGAAAAGGGGCCTGGCTCAGGCCATCAGACGACACTGTGAGGTTTCCAGACATCTCTCCTGATGAGCGATTCTGCGAACCGCTGACCAGGACAGTTGTTGGCGGGGGCAGATGTCAAATATTTCACTGCCTCGAGTCTCCTTTAGCAGCTACGGTCCCACCAGGCAGGGAGGCGCTGCCTTGCCCAGGCACTGGGATGGGCCGTGCCCCTGGTAAGTGGGTGCTCAGCTGCACCGTCCTGTCCTGTCCCCCACAAATTTATTTTGCAGCCGCTGCTGGTAGCTCCCCCACCTGTGGTAACCGTTATCCCCCACCCCGGTCTGGTTTCCCCTCTGCCACCGTCTGGCAGCGCAAGATCCCATTCAGAACCTCACCTCCTGCCCCTCAGCCCCATCCTTCCCCTGCCTCCAGCCCTTACCCCTCCTGGGCAGTCAGACTGCTCCCTGCAGAGACGCTGCCCCTCCCTCCCCTCCCATGTGCCCCTCTCGGCCCTGTGAGCAGCTGGGAGCAGATTGTAACCCCGAAGCAGGGCGAGGGCAGATGCTACTGAGCATGCTCAGAACCGGGAATCCTGCCGGGCAGCACTTGCGTTACACTGGCGCCCAGCACCAGCTGCCCCCCACCCGAAGCAGCTCTGTTTTCCCAGCACTGAGACGCATTCACCACCAGAGGGGGCTCTTGGTGCATCTTGGGCCCTCCCACCTGCCGACTTCACAGCCTACCTGGGGGTCGGTGGCCAGCGGGTGATCCTGGGCATGCCTGGACGGTGCCCTGCCCGCTCCCCTGGGCAGTCCCGGCTCAGAGACCGGTGGATCGGCCCAGACCAGGCCACTCGCCCTCGCAGTGCTGGGCCACGCTGGACGGGCCCCAGGCAGGCTGGGCACCGCCCAGGCATGGCACCTTTGTGCCCACGTGGCGAGGGGCTGCAGGGCTGCTGGATCCAGCTGGTGCTGCCCAGAAGCAGGAGGGAGCAGCGTGCAGCTTCCCCCCACCCCCTGCCGAGTTCCAGGACTCTGCCACCGAGAAGTGCCACCGAGAAGTGCCAGGGATCAGCCGAGGCCCTGGTCAGCTCATGGTGGGTCGGCGCTGCAGCCAAGATGCAGCTGAGAATTAATCTGGCCCCACAGCTTCAGACTGGCCAACATGGTGACGTGCTTCAAAACCCCTCCTTGGAAGAGGCCCCAGCTGGGGGCTGCGGGTCAGGACTGAGGAGCGCTGGCAGAGCGAGCAGCCCGGATGGGGATAGCAGTGGGGCTGTGGGTCTGGACGGACGAAGGATGGCAGAGCAGGTGGCTTGGACGAGGACTGCAGTGGGGCTGCGGGTCGGGATTGAGAGGCATTGACAGTGCTGTTGGTAGGGTTGCACAAGCCCTGCTTAGCACCCCATGTGCTAGGTGGCTCCTTCAGTAGCTCTGGACACACCCCATGCTGTGGGGGACCCTAAACCTCTGGCTGCCAGAAGCTGGGACTGGACGACAGGGCCTGGAGCGCTCAATAACTGCCCTGTTCTGTTCACTCTCCCTGAAGCCTCTGGCCCTAGCACTGTCAGCAGACGGGCCATTGGGCTAGATGGACCATTGGTCTGACTCACTACGGCTGTGCTTATGAGACAAGAACCGTGGCCATGAAGGATCTAAGCCAGCCAGCTGCTGGGCATGGTGATCCAGCCAGGGGAGCTCTCCCCTCTCTTGGCCATGAGCCAGACAGGGGCTGGAGCTGGTTGCTGCTCCGCCCAGCTGCTGTTGTACACGCCACAGCATCACCAACACTCCTGATTTTATCCCGAGTCTCACCTGAGCTGGCGTGAAAGTCCCAGCTCCTGGAGTCAGGGGATTGTGTGGGAAAGATAATGGAGCAAATAATCAAGCAATCAATTTGCAAACACCTAGAAGCTAATAAGGTGATAAATAACAGTCAGCATGGATTTGTCAAGAACAAATCGTGTCAAACCAACCTGAATGCTTTATTTGACAGGGTAACAAGCCTTGTAGATGGGGCGAAGTGGTAGACGTGGTATCTTGACTTTAGTAAGGCTTTTGATACAGTCTCGCATGACCGGCTCATAAACAAACTAGGGAAATGCAACCTACATGGAGCCACTATAAAATGGGTGCAAAACTGGTTGGAAAATCGTTCCCAGAGAATGTTTATTGGTGGTTCACAGTCATGCTGGAAGGGGATAACGAGTGAGGTCCCGCAGGGATTGATTCTGTTCAATATCTTCATCAATGATTTAGATAATGCCATAGAGAGAACATTTATAAAGTTTGCGGACGATACCAAGCTGGGCGGGGTTGCAAGTGCTTTGGAGGACAGGATTAAAATTCAGAATGATCTGGACAAACTGGAGAAATGGTCTGAAGTCAATAGGATGAAATTCAATAAGGACAAATGCAAAGTACTCCACTTAGGATGGAACAATCAGTTGCACAAAATGAGAACTGCCTGCCTAGGAGGGAGTACTGCGGAAAGGGATCTGGGTCATAGTTGATCACAAGCTAAATAAGAGTCAACAGTGTAACACTGCTGCAGAAAAAGCGAACATCATTCTGGGATGTATTAGCAGGAGCGTTGTAAGCAAGACACGGGAAGTAATTCTTCCGCTCTACTCCACGCTGATTAGGCCTCAACTGGAGTATTGTGTCCAGTTCTGGGCGCCACATTTCAGGAAAGATGTGGACACATTGGAGAAAGTCCAGAGAAGAGCAGCAAAACTGATTCAAGGTCTAGAAAACATGACCTATGAGGGAAGATTGAAAAAACTGGGTTTGTTTAGTCTGGAGAAGAGAAGACTGAGAGGGGACATGAGAACGGTTTTCAAGTACATAAAAGGTTGTTATAAGGAGGAGGGAGATAAATTGTTCTTCTTAACCTCTGAGGCTGGGACAAGCAGCAATGGGCTTAAATTGCAGCCAGGGCAGTTTAGGTTGGACATTAGGAAAAACGTCCTAACTGTCAGGGTGGTTATGCGCTGGAATAAATTGCCCAGGGAGGTGGTGGAATCTCCATCATTGGGGATTTTTAAGAGCGGGTTGGACAGACACCTGTCAGGGATGTTCTAGATAATCCTTAGTCCTGCCTTGAGTGCAGGGGACTGGACTAGACGACCTCTCGAGGTCCCTTCCAGTTCTATGATTCTGATTCTGTTCTATGACAATCTTGGCTTTCATTTAACTTCAACCCCTGTGGTTCTGAGAAGAGCTGGAAACAGGACCGGAAAGGCTCAAAGGCCAGGAGGAAAACAAATGCACCCCCAAGTTGTGTTATTTGGATGATCCATTCGCAGATTTTCAAGCTGATTTGATGGTTTTCTGGGCCCAGCTCATGAGCAGGGAGCCCCGGGGTCAGTGCCCCCGTGAGTCAGTTGGGGCAGCTTTGGCATCAGGGCAGTTAGAGCAGTACACGTGAGATTCGAATCAGGCCAGGACAGCCTGGATCAAAGGGCTGGCCGGGCTCACAGGGAGCAAAGGCTCCAAGAAGGAAATCAGGGTGGCTCAGCCAAGCAGTGACGAAGGGGGACCAGCTGCCTCGGAGCAGGAGGCTGGGAGCAAAGGAGAGTCACTCTGACCGGGAGATGCAGTTTCCAAAGCAGACTGTGGCTGAGCAGTTGAAGGCCGGCTGCCTCGGCCGGGGAGAGAGGTGCAGACGCGGCACACTCGGGTCCCTGTGGTTCCGTACATGGGGCCGGTCCAGGCCTTTCCAGCAGGGATCTCCAGGCCCTGGGCAGCCACCCTGGAGCGAGACTCAGTGGGAGGCTCTGAGGCACAGCGAAGGGACTTGATCAGGGTCGCACAGCGACTTACCGCAGTGCTGAGAAGGGAACCCAGGCGACTGCCTCCCCCTCCCAGGGCCTCAGTCTCCCCAGCTGGAGAGGGGGTGACGGGCCCAGCACCGAGCAGCGACAGGTCGTCCCGCGGGCTGAGCTGCCCTGCCCCGGAGCCAGGGCGCCTTGCTGGGAACACCCCTTTGTCTCCCCCAGGGCAGACGCCTGTCGCTACCCGTCATACCCTGATGGCAGAGAGCTCCTGCAACTCACTGGCCTTCCACCTCCCGGCCCCCAGGCCCAGGAGATCCCCTCCCCTCCCCCAGCAAGTTCAGGTTTGCGAATTACCCAGCTGAAGCAAAGGAAGAGCTGCAGGGTGATTTGCTGTGCGAGCCTCTGCTTTCCACCGAGGCTCCCACCCCATGCCCAGCGCGGGGCTCTGCCTGCAGCCTCTGCCCAGCACCCTGTGCAGAGAGGGGCTCGGGGCCTGGCCAGCTGGGACTGGGGGAGGCCAAGCGGGAACTTGGTCCAGACAATGGTGCTGACACCCCACCCCTGCCCGGCACCGAAGGCCATAGCCCAAAGCCAACCCCCAGGGGCATGGCATGGTACAGCACCCCCAGGTCAGCACTGCCCGCCCCCCGCGAGTCCCAGCACCACCCCCTGTAGCACTGCGGCTGCCCAGCAGGGCTGACCCTGCGTGAGCCCGCTTCGCTTGTCAGAGCGGGGGGCAAGGGGCAGCCCCCACCCCAGGAGCTGGGGCTCAGGTACCCCAGAGAGGAGCATGGTGGAAATAACTAGAGACAGAGCTCAGGGCAGCTCCAAACCCCAGTGCTCCCTCTGGGCTAGGCTGCCCATGGTGGGTATGGGGGATACACGGGTACCCAACTATTGCCCCCCTTTGCACAGCACAGCAAAACCACCCTTCACCACGCTGGGACCGTCCACACCCTTGGGCGTGTTTGCCCTGTGGGCCTGTGGGCACTTGGTGTATCACTGTCTATGGGAGATAGGACTGAGCAGCAAAGGGGTTGGAGGTATCGACCTATCCCTGTGCACACCAAGCCCCCAACCCCCCATCTGGCTATGTATCCCCGTGCACACCCACCCACTCACCCCCTGACTATGTATCCCCGTCACATCAACCCACTCACCCCACTATCTATCCCCGTGCACACCCACCCACTCACCCCACTATCTAGCTATCTATCCCCGTGCACACCCACCCACTCACCCCCCTATCTAGCTATCTATCCCCATGCACACCCACCCACTCACCCCCCTATCTAGCTATCTATCCCCGTGCACACCCACCCACTCACCCCCCTATCTAGCTATCTATCCCTGTGCACACCCATCTGTCTAGCCCTAGCTGGAGCAGGCCTCTCTCACTAGAGCTGCAATCCAGGTGCCCCGCCTGTGGGGGTGTCACTCCGAAGAAAGGGCCATTCCCCCCATCGGTGCTGGGTACTCTCCCTGCCCCAGGCTCTGCTGCTCCCCTGCTGGGGGGCCTGGGGGTGGTAATGCCGAGCTGCCCATTGGGAAGGGCCGCACAGGCCCCTGCTTGCGGGGCAAAGCTCTAGGGATATGCAAAGAATCGCTAAATGCAAGTCAATGAGGCCCCTTTGTCCAGCGAAGGGGGCAGTCAGATCCCAGCTGTCAGGGCTGAGGGGCCTTTGAGCGAGGCCGGTGTCAGGCCTTGCTAGGCCCCTCTTCACATGGAAAGTGCCTTTGTGTGGGGCGGGCCTAGGGGGGGGCCCGGGAGCCATGAGCCGTTCCTGCCAACAAGTGGGGACTGGGGGGGCTGAGCTAAGCTGCAAATTAAAGGCCTCCCCTATGCTTCCCCCTCCCCTTCCCAGGTGCTCTCCCCACTCCTCCTTGGCCCCATCTTGCTACTCCCTCCCCATGCTCCTGCCTACAGTCCCGTAGCGCCCCTCCATGCCCACTCCTCATAGCCCCCTGTCCCTGTGCCCCCGCACCCCCCTCTCCCATACACCTCCCCCTCATGCCTCCTCCCCATAGCCCACTGCCCCTCCCCCCATGCCCCCTCCCTCTCCCCCATGCCTCCTCCCCATAGCCCCCTGCCTCTGTGCCCCCGCACCCCCCTCTCCCATACGCCTCCCCCTCATGCCTCCTCCCCATAGCCCACTGCCCCTGTGCCCCCGCACCCTCTCTCCCATACCGCCTCCCCTCCATGCCCCCTCCCCGTAGCCCACTGCCCCTCCCCCCATGCCCTCTCCCCTTGCCTCCCATGCCCCCTCCCCATAGCCCACTGCCCCTCCCCCATGCCTCCTCCCCTTGCCTCCCATGCCCCCTCCCCATAGCCCACTGCCTCTCCCCTCCATGCCTCCTCCCCCTCCCCTCCATGCCTCCTCCCCATAGCCCACTGCCCCTCCCCCCCATGCCCCCTTCCCTTGCCTCCCATGCCCCCTCCCCACACCCCAGCCCCCTCCCCACAGTCCTTGACACTTTTCAGGACTCCAGCTCTGACACTGCCTCACACTAGGGGCGGGGGCAGGTCCAATCCATGAGCTTTCCTGACTCTGTGTGTGTGTGTGTGTGTGTGAGACCCCTTCCTCCCCCCAGCCCTGTAACCCGACCCACCCCATCCCCTCCTGCAGGAAAATGCCAGGACCAAGAACCCGGGCTGAGTTGGGGAGGGGGATGGGCCTGATCCTGAGCTGGCAGCAGGAGGTGGGACTGGCCTCAGTGACGTCCCGGGGGGGAGGAGGGGGACAATGCTCCTGGTGGAGGAGGGGGACCCGGACTGACCCCGCCATGCTGGGGGTGGGGATGAAACAAGGGGACCAGCCCCTCTGCGTGCCTGGGTCGCCAAGCGCAGAATTTGGCCTGTGGCCTTACTCCCCTGCCCCTGGCCCCCACCCCCGTCCATCTCCAGCTGCGCTCAAGTCTCCCGGCGCCATGCCGTGCTCCGTGCCCTCGCTCCCTCCTGCTCCCCAGGGCTTGGGCTGACTTGTCTCTGTTGGGGGATGCTCCAGCAGTGTCAACAGGATGCCCTCGCCCAGCCCCACATAGCACTGCTCTGACCCTCGCGGGCAGGGACTGGGCCACACCAACTGCTGGCAGGGTCCCTCAATGTCCCAGATCGGCAACAGCTGTTCCCAGAGCCGATGGTCCAGCTGGAGGAGGGCGGGGAGGGGCCCTTAATGGCAGTTGCAGCTGCCTACCCGGAGAGTTCACAACACTTCACAGGCAGGCAAGCACCTTGAGCCGACCCCCGGGCAGGGGTCAGTGTGTTACCCCACAAACCTTGTGTGCAGATGGAGAAACTGAGGCACAGAGGCTAACTAACTTACCCCAATGTCACTGAACCCCAGACAGTGCCAGAGTTGGGACTAGAACCCCGGAGTCTGACTCCCAGCCCCAGCCCCTCCCCAAGCTGGGAATAGAACCCAGGCGTCCTGACTCCCAGTCCCCTGCCCTAACCACGAGATGCCACTCCCTTGCTCTCTGCACGCCCGTGGTCTCAGGGAGACAGGGTACACGCACTGACGAGCACAGTCAAGTTAGCGGGCCCCGGTCCCCTGCCTGACCCTGCAGAGACCTCCTGGGGCACAGGGATGGCACCGACGGGCTCTGTGGTGCCATCAAAGCTTTTCATCTAGCAGGACAAATGAGCATGTCATGGTACCAGCTCCCTCCCATCTCCCAACCCCCCGACCGACCTCCCCACCCAGCGCCCTCCTGACCACCCCGTCTCCGGGCCCCCCGACCGACCTCCCCACCCAGCGCCCTCCTGACCACCCCGTCTCCGGGCCCCCCGACCGACCTCCCCACCCAGCGCCCTCCTGAATCACCCCGTCTCCGGGCCCCCCGACCGACCTCCCCACCCAGCGCCCTCCTGACCACCCCGTCTCCGGGCCCCCCGACCGACCTCCCCACCCAGCGCCCTCCTGACCACCCCGTCTCCGGGCCCCCCGACCGACCTCCCCACCCAGCGCCCTCCTGACCACCCCGTCTCCGGGCCCCCCGACCGACCTCCCCACCCAGCGCCCTCCTGACCACCCCGTCTCCGGGCGCCCCGACCGACCTCCCCACCCAGCGCCCTCCTGACCACCCCGTCTCCGGGCCCCCCGACCGACCTCCCCACCCAGCGCCCTCCTGACCACCCCGTCTCCGGGCCCCCCGACCGACCTCCCCACCCAGCGCCCTCCTGACCACCCCGTCTCCGGGCGCCCCGACCGACCTCCCCACCCAGCGCCCTCCTGACCACCCCGTCTCCGGGCCCCCCGACCGACCTCCCCACCCAGCTACCTCCTGACCTACTTACCCACCCGCTCATCTACCTCCTGACCCACCTCTCTCCCCACCCATCTGCCTCCCTCCTGACCTACCTCCCTACCCCAGCCCAGGACTGTAGCGTCAGGCCGCCAGGCTCCTGCAGCCCCGGCACTGACGGCACCAGCTGTGTCACGTAGACCAGGCCTGGCATGGCAGAGCTGACCTGATATTCTGCCTCCCTCCGGCGCCCACACCCTGCCCCTCTTTGTGGCTGTAACACTGGCAGGCTCCAGGGCAGAGGTGCTGTAGCCCCTTGCACCAGGGGCGGGAGGCTGTCTCATGGTCCATTTATTCTGGCCGAGTTGGTCAGCAAGGTGGATACAGCTCCTGCCCGCCCACCCACTCGTGCCGAGCAGCCCTGACTCGGTAATGGTGGGGCCCTGGTAACGTAGGGCTTGATCGCACCTTGCTGCTCCCTGGGGCCGTCCGGTTCCCCCACCCGATGGTCCAGCTGGAGCAGACTTGCCCCAGGTCGCAGGGTGTCTGTGCTCAGCAGAGCGAGGTCTGGAAGCCCAGTCCAGTCCTGCGGCCAGCCACTTGTCAGGCAGGGCCCCTTTGGTCACTGATATCTGGGCTGTTGGCCCCAGGCGGGCCCCTGCGTGAAGAGCTGTTGGCGTCACCCTGGTGGGCAGAACGGGACCGTCCCCTCCACCTCCCGCCGGGCCCAGGGGCTCTATGCAGTGCCAGGAGCGGGGCAGAGGGTGCAGCCTATGCACAGCCCCGTGCGCCCGCACGGATGCAGGGCAGACGGCAGTGCTCAGAGCTCTGCATGACGGCCCCCGGTGCTCCCTGGGCCCCTGCTCACTGCTCTGGGGAGCACAGCCCTGCCCAGCGCCGGGCCTCATTCCCTGGCAGCTCTTCTCATTCTTGCTGCTTGTGTGTGGCTGCTGAGAGATTCCGAGAGCCCCCGGATGAGGCTTGGCGTGCTCCAGGGGGATGTGCAGGAGGGTGGCGGTGGCTGGGGTGCCAGGCTGGCCTGTGGCAGCCCTGGGTTCAATTTGCTGCCTGCCGGATGGGCAAATTGCTGGGGCCTGCTCCACGCAGAAAGGCTTTGCTGGCGTTGCTGTTGGTTAGGAGTGTGAACCTCTCCCGCCCCCCCCCCCCCGCCCCAGCCCCCCAGCCCAAGCCCCAGTGTGGACACCATGGCACTGGGTGAAAGCTCTGCGGCGAAAGCACTCACTGCTCTAGCTGCGTCTGCCCTGGAAGGCTCTGCGGGGGTCTCGGCCCTTTCCAGAGCTGACCAGGCCTTAGTGTCTCGGGCCCTAGGCTAGCAGCACTGCCCGCCTTCTGGGGCGGGGGTGTTAGGCACGGGGAGGTGCCTGGATCCAGGGTGCGGGAGCCATAGAAGCTCCCCAGAGAGAGAGCTTCTCTTGTGAACTCGAACGAGGGGCGGGTGAAAGATCCCCGGGGCATCTGGAGGGCAGGGCATGTTCGCCAGCCCCATTCCCCCCACTCTACCAGCTGAGCTTACCTTGGAAGCCCATCTTCCAGGCAGCACCAGCTCTGCCCTCTCTCCCCGGGCGGCTCAGAGCCAGCAGCCTTCTGGAGCGGGGGGAACCCTCCCAGCCCCCCACTCTCCTTCAGCCTCGTCCCCAGCCCCCAGGGAATGGTCTCTGCGCGGAGGGGACGCCTGGAGATGTTCCTTCCCAAGTAAACACTGGCAGCTCAGCGGGAATTTTCCCAGTTCTCATCATGAGAACGCCCCCCAAACCACCCCCACGCTGCCTGGCGCCCCAAGAGGTGGCAGCTCCGCCTCACCCCAAACCTCCCCGTCTTGTCAGGGCTGGTTCTGGGCAGGACTGGAACTAACAGGGCCTCGGGACAGCGACAGCTGGGGACCGGGGGCCAGCAAACGCAAAGGGGGAAAGGCCTGGAGTGATTTTTGCAATCTCTTTAAACAGCGCGGGGCCTCTCCTCCTCCCGGCTGTTCCCTCGCCCTCGGCTGGGCCCGCTGCAGACCCCGCTCGGGTCCCTGGGGTGCTTCTGCTTGCGAGTGCCGGCACAAGCCTGCTGTGGTCGGGTTTCCCCAAATGCAGCATTTGGATCCTGGCTCAGTGGCAAGGAACCCGCCCACCCCGCGTCTCCGGTGCTGCCCCTGCTATCGTTATTTGGCTCCCCTCCGGAGAGCACGTTGCTGGCTGCCTGTTCTGGGCCCGAGGGGTCGGCAGTCTCTGGCCGTGCCCAGCTGGGCCCCCCGCACCCCAGAGAGCCAGCCCTGCTCAGGCTGCTGCGGCTGCCTCTCTCGCTGGCCCCACCATCCCTCCCCAGAGGCCCCTAATCCATCTCTCGCAGCGGGAGGCGCTAAGCCGCCCTTTCAATTCCCTTCCTCAGCACGCCGAGCTCTCGGCGCTTTCAATGCCGGCCCTGGCAGGAGACGTGTCAGACAAGCTGGAGGGATCCCTCCCCTGCCAGGAAGGTCAAGGTGTGCTTAAGCCAGCTTCCCTCTCACACAAACCCTGGGCCCCTGGGGAGGGCAGCACGGACGCCAGCCCCTTCTGGCTGGAGACTCACCCCAGCACGGAAGGACAAACAACCGGCAGCCAGAGGAAGCTGGTTTGTTCCCCTCAGGACCTGCTTTCTGGACAGGCTGGAGAGAATCCAGCCAAGCTGGTGACGATGCCCATGCCAGGCTCTGAGCTGCCCCCCAGGGGTTGGGGCTTCTGCACAGCCAGCTGCCCAGGGCACCGAGCTTCGGCTGGGGGTACCATCCCCCAGGGAGGGGTTCCACTGAACCCCCGCCCCACCCTGTGCTGTGGCGAGGCAGGCCAGGCAGGGGGACAAGGCCCCTGTAGTGGAGGGGCATGCGGGGAGAAAGCCTTGAAGAGGCAGCCCTGGCTGGGAGCCGGCATGGCAGGGGTTACTGCTAATATAAGTGAGAGGTGAGACGGGAAGAGATGGGCTGGACCTGAACAGACCCTGCGAGCCCCTGCCATGGAGCAGCCCTGAACTGGGGGCGATCTGGATCTCACAGAGGGCAAAGGGGTGTGAGAAGCTGGGAGCCACACCTGCCCTCTGTCCCGTAGACCCAGCCCCTGCCTGGCATGGAGAGCAGTGGAGAGGGCTGTAGAATCACAGCGACACTTCACAGTGCTGTGGACAAGCCTTGGGGCACAGTGAGCGGCGGGTAATGCAGAGCTTTGTTTACGTGTAGGACCTAGAGGAATCGCTGTGTTCTGTTTTCTTTGTAACAGTTCTGAGTCAGGAGCAGCTGCACTACGCTGGGACTGCAAGAAGTAAGGGCACTTTGCAGCTCCGAGTCCCGGAACCATGCACCATCCCCGGGACTGGGTGCCCAGCGTGGGCTCCATGCCGTCCAGCAAAGCCCAGCATCACCGTGACCACTCGGTGTCCGTCCCAGCCCAATGAAGTGCTGGAAGGACTGGCTCCGCTCCGCCGATTATGGACGTCTTCATCCTCCTCTCAGCCCCAGCACAGCCACCCCCATCGTCCCACCAAGGGCTCTCTATGGAGACTGACAGACCCAGCTCCAGGTTGGCCAGAGAAGCTACACAAGCCACCCCCGGAGCAGCGCTTGGAACCAGTGTGTGGAGGGTAATTCACCATCGGAACAATTTATCGAGGGACCTGCTGGACTCTCCGTCACTTGGGGTCCTTAACTCCAGGCTGGCTTGGTTCCCTCTCTCGCCCCGAAAGGCCCTAGCTCACCGGAAGATTGGGCCAGATGCAGGAATCCCTGGGGGAGGGTCTCTGGCCTGTGTGATGTGGGGGGTCAGTCTGGAGGATCAGAATGGGGCCTTTCTATGGCTGTAAAAGATGAGTGTCTCTGAGGAACCTTCTGTTTACTATTCGTTTCGATTTCAGCTTAATACAAACTCATCCCGATGGTCTCCTCCCATGCAACGCACGGGGCACCCGGACATTTTGAAATGCACTTCGATTCGATGCGTCGTCATGGGCAGGACACGCTCGGCCACTGGGCGCAGGGGCTGAATGAGCGCTGCCCTGACATCTGCTGATGGGCTGGGGGGCAAGGCGTCAGGAGCTGACTTTTGCATGGACCCTTGCCTAGGTGACGGAGCTGCGGGTGTCGGACTGCAAGTCTGTGTGTTATCAGGAGGCAGGGGTGCCGAAGCCTAGTGGAGCGGAGAGACCTCGAGACATTGCAGAGGTTGCGATGGAGTGAGCTGCAGATGGTGAGTGAGCGGGTGGCGGAGCGGCTGATGACGTGGTGAGCGAGTTACTGGCGGGGCGAGCGAGTTACCGGCGGGGCGAGCGAGTTACCAGCGGGGCGAGCGGCTGATGACGTGGTGAGCGAGTTACCAGCGGGGCGAGCGGCTGATGACGTGGCGAGTGGCTGACCGGCGGGGCGAGCGAGTTACCAGCGGGGCGAGCGAGTTACCGGCGGGGCGAGCGGCTGATGACGTGGTGAGCGAGTTACCGGCGGGGCGAGCGAGTTACCGGCGGGGCGAGCGAGTTACCGGTGGGGCGAGCGAGTTACCAGCGGGGCGAGCGAGTTACCGGCGGGGCGAGCGAGTTACCGGCAGGGTGAGCGGCTGATGACGTGGCGAGTGGCTGACCGGCGGGGCGAGCGAGTTACTGGCGGGGCGAGCGAGTTACCGGCGGGGCGAGCGAGTTACCGGCAGGGTGAGCGGCTGATGACGTGGTGAGCGAGTTACCGGCGGGGCGAGCGAGTTACCGGCGGGGTGAGCGAGTTACCGGCGGGGCGAGCGGCTGACCGGGGGGGCGAGCAGCTGACTGTGGGCGAGCAAGGGGCCTCCCTGCCCCCGCAACCCCCAGGGGAGAGGTGAACTCACAGGAATGCACCTCTGAACTCTGGGTCTTCACTGAGTGAGTGGGGTGCGGGGGGGAAGGGGGCCGTTGAAGGAGACCCTGAGGCGAAGGACGCTGCTGCATTACCTTCCCCGGTGCAGCTGGGGCCCTGCAGGCCTCGAGCACGGTCTCCGCTCGGAGCCTTCGCCTCCCTAAAGCGCCACCCGGCCGCGCTAGCTGCTCCTCGCGGGCACCTGGAGGGCAAACCCAGCGTCTCTCACCCTCCCTGTCAGGCGCCGTAAGGGCCCGGGAACGCGGTTCCTCCATGGCAGGGTGGCCAGCCTGGGGCTCCGGAGCCACGTGCGGCTCTTCCGAGGTTACTGTGCGGCTCCTTGTCTAGGCACCGACTCCGGGGCTGGAGCTACAGGCGCCAACTCTCCAAGGTGCCGGGGGTGCTCGCTGCTCCACCCCTGCTCTGCCCCAGGCCATGCCCCCACCCCACCTCGCTCCTCCTCCCCCCCAGAGCCTGCTGCACGCCACGAAACAGCTGATCGGGAGGCCCTTGGAGAGGGGGATGGAGCAGATGGGAAGCTGCTGACGTATCACTGGGGCTCTTTGGCAATGTCCATTGGTAAATTCTGGCTCCTTCCCAGGCTCCGGTTGGCCACCCCTGCTCCATGGGGAGCCCTCACCTTCCTGGGGCCTACCCGGTGTCCCAGCAAGGCTGGGGCCCTGCCCGGCACCAAGCACTCGCCTCTCTCCAGCGTTCGTCGCTCACGCTGATCTTGCTGACAGCGGCTGCCTCTGCCGGGAGGGTGCATGAGCTCAGTGCCTGGCTGGCCTCGTGCCTGCTCCGCAAGGACCAGGTCCCCAGGGTCCTGCTGGCGCTGCTCCCTGCTCTCCACCTCTCTCCGACGGCGTCCCTGCCCGGGGTCCTTTGCCAGGCCCTTTCCCACCCACGCGTCTCTATACCCCAGATGGAGCGAGGCCACTCTGCTTCGGCCTGGGAAAGACCAAGCCCGTAGGAAGCCACTAGGTTCTTTGGAGCACATGGGCAGAGATGCCAGGGGATCCGGTACCGCACCATGGGCTTGGAGATGTTTAGAACATTGTTACATCTTGGCTAGGCAGCCAGGACCCCTTGGTTCAAAGACCTACCCCCCATGCGCCCCACAGCTTCCATGGCAGGCCTCAGACAGCACCCCCCCCCCCCGATGGAGCTAAGCAAAACAGCAATGCGGAGCTGGGGGCCCCTTCACCAGAGGCTACTTGGATTTATCGTCTCACTGCCGTGGCCGCTTCGGGAGGGAGGCGCTCCCGGCCACGCTGAGCCAAGAGCTCCTCGCCCGACGGTGTCCTACTGCTCTGCTCGCTGAGCTCCCCCATGCGGGACACAGAGGCTCTGACAGGAGAAAGAGAAGCTGCTCCCCAGTGACTGTTGGTTTTCCAGTTGTGTCTGTGCCATCCCTCTCCCCGGGTGCCTTCCCTTCTACCTCGGAGGGCTCTGAACCGCCAGCACCCCGAGGTCTGGGACACGGGCTGGGGGTGCCCAGCCTTACACAGCATAGGGCAGTAATGGCCTCGTGCGAGAGCGCCCCTCAGGGGCTTTTCCAGGCAATCCCACTGTGCAACAACCGGGGCACCATCGCCCACCAGTGGGACTGCACCAAGCCGGCTCCCAGGCTGTGTGCGCCGCAGAGCTCTGCCGGCAAACCCGCCCAGTGTGGACGCAGCTTGCACCCCCCACAGGAGACTCTGTGCTGGCAGAAGCTGCGTCTGCTCCGCGGCTTTAGCTGTCACAGCCGTATCGGCTGGGGGAATTTTCACACTCTGCCACTCACAGGCGATGCTGGCAAAACCGTCAAGTGGAAACCAGGCTTCAGCAAACAACGATTCCTGGTGAGGAGCCTCCCAACGGGGGGCGGGGGGGGGTCCTTTTCTGGGGGCCTGCACACGCACACACACACACGCTCACATGCACACACACATGCCCATTCAAACATCACATCCACTCACACACATGCTCACACACACACATTCAAACGTCTCATTCACTCACACGCATCACACCCCCCATTACACACACACACACACAAGAGGGCCTGCACACACACACACACCCCCAACACATGTGTCACACATGCCCCACTCGTACACACTGGAACCTTTCATACTCTCTCTCACACATGCTCCACACACAACAATTTCCTGCACTCCCCACACCAGACACCATCCCTCCCGCTGCGTTCAGGGCTAGCCTGAGGGTGGTACCCATGTCCCTTGGGGGCAGCAGTGGGGGAGGGGGCTCAGAAGCTGTTCCCTGCGGCTCTGGGTCGCCACGGGGGATGGGGGATGGGGAGCTGGCATCCATAGCAGGCCCGGCATGTCTCTTCATTTCCATAGCAATGAGCCCCATTCTCCTCCACACTCCACACAGAGCCGCCAGGGCTTTTGTAATGGGTTTTAATTAAAGGCTCTTAAGTGTGAGACAAAGGCGAGGGGTGGTGCCCTCCTCCTAGGAGCCTGCATCAGAAATGCAGGGAACCAACCAGCTCCCCATGCACTTCCCTCCCTGGCCCAGCCCCACAGTCCATTCCCTGTATGGCCCTGGCAAAGGGCCCCTGCCCCAGGGTGGCGCAGCATGGGAGGCACCCGCCCTCCAGGCTGCCCTGGGGAGCAGTGGGCAGGGCGGCATCTGAGGTGCCCATCCGGGTGTTTCTGGCCAGCTCCTGGCGCTGTGCTCCGGGACATTCTGCCACGGAGGCTGGGACCTCGATGCACCATGCCAAGGCGACTTGGGATCTGCTGGTTCCCCCACAGCCCAGCCAGCAGCTCTGGTGAACAACAAACTCCAGCCCCAGCAGGGGCCGGCCTACAGGGGGGTCAGGAGAGAATCTGGGCCAGAACTGGAACTCGGGATCCAAACCTGCACCCAGTTGAAGCTGGGCCCAAACCAGCCTCCGCACCCTGGGCTTAGGGAGGTCCAAGGTGCAAGCTCCAGGTGTCCCCTCCATGCCTCCACCCTGCAATGTTGGCTGCAAAGTTGGCCTTTGGCATGTAGTCTGTGGGGATGTTTGGATTTGGTGTGAGCCCCTCTCCAGGCAGAGCAGAGGTCAGCAAGAATGGGGACGTGAAGCCCGGTCTCCTGGCCCCAGTGGGGGGTGTCAGTTCTTCCAGCCCATGGGTGCGGTGGCAGGTGATGCTGTGCAAACATAACATTCTTTGAATTCCTTTGCATTTCCTGTCCTAACCGGACGTTGCTGTGTGCGGTTCGACAGCCGCTGCCTCCCACCCCAGAAGCAGCTTCATGTCAGTGAGTCTCCTCTGTCGCGGCTGCGGACTGCGCGGGATCCTTCAGGATGAAAGGCCCCACAGGAACAGCAGGGGTCACCATCTCTTCGCTTTGCTCACCGACATGCTGTCAGCACTGTGGCCAGCCCTCAAAGTGGGTGATATTCTTATTAACCCACCCCCAGGTGCTGGGGCTGCCAGAATCAAAGCTCTGTTCAAATCTCTGAGTCTGGTCCAGACCCTGGTAACTCAGGGCCCTTTGATCACAAAGGTGTTGCCCACCCTGACTTGGGGCATCCCGGTGCAAATAGAGGTCTCTGCTGTCACACACCAGAGAGTTGAGGAGGGGGCGTCTCTGCTGCAGGTGAGAGTGCAGCTGGCACCCCAACATGGACAGTTGAAACTAATCATAGAATCATAGAATATCAGGGTTGGAAGGGATCTCAGGAGGTCATCTAGTCCAACCCCCTGCTCAAAGCGGGACCAATCCCCAACTAAATCATCCCAGCCAGGGCTCTGTCAAGCCTGACCTTAAAAACTTCTAAGGAAGGAGATTCTACCACCTCCCTAGGTAACGCATTCCAATGTTTCACCAACCTCCTAGTGAAAAAGTTTTTCCTAATATCCAACGTAAACCTCCCCCACTGCAACTTGAAACCATTACTCCTTGTTCTGTCATCTGCTATCACTGAGAACAGTCTAGATCCATCCTCTTTGGAACCCCCTTTCAGGTAGTTGAAAGCAGCTATCAAATCCCCCCTCATTCTTCTCTTCCGCAGACTAAATAATCCCAGTTTCCTCAGCCTCTCCTCGTAAGTCACATGCTCCAGACCCCTAATCATTTTTGTTGCCCTCCGCTGGACGTTTTCCAATTTTTCCACATCCTTCTTGTAGTGTAGGGCCCCAAACTGGACACAGTACTCCAGATGAGGCCTCACCAATGTCGAATAGAGGGGAATGATCACGTCCCTCGATCTGCAGGCAATGCCCCTACTTATACAGCCCAAAATGCCATTGGCCTTCTTGGCAACAAGGGCACACTGTTGACTCATATCCAGCTTCTCATCCACTGTAACCTCTAGGTCCTTTTCTGCAGAACTGCCACCGAGCCATTCGGTCCCTAGTCTGTAGCTGTGCATGGGATTCTTCTGTCCTAAGTGCAGGACTCTGCACTTGTCCTTGTTGAACCTCATCAGATTTCTTTTGGCCCAATCCTCTAATTTGTCTAGGTCCCTCTGTATCCTATCCCTACCCTCCAGCATATCTACCTCTCCTCCCAGTTTTGTGTCATCTGCAAACTTGCTGAGGGTGCAATCCACCCCATCCTCCAGATCATTAATGAAGATATTAAACAAAACCAGCCCCAGGACCGACCCTTGGGGCACTCCACTTGATACTGGCTGCCAACTAGACATGGAGCCATTGATCACTACCCATTGAGCCCAACGATCTAGCCAGCTTTCTATCCACCTTATAGTCCATTCATCCAGCCCATACTTCTTTAACTTGCTGTCAAGAATACTGTGGGAAACAGAGCCAGTTATCTCGTCATAGAAGGCAATTAGACTAGTCAGGCATGACTTGCCCTTGGTGAATCCATGCTGACTGTTCCTGATCACTTTCCTCTCCTCTAAGTGCTTCTGAATTGATTCCTTGAAGACCTGCTCCATGATTTTTCCAGGGACTGAGGTGAGGCTGACTGGCCTGTAGTTCCCAGGATCCTCCTTCTTCCCTTTTTTAAAGATGGGCACTACCTTAGCCTTTTTCCAGTCGTCCGGGACCTCCCCCGATCGCCATTAGTTTTCAAAGATAATGGCCAATGGCTCTGCAATCACATCCGCCAACTCCTTTAGCACTCTCGGATGCAGCGCATCCGGCCCCATGGACTTGTGGTCATCCAGCTTTTCTAAATAGTCCCGAACCACTTCTTTCTCCACAGAGGGCTGGTCACCTCCTCCCCATGCTGTGCTGCCCAGTGCAGCAGTCTGGGAGCTGACCTTGTTCGTGAAGACAGAGGCAAAAAAAGCATTGAGTACATTAGCTTTTTCCACATCCTCTGTCACTAGGTTGCCTCCCTCATTCAGTCAGGGGCCCACACTTTCCTTGACTTTCTTCTTGTTGCTAACATACCTGAAGAAACCCTTCTTGTTTCTCTTAACATCTCTTGCTAGCTGCAACTCCAGGTGTGATTTGGCCTTCCTGATTTCACTAGTGCATGCCCGAGCAATATTTTTATACTCTTCCCTGTTCATTTGTCCAGTCTTCCACTTCTTGTAAGCTTCTTTTTCGTGTTTAAGATCAGCAAGGATTTCACTGTTAAGCCAAGCTGGTCGCCTGCCATATTTACTATTCTTTCGACACATTGGGATGGTTTGTTCCTATAACCTCAATAAGGATTCTTTAAAATACAGCCAGCTCTCCTGGACTCCTTTCCCCCTCATGTTATTCTCCCAGGGGATCCTGCCCATCAGTTCCCTGAGGGAGTCAAAGTCTGCTTTTGATCTACTGCCTGCAAACTGGGAGTCCTGCATTCTAGTCACTGCCCCGCTCTGTGCCTCAGTTTCCCCAGCTATGAACTAGGGATGATGCTTGCCCACTACCAGGGTGTTAATGTCTGTAATGTGCTCTCAGGCTGCTGGATGGAAGGTCCGGGGCATATACAAAGGCCTGTGATATGCGAACATGGACAGAACAGGTGAGCTCAGAAACCTGGGAACACCTCCCTCTGCACCCCAGTCCTATGCCCCTTTGCCTGCTTTCTTCTTTTCACCCCTCTCCCTGTCAGCAAAGTGCCCCCTTCACCCCCCCCCCCCCGCCCAGATTTTCATTGAAAGAAGCTGAAAATGAGGCAATTATCTAACAACCTGGAGCCCCACTGAAACCTGGCTCAGAGCAGCACCCCACATTTCCAAGGGTTCTCTGATGCTCTGGGGCAGCCCCCTGCCAAGCTGCACATTAGGCCCTGCCTAGAAGACAGCCATTCTCCTGGGGGACCCATGCTGGGAGGGTGTTAACTAAGACTTTGGGGAGCTCAGCACTGATTTGAAGGATGGTGGGGGGGTGGGCACTGATTCTGCCCACTTCCTATTTCACCCAAACCTCTTCCCCACTTCCCACATTAATTAGGGGCTTGCTGACAGGGCACCATCAGAGGGGAGCCAGTCCCAAGGCTCCAGCTGCAGGAAGAAGACAGCCCTGAGATCAAAGCGAGCCCAAGCCTGCAGGGTTTCAACAGCACCCTGGAGCTGCGAGAGAAGGAGATGTGGCTGGTGGAGACACAAAACAACATAGCAGATGGGGCACGGCAGGGAGGAAAGTTCAGGGCATCTCCCTTGGCTGATAAGGGGTTGTCTTGTTCTTCCTTTGATCCCTGGGTCAGGAGGCAGGAGCTGGCCTGTTTTCCTTCTTCAGCACCTGGGTCTCTGATAGCGTGACTCTGGGTGACACGGCTTCTCCACCACCCCAGGGGAGATACAAGCCCGGGAGTGTTGCTGTGACACAAGGGGTCTTGTTAAAGAACCTGCTGGAGGGGAAATGGGAGGAGACGAGGGGCAGGGTTGAGTTCCTCCAGCCAGGCGATTCAGATTCAGCCCCCTGAGCTGGGCTGGGGATGGTTTTACCAGCCTGAGACACACACAGTTCACAGACTTGCTTCTCAGATCCGCCGGCCCAAAGGGGAGCGAGTGGAAGGTAGACACCCATCTGTTCCAGCTGCCCGGGGCACCGCGTACACAGCCCCCAGGGGGTGGAGGCTGCTGATGGAGCCACAGCCCTTTGAAGGGGCAGCTCGGGGTGGAGGGACTCCAGGAGGGGACTGCATTGGGGGCAAACCTCCAGGATCCCAGCATGCCCCACACACCGCGCCCCGACGCTGCTCCGAACAAAGCGCAGTCCTACCCCTTCCCCCACCCCTGCCTGCCCTGTCTGCACAGACAGCGCGCTCATTCTGGGGTGTGCAGACCCCAGCCCAAAGGGGCCCTGACCCCAGCTGGCCCTGCGCATGGCCCTAAGAAACTGACTACTAGGAAATGGAGCCACCTCCGGGAGTTCGACACAGCTCTCCGTGGGACAGTGGGCGGAGGGGAACTTTTGGCCAAGGACACTCCTGCTCTTCCTGAGGGACTTCTACTTAGAGCCCTGCAGCAGGACTGGATCCTGCAGGACCCGCTGCCACAACGGCGCAAGTGAGTGAAATGTCATTGGTTGGGGGTGGGATTGGGTGGGAAGAAAACCCAGCCTGCGGGAATTGGCGGGAAAACACGAAATCTCGCATCCATTTGTCCCCAGTAGCATTTCAGCAAAGTAAAGCGAGTTTGTCTTTTTTTTTTAGATAAAGGTTTAAATACGTACATTTAAGCCAGGGATTGCAAGAGATTTGCTGTCTATTGTAACCGGAGTTAAAGCATATTTTTAAATGGCTTAAGCAAGATTTGTTTTATTCTTTTAGTGGTAAAAATTGGGTCTGAATTCTGTTTATATATTGAATAATTAACTGACCTGTTTGGAGGCTTTGTTGTTAGCCTAGTATTGCGGCGGAGGGGCGGGGGGGCATGATTAAAAAAATAGTCCCCCATAGGCCTCTACTTCTAATGTCCACACAGGAACACAAGAATGGCCAAACTAGATCAGACCTGAGGTCCTCCCAGTCCAGGATCCTGCCTCTGACAGAGGCCAGAACTAGATACTTCAGAGGAAGGTGCAAGAATCCACACTGGGCATTTGTGGGGTAATGAGCGCCACACAATAGGTGTAAACCTGGTTTTAAGAGATCGGTTCAAGCCATGAAGCAGGAGGTCTAATATCTCTTCCAACACGGATATTCTCGTATTCATAGAAATCCCCAGTCCCTTTTCGAATCTTGCTATGTTCTTGGCCTCAGTCACTTCCTGTGGCAGCGAGTTCCACAGGCTAATCACACTATGTGTGAACAAATATTTCCTTTTGTTGGCTTCGAATGCCTCATCTTTTAATGTCACTGAATGTCCCTTTGTTCTTGTGCTGTGAGAAGGGGGAACGGAGGCTCCCAATCTCCCTCCTCTAGATTGGTCATTATTTATAGAATTTTATCACATCCCGTCGTATTCATTTCTAAGGTAACAATCCCAGTTGTTCCCATCTCTCTGCAGAGGAGAGTTTTCCCAGGCCGTGGCTGATTCTCAGTCTCCTCTTGGAGATGGGGTGACCCAGGCCGCACAGGGCCCCGACGGGGCTGTGCCGTTGCTTACGGCAATGGCATTCTGACACCCTCTGGGTTAGTCTCCGGCCCATGCCTGATGCATCTCGTTTGCTTTTGTGCCCGCAGCAGCACATGGAGCAGAGCTCTCCGCAGAGCTGCCTCCACGGGGCCTAGGTCCCCTTTCTGAACTGGAGCAGGCCCCCAGAAGGCGTGTGAGGAGCATACCTGCAAACACGGCTGTGGGTTACAAGGGCCAGGCTGAGGGGCCCACATGCACAGACCTGGGTCCATCTACTACCCAGGGATGAGTGCACCCTGCAGGGGGCCAGACAGGGCGCTGGACCATGGGAAAGCGGCTGCTAAGAGCTCTCGCCCAAGGAGAAACTTTGGTGGTAGGTGCCAGGGCCCATCCTGGCTGGCTGGTGGGTGTCTGTGGTGGGCTGGGCTCTGTGAACTGTTCTGTCTTAGGCCTCCCTGGGGAGGGGCCCATTGTCCCAGTAGCAGCGGTGAGTTTTCATGGCCTGGCCATTGGACTGAGACCCATCATGCCCCCACCCTTAGATACAGTCCCAATGTAAAGCGCTGGGCTTCCAAGCCATTAACACTTGTATTAGTGTTATTATCTCCCGGGCCAGTGGTGAGAGTAAGGCGCAGGGAGTCTGGACTCCTGGGTTCTCTCCCCAGCTCTGCGAGGGGAGTGGGGTCTAATGATTAAAGCAGGAGGCTGGAAGTCAGGACTCCTGGGTTCTATTCCTGGCTCAGGGCAGGGGGGTGTCTCATGGTTCTAGCAGACAGAGAGGGGACTCCTCGTTCTGGATGGGGGGGTTAGAGCAAGGAACCGGGCGGCCCAGAACTCCTGGGTTCTTGTCTCAGCACTAGTGGTGGTCTTGGGCCGTCCCTCTGCCTCTCTGTAGCCCAGGGGTGACCCGGAGGGTCCTTTTGGGGTAGTGAGGCCAGGTCCGTTGTTATCTGTAAAGCTCTTGGAGCCCGTGGCTAAGAAGGACAACGGGCTGTTATTTGAGCCCTCCCCCCAGTGACATTGTCAGACCCCCAGTCCTAGGGGCATCCCCCCCTTCAGTGCAGGCTGGTGCTGGCGTCATGGGATGCCAGCCCCTGCTCTGCTCTGTTCTCTCCCCCCCACACCCAATCGCTTCACAACTGCCACTGGAACTTGGATCTGTTGCTCCCTTCCCCCAATCCAGTCCCCAAATCCCCCTGCTCCCCTTTCCCTCTCCCCTGGCACAGGTCTGTCCCCAGGAAGTGGCCCCTCTTGTGTGGGGATGTTAAGTGAGCCCAGGGGCAGGGAGCCAGGGGAGGGGAGGCGCAGGCTCTGGGCGTTAATCCCGATGAGGTCTGTTTGCAGTTCAGATGCTTGTAATTCCAGAGCCAGCAGGCCCGCTCCGAGGGAGGGGCTGGGGGGAGGGTGCCTCCGGGGCTTGGAGGAGACCAGCTGCAGCTGATGTGAATGTGCAAACGCTGCTCTCCTCCTGGATCCAGCCCCAGACGCCAAAGGGCCCCTCTGAAATCACCCACCAGCAGCTCAGAGACCAGCCTTGCCTGGGAGGTGACCTGGTCTAATGGACCTGGCCTGGGAGGCTGGAAACCTGAGCTCTAGGCCCAGCTCTGCCACTGACCTGTCAGGTGACCCTGGGCAAGTCCCTTCCTGCCCTGGGCCTCTGCCTGACCTTGCCGGGCCTGGCTCTCCCAATGTGCGGGTGCAGTGCCCGGTGCAGTGGGGTCCTGACCTCAGCTGGGGCTGCTGGGTGCCGTGTAAATAGCTGGATGCTTGGCTCCCCCCGCTCCCCCAGTAGCACAGGCTGAGCCCCAAGGGGGTAGCGATGGCAGGAGCTTTAGTGCTCCCAAGCACCACCTGGCGCAGCCCTGCTCAGGGCAGGGTGCTTCTTGTCAGGCCCAGAAGCCCCAGTCCTGGCCTGGGCCCCGTCATCGTAGTGTCTGAGCCCCTCACAGTCTATAATCCCCCCCGCGTGGCGGGGCAGGATGCTTATACCCACTGGACAGACTGGCAACTGAACCCAGGGAGCCAAAGGCCTGGTCCTAGGTCAGCGACTGCCCAGCTCTGACAAATCCCAGGTTACCAGGCGAAGCACCGGCCTGTCCTTCCATCGAACACAATGACCGTCCCTGCCCCAAAGCCTCGTCTACACACAACCCGTCCCTCTGAGCACTTTGACCTTGGGTAAAACAAAGGGCTGTGGGCCCTGGGCTCAATTCCCAGCACTGCCTCAGACTCTCTGGGTACCCTTGGTCAGGGGTACCCTTCTCCTGTCTGTGGCTCCATGCCCGAGCTGAGCTCCCAGGGCGCATGGGGCATAGGAACCTGCCAGATGTGGTCTGGTCAGGCCGTGAGCGCCTCCGGGCAGGGCCAGTCTCCTGGGCCTGGCCCATGCACAGACTCCACTGGGACAATGAGGTGGGGCAGGGGACATCGTCTCTCTTCCTGAGCAAGTTACCGGGTACATACCTCGCGTGCTGCAGCTGTACCAGGATAAAGGTGCCTTTGACCAGAATAACTTATTCTCCTTCCTTACAGGGACACGTGTACCCGAATAAGGCCCCTTGGTAGGGATCTAACGGCCTCCCCTGGGGGCATTGTACTGCTTTCACCGGACTGGTATAGTGCAAGCAGTGCCATTTTTGTGTGCAGAAAAGGCCTCACTCTATATGTACACAATGGGGTACACAATGGGGTACACAATGGGGTCCTGGTCTCAGCTGGGGCCTCTCCAAGCTACTGGAATATCAATGATAGAGTCGTTCCTAGCGACCCAGGCCAGACGGGACCGTCATAATCAGCCCGTCTGATCTCCTGTCTAGCACAAGCCAGAGAGCCTCACCGAGTGCTTCCAGCATCTGACTCATGCACTAGCTTGGCCAGAAGGTACCTTTGAGACAGACGTCATCGCCAGGTGACAGGGAACCTCCACATCCCTGGGTCGGTTGTTTCGATGCCTTATTTCCAGGCTGAACTTGTCTAGCGTCAGCTTCCAGCTACTGGACCTTGTTCTCCTTTGTCTGCTGGACTGAAGAGTCCTTGGCTGTCAGAAATCTCCCTGTGTAGGTGTCTAGCAAGCGTGATCACTTGGAAAAACGCAGCAGATTGAGCTTCTTTAGTCTCTCACTTGTCCAGACCTCAGATGATTTGTGTTGCAATTCTCTGAACACTTTCCAGTTCATTATGTCCTTTTTAAAAGACAGATGCCCAAATGGGACAATTTCCAGTAATGGTCTCACCAGTGCTCAGGGTGGAAACGATTGAAGATCTCTCTCCAGATCCAGCAGGTCCCAGCGACTGGAGAGATGTATGGGACGCACCTGTGGGTGGCATCTTGGCCCAACCTTTACGAAAATCAGTCTTGCCCACAAAGAGTTCTCCAGCCATGCAAGGAAGACAGACGTCCTGGTTGGGGATTCAATTCTCAGAAGAATCGAAAGGACATTCTGTAAGGGACACGTGAGCAACAGAGCCAAGACGCAAGCCCTCACTCTAAAATTGGACAGGCTTCTGAAGTTAACAGGCTGGGTTGGACGAGGGTTCATATTGGCACTAATGAGGCTGTGTGGCGGGATTTCTCGTAGAGAATAGAAGACTTCAGAGAACTCAAAAGCAGGCTGAAGAAGATGATTGTCCAGCTGACCTTCACTGAGATCCTCTCTGTCCCATGAGGTAAGGAAGACAAAAGGCAGAAGATTCTGGAAGTGAGCCACTGGTTAGGTAAGTGGTGAAGGTTTTTTTGTGGAACATTGTTCCACCTTCTGTGAGGAGAGCGACCTGTGTAGTTTGGATGGACTCCACCTCAGTGGACGGGGGACTAGTCTCCTGGGGACAGGCTGGCTGGAGTAGTCAGGAGGGGATCAGACTAATAGCAAAAGAGGGAAGATATGAGCACTCAGCACAAAATCGAGATGTTGAGAACAAAATTAGTGGAGGAACCAAAGGACACGAGGAGAAGAAATTCTTGAGTTCCCCATACACCAATGCTAGGAGCCTGCATAACAAACAAGAGGAACTGGAATTGCTCATTTATGAGCATAACTTCAATGTAGCTGGTATCACTGAAACCTGGCGGGACGATTCCATGAATGGAATGTTAACATCTGTGGTTCTATGCAGTACCGTTGGAGCTGGGTCGGTCCCAGGATTTTTGAGAGACAAGGTGGGGGAGGGAAAGTCTTTTATTGGACCAACTTCTTTATTGGGGGTCTTTTTTGGAACCCCCCCCCCGCCCCGACCATACACCCCGAATTGTCACCTGCCACCACACACTCATATCTTTGAAAACTCATGGCGATCGGGGGAGGTCCCGGACGACTGGAAAAAGGCTAATGTAGTGCCCACGTTTAAAAAAGGGAAGGAGGAGGATCCTAGGAACTACAGGCCAGTCAGCTCACCTCAGTCCCTGGAAAAACCATGGAGCAGGTCCTCAAGGAATCAATTCAGAAGCACTTAGATGAGAGGAAAGTGATCAGGAACAGTCAGCATGGATTCACCAAGGGCAAGTCATGCCTGACTAACCTAATTGCCTTCTATGACAAGATAACTGGCTCTGTGGATGAAGGGAAAGCAGTGGACATGTTGTTCCTTGACTTCAGCAAAGCTTTTGACACGGTCTTCCACAGTATTCTTGACAGCAAGTTAAAGAAGTATGGGCTGGATGAATGGACTATAAGGTGGATAGAAAGCTACCTAGATAGTCGGGCTCAACGGGTAGTGATCAATGGCTCCATGTCTAGTTGGCAGCCGGTATCAAGTGGAGTGCCCCAAGGGTCGGTCCTGGGGCCGGTTTTGTTCAATATCTTCATTAATGATCTGGAGGATGGGGTGGATTGCACCCTCAGCAAGTTTGCAGATGACACTAAACTGGGAGGAGTGGTAGATACGCTGGAGGGTAGGGATAGGATACAGAGGGACCTAGACAAATTAGAGGATTGGGCCAAAAGAAATCTGATGAGGTTCAACAAGGACAAGTGCAGCATCCTGCACTTAGGACAGAAGAATCCAATGCACCGCTACGGACTAGAGACCGAATGGCTCGGCAGCAGTTCTGCAGAAAAGGACCTAGGGGTGACAGTGGACGAGAAGCTGGATATGAGTCAGCAGTGTGCCCTTGTTGCCAAGAAGGCCAATGGCATTTTGGGCTGTATAAGTAGGGGCATTGCCAGCAGATTGAGGGACGTGATCATTCCCCTCTATTCGACATTGGTGAGGCCTCATCTGGAGTCCTGTGTCCAGTTTTGGGCCCCACACTACAAGGAGGATGTGGAAAAATTGGAAAGAGTCCAGTGGAGGGCAACAAAAATGATTAGGGGTCTGGAACACATGACTTATGAGGAGAGGCTGAGGGTAGTGGGATGGTTTAGTCTGCGGAAAAGAAGAAGGAGGGGGGATTTGATAGCTGCTTTCAACTACCTGAAAGGGGGTTCCAAAGAGGATGGATCTAGACTGTTCTCAGTGGTAGCAGATGACAGAACAAGGAGCAATGGTGTCAAGTTGCAGTGGGGGAGGTTTAAGTTGGATATTAGGAAAAACTTTTTCACTAGGAGGGTGGTGAAGCACTGGAATGCGTTACCTAGGGAGGTGGTGGAATCTCCTTCCTTAGAAGTTTTTAAGGTCAGGCTTGACAAAGCCCTGGCTGGGATGATTTAGTTGGGGATTGGTCCCGCTTTGAGCAGGGGGTTGGACTAGATGACCTCCTGAGGTCCCTTCCAACCCTGATATTCTATGATTCTATATATATTCTATATATTTTTTCAGGATAGGGTTCCCATTGAGTATTGCTTGATAATAATCAAACAATACTCAATGGGAACCCTATCCTGAAAGAAAACTTTCCTGAACCCCACTTCTGGCCTTCAAACAACTCCCCAACCTCTCCAAGCTCATCACCAGAAGCAAGCTTCCCACAGACCAGGACGCACCAACTCAAAGCAGCTCCAGACCTGGCCAGAACAACAGATGAAAACCTGTGGCCATATTTCCACAGCTACAGTGATCAACAGCCGCTTCCCACCTTTCGAGATCCATGGATCCTACACCTATCTATCACAACATGTGCTGTACCTCATCCAGTGCGCTAAATGCCCCAATGACAACTATGTGGGTGAAACCAGACAAGCACGACGCTCTGGAATGAACTCACACAGGAAAGTGATTAAAGATCAAACACCCTGTCACCAGTGGGTGAACACTTTTCACAAAGCGATCACGCTGTGTCTGACTTATCAGCCCTCATCCTCAAAGGAAACCTGCACAATATTTTCAAAAGATGAGCCTGGGAGCTTCAATTCAAAACTCTGCTCATCACCAAAAGTCATGGACTGAATGGAGACAGCGGCTTTATGGCTTATTACAACAATCTGTAACCCACTAACCCGCTGTTTGTCCTATGCCTGCAGTGGTGTTAACGGGCCACTCCACCGTGAACGGGTCCTTACAATATGTGCTAACTACTGGTCCACCCTGCATTTTGGTGTGGTGCGTGGGCTATGGGGTGTAAACAGCCCTGTGTCAAGGGGCGAGCTGACCGCAGTGTCTGCTTCAGCCCACCAAATCACACCAGGGAACAGAATGACCAGCTCCTTGCGCACCTATCTACAATGCGTAGGAAACAAAAGCTGCGTGATCCTGGGGGACGTCAATCTGAGTGACGCATGCCGGAGGTCTCATGCTGCCAGCACTAAAACATGCTTGGCATTTCTAAACATTATAGATGACAATTTCCTAACTCAGAAAGTGTTGCAGCCAACATGGGGGAATTCCATATTAGCGCTCATCTGGACAGGTGACGTACAATTTATCACAGACTAAACATGAATGGTAGTTTAGGTACAAGTGATCATGACTTGCTCACCTTTATAATGTGCAAACAGAATAAAGTCCAGACCAGTGATTGATATAGATATAGATAGATGGACTTTATTCTGTTTGCATGATTGATAGATAGATAGATGGGAGGGATGTATGTAGATAGATAGATAGATGGGAGGGGGTGTATGGGGATAGATAGATAGATAGAGAGAGAGAGAGAGAGAGAGATAGACGGGGGGGGGGTCTGGGGATAGATAGATAGATAGATAGATAGATGGGAGGGGGTGTATGGGGATAGATAGATAGATAGATAGATAGATAGACTTGGGTGCTTTAAAATGGACAATTTCACAAAACTGAAAACGATTTTAATCCAAATCAACTGGGAGGAAGGATTTAAACAGAAAAATGTGACCGATAATTGGGAATGTTTTAAGAACACTTTACTAGATGCCCCAAAGCCAACCCCCCTCTCCTCCCCCCCATCATCCCAGGCCTTTACCAGTTCCCTCCCAAAGCAAACAGCCATCATGGAAATGTCAGCCTGAAATGCTGAACCTAAACATAATTATAAGCAACCAAAAATAGGCTCTAGGACAGGGGTGGGTAAACTATGGCCTGCAGGCTGGCTCCATTTTTAAGCTGGCCCGTGAGCTCCCGCTGTGGAGCGGGGTCTGGGGCTTGCCCTGCTCTAGTACTCCAGCCAGGGTGCCGGGTTGGGGGCCACACCACTCGGCTCGACCCTGCTTCGGCGCTCCAGCTGGGGCAGCAGGTCGGGGGCCACACCACGCAGCTCCCAGAAGCAGCTGCATGGCCCCACTCTGAGGGTCGGGGGCCACTCCACGCGTAAGAGCTGGAGAAGGGACATGCCACTGCTTCCGGGAGCTGCTTGAGGTAAGCGCCACTCGGAGCCTGCACCTCTGAGCCTCTCCCCATGCCCCAACCCCCTGCCCCAGCCCTGCTCCCCCTCCCACTCTCCAAACCCCTCAATCCCAGCATGCAGCACCCTCCTGCACCCCAAACCTCTCATTCCCCCCCCACCCCAGAGCCTGCACCCCCAGCCGGAACCTGCACCCCTTCCTGCACCCCTGCCCCAGCCCTGATCCCCCTTCCGCCCTCCGAACCTCTCGGTCCCAGCCCAGAGCAGCCTCCTACACCCCAAATTCCTCATCCCCAGCCCCACCCCAGAGCCCGCACCCCCAACCAGAGCCCTCACCGCCTCCCACACCCCAACCCCAATTCTGTGAGCATTCATGGCCCGCCATCCAATTTCTATTACCCAATGTGGCCGTCAGGCCAAAAAGTTTGCCCACCCCTGCTCTAGGAAGTGTTGGGCCACTTTAACTATAGGCACTGGGTTGCCACTGGCTCTGTCGATAATACTTATGGATAGAGCTGTTAATGGGAAGGCCTCAAAGCACATTATAGAGCTGGGTAGGTTCATTTTACAGATGGGGAAACTGAGGCACAGGTTGGGCTGTGACTTGCCCAAGGTCACACAGGGAGTCAGTGGCAGAGCCAAAAATAGAACCCAGGAGTCCTGACTCCCAGTCCCTCCTGCTGAAGCCACTAGATACCACTGCTTCCCAGGCTATGACCCCTCTGAGCTGCATTTGGCTGGGGTTCCTAAACAGTCCCCTGGTGCCAGTCTACACAGTCTGGCTTGTCGTAGTGTCCTGCGGTGAGACTGTGTCCAGGGGAGCATGGCACAACCGCTCCAGGGCCTGACACAGCCACACACCATGATGTGGCCTGAGGAGGCCACCGGGCAGAAAGAGAAGCAGCTGTTTATGCAGGGCCTAGATGTGCACAATTGGGCGATGCAGTTGTACTCCCCTGGGACTCTGCAGCAGCAGTGAACTAATGAAAAATCTGTGCGGGGCTAGTGTGGCGAGAGCAGGGGATGGAGAGCCAGGTCTCCTGGGTTCTCTTCCCAACTCTCTCACAAACTCACTGCGTGACCTTGGCTGTCACTCCCTCTCCCTGTGGTTTAGCTACCCTGTCTGTAAAATGGGCATGATGCGGGCATTCAGCTGGCAGGTGGGCATTGTCCAGGGGTACAAGTCCAGTTGTTTTCTGGAAAGTAGCTGTTGCATTACATTGTGCCCAGAGCCCTTTCCAGCCAATAAATCATTCCCTCTAATCTGCCCTGGGGTATTTGTGTCTCTCTGTGTGCTTTATAAAACCGAGCACCCAGGAATTTCACTTGCAAGCTTGGAGTGGGGTGGGGGAATTTTCTGCCATATGGGACAGGAAAGATGGGAAGGGGACAGGCCAATAAGTCAGGCTCGGCCCCTCGCGGCTCTGGTCCGTTTCTTGTCCTGCAGCTCCAGCGTGCTGGATCCACACGCAGCAAACCTGCCGCCACTTGCTGGAATGACGACATCGCTGCCACGCATGGTGTCACTTCATTTCCATTCCCTCCCAGATTGCCTCCGCTCTGGATCCCTGCAAGCCCCAGCTTCCCTTTCCCCACTCCTCGCAAATCAGGCACCCCCCAGGGCCCGGGGTGGCCTACCTGGCTGCTCAGGGTCCCCCTCCCTGGCCCGGCCCCACTTTGCTTTCACGGAGAGGCTGGGAGAAAGGAGCGGCCACAGTTACTGAAAACGTTACTGCAGCTCTGCTCCCCCACTCCGGGTCAGGCGGCCCCCCTCACCCCCAGTGCTGCCCCTCCTCCGCCCACACCAGCCCCACAGAGGCAGTAAAGCCTGGCTGCAGTGTGGAGCTACCAGTGCCGGCCTCCCGCACGCCCAGCGCAGCCTGGAGAGCCGAGCCAGGGAAGGACTTGCCCTTCCAGCCCCTGCTTCACATGCCTCCCCGCTCCCCAATTATCCCAGGCATCCCCCTATTCCCTCCGCCCCCCACAGTCATCCCAGGCCTCTCCCTGGACCCTCTGCAGAGGTGAGGCCTAAGTGGGGCTGTGGGGGAGCAGGTCCTGGGCCAGGACTCCATGCCCATCCCAGGACCGACTCCCCTCGGGCTGACGGGTCAAGCTCACGGGGGCCAGGACGCAGCAGCGTGCTCTCTCCCAGCCTGCCCCCCCCCCCCCAGTTCCCCCGCTGGCTCAGTGTTACCCTGACTCACAGCCCCATCCCGCCCCGGCAGACCAATGGGCCAGGGTGCCAGCGGCCTTGCAGAGGGCTCTGAGCTCCCGCCTCATGGGGAAAAGGCCCATCTCTCTCCAGCAGCCACATCGGAAGGAGCAGGAGGCCCCCACGCCGGGAATCAGCCGGAGAGAGGGAGAGCATGGCCAGGTCTGTGCAGAGGGCTGTACAGGCTCCTGGCCTGCGGGAGAAGCCACGGACCCTCCCACGCCTCCCAGCCGGGTCAAGGGGCAGCAGAGAAAGGCCTAGCTGACTCGGTTCTGCCCCCAGGCGTCCCCACCCCGCTACACACACCCCCTTGCTACTCAGCTAGGGTCAGTGGAGTTACCCAAGGTAGACTCCAGCAAGAAGCCAGCATGGCCTAGTGCTTGGAGAAGAGGTCTGGGAACCAGCTCCGGGCAGGGAGGGCGCGCCGACCCAAAGCTGGAATTCCTGCTCCCAGAAAATCCCACAATTCTGAACAAAGTGAAGTCTGGTTTGGGTCAAAATGTCCCATGGAAGGCAAGTCCCGAAAAATTCATTTAGACACAAACAAAATGTTTTGTTTTGAAATTTTTGAAACAAAATTGAGTCTGGTTTTCCCAGCTCAGCCCTCGCTCCCAGCTCCCCATCACTCACAGCGGCTGGTGGGGAGCCTCTGAGCTCGGGAGCTGGGGTTCCCAGGGCTCCCTGCTGCTCAGCCAGGAGCCAAGCCCCAGTCAGAGCCAGGGCTTCCAGGCACCCAGTTCCATGGCAGGGAGCCCAAAAGTCCTGGAGCCACAGCCCTGGGGTGTACCATGTGGTGAGGCTGGCAAGAAGCCAGGCAGGTTTCCAACGGAGCCCCGCCAGTTTTCTCGCCCACTGCCCAGCTCTGCTATTCAGGGATAAGTCAGACCTCCTGGGTTCCATTCCTGGCTCTGCCACATACTCTCCCTGTGGCCTTGGGCAAATCCTTGCCAGCTTCTTTGTGTCTCAGTTTCCCTGTGATGGTACTTCCCCCACCTCTGTAAGGCGCTTGGAGGCTGACGGCAGAAGAGCGTGACATTGGCGAGAGCATTAATCACCCTTTACACTGACCTTCCTGGCGCTGCTGGAGGGACGAGGCCAAGGTTAGCTGGCTGGCAGCTCTCTGACAGCAGCGGACCAGTCACCCTGGCTGCCTGGACAGCACCAGCTTCGCTCCTGCCCCGCCCCGCAGCCAGCCTCCCCACGCTCTGAGGGTGTCTTTATAGTCGTGTTCAGGATTCCCCACCCTTGGGAGTGGGAGGGGGAATTGCTTTCTGGCCCATTCCCTCCGCAGGGTGGGATCCTTTCCAAAGCAGGCAGGGCCTGTCCGAGGGAATGCCTGGGAAGGGATTCCTGGCCAGCTGTTCCCGACTCTGCCCAGGGGTTCCTGGATGTATTTCCTGGGCCGTGGCCCCTCTTCCCCCTCTCTGAGTGGGGCCTATTAAGCCATCTCCTCCCTGCTGTGGTTCCTTTGTTGCTCTTTAGACGAAGCCCCCAAGCTGGGAGGAGAGGGCCAGCCTGCTCCCTGGGCCCCGGCCTTCAACTGCGACTCGCCCAAGAATTCCCTATGAGAGTTTGGTCTTGCCCTGAAATTGAATCTCCTCAGCTCCCCACCAGCGCCTGCCCCACGCCAGCCCCAGGTTCACCTGCCCCAGGGCTGTTCCGCCCCACCAGCGCCTGCCCCATGCCAGCCCGCCAGCCCCAGGTTCACCTGCCCCAGGGCTGTTCCGCCCCACCAGTGCCTGCCCCACGTTCATGCACCCAGGGCTGCTCCGGTTTGATTGGTTTTAGTAGCATTAGCCCAGGGTACAAAGCAGAGTCACATGCCCGCAGTTGGGTTATTAAAGGTTTTGGCTCTTTAAGGCTCAGCTGAGCAAATCTGATCTCAGCAGGGAGGATGCAGAGCTGACTAACTCCTTTAATTAGGCTCTCCAGGCCCCCCCACCCCATTTCCCGGCATCCCAGCCTGAACCCCCCTCCCAAAAAAGACATGTCCGTTCCCCGGCTCTCTCCAGGGCTGGCCGCGGGGGAGAGAATTCCAGGGCCCAGCCGGACAAGCGCAGCTGCCTGCCCACAGCACAGGGCCGGATTGTCAGTTGCTTTCTGTCCAGCAGCCCCCACTGGGTCATGTGAGGCCCCTCAGCTGTTCTGCTGAGCCAGGATGGCAACTGGGGCAGGGGGTGAGACGGTGACTTTCATTAACCAATTGCATGGAGATGAATCTCGCCGCTGACTCAGCCATGGCGCTGCAGTTACGAGGAGATGTGGGCGGACAAGCAGAACCCCAGCTCCAAATGCTCCCAAGGCTCAGGGAGGGGGGTTAGATCCAGAGCTGAACTTCCAAACTGGACTCCTGTCTGCACTTAGCATGGACGGGTGGGGCAGTCTAGAGCCTCCCTCCATTCAATACACAGGGCCAAATTCCCCATGGCTCAGCGCCCGCGATCGAGACCAAATTTCCTGGGCTCGCTGCCTGTGATCTGGGCCAAATTCCCTGGGCTCAGCGCCCGCGATCGAGACCAAATTCCCTGGGCTCAGCGCCCGCGATCGGGGCTGGATTCCCAAGGGCTCAGCGCCCGCAATTGGGACCAGGTTCCTCAGGGCTCAGCACCCGCGATCGGGGCCAGGTTCCTCAGGGCTCAGCGCCCGCAATTGCAGCTGGGTTCCCTAGGGCTCAGCGCCCACGATCAGGGCCAGGTTCCCCTGGGCTCAACACCCGCGATCGGGGCCGGGTTCCCCAGGGCTCAGTGCCCGCGATCGTGGCCGGGTTCCCCAGGGCTCAGCGCCCGCCATCGGAGCCGGGTTCCCCAGGGCTCAGCGCCCGCCATCGGGGCCGGGTTCCCCAGGGCTCAGCGCCCGCGATCAGGGCCGGGTTCCCCAGGGCTCAGCGCCCGCGATCGTGGCCGGGTTCCCCAGGGCTCAGCGCCCGCGATCGGAGCCGGGTTCCCCAGGGCTCAGCGCCCGCCATCGGGGCCGGGTTCCCCAGGGCTCAGCGCCCGCGATCAGGTCCGGGTTCCCCAGGGCTCAGCGCCCGCGATCAGGGCCGGGTTCCCAAGGGCTCAGCGCCCGCCATCGGGGCCGGGTTCCCCAGGGCTCAGCGCCCGCGATCGGGGCCGGGTTCCCCAGGGCTCAGCGCCCGCGATCGGGGCCGGGTTCCCCAGGGCTCAGCGCCCGCCATCGGGGCCGGGTTCCCCAGGGCTCAGCGCCCACGATCGGGGCCGGGTTCCCCAGGGCTCAGCGCCCGCGATCGGGGCCGGGTTCCCCAGGGCTCAGCGCCCGCGATCGGAGCCGGGTTCCCCAGGGATCAGCGCCCGCCATCGGGGCCGGGTTCCCCAGGGCTCAGCGCCCGCGATCGTGGCCGGGTTCCCCAGGGCTCAGCGCCCACCATCGGGGCCGGGTTCCCCAGGGCTCAGCGCCCGCGATCGTGGCCGGGTTCCCCAGGGCTCAGCGCCCGCGATCGGAGCCGGGTTCCCCAGGGATCAGCGCCCGCCATCGGGGCCGGGTTCCCCAGGGCTCAGCGCCCGCGATCGTGGCCGGGTTCCCCAGGGCTCAGCGCCCACCATCGGGGCCGGGTTCCCCAGGGCTCAGCGCCCGCGATCAGGGCCGGGTTCCCCAGGGCTCAGCGCCCGCCATCGGGGCCGGGTTCCCCAGGGCTCAGCGCCCGCGATCGGAGCCGGGTTCCCCAGGGCTCATCGCCCGCGATCGGGGCCGGGTTCCCCAGGGCTCAGCGCCCGCCATCGGGGCCGGGTTCCCCAGGGCTCAGCGCCCGCGATCGGGGCCGGGTTCCCCAGGGCTCAGCGCCCGCGATCGGGGCCGGGTTCCCCAGGGCTCAGCGCCCGCGATCGGGGCCGGGTTCCCCAGGGCTCAGCGCCCGCCATCGGGGCCCGGTTCCCCAGGGCTCAGCGCCCGCGATCGTGGCCGGGTTCCCCACGGCTCAGCGCCCGCGATCGGGGCCGGCTTCCCCAGGGCTCAGCGCCTGCGATCGGGGCCAGGTTCCCCAGGGCTCAGCGCCCACCATCGGGGCCGGCTTCCCCAGGGCTCAGCGCCCGCCATCGGGGCCGGGTTCCCCAGGGCTCAGCGCCCGCGATCAGGGCCGGGTTCCCCAGGGCTCAGCGCCCGCCACCGGGGCCGGGTTCCCCAGGGCTCAGCGCCCGCGATCGGGGCCGGCTTCCCCAGGGCTCAGTGCCCGCAATCAGAGCCAGGTTCCCCAGGGCTCAGCGCCCACCATCGGGGCCGGGTTCCCCAGGGCTCAGCGCCCGCGATCGGGGCCGGGTTCCCCAGGGCTCAGCGCCCGCGATCGGGGCCGGGTTCCCCAGGGCTCAGCGCCCGCGATCGGGGCCGGGTTCCCCAGGGCTCAGCGCCTGCCATCGGGGCCGGGTTCCCCAGGGCTCAGCGCCCGCGATCGGGGCCTGGTTCCCCAGGGCTCAGCGCCCATGATCGGGGCCAGATTCCCCAGGGCTCAGCGCCCGCGATCAGGGCTGGGTTCCCCAGGGCTCAGCGCCCGCGATCAGGGCCGGGTTCCCCAGGGCTCAGCTCCCGCGATCGCGGCCGGGTTCCCCAGGGCTCAGCACCCGCGATCGGGGCCGGGTTCCCCAGGGCTCAGCACCCGCGATCTGGGCCGGGTTCCCCAGGGCTCAGCGCCCGCGATCGGGGCCGGGTTCCCCAGGGCTCAGCGCCCGCGATCGGGGCCGGGTTCCCCAGGGCTCAGCGCCCGCGATCGGGGCCGGGTTCCCCAGGGCTCAGCGCCCGCGATCGGGGCCGGGTTCCCCAGGGCTCAGCGCCCGCCATCGGGGCCGGGTTCCCCAGGGCTCAGCGCCCGCGATCGTGGCCGGGTTCCCCAGGGCTCAGCGCCCACCATTGGGGCCGGGTTCCCCAGGGCTCAGCGCCCGCGATCAGGGCCGGGTTCCCCAGGGCTCAGCGCCCGCGATCGGGGCCGGCTTCCCCAGGGCTCAGCGCCCACCATTGGGGCCGGCTTCCCCAGGGCTCAGCGCCCGCCACCGGGGCCGGGTTCCCCAGGGCTCATCGCCCGCGATCGGGGCCGGGTTCCCCAGGGCTCAGCGCCCGCGATCGGGGCCGGGTTCCCCAGGGCTCAGCGCCCGCCATCGGGGCCGGGTTCCCCAGGGCTCAGCGCCCGCGATCGTGGCCGGGTTCCCCAGGGCTCAGCGCCCGCGATCGGGGCCTGGTTCCCCAGGGCTCAGCGCCCGCAATCGTGGCCGGGTTCCCCAGGGCTCAGCGCCCACCATGGGGGCCGGGTTCCCCAGGGCTCAGCGCCCGCGATCGGGGCCGGGTTCCCCAGGGCTCAGCGCCCGCGATCGGGGCCGGGTTCCCCAGGGCTCAGCGCCCGCGATCGGGGCCGGGTTCCCCAGGGCTCAGCGCCCGCCATCGGGGCCGGGTTCCCCAGGGCTCAGCGCCCGCGATCGTGGCCGGGTTCCCCACGGCTCAGCGCCCGCGATCGGGGCCGGCTTCCCCAGGGCTCAGCGCCTGCGATCGGGGCCAGGTTCCCCAGGGCTCAGCGCCCACCATCGGGGCCGGCTTCCCCAGGGCTCAGCACCCGCCATCGGGGCCGGGTTCCCCAGGGCTCAGCGCCCGCGATCAGGGCCGGGTTCCCCAGGGCTCAGCGCCCGCGATCAGGGCCGGGTTCCCCAGGGCTCAGCGCCCGCCACCGGGGCCGGGTTCCCCAGGGCTCAGCGCCCGCGATCGGGGCCGGCTTCCCCAGGGCTCAGTGCCCGCGATCAGAGCCAGGTTCCCCAGGGCTCAGCGCCCACCATCGGGGCCGGGTTCCCCAGGGCTCAGCGCCCGCGATCGGGGCCGGGTTCCCCAGGGCTCAGCGCCCGCCATCGGGGCCGGGTTCCCCAGGGCTCAGCGCCCGCGATCGGGGCCGGGTTCCCCAGGGCTCAGCGCCCGCGATCGGGGCCGGGTTCCCCAGGGCTCAGCGCCCGCCATCGGAGCCGGGTTCCCCAGGGCTCAGCGCCCGCCATCGGAGCCGGGTTCCCCAGGGCTCAGCGTCCGCGATCGTGGCCGGGTTCCCCAGGGCTCAGCGCCCGCGATCAGGGCCGGGTTCCCCAGGGCTCAGCGCCCGCCACCGGGGCCGGGTTCCCCAGGGCTCAGCGCCCGCGATCGGGGCCGGCTTCCCCAGGGCTCAGTGCCCGCGATCAGAGCCAGGTTCCCCAGGGCTCAGCGCCCACCATCGGGGCCGGGTTCCCCAGGGCTCAGCGCCCGCGATCGGGGCCGGGTTCCCCAGGGCTCAGCGCCCGCGATCGGGGCCGGGTTCCCCAGGGCTCAGCGCCCGCGATCGGGGCCGGGTTCCCCAGGGCTCAGCGCCCGCCATCGGGGCCGGGTTCCCCAGGGCTCAGCGCCCGCCATCGGAGCCGGGTTCCCCAGGGCTCAGCGCCCGCCATCGGAGCCGGGTTCCCCAGGGCTCAGCGTCCGCGATCGTGGCCGGGTTCCCCAGGGCTCAGCGCCCGCGATTGGAGCCGGGTTCCCCAGGGCTTAGCGCCCGCCATCGGGGCCGGGTTCCCCAGGGCTCAGCGCCCGCCATCGGGGCCGGGTTCCCCAGGGCTCAGCGCCCGCGATCGGGGCCGGGTTCCCCAGGGCTCAGCGCCCGCCATCGGGGCCGGGTTCCCCAGGGCTCAGCGCCCGCCATCGGGGCCGGGTTCCCCAGGGCTCAGCGCCCGCGATCGTGGCCGGGTTCCCCAGGGCTCAGCGCCCGCGATCGGGGCCGGGTTCCCCAGGGCTCAGCGCCCGCCATCGGGGCCGGGTTCCCCAGGGCTCAGCGCCCGCGATCGGGGCCGGGTTCCCCAGGGCTCAGCGCCCGCCATCGGGGCCGGGTTCCCCAGGGCTCAGCGCCCACGATCGGGGCCGGGTTCCCCAGGGCTCAGCGCCCGCCATCGGGGCCGGGTTCCCCAGGGCTCAGCGCCCGCGATCGTGGCCGGGTTCCCCAGGGCTCAGCGCCCGCGATCGGAGCCGGGTTCCCCAGGGCTCAGCGCCCGCCATCGTGGCCGGGTTCCCCAGGGCTCAGCGCCCACCATTGGGGCCGGGTTCCCCAGGGCTCAGCGCCCGCGATCAGGGCCGGGTTCCCCAGGGCTCAGCGCCCGCGATCGGGGCCGGCTTCCCCAGGGCTCAGCGCCCACCATTGGGGCCGGCTTCCCCAGGGCTCAGCGCCAGCCACCGGGGCCGGGTTCCCCAGGGCTCATTGCCCGCGATCGGGGCCGGGTTCCCCAGGGCTCAGCGCCCGCGTTCGGGGCCGGGTTCCCCAGGGCTCAGCGCCCGCGATCGTGGCCGGGTTCCCCAGGGCTCAGCGCCCGCGATCGGAGCCAGGTTCCCCAGGGCTCAGTGCCCGCGATCAGGGCCGGGTTCCCCAGGGCTCAGCGCCCGCGATCGGGGCCGGGTTCCCCAGGGCTCAGCGCCCGCGATCGGGGCCAGGTTCCCCAGGGCTCAGCGCCCGCGATCGGGGCCGGGTTCCCCAGGGCTCAGCGCCCGCCATCGGGGCCGGGTTCCCCAGGGCTCAGCGCCCGCCATCGGGGCCGGGTTCCCCAGGGCTCATCGCCCGCGATCGGGGCCGGGTTCCCCAGGGCTCAGCGCCCGCGATCGGGGCCGGGTTCCCCAGGGCTCAGCGCCCGCGATCGGGGCCGGGTTCCCCAGGGCTCAGCGCCTGCCATCGGGGCCGGGTTCCCCAGGGCTCAGCGCCCGCGATCGGGGCCTGGTTCCCCAGGGCTCAGCGCCCATGATCGGGGCCAGATTCCCCAGGGCTCAGCGCCCGCGATCAGGGCTGGGTTCCCCAGGGCTCAGCGCCCGCGATCAGGGCCGGGTTCCCCAGGGCTCAGCTCCCGCGATCGCGGCCGGGTTCCCCAGGGCTCAGCACCCGCGATCGGGGCCGGGTTCCCCAGGGCTCAGCACCCGCGATCTGGGCCGGGTTCCCCAGGGCTCAGCGCCCGCGATCGGGGCCGGGTTCCCCAGGGCTCAGCGCCCGCCATCGGAGCCGGGTTCCCCAGGGCTCAGCGTCCGCGATCGTGGCCGGGTTCCCCAGGGCTCAGCGCCCGCGATCGGAGCCGGGTTCCCCGGGGCTCAGCGCCCGCCATCGGGGCCGGGTTCCCCAGGGCTCAGCGCCCGCGATCGGGGCCGGGTTCCCCAGGGCTCAGCGCCCACCATCGGGGCCGGCTTCCCCGGGGCTCAGCGCCCGCGATCGTGGCCGGCTTCCACAGGGCTCAGCGCCCGCGATTGGAGCCGGGTTCCCCAGGGCTCAGCGCCCGCCATCGGGGCCGGGTTCCCCAGGGCTCAGCGCCCGCCATCGGGGCCGGGTTCCCCAGGGCTCAGCGCCCGCGATCAGGGCCAGGTTCCCCAGGGCTCAGCGCCCGCGATCAGGGCCGGGTTCCCCAGGGCTCAGCGCCCGCGATCGGGGCCGGGTTCCCCAGGGCTCAGCGCCCGCCATCGGGGCCGGGTTCCCCAGGGCTCAGCGCCCGCGATCGGGGCCGGGTTCCCCAGGGCTCAGCGCCCGCCATCAGGGCCGGGTTCCCCAGGGCTCAGGCCCATTCAGGAACTGATATAAAGGCTGCTTTTGCAAACAAAGCTCAGCTGCCAGCCTGCACCTGGCCGGGCTGAGATCTTTGGTGAAATCTGGCCTCCTATTTACGTAGTGAAATGGGAACGGAGCTGTTTGGAAAATTCTCCCCTCAGTGATCGTACTGGGGGGTGAAGGGGCCGGGGAGGAGTTTAGACTTTTCGGAGGAGAGCTACCAGCACAAGGCGGACCCTTCCCGGGTCTCCTGGTCCCTGCTGGAGCAGGGGAGGTTTGCGGCATCCTAGTGAAAGGGTCACCCCCCATCACCCTCAAACTCCTCGCTGACCTGCCTGTGATACGGCTGTCCTCCACATGTCCCTTCTCTCTGGGGCCCTGGGTGAGCTGGGTTGGACCTTTTCGGTTTGCCTTGCCCAAATTGAGCCCCCAAGATCCTATTTCCCTGGCAGGGGAGTGAACCCTTCACTGAAGGTTCGCAAGGCGAAGCTCTCTGCAGACGCCAATCAAGTGTCATGAGAAGCAAGCCCCAGGTCCTGCCTCATATGTTGCCAGAGGAGAAGCCCCACGGCTTGGGAAATGCCCTGGGCCACGGGAGCTCCTGTCACTGCAGGGAGCTGGGTTTTGCCACAGATAGCAGGGGCTCAGCGCGGCCTGGCTGCTGAGTCAGCCCCTGCTTCCCTTCGGCCATGCAGCCCCAGGCCGCACCCTCCCCTTTATGTAGTTTGCACATGGCCCCTTCGCACTGCAGTGCCCAGCCCTGCACAATGCAAGCTCCACTTTTCACCCGACTGTTTCTGCCTCCACCCCCCGTAGTTTGTGAGAACTCTGGGCTCAAGGGGCCAGAATGGCTGAAACTAGAAACTTTACTCTGACCCACACTGAACGTTGGAGTTTTGAACTGAATGGAGCTGAGATCTTACCCACACCTGGGCTCCGGGGTCTCTAAACCCAGAACCAGCCACTCCTGCCCCTCTCTACACTGTAGGCTTGGTGTGAAAATCCATTGCATTGCAAAGAGAAATGGAGATCTGGGGTTATTATGCTTCGGATAAACAATAGGAGCTGGATTCCTCCTTCGGCAGCTATACTTAGACTGTCAGCTCCTGGGGGCGGGGACTTTACTCCGTGTCGGTTAACCGAGGCTCCAGGCATTACTGCTATTCTAATGAATGAATTAATAAAAATAATATTTGGAAGTAGAGCTGGAGCCATGTTATTTGCTAGTCACCAGACAGCAACTTGCCCCAGAGATTCCCCAACAGCTACAAGAAACACTTCATTCCTCAGTAGAAACCTCAACCCCCCCATCTTCTTCCTGTCCCCCCCCCAACCCCCCCCCGGTTCACAGCAGAGCTTGCCAGCACTTTAAGGCTAGGAAGTCCAAAGGCAGCTAATTCCCCAGACCCCCTAGAAATGCAATGGACTTTGAACACCTGGCTCCTTTTGGTTCCTTTGAAAACTTCAGCGTAAAACGCTGAGGTGCTGGTGTTTCTGGAAGGCTGGTGATTGTGGGTGCCCAGCTTGAGGCACCATAAAGGGGCCTTGTCTTTGGAGGCCGGGTGCTCAGCACCTCTGAAAATCAGGATTCAAGCGCGTCAGAAATCTTGGATCCAGCTGACATTGCCGGGAAAGGGGATTTGAGGGAGGCAATGTGTATACGGCTGGGAATTTGCTTCCTTCTTCCCCCTTCCCCCAAACGATGCAGGCAGCTCGTCCCCCTTCTGCTGGGTGTTTGCGTTAGAATAAGGTGTAAGGCAGCCCGGGGTTTGTTGGAAGAACAGCTTCTTGGGGGTGTTTAACACCAACCAGAATCTGCTCTGGGAGCTGCTGTTTGTCTGACTGGGGAGCAGCCCTAATGGGGCAACCGGACACAGTTCCCCAGCCATGGGGCCACGGGTGTTTGCACCACTGGCATGGGACTGGGTTGGCGTTTCAGGCTCTCTCTGATCATAACTGAGCAAGGGCTGCAGCACACTGACAGCCTGCAAGGAGAAAGGGGCTCCCGGATCCCTCCCGCCAGCCGTCCCCTGGCCGGGAGTTGGGATCAGATCAGAGTCCTGGGCTCCTGCACAGTGTCCTGCTGAAACATGAGCAGCATTGAAATGCAGCTGGGGGCCGGGGCCATGGAAAGAAACAGAGCCCCCACCCTTCCCCCGCAGGAAGCAGGCCCCTGACAGCAGTATGTTCACAGGGGTCTGCAGTGCGCAGGGTTTAAACCCCTTGCACCATAATCCAGGAACACAGGGGAGGGGATACTCTCTCCTAGCCCCCCGCGCCATACTCGAGTAACATGGGAGAGGGAATACCTTCTCCGAGCCTCTCGCACCATACTTGAGTAACATGGGAGAAGGAATGCTCTATTGTAGCTCCTTGTGTCATTCTCAAGTAACACAGCGGGGGCGGATACTCTCTCCTAGCCCCCCGCGCCATACTCGAGTAACACGGGGGGAGGGGGGTGGATACTCTCTCCTAGCCCCCCGCGCCATACTCGAGTAACAGGAGGGGAGGGGGGGATACTCTCTCCTAGCCCCCCATGCCATACTCAAGTAACACGGGGGGAGCGGATACTCTCTCCTGGCCCCCCGCGCCATACTCAAGTAACACGGGGGGAGGGGGGTGGATACTCTCTCCTAGCCCCCCGCGCCATACTCGAGTAACAGGAGGGGAGGGGGGGATACTCTCTCCTAGCCCCCCCATGCCATACTCAAGTAACATGGGGGGAGCGGATACTCTCTCCTAGCTCCCCGCGCCATACTCGAGTAACACGGGGGGAGGGGGGTGGATGCTCTCTCCTAGCCCCCCGCGCCATACTCGAGTAACACGGGGGGAGGGGGGCGGATACTCTCTCCTAGCCTCCCGTGCCATACTCGAGTAACACGGGGGGAAGGGGGCGGATACTCTCTCCTAGCCCCCTGCGCCATACTCAAGTAACACGGGGGGGGGATACTCTCTCCTAGCCCCCCGTGCCATACTTGAGTAACACGGGGGGGGGGGCGGATACTCTCTCCTAGCCCCCCGCGCCATACTCGAGTAACACGGGGAGCGGATCCTTTCTGCAATGTCTCTCTTGCCCCACAGGTGAAGCAAGGTGGTAAGGGCTGGCGGTTCATTGCAGCTCCCGTGCCCGCAGACTCTCCACACTCCCCCCAGGTCTGACAGGGCCACGGAGGACGCGAGGGGACAGAGCCCCTCTGGAGCAGAGCAGGCCAGGGGCAGCGTGGAGGGGCTGCAGCGCAGGCTCCAGCCGTAAATCAGAGTTTGTCTCGAAGGATCGAGTTCCCCATGTCTTTGATTTCTGGAGCCCCCCCGCCCCTCCCCCTTCCCCAGGAGCAGCACGATGGTTTCAATTACTCTCTGAAAAGCAGTGGGGCCTCTTTTCAAGCCAGCCTGGGTTTCTCTGACTCACAACAAAAGCTTAAGTTACAGGAAAGAGAGAGAAAGGGAGGCAGGGAGGGAGGGAGAGAGGGAGAAGTTAGGAGAGAAAGAACCAGACAAGGGGGAAAGGAAGGGACCCCGCGTCCAAAAAAAGGCCAAAAAAAGAAAAAAAGGCCAGAAAGTAAAGACTCTGCTGAAGCAAACAAATGACCTGGTGCCTGCATGAGCTAAGGCCGCAGCTCTAAACCCAGGTGCTGCAGAGGGGGAGAGGGGAGGCCAGGTCCATTTGTCTGCACTCTGCTCTGATGGGCAAGATGCACAGCGAACTCCAGGACTCGGAAAGGCCCCAGCTGGCAGCAGGGTTCCCCTCTCCCGGGCAATTCCATCCGGGGCAGCACCTCCCGGCGCAGCAGGAACAGTTATCGCCAGGGCCCGTACAGCCCCTGGCACAGCACGAGGGACGCCCACAGTCCGAGTGGGTCTGGCGCGGCGGCTTCACCCGGAGCTCCACCCCCCACCACACAGCATCAGCCAGCAGCCCTAGCCACAGCCCAGACAGTTGGTTGTTGCATAGATTAGGGGAAACCATGGGGCCCCGCTGCTGATGCCCAGAAGTCCCCCCCCAATTTCTCTGCCCATCACCTCCCCATCCTCACTGGCATGACTGGGACAGGGTGCCCTCGTGGTTCCTCTCAGCCCAGAGGGCTGGGATAGGCACAAAGCCACCTTGGCACAGCCCTGGCCTCGAAGGCCCTGCCTCAGGATGTACTTCGGGGGCAGGAGAGAGCATTAGTCTGATTAGTGCCAGCACCCCCAGGCTAGGGCAGGAGCAAACCAGACCCCAGCCAGGGCCGTGCTGGCACAGAGCTCACTTGTGGCACAGAGCTCACGTGCTGGCACAGAGCTCACCTGCTCCCATCCAAGCTAAGGGGCCCTTTGCCCTTGATGCTAATTGGGGCTGGTCCTGCCCTGACGTCCAACGGCGGATAATGCCTCTGAGCCAGCTCCAGTGCCAGCTTTGAACTCTCCAGTGAATGCTGGGCACAGCGCTGGTCTGCCCCCTCCTCTAGCCACGGCGCAGGGACAGCCTGGGCAGCCGTGGCACTTAGACTGGAAGCTCTTTGGGGCAGGGACCATCTGTGGTCTGTGTTTGTACAGCTCTGAGCACAGTGGGGCCCTGGTCTGGGGCCCCCAGGCACTACCGTAGTACACCTAATAGATCATGTACAGCACTTCACATTATAACTAATAACAGCTGTGCCAGTGTCCCCATGCTGCCCTGCCCAGGCACCCACCTCTGTGGCCAGAAAACCCCCTCCAGAGGCCAGGCCAGGCTCTGTGGCCAATCCCACTGAAACTGTGAGCCAGGAATTCTAGGCACGGTGGAGAGGGTTAGTCAGCTGGGGACTGGCCCACGGGCCTGGGGCCTTTTCAGCTTTGGATTCTTTGGCTTGTGGTCTGAGGGGTAGCCGTATTATTCTGTATCCACAAAAACAATGAGGAGTCCGGTGGCACCTTAAAGACTCACAGATTTATTTGGGCTTAAGCTTTCATGAATAAAAACCCACTTCTTCAGATGCACGGTTGTCTGAGGGATTGGAGCAAATGTGGTTGTATCTTGGGGCTTGGCTATAGACAATGGATCGTGTGGTGTGTCCTGGATGGAAGCTGGAGGCATGTAGGTAAGTATAGCAGTCAGTAAGTTTCCTGTATAGGGTGGTGGTTATGTGGCCATCACTTATTTGCACTGTAATGTCCAGGAAGTGGATCTCTTGTGTGGACTGGTCCAGGCTGAGGTGTGGTGGAAATTGTTGAAATCATGGTGGAATTCCTCAAGGGCTTCTTTTCCATGGGTCCAGATGATGAAGATGTCATCAGTGTAGCGCAAGTAGAGGAGGGGTGCTAGGGGACGAGTGCTGAGGAAGCGTTGTTCTAAGTCAGCCATAAAAATGTTGGCATCCTGTGGGGCCATGCGGGTACCCGTAGCAGTGCCGCTGACTTGAAGGTATAAGTTGTCCCCAAATCTGAAATGGTTGTGGGTGAGGACAAAGGCACAAAGCTCAGCCACCAGGTGTGCCGTGGCCTCATCAGGGATACTGTTCCTGACAGCTTGTAGTCCATCCTCGTGTGGAATATTGGTGTAAAGAGTTTCTACATCCATGGTGGCCAGGACGGTGTTTTCAGGAAGATCACCAATGCATTGTAGCTTCCTCAGGAAATCGAAGGTAGCTGGGAGTGCTGGTAGCGTAGGGCCTGAGGAGGGAGTCTACATAGCCAGACAATCCTGCGGTCAGGGTGCCAATGCCTGAGATGATGGGGCGCCCAGGATTTCCAGGTTTATGGATCTTGGGCAGCAGATAAAATACCCCTGGTCGGGACTGTAGAGGTGCGTCCGTGTAGATTTGTTCCCGTGCTGTAGCAGGAAGTTTCTTGAGCAGCTGGTGTAGTTTTTTTGGTACTCTTCAGTGGGATCAGAAGATAGTGGCACGTAGAATGTGGTGTTGGAGAGTTTCCTGGCAGCCTCCTGTTCATAATCCGACCTGTGCACGATGACTACAGCACCTCCTTTGTCAGCCCCTTTGATGATAATGTCAGAGTGTTTCTGAGGCTGTGGATGGCGTTGCGTTCTGTACGGCTGAGGTTATGGGACAAGTGATGCTGTTTGTTCACAATTTCAGCCTGTGCATGTCTGCGGAAGCACTCTCTGTAGAAGTCCAGTGTGTCATTTTGACCGTCAGGAGTCCACGCAGAATTCTTCTTGTAGTGTTGGTAGGAAGGTTCCTGTAGGTCAGTGCTCTGTTCAGTGGTGTGTTGAAAATATTCCTTGAGTTGGAGATGGCAAAAGTAGGCTTCCAGATCCCTGCAGAACTGTATCATGCGTGGGGCTGGTGGGGCAGAAAGAGCATCCCCGAGATAGGACAGACTCTTCTGCCAGGCTAAGTGTGTGGTTGGATAGATTAACAATATTGTTGGGTGTGTTAAGGGTACCACTGTCGTAGCCCCTGTGGCACGTAGGGTCTGACCTGACGGCGTGACAGCCCAACTGAGCATAGCACATCCTACGGTGCTAGCTAATGCCCTCAGCCCGCAAAGGTTAAGCACAGCTCTCGGAAGTCTTGGCAACTCTGGGACGCAAGACACTCCAGATGAGACGTGGGCACACACCGGGGACACAGTAACACCTGCCTAAGCCGCTCCGGTATGGAGCAGAGTCTGGGTTTGCATTTGGGAACAGATCGCGTGCCCCGTGCGTGTGGCCATGGTGTGACACTCAGAAGGTGCTGGGCTGACGGCTGGGGGAGGAAAGTCCTCTCAGCAGGAGAGGTGCGGCAGGAGCAGCAGCAGGGCAAAGCTTCCCCCTGCTTCCCTGCCCCAGGAAAGGAACGGCTGGGACCCAGACTCCAGCTGCACTGTGTCTAGTCGTGCCACGTGAGGCTGTGAGACGTAGGGGAAGGGCACAGGAGGTGTATTCACACATCTCAAGGGGGTGGGGGGGCTATATTTTGATCCATCAGCACTTTTGTTATGAGCTGCCATGGTCTAGCCCAGGGGTTCTCAACCTGAAGGTCATAAACACCCTGCCCTTCCCAGACTGCTGGGGCGGGGGGGCCTGGCTAGATGGGAGGGGGGACCAGATGGGGTGCAGGCCAGTATGGTAAAGGTGAGAACCTCTGGTCTCGTAGACTGAATATGGGCCTGGAATCCAGGAAATTCAGGGTTCTACTCATGCCTTTGTCTTTTACTAGCCGGAAACAGAACTGCTCTCGTGTGTGTCACAAACTCTGTCATGAACAGAGATTCGCCTTTACTCAAGTGCCTGGGGACTGGGCTCTTGAGCAGGAGGATCTGAATACTGCCCCCCACTGCTGTGAAATGCTGGGGGGCCACAGGGCCGACCACAGAGGGGCTTATGGGCTACTCGCTGGGGGGTTACGGAAGGGCTGCAAAGTGGCTCTGACACCCTTGGATAAAAGGGGGCAATTAAAAACTGAAGGGCACTTGCCAAAAGCCCCGCCTATAACCTGGCAGAAATGAAGCGGGATGGGCTGGTGAGTCTGGCCTGAGACTCTGGATGCCTGGCTTCAGGTCCCAGCTCTGACCAGCCCCCTGGGGGACCTTGGGGACATCAGATGGGGCTGGATTGTCAAAGAAGCTCAGCACGCCCGCCTGGAGCCAGAAGAGCTCAGCCCCCAGCGAGGCACCTGCACAAGGGCCAGTTGTGCCAAAGAGCTGACGACCCAGTGTGCTGGCTCTGACGCCTGGCCCTGGCCCTCTCTGCCCGCAGCCCCCTCGCAGGCAGAGGGAGGACGACACATCCTTTGTCTCATCTCTGGGGTGGAAGTGCCTTGGGGTGGGGAATGTCTCGTACTCCATGTGCAGCCCCTGGCACAGCAGAGCCTTGATCTCCAGGGGGCCCCCTGGGGCTACTGTCAACCAAACGAAGGACTGGGCCTTGAGAGAACAGGAAGTGGCCTTTGGCTGAGTGAGTCTCGCTCCGAGGTCTCAGTGGCAGAAGGTCCTGGTCCAGCGTTGGCTGTGGATCAGAGCAGACCCGGAGGGAAAGAAAGGAGCAGGTGTGAGGGCCAGGGCTGTGTGGCCAAAGCACGGAAAACGAGGAGAGGCTTGGAGAGGGGAAGGGGCAAAAATTGGCTGGGAAACTGAAAAGCCCAAGTCCTGCCCCTGCGGGAGGGGAAGGGGGAGTTTTGGAACAGGGCTGGGGGAGGATGGGAAAGGGACGGAGCAGTGGAGATGCTGATGGGGGGAGCGAAGAGGCCAGAGACAAGGCCAAAGTGCTCCAGAGGAATGGTCAGTCACTGGGGAGGCCTGGGGGGCCCGTAGGGCGTCTTTCTGCTGTTACATGCCCCAGAGCCCCGCCGGGGGAAGGCAAATGAACCCAGCCGCTAGCAATGACTCCTGGACATGCCCTGACATCTGCGCCTGGCACCAGAGACCCATTCCAGGGAGCACGGGTCAGAAACCCGGGTGCCTTCCTCCAGGCCTGCAGCACGTCGGAGGGGTCCTGCTGCCTGGCCCCCAGCAGGCTGAAACTTCCCTCCAAAGCGAGTCATGGGAAAAGCTCTCTCCACATAAAAGTCACCCCAGGGGCAACAACCCCCAGCCAGCTCCTGTCGTCCTGAGTGTGCTGGGAAAGTCAGCTCTGCTCAAGGCTGGGCTACATCAATGTAAACCCCAACAGGCTGGCTGCAGGCTGGAGAGGGCAGGGCGCCCCTGCAGGGACACCCACGCGGGGAGCAGGCAGGAAGGGGTCCCTGTAGGACTGCTGGCCCCAGGCCCTGGTCACCTGGAAGAGAAAGGGGCGGTGGGGCTCCACACCAAGGGGCGCAGCTTCCCCGGGGCCAGAGGGCTTTGGCCCAGGTCAGGTGAGAGCGAAACCAGAGCAAGACACCAGTTCGCAGACAGGCGCGGGGGCTTTCTCCAGCCCGTTTGCAGCTCGGTTGGGAGCTCCGAGTCCAGGCCGCTCAGCACCCGAGGGAAAGCCCTGGCCCGAGCTGCCCACGCCCGGCTGCCAGTGCGGGGCGCTTACGGCTGGGCCCCGAGGGGAGGATGATTTCCAGGCGCCTCCTGGGAGCGGCGATGGAGGGAGAGAACAAGGAGCGATGTGCCGAGGTCCCTGCGATAAGCCCCAAACCCTGTCCCGCTCTATGCCCCGTTGAATGTTTTGTTCACATTGAAAACAATCCGGACTGCTCGGCAGGTCCTTGCGGAGTCGGGCGCCGGGCAGCTTTCTAAGGCCCGCTCCCCCCATGGGATCGCTCTGCACCTTGGTCGGAATCCTGCAAGCACCAGACTCCGGATTGATTTCGGTTTTGCAGGACCCCGCCGACCCCGAGGTCTCGCCCCCGCGGCGGGCTAACAGCCGAACATTTCACAGCCCCCGCACCCGCGAAGGAGAGACGTGACTCGCTCTCGGTGAAGACCTTCTTGCGAATGTGCCTCAACTTTGCTTTGCATAACGAAGGGGGACGCTGGGAGCAGCCCCCCCGCTTGGCCGCTGGGAGCAGCCCCCCCCCCCAGCTTGGCCGCTGCATCCAGGCCCCCGGGAACCTCCCCGCCTCGCGCTCTGCAGCCGGGTAAAGAATCTTCTCGCTTGGAGGTGCCACCGAAAAAAGGGCCATAATGGAGCTCTTTGTTAGGGAAACGGGACAATTATATGCCAGTGAACAACCTAGCCATTAAAGAGAGTCTTAAAGAGACAGGGTCGCATTTCACAGAGGGCTTTTTGGGGGTGGGGATCGAGTATAAACACTTTCAAATGTACCTGTTTTAAAAGAAATAATGATCTAGGAGCCGTAGGTGTAGAGAGACACGTGAGTACCCCCCCCCCCCCCAGCCCTAATCCTCTCCCTCCATCTCCAGCTGTTAGATTAGCTAGACATGGCCCTGAGAGAACCATGCAGACCCAGGGCCCAGATCCTGCAAGGCGACCCTGTTCACTGCTCATCCCCCGTGCTACTCAGGCCAGGATCAGGCCTCACCTGAGCGCATGGACGCCGGTTCTGGCTCGCCAAAGGCACGTGCTTAACTTTCCTCCTGGATCTCCCAGTGCATCCAGTTAAGCACGTGCCCAGTCTCTGCAGAATCAGGGCCTAAATCTGTGCAGAGTGGTAAAAATCCGACTTGTCACAACAGCGTCTCATCCCTACGGAGCTTAAGACAAAATATTCAAGGATATCTATCAAGCTTTAACCAGGCTGCTGGCAAGTTTGGGGGAGGGTGGTTATGTCAAAAGAATTTTTAAATGGAGATTTTTCGTAAAATGTTGCCATTTGAAAAGGGTGGCGAAGGGAAGGGGGGTCTGTGGGAGGGTTTGCAGAACCAGGGAGAGCAGCGGAGAGCGACAAAAGCCAGCCCCAGAAAGCCATAACTCGGCCGGGGGGGGCCGAAGTGACTTTGCAGCCCGGCTGGGCTGAGCTCTGGCTGCAGCGAGACATTGAGGCCAGTCGGGAGGACGGAAAAGCACGGACGACGCTGGAGAAAACCCCCAAACGGCTGGTGAAATTCCGGCCGCTCTCCGGTCCCTGGAGCGGGCGGCGCCGGGTGTGCTCGCCTTGGGAAAGTTTGTGTGTGTGTGTGTGTGTGTGTGTGTGTGCGCGCGTGTCCCTGGCGGGGGAGGGGCGCTTCCGGCCAGAAGATCGATGTATCTGCACAATAATAATCGGGACGCTGATTAATAAGCAATTGCCCCTTTAAAGCGGCCAAGGCGAGGGGCGGCCCCCTGGCAGCTGCTCTCTGAGCTCCTTAGGCTGGGCTTGACCAATCCTGCCCCCGGGGCTGGTCCCTGCGTTTGAATCTGATTGGCCGCGAGGAAATTTTGGGAAGGGGCTTAGGGCCCGGGCCAGGCCGTTTCAAGGCTCCCTGGGGGCGGGGAGGGAGGAGGGGGCTGGGCTGGGCTGGGCTCTGCGCGCTCCAGGGCTGGGGGCCCCCTTGAAACCGGCTAATTGGGGCTGAAGGGGGCCGGAGCCGCACAAAGGAGGGAGCTCCGGGACTCGGCCGGTCTGGCTGCGGGCAGGGCGCCCGGCGGCTGTCCCGGGACTCGGCTGCAGCCTCCGCAGCGCGAACTTCGCCGGGCCCAGGAGGGGCGGCTGCTCCGCGCGGCGCTCGCTCGCTCGCTCGGCCCGCCCGGGGCGCGGGAGCTCGGGGAAGGCGGCGGCGGCGGCGGCACCATGCGCCCGTCCAGCGTCCTGCACCGCCTGGCCTCGCTGCTGCTGTGGCTGAACGTGCTGGGCCGGGGCCGGGGCCAGTTCCACGGGGAGAAGGGCATCTCCATCCCGGACCACGGCTTCTGCCAGCCCATCTCCATCCCGCTCTGCACCGACATCGCCTACAACCAGACCATCATGCCCAACCTGCTGGGCCACACCAACCAGGAGGACGCGGGGCTGGAGGTGCACCAGTTCTACCCGCTGGTCAAGGTGCAGTGCTCGCCCGAGCTCAAGTTCTTCCTGTGCTCCATGTACGCGCCGGTGTGCACGGTGCTGGAGCAGGCCATCCCGCCCTGCCGCTCCATCTGCGAGCGGGCGCGCCAGGGCTGCGAGGCACTCATGAACAAGTTCGGCTTCCAGTGGCCCGAGCGCCTGCGCTGCGAGAACTTCCCCCGCCACGGGGCCGAGCAGATCTGCGTGGGGCAGAACCACTCGGAGGACGGCGGCTCCCCGGCGCTGCTCACCAGCCCGGCGCCGCTGCCCGGCCAGGGCACCCCGGGCGCGCCGCGCTACGCCACGCCGGAGCACCCGTTCCACTGCCCGCGGGCGCTGCAGGTGCCCGGCTACCTCAACTACAAGTTCCTGGGCGAGAAGGACTGCGCGGCGCCCTGCGAGCCGGCCCGCGGCGACGGGCACATGTTCTTCAGCCAGGAGGAGGTGCGCTTCGCCCGGCTCTGGATCCTGGTCTGGTCCGTGCTCTGCTGCGCCTCCACCTTCTTCACCGTCACCACCTACCTGGTGGACATGCAGCGGTTCCGCTACCCGGAGCGGCCCATCATCTTCCTCTCGGGCTGCTACACCATGGTGTCGGTGGCCTACATCGCCGGCTTCCTGCTGCAGGAGCGCGTGGTCTGCAACGAGCGGTTCCAGGAGGACGGCTACCGCACGGTGGTGCAGGGCACCAAGAAGGAGGGCTGCACCATCCTCTTCATGATGCTCTACTTCTTCGGCATGGCCAGCTCCATCTGGTGGGTCATCCTGTCCCTCACCTGGTTCCTGGCCGCCGGCATGAAGTGGGGCCACGAGGCCATCGAGGCCAACTCGCAGTACTTCCACCTGGCCGCCTGGGCCGTGCCGGCCGTCAAGACCATCACCATCCTGGCGCTGGGGCAGGTGGACGGGGACCTGCTGAGCGGGGTCTGCTTCGTGGGGCTGCACGGCCTGGACCCGCTGCGCGGCTTCGTGCTGGCCCCGCTCTTCGTCTACCTCTTCATCGGCACCTCCTTCCTGCTGGCCGGCTTCGTCTCGCTCTTCCGCATCCGCACCATCATGAAGCACGGCGGCACCAAGACCGAGAAGCTGGAGCGGCTCATGGTGCGGATCGGGGTCTTCAGCGTCCTCTACACGGTGCCCGCCACCATCGTCATCGCCTGCTACTTCTACGAGCAGGCTTTCCGCGAGCACTGGGAGCGCAGCTGGGTCAGCCAGCACTGCAAGAGCCTGGCCATCCCCTGCCCGCTGCACTACGCGCCGCGCATGGGCCCCGACTTCACCGTCTACATGATCAAGTACCTCATGACCCTCATCGTGGGCATCACCTCGGGCTTCTGGATCTGGTCCGGCAAGACCCTGCACTCCTGGCGCAAGTTCTACACCCGCCTGGCCCACAGCCGGCACGGCGAGACCACGGTGTGAGGCGGGCCGGGGCCGGGGCCGGGGGCCGGGGCCGGGGCGGGGGGGGAGCGTTTAAAACCAACTCTTTGGATTCGAATCTAACCCGCCTTCCGATGTTAGGGTTCTGAGCGTCCACGGCGCCTTGTAATTAGACCTGTACATAGCATTTGTAAATGGAATTTATATATTTCTATTTAAAAACCAAACGAAACCCGCAGAGATCCGGAAACTCTTGGGGCGGAGCGGCGCGGCTCGGCTCGGCCCGGCCCGGCCCGGCCCGGCGCCTCTCTTCGGTCCTAAAGCGTCGGGCTTTTTTCCCTTTCTCGGCCTTGGCAAGATCTCCCCTCTAAATGGAGCCATAGAGACGGATTTTCTGTTTGTGTTGGCTGTGGGGGGACGTTTTCAGCTGAACTTCCATAAAAGCCAGACCTGTAATCGCTTTTCCCCTGATGAGCACAGTATGGAAGCTCTTCTGTATTAAAGGCAGACTTCGGTTTGTGTTTTTTTTTTTTTTTTTTTAAAGTATCCATCTCCCTCTTTTCCCTCTTTTGGAAGTTTACCAAGAAGTTGTTTTTTTTAATATGAAGAGACTTATGAAGGGGCTGCCTCCCCCTTTTATCCCAGCAGCTGACTTGAGTGGGGTGGCCTGGTTCTGAGGATCTGGTAATGGTTTTTGCTAAGGCTTTTCTGCCCAACTGGAGACTCCAGTGAAAGGCACATGGGATTGATTCATGAAGAAAGCACACCCCAGTTCGGCCCTTTTATCAACCCCCTTCTTTAACTTCCACCTGAAAACTACTTCTCTGGCACTGTACATGTCTCTGTCCCCAAATGCTGTGTACAGAGGTTTCTAAACTACCTGTCCTTAGTAAGCAGTCTGCTCTTTGCAAGTACAACTGAGTTTAAAAACCAACAAAACCCCAAACCCTACTTCTGAGGGTTTTCTCCTAACTCAAGAGCTGTAATCCAAATGATAAAACCTTAGCAACTGCCATTCAAGATTTTTGTGGTGTGGTGCTCTTTCATTCAGGTAGGCATCATTTTAAGCAGTAAGTGGGTTGGGAAGGATCTTTTTACTTATTGGGGGGGGGGGGGGGAAGGGGAGTGAATCTCATTTTAAAGTTACTGCTTGCAAACAAACAAAAACCCAGAGGGTTCCTGTTCCTCTACAGTGTTTGCTGATGTGTTCTGGAATCCTATATCTGAAAACTCCTAGAAAGTTTAACAGATTTTTCTGTGAAATAAAGGTGGAGACTCTCTCTGATGACTCCTTGTTTGGCAGTGAAGTGGGGGGGAAATGCCTGTTGCAGAATTCTTAATCAGGCCTCTTCCAACTTTTTTATTTTTAATTTCCAGGATTGGCCAACGTGTTACTTTTCTTTTTTTAATTCTAAAAGTCTTTTGTGGCTTACTGCACAAACCATCCTCCATGGAGGAGAATATTTAGAACCAGCTTTTAAAAACAAACAACATTCTGCCACTGCGTACTTTAAACTTTGTCCCTAATAACTACAGGATTAGAGAGGGAAGCACTAAAATTAAATATGTAGACCCTGCCCCCCATCAATGAATGCTGGCTTCAGTCCTGTTTTTCACTGATTGTAGAATGTATAATGTAAATGTTATCCATGTGTAAGGTTTTTAATTCTCTATCTTTTTATACTGTTTAAGGGGAAGGGACTTGGATTGATTTCTTTGCTACCACATCAAATATACTTTAGTTTGACAGCCTGCCTCTGTGTTTTGGAGAGGAACTGGGAGAGGGAGAACATAATGGTGCGAATCAGAAGACATTCTAATGAACTGTACTGGTAAGAGGAATATTGATACAAAATTCCTTACCTCCTAGGCTTAAAAACAAAACCAAACCCCATGAATGCTAGAAATAATCGGTTCCTAACTTGAACTTTTCTTAATTTTACTGGTAGATTTCAGATCCTTTGGGCTGAAAATCTGGTTTGATCAAAATCAACGAATATTGACTTCCCTCCTCGCAATTCAGTTTCTCACTGCTAACTGAAAAGGAGGACTTGTGGCACTTTAGAGACTAACCAATTTATTTGAGCATGAGCTTTCGTGAGCTACAGCTCATGCTCAGATAAATTGGTTAGTCTCTAAGGTGCCACAAGTACTCCTTTTCTTTTTGTGAATACAGACTAACACGGCTGTTACTCTGATCACTGCTAACTGGAGTCTGTTCTCAAAACAGCTTTAGTTAAGGAGTAATGTGTATGGCCTGATTCTGTTTACTTTAACTTGCCATCTACTCGACTGTAATTATAATGTAGCTCAGTATATAAGATCATAGCTAAAACATCACAAAACTGGGGTAGGATGCAAAGAGTTAAACTGCAAAATTCATGTGTCTCTGCTATAGATTGTGGGGAGGAAAACAGCCCTTAGATCTGGTTTAATTTTCCAGGGGCAAATGGGGGAAATGTTTTTTTTTTTTTTTCCCCCCCCTTCCCTTGGTGGTTTGGAAAATGACTCTTAAGAACAGTCTCAAGTATTTAAAAAGTAAACCTTTTGCTTGCCTGCTGCTTCTATACCTACCTCCCATGGGGTGTTGGCTCCCCCATCTCCTAAACCTTTCATAGGGCTGTAACATTTTTAATCAAGGTGATTTTGATTTACTGATCTTCCTCCCCTGCAGGGGGAAGAATGCCCAGGGAGACACGTAGATGCCAGCTGACGAAGGGGCGAGGGGTGTTGGGAAGGGTAAATGTTCACCCCTGTATTTGATTTAACCTATTTAATCCCTTCCCCCCCCCCCCCCCCAGCCTGAAGAGGACTGTAGAAGGGAGTTTGGGAACATGCTGTAATTGCATGTGAGCTTGTTTCAAACACCAAAGTAAGGAGTAAGTGGGGGGAGACTGTCCTAAAGGGAACCAGATGGGAGTGGTAAGCTGTGAACATGTGTCCTGTATCAAACTGGCCTGCTAGATAAAGGAGAAATACATTCCAGCTGTCTCTTGTGCCCTGGTCATTATTAGAGAGGGAGAGGGAGGGTGGGTCACTCCTGGAGCCATTGCTAGACCTTCCTGCATACATGTGCCTTAGATGGTTCTCTGCTGAGCCAGTACAAGTAAATCCCTTGCCGACGAGCTGGACTATTGATCTGCATGGCCAAGACGTGACCAGTGATTCTGGGAGGCCTGAGGTCTAGACCCACCCTCTGAAAATGAAAAGGAGTACTTGTGGCACCTTAGAGACTAACCAGTTTATTTGAGCATGAGCTTTCGTGAGCTACAGCACTTCACGAAAGCTGATGCTCAAATAAACTGGTTAGTCTCTAAGGTGCCACAAGTACTCCTTTTCTTTTTACGAATACAGACTAACACGGCTGTTACTCTGAAACCTCTGAAAATGGGGGGGCCTATCAGGTGTCTTCCATGAGCCACCCAAACCCACAAGCTCCTTCTGAAAATCCTACCCTGAGCTTTGAAGGTGCAAATGCCAGTTAAAGGGAATGTCTTAAAATCAGCTCCTCCTTTAAGAGGCAGGCAAGGCTCTGTGCTGCTGACACCCGAACATGCTAAAGAATGTAGCTCTTTGCTCTGCATTAGGTGTCAGCCGGATCCCTGGCTGTGGGGCGGGAAAGGCAGCACCCCCAGGGCCTGGAGCCTGCTGTTGACAGACAAGGAGTCTTCCCATTCACTCCTTGAAAATGTCTGTATTTGTGCACTTTGAAATCAGCCTTGCTAATCAGCTGAGCTCCCCAGCAGCTGTTTCGTGTTACTCTGTTGTAGGAAGGCATTTCAGTTTACCCCTAAGAAGATATATTACACCCAACCCTGCTGGAACACCCTTCTTTTTCACAGACAAAATGTCCTGTGCAAATCACTAGGGGAGGAGGGGAGATGCCCTCTCCCCCAAGGATAGCAGGATCTGTGTGTGCGAAGCTTTCCAGTGCCCTAGCTTAGAAAAAGAGACCCTGGAAGGGCTGTTACTTCAAAAAGTTTGCATTGTGCTACCTTCTTTGTGATCTTTACCGCACTGGCCCCTGCAGCCTTCTCTTGGGGTTTGGCTAGAGGGCTTCCTAGTGAATTCATTTGTACCACTCTGGCCAGATTTCCACCCCACAAGAACTCGGTGCCTGTTATCAGTGGGTGTTGCAGGGTGGTGAGTCCTGCTGAAAACCTGACCCAAAGATTGTAGGGCTGAGAAGGAAGCAGCTTCATTCAGTCCTTGCTTCCCAGTTTTCTGTAAACGCTTCTCTTGTTCTAAGGCTCTCGGGCATCTCATTTTAACCAAATAATTTGTATCATTCTTTATGGAGTTGCAGTTTGCCATGGACCCTACCTTGTAACTAAATACCAGGGCCTTTCACATGGTGGTTTTTAAGGTTAGAGTTGAATTGGATGGCTTTTTAATGGGAATGGGGGAGGGTTTTTTTCCCAGTTAAGTGTGGAAAGTTGACAGACTGGCTTTGAAATGGAGATTCCCCCCCCCCAACTCTCAAGAAAAGCCAGTCTGTTTAATGCATTAAACATCCCAGCTGTTGTAGAGAAGGAAAAGACTAGAAAGTTTCATCTAGTCAAGGAAGAAACATCCCCGGGTTCAGTGGGGGGAGCGGGTTGTTCTCTCTGCTATAAACGCTCATCCCAGTCCAGGAATTATTTTAAATAAATAAATTCCTTTGCACCAGACTGGAGACTGCCCAATCATGCAGACAAAAAGCCCTTCTTTAAATGACTCAGTTACGAATCAGTGCTCAGAGGAGCATGAGGCAATCTGAGCTGCTTAACAAACACACAACTTTTTTCCAGACAGGAAAAAGCTGGCTCTGGGCAAGGAGAAAACAGCCCCCAAAGTGAATATGACAGCGAAGTAAGCAGCTGAAAAAGGGGTCGGGGTGTGAGTGAGTGAGATAAAGGGAAGTTGGGATTCAACCCTGACTACCTAGGATTTTGGTTCATTCTCCCTGTCACGGCATCAATAGGCTTACATCGAGGCCCTCTACCTGTCTCCTGTAGGGCTCCAGTCCTGCAGGCTCCCCCCACTTCAAGGGGGTACCCCCCATGGACGCAGGGGTCTGAGCCTGTGCAGCAGGGACTGAGGCCTATCTGGATCCACCCGTTGTTAAGCTGATCTGGGAACTGAAATAAAGAGTGGTCTCTGAAGCAGCAAATGCCCAGTGTTGGTGCTTTAACAAATAACAGCCCTGGGCCAGCCAGGGGAGGGGAAGGGGGCTCTTACTTGTTGGATGGGGGACGCAGCATGTGGAGAGGGGGGGATGCTCCATGCACTGTGTGTTGCAGAGAGCAGGGACGGTGCCTGCAGTCCGGCAGAGGTGGGGTCCCTTTGATGTGAACTAATTAGGCCTGCAATGTTTTCACAGCTGGCCTAGTGTGACTGGGCTCTGTGGAAGTCAATTAAAGTGCAGCTCCAACCCCCACTTCCCAATCAAACACCCCCCCTGATACCAGGCCCCCCCGCAGGTCCCCAGAGAACCTCCAACTCGTCACACAGTGGCTTGTGATGAAGGAAACTAGCCACTGGAGAGGAGAGACCCAGCAGGGTTTTCTAGGGCTGAATATTTGAATCCAGATAATGATGTAAAGTGTACCTTTTTATCTAATCCTGGGGAGGGAGGTATTGTGTTCTTAAAGCGATGGGCTCAGGCTGAGGGGAGCGCTAAGGAGCTAATCGATATCCCAAAGTGGTGTAGAGCAGAAATCCTGCTCCAAAGAGAAGGCCGCGTATCTACTGGTCATAACCCCGTGGTAGCAACTCGTCACCGGCTCACACTGGGCGTAGAACCTTTTCGTGAGTTCTGGTTTTTTTAGTTACAAAAGTGTGATTGTCTTTAAGTTATGTGTGTGTGTGTGTGTGTGTAAACAAATAAATACGTTCCCCAATGTGCTCAGGATCGTTTCGTGCTTCTCTAACTCTCGGCTGTGGGGGGCTGTAACAATCCCCTGGTCCGGTGCGTGGCTTGTGCTACCCTGAAAAGCCCCAACCCTGCAACCTCTTCAGCCGGCAGGTCTCTTTGGGCAGGAGCGCGGCCTCGCTGAAGCTGATGCAGCAGCTTCATGAGCAAAGTTCTGTGTGAGTTTGAGGCTTATTCGGCCTGGGAAACTGAGCGGTGGAGCTAGAGCAGCCTGCCTGCGGCTCGGCTGTAGCCGTGCTGGTGTAACCTGGGTCGTTGTCGTGCTCCCCCTACGCGGGGTAATTAGGCTGTGTAAACAAGCGCGAAGGATTTGTGTGCGAGGTTGGCGCTTTGTGCTTGTGATGCCCCCAGTGGGGGTATAAATAAAGTTAGTCTGTGTAAGTGTTTGCAGGATCGTGGCCTGTATTTGTGCAACAAATCGCTCCTCTTCCCCCCCAAAGCAGTCTCGTACGGAGCGAGATCGAGCTATTCCTACCTGTCCGTGCCCGAAGTCGCTTGAATAGCAGGGCCTGAATGGTAAACTTACGATGCGTTTCCAAAACCCATGTCTCCGAGGGAAACTGCAGCAATCTACTCCGCTGGGTCAATTCTCCCCTCCTGCCGTGGGAATGCTCTCTCTTTGGTGTAATGAGCACTTGATCCAAGGCTCAGGGAAGCCAGTAACAGTCATTGCTGCCTTTGGATGTGGGAAATTCACATCCTTGGGGCTGAGCATTCAGTCCCGTTGCCATAGCAAGTTCATTTGGCTTCAGTGGGAGTGGGATCTGGCTCAGAGCATTGGAGAGAGACCAGGCTCGAAGGATCAAATCCATCACAAATTGAATTCTGTTCCTAGGTTCATTGATTCCAAGGCCAGAATGGACCATGGTGATCATGTCAGCTGACCTCCTGCATAGCACAGGCCAGAGAACTTCCCCACAATAATTCCCAGAGCAGAGTTTTTAGAGAACCATCCATCTCGCTTTAAAAAGTGCCAGTGATGGAGAATCCACCAGGACCCTTAGTAGGTTGCTCCAATGGTTAATTACTCTCCCTGTTAACAAATGACATCTTGGTTCCAGTCTGAATTTGTCTAGCTTCAACTTGCAGCCACTGGATCGCGTTAGACCTTTGCTGGATTGAAGAGCCCATTATCAAGTATCTGTTCCCCAGGCAGCTACTTATAAACTGTGATCAAATCACAGTGATTGAGCTTCTTGAGCCTTTCACTGTAAGGCAGGGTTTCTAATCCTTTGGTCATTCTCACGGCTCCTCACCAAACCCTCTGCAATTTAGCAACATCCTTCTTGGATTGTGGGCACCAGAACTGGACGCAATATTCCAGCAGTGGTCACACCTGTGCCAAATACAAAGGCCTCTGCTAGTCAAGATTCCCTGTTTAGGCATCCCAGGCTGGCATTAGTTCTTTTGGCCATCTCACACTGGGAGCTCATGTTCAGCTGATTTCCCCCCCACCCCGAGGTGCTGCTCCCCAGGATGGAGTCCCCCATCCTGTAAGTGTGGCCTGGGTTCTTTGTTCCTAGGTGAGTACGTTTACTTGTAGCCATATTCAAATGCATAGTTTGCTTTCACCCAGTTTACCAAGCGATCCAGATCACTCTATCAGTGATCTGCCCTCTTCATTATTCACCATTCCCCCAATGTTTGTGTCATCTGCAAACTTTGTCAGTGGGGATTGAATGTTTACTTCCAGGTAATTAATAAAAATGGCAATTAGTGTAGGGCCAAGAACTGATCCCTGCTGGGAACACACCCACTTAATGATGATTCCCCATTTACAGTTGCGTTTTGAGACCTACCAGTTAGCCAGTTTTTAATCCATTTAACGTGCCATATTAATTTTGTATTGTTCTAGTTTTCTAATCAAAATGTTGTGTGGTACCAAGTTAAATGCCTTACCGAAGTCTGAGGCCAGCTCTCCACTGGGAAATTATGTTGGTATAACTAAGTTGAATGAGTTAAACTGGCCTAACCTCCCTGGTATAGACAGCACTAAGTTGACAGGAGCCTTCTCCCATCGACCCGAGCTAGCGCCTCTCAGGGAGGAAGAGTACCTATACCGAGGGGAGAACCCCTGTTCACCGAAGCAGTTCCGTGGTGCTGCTGGAGCATTTTCAGTGTAGACAAGCCTGTTATCAACCAGTCTTGGAATCTCATCAAAAAGAGATATCAAGTTTGGCTGACAGGATCTGTTTTCCATAAACCCATGCTGAGTGGCATTTAATTTCATTACCCTCCTTTACTACTTTATTCATCGAGTCCCGTATCAGCCACTCCATTATCTGGCCCAAGAGCGATGTCAGGCCTGTAATGACCTGGGTCATCCCATTTACCTTTTTAATATTGGCACAACATTGGCTTCCAGTCTTCTGGAACTTCCCCAGTTCTCCAAGACTTATTGAAAATTAGCATTAATGGTCCAGCGAGCTCCTCAGCCAGCTCTTTTAAAACTCTTGGATGCCAGTTACTGGACCTGCTGATTTGAAAATGTTTAACTTTAGTAGCTGCTGTTTAACATCCTCCCAAGATCCAGCTGGAATGGAGAGAATGTCACAGTCCTCATCCTTGCCATACGGTCTGACTTTGGGACTGGATTAAGGTATACAGTTATTCTCGTGTTGCTGCTCTGCTTTCAGCCCACACCCTACCTTAGTCCACAATAACTGTCCTGGGAAGACCCACAAGCACTAGCTAAATTTTGAAAATTTCAGCCACGGTGGCTTGTCCTAAACCCTGCTCTATGCTTGGTGCTTTGTGTCTCTAAGCACTGTACAGGGTGGGAGCGGGGCCTTCGGGTTATTTTAGTCTTTGTGGAGAACGGGGCTAGACTGTGTCTGTGCAGCTCCCTGGCTCGCAGTCCTTATCAACCCCCTTCTGCCAGCAGATGATGATTTGTTGACACACCAGCCGGCAGTGACTGATTGTTCCTAGGTGATGGGGGCGGGCGGGCAGGGAGGGGGAGAAAGCCCAGCGAGCTTTTTTAAGTCCTTCTCTGGAAACAAGACCCATGGAACAGGGCTGTCCTTTTGCCCCTTCGTTATCAACAGTGACCTTTTCCCCGACCTCCGGCCATGTGGGGACTGAGCATCTGAGGGTATTCTCTAGCAGAGCACACCGGCCATGGCTGTTTCTACACGTGAATATTTCTAGTCATGTGGTGGTGTGTTAATTAACACAATTGTAAAGTCTAGTGTAGACATGTGCAGGAGCAAACAGTTATGGAAATTCACACAATTTACAATCAGGAGAGTTAATGTGTGTGATTTAACAAATCAGGGCGTAGTTGAAAGTTCCCTTGTGTTATCTATGGCACTCGGCACAGGTCTAACTGCCCTAGCTCTTCATGTCATTCCCATTGTTTTACTGATGGGGAAACTGAGGCACAGAGCAAGGCAATAGAATCCCGTTCCACTTGTCTATGCAGGCTCCACTAGTACTCACGCTGTTACTGGCTCGGGGGGGGGAGGGGGAGGGAGGACTCATGTCTCAGCGTAGACAGAAACATAGTCCATATCTGGTGCCATCCCACTGGCAGCAGAGTGAAAGTTTTGGTGCCTCCGGCTGCCCTGGGCCTTTGCAGGGAGTTAGACCAGAAGTCTCACCTTGGCACCAGCCACGCTGAGGGGAAAACTGCTATTCCAGTTAGCTGGAGCCTTGGGTTGGGGCCAGTTTATTCCAGGGAGAAAGCCAACTCTGGTCTGCGATGCTGCACGGACCAACCCCTGCACAAGCTGCCTCTGCCCTGGCCCTGGCACTGAGGAGGGCTGAAGGAGCCTGGCAGAGCTCGGCTGAAGGGCCAGGATGGTGGGAGGCAACACGACCAGGTTTGGGGATGGAAACAGGCTGTTGGGAAAGGTGGGGAGAGACTCTGGGCTTTGTGGTCAGATACAGTTTAAATCCCACAATTACCCCCACCACCTTGCAGCCATTAACCCCTGCCCCCTCCTGCCGAGTTACAGCTAACAATCAGCTGGTCTTTAACTGGGCAGAGACAAACTAGGGAGTAGATGGTGGCACGGTTAAAAACCATTCCCTGCCTTGAGCTGGGTCTGGTCGTCCACCAGTGTCCCTGATGTCTGTGCAACGAGTTGAGTCCTAGTCTCTGGATTTCCAGCCCCGTCCCTGCCACAGCAATGCCCCCTAGCCCAAGAAAACGAGGCCTTTGTGTGTAGAAGCTGCAGAGCGTCAGGCAGCCTGATGGTCATGGGTACAGCTGGCCTGTCCCACCGCCGAGTTCGCAGCCTAGGACTTACAGCACGGATCGCTCAGTGGCCTTGCTGATTGAGGGCCAAGTCCTGAGCTTGGGGATTGGGGTGCTCAGCACCATGCCAGGATCAGGCCCTTAATGTTCCATTGACTTGCTCAGACCCCTCACTCCCCAAATTTGCTTAATCAGTCCTGTCTACACTCTCCAGGAAACCTCCCCATGCCCGCCCCGTCCCCCCGCCCTTCAGTGATTGTCAGCGGCATTTTGGAGAATAATGAAACAGACCCGCAGAACCCCACTAAGCAGCAGAAACAACCCAGCAACACAGGAAGTGTCCCTGCAATGAGGAACGGAGACCAACCCAAATGGCTTGTACTGTCTGCACACACACCCGCTCCCCCCTGCCCGGGACATCTGACTCCACAGGTGGTGACTGCAGCTGGGAACTGGTTTGTCACCAGAGCTGTGATAAGAGATCCCCGGCCTGGATTCCATCTCGCCTGATAGGGGCTGATAAGATGCCCGTTTTCTGGGTCGATCTGGATCCGATCCCACATTGTGACACTCGCAGACTGTTTTTGTAGCAATGTGCCGAGGGTCCAAACCCAGGGCAGAAGGTGAATTACTGAAAACCTCTCAGTCACACTGAGTGAAAGGGCCAGATCCTCAGCTGACGTGAATCAGTGTAGGGGCGTAGGGAATTGCCACCCTGGAGCAGGGCAGGGCTCTCCCTAGTTCAGCGTTTCTTCTCCAGCGGTGGCCAGCGCCTGCTGCTTCTGAGGAAGGTGCAGAAACCCTGCAGTTATGGGAGAACCTGCACCATGGAGATCTCCTGAGTCCAGTAGCTAGCAGCTGACTAAAACCCTGAAGCAGGGGGCTGTGTAGCCTAGCCCCATTCTTTGCTTTTGCTAGAATTTATCTTTACGACTCTGACCATCCTTGTTATCATAGAATCATAGAATATCAGGGTTGGCAGGGACCTCAGGAGGTCATCTAGTCCAACCCCCTGCTCAAAGCAGGACCAATCCCCAGCTAAATCATCCAAGCCAGGGCTTTGTCAAGCCTGACCTTAAAAACCTCTAAGGAAGGAGATTCCACCACCTCCCTAGGTAACCCATTCCAGTGCTTCACCACCCTCCTCGTGAAAAAGTTTTTCCTAATATCCACCCTAGACCTCCAGACGCATGCCCAATCCCCACTGGAATGTGACTTCAGTGCAGGTGGATCAGAGACTCACAGAACAGTGGGGCTGGAAGGGATCTCGAGAGGGCAGCGTGTCCAGCTCCCTGCACTGAGGCAGGACCAAGTAACCCTCCCAGCCCGTCGCTGACAGGGGTTTGCCCAGCCTGTTCTTAAAACCCGGCCGTGGGGGGATTCCGCAGCCTCCCTGGGCAGTCTGTGGCACAGCTTGGCCACCCGGCGCGTTCTAGGGCAAGATCCATCCCCAGCAGCTGAGCATCACGCCCACATTCTTCAAATGCAGAACACCAGTGAGCGTCTCTGATGACCGTGAAGCTCAGGCCGGGACGCGGCGCACACCCACACTTTGTGGGCAGGGACAGTGTTTACTAGAGATCTGGACTGGCACAATGAGCTGCCCATCCTGGGTGGGTCCCCCAGAAACCACAGCCACACAAACACTAGTACAACAACAAAGGGCAAGGTGTCGGGCCAGATTCTGCCCGAGCAGGGCTAGTCTTGTTCCTCAGAGATGGCTCTGAAACCCTGCAAGGCAAGAGATGGCTGGAGCGCACATCCTACTTAGACGTCACTGTTGGCTTCCCAGGCAGCTTGGCAGAGAACGGGGGGGACTCGTTACACACATGGGAGTAGCTTGTAAGAATGCCATGCCATCGACAGGCAAAGCCCTGACTCCTGGAGGCATGTGTGGTTTTAACTGGCCCCTCTCTCCGTCACATGTCTCCCCCTTGGTGGGGGGAACACGGGATCTCTGTCCTGAGAAAGCCCATGAGTCTGATGCTTCTAGGCTGACCAGACAGCATGTATGAAAAATTGGGACAGAGGGTAGGGGGCAATAGGCGCCTATGTAAGACAAAGCCCTGAATATCGGGACTGTCCCTATAAAATCGGGACATCTGGTCACTCTAGGTGCCTTGGGGATAGACAGGTTTCAGAGTAGCAGCCGTGTTAGTCTGTATCTGCAAAAAGAAAAGGAGGACTTGTGGCACCTTAGAGACTAACAAATTTATTAGAGCATAAGCTTTCATGAGCTATAGCTCACTTCGTCGGGATAGAAAGGGGTCCACACAGCAAGGTCAGTGCCCAGAGATGAGCTTCCCCTAGGCTGGGGGTTGTTACAAGCTGGACTTTTAGTTCAGGCCAGTTTCTAATACAGTGCTGAGCTAGCTCAGGCCTTATGATGCAGGATAGGGCCATTTTCCCCATCTCAGAGCTGGGGCAGCTGAGCCACTGGGGGCTGTGGGACTTGCCGAAGGTGACACAGGAAATCAGTGGCAGAGCTGGAAAGAGAACTTGGGAATCCAAATGTTTCTGTTCTGACCACCAGACCCCACTCCCCTGTCAGAGCTGGAAACAGGACCCAGGAGTCCTAGCACCTCATCCTCCCTGCTCTAACCACAAGTTGTGTCTAAGTGAAGATATTGAAGGGTGTGATTCCATCCTGCTTCAGCATTACCCATGAGTAGCTCCAGTCCCCAGAAACCCCCAGATTAAAAATGAGCATTACTGTCCGTGCTGGGAGGCAGCCCCTCTGCCACAAGGAAGAGACGGACTCTTCAGGGAAAGACATTTTGTTGTTGAGCTTCTGAGAATTTTACACATAAAAATCTGTAACTGTCACTAACAATAGGTGACAGCAGGGCCTCTTTAGGCAGAGCAGGGGTTGGTTAATGTCACCTGTGTTGGCTAAGCACCGCCCCGGCCCCTTTGATTGCATTTCCCTTGCTGGGGGGTGAGTGGATGGGCACTTGGGGGAGAGCTGGGACCCTGGGCTCTCTTCTCCATTCTGTCAGGCAGCGTGTGTCTAGTGGTTAGAGCAGTGGAGTGGGAGTCGGGACTCCCGGGCCTATTCCTAGCTCAGGCACTGACTTGCTGCGCGGCCTTTGACGGAGCTCTGTGGACCCGACTTGCAGAATGCAGCACTCACACTGGAGTCACTTGGAGCATCTGAAAAATCAGGCCGTATTAGCCTCTTTGTGCCTCAGTTTCCCCCTCTTCACAGTGGGGATAATGACAGCTCTCCCCCTTTGTAAAGTGCTTTCCCTAGGTGAGTGGCCCGTAGCACTGTGGGATTTATCACTCTTTCCCCAGGAGAGGGATGGGTCCCTGGAATCCCCACAGGTAATGAAAAGGCCCCCACCCTGGTGCATGACATGCGCCCCACGAGGAACGTAAAGGGCATGCCCACAAGTGCCGCACTGCTGTGGTGGGCACACCAGCTGGCGCAGCAGGTGCGTGTGTCTGCCCACCCGCACAGGGAGCCATGCCCAAAAGCTCCATCAGCCCTGCCCTGGGCTCCCGGTAGGCCGGGCCTGGGCAGCCGCGAGCCCAAAGCACGGACTGACCCCCTCAGAGCTGGCACTGGGGAAATTGCATCTTATTGTGACTTTGCTTTTGTGTGCTTTTTGTGGTCTGTGCTGATCCAGCTGCAGGGGCAAATCCAAGGCTGTGACACCCCCTCCCCCAGCAACCTGGGTCTGGTCCTGTCTCTTTAAATATGCAACGTAGCTCCTCACTCAGGACAATGCATTGCTGTTAATCCCCTGACAAAAGGTGTCAATGGGCTGAATGACATGGAGGTAGCAGAACAGAGCTACCTGAGCCTGGGGGCCAGCTGGGCAAGCCCCCACCCCCCAGTCCTCTGGCCTAACCGGGGCCAGCTGGTGTGTAACACAGGGAGTGGAGGCTTTCTGGAGTAGAGAGCAGACCCCTGGCCATAGCCCTAGGGCACCTTGGTTTGGTGCACCCCCGTGGGGAGTCTGAGCCCCTGAGAGATGATCACAGAGCCCCTGGGGGCGCTTAGCATTAACTCAGCCTTACAGCCTCTGCCCAGTGAGGTCAGTGCCACTATGCTGATTACACAGGTGGGGAAACTGAGGCACAGAACGGGGCAGAGACTTGCCCTAGGTCACCCCATGAGTCAGTGGCATCACAGGGAGCATGAGCACTTGCACTGCAGTAGTGCCTGGAGACTCCAACTGCCATCAGGGGTCTCTGTACCAGGCCCCATATGGACGCACAGCACGGGATAGCCCTGCGCCGGGCTCACAATCCAGACAGAGGTTGGGAGAGGAAACAAGTGCACACAGCGACTTGCCGACTGTCACGCAGTCAGTCAGTGGCGGAGCTGGGACGAGAACCCAGGAGTCCAGCCTGCCAGGTCTCCCCTTTAGCCACAAGGCCGGGCTGCACAGGCCCGTAGCGCGGTTTGGAAGCGAGTGGGTGGAGCGGACACGAGGCTGCATTGAGTGCAGAGGTGTCCCAGCGTCCAGGTTGTTCTGGGTGCTGGGGGTCCAGGAACAGGAGGGATAACTGATGGGGCACAGCACCAGGATGTGTCTTCATCCCCGAATGTGTTCCTTCAGTGAGCTACTCTCCCCCAATCCTTCCAGCCCCCTCCCCCGGGCCAGGGATCTGCCTAGATCCCCAGGGTGGCGGGGCCTTGGGCAGCTCTCCTCTGGGCCAGCCCCCTAGTCCTATACCCACCAGCCGGGGACCCGCACCCCAGTCAGGAGGCTCCCGGTCTGGGGGGAGAGGCTGAGCCCCCTAACCCCCCCTTGGGGAGGGCTGCCGGTACCCCGAAGGGCACACTGCCTCAGTGGGGAGCCTGCCTCCCACAGCCCCTCTGGCCCCGGGGCTGGGCTCACATTTCTCACCCCAAATTCTCCTGCACTCCCTGCTCTCACTCTTCTCTGTCTTTTCCTCATTCTCTCTCTCTCTTTGTTTCTTCCCCCCTCACTCCCCCTCATCTTTCTTCCATGCCCCTTTCCAGGGATTCCCCTCCCCGCCCCCGCCCCCCATTTCCAATTTTTGCACAGAGCTGAGCCAACAAGCAAGGGGGGCAGGAGGAGAGGGACCGAGAACAAAGCCTTTTGGGGGGAATGGTTTCCTTTCTTCAAACATCTCCAGATGCCAGTGCACTCTCGCACGCTGTGCGCGCTTCGCCAGACCAGCCGCAGCCAGGCCTGGGGAGGGAGCGGGCGGGTGGTGTCCGGCGGGGGAGGCATGTCAGTCTGCGCGAGAGCCGTAGCAAGCCAGGCTGCGCGAGGGGGGGCTGGGTTACGGCGCAGAGGAGGGATGTGAGAATGGGGAAGGCGAAGGGAGGCGCGTGGGCGCTGGGGGGCCAGGAGTAGAAGGGGGCACAGCACCAGGATGTGTTCCCCAGAGCAGCAGGCCGGGGCCGGGAGCAGAGGGAGAGGGGCTGGCAGTACTGTCAGAATGTGTACACTTGGATCTGCACACCCACACGCCATCACAGAGACACACATGGACACACAACTCCCAGAGACACACATGCATACACCCGGATGCACCACTCACACAGAGCCACGTACACACAACACACACAGACATAAAATTCATAGAGACACACATCCACCCCAGACACACAACTCCCAGAGACACACATACAATACATCCAGACGCACAACTCACAGTGAGACACATACGCACGCACGGACACACAACTCACAGAGACACACACCCAGAGACTCCCAGACACCTAGACACACAACTCACAGAGACACACACCCAGACACACCTACACGCACACACATCTAGACACTCATCTCACAGAGACACACGCACAAGGATACCTTGGAAGACAGCAGGACACAACATTCAGCTCCGGGCGGCGCACACACAGGGGCACAGTGTGACACACCCTAAGACAGACACATGCATGTGCATGCACTTGCACACTGACACACCCAGGCGGATGAAAAATCTTACACACGGTCACCAGACACAACCCGAGATCTGCTGACGGACACCTCCAACCCCGAGCCAGCCCTTCCATGTGCGAGTGCACTCGCACACCCACACACGTGTGCTCGCACACCCACACACGGCCATTAGAGGCCGCCCGACGTGGCAGAACAGAGGGTTCAATCTCCTTCTGGCTGAGTCTGCGTCATGACTCCGGCTCTGGGTTCAGCTGTTCAGGGGGCTTCTTCTCTGTGAATTGCAGGCCGGGCTCTGGGCTCCAGCCCCCCTCTCCCCTCTGGGTACTGCTGCCCCCTAGGTGCAGCAATAAAACCCCTCCCTACCTCCCAGCCAGCACGCTGGCTCCTCACCCAGCAGGCGCACAACTGTCTGTGTCGTGCCACCTGCCAGAGGGTGGGGCTCCCCTGGGCCCCATGATAAGGAGCACCAGCTTGTCTATGAAATAGGGCAGCATCCTGAGAGCCAGGACTCCTGGGTTCCGTTCCGAGCTGTGGGAGAAGAGGGAGGCGAAGGGGTTAAAGCAAGCGCTCTGGAGTCAGGAGGGCTGGGCTCTGCTCCCAGCTCTGGCGCTCCCTGGCAGGGTGTCCTTGGGCAGTCCCGCCCCGGCTGTGAAAAGGGGTGACTGGTACTTCTCCACCTCCGCGGAGTGCTGTGCGTTGTGTGTCCATGTGTGTCTCTGTGAGCTGTGTGTCTGGGTGTGGATGTGTGTCTCGGTGAGTTTTATGTCTGTGTGTGTTGTGTATATGTGTCTCTCTGTGAGTTAGTACGTCTGGGTGTATGCATGTGTGTCTCTGTGAGCTGACTGGGAGACGCATCTCGTGACATTCAAACCAATCTCTACAACCCTACCGTTTCCTCACCGGATTAGCCACTGGTGGGGCATCGGGACTCTGCAGGCGTGTGAGCACGAGGTCCAGCCCCAAAGACCTTACGTGCCCAATGCCGGCATCTTGCAGCCAAGGGAGCATGGGTGGGAAGTCAGGATGAATGATGCAATCCTGTGGCTGCTAGTGCACAAATGCTCGTGGAAAGTGAGCGTGAAGCCTGTGTATTCGAGGGCTTTGGCTGACAGTAGTTGATATGGGACGGAGCCCAGCTGTGAGACAGAGCACCCCACACCCCTTGCCGGAGCCCCGGGACAGATGGAGCCAGAGGAGGGTCTGACTCTTCCTTCTCAGCAGGCCCCTCCGCCCACGGGAGTCCCTCTGCCAGGGCCCGCGGTGAAGCGTGGGACAGGCTCCCAGGCCTCTCACCGGGGCTGGCACGGACACAGCAAGGTAAGCCCGTCTCCTGGCACACACAGCTACCGTGGTGAGAGGGCAGGGCAGGGAAACCCCGCTCGCAGTGCAGCAAGGCTCACAGGCAGGCGCTTAGTTCTTCTAGGACTGGCGTTTGGGGCACGGCCTGTGGGTCCCAGCACGGCAAAGGCCCAATGATGTATGTGCTCCATAGAGCTCACTTAGCTGCTCCCACGCCCGAAACACTGCGCACCCAAATCCCGCCCCGGCCACAGCTCCTGTGTGCTAGGAGTGCTACACTCATCTGATCAGTGAACAGAGACAATATCATGTGATCCCTGGCTGGTCATAGCTCAGACCACTAGCCCACCTGCCAGCAGGCCAGCCTCGGCGTGGGCTTGTGGGTAGGGCACTCAGTAGCCCAGGATTGTAATACCTGCTTTGCCACCAACTCCCTGTGCAACCTCAGGCAAGTCATGGCATCACCCTCTGCTTCAGTTTCCCCATTTGTAACATGAAGCTAATCATATTCCCCTACCTCAAAGCTATGTTGAGGGCCTGAATCCCTACACAGGGGAGAGGTCCTGCAGCGCCCAGGCTGCCGTGGCCGTACTAGTGAGATAACACTCGTTTCTAGAGGCTCCGACTGAGAGCAGAGGTGCTAGGTGCTGTACAAACATGGGGAAAGAATCAGTTCCTCCCCCACAGACCTTACAATTGAAACAGACAAAGGGTGGAAGAGGAACCAGAGCCAGAGGCCCAGCAAGGGGCAGGGACTTGCCCAAGTTCACCCAGCAGGCCAGGGGCAGAGTTGGCACCAGAGCCCACGTCTCCTGACTCCCAGCCCAGTGCCCGGCCCGCTCGCGGAAGCTGAGCGCGGCTGCTGGTCAGCCAGGGCCGTGCGGAGGGGAGAGCGGCACCCTGTGTTCGGAACGAAGGAAGCGCAGGCCTGTGAGCGACAGCGCCCAGCTCAGGGCTGTGGCTGAAGCCACCCAAATGGCTCCGTTGAGGGACGTGGCCCGGCTGCAGCCTCCACCAGCCCCGCGCGGGCGCTCTCCCCAGCAGAGTGGCAGCGCGAGGGACTCGGCGGCAGGCTCCTGGCTCAGGCCTTGCTTTCCAGCCACGCTGCTGAGGGAACAGAGCGGCCCTGTGCACGCCATGCTCCCCGCCCCCAGCCAGCTTCCACACGTTTGTTAGCACTCGATAAGGATCTATTTGAAGGCTGTTCAAGCCCCTGGACAGATTCCAAAGGAGACATGCAGGCGCACGGGCTAAATTCGGATCCCTGCCTGTACAGCTCTTAAAGGAAAAGAACCACCTGCCCCCTCCCCCCCCTCCCGGACCAGAAATCACCCCCGCCCCCACCAGGGCGCACACGGTCCGCCTCCCGCGCCGGGGAATGAGGGACTCTCCTTTCATGACTGCCGCATTTCCAAGGGGAGCTGCAGGGCATTCCACATGGGCTGGGAACCTCTCGTGTCTGCTCAAATGGGAAAAGTCACTCGCTCCCCCCAAAGCCAGATCCGGTGTCATTTCCTGCAGGGACTGCTGCTGGCGCTGGAATAGCCGGGCACCCCCCCTCCCGCCAGCACCCTGCCCCGCTCCCTACAGCGCCCCCTGCTGGGAGAGGCCGGGGCGGCGGTATCCGGGAGCTCCTCCCACAGCCAGCACCCTGCCCCGCTCCCTACAGCGCCCCCTGCTGGGAGAGGCCGGGGCTGCGGTATCCGGGAGCTCCTCCCACAGCCAGCGCCCTGCCCCGCTCCCTACAGCGCCCCCTGCTGGGAGAGGCTGGGACTGGTGCAGCCGGAAGCTCCCCCCCCAGCCCAGACCGTTGTGCAGTTTGTACCTGGAGAGACTTTCCTTCTCTTTTGTGTTTCTTGGAAGCAGAGAAGGACGTGGCTCCTCTGCTCCCCCCATCCCCCAGAATGAAGGAGAAACTTGCTGCCCGGTGAGCCTTCAGACTGTGGTTTGGCAGGCAAGGCCAGGGTCCCCTTCCCAGCATGCACTGCACCCTCCCCTGGGCTCTCACCTTCAGGAAAACAATGTTCGAATGGCAAGCGCCCCTCTCCCGGCTGGGGGATCAGTTGCTGGAGTTCCGGCGCAGCTGTCACGGGGACGGGGGAGGGGGCGAGGGGGGCAGTGGGGGAGGGGTGGAATTCGGCTCGGGCTGTGGCCTGGGCTGTGCAGGCGAGAGGCGGCTCCCGGAGACAGAGCAGGCTCTGAATTCTGGGAATGTTTTTGCAGCTGGAGTCTATTAGGGGAGGTCTCCTTGGCTTTTATTAATCCCAGCCTTAGTCCTCCGGGGGGGCGGCAGCCCCCGTGTGCACGCGCATGCGTGTGCGGGCGGGCGCCCGTGCATGGACGTGGGTGTGGGTTGGGGGGAGCAGGTGTGCAGGGGTGTGCGCCCGATGGTGTCTGGGTGGGTGCATGCTGCGAGCAGAGAAAAGTCAGAGCGAGACTGGCCCGATGGGGCAGAGCGTGCCCCCGCATCTGACTGCACAGCATTCCCCTTGCATCAGCCATCAGCCTCCCCCTTCTCCAGAGCTGTGCCATGGGAGCGAACCTAAATGACAGGCCGCCCGGCTCCTGGTCCTGAGCTCCAGACTCCCCTCGCACAGGGACCGGCGCACACAGGCAGCCACTCTGAACCACTCCCACCCGGGCCTGGGCATGCCCAGAACCCAGGCCCGGCACCTCCGGGATCAAACCAAGTGTTCCTGGCACCCAAAGCATGGGAGCTGTCCGAGCTCCTACGAATAAGGAGCAGGCTCCTTCCTCCACTGGCGGGGGACGTGGGCCGAAGCTCTGAGCCGGTGTCTCCTAGGCGCACTGGATGGGACACAGCTCAGGAAGACAAGCGGACGGTACCGGCAACATGCATGGCCCACATGTGTGGGCAGGGACTCACAGGCAGACAGCACATATCGCTTGCGCCACAGGGGACGCGAGCTTCAGAATAGAGGGGCGTCTTCCGGGGCTCAGGCTGGGATGTGCTGGGGACCCCACTCCCCCAGGCCCACATAGTTACAGCCCCACGCTAGCTAACGGCCTGCCCAGGGGTCTATGATACTCATCTGTGCAAATGGCTCCTGATCTCGAGATGGCCAGGAGGGTCCAAACCTCAAGGGCTTTCAGGGGTGAAGTGTGTGTGGGGTGGGGGGGCTCCCCCTCCACCTGTCTGTTGTACCCACCTGTTTTGTCTTGTCCTGTACTTGGATTTTAGCTTGTTGGGCCTGTGACTGTCTTTTCATTATAGCACTGTACAGCGCCTAGCGCAACCAGGTCCCAACAGAACTATCAGGTGCTAGTGGAATCCAAATAGTGGGGATTAACAATTGGTTATTAATAATTGTCAGTAATTACAAGTAACCCCACACGTGGGCAAACGCTCACCTCCATGCACGCACACAGGTACATCCACACACGCGTATGTATACTCACAAGCACATCCACATGCTTGTGCAAAGACACACACACGCACGTCCTCTCACCGTAGCACCTGCACGCATGCACACAAACATGCCCTGCCAGTCCCGGACGCTGGAGCATACCGTAAGGACCATTTCAACTGGATCATTTACCGGGCAGGATTTCCCCAGTCCCCTGCCCCTTCCTGAAGGCCTCCCCATACCCTCCCTATGGCTGGGGACTGGGCATTGCCCGTTACCCTGCTCTATTGAGCCAGGGTGTGTGCTCCTGGGTATGCACATGAGTTGCAGCACCCAGGGACGGGTTCAACCTCTTCTTGTTTATCTTGCTAGCGAAAAATGCCCTGGCAGAGGGGGATAGGAAGAATCAAAGTGTCTGCGGCAGGGGGTTCCTTCCAGTCCCTGCACCCCACCCTCTGCTCCCACTAGTTATTGCTCAGGTATTGGAGGGGGTTCATTCCTCCTCTCTCCTCCCATAGTACCTGGACTGAGTCTTGCCCATGGCCTCTTTGTCCATCACCTCCCCTGCCCAGAGGGACACAGTCCTGGGCCCCAGTTATTTCACTGGCAGCCCGATGGGAGGAAGTTTCTCTCGAGAGGCGTGTGTGGACATGTGTTAGTGGAAGCCCATGGGGACGAGTTCACATGCAAGTGTGAGTGGGTGGAGCAAGGAGCACAATGTAAAACCTAAGATACAGAGCTTGTGGCCATGCAGAAATGGGGCTGCTCATCAGTGTGTGTGTGTGTGTGTGTGTGCACGCACACGTGGAAGTCCACACGTGTGTGACTGTGCGCTGGGTGGGTCTGCATTTCAGAGGCAGTGAGCACCCTCTGGTGCGAGATGGAGCTGAAGACACTTCTGAAAATCGGGCCTGTGGGGGGGATGTATGTGTGTGTGTCCATGAGTGTGCATGGTACCCTGGGTGTGAATGCAGAGTGGGCAGATATGCAAGAACATGTGTGTGTTAGTGTGAGTCCACTTTGTGTGTGACAGGCTGTGTGTGAGTTCTTGTGTGTGCAGAGTGGGCCGGGCTGGACTCCACCCATACGTGGCTCTGCACTCTCGCGGTGGGGCTCGGCCTGCAAACGCCGCCCTGACCCTTGGGGCTCTGTGCACAGCCAGGCCAGCAGGCAGGCAGCAGGAAACGTTAGTTTAAATGTGACCCAGACGTGTCTGGAGTCAAGGCCCCAGCAGCAGGCAGCGTGGTCTCGCCCTGCTCGTCTGCTGCCAGGGGCTGCTCTTCCCACACGCTCCCAGCCAGGGGCAGGAACCAGAGAAGCTCCTCCTCCCACACATCATGGAGATGCACCTCCATCCCTCTGGGAGCTCCACGTGGCTTTCCCAGGCAGCCCATTACCCCCCCATAGGCTGCGGGGGAACGGCCATGTGACACTGCAGAGACTAGTTAGACAGGGCTGCTTTCTTATGGATAGAAGCCCCCTGGGTGTGTCCCACCCCGCCACGCACAGATCTGGCCTGGCCTAAATGGTATGCAGACTGTATTCCCTGCAATTTCTACCCGCTCCCTTCCTCTTCTCTTTCCCCACTGGATCTCCGGCCCACAAGTCTCTCCAAAGCCGAGCACCAAGTCGAACTGTGAAATGCCCAGTGGTTGAATGAGTAGGACCCTAGGAGATGGGGCCAGAGGAGTTTGCCAGTCCCCAGCTTGTGGCCCTTGCCTTGCCCTCCTTTCCCAAGATTTTGTGAGCTTGGGGTTCGGGTGGTAACTGAGTTTTCCTAGCCGGAGCGGGGGGGATGGAGTGAGGGGGGTGCACAAGACAAAGCAATGCAGGAGCGAGAGAGGACGGGGCAATCATGCTCCCAAAGCCCTGCCACATGCCCTGTGCCCATGGCAGCAGCTCCCTGTCTGGCAGCTGCTGCGGCTGCTGCTGGGAAAGGGGCTTGTGTTCCAAATGTCAGACTATTTCTCCGGTTTCTGGCTCTGGAGAAGCAGAGTCACTCACGTCTGTAACAAAGACCAGCTGCTCTGCGGTGGTGCTGCAAGCTCCGTCCGGCTTCACCATTTATAGCCCTTTCCTTTGCACATGGCTCCCCACAGCAGATCGCTTCTCAGGGCAGGGGCATTCACCCGTGGGCTGCCCTTCACTCCGGGCTGGAATGGAATTGGGCCTAGCTGACAATATGTGCACAGTAACTTTCATCTGGAGGGGTTTCAAAGCCTCTTGCCAACCACTTAGATGGGAACCACTTCCCCCACCTCTGGAATGCAGCCACCTCTGAGGTGCAGCATGGCAGCTGTTGAACACAGTTTGGGACAGGAAGTGATGAACACTGTCTGTGACTGAAAATGCAGATGGAAATCAAGGAAGCAGAATGTAGCCACCTGAGTTGGAGTTTGGCTGAGAGGCAGGAGGTGACATGTCTGAACTGAATGACAACGCGACAATCCCATGGGTGCTTTAAGGAGCTTCTGTGTCTCCGGGAGGCACAGGTGCTAGACCCTCATGGCTAGAACCGGAAGCAGGAGTCAGCTCGTAGGACTGTTCTCTTCTGTCTCTGACTCCTGGTGTGACACTGGCAGAGTCCCTGCCCCACTCAGTGCCACGGGTCCCTGTCTGTAAAATGGGCACAATACAACCCCTTACAAGGAGACAGTGAGGCTTGTCCAGTTATGGCTGCATAGTGCCCCCTATGGGAGCACCGGTGGGCACAGGGGGCCAGCACCATAGCCTGCAGCATCTGAGCTTTTCCTTCGAGCCTTTCATCAAACGTGGACCTGGCATGTGGGAGATCAGGCAGGGCGTTCCCACGATACCATCCTGTTCCTCAGCAGGGTATCTCAACTGCTTGTAAATCTTCCAGCTCCCCTCCCCTCTGCAGGGACCTTCCCCAAACCAGGGCAGGGCGAGATCACACACAAGCAGGAATCCATCTCCCTGGAAAAGCTTGTTCGGGGACAAGGGGAGATGCTCCAGGACCTCTCTGCTTCCTAGGCAAAGCCTCCCCATGCTGGAGCATGGGGAGAGCTCAGAGGGAGGCTGCTGGGTCCCTTCTGTCTCATATCCCATTCCAGCTCGCCCATGTGTTCCTTGTCACCTGCCCCAAGCCATGTCTCCCGCAACACAGCAGATCACTTAGTGTTTCTTCAGCCCCATCCATCTAGGGAACACCACGCAATTCGCACACACTGACTGGTTAAGCTGGGGAGGTTACTGTTATTACCATGCGATAGGTGGGGAAACTGAGGCACAAAGCAGGGACAGTGCCTTTCCCAAGGTCACACATGGCCTTAGCTCAGGCTTCCTGTAGCTTTGGCTCCTACCCTGACTGCTCCCTCTGCTGGAAGGAAGTGGGTGTTTCTTGTCTCTATTTAAAGGCCTCGGCGACAGCCAGCCAGACCCTCAGTCACTGCACTGTGACAAAGCAACTTAAACTGATGGTGGGTGCGAGGGGCACGGGTGGGCCTGCCACCTCCCAGGCAGAGCCCGTAAAACTGGCCAGCTGGCCGCGCGCACTGAGCACCCCAAGGGATTTCCCAGGACAGCTCTCTCAGTCCAGGGACGGTCCCAGGAAAACCTGGGCAAGTGACAACCCTGGATGCAGGGCTAGAGCCAAGGGGCCTCAGCCAACCTCACTACCAAAGCACTTCTTGAAATTGTGTGTGTCCCATCACGCATCAGCCATTCCACAGCACAGCTGCAGCCAGCACTGCGAGAGAAACAGCACTTACATTTATACGGCGTAGGCGCACTGCATCGGGCACAGTGACAACAGAGTGCAGTCAGACCATCGATTCGGGTTCCAGTGCACCGTACGGGACAGACAGGGAGTCCAGGTACACTAAAGCGATATGCCAACAGTCACTGAGCAAAGCACATTGACGGCATCATATGGCAGAGTCCTACAGTACAGTCGTAATACAGTGGCAGTCTTTTACATACAGCCCAGTACCCCACATTACAGTCAGAGTCCGCTCAGCTGCAGGGCAGTGAGCGCGAGCCACAGCACAGGCCAGTCACGACAATGCACAGCAAAGCACACCGTGTTACAACAGCATCGCCAGCCCCAAACGTTCCAGAATGAGACTCAGCCCTGAAATCGTGGCTTAAAAATCAAACAAACAAACAAAACCCTGTTGGGGTCTTTTCCTTTGTGTGGGCTGTCGGAGCCTTCAGGGCACACTTTGGTCACATTTTCATACTTCTCACTGTGACTATGTACTTTTAAAAAAAGAAAAGCCCTAGGTACATATGTAATCCCAGGACTCCAGGAGCTGGGACTTTCAGAAAAATTATTGCAGGACTTGTGATAAAATTGCATGCACTGGCAGCATTATTGTAAAAAACCTCCCCATGGATGTGCCAGGAATCCCTGAGCCCTTTACGCCCATCCCATGCCTTTGTCTTGGCATCCTTTGACAAGCCAGAACATACCTCCCTACCCTCTCCCTGGACTTGCCCTCACAGAAACCCAAAGAGACTGTAGCGCTACAGGAAAATCCTGGAACAAACTAACCCTGGAGGCTGTTTGAACCTTTCTGGGTTTATTTCTGAGGCATGATCAGAACCAAGGCGTCAGCCAGAGACAGGAGCTAGCCTCCTTCAGATCAGACATATACCTGACCAGCTGTCCTGACCAAAGCCCAGGATGGTTAATTACATTCTACTTCCCTAACCCACACTCTGCACTTTCAAGTGGTTTCTTCTTCACTTCCTGTCCTAAACTCTTGAGGAGTGTTGTGGCTGTTAAACAGCTGCTGGGTTTCACACAAGAAGCAGCTGCCTTTCAGGGGTGGACGCAGTGACCTCTGTGTGTAGTTAGTACATCAATTTGTTCAGTTCTTGGCCTGCTTTGCAGTCCCCTAGTAGTTACGGGAGCTGTAGCGATGTGATCTGTTATTATTCTATCACTGTAATGACCTAAATGGCCAGGAAATGACAGGGCATTTCACCATAAAATAACCTCATGCTTAATCACGAGCATTTTCATTTAACTAGGTGCCCTGCAGACACAGCCATTGTGCCACAAATACGTACAGTATCAAGGCGTTTGCAGTCACCTCTTCCTAGCTCTGTACATTCCTTATTAATCACCAGCAGTATTAATAACCAGGGTTTTGCCCACATCTTTTGCTGGAGGCCATCAAAACACTTTATAAACAAGGCTGAGTGAATCCTCAGATGATCTGAGAGATCTCAGGGTGAATATTATTGTCTCCATTTTACATGGGGAAACTGAGGCACAGAGAAAGAAAATGCCTTGCCCAAGGCTGCCAAGGGGGTTAGGGGCAGAACTGGAAATAGAACCCAGGAGTTCATACTCCAAGCGCTCTGCGCTACCCATGAAAAAGCCCTCCTGTACTGCTGGAAAGACTGTGCAGACTCCCAGTCCTGCCCTGCTCTGACCACTAGACCACGCGCCCCTAACCCTCTCAGAGCCGTCACTAGAACCCGGGAGCTGTGACTCCCATGAAAGCTCCATTAGAAGAGCTGATTTCATTTCCCATAACATGCTTTGTTTTCCTCCCCACCGAGTCAGCCCGGGTCAGCTCTGGTGCATTGTGGACACAACAGTGGGCTGCCAGGATTTCACCCCCCACCAGCTGGAGCCCTGCCAGGGCAGCTCGCTGTCCTTTGGCCCTAGCCTCACCCTTCACTTTCACTCCCCACCAAAGCCTCGCTTATTGTTTTGTTTTCTTTGCCCCTTTTCTTTGTGCAGCCTTGGCTGTGCTCAGCACCACCGCTCGGCAGCCCGGGAAGAGGAGGAGACCCCTAGCCTGGCATCTGTCATAACCCCGTTCACTGGGACGGGGGCTGAACTCACTCACCAGCAGCCTGGGGTGTGCCAGGACTGGACAGCCCATTTCACCCCCCAGGCCGCCAGTTTGAACCTAGCCCCGAGCAGGCCAGGTAAATCCCTTCCCAGTCACCAGCGAGAGGGAGGGGCAGAGGAGGGAGATGGCAGCAGATCAGGTCAGTAGAACAGGGGAGGGGTCAGCGCTCCCCTGGGGAGCTGGTATGGTGCCCGCTGCACTTTACAGCCATTTCATTCGACCGCCGTGCCTGTGGGGTGTCACTGTTCCAGTGTCACTCTGGGGGTGTGAGTCTGGGCTGTCACTCTGGGGCTGTCACTTGGAGGGCTAGTGTGAGTGGGGTGTCACTACCAGTGTCATTCTGGGGGTGTTGCTCTCAGAGTGCCATGCTGTCAGGCCTTCACGCTGAGCTCCGACTGGCAAGGACAGTGCCAGCATCCTCACCGCCACCTGGGTCCTTGCCTGCCCTGCAGGGGTAGGAAAGATGGGCCACGGCTGACAGGGGAGACCCTCCGGAGCATGGCCCGAGAGACCCCTGGGGGATCCAGAAACTGAGCAGTGGCACCGATGAGGGACCGAAGCTTGGGTAGGAAGTAGCTCAGGGAACAACCATAAGGGCCACATATTTCGGCTGCTAGTCACAGGGTCCTGGGCTGGAACCCGGTGAGGCAGAGAGGGCACAAGTTCCCCTACCCCTGGCCACTGGCTCTTGCCACTGGGTGGTGCTGCTAGGTTCAGACTTCAACCCCCCAACATCCCCCCAGAGAGATGCTGTAACAGTGACACCCCATTCACAATCACCCCCCTGAGTGACACCCCAGAACCACCCCTCAGAGTGATGCTGAAACAGTGACACCCCTTTCACAATCACCCCTCTCAGTGACACCCCAGAATTACCCCCCAGAGAGATGCTGTAACAGTGCCACCCCTTTCACAATCACCCCCCTGAGTGATACCCCAGAACCACCCCTCAGAGTGATGCTGAAACAGTGACACCCCTTTCACAATCACCCCCCTGAGTGACACCCCAGAATCACCCCTCAGAGTGATGCTGAAACAGTGACACCCCATTCACAATCACCCCCCTGAGTAACACCCCAGAATTACCCCCCAGAGAGATGCTGTAACAGTGACACCCCTTTCACAATCACCCCCCTGAGTGACACCCCAGAACCACCCCCCAGAGAGATGCTGTAACAGTGACACCCCTTTCACAATCACCCCCCTCAGTGACACCCCAGAACCACCCACCTCAGAGCAACACCATAAATGACACTGTTGCAGTGACCTTCCCTCCAAGTGATGCTTTGAGGACAGCACTGATCACTCCAGAGCCTGGCACCCTCCAAGTCAGAGGTGGGCAAACTATGGCCCGCGGGCCAGACCCTCCTGCCCAGCCCCTGAGCTCCCGGCCTGGGAGGCTAGTCCCGGCGCCTCCCCTGCTGTCCCCCGTCCCCTGCAGCCTCAGCTCGCCGGGCCGCCAGCGCTCTGGCCTGTCGCTCCTGCCTGGCAGCATGGGCAGCGTGGCTGGCTCCGGGGCTGCGAGCTCCTGCTGCTCTGAGTGGCATGGTAAGGGGGCGGGGAGAGGGGGCGGGGTTGGATAAGGGGCAGGGGATCCCGGGGGGCAGTCAGCAGACAGGGAGCAGGGAGGGTTGGATAGGGGGTGGGGTCCCGGGGGGCAGTTAGGGGTGGAGGGTCCCAGGAGGAGGCGATCAGGGAACAAGGAGCAGGAGGGGTTGGATGGGTGGGGGGTTCTGAGAGGGGCAGTCAGGGGGTGGGAAGTGGGAGGTGGTGGATTGGGGGCGGGGGCCAGGCTGTTTGGGGAGGCACAGCCTTCCCTACCCGGCCCTCCATACAGTTTTGCAACCCAGATGTGGCCCTGGGGCCAGAAAGTTTGCCCACCCCTGCTCTAAACCTTTGTCAAACCCGGCGCTCACACAGGCCCCCCTGGGAACTGCGCCGGAGGATGTGTGGGGGAATAAGGGGGTGTCTGAGAATGGGGAGAGGCTCAGGGCCAGGTTTTCAAAAGAGTTGGGTGGATCCTGAGGGATGAACATTTGAAAATCTGGCCCCTGGGGTGTTGTAGGAAGGGGTGTGTGTGTGTGTTTGTGTGTGGGTGAGAGAGAGAGATATCTGCATGTGTGTGAGTCTGTGTGAGTTTATGCAGGGCTGTGTGCTGTGGGGTGTGGACATGGATGAGCGTGTGTGGAAGTGTGGGACATTGTACGCATGTCTCTTTGTGTGCTCTATGGGTGGTATGAGAGATTGTGTTTGCGTTTGTGTGCACCTCTGAGTGTATGCGGCTGTCTGTGCATTGTGGAGTGTGTCTGTAGTTGAAGGTGAGTGTTGTGGGGATATGTGTGTAGGAGCTTGTTTGTGCTGTGTGTGTCTGCATTTCTGTGTGAGTGAATGCATGTGTCTGCGTTGTGGGGGGATGGTGTAAATGAGGGTGTGTGTGTCTGCGTTGTGGGGGTGTGGATGAGATAGAGTGTGTGTTTAGTTTTGTGAGGGGGTACTTATGTATGTGTGGCTTGTGCTTGTGTGCTGTGTGTGAGTGTGAGCTGTGTGTGTGTACCTGTCATAAAAGGCTGTGAGAAGGAGGTTTATTCTGCTGTACAACAGCCTCTGTCGCACTCACTTGCCCCTGCCCTTCTCCCCTCCCCAGGCTGGCTGAGGAGAGGATGGGGGTGGCACCAGCAGGGTTGGGAGTTGATCTCTGCCATCTCCAGCGCTTGTCTCCGGCTGGCCAGTGGCCAGCTGGCCAGCAACTGCTCCCCCCAAGCCCCAGGACTCCCACCTAGCAGGGCCGGAGTCCTGGGGCTTGGGGGGAGCAGTTGCTGGGCTGGCCAGACCCGTGACCCTCTTGCTTGTGAGGGAGACGCTCCCAGTTCCCTGCCCCGGTCCATCCTCTGGGCGCTCAGCTCTGCCCCTGCCCGTGGGCGCTGGCTGCCGTAGCCCAGCGTGATCAGAGCTGGTGTGGGAGGCTCCTGCAGCCCGGGCTGTCTGCGTCATTGGCCGACGTGCACTGATGGGTAGCGCAGCCCGTCGGGCACAGGCTGACAGGGCGAAGGCGATGAGCGGACAGGGGACAGGCGAGTGTTTCCTAGCGCGGCTCCCATGCCACATGGAGGGCTGGCCCTGGGCGAGCTCAGGAACATCAGGGCTCCCCTAAGCAGCTGCGGCCTAGAGCTGTGCAGCTCCCCGCCTCGGCCTGCCATCCCATCAGACCTCACCAGCTGGGCCTGGATGGGAGGCCACTGAGAGGCCGCAGGGAGCTGCGCTGGCAGTTCACCACCTGTCAGCACTGAGCCTTGGCCCCAGCTAAGGGGCGCCGTGGGGCTGGAGAGGATGAAGCATAAAGCAGGGTTCTGGCCTCTTGTGATCATTAAAGCTGCCCTCTCTTAGCGCTTCAGTGTGAGCATTGAGGTGTCCCGCCCCAGGCCAATCGGCTCCCTAAATTCTCTGCATCAAAGGCACAATCCACCTGGAAGGGCTGATCTACTCCTTACTGCCTGGAGCTCTTGTCCCTCCTTGCCCAAAGCACCATGCTAGGACACAGCCTTTAATGGGCCTGCAAAGACATCATCCCCATTTCCCACCTCAGGTGGGGAGGGCTCCATGCATGCAGAGCTCCATGGACTTCTCGCAGCCCAGAACGCCAGGGCTCCCAGTCCTGGGATGAGATGGCAGCTCAGTATCTCTCTCTCTAGCCTGGCCCTGCTTTGGTCACAGAACACCCAGCATGTGGCTGCACTAGCCTTGCTGAAGTTATTGTTACCCCTTGTGCCCCCAGCGGTTGTTCCCATTCAGAAGCGACACAACGCAGGTATTTCTTTGGCACACAACCCTGTTTACTTACAAAGAATGGCCCCGGTGCGGTGTCCTTGAACACGGCCGGCCACAGCTGTAGTATAAGGCTCGATAGCATTCATCACCCTGTATTTTTGGACAGGTTTCCACATCCCATTTAGGGCTTACGTCCCACCCTCTGTCCTCATTTCCATTGGTGTCCAGGTTTGGCGCTGTCGGCCATTTTGAAAAATTATTTTTGATTATTTTTATGTTTGAATAGGGGGAATGTTGCGTGCTTGTGCTTTGATACATTTGGTTGCTTGTTTAGAGAAAAAGGTTGAAAGAATAGCCTGAGAGAGCTTAAAGATTAAAAAAAGAAAGCTTTGGGTGGGGAGTGAGGGGAGCTTGGCTGCCAGTGGGTGTAGAGCATTTCCCCTTGGGTGCTCCAGCCCCGGAGCACTCATGGAGTCGCCGCCTATGGGTGCAGCCATCTTTAATCATCAGGAAAAAAGGAAAGAAAGGCTGTTTGGTTTAGTAAGGAGAGATGATTTTAAAGGCCTACTTTGGCATTTCATTAAAGAATAGAAGGAGAACTTAAGAAAAATAAAGATTTTTGTTTTTAAAGGGTTAGTTTGAAAGAATAGAGGCAAGTTATTAAAGAAAAGAAATTTTTGGTGAGGTTTAGTAAGGAGCGGTGTTTTTAAAGGTCTAGTTTGGCATGTTGTTAAATAATACATTTTTTTTGTGATAAATGTAAAAGGTGTATTAAATATAAGGGTAGGTTAAGAAAAGAGCATTTAAAAAGAGTTAAATAAAAGAGAAACATATAAAGTAAACTGTTTAGTAAGGACATGCTAAAAATATAAAGGTTGGTTAAGAAAGAAACATTCAAAATGTTAAATATAAGGGTAGGTTAAGAAAAAAGCATTTAAAAACATTAAATGATATTGAAAAATAGGTTAAAAAATAGGTTTTGACACATGGCAAAAAAAGGGCATTTACTAAAGCAGAGACTGTTTAGTAAGTACATGGTATAAAGGGAGGTTAATAGAAAAGCATTTAAACTATTAAATACAAGGATAGGTTAAGAAAAGAGCATTTTAAAAGAGTTAAATAAAAGAGAACCGTATAACGTCTCTTCATGAGAGGCTTGACTGCCAGTGTTGGCCAGGGCCTTCTAGATGCAGCCATAGGCGCTGACTTCCCCGCTTACCCGTAGGTGTTCGACCCCCCCTCGGCCTCTGCCCCTGCCCCCACTCCACCCCTTCCATGAGGCCTGGCCCATGTCCCACCCCCATTTCAACCCCTTCCCCAAAGTCCCCACCCCAACTCCGCCCCCTCCCTGCCCCTATTCCCACCCCTTCCCCAAATCCCCGCCCCGGCCCCACCTCTTCCCCGCCTCCTTCCCTGAGCGTGACGCGTTCCCGCTCCTCCCACTCCCTCCCGGAGCGTGCTAACGCCACCAAGCAGCTGTTAAGCAGCGGCCGGGCAGGAAGCGCTGGGAGGTAGGCAGAGGAGCAGGGACGCGGCGCGCTCAGGGGAGGAGGCAGAGGAGGAGATGGGGTGGGGAGTGAGGGGAGCTTGGCTGCCAGTGGGTGTAGAGCATTTCCCCTTGGGTGCTCCAGCCCCGGAGCACCCATGGAGTCGCCGCCTATGGGTGCAGCCATCTTTAATCATCAGACCCATTTAAGTAGAAGCTCCTCCTTACTTAGGGAGGGAGAGCAACGTCAGCTGTAAACTACTGGCTAAGAATATCGTGTGGCCTGGCTAAAGTAAGGAGGAGCTTCGTGAAGAAACAAACACACTGTTGTGGCAAACCGTGTTTGAGATGGGTCATGGGAGCAGGGAAACAGGGATAGCTAATGATGCCGGTACCCGCAAGAACGACGTGGTGGAGAAACAAGTGGCCAGATCGCTGGGCCAAGATTTGTCTGAGACTCTGGACCCCGGCCAGGGGAATGCAAATGATTCAAACAAAGGGCTGTACGGAGACGAGGCACAGGTACGTTATATGCAAGAACATTCAAGGGATGGTTTGGCAGGGACCCGGTCACCGGTGCTCGGTTGGCTGGAGCCTTTTGGATCAAGCCCGCACAGAGATATATTGCATTTGTTGTTTGTTATTTTTAAAAGTTGCATGCGGCAGGGGTCTCTTGACACACGGTATAAAAGGTTTTAAAATCATGTTATGAAAAAAGTACAAAGATGCCTTACATGTATTTCTTACTGTAAATTTTTCAGCAGCTGCATGATGGTTCTTCAGAGGACTTGGAGGTTCTGGACACCAACAGCTCCGAAGGGCTGAGAGGATTGGGCCAGTCTGTTTTTGCCCAGATACAAAACCAGATGCTCAACAGAATGATGAAGTGAGCTGTAGCTCATGAAAGCTTATGCTCAAATAAATTGGTTAGTTTCTAAGGTGCCACAAGTCCTCCTTTTCTTTTTGCGAATCCAGACTAACACGGCTGCTACTCTGAAACCAACAGAATGCTGAAACAGAGGGGGATGCTTATTCTATAGGCCTGTACAATCTAAAGTTGAGGGAGAAATTCGGTATTAAGCCTGTGCCAGTTCATAACCATAAAACCGTGATGCATGCAATTGTGTGAGCAGCTGTGCACGGAATCACCAAGCGCAGCCTGAGAGAGAAACAAAATGAGGATTGCCCTGGGTGCGCCACAGATGTCCCCGGTCAGAGGCATCACGCCTGCGTGTTCTGGTCTTTAGATGATGTGAACTGTAAAATTAAAGAAATTAGCAGTAGTTTGTGTCTGGAGAGTGTGTTAAACATCATCATCACTTCGGGATACGCGCTGCAGGGCCTCTGTTTAACCCAGGAACATTTAGCTCTAGGGGCAGAATTGGTGGACAAAGTGACAGAGGCCAGGGACCCAAATAGCATTTTAGATGAAAACATCAAACCGACAGATAAATGTTTAATGCAAAATGTTGAACGTCTTCTTCGTTCAGCAAATTACAAAATCTTGCTAAGAAAAAACACTAGAAGTCAGAGCGCGTTTTGGGAACAAAACAGGGTGTGTTGTAAAATAAAATGTCAGTTGAAAAGAACTGTGTGAAGCGTGTGTTTATGGAGTTCAAGGGGTGTGGGGTTTCTCAAAAGGGCAGTAGGTTGCCCCATAGTATACGTGCAGTTAGGTTACAGTTTGTCAATAACAACAAGAGGTATATGAGCTGCCTGATCCTCTAAGAAAGGCCCACCCGCCCCACCCAGCCCTGGCGCTTGTGCGCAAGGGATATCGGCTGTTGGGGCATCTGGACCATTGCAAAGCAGCACCAGAACCCCTCTTAAAATCATGCCATCTTCCGCTTTGGCTGCACCTTTTCATCCCCCCCCACCCCCAGGCCCTCTGCATTAGGAATTAATCGTGACCCCTCTGATTTCAATAATGTCTCGGGTCTCTCGTCTACTGTTTTACATTATTTAATGCTGTACAGCATCTAGGGTTACAGTTTGCATAGAAGTGTTTTATAAAAATAAAACAAAAATATTCTCTAGGGGCTTAGACAAGATAACGATAAACAAAATTGTAATTGTTGCTTTGCAGGCTCTGCTACAAAGTAGCTTTAAGTTTGTTTTGGTTAATATTTCTGACAGGCCGTAGGTCAGCGGAGATAAAAACCTCGTAAAGTGGGAAAGTGCTTCCGAGTGACAAACGCTTGTCCATGCTAAAGCCTAACAACTAACACAGAATGGCTGCCTACAACACTGTTTCACGAAAAGAGTTATCAGCATTCCCCCTAAAACTCAGGACAGCTTTCTTACGCCCATGGCCTGATCTCTGTGACTGTGGCTTTCCTTAAAAATTTGTTTGTGCTCAGTTTAGATTTTAAAAAACATTAGAAAAGAAGAAAGGGGGTGGGGGGAAGTAGGAGGGTGGGGGGAGGCAGAATCCTTATCTCTGGTAAAAAAAAAAAAGCAGTTAACTTCTTTTACATAAGCTAATTTTTTCTTGTGTTTTTTGTATAAATCCAAACTTTAAAAAACAGCCTTGGTAATTTTTTTGTTAATTTAAAACACACATGTAAACTCCCCTCAATTGCCAGTTTTCATATTCTTACCCAGTTGCTGTTTTGGCACTTTAAAAACACTATTTTGAAAAGGATAGGGTAGTATCTTAAGCCTTTTTAGTTCACTAAACTTCTGCAAAATATCCTAAGAGTGGCTTTGCTTTGTTACAGCTCAGTTAATACTGCCTTTCCATGTTAAACTTTTAAAACAAACAAACAAACCTAATACTTCACATAGGCCTCACTGCACACAGAATAGCCTTAAAAAAGGTCACGTTATGTTACATCGCAGTCAATACTGTATTTTCATGTTAAAAGTTAAAAAAACCTTTATATAATGAAACATGGCATGTTTCGCAAGTGTTAAAAGTCTGGGGGAAAAGTCAAGGGGTGCAGAGTCCTGCACTTAGGACGGAAGAATCCAATGCACCGCTACAGACTAGGGACCGAATGGCTCGGCAGCAGTTCTGCAGAAAAGGACCTAGGGGTTACAGTGGACGAGAAGCTGGATATGAGTCAACAGTGTGCCCTTGTTGCCAAGAAGGCCAACGGCATTTTGGTCTGTATGAGTAGGGGCATTGCCAGCAGATCGAGGGACGTGATCGTTCCCCTCTATTCGACATTGGTGAGGCCTCATCTGGAGTCCTGTGTCCAGTTTTGTGCCCCACACTACAAGAAAGATGTGGAAAAATTGGAAAACGTCCAGCGGAGGGCAACAAAAATGATTAGGGGACTGGAACACATGACTTATGAGGAGTGGCTGAGGGAACTGGGATTATTTAGTCTGCAGAAGAGAAGAGTGAGGGGGGATTTGATAGCTGCTTTCAACTACCTGAAAGGGGGTTCCAAAGAGGATGGATCTAGGCTGTTCTCAGTGGTAGCAGATGACAGAACAAGGAGTAATGATCTCAAGTTGCAGTGGGGGAGGTTTAGTTTGGATATTAGGAAAAACTTTTTCAGGAGGAGGGTGGTGAAGCACTGGAATGGGTTACCTAGAGAGGTGGTGGAATCTCCTTCCTTAAAGGTTTTTAAGGTCAGGCTTGACAAAGCCCTGGCTGGGATGATTTAGTTGGGGTTGGTCCTGCTTTGAGCAGGGGGTTGGACTAGATGACCTCCTGAGGTCCTTCCAACCCTGATATTCTATGATTCCATGATTCTATGTTCTTGAAATAGGCTATCTCTGAGCTTCATGCAGTCACAAAGCAACGGTTTTTGTCTTTTACAATAATTAAATGGAATAAAATACTTGTTATAACTTTCACAAAGTGTCTTTTAATACAATCTCACCGTTTGTTAAAACTTCAACAGCATTAAAAAATTTAGGAAAGAAGTCTGTGTGAAAAAACTGAAGGGGTGACCCACAGACCATTGCTAAGGCAGACTATAGTGCATGGATCACTGGCTAGCCTAATTAGCCTTATCTGTTTTTAAAATGTAGAGAAAGCCAGAGCTCCAAGCTGTGATGTATTATTTTAATAAAATCTATGGTCCCAAAACAAACACAGGAGCTTGTACCTGTGTCTCAGCATACGGGTTGCAAATATTTAAAAACAGTCTTTCTGATAATGCAAAAGAAAAATTCATACTTAAATCTAAAAGGCTTAAGGAAATGAAAGCTTAGTATAACTTTTGCATGGATTTGTTAAAAAGTGGGGAGGAAAATAAACTTCTCTCTGATCCACTGGATTACAGAATAAGGGGAATATAAACTAGCTGGTACTAAGGTTCTGTGCTTTTCACTCCGCGGTGTTTCCGCATGCTCTTTTTTTTTTTTAATTGAAACACACATAAAAATGTTAAATAAAGGGATCTATCTTCATATGGGCTTGTCTTTTAAAGTGTTCATTCCTTTACAAAACATTATAGGACTTTCACTTTTATTTGTTAAAAAGTGGGGGAAGAAGCAATCTTCTCTCTGATCCACTGGCTCACAGACACTGTTTTTGCTGCAGCTTCAAATTGTCCTCACTAAAAGCATAGGGAAAAGCTTTTAAAAACTTTTTCTTAGTCAGGTTTGTGGGTTTAACCCTGGGTTGTTCCTGCATGCTCATTTTTTATTAAAACACATCCAGAAGTGCTAAATAAAGGGCTGTTTCTTCATATAGGTTTGTCTTTTCAAGGGATGATTCCTTTACAAAATGTAATATAATTTTCACTTGTATTTGTTGAAAAGCAGGCAAAGAAGCAGCCTTCTTCTCTCTGATCCACTGACTCACAGACGCTGTTTTCGCTAACAGTGACTTTGCTGAAAAGCCTGCTGCTTCAGATTGCCCTTACTAAACAATTACCAACGTTAGTCTAAAACATAGGGGAAAAAATTCTTATCACTATAATTTACTTTTATAAACAGGTTCTCTGTGTTTTTAACCCTGGGATGTTTCTGCATGCTAACTTTTTATTAAAACATATGCAAAAGTGCTACATGAAGGGATGTTTCTTCATATAGGTTTGTCTTTTCAAGTGTTTATTCCTTTACAAAACTTAATATAACTTTCACCTCTGTTTGTTAAAAAGTGAGGGAAGAAGCAGCCTTCTGATCTCTGATCCACTGACTCACAGATGCTGTTTTTGCTGACAGCTTCAAATTGTCTTCACTAAAAAAGAACCAGTGTTAGTCTAAAACATAGGGGAAAACTTTTAAAAATTGTTTGTTACTAAGGGCTTATGGTTTTAACCTTTATTAAAGCACCTATGTAAAAGGGCTACATGGCAGGAAAGATGCTTGGGGTCTGTTTTTTTAGATAAGAATAAGGAGTTAAGGGCGGGGTAGGGAGGGGAGGGAGATGGCTCGTGTTTAAAAATCTTGGGACTATAGCAGGGGTGGGCAAACTTTTTGGCCCGAGGGCCACATCTGGTTGGGGAAATTGCATGCAGGGCCATGAATGTTGGGCTGGGGCAGGGGATTAAGGTGTGGAAGGGAGTGTGGGGTGTGGTAGGGGGTGTGGCGTGCAGGAAGGGGCTCAGGGCAAGGGGTTGGGGAAGAGGATGGGTACGGGGAGTACGAGGGGGCTCAGGGAAGGGGGTTGGGGTGCAGAAGGGGGTACACAGTGTGGGAGGGGCTCAGGACAGTGGTGCAGGGAGGGGTCCGGAGTGCGGGAAAGGGGCTCAGGGCAAGGGGTTGGAGTGCAGGAGGGATGTGGGGTGCTGCAGGGGGTTGGGGTACAGGCAGGGGGTTCAGGGCAGGAAGTTGGGGTTGGGGTGCAGGAAGGGTTTGGGGTGCGGGTTTCGGCCCGGCGCCACTTACCTGGAGTGGCTCTGGGGTGGCAGCGGCATGCACCGGGGCCAGGGCAGGCTCCCTGCCTGCCTGCCCTGTCTGTGGCCCTGCGCCGCTCCTCTCCGGGAAGCAGCCGGCACCATGTCCCTGCGGCCCCTGGGGCGGGGAGCAGGGCAGAGGGCTGAGCATGCTGCCCTTCCTGTGCGTACCTCCCCCAAAGCTTTTCCCTGTTCCCTGTTCCCTTGCTCTCCCCTTGGCTTTCTGTGTCCTGCTTTGTTTGCTTCTGCCACAGACACACACACCTGGGTCCAAATGATACGCAGCCTCCTGTGTTTGCATTCAGCCACTTTGCCCACAGAACTCAGCTGCTAACCGGCTTTGCCTGGGGCCTCTGTTTTGGGTGGTGGCTCCTATTGTTTCGGGTCTCTTACTCCAGAAAGGAGCTTAATTGTTTCCTACATTTATCCTGATGAAGAGTGGCTGTGACTCCTGCCCACCAGTTTCAACCAGGTTTCACCCAACCTCCTTCATAACACTACTAAAGAGGGACGCATCACGGTCCCCAGTGTATAAGGCACGGGAATGGGAAACCTGGGTTCCCTGCCACTGACACACTGTGTGACCCTGAGTTAGTCACTTCTCTGTGTGCCTCAATCACCCCATCTGGAAAATGAGGGAGAACAATTCTACGTGAGCGACGAGGAACACTGGTGTTATCTGCATAGCTCTGCAGGGCTCTTGGGCGAGGTCTGACCCATGACTGTGGGTGTGAAGTGTGTGTTCTGCCAGGGGGTCTCACCTGCATTGCAGGGGCTTAGGCTGGAATGCTGCTTTTGTCACTAGAGCTACAAGTTCAGTGGCTTTAGCTATCTCCCAGGAAGAGTGGTGAGAATGGAAAATTTTAGCAATTGGGGTCCTGCTAGCCCAGGGGCTGCTGGAGCTGTGCAGTGAAATGCTAAGTCGCTGCTTTACAAAGCCCCCAGCCCAGGACTTTCCACCCACAGCACATGGGGCACCAGGGCACGTGCCACACCGAAGCTATGCGTGCACCACCGCGCAGGTTTCCTGAGTGAATGCTGCACGTCCCTAGAACGCAGTCAGGGAGCAGTGGGTCCCCTCACCTGCAAGGCAATAGGACTATAATGCCCCAGAGTCCTGTGTAACTAAGAATTTTCCTCTCTCTGGTACCAAGTTCCCCTTTTCTGGTCAGGCCCACAAGGGCAGGGGGCTGAACCAAAGGGGGAGGGGCATGGCACGCTATGTCAAAAATGGCATTAACTGTTTCCGAGTCACTGACAATTTGGAAGAATGTGATAGAATCATAGAATCTCAGGGTTGGAAGGGACCTCTGGAGGTCATCTAGTCCAACCCCCTGCCCAGAGCAGGACCAATCCCCAACTAAATCATCCCAGCCAGGGCTTTGTCAAGCCAGGCCTTAAAACCTCTAAGGAAGGAGATTCCACCACCTCCCTAGGTAACCCATTCCAGTGCTTCATCACCCTCCTAGCATAGGCACCAACTCCGTGGGTGCTCCGGGGCTAGAGCACCCATGGGGAAAAATTGGTGGGCTCTCTGCACCCACCGGCAGCTCCCCACCCCTCCCCTGCTCACTTCTGCCTCTGCTCCGCTCCTCCTCCTCCTCCCCTGAGGATGCTGCTGGGTCCTGCTTCTCCCCTCCCTCCCAGAGCTTGCACCACAAAACAGCTGTTTCGCGCAGCAAGCCTGGGTGGGAGGGGGGAGGAGGGGCAACGCGGTGCTTGGGGGAGGAGGCGGGGCCTGGGTGGGGATTTGGGGAGGGATCCAATAGGGGCAGGGAGAGGCAGAGCTGGGGTGGGACGGGGCTGGGGCTGGGGGGTGCGAGCACCAGCGCAAGCTCCCACCAGCACCGACAAAAGTTGGCGCCTGTGCCTCCTAGTGAAAAAGTTTTTCCTAATATCTAACCTCGACCTCCCCCACTGCAACTTGAGACCATTACTCCTTGTCCTGTCATCTGCCACCACTGAGAACGGCCAAGCTCCATCCTCTTTGGAACCCCCTTTCAGGTAGTTGAAAGCAGCTATCAAATCCCCTCCTCATTCTTCTCTTCTGCAGACTAAATAATCCCAGTTTCCTCAGCCTCTCATAAATCGCGTGCTCCAGTCCCCTGATCATTTTCATCGCCCTCCACTGGACTCTCTCCAATTTGTCCATTCATCCAGCCCGTACTTCTTTAACTTGCTGACAAGAATACGGTGGGAAACTGTGTCAAAAGCTTTGCTAAAGTCAAGGAACAACACATCCACTGCTTTCCCCTCATCCACAGAGCCAGTTATCTCGTCATAGAAGGCAATTAGACTAGTCAGGCATGACTTGCCCTTGGTGAATCCATGCTGACTGTTCCTGATCACTTTCCTCTCCTCTAAGTGCTTCTGAATTGATTCCTTGAAGACCTGCTCCATGATTTTTCCAGGGACTGAGGTGAGGCTGACTGGCCTGTAGTTCCCAGGATCCTCCTTCTTCCCTTTTTTAAAGATGGACACTACCTTAGCCTTTTTCCAGTCGTCCGGGACCTCCCCCGATCGCCATGAGTTTTCAAAGATAATGGCCAATATCTCTGCAATCACATCAGCCATCTCCCTCAGCACCCTCAGATGCAGCGCATCCAGCCCCATGGACTTGTGCTCATCCAGCTTTTCTAAATAGTCCCGAACCACTTCTTTCTCCACAGAGGGCTGGTCACCTCCTCCCCATGCTGTGCTGCCCAGTGCAGCAGTCTGGGAGCTGACCTTGTTCGTGATCGTGATCATGAACGCTTATGGATCAATGTCCTAACAGTTAAAGCACAAGATGGTGTATTAGTTGGTGTCTGCTACAGATCATCACAGCACTGGATGACCGCCTCCTTACTCACCTATCTCTAATGTGTAGGCAAAAAAGCTGTGTGATCCTGGGGGACGTCAATCTGAGTGACGCATGCCGGAGGTCTCATGCTGCCAGCACTAAAATATCCTTGGCATTTCTAAACATTATAGATGACAATTTCCTAACTCAGAAAGTGTTGCAGCCAACATGGGGGAATTCTTTATTAGAGCTCATCTTGAGAGATAAAGAGGAACTGAAAGCAGAACTAAAAATTAACGGTAGCCTAGGTACAAGTGATCATAGAATCATAGAATATCAGAGTTGGAAGGGACCTCTGGAGGTCATCTAGTCCAACCCCCTGCCCAGAGCAGGACCAATCCAAACTAAATCATCCCAGCCAGGGCTTTGTCAAGCCTGACCTTAAAAACCTCTAAGGAAGGAGATTCCACCACCTCCCTAGGTAACGCATTCCAGTGCTTCACCACCCTCCTAGTGAAAAAGTTTTTCCTAATATCCAACCTAAACCTCCCCCACTGCAACTTGAGACCATTACTCCTCATTCTGTCATCTGCTATCACTGAGAACAGTCTAGAGCCATCCTCTTTGGAACCCCCTTTCAGGTAGTTGAAAGTAGCTATCAAATCCCCCGTCATTCTTCTCTTCCGTAGACTAAACAATCCCAGTTCCCTCAGCCTTTCCTCATAAGTCATGTGTTCCAGACCCCTAATCATTTTTGGGGTCTGGAACACATGACATGGATCACATTTATAACGTGCAAACAGAATAAAGTACCGACCAGTTATATATACACTTGATGTTTTAAAAGGGCCAGTTTCTCGAAACTGTACACATCAGCTGGGACGAAGAATTTAATCAGAAAAATGTGAATGACAATTGGGAATTAAGAACACTTTACGAGATGCCCCAAAAGCCACAATCATGGAAGAAGGCTGGATTGGTTAAAACTGACCTGGTTTAGAGGGGAAATGAAGGCAGCTAAATACTGCAGTTTATGGATACCCAGCATTTTGCCAGGAGGTGATCCACTGATACCCACATCTATTTGGTGGCCTGTGTGAAATGAGTTTGGCGGGTCTCAGTCCAGTTGATCATGGTGTCTACAGCCCCAAAACACACCATCCCAGCTGGCATGAATTGCCAGGCCTTGTTGGCCAGCTCACTAGAGGGGTCAAAGACTGAGTGGGCTATGGAGACCAAGCCCCCCCGCCCCCCCGGCACAATGAAATGGTGCTGATGGTTCAAGCAGGGGCAGCAGCTTGGCTTGCTTATGCCAGTTGTTGTCTGATCTCTGGTTAAGTACCGGACTCTAGGTGCCAGGGCTGTTAACCTGGCCCCTTTCATGGGCATTAAATTAACCTTACATCTTCCTTTGAGCCATGGGACACAATAGTGGAAAGTCAAAATGCTGCAATAAAAATACAGCCTGATAGCGGGATAATGTCTGTTACCCAGAAATCCCCAGCAGCTCACGCTCGTTACTCACTGGGTGCTTCACCCAAATGCAGCCACCTCTAGGGATGGAGCATGGCAGCAGTTTAACAGCAACGCACAGTGGCAGCAGCACTGAACAAGTTAGGACAGGAAGTGACAAATCTATGGACAATCTATGGAGAATTTAGGAAGGCCAAATATAGTTATTACCCACTTGGTGTCTATCCAGGACATCCTCAACCTCGTGAAAACACCGTGGGACCTTTAATGAACGTGGTGACCTGGAGCTTGGTTTTAATGTCTCCTCAGAACAACGTACGGCGGAGCAATTAATGCCCCCAGTGGTGCCAACATTAACAACGTTCTCTTTTTTCCTGCCATGTTTTTCATGACTGGTATTTGTGACACCATCCCTCTCTTCCTGTCCATCCACTGCGTGCCCATCACCATGGTATCAGACCCCATCTGAAATAACATGTGGGCTAAAAAACACCCAAAAGGGACAGGTCTAGATGCATACTGAAAAAGCATTCACACAGGCACCGGACTGAATTCACCAGCACATTCGTTTCATTCACTTTCCAGTCCCTTTGGGTGTCACTGTGTGACTGGCATGGATGTGCTCGGAAATTTTGAGTTAATCTGTTCAGGTGCTCCCAGAAAGGATCTGCATGGCCCGGCGGTAGGGAGCCAGGCTAGGAGTCAGGGTGCTTTACCTCTGTCTCTCCCCCACCCTCGGCTGTTAACATTGTAGCACGATTGCCAGACTCCTCATGCTGAAAAATGTAGAGTCTGTCTCCAAAAAGTCCTGGCTTAAAAATCACGAGATCTTTAAAAAACAACAACATTGGGCTTGTTTTCTTTGCCTGACAGTTTCTGAGCCTTTAGGTCACGCTTGGCTCATGTTTTCAGGTGTTTCTCTGCAACCAGCAGGGCAAGAAACATTTTTAATGAACACTGAGATTCTCGCCTATTCCCATGACTCCAGGAGCTCTTTGCCCTCTGTTTTCTGAACTTTTAGGGTCACAGTCACATCACATTTTCATGCTTTTCTCCACCCCCCACCCCCAGGGCTAGCGACTGACCGACAATGAAATCTGAGCGTGTCATGAAATCTGCAGTAAAACCCTGCGAGTCGGCAGCACGTGGAGTGCAGCGTGTGAGGCCTTTGTGGTGAGATGGGGGCAGGGCAGATTACAGGCAGCCTCGTCACTGTGCTCCCCAAATGAGTGCGGAACGGGCTGGCGGGGGAAGTGGTGGAGCAGGGGGACACAGCAGAGACCTAGCCCTGCTGGCACCATCCCCAGCGTTTGGTTTAAGAGCTCTCGGGGTTAAAGGGTCATGTACCCCTTCCCCTGGCTCGTTCTGCCTCTTGTCACACCCAGACAGCCGGGAGCTGAAGCCACCGACCTCCTCCCCGGGTTCCCTCTGGCTCTCTGAAGGTCTAGGGTAGCATAAGCAGGGGGAAATTATCCCTTAGAAGAGGGGATTTACGCCTTGCCTTTCTTCCTCCCTCCCCCTGACAGGATAGTGCCCCCTGGAGGCGGGTTAAAAACACCTACATCCTCCCTCCCTGTTTCAAAGACACCTCCAACCAGACACCCACTGTTTGCCAGAGATGTCTCCGCAGAGATGCCAAGGAGACAGATCTCCCCACTCATGCCTGGAGGGGCAGGGATGGGGTACGGTGCCAGGCAGGATGGCGGGGGGAGCTCACCCCATGCTGTAGCTGAGCTGGGCACACACAGAGCGCTTCATTCTGCAGGCTTGTCAATCTGGCTCCGTCCGACAGCATGGAATTCACACTCACACAGAAAGGAAAGGGAAGAACAAATGTCAACAGAGTGCTACAATTCCTGCAGCCCATCAAACTGGCTTTGGTTTGGAACTAACTGCGTCAGACAAGCAACGGTTAGGAATAAATTGACCATCCAACAAAGGCAGAATTCTTAGGTCTTCTGCTAGGTGGGCCAAAGGGGTTTTAAGGTCGGACCAACTCTTCCCAATTCCCTCTCTCTGTCACTTTGCCTGCATATTTCAGAGCCTCTCCACCAGCTCTCAGTAGTGGCAGAGATCCAGAGAGGCCCATGGAAAAACTCAGCTGGGTTCTGAGCCCTTGTGTCCTGCCAGAACCATGTCCAAAGTGCAAGGTGGTTCAGAACTTTCTTCCCAGCTCTCCTCAGGAAACGGTCCATACCAAGGTTTCCTGTCCTGGGATAAAACGAGCAATGAGTCAGAGTGCAATAAAGAAATGTTTTTCTTCCTGCCGTGCTGAGTTAACAGCGTGTGGTCTGCACTGGGAGGTTTGTGCAGGTTGGAGTTATTCCCTGCAATACATCGTGCTGCATCTGGCACGGGCTCCCGTCTAGTGGGAAGGTGAGATACAGCGCTGGCTTTCAGAGGTTTCCCGACCCACCTCACTGCGAATAACCAGCCCCGCATGGTCCTTTGTCTCCCAGCTTGCTGCCCCAGACCCACACACACACACGTCCTCAGTCGCTCAAACACACCATCAGGAATTCACACTCATTTGTTCGCACACTCACTCACTAAGCACTTTCCCCTCTCACTGCCAGTCATGGAGTCTAACACAATAGCAGGTTTCAGAGTAGCAGCCGTGTTAGTCTGTATTCGCAAAAAGAAAAGGAGTACTTGTGGCACCTTAGAGACTAACCAATTTATTTCAGCATAAGCTTTCGTGAGCTCACTTCATCGGATGCAACAGCTCACGAAAGCTTATGCTCAAATAAATTGGTTAGTCTCTAAGGTGCCACAAGTCCTCCTTTTCTTTTTGCTAACACAATAGCACACACTCAGTCTCTCTCTCAGCTCTTCTCTCACTCACACGTCTGCTCCAACTTTTGCACACATAACCCCATCTCATGTGCCAGGATAACTTGTGTCACTCCGGGGGGTGGTTTATTCACATCACCGACATTGGCTGTAGTGTAGCCTTACGCATGCACCAAATCTAACTTACAACCAATTAATCAGAGACCAGGGTGGGGGAGGGAATATCTGCTATTGGACCAACTTCGGCCGGTGACAGAGAGGAGCTTTCGAGCTGTTCTGCAGGTCTGGGAAAGGTCCCTGCCGCGTCCCAGCTCAATGCAAGGTGGAACAGTCTGTCTCTCTTACCCGGAGATGCTGGTCCAATAACAGCTATTTCCTCAGCTGCCTTGTCTCTCTAACGTCCTAGGACCGACACAGCTACAACTCCCCTGTGAACCATCACACACTCAAACACACGCATTCACGTCTCCTTTCACTCCCATGTTCACTCGCTCCCATATTCACGGACACTCGGGTTCACACTCACCTTTGTTCACACCCTGCCCCAGATTTCCAAGCGCTCAGCGCTCAGCTTGTGCCCAGTGTGCTGAGCTAGTTGGGAAATCTGGCTGGATTTTCATTCCTTTGTTAGCCAGGAACACCATTCAGGTCTCACACACTCAGACTCACACCAGCACTGTCACACTCATTCAGATACACACTCAGACTCACACAGGCATTTGCACCAGTACTCTCACACTCACTCAGGGACTCACACCCAGACTCACACCCTCCCATTCCTATCCAGGCGCACTCGTGTGCAAGGGGCTGGATCCAGAGACCTTTCAAACCAACTGAAAGTCTTCTATTGAGTCCCATGGGCTTTGGATTGGGCACCTAGAGATCTGGGTCAGATCCCCAAGGTAGTTAGGCTCCTAACTGCTACTGATGAGTTAGGTGCCTAAATACCTTTGAGGATCTGGGTCTTGGCGCCTGGTGTGTCGGGGCTCCTGTGCGATACCAGAGCCTGCAGCCCAGTGTCCCACTGTCACGGAGGACCTGTCTCTTCCTGCTGCTCACTGCTTGGGGTCTGGCTGCCGGGGAGCCTGTGCAGTGTGCTAATCTGGGCAGAGCCCCTAGGGAGGAGTTGATGGAAGGACAACGTGCTGCCATGTGCTTCTCCCTTCCTCGCCCTTTGCCCTGATGTCACAGCCCAGCTCTCTGGAAGACCCCAAGCCCACTCTCCACAGAGGGATGATCGCACCGCCCCAGCGTGCCCCAGGGCTTAGTCCGAAAGCAGTGACCCAAGGGCTGAGTTGGGCTCCTGTGGGAGAAGAGGCCAGAGCCCACAGGGGTCCATGTCTCCAGGCTTGGCAGTTATGAGGGGGGAAGGTGCGGGGGGGGTGTGGTTCTCACTGCAGTTGACGCAGTGCAATCCTGCTGTTGCTTTGCGTTTCTCTAACAGCTTCCATCTGAGGCACTCCAGACGCTTTACACATGTGGATTAATCACTGCCCCCCCCCCCCCGAGAAGCGGCCCAGAATTATCCTCCCTGTTTTACAGATGGGGAAACTGAGGCACAGATGGACTTTAAGTGACTTGCCCAAGGTCATACAGTAAGTCAATGCTACAGCTGAGAATAGAACCCTGCAGTCCTGACTCCCAGCCCCCCTGCTATAACTACTGTAGTAGGAAGAGAGCCTGAGACATAAGCCCTTGTATCAGAGGCCCGTGTGAGGCCTGAAGCCTGGGCTAATGTAGCAGTCAAACCTGTGCTGATATAAAGCCAAGTCAGGCTGTGAGCTAGGCAGGCCCTGCTCACAGAACCTGGCAAGAACGGGGCTGAAATTACAGAAACACACGTTCCTAAGAGGTGCTGGGCACAAAACACACACACACATTCCAGAAGGGTGGTACCAGAACACGTTGTACCAAGAATGGTACAAAGACATTCCCCAAAGATAACAGAAACACACTGACCCCTTCTAAAGGGAAGGTCAGGATGACAGTACAAGGGATACAGCTGTACAAGGCGACATCGGAGGGTGCCAACTAACTACATCAGAGGGGCAGGACGCAACTTTTTTTGTTTCAGGGTATAAAGATGTATCTCAGGAGAGGTGTCTCTGTCTGGCCTAGGGAGGAACAGAAAGTCCCGCTATTCACTGCACTGGTCCATTGTTATGGGCATACATGTATTAGTGGTCCAGTAGAGTCTGCAGGATATTAGTACCATGCTTCCTTGACAATAAACCTGGCTGGGTGCCTTTGTACCTTAACGGTTCTTGTGGTCATTGGGCGGTTCACTTGAGGTCTACCATGCCAGCTGTATATGCGGGGCTGGGGCGGCACACAAAGGGAACACATACATGCAGCCAAAAACCTGAACACAACCACTAGACCCCACTCCCGCCCCTGCTGGGACTAGATCCCCTGAGTCCCCATGCTATGTTTGCCGCTTGCTATTATTGTGTGGGCTCTTACAGAAAATGACCCATGTACACCTCCATTCATAAAATCATAGAAGATTCTCAGGTCCAACCTGCTGCTCAAAGCAGGACCAACCCCAACTAAATCATCCCAGCCAGGGCTGTGTCCAGCTGGGCCTTAAAAACCTCTAAGGAAAGAGATTCCACCACCTCCCTAGGTAACCCATTCCAGTGCTTCACCACCCTCCTAGTGAAAAAGTTTTTTCTAATATCCAACCTAGACCTCCCCCACTGCAACTTGAGACCATTGCTCCTTGTTCTGTCATCTGCTACCACTGAGAACAGTCTAGATCCATCCTCTTTGGAACCCCCTTTCAGGTAGTTGAAGGCTGCTATCAAATCCCCCCTCAACTCTTTTCTTCTGCAGACTAAATAAGCCCAGTTCCCTCAGCCTATCCTCATAGGTCATGTGCCCCAGCCCCCTAACCATTTTCATTGCCCTCTGCTGGACTCTCTCCAATTTGTCCACATCCCTTCTGTTGTGGGGGGTCCAAAACTGGATGCAATACTCCAGATGTGGCCTCACCAGTGCCGAATAGAGGGGAATAATTACTTCCCTCGATCTGCTGGCAATGCTCCTACTAATGCAGCCCAATATGCTGTTACCCTTCTTGGCAACAAGGGCACACTGCTGACTCATATCCAGCTTCTCGTCCACAGTAATCACCAGGTCCTTTTCTGCAGGACTGCAACTTAGCCAGTCGGTCCTAGTCTGTAGCAGTGCATGGGATTCTTCTGTCCTAAGTGCAGGACTTTGCACTTGTCCTTGTTGAACTTCATCAGATTTATTTTGACCCAATCCTCCAATATGTCTAAGTCACTCTGGACCGTATCCCTACCCTCCAGTGTATCTATCTCTCCCCGCAGCTTAGTGTCATCTGGGAACTTGCTGAGGGTGCAGTCCATCCCATCATCCAGATCATTAATAAAAATTTTGAACAAAACCGACTCCAGGACCGACCCTTGGGGAACTCCGCTTGATACTGGCTGCCAACTAGACATGGAGCCATTGATCACTACCCGTTGAGCCCGACAATGTAGCCAGATTTTTATCCACCTTATCGTCCATTCATCCAGCCCATACTTCTTCAACTTGCTGGGAAGAATACTGTGGGAGACAGTGTCAAAAGCTTTGCTAAAGTCAAGATATATCACGTCCATGGCTTTTCCCTCATCCACAGAGCCAGTTATCTCATCATAGAAGGCAATCAGGTTGGTCAGGCATGACTTGCCCTTGGTGAATCCATGCTGACTGTTCCTGATCACTTTCCTCTCCTCCAAGTGCTTCAAAATGGATTCCTTGAGGACCTGCTCCATGATTTTTCCAGGGACTGAGGTGAGGCTGTACTTCCCAGGATTCTCCTTCTTCCCTTTTTTAAGGATGGGCACTACATTAGCCTTTTTCCAGTCATCCGGGACCTCCCCCGATCGCCATGAGTTTTCAAAGATAATGGCCAATATCTCTGCAATCACATCAGCCATCTCCCTCAGCACCCTCAGATGCAGCGCATCCAGCCCCATGGACTTGTGCTCATCCAGCTTTTCTAAATAGTCCCGAACCACTTCTTTCTCCACAGAGGGCTGGTCACCTCCTCCCCATGCTGTGCTGCCCAGTCCAGCAGTCTGGGAGCAGACCTTGTCTGTGAAGATGGAGGCAAAAAAAGCATTGAGTACTTCAGTTTTTTCCACATCCTCTGCGACTATATTGCCTCCTGCATTCAGCAAGGGGCCCAGACTTTCCCTGACCTTCTTCTTGTTGCTAACATACCTGTAGAAACCTTTCTTGTTACCCTTCACATCCCTTGCTAGCTGCAACTCCAATTGCGCTTTGGCCTTCCTGCTTACACCCCTGCATGCTCGAGCAATATTTTTATACTCCTCCTCATAGGCACCAACTTTCCCTGGCTCTGGTGGGAGCTCACGCCCCCCCTCAGCCCCGGCCCCTCCCCAACTTCACCCGTTCCCTGCCCCGCCCCCGCCCCCATTCCAAACCCTTCCCCCCAAATCTCCGCCCTGGCCCCACCTCTTCCCTGAGCGTGCTGCATTCCCCCTCCTCCCCTGCTGCGCGAAACAGCTGTTTCACAACGCAAGCACTGGGAGCTAGGGGGGAAAAACGGGCACGCGGCGCACTCACGGAGGAGGCGGAGTGGAGGTGAGCTGGAGCGGGGGGCAGGGTAGGGTGGGGTGGAGCGGGGAGCTGCTGGTGGGTGCAGAGCATCCACCAATTTTTCTCTGTGGGTGGTCCAGCCCCGTGTTACCAGATGTGCCCGTTACTTTGGGGTATGCTCATTTATTAGGGTTACTCTTCGGGGGGGGGGGGGGGGGGTTCGGTATTCTGTTCATGTACTGCTTATGTCACTTGTGTGTTCATATGGAGCTCTACTCCTTCCTTCTGCAAGTCCCCTCCCAATGGAGCTATCCTGCCGGACCTCGGTTCCCCAGGACTGGGTTCCTCCAGCTCTAGAACCAGATGAACACGCGCGCGCGCACACACACACACGCACACACACACACACAGAGCAAGTCTGAGCGGACCGGGTCAATCAGCACTCTGAAGCTGACCCCCTTATATGCCACAGGTTTAACACGTCCCTGTCCCCACTTTCACATCACAATTGTACTGGTCGTAACCCACTTGACGAGCAAACCCCACGGTATTTTGGGCGCTTTAGGGATCTTTAGCTTAGGTAAAAGAAGCGTTGCTCCAGAGTAAATGGGGGAAGCTAAAAACACAAAAGAGTAAAGTTCAGAGAGAGAGAGAGAAGCAACCAGCTTAACCATAAAAGTTATTTATTGAGTAATAACTACCCAAGGAGAGCCTAAACCAACATAACAGTTACATTATTAAAGGTTAATACCCAAGGTAGAGAAGAAAACAGAGAGAGAGAAGAGAGAGGGATCTCACCCAGGCCATGGAGCTCGAACTGGTCGGGGTTCCCAGGTGATGGTGGTAGCTCAGAGTCCTGAGGGCAGGAGACAGGCAGAGCCCCCAGCACGATCAGTCAGGAGATTATGGAGTCCCAGTGGAACTGATGCAGAATTTGGATCCATGCATCAGAACACTGACTGGAGGGCAGGCAGGGATTTTTGTAGAGAAAATACAATGGTTCAAGGGAGAACACTAGATTTGTTTATAGGTCAGCTGAGGACTTAAGGGTTTGCTTTAGGCTAGACAATAGGAGCTGATCACTCTTGGCTATGGATGGTGTTTTCTTCCAGGGAGCTCACAAGGCAACCAGGCTGCTTCCGTATTTTGGATGTCAATCAAGGATTCATTACTAGAATTGGTCTGATAACTGCTGAGCTGGGTGTGTGCAGGCGTAGGTTCATTAACATCTGGAGTGGAGATTCCCGTGATGTGTCCCTGCTTTTCTGGTCCCAGAGTCAGAGGTGACAGTGAGCCGGTACGCCCCGGTACGGTGTACCGGCAAGAGCTGGTGCGCTGTACCGGCGTGGATCAGCTTCCCCAGGTGCAATTTAAAGGGCCTGCGGCTCCCAGCAGCAGCTGGAGCCCCCAGCCCTTTAAACTGCTGCCAGAGACCTGGGGTAGCGGTGATGGGGCTGTGGCAGTGATTTAAAGGGCCCCGGGCGGTAGCGGCGGCCAAGCCCTGGGCCCTTTAAATCGTCCCCGAGCCCTGCCGCCACTTCTCCAGGGCTCCGGCAGGCTCCGGGGACGATTTAAAGGGCTCGGGGTGGTAGTGGCGGCCAGAGCCCCGTCCCCGGAGCCCTGCTGCCGGAGCCCTGGAGAAGCAGCGGTGGGGCTCCGGGGACGATTTAAAGGGCCCAGGGTTCCAGCTGCCGCTACCACCCCGGGCCCTTTAAACTGCTGCCAGAGCCCCCGACTGCCGTTGTTACCCCGGCGGGGGGAGGAGGGGAGGGGAGGGGGAAGGAGGCACTTACCGGTACAGGGTGGGCCGGGGCTGGCTCTGACCCACCGCCCCCCCTTCCACCCGAGGCCCCGCCCTGGCAGAGCTGGCCCTAGCCCAGCCCCGTACCGGTAAGTCCCAAGACTTACTTTCACCCCTGCCCAGAGTTCAGTGCGGTTCTCTGTTCTTCATTCTTTGTGCTAATCCCTGTCCCATCTTTCATGCAGATGAAGCTAGGGGAGTTGTCTCTGTATGTTAATGGAGATGTCTTAATCTTGTCACCCTTATCAGGAGGGGTCTAGGTGTGTCTCCCAACACCCTTCACTGCTCTCTGCAAGCCTTTTCTCTGATCGGTTTTGGTTCAAGAAGAGACTTGGGGGGGTGTCTTTCATGAGTCAGACAGGCTAGATACTGGGCCCTGGTTCCCCCAAAACACAGAGCTGACTGGTATCACCCGGAGCACCCATGGAGTCGGCGCCTATGCTCCTCCCTAGTCATCTGTCCAAGTTTCCACTTCTTGTAAGCTTTCTTTTTTCCTCACTTGTTTCCTCTGAAAGTTGTGAATAAAAACACACTGTTCAAAAGGTGAAATGATCCTGGTTATTAATGACACTCATTGTGGGATTCTAGCAAACCTGGCCTGGCTTGAGGGCCACTCAAATGCCTGGGGTAGTGATAGGGTGGAACTGGGGTCATTGCAACCAACAAGTTCCCAGACAGTCCCTGCAAGGTGCTGAGCACCCTCTACATGCAATGGCATCACTGCCAGCTGACAGCCCTTGACACCCGGCAGGAGCCAGCCTACAAGGAACTCAGGCCAAAGGGAACCGGGGAGTGGGGCTGAGAGCTTGGGGTCCAATCCACCCGCTGCGGTTCTGGAGGTGGTGGGTGCTGGTCTAATGATCAGCTGCTACCTGTTCCTGAATTTAACCTCCAGCCGTTCTCCCAGCCTGCACATCCATTGGCAGCTGCCCCTTCCCCGCGGCCGCCGGCTGCCCAGATCGGGTTTCCAGCCACACTGCCCAGAGGGGGGAGCTGGCATCCGCAGCACTTCCCTCTGATGCACTGAAAGGGGGGCCGAGCCCACTGGCTGGGGCCCGCTGTAAGCTGAGAGGCAGCCCCCCCCCCCCCCCCCTCCCCAGTCTCAGAAGGAGTTGAAAGGAATTTGTCTGGTCCATTCAGGAAAAGAAAATGCAGAGACAGGGTGGGGCAGAGGCTTTCATCAGCTGGGCTGAGCCCGGCCTTATCCAGAGAGGAGGCTTCCACACAGGTGTGTGTCTGACAGCAGCCTTGCACGGGAGTTGCCACGGTCTGATTTTCTGCCCGAGGGACTTGACTGTGTTTGTATCAACTTTGTAGCCCCTGACTCCTCCATAAACTCAGCCTGATGGGGATCTGGGCTCTTTGCTGCTTAGGGACCCCACACAGCTCGTGCTGAATTCACCGCCCCGGGAAAATCCCATCTCACTCCATCCCACTCCACTGTAGAGAATCAGCCTCTTTCTTTCTTTCTTTCTTTGCACCTCCTGAGCCTCTCTGCTCCAGTATTACCAGCCCAAAGCGTTAAAAAATCACGAGTCAGGCCTCCACAATCGGGAGATCTACAAACAAAAATTGGGTTCTTTCTCTCTGGCTTCTAGTTTCTGCACTGTACCCGAATCACATTTTCAAGCTTTACTCTACAATCACATGGGCTAGAAATTTACTTTAAAAAAAGGGAGGGGAAGGGAAAGCTGAGATTCTGACATAATCCCTTGACTCCAGGACCTGGAGATTTAAGAAAAAACCCACCAACTGTCACAAGAGCAGCGATAAAATCACGAAATTTGGCAAAGCTGCCACTCCATTGGCCTCTCTCCCTTGTAGCCACAGGATCCGACGTACAAGGCATCATCTATTCCAAGTCAAAGTGCCAGTTCAACCTATTAGAGAGAAACAGGCCAGAGGCAAAGTCTGGAAGCAGATGCAAATCTCCCCCAGGTGCAGGGATGTTTGGTGCTGGGCTTTGATCCCTGCTCCCTAGTAAGGGTGGCCCAATGGTGCTGGGAGTGGGCGTAACCCAAGAGGCAGAGAGATTATCCACCAGGCATTAGTGGTGATGAATGAATAGCCTTTCACACCTTGATCCACCCCATGGCAGACAAAGGGCTTGGCAAACTCTCATTAACGCAGTCTATTTAGATTACAACCTCTTTGGGGCAGAGACTGTCAGCTGCTCGGTTCTGCGCCCTGCACAATGGGGCCCTGAGCTCAGTCGGCCCTTAGAGGTCGTACTGCTGGCTGGTCTGTGTTTTGGCTTTATCCTCAGAGTGTGGGTTTTAAACCGTTTGAATACGCTGACATCACTATGGACCTCAGTGGGAGATCAGTCGGAGCAAGAGCTAAGGCAGGACCTCAGGGCTCAGCCATTGGATTTGGGACTGTTGGATTGTATCTGTTATTGCTGTAGGGGGTGGGGAGGCCTCAGCGGTGGGGTCTGTTCTAGAGACTGTGTTTGTTGTTGATGTTCTACAGGAAGAGTTCAACTCTGCAGCAGCCTGAGCTCTGCACGGACAGGATGGCCTAGAAAACAGGCCTGAGATGCAGGACTCTTGAGTCTTATTTCTGTGCCAGTGACCCTGGGCAAGTCCCTTTTCCTCTGGCTGGTCTGTGTAGGGCGTAGCCCTTTGGGACTGCAAGGGCTGTCTTTCTGTAGGTTTGCACAGCGCCCAGCACGCAGGGGCCCTACTCTTGCCTGGAGGTGTTCCCGGAACAGCAACCGAGTAAACTCCAGAGCAAAGCTCATTTTTCTAGAGCACACCCAGTGCCGGTGCTGAAAAGTGCTGGGAATTGCAATGGAAAAAGGATGTGGAAAAAGCTAATGTGCTCAATGCTTTTTTTGCCTCTGTCTTCACTAACAAGGACAGCTCCCAGACTGCTGCGCTGGGCATCGCAACATGGGGAGTAGATGGCCAGCCCTCTGTGGAGAAAGAGGTGGTTAGGGACTATATAGAAAAGCTGGACGTGCACAAGTCCATGGGGCCGGACGAGTTGCATCCGGGAGTGCTAAAGGAATTGGCGGCTGTGATTGCAGAGCCATTGGCCATTATCTTTGAAAACTCGTGGCGAACGGGGGAAGTCCCAGATGACTGGAAAAAGGCTAATGTAGTGCCAATCTTTAAAAAAGGGAAGAAGGAGGATCCTGGGAACTACAGGCCAGTCAGCCTCACCTCAGTCCCCGGAAAAATCATGGAGCAGGTCCTCAAGGAATCAATCCTGAAGCACTTACACGAGAGAAAAGTGATCAGGAACAGTCAGCATGGATTCACCAAGGGTAGGTCATGCTTGACTAATCTAATAGCCTTCTATGATGAGATTACTGATTCTGTGGATAAAGGGAAAACAGTGGATGTATTGTTTCTTGACTTTAGCAAAGCTTTTGACACAGTCTCCCGCAGTATTCTTGTCAGCAAGTTAAAGAAGTATGGGCTGGATGAATGCACTATAAGGTGGGTAGAAAGTTGGCTAGATTGTCGGGCTCAACAGGTAGTGATCAATGGCTCCATGTCTAGTTGGCAGCCGGTGTCAAGTGGAGTGTCCCAGGGGTCGGTCCTGGGGCCGGTTTTGTTCAATATCTTCATAAATGATCTGGAGGATGGTGTGGATTGCACTCTCAGCAAATTTGCAGATGATACTAAACTGGGAGGAGTGGTAGATACGCTGGAGGGCAGGGGTAGGATACAGAGGGACCTAGACAAATTGGAGGATTGGGCCAAAAGAAACCTGATGAGGTTCAATAAGGATAAGTGCAGGGTCCTGCACTTAGGACAGAAGAACCCAATGCACAGCTACAGACTAGGAACCGAATGGCTAGGCAGCAGTTCTGCGGAAAAGGACTTAGGGGTGACAGTGGACAAGAAGCTGGATATGAGTCAGCAGTGTGCCCTTGTAGCCAAGAAGGCCAATGGCATTTTGGGATGTATAAGTAGGGGCATAGCGAGCAGATCGAGGGACGTGATCGTCCCCCTCTACTCGACATTGGTGAGGCCTCATCTGGAGTACTGTGTCCAGTTTTGGGCCCCACACTACAAGAAAGACGTGGATAAATTGGAGAGAGTCCAGCGAAGGGCAACAAAAATGATTAGGGGTCTGGAACACATGACTTATGAGGAGAGGCTGAGGGAACTGGGATTGTTTAGTCTGCAGAAGAGAAGAAGGAGGGGGGATTTGATAGCTGCTTTCAACTACCTGAGAGGTGGTTCCAGAGAGGATGGTTCTAGACTATTCTCAGTGGTAGAAGAGGACAGGACAAGGAGTAATGGTCTCAAGTTGCAGTGGGGGAGGTTTAGGTTGGATATTAGGAAAAACTTTTTCACGAGGAGGGTGGTGAAACACTGGAATTCGTTACCTAGGGAGGTGGTAGAATCTCCTTCCTTAGAAGTTTTTAAGGTCAGGCTTGACAAAGCCCTGGCTGGGATGATTTGATTGGGGATTGGTCCTGCTTTGAGCAGGGGGTTGGACTAGATGACCTCCTGAGGTCCCTTCCAACCCTGAGATTCTATGATTCTATGAAATGGAGAGAGCTGCAGACCCCGGGGAGTGGAGATGAGAGACTCTAGGAACTCATCACGTCGGAGAAGGGCCTAGCTAAGTGGTGGTGTAACACTGAAAGACCCTGGGACCTGGTAAGCCTTCCTGTATAGGTACACACAGGTATACAGGAAGGCTTACAAGTAAACAGAGCCATTTACAACCAATTGTCCTAGTTATTGGGAGCCATCAGCAGGCGGAATCAAACCTGGGACCTCTGGAGCTAAATGCATGAGCCTCTATTACATGAGCTAAAGTCACGTGGCTCTTAGCTGAGGCTGTAACAGACTCATTAATCTTTAAGTGGTCTGGGCGCCACTAGAGGGGACAGAGCACCATGCCCAGGAGGTGTGTGGGTTACAGTGGCTGGCAATGCAGCAGGGGGCACTCTCTCCTCGGGGTCTGCTGACCCCAATGCCCCAGTGCAGGGCTTGGGGGTGAGGTGCTGCAGGGAGCGGGGTGTTGTCTCACAGGGCATTGTGCCAGTACTGACCCTGTGAGGGGAGCTGTCAAACCTGTTTGATTCTCCACCCCTTTTCTGGTTGGTTTCACTTACATCTGGGGTGTGACATTGTGGCTGGTGCTGAGCTCCAGGCTGACACTGCTGGTGACGCATGGCCCAGCTCTCATTAGGGGGAGTGAGGCAATTCATGGCTTTTGGCCTGAGACTTGGGTTTCTGCATGCTTCGCCCGGCACCCAGTCACCAGGCCGCCCTGCAAACCCCAGGGCAGTCAGTCGTTCCACAGTTTCGCTGGGATGCGCAGCACGGCCCCCGGCGCCCGCATGGGCCTGATGGTTGAGAGGGGCAGTGGCATCTCAGCAGAGAGGCTTGTTCTGGACCCACCCTCAGCCAACCCCTGGACCGAGGTTCTGTCCAGTCGGGTTCTACTCATGCCTTTTTCTGGGGGCCGGCGGGCTGGGTGCCAGCTGGGAACATGCTTGGGCTGTTTGCTGTCTCGGAGGAGCGGGGCCAGGCTGGGGGACGGCCAGGCGAGCCTGAGGCTCGGTATGGAACATGCGTGCCAGCACCAGGAGGCCTGGGAGTGGCTCAGAGCTGGCTTGGTGAGGGAAGCCCCAGAGGCTGGCTAGGGGGATAAGCCCCTGGCCCAAGGCTAGCGGAGAGCTGAGAAGTGCCCTGACAGGCTTGTGGGGGGCGTAACCCAGATCTGGCTGGCAATTAGGTGGCTGGTGTGTGGCTCTCATGGCAAATGCTGTGCTTCCCGTCAAAGACCTTCATCTCCTGGTGTGACAGGTTCAGTCACGGAGACCCCCTTGAGGCTGTCACCTGATGTGCTGGAATTACCTCTGAGCCCGTTTTCCCTGCCAGCTTGGGACTCCAGAACCCTGCCTTGTTGAGCCAGACATGCTAGCCTGCTGCAACACAGACCCAGGTCTGGGCCCACGCCCCCAAAGCTGCAGACTTTAATCAAAAACTGCTCAGAAAATCACCTATCTCCAGCACCCAGACACCCAGTTCCCAATGGGATCCAACCCAAAATAAACTCATAAATTGTCCCCTCTAAAACACTGATAGAGAGATATGCACAGCTGTTTGTTCCCCCAGGTATTAATCACATACTCTGGGTTAATTAATAAACAAAAGTGATTTTATTAAATAAAAAAAGTAGGATTTAAGTGGTTTCAAGTAATAACAGACAGAACAAAGTAAGTTACCAAGCAAAATAAAACAGAACACGCAAGTTTAAGCCTAATACATTTAAGAAACTGCATACAGGTAAATCTCACCCTCAGAGATGTTCCAATAAGCTTCTGTCACAGACTAGACTCCTTCTTAGTCTGGGCCCAATCCTTTCCCCTGGTACAGTGCTTGTTAGTTCCAGCTCAGGTGGTAACTAGGGGTTTTCGCATGACTGTAGCCACTCCCTTTGTTCTGTTCCATCCCCTTTTATAGCTTTGGCACAAGGCGGGAATCCTTTGTCTCTCTCTGGGTTCCCACCCCTCCCTCTAAATGGAAAAGCACCAGGTTTAAGATGGATTCCAGTATCATTTGACAGGTTCACATGTCCTGTGAGACTTCATTACCCAGTGGCTGGCACACAGGTATACAGGATGGCTTACAAGTAAACAGAGCCATTTACAACCAATTGTCCTAGTTGATGGGAGCTATCAAGATTCCAAGCCAGCATTAATGGCCCACACTTTGCATAGTTACAATAGGACTTCAGAGTAATACTTCATATTTCTAGCTTCGAACACAAGAGTGATACCTTCATACAAATAGGATGACCACACTCAGTAGATTATAAGCTTTGTAATGATACCTTACAAGAGACCTTTTGCATAAAGCATATTCCAGTTACATTCTATTCACACTCAGAGGCATATTTCCAAAACCATATGGAGTGCAGCATCACACCTGGATCAGAGCCAGCCCCTTTGAAGGGGCCATGGCCAAGCCACACCGCTGGGCCCCTTCGACTGCGTGAGCCAGGGCACGCCGCTGCGAGTGAGGAGCAGACGGGCCAGGGACACACGCCCCACTCCAGGGACAGACGGCTTCCCAGGTGCCTGGTTGGGGACGGGGGATGTGACACTCACGGTCAGGCTGGCGAGGTCTCACCAAGGAAAGTGACTCAGATACAGCTGATGGGGGGTCCAGGCTCCCAGCCCTGCCTGGTGAGGAGGGAACTTCCTGCTCTTCCTCTTGGGGAGCAGAAAAGGCTCACCCCCTTGCCCCCACTCTTATCACTGAACTTCCCACACATGTGCGGGGCAGAGTCCCCTTCCCCAGCTTCCCTGCCCATCCCTACATCTCCCCATCTCTCCCCGCATTCTGTCCACCTCTCTGCTCCAGGCAGCCCAAATTTGGGCATGGAAAAGTCCACACCCCAAGGCACCAAAGTTACACTGAGCTACCGCCTGCTGGAAACGTGGCCATGGAAGAATTCTTCCGTTGACGTAGCTACCATTGCTAGGAAACCTGGTGTTCCTAAAGTGATGGCAAGCCCCCTCCATCGGCACAGGCTGCAGCTACACCAGGGGGTCGGGCCGGTGTAGCTACGGCACCGTGGCTATGCAGTGCAGCCCCATCACACAGACATGGCCACTCCTTCGCCCCATTTGTGCCTCTATGCAAACTTTTTGGCCCGAGGGCCACATCTGGGTATGAAAATTGTATGGCGGGCCATGGATGCTCACGAAATTAACAATTCAGAGATATTCAAATAAACAGCTCTGTGTTCTTGGGGAACCAGGGCGCAGGACCCAGCCTCTCAGACACATGAAAGACCCGCCCCCCGAGCCTCTGCATGAACCAAAACAGATCAGAAGAAAGACTTACAAAAAGCAATGAAAAGGCAGTGGGACACACACCTAGACCCCTCCGGACAAGGGTGACAGGATTAAGGAAACTCCCCTGGCCTTATTTGCATCAGAGATGGGACAGGGAGGCATCCCCACTCGCATTCAGAATGGAGAACGGAAATTCCAGGGCAAGAACCGCACTGAACCCTGGGACCAGAAAAGCAGGGAAGCACTGTATGATGGGTAATTTCTGCTCCAGATCTTCATGAACCCACAGCTGCACACACCCAGCTCTGTAGTTATCAGACCAATTCTAGTAATAAATCCTTTATTGGTATCCAAAACACTGAAGTGGCCTAACTGCACTGTGAGCTCCCTGGAAGGATCACCCCCCAGAGGCAGGAATGAGCAGTTCCTGTTGTCGAGCCTGAACAAAACAACTTTGGGAAACTCCCTTGAGCCATCACTTTACCCATAAACAAATCTAGAGTCTCCCTTGCACCGTTGTTCTCTCCCTACGCAAACCCCGACCCACGCTCAAGTAAGTGCTCTGATACCTGGATCCAAAATTTGCATCAGTTCTGTGGGGACTTCATCTTCTCCTGACGGATCGTGCTGGGGTGGGGGCTCTGTCTGTCTCCAGCACTCCGGACCCTCAGCTACCACCGCCACCTGGGACCCCTGATCGATTCCAGCTTCACGGAGTGGGGAGAACCCAGCTTTCTCGCCCGCTCTCTCGGTGTAGCCTTCTGACCCTGACTTGTGGGCCTGGGACCCCCGATCGACTCCAGCTTCACGGAGCGGGGAGAACCCAGCTCTCTCTCACTCTCTCGCTCTCGCTCTCTGTGTGTAGCTCTGACCCTGACTGGTGGGATCAGGTCTAGTTTTCTAAACCTGACTTTTGTAATCAGATTTAAGTTTGATTTAATATTATCCCTGGTTTGTTTGTTTGGCTCTCCCTGTATGGTTATTACCCGGCAATAAATAACTTTCCTGGTTAAGCTGGCTGCTTCTCTCTCTCTTCTCTCTCTCCCCCCCCCCGCCCCCATGGGTGTTTTTTGGCTTCCCCATTAGCTCTGCAGCAATGCTCCCTGCAGCACCCTGGGGAACCTCGGTCCGGCAGGAAGCTCCATTGGGAGGGTAACTTGCAGGAGGGAGAAGCAGAGCTCCGTATGAGGACACAAGTGACACAAGCAGGACATTGATAGAATTACAGAACCCTCCCCCCACAGAAGAGTAACCCTAATAAATGTGCATACCCCAAAGTAACGGGCAAATCTAGTAACACTCTGTTTCATAAAGATACATTTTAGTGGAAATCAACATAAAACTTTACTTACTATTATCAATATACCATCATAACAACGTATTACAATAATTAAAGCATACTTACTCCCTTTCCACCCCCTCTTTGATTAATGTGAACAATGCAGCTGGTCACCCCTCTTTACAATGGCATCAAAGTCCGGTGTCATTCCCCTTGTGGAAATCCGTGTTTATTAAAAGTTTGTCTATAGGAAGGGATGTTACTGAGGTGGGGCGGGAGGACAGATAGGGGCGGGCAGGGCCGTCCCTAGCCATTTGGGTGTCCTACGCAGCCCCCCTGACCTAGGCCGCCCCCCCCAGCCAGCTCTACTCCGCCAGCTCCCAGCCATGGCGCTCCGCTTCCCGCCGCTGGTGAGTGCGGGGGTGGGGGGGACCTTTCCCCAAAGCCCCCCTCACCCCAAGCGACATGGCTGGGGCCGGGGCAAGGGAAGTGGAGCGGGCTGAGGCCGCGGTGCTCCGCTTCCCACCGCCGGCGAGTGCGGGGGGAGGGTGGACACCCAGAATGCCATCCCCAAGCCTCAGCCCCGGCGAGGAAGTGTGGACCTCAGTCTAGATGACCGATGGCTCCAGCCCTTTGCCCTGGGTGCAGCCAGCTGCTGAACCCAGCCCCAGACAGGACCAGAGAAGTAGAGGAAGCTTGTGGCCTAGTGCCATGGGGAGAGTCCTCCCGCTGTGGGGCTGCTTGGCTGGGTCTCCCGGAGCGTGGGTCCGGGAGAGAAGGCGCAGGGCGAGCAGCCGGCGCTGCCAGCAAGCTGTCTGAACGTGCAGGAGAGGCTCCAGCTGTTTAACATCCTCCCCCAGCATCTCAGTGTCTCCCCAGAGCACCAGACGGGTGGGGCCCGCAGCTTGTTTCTCCTGGCTAAGGAGGAAGCAATTTGTGTTTTGGAATGTGTTCCAGTGTTTAGTAGCTGGGGGCGGGGATGGCTCCTGTGCCCGCCTGCCTCCCTTCGACTGTCCCCAATCCTGGACTTTCTGGGGATCCCCCTTCCTTGCCCTCTGGCTGACTCCCCGGTCAGGACAGTGCCGGTGTCAGCCCAGTCCTGCGGTGTCGCTCTGGGGAAAAGCTGGCCTGAGCCAGCGCGTGCCGGGAGCGGGGCAGCCTGCAGCTAGAGCAGCTGTGATGATTATCACTGTTAATTTCCTAATTGCTGACAAGGAGCTGGTGGGTTGTGCTCATCTCAGCTCTTGCCTGCTAAGCAGGGATGGGCTGGGCCAGCGTGCTTGGATGGGAGACCCACAAGGAACACCCAAGTGCGGATGGAAGACGGGGCACTGAGTCAGTGCTGGAACGGCTTGGCGCTCATGCGGTGTTGGGCATCCCGTGCAGGGCATCGGATCCTCAGAGTGCTTCGTGCAATGGCTACGAGCTGCAGCTGCTAGGCCTGGGCTCGCTCCAGTGGTGGGAGCTAGAGTTGCTGCAGTGGCCGTGAGAGCGGGAGTGGGAGCTGCAGGAGCCATGACCCTGGGTCTGGAGCAGGGGTTTTAGCTGCAGTGGTGCTGACCATAGGGGCTGCAGTTAGCTAGGCAGTGCTAGCGAGGGGCAGGGGCTGTTTCCTTGTGGCAGTGACGTCTCCCTCAGTGCACTCTGGCTTTTCCATGCTGTAGCCCTGTCCTTTCTCCCAGGAGGTGAGAGACCAGGCAGACTTGCACCTTCTAATGCAAGGAGCAGCCCCCTGCTTTGCAGCCATCACGCCCTGAAAGGGCTCTTACCCCTTGTAGGATCCTTGCTGAGCAGCTGCAAGGATAATTATGGCTCTTTAATTTGTCATTATCCCCTCGCCAGCTGTTCTTTGGTCTGGGATCCCTGATACTACTAGGAGAGGGAGTTTTTTGTTGCTGGTTTTTTTGGGGGGGGTACAGGGGGACGGGACTGAACAGCCATAGCACCAGGGGCAACTGGGCAGATAAACCCCCTGCTTGAGGCCCATCTCCCTGCTCCTGCTCTGGGTGAGGTAATATCTCTGGGCAGCTGCGAGAGGCTGGGTGTGTGTCCGTGTGTCCCAGTATGCTTGCAGCTCTCTGCTCCTGGCTGCATCCCTGTGTGGCCATGGGCAGTGATGGGACGCCGTGCCCAGCTGCTGCCTGCCAAGACTGGGATGCTGGAAGGGTTCATAGTTTGGGGGTGCTCAGCTGCACCCCAGAAGCCCAAGGCACAGGCTGAACCAGCCCAGATTTCTCCCCAGAACCCCAGCTGGACCTGGGGCCTTGAGACATTTGTGCGGCTCCTGCAACTGGGATGGGAAGGGGCGAAATGGGTGGCAAGAGGCTGGCCGGGTGCCGTAGCTGACCCAGCTGGGTCCTGGGAGCCTCATTGCAGAGCTCCTCAGACCTGTTTGTAGAGCCCAGGGCTCAGAACAGCCACGTCGTGATCAGAACCCAGCCAGCCCGGAGCCTGCTGAGCAGCGCCCGGTTCTGACTGGGATGCCAGGGACAGTTGCTGCAGCCTGGCTTCCCAGGGCCCACAGGCAGCGAGCAGGTGCATTTGAAACGTGTCTATTGTCCGGGCAGGTGAGACAGACTTAATAACCCACTGAGACTGAAATATTCACAGCCCCCTCAGTGCCCCACGGAGCGCCAGAGCCACCGCAAGCCTCTCCATGCTGCCACTCCCTGCACCATTCGCTGCCCCCGGCTACAGCGCACCCAAGCAATGCCATGGAGAGACCCCGGGACCTGGGCTCCAGAGCCACAGACCGGCCCTCCCTAAAGTTGCGGGGGGGAAGAGCCGTGACAGTGTTATGGGTTGTATGCTCTGCAGGCTGCAGTGGCAGAGGGCCAGGAAGGCAGATATGGAGGGAAAAGCCCCCTGGATCTCTTTCCATCAAAGCCTTGGGCCAAGCAGGTTGGATTCGGCTGGCTTGGAAGCCTGGGGCAAGACGGTCTTTTAGGAACAAATGATGAAGCCAGGCAGAGTTTTTCCGATGCCCAGATCTTTCCCCTGACCATGAGCTGGGGGCTTGTGCTCAGCGCTCGCTCCGGGCCCGCCTGCCGCCAGTGCTCTGTGCTGCTCCCTTGATGGCTTCCTGCTCAGAGCACGGCCCTGGCAGGCTGTTTATGTCCCTCCTGCTGCATTGACTCACTTATTGGGGCATAAATCACTCCCGCGCTGACACAGGAATAAACATTCTCATGAGAAAAGGGGAAGCGACGGGCTTCCCAAGGCAACGTCCCCGCGGACACAACCCATATGCGCTGCCAGGGAAGGGCCGAAGGCATGCCGGCCGGCCAGCCTGTGAAAGGCTCAGGGGTGTGAGACTTCGGCTGCACCAGGCGCTAGTGCCCAGCTGGTGCTACGGCCCTGACAGGGCTCAAAATGCGCCACCTGCCCTGAGCCAGCCACCACTGCCCAGCGGCACCGCAGCCCGAACTGCGGCAGTTACTGAGCCAGGGCGCAACCCCCAGCAGCCTGCAGGAGATGGGGGAGCCCCAGACACCCACCTCCCCACCCTTCCAGCACCAGTGAACAGAGCCCTCCCGCCAGCCCAGCCTTGTGTCTCCCCCCTCTTCTCCATCTCTTGTCTCAAAGGGCAGGCCTGGCAGGAGGGACCCTGGCCTTATGATGGGGAAGGGCCGTGGCAGGGGGTAGGGTGAGGGGCTCTCCATCATGCCCCTGAGGAAACACCTTTCCCCTGCCATGGTCCAGCTGCCCAGCCGTGCTCCGTCCGCAGGGCATGTCCCAGCAGGCGGTAAGGCAGCTGGCATGGGGCAATGGAGATGTTCAGGGACAGATTCAGGCTCACCCCCTGTGGGGTGGGGGCAAGGCCTTGCCTGGCCTGGGCAGCTCACTGTGGGGTTGCCGCTGGAGGGCTGCCAACGGTCCCGTATTACGAGGGAAGTCCCTTCTGGAAACCAAAAATTGCCTGTCCCATGCTAATTCGGCACAGGAATTTGAGCCTGTGTGTCAGCCAGAAGAGAGCACTCTGGCTCCAGCACATCCCTCTGCAGCGCCCGGTTGCTGCCTGGTTGTTGACCAGCTAGCGCAGTGGGTCGCGATGCCACTCCGTTTTGGCCTGGCCACCCCCTGCTCTGCCAGACAGAGGGGCTTCTGGGCAGCTGGGAGCGTGCCTGGGCAGCCCCGATGTGACAGCCTCTGCCATCCGCGAGTGCTGGCACCGGCACCGGAACTGCTCCGGCCTGGAGACCAAGAACAAGATCCCCAAGGACAGCATCGTTTTCAGCAGAGGTGAGGGCTAGAGAGCCTTCCTCCTCCTCCTCATCCCAGTTCCCAGGGAAATGCATCTCATGGTCACCTCCTCACCACAGCTAAACACAGGAGCTGGGTGGCTCACCAGGCATCCCATGGCTTTCAGACATACCCACTGCACCCAGCCAGCCCTTTCCTCAGTGACTAGGCCAGGCCAGCATCTGGGGAGCCCCAGTGCGGTGACACTGGGCAGCACAGGCTGGGAGCTCGGGAGCTAAAGGGAACCACAGGGTCTGTCTTTGTCCAGCACCCCCAATACAAAATCCCCCATTGTACTCACTACAGCCAAGCCCTGTCTCTTCTCCTCACGAGATCTCAGCGTCTTGGCCCATCCTTTCCCTTTCCTAGGCCCCATGTATGCCCAGTGCCTGCCAGTCCAAAGCAACCCAAGGTTCCTCCCAAACTCCAGCCCTATTTCTGCATCCCCCACTCTCCCAGAATGCCTGCTGGCCACAGTGGAAGTTTCTCCTGGACAGGGGGCAGTGGGGTTTCCCAGGAGGCACTTTGCTTTCCTCCGAAATGCAGCCAGCTCTGAGGTGGGACATGGCAGCGGCAACGGCGCACTTCGATTTAGGACAGGATGGGAACAGGAATCTTGCTGTCCAGCGGGAACTGGGGCGGGGTGGGGTGTGGATTTAGGCCAGCTGAATGTAATTTTCCACATTGAAATTTAACCAGGACAGCACAGGAACACCCCATCTTGCCACCTGCAGACTCAGTTCCTGCAACTCTGTATCTAGGGATGGAGCCACCCCCCCAGAAGAAGCTCCAGCGGGCCCGAATGTAGCTGCCCATCTAACTAGCAGCCCCAGCAACAGCGGGAATGTCAGGCCGTTCTGGGGCTATACAGACTGTGGAGAGATAAATGCCCCTGGGTAACACCCGCCAGTGTAATGCCTTCTGTACTTTGTACTGAGGTGAATTCGCTACCAGGCGAGGAGGCGAATCTGACCCAAGGCAGCACCAGTGACTGATGGCCGTAAGAAAAGCTCAGAGGCCAAAGGTCTGACAAATCTTAGCAAATTCTTTTTCTCTCCAAACACTGAAAGTGACAAAATTGTGTCATGTGAAATGGGAACTCTTTGCCCCTGGTTAAATACAGCCTCACTTACAGCGACACGGATGGTGGCAATCGGCGGGCGAGTGAAAAGTTTCTACCGTCAAAAGGTGCTAATTGTAGCAAAAAGGCGTGGGCCCCTCTCAGAGATTGACAAGGAGGGACCACAACCCGCTCTTTAGTTTGCAGAACCAGGAAGGCCATGTCCGCCTTGCTGGAAGCTGAGGGGCAGGACAGGAAGCCACTGCTAGGGCCCTGGCCTGGGACCCAGTGGAGTAAGATGGGCCTGGGTCCCCCTGGCACCCCACCCTGGGGTGTCAGCCTCCCCATTCTAGGCCAAGGGGCCTGCATTTGTTAGCCATTCACCAGAGCCAGATCATCCGACTCTTTGTTGCTCTGCCCTGATGGCAGGCCAGAGCCCCCTAACTGTTTGCTGCCCCGCCCTGACTGAGGGCCTGGCACCTAGACTCATTGCTGCCTCGCCCAGCTCGGGTGGCCTCAGCTAATTCCCCCCTGAGTGAGCACCATGACAAGAGCACAACTGTGAAGAGGCATGGACTCCCTCAGAGACTGACAAGGAGGGACGGCCACACATCCTTACACTAATAAATTGTCCACTGGAATAACCAAGGCAGAGCCATTAGTGACCGGTTGTTTGGTCCAACGTCTGAGAGGGATCATTTATAGACTTTGTTACCATCACCACCCGAACAGCCCATCTGTTTCTCTGCAGAGACCAATGCCTCTAATAAAAGGAACAGAAAGTTGTCTCCGATGTGCATCAGACAGCATCCAGTCCTGGGGAAGAAAGGTAACAGATTTCACTGGGATAGTGCTTGTGGTCTGCTACAGACCCCGAGGATGGAGGCCTCTTTAATGTTTGCAATGAAACAAATACTACTGGGAATTATGTGATTTTGAGAGACTTTAATTTCCCAGATATAGATTGGAGGACAAGTGCTACTAAGAATGGTAGGGCCCAGTTGTAGATGTGATCGCTGACAGATTTCTTCATCAAATAGTCACTGGACCAACAAGGGGTGCTGCCTTTTTAGATTTAGTTTTTGTAAGTAGCGAGGACCTCATGGAAGAACTGGTTATAGAGGACAGCCTTGACTGAGAGATCGTGAGTTGTCAGTTTAAACTAAATGGAAGGCTAAACAAACATAGATCTGCAACTAGCATCCTTGATTTCAAAAGGGCAACTTTTAAAAACGTAAGAGACTTAGTTGGGGAAGTGGGCTGGACTGAAGAACTCCAGGATCTGAATGTGGAGGAGGCTTGGAATGACTTTGCATTAATGATTGCAGAAATGGTCTGGAGCCTGCACCCCAAGAAAGGGGGAAGATCATAAGGAAGGGGTGCAGACCAAACTGGATGAGCAGGCATCTCAAACTGGTGATTAAGAGCCTACAAGGAATGGAAAAAAGCATGGATCCAGCAAGGAAAGCTCCATCTTGGAGGTCAGAAAGTTTAGGGGAAAGTGAGAGCCACACAGAGATGGACCTTACAGAAGAATTTGAAACCAACAATAAAAGGTTCTTCAACAATATAAATAAAAAGAAATCAAGGAAGGAAGACGTGGGTGGAGACATAAAATAATCTAGGTTTGACCCAACACATAAACAAAAACTTTGCCTCAGTTTTTAATAAGAGTGATGAGCTTGGGGACAGTGGCAGGGTGGCTGATGGGAATGAGGAGCTGGAGCTGGAAATTACCACATTGGAGGTGGAAGCCAGACTCAGACAGCTTAATGGGACCACACTGGGGGCCCTGGATGATCTCCATCCCAGGACATTAAAGGAACTGGCCCATGAAATTACAAGGGTTTTTAATGAATCTGTAAACTCAGGGGTTGTACCCTATGACTGGAGAAGTGCACCTGTGACACTCTGGCTCGAGCAGCTCATGAACATGGGTGCCAAACTCAGGGCAGGCTGTGACAAGCCGGGGCACAAACTCCAAACTCCTTGGGCGTGCCTACCTTTGTGATAGATGGTCCCTTACACCAAATATCACAGCAGTATTCAGGTGTGATGTTATTGACATGAACTGTGACCATAAAGATCATTGTTGCAACCAAGGTCCTATAATGGCACCAAAAGTTGTACAAAGGAGGTCACATAAGGTGTCCATGAAAAGGTTCTGATTTGCTGGTTATGATTATGCTGTCTGTATGCGTGTATCATTTTAGTATTTGAAGTTATAAATATTGGCTATGTACTTGTATCTCAATGTGTTTGATTCTAAGTAGCCTCCGTGAAGCATTTGGTCAGCTTCTTAAGAAAGGACTATTCTCAGTAAGTGCCCAATCAAGAAACGCTTAACTGACAATGGACTTTGGGAGACGCCAATCCACATCTGAGCTTTCCTGGGAACGTTCAGACTAACATGCTTTGTGTGAAAATCGGTTATCTTCTCAAAGAGAGAGCTGTGGTGGATCACAACCAAAACAAGAGTCAGCAATGCCATGCTGTTGCAAAAAAAGCAAATGCAATTTTAGGCTGCATTAACAGAGTCATAGCATGCAGGTCACTGGAGGTGATAGTACCACCCTACGCAGTGCTGGTTAGGACTCAGCTGAAGTACTGTGCCCAATTCTGGTCACCAATGTATACAAAGGATGTAGAGAAACTGGAGAGGATCCAGAGGCAAGTGACAAAGATGATCAGAGGGATGGAACGCAGCCATACAAACAAAGGCTGAAGGAACTGGCTATGTTTAGTTTGGAAAAGAGGAGATGAAGTGGGGATATGATTGCGGTCTTCAGATACTTGAAAGGCTGTCACAAAAAAAGATGGAGAAAAGTTGTTCTCTCTTGCCAGAGAGGCAGGACAAGAGGCAATGGGTTCAAACTCCAGCAGAGCAGATTTAGATTAAATCTCAGGAAAAACTTCCTCCCTGTAAGAACAGGAGGTCAATGGAACAGGCTGCACGGGGAGGTCATGGAAGCTCCTTCACTGGAAGTTTACAAAAGGAGGCTGGATAGCATCTGCCTTGGATGGTTTTTAGACACAACAAATCCTGCATCTTGGCACGGGGTTAGACTAGAGACCCTTGTGGTACCTTCTAACCCTATGGGTCTATGAAGATTTGGATGACTCTGAAAACTGGAGTAATAGAAATGGAATGATATTTAATAGTGCAAAGTGCAAGTTCATGCATTTAGGGAATAATAACAAGAATTCTGCTATAAGCTGGAGACTTACCACTTGGAAGTGGTACAAAGATTCAGAGCAGGCTGCGCAGTGGGGACAGGAGGATGGTGAAGAAATTTGGCAGCATGTGACCTCCAGAAGAAGAAAGGGGAGCGTCCATGTACCAGCAGTGCAGATACAGGTAAGCAACCGTTTTCATGTTCTCTCCACAGATACTAATGCGGAGAGTGGACTAGATGATACATCTGAGGGAAGGGAACAGAAGGAGACTCCGCCGATTGGAAGGCATGAGATGCACTGTCCTAGGGATGGGGGTTCCATGACCACCGCTCCCAAGAGAAGGAGGTGGGTGACGGTGGTCGGGGACTCCCTCCTCAAGGGGACTGAGTCATCTCTCTGCCGCCCCGACCGGGAAAACCGAGAAGTCTGCTGCTTGCCCGGAGCTAGGATTCACGATGTGACGGAGAGACTGCCGAGACTCATCAAGCCCTCGGATCGCTACCCCTTCCTGCTTCTCCACATGGGCACCAATGATACTGCCAAGAATGTCCTTGAGCGGATCACTGCAGACTACGTGGCTCTGGGAAGAAGGATAAAGGAGTTTGAGGTGCAAGTGGTCTTCTTGTCCATCCTCCCCGTGGAAGGAAAAGGCCGGGGTAGAGACCGTCGAATTGTGGAAGTCAACGAATGGCTGCGCAGGTGGTGTCGGAGAGAAGGTTTTGGATTCTTTGACCATGGGATGGTGTTCCAAGAAGGAGGAGTGCTAGGCAGAGACAGGCTCCACCTAACAAAGAGAGGGAAGAGCATCTTCGCAAGCAGACTGGCTAACCTAGGGAGCAGGGCTTTAAACTAGGTTCACCGGGGGAAGGAGACCAAAGCCCTGAGGTAAGTGGGGAAGTGGGATACCGGGAGGAAGCACAAGCAGGAGAGCGCGAGAGGGGAGGGTTCCTGCCTCATACTAAGAAAGCAGGACAAACAGCAAGTTATCTCAAGTGCCTATACACAAATGCAAGAAGCCTGGGAAACAAGCAGGGAGAACTGGAAGTCCTGGCACAGTCAAGGAATTATGACGTGATTGGAATAACAGAGACTTGGTGGGATAACTCACATGACTGGAGCACTGTCATGGATGGATATAAACTGTTCAGGAAGGACAGGCAGGGCAGAAAAGGTGGGGGAGTAGCACTGTATGTAAGGGAGCAGTATGACTGCTCAGAGCTCCGGTATGAAATTGCAGAAAACTTAGAGTCTCTGGGTTAAGTTTAGAAGTGTGAGCAACAAGGGTGATGTCGTGGTGGGAGTCTGCTAAAGACCAGCAGACAAGGGGGATGAGGTGGATGAGGCTTTCTTCCGGCAACTAACGGAAGTTACTAGATCGCAGTCCCTGTTTCTCATGGGAGACTTCAATCACCCTGATATCTACTGGGAGAGCAATACAGCAGTGCACAGACAATCCAAGAAGTTTTTGGAAAGTGTAGGGGACAATTTCCTGGTGCAAGTGCTGGAGGAACCAACTAGGGGCAGAGCTCTTCTTGACCTGCTGCTCACAAACTGGGAAGAATTAGTAGGGGAAGCAAAAGTGGATGGGAACCTGGCAGGCAGTGACCATGAGATGGTCGAGTTCAGGATCCTGACACAGGGAAGAAAGGAGAGCAGCAGATTACGGACCCTGGACTTCAGAAAAGCAGACTTTGACTCCCTCCAGGAACGGATGGGCAGGATCCCCTGGGAGAATAACATGAGGGGGAAAGGAGTCCAGGAGAGCTGGCTGTATTTTAATGTGTAGAAAGAACAGTAAATATGGCAGGCGACCAGTTTGGCTGAACAGTGAAACCCTTGCTGATCTTAAATACAAAAAAGAAGCTTACAAGAAGTGGAAGATTGGACAAATGACCAGGGAAGAGTATAAAAATATTACTCAGGCATGCAGGAGTGAAATCAGGAAGGCCAAATCACACCTGGAGTTGCAGCTAGCAAGAGATGTTAAGAGTAACAAGAAGGGTTTCTTCAGGTATGTTAGCAACAAGAAGAATGTCAAGGAAAGTGTGGAATGAGGGAGGCAACTGAATGAGGGAGGCAACCTAATGACCGAGGATGTGGGAAAAGCTAATGTACTCAATGCTTTTTTTGCCTCTGTCTTCACTAACAAGGTCAGCTCCCAGACTGCTGCACTGGGCAGCACAGCATGGGGAGGAGGTGACCAGCCCTCTGTGGAGAAAGAAGTGGTTCGGGACTATTTAGAAAAGCTGGACAACCACAAGTCCATGGGGCAGGATGCGCTGCATCCGAGAGTGCTAAAGGAGTTGGCGGATGTGATTGCAGAGCCATTGGCCATTATCTTTGAAAACTCATGGCAATCGGGGGTGGTCCTGGACAATTGGAAAAAGGCTAATGTAGTGGCCATCTTTAAAAAAGGGAAGAAGGAGGATCCTGGGAACTACAGACCAGTCAGCCTCAACTCACTCCCTGGAAAAATCATGGAGCAGGTCCTCAAGGAATCAATTCTGAAGCATTTAGAGGAGAGGAAAGTGATCAGGAACAGTCAGCATAGATTCACCAAGGGCAAGTCATGCCTGACTAATCTAATTGCCTTCTATGATGAGATAACTGGCTCTGTGGATGAGGGGAAAGCAGTGGACGTGGTGTTCCTTGACTTTAGCAAAGCTTTTGACACGGTTTCCCACAGTATTTTTGCCAGTAAGTTAAAGAAGTATGGGCTGGATGAATGGACGATAAGGTGGATACAAAGTTGGCTAGATTGTCGGACTCAACGGGTAGCGATCAATGGCTCCATGTCTAGTTGGCAGCCGGTATCAAGTGGAGTGCCCCAAGGGTCGGTCCTGGGGCCGGTTTTGTTCAATATCTTCATAAAAGATCTGGAGGATGGTGTGGATTGCACCCTCAGCAAGTTTACAGATGACACTAAACTGGGAGGAGAGGTAGATACGCTGGAGGGTAGGGATAGGATACAGAGGGACCTTTATAAATTAGAGGATTGGGCCAAAAGAAATCTGATGAGATTCAACAAGGACAAGTGCAGAGTCCTGCACTTAGGATGGAAGAATCCCATGCACTGCTACAGACTAGGGACCGAATGGCTAGGCAGCAGTTCGGCAGAAAAGGACCTAGGGGTTACACGTGACGAGAAGCTGGATATGGGTCAACAGTGTGCCCTTGTTGCCAAGAAGGCCAATGGCATTTTGGGCTGTATAAATAGGGGCATAGCCAGCAGATCGAGGGACGTGATCGTTCCCCTCTATTCGACACTGGTGAGGCCTCATCTGGAGTACTGTGTCCAGTTTTGGGCCCCACACCACAAGGAGGATGTGGAAAAATTGGAAAACGTCCAGCGGAGGGCAACAAAAATGATTGGGGGACTGGAACACATGACTTATGAGGAGAGGCTGAGGGAACTGGGATTGTTTAGTCTGCGGAAGAGAAGAATGAGGGGGGATTTGATAGCTGCTTTCAACTACCCGAAAGGGGGTTCCAAAGAGGATGGCTCTAGACTGTTCTCAGTAGTAGCAGATGACAGAACAAGGAGTAATGGTCTCAAGTTGCAGTGGGGGAGGTTTAGGTTGGATATTAGGAAAAACTTTTTCCCTAGGAGGGTGGTGAAGCACTGGAATGTGTTACCTAGGGAGGTGGTGGAATCTCCTTCCTTTGAGGTTTTTAAGGTCAGGCTTGACAAAACGCTTCCTGGGATGATTTAGTTGGGGATTGGTCCTGCTTTGAGAAGGGCGTTGGACTAGATGACCTCCTGAGGTCCCTGCCAACCCTGATATTCTATGATTCTATAAAGTGATAGAGGAAGAGAAAGACCTGTGTGTATTGGCAAAAAGAAAAGGAGGATTTATGGCACCTTAGAGACTAACAAATTTATTTGAGCATAAGCTTTCATGAACAAATAAATTGGTTAGTCTCTAAGGTGCCACCAGTCCTCCATTTCTTTTTGCGAATACAGACTAACACGGCTGCTACTCTGAAACCTGTGTGTGTTGGTTGATCACAGGATGTCTATGAGCTGGCAGTGTGATGTGGCTGCAAAAAAGGCTAATGCAAACCTAGGACACATTAAGTGAGGTATTTCCAGTAAAGACAGAGAAGTGTTAGTATCATTGTACAAGGCACTGGTGAGACCTTACCTGGGACACTGTGTGCAATTCTGGTCTCCCATGTTTAAGAAAAATGAATTGAAACTGGAACAGGTACAGAGAAGGGCTGTGCAGGGAATGGAAAACCTACCTTACAGAAGGAAACTCAAATAGTTTGGCTTGTTTAGGCTAACCAAACAAAGGCTGAGGGGAGATCTGTAAATACGTCAGAGGGGTAAATGCCAGGGAGGGAGAGGAGTTATTTAAGCTAAGTGCCAATGTTGGCACAAGAACAAAGGGACAGAAACTGGCCATTAGTAAGTTTAGGCTTGAAATTAGATGTGGGTTTCTACGCATCAGAGGCGTGAAGTTCTGGAGCAGCCTCCCAAGGGCAGTAATGGGGGCAAAAACCCTAATTGGCTTCAAGACTGAGCTTGGTAACTGTATAGAGGGGATGCTATAATGAGGTTGCCTGCAATGGCCCATGGCCCATCTGTGACTGCTAATAGCAAATATCTCCTCAGGCTGGAGAGGGTGTGATAAGATTCCCAGAGCTGTGAGACACAGTGCCACACCTCTCAGCCTGAGCAAGTGGGAGTTCTGCTGCAGAGAAGCTGTGTGACAACTCCCTGGCACGCCAGCTTGTCTGCTTTGGCAGCAAACCCCTCAGGGCTGCCCCAGCCCAAACCTTGCCTAGCAGGGAACGGTCAGTGACACCAGCCCCCAAGCTCCTTGGAGACACCTCTCTGCAGTGCACAGCACTGGGTTGGGTTAGCTAGATAGTAAATCACAGAACCATAGAATATCAGGGTTGGAAGAAACCTCAGGAGGTCACCTAGTCCAACCCGCCTGCTCAAAGCAGGACCAACCCCAACTAAATCATCCCAGCCAGGGCTTTGTCAAGCCGGGCTTTAAAAACCTCTCAGGATGGAGATTCCACCACCTCCCTAGGTAACCCATTCCAGTGCTTCACCACCCTCCTAGTGAAATAGTTTTTTCTAATATCCAACCTAGACCTCCCCCACTGCAACTTGAGACCATTGCTCCTTGTTCTGTCATCTGCCACCACTGAGACCAGCCGAGCTCCATCCTCTTTGGAAGCCCTCTTCAGGTAGCTGAAGGCTGCTATCAAACCCCCCTCACTCTTCTCTTCTGCAGACTAAATAAGCCCAATTCCCTCAGCCTCTCCTCACAGGTCATGTGCCCCAGCCCCCTAGTCATTTTTGTTGCCCCCCACTGGACTCTCTCCAATTTGTCCACATCCTTTCTGTAATGGGGGCCAAAAAGTGGACACAATACTCCAGGTGTGGCCTCACCAGTGTCAAATAGAGGGGACTGATCACTTTCCTCGATCTGCTGGCAATGCTCCTACTAATGCAGCCCAATATGCTGTTACCCTTTTTGGCAACAAGGGCATACTGTTGACTCATATCCAGCTTCTCGTCCACTGTAATCCCCAGGTCCTTTTCTGCAGAATTGCTGCTTAGCCAGTCAGTCCCTAGCCTGTAGCCATGCATGGGATTCTTCCATCCTAAGTGCAGGACTCTGCACTTGTCCTTGTTGAACCACATCAGATTTCTTTTGGCCCAATCCTGCAATTTGTCTAAGTCACTCTGGACCCTATCTCTACCCTCCAGCATGTCTACCACTCCCCCAGCTTAGTGTCATCCACGAACTTGCTGAGGGTGCAATCCATCCCATCATCCAGATAATAGAATAGAATCATAGAATATCAGGGTTGGCAGGGACCCCAGGAGGTCATCTAGTCCAACCCCCTGCTCAAAGCAGGACCAACCCCACCTAAATCATCCCAGATGGGGCTTTGTCAAGCCTGACCTTAAAAACCTTTAAGGAAGGAGAATCCGCCACCTCCCTAGGTAATCCATTCCTGTGCTTCACCACCCTCCTAGTGAAAAAGCTTTTCCTAATATCCAACCTAAACCTCCCCCACTGCAACTTGAGACCATTACTCCTCGTTCTGTCATCTGCTACCACTGAGAACAGTCTAGATCCATCCTCTTTGGAACCCCCTTTCAGGTAGTTGAAAGCATCTATCAAATCCTCCCTCATTCTTCTCTTCCGCAGACTAAACAATCCCAGTTGCCTCAGCCTCTCCTCGTAAGTCATGTGCTCCAGCCCCCTGAATCATTTTTGTTGCCCTCCGCTGGACGTTTTCCAATTTTTCCACATCCTCCTTGTGGTGTGGGGCCCAAAACTGGACACTGGACTCCAGATGAGGCCTCACCGATGCCGAATAGAGGGGAATGATCACGTCCCTCATTCTGCTGGCAATGCCCCTACTTATACAGACCAAAATGTCGTTAGCCTTCTTGGCAACAAGGGCACACTGTTGACTCATATCCAGCTTCTCGTCCACTGTAACCCCTAGGTCCTTTTCTGCAGAACTGCTGCTGAGCCATTCGGTCCCTAGTCTGTAGCGGTGCATTGGATTCTTCCGTCCTAAGTGCAGGACTCTGCACTTGTCCTTGTTGAACCTCATCAGATTTCTTTTGGCCCAATCCTCTAATTTGTCTAGGTCGCTCTGTATCCTATCGCTACCCTCCAGCATATCTACCTCTCCCCCAGTTTAGTGTCATCTGCAAACTTGCTGAGGGTGCAATCCACGCCATCCTCCAGATCATTAATGAAGATATTGAACAAAACTGGCCCCAGGACCAACCGTTGGGGCACTCCACTTGATACCGGCTGCCAACTAGACATGAAGCTATTGATCACTACCCATTGAGCCCGACAATCTAGCCAGCTTTCTATCCACCGTTTAGTCCATTTATCCAGCCCATACTTCTTTAACTTCCTGGCAAGAATACTGTGGGAGACAGTATCAAAAGCTTTGATAAAGTCAAGGAATAACATGTCCACTGCTTTTCCCTCATCCACAGGGCCAGTTATCTCGCCATAGAAGGCAATTAGGTTGGTCAGATATGATTTGCCCTTGGTGAATCCATGTTGACAGTTCCTGATCAACTTCCTCTCCTGTAAGTGCTTCAAAATGGATTCCTTGAGGACCTGCTCCATGATTTTTCCAGGGACTGAGGTGAGGCTGACCGATCTGTAGTTCCCCGGATTCATGTTCTTCCCTGTTTTAAAGATGGGCACGATATTTGCCTTTTTTCCAGTCATCCAGGACCTCTTCCAATTGCCACGAGTTTTCAACAATAATGGCCAATGGCTCTGCAATCACATCAGTCAACTCCCTCAGCACCCTCAGATGCAGCGCATCTGGTCCCATGGACTTGTGCATGTCCAGCTTTTCTAAATGGTCCTTACCCTGTTCTTCACTGATGGCTGCTCACCTGCTCCCCATCGTGATAGAGTTTAAGTGAGGTCAGGTGTAGGGCTAAAGGCAGAAACACAGAAAAGGTGACATACAAATGAAAGAAGAATGCACTTTCTAATGGCTAAAAGCTAACTGAACAGACTTTGTTCAGGGCCATTTCCTCACCAAGCTCCTTTTTCCACCAGTGGCTGACTAGCGTTTAGTCGCGATCCCCCCAGAGTCCAAACTGTTGGCTTTCCTTGTCTCTTCTGGTGAAGGAGAGCTGAGAGTTCGCTCCCCATCTCTGGGTAGGATCTTGACACCTTTGAAGTGTATCCCCAGATAACTGTTCCTTTTCCCTGCTGGGTGTGGAGGCCAGGCTGTCTCCTCCCTGCTGGTGGTTTTTACAATGAAATGTAGCCCACTGAATTTGGCCACATCTGGTTTGAGGTGTTGGCCTCTTTCCTTTGTCTGGAGCAAACCTGTTTATCAACTCCCCTAGACATGCCTGGCTTAAACACCTTTTAGTTGTTTAGTTGTAATTTCAGGACATCTGCATCATCCCTTGTGGGCTGGCCTTCCATACCAGACACAAGGGTATTAATGACCAGGGAATTATGAGTTTTCCAGTGACATATTACATGGTGCCCAGTAGCTTTAAAGAAACACCGAGATGGTGCATGCACGGTAGAGATTGCCTTGTGTTTTTTCAACAATGTATCTTGTGTCTGTGATGAACTTGTGAGGAAGTTGAAGGCAAAGGTGCTGACTCTGTGGGTGCTTGAAGCACCCACAGGGAAAAATTAGTGGGTGTTCTGCACCCACCAGCAGCCAAGCTCCCCACCCCGCCCGCCCCCACCTCACCTCCTCCTCTGCCTCCACCTCTTCCCAGTGTGCCGCATCTCTGCTCCTCCCTCCCTCCCAGCGCTTGCCGCTGCCAAACAGCTGTTGCAAGCTCTGGGGAGGAGCTGGAACGTGGCACGCTCAGGGGAGGAGGTGGGGAAGAGGCAGGGCCGGGGCGGAAATTTGGGAAAGGAGTTGGAATAGGTTGGGAATTGGGTCCGGGAGGGGGAAGAGTTGGGGTAGGGACTTTGGGGAAGGGGTTGGAATGGGGGTGGGGAAGGGGTAGAGTTGGGGTGGGGCTGGGGGAAGAGGGGGATCGAGCACCCACTGGCACCAGAAGAAGTCGGTGCCTATGGTTGGAGGAACCAAAGCTCTGCATTACTGATGGGTGCACAGAGATCCACCCTTTGAAGATGTCGGCCTTGTCTACACTGGCTCGTTTCTGCGCAGTAAAGTATGTTTCTGCAGTGTAACTCCTGAGGTGTACACCGTGCCAAGCCACTTAGTGCATAGAAACAACGAGGAGTCCAGGGGCACCTTAAAGACTAACAGATGTACTTGGGCATAAGCTTTTGTGGGTAAAAAACCCACTTCTTCAGATGTGCAGTCCAGCACTGCATACTCCCAGTGTCCACTACACTCAACACCCATCCCTCTGCAGTTTAGCCCTGCTGAAGTACAGTACCTGCTGCACTATACTCCAGAGGAGAAGGTTACATATGATACCTAGACATAGACAAATCTTTAACTGTCCCGGGACTCCATCTCCTCCTGGGACCCCCCTTTCCCCCATTCCCAATGGTGCTGATGTGTTTGGTTTTTTTTGTCTCTCTCCTGCGGTTGTTGTTTTTTAATAAAATAATTGTTTTGGTTTGAAAGAAATCTTTATTCCATTAATTAAAAGCAAACAGAGCCCTGCAAAGCAACAGACAATTTTCTTACATCTTCATAGTGCATCGTCTGCACCAATCACAATCACCTCCTAGCAGTACAAGCACTGCACTCCTGAGCATAGCAACAAATATTAGTGGCTTTCAGCTTCAAATTGCTGCCTCAAGCCATCCCTGATCCTTATGGCCCCACGCTGGGCCCCTCTAATAGCCCTGGTCTTTGACTGTTCAAATTCAGCCTCCAGGCGCTGAGCCTCAGAGGTCCATCCCTGAGTGAAGCTTTCACCCTTCCCTTCACAAATATTATGGAGTGTACAGCACAAAGCTATAAGCATAGGAATATTGTCATTGGCCAGGTCCAGCCTCCCATATAGGCAGCGCCAGCAGGCCTTTAAACAGCCAAAAGCACACTCCAGAGTCATTCTGCACTGGCTCAGCCTGTTGTTGAACCGCTCCTTGCTGCTGTCAAGGCTCCCTGTGTAGGGCTTCATGCGCCAGCTTATTGGTCAACAGTTCAGGATCCATTGCTGCAGCCTGAAGAGGCAGAGCGTGCCATGCACAAACCGTTGAAAGATGGTGTCAAATGCGGACGGAAGCACAAGGATTGCTGGGGTGCGAAGCAATGCATCACGGGGCATTGGGACAGGACCCAGGATGCCCCGCGACCCCCTCTGCCTTCCCACAACTCTTAGCGGCAGAAGAGGAAGAGGTGCTCTGTGGGATAGCTGCCCAGAGTGCACTGCTCCGAATAACGCCGCAAGTGCCACAAGTGTGAACTCGCTATTGCGCAGGCAGCTGCCAGTGTGAACACACCACCGCGGTTTCCTTTCAGCGCTCACTGTCTCTGCTAGGGCTGTCACGCTGCCAGTATAGACATACCCATAGATGCTAAACCAGAAAGAGGGTTGTTGGTTTGGATTCCAAGCTAAACAACTGGTGGAAGAACTCCTGGCCACAATGAAAGGTGGAGGGAAAGCAAGACTCCATGAACTGTTATGGCTCCGTGCTTTGTACATTGTCAGTTGGTTCCGTGTCTCTTCTGACAACGTAATGATGAAGCTGAGATCCACTGGCCACGATGCTTAGGCTCTATCTGAGACCTTGAGGAGGAAATGGAAGCACTCAGAATGAAGCAAATCATCACCATTGATCAGCTCTGTGAGGAATGCTGCACAGTAGAGATGTGATCGGAACTACAAGAACGGATGTTTCAAAGCCTCAGTGAAAAGGGGCTGGAGGTGTTTTGGAAGCATGGAAAAGAAAATCTGAAAAACTTGTTCCAAACTGTGTTGTTTGTTCTTGGTGCACCAGGATCAAATGGGTTTGTACGGAGCATCTTTTCCTTAATGGGGAACAAATGTCTGATGAACAGAACCAGATGCAATGAACTTCAGGTTTGCATCAACTTCCAGCTATCCTGCAAAGAGTTCTTCATCTCTGTACAATAGAAGCAGGAATTGCTGCATGCTGCAAAAGGCGGCAAGAAATACCCCGGCGGCGAACGTGGGTGAGTACTGCTCATTGCTGTTTTTTTATTATAGGTAAATTATAGACACCTGCTATGTTCATTCATTTTATTTCTCTGTTTGGTTATTTGCTCCTCCATTGTTTCTGGCAGATTTCTTGGCTGCAGAAGTAATGTTTCTTCTCTTAGCAGATGTCTCCTTGTCCAGCTGGCAATCGGGTAGTCCTTCTGGCCCTCGGGCCTTCCTAAACTCCTGGCTATGCTTAAAAGCTTTAACTCCGCAAAGCCTCTTGGGTGTAGATGCAGTCTGACTGGGATATCAGCGCTGGTACTGCTGCCACTTATTCTGACTCAGAAAGCAACATAAGAAATAGACCATAATAAAGCCCCTTAAACTGGTTATAACTCTGTCTAAATAGGGCTTTTCTCAGCATAACTGTCAGCACAAACTCTCTGCCCTAACAGACAGAGATCTACCAGTAAGTGTAGAGCAGGCCTCTCAACTCAACGCAGTTTTTCTGGGTTATTTCCTCCTTTAAAACCAAGAATGCAAAACCGGATAATCCACAACAGCTCGACATTGCCAGTATGCAACAGTGTCTGCACAGCCAGCGGGTGGCGTTCACGCAGCGTGTGTCGGTGTCTCTGCCCTGCCCGGCCAGTGGGGGGCGCTCACGCAGCCTGTGTCGGTGTCGCTGCCCTGCCTGGCCAGCGGGGGGTGCTCACGCAGCCTGTGTCGGTGTCACTGCCCTGCACGGCCAGCGGGGGGCGCTCACACAGCGTGTGTCAGTGTCTCTGCCCTGCCCAGCCGGGGGGGGGCGCTCACGCAGCGTGTTGGTGTCACTGCCCTGCCCGGCCAGCGGGGGCGCTCACGCAGCATGTGTCGGTGTCTCTGCCCTGCCCGGCCAGTGGGGGGCGCTCACACAGTGTGTCGGTGCCACTCCCCTGCCCGGCCAGCGGGGGGCGCTCACGCAGCGTGTGTCGGTGTCACTCCCCTGCCCGGCCAGCGGGGGGCGCTCACGCAGCGTGTGTCGGTGTCACTGCCCTGCCCGGCCAGCGGGGGGCGCTCACGCAGCCTGTGTCGGTGTCTCTGCCCTGCCCGGCCAGCGGGGGGCGCTCACGCAGCCTGTGTCGGTGTCTCTGCCCTGCCCGGCCAGCGGGGGGCGCTCACGCAGTGTGTCAGTGTCTCTGCCCTGCCCAGCCGGGGGGGGCGCTCACGTTGTGTGTCGGTGTCGCTGCCCTGCCCGGCCAGCGGGGGGCGCTCACGCAGTGTGTCAGTGTCTCTGCCCTGCCCAGCCGGGGGGGGCGCTCACGTTGTGTGTCGGTGTCGCTGCCCTGCCCGGCCAGCGGGGGGCGCTCACACAGTGTGTCAGTGTCTCTGCCCTGCCCGGCCAGCGGGGGGCGCTCACGCAGCCTGTGTCGGTGTCTCTGCCCTGCCCGGCCAGCGGGGGGCACTCACGCAGCCTGTGTCGGTGTCTCTGCCCTGCCCGGCCAGTGGGGGGCGCTCACGCAGCGTGTCGGTGTCTCTGCCCTGCCCGGCCAGTGGGGGGCGCTCACGCAGTGTGTCAGTGTCTCTGCCCTGCCCAGCCGGGGGGGGCACTCACGCAGCGTGTCGGTGTCTCTGCCCTGCCCGGCCAGCGGGGGGCGCTCACACAGTGTGTCAGTGTCTCTGCCCTGCCCGGCCAGCGGGGGGCGCTCACGCAGCCTGTGTCGGTGTCTCTGCCCTGCCCGGCCAGCGGGGGGCACTCACGCAGCCTGTGTCGGTGTCTCTGCCCTGCCCGGCCAGTGGGGGGCGCTCACGCAGCGTGTTGGTGTCTCTGCCCTGCCCGGCCAGCAGGGGGCGCTCACGCAGCGTGTCGGTGTCTCTGCCCTGCCCGGCCAGCGGGGGGCGCTCACGCAGCCTGTGTTGGTGTCTCTGCCCTGCCCGGCCAGCGGGGGGCGCTCACGCAGCCTGTCGGTGTCTCTGCCCTGCCCGGCCAGTGGGGGGCGCTCACGCAGTGTGTCAGTGTCTCTGCCCTGCCCCGCCGGGGGGGGCACTCACGCAGCGTGTCGGTGTCTCTGCCCTGCCCGGCCAGCGGGGGGCGCTCACACAGTGTGTCAGTGTCTCTGCCCTGCCCGGCCAGCGGGGGGCGCTCACGCAGCCTGTGTCGGTGTCTCTGCCCTGCCCGGCCAGCGGGGGGCACTCACGCAGCCTGTGTCGGTGTCTCTGCCCTGCCCGGCCAGTGGGGGGCGCTCACGCAGCGTGTTGGTGTCTCTGCCCTGCCCGGCCAGCAGGGGGCGCTCACGCAGCGTGTCGGTGTCTCTGCCCTGCCCGGCCAGCGGGGGGCGCTCACGCAGCCTGTGTTGGTGTCTCTGCCCTGCCCGGCCAGCGGGGGGCGCTCACGCAGCCTGTCGGTGTCTCTGCCCTACGCGGCCAGAGGGGGGCGCTCACGCAGCCTGTGTCGGTGTCGCTGCCCTGCCCGGCCAGAGGGGGGCGCTCACGCAGCCTGTGTCGGTGTCTCTGCCCTGCCCGGCCAGCGGGGGGCGCTCACGCAGCCTGTGTCGGTGTCTCTGCCCTGCCCGGCCAGCGGGGGGCGCTCACGCAGCGTGTCGGTGTCTCTGCCCTGCCCGGCCAGCGGGGGGCGCTCACGCAGCGTGTCGGTGTCTCTGCCCTGCCCGGCCAGCGGGGGGCGCTCACGCAGCCTGTGTCGGTGTCGCTGCCCTGCCCGGCCAGCGGGGGGCGCTCACGCAGCCTGTGTCGGTGTCGCTGCCCTGCCCGGCCAGCGGGGGGCGCTCACGCAGCCTGTGTCGGTGTCGCTGCCCTGCCCGGCCAGAGGGGGGGCGCTCACGCAGCGTGTCGGTGTCTCTGCACTGTGTGCGTTGGGCAACTGGAATCCATGTCACTTCGGGTAAATCTGTCCCCACAGGATGCCTGTTACCACCTCCCTTGGACCAATGGCCAGAGCCCATTTCGAGGGCCCCTGCGCCCCGCAGAGCAGTGGGCTGAGCTGAGCCTGGAGCTGGGGCGGGTGCCAGGGTGCTGGGGTACAGTTGCCAGCTCTGCTCAGCAATGGGCTGCTGCAGGAGCCCTGCCCTGCACTGCCGTCGGCCTGAGATTTTGGGCACTGGGCAGGAACATTGTGGGCAGTTGCCTGCGAGCCGCCTGCTCTGTCAGCAGGATGCAGGATCCTGCATCGGCATATGGGGGCGCTGACGCCTCAGCATGGCTCTGGCGGGCACTGTGCCTGGAGCAGCCAGCCTTGCCAGGAGCTGCATGTCCGAGCTACCGGCCATTCCTGGGCAGTGGCTCCCTGGCTGTGTCTGTGTGTTCGCCCGACATCCCGTGCAGACTGCAAAGCCAAGTCTCCCTGCCGTCGCAGCCTCAGCGGCGTGCACTGCTGTGTCTGTGGTGTTGCTGTGGGCTGTTAAACACCTTCCATGCCAGCCCAGAAGTGGCTGCATTTCAGTGGTTTTGTATCTTCAGGAGGCCATGGGTTCACAGGTGCTATAGAAACCTGGGATGTTGGTATTGGCATCACCCTCTCTGAGCCTCAGTTTCCCATCTGTAAAACGGGGACATGGGGGAGAGTCTGTGAAGCCAGATGAACACTGTGTGGGGGTAGCCAAGAGGGTGAAAAATCCCCTGTCACTGACTGAGCAGCATCTCTGGCCAGGCTTGGGGAGGAAGCTGGAAGCCTTGGCTCTGTGGTGGGTCTGAATGGCCAACCTCCGCCATTCCTCCCTCCAGCCAGGACCCCCCAGCCCCTGCGCCGAGGGGAATGGTCCATGCTGTAGCCCTGTCCAAGCCAGGCAGATGGCCGGATGCAGCCGGGGGCCTGGGGCCTTGTGGGGTCAGCCATCTGGGGGCTGCATGAACTTGCACCTGAACTTTTGTCCCCCTCTTGCCCTGGGAGTGAGGGGAGTTTCGCCTGGACCCACAGGCCGGGCTGAGTCGGAGGGGAGGGGGCTCAGGGCTCCTGGGCGTGCCGGAGCAGCTGCCCGGAGAAGGGAAGAACGCAGCCTGCTTACAAGTTGTTTGTTCTGGATCTACAAAGAGGAACATTCCTGTACAGCCCAGCGTCAGTGCCGTCAGTACAGTGCGGGCACCGGGCCAGGAGGGGCGGCATGGACACAGCTCTCCTGGAGTGCACGGGCCAGACAGCAGGTCCGGGTGGGTACACTGGCACCGCGGCTCCCGCTTAGCATGGCCGTGAGAGGAGGCTGCTTGTGCTGGGCCCTGCCCAGGCAGCGGGTGGGGTGGGCCCCGCCCCACAGAGCCTACCCAGGGGTTGGGGGAGGAAACACCCCAGCACTGACTCGCCCAAGGTCACGCAGCAGCTCCTAGCCCCCTGGTCTCCCCTGGGGCAGGCCGGGGTGCTCGCCACTGAGCCACCAGTGTAACCCCCCACTTAAAATCAGCCCTCTGCTCTCCTGGCGACTGAAAGCCCCTTCCAAGCACTCGGCGCAGGCCAGCGCACACCGGCCGGGGGCAGTGACAGAGGATCAGGCTCCTTGTCAGGCTGCTTCTCGTACTCGCCTTGGGGTGTCGGTGGAAAGTGCCGCTGGGCAGCCGTGCTGCACGCCAGAGCCAAGGCACCCGCGGCGGCTGCTGGCGACTGGACTTGGCCTGTGCTGCGAACTGAGCCGGGCGCGAGTTCTGGGTCACGCCCCCCATTTGGAGTTTGCATGGACGAAGCTGAGAGCGTTTTCTGGGCGACTTGAGAGACCCAGCGGGACTGAGACGAGTGCTGGGGGTGGGGTCGCTGCCCATCGCCAGCCGAGAACCCGAGGGCACAGGGCTGGCAAGAACCCGAGCAGTCAAGCAACGGAAGATGCTGGGGCAGCCGGATGCAGGAACCCGGGGAAGGGGGTGCTCCAAGGCATGCAGGGTGAGCACGTCCAGGGAGCTGGGAAACAGAACAGCGTGAGCTGCATGCCCTGACCACTCCCGCGAACTGAGCGCCGGGGCAGATCCTCCACTGGTGTAAACTGAGCAGCTTCGCTGGCGTCACGGGAGTCTGCACCAGGGGAGTGTCTGACTCTAGACTTGTTGCAGCCACGTCTGTTTCACTGGGGATGGGGCGAGTTTCTGTTCTCGGGATCAGTCCTGCCAGGTGCTCAGCACTTTCCACTCCTATTGCCTGCTAAGGCAGGATAAGTCCCAGCGTGTGACAGGGTCTCTGTGTGTCCAGTTCGTCCGAGGTGAGGGGCAGCATTCCCCTGGGGCCATAGGGCAGCCTGGCTGGGAGGAGCACACGCAGCTCCACGCGTGGACGCTCAGCCTGGCCTCAGATCAGCCCGGAGGTGTCTTAGGCCAGGCTCCTAGTGTGCTGTCCTTTCGTTCTGTGTTTGTGCAGCTCCTGGCACAAGGGATCCTGGCCCGTGACTCAGGCGCCGAACGTCAATACAAATAAATAAAAATAATCACTTCCTCGTCACTGAAATGCGGGTACCTGAAACCCAGCGGCTTCTTTACACTACAGTGTCGAACAGTTTGGGGAAGGAACAGAAAAGGAGCTTGGACCTAGCGCACAGATCAGTGCTGCATACCCAAGGCAATTGCCCAAGCGGGTGTAGCCAGGGTGCTGGAGCAAAAACCCTGGCCCCTTGCTAAAGGCACCCTGGAGCCTGTCATACCCACAGGCCCTGACAATCTCGTTTTTACATCTCTCCAGCACAGCGCCCCCTAGGCCTCCCCTGCGGCACTGCCTGGGGGCATTACTTGGGTTCAAAGGAGAACTGCCGTGGCAGTCCGGCTTGGGGCCCTGGGCTCGCGGGCTCCATGGCAGGACTAGAAATAGCAGTGCAGACGTTCCCACGCTGGCTGGAGCCCAGGCTCTAGGACCCTGCGGGTGGGAGGGTCCACGTCTACACTGCACTGAAACAGCCCCTTCGCCAGGCTCAGTGCAGTGCAGACAGGCCCTCTGAGGCCGCCCATCCCAGGCCTGGCCCAGCTAACCCTGCCTAGCTTGTGGGAGGTAAAAGGGGCATGACACCCCAGGAGGCAGCTGCAAGGTTCCGCACCTGCCTGGCAGCCTGGGGGGCTGGCTGGGGGCCGGGGTCTCCTGCCTGAAGGGGAGGCCAGTTATGAGTCCCCAGGGAGGGGGCTCTGCAGGGGGAGGGGCAGGGAGGGGTTGTTCAGAACTAGGGTCCCAGCCAGAATTCATTCCCTGGCTAGCCCGTGGCCGGGAGCGGGTGGGGGATGGGGCAGTGACCCCCACACACGCGTTTCCTTTGGCCGGGCCAGGGGTGACTGCGGCCGCCAGTAATGAGCCCCCCACCCTGCTCGCTGCCCCACTTGTTTTCTGCTGAGCTCTTAGCAGCTGGGCTGAGAACGGGAAACAGCCCCCAGGCACCAGGGCGGGCGGGACGGGACCGAAGCCCTGCTGGGAAACCAGAACAGGCTCAAGCAGACACCACGATAGGACACCCTGGATGTGCCAGGCACTTCAGTCCCAACCCGCAGCCCCCTGCCAGCCCAGCCCTAGGCTGCCCCTGCCCCATAGCTCTGCTGGTGCCCCTCAGTCCCAGCCTGCAGCCAGGGCCTGATCCAGTGGGGCTTGGTCCTGCTCTGAACAGGGGGTCGGACTGGAACCTCCTGAGGTCCCTGCCAGCCCTGAGATTCTAGGATTCTATGAACCTTTCCTGGACCCGGTGCCAAACGCTTGTGGGCCCCCATGGGGGCAATGGAGCATGGCGCGGGGCTCCCCGGAGCGAGGGGCCAGCCAAGGGCGGTGGGGCCTGGCAGGGGCGGCCCCGCTCTGCCCAGCCCAGTGCAGGGCACTATTTACAAGCCGCAATTGCCAGAGGCACAGTGGCCCGCCCGGCCCGGTGCTGCCAGCATGTCCCTTCCCCTCGGGGGTGGGCCCATGCTGCGCCACACAGCCCCCCACACCCAACGCTGGAACAGCCCTCCAATTCCCTATGGCCAGCGCCCCCCCGACCCTGCCTCAAATGCACAGCGCCCTGCACACCACCACCCCTGGCCAGCACCCCCCGCCCACAGCCCCACCACAACTGCCCAGCACCCCCCCCGGAACCCCACTCCCAAGTGCCCCAACGCACGTCTTCCCCTCCCGAGTCACAGCTCAGCACCCCCCGGCCCAAGGCCCTCCAGAGACCCCCCTGCCCCACACCCTGCCTCCCGCCCGCACTCCCCGGCCCTCTGGCAGAGGCTCTGGAGACGCGCGATCAGCCAGGCCAGGGCCTGCCCAGCTGGGCCCCCTCAGAACCCACTTGCCTGGAGGGGCCCAGCCAAGCCCCCCCCGACCCCCTAACTGGCTGAGACTGGCCAGGCTTCTGCCCCAGACCCAGGTGGCCTGGCTCCGGGGAGACAGGCGGGGCCCCATGGGTGGTGGGAAGCAGAGGCTGCCCGGAGCTGGAGGTTGCCTGGGGTCTGGCCAGGGGGCAGAGAGGACCCGGCGTGTGGGGCCAGGGGGTGGAGAGGAGCCCTCGGCCAGCCGAGAGGAGCAAGTGATGGGAGGGGGGAGCCAGCAGGCTGGAGGGGTGTCGGGGCGCAGGGCAAGCAGAGAGGCCAGGGCCCCTTCTGAGCATGGGCCCGGCTCCATGGCACCATTTTAACCTGGTACTGCCTGCAGCCCCTGCTATCCCGGCCCTGGGCCCCCCCTGCCCCACAGCTCTGCCGGTGCCCCCCAATCCCGACTCACAGCCCCTGCTGTCCCAGCCCTGGGCTCCCCCCTGCCCCACAGCTCTGCCGGTGCCCCCCAGTACTGACCTACAGCCCCTGCTAGCCCAGCCTTGGGCTCCCCCCCCTGCGGGTCTGCCGGTGCCCCCCAATCCCGACCCACAGCCCCTGCTGTCCTGGCCCTGGGCTCCCCCCTGCCCCCCAGCTCTGCCGGTGCCCCTCACTCCCGACCCACAGCCCCTGCTATCCTGGCCCTGGGCTGCCCCCTGCCCCCGAGCTCTGCCGGTGCCCCCCAATCCCGAGTCACAGCCCCTGCTGTCCCAGCCCTGGGCTGCCCTCTGCACACACTCTGCTGATGCCCTTCCAGTAGCCAGAGGGGACTGCTCAGTGTGTTAATCCCATGGTGCCACATACAGCTCCCCACTTCCCCACAAGGAAACACAACAACCCCGCTCTCCTCCCCAACACTTTTGTGTCTTTGGTCAGTGCCACATGACCAGCTCCCTGGGCATCACTCACTGGCGGGAACCAAACTCAGGGCAGCCCCATGACACTGGCCAGGCTGGCACAAAGGCCCCTGAGGGGACAACCTGTCGGCCATTGGGCATGCCCAGAGGCAGGGATGGGGTCAGAGGAGGGATGGGGGCTGGTCAGGGGAAGGAGAGGGTGATGCCAGGGTGTTCTTGCACCCCAGCTATTCTGTGCCCCAGCAAAGCCCCAGTGGGGCCATTGCAGCAGCTATACAATTTAAGGCAGCCTTGGGGCTGCTCTAGCCTATGCTGGGGCCGCATTGGCCCTCACAGTCCTCTGATGGGGACCCCACCAGTCTCCTCTCAGGCCCTCCTGGGGATGAATCTTTCCCATTACATCTAGAACAGGCACAGTGGGGGAAGGACCCTGAAACCTTGTGAACCCAAAGGCCGAGGCCCCTCCGCGCCAGCCTTTCCTCTGGGGAGCGGTGCCCCCGGGCAGCAGGGGCCACTCTCCTAGGCAACAACATTGGGACAATCAGCTCCCCCCCAACAGCGTCTCTGCAAACAAACACATGTACACTGACAGCCTGCACGCCTCTCACACAGCCCCAGACGCCTGCCCCCAACAACGGCCTCCCGCCCGCCGGCAGCCATGAGCAACCCAACCTGTGTCCAGCCCGGTCCTCTCTCACACACCCGACACAGTCACATACACACTCCCAGTGTCACACCCTCTGCCCGGGGCACACAACCACTCACAGTCTGTCCGACACAGTCACGTCACCCCTCCCCCCAGACGCCGATGCCCTCGCACACATTTGCCCCCTCACACACACGGTTGCTCCCTCGCACGTTCACACTGCACACTCGTCTTTCAGCCTGGCCAGATAGGTTTGTTCCAAGGAGGAAAAGCTGGAGCCCTTTCCGGCCGGTGCTAATTAAAACCAGCTTTGTTTGCCTGTGAGATCAAAGGTGCGGGGGGTGAGGGGGGTGGGGGTCACTGTCCTGGTACCAGTGTCACAAGGCCGTTGGGGCAAACATCACCGCAGCCCCTTGCGTGCCGGGTGTCTGTGCTGGGTAACTGAGCCGCACCCGGGGGCTGCCCTGTGCTGCTGTATGGGCCCCGAACAGTGGGCAGAGAGAGGGGCAGGGCACAGAGCTGAGCCCTGTGAGCGTGAGGCTGGGCTGGCTCCCTGAGCTGTCTCAGAGCTCTGCAAATGTGCGGCCAGCACTGGCCTCCCTCACAGACTAGGGGCCATAGAGATCTGAGCAGCTGGATGAGGCAGACAAGAGCATAGGGAGAGCGGGGTGTCGCTGGCCGGGAAAGGCTCTCTGGCGCGGGGCACTTCCTCTCCAGGGCCGGCATGGCCAGTTCAACTGCAGTTTGGAAGCAGATGCCCTGGATTCCTGGGTTCGATTCGCATAGGGTGAGGGTGTAATTTTACTGGCAGAGAGTGTCCCATCTTCCCCTCTAGCAGTTGATCCACTGGTGGGTAAGAGCCTACTACCACTGACAGCTAACGGAGTCTCCCCTAGGGCTCAGGTAGAGGTGTGGGGCTGCAGATTCAGGCCCTCGTGAGGTTAGGCTGCAGCTCACCACTCTTCTCCAGGAGTCACCTGTGTGGGGATGGGGCCCCGGGGGGCCTACAGCTGCAGCTCACCATCCCTCTCCAGAGTCACTCCGAGCTCTTTCCTGGGCCAGGCCTTTTCTGGCCTCGTCTGCTCTGCTTGGACAGTTCAGCTCTTCTGGGCTTTGCTGCTGTGTGGTGTGCTGCCTGCTGCCCTCCCCCAGAGGTGGCTGCATTTCAGAGCACTGTGTACCGGGTGCTGTGGTAGGTGCCAGCCACACCCCAGCTCTGCCCATGCAGGGTCTCGGTGAGGTGTCCTGGGGCGAGACACTGACTGCGCTGACAGGGTGGCCTGGTGCTCAGTGCAGTGAGATGGGGGGACACATTGGGGGTGTGGGAGCCAAGGGGGGTCGTTTGGGCTGAACGGAGGGGAGATGGAGGACCCAGGGCACAGTGGAGAAGGAAGGAAGCAGCCCGGGGCGAGGAGCTGTTAGGGTCTGTTCCAGGGCTTTTCTCCCTCCCCCAGGAGCTGCCGGTGGTTTATTTTCCTTGGGAAGCTTCCTGAAATGGGAGACTGGTTTTCCTGACACATGAAAGGCCATCAGAGAGTCAGTCTGACCCTGCCGCACCCCCAGCCAGCTCTGCGCTCCCCCACCGCTCGGCATTGCACACCCACCCACGCCACCCAGCTGTGCACACACAAACACACTCCATGGCACTGCATGCACACCCACTGCACAGCACTGAACACACGCACACCTCGACCATGTGGCACTCCACGGCCACCGACCGCATTGCACTACGCACATCCACACACCCCCTGCATGGCACCACGCGCACCCCCCCCCCCCACAGCTCTGCACACACAAAAACACCACATGGCACTGCATGCACACCCACTGCTCGCATTGCACACGCACACACACACTGCGTGGCACTCCACACCCACCGACCGCATAGCAGACCCACCACACACCTCCTCACTGCATGCTACTACATATACACCCACCACAAGGCAGTGGACCTCCACCCACTGAGCACACCTATTCACTGCACAGCCCGGTGCACACACACACACATATTGTACGACACTGCATACACACACCACCTCATACTGCACACACCCACCATGTGGCACTGTGTGCATTCACTGCGCGGCACTGCACGCACACACTGAACACACACTGCATCGTGCTGCATAGAATCATAGAATCATAGAATATCAGGGTTGGAAGGGACCTCAGGAGGTCATCTAGTCCAACCCCCTGCTCAAAGCAGGACCAATCCCCAACTAAATCATCCCAGCCAGGGCTTTGTCAAGCCTGACCTTAAAAACTTCCAAGGAAGGAGATTCTACCACCTCCCTAGGCAACGCATTCCAGTGTTTCACTGCATGCACCAACAGACAGCACTTCGTGCAAACACATGGCACTGCACTGAACACACACACGGCTTGGCACTGCATGCACAGAGATAGCACCGTTCACACACATCACATTGCATGGTTACACACGTACCCCCACACACTGCTCTGGCACTGCACACACACACATCCTGCCAGGTGCTGCATGCACACTCACTGCATGCCACCGTGAACACTGAGCCATTGCATGGCACTGCACACCCACCCACACTGCACACCACTGCATACCCTCACTGCATGCATACTCACTGCACAATGCTGCACATACCAACCCGCGGCACTGCACAAACACACACACTGCCAAGCACAACATGAACATCCACCAGGTGGCACTGCATGCACACCCACCACAAGGCACTGCACCCATCCCCATACTATACTGCACACACCCACGGACAGCACCACATGCACACACATGGATCTGCACTGAACACACGCGGCATGGCACTGCATGCACACGCTGAGATAGCACTGTGCGCACACACCGCACTGCACCCTACACACAAATGGTACTGCACGCACTGCAATCAACCCACACACTTCACAACCCTGCAAACACACACAGAGATGGCACTACGCATGCACACACACATACATTGTGCAGCCCTCCTGCATGGCACTGTGGATGTGCCAAACCCTTCACTGTACACAACCACACTGCATTGCATATACACACTTCACTGCACACACACATACATAAAGCACTGTACACATATACACCAAACTGCAAACTCACACCCTGCAATGCACGTACACACTCTGCACTGCATACACATACACTGCACTATACACACACACACACAGAGAGAGAGCTGGCACTGCACACATATACACCACGCTGCACACACTGCATTGTACCCACGGGCAGGCACACACAAACCCTGCATAACACACACAGAATACTGTACACATTTATGCCACACTGCACCCACACCCCGAACGGCAGGCACACGCACTGATTTCCATGCCCCGTCCCCACCCCCACACTGCATACATGGACACACACACACATGGCACTGTACAGACTGCTGGACACAAGAAGCTTAAACCCCATCTCACCCTTTCTGCACTGAGTGCATGTCAGCCAGACGGGCAAATCAGGTGCTCTGGGTTCCCCCCTCCCGCCCTCCTTCCCCTTTGCTCTCTCCGACCCAAAGTGGAGATTTAAACCCTCCCTGTCCCAGCAAAGTCCCAGCAAAATGGGGTCCCAACGCCCGCCTAAGTTACAGGCTCCAATGTCTCACGGTCCATGGACACGTTTTGGGGGGGCGCCCACCTCAGGAAATGAGACAATCCCACTTTAGGGAGCTTTGGGGTCTGAGGCTCTATGGCTCTGCAGCCCGCAAGGTGGTTTAGACCCAGTATAACGTGGCTTTGCACTGGTGCGAATGTGGAAGCAGCCCCGTCATGTCTGAGGAAGACACGTGGGTTCATTGATGTTCCCCACACTTCCCCCAGGGAGCCGCACATATAAATATCAGTATGGGGCTGGGAGCCAGAAGGCCTGGGCTCTATTTCTGGCGCTGCCATGGATTCTCCTGACCCCTCTCAGTGCCTTAGTTTCCCCTGTAGACTGACCCCACAGGATGCGGGAACTGAGGGGAAGTTAAGCAAGGTCTGTAAAGTGCTTGGAGACTCTTGCATTCCATCCGGATCTTGTACTGAGCCCATCACCGTGGCACCTGGGACAGATGGGGCCAGGCAACAGCAGAGTGGTTTATTATTGTTTGTTCCTGGCTGTAGCTGAACCCAATGAATAGGCGGTGAGCCAGGCAATCTACCCACTTACCATAGAGATCACAGCGTGAGTGGCTAGAGGGGCCCAGAAGTTGAAGGGTTTGTTTCTCCTGAGGCTTTGGTTCCTTTGTAGATCCCTGTCTCTCTGGAGCAGGTGAGTGACCCAAGAATGGCCAGCAGCAGTTCTGGGGCCCAGCCAGAGTGGGGCAGGTGTGACCCCAGCTGTCGGGCGGGGTAGCCCGTGTGTTGCCTGGACTATGTCACCGCTTGGTCTCTGCGGCCGGCTGTGTGAAGGGTCCCAGGTGCGATGTGGCCGTGCTGGGAGTTGGAGCGTTAGTCGGGGACCGTGAGGGGAGTGTCTGGAGGGGGCAGGTTCATTATTTGAGGCGGGCTCAGGTTCAGCTCCAGGTGTTGGAATCCTGCAGGATTTCAGCCCCAGATCACCAGAGTCCCTCACAGGCAGAGTCCTGGCCGAAGCTGACCGGGAACCAAGCTGCACCTTGGGATCAGACCCAGAACTCAGATCACCCACTCCAGCCCCCTCCTTCCAAAAAGCCAAAGGAGGCCGGCTGCCAGCTCTAAGCTGTGACCCATCTCCCGTTAGAGGGTGTGCCCTCCAAGCCGCCCAGCACGAGGAATCCTGGCTGTGAGCGGGACCCCGGGCTGGGGGAGGGAGACATGTTCAGGCTGCAGAGGGCAGGTGCCCCAAGGCCCAAGGGGTGCTGGGGGGAGCGAGGTATTTTCTTGCCCTCCAGGCGGGGATGAGGGCTCCAGGGGTGCTGGCGGGAGCTCTCCTGCTGCACACACCCGTGCCTCCCTAAGGATAGTGAATGGCTGCTCTTGTGACTCCAGTATGTTCAGTGAGGACTGTGAGCTGATGCCAGGACCCTTAGGGGCTCACAGTCATGGGGGGACTCCTCAGCCCCCACACCTGCCCCTGGCTTCCCCCGACCCCTGCATGTGTTGAAGATGGGTTTGAGGTCTGTGATGCTGCACTCCATATGTTTATTGAAATATGCTTATGAGTGTGAATAGAATGTAACTGGAATATGCTTTATGCAAAAGGTCTCTTGTAAGGTATCATTACAAAGCTTATAATCCACTGAGTGTGGTCATCCTATTTGTATGAAGGTATCACTCTTGTATCTGAAGTGAGAAATATGAAGTATTACTCTGAAGTCCTATTGTAACTATGCAAAGTGTGGGCCATTAATGCTGGCTTGGAATCTTGATGGCTCCCATCAACTAGGACAATTGATTGTAAATGGTTCTGTTTACTTGTAAGCCTTCCTGTATACCTGTGTGACAGCCACTGGGTAATGAAGTCTCACAGGACATGTGAACCTGTCAAATGATACTGGAATCCATCTTAAACCTGGCGCTTTTCCATTTAGAGGGAGGGGTGGGGACCCAGAGAGAGACAAAGGATTCCTGCCTTGTGCCAAAGCTATAAAAGGGGGTGGAACAGAACAAAGGGGCTGCAGTCATGAGAAAACCCCTGGTTACCACCTGAGCTGGAACTAACAAGCACTGTACCAGGGGAAAGGATTGGGCCCAGACTAAGAAGGAGTCTAGTCTGTGAAAGAAGCTTATTGGAACACCTCTGAGGGTGAGATTTACCTGTATGCAGTTTCCTACTGTATTAGGCTTAGACTTCCATGTTTTGTTTTATTTTGCTTGCTGACTTCTTTTGTTCTGTCTGTTATTACTTGAAACCACTTAAATCCTACTTTTTATACTTAATAAAATCACTTTTGTTTATTAATTAACCCAGAGTATGTGATTAATACCTGGGAGAGCAAACAGCTGTGCATATCTCTCTATCAGTGTTATAGAGGGCGGACAATTTATGAGTTTAACCTGTACAAGCTTTATACAAAGTAAAACAGATTTATTTGGGGTTTGGATCCCATTGGGAGCTGGGTGTCTGGGTGCTGGAGATAGGTGACCTGTTGAGTGGTTTTCAGTTAAAGAATGCAGCTTTGGGGGCGTGGTTCAGACCCTAGGTCTGTGTTGCAGCAGTGTAGTGTGTCTGGCTCAACGAGGCAGGGTTCTGGAGTCCCAAGCCATCAGGGAAAACAGGCTCAGAGGTAATTTCAGTACATCAGGTGACAGTCCCAAGGGGGGTCTCTGTGACCAAACCCATCACAGAGGCCATACCAGGCAGAGGCGGGGGCAGGGGTGAGTGAGGGTGGAGGCTCTCCCTATGACAAGGGCTGGTGTCCCGTCATGTAGTGCTTACAGTGGGGGACTGGGAGACAAGACTCCTGGGTTCTACTTTCCATTGCTGGGTGAGGCTCTTCCCAGCTCTGGGCCTCTGTTTTCACATGTATGTTGGGGGACAATGGGGATTTGCACAGGGCTTGGGGTCTCTGGGGAAAGGTTCCACCCTGCTGACACCCCAACCCCAACCAGCAGGGATGTCCCCCCCCCCACACACACACACACATGCCCTTCCACCAGCGTCACACCCTGTCTGCTCGAACTCAGAGCCTGCCACGCCCCAACCCGGGTGTCTCATGCTGGAACCAAGCCCAATCTTTTGGCCACAGGCTGGCTGGGGGCGAGGGGATGTTGCTGGGGGCTCTGATCTCCTGGTGCTGATGCTCACGTGGCTGTATCCGTCTGTCTGCAGCTCCAGCTGCATGTCTGGCCCTTTGCTGCAAGGGATGTAGGGCAAAGCCATGGCCCTTGGAGGGCACTTGGGAAACAGAATGAAAATGGGGGGCACAGTGGGACTAGCCAATCCACAGGAGCTGCACAGACCGAGGAGTAATGGCCAGAAATGGGGAGCAGGGAATTCATTTGACTGTGTGCTGGGGGGGGGCATGGGGCAAACGTAATGCTAACCCTGCTGCCCCTTCCATCCCACCCCCCATGCCCAGCCTCTCCTCCACCCCTCTCCCCTGCAGCCCCAGAGCACCCCATGCCCCTTCCTCCTGCCCTCACTCCAACCTCTGTGCCCACACCTCTCCTCCCAGTTCCACCCCACCCTAGTCCTCATGCTCTCCATGCCCCACCCTTCCATCCCCCCCACCTGTACACCCATGTCCCATCCCACCTCGCACCCCCATGCCCACCCCCCGAGGTTGTCTGGCCCCGGGAATGCCTGTCCCTTCCCACACCGAGCCATGTCTCTGCCAGCACACACAGGGCCTCTCTGTGCCACCCAGGCGCTCAGCAGGCTGGGCACATGGGCACCAGGAGCACCAGCCAGGCAGGAACTCCCCGAATATGGCTTGGCATATGGGGTCCGGGACTAACTGTCAGAGATGAAAAACAAACAATCAGTCAGTGTCTGCTCTGGCCCTACTGGCTTCCTGCCGGGGAGTCGGGCTGTGCTGTGTCTCACTGACTTATAAATACACCAAGCCCAGCCCCAGATGCGGGCTCTGCTCCCCTGGTCAGTCGGAGTCCCCAGGTCGACCGAAGAAGGCACCTGCCCTGGGATAAGGGTGACCAGCAGCCGAGTGCTTGTTACAGACTGGGGAGTAGATGTCGAGCACAGAGCATGTCCATCAGGGAGCGAGCAGCATTTAGAGCCCGCTGCAGAGACGGGTACCTCCAGGATAAGGGGGCACGAACCCTGGATGTAGGCACATGGCCCACCTCCAATGAGATCTCTGTATGGCATCACTGCAATGCACCCGCAAACCCCCATAATGTACCCAGAGCCCCTGTACCTCATAAACCCTGTTACAATGCACCCAACCAGCCCCATAATACACCCATAAACCCTGTGATGTGCCCCATAATCCCCCATCATGGGTCCCATAGCCCCTGCAATGTACCCCAATAACCAATCATGCGCCTCATAATCCCCCATCATGGGTCCCATAGCCCCTTGTAATGTGCTGCGATAACCCATCATGAGCCCCACCACATCCATAATACATCCCATATTCATTCTGTGATGTACACCGTAACTCCCCCACCCAGTGCACCCCACAGCCCCCTGTATTTCACTCCATAACCCCTCTTGAATAAACCAGGCAATGGCACCTAAGCGTGGGCAGCCAAGTCATGGCGGATACATGGCTGTGAGAGGACAGAAGCTGGAGGATCCAGGCCCTGGGGAGGAGAGCATTGTGGCTGCAGTGTGACTGAAGGGAGGTGATGGGTTTCCCCCAGGGTGCCACTTGGAACTGGGGTACCACTGAGCCTGCCTGACCAACCAGCCTGGGCTCCCTTTCACACTGTGGTGCTGTGGTAAGTTGCCAAACTCTCCAAGCTTCCTCTTTCACCAGCATACACAAAGATAGGGACACACCCAGCTGCAGCTTCACACTCAGATGCTGAAATCAGCTCTGCATGGGAAGGCTCAGCTAAGGCACCTCTCAATTGTTAAGGCACGCACCCCCCTCTGGAGTGTAAACCCAAAATTATGCCGTCTTGCACTGCACAGGGAACTGTACATCATAAGCTCATACAATTCACGCTCTCCCTCTGGAGAGAGATATGTAACAGCTTTCTCCCCCAAGTAGGGTTTTACACACACTGGTTTTAGACAAAACAAAAACAAGTTTATTAACTACAAAAGATAGATTTCAAGTTATTATAAGTGGTGGCAAACAGATCAAAGCAGATTATCTTAGTAAATAAACAAAACCGCAAACTGAGCTTAACACACTAGATAGGTCAGATATGAATTAGCAAATTCTCACCCTGAGTGATAAACAGGCTGGCAGATTCTTAAGGTACAAGTTGCCTTGGCTTTCCCAGGTTTTCATACGCAGGCTAAAAATCCCTCTAGCTTGGGACCATCGCTTCCCACAGTTCAGTCCTTGCCCCTCAGGTGTTTCCAGGTGTGTTGTTGTTGGGAGAGTGAGGTCCCCTCATGATGTCATTGTCCCCCTTTTATGTCTTCTTCCCACTTGCTGGAAAGCTCTTTTGCTGTGACCTGGATCAAATAGTTCCCGTTGTGTGGCACTATCTCAGAGAGGTTCCTATTGCACACAGTCCCTGGGGTAACCCTGGTGCTCGTGCACATTTCCTCCATGAGCCTTTCACATTGTTTGGCCTTTTTATGTTGTACCTAAAAGGCGGCTTGTGGGTGTTTTCAACCTCACAACAAGTTTCAGTAACACACACATAGACAAACTTCATAACTTCAGCTACGACGACAGCACGTACAATCCAACGAGATATTACTGTCTAGCAGATCAAGACTTTTAGAATGACACTTCACAAGGCATACTTTGTACAAAACGCATCCTCATTACATGACAGTGGTAAATATTGGGGTGCCAGGTGTCACAGGGGTATCTGTGGAGGAACAACAGGCTCTGTTGCTCTGGGTTTGGGGAAAGGGGGGCTGAGGGTGAGCGCTTTGGACAGACGCTTGCATGTCCCGAGGGCAGGCTAAGGAGCAGCACCCCACCCGTCTCGGGGTCTGGATCCAGCAGCTACCGCCCCAGGCTAGCACATCTCAGCTCTACGGGCACCACCAGCGGGATATCATTAGGGGGCCTTGGGAATGGGTCAGAGGGGATGGCTTTGGGCACCTCCAGCAGTAGGGCAGGAGAATGTGCTGTTCTTTTCCTGTTGCTGTTAAATTCCCTGAGCTTCCTGGTCCCATCCAGCCGGTTGGGCTGAGCCCATTCCCTTGCCCAGTGTTTTCTGGTTACAAAACTCCTCTGGGCATCACTGGATTTTGTGTCAGGCTTTTCCAGACCCACATAAGTGCCCAGCCTGGAGAGGAAGAGCTGCAGGCTTGCTACTTTAGGACATCAACCAGCGCCGGTGTCCAGCACCATGTGTGTGTGTGTGGTGGGGGGGTGGCACAAACTGGTGGTAACTGTGGGGTCTCAGGCAAGTGGGAGTCTGTGGCCCAGGCCATAAAGTGGAAGATGAGCTGCTTTGTCAAGTGTGGAGATGTTTTTATTAGACATCTGAAGGGAAGAAAATTAATGCTGGGGAGGAGGAGGTACCCCGGGTGGGAGGTTCAGATACGCCAGCTCCGAAAAGGGCACCATGGCCCATATTTAAGCCAGCACCTTATAATGGGGAACAACAGGAGTGGAGTTATTGGCATGAGCCATTTCAAATGGCCGCTGAGCTGAATTTTCTGAGCCCACAGCTCATAGGGGAGGCTGGGGAGGCCGATCAAGGGCTCAGCAGTAAGGTTTGGCAGGGCTATAAGTGCTTAGCAGATGCCCTCAGTTGTTCTTTGGAGCCTGCAGCACGCACTGCTGGGGATCGGGTGATTTTCTTCTGCAGGGAGAAGCCAGAGGAGTCGGTTTGGGATTTTGAGGACACTGGTCGTGAAGGATTTCCCACGGGCTGGGGCTGAGATACAAGATGTGCTAGTGCCAGCCCAGTTCATCAGCCATGATTCTAGCGGGCAGATGCAAAGACCAGCCCGGATGGGGGCGTCTCAGACTGGCTACAGAGCTGGAACTGGGCAGGAGACTGGAAGTGTTAGAGGTTCCAGGCGTGGGCGCTAGGAGGCAGGCCCATTCTGCAGAAGACAAGATGGGGATGGAGGCACCATCCCGTGAATAACTGGCCACACGAGCCGTGCTGGGAGTTTTAGGAGAACCACAGTGAGAGCTGGCTAAGCGTAAGCAGGCTGTGAAGACCCAGGCCCAGGGCAGTTCCCATAGAACAGCCAGCCCTGGAGGCAGCATCAGCAGGACAGGAGCCAGCGAACAGAGCTGTAAACAGGGGAGTTCTGTTGGAGGAGAAGGTATTTGTAGGATTTAGGTGGGAAGGCGATGACAGGCTCAGAGGCAGCAGCGGTAGCAACCCAATCAGTGGAAGACACAATGAGGATGACTGGATGAGGAAGGTGCGGCATGTACATGATCCTGGAGGGGGGACCTGAAAAGAGTTTCATCTGCATGAAGTGCCACCTGATAGAGCTGATGGAAGAGAAGATCTGAGGAATCGAGATGCAGGTGGAAACTCTGATCGAGTTTAGAAGGGGGTTAGAGAGGATGATGGAGGCTGAAGAGAAAAGCTAGACTTGCAGATGGAAGCAGGACAGAAGAACTCTGAGGGGAGACTGCTGGATGAGGAAAGTGGACAGTGGAAGCATGTGACTAAGAGAACCAGGCAGAGGAAAAGACAGGCTAGTGAAGGAGAAACAGAGCTCAGGAACAGGTTTGCGGAGTTGGAAAATGAAGAAGGGGCACAGCAGGTGGTCACTAAAGGTGAGAGGGCAAGGAAGAAGAGAAGAGCAGCTAGTCCTATAGGAAGAGGGCAAGAGTCAATGGAGATAACAACACCAAATATGAGCCCCAGGAGGATACGGGATGGGTTGCAGAGGATTGCAAGGGACAATAGGAGTCAAGAGGACTTGCGGCCAGAGGGAACAGGGGATAGACTGGAGAATTGCACCATCACCAGGAAAAGGCAGGTCTATGTGACTGGGGACTCCTTACTGAGAAGAATAGACAGGCCTGTAACCAGAGCTGATCCAGAGCACAGAAGGGTGTGCTGTCTGCCGGGTGCTAAGATACGGGATGTGGACCTGAGGCTGAAGAGGATCCTAAAGGGAGCAGGAAAGAATCCACTGATTATCCTTCATGTGGGAACAAATGATACAGCTAGATTCTCGCTGGAATGTATCAAGGGAGACTATGCTAGGCTTAAGGAAACTGAGGCTCAGGTGATCTTCAGTGGGATTCTGCCTGTTCCTAGAGAAGGTCAACAAAGGTGTGACAAGATTATGACTATCAACAGATGGCTCAGGCAGTGGTGCTATAAGGAGGGCTTTGGGATCTATGGTCACTGAGAGGCATTCATGGACAGAGGACAGTTCTCTCGGGATGGACTTCATCTGAGTAGGGAAGGAAATAGACTTCTAGGATGGAAGCTGGCACAACTGATCAAGAGAGCTTTAAACTAGGAATCTGGGGGAGATGGTTGGGAGATGTCCAGGTAATCTCCATGCCAGATTTTAACATTGAGAGGGAAGAAAATAAAGTAAGAAAGGATGCAGCCGTGGGTAGGAGAATGGACATAAGGAGGAAGGGCACTGTGGATACCAGTCTAACAGGTCACACTGGTGGTAGAATGTCTGTGCCTAATCGGGTACAGAATGTGAGCAAGGCCAAACAGCAAAAATTTAGATGTTTGTACACTAATGTGGGGAGCCTAGGTAACAAAATGGAGGAACTAGAGCTACTGGTGCAGGAAGTGAAACCAGATATTCTAGGGATAACAGAAACAGGGTGGAATAGTAGTCGTGACTGGAGTTCAGGTATTGAAGGGTATGTGCTGTTTAGGAAAGACAGAAATAAAGGTAAAGGTGGTGGAGTAGCATTGTCTATCAATGATGAGGCAAACTGTAAAGAAATAAGAAGCGATGGAATGGAGAAAACCGAGTCCGTCTGGGCAAAAATCACATTGGGGAAGAAAACTACTAGACCCTCCCCTGGGATGGTGCTTGGGGTGTGCTATAGACCGCCGGGATCCGATCGGGATATGGATAGAGTCCTCTTCAATGTTTTTAAAGAGGTAAATACTAATGGGAATTGTGTGATCATGGGAGACTTTAACTTCCCAGATATAGACTGGAGGACGAGTGCTAGTTATAATAATAGGGCTCAGATTTTCCTGGATAAGATAGCTGATGGATTCCTTCACCAAGTAGTTGCTGAACCAACTAGAGGGGATGCCATTTTAGATTTGGCTTTGGTAAGTAGTGAGGATCTCATAGAAGAAATGGTTGTAGGGGACAACCTTGGTTCAAGTGATCATGAGCTAATTCAGTTCAAATTGAATGGAAGGATAAACAAAAATAGATCTGTGACTAGCGGTTTTGGTTTCAAAAGGGCTGACTTTCAAAAATTAAGGAAATTAGTTAGGGAAGTGGATTGGACTGAAGAACTTATGGATCTAAAGGCAGAGGAGGCCTGGGATTACTTCAAGTCAAAGCTGCAGCAGCTATCAGAAACCTGCATCCCAAGAAAGGGGAAAAAATTCAGTCAGGAGTTGTAGACCAAGCTGGATGAGCAAGTATCTCAGAGAGGTGATTAAGAAAAAGCAGAAAGCCTACAGGGAGTGGAAGATGGGAGGGATCAGCAAGGAAAGCTACCTTATTGAGGTCAGAACACGTAGGGATAAAGTGAGAAAGGCTAAAAGTCAAGTAGAGTTGGACCTCGCAAAGGGAATTAAAACCAATAGTAAAAGCTTCTTATTTATATGGCTATAGAATAAAACAAAGAAAGAAGAAGTGGGACCGCTTAACACTGAGGATGGAGTGGGGATTAAGGATAATCTAGGCATGGTCCAATATCTAAACCAATACTTTGCCTCACTCTTTAATGAGGCTAATGAGGAGCTTAGGGATAATGGTAGGACGACAAATGGGAAGGAGAATATGGAGGTAGATATTACCACATCTGAGGTAGAAGCCAAACTCTAACAGCTTAATGGAACTAAATCAGGGGCCCAGATAATCTTCATCCAAGAATATTAAAGGAACTGGCACATGAAATTGCAAGCCCATTAGCAAAATTTTTTAATGAATCTGTAAACTCAGAGATTGTACCATATGACTGGAGAATTGCTAACATAGTTCCTATTTTTAAGAAAGGAAAAAAAAGTGATGCCGGTAACTACAGGCCTGTTAGTTTGACATCTGTAGTATGCAAGGTCTTGGAAAAATATTTGAAGGAGAAAGTAGTTAAGGACATTGGGGTCAATGGTAATTGGGACAAAATACAACATGGTTTTACAAAAGGTAGATTGTGTCAAACCAACCTGATCTCCTTCTTTGAGAAGGTAACAGATTTTTTAGACAAAGGAAACACAGTGGATCCAATTTACCTCGATTTCAGTAGGCATTTGATACGGTTCCACATGGGGAATTATTAGCTAAATTGGAAAAGATGGGGATCGATATAAAAATTGAAAGGTGGATAAGGAACTGGTTAAAGGGGAGACTACAACGGGTCACACTGAAAGGTCAACTGTCAGGCTGTAAGGAGGTTACTACTGGAGTTCCTCAGGGATCGATTTGGGGACCAATCTTATTTAATGTTTTTATTACTGACCCTGGCACAAAAAGCAGGAATGTGCTAATAAAGTTTGCAGATGACACAAAGCTGGGAGGTATTGCCAATACAGAGAATCATAGAATCATAGAATATCAGGGTTGGAAGGGACCTCAGGAGGTCATCTAGTCCAACCCCCTGCTCAAAGCAGGACCAATCCCCAATTAAATCATCCCAGCCAGGGCTTTGTCAAGCTGGGCCTTAAAAACCTCTAAGGAAGGAGATTCCACCACCTCCCTAGGTAACGCATTCCAGTGTTTCACCACCCTCCTCGTGAAAAAGTTTTTCCTAATATCCAACCTAAACCTCCCCCACTGCAACTTGAGACCATTACTCCTCATTCTGTCATCTGCTACCACTGAGAACAGTCTAGATCCATCCTCTTTGGAACCCCCTTTCAGGTAGTTGAAAGCAGCTGTCAAATCCCCCCTCATTCTTCTCTTCTGCAAACTAAATAATCCCAGTTCCTTCAGCCTCTCCTCATAAGTCATGTGTTGCAGTCCCCTAATCATTTTTGTTGCCCTCCGCTGGACGTTTTCCAATTTTTCCACATCCTTCTTGTAGTATGGGGCCCAAAACTGGACACAGTACTCCAGATGAGGCCTTACCAATGTCAAATAGAGGGGAACGATCACATCCCTCGATCTGCTGGCAGTGCCCCTACTTATACAGCCCAAAATGCCATTGGCCTTCTTGGCAACAAGGGCACACTGTTGACTCATATCCAGCTTCTCGTCCACTGTAACCCCTAGGTCCTTTTCTGCAGAACTGCTGCCTAGCCATTCGGGACCGGGATATCATACAGGAAGATCTGGATGACCTTGTAAACTGGAGTAATTGTAATAAGATGAAATTTAATAGTGAAAAGTGCAAGGTCATGGATTTAGGGATTAATAAGAATTTTTGTTATAAACTGGGGACACATCACTTGGAAGTGACAGAGGAGGAGAAGGTCCTTGGAGTATTGGTTGATCACAGGATGACTATGAGCCACCAGTGTGACCTCCAGAAGAAGAAAGGGGAGCGTCCATGTACGAGCAGTGCAGATACAGGTAAGCAACCTTTTTCATGTTCTCTCCACAGGTACTAATGCAGAGAGTGGACTAGATGATTCATCTGAGGGAAGGGAACAGAAGGAGACTCCACCGATTGGAAGGCATGAGATGCACTGTCCTGGGGATGGGGGTTCCATGACCACCGCTCCCAAGAGAAGGAGGCGGGTGGTGGTGGTCGAGGACTCTCTCCTCCGGGGGACTGAGTCATCTATCTGCCGCCCCAACCGGGAAAACCAAGAAGTCTGCTGCTTTCCAGGAGCTAGGATTCACAATGTGACGGAGAGACTGCCGAGACTCATCAAGCCCTCGGATGGCTGTCCCTTCCTGCTTCTCCACGTGGGCACCAATGATACTGCGAAGAATGACCTTGAGCGGATCACTGCAGACTACGTGGCTCTGGGAAGAAGGATAAAGGAGTTTGAGGCGCAAGTGATCTTCTTGTCCATCCTCCCCGTGGAGGAAAAGGCCCAGGTAGAGACTGTCGAATTGTGGAAGTCAATGAATGGCTACGCAGGTGGTGTCGGAGAGAAGGCTTTGGGTTCTTTGACCATGGGATGGTGTTCCAAGAAGGAGGAGTGCTAGGCAGAGACGGGCTCCACCTAACGAAGAGAGGGAAGAGCATCTTCGCAAGCAGGCTGGCTAACCTAGTGAGCAGGGCTTTAAACTAGGTTCACCAGGGGAAGGAGACCAAAGCCCTGAGGTAAGTGGGGAAGTGGGATACTGGGAGGAAGTACGAGCAGAAGAGCACAAGATGGGAGGACTCCTGCCTCATACTGATGTAAGCAGAGTCAGGATGAGCTCCACCCTGACATCTGGTGGTGAGGTGTGGCAAGTTGTGGAAAAGAACTTCAGGGGCTGATCTCATTTGCATAGGCACACCCACCCCGCCTAGCATGAGCCCATAGCTGCCCAAATGGTCACTTTGACTGCTGTGGGATCCCCATTTTCTCTGTTATTGGGGCAGGAAGAATAAACTGTTATTACCCTGATTATGTGAATCAAGGACAGTGGAACTGTGCTTGGCCTTTTGTTATGGTGGAGGGACTTGCCATCAACTAAGTAGCACTCGCTAGGCAAGGGTCATGGGTTCCAAAACCCAGTGAATGCAGGGCAGGGCAGGGCAGGGCAGGGCAGGGCAGGGCAGGGCAGGGCAGGGCAGGGCAGGGCAGGGCAGGGCAGGGCAGGGCAGGGCAGGGCAGGGCAGGGCAGGGCAGGGCAGGGCAGGGCAGGGCAGGGCAGGGCAGGGCAGGGCAGGGCACCTGGTGGTATGGGGCCCCATATGCTAATTGCACCTTCTCCTCTCTTGGGAATATCAGAGCTAATTTTGATTCTATTAGGAGTCTAGTTACAGGCTGCTGAGCTGAATGCACTTTGGGCCAATGGTGCACCAGCACCAAGGCTCCCCTACTACAAGCTGAAATCATAAAAGAGCTAAAATTACTGAGAGCTGAGTGTTGTGTTAAGTGCAGGGTGGGGGCCTGAAGATATATCGCAGAGCAGTTCATGGGACGGCTGGAGCGGCTCATGGGGGGGCGGAGCTGGCAGAGCAGAGCGATTCGTGGGACAGCTGGTAGAACGGAGCGGAGTGGAGCGGAGCCCCATGGAGAGGTGGGGCAATTGGCTTCGGACCATGTAAGGTGCCCCTTTAAACCCCCCCCCATTTCCACCCAGGTTGGGAAATAAAACTCTGCAGATAAACTTTCAAACTCTGGGGCTGCCCTGACCAGGGGCAGAGACTTTTGGGTTGTTGGACTTTTGGGACTTTGGGTGACTTTTGGATTGCTGGACTCAAGAACCAAAGGGAAAGGACGTGGCCCAATTTGCTTGGGATGGGTTTTGCTCATGGGTTGTGTTATGAACCCTGTTGGTGGTGTTTCCCCAACATAATGCCACATTGTTTCTCTCTGTTATTAAAACGCTTTTGCTACACTCAGACTCTGTGCTTGGGAGAGGGGAAGTATTGCCTCTTAGAGGCACCCAGTCGGGGTGGTATATATTTGTCCCAGGTCACTGGATGGGGGCTTGAGCTGGTTTTGCATTGTGTTATTGGAATGGAACCCCTAGATACTGAACCCGGCCCTTGTTGCTGCCAACTCTGATGGGCCGAAGGGTTACACTGAGAAAGCAGGACCATCAGCGAGTTATCTTAAGTGCCTATACACAAATGCAAGAAGCCTGGGAAACAAGCAGGGAGAACTGGAAGTCCTGGCACAGTCAAGGAATTATGATGTAATTGGAATAACAGAGACTTGGTGGGATAACTCACATGACTAGAGTACGGTCATGGATGGACACAAACTGTTCAGGAAGGACAGGCAGGGCAGAAAAGGTGGGGGAGTTGCACTGTATGTAAGGGAGCAGTATGACTGCTCAGAGCTCATATATGAAACTGCAGAAAAATCTGAGAGTCTCTGGATTAAGTTTAGAAGTGTGAGCAACAAGGGTGATGTCGTGGTGGGAGTCTGCTATAGACCACCAGACCAGGGGGATGAGGAGCAGAGCTCTTCTTGACCTGCTGCTCACAAACCAGGAAGAATTAGTAGGGGAAGCAAAAGTGGATGGGAACCTGGCAGGCAGTGACCATGAGATGGTTGAGTTCAGGATCCTAACACAGGGAAGAAAGGAGAGCAGCAGAATATGGACCCTGGACTTCAGAAAAGCAGACTTTGACTCCCTCCAGGAACGGATGGGCAGGATCCCCTGGGAGAATAACATGAGGGGGAAAGGAGTCCAGGAGAGCTGGCTGTATTTTAAAGAAGCCTTATTGAGGTTACAGGAACAAACGATCCCAATGTGTAGAAAGAACAGTAAATATGGCAGGCGACCAGCTTGGCTTAACAGTGAAATCCTTGCTGATCTTAAACACAAAAACGAAGCTTACAAGAAGTGGAAGATTGGACAAATGACCAGGGAAGAGTATAAAAATATTGCTCAGGCATGCAGGAGTTAAATCAGGAAGGCCAAATCACACTTGGAGTTGCAGCTAGCAAGAGCTGTTAAGAGTAACAAGAAGGGTTTCTTCACGTATGTTAGCAACAGGAAGAATGTCAAGGAAATTGTGGCCTCTTACTGAATGAAGGAGGCAACCTAATGACCGAGGATGTGGGAAAAGCTAATGTACTCAATGCGTTTTTTGCCTCTGTCTTCACGAACAAGGTCAGCTCCCAGACTGCTGCACTGGGCAGCACAGCATGGGGAGGAGGTGACCAGCCCTCTGTGAAGAAAGAAGTGGTTTAGGACTATTTAGAAAAGCTGGACGAGTACAAGTCCATGGGGCTGGATGCGCTGCATCCGAGAGTGATAAAGGAGTTGGCGGATGTGATTGCAGAGCCATTGGCCATTATCTTTGAAAACTCATGGCAATCGGGGGAGGTCCCGGATGACTGGAAAAAGGTTAAGGTAGTGCCCATCTTTAAAAAAGGGAAGGAGGAGGATCCAGGGAACTACAGGCCAGTCAGCCTCACCTCAGTCCCTGGAAAAATCATGGAGCAGGTCCTCAAGGAATCAATTCTGAAGCATTTCAAGGAGAGGAAAGTGATCAGGAACAGTCAGCATGGATTCACCAAGGGCAAGTCATGCCTGACTAATCTAATTGCCTTCTATGACGAGATAACTGGCTCTGTGGATGAGGGGAAAGCAGTGGACATGTTGTTCCTTGACTTTAGCAAAGCTTTTGACACGGTCTCCCACAGTATTCTTGTCAGCAAGTTAAAGAAGTATGGGCTGGATGGATGCACTACAAGGTGGGTAGAAAGTTGGCTAGATCGTCAGGCTCAACGGGTAGTGATCAATGGCTCCATGTCTAGTTGGCAGCCGGTATCAAGTGGAGTGCCCCAAGGGTCGGTCCTGGGGCCAGTTTTGTTCAATATCTTCATAAATGATCTGGAGGATGGTGTGGATTGCACCCTCAGCAAGTTTGCAGATGACACTAAACTGGGAGGAGAGGTAGATACGCTGGAGGGCAGGGATAGGATACAGAGGGACCTAGACAAATTAGAGGATTGGGCCAAAAGAAATCTGATGAGGTTCAACAAGGACTAGTGCAGAGTCCTGCACTTAGGATGGAAGAATCCCATGCACCGCTACAGACCAGGGACCAAATGGCTAGGCAGCAGAAAAGGACCGAGGGGTTACAGTGGACGAGAAGCTGGCTATGAGTCAACAGTGTGCCCTTGTTGCCAAGAAGGCCAATGGCATTTTGGAATGTATAAGTAGGGGCATTGCCAGCAGATCGAGGGACGTGATCGTCCCCCTCTATTCGACATTGGTGAGGCCTCATCTGGAGTACTGTGTCCAGTTTTGGGCCCCACACCACAAGAAGGATGTGGAAAAATTGGAAAGCGTCCAGCGGAGGGCAACAAAAATGATTAGGGGACTGGAACACATGACTTATGAGGAGAGGCTGAGGGAACTGGGATTGTTTAGTCTGCGGAAGAGAAGAATGAGGGGAGATTTGACAGCTGCTTTCAACTATCTGAAAGAGGGTTCCAAAGAGGATGGATCTAGACTGTTCTCAATGGTAGCAGATGACAGAATGAGGAGTAATGGTCTCAAGTTGCAGTGGGGGAGGTTTAGGTTGGATATTAGGAAAAACTTTTTCACTAGGAGGGTGGTGAAGCACTGGAATGCGTTACCTTGGGAGGTGGTGGAATCTCGTTCCTTAGAGGTTTTTAAGGTCAGGCTTGACAAAGCCCTGGCTGGGATGCTTTAGTTGGGGATTGGTCCTGCTTTGAGCAGGGGTTGGACTAGATGACTTCCTGAGGTCCCTTCCAGCCCTGATATTCTATGATTCTGTGTGATATGGCCGTGAAAAAATTTAATGCGGTCTTGGGATGCATCAGACAAGGTATTTCCAGTAGAGATAAGGAGGTGTCAGTACCGTTATACGAGGCACTGGTGAGACCTCACCTGGAATACTGTGTGCAGTTCTGGTCTCCCATGTTTAAGAAAGATGAATTCACACTGGAACAGGTACAGAGAAGAGCAACTAGGATGATCCGAGGAATGGAAAACCTGTCTTATGAAAGGAGACTCAAAGAGCTTGGCTTGTTTAGCCTAACCAAAAGAAGGCTGAGGGAAGGTATGATTGCTCTTTATAAATATATCAGAGGGATAAATACCAGGGAGGGAGAAGAATTATTTAAGCTCAGTACCAATGTGGACACAAGAACAAATGGATATAAACTGGCCATCAGGAAGTTTAGACTTGAAATTAGAGGAAGATTTCTAACCATCAGAGGAGTGAAGTTCTGGAACAGCCTTCCAAGGGGAGCAGTGGGGGCAAAAGACATATTTGGCTTCAAGACTCAGCTTGATAAGTTTATGGAAGGGATGATATGATGGGATAGCCTAATTTTGGCATTTAATTGATCTTCAACTATTAGCGGTAGATATGCCCAATGGATGTTAGATGGGGTGGGATCTGAGTTACTACAGAGAATTCTTTCCTGGGTGTCTGGCTGGTGAGTCTTGCCCACATGCTCAGGGTTTAACTGATCACCATATTTGAGGTCAGGAAAGAATTTTCCTCCAGGGCAGATTGACAGAGGCCCTGAGGGTTTTTCACCTTCCTCTGCAGCATGGGGCACGGGTCACTTGCTGGAGGATTCTCTGCACCTCAAATTCTTTAAACCACAATTTGAGGACTTCCATAACTCAGACATAGGTTAAAGGTTTGTTACAGGAGTGGGTGGGTGAGATTCTGTGACCTGCATTGTGCAGGAGGTCAGACTAGACGATCATAATGGTTCCTTCTGACCTTAAAGTCTATGAGTCTATGAGAAGGGAGGATGACGGCTGCTGGCACTGGGGGAACCCTGGCCACTTTCAGGATTGCCCAAAGAGAAGAGGCATTGGTGACAGGTTGGGTCACAGAGACCCCCTGGGACTGCCACCTGATGTGCTGGGACTACCTCTGAGCCCATTTTCCCTGGCAGCTTGGGACTTCAGTACCCTGCCTGGTTGTGCCAGACACACTAGTCTGATACAAACAGAGACCCAGGTCTGAACCATGTTCCCCAAAAACCGCAGGCTTAACTGAAAACAGCTTAAGAAGTGCTCCTGTCTTCAACACCCAGATACCTAGTTCCCAGTGGGGTCCAAACCCCAAATAAATCCATTTTATTGTGTATAAAACTTATACAGGGCAAACTCATAAATTGTTCACCCTATATAATACTGATAGAGAGATATTCACAGCTGTTTGTTCCCCCAGGAATTAATTATTTGCTCTGGGTTAATTAATAAGTAAAAAGTGATTTTATTAAATACAGAAAGTAGGATTTAAGTGGTTCCAAGTAGTAACAGACAGAACAAAGTGAATTACTAAGCAAAATAAAATAAAACACACAAGTCTAAGCCTAATACAGTAGGAAACTAAATGCAGGTAAATCTCACCCTCAGAGATGTTCCAATAAGCTTCTTTTACAGACTAGACTTCCTCCTAGTCTGGGTCCAGCAATCACTGACACCCCCGTAGTTACTATCCTTTGTTCCAGTTTCTTTCAAGTATCTCTTTGGGATGGAGAGGCTATCTTCTGAGCCATCTGAAGACAAAATGGAGGTGTTTTCAGGACCTTATATAGTCTTTCTCTTGTGCAACATCACAGCCACAAGATGGGGTCTCTAGCCACCTGGGAAAGTCACATGCCTATGTCTACACTCTCCTTACAGTGTGTATGATAACACGCATTTTTTCATGTTCTGTGTGTATATAAATCTCCTCACTGTATTTTCCACTGAGTGCATCCGATGAAGTGAGCTGTAGCTCACGAAAGCTTATGCTCAAATAAATTGGTTAGTCTCTAAGGTACCACTAGTACTCCTTTTCTTTTTATGTCTATGAATGATTCAGTTTTTTGCAGGCCAACACCATTGTTTACATGTTAGTTTGAACGTTCCCAGGAAAGCTCAGATGTGGATTGGCGTCTCCCAAAGTCCATTGTTAGTTAAGTACTCTCAATTACTTCAATAACCCCGTCACACTATGTTGACCAAATCTGTCTTATGTGCTCCCTACAGCAAACACTTTAAATACAAGCATAGAGCCAACGCTCATAATTTCAGATATAAAAATGATACATGTATACAAATAGGATGAATATATTCAGTGAATCATAACCTTTGCAAAGATATGTTACGTGGCATATCTAGCATAAAACATATTCCAGTTATGTCATATTTACACTCATAACCATATTTCTATAAAGCATTATGGGATGCAACATCACAGTGTTCGGGGCAGGGAAACTGAAGAGGGCAGGAGATCAGGGCTCACCCACTGCCCCATAACACTGGGGCTCAAGGGAGGAGGTGGGAATTGCTAGCGCAGTAGAGTTGGGAACCACCTGGAAGGAACAATTAGAGATGTCTGGTGCTGGCTTCTCCTGGACTCAGGTGCCCAAATAGCCCTTGCACGTAGCAGATTGTGGAAGCAAACTACAGCTGAGAGTCTCTGAGTGCAGTCCTCAGCCCTGTCAGTTAGCTGCCAAACTAAATTTGTTAGTCTCTAAGGCCACAAGTACTCCCTAGAAGAGAGGTGATTGCCCCAGGCAGATTGAAGAGCTGGGGCTGTGAATATGAGGAGGGCCTGTATGAGCCCAATCCTTCGAGTAGGCAGGAGCTCCAGTCCTGGTGGGACACTCGATTGGCAGGAGCCAATGGGGCAAAGTGGAGGGAGCCAACATGTCAATGGAGCCATGGGCCACTTATCCCAGGATGGTGACTGGCACATTTGAGATGGGTGCGTCGGTCATGCAGGAAGCTCCCAAAACTGAGACACCAGTTGATATGGGGGAGTTGAGACTGGACCAGGGTCAAGGTTGCAAACGACTGGGAAGAAAGGCCCAGAGAGGGGCAGAGAAGTTGGGACTTGAGATTAAGTTAAACCAACACAGTCTGGAGCTTTACAGGTGCGAGCAGGACAGGAAGTTGTGTTCAAATGCGCAGATGGACTTACTCATGGCATCCTAGATCCCTTTGACCAGGATCTAGGATGCACCAGGGCAACGAACCAATGGATTAACCCTGAGAATGCCAGACCTAACAACAAGGACCATGAAGGGTCATAGAATCATAGAATCATAGACCCATAGAATATTAGGGTTGGAAGAGACTTCAGGAGGTCATCTAGTCCAATCCCCTGCTCAAAGCAGGACCAACCCCAACTAAATCATCCCAGCCAGGGCTTTGTCAAGCTGGGCTTTAAAAACCTCTCAGGATGGAGATTCCACCACCTTCCTAGGTAACCCATTCCAGTGCTTCACCACCCTCCTAGTGAAATAGTTTTTCCTAATATCCAACCTAGACGACGCCTGCTGCAACTTGAGACCATTGCTCCTTGTTCTGTCATCTGCCACCACGGAGAAGAGCTGAGCTCCATCCTCTTTGAAACCCCCCCTTCAGGGAGTTGAAGGCTGCTATTGAATCCCCCATCACTCTTCTCTTCTGCAGTTCCCTCAGCCTCTCCTCGTAAGTCATGTGCCCCAGCCCCCTAATTATTTTCGTTGCCCTCTGCTGGACTCTCTCCAATTTATCCACATCCCTTTCGTAGTGGGGGGACCAAAACTGGACACAATACTCCAGGTGTGGCCTTACCAGTGCCGAATAGAGGGATATAATCACTTCCCTTGAACTGCTGGCAATGCTCCTACTAATACAGCCCAATATGCCATTAGCCTTCTTGGCAACAAGGGCACACTGCTGACTCATATCCAGCTTCTCGTCCACTGTAATCCCCAGGTCCTTTTCTGCAGAACTGCTGCTTCGCCAGTTGGTCCCCAGCCTGTAGCGGTGTATGGGATTCTTCCTTCCTAAGTGCAGGACTTTGCATTTGTCTTTGATGAACCTCATCAGATTTCTTTTGGCTCAATCCTCCAATTTGTCTAGGTCACTCTGGACCCTATCTAACTCTCCCCACAGCTTAGTGTCATCTGCGAATTTCCTGAGGGTGCAATCCATCCCATCATCCAGATCATTAATAAAGATGTTGAACAAAAGCAGCCCGAGGACCGACCCCTGGGGAACTCTGCTTGATACTAGCTGCCAACTAGACATCGAGCTGTTGTTCACTACCTGTTGAGCCCGACAATCTAGCCAGCTTTCTATCCACCATTCATCCTCAGCAGGAGTTCAAGCAACAGCTATGAGATGTAGGTGAGAGGGGCTATTAGGCCTCTTTGAGCCCGTGGGCTGCCTGTGATGGGGGCACGTTCACTTCTTGTGAGCACCTCCTGTTGGGTTGGTGCAAACCTGCACTCTCTCTTTCACAGTGCCCCCGTCGGCTGCTGCCCTTGTCCAGTTTTCAGTGGCTCATCCTTCCGGCCAAGTCACACAAAATCTAAAATGGTGTCTCTGGCCCTGTCTCTGGGCTCAGGTCTCAGTCCCTCCTGGGATAGCATTAAGTCCGTCCCCTGCCCACGTTTGGAGCAGTGCCCCAGGGCTTTCTTCCTGGAGACTTTCTCCTCAGCAGTTCTCACTGACCCAGTGCTGCAGCCAGGCCACCTCTCATATTCTGTCCCGTTCCAGGGAGGGTCCCCTCTCTAGGGTCTTCAGCCCCATCCTTCAGCCCTTTAAATTCTAGACCCTTTCTTGGACTTCTAAACAACACTTGTCCCCTTTTCGGAGCTTTGGCCATTTTCCCAGTGGCCAGTGTGGGAGGACCTGGGCCCACCCACTAGTCCGGATCCTGACCCAGGGACCCTGCAATTAGCTGTCACATGCTGCTTCCTTTAATAATTGCTATTGGTATTCCCTGGGCCACTTCCCACACAGCCCCTTCCTCTTCACCCTGGCCCCAGGGCTGAAGTTCTTCCTCATGGAATGCCAGTGCCAGCAAACCCATCTTCTGGTTTTCCCTTGAGCTCCAGCCACCAGCAAGGAGCCCCTTCCTTGCTCCTCTGGTCCCTGCCAGGAGCTGATCATTCTGCTCGGGCCCTGCAGCTCTTTTAAACTGAGCCTGCTGGGCTCTGATTGGCTGCTTCCCGGTGGCCTTCCTAGGCAGGCCTGGAGGACCCACCTTCACTCCTCCTTTTCTGGGGCAGGGTGTGGTAGGACCACAAGGCCTCCAGAAGGGGGCCTCAAAGTGCCCAGTACATCCCGTCACACTGCCCCAGTGGTGTTGGTGCCGAAAACACGTGGAGACGGGTGGGACTGCATGGATTATCGCAGACAGAATGATGTCCCTGTTAAAGATGCCTATCTCATGCCCAGGCTGCAGACACATTGGATCCCCTGGCTAGCGCCCCACGGCTGCCCACCCTTGGCCTGGCCAGTGGGAACTGGCAAATGGTGCATCCAGACGACATAGCTGAAACAGCTTCCTGCCCCAAGCAAGGACTTGCCAGGTGCAAGGTGGTGCCGTTTGGTCCCTGTAACATGTCTGGTACGTTCCAAAGGCTCGTGGACATCTTGATAGCAGACTGGAAGGGGACATCCTGACCAGGGGACCTGGACGCAGGGGTGACAGTAAGGTGGTACAGGCTGGTACGGCGTACCAGCCCCTCCCGCCTTACTTGAAACTGCTGCCGCAGCAGTGCTTTATCATTGCTGCCCCTTTTGCCCTGCCAGTGGGGGTGGGGGCAAAAGGAGCAGCTGCCCCGGGAGCCCTGGGTGGCGTGGGCCAGGCAGCGTGGGCCAGGCAGCGTGGAAGGGCTGGCTGGGAAACACTGATCCCCAGCCCGCCCCTTCCGCCCAAGGCCCCGCCCCTTCCAGGAGGGCCGGAGCCGGCCCCCATACCGGTAAGTTTTCAATTTTACTTTCACCCCTGCCTGGGTGACACCATTTTGAAGAACACCCGCAGAAGTGTCAAGGAGTGTCAAGACGCCTTCCCGGAGCTGAAGCAGCGGCTGATGGCAGCTCCCATCCTAGCATATCCACACCCGCAGCCGCCTTTCCTACTGGACATGGACACAAGTGAGGTCGTCGCTGGGGTGTTTTGTGATAGGCCGTGCTCACCGAGCCCAGGACAGCAAGAAGCAGCTGCTCACTGTGGTGACCGTCACCAAACGTTTCCAGCACGTCCCTCTAGGCAGACAAGTCACACTCAGGACAGCTCACTGTTCTTTCTGCGGGCTGCACAATTCCCACCGACCGAAAGGGCCGTGAGCCAGATGGTTGGCACCGTTGGCTCAGTCTGACTACCAGACTGCACAGCGCCCAGGGAAGCAACACCAGGCTGCCAGTGCCCCGCCCGGGAGGGCTGATTTGGGAGAAGCTGCACCAGAGGCTGAGGTGCTGGAAGTGCTGGCATTCTCTACAGGGGACCAGCAAGGGGGGTAACACTCAGAGGGCCAGAAAAGGCCAGTGGGTCAGTTTCCCATCCCCATTTCGGCCCATTGGTCTGTGCCCATTCCCTTGCCTACCATTCTTTTATATAAATGGTTGCAAAACTCCTCAGTGTCTAATTGGGTTTTGTGTCAGGAATTTCCAGACTCACATAAGCAAAAGGGGCAGATGCCCGACCTGGAGAGGAAGAGGTGCAAGCCTGTTACCTGGGGACATCTACCAGCACCTGTGTCCAACACAGCAGGTGTTTGGCACAATAGAGACCGGCCCCAATAAAACAACCCCCTGCAATTCACCCCACAACCCTCACCAGTGCACTTTTAATGCCCTCTCACAGGAGGGAGGGGTGAGTTTGTGTCCCCTTCGTATGTTGGCTGACTGGGGGTGGGTTGGGATCAGTGTGGCCCTAGGGCTGCCCTAATATCACTGCTTGCATTGGCTCCCTATGGCACTGCCTGGCAGCCAAGAATATCAGGAGCGCAGAGAGCTCTGCCCACACCCTCTCCTGCCCAGGGCCCCAGACATGCCCCATGTCCTGTGCAGGAATGGCCTACTTGCCAGTCCCTTTATGCCAGAACCTGACTGCGAGTCCCTGTGCTGACACTGCACCCCCACTCCCACGGGTCACAGCACCGGCCCAGCTCTGTGCTGTCCCCTTGCTCTCGCTGTCTGTCCCTCCCATCACCAGGGCTGCTTGGCACTAAGGGGATAGGCAGGGCATGCAGGGCTGCAGTGTCCAGATGTGGGAACTGGCTGCACTGTTTATTAAAGCTGGGCCCAGACCAGAGCACTGGACCTGCCCTGCCCCGCAAACTTCAAACTTTGGGGAACTTTGGATCTGGTTCTAGCTCCACAGTCCAGATCTAACTCCACTAGGGACCGAACTGGAGACGCTGATCTGATGTCAGACTCCTCCAGACTGCGGGCCAGAATGACAACCAAACTTTCCATTTTGGGGCCATTGCTGCTCTGCAGGGCCCGGGCTAGCCTGCTAGAGGGCAGTTCCCCCTGCGGAAACAGCCGGCACTTTGATCCAGAGCCAGGAGCTCTAGCGATGCCATAGCCAGAGAGACAGGCAGATCATCTGGCTGAAACACCCACTGGTTCCTGACTCATCTCTAAATCACTGTCCTTTTACGTCCGTTTAGGTTTAATGAAATGAATATTGTCTCCCATACTGGCCAACACTGTTCCCTCTAAGCTGTGCATGTGTGTGCGTGCACACAGATCCTAAACCCCGCGCACACGGCGAAACACAGCATGCACAAACATTTGCACAGAAGCACAATAATTTGCACAGAAGAAATTTTTTGCGCACACGGCCTGTCAAAAATTAGAGGGAACATTGCTGGCCAGTGGTCAAATAATTGCCTGGAAGAAAAGGCTCTGAGCTTTCCTTTTTGTTCTCACCCTCAATGACCCACCTGTCCCTGGGGAGCTCATCAGCGCCACCCTTGTGAAGGCCAGAGGGGTTACCTCTGCTTCGCCGCCAGCCCCGGGGCTGAAGGGACATTGTGCAATGCTCTCCCTGGCCAGCAGTGCACTGAGCTAGGCCCAGGCTGGCTGGCTGGCCCCCAGACAGACCGATTAGTAGAAACATATTCACTGAAGATTAACAACCAAACAAGGAATGACACAGCTGCTGAGTCTCAATGAATGTGGTTTTAATCATCAACGGTTATTACTGTGCTAACAAATAATTCCCTTGTTAAATCGACACGTGTTGCCCGACTGCTGCTGACTGCGCCCCCGGAATCCCAGGCGAGCAAAGTCCTGGTGCACGACACGCCCGCTGTGTGCAGGTCGAATGCACCCAGTGCACAGCACTGCTGGACGCTCCAGGCCAGGCCTGTCAGAATACACCTGTGGGCTGCTGAACTGGCCGCACGTCCCAGTGGAACGGACCTGCCGTGCTGCCCAATATGTCCTATTCTGCACTGATTCGATGGAACCATGATGGTCCCCAGACCCAAGTCTGTGCAGCCGGCCCATTGGGAGTTACCTCCCAGGGCAGTTTGCAGCTGACCCCGCTCTAAGCTGGGTTCGGGGGCGAGGGGTTCTGGCCCCATCCCCACCCGCACCTGCCCCTGGAAGTGCCCAGGTTGGGAAGCTCTTTGGATTGGATGTGTTTGCGAGGCCTCCTTTCCCACCTGCCCCAGGGGAGATGCCGCAGAATAACTCAGCCTTCATCTGTCTGCACCACCCAACTCCTTTCCTGCTGGCAGCAGGGCAGGAATGGAGCTCCTGGCCTCAGCAGGAAGGCCCCTAATCCTGCTTCAAGCCCCTGGGATGTTCCGGGCATTTCAGCAGCAACTCACCTTGGGAGTGGGGGTGTCCCTCAGTCAGCCCAAAAGTGAAGTCGTTAGGAGCAGCCAAACTTTGCTTTTCTGGGGGGGCTGGGGGGCTTTGAGTTCAAATTCAGACCCTGAGGAGGCCATGACTAGGGACACCTGGACCTGCCAGCTTGGGAAACAGTTTCTGGGGAGTGGCTCCCCAAAAGACCCGTGTCATGTCCTTGGGGTGAGGGTGGAATGAAATCTTGTGCATGGGAGGGACTCCCCAGTGGGGGGAGGCAGGTAAGCACAAGAGTGGGCCAGTTGTTCTCCACACCCACTGGAGGTAGGGCAAGGAGTGAGAGGCTTAATCTGCAGCCAGGGAGAGTTAGGTGAGCTAGTAGGAAAAGCTTTCTGATTCTAAGGGCAGTTGAGCCCTGGACCAGGCTCCGCAGGGCAGTCGGGAGTCCCCGTCACTGCAGGTGTGTAAGAACAGGCTGGACAAACCCCCGTCAGGGATGGGCCAAGAGGTTTACTTTGTCCTGCCTCAGTGCAGGGAGCTGGACACGCTGCCCTCTGGAGATCCCTTCCAGCCCCACATCTCTGTCAGCAGGGAGCCTGAAACAAGAGCTCAAAGAGGTGTAAATGGCCTCCTTCACCTCAGCTTAGCTGGCATCATTGTTAACCATTTCATTGCTGTTCAGAGCAGGCAAGAAAGGAGGAGGAGGAGCGAGCCCTGAAGATCTGCACCATCTACAAAGAGGTGAGTTGGCTCAGTGTCGCAGGGAGCTGGGGCGGGTATGTCCTGCCAAGCACACGTGCTTCTCAGTGTGGGCAGGGGGAACAGGGTGACACAAGCCAGAGAAGCTTTCCGGGCAATCACGGGCTTGAAGCCTCAAACCTGCATATCTGCATATCTGCTGCAGAGGTCTGAGCTTCCCCTGCCCAGCGGGGAAAGGGAAAGGGTAAATCCACAGGCAGACTCCAGACGGATTTGGGGAGACGGGTAGGGCCAGCCCTGATTTGCGGGGTCAAAGGGACCATCCATTTCAGACCAGGTTCCCCGCAACACCCATAACTACTGCCCCACCCCTACCTCCCGCGACTGCCTCCTGACTGCCTAAGATCCACCCAGGCTGTAGGGACTGCCTGTGTGTGAGGCTCTGCACGCACACTAACCCCTGGATGCCCTGCCCCCCAGGGCAGTGCCCCGCCTGAGCTAGGTGCCCAGGCTCTAGGGTGACCAGATGGCCCGATTTTATAGGGACAGTCCCAATATTCAGGGCTTTTTCTTATATAGGCGCCTATTGCCCCCACCTCCTGTCCCAGTTTTTCACACTTTCTGTCTGGTCTCCCTACCAGGCTCCCCACCCACTGTGTAGGGCGAGGTAGGGACGATGCTCCCCAGGGGTCTCCAGGCTTGTGAGCACCTCGCTCCCATCTGCCCTTAGCGCGAAGAAGCCTTAGCTGGGCCTGCCGGGGTCAGCTCCCCAACTCCCCCAGCCACAGGCAACACAAGCCCTGCCCGCTAGGCCTCGCAGGCCCTGCCGTCTCTCTCCAGGTTAGCGATAGACACGGCCCACCCCCCAGCCCGCCCTGGAGTATCCAGCCCCTGGCCCATTGGAGACTCACAGTAGTCACAGATTCCGGGCTCCCGGAGAAGCCGTGCACCCCCGCTTGTCACTTTCACTCCAGCTCGCCCCTTTGCTTCACGCAGGGCACTTAGATACGTTTATAGTGGAAACAGGGAGACATTTATCGAACAAAGGGCAGAGGTTCAAATGGCAGCACATAGCCGTATTGGAACCAAATAGTTACATATCAAATGAAATCAACCCGCATTCTAGAGCCTAGGCTTGCCTAACTACCCGAAGTGTTACAGCCGGGCCAGGCTGGGGTCTCCCGTTCACAAGACAGCCTTGCTATTGCTGGCCTCCTTGGCGAATGACCCAGGGATGGGTGCAGCCCCAGATATACCCCAACAGTCCACTGTCTTTAGCCGGTTTCAGAGCAGCAGCCGTGTTAGTCTGTATCCGCAAAAAGAAAAGGAGGACTTGTGGCACCTTAGGGACTAACCAATTTATTTGAGCATAAGCTTTCGGGAGCTACAGCTCACTTCATCTTTAGCAGTGACAGGATTCCGTCCTGTTGTTTATTTCTTCCTGACAATTTCCTCTCTTGAAGATTTCACAATCTCTTCATCAGCATTTGGCTGAGTGTGCAACCAGGCATCCACTGGGAGACACGCAACACCCACTACACACACAGCCAGATGGAAATAAATGCCCGTTCCTGCCTGCTTAAAAAGAACCTGCCCCAGACACGTCACCACCCCTCTCCTCGCCCCATCACTGGCTGGAAGAACAGCATTTCCAGTATAGACACATAACTCCTGCAATATGAGCTGTACATGCGTTTCACAGTGACTGTGACGACTTCTGGCTCCCCGTGCCCCCCTTCAGTGAAGTGCTATCCGACCCAGGGCCCTTTGCCAGTCGGCACCCAGTGGGCCTGGGTCATGCGAGGCAACTAAGACCGGGATTCTCAGAAGCCAGCCAGCTGGGCAGGGGTGAATTGCTGGGGAGAAGGGTGAGGCTTAAACCCCAATCCTCAAAGGTATTTCCTGTTGATCTGGACCTTCAGTACTTCACTGATGGGCTGGAGGGTGGCGCCTCCCTCTGCTTGGGATTCTCCATCCTTAACCCCCTCCTGCAACTCCTCTGGGCTCTCCCAGCTGAGCCCCAGCCTTTGTAAGAACTGGGAGAGAGATTGAGCCCTGCCCCAGACCACTCCCGGCATGTGGGAGACCTAGGGCATGGCTACACTTGCAGATGTAGAGCGCTTTGAGTTAAACCCGCCTTGGGAGAGCGCAGCAGGGAAGCGCTGCAGTCTGTCCACACGGACGGGAACAAGCGCGCTGGCGTGGCCATACTTGCGGCACTTGCAGTGGCATCGGGAGCGGTGCATTGTGGGCAGCTATCCCCCAGAGCACCTCTTCCCAGGCTGGCGCTGTGGCTTGTGGGAAGGGGGGAGGGGGTGCAGGGCATTCTGGGTCCTGTCCCAACGCCCCGTGATGCATCGGTTCGCATCCTAGCAATCCCTGGGCTTCCGTCCACATTTGGCGCCATCTGTCAACATTTTTGCACTGCGTGCGCTGTCTTCCCTTTCGGTCTGCGGGAACGGAACCCGAACGGCGGAGGAGTCTGCTGACGAGTCTCACCAGCACGTCACGTTTGGCGGTCGAGTTACTCCTTACGATCCAAAGTGACCGTGAGGAGTCCGACGATGATATCAACTCGAGTAACGCATACGACATGAGTTTGCTTGTGGCATTCACGGACATGCTCACCACCGTGGAACGCCGCTTTTGGGCTCGGGAAACAAGCCCTGAGCGGTGGGATCACATCGTCAGGCACGTCTGGGATGACGAGCAGTGGCTGCAGAACTTTCGGATGAGAAAAGCCACTTTCATGGGACTGTGTGAGGAGCTCGCCCCCACCCCGCGGCACAAGGACACGAGATTGAGAGCTGCCCTGGCGGTGAAGAAGCGGGTGGCTGTTGCAATCTGGAAGCTGGCAACTCCAGACAGCTACCGATCAGTCGCTAACCAGTTTGGAGTGGGGAAGTCGACCGTTGGAATCGTGTTGATGCAAATTTGCAGGGCCATTAATCGCATCCTGCTCAGAAGAACCGTGACTCTGGGTAATGTGCATGACATTGTGGCTGGCTTTGCACAAATGGGTTTCCCTAACTGCAGAGGGGCGATAGATGGCACGCATATTCCAATTCCGGCTCCAGCCCACCTAGCCTCCGAGTACGTTAATCGGAAGGGGTATTTCTCTATGGTCTCCAGGCACTTGTGGATCACCGTGGGCGTTTCATTGACATTAACGCAGGCTGGCCTGGAAAGGTGCATGACGCACGCATCTTTCGGAACACTGGCCTGTTCAGGAAGCTGCAAGACGGGACTTTCTTCCCAGACCAGAAGATCACCGTAGGGGAAGTCGAAATGCCCATTGTGATCCTTGGAGACCCCACTCACCCTTTAATGCCGTGGCTCATGAAACCCTACACAGGGAGCCTTGACAGCACCAAGGAGCGGTTCAACAACAGGCTGAGCCAGTGCAGAATGTCTGTGGAGTGAGCTTTTGGCTGTTTAAAGGGCCACTGGTGCTCCCTGTATGGGAAGCTGGACCTGGCCGATGACAGCATCCCCTTGGCTATATTCGCGTGCTGTACCCTCCATAACATTTGTGAAGGGAAAGGTGAAAGCTTCACTCAGGCATGGAACTTGGAGGTTCAACACCTGGAGGCTGAATTTGAACAGCCAGAGAGCAGGGCTATTAGAGGGGCCCAGCGCGGGGCTGCAAGGATTAGGGATGCCTCGAGGGAGCAATTTGAGGCTGAAAGCCACCAGTAATGTCTGGTGCCCTGCACAGGAGTGAAGTGCAGTGGTTCCAATGTTAGTAGGAATCTGTTTGCTACGCTGACTTGTGGTGCCTGTTTCTTTCCTGGGCTAAGGTATCTTTTACTTTATGCAATAATAAAGAATGTTTTCAAAGCCAAAAAATCCATTTATTGAAAAGAAAATCCATTTATTGAAAAGAAACACAACCGCTTGGGAAACAGAAAGGGCAAGGGGGTGGGGTGGGGAATGGTTCAATCACAGATTTGTGTATGTCCTGTTCTCATACTCAGCCTTCCTGCCTGGAGCGCCGTGCAACGAGTGCTGCACTTCGGGCTGGCTCTACCGCCTGGTGACGGGGGTTGAGTGCAGCGGGCAGTTTGCAGGGCTGGGTGGTGAAGCTCCAGGTGTTGGAGGCAGCTGGTGGCGGTAAGAACCGAGATGTTGGGGAAAGTGGGTTGGAGGTGACTTGGGGGCACAAGGGAAAGAGTTTTGGGACAAGGGCGGTGGGGGTGGGGAGGTCGGTGCTCCGCCTGCATGGCTACGAGCGCCTGGATCGAGTCCGCTTGGTGCTCCATTATGCTTATCAGCCGATCCGTGCTTTGCTGCCGGAGCACCGCGCTTTTGTGCCGGCGCGCCGCATTCTGCTGGCGGATCCTCCTTTCACGGTCCCGCAACTCCGGGACTTTTCAATTTTCATGACTTGAATGCTGCATTACTTCAAGCAACATGTCTTCCTTGCTTCTACGTGGCCTCTTTCTGATTCTTTGGACTCTTTCGGCCGGTGATAACACGGAGGGCTGAGATCTCAAGGTTGCATCTGTAAAGGCAAAAGGCAACACTTGACAGCAGCATTGTTCACACCAGACAGAGCAATGATTCCCCTGTACTTAAGGGCAAGCACAGTCTACACAATAGCATAATTTGCCCATCCCAAAGCGAGGGCACATAACCCACGGGAGCCCCCAAATGGTGAGTAAGCACAGGGGCAAGGGGGACTGATTGTTTCACGGCTGTACCGTCCTCTGGGTTTCTGTGGCTTGGGGAGAGCCCCTACACTGAACACGGTCCCCACATTTTCCACAGGAGTCCGTCCTGGAAGAGATCTCGCTGCTGAGAGTGACCTGGGAAGCAAGGGAGGGTCTTCTACTGCAATGCGGCTTCCGCCCGGGCCCATCTGCAGCTTGCCTGTGTGCAGCAATGGTCCCCCTGCCCCTCCCGGCACGGTGGCGTGGACAAGTTAGACTGACTGGGACAGGACCACAGTGGCTCTCCCGAGAAACCTGCACAAGTGCATTGCCCAAGTGCTGGCTGAGACCTTTGAGGAGATCACTGAGGCCGATTACCGCAATGTGAGAGAGCACGTCAACGCCCTATTCCGCATCTAGGCATGCATGCGGCCCGAACCCTCCTCGCCCCAAGAGCCCGCACCGAATAACTTCCTTCCCAAAATAAAAGCCGCTTACCAGGAACCTCCTCTGGTGTTTGTCCTTCCCCAAGCACCGGCCGCCGCAACTGGCTACCCTCTTCCGGGCTTGAGAACAGCTCCTGGCTGCATGCATCTAGGGATGCTGGGGTGTCTTCCTCCGCCTCAGCACCCTCGCTCCCGCTTTGCTGCTCCTCCTCCTCCTCCTGCCTTGTTGAACTGGGCTCTGAAGTGTCCAGGGTGGTCCCCGGAGTGGAAGTGGGGTCGGCCTCAAGTATCGCGTCCAGCTCTTTGTAGAAACGGCAGGTCGCGGGGCAGCACCGGAGCGGCTGTTTGCCTCGCGGGCTTTGCGGTAGGCATTCCGCAGCTCCTTCACTTTAACCCTGCACTGCAGAGCGTCCCGGTCGTGGCCCCTTTCCAGCATGGCCCTTGACATCTGCTCAAAGTTATCGTAATTCCTATGGCTGGAGCGCAGCTGGGACTGGACAGCTTCCTCCCCCCAAACACTGAGGAGGTCCAGCACCTCGCCGTGGCTCCATACTGGGGCTCGCCTGGCGCGTGGAGGCACGGTCACCTGGACAGATGCGCAGAGAGCACTCCACGCCTGGCTGAGCAAACAGGAAGGGGATTTTCAAAATTCCCAGAGAATTTAAAGGGCTGACGGTTGGTCACCTGAGGCCAGGGCAGTAGAGTTCAAAGTGATGACCAGCGTGGCTAGCACAGGCATTGTGGGACACTTCAGGAGGCCGATCAGAGCGCACTGTAGGACCAGGGCGTCCACACTGGCGCCGCGGCACTCCAGCGGGGGCGCACAAAACGCTATTCCACTCACCGAGCTGGCGTACGAGCAGCGCTGTAGCTGCGGAGTCAGAGCGCTCTACGTGCCTTGCCAGTGTGGACGGGGAGTGAGCTAGGGCACCCGGGGCTCCTTTAATGCGCTGTAACTCGCAAGTGGAGCCAAGCCCCTAGTTTGCAGTCCGTGCTCTGCCTGATTGGGATCAGAGCCTTTAATCCAAGTCTCCTAGCCCCAGGGCATGCCTTGAGCTGCAGGCTGGTGGGTATTCATAGAATGATAGAAACTCAGGGGGTCATCTAGTCCAACCCCCTGCTCAAAGCAGGACCAATCCCCAAAAGGAATTCCTTCCCTGACTGGGAATCGAACCCAGGCCGTGGCAGTGAGAGCGCTAAATCCTAACCACTAGACCACCAGGGAGGTGATATCCTGGGGCAGGGCTCTGCCAACCTCTCCTGCTGAAGTCATTCCACTTTGTACAAATAATTAGTGAGTCTTTGGAGCAGAGAGAGCGCAAATGAGGGGCTGTATCACCGGGGCTCAGGGCTGTGGCTGGAATGTGGGTTCCAGTCCCTGCTCCAAATCAGGCAAAGTGGGGTAGCACATGCCTGCTCCCAGCTGCCTTTTGTGGGGGCTGGATGCGCTCAGAGTCAGGCTCCACTGGCGAGATAGTGTGAGAACCCTGCTCCCCTGGGGGCTCCAGGCAGCTCCTTCGCTGCGGGGTTGGCCAGCAGCTGAGCTTAAATGTTCGACGTAGGCAACTGAAGAGCGTTGCGGGTCTAGCCCCATGGGAGTTCGCTCTGAGCTGCGGAGGTGGCGGGTTGCGTGAAGCAGAGGGCTCCCAGAAGCGTGCAGGGGCCCTGTACAGCCGCACGGGTCACCCACTCTGCTGTCGGGGCCTGGGGAGGCTGGTGGAGCCCGAGTGCGTTTCCCCTCTGCTGCGGTCGGACCCTGCGCAGGAACCTGGGGCCTTGCGCCTGTTCCACGTCCAGCGGGAGTCTGCTGGGGACAAATATTTGCCGTGTTTCCATGGCAACACGCTGGTGGGCCTGTTGCGGAGCACAGCCCCGTGGATTAACGTCCGCTACCTCGGGAACCCCCTTGTCAGCCCCTCCCCCACCTCGCCCCCGCACTGGCCGCCACAGAAGGATCGTCTGAAAAATAAACACCAGATAAGAGCAACAGTGGGAATTTTAGCAAGACAGCGGAGTCAGCTTTGAGGTTCAGGCCAAGGATTAGGCTGAGCGGCCATCGGGCGGTTTAGGCCAAAGGTCCGGTTGTTCTCAGCAGTGTTGTGCAAACCAACCCCGAGTCCTTGGGACGTCCTTGCCCCTGCCCCGCCGCACTCCCCCACCCCAGTGCAGAGACTCAGGTCTCCTCTCCTCTGAGCTGCTGCGGGGACTTCTCCAGGGTGAAGTGAGACAGGGCACCAGCCTCTAGAGCTCTAGCCGGGGGGGCTGAGTCCACTGGAGACAGATCCGCTACAGGCCCAGTGACAGCGGCTGCCAGCCTGCCCCACGCTGGATGATGGAAGGGACCTACAGATTCCTTTGAGGCTGGGAGGAAGTCAGTCGCTCCTCATCCTTTATCAAGCTCCCTTGTCCTCGCAAAAGCAACATCTGGGTCAGGGAGGGGCATTCTCCCCTCTGTACAGAGCCGATGCCCAGTACGGTACCAGTAGGGGGCACTGCAGTGACAGAGGGGCCATCTTTCAGATGAGAAATATGAAGCAAGGTGTTTCATAGACTATCAGGGTTGGAAGGGACCTCAGGAGGTCATCTAGTCCAACCCCCTTGCTCAAAGCAGGACCAATCCCCAATTTTTGCCTCCGATCCCTAAATGGCCCCCTCAAGGATTGAACTCACAACCCTGGGTTTAGCAAGCCAATGCTCAAACCACTGAGCTATCCCTCCTAGTATGTGCCCCCCTGCCATGCACGGGGTGGGGGGGGTGTTCTGTTCCCAACTCTGTCATTGCCTGGTGAGTGACTTCCCCTCCCTCTAACACAGGGAGGATGATCCCTATTACTCTCTATTAGGTGTATTAGGGTAGTGCCTTGGAGCCCCAGTCATGAACCAGGGCCCAATTGCGCTAGGTGCTGTACAATCATGGAACAGAACCCCAAAGAGCTTGTTCCCAAAGATGCAATGAAGCTTCGTTGATTCATGGCTCATGGGCCAGAGACAGACACAGGGTTATTAGCTGCTGTTGTGTTACTCAGAACCCCAGTGGCTCTTTCCCTAATAACATGGGAGACCTGGCCAAATTTGAACAGACAGAATGACATCCTGAGCCCTGAATGCCCCCTACACTGTCATTTGGATAGGGTACTCTCCATTTCTTCATAGAGACAACACTGCTGGTAAGCAGCTGCAGCACCCCACCCCAGAGGAGGCTGCATTTCATTGGTGGGTGATGCAATCTGTATATATAGTGTGTATATCATATTTGCATACTCTGTTTTCCTTGTACGCTCCTGCAGTGCCCTGACACAATGTGAACTGTTTTAAACCAATCCTCATTAATAATGGTGTGGATTCCATTGGGATCCAGGGGAGCTGTAAATGTAAATTACGATGCAGACTGCAAGACTAATCCCATGGCTCAAGGAGGCTTGTGTGTCAAGGAGGCAGCCATGTAGGGTACCTTTATGTGACCACACAGCTCATGGCTGAATCCTGACTGATGCGTGCTGGGTTTGCCCTCCCCTCATCCCAGCCAGGGGTCTGGTCTGAGGCTCTTGCCATGGGGAGGGGGACGGTGAGTGGCAGCCTAGTCATAGAGTTTAAGGCCAGAAGGGAGCCCCAGCTCATCCGCTCCTCTGACGTTCTGTATGTCACAGGTCACCGGCAAACTCAGCAACAACACACACATCCCAACCCCCGAAATAAGACCAAAGTATCACAGTGCTCAGTGAACTAGTGTGTGCCACAGGCAGAGACCAGGAGGGACCAAGGGGCACCAGTGCCCAAGGCCCCCGCAATGGCAGGAAATTGATTAAGTGAGATACACCCAGATAATCCTGGCAAGTGACCCGCGCCCCATGCTGCTGAGGAGGTGGAAACCACCCTCCACCCCCACCGAAGGTTCCTGCCAAACTGACCTGGGAGAAATTCCTTCCGGCCCCCACCCCGACTCTACTGTGGAAGGCAGCGACTCTGAACGAGATTTGGGGGCTGTGGTGGATAATGAGCTGAACACAAGCTCCCATTGTGACGCTGTTGCCAAAAGGGCTCATGTCATACGTGGAGGCATAAACAGGGGAATCTCAAGGAGGAGCAGAGAGGTGATTTTACCTCTGGATTGGGCTCTGGTGCAGTCACGGCTGGAATCCTGTGTCCAGTTCTGGTGTCCGCAATTCCAGAAGGATGTTGATAAATTGGAGAGCATTCAGAGAAGAGCCATGAGAAAGATTAAAGGATTAGAAACCAGGTCTTAGTGACAGACTCAAACAGTTCAGTCTATTTAGCTTAACAAAGAGAAGGCTTGACAAAGCCTTGGCTGTGATGATTTGATTGGGAATTGGTCCTGCTTTGAGCAGGGGGTTGGACTAGATGACCTCCTGAGGTCCCTTCCAACCCTGATATTCTATGATTCTATGATTCTAAGGGTCAGGGTGACTTGAAGCTATACAAATTTAGACAGGAAACAAGGCATACATTTTTAACAGTGAAAGTAATTAACCGTTGGGACAACTGACCAATTGTCGTGGGGGATTCTCCATCACAGACAATTCATAAATCAAGCTAGGATGTTTTTCTAACAGACCTGCTCTAGGCATTACCTCGCCTGAGACAGGGTCTCATTTGCCTTTTTCACAGCAGCATCACATTGATGGCCATAGTCATCCTGTGATCGACCCACACTCAGGTCTCTCTCCTCTGTTGCTTCTGACTGATGAGTTCCCAGCTTATAACAAACATTTTTATTGTTAGACACTAAGACCTTGCACCTCGTACTATTACATTTCATCCCATTTCTGTCATTCCAGTCTTCAAGGTCATCCCAATCTTCCGGTGTGATATTCTGATCATCTATGGTCACAGTTGCATGACATGCTGCACCCCCTGCTTCTGAATTCTCTCTCTATGGACCAGAAGGCGGCTCATGGACTGCCATATAGATCAGGGGGCTCTATATGGACCAGGTTAGGATGCGCATACCAGATCCTTCACCTAGCCCTGTGTTCTGCACCTGCCCTTACTTTTCCTTCAGCATCTGGAGTTGGCAATCTGAGCTGAGCTGGGGCAGGCGCTGTGGGTGGAATGGAAGGATTCCACGCCCCAGAGCACACCACAAAGCAGATGTGCAAAGCCCTACCCCAGGGGAAAACTCTCCCCGCAAAGCATCCACCCCAAGGCTGTGATCCAGCTGGGCTATTACTAATGTTGAGTTTATCCTTAGTCAATAAGTCCAGAGTGGGAGGCTCTCAAAGGGTTTGCTGGGTCTATCTCAGGCTGGATGAACCTCGCAGAGAGGAAGGGCAGGAGCAGAAAGGCCCCGCACGGGGAACGATGGCTGTGTTTCAGACAGCACCTCCCTGCCCGAGCCAGAAAAGCTGTTTCCAATTACCCAGGCTGCATGAGGAGCAACAGGAAATTCAGGATGGCGTGTGCCTGGCTGATGGGGACACTGGCCTCGGAATTCACTTCCGGGTGCTAACCAGACTCCCCTCCCAGCAAAACTGGCCGCCAGGCATGGGAGCAGGAGGGCAGGGCCAGCCCACAGGGGAGGAGCAGAGGGTAGTAATGCAGGATTGGGCATAGGGGTGCTTAAAGGGACGCCCTTTATTGTCCTTTGTTATTGTTTCAGTTAGTGAATTTGTGCTCTGTTGTTGCAACCTCTGCATGCAGCAGTTGGTGCCACGGGGAATGGGGCTTGGCTGTGGGGAACTCCCTTCTGGGGGCACTATGGGGAGTGGGGCAGGAGAGCTGGCTGTGGGGGGAGCTCGCAGCTACTCCAGTCCCAGCCTCTCTCAGCAGGGGGCATTGTAGGGATCCCATTCACCCTCAATTCCGCTCTCTTGTGCATATGCATTCTGATACTGATTTAATTACATGATTGTGTACTATTGATCCAGGGGACCCTGCCGCATTCTGTGCTCCAAGGGACGTATGTGCAGGTACTTGTCATTTTACAGCACTTCTATATTCCCACAAGGAGAGAGTTCTTGACAAGCCCACAGCCGTGGTGTGGAATATCATCCTGCAAGCCTGATGTAGAACAGCAGTTTGTGAAATGTTTACCCTAGAGTTAAATATTTGTTTGAAATAGTAAAGGCTGGAACAGCTGGCAAGGAACAGCTCACATGCGGAATCCGAGTGTGTTTGTGATCAACTTCCCCCCAAGCCAACCAAAGCCAGGGAAGTTGGACCTTGCAGATTTGGAAGGTGCACACAAAAGATACAAACAGATTTCACTTGGCAACAAAGAATGTCGAGCGAAGAAGGAAGTTGGCGTTCAAAGCGAATCAAAGGGAAACGGCTCATTAGGGTTGAGAAAAAGTTTTCAGTCCAGCCCCTTCCTTGGAGATTTCAGAGGTTAGGCAGGAGGGATGAGGTGAAGCAGGACTGGGGTGGGAGTGGGAGGAAGAACTGGAGTGCTGGCTTCAGCTTGTAGTCACAGATCCATTTGGAAAGAGACACAAAGAGCAACATCAAAAAATAACCCACGAGACAAGAGAATGGAAAATGCCTGGAATGCATTAAGGAACTCGGATCACAGAGGGGAAGGCAGGCCAAGCCGTTCGGATTGGAGATAGAAGAGGTGAACTGCAAGGGATGGAGGAAGCAGGCCAGGAGCTAGTGGCAGCTGGTGGCAATTACGGAAATAGGGACACACCTGGATTGCCCCTCCTACAGGCAAGAGGGAGGAAATCTCAGAGAGGGCCTCCCTCGTGGTCAGCTGGGGAAGTGGAACAAGCCTCACCAACCCCACGGAGCCCAGGGATTCAGACTGCGACTGGGGCTGCCTGCAATGCCGACTGGAAATAAGACTCATGTTTTCATCAGGGAGGGCAATTAACTACTGGACCAATTTCCCAAGGGTTATGGTGGATTCTCCATCTCTGGTCATTTTTAGGATTGGGTGAAGATCTGCTGTAGTTCCAGCAGAGCTTAATTCAGGGAAATCCTCTGACCTGTGCTGTACAGGAGGCCAGTCCATCACAGCGATTCCTTCTGGCCTTAGGATCTATGAGTCTAGGGAGGCACTGTGTCTCTGCAGCAGTTCAGCCTGCTCCTTGGCACCCTGGCTCCAGAGCCATGCTCCCTGGGACTCCCTTGCCTGCACTTGCATCAAAGATCTCCTTTAAAGAGATCTCCACCATGGGGGGCAGGAGGGAGAGGCTGGTCTCTGCAGAGCCAGCAGGGGGCGATGCTTCCCACTTGCCCATCTCCTCTCAGAAGAACCCTCCACAGGGCCTGGGAGAAGTGGGGGATTGTGATGGGGAAGCAGCTGAGCCAAACAGGGAGATTGGGGTGTATGGGGATAGATAGATAGACTAGATAGATGATGGGAGGGGGTGTATGGGGATAGATAGATAGATAGATAGATAGATAGATAGATAGATAGGAGGGGGTGTATGGGGATAGATAGAGAGAGAGAGAGAGATGGGAGGGGGTGTACGGAGATAGATAGAGAGATAGATGGGAGGGGTGTATGGGGATAGATATTACATTTCAACTCATAATTTGAAATCCAATGGGTTTCAAAGCCCCATGTTTTCAGAACCTTTTTGAACATCTACTGAGGATGCCAGAAGGAGCCTTGGAAATTAAACCCAAATAAGGAAAGACATCTGCCTGCCCTTCCTTTGGGTCCCCCTAGGACTTTGCCTGCAGCACCCTCTGCTGCCCGTTTGGAGTCACAGCAACAGGTTGTAGCTCTAGCAGAAAGGTAAACAAACCCTAAGGCCAAAAGAAATGTTTCCACAATAATAAAATAAGAATAATCGCAGTGGATGGATGAGGCGTTTCTAGAACAAATAACAGAAGTATTGAAAACAAAAGACCTGATGGTAACGGGGGACTGTAACGACCCAGCCATCTGTTAGAAAAGCGAATATGGCAAAACACAAAATCTCAAACAAGTTATTGGAATGTGTTTGGGACAACTTCTTGTTTCCGATGGTGGAGGCAGTAACCGGTGGGCAGCCATTTTAGATTTGGTTCTGACTTCTTCTTCTTTGTAAGGCTGATGTAGAAAAACAACTACAATTTTACATTCTGACTAAGAGGGAGGAATTAGTTGCGAATCTGAAGGTGGAAGGGAACTCGGGTGAAAGCGATAAGCCACCTATCTTCGATGGTTTAGACACAGTAAATCCTGCATCTTGACAGGCGGTTAGACTAGATGACCCTTGCGGTGCCTTCTTACCCTGTGATTCTATGATTCAGAGGAAAGGAAGGAGTGGGAGCAGAAGAAGGACAATGGATTTCGAACAAGCAAAAACAGCGAGGAGTCCGGTGGCACCTTAAAGACTAACAGATTTATTTGGGCATAAGCTTTCAGGGGTAAAAACCCCACTTCTTCAGATGTTTTTTACCCACGAAAGCTTATGACCAAAGAAATCTGTTAGTCTTTAAGGTGCCACCGGACTCCTTGTCGTTTTTGTGGATAAGACTAACACAGCTACCCCCTGATACGTTAACAAATTCAGAGACTTTAACAAATTCAGAGAAGTGGTAGGTAAGGTCCCATGGGAAGAAAATCTAAGGGAAAAAGGAGTTCAAAAAAGCTGGCAGTTTCTCAGAGACAGTATTAAAAGGCACAGCAGCAAACTGAAAGTCAAAGTCAAATCCTAGTGAGGTAAATAGAAAGGAGCATAAAGACTGCCAAATTAAATTTAAAAATGTAATAAGAAAAGCCAAAAAGGAGTTTGAAGAACAGCTAGCCAAAAACTCAAAAGGTAACAACAAAATGTTTAAGTACATCAGAAGCAGGAAGCCTGCTAAACAACCAGTGGGGCCCCTGGACGATCGAGATACAAAAGGAGCACTTAAAGATGATAAAGTCATCGCAGAGAAACTAAATGAATTCTTTGCTTCAGTCTTCATGGCTGAGGCTGTTAGGGAGATTCCCAAACCTGAGCTGTCTTTTGCAGGTGACAAATCTGAGGGATTGTCACAGATTGAAGTGTCACTAGAGGAGGTTTTGGAATTAATTGAGAAACTTAACAGTAACAAGTCACCAGGACCAGATGGCATTCACCCAAGAGTTCTGAAAGAACTCAAATGTGAAATTGCAGAACTATTAACTATGGTTTGTAACCTGTCCTTTAAATCAGCTACTGTACCCAGTGACTGGAAGACAGCTAATGTAACACCAATATTTAAGAAGGGCTCTAGAGGGGATCCTGGCAATTACAGACCAGTAAGTCTAGCATCAGTACCGGGCAAATTAGTTGAAACAATAGTAAAGAATAAAATGGTCAGACACATAGAAGAACATAAATTGTTGGGCAAAAGTCAAAAGTCATGGTTTCTGTAAAGGGAGATCATGTCTTACTAATCTATTAGAGTTCTTTGAGGGGGTCAACAAACATGTGGACAAGGGGGATCCAGTGGACATAATGTACTTAGATTTCCAGAAAGCCTTTGACAAGGTCGCTCACCAAAGGCTCTTATGTAAATTAAGTTGTCATGGGATAAGAGGGAATCATAGAATATCAGGGTTGGAAGGGACCTCAGGAGGTCATCTAGTCCAACCCCCTGCTCAAAGCAGGACCAATACCCAATTAAATCATCCCAGCCAGGGCTTTGTCAAGCCTGACCTTAAAAACTTCTAAGGAAGGAGATTCCACCACCTCCCTAGGTAACGCATTCCAGTGTTTCACCACCCTCCTAGTGAAAAAGTTTTTCCTAATATCCAACCTAAACCTCCCCCACTGCAACTTGAGACCATTACTCCTTGTCCTGTCCTCTTCTACCACTGAGAATAGTCTAGAACCATCCTCTCTGGAACCACCTCTCAGGTAGTTGAAAGCAGCTATCAAATCCCCCCTCATTCTTCTCTTCTGCAGACTAAACAATCCCAGTTCCCTCAGCCTCTCCTCATAAGTCATGTGTTCCAGACCCCTAATCATTTTTGTTGCCCTTCGCTGGACTCTCTCCAATTTATCCACATCCTTCTTGTAGTGTGGGGCCCAAAACTGGACACAGTACTCCAGATGAGGCCTCACCAATGTCGAATAGAGGGGGACGATCACGTCCCTCGATCTGCTCGCTATGCCCCTACTTATACATCCCAAAATGCCATTGGCCTTCTTGGCTACAAGGGCACACTGCTGACTCATATCCAGCTTCTTGTCCACTGTCACCCCTAGGTCCTTTTCCGCAGAACTGCTGCCTAGCCATTCGGTCCCTAGTCTGTAGCGGTGCATTGGGTTCTTCTGTCCTAAGTGCAGCACCCTGCACTTATCCTTATTGAACCTCATCAGATTTCTTTTGGCCCAATCCTCCAATTTGTCTAGGTCCCTCTGTATCCTATCCCTGCCCTCCAGCGTATCTACCACTCCTCCCAGTTTAGTATCATCCGCAAATTTGCTGAGAGTGCAATCCACACCATCCTCCAGATCATTTATGAAGATATTGAACAAAACCGGCCCCAGGACCGACCCCTGGGGCACTCCACTTGACACCGGCTGCCAACTAGACATGGAGCCATTGATCACTACCCGTTGAGCCCGACAATCTAGCCAACTTTCTACCCACCTTATAGTGCATTCATCCAGCCCATACTTCTTTAACTTGCTGACAAGAATACTGTGGGAGACCGTGTCAAAAGCTTTGCTAAAGTCAAGAAACAATACATCCACTGCTTTCCCTTCATCCACAGAACCAGTAATCTCATCATAGAAGGCGATTAGATTAGTCAGGCATGACCTACCCTTGGTGAATCCATGCTGACTGTTCCTGATCACTTTCCTCTCATGTAAGTGCTTCAGGATTGATTCTTTGAGGACCTGCTCCATGATTTTTCCAGGGACTGAGGTGAGGCTGACTGGCCTGTAGTTCCCAGGATCCTCCTTCTTTCCTTTTTTAAAGATTGGCACTACATTAGCCTTTTTCCAGTCATCTGGGACTTCCCCCGTTCGCCACGAGTTTTCAAAGATAATGGCCAATGGCTCTGCAATCACAGCCGCCAATTCCTTTAGCACTCTCGGATGCAACTTGTCAGGCCCCCTGGACTTGTGCACGTCCAACTTTTCTAAATAGTCCCTAACCACCTCTTTCTCCACAGAGGGCTGGCCATCTACTCCCCATGTTGTGATGCCCAGCGCAGCGGTATGGGAGCTGTCCTTGTTAGTGAAGACAGAGGCAAAAAAAGCATTGAGCACAAGATCCTTTCATGGATTGACAACTGGTTAAAAGACAGGGAACAAAGGGTAGGAATAAATGGTAAATTTTCAGAATGGAGAGGGGTAACTAGTGGTGTTCCCCAGAGGTCAGTCCTAGGACCAATCCTATTCAACTTTTCATAAATGTTCTGGAGAAAGGTGTAAACAGCGTGGTGGCAAAGTCTGCAGATGATACTAAACTGCTCAAGATAGTTAAGACTAAAGCAGACTGTGAAGAACGTCAAAAAAGATCTCACAAAACTAAGTGATTGGGCAACAAAATGACAAATGAAATTTAATGTGGATAAATGTAAAGTAATGCACATTGGAAAAAATAACCCCAACTATACATACAATATGATGGGGGCTAATTTAGCTACAGCTAATCAGGAGAAAGATCTTGGAGTCATCGTGGATAGTTCTCTGAAGACGTCCAGGCAGTGTGCAGCGGCAGTCAGAAAAGCAAACAGGATGTTAGGAATCATTACAAAAGGGATAGAGAATAAGATGGAGAATATCTTATTGCCCTTGTATAAATCCATGGTACGCCCACATCTTGAATACTGCATACAGATGTGGTCCCCTCATCTCAAAACAGATATACTGGCATTAGAAAAGGTTCAGAAAAGGGCAACTAAAATGATTAGGGGTTTGGAATGGGTCCCATATGAGGAGAGATTAAAGAGTCTTGGACTTTTCAGCTTGGAAAAGAGGAGATTAAGGGGGGATATGATAGAGGTCTATAAAATCATGAGTGGTCTGGAGAAAGTGAATAAGGAAAAGTTATTTACTTGTTCCCATAATATAAGAACTAGGGGCCACTAAATAAAATTGATGGGCAGCAGGTTTAAAACAAACAAAAGGAAGTTCTTCTTCACTCAGCGCACAGTCAACCTGTGGAACTCCTTGCCTGAGGAGGTTGTGAAGGCTAGGACTATAACAGGGTTTAAAAGAGAACTGGATAAATTCATGGAGGTTAAGCCCATTAATGGCTATTAGCCAGGATGGGTAAGGAATGGTGTCCCTAGCCTCTGTTTGTCAGAGGGTGGAGATGGATGGCAGGAGGGAGATCATTGGATCATTACCTGTTAGGTTCACTCCCTCTGGGGCACTTGGCATTGGCCACTGTCGGCAGACAGGATACTGGGCTGGATGGACATTTGGTCTGACCCAGTATGGCCGGTCTTATGTTCTTGTGTTAAACTACCCCAATATGAAGCAAAGAGAGGAAGAAAAGCAAGAGACCAATATGGCTCCCTCAGGACCTTGCTAATGAAATGAAAATCAAAAAGAAATCCTACAGAAAGCGGAAACACAGGTAAGTTGCTAAGGGGGAGTAAAAAAGAGCACCACAAGTATGTAGGGACAAAATCAGACAGGCTAAGGCTCTGTCTACATTGGCACTGAATGACAAAACATTTGTCTGTCAGAGGTGTTTAAAAAAAAAAAACCCCGGAAAGACTAAAGTTTTGCCACAAGTACCAGTGTGAACAGCGCACTGTCGGCAAGAGTGCTTTCCTGCTGACAACGCAAACGCCACTCGTGGGGGGTGGAAGTTTTTTGTCGGCAGGAGAGCCGGCAAACAGCGGCTACACTGCGTGACTTTTAGCAGCACGGCCGTAGTGACACAGACATGTTGCTAAAAGCTGTGTAATGTAGACACAGCCTGAGGCTCAAAATGAGTTACACCTGGCAAGGGACGTAAAGGGTAGTAAGAAGAGGATCTATAAATACACTAGGGGCAAGAGTAAGAGAAAGGCATGTGTAGATCCACTGCTTAGCAGGGCAGGAGAGCTAATCACAGAGGACACCAAGAAGGTTGAGATGTTCAATGCCTATTTTGCTTCAGTCTTCTCTAAAAAGGTTAATTGTGACCAGATGCTTAACACAATTAATATTAATCAGGGCAAAAGACCACAAGCCAGACAAGGGGAAAAACAGATTAAAGAATAGTTAGTTAAGTCTGATGTATTCACGTCAGCAGGGCCTGATGAAATTCACCTGAGGGCACTTCAGGAACTAGCTGAAGCAGTATTGGAGCCATTAGCAAGTATCTTTGAGCCGGGGAGCCGCCTCTTTTCATCAAGGATGCTCAAATAAATTTGTTAGTCTCTAACAAGGTGCCACAAGTCCTCCTTATCTTTAAAAGGAGGAACAAAAAGGACCTGGAGGGTTACAGACTAGTCAGCCTGACTTTGATACCTGGAAAGATCCTGGAACAAATCATCAATCAGTTTGTCAGCACTTAAAAGATAATAGGGTTATAAGGAATAGCCAGCATGGACTTGTCAGGAACAAATCATGCCAAACCAACCTGCCTTCTCTGACAGGGTTACTGGCTTAGTGGAGAGGGGAAGCGGTAGATGTGATACATCTTGATTTTATTAAAGTTTTGACACAATCCCACATGACATTCTCATGTGCAAACTAGGGAAAGGTCTAGATGAAATTACTGTCAGGGCTTTGTCACAGTTCAGAGAACCACACCTGTGTTTCCCTGCTGTGGCTCAGCAAGGGCACCCGCTCTCAAGCTTCTGTCTCCCACACCATCGCCTTTCTTGGGGGTGGAGACCTACATCTCTCTTCCTCCTGAGTGGGGTATCCCCAGGCTGAACAAGTCCCTGCTTTCACTGTCTAGTTACCAGCAAAAGACCGTCTGCCTTAGAGGGCCTGCTTGCTTTCTCTGCCGATAGTAAGAATAGAATAATTGCCAGCTGCTACACGTTACTGCACAGCGCACTGATTCTGAAGGTAAACGCATTACGGAGAAAACATATTAAGAACAATAAAAGAATGACCCACATGCTAATAAGTTCACCAGAGATCCCCGCAAATGTCTCCAACATTCACTCTGGCAGGTGAATCCTTCCATACCCCTGCTCCCCCAGAGCGTTCTCTTGTGTGGTGATGAGTTCACAACAGCCTCAGCTCAGAACTAGCATCCAGTTTTATGGGGCCTCAGCAGGACAATGCTTCCAACCCTTCCCTAAGGATCGGGGCCCTCCGTGGACCAGGGGTCCCGTCCGTTTGCTGGATCAGGAAGAAGGCCCTGAGTCAGCTTCAACTCAGGCTATTTATCCAAAAGTCCTTTCTTTGTTTGTGAGTCCCTGGGGAATCCAGGCTTGGTCTTTGACCTGTCTGCCTATAACAGGGAAACAGCAGACAAACTGTCCCCACCTAGGGCGAAGCCTCAAAGGCTGAATCTCTAGGTGGGGTGCACAACCCTGTCCCTCAGGACATCCGAGGAATTCCACTTTGCACATATGGTCCCCAAAGGGCAGCCCTGTCTGCTGTAGTGTTCAGCATAGTCTTTCAAAGCTCCCACTGTAAGGATATAAACAGTCTATGATTCTATCAGGTAAACACTGGCTTGTAAACAAATACAACCCCCTGTTGGGTTTGAGCCCCAGTGACATCCAGGGCTGACAGTGAAAGTGACAATAAACATGAAACTGACATGACTGATACTCTTTGTCTAAGATGAGCGGATAGCTCCGTGGTTTGAGCAGTGGCCTGCTAAACCCAGGGTTCTGAGTTCAATCCTTGAGGGGGCCATTTAGGGATTGGGGCAAAATTTGGGGATTGGTCCTGCTTTGAGCAGGGGGTTGGACTAGATACCTCCTGAAGTCCCTTCCAGCCCTGATATTCTATGAGTCTATGATAGAAACACAACCAGTTAAAAATGGGTCTAGTTAATAACAGGTAAACTGGATTTGTAAGTTTCCCACCTTAGCACTAATCTGAGGTATTCTCAGCAGCAAGCATGAAGAAATGTGTTTGTTGATACTGTTTATTAATTCAGTCCCAGTGATCATCCCGGAACGCAGTACAATGGAACCATTACAGCCAGGGCTGTTCCCACGCACAGTGTATAAATCACCCTGGTTATCCCATGGAAGTGGCGAACCGGTGCAGAGTTCATGCCCTCCCATATGCTCTTGTCACCCAATACTAACTGATTGGATGGGCACCAGGAGCGGTGCAGTCCCTGCAGGATGGGGCCAGGAATGGCAGTGCTGTGAGAAGTGCAGCCCCCATGCTGGGGTGATGTGAAATCTCCCCACTTCCCCCCGAGGCTTCCGCCCCCACCCCCTCAGGTACCATCACATCATGACTGATCACCTGCAAAACATAGACCGGGTGGCCAAACGTACTGACCCTCTGAGCCGCATGCAACAACTCAGAAGTTTGAGAGCGGGGCGTGCCTGCCAAGGCTGAAGCCCCGAGCCTCCTCTCCCTGGCAGAGGCGATGCGAGGGGCGGCACATGGGGCACGTGGGGCCGGCAAGCTGGGAGCTGCAGCCATGCGGAGGGACAGTGGTCAGAGCAGCTGCCCCCTCCCTGCAGCTCCCAGCTGTTTGCTGCTGCCTCTCCATGCGGAGCTAGGACCCTGGGAGCTGCAGCGAGGAGCTGCTGAGGGTAAGGGTCGGGGGGGCGAGACTCAAACTGTTGGGGGGCCGAACCTTTAAATTGTATCCCCCCACTCTCAGCAGGCACCAGTCATCTCTGGCAGAAGCTCTTAGCCCCACCACCCCACCACCGGGAAGCCCTGAGCTTGTGGCTCCCAGTCTGGTAGGTGGAGAATGAGGGGGGACATGGGGAGCTCTGCAAGCTGCACTTTAAATGTAAAAGAGCCGCCTGCGGCTCACAAGCCACAGTTTGGTCACCCCGACATAGACCGCATAGACTTATCACCCTGCCTTTCCCCACGCCCAGAGTGCTGACCCACGGCATTGTGCAGCCGTGCCTCAGTTTCCCCACTCCCGGCAGGAATTTTGACCACAGACACAGCCAGCACTGACTTAGTATCCCCAGACAGTGTAGAACTCACCCTTTGGCCACTGGGTCTGGTCTTGGCGTGTTTGCATCTGAGCTCTCTGGAGTTAACCTCCTTCCATCATTCCCCAAGAACACTTCAAACAGAACCCTCCAAGACCCTACCGCCAGCATCCCAGACCACCTTTGGTGTCTATTCTGGCTCAAGTTACAGGCAGACTGATGGGGCTCTGGCAGAAACTTTTACTCACATCTGCTTGCCTCCCAGAACCTGTTTGGGGTCCACCACATGGTCTGGTTGTTCTGTGTCCTGCCACCCCAGGAAGGTCCTGCCATTGAGTCACAACTCTGGTTTCCAGTGGGGTCTGCTGTATTCGACACTCTAGGATACAGCATGACATATACACAGAGGGCTGGTGTGTGAATTCAGCAGCATGCACATTATAGCTCCCCCCATATATGTACTCAGAGGATTAGCCTGCTGTGCCTGTGGGGCAGCTTCCCAGCCCCCCTCTGGATGGATTACCACAAAGTTAATCTGCTGTGGGGCAAAGCCAGCCAGCCCTGGCCATGGGGAAGCTCTGCGAGATGAAGCTGCTGGGGACTCCTAGGCCAGGAAGAGCGTGGAGGAAGCAAGCCCTGGTCTCAGGAGACTGTGTGGAGGGCAGAAAACTATCCCTGAACCTTCACTGAGTAAAGTGGCCCGTATTGGAGAGTAGAGCCTCGATGATGGCCCCCGGCCCTGAAGGCTGCAGGGTGAATCTCAAAGCCATGCCAGGGCTCTCAGAGGCAGAATAAGGGGTTTCCCCTTTGCTGCCTGACACAGCAGAGCTGAGGGTGGCTTAGCCACTGAGGGGATGTCTCCAGACCGTTTCCTCGTGATACTTTTAGATGTGGTAACGTCGTATGTTCAGGGGATGGTTCCTGGGGCACTGGGGCCAGGCATGTCTCAAAAGGGAGGTGTGTGCAGCCCTGCCCCACGGCTCAGCAGCAGTGGGTGAATGCTGGAGCCCTGACTGGCATGGGGCGAGCACCTAGGAGAGACTGGTCTCCAGCCCCGTCCCTACCAATTATGGTGCCCTACGTAACCCAAGCACCTGCTCCCCCTACCCGCCCCCGTGGAGGGTCTGGGCTGTGCTCCAGGCCTGTGGGGCCGTGGAGGCAGGAGCTGTGGGTTAGGGTTGGGCCCCCGCCCACTCCGCTGGGGCTGGGTTGCTGGGTTGCTTTTCCTCCCGCCACCACCACTGAGTGTGGGGGCAGGCCTGACCCCTGCTGCCAGCGCCAGGCCCCCCGGCTAATCCCCTGGGCCGTGTCCGTCGCTGGGGGAGCGGGCTTGGGAGAAGGGGTGGAAAATGGGGGCGGGGTGGGGGCAGGAAGAGGCAGGGCAGGGGCAGAGGGAGTTGTCCCGAGCCCCGCGCCCCCCTAGGAATGTCCCTGCCGGGGGGCCAGCTGGGGAATGGGGCTGGCCGCCGGCGCTGCCGCACACGAAGCACACAGCTGTGTAGGGCACTGTGTCGGGGCAGAGTGGCCCCGCACTGGTATCGCGGGGGTTAACCCTGCCTGCCTGGCAGAGGAAGCCCAGCTGGGCATGCGCCAACTGGGGAATCAGTATAAAAGCCTGCAAAGGTGCTCAGTCCGGGCTGGCCGCTGAGGAGAAGGAGGCGCACTGCCGGCTCCAGAGCAGGGACAGCCACAGCTCCCGGATCCAGGGGCCAGCCAAGCCGGGACGCACCCGACATCCAAGGCGGAGGTTTTGGCCAGAGGGGACGGACAGGAGGACCCCCCCCGGAGTGGAGAAGGCGACATTGAGGGTAGGAAGTGACCCCGGGGCATCTTAGAGACAGGCAGCGTGAAAGCTCAGGGCTGGCGCACAGGCCCTGGGAGCTGCCTGGACGTGTGGCCCCTGGCAGTGGGCCCCTGCCCTGCGTTGCATGTGAGGATGAGCCAGAGCCCACAGGGAAGGAGGGTGCTGGGGCTGGGTGTTGCTGATCAGGGTTGCTGCTGCTAACACTGATTGAGCCTGATAACCGTGTAGCAGGGACTTCCTCCTGCCCGCCCCGCTCCCCGCCAAGGGTGGAGGAGGGGTCGCCACCCCCAGGTAGAGGTGGCAGTTTGGAACTGAACTCGCTGCCAGCCAGGGGGGCAGCCACCTCCCCATGCTGGTTATGAAGAAAGCTGGAGATCTCCTCCAGCAGTGGCTGAAAGACACCTATGGAGGCATCACCAAGCAATGCAGAGACTGTCGAGGGGTGCACTACCCTCTTGTGAGCATCGGCCATGACCACCTCCGTGCCAGCCAGCCGTATTAGGGCTTTTTAGTTAGCAGGGGAAACAAATTGTCCCAGCTCTCCTACTTTGTACCTCAATCCCAGGGCAGAATTAAAGCAGTAAGTTACTGAAGATGGTTTAGGGACATTCTTAATGCTGGTGAGTTTCAGAGTCACGATTTCTAGGCCTTATTTTTGTCCCTAGAATGTGCTCTTCATGTAACTGATGTGTACAAGTTTCTTCTGGTGGGTAGCAAGGGAAATGTTCTTATCCTACACTCTTGCAGAGCTATTTGCTTGGCTTTTATAGAGGCAGGATCCCTCACTGGTTCAGAGTAGCTAACTGCTACATCATTAAAGGAAAGCATCCACAAAAAGGAAGCTTACAAGAAGTGGAATTTTGGACAGATGACTAGGGAAGAGTATAAAGATACTGGTCGAGCATGCAGGGGTGTAATCAGGAAGGCCAAAGCACAATTGGAGTTGCAATTAGCAAGGGATGCGAAGGGTAACAAGAAGGGTTTCTACAGGTATGTTAGCAACAAGAAGGTGGTCAGGGAAAGTGTGGGACCCTTACTGAATGGGGGAGGCAACCTAGTGACAGATGTGGAAAAAGCTGAAGTACTCAATGCTTTTTTTGCCTCCTTCTTCCCAGACAAGGCCAGCTCCCAGACTGTAGCACTAGGCAGCACAGCACGGGGAGCAGGTGAGCAGTCCTCAGTGGTGAAAGAACAGGTTAAGGACTATTTAGAAAAGCTGGACATGCACAAGTCCATGGGTCTGGATCTAATGCATCCGAGAGTGCTGAGGGAGTTGGCTGATGTGATTGCAGAGCCATTGGCCATTATCTTTGAAACTCAGGGGAGGTCCAGGACAATTGGAAAAAGGCAAATATAGTGCCATCTTTAAAAACGGTAAGGAGGAGAATCTGGAGAACTACAGTCTGGGGAACTACAGCCTCACCTCAGTCCCCAGAAAAATCATGGAGCAGGTCCTCAAGGAATCCATTTTGAAGCACTTGGAGGAGAGGAAGGTGATCAGGAACAGTCCACATGAACTCACCAAGGGCAAGTGATATTTGACCAACCTGATTGCCTTCTATAATGAGATAATTGACTCTGTGGACATGGGGAAAGCAGTGGATGTGATATCTTGACTTTAGCAAAGCTTTTGACACGGTCTCCCACAGTATTCTTACCATCAAGTTAAAGACATATGGATTGGATAAATGGACTATAAGGTGGATAGAAAACTGGCTAGATCTTTGGGCTCAATGGGTAGTGACTGACTGCTCGATGTCTAGTTGGCAGCCGATATCAAGTGGAGTGTCCCAGGGGTCGGTCCTGAGGCTGGTTTTGTTCAACATCTTCATTAATGATCTGGATGATGGGATGGATTGCACCCTCAGCAAGTTCGCAGATGACACTTGTTAGGGAGTTTATTCCTTCACCCACTTAGTTCCCTGGTCCTTCTCGCATGAACAGAGAGCAACAATACCCAAAGTCCAAAGGTGCAAACACTTCGATGTTTATTGGGGTGAACTTCCAGCAAACATGATTCCAGTTTCCTTTCTTAGTGTCCCCCTTCCCAGCTCTGACACCACAGAGCCTTACACCTGTGTCCCTGTTCCCATTCCTGCTCTTAGCCAAACATGATTCCAATTTCCCCACCCCCATTCCCTGTTCCCATTTCCCCCCCCCCCCCCCCCCCCCAACACTTCCTGATTGACTGCAGACTATATAGTAGAACTTGAGTTCTGCTTGGCTATACCTTAACCAATCATTTTACTGACATTTAACTAACCAATCCTAACATATTGTAACATGACTATGTAACCAATTATATACCACCACCTTAGTTTACACCCAGCAAAATTAATTATACAGCAGACAGGAACAATCACAGAACCAGACAGAGATTATACAGACCAACAATAGCAAAGTGGGAACTATAATGACAAAACAATACAGAAGTGAGGATTTCACATCCCAGCTATTGATAAGTGAGTTCTTGCCAGACAGGATGCTATCAAACTAAGTTTCCTTTTACATCTTCTAGGCACTTTCCTTTCTCTGGAGGCGATAGAGGTTATCAGGACAGGATTGTATCCTAACAGCCCAATAGCACCTTCTTTCAGTGCGACTAGTTTGGGATGTGAGGAGGTGACCGGTCGCTTCCCAGCTTATGGCTGCCTCTGCTGCTTAGCCAAAGGCCTTAGCCTAAGCACAGGGCCTCAGACTGTCACAGTAAAAGAAGGATCTTACACCTGCAGACAGTGATTTTGATTCTTTCTTTTATACCTCTAGAACTAGCCAAGTGAAAAGAATACACGTAAATTCTTAGAGTATAGGCCTTTACAGACAGGCCTGACTATCTATATCCTAACAACACTAAGCTGTGGGGAGAGGTAGATATGCTGAAGTACAGGGATATGGTCCAGAGTGACCTAGACAAATTGGAGGATTTGGGCAAAATAAATCTGAGGTTCAACAAGGATAAGTGCAGAGACCTGTACCTAGGACAGAAGAACCCCATGCACCGCTACAGGCTGGGGACTGACTGGCTAAGTGGCAGTTCTGCAGAAAAGGACCTGGGGATTACAGTGGACAAGAAGCTGGATATGAGTCAGCAGTGTGCCCTTGTTGCCAAGAAGGCTAATGGCATATTGGGCTGTATTAGTAGGAGCATTGCCAGCAGTTCAAGGGAAGTGATTATTTCCCTCTATTCAGCACTGGTGAGGCCACATCTGTAGTATTGTGTCCAGTTTTGGTCCCTCCACTACAGAAGGGATGTGGATAAATTGGAGAGAGTCCAGCGGAGGGCAATGAAAATGATCAGGGGGCTGGGGCACATAACTTATGAGGAGAGGCTGAGGGAACTGGGCTTGTTTAGTCTGCAGAAGAGAAGAGTGAGGGGGGATTTGATAGCAGCCTTCAACTATCTGAAGGGGGATTCCAAAGAGGATGGAGCTCGGCTGTTCTCAGTGGTGGCAGATGACAGAACAAGGAGCAATGGTCTAGGCTGGATATTAGGAAACACCATTTCACTAGGAGGGTGGTGAAGCACTGGAATGCGTTACCTAGGGAGGTGGTGGAATCTCCTTCCTTAGAGGTTTTCAAGGCCCAGCTTGACAAAGCCCTGGCTGGGATGATTTAGTTGGGGTTGGTCCTGCTTTGAGCAGGGGGTTGGACTAGATGACCTCCTGAGGTCTCTTCCAATGCTGATCTTCTCTGATTCCATGATTAATAACCTGCATGTTCATAAAGTGCAGCTTTTCCACTTTCTTCTTGAATTGGAGCTCATATTGACCTTAGATTTGGTCACCCATTAGTTTAAGAAAAAGTGGTGGTTTTTATGGACCCTCCGGATTGTTTGGTGCCCCTTGGCTTTCTTTGGAAAAGCAAGAGGTGAGAAGAAAACATCCTTGTATTCTTTTGTTAAAAGAATAATAAACATAAGCTGCATTAAAAGCAAAGCCGACTAACTTCTTAATATCTCCAGCTAGCCCATGTTCTCAGCATAGGGCCAGCCCCCCTCTAGGGCTGACTCCTGGGGCCATCAGTGCAGGTACATGTGGCAGGAATTTGGCCTAGACTGCTCTATACCTACAGGAATCCTCCTCAGTGAATGGCTACAGCTATCCCTTCCCGAACAGTACGTTAGAGGCCTTGTTTTTAGTCTTCCTCCAGCCAGTGAAGAATAAGCACCCAGTAAAAAAGGAGGGCTTGAGTCCCCAGTTCAGCCAGGCCTGGCTAACTCTCTAGTGCAAGGGAAAGTTCAGTCTCTTTGGCCAATGCGGGGCCAGGTTTTCAAGGGCTCAGGATCCAATGTGCATCCAAGGTGCTGAGCAATTCTGATATCCTGGCCAGTAGTATCCAATCCTGTGGCAATGAAGCCAATGCAAGCTTTACTATTGACTGCAGTAGGCACAGGATTAAGCTCTTAATGAGGCCAGTCAGACCCCAGTCCTGCATGGGCACAGAGCTCCACCATGCCAAACCACTTGCAGAGTCGGAGTCCAAGTTAGTACCAACTGGGGTATTGGCTCCTTTTGTGATTGGGCACTTTTCCACTGGGAATTGAGCTGAGACTCCCCAAATTCAGTTCACTAATGCCAGCAGATGCTAACACACTTTGGACAATGTTGGTCTTTTCTGCACTAACTCCAATAGATCCTGCAGTGAAAGTGCCAAAAGGAAAAGTGAGTGTGGGATGAAATAAAATCCTTCTCAAAACTGTATCCCTTGTATAAATACATAAAATGAAAGCACACAGGTGCTTTATTCAGAAATGAAATACAATCCTGTGTCAGCCATATGCCTTATGGATTCTCTGAAATGCCAGACTGGTTTCCTCTGACCTCATCAGACTTACAGCCTCAAATGACCTTTTCCAGCTCATATTTTCATGGAGAAAAATAACTATAAACCAGTCACACTCACTTATTGAAACTGGATTTTGGAAATGGAGCTACTCAGTGGGATTTTTTCGAACATCCCAAGAGAAACATTTTGAGTTTCTTCAGGCCTTCAGCAGATCAACATGTGTTTTATACAAGCACCAGTGTGCTAAGGATGGAAGTCCAATGCTTTGTGCATCAAGCCATGTAGGAGACTTGGAATCACGTACAGCTTCGTGTTATTATTAGCAAGATTCCTAGTTGGATAATAACCTGGACTCACAGGGTGAGCCCCAAGGGAGAACAGTCATTTCTTTAAAAGAAGTCTCCTCTGAGTGAAATATTCAATTGGAGTTGTATTTATATCTACTAGGAGAGTCATCTAGGCTAGTGACTCTCAGCCTTTCCAACTGGGGCCTAAAAACTAGCTGTGATGTCTTGCCATGACCCCAAATCCCACAATCCTTGGTGTCTGAAAAGGATTGTGGGATTGAAGTCATGGCAAGAAACTCTGGCGGGTTTGGGGCTGCTGGGAAGGGAGGTGCTGGGTAGGAATGTACTGGGTGGTGATGCTGGGAGAGGCTGGTGAAGTGTGCAGAGTGGAACGGTTGTTGGGTGTGTCTCATACTTCCCCCTGACCACTCAGCTCCGGGGCATGAGCTGCTTCAGGGCGCTCTTGCGAGGGACAGGGAGATGAACCTAGGCACAGCGAGAAGTGGTTCCAAGATACTTTACTGAATACCCTATGACCTGAGAAGGCATTCTCATGACCCTTGCTGCAGTCTTGAAAGAAAACCCAGCTCTATTATTTTTATGGGTTTTGTTACAAATTAATAAAAAGCAAATTTAAAATTAAACACATTTCTAACTACTAAAACTTTGACTAATAAACGAACCACAACTATGTTTTAAAATCCATCGGAAGCAGGAAGCCTGCCAAATAATCCGGGATGTCACTGGATGATCGAGGTGCTAAAGGGGAATTCTAGGAAGACAAGGCCATTACGGAGAAGCTACATGAATTCTTTGCATCAGTCTTCACTGCAGAGGATATGTGTCAATCTCACCCTTTTAGTCTCAAGAGAACAAACCTGCACACACGATACTACAATCCCCAGAGTCCAATTTCCTTACAGTGGTATTAATACAAATATCTATTTCGTTTAGGAACAACAAGCACAGAATTCATGTCCCCCACAGATTCCACCCCCTTGCCCTGCAGAATAATTATTCTGCTGAGGAGGTGCTGCAGTTACACCCTTTCCCCACCAGGGGCTGCTGTAGCACCAGAAGACAGGGCAGCTGACTCACTGCTGGAGTAGCCAGCCATGCCCCCCCCCACTTGCTCACAAGTTCCTTAATATACCTTCCTGCTGCCTACTCTGAACCCCTTCCCAAGGGAGGGAATGCTGGACCGTCGCCACCCTTGTCGTCCGCACCACCCAACTGTAATACCTGCCTCAGCCCTGATCTCACAAGGTCTGCAGCCAGGTGAAGAAGATGCTCAGGGATCCCATCGTGCTTTAGCACATCCCACAGATACTCATGCTGCACTCAGTCGAAGGTCTTGTTTTGATCCAAGGAATATGCGTACCCTGGCCAGGCCCCTGCTGCCCTGCCTCAGACGTCTCCCAAAGATAGCACAGCCAGTCTGCTAGCAGCCAGCCCTTGCTGGCACTGGCTGGAGCCATACGGATCAGCATTGGAGCCACCCCACCAAGCCGCTTTGCCAAGGCCCTACAGTCTGTATTCAGTCGGGGCAGGGGTCTCCAGTTTTCTCACAACAACCTGTCCTGCCCTTTACTCAGTAGGGTCAGCAAACCCTCATTAAATAATCTCGCCAACTCCCTCCTTTCCAATGCCTAAGCAAAAACCAGTGGGAAAGTCTGATACAATTCACTCGTCAGCCAGTCTCTACCTGGGAACGCCCCTTTCTTTAAAGCGTGAATTGCTTCCAAAGCGTCCGGACATGGAATAGGGGTGCACAGACTTTCTGCCTGGTCTATCGTGACTTCAGGGCCTACCCCGGAACCCAGAAATGCCTCCCACGCTCTCCTGTCCCTCTGCACTGAAGTCTGCTGTTGTTGCTCTTCTCATAGAATCATAGAATAACAGAGTTGGAAGGGAATCTGGAGGCCATCTAGTCCAACCCCCTGCCCAGAGCAGGACCAATCCCAACTAAATCATCCCAGCCAGGGCTTTGTCAAGCCTGACCTTAAAAACTTCCACCACCTCCCTAGGTAATGCATTCCAGTGTTTCACCACCCTCCTAGTGAAAAAGTTTTTCCTAATATCCAACCTAAATCTCCCCCACTGCAACTTGAGACCATTACTCCTTTTTCTGTCATCTGCTATCACTGAGAATAGTCTAGAGCCATCCTCTTTGGATCCACCTTTCAGGTAGTTAAAAGCAGCTATCAAATCCCCCCTCATTCTTCTCTTCCGCAGACTAAACAATCCCAGTTCCCTCAGCCTCTCCTCATAAGTCATGTGTTCCAGACCCCTAATCATTTTTGTTGCCCTTCGCTGGACTCTCTCCAATTTCTCCACATCCTTCTGTTGACTCATATCCAGCTTCTCGTCCACTGTCACCCCTAGGTCCTTCTCTGCAGAACTGCTGCCTAGCCATTCGGTCCCTAGTCTGTAGCGGTGCATTGGATTCTTCCGTCCTAAGTGCAGGACTCTGCACTTGTCCTTGTTGAACCTCATCAGATTTCTTTTGGCCCAATCCTCCAATTTGTCTAGGTCCCTCTGTATCCTATCCCTACCCTCCAGCGTATCTACCACTCCTCGCAGTTTAGTGTCATCCGCAAACTTGCTGAGGGTGCAATCCACACCATCCTCCAGATCATTAATGAACATATTGAACAAAACCAGCCCCAGGACCGACCCTTGGGGCACTCCGCTAGATACCAGCTGCCAACTAGACATGGAGCCATTGATCACTACCCGTTGAGCCCGACAATCTAGCCACCTTTCTACCCACCTTGTAGTGCATCCATCCAGCCCATACTTCTTTAACTTGCTGACAAGAATACTGTGGGAGACCATGTCAAAAGCTTTGCTAAAGTCGAGGAATAACACATCCACTGCTTTCCCTTCATCCACAGAACCAGTTATCTCATCATAGAAGGCAATTAGATTAGTCAGGCATGACTTGCCCTTGGTGAATCCATGCTGACTGTTTCTGATCACTTTCCTCTCCTCTAAGTGCTTCAGAATTGATTCCTTGAGGACCTGCTCCATGATTTTTCCGGGGACTGAGGTGAGGCTGACTGGCCTGTAGTTCCCAGGATCATCTTTCTTCCCTTTTTTAAAGACGGGCACTATATTAGCCTTTTTCCAATCTTCCGGGACTTCCCCCGATCGCCATGAGTTTTCAAAGATAATGACCAATGGATCTGCAATCACATCCGCCAATTCCTTTAGCACTCTCGGATGCAACGCATCCGGCCCCATGGACTTGTGCATGTCCAGTTTTTCTAAATAGTCCCAAACCCCTTCTTTCTCCACAGAGGGCTGGCTACCTCCTCCCCATGCTGTGCTGCCTAGTGCAGTAGTCTGGGAGCTGACCTTGTTCGTGAAGACAGAGGCAAAAAAAGCATTGAGTACATTAGCTTTTTCCACATCCTCTGTCACTAGGTTGCCTCCCTCATTTAGTAAGGGGCCCACACTTTCCTTGACTTTCTTCTTATTGCCAACATACCTGAAGAAACCCTTCTTGTTACTCTTAACATCCCTCGCTAGCTGCAACTCCAGGTGTGATTTAGCCTTCCTGATTTCATTCCTACATGCCCGAGCAATATTTATATACTCATCCCTGGTCATTTGTCCAATCTTCCACTTCTTGTTAGCTTCTTTTTTGTGTTTAAGATCAGCAAGAATTTCACTGTTAAGCCAAGCTGGTCGCCTGCCATATTTACTATTCTTTCTATACATCGGGATGGTTCGTCCCTGTAACCTCAATAAGGCTTCTTTAAAATACAGCCAGCTCTCCTGGACTCCTTTCCCCCTCATGTCATTCTCCCAAGGGATCTTGCCCATCAGTTCCCTGAGGGAGTCAAAGTCTGCTTTTCTGAAGTCCAGGGTCCGTATTCTGCTGCTTTCCTTTCTTCCTTGTGTCAGGATCCTGAACTCGACCATCTCATGGTCACTGCCTCCCAGGTTCCCATCCACTTTTGCTTCCCCTACTAATTCTTCCCGGTTTGTGAGCAGCAGGTCAAGAAGAGCTCCGCCTCTAGTTCTCCCCAAGCAACTGGGCATGATAAACCTGGATCACATCCAGCATCTCCTCAAGGCTTCTGGTGTACCTCCCTTCTGCATTTCTCAAACCACCGTGTCCCTGGCCTCCTCCCTCTCATTGGGATAGGCAGAAATCTGGTATCAGTTGGTCTTTACTTTCACTCCAGCAGCGACTGCTTTCCCTTGACTATTAGTCTCCTCCCTCTTCCTGAGATGATCGCTCTTCCTCCTGACAGCTGCAGCGGGAGGCTTCTGCTCCTTCCTTGCCATCTCCCACCCCACCCCATCCCATCCTGTGTCCCTGGTCAAGGCTGTGGCTCTGAAGGGTTCCCTCTCCTAGAGCATGGCTGCTCGAAGACTCTGCAGCCGCTCTTGATGACACAAGCTCAACACGTCTTTTTAACTCCCTCATTTCCCGCTGTCCCCATTTCCTTCTCCCCGGCCTTCCTGCCTCTTCTGTGCCTCTTCTGTTCAGTTGCTGCCTCTCTGTTTTTGGAGTCCGCCTCTTCTTGGCCTGATACTTGAACGCCTGCTTCACTTCCTCTCTGCCTTCCAGCTTGCCACAGAGGGATAAACCCCCGTTACTGACTCTGAATCCTCAAACTGAGCAAGGAAGTGAAAAAACCCAGGCCTCTTTCCCCCGCCCACCTGATTGCCAGCACTCATTACTTCCAAGATCCTCGGATTCTACTTCCAAGCCCCTCACCCCCTTCACACCGAATGGCCATATCCAAATGCAAAGCGACCTGCCCCAATAAGTGACCCAATACCTCAAGCAGGATGGCCTGGAACCTACACACTTCACTCTCTTCTGCATGTACAGCTTGTGAATTCTACTCCTCCTTGCCCCTCTAAAAATATATGTCCACCACTCTTCCCATGCCCCTGCTTCCGAGTCATGCTCTCCAAATCCTCTTCCAAAAACCAGCTTTCAAGTCAGCTTTTCACACTAATGTAAATAGCATTTGAACATCTGCTCCCCTGGTCCATTAATGCCCCTTCCCACCCCCTCCCTGCTCACATGCTCCTGTACCTGACCACAAGAGTTAAAGTCACCTCCAGAAATAACAATCCAAGAGGTAAAAAGAAACGGAACAATTGTTCTCCCAGGCACTACCTCCTAAAGCTGCGGCTGAGAGATCTTAAAGGTGTGAAGTAACAGCACCATACCTGGCCACAGGGGGCTCAGCAGGGTGACCTCCATGCCAGCCCTAAGCCCCTCATCGACCGGCCCCACCCCAAAGCCTGCACCCCCAGCTGGAGCCCTCACCCCCATGCATCCCAACCCTCGGCCCCAGCCCTGAGCTCCCTCCCACACTCTGAACGCCTCGGCCCCAGGCCCACCACATGAATTTTGTTATGTGCACCAATATGAAGGTAATGTGTCACACTTCACCTCCATATTGGTGCACATAACAAAATTTATTCCGTGCACATGTGGAAAAAATTAGAGGGAACACTGGTGGTGGGATCACCTTCTTAACAGCCCGATATTACATTGTTTTAATTTAATATTATGTTGTTGTAATTTAGGTGGAACGTGAAGATGTAACTTTCTGCTTCTTGGATCATGGCTGCTGCTCTCCTAATATGGCCGCAGAAAAAGACCTCAGACATTACAGACCCCACTATTTACCTCTCTCCACTGTGAAAATTGACCATTTATTCCTACCCTTTGTTTCCTATCTTTTAACCAGTTACTGATCCTTGATAGGCCTTTCCCTCTTATCTCATGATTACCTATTTTGTTTAAGAGTCTTTGGTGAGAGACCTCATCAAAAGCTTTCAGACATCCAAGTATACACGATATCCACATGCTCGTTGACACCCTCAAAGAATTCTACTACATTTCCCTTTACAAAAGGTGTGTTGACTCTTCCACAACTTATTGTATTTACCTATGTGTCTCACAATTCTGTTCTTTACTGTAGATTCAATCAGTTTGCCTGGTATTGAAGTTAGGCTTACAACCTGTAATTGCCAGGATCACCCCTTTTTTAAAAATCGGCATCACATTCGCTCTCTGTCAGTCACCTGGAACAAAGGCTGATTTAAGCACGAAATTAGAAATTCTTCAATTTCATATTTTAGTTCTTTCAGAACTCTTGGGTGAATCCCATCTGGTCCTTGTGACTTACTCGTTTATCAATGTATTCCAAACCCTCCTCTATTGACACCTCACTCTGGGACAGTTCCTCAGATTTGTCACCTAAAAAGAATGGCTCAGCTGTAGTGGGTTCTCTTCCTTTTACTCTGCAGTGAAGATCAATGCAAATAATTCATTTTTGCTTCTCCAAAACGGCCTTGACTTCTTGAGTGCTCTTTTAGTCCCTTGATCACCCAGGGGCCCCGCTGACTGTTTGGCAGGCTTCCTGCTTCTGATGTACTTATTTTTATTTTTTGTTTGCTGTTAGTTTTTGTTGCCTTAGCTAGCTGCTCTTCAAATTCTTTCTTGGCCTTCCTTATTATACTTTTACACTTGCCAGACTTTATGCTCTTATTTTCCTCACTAGAATTTGACTTCCAATTTTTAAAGGATGCCTTTTTGCCTCTAAATGCCTCTTTTACTCCACTGTTTAGCTACGGTGGCACTTTTTTTTGGTCCTCTTACTGATTTTTTTTTTTTATTTGGGGTATACATTTATAATAGTCTCCAGGCATTTTGCAGACATTTCACCCTTGTCACTGTTCCTTTTAATTTCCATTTACCTAATTTCCTCATTTTGAAAGTTAAATGCTACTGTAGTGGATTTCTTTGCCACTTTTCCCCTTTCAAGAATGTTACATTTAATTACATGATGGTTGCTGTCACCAAGCAGATTGGCTATGCCCAACTCCTAGTCTGGATCCTGTGCTCCATTTAGGACTACATTAAGAATTGCCTCTCCCTTTGTGGGTTCCAGGACAGCACTCAATTATGGTGTCTAGAAATTTTCTCTCTTCATCCCTTCCTGAAGCAATGTAAACCCAGACAATATGAGGATAGTTAAAATCCCATTATTATTGCATTTTCTGCCCTTGCAGCCTCTCTGATCTCCCTGAGCATTTCACAATCACCGTCACCACCCTGGTCAAGTGACTGGTGGCAGGGCGGGACCCAGTGGGGCTCGGGGCTGCTGCCCAGACAGCCCTGCATGGCGGAGTCCGGGGCTGCCCACCTGGACAGCCCCACAGAGGTTCCAGGGTCAGCGTCGGGGTTGCCAGCTGGCCCTAGGGTCAGGGTCCAGGCTGCCACCCGGGTCAGGGTCCAGGCTGCCACCCAGCTGTCCTGCCAGCTGGCCCAGGGTGGCCGGGTCCAGTATTGGGGCTGCTGCCCAGTTCCATACAGCGGGGTCCAGGGTCCCTGATGCTGGGACCCGACCCAGGGCCCCACTTTGTGGAGCGGTCTCTGGGCAGGAGGCGCTGGGCATAGGGGTCTTTGGGGGCATGCTTTGGTTCTCAACCTGTGGCCCAGGTAACCCATTGTGGGCTGATTGGTTGAGAACCACTGACATAGAGTCTTGTCTCATATAATCACGACTCTTCCTTCAAAGCCACCAAACCCCTTCCCTTATCCCTTATAGACTCATAGACTTTAAGGCCAGAAGAGACCATCTAGTCTGATCTCCTGCACAACACAGGCCACAGATCCTCACCCATTCCCTCCTTTAACAGGCCCGTAATCTCTGACTGAGTTACTGAAGTCCTCAAATCCTGGTTTAAAGACTTCAAGTTACAGAGAATCCACCATTTATTCTGGTTTTAACCTGCAAGTGATCCATTCCCTATGCTGTAGCGGAAGGTGAAAACCCCCCCAGGGTCTCCACCAATCTGACCTGGGGGAAAATTCCTTCCCGACCCCAAATATGGTGATTAGTAGGACCCTGAGCACGTGGGCAAGACCCAGCAGCAAGACACCTGGGAAAGAATTCCCCATAGTAACTCAGAGGGAATCCACGGGAATTGAAACAATCGCTCAGTCGACCTCCAAAGAGATGGGATTCGTGTGAAGATTTTATCATGAAAAGGACTGGCCACATGTGGAGAAGGAAGGTCAGGATAAGCGAAGACTGGAAGATGTGTGTGATTGGCGCAATCTATACAAGGGCTGAAGGACGGATTGAACAACGTGATCAAATGAACTCAGAACCCTCCACAACTAGTGCCCCCTCTCCAGCTGTCGGAGAAATGGGCTACTAGCAGCCATACATGGGCCACATGCCATTGCAGGCAGTCTCATCATAGCACCCCTTCCTAAATGTATCACGCTCAGTCTCTCCAAGTCCCTCCCACAGCCCCACACCAGTGCCCCACAAAGCCCCTCTCACCCAGCCCCACACCGCCCCTCCCCTGACCCCATACCACGGCCCCACACGGCCCCAGCCCCACACGAGCGCCCCACATGGCCCCAGCCCCACACCAGTGCCCCACATGGCCCCTCCCCTGACCCCATACCACTGCCCCACATGGCCCCAGCCCCGTACCAGCGCCCCACATGGCCCGTCTCACCCAGCCCCACACCAGTGCCCCACAAAACCCCTCCCCTGACCCCATACCACCACCCCACATGGCCCCAGCGCCCCACATGGCCCCAGCCCCGTACCAGCGCCACACAAAGCCTCTCCCCTGACCCCATACCACCGCCCCACACGAGCGCCCCACGTGGCCCCTCTCTCCCATCAGACCCCTCCAGCCCGGCCCGCGCGCCCCTTCCGCCCGGCGCGGCCTACAGGTCCCGGCATGCCCCGCGCGCCCCTTCCGCCCGGCGCGGCCTACAGGTCCCGGCATGCCCTGCTGCAGGAAGGGGCGGCGCGCCCGGCCGGCTCTTTCCGGCCTCGGCGTGAGGAGCGAGCGAGCGAGCGGCTAAGATGGCGGCTGCGGCGGTGTTGGAGTTCCAGCGAGCCCAGTCCCTGCTCTCCACCGACCGCGAGGCCTCCATCGGGATCCTGCACTCTATCGGTGAGCGGCCCGGGGCCGGCGGCGGGGCCGGCCCGCGGCTCGCGCTCCTCGGCCCGGCGGCGGCGCGGGGGACCGGCCGTGCCGGCTGCTGACTCACCGTGGGAGCCGGGGGGGCGCAAGGCCGCAGCCCGCGGAGGGAGCGAGGCCCCCGGCCCCCGCTGACTCACGCTGGGCCCGGGAGGCAGGGCCGGGGCGCCGGCCCCGCTTCGCCCTCCCGGGCAGCGCGTGGGGCTCGGGCCTGGGGTCCCGGCTCGGCGGGGGCTTAAAGAGGCCCCGGTCCCTGCCGTCGGCGGGGGGGCGACCCCCCCCGGGCGCGCTCCCCATGGCGGGCAGGGGCAGCCCCGCTCCGCTGCCGGCCGGGGCTGGCCTTTCTCCTCCCTCGGGCAAGCCAGCGAGGCTCTGGGAAGGGGGGGTGACCCGCTCTTTAGGTGCTTTCCCCCCGCAGCCCGCCGTGGTGTGGAGCCCGCGCAGTGTTTGTCCCGGTCCGGGAGAGACTTGGGGGGTGACCCTGCTGTCAGCCCGCTCTCCCCGGGGCACGGCGCCGACCCCCTCCGGCTCCCTGCAGCTGGGGGTCTCTGAACAGCGTCTCCCTGCTGTGGGGCCTGCGGATCCGGTTTCTGCCGCTCTCCCCGTTGCGGGGTCTGGGGTTGAGCGTGACCCGGGGTCTGTTTCTGTCTCGCTTCCACCCACTGCTTGCTCGGGTAAGCGGCTCTGAAGTGCCACGGGCTTCTGAGGCCACGGTTGGTGGCGTGTAGTTGCTCTTGTGCGACAGTCCTGTTAGGGCGGCATGGCCGGATCTCGGGTTACCGTCCAGGCGGGAGGGTGACCGCCTCAGCTGGCGAGTAACCTAGAGATCAGAGGAGTGTGCTCGTGAATGATTCCAAACAGCGCACTTGAACCCAGGGTGGGAAACTACCCTTGCCTTGGAGTGCTGGCCAGACTTGCAGTTGGTTCTGTGAAGGGGGGAGAGAGAATACAATTTGTGGATTAAGCACTAATGGGTTACAGAGCATTTTTTTCATAGTTGTGCAAATTTAATTTGAGTTTGGGTGGGGAGCAGATGCTGTTTTGCTGCATCTCTCCATGCTTGAAAGTTTTCTTTGATAGAAAGCGGGTAAGCTGTTGCTTACCCCTTGGATGTTACTATTCAGCTCATGCTATAGTGACATGCCGTAGAACTGGGAAAGCCATACAATTGTCAGATTGGAAAAATCCATGAACACTGCTTCACACTGAGTGTCATGAACAGTGCATCCCAATAGCAATCAGTGAGAGTCCACTTAGGATACGGTCTGTTTAGGGTTTCAGTAGTTTCCATGACTGTAGCATGTGTATGCATCCGATGAAGTGAGCTGTAGCTCACGAAAGCTTATGCTCAAATAAATTGGTTAGTCTCTAAGGTGCCACAAGTACTCCTTTTCTTTTTGCGAATACAGACTAACACAGCTATTACTCTGAAACCTGTAGCATGTGAGTGCTATAGTAAGTTAGGTCAGTGGAGGGAGGTCTGTAGTAGTTGTCTAGTGTTTGCCACCCTTAAGGTCTCAGGAGTTCTGCTGAAAGTATGTTTTTCTTGTATAGTATAAAACATAATGCTACTTGAATTGCCTTTTAGGGTACATGAATGTTTCGCAGTGCAAAAATAACCTCAGATGAAAGTGTTGGTAATGCTGAGTGCTAAACAAAGCATACGTAAAAACAGTTGAACTGGAATCCTAGATTCTGGCTGAAGAAGTCCTACAGAAATCTTCAGTGTAACTTTTTTTTGTTTCAGGAATCCAATTTGTTTTTATTTGTGCTACCTTCCTACACTACAAATGTCATGGGGGACTGTCTCAAGGATTTAGGAGTGTCAGGGACATGCAAAAACTACAAAATGGAGCAGTGGCCTAGTTATGTCAGGGAACAACCATGTTTAATTCAGGTCCTCAAAATGTATTTGTAATGTAGATCATGGGATGGGGAGAGAAGAAGCCCTAGAAATGAACAGCCAAATAAATCAGTAATTCTGGATTCTTTGTAATAGGTGACTTATTTCTGAGGATAGGCTTTGAACAAATACTGGTGCTGTGTGTTTGGCAGTTAAATGTCTCCTTGGCTACTGTATAATCTCAAAATAGACCTCTCAGATGGCTATTCTGCAGGTGGTGAACTACATATTAAAAAAAGAGACACTATGGAAGGAAACACATGAAAACATAATATGTCTTGCTGTTGCATTGGTGGCCTGGGGCAAACAATGAGGTCCACGCTGTAAACTAAATAATATACACATTTGTGTGGTCTGATTTTTAGGGTTTGGGTTCCTGAGAAGCTTGCTTATCCTGTGATGTTAACTAGAGATGTGACACACTAGCTGAGGGGTCGGCAACCTTTCAGAAGTGGTGTGCTGAGTCTTCATTTATTCACTCTAAGGTTTCGCATGCTCGTAATACATTTTAATGTTTTTAGAAGGTCTCCTTCTATAAGTCTTTAATATATAGCGAAACTATTGTTGTATGTAAAGTCAATAAGGTTTTTAAAATGTTTAAGAAGCTTCATTTAAAATTATATTGAAATGCAGAGCCCCCCGGACTGGTGGCCAGGACCCGGGCAGTGTGAGTGCCACTGAAAATCCGCTTGTGCGCTGCCTTTGGCACGCGTGTGATAGGTTGCCTACCCCTGCACTAGTTAAGGTACTGCTTGGCATCTTCCAGATCTGTTAAACATACTTATTACTTCTTGTCAAGTCAGTCCTAGTCAAAAGTAATAGTTTGTGGTACCATTGGTTATCAGCTGAGAGATGTGACAAGCTATAGTAGACTATTTTTTTTAAGGCAGTGGGTATTTCTTTTACTATAATTAGACCTTCTGTGGTGGGGAAAACAAAATTACTTTGCGTATGATACTGAGCATATTAAGTTACTGGGGCATAAGGTCTTGTTCTGTGGAGTGAGAAGTAGGAACTTCTGAATTATAATCCTAGCTGTAGTGCTGCACAAGTAAGCAAGGAATCCCAACTCTAGTCTCAGTCAAGTAAATTTCTTCATATTTCTGTTCCTCTGTTTCCTCACCTGAAAGATGGGGATACTTGCTTGTCTCACAGTTGGTGATTTAATATTTGTAAAGCACTAAGTAGTAGCAAAAGGTATGAAAACCTTTATGAGGAGAGACAGCTCCAACTTTTGCAGCTGAGAGCCTGTAATGCCTGCAGTATCTGACATGGAAGTGCAAACAGATTAATTTCACAGCTTCATACAGCCTTAGCATTCTTTTTTTTGTGGCGCTTTGGCCAAGTGATTGCAACATTACACACAACAGCAGTAAAAACAAGGATCCTAGCACCAAGCAATAAGGGAGTATTTTTTTACCCAGCTTGCAGGTTCTACGCTTGATGTCACCATTTAGAAGGTGTCATTTATTAGAGCACTCCTTATGGTGCAACAATAGATGCTTGTTTTAGAACAGTCCTTGTTGAACAGCTAGAAAGATCTTAGTGATGCTTTATGAATCTGAAATCTGACCTGTTTTCAGGACACGAGAAACTTTGTCCGCTAGATGCAACTGTTTGTAAAGTCTAGATAATTAACTGTTTTTAAGCTTTCTAAACCTAACATTTCTATGTAATAAATATTCCAGCCAGATTGACTCCATTGTTACCTGACACACTAGTTAGTTTCTGGAAAGAAGTGAAAAACTTAACTAATTATGTAGATTCTGTGTTTTGATTGAAATGGTATTGTTCCACTTTCTTCTAGTGAAGCGCGATGTCCAGGAAAATGATGAGGAGGCAGTACAAGTTAAAGAGCAGAGCATCCTGGAACTGGGGGCGCTTCTTGCTAAGACCGGGCAGGCAGAAGGTAAGTCCAAATTCTGACTAATTGGAATTCTTGTAACATGCATGTACACGAAGTTCATGGGTCTGTAGAGAGATGCAAACATAAGAGTAGAGCTGGGGTGGAGGGAGCTACTTCCTATCCCATGAGTCTTTGAAATTTGGAAACTTTTTTTTCCTGTTCTGAAGTTAATCTGAAATTTTTGCAAACCAATAAATCTTTAAAAAAAACCTAGGGGGGGCCCCCCCCACACATACTCCCCTAGCTCCCCCTTTACACTGGGGACTTCAGCCTTTTTAAAAAGAAACCTGCACTTAGCAGAAATTAACCAGTTCAACATTAAAAGTTGATTTGAATAAAAAACCAAAACTTTTCATTGAGGAAAATGTTGAAACGGGACACCTCAAGAATTTGAATTTATTTTTCAAAAGCTTTTGAATTGGGCGATTGTTTTGAAAAATTAACATTTACTGATGGAAAAATGTGTTGGGAAATTCCCAACCAGCTCTACATAAGAGAAGATGTGACAGTCTTTCTTTTGGAGATGTATGAAAGGAGAGGAATGGGTGAAACGTCTCTAATCAGTAATTGTTTGGTTCAGTTATATTCCTATCTTCGGTTTCCCTGGAAAGTTCTAAGATAGCATGCTCGTTACAGTGAAAGTTCAGCAGTTTTTTGCTGGAGAACAATGATCTTGCATTTATTGAGCACTTTTCATCCAAAAGGACTTCACAAATTGATACACCAACTTCAGACAAAGCTCACTCCGTCTGCTGCAGATGTAGCCGGGCAGCAGTTTAGCCGTATGCAACCATAATTCAGGACATAATGTGGAACATGTACTTTTTAAAAACAAACTGAAGTTGTTTGGAAAGTGTAAGAGAACAGAATGTAACTAACCAATGGAGTTTAATTCTGCTGTCCTGGTCAACACCGCAGTCTCTCTTAAAAAGTGCTGAGGGGTCTTAAATAATAATTGATCAGTTTTAGGTCTGTTCTGAAAGTCAGATGCTTTATTCCCCACTTAACATAAATAAGTACATATTTTAGCTTTTTGGTTTATATGTGGGTACTAAATTAGGTATGTCTGAGTATTCTAGACATTCTGATTTGCAATTGAACATAGCTTGTGGCAGAGTGGATTGTTCCAGTGTTGCCCTAAATGCAAAGAAACTGTTCCTTTCTGAACTGGTAACTTAAGATGACACCAATACAAAATTAGTTCCCTCCTTTAAAAATAAATCAGTTAGTTGTAGAGAAAATGGAATAAACTGTTCTAGGTGTTGTTGATCCATAAAAGTTGACGACCGGAGACTTTACAAACAACGTAATGCACTTTGGGTGACCTCCTAGGATCACTGGTTAACAAGAGTACCACCAAACCAAAACACTTCTCAATTGAGACTAGTACAAATTTTATAAATTGGTGCTTGATTGAAAGTCAAGATTTTATGTACCAGATGCCCACTAGTGAGAACTGCAAGGATGCTCTGAAAGATTGGGAAGGAAGAGAGGATTTACTAGCACTCAGAGAAGCTCATTTAATGCATACACCGGATCAGGACAGGCTGAAGGTTTTGGGCTTCCCAGAGCTCTGCTGGGAGGCTGAGGTAGGAAGAAAGAGATGATGCCTCTTTCTACTCCTCAACCTGGTGGAAGTGACGCTGCCACTTTTTCTGTCATCCACTGTGTGAAGATAGCAAAATCGGAAGCGTGCGTGTAAATTACTCTTAGGCTAGATCAGGGGTCTCAAACTCAAATGACCATGAGGTCCACATGAGGACTAGTGTATTGGACTGAGGGCTGCATCACTGACACCCTCCCCTTGCTGACCCTGGCCCTGCCCCCACTCCACCCCTTTCATGAGGCCCCGCCTCTTCCCACCCCTTCCCTGCCCCCATTCCAACCCCTTCCCCAAAGGGGCAGGGAGTTGGGATGTGGGGTGCAGGAGGTGTGCGGGGTGCGGCAGGGGGCTCAGGGCAGGGAGTTGGGGTGTGGGGTTCAGGAGGGGTTTGGGGTGCGGGCTCCGGCCCAGTGCCGCTTACCTAGAGTGGCTCTGAGGTGGCAGTGGCGCACACCAGGGCCAGGGCAGGCTCACTGCCTGCCTGCCCTGGCCCCACACCTCTCTGCTCCGCTCCAGGAAGCAGCTGGAACCATGTCCCTGGGGGCGGGGGGGCAAGGGCTCCAGGTGCTGCTCTTGCTGCTCCTCCAGGTACCTCCTCCGAAGCTCCCATTGGCCGTGGTTCCCCGTTCCCGGCCAATGGGAGCTGTGGAGGGCGGTGCCTGGAAGCAAGAGCAACACACGGAGCCCTCTTCCCCCACCCGGGGCTGCAGGGGCATGTTTCCTGCCCCTTCAGGGAGCGGCGCCGGGCTTGCAGCGCCACAGGTAGGCAGAGGGGCGGTGGGGACGTGCGGCGGGGGGGCAGTGCGGGGAGCTTGGCGAGCTTCACAAAAGAACCCTGCGGGCTGTGTGTATGAGACCCCTGGGCTAGATCCTAAATTGTCATATTTTGTGCCTTCTTTCAGGTCCTTTGTAAGTGAGTTATGCTCACTTTCACATCAGGCTGGGGTAAAATACTCCCTGCAGTCTAAGGGTCTACGCTTGTACCTCTGAATTTGACCTCCACATTTCTGTTCTGCTGCCTAAAAATTGATGAGTTTTTCTTGAAAATTTCACTGTTTCATTGTGTTATAAACAGCAGGAATGAAACTGATTAAACTTATAAATTTTGCTCTGCTACTGGTAATTTCCAGAGGACATTTTCCTCTTGTCACTGGTATTGCTCTTCAGTCCTCCCAAAAGCCCTTGGTGAAAAGAGGATTTTAAAAGCAGACAGGGAATTAGTTATAACTACTGCAAAACAAATTGAGTCAAAGATTTATAGCATTTCAGCCGCACTGATTGATTCCCCTAAATCCTCTAAGGATCAAAGCTTCCTAGTTTCCGACTGAGAACCCAACACTGTGCTGTAATGTTTGTGGAGAGTCGCACTCAAAATGCCTCCAGTACTACAGCTGGGAGTGCTATGCGAAGTTTGCAGTATAGATTCTATCGAGGGGGATGTCTCCTGCAAATTCTGGACAATAATTAAAAATTCTAGGGTTGGAGTGAAGTGATCTTAATTTCCTAGAGAAGAAAGGTTCTGTAGATCAGACACAACAACAGTTTAGGAAAGGAAGATAAAGCCTGATTTGGTAGGGCTTGAAGCTTAAAAGTGTCCCTCATGCCACTAAACTGCTGTTAACATGAAATAAATTGGTAGTCTGTTCCTAATGGACAAATGTTCTTGTTACAAAAAGCATTGCTGCAATTGATCCATTGTCATCTGTCTTGGCAGAGGCTAAGAAATAAACTGGCATAGGGACTAATTTACCCCTTCATCAGTCCAATCTTATACTGTTGCTCATCGCCATAGGATTGGCATTGTTCCCTCAGGTCAGGGATTTGGTGAATGGCATTGTAGTGTGTGATTGCCTTTTTCCTGTGATGGAGCAGCAGACCTAATATTTCATGGCTGCTGTTCCAGTTATCTAGGGCTGTCAGTCAGTCCCTCCTTACCAACGCTGCACTTACTTAAAAAATACTAAAAATAGCAGTAATTCCAAGGGGAAAGAAATTTCTGTTGGAACTCCCAGTTTGTGGGCATGAATTTATAATCCCTCAGCCACAAATTAGTAAAATGTATGGATTTATTGTCTTGCTCCCAGTGACTCAACATTCTAGGCCTCCTTTTGAGTCAGATCTCTAGTGAAATAAAACTTGATGAATTACCTGGCAGGGTTGGGCAAGGCTATTTAAATCAGGTGCAATATTTATGTTCTCTGAATGTTTAACCTGAAAATCCTGTTTTTTTAGGAATTTTGGCCTATTAGCATTCTGCATCTTTGTGCAGAAGACCTATGTTTGAGTTGGTCCTGACCAGCCAGGGGATGCTGCAGAGGCATTGTGCCCAGGAGATGAGGTAGTGCCTTGTGTTACTTGAGAAACTGATGGATTTTGAAAGGGGGGTGGGGGGGGCTGAAGAAGACAAATTACTAGCTAATTTAGTAATATGACCCAAAGCTAAGTATGCAGGATCATGTCTGGAGGGAAACAAGCCTTGCCCGATATGTTCAGTGGAAAAACAGGCTGCGTCAGGGAGCAAGGAAGAACATAGTGTCTTCATGTCATCATTGCATCTGCTGTGTCACTTCAGCCTATATGCTCCCTTCCTCCTAAGTCCAATGGGCCGATCCAGAGGCAGCCCTTTTAACTGCAGGAGGGAAGGTTGTTAGGTTTTATTCTATATTTGGCAAACTTCTTATTTGTTAAAAGAAAGAGTACTCGTGGCACCTTAGAGACTAACAAATTTATTTGAGCATAAGGTTTCGTGAGCTGTCTCTAAGGTGCCACGAGTACTCCTTTTCTTTTTGCGGATACAGACTAACACGGCTGCTACTTTGAAATCTGTTCTTATTTGTTGTGGCACTGGGAGAAAAGGCCATTGTCAGTTTGTTGCTGTCATGATGGGTTGCATTCTTTATGAGATAAGCCATTGAAGAGATGTCTTTGCCTTTCCCTATAATGACAAGTACTTTTACCTCTGTTAGGTAGCTTATAAAGTTAAGGAGCTTTCAGTGGAATGAGTGTCTTAAGAATGAATGCCACCAAAATCATGATCCGTTAAAGCTGTAATCTCTTGTTACTTCCACTGCTGGCCTGTGAAGTAGTAGTAACATTATTTGCTTTTATGAAAAGGTCAGGACACTAATGAAAGTTCCTGGTCACTGTAGATTCAAATGTAGGAGAAATACAGTCAATAATAACTCCTAAATTGGAAGGATCTTGAGCAAAGTGATCTCAGGCAGGGTGCGATTGAGATTAACTGCTGCTTTGTCATGCTCCCCATATAAATCCTAGCAGTGCGTTGTGAACATACTCATGACTTGTGGTGCCCAAGTATTATTACAAGATACAAAACAGCCTGCATTGAACTCGAAGGGACACTTAAGATTGATAGGTTTCATTTGTGCTAAAATGATTGCTTCCCATGCATGGAAATGGTAACACACCACCTTTACTAAGTGGGATAGAATACTTTTAAATTAAGCATGGGGTAGGATTCAAAATGTTAATCTGGTTTGTGATGTAATTATTGATTAAAGGTTTAAAAATAAACAAATGTGCACTCCTCCAAAAGTATGAGGAAACAATCTGCACATTCTTATAGAGCTGGGAGAATTTTTATGCAATAACACAAAATATGGTAATACATACAGTATTAAAGAATATTGTTTCTTGACTATCTTTATTGGACTCCCAAAAAAACTGAAATGTATGAGAAGCAACAAGAACTTAGTGCATTTTGTATAGTAATTTCAATAAAGAGATTAAAAAAACCAAACCTTCATCCAATTCTTGGATTTCAGTTTTCTCCTTTTTTGGTTTAAAGTAAGAATTGTGAAGTGATTATCAGGTAACTTAAGCAAATTATGCAAATGTAGCGTACTATTGATAGTCCATAGCTGTGTCATTTTGTACTGTCATCCTGTCGGATTGGGTAAGCTAAGCAGTGTCGGGTGTAGTCAATACCTGATTGTGCAGGAAATAAGGACACACTTCCTTAAATGTTGAGCCAATGCCTTAGCTTTCTGCTAGGGGGTGCTGTGCTGCTGGAAACGTCATCTTTCCGATGGAATGTAATCGGACACCAGGACAACTTGTCACTATAGATCCCATGGTGATTACCACAAGAGCAGTGCTGTTAAATCTGAGTCCTGGCAAAATTCTAATGGCTCTGCCTTCCTAAATCCTCCAGGTAGTTCAGTTGGGTACATCTTCTCTTCTGTTCCCGTGGTGGTGTGGGCAGCATTGAATGCTCTCGCTGCCACATTCCATCACAGTGTAGGATTAAGTGCTCTGTATTGTATAGCCCATATCTGTTGGGGATTCACTACACTAAGCTGAGATGCACTACATAAGTGTAAATTAAGGTACAAACTAATAAGCAGAGCAGAAAATTAGTTTACTGGAAAATAAGTTAAGATCTAAAATAATGCACATAATGGAAAATGTATGCAAAATTTCATGTTCATAACTATTCTTCCTGTTGAGAATGTATATTATGTTGTGAATCTGACCTATCTCTTGTGAAGGTGGGTGAGGGAGGGTACATTAAAATATTAAACCAGAGCAGACAAAGAATACACTTGCATTACAAACTCCATTGCCCCTCTTATCCAAAAATCTCAAAGCACTTTTCAAACATTAAGAGCCTTAAAACACACTTGAGGTAAGTATTATTATTATATGCTTTTATAAATAGGCAAATGGAGTGGTTTGCCAGAGGTCCCATAATTGGTCAGCATCAGAGCCACTAATAAAACCCAAAAGTCTTGGCTTCCAGTCTCCAATTTAACTACAATACACTCTTCCTTGGGAGTCGTCATTTACCACTGACTTACAGGATATGCTGTTTTTCAAGTATTTGGTATAATAAATATTGCTGTGTGTAGACCTAGTGAGTACCCAGATTGCAATATAACATTAGATTATTGTGTGTCTTGTAGTTTGAATGCCCAAATGTTGTTCTTTCATGGCTCATTTGTCCTGAATACAGAACTTGGAGGACTTCTGAAGTATGTTCGACCCTTCTTGAATTCCATCAGCAAAGCAAAGGCAGCCCGTTTAGTGCGATCTCTCCTTGATCTGTTCCTCGATATGGAGGCAGCTACAGGACAGGAGGTGAGACCCCTTGAATTCAGACACGAGCTCATTCCTCAAAGGCTTACAGCTTTGTTCTGCTGTACAGTGAAGAATAATTTGTAATATGTCACAAGACATGCTCACTATGTAATGCATCTGATCATATTCTGGTAATAAAATATTGGCTACTCTCAATCTAATTCATGCATAACTATGTAAACTGAAAGAAATTACTTGATTTTCTAGAAACCTCAGTATGCTAGGAATGAAGTACTTCTTAGCTTGGACTTTCTAAACTTCTGAGAATCATGTTGCCTGCTATTAAATGTACAGTTTTAGTAATTTTATATAGTGTGATCAGGGTACAGAATGCTAGATGAGGTGCAATATACCTGCTCCAAAGAGCTCAGTCTGTAGGTGGAATATGTCACAACACATGACCAGAGTAGTGAGGGCGTTAAGTCTGGAATGGTTCATAGAATAATTGGGTCTTATAAAATTAAGAAGGTGGATGGAACTTGGTGTATATTACTTACCATTTTTCAGCTTATGATCTCAAAGCACCCCGTATTGCAACACCTCTTTCAGGCAAGTATTACTCCATACTCCAGATTGCTCTATTGAGGCACCGTGATTTGCCCACAGTGGCAGAGCAAGGAATGGAGCCCAGGAGTCCTGCCTTTGTTTCCTTCTCTAATCAATGGATGACTCCATCAAGCATAGTCAATTCTCTATTTAATGTAGCTTTCATCTTTTCCCTGAGGAGACTACCTCAGCCAAATAGATCTCACCAGTAGGAAAGGTTTCACAACATTCAGTCTAAATTAAGCCTTTGGTTAAGTTTCATCCCGTTTGCCTTAGCTCTGCAGGCTGGGTTTCTTGGGCAAAGTGGCTAATTCAGGCTGTTTTAGGGGGTGTGCGCAACTAGCTTATGAGTATTCTCAAACTAGGTGACTGTAGATTTTGGTATAGCTGACACTTTCTGCTGATGTGGGATAGGAAGTGAGGATAAGGGGGACTCGGGAAAAATCTGAGCAACTTTTATGGAAAGGCTAGTACATGTTCAAATAGTTGGAAAAATAAGTCCAGAAAGATGGACACACTGAAAGGCAGACATCACCCTGCTGATTAAGCTAGCACAGTACTGTACCAGCATCAGAGTAATGGCTGGGATACATCACCAAGTTCAGTCAAAAGATTCAGCTCCAGACATACTTGGAAGCCAGTGCTTAATTTGTAATGAAAGAGGTGCCAGAGCATAGGCAGTTAGGTGCCGAGGCTCAAGCGATTTTTTTTTTTACTTTCATAACTGATGCAGCAAGCCCAGAGGTGCCGGGGCTATGAACTGCTGCGTAAGCCACAAAAACTTAGTGAATTATTACTTCAGAGATCTTCAGTGCAACACCAGTAGATACATATGGCACCTTTTAAACACTCAGAGCCAGCACATCACTTCCACAGTATAACCTGTTTTCAGCTGGTGAGCAATGAGGAGAGAAGTTACTCTCGTACCAATTCTTCTGCTATTACAATGAAGTGAACTGCTGCCTCATACTGACTTTAAATGAACTTTTCTACCCTTGATCTGAAGTGACAACCAACTGTTCCTGCTCTTGTAGAAGATTCCATTTGTGCAGTGTTGCTGTGCTCTGTTAGGCAGCTTCTCTTTTACTTCAGAGGTAGCTGCAGAGATCCTTGTGCATAGTTTGTAAGTTCTGCATCCTTCGGGATAAGATGTGCTCCAATCAGAGATGCTAACTTTACAATCTGTTCTGATTGGGATGGGACTCTAATGCTGGTGAGGGTGCCTTGGTGTAAACAATTGGTTCTCATGTTATTCCATCTTGAGATTGCAGGTACAATTTTCAAAAGTGCCTAAATGACTTAGGCTGCTAAGTGACCATGTCACTTGAAAATGCGACTTGGGCTTCTACATCTCTTACGCACTTTTGAAAATGTTACCCAGTGTTTATATGAAGGCCTCGCTTTATTATGCATAAACAGTTTGGTTAATGTTTGGGACCTAAAATGTACTTCATTTTCTTTTTTAGTTCACTGTCTGAATGATCTAAAAGTTTGGGATTTTTTTTTGCATATGCTTAATGGCAATTGGCGGTGTTAAATCTTATGTAACTCTTTTAAACATATCAAGTACCTTAATCATTATACACAGGATCACTTCACTCCCTTAGGTATAGTCAGTCACTTCCAGAGTGAAACATGCAGCTGTTTAACAATGCACCACGACACTTAAGACAGGAAACTTGGGAACCTACAGATGAATTCAAGAGTCATGTCTCTCTACGGCCAAATAGTTCTCTACATCCAGACATTTTCATTTAAAATTAAAATAGCTCTGTATAGGGAAGAATACCACCAGGACTCCAACAATAAAAGTATTTTATTGGTGATTCTTTGCAAGCTAGAAGAACCATACTGTCTGACCCCAGGATGGTAGTCTGTGTGATTGGCAGTTAGAAAGTATTTATAAGCCAAATATGCTTGATAGGGAAGCATAGAGAAATGAAACCCTATGATGCCAGTTGCACAGTCATCTTAGAGATCAGGACAAGGAGTCAAGAAACATAGATTATGTTCCCAGCACCTCTACATAACTTGTGTGACTGACAAAATGTCACTTTTCTGCCTCTGCTTCCTTTATCTCTGACATAGGGATGTTTGTTTATGAAGTCCTCTTGGATGGAAGGAGCTGGAGCAGTGCAGATAACTGTGAAGCATTTTATCAGTGTGCTGTAGAGATCATTTCAGCACTACAGGAATCCTGCTACCTCTCTGATGGAATATGGTAGCTGCATTGCTGCTCCAGAGCTAATTGGCAGCGATTCTTGGTGGGAAAGTGATTCTTGAGTTGAAGTTCTGGCTCTGATACTTTATCCTCCTCTGGTCTTGGGTAACTCCTATAACTAAGGGATTGAAAAACTTCAGACCTCTACAAGCCAGAGGCCCATATCATTTGGGGCACTACCAGAAATGGCCGTGGCAATGTCTCAGTGAGAAACCCAGTGATCCAGATCCCAACTGATAGGAAGGGCAGGGATTGCTGATCTTGGATACTGCTCAGGGGTGCCATCCTTTGTCTCAGCCACTGGCTCTATCTCTGTATGATTAAACTGGGCTGTTGGAAAAGAGAGCTTGCTTTCTCATGTGCCAGAGCCTCTTGCCTGCAGAGGTGGCTTCTGCCCTCCTTTAGTCTCCATTTGTAATTGATCCTTGCCCCTGAATATCTCCCAGGCCTGTCTCTGCTACTGATCTGCTTTCTCCAGCAGCAGCAATGACACTGTTCTTGTCAGTTTCACAACTGCTCCTGAGTAGCGGAGCTGAAACTGCCTAGAGTAGCCTTGATTTCATGCTACAGCTTTTTGAGAGAACTAGGAGCAACAGTAATAGCATTGGAGCCAGGAAGATATGTTAACACTTGGGATTTTCTTCATAACCATAAGATCTAGATGCTTAATTTTCTGCTCCGTCTGTGACAGCACAGACCATGGGGAGTTCCTCCTCACTTATCTGACTGACAGGATGACACTTCAGCAGTTGACTGGCTGTTATTTTCTGTTCTCAAATTTTGTTTGAATCAATATAATTAAAGTCTAAAATCAAAGGAAAACCACCTCAACTGTGCCTTTCGCAGCAGTGGGCTTACCTGTAGGAACAAGTGCGTGCTGCTCTCACTAGGAGAAACTGCCACTATTGCAGTAGAGTGAGGAGGTCCTGTTTCATTTCTGGTGTAGTCCTTTTGGGGTTACAAGAGACTTAGACGCTAGAGAGAAACTCTTGCTTATCCTCTGGGTTTTTAAAATACATGTAATATACAGTAACAGACAGTGATTAGCAATCACGACATGAGATTAAATTAGTGATATTAACAGGTTTCAGAGTAACAGCCGTGTTAGTCTGTATTCGCAAAAAGAAAAGGAGTACTTGTGGCACCTTAGAGACTAACCAATTTATTTGAGCATGAGCTTTCGTGAGCTACAGCTCACTTCATCGGATGCATCCGATGAAGTGAGCTGTAGCTCACGAAAGCTCATGCTCAAATAAATTGGTTAGTCTCTAAGGTGCCACAAGTACTCCTTTTCTTTTAGTGATATTAAGTAGTTTATATTCTAAACATAGCCCTTTTATCTCCATTCTTGTAACATTCCCATGAGGTTATAAGATCAGGCTTAAATGCATATCTTCTGCTTGGTTCCTGCTACAGTCCTCATTTTACAGAAGTCTCACAAGTTTGATACAACTTAATGCACATCCCACCTCAAGGGTATCTAATGTGAGGCTATGTTTTAGCTGTATATGATCCCAAGGTCAAGATTGACTGAAACACAGAGGATAAGTATGTCATAATTGACTGTACTGTGAAATCTCTGCTTCTGAGGCCACTGACTTCAACCTGCGCCTCAGTCAGGTTAGTATTTGTCTGTAATTGTTAAGGAAAAGTTAGCACATGTAACTCCATTTTGGTTGGGGCCCACCATTGTCTAAAAGCAAGCACATCATGCACCAGGAGGAGTGTTCCTTAGATACTGCATTCCTGTGAAAATCCTCCTCCTTGTCTCCAGCCTGCCTTGACTCCTGCTATCTGTTCTGTCAGTCCCTAAACTCCCTATCTCCTGGCCTTTGATGTGAGGCCTCCCATCCTGATAATAAAAGTTACTGATGCATGGCTTTAGGACCATGCTGTGTAATTAACATACTAGTTTAGCACGAGGAATGCACCAAGCAGGGATAGGTGGTACATAAGAAAGGGGTTTGTTTATTGGCTAAGGTTTCCGATGCACGAGAGCAACATGCTTTGCTAAAAAGTATATAACCTTTGTATAATCTGTATTCGGGGTCCCCTCCTGGCTAGCAGGGGGGCACCACGCTCGAGCATAATAAACTTGATGTTTTTTGGGAACTCGGCAGTTGTGGACTTTGTTTATGTGCCTCAGCCTAGATTCGAACTGTGTGTGACCTACCAGGTGTAATTTGTAGCATTTGTGTGCGTGTCCAGCAGGTGTAATTCATAACATAATGGATAACTTGGTGTTTAGCACAGGCCTTTGGACCTATGTGGTAAGATTCGCCTTATAGGCCTAAACAGTGCAGTTGAAATCAGCACCACCTTCTCCCCATTTTATTTTGCTTGTCACTGCTGTGTATCAAACAGTGATTTCGTTGTTTGGGTTGGATCATCTTCCTGTAACAAAGAGAATGGAAGATGATTTTCTTTTTGTTCCCCCTAAGGTCGACCTGTGTTTAGAGTGTATTGAATGGGCCAAATCAGAGAAGAGGACTTTCCTACGCCAGGCTCTAGAGGTATGGGGTGTGTGTGTGTAGTGGTGGGGGGTGTATTTTCCACTTGACTGTATTCAGTGTTTTGTAAATGCAGAGAGATTTTTTTTTTGTTCCCCAGATCTGCACAAGTGACAGGGCAACATGATGATGCTAAGATTTGTTGCACTTTTTGCGGCAACTTGGCCAGAGATTTTTCTTGGTGGGAGAGTATTTTCCCAGTTGTGTTTAGATCCAGCAGAGCTTCCTGACAGCATTTGGAATTAGACAGTACAAAGCAGAACACTAACATAGCCAATAAGTGCAAATTAATGAGAATACCAAGTTTCATTTTGCAAAATCTGTTACTTTTCTCTGACTTCCCTCTCAGCAATTCCTTTTCTCTTCTCCAGGCAAGGCTGGTGTCTTTGTACTTTGATACAAAGAGATACCAAGAGGCATTGCAGCTAGGTAAGTTGCCACTTGGTGGCAATAGTTCACTGCTTCCAAATTAAAAATGAGGCTAATATGGGGAACGATGAGTTGCATTATGTACGAGGACACTTTGACCAGCCTAGTAGGGACCCAAAGACTTTACATTCTCAGTGCTGTATCACGTCTGCCATCTTAATAACTGGTCTCCTGTCTGTAATGCAGAACTGTCCCTAGTTTTTTCATATCCCACTTTGATCCAAGACTACTATACTCTGGATCCAGACTTCCTGTCCATTATGCTTCCCGTCCATTTTTTTTTTTTTTTTCTTTTTTCCTTAGAACCACAGAATGTGGGCATGAGCACCCTGGACTCTTCCAGGCACTGAATGCATGTCTGAAAAGCAGCATTACTTTGGGGAAGGAGGTGCTGTCCACAGTGATCTTGATTTGCTCCCACTGACCAAAGAGCGGTTTGGAGCAAGTTACAAATGCTATTGTTCATGTCTCTTGTCAGGATCTCAGCTCCTGCGGGAGTTGAAAAAGATGGATGACAAGGCTCTGTTGGTTGAAGTGCAGCTATTAGAAAGCAAGACATACCATGCCCTGAGCAATCTGCCAAAAGCAAGAGCAGCTTTAACCTCTGCACGAACTACAGCCAATGCAATCTACTGCCCACCCAAACTGCAGGCAGCACTGGACATGCAGTCAGGTAAAGCCCTTCAAGAGAAAGGGAGGGTCGAACATCAGTGGACTGTGATATGGCTCCTCTGTCCGTACTGACAGATGTGGTACTTCATGTTACCACAATTGTAATGCTGTCAATGTGACCCAGTTTACAAACATTTGAGAGGTGCTCACAACTGATTTAGATAACTATTCCTCAACCCTCTGATCTCCTCAGTTTGTTCATGGAGACTCATGCTTGCTTTCTTTCTTAATGCACTTTCATTGCTGTGATGTTTTTGAGAGCGGCAACACTGCATACACATCAAACACCAAAATGAATGGTTTAAAAATCATTAGATTTTAAAAATAAATTATGGGTTTTTTCTTTGCCTTCTGGCTCTCAAGCCTTCTGGGTGCACTTGGGTCATATTTTCAAGCTTTCCTCTGCAGCCATAAGGCCCAGAAACCCTTTAAAATGAAAGGTTAGAATCTCATGTACTCACTTGATTTCAGGAGGTGGAACTTTAAATACAACACAGAATATCATGAGAGTCATAATAAAATCTCACAAGTTGGCAACAGTGAAAGCACTAGCTCCGCCGCTATTCAGGAAAAAGCAAACAGCCATTTGTTGCAGCTGTAGATTTTCCCTGTTTCAATCTGGTGATAAATTTATGCAGCAGTTCAGTTGCTCACAATCTCTGTCTGACCAGGCAAAACTGATTAAGCGATCATTTGTACTAATGAGCTTGGGAAGATGCCTTTAACTTGCAGTTCCAGTGGTCCCATAACTTTTCTTAGATATGTCATTTGGAGAAGCTGGTACTGTAGACATTATCTGAACAGACAGAGGAGGTGCAACGTATGTTTCAGCACTTTATTGCTTTTTATCTTGCTAGAGCCACAGCTTTTGTGCGGGTTTTTCTGGGTTTGCTATCTATCTGTTTTGCTCTACTTGGAAGAGAGAACGAGGGTTTAGAGGACTTCAGGACTAAGTGAGTTTAAAGGGAAAGTATCCCTTGCAGTAAAGTGCAACATGCAGCATTAAGCAGCCACACTTTCCATCTGCCTCCAGTTGAATGCAGAACTGAGTTTGACTTCTGCCTGTTTTTCCCTCTCTCAACAGGCATTATCCATGCAGCAGAAGAAAAGGACTGGAAAACAGCCTACTCCTACTTTTATGAGGCATTTGAGGGATACGATTCAATTGACAGCCCAAAAGCCATCACTGCATTGAAATACATGTTGCTGTGCAAAATCATGCTCAACACGTAGGTGGCACGTAGGTTGTGGGACGAACACTTACATTGAAACAGGAATGGAATTGCCTATTCCAGTCTCACAGCTGACCACACTCGGCCAATGCTGTTTTTCTTTTTTTAAACTAATTCCGTGCTTCTATTTCTTTAATATTAGAGCCTTGGTAATCTCATGTCTCCTGGGAATGCCCAGGTTCTTATTAGAAATTAAGTCCAAGACATTTTAGTTTTATAATGGAAAACTTGAGTGAGATGATTTTGTGCAGCACTTATGTGGAGGCATGTGAGAGTCAGGAAGGTTGTGGCTCAGCTGGAAAAGGTAACTGTTAATACCTGTATTTAGAACCACAGTGACACTTGTTTCCTTCCCTTCTCTCTCCAGCCCAGAGGATGTGCAGGCATTAGTGAGTGGGAAGCTTGCTCTGCGGTATGCAGGAAGACAGGTATAGAAAACTCTCTCAGCCTTTCAGTCTTCCTTCATTGTCTCTCTCCATACTTCAGCTGAGGCCTGATCCTGTAATGGAAGCTAAGCACACTCAGCACATTGATGTAGCATCTTGCAGGCTTGGGCCCAGCATGTACGGCTGAATTGTGTCATGCTTTTGCTTGTCAGCTCACTTTGAAAGTCCCTCTGCATACAGAGATAGCTGAGCAGTTCTTGAGAGATCCAGAAGAGTGTAAGGTGAAGCCGAGCAACTAATATCTTAGAACAAACAGGATTTTTTTATTGAAATGAAACCGCTTGCAATTTCCATGTAATTCTTTAAATATGGAGGCTCTTTCTTCAAAGCAAATGATCTCCAGGGCGCTGGCTTAGTCTTAAAATAACTAACCCATCCTTGGTACACAGGAGTGATCCTGTAGTAACAAACCAGCTCGTGCTTTTAATGAGGTGTAGGCTGAACATGGGACTAAGCCAGGAAGTTCTAAAGACTGATCGAGGCTTAACCATTTACACCCTCTGTGGTCTTGATTAATCATGTAACTGTTCTGGCTCAGTTTCTCCATCAAAGCACAAGGGATTATGAGGTCTAGCTAATAAGAGGATTGTGGTAAGCACTGATTATTGATAAGATGGAGTACCCATTTCAGGAAGGATGAGTGAACAGTGAATGAATGAATGGTGTCTTGTCTGTACCATATTTCTAAATAAACCCTGGTCTTTCCTACCCAGCTATTGTATTGGGTTGGTCTATGTTCCATTGCACACGATACTGCTGGATACTTGTATTTGTTGTTCCCTCTCTCTCTCCCCTCCTCCCCCAACAATCATGGTATCTGAGCACTTCAAATATTACTTCCCGACCTCACAGGGGGATGTTATCCCCATTTAATAGATGAGAAAATGAAGTGCCCAACACCGCACATTAAATTAGCGGCATGTGAGAACACAACCCCATGTCCCCAGACTCCCAACCAGTGCCCTAACCACTAGACCACACTGCCTTTCTAATGCATCTACGCTCTTGAGTAATGCTGATTAACTTGAAAAGTAGTGTATCCAGCTTTCCCACAGTATAAAGTATCCATTTGTTTGGGAGAGTCTGCTGAAATGTTCTCAGTTAAGTGGGATTGGGAGGGAGCAAAGCACATTGTTAATCATGATGGGGTGATTGGAAAGTCTGAATCCTTGCAATATGCCAGGCCTAGCAAATCTTTACCAGAGCCATTTTAGCTCTTTATTAGTACTGATCCTCAACTCTAACATGCAAGGTAATGTTTCAGTCCTTGTTTCTGTCTACAGTTCTCCTTCTCTACAGTTATTAGGAAGATTAGACACAAAATTCTCTTTCATGCAGGAAATGCTTCCTGTAATACAGCCCATGTCACTAGTACATCTAGTGACACCCCTCTTCCCCCCACCAACCTGAGACAGCGTAACTGAGGTGTGAAATGTGATTTTAATTGGCTAAAAATACCTAAATTTGCAGCTTCTGAAGGCAGTTCTGAAATGTGCACGTTGCAGAACTGCAACTGAAGTTACTCCCTACATTCAACCTTGATAGGAACTGCATCCTTTTGCTGCAGCTCTCAAACATTACAGAACTCCAATTTGTCAGCATGAAGCTGTTCTGATACTAGATGACCTGCAACTGTTGGGTTTTCGCCTTCCTTTGTGGTCAGCTGATGTTCTTGTTCTGTGTATATGGAATTAAACAGACATGAGACTTTGTTGCAAAGGGAACATTCCTTCTTTTTGTAGTTAAGAACTTTCTCTGTGCTCCATTCAACTGGCATAACATTTTTCTGGACACCACCAAATACTAACACTAGCTCCATTTTCTCTTTGCAGACAGAAGCTCTAAAGTGTGTGGCACAGGCCAGTAAGAATCGATCGCTGGCAGACTTTGAAAAGGTAAGTGAGCAGGAAGACTCCAGATGGGAAGAGGTTGCATTTTAAGTGTCCGGAGGACTGTGTGAAAAGATGGAAGTTTTAGTGCTCGTGATGGAGCCAAGCTATAGCAGAAAGAGTGTTCTTGTGGTATTTGCTTGAGTTTGAAAACTAATACCATTTTGACCATATCTGCTTTCCGTGAACAATTAAGTGGTCTAGTTCTTCTAGCACAGATTTGTGGGGAAAAAATGAAGCTGGAATATATGAATCTTTCACCTTTTACTGAAAGACCATTTTAAATTGCTTAGTTGATTGTAGCATTTGTGCTGTTCTGGCTCAATACCACATGATTTGCCTAACAACACGAAGTTTGAAGCCTGAATACTCTTAACAAACCATTTGCTATTAATATGAAAAGGGAGGAAATTTGGGAACACTTGAGAATTTTGCCACTACATGCATCCGACGAAGTAGGTATTCACCCACGAAAGCTTATGCTCCAATACGTCCGTTAGTCTATAAGGTGCCACAAGACACTCTGCCATTTTTTGAGAATTTTGCGTTATTCAGAATTTACCAACAGAAGTGAAACTTGACAAATTATCACATTAGAGCAGAACAGAGCAAATTCCTATGCTGAGGGACAGAGCAGTGGCACTGGTGCTCTGTAAACTTGTCCCCTTCTCCAGCCAAGAGAGGTACATTTTAACTGTGACCTTCAGTACCCTGCTGCTATTCATGTAGTTGGCCTTTTTTGAGCAGGGAGCTACTAAATTATGGAAGATGGGAACTTGTGTTCACTGCAGATTAGGCTGAAGCCTATAGACTCAAGTCACTAGTACTCTAAAAATGCCACTTTTTATTCTTCAGGGAATTCTGTGCAAAAAATTAAAAATTCTGTGCACAGTGTTTTAAAACGCTGCAAAATTTTGCGTATTTTATGTGTCAAAATAACACAATATAATCACACAACTTTTAATTATTTTGGTAATTTATTTCAAAATACCTGTCAGCAAGTATGTGAATAACAAAAAAAGACTCAGGAAATGTGGGTTTTTGTGGTTTTTTGACAAATTCCTTAGTAGACATATTAGCACATTTATATGGCTCCCCAGCAAGTGATAGGGACAGAATCTTGCATGCCCAACGCTGCCCTCCTAATCCAAGTGTGGGGCTGGCAGGCTCAGCCCAGCAGGATCCAGGTGTGGAGGCGCTCAGTGTGTGGGGATCCAGGTGTGGGGTGAGAAGGTTCTGTGTGGCGTAATCTGGGTGTGGGTGGCTCTGTGGGGAGTCTGGATGTGGTGGTGGGTGGGGGAGCAGATTTGGATGCACAGGGCTTTATCGGAGGGTTCATTGTGGGGACTGGGACTCTGTGGGTGGGGGTGGGCAGGCAGTTCAAGTGAAGGTGGCTTGTGCTCAGCAGAGGGCTTTGGGTTGCGGGGCTGGGGAATGGGGCTCAGCATGGGTCTGGGCGCAGGGGACTAAGGAAGGATGTCCATGGGGTGGGATGGTCTGGGTGTAGCTGGTTGGGGCTCGGTGGGGTAGGTGTCCAGGTGTGGGGGGGTTTGATGGGGTGGAGCTTGGCGGGGTGAGGGTTTGAATGCAGGGGGCTCAGCAGGGAGTGGTCTGGTTGCGAGAATGGGTGTTGGCAGGGAAGTCGGGGTCCAGATGCAGAGGCTGTGGCTCAGTGGGGGAGGTCTGTGTGTGGGGGTTGGGCAGATCCCCCCACAGTGACTCTCCCCCTGCGGCTGGGGAGCGATGGGGCAGGCAGCAGGGCTGCGGTACGGGTTTCCTGAAACTGGGGGAGGCTCCCGGGGGTGGGTTCCTTGCCCCAGCCGGCTGGGACTTGCAGCTGGAGCCTGGTGCACAGTAGGAGCCACCAGTCAAGGTATCCCCAGCTCCGGATGCACCATGAGAGGGACAGAGTCTTGTTTGCACACCCGCCCTGCCCCCCTGAGGTGGTGATTTACATCTCCCCCGGCTGCTCCTGATGTCCTAACCAGATATTCTCTCTCTTTCCACCTTCCCGCCCAACCCCCACTGCCTGGGTGGGATGCATGAATCAGTTTTTCTGCATGGAGAAAGTAAAATCTGCAGGGGGCATTAATTCTGCTCTTGCACAGTGGGGCAGAATTCCCCCAGGAGTAAATTCTGTGGCTAGTATCCCCTTCCTTTCTTCACTCTCCTCACTCCTGCATAAGAGTCCTCCTTGTCAGCCTGAAGAAATCCGCTGCCTGCTTAGATTTTCATTCGTTTGAAATGATTTCCCATTTGGATACTTCTATTACTTTTTAAACATTTTTATCTTCCTGGACTGAAGCCTTTTAAAAGATTCTTCAGGAAGAAAACGCAAGTTGAGGGGAGAAACCCTGTTATGCCAAACCTCTCAAAGAGGCGAACAAATGCATTTGCTTACCTAGGCCTCTGGGTCACATCATTATAAAGAATGTGAAGAAAGATACTAATCAGCCTAATGATTTTGCTGAGGTGCTGGACACTGACCTTCTGGCTATGTAATACGTAGTAGCAGTTTAACATCTGATACCATGCTGGGGGCAAGGGAGGCTATAGTCTGCCCTGACAGGAGACCTGCTGGGCCAAGTCCAACTACCTGTCTTCACTACCACCTCCAAGCTTAATTATTTTTTCCCGGCATGTCTTCTGTAGGCTCTGACAGATTATAAGGTGGAGCTCAGGGACGACCCCATCATCAACACTCATTTGGCTAAACTCTATGATAACTTATTGGAACAAAATCTGATCAGAGTCATTGAACCCTTTTCCAGAGTACAGGTAAGTGTTTCTTTACTTCTGGCAGCTTCCTCCCCACCCCCCATCCTTGGCATGTGAGCTTCCTAGACATAAGCAGGAGGCTGGTAGGTGAAGTAATCTGCCGTGGTAGGGAGTGTTTTGACTCCCTCAAATGAGTTCTGCTGACCACTTGGTGGACTGGCACTTGAGTCCATAAGTCGTCGTCTTCAGCTCAAAACGACTGGCTGTCAAAGGGCTGATGGGGGAACCTCCAGAACTGTCAAAAGCATGCTCTTTCGTTTTTTTCATTATGCTCTAGATAGGCATGTTTGTACCACGTTGATTGACAGTGCTTGGCTCTAAGGGATCTTCCAAGGCAGGGGTGAGGCTGGACTAATACCAATCTTAAATCTGGACTGAAGCAGTGAAATGATGACTCAGCTGTTCAGTTTGTGGCCTGTCCACCTTTAATTAGAATTTTATTGTGGTCCGAATTCTAAATGAGATGAAGCAAAGGAACCCATCTGGGGTAGATGGCTGGAATATTGAGTTGTCATGTAGAAAGAACCCATACCTTCTTGTTCTGTAGTAAAGGCAAAACTAAAGCTTGACTTCCCGTATCTGTATTGGTTTTTCCTCTCCCTTTATAGATGGAACACATATCCAGCCTCATCAAGCTCTCAAAGGTAAGAACATTGCTAGAAATCTGTGGGTTGGTTTAGTAAAGAGGACAAAGAAACCAAGGAGTCAGATGACCACCATGAAATAACTCCGTGCATTGAATCTCCAGGTGTGGGCAGCTCCACGAGTAGAGCAGATCCACTGTTGGCGAATCCCTCCTGTGACGGTTGCACTCACCTCTCTTAATTTTCTCCTGGTGCCCCTTGTAGGCTGCCGACCTCACTAGGACTCAGCCCACCGGCCCAGTCACACAGTCAGTAGGCATGAGTGAACCCCTTCTGGGGTAACAGAGGTCCAGCAAGGACTGTCGTTGTGCCCTTGGTAGTGTCTTCAGCCCCGTCTCTGGGCTCGGTTTTCAGGCTCTTCTGGGCTAACTTTAAGTTCTTCTGTGCTCTGTTATAGAGCACTGCCCCAGGACTTTCTTTCTGGAGACTTTGTCTTCACTGATTCTCACTGTCCCAGCTGTCCAGCCAGGTCATCTCTCAAGTTCAGCCCCCTTGGGGGGGCATAACAAAGGGCTCACCAGACAGTCAGTCTGCCTTTAGCAGAGCCCTGAGCCCTTTCAATTCCAGCCCTTTGCTTGGGCTTCTGAATGAGCCGTATCCCCTTCTCAGGGCTTAGGCCACTTCCCCAGTGGCTGGTGGGGGAACCTGGGCCCACCCACTACTTCGGGTCCCAACCCAGGGACCCTATAGGTATCAGCCATGTACTGCTTCCTTCACTTGGTTGCTGCTGTGTTCCCTGGTTCCCTTCCCAACTGGCCTCTTCACCTCTGTCCGTTACCTTAGGGCTAGAGTCCTCAGGTCCTCCTGCTCCCAGGTTCAACTAATGCAGCCCATCAAGTTCCCATTGGCCAGAGTGGAGCATCCTTCCTTGCACTTTTGGCCCCAGCCAGGAACTGACTTGCTCAGGCCTTGCAGCTGCATTTATCTGTGACTTCTGGGCTCTAGTTGGCTGCAAGGGGCCTCAAAGGGCCTGGTTCACCCTGTCACACACCCCCTTGAGGGCAAGGGTTCGTGTAAGATGCTTGCAGTCTACGTTTTTTGCTTAGGGAGAGATGGGCTTCCCTACAAAACCCTCCTCCTGTCCCCAGGTCCTGCCCCTGCTACTTCTACCACTTGCTAACTCTTCTACATTTGAAGAGTCTGAAGGAGCCTCCCTATAAAGTGCTGTAGAGTTTTCCATGCTCAGTAACCCCCTCACTGAATCTGTCTTAGCCCTTTTTAATCCAGGTGGGCAGCAAATGGCAGTCCAGGATATAACAGTCATGAAACAGCTGGGACAAAGCCTTCTAGAAAGGTCCTTGACTTGACTTGAAAAGCTCTTAAAAGGTAGTGGGCCAAACTAGTTGCTCCCTTGGCTGGAGTTTCACCAGGGATGAACTTGGCACAGTGACTGTACAGACCCCCACTCTATCAACTTCCCGCAGTGCATAAAGGAGACTCTCAGCTGGTGTAAGTCTTAATAAAAATACTCCTCTTGCTCTCAGGAGCACCCAGAAATGTCCTTGCCCCAAACTGTCAGAGAGGCTCTAAACCCAGAGCTGCCATGTCGGGTGATGGAGAGTATCTTACTCATGGCCATATGGTTGCTTCCACTATACAACCTCATTTCCAAATGGTGCGCTCTCTAACTCAGCCCTTGGGCGCTAGCACACACTGGGAGCACAAACATTCCTTAATTGTGAGTTTTACCAACATAGCAGAGAGTGGAGAACAAAGGCCTGATTCCCAGTGGGCCACTTGGTAGCTGTAGCAGGTCATCAAAGTCTGAGGCATGGTGAAGCTTAGCTACCTAGATGCTTGCTGAGTCAAGCAGGAATGCTCCAAATCCCCTGCTGATTCCAGTATGTATGAAATGAAGATTGTACTGTATTTCATGATGTGAAAAGACAACAGGTCACTTGAGAACTCTGATCGTTAAAAGCTGGTTCCTGGTCATGGCTGCTCTGACATCCTGCTTTGCCTAAAACTGACTGTAATTGCAAGCTAGTCTGTATGTGAGATCTGGCTTGCAAAGATATTCAATTACAAGTGCTGAAATGTTGCTTGGAAGCAGCTATCTTTATATCCTGTCAGGTCTGTGGCTTGAGGGCGGTAAAATCCACTGCTCTGCAGTTTGCTTCAAGAGATTATTTCAATTTCAGGCTGATGTGGAAAGGAAACTGTCACAGATGATCCTGGACAAGAAATTTCATGGTGAGTCTCTGCACCCTGTTGGATCTTTCCCCACCTTTCCCTGCATTTTCAGATGAACAAGTGAAAGAAGCTTGTGCACGTTCTCCTCTTAACTGCTGTCTCTCCAAGTCTTAAGCACATGCCCTAGAGTGTTGTCACTCTAACTCCAGATGATGCTGACAGGCCTAGAAAGCAAATAGAGGTACACGGGAAAATACTGAAAGGATTATGGGCTGTACCCTGGAGGACCTGAGCATTTGCTCTTTTGGGAGCTATGGCTGTTCAGCCTCTCTCTGACCTCACCTTCCTCTGACTTACCTTGTGACACCAACTGACCAATGGGAGCTTCCAGTGGTGCCCTGCCTGCTCAGTAACGGCTTCCACTTGAAACCAGAACTTCTTTGCCAGCTCCTAGCAAAGAGCTGAGGGTCATGCTTCCATCCACCTCTTGCTGGAGGACTAGTGTCTAGTACAGGGGTGGGCAAACTTTTTGGCCTGAGGGCCACATCTGGGTGGGGAAATTGCATGCAGGGCCAAGAATGTAGGGCTGGGGCAGGAGGTTGGGGTACAGGGGGAACTGCAGGGTGTGGGAGGGGGTGTGGTGTGCAGGAAGGGGCTCAGGGCAAGGGGCTGGGGTGCAGGAAGGGGCTCAGGGCAGGAGGTTGGGCTGCAGGAGGGGTGCAGAGTGTGGGATGGGGCTCAGGGCAGGGAGTTGGGGGCTCAGGCTAGGGAGTCAGGGTGCAGGAGAGGTTTGGGGTGCGGGCTCCAGAAGTCCCTGTGGCTCCTGGGGGAGGGGGAGCAGAGGGTTCCATGCGCTGCTGTTGCCTGCAGGCACCACCCCCTGCAGCTTCCATTGGCCAGGAATGGGGAATTGCGGCCAATGGGAGCTTTGGGGGAGGGCAGCACGTGGAGCCCTCTGGTAAGCAGCTGTGCTCTCCTTTCCTGAGTGCCCAGCACAGAAATCCAGTCCTCCTAGCTTAGCTGGGCAGAATGAACATGAGAGAGGTCAGTGGGACAACCATGTTGATTAGAGAATGATTAAAGCATTGCAGAGACCCAAGACAAAATACTGAAAGGGATAGAAAATACCTTTTATTGGTAATGGGATCAAGAAAATGAACGGTAAATCTCCCAGCTGCTGGACTCGCCATCAGAGAATCCCACCCACTATACAGATGATTGGAGATGGGTTGGAGATCCCCCTGAGTAAGATTCCCCCCCACCCCCTTTTTGAAGGCTGCTCTCGCACAAAGCGGGTTTCCAAAGTGCCGCCTTCTGGCGCCCCTGTTCCACATCCCCTGCAGTGTTGGTTGCAAAGAGCATGTTAGCCAGGTGCCGGGGTTGTACTGGTAAGCCCGGGTCAGAGGAAGTCCTGACACCTTTCCTCCATACACGCTGTGATAGACTTACTGTTCTCTCAAGCATGTGCCTAGCTAAAACGCGGGAAACCATTTTTATAAATAAAATGTTTCCACCAAAGCACTTGTTTTGTGTTGTAGAAACACGCCCCAAACCCTAAAACCACCCTTCTCTAATATGTGGCTCTAGGAGTGAGAGAGATGCTAGGGAGCAGTGGTCACAGACCCCAGCTGGAGGGGCAAGGGCCAGATGTTTAATGTAGGGAGATGGCTGGATAAATGCTAATGGAAATGAATTCCACATGGCCAGCACAGCAAAGGCACAAGGTCCGACCTGGAACCTGATGGCTGGATCTGACAGAAGAAGGCCCTCGGAAGTCTGTCTAGCTCACACATGGACTGCTGGGTAACCAGAGCTTTGTGTTTGTAGGGATCCTCGACCAAGGGGAGGGAGTCCTGATTATCTTCGATGAGCCGCCAGTAGACAAAACGTACGAAGCTGCCCTTGAGACTATCCAGAATATGAGTAAAGTAGTGGATTCGCTCTACAACAAAGCCAAGAAGCTAACATAGGTGAGTGGGTTTGAGGAACTGAAGCACACAACTGCTTGGGTCCATTTCTTTTGGCTCCCAAGCCTAGGTACAGCATGTGCCTATGCTTCTCACTTTCTTCCCCTTGATTGACAGCGGCTCTTTTCTCTTGCAGAGTTGACTTTGGTAGCTGTCATTTGGAGAGTGTGTGTGACAGGAGAGTGAAACCTTTGGGAAAATGCTCGGAGACTTTTTTCTTTGTTCTACTTTTCGCTCGGAAAGTTTTTAAACGTCCTCATCCGGTGCATCTTGTATTCCATACAATGCGTGTTCCAGTTTCCATGTAACGTTTACTGGCCAAACTTTGTATCGGGGGGGAAATATTGTTTAAAAAAAGAGGGATTCTAAATAAAAGGAAAAAGGCTTACACTACCTAAACATGTGCTTTCCACTTCCTGAGGGATGGCAGAGAGAGTAAAGCAGGGGCAAGGTTTTATCCTCAGTAGCTACCCAGCTGCCGAGGAAACAGTTCCATTTCTTCCCTCTACTCTGAAATCGGAGACTTACTGACAGTGTATAAGAAGCCACATTTTATTCCATTTGTACTGAACCAAAAAACCCTTATGTACAGACTGCTGGTTTATTTTTAAATCTTAACTAACCCCTTTAATACCCCCCCAAAGCAACTCCATATTGACTCCCAGAAGCCCACACATAGGGAACCCACTTCAGAATTGCCACTGTGCTAGATCAGCTCAAAGGATAGAAGTAACGGCGGCAACTGGCTAGACTGTGAGGCCAGTTTCTAGCAAAGGGAACAGCACAGGGCTCCCCGGGAGGCCTGTATTGCATGCTGGTGTTTTGAAATAGACTAGACTCTAAATGTGTTAAACCCCCCGCACCCCGCATTGTTGGGAAGAACAAGTGAGCAGGTGTTAGCTCTAAGCGTTCACCTCCCTGTGAGAGCCAAACGACCAAGTGGGAGGGCAGTCTGCTAGTATAGGCACTGATCGGATTGTTGTTGTTCACCTCTGCTGTTTGGTATATTTCCTTAAACATCTGATGTAAGACAAATCGGCCCCTCTGGAATGAACTTGTGTAGCACTCGCTAGTTACTGTTTCAAAGTGATATACGTAGGAGGTGGAGCACTGTGTATTCCAGCATGTTTCATTTTATGGTGAGATTACTAGCAAGGTTTTAATGCAATTTGGGCAGTGTAAGCTTCTGCATCTCTGTCGTGCTGATCTTTATTTTCCTTCCCCTCTGTCTCCCTTTCTCTCTCCTTCTCCATGTTTTCTTACTAAATTTATATTTTATAAAAGGATTCTGTTTTATCAAGAGATTTTGCCTTCACACTAAATCTTAGACTGGCAGATTTTTTTTCTTTTCTTTCTTTTTTTTTTTTCCTGCTTTCTATCCACATATTTTAACTTTTTCTGGTATTTTTTTTTAAACTCTCCATCTCATCCAGTCGGTCACTGTTTGGGTTTTTGGCACCATCAATATCAAATGTACAAACGGTTCATGCTAACCAACACCAGGTATATCTGATGTTCAGATGAGTTCCAATAAAGTAATTTTTTTTTTCAAAACCTGTCTCCTGTCTTCAGCTGTTGAGGCAGAGAACATGCATATTTGGTGGTGGTTCTTTTGGCCAAGGGGAGTACAGCTTACAAAGCAAGCTGCATATCCATCCAAAGTGCACTACATTAGGTGATGGGATATTATTTATTTCTGAACACTAAAGCTTTAGAGAGCATGTTTTAAGAAGCATCACACAGGTCTGCAAAGCAAAATAACTTCATTTACCTGGAATTGTTTGACCATGACCTTTTAACCTTCCTGGAAAATGTTCCAACACCTTGCAGCTTTAGAGAAATGGAGCCAAACTTTGGAAAGCATAGTCATGCAGTTCACAGGCTTTTTTAAAGCTCAGAAAAGATCTTTATTATGATCTCATGTGATCTGCATAACACAGCATGGATTTACAGGTCAAATACTTGCATCAGGCCCATCACATCTGGTTGAGCTAGAGCATCTCTTTTAGGAGGTGACATCCAGTCTTGATTTAAAGACTTCTGCTGATTGATTGGATCCACCATGTCCATAGGTAAGTTGTTTAATTACCCTAATTGTTAAAAATTTGCTGCTTTTGTTTTGGCTGAATTTCAGCTTCCCATCGTTGGCTCCTGTTAGGCCTTTCTCTGCTTGATTAAAGAGTATTCTACTGCCATAACTTCTCATGTATGTATTTCTAGAGTGTGATCAAATATCTTATCTTTTTTTGCATACGCTAAATAGCTTGAGGTTCCCAAGTCTGTCACTGAGGCAAGCTCTCGTGGCGCTTTTCTGAACCCTTTCCAGTTTTCACACTTTAAAATAGATGTTGGTGCATCCAGAACTAGATACAGCATTCAAGTGATGGGCTCATCACTGCCCCATAGTTAATACTACCTCCCTATTCCTACTTAGCATTCCCTTGCTTTTATACATCCAGGGATCACATTCGCTCACTTCGCCGTGCATCAGACTAAGAGCTTCGTTCAGGTAGTTTTAGGCTTGCCAACCCTCCCGGGTTTTCCTGGAGTCTCCAGGAATTAAAGATGAATCTTTAATTAAAGATTAAGATGTGATGAAACCTCCAGGAACGCGTCCCATCAAAACTGGCAGCCCTAGTTGGTTCCCCACCATGAGATTTTTAGAGTCCCTGCTTTCCAGAATATAGTTCTCCATGTGGAAGGTCATCCCACCAGCCTGACTCTTACTTTACACACACACGGGTCTGCTCTACAACATTAGCGTAACTGCACCTCATCTGCAAGGTTTCAGTGGTTTTTTTTGAGTGAAACCTTGAATCTGTATTTCCAGGCTCTCCAAAGGAGTTTGTAGATTGTAACGTTCTCTTAAAGCATTTCCCAAAAAGCCCAGTGACCTGCCATCTACTGCACTGCCAGTTGCATGAAGCTTTTCCCCTGGGAGTATTGTAGTTTTGATTTGCTGCAGGGCACTCTTAAGCAGATAACCCACAAACTGGGGCGTCTTTGGAAAACTAAACCTACCAATAGAAATTCATTCGTGTGAGAGGATCATAGAATATAGGGTTGGAAGGGACCTCAGGAGGTCATCTTGTCCAACCCCCTGCTCAAAGCAGGACTAACCCCAACTAAATCATCCCAGCCAGGGCTTTGTCAAGCCTGACCTTAAAAACCTCTAAGGAAGGAGATTCCACCACCTCCCTAGGTAACCCATTCCAGTGCTTCACCACCCTCCTAGTGAAAAAGTTTTTCCTAATATCCAACCTAAACCTCCCCCATTGCAACTTGAGACCATTACTCCTTGTTCTGTCAGCACCTCTGCTCAGTGTGCAGCAGCAATCAAAAACAACATTCAGATGTGTAAAGAATGGAATAGGAAATAGAGGTGTTATAAAATCCATGGTCTGCCCTCACCTGGGTTACAGTATTCAATTCTAGTCATCCCATCAACTCATAGGACTGGAAGAGACATCGAGAGGTCATCTAGTCCCATCCTCTGCGTGAATGGCAGGACTAAATATTAGCTAGACCAGTGGTTCTCAAACTTTTGTACTGGTGACCCATTTCATAGTGCAACCCCCCCTATAAATTAAAAACACTTTTTAATGTATTTAACACATTTATAACTGCTGGAGGCTAAGCAGGGTTTGGGGTGGAGGTCGACAGCTCATGATCCCCCATGTAATAACCTCCTGACCCCCCCAACCCATAGTTTGAGAACCCCTGAGCTAGACCATCCCTGACAGGTGTTTGTCTAACCTGCTCTTAAAAACCTCCAATGATGGAGATTCCACAGCCTCCCTAGGCAATTTATTACAGTGCTTAACTTCGTCCCCGTCAGGGTGGTTTTTTTTAATGTCGAACCTAAACCTCCCTTGAAGCAATTAAAGCCCATTGCTTCTTGTCCTACCCTCAGAGGTTAAGAACAATTTTTCTCCCTCCTCCTTGTAACAACCTTATATGTACTTGAAAACTGTTACCATGTCCCCTCTCAGTCTTCTCTTCTCCAGACTAAACAAACCCAGTTTTTTCAATCTTCCCTTATAGCTCATGTTTTCTAAACCTTGAATCAGTTTTGTTGCTCTTGTCCAGACTTTCTCCAGTTTGTCCACATCTTTCCTGACATGTGGCGCCCAGAACTGGACACAATACTCCAATTGAGACCTAATTAGCGTGGAGTAGAGCGGAAGAGTTACTTCTCGTGTCTTGCTTACAACGCTCCTGCTAATACATCCCAGAATGATGTTCGCTTTTTTTTTTTTTTTTTTTTTCAAAAGCGTTACACTGTTGACTCTCATTTAGCTTGTGGTCCTCTGTGACCCCCAGATCCATTTCCGCAGTACTTTTTGCTAGGCAGTCAGTTCCCATTTTGTATGCATACTGTTGGCATTATTAACAACTGCAACTGATTGTTCCTTCCTAAATGGAGTACTTTGCATTTGTCCTTATTGAATTTCATCCTATTGACTTCAGACCATTTCTCCAGTTTGTCCAGATCCTTTTGAATTTTAATCCTGTCCTCCAAAGCACTTGCAAACCCTCCCAGCTTGATACCATCTGCAAACTTTATAAGTGTATTCTCGATGCCATTATCTAAAGGATAAAAAATAAAAAGGGTCCAGAGTTGACAAGTGATTAGAGGAACAGAAACACATCTGTGTGAAGAGGCTGAAAAAGTCAAGAGTCTCTTAAAGAGACAAATTCTGGTAGAGCCAGTGGGATGGCGTCGTTAAAGCGCCGTACTGTTTTGCACACGCACAGGGGGAGTTGCTCCGCTGTGAGTGTGTAAAACCCTCACTGCATGTGCACCAATACCTGGGGCAGAATCTGGCGAACTCTTGAATTTTCTGAAGAGTTTCAAGAAGCCTATTGGCTTCTCAGTTCCAATAAATAAAAATTAACCTCACAGCTTAGTTCTCATTTTTTCCCTAGCTTCTTTGGCTAAACTACACAGTATAGAAAGTAAAGGGACTGGCCAGCGCAAGTGCAGTGCTTGCCTGGATTACATAATTTTGCTACACCGAAGAATCTTTTTTTCATTTATGTAATTTTCTGTGCTCTCATCCAGCCATTGAATGGCTTAAGAATGCTCGAATCAGCTGAAAGGCAGGTGTTTTTGAAAAAACATTTTTCATGTGTGGGGAAAAACTCTCTCCTTCCAAAAAATCCTGTTGCGAACTTGTTCAGAAAGAAGTTCATGTTTAGAGAACAATTTTTGACACCAGCTTTGTTCATCTTCTTCCAAGCCAGCTGCGTTCTGTGGGATCTTGGTCTGGGTGTAAATCGTTACTTAGTATTTTAGTCAATTTAAAAACGCAACAACCACAGTTCCCCAGCAAATGAACATACAAACACGGAGCTATGTCAGGTCCTGTTGCTCTCTCTCATACCTAACACAACCCCTAAAAAGCGAGGAAATGAAAAGTTAATACTGCCAACAGTATGTTCCCTTTACTCCCCATCCCTAGATGTGCACTTCAACCTTAGTGTCGGTGCCATACACCACAACCTGGGCTCCCCCCTTCCAGCGCCATTCCTGTGCCCGGGGTGTTGGAGGCGAGAGGTGGAATTTAGGGAAGGGGCCTTTTACTGACGCACAGTGCAGTGTTTGTGTTTTAATTAATAGAGAATAAAGAAGGCACTCCTATTCTTCGAGTGCTTGTTTCATGTCCATTCCAATCAGGTGCGTGCATGTGCACGATGGCCAGAAGATTTTTCCCTTAGCCACATGCGTCGGGTCAGCCTGGGCGCCCCCAGAGTCGTGCCTTCATAGTGCTCTATATAGAGCCCTGCCGACTTGCCACCCCCTCAGTTCCTTCTTACCGCCAGTGACGGTTGGCTGGAACTTCCCGTAGCCCTTGCTTAGCAAGCGCGTTCTGTAGTCATTAGTGTCATCTTAATATTAGAGTTCTTAGCGTTGTTCCCCCCCACATCCAGCCTCCCCAGAGCCATGGTATGCCACAGTCCCCAGGGTTTAAAAACTGTGGCCTGTGCAAAGCACATGCCAAAGAGCGATCCACACTCGTGTTTACGGTGCCTAGGGGAGAGTCATCAAAAGGATTGTTGTAAGATCTGCTGCGAGTTCTGCCCTAGAACTCTTAAAGAAAAGGAACAGCGGCTTAAGGTGATCCTCATGGAGGCAGCAGAACCGACAGGACGGTTCTCGGAGGAGGGATAGGAGTGGCAGGAGGAGGCAACACCCATCCTCAGGCCAAGGCTCTGGCCAGCCCAAGCTGTCCTCTGGCCCTAAACCAGCCTTTTGAAGGTGCGGTCGAGGACGGTGCACCAGATCACAGAGTGGATCTAACCAGCCTTACCTTTTCCTCCCACTGTCCCCTTTCTACCACGCGTGGCCCCGTATCACTTCGGACCGCTAGGTGCTCCGCACCGTGGAGAGAGGATACTCCATCCAATTCTGTGCCCTTCCCCGTCCCTCTTCAGGGACTCTTCTCACAAGCATCTACTCATCCAGGAGGTGCAGTTGCTCCTATTGCTAGGGGCAGAGGAGGAGTTTCCTCTGGAGCACAGGGGCGAGGGATTCTATTCCTGGTATTTCCTAATACCGAAAGCCAAAGGCGGCCTCAGGTCTATCCTGGACCTGCGAGACCTCAACAAGTTTGTAAAGAAACTCAAGTTCTGCATGGACGCCTTGTTCTCCATTGTCCCCTCACTAGATCCAGCAGACCGGTATGCTGCCTTCGACTTGAAGGGTGCGTACTTTCACATCGCAATGACTCAGTCCCACAGGAAGTACCTCAGGTGTGTGGTCAACGGTGCCCACTACCAATTTTCTGTCCTCCTGTTTGCCCTGTCAGCAGCACCTCGAGTATTCACCAAGTGCACAGCAGTCGTGGCTACGCTCGTGCGGAGATAGCAGGTACAGGTGTTCCCGTGCCTCAGTGACTAGCTGATCAAAGGCCGCTCCAGGACCCAAGTGGAATCTCAGGTCACATTTATCAGAGCCACCTTCAAGAGCCTGGGTCTACTCCTAAACGAAGCAAAATCTCCTGTCCAGATGATAGAGTTCATAGGGGCAGTATTGGACTCGACCCAAGCCAGGGCATACCTGCCACAGGCATGGTTTCAGGCCCTCAACAACATAATCAGGGGTGTCATGCAGTTCCCCACCACTACAGCGAGAAACTGCCTGAAACTTCTCAGGCACATGGCTGCCTGTACCTACACACCAGACTCAGGCTTCGACCGCTTCAGTCGTGGCTTGCATCAGTATCGCCCAGCCTGGGACAGCTTGGACAGGATCGGGACCCTGCCTCGCCCGGTCCTCGACTCCCTCTGGTGGTGGATCAACGCTCAGCAGGTCCCCTTTGCTGCCCCACAGCCATCTCTGTCAGTGGTGATGGACGCATCAGACTTGGGCTGGGGAGCTCAGCTGGGAGACCGCAGAACTCAAGGCCTCTGGTCGCAAGGAGATCTACGCCTCCACATCAATGTCAGAGTGCGGAGAGCGGTGCGCCTAGCATGTCACGCATTGCCCGGTTAGATAAGGACGGAATGTCTATCAGTCATGACGGACAATATGACAGCAATGTTCTAAATCAACAAACAGGGGTGCACGCTCCTCTCCCCTGTGCCAAGAAGCCCTCATGGCGTGGGACTTCTGTGTAGAACATTCAATTCACCTGCAGGCTCATACCTCCCCGGGGTTCAGAACGAGTTGGCGGACCACCTCAGCAGATCCTTCCACAGCCACAAGTGGTCCCTTCTCACGGAAGTTGCATTTTCAATCTTCCAGAAGTGGGGGGTTTCCCCTGATAGACCTCTTTGCCACGCGACGCAACAGGAAGTGCCTGCCGTTCTGTTCCTTCCAGAATCACAGCCCGGGCTCCAGCGCGAATGCGGGCCTCCTCTGTTGGGGAAGTTCTCTCCTAGACGCCTTTCCACCGATACCGCTTGTTCACAAGGTGCTGTTCAAGTTCCGCAGAGATTGAACTCGGGTCATACTGATAGCACCGGCCTGGCCCCATCAGCACTGGTACACATCCCTCCTAGACATGTCCGTGGGAGCCCCCATTACCCTGCCGCTTTCCCCAGACCTTCTCACAGAAGATCACGGACGTCTCCAACATCCAAACCTCTAGTCGCTCCATCTTACGGTGCACCATGGACGCTCCATGGTTAAATCCGTTGGAGCTTTCCTGTTCGGACCCAGTTAGACAGACAGGTTCTCCTGGGCAGTGGGAGAGCCACGTACCTTGCCAAGCAGAAGAGATTTTCAATCTGGTCGGTGCAGTGCCATTCGCCACCGACGCTGGCTTCAGTGCTGCACGTTCCGGACTACCTCCTCCATCTACAGTGGGGGGTCTCTTGTTGTCTTCTATACGGGTGCGCTTAGCTGCCATCTCGGCCTTCCACCCGGGCATGCAGGGCCGCTTGGTATTTACTAACCCCATGTAAGCTGATTCCTAAAGGGCCTCGTCAGGCTATACCCTCACGTCCGTCAGCCGGTCCCTGCCTGGGACCTCAACTTGGTCCTTTCTAGGCTCATGGGGGTGCCCCCTTTTTGAGCCTCTAGCAACCTGCTCCCTGCTCTACCTCTCTTACAAGGTCACGTTCCTGGTAGCAATAACCTCGGCCAGGAGGGCGTCTGAGCTTAGGGCCTTGACATCAGACCCTCCCTACACTGTGTTCTATAAGGACAAGGGTCAGCTCAGATCTCACCCTGCTTTCCTCCCGAAGGTTGTCTCGCAGTTTCACATAAACCAGGACATCTTCCTCCTGGTTTTCTATCCTAAACCTCATTCCAGCGGCAGGAAGCAGAGACTCCACTCTCTGGATGTCCGCAGGGTGCTGGCCTTTTACATCGAGAGAATGAAACCGTTCAGAAAGTCGGTCCAGTTGTTCATAGAAGGGGCAGACAGGATGAAAGGTCAGCCGGTTTCATCCCAATGCATCTCATCATGGATAGTGTCCGTGAGTGCTATGACCTGGCAGGTGTTCCCACACCTCCGATCACTCCACACTCTGCCAGGGCACAGGCTTCATCTACAGCATTCCTGGCTCTGGTTCTCACCCAGGAAATCTGCAGCGTGGTGATGTGGTCCTCCATACACACTATCGCTGCACATGATGTGATTACCCAGCAGGCCAGAGACTATGCGTCCTTTGGAAGAGCCGTTCTCCAATCAGTGGACGGCTCCAATCCCACCTCCTGAACTTGGCTTGGTCATCCCCTGATTGGAACAGACATGAGCAAGCACTCAAAGAAAAAAGTTACTTGCTTCTCGTAACTGTTCTTTGAGATGTGGTGTTCATGTCCTCCATTCCAATACCTAACCTTCTACCCCTCTGTCAGAGTAGCCGGCAAGAAGGAACTGAGGGGGTGGTGGGTCGGCAGGGCTCTATATTGAGCGCCATGAGGGTGCAACTCCCGAGGGATGCTGCTAAGGGAAAAATCTTCCAGCCACCATGCCCGTGTGTGCGCACATACCTGATTGGAATGGACGTGAACAACATACCTCGAAGAACAACAGTTATAAGAAGTGAGTGCGAATACAGACTAACATGGCTGCTACTCTGAAAGAAGTGAGTAACCGTTTTTTTCTTCCTCATCACCTGAGAACAGGACGTTTGTCAGTTGAAAAGCAGCCTGGTTAAACTGGCAAAGGAAACACTTTTTCACAATGTCTGACGCAGGTAGCTCCTTGCTGTACAATGGTAAGGCCGAGAGTTTAGCCTTTCCCTTGGTGTCTGCCCATGCTGGCTCTCCTTTTGGAAGTGAGTGGTGTACGCAATTCCTTCAAGTGGGCCCCCTATGCAGCCTACCTGTGCCTAGTTTGGTAGGCAGACCCCAGTGCCCCGGAGATGGAGCCTGGTATGGGAGGCCGGGGAGAACTGGGCGGCTCCAGGAGGGACTTGCTGCTACGTTGCAACTGAGAGGCTGAGGTGGGAGTCCCAGCCAGGATGAAGTGGTTCTGTGCTGGGAGAGGCTCACTGCACTGCCAGGCAGCACTAGGCACCCCAGTGCATGGTCTGGACCTCTCCTGGGGTACATCCCCCCAGGCACACAGTGCTGAGAGTAGGGGACAGCCCCCAGTGAGATGGATGGGGCAGGTCACACCCCTGCAACCCTCCTGGGCCGCAGTGGGGTGGCAAGTGCCCGTTCCTATACTAGGTCCCCAGGTGCTACCAGCGTCCCTCGTCCCCATGGCCTGCCAGCCTGTCCAGGAGCCAGGAGGGCGGAGTTGGGGGCAAGCTGTGTCCAGGAATTTTTCCGGTGCCACCTGCACACGGACACGTGCCCCACATCTGATGAGTCTTTGAGGGTGGCTGCAGAGGTGACATGATCTGCCTAACATTTGCTAAAGCCAAGCTACACTTCTCTCCTAGGCATGACGACGTCAGTGTGTTCCTCCCACGCTATTCTTGTGACCCTTCTTCTACGTGTGTATGAAGGAGACAGGCCAATTCTCTGACAGGGAGGCGTTGGTGCATGGCTCAAAGGGGGCACAGTTAAGGTGGAGCAGGAGATGTTAGATTAACTCTGTTTCCTGGTTTCAGAGGCTTTTAAGTTTAGCCACCCCCCATGCTCCTGGAAGGGTATAGGGCAGAAGAGGCAACCCTACATGCATATATGAGGGTTCTAAACCCTCCTCCTTCAGGGCCTCAGTCAATCACTATCTTACAGGGTCAGGGAGGAACTTTCGCCTGTGGACATGTTAGTCCATTATAGTGTTTCTTGCACCCTCCTCTGAAGCAGCTGCTGCTGGCTATCAGTGGAGACAAGGAAACGGGGCTAAATGGAGCCCTGGGACGCAGCTGGTATGGCAATTCCTAATTAAGATAGGAGGAAGGATTTAAACCTTCCCCCGCAGTATCTTCAACCTGACGCCAGCAGCATTTGCTAGTGCATAAAAACAAGCATGATGCTGCCCAAGCTGAACGAGATGCAAAGAGTTCAAATGGTGCAAAGGAAATATTAAAAGAAGCGTGGTCTGGCTGGTAACGCACCATCAGGCTGCTCCTGCAGAACACAGAGTAACCTGATGCTTTAGTCTAAATGGAAATGATTACATAAGCTGCAGTGCTGTAACTGGCCTCTCGATGTCGCTACAATTCAGTGCACACTAGGCGTGGAACAAAATGTCTCCAGACTATGGCACAGGCTGGACAGAATCAGCTTGTCGGTGCTGTTGCTTGAACTTGGCATTCCCTGCTTCTGGGAGGGCCTGAGCCTGGCCATTGAGTGCAGTGAGGGGATAAGCACCACGCTGCTCCGCAAGGCGCTCGTTCCATTCACCGGCTGACAAACGGCAAAGATGTTCTAGGCAGGGAGCCAGATCCTGACTCCCATTGATTATCCTACCCCCCTGCTGTGTAAAGGGTTTGAGCCTCCCCTTGAGTGTTCAAAACTTCTCTCCCTTTTTCAAGTGGGGCTATCAAGTGCTTTAAGCCTAAAACAGACCTCTTGTAAAGCCTGCTAGGTCTCTGGCAAGTGTGTGTCCTAAGGCCTGAAAAGCAGGAGATAAAACTGACCCACTGCAGAGTCCAAGCTGCAAGAACCAGACACAGACGGTCACAGCATGAGCTTTCCGGAAGTGCTGGTGTGATGCACGGGGGCGGTGCCTGCCCTGAGTGGTTTAAATCTCACCTTCTGAAACCCTGTTCGCGTCAGGCACGCCGGCTTCCAGGGCATTAGTGCCAAGAGCCCCTGAAGGCTGTTGCTGGAGGCCTGGTTCAGCCCTTTGCTGCAGCCTGGGCCTGGCACGTGCTCTAGTGAGAACGCTGCAGTAGTAGGTTGTCTTTCGGGGCCTAAAACATTACACAAGGAGCACAATGTCTGTTCAGTGCCCAGCGCCTAACCCAAGCGCCGTGTGCCGGAGGGCTGGCTCCCTCGCGGATGCTTTACTTGCATGTGCGCTGGTGGCTAGAAATGCCTGTCTGGACTAAGGAACACGCAGGCCCATCGACACACAGCTGCACTGGAAACCCTGCTCGTCTACCTCTAGTTCTACTGGCAGAAAAGTCCTTTGGCCGGTATCGCTTACTTCTCTTGGGCAACTGGTACAGGCGCTACCAGCCCAAGCCCTAGCTGCTCCCTGAGTGGCATGAGCAATGCCAGCAAAAGGCCATTTCTGTCCGTCTAACTTCATCTAGCCTAGGCCTTGTGCCCCCTATAGAACTGTCACCCAGAAATCCCGCCCCAACTTATGTTACTGCCGCAAGGGTCTAGTGTAGCCCTGGCCCCACCTTGGTAGCACCGTAGGGCAGTGATGGGTAGCCCTGCTCATCTGCAATGAACCCAGAACCAGTAATGTCTGCAAGGAATCTAACCCTCCCCTCAGGGGGGGCTTGCTGGGCAGCAGGAGGAAACGGTGGCTCCAGGCAGTTTGGCCTCAGCAGGGGCTGGAGGAAGCTGCTGTTCGTGTGCCATGTGTTTTGCTTTAGCTGGGGTGGGGCTAAGGATTGGCTGTTGTCTCATCCCAAACTACCCCCCCTCCACAAGTCTGGGCTCAAACCAAAGCACAGTGGTCCTGGGTTGACCTCTGCTTTTGTCCTAGGAGAGCCCCGACCACCAGATAGCGCAGGCAGGAAACCTTGTGTCTCAAGGGTTGTTTGTGCAACTCTTGTGTAACGCTCTGGGCCTGTGGTTGAACGACATTTGCAGGAACTTCCCTCGTCCCGTTAAATGCCTTGGGTTTGCTCTGGCCTTTACTCGTGGTCGTCGTCTTGTTTTCTGCTGGGCACGTGACCCAGCCTTGTCAGATGTGTAATATGTTATCTGTGGTCATGCGGCACAGGGCTGCAGGAAACTGCCCAGGGAGCGCGACCAAGGCCGGGCGTGTATCCTTTCTAGGTCACGTCTCGTGTTCCTGCTACTGGCGGCTGGACTGGGCAGGGAAGAGGCTGTAACGTACAGCAGCAGTTCAGGCAGCAGCGCCGCTTGCTTGCGGCCTAGGAAAACGAGGGGCTGTCGGGCTCTGCTTGGGTAGCAGTGGGGGAGGCATTTCGACCACTAGCATTTCCTCCATTCAGCACAGGCCGTTGAGATGACACAGTTGGGAAAACTCCAGTGGCCTGTCTACACTAGTGACCACTCAGGCCGAGCTCAAGCGCCTAATTCTCCTACTGTAAAGGCCCCGATTTGAAAATTGGGAAGACCCGCTGAGCAGCTCCTCTTGATGCCAGTGAGGCTGGGTTTGTTTCATAGACTCATAGATACTAAGGTCAGACGGGACCATTATGATCGTCTAGTCTGACCTCCTGCACAATGCAGGCCCCAGAATCTCACCCACCCACTCCTGCAATAAACCTCTCACCTGTGTCTGAGCTATTGAAGTCCTCAAATTGTGGTTGGCTGATTCATCAGCGGATGTGGCGTTGGGCCAGGGTGGCACTAGACACTTCTGCCAGTGTTGTTATGTCAGACTGGGGGGTTGGGTATTTGTTTTGTTTAAATGACACGGCTATCCCGGCACCCGCCCTGGCTAACTGTGGTTATGCTGCCATAAAAGTCCTTCTGCTGGGCTAGCTTATTTAACGGGGGGAGCCAGCATAAACTATGCACCAAAAGCACGTTTTTGCCAATATAATATGCAGCTCCCCTGGGCAGGGTGGCAGGCGTACTACGGGCAAACCGTGGCCAGTGTAGAGATGGTCTTCATCTCTCGTGCTCCTGGTCACCCTACGGAGCCGAAGGAGTTCAACTCCTCTGGGATTCGTCCATGAGCTTTGGCTAAAGTTTGACTGGATCAACCCAAGTAATGAAGATTCTGCAATGGCTGCAGGGCGAAGACGTGATTGTAACATTCTGGCTTTTCTGGGGGAAGGTGCAGTTAGAAAAAACAGTTTTTGTGTTGTCGCTGGAGGCCATTTTGATCTGGACTAACTGGGAATGAACTCAGGGCAGCACGTTCGCTCTGAGTCACTCCTTGGACTGTAGTTTCATTTTGGTATTGCACACCTGCAAGGAGAGTGATGCCTTAGAAATGGGAGGGGGGTGGTTGTTTTAAAACTTTGCCCGCTGGTGTTTTCCATCTAGGATGGCGAATAGCGATCCCCTCACTTCCCCCACTGCTGGGCTGTCCCTACTGCTGCTTCCCAGAACCAGTTATCGCTGACAACATTGTATGAGTCAGCTGCCTGCCTGAGGCACGCCAGGCCTCAGGATTTTGCAAGTCACACAAGTGTTTAATCCAGTTCAGATTGGGGCTTTGTTTTCATAATAAACAAGTTTCCTTGTCTGACAGCCTTATGAGTGTAGCTGTAGCCGTGTCCCTCCTGTGATGGGAGCGAGACAAGGTGGGTGAGGGATTAGGGCTGGGCACATTAACATTAGCGAACGGGGGGCTCCTGCTGTTAGCTAGTCCCCAGTCCCGCTGCAGTTCGGTTCAGTTTGCAGTTCTCGTGCATAAAGTCTATTCAGTGTGTCCTTACCGAAAAGAAGAAAACGGATCACGGGCTAGTATCCTCTCCCTCAGTAAGAGAGCAGGGCAGGGCAGGGCAGGGGCCTGTGACCATGGGCCGTGTTAATTAAAACTGATGAGGTCATTCCATCAACGCACATTAACTGGGCGGAAAGTTGTAGAAGTAAAACAAGGTGGAGACAGAGCAAGGGTGAGGGGGTTGGGACAGGAGTTTGGGGGGCAGGATGGAGAGGGCTGTGAATAGTTATGGAAAGAGATTCCAGGTTCCTTTAAAAACCATGCAGCTCTGGTGCTTCAGGGAGAGGCCCACCAGATCCAGTAACAGTCACTGGCAATCGCTGTTAAAAAAAAAAACCTGGCCTTCTCTGATCACATGCTTGGCCAGGGGGGTCTGTGGCCTGTCTACATGGGTAATTCCATGAAGAGCAGGTGTGAATTTAAGGTCCACTGGCCATTCCGGAACAGTGTCCGCACGTGTGGCTTTAGCAGAGTTGCTCTGGAATCGCTCCACTTGTAGCCAAACTCTTTGGTACCTGCCCCTCTTGGAAAACCTCGCCTTGGTGGTGGCGGGGGCTGAGAAGGGTGGCAGGTGAGTGGCTGAGCTATTGGAGGTGACTAATGAGGGCAGCCGCTGCACGGCTGCAGGGCTTGGCCCCGCCTGGACTGATTCCAGATCGGTTCCAGACTTTACCTTACTCTGAATTCATTTGCAAGTGTCGTGAAGGCTGCAGGGGCTCCCGCTCACAGGGGTGGAGAGCAGCCGCTCAGCTCCCCCTGGGTGAGAACAGGTGCATGTGAGCATCAGGCTGAGGTGGTGACTGTCCCTTTGCTGAGCACCCTTTGCTGAGCACCCGCTGCGCCAGGGACGCAGGAGCCCCCTGCCCGTTGGGTGCAGACGACGTGGAGCCACCCCAGCAATGAGGCGCCCCCCCCCCCGCCCTCCCCCATGGTGCAGGCTCAGAGCCTGTTCCAGGCCGTTTCCAGTGTCTCGCCCTGGGGGGCTAGAGGGGGGGAGCTGGGCCGGGGCTTTCACCCAAGGGCCCCCTCGCTGCCCAGGGCCTGGCGGGCGCCCTGCGGCCCTTGGGGACACAAACCCCCAGCAGGCGGCCAGCAGCTAGCTCCCCCCCCCCACCCCCCGAAACCGGCCCCCCAGTGTACAGGAGCAAAGCCAGGGGCTGAACCTCCCCCCCCCCCGCCCCGCAGCTGGTCACCTCGCCCTGCCGGGCCCTGACCGGCCTCCTCCTGCAGCTGCCCCCGCCGGGCCGGCCGCACCCTCCCCCGCCCGCTCCCTGCCGCCCACGGGCGCTGCTCGGCGGCTCCTCGGGGCAGGGGCCGACCCCCCCGGCCGGGCTCCGCGGGGGGGCGGGCGGCGGGCGGGGCCGGGGCGGGGCGGGGCCAGGCGCCGCGTGGGGCTGGCTCCGGCTCGCAGCCTCGGCCGGCGCGACACCGAGCGCAGCCGCCGCCGCCGGAGCGTCCCGCGGACACGGAGCCCAGCGGCCGCTGCTGCCGCGGGCGGGGCCGGGCCGGCGCGGGGGCCTGAGCTGCGGCGGGTCCGGCGGGGCCCCTCTGCGGGCGCCCCCGGCCCCGGGGCCCTGCGCCGCCGCCGGGGCCCGCTCGGCCGGGGCGCGGGGCGCGGGGCGGGAGCCGGAGCCGGCCCCGGGGCGGGCCTCGCGCTGCAGAACCTTGGACAGAAGCGGAGCCGCCGCCGGGTCGCGCAGGGCGGAGCTGAGCGCAGCGCCCCGGGCACCGGCCCCCGGTAGGCGGGGGGGCGGCGTGGGGGGGGGCGGGGGGCGCTGTGGGGGGGCGAGCGGAGGGGGGGATGACGGCTGGAGGAAGCCCTGGGGGGGCGGGGGTGAGTGCTTGGGGGGAGCTGGTGGGGGTGAGAGCTGGGGGTCGGGGATGACGGCCGGGGGGGGGGCTCCGGGGGGCGGGGATGACGGCCGGGGGGGCGCTGGGGGGTGGGGATGACGGCCCGGGGAGCTGGTGGGGGTGAGAGCTGGGGGGTCGGGGGCGAGGGCCCGGGATGACGGCCGGGACGGGCTCTGGGGGGCGGGGATGACGGCCGGGGGGGCGCTGGGGATGACGGCTGGGGGGGGTCCGGGGGGGCGCCGGGGGGCGGGGATGACGGCCGGGGGGGTCCTGGGGGGGCGCTGGGGATGACGGCTGGGGGGCGCTGGGGATGACGGCCGGGGGGGTCCTGGGGGGGGCTCCGGGGGGGCGCTGGGGATGACGGCCGGGGGGGCTCCGGGGGGGTCCTGGGGGGGCGCTGGGGATGACGGCCGGGGGGGCGCTAGGGGGGCGCTGGGGATGACGGCCGGGGGGGTCCTGGGGGGGCGCTGGGGATGACGGCCGGGGGGGCTCCGGGGGGGCGCTGGGGATGACGGCCGGGGGGCGCCGGGGGGGCGCGGCGGAGCGGGAGGGGAGGCTGTGGCGCCGCGGACCCACCGGCGTTGTGTCCCCGCTGCAGGGCCGGAGGCGGCGGGCGCCCGGCGGCGCCATGGGCACGGTGCTGTCGCTGTCCCCGAGCTACCGCAAGGCGCCGCTGTGCGAGGACGGCGCGGCCGGGCTGGGGCCCTACAGCGCGGCGCCCGGCGGCCGGAGCGCCAAGGAGCGCGGCCTGCGGCGCCACCCGATCCTGGCCGCGCTGCCCTGGAAGCGCATCGCCGCCGTCTCGGCCAAGAAGAAGAAGCACTCGCAGAAGGTGCAGCCCGGCGGCTGCCCGAGCAGCGTCGCCCACCTCAACAGCGAGAACCTGAAGAAGTCGCTGTCCTGCGCCAACCTCGCCGGCTTCGCGCCGCCCGCGGCCCCGCCCGCGGCCCCGCCGCTCTCCGCGGCCAAGAGCGCAGCGCCCGCCGGGCGCAAGGCGCCGCCCAACCCCGGCGCCGCCGGCACCCCGCGGCGGGTCATCGTCCAGGCCTCCACCGGCGAGCTGCTGCGCTGCCTGGGCGACTTCCTCTGCCGCCGCTGCTACCGCCTGAAGCACCTGTCGCCCACGGACCCCGTGCTGTGGCTGCGCAGCGTGGACCGGGCGCTGCTCCTGCAGGGCTGGCAGGACCAGGGCTTCATCACCCCGGCCAACGTGGTCTTCCTCTACATGCTGTGCAGGGACGTCATCGCCGCCGAGGTGGCCACCGACCACGACCTGCAGGCCAGCTTGCTGACCTGCCTGTACCTCTCCTACTCCTACATGGGCAACGAGATCTCCTACCCGCTCAAGCCCTTCCTGGTGGAGAGCTGCAAGGAGGCCTTTTGGGACCGCTGCCTCTCCATCATCAACCTCATGAGCCCCAAGATGCTGCAGATCAACGCGGACCCGCACTACTTCACCCAGGTGTTTGCTGACCTGAAGAACGAGTGCAGCCAGGAGGAGAAGAGCCGGCTCCTCATCGGGCTGGACCGGTGAGCACCCCCCGCCGCTGGGACTGGGGCACCTTTCTGGTGCTTTGATTTGTCAGACGCAGGTGGAGGTTGGGTGGACCTTGGAAAGGGCAGCGGAGCCCCCAGCTGGCAGCACTGACCTTGGAACAGTAGCCGCCTGGCTTGGCCTCCAGCAGTGCTGCAGCCACGGGGGCGGGTTTGAAGCTGTTGTTGTAGCCAGTGTCTGTTCGGTTTCTGTAACTGCCTGGAGATCCATTGCTCCCTCCACTTCCTGGGCCGTCGCACCGAGTGCTCAGTGGGAGCTTGGCTGTCCTTTTGCCCAGACAGTATCTGCCGGAGGGATTGTCCACGCAGAAGTCTTCACACTTGTGAGCAGGCGGCTTCAAGAAATGACTTGAAGGAAATGCTGGCCTTTACTTTCTTGAAGGGCCTGGTGGTGTGGGAATGGGGTAATTCAGTGGAGTCTTGAGCATCTGGCATTTCACAAAGGGATCCAATGCTTTAAAGCTGGCGGGGGTTCAGAGCAGCACAAAACTTAAGAAAATTAACCTTAAAAACAATCAGTATCAAACTCCAAAAGGGACTTATTGCATGTAACATGTAGTTAGCTGGGAAGGCGAGGGGGGGAGAGGTGGAATCGCACACACCTTTGACTCTGCATTGGTGGCTCACATGTTTAATTCTCAAAATTCCCAGATTTGGGAAAGCCCAACTTTGAGCAGGCAAAACAGTTCCTCACAGGCATAGAAGTATCATTCGTGATCAATGCTGCAGCCTGTGGTCTAAGGCGAGTTTGGAATGCTGTCTCACCAGTCAAGGCACCCAAGAGGTGAGGTGGCCAGGTTGGGATTGGTGTGAGACCACACTGTGGCTACTTGGCTATTGTTTTGGTTTGCGACGGCAAATAATTCTGTGCTAGTCAGTAACATGACTGTCTGCAGCCCACCCTGGTCCTGTCACGAGGGGTGGACATTACTCTGTTCGTATTTTCTGAACTGCAGCAGTAGTGGTCTGTACTGATGTGTCTTACTGTGGGGTTTAATGGCACTATCAGTTGCTTTCCCTAGCCTACCGGATCACGCTGTGTGGAACGGGGCCTATTTAGCATTCTGCCCACTGCAGCTGCCATCATGGCCAACCTCTGATGTCAGCGTGCGGGTACAGTGTGTTTATTGAAACGTAGGGGGAAAAGAGGTTGTTAAAATAATTTCAGAAAGAAAAAGCTCATCACCAAGTGGGCAGAAGGGACTGGGCCTTACAGCCTACACTAGAAATATTAATGCATCTTTCCTTGGCTTAGCATGCTACTGATTGAGTTTGATGATGTCATTTAAAAGACCAAGGTCCCTGGTTCTAGATGCTAACACGCACGTTAATGCTACTGAAAAGTGAATTCACTTTTGGGTTGACGCTCACAGGTAATATTATCCTCTGACTTTAGAGCTTCCTACAGTGCCAGATGTTGAGGAAAACCAAGACTAGGGTTTCATTGCATGTAATATGGCTGCAGACACAGACTCGTTAGAAATCTCTATCTGCTTCTTCAAATCCAACAGTAGGTTTAAGGATGCTGGCATTCTGGCGAGGGGCGGGGGGGGGGGAGAAGAGGGTGGGCTTTGTATTTAACTGGGTTAGAACAGATTGTGTTTGCTTCTCAAATTAGCATCAAGCACATTTTGAAATGCAGAGGAACAAAGCTGTGAAATTAAAGGTCTGGATTTGAGAGGAGCTGGTCTTGCAATAGTGAAGGCTGCTGGACTTGCAAATGAAGGGAGAGCTTGCATCACCTCTAAAGCTAGGCCGAAATCTGAGCCATTAAGAAACACCGACCACAAGCTAACACTTCTTCAGACAGAGCTGGAAAGAAAGGAAACCTGCAGCCACTTGATCAGTGATGGGTGGGAGGGGAAAGGAAGATCTATTAGCAAAAGCAGGGGGAAAAATAAATTCTCCTCTTGGTCTTTGTACATATTTGTCTCAGCTCCCTCCATTGCAGAGTTGCTGTTCTAAATGGATGGTGTAAAATGTGGCAATGTGATGTCACCTTGTTCCTAAGGTGGACTGAACAGGTCAGATCCTATACGTCTCTTGAGGCATTGAATAACTGACTGGATTCCAGCTTTGTGTCTGGGAGAGGCGTTTTCTTCTCTCTCCTCCCTCCCCCCCTCTATTTATTTTGAAAAGAGATTCAAGTTTTGTGAGTGGTTCTGGATTAAGGGAAATAAATGCTACTGTATCATGACATCAATGTGAAATGTATTGTTCCCATTGTGCACTGATCATAAGTATTGTGTTAAGGATCAACTGATATACTTGAGTGTGCAAGCAATGAAATACATTTACATGCTGCTATAAAGAAAACTTTTAGAACAAAAAAATACTAAACTTACAAAAAACCCTTCTTTATTCTTTCATCATTGCTTTGACAGTGATATTGTGCATGCAAACAGAAGCATTGTGTGTCTTCAGCAAACAAAAACAATCTTACAACTGATGGCTGTAAAAATTACACTCATGCACAAAAACAAACAAAAAAACCCCCCACAACACAAAACTAGTTCAGTATTTGAGTTGGCATTTTCTCATCGGAGCTGGGGATTGATAGGTTCTTCTTACTGTGCACAGTTCTTAGGTTAGTTCTGTTCCAACAGTTGTTAAAATTGCAAATGAAAACAAGGAAACAATGTGCCATTTTTTCACTTGAAATTCTTCATAGATGTACATTTGAAACTGCTAATGATACATGTATCTGTATGTTGGTTTTTTTAGTGCAATCTCTTCTGTAGATCTTTGTTGACCAAACTGGTGGGTATAGTTACTTATTAATTTATATTTGTCTCATTCTGTATGTATGTGCGCAGTGTGTTTGTAAGTACGTGTGGTTTATAATCTGACAGACTGTCATAAAGCTCAGTGTGCCTGTAATTTAGCCCCCTTCCCTTATTTTTATTTATTTTTGTACTGTGCTGATTAAATAAAATGCACTGACCATCCATTACATTGAAGCCTTTTGTAGCAGTCTTTTGTGCAGCAGCCCATGTGTGTAAGACACCTTTCACAAACGATTCATGCTATTGGAAAATAATTGGATTTGCCTTAACGAAAGAGGGCTTAACACATTTGCCGTGCTAGAATCTTAATCATGTTAAAGTCACTGGGTTCATGGCTTTGCTGGTGGTTGTCGCACAATCTCCTGTGAAGTGAGGAGACTAGAGAGCGCTGTCTTTTGAAGGAAATTAGCCAGACAGGCAGAGGAGAGACATGGCTTTCCTGACGCGGCCCATCAGAAGCCAGGCAAGGATGCCTGCCTCCCTGTACACGTGCATAGGGGGAGTAAACAAGGATAAGGACTGTACGGGTCAGAGGCTGAGGAATGTCCTGAATCATACGGCAAGGCTGTCGCGCTCATCCGGCTGTCCTCCTGCAAATGCACTTTGGGTCTCTGGTCTCGGTAGTCGCACAGTATGAGAAAGCAAGAGGCTGAATTTGTTTGGCCTCTCAGATTCAGTTTAATTAGGGCAAGTCACTGATAGAAATCCTCCCGTTTCCTGTTTTGCGTGATGGTCTCAGACAATGGCAGTTTGTCGAGGGGTGCTCTGGCTGGGTTATTCCCCTCATTTGTCACCTAAATTCAGATAAACCCCAATGAGCAGCAGATGTTGAGAAAGTGGTAAAGAAATGAGCAAGACGGGAAATTAAAACCTCATTTCAGTCCCTAGCTCCACCGAGGCCTGTTTAACAAAACAGCTTCTGTATCATCAAGCCCTATACTAAGGACTCCAGGGCACCCCCCGGAGCAGTGTTCAGCATTTTAACTTAACCAAAGGTCCCACCCAACTGTGCAGGAAACACAGGGAGCTCTGACGGCAGTATGTGAAACATCACTCTTCTTCAATAAACTTTTCAGGGAAAACCCTGCAGAAAAACAAATGCTTATCTCCAGTGTGACTTTTATCTCCACTATAAGAAAGGGAGACCAGAAATATCAGGGTGCAACTAATAGTGTTTTTATTTATTACTTTGAATTATGTAAACAAAAACCCCCAATTTCATAATAGCAGGGCTTTTCCCTTTAATATCTTACAGTATCAACTACTTAAAAAAGGGTCATTGCATTATTGCCCCAGGCTTAAAATCAGAATACAATTTAGAAATAATTAATTTATGGGAAAAACAGGGTTATATATATAAACCAGACCAGGCACAAATAATGTATTTCATTTAATAAAGACACATACTTCATCACATACAATATCCCCACCTTGCACTGTTTGAGATTTCCTAAAAACATCCATCATGATTCTATACAACCATTTCGTCGGAGGGATACTGTACGAAAGTGCTAATTAAAACTCTTCCCACTAAGGTGGCTACTACACTAGTGATACTGGGGAGGCACTTGGGCAATTACATAAAAAAGCAAAAAGTGCAAATGGAAAGGCACAGCGGCTGGGGGGGCGGGCTCCCCTTTTCTTCTTCTGCTTTATAGGGATTAGTGACAAATCAAATCTTCCTTCCTAGCACAAATTACAAGACAGCTTGAGAACTGGCATTCTGCTGAGGAGCTGCAAAAGCCAGGGAATAAGCAGAATGAGAGGTAAAGGCCCCTTATTGATAACCTATCTGCGCGTGCGTATGCACACCCACCCACCACGTGTAGCAGCAATTGCTTGGCTGGGTAGTCGCTTCCACGCTCCTTATTGCTCTCAGGGTTTTAGGCCCTGGTAAAGCAGCCGCCAACAGTTAACCTGCATTGGCCAACAGCCATAATTGTGTCTTCCCAAAGGATCGGGGGGAATCCGAAAAGGCCATGAGAGTCCCAGGCTGCAGGATCTTTCCTTGCCATCCAGTACAGCAAACAATGAGAGTGAGCAGGTGACAGGGTGGCTTTGGAGACTCCTGCTCCTTAATGACACTGGGCTGCTCTCGGTGGGTCCTGGCTAGAGGCCACGCACTGCAATTGTGCGATGTACATCAGGGGAAGGGACAGAGCAGCCATAGGAAGGGGCTATGCCACACGGACTCTGGCAAACACAAAACGGGAAATTAAGCTTGTCCTAATTAAACACAGCTCTGTAGCTTCTCTCCTCTATTCCAGATACCAATTAACCTCAGAGTCTCCCTAGCAGTGGCTGGGCAGAGACACTGTTGTGACCCACATACCCTCCCCTCTGTCCATAGGGTGGCTTTGTATTCACTATGGAGCTGGATTGCTACCATGCCCTTGAATAGGGGAAGTGCCTCTTCAGGCCCCTCCCCCCTGCTTTTTTTGGGCTGCTAAAACATATAGATCTGAGAGCTAAACAACTGCTACAATGAGGCCAGGGACTGGAGGTCCCTAAGATGGGCTCATTGGGACAGTTCCCCCAGGAAGGCCTTGTACAGCATGGAAGACTGGAATCCTGACCTGACCAGCAGTGCCAGAATTGAAGAGCTATCGTTGCAATAGCCCCATAATGTCCCTGTCTCCCCCATTAAAGTACCACGGTAGAAGCCTGACATACCATCCACTGACATTAAATAAAAAGCTGGTTAGTAATTCTGGAGGGGACAATGGAGAGATGGTAAAGACTGCACTTTATTGAACCCAGTGCCCTATTACCAGCCTGGAGCACGGAACACAAGGGTACGGTGGCCAGACACATGCAGGCTACGCACCAGCTGCGAAGTATGATGCTAACAGAAAGGCCAGAGAGAGGAACAGAGGGGGCTCCACTGGCTTGTGCTGAAGGTGTCCAATGCATGGCTAAGGAGGGTTTCTATTCAGCTGCGGAAGAGGAAGTCTCTCCATTTAAGAACAGGGTTTGTGGATTTCCCTCTATGCTTGGACGGACTTGCCCAGAGTTAGTGTACACACAGTGCAAGACTTGGGAGCTGTGGGCTGGGTCTCCTCAGACTCACCGCTCCAATGTTTCCAGGGCCTCTGCGCAGACTCTGGGAAAGAAACCCAACCTTAACCTTAACCTTAACCCAACCGGGCAGAGCGCTCAGCTGCACTGCACCATGTTGCTGGGGCTGAGAAACCACATGGGTCATGCAAGGAGAATGCAGTGTGGGAATCCAGAGGGTTTAGGAAGCAGTTACCACTTAGGAAAGACAACAGCTATGCTCTATACAGCAAAGGCAGCTTAAAGCCCTCCGCACCTTTCATTCCACCTCCTTGATGCTAGCATAGCTTCCCCATGCCCTCCCTCCTCACAGGCCAATAGACTTCTTACAGGAAAAGCAGCAGGCTTATTTTAGAGATGCATTTATAGGTACCCGCAACGGTCACATGAGCACTGACGGAGAGGGGCTGGGAGGAGTGTGGGATCTGTGCCTTCCCTCAAGGGAATCCAGCCCTTTGCAAATATGGTTCCCTTCTTAAGGGAGATTTGGCCTTTCCAATTCAAGTCCTGTTACTGCTGGACTCCTTTTCCGAGCCCCAGTCTCTGGTCCCTCCAACAGAGGCTGCACAATGTTGTAAAACTGAGACATGGAGATACACGCAGAGGGGAATATGGGAGAGGGTTAGAAGAGTGAGGGGGAAGGGAGGAAGCCAGGTGTAGCAGTGCCCAGAAGGAAATGCTCTCGGCTGAATAGCTCAGAAGCAGTTTCCCGAGTCCAGGCCTGCTAAGCTGGGCACATCTGATTGGCTATTTTAAACTCTAGTAGATGTGGCAGAGAAACTTTCTCTTGTATTTGGGCTGGATAAACCTCTAGCTTTAGAGACCTGTTTAGGTGCATGACTGCAAGTCACAGCTAAGCATTTCTAAATTAATTCGCTTGGAAAGTTCAAGGCACAGGGAGGGCAACCGAAGCCCGGGTCTGTCTCCTTTCCCATGCTCCTTTCAAGGCTCTCTGCTCTAGTGGAGGGGATGCTAATTTCCTGGCACACAGAGGACGAAACCTGAACGATTCTTGGTGAAGTCTGGCTGTGTCTGGTTGATCCTGGTTTCCACAGAGACTGTGCATTTCCTGCCATGCATGCTGCACTGGACTGGATTGGTAACACTGACTTGCAGATGGCGTTTCTCACTGTTGGGCAAAAAGAAAACAAGCGCATTAAGAGATGGAACCAGAAACTGACTAGATTACCTGCTGAAGAGCCTTTGCCGGGACTATCGTGTAGTTACATGATTAGCAACAAGCTTCCTTGACTTGTTAGCTCCTCTGTCACCATGTCCAATGCAGACCTGTGCAGGCCACCTCAGCAGCAGCTTTGAGGCCCCTAATCAGAACAGCCATGGAAAACAACAGCTAGTCACTTCCTTTTCGCTCGATTCTATCAGAGCAGACAGTGGCCTGACCCATTAATCAGAGCACAGAGCTGATCTACACCGTTCTAATCTGAGAATGGTTCCCTTGGGGGTGCAGCAAGTCCCCCTATACCTATCCCATTTTACTTCTAATTTAACTCTCACTCAGATCTCACCTGTTTGCATGGAACACTCCAGATATTTGTATATAGAAAAAAGGAAGAGCTCTCAGGAAAAAACCCTGCCAGGAACATCACAGGGTTCTCCCACCATGTCATGCCTGTTCAGGGGATCATGCTGAGCTGGTCTCAGTCCAGTCCAGACAAGAGTCTGCAGTACAAAAATCACCAGCACTATCAGTATCCCCTTTGTTGCGGGATTTAGCAGAGAGGCCAAGAATGAACCAGAGATAGGAAAATTATGGCATACTGGTTAGAGCACAGGGCAGGGACTCAGGCGACTTGGGGTCTATTCCTGGCTTTGTCACTGGCCTGCCAATGACCTTGGGCAAGTCACTTCACTGCTCCATGCCTCAGTTTCCCTATCTGTAAAACAGGAATAATGATATGAACCTCATTCGTAAAGTGCTTTGAGATCTATGGATAAAGGCACTAGAAAACCAAGGGATTATTACCGCCTGTGAATTTTCTTTCTGGTACTCTGCATGCCCAACATGTGAGGTGTGCCCCTTCTTCCCGGGGCATGGAGGCAGACCAATAGATTTTGGCTGCATTTAGGCACCAGAACCACCCCTTCCTGGAATTCGCCAGCATTCTCTGCCCCATAAGCCATGCAGGAGCCCAGACCACCCGCTCCTGGATATCACCAGATCACTAGCTTCCAAAGCTGACAATGTTTTACCTAGAAAGGTGAGCATGCAACCACCGAGTAGAGATATTTGTCACAGAACGTTGGGGATACAAGAACTCTCCCAGCTTTTTAATTCTAAACTCTGCATTGATGTAAAAGACCATTCAGTACAGAAGTAAGTATTAAGACTCCAACGCAAAAAATGCTCCCTGGACAGGGAGGACAGACTATTGGGCATGAAGACCAAGTTCTCTCTCCCGTCCCCTCTGTGCCGGGTGGTCAGAGCTGTGGGATATACAAAGCAGTCTGTACGTGTGGGAGGAGAATCCCAACCACATCCAAAAGGAGGAGACCCTGCCTGCTGTTAATGCAGCACATTCTGCAGCGCCCTGGTGTTGCTCCTCCCATGCTTTGTCCATGTGTGGCTCAAGGCCCACATCGCTGCCTTACAGGAACTCAGTGCTTCTCCCGTGCAAGGTGCCTGATCCCCTTGGAGAGTGGTGGATCTGCCTGAGGTCTCACAGGCCCCTGCAATGCTTTTATCCCCGTTGCTCGATGCACAGACCCACAGGATATGCTGTGCCTCCATTTATTTTTTTGCAGGGGACAGCCCCCATTGGCCTTGCTACTCTGAGACTGGGGCTCTGGCTTCACCACCTCTTTGTCACTGTGCTTCTCCAGTGGGGCGAAATGAGTGTAGAGGCTTCTTGGAGACCATGGGAGCCATACAACCAGCAGAGGTTTGCTGCAACTCAGGCTTGTGCTCTGGGATCTTGTCTCTGCGAAGAACCTTTCAGACGGCTTGTGGGGCAAAAGGCCCAGAATGAGAAAGCTGCATGTTTGGAGGGACTTGGGGGAACAGAGTCTGGATCCCATGACATTTTTCAAAGTGACAGTCTGCTCACCTGCTTCCCTTGAGGTGGGTGGCTCTGCTGGAGCTTAGAGGCTGCTCCGCCCATGTCAGGAGTGCAGAGCGCTGCCCCCACTGCTGGTGGTCATGCCCTGGCTGTGGCACTGATGGTGGCCTGGCTGGGACATGGTAGTTACAGGCGGCTTGGTGAGAGTGACGAGCTAGCCTGATGGCACACAGCCCCAGCTAAATTTATACATTCTTTGCTTTCTCCCTCCTCCACCCAGACTCTGGGCTAGGTTGGAGCTGGAGTCAGCCCCCAGCCCTGGAGACTGGTGTCCTCTCTGGTTCTGACACTAGAGAACCTCACTGGAACTTTGGGGGGCAAGGCCGCCACTTGAGGGAGGTCTGAACCAGTTTTGAACACTAACCCCGTATATCCTGGTTGGATGAAATTTCCTTCTGGTGGGAAAGGAGAAGCTTTGGGAGGGACCTCATGGATGTGGGCCCATTGCAGAGTGTCCTGCTTGCCCAGGAGCTGAGTTAAGGCCTGAAGGGAGAATTCCTGATGAATCACCCAAAAAGACTTGTTGCTTTCTGTTCTCTGAAATGAAGTCCTTGACCTGACCAATGTCTAGGATCGCTCCCAGGTGGGGAAGGTGCTGATATGGCTAAGGATGACTCTTCTCTATGCTGATCAGGACCTACCCTCTTTCACTGTCTTCAATGCCCAGTGGTGTGAAGTGGTGAGCTCGCTCACACACCAGAGAATCTTGGAAGCCTCCCTATGTTGGGAGATTGTTTTGGATGTAGGACATCTGATATCAAGTGGGGACCTCTGGCTGGAAAGCCTTCCAGAAGAGCCCTATCTGTAGTTCCAGGGCTTGCTGAAATCAGACCACCTACCTCTTCCAGGTTTGCAATCTCTTTGCTGCTCTCTGTAGGACAGACAGCCTCGAAAGGAGGAGTTAAAACCAAAGGAGGGCTTTTGTAATTCTTCCTGGGCTGATCTTAAGGAAGACATCTCTTCGCTTTCTCCACTCCTGTCCCCAGTACGGAGGGGAGAGTTGTGTGCCTGACCCAGCAGTTCAGCGAGGACCGGGCCCTCTCAGTGGCCAAGGATGCTGCCCTCCTCCTTCGCAGGGCGGCAGGGGGACCGAGCATGCCGGCGCTGTGCCTGAGGAGCTCCAGCCTGTGGAGCACGCTGTGCCATGGAGCACTGCACCACGTGGCTCTGGCTGGAACGTGCAGGAGCAAGAAGGGCAGCTGCAGCAATTCTTCCTGTCCCCTCAGCCATCGCCCAAGTGGGGGAAGTGGATGAAGGTGTCGGAAGGAGCTGGCCCTAAAAAGACCCCGGAATATCAGCCTTAAAAACCAGTTGCTCCTATTCCCATGCAGGCAAGTTTTCCAATTGATTTGAAGGGTTTAAAAAGACTCCCCGAAGCCCTGACACAAGCAGAGTCCCTTGGTCTGCTCCTGGCAAAGACTGCAGCGGGACAGAATTCCAGGAAGGGGTGGTTCTGGCCCCTGCCCACAGCCAGCATCTAGTTATCAGCCTCCACAGTCTGTGCCAGGAGCACACCAAGGGGCTCTGCTTGAGACAGGGCCTTGGGGAGCCGATACTGAGTGGGTTGCAGGGGAGGTTGCCTGCAAGGATTGTCCATTAGTTCCCCTGAGCGTGTCACTTTTTTATTGAAGTACAGTTTGGGAGAAAATAGAAAAAACAAGTACAAGTTTTTAAAAAAATCAGAGATATTAACATGTCAAATGACTAGAACTGATCATCACTGAATCCTGCCTTTATACACTGAGCACCCACCCATGCACCGGACAAATGATACATCAAACAGGGCACTGCCTGAGATCCTGAAGGATGAGAGATCTGGATTCATTCTGTGTGACATCATTGCACATGTCACTTTTGGCCTTAAAACCTATGAATCTAAGAAACTGATTGGTCTGACCTCCAGTATAACGCAGCCCAGAGAATTTCACCTCGTGATTCCTGCAGTGATTCTGTTTGAGTCAGCGTGTCCAATCTTCATTTAAAGACTTCTAGTGACAGAGAATCCACCAAACCCGTGAGAAGTGGTTTCAATGGTTACTAAGCCTCACTTAAAACCTTCTGCCTTGTTTCTAGCCATTGGCAATTGTTAGGCTTTTGTCTGCTAGACTAAAAAGTCCTAACCTAGGCTATTAACCCCTTTGCTGCCACAACTTCTGTTCAAAGAAGATTTCCCCAGTGCACCTGAAAGAGCACCTTGTCCCAGGAACCGCATGAGTTAGAGCGCACCCATGTGATTAACATGTGAATGACTTTTAAAAAAATATACAGTCATTCTATTTAGGGGAGTCGCATTAGCAGGACAACTGGAAGCAGCACGCAAACGGGTATTTAATACTTATTTAGTCGTGACTCAGGGAGAAGCAGCTGACGTCCCTACTTAATTTGCTATTTTTACCATGGCTTAGCAGAACTAGCTGTGCACAGGGAAAAGCCAATCAGAGGTTCCAACAGACTCTCGCCAACATGCGCGGGGAAGGTGGGTGTAACAGGAAGCAGTTGTAGAAAAGGAGAAGGGCTCCTGACTTTCATTCTCCTCAGCCGTATTCCTCAAAGCAGTAGGGTAAGACAGGCTATTAACAGCTATCAGATACCTTGGCCTCTAACTCTGTGGACCCTCATGGAGGAGCAACCCACCCCAAATGGGGTAGAAGGACTCTCATTAGCCCTCCTCTCCACGGGAAAGGAAGGATGATTTTGTGAACAGGGCTCCAGGCCTGAGAGTCAGAAGACCTGGGTTCTATTCCAAGCTCCATCAGAATTCCTGCATGACCTTCAGAAAGAGACTTAGCCATCCCGTGCCTCACTTTCCTCTATGGAAAATGGGGATAATGACACTTATCTCAGAGGGGTACCGTGAGGCTAAACTAACAGCTGTTCATATAACATGTTGCTCTGCTTGGATGAGAGAAATCAGAGAAGCATACTCGAGACAGATTCCTGTGGAGCGCTCGAAGCAGCTGGTTTTGGGTTTTTTTTGCAGCCCAGTAAATTTTTCCCTCCCAGGGATCCAATCTGCTCCACTCCCTACAATAGCAGTCCCCATGAAATAGTGTTTCCAGCCTTTCCAACTGGCTTCATACAAATGCTTTCAGATCAATATAACCTCCTGGTGATGATCACGAATCCTCAGTACTTTGGCTGGTATTGTATGGTCAGAAGAGACTGCAGGCTTTTCCAGGAGACGTGTGTCGGGAGGAGTCAGCCAAAGCATCCACTTTTGTGAGTCCAAAGAAGGACTGTCCAACCCCATCCTCAGCCTCCCTGCTGGGCAAAGCAGCCCTGAGAATCCCCCTAAAGCAGTATGAACAGGTCAGTGTGCCAATGCACCAAGGCTCTCAGATAATACTCCAGTCGTCTGTCAATATGCTGACGAGGAAGAGGGTGAAAGAAATGTCAACTTGGTTTTCATTCCATCAATCAAAGCAGCATCACACCTGTTATGGCAGTGGCAGAAAGGGGAGATGACAGATGCTAGTAGCCCTGAGGTAAGATGGTATATTCACGGACTTGAAAGGCAGAAAACAGCTGTCTGCTTTAGCCAAAAAACCAAAGCATCTTCCAGAGCCCATTGGTACAACTCGAGTTTATCAGCATGCATGTTATTGACTGATCTAAATACTGCATACTAGGGCACGGGGGAAGGTAAATCCACTATTCCCCAGTCTCCTGCAGGCTCTCAAAAAGAGAGGAGAGACTGAAATGGAGATCCGCTGTAAGACTTTAGTGCGTACGGGTGGACAATGCGATTTCACAGGCTAATGCAACACCTAATGAAAATACCCTTTGGGGTGGCTGGTGTTTGGCAGGTCAGATTGAGCTAGGACACAGATGTTATCCAGGCTAGTGAAAGGTCTCACTTCCACAGTCATTCTCTGGCTAATGGATTAGTCAGTCCTTCAAATAGGAAAGCCTAACTCTAAGCCCCATGCTTCATTTCTCCCAGCCTTCCATAGTAATAAAATAATTCACACATGAAAAGCTCCAGTAAGACGGAAGAGAACTCACACTAGTAAAGCTCAAATTTACAGTCTGGCAATACAGAGGTGAGGTCATAACCCTGTCTCAAAGTCCATCCTCATTTCAGTTCTTACATGTTGGCAGCATTTTCAGTGATTGAGGAATGCTCCTGAATTTGTTCATTATTTAAAAAAATAATTCATCTAGACCATAGACAAGTTTTAGAAACAACTGTGCTTAATAAAATTCCCTTGTGTTCTCTAGTGCTATCCAAGGACTTGGAAGTGCTTTATAACTATCCCACTCCACCGGGGGGAAAACAGATGCAACATAGAGAAGTCAAGCACCCTGCCCAAGCTCACACAAGTCAGTGGCAGTGTCAAAAACTGAACCCGAGCCTCTTGACTCCAGTTGTGTGCCTTAATCACAGGATCCTTCTGTATCTTTGGCCAGTGAGAGAGCACAGAACTCATCTGGGGCTCAAACATTAGTTTACAATTGTAAAGTACTATATGGATGCTAATGCCATAGTCTCTGTTTCATTTGGTTCAAGTCAGGCCACTGGACTCAAATATATCACATATAATTACTGAAACCTAGTTTCTTAGTGAGAATGACTTCAAAGCTAATATCCTCTGCTCTAGGTAACTGAATTAACCTCTACTTTGTGTTCTCAAGGGGAACTGTAAAGCTGGCGCAACCCAAAAGCCGATTTAAAGGTACGCCTTTCATCAGAACCCACTTTCTGCCTTACATCCATCCTGCAACTGTTCTCCATTTCTACCACTCTCCATCCATGATCAGCTTGTGCCTGCAGAAAGCATGTACCCCAGAGGTCAGAGAGCAGGATAAGTGGCAGATTTCACAGCCATGAGTAGGCTGATCATTACTGTGCACTGATCTGCAAGGAAAAGATTGCTCCAAAGCACCTTCCTCTGGGTCACTATCCATTCCACAGGCCTCTTGGACAGTTTCTCCCTCAGATCCTACAATTTCTATACACCAAAAAGAAAAGGAGTACTTGTGGCACCTTAGAGACTAACCAATTTATTAACCTCTAAGGTGCCACAAGTACTCCTTTTCTTTTTGCGAATACAGACTAACACGGCTGTTACTCTGAAACCTTTCTATACACCGTGACTCCCTTACTAGGCCACACACTGTGACAAAAGTCTGTCCCAAAATATCTCCAAACACTGCTAGTAGAATTCTGCTCCACCTTTATGGAATTAGTTCTGGCTTTCAGCCAGCTCCTTGAGTGGCTAGTTAAGGCGGGTTTGGCCGTGTACCATGAGGTTTAACTCAAGTGTGGATGGAAGTAATACCATGGCATTTTCTTCGCCATGAGAAGACACTGCTGATGAGGAAGAAGTGAAGGATGCTGCTGCTGTGCATCTTTCACCTTTTGGGGAATAAAAACAATGTGGTTATTGGAGAATGTGAGGGGAATGCAATTCCCTGAAATCTGGGCATGAAGTAATCCTGCAGGAGTGTGAAGGAAGAAAGGGAGCTCTCATGGGCAACAGGGAACAAAACCAGCAACATTCCAGCCTTGGCAAGAAGACCACAAGATAAATTTTATCTTTGGAGTCAGATGAAGGTCTTGGTGTTTTGCGAAAACACTGAGGTCCTTCTGTATAATGGCAGACAGTATTTTTGGATAGAGACACTCTTTTTCGTCACATCTTGGCAGTACAAGTGACAGCTACTGATCTCGGCTGGTTGTGTGAGGGATTTCTTATTTCTATTTGGATTTAATGGCTCAGTGAACTCTGCAGGATTCAGTGACTTTTTCTGCATCTGCTCCAAACCATCATGGCATGCAAAGTGCCTTTATCAGATTACTTCCCTTCATCTTTGCACTAGCCTCTATTGCCTTGTGCTCATTAGAGAAACTAATGGCAAAGAGAGTCAATTGCTCTCTGGATGAAAGCACATATATGTAACATATGAGTAGTAGCTGTATGTTTATTTAAAGATCAGATTCTAAACTCAATGTGTGGTTGAGACTATAGCGTACAGAAAAGAGGTTTAAACTTCTTAGGCGCCTTGGAATATTTTGGGGAAGAGGGAGCCTACATGGAAGGGATGGGGCTCCATTTTAATGAAAGTGAAACCAGATCGCTAGCATGTGAAATTAAGGTTTTGACTGAGGGTTTAACCTGGGAGCTGGGCAGAAAACAGACATGAGCCAAAGAGCACATAAATCGGACAGAGATATCTGTCAACGATGTTAATAATACAAAGATATCCAATAAATGGTAGGAAACAAAACTGAGCAAGAGGAGGGGTAGGGAAAGATCAGATGAAATTTCTGTGTGAACAGCAGTGTCAGACTGAGTTAAATAAAAAGAGGAACATGATAAAATGAATGTGAGAAGCTTAAAAGCAAAAATAGGTGAACTAGAATGCCTGGCCATGAATGAGGCTCTTGATATAACAGGCATTATGGAAACATGGTGGAACAACAAAAAATAAACGAGCTATTGTAATTCCTGGCTATAAACTATACAGGAAGGACAGACTAGGCCACAGAGACAGGGGAACAGTGTGGTGTCTAAAAGATTCTATAGAATATAGCAAGATAAAAATTCTAAGTGGAGAAGATCACACAGCTGAATCCATATGGATACAAATTCCAAGCTGAAAGAATGTAAATATCCAAGTAGGACCATTCTACTGGCCTCCAGACAGAGAAAGAAATCGAGTGCACAATGCTCAGAGAGATACAAGAGGCAGCAAAGTCTAACAAAATAATAATAATGGGGAAAATTCAACTACCTGCCTTTAAGCTAATCAAAAAGCACAATGGGACAAAGTTTAGAGAAGCAATTCCTTGACACCTATAATTAGGTTCAATGATCTAGAGGAGAGGGAAGGTGTCAGAACATGATAGTGACACTGAACTTCAGAGAAGGAGAGTCCAATATAGTGAGGGAGCTAGTCAAAAAGGGCTCAAAGGCAAAAGTAAAGGAAGTAAAATCCTTAGATGTGGCATGAATGCTGCCTAAGGAACCAGAGTCTTAGAAGGCTGGCAAACCTCTGGACAAAAAGAGAACTTGGAAGGCAAGGAATGAGCCAGCCTGGCTTACTAAATAGCAAGGTTGGGAGGTTATTCAAATCAGAGTTCCTTCAAAATTCAAAAATGTTAACCCCAGGGAAGGAGATAAGAGCAGAAATACAGCAGGTGACATGCAAGAGGGAAATTGGGAGAGCCAAGACGGATTTCAAAGAGCAGATAGCTAAAGTATATCAGAAACAGGAAGCCTGCAAAAGAAGCCCTGGGCCTGCTGGATCACCAGCAGGGAGCAATTAAAGGAAGATAAGGACATTGCTGAGAAGCTAAAGGACATCTTTACAAAAGTCTTCACCACAGAGAATGTTGGGAGAGCCCTACACTAGACCTGCTCTTTTCTGGTAATAAAGATAAGCTGCTATCAGAGTTTGAGAGGTCAGAAGAGGAGGTTCTGGAACAACTGACTATTTAAAAAGCAATAAAAGTCACCAGGCCCAGATGGTCCATCCGAGAGTTCTAAAGAAGATTAAGTATGAGGTCACTGAGCTACTAGCAAAAATATGCACTATAATTAGAAACAGCTACTGTACCAGAGGACTTGAAAATAAAATATCATACCTGTATTTAAAATAGGCTCCAGGGGTGGTCCAAAAAATTACAGACCATGAAGCCTTATATATACACCTGGTAAATTGGTTGAAATCATAGTTAGAAAGTGGCATATTCAGACACCTAGAAGGTCATGATACGATAGGGTCTAATCGGTAAAATTTCTGCAAAGGAAAATACTGCCTCACTAAGTAATCAGACTTCTCTGAATGTATTAGCAAAGTAGAGGAAAAGGACAAGGGGATTGACATTTTAGACTTTGAAGAGTCCTTGGACAAGTTTCCACAAAAGAGGCTTGTAGTAATCATGGGAAGAGGGGCAAAGTATTGCCATGCATCAAAATCTGGCTAGGAGATGGGAAACAAAAACTAGGAATAAATGGCCAATTTTAATCATAGCGAATGGTAAACAGTGGGTGTCCCCCTTACAGGGTTCTAAGATAACTGTATCAACTTAGGAAAGAGACCTGGTCAAGGCTGTAGACAGCTCAGTTAAGACCTCTGCTCAATGTGCAGCTGCAATTAAAAAGCAAACAAAATGTTAGGAAACAATAGGAATAGGATTGAGAATAATATGGAAAATATTATGCTGTTGTATAAGTCAATAGTGCAGCCTTATCTGCAATATGGCATGCAGTACTGGAGGGGGTTCAGAGAATGGTGATGAGAATGATTCAGGGCATGGAAAAGCTTCCATATGAAGACAGAGTGAAAAGACTGGAATTGCATACCTTAGAAAGAAGTATGTATAAGAGAGGACATGCTGAAGTATATAAATAATAAATGGTCTAGAGAAGGTAGACTGGGAGCTTCTGTTCTCCCTGGCTCATAACACAAAAACAAAGGAACAAATATAAATATAGTGAAACTGAAAGGTGGAAAATTCAAAATTGAAACAAAAATACTTTTTTCAAACAGCATGCGAATAGACGGTGGAACTCTCTGTTATAGGATGTCATTAAGGTCAAAAACTTAGCAAAATTCGAAGGTGGACTGGGCAATTTTATGGATAACAAGAATATCCAGAGTTAATACAGTTAAAGCTAACAAAAAATTTGGAAGGGATATAAAACATCCTGCCTCAGAGCTAAAGTCAATCTCTAGCTATAAGGGTTAAGATGTGATTTTTTTTTTAAGGGGGGAGGGGGAGGGAATTGTCCCACATATGACTCCTGTGGGATTTCTTGCACCTTCAGAGACAGAATATTGGCTAGTCTGGCTAAAAGGAATTCCTGTGACAAAAACAAATTCACAAAGACACTGACTGTGACAATTTAACAGTGTCAGACCCATTTGAACAGATACAAGGAACTCATGGGAACTAGTGGTCTTTTGACACTGATTGTGATTTCTTGATGTGCAGTTTGTTATGTATGTATAATGTTGTGTTATTGAGATCAAAATATGTGATGGCTCATCTCTAATGTAACCCGATACTTAAGTGAGAAGAGAAAGGGTAACTCAGGAGAGGCACTCTCTGAGCTCACCTCAAATGTACCAAAAATGGCCCAGATACTTAGTTGTTTTTTTCCATGTATCTATAGTACATGGCATCTCCAGCCCCCTCATCTGTTTTAGATGATTATGTAAAATATAGTCCTTTATGTTGGCATTGAGGGGCATGAATAGTCTCACATACACATACCCCTTTATGAATATTAAATTCTGGTGAAAGGTGTGGGATTGACAGCCCTGTAGTCTAAAGGGCTCTTGTGTATTCCCAAAAGAAGTACACAGCACAGTTAACAATGGTGCAACTTTTTCCCCTCTGTTCTTTCTAGGGAGAAGTAGTTAAGAGTAAAATTTTCAAAAGCTACGTGGCTCTGACAGTCAATGAGACTTAGATTATTTTAAAATTTTCCCCACATCTCCATGGCCCATTCAGTCCTTAGTGTCTTTGTTGAGACGGCCAAAGGAGGCAACGTTTAGGGGCCAGTGTAATGGTAGATTTTATGACACAGATCCTTGTCCATGTGAACTGGACTGAGAAATCAACTCATTTCACAATCACAGCCATCAGGTAATTAGCAGTTTTTGGTCACTACCACCTAGACTGGGATTTCAACAGGCACCAAAGAAGTGAAAGGTTATATGTCCCATTAATTTCTCACTTATAGGTAATTTCTCACCAGCTTGGCTCCTGGGGATGCCAGGACTTCCAGGGTCTGCAGCAGCCCACCAGGGGGACTGCCCCAGAGCTGGGGCTACATCCCCCCACAGACATTTCAATTTTTTTGGATTTCATTCCAAATCAGAATGAAACCAAACTTCAGAAGAGTGAAATCCTTGATGAGATGGAATACTTTTCTTCACCCAGCTCTAATTAAAATACACTGGGTAGTACAATAAGGCTTACCAGCCCACAGGAGGCTAAAGGATGTGACTGACTGGCAGCCAACTACCTTGATAGATAACTTCATGTCTTCTTTTATGCAAACTTGCCAGTCAGAATAAGGGGAGGATCTCAACCTGTGAAAGCTGTAGTTTCTTGTTTCAATATCATCCAAACCAAGCCACCAACATCCTGTCTGACATTGGGTTTTGTATCATTCTAAACTTCTCCCTTGCTCTGTTTAGTTATAAATATAAGTAGTAAGAAGCCGTAGATAAGAGTGGAACAACAGAATTCATTTTTCTGGTCCAAACCACTTCTCTCCACTCACTCTTTAAATGCAACTAGGTGGCCACATTTGTTTTTGACTAATATTGTATACGTAATGTTTTGCCTACTCTGAAAGCACGCACAAGGCTGAATACACGTTCACACACAGGGTTATGGTGACATCCTAAACCACACAGAGCTTTCAAAATCTGCCTTGTGAAATGCTGCTTTGAGCTTTCACAGAGAGAGAGAGAGAGAGAGAGAGAGAGAAACAGGATGTTTTAACAAAAAGTTACTGGATTTTAGAGATAAGTACTTGCATTTTAGTGCCTTGCTCCATAAAACAATATTAGCTGACACTTGGTGTTAATGTGAGTGAACGCTGAGAAATGGATGTGAGAATAATAAAAGGAAACTGTATCTGAATAAAGGAAAACTCATACACAGAAACTATATTTCCATTGTGGAAGCGCAGAGTGGGTCCTTTCAGGCATTTTAATGCCAAGTCAGGTCAGCTGGGTTCAAAGTGACCCTAATTGGCCCTTCTGCATGGTGTGAGATTTTCTACCTGGAGCCAAGCAACACCTGAAGCTGTGTAATTCCTTTCTGTCTTTGAAAGCAGCAAAGAAACTGTTTCCAATCTGAGCTTTGCTCCCAAATGTCCCCTGATCAGGCAGGTAATCTCAGCACCATAGGAAGTGGATTTGGAGCGATCTAGAGTTGAACCATCATGCTAAAAGCTGTAATTGCACATTGACTTCCACCATATGAATACGTGGTACAGTACAGCATGATTGTACGCTTTGGACAAATACAGTACCTTCCATCAGAGAATTTCAAAGCAGGCCGCAAATATTAATTAATTCTGTTTCTCATCACAGATTAGAGTAGGCACAGAGAGTTTAAGTGGCTTACCCAAAGTCACACAGCAATTCAATAGCAAAGCATGTAGCAGGAACACCAATCTGCTGGCTCCCAGGCCAATGCCTTTATCACAAGGCTCTTTCCTTTTATTCATGTATAAGCTACAAAAGTCACTTGTTCATTCTGTAGCTTGCTCTTCCTGCTGTCTAAAGAACTGTTAAACTACTTCTGTTTCAGACAGTGGTACTTAGTCTATCATGGTGGCTACAAGAAATATAGAACTCCACCATGCGTTCATCTTAGAGGCATCACAGGATGCCTGCGTCTGAAGATGTTGAAGACAATGCTGCCACAGTGTTGCAATGCTTTTACGTTATGTCGAATCTGTGGTAGAGCCATCAGTTTTATCTGCTTGAACTTAATGTCAGATGGCACCAAAACCAAACGGAACAGACAAGACAACTGTTTTATAAAGTGAGACGTTAAGTGTCATGATGCTAGAGAGAACTAGCCAAAGGATGCTTACCTGGTGCTTAAAGAAAAGGAGGACTTGTGGCACCTTAGAGACTAACCAATTTATTTGAGCACAAGCTTTCGTGAGCTACAGCTCACTTCATCGGATGCATGTAGCTCACGAAAGCTTATGCTCAAATAAATTGGTTAGTCTCTAAGGTGCCACAAGTCCTCCTTTTCTTTTTGCGAATACAGACTAACACAGCTGCTACTCTGATACCTGGTGCTTGAAAGTCACAGCACTGTTAAATATTTGCAGCTATTCCAAGGAAAACTATGATTCACTTGCTTCTGGGCATAAGATGACCACCACGGGGATCAGGAAGCGGGATGCCCTGTCCTCCCCCTTCCCATTACAGCACTGGGCAGTTTACCTTTGCCTGAAGCCCCAGGCATTGGTCACAGCCAGAGGCATGCTACTGGACAAGCCATACCAATGGTCTAATCTGGTGAGGAAAGTGACAGAATACTGGAATAAGGCAGACCAACAGTCTAATCTACTATTGACATTTGAATCGGTTGGGAGGAGGGAAGACAACCTCCGAAACAGTAAGGATCCAGTTCCTAATCCAGCTGTGATGGACAGATAGCATGCGCTGCGATCCCCACGTAGTTCTGTAAACCGCTTTGGAGAGCCTCCTTGAGAACAGGGGTATAGATGTGTCAGTAACACAGGGGCAGTCTTTCAAAGCAGGCAAGGTCAAGAGAGCACATCTGAAAAAAACTCTTACTATACCTAGCGGAAGCATGGACAAGGCATTTCATTTCAAGGCAGTCCATGGATGGAATACGGGACTGCAAGCATAGGGAATGAGGAATCACATCATTTCTCTTCCCCTACTCCCCCTTGTAAACTTTGATATAGAAATCAAAATGGAATATGATCAAACTTTATTGTGTAAAATTCAGGAGGGGTCACAAAGAGCCTAGATAAGCCTCACTCCGTCATTAAACTGAGTAAAATGCCTCATATGTTAAACTGCCAAAATTTAAGTTGAAGCAAGGACCTATCCTCACCGCTATCTCTAATCTGACTGGCAGCAGAGAGAGGCAGTCAGATGGGAGAGATTTACTTTGGGAACCTAAGATCAGCTATAAAATATACCCTCATCTCATTACCACACTTTGGTTATTAACAGAAACTGATCGCCTGCCACCCCCAGGTGCACATATCCTGGGTACAATAGACGTAAAGGAGGAATTTCAGTCAGTATGTTCCACATCTCCAGAACATAAAGGAGTGTTATGCTGAGACATTTTTAAAATAGCACAGGCCTTTTCAGACACTTACTGCTCGCTGCTCCTGTACAACTAAAGATTCAGCTATACACTTAAGATGAAGCATCCTATATAGATTTCCTGTTTCCTGGAATATCTTCAGCACATCCGAACGTGACATAATTTAGTTCCTAACAGATGAGTGTTCAGTGGAGCTGGTCAAACATTTTTCTGTTGGAAAATGTCATTTCATTGAAGTTGACAGGTGCCTTAGCAACACCTGGATTTTGAGGTTTTGTTAAAAAATAAACAAATCCAAACTCAACACTTCAAGAAGGTTGAAATGTTTTATTTTGACCTTATCAGAATGGTAGGTATTGATTTTTCATTTTGAAATTATTTTTATTTTGAAATAAAATTTATAATATAAAGAAAATAAAAAAAATCAAAAAGTCAAAATTGAAACAAAGTGTTGTCAATTTTTTGGGGAAAAACTCTGTTTTGCAGAAAGTTTCAGCTTTTTGTTCCAATTTGGCATGGGAAAAAAATAAGTGAAAAGTCAGAATTTCCCCAGCTAGCTCTAATGCTCACACCCAGAACCTGCCAGGTCAATTCACACCCTAGTGCAGTGTTTCTCAAATGCAGCCACCAGGGGCTTTTCTTGTGGCCATTGCCTCCTGGGCTGTTATTGGGGTGGGGGCAAAGCAGCGGCCCCTCCCCGTCCCTGGTGCTCCTGGATGCACTGCCTTGGTGTTGGTTGCTGGGGCCAACAGCAGGGGCTGGGCCCTGCCCCCCCACTTCCCCAGATACCTGGGGCACAACGCTGGAGGAGCAGGTAGCCAGTGAAATCCCCACCTTCCTGGGGCAGTGGGGCTCAAGCTTCGGACTTCAGGCCTGGGATGGCAGGGCAGCAGGCTCTGGCTGAAGGGCTTTGGGCACCAGCCCCGGGCTCTGGCTGCGTGGCGGCAGGCTCCAGCCACGCAGCTTTGGGCTCTGTTCACCAGCTGCAGAGCTTCAGGCTGCAGCCCCCTGCTGCCTCCCCCGGCCACCCTTCCATCTCCATCGCCTCGGCCCCTGCTGCCTCCCCTGACCCCCCATCCAGGGCTTAATTTGTCCACAGCCTTGCCGGGGCTAAGTAAGTCTGCCATGAAAAGTGATGCTTGTATATTTGTTAATATCACTTTTCACAATAGACTTACTAGCTAGCAATAAATAAATTACAATGATTTGGACATGTGTATGTGCATATGTATTTGTCTTTCCTAAAGCTAATTAAGTATTTTAGAGAAAAGCGTGAGAGCGGCCAGCAGCAGGAGTTGGTGGCCACACTCTGAGGCCAACAAATAATTTGTCCCGAGAACCCCTGCCCTAGTCTAGGGCAGTAACAGCAAGACCAACAGCAATTGAGTGGGTGTGCCGGTTGCATGCTGGTGCCACCAGAAGTGATACCTGTAAGGATGGCCCCTTGTCCTATGCAGCGCTCTAGTACAGCATAACATGCTAGGGAATCCATAAATAAGCAGAACTGCGCCCTTTCCCTGCCACCCCCCTCCCAATTCTGATCCCTTGTGTATTTTGTTTGATATTGAAATCAATTTATTTTACTCTCCCCCTAAAGATAAAAGTTGCCAACCTGCTGGAGATTTATGTATGGAAAATGAACAAAGAAATTATGGGCCTTGGTGTGGGGAAGCTGGAGGTTGAGAGAGTTGGGCCACTGCACAATTGAGGCTTCTGGCACCAAACGTGTGGGAAGTAGTTTGAGCATTGATACCAGGAAGAGCGTTTCCTCTGTCTTTCCCTTCATGTTTTGGACAACTGCTACTTATCAGATGCCACTACATTTCCAACAACATGGCAAGACTCAGACATCTTGATGCTGTGTTAAAATGTTCAGCAATGAAAAAGTTAATTTTGACATTTAAATCATAATCATTAGGTTCCAGAATCAATGCCACATAGCTTGTTTTGTGACGTCTGCAGATTCACTAAGACAGTATTGCATTGTTTACACTTGATTCCATGTGGACTACAGACTAATTCTGGATCACTATTATGAAACAATAAAAAAATTATCCACAGTTATGAGACAATTTAAATGGCTGCATAACCATGTTATATCCAGGGATCTTGTTACCATTAGATCAGTGATTAGGCAGACAAGGGCAGCAGGGGCACAGTTTGCACTGCCTCTGCTCGTACTGTGCTTGTTCTGTGGCTAAAGAGAGGATTTTACTCTGAAGCTGAACATAAATTTAGGTTACATATTGCAATGGCTCCTACCACATCTTCTTTTCTAGCTAAATTGTCCTAATTCTTAAACCTTCTAACAACTGCCATTGGATGCAGCATAATTCCTAAACTAGTACCTCTTCTGAATTTGCAAGCTAGCATATTTTATATTATATTTCCTTTGACTCCTAGGGAAGCATTGAGGGTCACTTCTCATCCCTACTTTCTGCTCTTTATTAGAATCAAATGTTGCAATAAGAGGCTTGATAGCAAGCCTGCTCATTCAATAAACCAGCTATACCAGGAATATATGAATCAAGACCCTTCTGTCTAGAAGGATTAAGATCAGAACATCAACTCGTTCAACTAGTATGCCAGGAACCCTGCACTATAAATGCATATACAGATAAATAAAATAAAGCCACCCAGGAAGATGAATGAAGGTGTGTTCCCAGGCTAAGTCATAAGCCCCGATTAATATACAGGCCAGATCTGGAATAACCTTTCAGACACGAGGCTAACAAGAGGATGACTGTGAAATAGACTGCAGCATGGATTTACAACAGGTCCAAGGAATCTATAGCATGAGAAACCCCACGTAGAAATTCTGAAAAACGACTGCAAATACCTGTGCAAATGGGCTTTCCTACCCCACATGGGGAAACAAGAACAGTTTGACTGTGCCTGGGATGTGTCATCCAACCCCTAGATGCATTGGAGGTGCTAGGCTTTACCTTCCAAGAGCACAGGAATAGAGGGCTACGCAGCCTCTTGTCACCAAAGATCGCACACGGGCCAATGATTTTCCAGTATTAAACATCCACCACCGACAGTTACTGAATTCTGTGAGGCACACCACATGTGGAAGCCATCCCACATTGAAGTGCTTATATCACTGTACTTACCCAGATGATTTCCCTCTGAAGTGGGAATAATTTATGGCCTTTCTGAATGATAACTGTCACCCCAGCTTTCCCTGTCAGCAGGTGCAGAGCACTCACTGAAATGAATGGAGCCCTTCCCAAAACCTGGCCCATTTTGACGGCCAAAATAAAACTGATGACAGCGGCCAGGCAGCCTTAGTTAAATTCTCCCTTGGAAGGGATTTGGACAGGGGCTCTGTATGACTGTTTTAACTGCATGCTAATATAAACTGGACCGTGCTTTTGAAATGGTTTCCTCCCTTCACTGTTTTGTATCACAACTTTTAATCCACTTCTCTGTATAAAATCCAAGGACGACATACGATAGACGGGCAGCTGGCAAACTGCTGAGGCAGAAGCTGCAAGCTGGGTTTCTGCCTATACTGTCTCTTTGGAGAGTTTAGTGTAGTGATGGCCAGGGAGTTATGAAAAACATAGGGTAGGTGTGGGGGACAAAGCCAACACAACTGCAGTACTGGAGTACTTTTTTGTGTGTGAAAAAATACAATACCAGTAGCCCTTTCTCTCACACAAGCACAAAAAAGGTGGGGGTGGAAAGGAGAGCAGCAGCACTACTCCCCCACACAAGGCTTTGAAAGCTTAAAGACTGCTGGTAAATGATGTGGACTCTCAGCCTCTGTAGCTGTTATGCGGTAGGCCCTTCTTCCATGGCCTACAACAGCAGCTTCCGGACATCCTGGCTATGCTCCCAACCTGCAGCCAGTGAAATCTTGAGCTACTGTGTAAGCTAACAGCGTTGCCTCCATTATATTCTGTACACATCCTGGTGGAGATCGTTAGAGCTGAAGTAGAAAGTTTAATGGGAGAAGATTTGTTGCCAGTTGAGCTTACTCAACAACACAACATCTTTCAGCTAGAAAATGATTCACGTAGCTCCCTTTAAATAACGCGTGAGTGCGCGCACAGGGGAGGGAGTCAAAATGGAGAAACTACTGCTTTTAGCACTACAGCTCACTCGGTCACTATAGCAACCTGGATATTAATTATTACATCTGCTGCTTCATTTCTGCCAGCCAACCACAGGCTAGGGCTGACATGCTGGGAAACCACTATAGAGATGGCTACATCGGCTGCCTCTGACTATTGTTTAGTGCATCATTTCACAACCCCACTGCACACTCTAATTCTAAAATTATTCTCCGCCTCCTCCTGGAGGCCCTGCCTACATTAGGCTTTTCTACCCAAAGCTTTTAGTTATTGCTGTCACCAGTTCCGCTCCCCCCCAGCAGCAATGGCCGGAGCACTAGGAGGCATGCAGCCACAGGAGTTTTAATCACGGTCACACTGACCTGCTTTGAGCTGGGTTAGAGGACACCATGCATAAAACAACAGTTGTCTCCTGGTGCCCTGTCTGCACTAGTTTGCCCAGTGGTGAAGCTGAACCGATGACAGCACTGATGGAAAAATCTTTCGCAAAGAAATCTCAGGTAGACACCCCCTCCCCCTCTTGGACTGTCTTTTAGCTGCAATGTGATGATTTTTGGTTTTACACCAGCACTGGACTTTCCCAGCAAGACTCTTTTTGGGAGGAGAGGAATGTTAAACAGAAATATAGAAAATCTGAATGCATCTCTCTGCTCTCTTCACATAGCAGTACCCCCCAAACAAACTCACCTTCCCCCTATGATGCCAAATTGCATCATCAACAGGAAGTGAACCAGTCACAGTTTAATAGAGACCAAGTAATGTAAGTGTCCATGAAGGTTGCCCCTGATGATGCAGGAAAGCCAGTAGCACAGCCAGTTAGACACTAGGAGAGTCATTTCTGAAGCCTAAATGTGAAGGTTATCAAAGGCAAGTGCCAGAGGGTGTGGCGTGCCTAAGCTTTTATAGGATTATCGAATGCATTCATGTGGGACGGGTGCGTGAGAAAGGCAGCCCCTCCTTCCCAGGAGTCCTAGTACTGCACAACATTCAGCTTGCGACTGAGTCTCCCTTCTTGGATTCAACCTAATGAGGAGGAGTCGGGATCAAGCCTCACTACTGTAAAAAATACACTCCCCTGTTTGACCAAAGTAACCATCTCTTGAAGACAATGATTTTTCAGCTTATGACTTTCAGGTTTACCAGGAAGTCAGTGCTGCCCAGGATGACGTTACTGTGATGGTGACCCCCTCAGGGACCGGTCTATTACATCACAGAATTCTCTGAGGCGTGGTCTACCCTGGGAACATATGTCGATATAGCTATGTGTGGACAATCCGCACCCGGAGCGACGTAGTTATATCGACCTAAACCCCGGTGTAGACAGTGCTATGTGAGCGGGAGGGCCTCTAGACTTAAGGGAGGTGCAGACAAGCTCCTCACTCAGCACTACAGAGGGGCAGCTGCCCTGAGTGCCCGTAAGGTGCTAGGTGCCTCTCAGAACAAAGGCAGCTTCCATAGCGAGGCAGGGGGAGGGTCAAATGGACAAGGGGATGATGACAGAGGGAGGGGAAGGAGAAGTGACAATAAACATCACGCAGTTACTCAAGGCCTGGACATGGTGACTGTTCCATTACATGTAGGTTTTTGCTTTTTAAACAACTGCCACTTTCCCTCCCCTTGTGCTCTTTGGGTCTGGCCTTTGGAGGAACCTAGTGAGGTGAAGGAAGTGCTCTGGCAGAAGGATTCAGAGGAAGCCCAGGCACGGTTGCAAGGAGAAAGGCTGGTGCACTGATGGAGAAGAAAGGGTGGGAGAAAAACACAGAGCGAGGCCAGGGCCTTGGAAGGAAGGACAATATACAGCAGCGGGGAAGCCAGTGAAGTGATTCTGTAGGCGTGTCTTCTGTTGAACTGTTTTGCCGCATTTCCCGCCATTGGCGAGAGTGCTGGAGTAGACGGGGATCCAGCTGGCTGCCAGTGTTTTCAGCACCAAGTTTAACCATGCTCAGAACAGGTTACACCACTTTTTAAAGGGCCATTTGCTGCTAGCACCTTGTCTATACTAAGCTCCACCAGAAGTAGCAATGAATGGAAAGCACATGAGGGGCAGCACGAGCTTTCACATATGGACAGATTTTATAATGTTTATAGAAAAAAGATGACAGGAAGCACTCTATGTCTACTCCCCTGAACAATCACGGGAAATTGCTGGCCTGAGATGCATTCACCTAACCAGAGTTTCATACGGTCCCCATCACAATGGTACTGGAGTGTTGTGGTGTCGGAGCCTAACGAAGGAAACGTTCTGTAATCCATTGAAATGCAGGTTATGACTATAATGTGTGATTAAGTTATTAGCACTAAAACAGAAAGTGTTAATGTGGACCAGATTCTAAGAAACACAGAAGTAAACCGATTAAATTTTTTGTAGAAGGACAAATGGGTAGGATGGAGACTGTGAAGAAAGGTTGCTCTGCAGAAACCCCGCATTGAAGGAAAATCCAGGAGCAGATAGAGAGTAGTTGTGAAACAAAGTCTTCCACAGTGCAAAACAGTGCCAATGGGGTAAGTAACACAAGGGGAAAATAATATATGTAAAACAGGAATAAAATTTTGAACTCCTATGCCGCCTTCCAAGGAATTATCACAGCAAGACAATATTAAAACAAAGTGACAGCTGGCACTCTAGGTGTTTGGTATCAGCTCTGGGCTCTCTAAAAAACAACAAACCAGACATTTTAAAAAACCCACACAGTCTCATAACTGAATCATTAAAGGCAACCAACTTCCAAGCCAAAGGACATCTAGGAATACTGAACCTGCTTCCGCATATTTCCTAAAACAAATCTCACGAATGTACAGCTCCATACAGGTCACTAATAGTTAGAGACACCATACGTACCTCTCCCCGGAACCTACAATAGCCACCTTTCAGAGGATGATCCCAAAGTATGCTTTTGGGGATTCTACCCACCTACCTTGAAGGAGATACATTAAATACTGATACCATGTAGATTGGTAAACTGATCTTTATGTGTCAGCAAAATTACAGCCAAGAATTTAAATGGTTCCTACGGGGAAAATACCCTCAACATGAAGTGTAGTGGGGAAAAGAATTGGGCAGAGGTATAAAGGGATTGTTTTAATTTGGGGGTCAATCAATCACAAAGATCCAATTACTTCTGCTATTGATGGTTAGTCTTCTAACTGCACTGCTAAATATCTTAAATACTGCACATATAGGAGTAATGGAAAATGAAAAATTGGAGAGAGTCCAGCGAAAGGCAACAAAAATGATTGGGGTCTGTAACACACGACTTATGAGGAAAGGCTGAGGGAACTGGGATTGTTTAGTCTACAGAAGAGAAGAATGAGGGGGGATTTGAAAGCTGCTTTTAACTACCTGAAAGGTGGATCCAAAGAGGGTGGATCTAGACTATTCTCAGTGATAGCAGATGACAGGACAAGGAGTAATGGTCTCAAGTTGCAGTGGGGGAGGTTTAGGTTGGATATTAGGAAAAACTTTTTCACTAGGAGGGTGGTGAAACACTGGAATGTGTTACCTAGGGAGGTGGTGGAATCCCCTTCCTTAGAAGTTTTTAAGGTCAGGCTTGACAAAGCCCTGGCTGGGATGATTTAGTTGGGGATTGGTCCTGCTCTGGGCAGGGGGTTGGACTAGATGACCTCCAGAGGTCCCTTCCAACTCTGATATTCTATGATTCTATGAAGGGAGTCTCTAAGCTGTCTAAAGAGATCTGTGCACGAATCCAGAATGGTGGATGAATGAGCCAGTTTTATTTTCAGCTGTGTTTGCTGAGATGCTCCATGGTGATCCCAACATCACTTACACTGAATAAAAAAAGCTGGGAAGCTATAGTCCCAGAATAAAAATCCTGGCATTTCTGCTCCAGTTATTGTTCTCTCTGCCTTCTTCACTGATATATTAGCACAATTCACAAAGGCAGGAGAAAGGCAGCTTGCTGTGAAGAAACAACTATGTCTCATTTAAATAACTGACCTATTTCTGCTCTTGCTCTGCCTAATTTACTCAACAAGAAATTTGGATTTGCAGAAATGGCTGAAAGAAACATGCTGCACTGACTCACATGTAAACACACTCACCAGTGGCAAAGCCAATACAAAGCAGGGTGCACAAGACAGCAAAATGACTTTTCTGAACATGAAAGAACTTTCACTGGTGGGGAAAGTGTCATTTTTCTAAGAATCAAGCTAGTTTTTGTTGTGGGCTTGGCACCTGGTGCTGACTAAGGGATTAACTCCCTGGTTCCATTTGTCCTCCTCAGAGTTCCCCACAGTATACAGGTTTGGTTTGGGCCCATGTGAACAACCAGAATACTAAATAAAAGCAAGATACAGGCAAATCGACAATCTCCCTGAGATTTAAAGATATAAATAGAAGTCTCCTGAGAATTAATGTATCTTTTAAAACAGAAGCCCCCTCCAATCAAATGAGGTAGTTCTAAATTTTGTTGGTTTTGCAGGATTAAAACGAGGTATATTCAATATTTTTGTGCAATAGCATTGAAATGTATGTCTTTTTAATTTCAGTGTTCATGTGAATATACTTAACGATGTTACAATTTATGCATGTGTGAACAGTTGCTATAGTTGGTTAAGTGACTTGGAAACAACATACTCCCTGCTGTCTGCAACTCTACTTCCTGTTTGGCAGGAGAGTTCACACCAAACAAGAAGTAAATATTTATATTGTCTGTGCTACTCCTCTGCTGGTCAAACTTTCAAATGATCTCTAGTGCACATCACATTGCTTTACTGAAAGCAAGTGAGAAAAGACATGTCAAAATTAAATTAAGAGAAAAGTTGTACAGAGGAAAAGGTTACAATTTAGATATCCAGCTTCTAACTAAACTGTGTCGTTGTTGTCTATGTACCTGATTGCAATAGAAGAACAGGCTCCAGGATGCAAGCTTTGGAGGCCAGACACGTTACTAGGTACAGTAAAATGCCTTTAACTACCATCTGGCACAGTTTTTATGCTCAGCTGAAATAACTGATCTTTCCTCCTATCTCCACCTGCACTACAGGGGAGTTTTTAGTTAAATGCTATTTCTGCTGATGAGCCTCCCTCCTCGCCACCCCCGACCTTCTGTTTCATGTAGATTGGAACCAATGCCAAAACCTGTAATTACTGGCAGTGACAGACAGCACCACTGCTGGTTTCTCTGCAGTAAGTCACAGTGCGGCTGCTACACCTGCCTGCCATTGCAAGGTTCATTTGGGCCCACCACTCTTTTGGATTCTACCTAATTCCTATTTCCCAGATATTAACCTCTCCAAACATGGACACCCTTTGGTGGTACCACGTTGATCTAAAAATCTAGACACGTCATTTTGTTCCCCTTCAGAAACCTACAGAATGAAAATATAATATTTCAGATCTGAAGTAATCAGCCTTTCTAATTCTGTACTGCAAAGATCTGGGATATCTGGGTTTTATTCCTAGGTTTGCTACAGACTTCCAATGTGAGCTGGGGAAATAACCTCCACAGCAAGCATGTCTCAGCTCCCCTGTCTGTAAAGGGCTTAGCTACCTACCTCACAGGAATATGGCAAGACTTACTTCATTAATATTTGAACTCCTCAAATGGAAGAGTGCCAGACAAGGGCACAGCATTGAAGTTCCATCTATTTAGAGCTGCCAAGCAGTGGCATGTTCACCATTAATATCCATGTTTGAATGGAAGGTGCTATCCAAAATATCAGTGTTGCGGGGTCCATGCAGGGAGGAAGCAGCGAATTTACACAATGGGTGTTGAAGAGTTTGCTACATCAACTAAATGCCAGCAAAAATAAAGCCATTTACAAACCCAGTATCTGTAAGCCTCAAGCATTCGGTATTAATTCTTTTTACAGCAGCCATTCCAGTTGAGGAAAACATTCCCCTCCTCTGTTTCTAATCAGCTTCCACCCTCCTTTGGGCTTACCAGAGTTAAATCTTCCACATTGCTTGCTGTGATAAATGGAAAAATCAAGCCGCGAATTGGAAAAATGAAATGCAATGCAAATGCCTCCACCAATAATAGATTAACTCTTTGTTCCAAGGCTATCACAGCACGTCAAGAGGCTCCCTGAAAAATGCTATGTATTTTGTGAAGAGCCATTGCAGTGACAAGATAAGATGCCACCAATTTGTGAAATAATTGCTGAGAAAAGAAACATCCCCCTCCACCTTTTGAGGCATGGTCTGTATTCATACCGACTGATGAGCTCGACTGTAGACTTACCAAAAGGGCAGTGAATCTGATCTCAATACATTGCTTGAAAAAGAACTACCTTATGGTATCCAGAAAGTTGTTCAGTGTATTTTTTAAATATTTAAGCAATCTTTCTTTAAAAAAATATGGTATGTATTTCTATGTAGCAGAAAAGACCTTGCTCTTAACAATGGAGATGGGAGCGTGGATGGAGAGGGCCAAGGATCGGAGGTGGCATTGAGCATTCACTCTCTCAGGTTCTTGGCTGGCTGGTTCCTGCTTAGGAGCTCAGGGCCATATACCCCCAGGTCAGATTGGCAGTGACCGTGCAGTTTTTTCACCTTCCTCTGCAGTGTGGGGTGCAGGTCACTTGCCAGGATTATCTGGGTGTATCTCACTTAATCATTTCCCTGCCACTGGTGCACCTCATTCCCTCTTATTCTCTGCCTGTGGCACGTAACAGTCTAATCTGCTGTGGGCTGTAATATTTTGGTTTCATTTTAGTTGTAGGGTTTAGTGCGCAAGTGCTGGGTAGTGTTGGTGACCTGTGCTATACAGAAGGTCAGACCAGATAACCTGGTGGACCCTTCTGGCTTTAAATTATAAAATTTGATGACTCCAAGGTCAGAAAGCTTTTCTTTGCCGTTATGGAGGTAACACCTGGGGGCTTGCTGCAGACTGGCATGGGAATCTTAACTTTTTCATAAAGTTAAATAATCTCTGAGAACTTCCCTTACCATCCACAATTGGGTGCATTGCTGCCTTTCCCTTTTTCAGTCACAACTTTTCTAACTACAGCAATTACTTATATGGAAAAGTAATATATTTGTAGTTTCTTTTAATGCAGTTTAGCAGTGGATGCAAGAAGGAGGTAGCAGAACCATGTGACCAGAAAGCTCTCTTTCCCACAAGCAAGTACTCCCTGGACCACAGTGGGGAACTTCAACTCTTGCACGAGGACTAACATCCACACCCTGAACACACAGACACACGAAGTTGAAGGATCAAGAGGGTTTGAGTCTACAGAAATGTCCCTTGATGGATTTAATTGTCACAAACACTTGGGCTTCTCTTCCCTGGTCAGTTCTCTCTTGGTACATATACTGCACTCGTCACCATGGTATCGATGCACTAAAAGATGCTCACGTTCAACCAGCAGTTATGGGCTTGATGAAGGAATCAGAAGATGAAATTCTATGGCTTGTGCAATGCTGGTGGTCAGATGTCACTAGATGATCATAATGGTCCCTTCTGGCCTTTAAATTTATGACTAACTCTGTAGAATATTTTTTTAAAAGAAAGGATATGCCTTACAGTCACTCTCTCATTAAAATCCTGGCATCTATACTGATGGACAATAGACCCATTCACACCATTAGCTAAAAAAGAGTTTATAGCTCATACATAAGCTTCCAAGTTTTGTGCAGCTCTGTGCATGGACATTTGATTCAAGTTATTTAGTGAACTAATTTGCAAATCTACATAGAACCAGAAACTTTCAGTTTGTAAAAGTGGGGATTTATTACTCCTGAAAGGTGTTGGCTTGATAGTCCTGGGATATGAAGTCCTCCGTTTATCTAAAGGACAGTAGCAGGGCAAGCTTCCTACATACTATCTGCATTCCATGCATCTAAAAATGAAGAATTCTGAAAGCAGTGTCTGTTGGTCTGTGTACATGGCCTTCCTCTCCTCGAGCCTCCAACCGAGGAGATAAAGGGCAGAAGAGATTGACCACCTTCTAGTTCCTTCTCTGCTATGAATCCATGAATGATCTGAAGCAAAGAGGATGGGTAGAGGAATACAGATAGGGACCATACATCTTGAAGAACCTCTACTAATTCTAAGATAAGTAACTCTCTCTTCTTCTTCAAGTACCAGTCCCTATGTATGTTCCATTGTGGGTGACTGACTGACAAGCAATACTCAAGTAGTAGCAAGGTGCAAGAATGCAGGCAGCAGAGATGTTCGAAGGACTGCTGTTCCAAAAGACGCATCAGCAGGTGAGTCCTGTACTAAAACATAATGTCTTGCGAGCATGTGAATGGAACTCTACACATCTGCTTTGCAAATGTCAAGTCAAGGTATTCCTGAAGCGAATTATTGATGAAACTTGTGCTTTTGTAGAATGAGTAGGAGGAGGGAGATGAACCAACTGATACAGGCCAAGGTTCATTTCGAGCTCCTCAGAGGATATAGGCTGACCACTTTTCTCTATGAGAAACAGTCTAGGAGATTTTCTGACTAGTTTTGTCCTTTGCAGATAAGAGACTAAGTCTCATCACATGTTGAGGGAATGAAGTCTCCTCTCCTCTTCAAAGGTGCGTCGTTTCAGAAAAAAGAAACAAACAATAAGTGGAATGACTGATTCCGATGAAACTCCAAAACAACTTTGGGGGTGAAATTAGGAAGTAGGAGTAGGTTTCTTTACTGGTAGAAAGGTTCTAACTAGGCCCTTTCAGAACCTGGTAGTCAATGGGTGAGCGAGAATTGAGTAACTATGTGAGGATGGGTGGGTGGGATGCACACAGTGATTGTTGCCACGTGGACCTGTAAAGAGTTGATGGGAAGACCAACTGTTTTGAGGGAAAGAAGATTATCCAGAATAAGGGGAATATAAAATTTTTTTGTGCGCCCAGATAAACGCTTTCACTAGGATAAGTAGCATTTCCTTGTGGAATCTTTTTGACTATCAGTAAATATGTTTTACATGGCTTCAGAGCATGAAGGATCTAGAATTGATGCTTGCCCAAAAACCATGCCCGAGGTAGGAGCACAAGGAGGGACAGCATAGTTAAGATGAGCTGACCACTGTAGGAGGAGATTGTCACCCTAAGAATGAAGCACTAGGGCTCCTTTGAAGCAGTATATGTTGTACTTCCTGTTCTTTTGGGAGGTGAACAGTTCCCTTGTGAGTGTTCCGCATAGAGCAAAAATACTGCTTAGCACAGAGTCAAGTAGCTCCCACTTGTGGTTGATAGCAAAGTGCCTGCTGAGGGAGGAGTCTGCCAACACATTTTGGTTCCCTGGAAAGTAAACTGGTGAAAGGGTGATTCAATTGCTGATACACCAATTCCATAGACTGACTGCTTCTGCCCTTGGGTCTAGATCTCACTCTTCCCTGCCTGTTGATGCAAAAGACAGTCATCATCTGTCTGACATTATGAGGACATGGTGACACTGATGAGTGGGAGAAAGGCTTCATAAATCTCTCAGACTGCCCACAATTCCAGAATGTTCATGTCCATCCTGGCCTCTTGGGACATCCAAGTACCCTTTGCTGTGTGGCTGTCCACATGGGCTCCCTAGCCTAAGAGGAAGGCATCTGTAATGACTGTCCTATCTGGTTAGAGGGAAAGAAAGGGAACGCTCACATAGCTATTTGTGATTATTCCACCACGGTAGATATAATGTTACTTTGGTGAGAACTGTTCCTATAACATTCATGGACTGTTTGCTTGGTGAGTACATTGTGTGAAGCCACACTGGTAGGCTATTCCACTACTCCTCGCATGTCAATGTCCAGTGTACACTGTCAAGGCAGGAGTTTACAGAAGAAGTTTCCAACGTTATCTGGGGAAAAAACTGAATATGCAGTTTATAACATAAACAGAGGGAAGAGTCTGGGAGTGGACAATATTCGTCCGGAATATCTCAAAGCAGGGGAAGATACTCTCTTCAAAGCATTGGCGCAATGGTTCACCATCTACCTCAATAGCAAGCATGTTCCAGATGTATGGAAGAAATCGAAAACAATATTATTGATGAAGAAAGGTGATCCAGAAAAACAGAGCAACTGCTGTCTGATCATACTCCTCTCACAAGTGTATAAAGACTTTAACCACATCATACTCAATTGGATTAAGAAGGACCTCAAAATGCACAAAAGCAGAGAACAAGCAGGTTTCTGCTCAGGGTATCTGACAACTGATCACATCCCCTCAGTTGGGCGGCTCATTGAAAAAATGCAAGGGATACAAAGTACCATTGTGCATTGTATTTGTCAACTACAAAAAGGCATTCGACTCGGTGGAGAGTAACACTGTACACAATGTGCTCAATGAAATCAGAATTGATCCGAGGTACACTGACCTCCTGAAAGAAATTAATTGCAATTGCTCGACAGAGATAACATTATTCAATGTCCCTGGCATTATTACTGTACGTAGAGGAGTCAGACAAGGCAACACAATCTCACCGAAGCTGTTTGCAGCAGAACTGGAGTCGCTGTTCAAGAAATTGAACTGGGAAGAAGGAATCAGAATTGACGGGGAAGTTAACGCATCTTCTCTTCGTCGACGACTGCATAATACTGGCAAAGGACACAGCAGAACTGGAGAACAAACTGCAGCAACTGCAAACACCTTCACATGATATCGGGTTGGAAGTGAACACATAGAAGACGAAGTGGATCTGGAATGAGCATTGTGCAGAAGGAATCATCACTATAAATGGGAAAGAAATCGAGGAGTGTAGCGGGGCAGTTACCCTGCTCCAGTGGAAAAAGGCTAGGCTGATTGGGGAAGCAGCCACAGCTGGGGCCATGCCTAATCAGGCCACAGCTGGCCCTAAAAAAGGGCTGTGAGCCAGGAGCTGAGTCAGTCTCTCTCCAGCCTTGGAGGGAGAAGGGCCTAGCTGCCTGGGAGCAGGGTAGTGGAAGCAGAGCAGTGCTGGGGAAAGGCAAGAGGAGCTGGGGAGCTCCAGCCTGGCAACTCCCCAGGCTGAGGCCTTGGGTAAGGCCAAAACAGGTACTGGGGCTACAGAGGTGTAGTGTGGGGATAGGCAGAGGCAGCTGGTCCTACCCCCTTGCCAATGATGAGAGGCCTTTACAGACTGCAGTTTGCCCCAGTGAGAGGGGGCTAGGTGATGACTGGCAGTAGCCACTGAGGCAAGGTGGGCATAGAGGGTTGAGGGGTTCCCCTGGGAGGGGAGACCCAGAGTGTGGGGTATTGCTGGGGGCAGAACCCCAAGGAAAGGGACACCGGGTCCGGGAGCGACACGGGGGCCTGAGGCAGGCGAGACACCGGTCAGCAGAGGGTGCTCCGAAACTGGAAAAGAGCTAATTTCCAGATGACCAGCAGGAGGCACCGCACTGGTGAGTTTGCAGTCTGCTACAAGGAGATTGACAAATATATTTACCTGGGTCAGCAGCTGAGCAGAGAGAACTCATTTGAAGGAGAATGCAGTAGGAGGCGAAAGTCAGGGTGGGCAAGTTTCAAGAAAATAAAGACATATCAAAGAATATCAGGGTTGGAAGGGACCTCAGGAAGTCATCTAGTCCAACCCCCTGCTCAAAGCAGGATCAATCCCCAACTAAATCATCCCAGCCAGGGCTTTGTCAAGCCTGACCTTAAAAAATTCAAAGGAAGGAGATTCCACCACCTCCCTAGGTAACGCATTCCAGTGCTTCATCACCCTCCTAGTGAAAAAGTTTTTCCTAATATCCAACCTAAACCTCCCACACTGCAACTTGAAACCATTATTCCTCGTTCTGTCATCTGCTACCACTGAGAACAGTCTAGATCCATCCTCTTTGGAACCCCCTTTCAGGTAGTTGAAAGCAGCTATCAAATCCCCCCTCCTTCTTCTCTTCCGCAGACTAAACAATCCCAGTTCCCTCAGCCTCTCCTCATAAGTCATGTGTTCCAGTCCCCTAATCATTTTTGTTGCCCTCCGCTGGACGTTTTCCAATTTTTCCACATCCTCGTTGTAGTGTGGGGCCCAAAACTGGAAACAGTACTCCAGATGAGACCTCACCAATGTCGAATAGAGGGGAACGATCACGTCCCTCGATCTGCTGGCAATGCCCCTTCTTATACAGCCCAAAATGCCATTGGCCTTCTTGGCAACAAGGGCACGCTGTTGACTCATATCCAGCTTCTCGTCCATTGTAACCCCTCGGTCCTTTTCTGCAGAACTGCTGCCGTGCCATTCGGTCCCTAGTCTGCAGCGGTGCATGGGATTCTTCCGTCCTAAGTGCAGGACTCTGCACTTGTCTTTGTTGAACCTCATCAGATTTCTTTTGGCCCAATCCTCTAATTTGTCTAGGTCCCTCTGTATCCTATCCCTACCCTCCAGCGTATCTACCTCTCCTCCCAGTTTAGTGTCATCTGCAAACTTGCAGAGGGTGCAATCCACACCATCCTCCAGATCATTAATGAAGATATTGAACAAAACCAGCCCCAGGACTGACCCTTGGGACACTCCATTGATATCGACTGCCAACTAGACATGGAGCCATTGATCACTACCCGTTGCGCCCGACAATCTAGCCAGCTTTCTATCCACCTTATAGTCCATTCATCCAGCCCATACTTCTTTAACTTGTTGGCAAGAATACTGTGGGAGACTGTGTCAAAAGCTTTGCTAAAGTCAAGGAATAACACGTCCACTGCTTTCCCCTCATCCACAGAGCCAGTTATCTCATCATAGAAGTTATCATAGTTATCTCATAATCAATCATAGATCTTACACGAAAGACAATGCTGGTATCCAATTCTACAGTAAACTAACTAAATGTTTATTAGCTAAGAAAAGGAAATGAGAGCTATTGAGAGGTTGAAGCAGGTAAAATATATGTAGAGGTGAGTCACAGTTTGTAATCCCAAATAGTGGCAGTGATGCAATAAACTGCCAGATTGTCAAAAGTCTTTTCATGAGTCCCAGATTGTCTCTGTCGAGCTCTGCTTTGCATCTGGTACACTTCCCTCTAAGAGTCCAAACAGTTCAGAGATGCTGGATTTTTCCTTGAATCCACACTTCTTCTGGTTCTAGCTTCTTCTGACAGAAAACAAGCTGACAGTGTCACTACCCATATGGGCTTTTCCTTTGATGATGGAGAGTGAGGAATGCATTTTGGGTCTTTGGCCTCCGATCATCACACACAATGACCACTTGCTTTGAAATTAGCACTTTTCTGTTAAAGTTCTTCATTTGCCTGCAACAAGGCTTCTTTTTCGTTTAATGCTCGTTTGATTAGTTATTTAGTTACAGGGGTATACATAATGTAAATGTTTGCTCCTACATTATAATGGGATGCAGATAAGTGAAAACAACTAGAGCTGTCAAGCGATTAAAAAAATTAATCGCACTGTTAAAAGAATAAAAGAATACCATTTATTTAAATATTTTTGGATGTTTTCTGCATTTTAAAATATATTGATTTCAATTACCACACAGAATACAAAGTGTACAGTGCTCACTTTATATTATTTTTATTACAAATATTTGCACTGTAAAAAAGAAAAGAAATAGTATTTTTCAATTCACCTAATACAAATAATGTAGTGCAATCTCTTTATCATGAAAGCTGAACTTCCAAATGTAGAATTATGTACAAAAAACCCCTGCACTCAAAAATAAAACAATGTAAAACTTTAGCGCCTACAAGTCCCACTCAGTCCTACTTCTTGTTCACTCATGGCTCAGACAAACAAGTTTGTTTACATTTGCAGGAGATAATGCTGCCTGCTTCTTGTTTACAATGTCACCTGACACTGAGAACAGGCGTTCTCATGGCACTGTTGTAGCTGGTGTCGCAAGATATTTACATAGATATTTGCATTTTATCAAATCTGCGGTGAAAGTGTTCTTAAAGCGTACAACATGTACTGGCCGAGATGGCTATAACATGAAATAGATGGTAGAATGCGGGTAAACAGAGCAGGAGACATACAATTCTCCCCCAAAGAGTTCAGTCACAAATTTAATTAACACTTTATTTTTTAACGAGAGTCATCAGCATGGACGCATGTCCTCTAGAATGGCGGCCGAAGCATGAAGGGGCATATGAATGTTTAGCATATCTGGCACGTAAATACCTTCCAACACCGGCTACAAAAGTGCCATGTGAATGCCTGTTCTCACTTTCAGGTGATGGTGTAAATAAGCAAGCAGCAGTATCTCCCATAAATGTAAACAAACTTGTTTGTCTTAGTGATTGGCTGAACGAGTAGTAGGACCGAGTGCACTTTAGAGCCTACAAGTTTTACATTGTTTTGTTTTGAGTGCAGTTTTGTATTTTTGTACATAATTCTACATTTGTAAGTTGCACTTTGTGATGATAAAGAGATTGCACTACAGTACTTGTATGAAGTGAATTGAAAAATTCTATTTCTTTTATTTTTTTTAGAGTGCAAATATTTGTAATAAAAATAATATAAAGTGAGCCCTGTACGCTTTGTATTCTGTGTTGTAACTGATCTCAATATATTTGAAAATGTAGAAAAACATCCAGAAATTTTTAACACATTTCAGTTGGTATTCTATTGTTTTACAGTGTGATTAAAACTGCAATTAATCGCAATGTTTTCAATTGCAATTAATCTTTTTGAGTTAATCGCGTGAGTTAACTGCGATTAATTGACAGCCCTAAAAACAACACAAGTATGAAGTTTAAACACCAAATGCACTCTTATACATTTAACAATCACTTTGATCTATACTAATACACAAGTGAATTGGCCCGAGGTACTGGCATGAGCTGGGGCCTGGTCTGCCAGCATCACAAGGATGCTGACTCTATGCAGTGTTTTGAGAAAGTGTGCCTGGAAGAGCAAGTAGTAGCCTTGCAGTTATCATTTGATGAGTGCAATCTCTCCACCCAGCAAATTATTGCTCCTTTCAAGGAGTGAGCAGTAATGGGAGGAATTGTACCTGAGACTCAGTGCCTCTACTTTATACACCTTTACCCCATTAATGACCTGGTCTGCACGCAACTTATGCCCTTCTACTTATCTAAAATGTTTGAATTCAGATAGGATGATGACAATACCACTTCCGTACAGAACAGGCAGGTTATAGTAACCTTGGAAATGAAGGCCTGTCAAAGAATTACTATGTTTGATGAAATAGGTGCAACTGAGGTTCCATAGCCAGCAGGCCAAACTCCAAAATCCCCCTGATCGTGGAGGTGACAAGTAGGCAAGATACTTTTAGTAACAAGGGTGTAGAGCAGGGGTGGGCAAACTTTTTGGCTGAGGGCCACATCAGAGTATGAAAATTGTATGGCGGGCCATGAATGCTCATGAAATTGGGGTTGGTTGCAGGATGCGGTGAAGACTCTGGCTGGGGGTGCGGGCTCTGGAGTGGGGCCAGAAATTAGGAGTTCAGGGTGTGGAAGGGGGCTTCGGCAGGGGGTTGGGAGTCATGAGGGTGCTGGGGTGGGCTGGGGATGAGGGGTTTGGGGTGTAGGAGGGTGCTCTGGGCTGGGATCGAGGTGTTTGGAGGGCGGGAGGGGGATCAGGGCAGGGGGTGGGGTGCAGTAGGAGGTCAGGGGTGCAGGCTTCGGGCAGCGCTTACCTCAAGCAGCTCTCGGAAGCAGCGGCATGTCCCCCCTCCAGCTCCTATGCGGCGGCACGGCCAGGTGGCCCTGCACGCGCTGCCACCCCCGCAGCTCCCATTGGCCCTGGTTATCGGCTAATGGGAGCTGCAGGGGCAGCGCTTGGGGCAGAGTCAGCGTGCGGAGCTCCCTCGCTGTCCCTACGCATAGGAGCCGGAGGGGGGACATGCCGCTGCTTCCAGAAGCCATGCAGAGCGGGGCAGGCCCCAGACCCCACTCCCCGGCAGTAGCTCGAGGGCCGGATTAAAACGTCTGATGGGCTGGATGCAGCCATAGTTTGCTCACCCCTGGTGTAGAGAAATACTGACTGGTTATGCTAGAAAGGCAGTTTTATAAGGGCTTGCAGCACACAGCTCACAATCGTGACAAGAATCTGCATATTACTGGAGGACTGGTGAGAATGATGGTCCTCAAGAATCTTTTATGTGACGGTAATGAGTCTCGTGGATTTCTTACAGTGCAGACAGACTTGTCTTTCCCAACTGTGACTTTGAGCTGAATGGTCAGGCCCTCTGTTCCTTCTCAGCTGGCACTTTTGGCAGCACTGGATTTTTGATTCAGACTGGTCCCTGTTGCACTATAGGGTGGTTGTATTTTGGCACTGGAAGATGTTCTCCAGTTACGTTTCAATCAGGTCTGAGAACTAAAACCTAGGGGTCAATGAAAGAGTGACCAGAATCACCATAGTTTCTTCCTTTGCAATATTCTTTAACTCTCAGTGGTTGAAAGGGTGGGAATGGGGTTAGGATTCATATAGAAGGTTTGGAGAGTACTACTGAGGTAAACTATCCACAGCCTTCACTTGTAGTACCTTTTGATTTTCCCTTGGGACCTGGATGCAAATATGTTCATCAAATCAACCTGACCTGTGCTGTTCTAAAGGATGGGTTTAGTCTAGGCTGCATTCCCTTGGGTCTAAGTGCATCTTGATGAGCTGGGTAATCTTGACTTTCTTCTCCTTTAACATGTGGAATCCTGAAGAACAGAATGAGATCTTCTAACCCAGGGACATGATCAAGGCTGCTGCCCTGAGCAGTGAGGAAGGTTTTCTACCTTCTTAGCAGAACTGACCTGTGAAGAGGACCTAATGAGAAGGTAATCCAGATAAGGATAGACCTATACAGACATGTATCCCTTTTACATGAAGGGAGGAAGGACTACAATCTTTGTGAATACCTGTGTGATTCATAGATGTTAAGGACAGAAGGGACCATTATGATCATCTAGGCTGACAGTCTGCATAATACAAGTCACAGAATTTCACCACGTGTTCAAACATGTAACTTCTGGTTGAGCTAGAGTATCTGTTAGAAAGGTATCAAATGCTGATTTAAGGACCTCAAGTGACAGAGGATCCATCACATTCTGAGAAAAGTTGTTCCGATGGTTAATTATTAGTGCCAGCCTGATGATTCTGACTGGAAGGAAGAAAGGACTTTACTCCATTGTCTGTGGCATCAGTGATTGCTTTGTCTGAATCACTTCACTCCAAGTTCCCTGCTGCTTGGTCCTAGTCAAGTGGAGGCTGACTACCCAGCATGAGGAGGGAGCCAGAGATGCTAGAGACAAATAACTTGAACCAACTGGCTTCAGGAGCAGCTGGCACCTTTTATAACAGCTGAGGCAGTGAAGGTAAACAGTTTGGGGGTGGGGGAGAATCTGCAACCTTTAACTGTCTCAGTATGGATCTTGCCAACAAACCAGCTGAGAGCAGAGTTCCCCTGAAGCCTGCTCAATTGCCTTATCCCATACCCTGCCAGTGCACTGGCTGAGCACCTCACCTGTGCCCTGGGAGTTTGCCGTGTGTGTGTGAGAGGGAGAGTGAGAATATTTCTTCTTGCTTCCCCTGGCTGTCTGCTGGCCATTTCTGAGAGCAAAGGGCTACCTTCAAACCTTCCTCAGGAAGCCAAAAAACAATTTGAGTTTTGCAATTCTGAGGAGAAAAATGGCAAAGCCAATAAAGGAATTTAGTTAAGTCTTTACAAATCCCATGAAAGTTTTGATCCAAAGGGAGAACAGGAGACTGCTGCCTGTGAAGTCGTTGAGACAGACAATTCTGGAGAGCTCTTCCGCAGGTGGGCCTAAAACCAGGCTCACAGCAAAGATCTGGTCTGTCCCTGTTGCTTTGGAGACAAGGCACAACCACTGGAAAGAATGACTTGGAGAAAGTGCATCTTTTGTCAATGTAAACCCCCTCCTCACTAGAATTAACAACATCCATTTCGATTGGGTTTCATTCCACAGATGCTACTGCCATACAACAATGTCCTAAATATACCAGGCCACTTTGATCAGCTGCAATGGTCAGACACTTCCCAGCATATGGAGATTTGCAGCTTCTGACAAAGTGGTACTTTTTATTTCCAGTTGCTTTATTTTTAAACATGCACAGATCTGCCACAACACCTGCTGTTCCCTTTCTGACTGTAGAACAACAGGTGGGTGGTAGGGTTCAATGAGCAACTATCCGTTGCTTACACTATTTCATTTCCGTTTGTGCACATTCCCTCACCCCCACAAACCATGTGTCAAGGCGTTCAATCATACTAACACATACTTCTATTTTTTCTGAGAGTGGTGGAGGGAAGGAAGGGCAGAAGGAAATGGGAAAACGAGAAATTAATATTAAGTTTTGACATTTGCTGAAAAACAGCAACAGTGAGAAATCATGGAGCCCATCTACCATCAGCTGTTTCTTGCATTCACTCATCTTTTGCTAGAAAGTTTCTTATATTATTGAAGCCTCCTTCATTCTATGGCTGGGGACTGCCTGTTCTGTTTTCTAAAGCAAGAACTTCCCCTTAGAAAGTCTCTCCCCATTTCAGTTCACATTACTAGAAGGTGCCATTTAATTACCTGAATACTTTGCATTTAGAACAACAGTGCAAAGAGACTGGTTTCCATGGCATGTTTCTTCCGGCATTTTAATCCACTGACATTTATTAGGCACCTCAGTTCTTCTTTGGGTTACACAGATTGTTTTCAGTTCCATATTTTGACGTTCAGCCTTAGTGTTCATTATATTAAATGCACAAAGCTAGAGGAGGTCCAACGTTGTGCCTGACAGTTCCAACTCTCAGATCAGGAAATGGAAAGAGTCAAGGTTATTGTGGCAACGCTAAATGTCCCACACTGAAAAACCTAGGTATTTAATAGCATAATAAACAGAGAATGATCTGTAAGTGTTACATTTAACAAGGGAGGAAGAAAAAAAACCAAGATACAGGCACATGCTATGTGGCTGAGTTAATGCTGCTAGAGCAACCTTATGTTACGCATCTCATACACACCTGCGTGTCGCATTTTCTTTATGTATTTTTCTTTTAATTATGGATGTATACCACAAAACGTAAAAAATGAGCAATGTGGAACAGATATCATCACAGCACCTTAACTGTTGAACTTTTGTGGTCTGACCTGACTGTTTACATTTCATCTTATTGCATTAACCCTAGTTTTTCACATTTAAGTCTTTCCCCCTTTTAAAGAAAAGAAAATATGGAGCTACTTACCTTGGGTAACTTATAAGATCCTCTGGCTCTACCAGTAGACACTGTAAGTTTATTGAGTCCACAAATGGACACTTAGCCAACTGCACATATTCATGCAGGGCATTGTTAAATGTGCCCCTACGTACCTAATGAAAAATAAGCTACTGTGGACGCAGTATGTGCATTTAAACAAAAACTCGGTTGTAACCAAGCAAGCATCAGTCATGAACTACTGACATGCAAAGTTTTAGAACTCGAGCTGGTATTGCTCTAGCCTGATGCAAATATATATATATATATTTTCCCTCTATCTTAAAAGAGGTCTTCAGGCCGAAACGAAGCATAGAAAATTCAGTCTAAAGTTGAATGTTTCATAAAAGTCCCAAGAAATACTGATGTAAAAATTTGTTGACAGAGCAGAATTAGTGGAAGAAAGATCAATACAGTGTTTCAGACAACCATATTAGGAAGCTTTTTCTTTCAAACAATCTGTACGCAGCACAGGTGCAGTTCTTGCTGAAATGCTTAGCTGAAAATCCAAGGACGGGGATCTCAGTTATGCAAACAGAGTGCTAAGGGAGCAGGGGAAATAAAATAGCCAAGTAGTCCAGAAAGAAGAATTTAGCACAGGCTCAGGCAATGGGACATGTTCACTGCTGGTTGAAAACACCCTCAGTGAAGAGCAAGAACAGCTTCTTGACACAGGTATCTTCAAAAGGCATGTTCATTTATTAGGCCTAATTAGTCCAGCACTATCTGTATCATGCTTTATTGTAACGGCATGCAACATGTTCTAACTTGTAACTCAAAGAGTTTCAAAGAAGAGTTATGATGAAGTAAGGTGCACAACTTCCTTTGTGACAAGCACGCTACCTACTCTCAGTTACAGCATGTTGCTAGCTTTACTCACTAGTCAAATCAAGCATGCTAAGCTAATCTGAAGGCAAAAAGGTTATGTAGTTAAAACACAAATGTATTACCAACATGGAGTGAGCGCACACAAATCATTCACTTGAGGTTAGAATAAGGATGAAAGTAAAGGCCATGCAAAGAGCCAAAAGAGGATAACTAAGGATAATACAATAACAGTATATGGATTAAAAAAAAAAAAGGAGTACTTGTGGCACCTTAGAGACTAATAAATTTATAAATGCATCTGATGAAGTGAGCTGTAACTCATGAAAGCTTATGCTCAAATAAATTGGTTAGTCTCTAAGGTGCCACAAGTCCTCCTTTTCTTTTTGAGGATACAGACTAACACGGCTGCTACTCTGAAACCTGAGTATATGGATAGTACAAACATGCACATCCTCATTCACAGTACTGAACCCACATTCCCCTGCCCTGCCATTAGGACAACAAAACTGGGCTTAGGAACATGGAGAAATGTATTCACTGAGCTAATGTGAGGAGGCCAGTGAAATCATCTTCTATCTCAGCATGAACATATTACGAAGAACTAGACAGTTATGCAAGGGGATAATGTAGGAGTTTGAAATCACACAGAATAAAATACATAGCACTAAAGTAAAAATTACAATTAGTCACTCCCAGTTTTTCTGTAATTACTGCACACCTAAGGTGAGTTAGTTTATTTACTTATTTTCAGAAAGGTATTATCTTTTGCTTACATCTCAATAACCGTCTTACAAGACGCACTACAAATAACCTATATGACTGTCATACACGAAGATAAACACATTTGTGCACCCTACTGCAGTTCCTCAGAAGAGCCACAGTCAGTAAGGATATTGTTTCTAATTTTTTTATTAAGATGATAGGAGGGGAAGGTTCAGTGCAGAAAATACAGGTGTTCCACAACCGCTTATATATTTATGGCTGTCCCTGAGACTCACCCATAAAATTTTAAAAGAAAAAAAACCTCTGGATTTTAAATCATGGTTATGTTAGGAAAGCAACAACTGAAGCGACTTTATAGCGGTCCTCAGAGATAACCTTTTTTTTTTTGAGTGTTACTTGCTAATTTCTATGCAATCTGGAGATCCTGTCATCTCTCACTGCAGCTGCATGTGCTGAGGGGGAGTTTTTGGAGCACTGAGTAATTTCCATGTTAACAGTTTCTCTTTCATGCAATGTACTGAAGCTCATATTCTAAAAATAAGAAAATAACTGTGCTCCCAACCCACATTAAAACAGACTAGAAACATATACAGCCCTCACCACCCTTCCGACTGAGCTGCAGTAAATCTGTATCAATGTTTGGAGCCTGGAGACAGGGTGGTGGTTACCCTATCCCTTCACTTCCGCTGAAGCCCTCACCCAAACACGGTCTGATTTCTAAATGGCTCCTTCTGCTCTCACTGCTACCTCAGGGGGCGGGGGGGAGCTGCAGCAGCAGCAGCTCACCCACTTTCATGTTTTCCTTTGGAATTCAGTAATGAACTCATTATATTACCCACTTGGGGTGACAGGAAGTCATTCAGATGCTGATGCTGTTGCCATGGAAACCATTCCTCTGCTCAGGAGATCCTTTCTGCCTCAGGAGTGCAATGGTTCCATAATTACTGTCATCCCAAATAATATGTAGAGAAGCTGCAGCTCCATGCATGTACCATCCAGAGGCTGGCATACAAAGGAACTCCATTTTTGCTTTCAAATGGACAAACCCTTGTTGTGTCAGTATTTTTAGCTAATACTTTCACTCCAACCCATCCCCCTCCTAATCCTTTTATACTGGCTATTTTCCAGAAGGTTTCCTAGAAAGTCTGAAACAAAAGATGCTCCTTGGATGTATAACAAGGATGCTCTCAAAGGATTAACGTTCCTTCTGCCCTCTGTTTTTAAAAGGCACTGTTCAGGTGCTCCCAAAGGATGCTCAGCTTCTAGTGGCTTTGACCAAAACCTAATTCTTATCCTACTGTCTATCTTGAAAAGTAAACGATTTGCTGTCTGAGGCAATAACTCGAATCTGACCTACTAGAGTGCTGAATGTGACATTTGGAAGATGTGTTCCCTTCCTGAGGTTTCACTAGCACTAATTAACTTGTGCCATATGCATAGACCTCCAGCCCAAAATGGATAAAAGTGGGGATTTAAACAATTACATGTTAAGATTATTAAAATTTAAACTAAAATTTTGGTTCAAATTCTGAAGGCTTAAACTCACTTAGTGTATGGTAATTGAATAGTGTATGGTAATTCCTGGTGCAAGTGCTAGGGGAGCCAACTAGGGGGGGCGCTTTTCTTGACCTGCTGCTCACAAACCAGGTAGAATTAGTGGGGGAAGCAAAAGTGGATGGGAATCTGGGAGGCAGTGACCATGAGTTGGTTGAGTTCAGGATCCTGACGCAGGGAAGGAAGGTAAGCAGCAGGATACGGACCCTGGACTTCAGGAAAGCAGACTTCGACTCCCTCAGGGAACAGATGGCCAGGATCCCCTGGGGGACTAACATGAAGGGGAAGGGAGTCCAGGAGAGCTGGCTGTATTTCAAGGAATCCCTGTTGAGGTTACAGGGACAAACCATCCCGATGAGTCGAAAGAATAGTAAATATGGCAGGCGACCAGCTTGGCTTAATGGTGAAATCCTAGCGGATCTTAAACATAAAAAAGAAGCTTACAAGAAGTGGAAGGTTGGACATATGACCAGGGAAGAGTATAAAAATATTGCTCGGGCATGTAGGAAAGATATCAGGAGGGCCAAATCGCACCTGGAGCTGCAGCTAGCAAGAGATGTCAAGAGTAACAAGAAGGGTTTCTTCAGGTATGTTGGCAACAAGAAGAAAGCCAAGGAAAGTGTGGGCCCCTTACTGAATGAGGGAGGCAACCTAGTGACAGAGGATGTGGAAAAAGCTAATGTACTCAATGCTTTTTTTGCCTCTGTTTTCACTAACAAGGTCAGCTCCCAGACTGCTGCGCTGGGCATCACAAAATGGGGAAGAGATGGCCAGCCCTCTGTAGAGATAGAGGTGGTTAGGGACTATTTAGAAAAGCTGGACGTGCACAAGTCCATGGGGCCGGACGAATTGCATCCGAGAGTGCTGAAGGAATTGGCGGCTGTGATTGCAGAGCCCTTGGCCATTATCTTTGAAAACTCGTGGCGAACGGGGGAAGTCCCGGATGACTGGAAAAAGGCTAATGTAGTGCCCATCTTTAAAAAAGGGAAGAAGGAGGATCCTGGGAACTACAGGCCAGTCAGCCTCACCTCAGTCCCTGGAAAAATCATGGAGCAGGTCCTCAAAGAATCAATCCTGAAGCACTTAGAGGAGAGGAAAGTGATCAGGAACAGTCAGCATGGATTCACCAAGGGAAGGTCATGCCTGACTAATCTAATCGCCTTTTATGATGAGATTACTGGTTCTGTGGATGAAGGGAAAGCAGTGGATGTATTGTTTCTTGACTTTAGCAAAGCTTTTGACACGGTCTCCCACAGCATTCTTGTCAGCAAGTTAAGGAAGTATGGGCTGGATGAATGCACTATAAGGTGGGTAGAAAGCTGGCTAGATTGTCGGGCTCAACGGGTAGTGATCAATGGCTCCATGTCTAGTTGGCAGCCGGTGTCAAGTGGAGTGCCCCAGGGGTCGGTCCTGGGGCCGGTTTTGTTCAATATCTTCATAAATGATCTGGAGGATGGTGTGGATTGCACTCTCAGCAAATTTGCGGATGATACTAAACTGGGAGGAGTGGTAGATACGCTGGAGGGGAGGGATACGATACAGAAGGACCTAGACAAATTGGAGGATTGGGCCAAAAGAAATCTGATGAGGTTCAATAAGGATAAGTGCAGGGTCCTGCACTTAGGACGGAAGAACCCAATGCACCGCTACAGACTAGGGACCGAATGGCTAGGCAGCAGTTCTGCGGAAAAGGACCTAGGGGTGACAGTGGACGAGAAGCTGGATATGAGTCAGCAGTGTGCCCTTGTTGCCAAGAAGGCCAATGGCATTTTGGGATGTATAAGTAGGGGCATAGCGAGCAGATCGAGGGACGTGATCGTTCCCCTCTATTCGACACTGGTGAGGCCTCATCTGGAGTACTGTGTCCAGTTTTGGGCCCCACACTACAAGAAGGATGTGGATAAATTGGAAAGAGTCCAGCGAAGGGCAACAAAAATGATTAGGGGTCTAGAGCACATGACTTATGAGGAGAGGCTGAGGGAGCTGGGATTGTTTAGTCTGCAGAAGAGAAGAATGAGGGGGGATTTGATAGCTGCTTTCAACTACCTGAAAGGGGGTTCCAAAGAGGATGGCTCTAGACTGTTCTCAATGGTAGCAGATGACAGAACGAGGAGTAATGGTCTCAAGTTGCAATGGGGGAGGTTTAGATTGGATATTAGGAAAAACTTTTTCACTAAGAGGGTGGTGAAACACTGGAATGCGTTACCTAGGGAGGTGGTAGAATCTCCTTCCTTACAGGTTTTTAAGGTCAGGCTTGACAAAGCCCTGGCTGGGATGATTTAACTGGGACTTGGTCCTGCTTTGAGCAGGGGGTTGGACTAGATGACCTTCTGGGGTCCCTTCCAACCCTGATATTCTATGATTCTATGATTCTATGATTCTATGAAATAGAGTCCATTTAATTCACTGATGAATGGGGTGGAATGTATCAAAGACATCTGTCAGTATCAATATAGCTGCTGGTAGAGATGCAATGTTTACATATAGAGGATAAATTCTACAATGTTTAGATTAAAAATTGCACTGAGTTAATTTGATACTGGGTAGTTTCATAATCTGATGTCTATCGACCACATAGTGCTAGTGCTAATCTAATGCTACAAATACAATCCTACAGTCCAAAATACGGACGCAGTCATTTCCTACTGAAGAAGAGTAAATCCTGCATGCCAGTTCTGACCATTAGTTTTAACTGGCTGCATTGGAATGCATATAAAGAGGTAACCAGTGTAATGCTGGCATGCTGCGATACAGATCAGATCTAGTTATGAATGCTAACAACATTCAAGTGAATGCCAGGATTGTAGCTGGAGATGTCTGGATCAATCATGGGGTTATGGGTATAATACAGGAATAGTGTAAACTGGTCCCAGGTACAGCAGGTAAATCAAAACTGTCATGAGAAGGAAGTGAAACATTTGCATGAGCTCAACATTTTAGGGTTTAACTAGTAAGGGCATGAAACTGCACCGAGCCGCCCTCCCCCCCCCCTTCTTCTGTACCAATGAAACCTACTCTGCTGGATCATTTCTATTCATGTCCAAAGCCATTTTGGCTAAGTCATGAGAGAAGTGTCCTTTCTTCACAAGGGTCATTTCTGACACATGCCATTACAGAATGCACACTGTGACACAGCTCTCTCAATACGTTTACTGCCACTAAAAGAATCAGGAGGTTAACACAAAGATGCCATGGATACAGAATTTTAACTTATTTCCTGCACTACTGTCAGCCAGTAACTCCTGCCTCTGCAAAGCCTCCAAGGTTCAAATGACAAGGTGCGTAGCAAAGCTAAAGGTTGGGGATGTGGAAATTGTCGGTAGCCTGAAAGGCATACAGGCAATTTGTCAGAGATTTCTATTTAGTGGTACATTTGTAAAATCTGATGGTAACAATTTTAAAATATTTGCTGATAATACCCTTTCCTATACCGAGTGCCTGGATTGAAAGGAAAGCCTCTCAGACACACTGCAGCATGGCTCACATCGACTGACACTGTCTCAGCAGAACCAGTGCTGGCACTGTTTAGGGCACTCCTTCCCCAAGCACATATAGGACCAAATTTATAGAGAAGAACGGCTCACAATGCATGCAACAGTACTACAAAGCACCAGGCCAGGCAAGCCTCTTTTGCTGCCACTAGCTATTATCCTGGGATTCATCTAGTTTACCCTGATATACTTGCCTCTCATACTCCCTCCCTGCTCGCAGAAGATACTCTTAAGAAACTGTAGGTTTCAGGTGGTGTTAAAATCGGCGGATTCATTCTAAATTCAACCCGCACCCTATACCCGATGGTATTCCAGAAATAGCTCACTGTTTACTATTCAAAATGCCCATGACATCTTCCATACTTCAAGGTGCAACAGCAGCTGAATGGCAAGAGTTGAGAGAAGTTAGTGCTTTTATTCTCAGTTTCTGTAAATTGTATACCACAGAGACTCTCACACCATTTGACTGAATCAGCTATTCAAGATGACAAAGGCACCTCCTGGGTGCTCCAGTTCAGAACCCTGCTCACCGGCATGAAACCTACAGCTGTCAATTACAATTACTTCTGATTTAATTGTCCTTCACATGAGTTCTCCCGAGCCACTGCTCCTCTTTGACAGATTTTACGTCACTAAACTCTCTTCTATACTGCTGAAAGTACCCAAAGGTTTCAGGATGTTACAATCTCTCAGGATCTAGACATGAAGCTTCCCTTATGAACCACTGATTCTGTTTTCTCCGGACAATGATTTTCTACTAATCTGGAAGGAAAGTTTCTTTTCCTCCATCTTCTACTCTGTTTTCTCATACAGTGTTGTCATGCTAAACACCACATTATTACAAGTAAATTACTGAATACAGTTGGTAAATTGATCATATCTAGTGTGTGTATCTTTACTGTATCCAACTGCCTTGTTCACAAGGGTGGGAGAGAGAGAAAAGGAAGGACTGGGAAATTGGTAGGAAACAGAAAAGGAGTACTAGTGGCACCTTAGAGACTAACCAAGGAAATAGACAAATCCAAAAAATAATTTAAAGGCGATATTATGCTCACTGGTTTAAGACATTAACCTATTTCCTTTGAACACTGAGATGCTACATCAATCATTAGATCACAGACAAGTCTCACACGCAGCCTCTAAACGGATGCCACAAGAGATAAAGTCCTGGAAAAGTTCACCTCTGATGGAAAGCTCAGTCACGGGCGAGTTGGTCATTTGTGTGTCAGTCTCCCCAACCTCCAGTGGCTAATCAAAGCAAAATTCATATCAAACCCTTTCTTTCATGGTTTCATTCCCTGTCCTTCATATTCATTCACTCTTCTTGCAGATAACAACCCTACAAATTTAACTCATAGAAATCAAAGTTATAATCTTTCTCATCCGATTACTTGCAATACCAGATGAAAATACAATTACAGCTCATTCCTAATTATTTCCAACAAACATAAGTGAATCTGACTGCTCATAAAAATTAAAACCAGATATTACTAGCTAAAGCAAGGTACCCCATCAGCAAAGCAGTCAGTCCTATACTGCACCAAGCCTGTGTATCAATCCTGGAAAGAATGGGGGGGGGGGGAGGGGGAGCTCTTCTAATTGTAGCTGTGCAGTGTGAAAAGGCACCAATAGGAAACAAAGCTGACAACAAAACTCATTTTAGTGTATGACCTAAATCCTATCTGAACCCAGGAGCCCTTACCACCTTCTAGGACTCTACTTTAGATTTCTTCTTATAGAAAGAAATAGAAGTGACCTATCAGTAGAATTCATCCCCTTGTCTGGGCAAAACAAGGTCGCTCCATTAGAGGAGGGATCAGATATTAAAGCTAATACTATACTGTAACTTAGCCAGAGAAAAGGAAGTGGAAAGTGATCTTTAAGTTGAGCACAGGCACAGTCAGTAACTATATTAGCTCTCTGGCACCAGGTGAAGTGGAAGTTTAACATTCATACATTTTGCATTAGTGCACTGCAGGTTACCAACCTCTGATGTCAAACGGCTAACATGTCAATGAGGCTCTGGGAGCAAGAGGAATGTAGGGAGAATGCGAGCAGAATGACAAGCCTTTTGACCTTTCCACTTGGTTTTCAAGGAAAGCTCTTTTATTTCCTTCTTTTGAAATCATTACATGAGTGCTTCTCCACTGCAGGATAAACATTAAGTCAGCACTTGATACTGTATTGTCATCACATGCCCTCACCTGTGGTTTGAAAATAGCCAACAAACCTCTTCACAGTCAGCTGTACGGCTGAAAGTGATACCACCTGCTGACATGAAAGAGAAGAAAGATGCTTGCTTAAGCTGATACAGGGTTAGCAATCAACCTCTTTCCCATTTACAGCAAGAATGCCCAGGAAGCTGGGGAAAGAAGGCAGCTGCACAATGGTGCCACGCGGGGATGCCGCTTTCACCCTCTTCATTTTTATGCTCCCACTAGTTCCTCCCTCACTATCCTTTTTGTTTAAAGAGGTATCTATTCCCCTCTTAAATACACTCACTGCACATTGCTTAGGGTAAAAAATCAACATAATCTGGGACTTTCTGCCTTATTCATATTGTGGGATAGTCCAGCTGAGTAATTACCTTGAAAAAGAGTCTGTCACAAAGAACCAATGGGGAGGCAGGAAGAAGGCATTATTAATGGTTGAGACTTATCGTCAAAGTAACTTATTTTTATTCTATAAATTACCTAGAAATTGTTGAATCAAGTGTATAATATGATAAAGTCTTTAAACAAAATATGGGGAGAATGTATAACCACACCCCAAACTTTGTTCAGTTACAGTTACAGATTCTCAAGTGCAATTCCTAACAAAGCAATCACTAAAAATCACAGACATGACCGGTTAGGTAAAAATCCATCTGCACTGAAGCCTTGCCTACACACAAATTTATACCAATTTAATTAAACCCTTTTAGCTAAACCAGTGCAAATACCCAAGTGGCCAGATCTACACTATAAACTTTTGCTGCCATAGGTATTTTAATCAGGGGTGAGATGAGGTACGATTTGTGACTGATTAAGTTGAGCTGGCAAAAGACCCTAATATAGTGGCAGCTGTATTAGTAAGATTGCATCTACAGTAGAAGTGTTTTGCTAGAATAATATACCAGTGTATCTGAGCATAGACCTGTCCTGAGTGTGATTTATTTCAGATGAATTTTACCCTGTTACTGATCAATTTAACTAAACTGAAATAAGCCACTCTTACACTGAAATAAGTGAGTGCACCACAGGTGTTTGAACAGGTTTAACTAAATAGTTTTAAAATCACACCTGTAGTTAAGCTAGTGCAACTCTCCACGTAGACAAACATTTACACTATCTAGGTACTTGGCATGGCCGTCATCACCACAATGCGTGACTACTCAGCTCCACAAACTTCTCTTCATTTCCACTACCATCAACAAAGCATATGCCCAATTCCTCAAAACCGGTCAAAAGCAAAACCTTAGCTCCAACCTCAGTAAGGGTTAGCTACTTTATCAAACACACTTCTAAAATGGAAGTATTTCTACAAAAAAAATATTCTGAGGTCAGAGTTAAGGTTGTGCATTGTGTGATTTTGAATAATTGGATGTGTGCATATGGTGAACTTCAGCAGGTCAATAGAAGGCTGGGTGAATGGGTGAGGAAAAACAAAGCATTAGAGTATATGGGCAGGGAGGTTGGCAAGGGGCTGGATGGAGGTTGGAAGCAAGGTTGGGTAGTGAGGCTGAGTAGCTGAGGTTTGTACCAGGGACTGTCTGGAGAAGGGCTGGAGCAGGCATTGTATAAGGGAAAAGGAGAGCAAAGAATCTGTGTTCTGTCAGCCTCAGTGGCTAAAAATAAAAGTTTTGGCTAAGAAACCCAATAACTTAAGTATACTTGATTTTTTAACCTGCTCAATTACACTATGTTGGCATTTGATAAAGGCTGAACCACAGAGTGAAATCTAGAGTTTGTCACTTTTGATACTGAGATACCATAGGGACATGAAAAATATCAGAAGCTTTGAGAAAATTTAAAAAGGAACAATTTAAAATTGTTTAGAATTCTGCACATATGACTAAGGTGACTAACAGTTACCTAGAAAATTCGTGTGGCCTCTGAAACAGCTCATCTTTGAGAAGGGTGTGCAGATGAGGTGGTTACTCACTTTGTGCAGTAACTAAGGTTCTTCGAGATGAGTGTCCCTGTGGGTGCTCCACTGCAGATGTTGGTGTGCCCCTGCACCTTTGCTCGGAGAATTTTACCATTGGTGGTTGAAGTATCGTGTGCACGACCCAGACTCCTCAGTTCCTTCTCTATTGCAGAGCCTGAACCAAACTCCAAAGTAGAGAGGAGAGACACTCATCTTGAAGAACCTCAGTTACTGCACAAGATGAGTAACCTTCTCTTCTTTTTCAAGAGAGATGTCCCTGTGGGTGCTCCACTCCAGGTGACTGTAAAGCAGTGCCCTTTAGGGTGGTAGGGGCTTTGGAGTTGATAAGATAACTGTGGATAGTATCGCTCAGCTAAGCCGGGTATCCGCTTTAGGGCCTTGCATAATAGCATAATGTCTCGTAAAGGTGTGTTTGGAGGCCCAGGTGGCAGCCTTGCATATGTCTATCAAGGGAACATTGTTTAGGAATGCTGTAGACGTTGATATAGATCTGGTTGAGTGCACCCCGATTGTTGATGGGGGCTGGGTGCCTTTTAATTGGTAGCATAGGCCAATACACCCAGATATCCATTTAGAGAGTCTCTGAGTGGACATGGATGTACCCCTGGATCGTTCTACTATGGATACAAAGAGTTTTGGAGAAGTCTGAAATGGCTTGGTTCTGTTCAGGTAGAAAGCCAGTGCTCTTCTAACATCCAGGGTGTGCATCATAGCTTCAAACAAGTCCGCATGTGGGTTAGGAAAGAAAGGCGGAAGCTGCATCAGTTCATTAATGTGAAATGATGAATGTACCTTGGGTAGAAATTTTGGATGGGTACATAGCATAACTTTATCCTTTAAAAAGATCAAATTCGGTGGGTCTGCCATAAGCACCCCTACTTCTCCCACATGTCTGCATGATGTCATAGCTACTAGAAATGACACCTTCGTGGACAGGTGCAATAAGGAGCAGGTTGCTAGAGGTTTGAAAGTTTTCTGAGCAAGGGTCGTTAGCACCAGATTCAAGTCCCAAGATACAGTGGGTGGTCTGATGTCTGAGTATAGAGCTTGTATGCCCTTGAGGAATCATTTGGTGATTGGGTGGGCAAAGATTGTAGTGTTGTTAATCTTTCCGTGAAAAGTGGTGATGGCTTCCAGGTGTACTTTCAGTAAACTGATGGAAAGACCCGATTGTTTTAGTTCTAAGAGGTAGTCTAGGGAGAGGTGTAGATGTTGCATCAGTTTGTTTGGCGGTGCACCATGTTGTAAATCTCCACTTATAGAAAGAGGTGCTACGAGTACAGGGGGTCCCTGGTATATGCCTCCCACTTACCCATTGTTTCGCATATCTGTTGCTCATCAATAGGGGAATGTGTTCCGATTCACGTTGGTCCCGATCCTCATATCCGTCCTTTGCAACTTACAGTACAATACTGCAAACATTCCAAGCTGCCGACCCCCGCTCCTTGGCTGGAGCGGAGCAAGCCCCCGCACCCCGATGCCTAGCAGGAGCATCAGGTGGAGTGGGGCAAGCCCCAAGTGCTGGGTGGGGCACATATTTTTACGGGGGCCTCCATTTTTCTGGGAGCCCATGGCCAGAGTGTCTATACTCCCCTTCTGCCTTCTCCCCCGCTGCCGCAAGGCTGGTTGGAGGTGGGGAGAGGTGGCCAGATCACTTGCACCCCTCTGCCCCCCACCACAGCCCGCCCACCCAGGGCCCTCCCCTCCTGCCTACATCACTGCTATACCAGCAGGTCCCTGGCATCCGTCATTTTGGTATCTGTCGCCCTTTTCAAGAACACAACCCTGACAAAAACTGGGGACCTGCTATGGAATAACATCCTTTGGACCTGGTCTGAACAGTTTAGTTCATCATGAAAGAGAAGCCATGCCTTGAGATGTAGCATCTGCAAGTTGGGGTGTTGTAACTGTCCCTCCCATTGTATCAGTAGATTTGAATGGAGAGCAAGTGTGATTGGGGGGTGTGCTGACATGTAGGGATACACCAGTTGTCTCAGCCATGTGGGGGCTATTAGGATGACTCTGGCTTTGTTTCAGAGTAGCAGCCATGTTAGTCTGTATTCGCAAAAAGAAAAGGAGTACTTGTGGCACCTTAGAGACTAACAAATTTATTTGAGCATAAGCTTTTGTGAGCTACAGCTCACTTCATTGGATGCATTCAGTGGAAAATACAGTGGGGAGATTTATATACACAGAGAACATGAAACAATGGGTGTTATCATACACACTGTAAGGAGAGTGATCACTTAAGATAAACTAATACCAGCAGGAGAGCGGGGGAGGAGGGAGAAAACCTTTTGTAGTGATAATCAAGGTGGGCCATTACCAGCAGTTGACAAGAACGTCTGAGGAACAGTGGGGGTGGAGGGGAATAAACATGGGGAAATAGTTTTACTTTGTGTAATGACCCATCCACTCCCAGTCTCTATTCAAGCCTAAGTTAATTGTATCCAGTTTGCAAATTAATTCCAATTCAGCAGTCTCTCGTTGGAGTCTGTTTCTGAAGTCTTTTTGTTGTAATATTGAGACTTTTAGGTCTGTAATGGAGTGACCAGAGAGATTGAAGTGTTCTCCGACTGGTTTATGAATGTTATAATTCTTGACATCTGTGTCCATTTATTCTTTTATGTAGAGACTGTCCGGTTTGACCAATGTACATGTCAGAGGGGCATTGCTGGCACATGATGGCATATATCACATTGGTAGATGTGCAGGTGAACGAGCCTCTGATAGTGTGGCTGATGTTATTAGGCCCTATGATGGTGTCCCCTGAATAGATATGTGGACACAGTTGGCAAGGGGCTTTGTTGCAAGGATAGGTTCCTGGGTTAGTGGTTCTGTTGTGTGGTGTGTGGTTGTTGCTGGGTAGCAATGGTATCAATGGGAACGCATATAGGAGGTCCATGATCCAGCTGATTAGGAACGCGTCTCCCATGGATTGCTTCCCCAGACCTGCCCTGGAGCAAAATTTTTCACACTTTGTGTTGCGGGCAGTGGCAAATAGGTCGATGTGTGGGTGACCCCATAGTCGGAATACATGTTGCAGTATTGGATTGCTCAAATCCCATTCATGGTCACGTGGAAATCATCTGCTGAGTTTGTCTGTTGTTGTGCTCTGGGATCCAGCTAGGTAAGAAGCTAAGATATGGATGTTGTGTCTAATTAACAGAGATTCCAAGTTTGATGGTCTCAGTGCAGAGCGAATGTGATCTGGCTCCCCCTTGCCTGTTTATACGGAACATGAAGGCGATGTTGTTGGTCATGACCCTTATGTGTTGATTTTTTATGAACGGCAGGAAGTGGAAGCAGGCATTGCGGATGGCGTGGAGTTCTAGAAGGTTTATATTAGGGTTGTCTTGGCTGTGGACCATAGAATCATAGAAGATTAAGGTTGGAAGAGACCTCAGGAGGTCATCTAGTCCAATCCCCTGCTCAGAGCAGGACCAACCCCAACTAAATCATCCCAGCCAGGGCTTTGTCAAGCCTGACCTTAAAAACCTCAAAGGAAGGAGATTCCACCACCTCCCTAAGTAACCAATTCCAGTGCTTCACCACCCTCCTAGTGAAATAGTTTTTCCTAATATCCAACCTAGACCTCCCCCACTGCAACTTGAGACCATTGCACCTGAGAGCACAATGAGAGCAATTTAATTGGAGGCTGTTTTTTGCTGGTCTACTCTCTTTGGGATGAGGAGGACGACCATTTCGTGGCAGGTCTGTTGGATATTGGGGACCTCAGTGGTGAGGGAACTGGTGACCCGTACCGGGAAGGGGGTTCTTGTCCTGGATCAGAGGCTGGTCTCAAGGACTTCTCCATTAAAATGAGCTTAAGCCTCAGGTCCCTGTCCCTTTGTGCCCTAGCTTTCAATTTGCTGCAATGGGCACTTTTCTGGGGAACATGGGATTCATCAAGACAGCAGACACATTGAGTGTGTCCGTCAGACACCGGCATTGCCTCTCTGCATGTAGTGCACTGCTTAAAGCCTGGTGTACCCAGCATTATCACTGAACTCAACTACGGAGTAAATAAGAATTTTTATTTTTTAACAGGAACTAAGCTAAAAAATGAAACCTAACTACTAGAAAGACTACTAAAGCTAACTATGTAACTTATTTGAATAAAACTACAGGTTTTTACAGGACTGCAGAGCTCCATCTCAGACCAGAGACAGTTGGGAAGGAACTGAGGAGTCCGGGTCGCACACGCGATACTTCAACCGCCAACGGTGCGTGAGGTACTGCGTGTGCACGGCCCGTACGGGCACTGCTGTCAAAGTGAGCGAAGGCGCAGGGGCGCACCACTACCTGGAGTGGAGCACCCACAGGGACACTCATCTCAAAGAAGAATTTCATGTTTAAAGTATTAACCCTGCTTTAAATGGAAATCTCAATGCAACCTTAACTCCGGAGCCACTAGAGCTCCTCCATAACACAGACACTTTATGTTCAATGACTTACATATAGAGAAACCTAAAGGAAAGAAATTACCTTTTCCTCTAAACATTACCGTTCAGATAGATTTCCTATTAGACATTTATTCTCAAGAATTTATTTGAACTTTGTAGTAAAAATTCTCTCTAAGCTAAAATTTGATTAAGTTCCTAAACCCAGACTAAACCGATTAATTTACTGCTATCATTTTAATTATATGGCCAGGATGGGGGACCCAAGAAACAAGCCAATATGTCAGGGAAAGACTTCCCCTGAACAGAAACATCAATTAGAAACTTGTTTCAGAGGCAGACAGATTTTATATAGATCTCCTCTTTAGGAAGCCATCCAAAAAAAATCTAGGTCAGCATTTGGCCACTCCGCTGCCCTAGTTTCACACCCTGTACTTAGCTGTGATTACTAATATGCTACAAAGTAAGTATATTACTATTAGCTACAACATACATGTGAGATTCTAAACTGACACATGAAGCTATATTAGCACAGACTCAAACAGTCCTATATGATACACAGGTGCATTTAAGTCGGCCAGCGTCCCAGGGAATTAGATTTTACAAATAGTCAGTGATCTGAAACTGTCCTATGTGCTGCATCTGCTGTACCTTGAGGGACTTAGGTGTGTGCATTAGAATGTAAATTTCCTGATGTCTGTGGGACCAATTAACACCCATAATATTAAAGGAATGTTTGGCAGTCTTGCTATTTTCCTCTTAAATATAATTATGAATAAAAAAATCTACTCTAGCTTGCAACAGATGATTTAGTGGATAGAACACTAAACTGGGGCTCAGAAGACCGGGGTTCAATTCCTGATTCAGCCACAGACTTCCCTACACCTCACAATGTTGTGAGGCTCATGGCTTGTCTACACTTGAAATGCTGTTGCATCTGCACCAGTGTAGACACTACCTACACCAATGGAAGGGGTATTTAGGTTCTTATACCAAACCTGTTGCCATGGCATCTGAGCACCCGGTAAAGTATTGTTCCCATTTCACAGACTGAGAAATGGTGGCAGGGAGAGAGAAAGCCAGTGAACAGTAGCACGTTACTCTACATAGGCTCACTAGCACAGCTGCCATGCTGCTACATGGCAGAGTTGTGCTCTTAATTACTGTACATTTCCTGTCCTCTCACAAGACCTTAAATAGACTGCCAGGATTCCCAGCCAATGTTGTGACACTGAGCAGGAGAGTGCTAGCCACAAAATCACAGCTTTGGGACAAGGTTTCATTTTAAAACTCTTTTTTATATTAAGTTAGTCCAATAAAAGATATCCCCTCACCCACCTTGAGCTAGCACAATCTAACACCTTCAAAAGCTCTAGTCACACAAGGCAAACTGGACGTCAGCATGTGCTAAGTTGGATGAATTAAAGCATAAGGGGAAGCCTTGTCTTGACTTTTAGAGTGTGTTAGATCAAGCTAGCTAATGTGACCTAACAGCCACCCAATGCCACCGGTGCACATCTCTGTTCTTTCAAAATATGCCAGGTGATCTTTAATTTCTGCAGATCCTATAAGCCCTCTGATTTTAGAAGATCTCATCTGAATGACCTACACATGCAGTACACTGCACGGAGTTCCAAAGCATGTAGGGTTGAATTAATCTTACTGGGACGTGAATCTATGGTTCCAGGGAGTCTTGGTGTTTCACAACTGATGACTATCATGCACACTCTCACCCTAAAATTGGCACAAGACTAGCACGGCAAAATGGAACATTTCTGCGGCTCTCGGTGAGACAGATTGGTGACTAAATCTTTTGCTGACTGTGATTTTTTCCTTTTCCAGTTGTTAGTGAGAGGAAGTAACATTGCTGAGGCTCAGTGTCAGTAAAGCTCAGTTCCTGTTATCAGGGCTGATTACTGCAGCGTCAAACTCACATGTAACTGGAAAGTTTGCACCAATTTAGGGTGGCTGAGTTCATCTACGCCTCCTAAACTGATATTAAAGGTCTTTTCCTTCCTTTATGGGAGGAGTCAGGTCAACTCTTCCAATATGGTCTATGCAAAGAAATTCTGGGAAAACACTTGAAAGAACATATCCCCACAGCTTCTCTCTATAACAAAAACAAAGCACAAGGAGGGGCTGGGTGGCTCAGGGAACTGATCTAAGTTAATTGCCTGCAACTGGAGGGTTCAAAACTGGTTCAACTCGATGATGACTGTTGTCGTTACAGGTGATGGCTTTTTGAGGCTATTGCGAAATGAGTAGGTGGTGTCAGTCTGATTCCCAGGGTCAGGTATCCACAGCTCAAGACATCATAACTAGCATCTTACTGGTCACCTCAGGAAAAGTTCCAAGATTGAGATTAATAAGAACATAAGAATGGCCATACTGGGTCAAACCAAAGGTCTATCCAGCCCAGTATCCTGTCTGCTGACAGTGGCCAATGCCAGGTGCCCCAGAGGGAGTGAACCTAACAGGTAATGATCCAGTGATCTCTCTCCTGCCATCCATCTCCACCCTCTGACAAACAGAGGCTAGGGACACCATTCCTTACCCATCCTGGCTAATAGCCATGAATGGACTTAACCTCCATGACTTTATCCAGTTCTCTTTTAAACCCTGTTATAGTCGTAGCCTTCACAACCTCCTCAGGCAAGGAGTTCCACTGGCTGACTGTGCGCTGAGTGAAGAAGAACTTCCTTTTATTTGTTTTAAACCTGCTGCCCATTAATTTCATTTGGTGGCCCCTTGTTCTTATATTATGGGAACAAGTAAAATAACTTTTCCTTATTCACTTTCTCCATACCACGCATGATTTTATAGACCTCTATCATATCCCCCCTTAGTCTCCTCTTTTCCAAGCTGAAAAGTCCTAGCCTCTTTAATCTCTCCTCATATGGGACCCGTTCCAAAATCCTAATCATTTCAGTTGCCCTTTTCTGAACCTTTTCTAATGCCAGTATATCTTTTTTGAGATGAGGGGACCACATCTGTATGCAGTATTCAAGATGTCATAGAATCATAGAATATCAGCGTTGGAAGGGACCTCAGGAAGTCATCTAGTCCAACCCCCTGCTCAAAGCAGGACCAATCCCCAATTAAATCATCCCAGCCAGAGCTTTGTCAAGCCTGACCTTAAAAACTTCTAAGGAAGGAGATTCCACCACCTCCCTAGGTAACGCATTCCAGTGTTTCACCACCCTCCTAGTGAAAAAGTTTTTCCTAATATCCAACCTAAACCTCCTCCACTGCAACTTGAGACCATTACTCCTTGTCCTGTCATCTTCTACCACTGAGAATAGTCTAGAACCATCCTCTTTGGAACCACCTCTCAGGTAGCTGAAAGCAGCTATCAAATCCCCCCTCATTCTTCTCTTCCGCAGACTAAACAATCCCAGTTCCCTCAGCCTCTCCTCATAAGTCATGTGTTCCAGACCCCTAATCATTTTTGTTGCCCTCCGCTGGACTCTCTCCAATTTATCCACATCCTTCTTGTAGTGTGGGGTCCAAAACTGGACACAGTACTCCAGATGAGGCCTCACCAATGTCGAATAGAGGGGAACGATCACATCCCTCGATCTGCTGGCTATGCCCCTACTTATACATCCCAAAATGCCATTGGCCTTCTTGGCAACAAGGGCACACTGTTGACTCATATCCAGCTTCTCGTCCACTGTCACCCCTAGGTCCTTTTCCGCAGAACTGCTGCCTAGCCATTCGGTCCCTAGTCTGTAGCGGTGCATGGGATTCTTCCATCCTAAGTGCAGGACCCTGCACTTATCCTTGTCGAACCTCATCAGATTTCTTTTGGCCCAATCCTCCAATTTGTCTAGGTCCCTCTGTATCCTATCCCTACCTGCCACCGTATCTACCACTCCTCCTAGTTTAGTATCATCCGCAAATTTGCTGAGAGTGCAATCCACATCATCCTCCAGATCATTTATGAAGATATTGAACAAAACCGGCCCCAGGACCGACCCTTGGGGAACTCCACTTGATACCGGCTGCCAACTAGACATGGAGCCATTGATCACTACCCGTTGAGCCTGACAATCTAGCCAACTTTCTACTCACCTTATAGTGCATTCATCCAGCCCGTACTACTTTAACTTGCTGACAAGAATACTGTGGGAGACCGTGTCAAAAGCTTTGCTAAAGTCAAGAAACAATACATCCACTGCTTTCCCTTCATCCACAGAACCAGTTATCTCGTCATAGAAGGCAATTAGATTAGTCAGGCATGACTTGCCCTTGGTGAATCCATGCTGACTATTCCTGATCACTTTCCTCTCATGTAAGTGCTTCAGGATAGATTCCTTGAGGACCTGCTCCATGATTTTTCCGGGGCGTACCATGGATTTATAGAAGGACAATAAGATATTCTCCGTCTTATTCTCTATCCCTTTTGTTTAACGAACCTCCTCATTTTTGCATAGTTCCCTTTTCTGAAATTAAATGCCATAGTGTTGGGCTGTTGAGGTGTTCTTCCCACCACAGGAATGTTAAATATCATTATATTATGGTCACTATTTCCAAGCGGTCCTGTTACAGTTACCTCTTGGACCAGATCCTGAGATCCACTCAGGACTAGATCGAGAGTTGCCTCTCGCCTTGTGGGTTCCTGTACTAGTGGTCCAAGAAGCAGTCATTTAAAGTATCGAGAAATTTTGTTTCTGCATTTCGTCCTGACATGACATGTACCCAGTCAGTATGGGGATAATTGAAATCCCCCACTATTATTGAGTTCTTTATTTTGATAGCCTCTCTAATCTCCTGTAGCATTTCATCATCACTATCACTATCCTGGTCAGGTGGTCGATAATAGATCCCTACTGTTATATTCTTATGAGAGCCTGGCATTACTATCCATAGAGATTCTATGGAACATGTGGATTCATTTAAGATTTTTATTTCATTTGATTCTAAATTTTCTTTCAAATATAGTGCCACTCTTCCCCCAACCGCACAACCTGCTCTGTCCTTCCGATATATTTTGTACTCCGGAATGATTGTGTCCCATTGATTGTCCTCACTCCACCAGGTTTCTGTGATGCCTATTATATCAATATCCTCCTTTAACACAAGCCACTCTAGTTCACCCATCTTATTATTTAGACTTCTAGCATTTGTGTACAAGCACTTTAAAAACTTGTCACTCTTTATCTGTCTGCCCTTTTCTGATGAGTCAGATTCTTTTTTATGTGAATGTTTCTCGTCTGATCTGGCCCATACTTTATCCTCTTCCATCCTCTCCTCTTGACTAAAACCTAGAGAATCTCTATCAATAGACTCTCCTCTAAGAGAAGTCTCTGTCCGTTCCACGTGTGCCTCTGAAGCAATCGGCTTTCCCCCATCTCTTAGCCTTGGTCTACACTAGGAGTTGATGTCGAATTTAGCAGCGTTAAATTGATTTAACCCTGCACCCATCCACACGATGAAGCCCTTTTTTTCGACTTAAAGGGCTCTTAAAATCGATTTCCTTACTCCACCCCCGACAAGGGGATTAGCGCTGAAATCAGCCTTGCCAGGTCGAATTTGGGGTATTGTGGACGCAATTAGACGGTATTGGCCTCCGGGAGCTATGCCAGAGTGCTCCATTGTGACCGCTCTGGACAGCACTCTCAACTCAGAGGCACTGGCCAGGTAGACAGGAAAAGGCCAGCGAACTTTTCAATTTCAATTTCCTGTTTGGCCAGCGTGGCAAGCTGCAGGTGAGTGCAGAGCTCATCAGCAGAGGGGACCATGCAGAGCTCATCAGCAGAGGTGACCATGATGGAGTCCCAGAATTGCAAAAGAGCTCCAGCATGGACCAAACGGGAGGTACGGGATCTGATCGCTGTATGGTGAGAGGAATCCGTGCTATCAGAACTCCATTCCAGTTTTCGAAATGCCAAAACATTTGTCAAAATCTCCCAGGGCATGAAGGACAGAGGCCATAACAGGGACTCAAAGCAGTGCCGCGTGAAACTTAAGGAGCTGAGACAAGCCTACAAGAAAACCAGAGAGGCGAACGGCTGCTCCGGGTTAGAGCCCCAAACATGCCACTGCTATGATGAGCTGCAAGCCATTTTATGGGGTTCAGCCACCACTACCCCAGCCGTGTTGTTTGACTCCTTCAATGGAGATAGAGACAACACGGAAGCAGGTTTTGGGGACGAGGAAGATGAGGATGATGATGATGAAGTTGTAGATAGCTCACAGCAAGCAAGCAGAGAAACCGGTTTTCCCGACAGCCAGGAACTGTTTCTCACCCTGGACCTGGAGCCAGTACCCCCTGAACCCACCGAAGGCTGCCTCCTGGACCCGCCAGGCGGAGAAGGGACCTCTGGGTGAGTGTACCTTTTAAAATAGTATACATGGTTTAAAAGCAAGCATGTTTAATGATTAATTTGCCCTGGCATTCGCGGCTCTCCTAGATGAACTCCCAAAGCCTTTGCAAAAGGTTTCTGGGGAGGGCAGCCTTATTCCGTCCACCATGATAGGACACTTTACCACACCAGGCCAGTAGCACGTACTCAGGAATCACTGTAGAAAAAAGCATTGCAGTGTATGTTTGCTGGCGTTCAAACAACACCCGTTCTTTATCTCTCTGTGTTATCCTCAGAAGAGTGATATCATTCATGGTCAATTGGTTGAAATAGGGTGTTTTTCTTAAGGGGACATTCAGAGGTGGCTGTTCCTGCTGGGCTGTTTGCCTGTGGCTGAACAGAAATGTTCCCCGCTGTCAGCCACGGGGAGGGGGGAGGGGCTAGCCACGTGGTGGGGGGCGGCAAAATGCGACCTTGGAACAAAAGCACATGTGCTATGTATGTAATGTTAACAGCAAGGTTTACCGTGAAAGAGTGTACCCACTGTTCTATAAAATGTGTCTTTTTAAATACCACTGTCCCTTTTTTTTCTCCACCAGCTGCATGTGTTTCAAGGATCACAGGATCTTCTTAGTCCCAGAGGCTAGTGAAGATTAGACGGCGAAAAAAACGCACTCGTGATGAAATGTTCTCTGAGCTCATGCTGTCTTCCCACACTGACAGAGCACAGACGAATGCGTGGAGGCAGACAATGTCAGAATGCAGGAAAGCACAGAATGACCGGGAGGAGAGGTGGCAGGCTGAAGAGAGTAAGTGGCGGGCTGAAGAGAGGGCTGAAGCTGAAAGGTGGCCGCAGCATGATGAGAGGAGGCAGGATTCAATGCTGAGGCTGCTGGAGGATCAAACTAATATGCTCCAGCATATGGTTGAGCTGCAGGAAAGGCAGCTGGAGCACAGACCGCCGCCACAGCCCCTGTGTAACCAACTGCCCTCCTCCCCAAGTTCCATAGCCTCCTCACCCAGACGCCCAAGAACACGGTGGGGGAGACCTCCGGCCACCCAGCCACTCCACCCCAGAGGATTGCCCAAGCAACAGAAGGCTGGCATTCAATAAGTTTTAAAGTTTTAAACTTTTAAAGTGCTGTGTGGTCTTGTCCTTCCCTCCTCCACCACCCCTCCCGGGCTACCTTGGCAGTTATGCCCCTATTTGTGTGATGAATTAATAAAGAATGCACGAATGTGAAGCAACAATGACTTTATTGCCTCTGCAAGTGGTGATCGAAGGGAGGAGGGGAGGGTGGTTAGCTTACAGGGAAGTAGAGTGAACCAAGGGGCGGGGGGTTTCATCAAGAAGAAACAAACAGAACTTTCACTCCGTAGCCTTGCCAGTCATGAAACTGGTTTTCAAAGCTTCTCTGATGCGCACCGTGCCCTCCTGTGCTCTTCTAACTGCCCTGGTGTCTGGCTGCGTGTAACCAGCAGCCAGGTGATTTGCCTCAACCTCCCACCCCACCATAAACATCTCCCCCTTACTCTCGCAGAGATGGTGGAGCGCACAGCAAGCAGTAATAACAGTGGGAATATTGGTTTCGCTGAGGTCTAACCGAGTCAGTAAACTGCGCCAGGGCGCTTTTAAACATCCAAATGCACATTCTACCACCATTCTGCACTTGCTCAGCCTGTAGCTGAACAGCTTCTGACTACTGTCCAGGCTGCCTGTGTACGGCTTCATGAGTCATGGCATTAAGGGGTAGGCTGGGTCCCCAAGGATAACTATAGGCATTTCAACATCCCCAACAGTTATTTTCTGGTCTGGGAATAAAGTCCCTTCCTGCAGCTTTTGAAACAGACCAGAGTTCCTGAAGATGCGAGCGTCATGTACCTTTCCCGGCCATCCCACGTTGATGGCGAAACATCCCTTGTGATCCACCAGTGCTTGCAGCACTATTGAAAAGTACCCCTTGCGGTTTATGTACTCGCCGGCTTGGTGCTCCGGTGCCAAGATAGAGATATGGGTTCCGTCTATGGCCCCACCACAGTTAGGGAATCCCATTGCAGCAAAGCCATCCACTATGACCTGCACATTTCCCAGGATCTCTACCCTTGATATCAGCAGATCTTTGATTGCGTTGGCTACTTGCATCACAGCAGCCCCCACAGTAGATTTGCCCACACCAAATTGATTCCCGACTGACTGATAGCTGTCTGGCTTTGCAAGGTTCCACAGGGCTATTGCCACTCGCTTCTCAATTGTGAGGGCTGCTCTCATCTTGGTATTCTTGTGCCTCAGGGCAGGGGAAAGCAAGTCACAAAGTTCCATGAAAGTGCCCTTACGCATGCGAAAGTTTCACAGCCACTGGGAAACGTCCCAGACCTGCAACACCATGCGGTCCCACCAGTCTGTGCTTGTTTCCCGGGCCCAGAATCGGCGTTCCACTGCATGAACCTGCCCCATTAGCACCATGATGCTCACATTGCCAGGGCCCGTGCTTTGAGAGAAGTCTGTGTCCAAGTCCTCATCACTGTCGTCACCACGCTGACGTCGCCTACTCGCCCGGTTTCACTTTGCCAGGTTCTGGTGCTGCATATACTACTGGATAATGCGCGTGGTGTTTAATGGGCTCCTAATTGCCAAAGTGATCTGAGTGGGCTCCATGCTTGCCGTGGTATGGCGTCTGCACAGAAAAAAGGCACGGAACGATTGCCTGCCGTTGCTCTGATGGAGGAAGGGGCGACTGACAACATGGCTTACAGGGAATTAAAATCAACAAAGGGGGTGGCTTTACATCAAGGAGAAACAAAAACAACTGTCACACAGAATGGCCCCCTCAAGGAATGAATTCAGAACCCTGGGTTTAGCAGGCCAATGCTCAACCCACTAAGCTGACTGGAGGTGAGACAAATCTACAGTGTCCCGGAAAGCCTCATCAGCATACCTCTCTGTCTCCCTTAACTCCTGCAGTTCTGCCACCCTGGTCTCCAAAGCCCGCACACCGTCTCTGAGGGCCAGGAGCTCCTTGCACCGAATGCACACATACGCCACCCACCCACAGGGCAGGTAAGATACATGCTACACCGAGTGCAATAAACAGGATAGCCCCCATTCTGCTGCTGGGCTTCTGCCTGCATTCTCTCCTACACCTACCTAGGTTAATGATAGGGTTTTTGTTTAAATCAAGAAGTTTTGATTATAGTTTAAAGGTTTTAAAGAATGGCAAGTGTACCTCACCCCCTTTCCACTACCCTTCCAAACTCCCTCTCGAAACTCCCTGTTAGTGGTCCCTGGTCACTTGCTTATGCTTTATAAAGCCCTGGCCTTCTTGATAGCCCCACCCCCTGACCAAGGCTCAGCCAATGAGCAGGGGCTTCTAGATTTCAAACCTTGTTTAGAAGCTCACAGCTTCCAGCTGCGGGCCACAGCACACAGTCCTTCAAACAAACAAACACAAGCTCAGCAAACAGCAAGTAACCCCCAAACACAGACACACACTACGGACAGCCACTTATCCCAAGGGTCCCATATTTGCTTCGCCTTCATCTGGAGAGCTCCCTCTCGAAAATCCCTGTTAGCATTACCATAGTGACTGAACTAAACTCTTGTTCCAGGGAGAAATCCCCTTAGGTCAGGACTGAAGCACACTGACAATGAGTTGTGTGGGGGAGACTTTCATTGCTTCCGGCGATTCTGTACCAGATACACTATTTTAATCATCAGGTTTGTCAATCTAACACCTAACACTACATTCACTCAAAATAATCTATACAGACACACATTAACATGTTTTCATTTTTGAGGTACATAGGAAGCAAGTTTATCCTGATGGCCCCACACCCAGAATGAGGTGCAAGGAACTGGAGCCATTTCCAAAAACTCCCCTTACTTGCTTTAGAATCTTAAAAGGTTAGGGTTGGAAGAGACCTCAGGAGGTCATCGAGTCCAACCCCCTGCTCAAAGCAGGACCAACGCCAACTAAATCATCCCAGCCAGGGCTTTGTCAAGCTGGGCCTTAAAAACCTCTAAGGAAAGAGATTCCACCACCTCCCTAGGTAACTCTTTAAGAGAGATCCATAGCAGACAATACACAGCTGTAATGTCATCTGTGTTACCAACAAGATCCATCTCGCTAATGACCACCAGCATAAGTAGTGCCATTCAGCTCTACAAAGAGATTTATGTGGTAAATAAAACTGAAGTGGCTTCCTTTACATAGTATTGATTCCTGTCTGTACTGTATGTTTGTAAAGGATGCTTAATCTAGTCCAGTGCAAATTCACTCACAAGGACATAGGTCTGTGCAGCCTAAATGTCAATACCCTGCACCATAATCTGACAAGATGGTGCAGAACATGCATTTATGTAGAGATTTCCCTTCCTTTGGAAGGAAAGATAATTCGTTGCTGTGAAACACTGTGCTGGGATAAAACCTCCAGTTCACCTCCTATCACACTTTGTAGATGCCACATCAATACCGCTCCAGGGAAATACAATAATATAGTACATGCCAAGCTCCCATGGGACTTGGTAACTCCCATTCGCTCCTGGACTCTACTAACCTGGCGGTGGCACTCTGACGCTAACAACATCTAACGCAATATCTGCATTACAGAGACAACTAATCATGTATAATCTCTTCCCACCCCATTGATTTCCTACAGCACGCAACATCCACAGGCGGGGCACAATGGGAAGCTTTTCCAAAGAGCCACGTCACTCCTCACTGAATAAGCAGGGTGCAACACCAATGGTATTAAATTGTTTTCACATTTGTGCTTTCCCTGCCAACTTCTCCTCAGGGCTTTGTGGGAAACAAATTACCTACAGGAGGTTCCATTTTAAGCTGGTGCCCAAGTCAGAAAGTGAATATGCTTCCCTAGATGCTACCCAGTGGTTTCACTAGTATATTAAAGCTAATTAGTTGAGTTACAGAATATACAATTTGCCCCCTCCGTTTTGGCCCCATTTTCCTCCATTGTTACGGACGCTTCCAGCTGGTCAATGAAAGGAACGTCTTGTCATCCAGGGTGCAGTAAACTGCAGCAACGCTGAGATACTTGTGGGAGGGATGGGAAAAGTTGCCCTATTGCAGGGGTGGGCAAACTGTGGCCTGCAAGCCGCATCTGGCCCATCAGATATTTTAATCTGGCCCTTGAGCTACTGCTGGGGAGTGGGGTCTGGGGCTTCCCACGCTCCACATGGCTCCTGGAAGCAGCAGCAGCATGTCCCCACTCTGGCTGCTATGCACAGGAACAGCCAGGGGGCTCTGCATGCTGCCCCCGCCCCAAGCACTGCCCCTGCAGCTCCCATTGGCCGGGAAGCCCAGCCAATAGGAGCTGCAGGGGTGGCAGAGCACGCAGAGCCGCCTGGCTGTGCATCTGTGTAGGAGCCGGAGGGGGGACGTGCTGCTGCTTCCAGAAGTTGCTTGAGGTAAGCGCCGCCCAGAGCCTGCACCCCTGACCTCCTCCCACACCCCAACCCCCTCCCGCCCTCCAAACCCCTCGATACCAGCCCAGAGCACCCTCCTACACCCCAAACCCCTCATTCCCAGTCCCCCCCCAGAGCCCGTACCCTCAGCCGGAACCCCCATCTCCCTCCACGCCCCAACCCCTGCCTCAGCCCGGAGCCCCCTCCCACACCCTGAACTCCTCATTTCTGGCCCCACCCCAGAGCCTGCACCCCAGCTGGAGTCTTCACCCCCTCCTGCAACCCAACCCCAATTTTGTGAGCATTCATGGACTGCCATACAATTTCCATAAACAGATGTGGCCCTCGGGCCAAAAGGAAATCTCTACCACAGAGGGCTTGGTAAAAAACTAGAAACTATCTGGGTTACACGTTGGTGTTATTTTTATTGCATGCATGTTTAGGCCTCAATCATTGTAGAATTTTTGGTTGCCAAGAGAATTTTGGTTGCAACTGTAGAATTTTTGGTTGCCACTGTAGAATTTTTGGTTGCCAAGAGATGGAAAAGCCAAACTGTGGTGATTTTTCTACTTATTTCATTTTTAAAACATTTGTTTAGAAACTCTATGTTTTGACTACTGCTTTGGGAATTGTGACTGGCATAATAAGAAACAATTTATTCTTTATAGAACTCAATTTATGGAAAGTAAAATTCTACAGTCACTGAAGAAATAGGAATGTTTTATGTATAATTTCTTGATGAGAAATTGCTGTTTTTGTGGTAGGCTAAGTAACTAAACTACCATGAGGAATTTTATGTAGATGTTTATAGTACCCTGTTGATACCTTTTATTTATTTATTTATTTTAAGGCCTCGCCAATTTATTAAAAAATAAGACATTCCATTATTGGTGATGACAATCCAAATGAATGCACTGTTTATCCACTCTGATAACTGTACACATGCCCAGATGGTGGAAACATGTATAGAAATATTTCCTTCACTGCCCCTGTCCACTTTGCCCCTGAATGTGGGCAATCAAATGACAGGAGAATTCTGCTCTCTTCTGAGTGGATTTGCCCAGTGAGAAATTAGTTTTCTTATAGGAGGCAGAAATGGAAAGAAGAAACATATGTGCAGTCTGCATTTCACATGCATTGATTGCCACAGGGGAGTTGAATTTTTGACCTACCATCCTTGACCGGATCCTTTTATACAGTCCTGTTTTCTTACAAACAGAAGACACCACAGTATCTTTCAAATGTTGTTTTAAAAGCAGCTCTTCCTGAAGCATGTTCAGAAAAATTACAATGACCAGAAACCTCCCGGGTCTCAGTCACTGTTGCTTAGACATTCTCTGCTAACTGGTTAGACGCTGGAAGCCTTGTATTCTTCAGCTCAAAACACTGTGAGATTTAACTGAATCTTCTGAAGCACCAGCATTGTCTGCATTTACAATACAAACGCTTCTGAGCAGTGAGACAAACAGAACAGAATGAGCTATCACAGCTAAAAAAGCCTAAATGATGTAATCAAAAATAAAACATTTCTGATGTTCATAAACTATTGCTAAACAAATGAGGTCCATGGTTCGTGTTCATTATTCTCCTAACAATCCCTCAGACCGCCAGCCGGTATCATCGCACACACATTAAGAGGATGAGGAAAGAGGGTTTTAAGTAGGTCACCAGTATATATGATCACAGCAGCTCTTTTTTGCTGTTTTTGTTTGCTGGCAGCCACTGAATTTCTTATCTGAAAGGAATGCTAGTGCTGGAAAAAAATGCAGGGTGTATATAAAGCAAGGTAGGCAGCAAATTCGAAGAGAGGCCTGCTCTTTAAACCACTACCTTTTATAGCCAAACCTTTTACCCCTGACAGTCATCACCGCCAACATCAGCTTGCTAATAAGTGTTATCCCAGAAGTGGTATTAGGGTTTTAGAAGCCCACACAGAACACCTAATTTGGCTTTGAATACATGCTGGACCAGCTATTTTGGGATCGTCTTCTTCATATGCCTAATGTAGATGTAGAGCAACTACATTACATAGTTAGCATTGAGGACTGATGTGGGGGAAAACAGAGGGTGCGTGGGGTTACCCCAGGGTAGTTTAGACACCAATCCCCTGAATAGATGGTGTAGTGTTTGAATTTAACAAGTCTGGAGCAAAGACCTCTTCCATTTGTAGTTGTTCCCTCCATCCCACCCCTTCACGTTCTTGCCCCCAGGTGCCCCCTTCAATTCAAGGGAAATCATCAATCATGAGAACATTCTTCCCATACGCCTCCTGCCTAGGTCTCTACCCACTGGGGTCCTCTCTTGTGGTCTCACCTCTTCCCACTCATTCCCTTTGAAAAACCATCTATCTGCACCTTGCACCCCCCAGGCTTTGATGTTTGCCCTGCCAGCTGTGTGTAAAAAAGGGGGTAGATTCCCGAGGATGTGGAATAGTTGGGGAGCAGTTGGGTTGCCACTGGTTGCCTCCTCCCTATTGCCACCATCTCCCAGCTGCTCTCTCTTCCTGCCACTGTAAGAAACAGAGCCGCTGCCGACAGCAGGGAGAACAGCGAACAGGAAGAGGACAGGCAATGGGCAGGGAAGGACAGAGATTGAAAGTTGGAAGAATAGCTTCGGTGTGGCCAAAGGACCAATTCACAGCAAAAAAGACAACTCTAGCAGAATCTTTGAAATCTAGTAGTTATCTTTGAATACTCATGGCGATTGGCGGTGGTCCCGGACGACTGGAAAAAGGCTAATGTAGTGCCCATCTTTAAAAAAGGGAAGAAGGAGGATTCTAGGAACTACAGGCCGGTCAGCCTCACCTCAGTCCTTGGAAAAATCATGGAGCAGGTCCTCAAGGAATCAATTCTGAAGCACTTAGAGGAGAGGAAAGTGATCAGGAACAGTCAGCATGGATTCACCAAGGGCAAGTCATGCCTGACTAATCTAATTGCCTTCTATGACGAGATAACTGGCTCTGTGGATGAGGGGAAAGCAGTGGACGTGTTGTTCCTTGACTTTAGCAAAGCTTTTGACACGGTCTCCCACAGTATTCTTGCCAACAAGTTAAAGAAGTATGAGCTGGATGAATGGACTATAAGGTGGAGAGAAAGTTGGCTACATTGTTGGGTTCAACGGGTAGTGATCAATGGCTCCATGTCTAGTTGGCAGCCGGTATCAAGTGGAATGCCCCAAGGGTCGGTCCTGGGGCCGGTTTTCTTCAATATCTTCATAAATGATCTGGAGGATGGGGTGGATTGCACCCTCAGCAAGTTTGCAGATGACACTAAACTGGGAGGAGAGGTAGATACGCTGGAGGGTAGGGATAGGATACAGAGGGACCTAGACAAATTGGAGGATTGGGCCAAAAGAAATCAGATGAGGTTCAATAAGGACAAGTGCAGAGTCCTGCACTTAGGACGGAAGAATCCCATGCATCGCTACAGACTAGGGACCGAATGGCTCGGCAGCAGTTCGGCAGAAAAGGACCTAGGGGTTACACGTGACGAGAAGCTGGATACGAGTCAACAGTGTGCCCTTGTTGCCAAGAAGGCCAATGGCATTTTGGGCTGTATAAGTAGGGGCATTGCCAGCAGATCGAGGGACGTGATCGTTCCCCTCTATTCGACATTGGTGAGGCCTCATCTGGAGTACTGTGTCCAGTTTTGGACCCCACACTACAAGAAGGATGTGAAAAAACTTGGAAAACGTCCAGCGGAGGGCAACAAAAATGATTAGGGGACTGGAACACATGACTTATGAGGAGAGGCTGAGGGAACTGGGATTGTTTAGTCTGCGGAAGAGAAGAATGAGGGGGGATTTGATAGCTGCTTTCAACTACCTGAAAGGGGGTTCCAAAGAAGATGGATCTAGATTATTCTCAATAGTAGCAGATGACAGAACAAGGAGTAATGGTCTCAAGTTGCAGTGGGGGAGGTTTCGGTTGGATATTAGGAAAAACTTTTTCCCTAGGAGGGTGGTGAAACACTGGAATGCGTTACCTAGGGAGTTGGTGGAATCTCCTTCATTTGAGATTTTTAAGGTCAGGCTTGACAAAGCCCTGGCTGGGATGATTTAGTTGGGGATTGGTCCTACTTTGAGCAGGGGGGTGGACTAGATGACCTCCTGAGGTCCCTTCCAACCCTGATATTCTATGATTCTATGAATGGGGAAGACAGCTAGGCAAGGCTGCATCTGACATGTGCGGTAAAATCTCACTCCTTTCTGGATGGGATTGTTGTTCACACTTTATACAAAATAGGTTTATAGACACAATTTTACAATGACGTCCATATCTACCAACATTTGTTCCCACTTGCCCCTACAGAATCCATTCAGGAACTCTCTCCAGTATGGAGTCTTGCTATATCCGAGTGGTCTGTAGGAGGGTTTAAAGATACACTGTGTACACACAGGAACGGCATTCATAGATTTATTATAGATAGTCCCCTTCCCACCAAAAATAGTGTCAGTACTTTACATTTTCAAGGTTATTACAATAAAGCTGGGACCACAGATACTCTGTGCATACTGCCACAGGCACAGATTCCACATGGTGGAAAGCGCTGGGAGTACATTATGCTGTGGATCAAGTGCAGCTACAGAACCCATTTTTTTCTGCCTCACGCTATCTGTTGTCTAGAAATGTGCCCGATACTAGTGGTTCTTAACCTTGAGAGTTATCATTTGGACTGGTACCAACATTTGACTAAGGAAAGCTCTTGCTCTCCTCATCTCTTGAAAGAAAAAACTTTCAGAGAGCAAGGTCAGGGGAAAATACAAGCAGCCCCTCACTTTGGCTTAAGCCAGCTTCATGTACTTAGCTGTTCATATTCACAGATGTTCAACACAGGACAGGATTGTGGTCAGACAGACAGAGTGGATTGCTTTAAGTTCTATAATGTTCACTGGTGCTTTACAACATGCTGTCCTGGATGTAAACCAATATTCAAGTCCTCCTTTACAGAAAGCAGAGAAGGAGGCAAGGTCTAGTGGTATGAGGACAGGAATGTGAGCCAGAAATCCCAGAGTACTATTTCCAGCTTTCACGTGGACTTTGGACAAGACACTTGGGGTCAGATTTTTGAGTGCACTCTGCTCTCATTTAGGGACTTGATTTAGTTGGGGTTGGTCCTGCTTTGAGCAGGGGGTTGGACCCGATGACCTCCTGAGGTTTCTTCCAACCCTGACATTCTATGATTCTATTACTTAAATAAAAGGTCAGATTTTCAAGAGTGCTCAGCTCTCTGTAGCTCCCATTTGCTGGGCTCTTTTGAAAATCCAGTTCTCACCATGGGTGCTGAGCCATGACTGGCCCCTAGGCTCTGTATACCTCCATTTTCCCTGATGGACTTTACAGGTATAGGGGTTAATATTGATGATGCAATTTGAAGATGGAAAGCACTGTATAACTGCTAAGTGTTACCTGGGTAACATATTTATCTGCATTCAGTTTGGTCATATAGATCAGATTCCTCTGCCAATGCTGGAGTCACACAGTGAACTCCTGAAACATATGGTTCAATTCATATTAACTGGCTATAATGAAAGAGCACCATCATTAGCTCACCACATGTTGGTTCAAGTTTTAGATGCAGAAGAGGTTGAAAAGCTATGGAGGTGAAGCATGTCATGTTTATAGGTTATATGGGTGCAATGACTACAAAGCGTATGGTGTGTTATACAAACAACTTATTAAAGACAACAGAGGTCGTTTGTTGTTCAGACTGGTTACTGAAGAGTGCAGGAATGCCAACTACATTAGGGTTTGCTGACGTCTTGATTGAGCTGCCATGAAAGGGCAGGTAGGTAATAGCTGCCTGAGAGTATTGATAGGCCATGTCAGAACAGCTGGAAAAAACAAGCGGCAATGCAATTCATCTTTGGCTAATTGGCAAGCCAAATGTCTAAGCCACTGACTGGAGCATTACATAAAGGGGCTGTTATGTTAGACACTTCTTGAAAAAGAATTCACCACAGTGCATTTTTGGGTTGTAATAATTTATTTCCTCCAAAGAGAAGAAGCCTATGTGTGGTAAGTTGTTTGCCATCTCTCCCTACCCATGTGCCTTTGTACTTGTGATGTGCTGCCTTTATAAATCTGAGTTTTGAAGGTGAAATAGCAGGTCACCTTATTAGTTTCTAAGCTCTTGCAGCTTGAAACATGAGCTGCTCCATTAGCTTGATTTCAATAGTGAACAGTGTTTATTCAGAGCTAGATTTACAAAGGAGTGTAGTGAAATTTTGGAAAAACCCTCTTTACATGATAGTACAGTTTGTGTTGCATCATGGCCTTAGTGTAAAAGAAACGGAAAATGGCACCTTCATGATAATTCTGTTCTTTGATGTGCATTTTTTCTAGAGGCATGGTCTAGCAATCAGAATTCAGAACTGAGAGCCAGGGATTCCTGGGTTAAACTTGACGCTGAAAGACCCGTGGAGGAATCTTGCCCCCAATGAATCAACAGGAGTTTTACCAGAGATTTAACACAGCCAGAATTTCACTGTGTGTTTTCTTGGACAAATCACGTAATGCCTCAGCACTCCAATTTTAAAAATATGGATAACACTTGCCTACCTCAAAGGGATTATGAAGATTAATGTTTGTAAGGCTGTTTATCAGGGCTAAATACCAGGACCTCAGTAACTCCCAAGATGCCAGCAGAAGGGCTAGAAATATAATTGTACAGGGTATTGAATGTGAGTGAGGGAAGCGTGTCTTAAATACTGCACATCACTCAGGAGGAACTCCCTATAAATATCCAAAAATCTCCACATCACTCTCCCCTGGTATTGGCTTGTCCAGGAACAGTCACATTGTTGGCAGTCAGTGGGGAGTTTGTAAAGCAGGTATTTCCAGTTCTTAATTGAAGAGAAGGTAGGAGAGATGCGTCTAAACAAGACCGTGTCCTGAAATCTACTATATAAAATGTGGGCGTTTACTAACACACACTAAATACAGTAGCAGTTTTGAGGAACCAGCCTTCAGTACTAAGATCATATGCTGTAGACAGTTTTAGTCAAATTGCTGGTTACGAACTGTAAAATGGGGATTTCCACACCACCACCACAATGTTGCTTCCCTTCTCTTGGTTTGCTTTAACCTTCTAAGTTATACAGCCGTGAAACTTCCTATACAGTAGTTCATTACTCAGGGGTACTTGTGCTTCAGACAGTGGTAAATAACTCAAATCATACTCTCCCTAAGTAAAATGAAGGGGTTTTCCAAATTACAGAGTAATATCTATAGTAAAGTTTTAAAAAGACCTGCTTAGATGAGAAAACCAAAAGGGGAAAGAAATGAGGGAGCTCCTGTCCATATACTCAGCAATTGCTCTCTAACACTCTGAGTAGTAACGATCAAGGCCTAGCGTAGTTTTCTCTGGGATTAATGACTTGCTTGAAGAATAGAGAGACTCAAATGAAGCCAACAAACATTGACCCATGAGAATGAAACTATGAGACTGAAACACTTTCATTTAATACCAAAAACACTTATCCTAAAACAATGTTACATTATTGTAAAAAGTTATGGTAGGATGAGGATACTGGGATGTGTTGTCTAGAGTTGGGTCTGGGGAGATTGGGGCTTGCCAACAGCAAAAGATTACATCTGTTTTGCAGAAAAGTGCATTTTGTTTCATTCTTTTATATTTTTTCACAAGCATGAAATAGAATCATCATCTCAAATGAGAAGCTGTTTTACTTGTGTAGGGAAGAATTTTCAAAAGAATCTAAGTGAGCTAGTGGGATTTGCGCTGCTATGTCATTTGTTTTTTGAAAATCCCTCCTGCAAGTGCTTGCAGGCTGAACCGCTGGTGGCTCTCCTATGTGACTTCTTGAAGTTCTTCTACTGTGCTCCTCAACACATTATCTGAGCCTGGGGGCAACGTTGTGTCCACTGCTCTAGTATCTCTCTGGTGGAGTGCCTCATCCTACCATAACTTTTTATGTGCCGGTCCACACTGCTTTGAATTGTTATCGAGCAGAACCTGTCATCAGCATGGACACATGTTCCCTGGAATGGTAGTTGAAGCATGAAGGGATAGATGAATCTTTAGCGCATCTGGCATGTAAATATCTTGCGATGCCAGCTACAACAGTGCCATAAGAACGCCTGTTCTCATTTTCAGGTGCTACTGTAAACAAGAAGCAGGCAGCATTATCTCCTGCAAATGTAAACAAACTTGTTTGTCTGAGCGATCGGCTGAACAAGAAGTAGGACTGAGTGGACTTGCAGGCTCTAAAGCTTTACATTATTTTATTTTTGAATGCAGTTATTTTTTGTACACAATTCTATATTTGTAAGTTCAACTTTCATGATAAAGAGATTGCCCTACAGTACTTGTATTAGGTGAATTGAAAAACACTGTTTCTTTTGGGGTTTTTTTTACAGTGCAAGTACTTGTAATCAAAAATAAATATAAAGTGAGCACTGTACACTTTGTATTCTGTGTTGTAATTGAACTCAATATATTTGAAAATGTAGGAAACATCAAAAAATATTTAAATAAATGGTATTCTATTATTGTTTAACAGCGTGATTAATCATGATTATTTTTTTAATCGCTTGACAGCTCTACTATAAACGAAAGTAGGAAATAGCTGACAGATCAAGCAGAAGGAAAGAAGGAGAAGCAAATTCCTCTGTTTGGCTAGGACATCACTGTAAGTGTCTTTCTTAAGGGTGCTGTCAGAAGTCTTTTACAAAGCTATCACTTGGGTTCAAGCAGGATATAACGAGGAAATAAACTACTTATGATCTAGTTTGTGCCATCACCTTTGAATTCCCATTCACTTACATTTTACAAGCACTTAACTGAAGAAAAAAAAAAGAGTGTATTAGGAAGCCAATATATTGGGCTCACTCCTCATATATAAACTGTACAGGCTTCTTTTCTAGTAAACATGCTTTTTTAAACACAAGATTAAAAACTTCAGTATAGGTTTTACATAGAATTTAAAGTTTATCTTGCTTAAGAAATAAAAACCAGAAGTGCCAATATTAAAAAAAGCTCATATAAAAATAGGTTCTGTAGCCAATTATTTTAGTTCATTATCCATTTGAGTGACGTTATGATTAATCCATGGTATATTACATATATTTATTGTATGTTAATTAGAATGAATTTGTAGAATTATAAAAGTATAAGATTGATCAGTATTTAGAGGAACCAAGTATTAGACATGAGTAAGACAAGCTGAAACGCAAGAACCCATAGGCTGAGGCCTGCAAGACTTTAGCTTAGCTAGTTTAGGCCTTGGAGACAAGAAATGATGACTTAAGCCAATGACCGAGAAATAAGCCAATGCCCTGAGATTATGGGAAAAGAGATACCAAAAAGTAATACTGTGCAAAATTACCCAGATTAATATTAGATCATAAAAATACTCTAAAGGCGCATCGGTCTCAGACATGTGTCTTAACCACAGGGTACAGGTTGTGCGTCAATGCTAATGAGAACAAAGGGAACTTACACAGCCTATAGAAAATTGGGGTCCCCCTAAGTTTCCAGGGGACAGATCAATAAGAGAAAAGAGGGTTGACACTTTTATGGACATGCGCAGAATGTAGGTATAGACAGAATCACACTATAAAAAGGGGATGGCCAGAATGGGAAAATTGAGCTTCATTTGGGAGACTCCAGCAGGAACCAACCCTCTACTGATGATCAAGCCATGAGAGTCCCATCAGACCCTAACACTACTGTTAAGGATGTGAGTATAACGAAATTTGTAAAACTTGTGCATAGGTTTGTATAGAATTTCTATATGCTTGGGTTATCATAACTTTAACTGTAACTTTAATAAAACTTATAAAATAGACTAGACTCTGTACTGGTACGTGTATGTGTGGTCAATACCCTTGGTCTTTGTGTGTTCCTAGAGACTCTAACTCTGAAGCAAGTAGTAGAGGTGACTTCATTCGGTTAAACTTGAAACTGTAGCCGTCAGAGCCTACCCCACAGTGGTGTAATGCCACATTACAAAACTCACTTTAAATAAAAGGCTAAAGTTCCTAAATCCATATTTAGGCATCTAAGTGAGTGACGGGGGGCGGGGGGCAGGGGATAGCTCAGGGGTTTGAGCATTGGCCTGCTAAACCCAGGGTTGTGAGTTCAGCCCTTGAGGGGCCATTTAGGGATCGGGGCAAAAACTGGGGATTGGGCCTGCTTTGAGCAGAGGTTTGGACTAGATGACCTCCTGAGGGCCCTTCCAACCCTGATATTCTATGATGATTCTATGATAGGATCCCGACTTCAGTGGGAACTGCTGGGTGCTCACTTTTTAGGTATTTAGGTGCCTAACAAAGGTCTTGTGGCTTTAATTTTTCAGAGGTGACTAGTGATCTTTGGGAGATCTTACTGTATTAAGTTTATGTATCATTGTGGGCCAGAGATTGTATGTAATTCCATGGAGGAGGGGGACCACAGCCCTCCAGGAATTATGACCAGTGAGAGGTAATTAGGCAAATTCACTCAGGTTGTAACACCACTAGAGAGGTACCGCCGCCTGGTGAGAGGCTCACATCTACCGGATTCTCCAGAGACAAACAGTCAAAGAAAGGACTTTTGAATAAGTAGCCTGAGTTTAAACTGACTCCGGGCCTTCTTTCTGGTGCAGAAAATGGACAGGACCTTCTGTCCAAGGGGAGGGTGTGTATGTGCAATCCTTTCTGGGAAAGGCTGGAAGGACTTTGGCCTACAGAGTGATGGGTGCCTGTTTTGAGCTGGGGCTGTTATCAACTTGTAAACCCAGAAGAACCCCTTGGTGGGGTCTGAAGGACTTACTCCTACCAGAGCCCCTGCTGGAGTTGTGTATATGGTTGGGGTGATCTCCTTATTAGCATGCATGCAGATTCTCTTGTTTTTAATAGGTTTTCTCTGTAATGCTTTCATCTTAAGAATAAATATCCTTGCTTATAAAGGGCTGTGTGGCAACTCATAACTGCTGGCAATTAGATTGTTCATGGCCATTGAAGAGTAAGCCAAGCACTGATGCTGGTCTGGTTAGACACTCTGGCTTGCTGGGAATAACACAGTGTGGGCAGGGAACTGTGCAGGTTGTGAAGGGAGAGAGATGTGGCTGTCTGCACAAGAGAGGTGACAACTGAGGAGCTGAGAGCCTGGAATGGGTGAAGTTGGCCTGAACTGTGACACCAAACAAGGAACTTATGGCCTTAATTTTTCAGAGGGTGACTAGTGATTCTAGGGACCCAATCTGAGAAGCTTTAATAGGATTCAATTTTTGTAAGGTGGGCAGTCAAAACGTTTTGAAAATCAGGCCCTTTAGCGTGTCTCAAAGCTAGGCACCCAAAAATCACTTATCAATGTTGAAAATGGAAGCCTCAGAAGCATAACTTTGGGTAATTATTTTTGAAAAAGTGAAATGAGCTAGCAGCAAAAATTGCACAGGTGTGAACAAGGGGAAAGCAAATGTACAAGATGTATATTAGTTTTATTAAAGCTGAATAAGCTGGAAACCCAAAGAGTTTTATAGTATTTGTACTTTTTTGCTGTTCTCCCATGAGAATCATATAAAGAGTAATAGGAATCCCAAAAAAATAACTCTCAGAAAATTTCAACAGAAAGCTGGAAGCAGTGGAAAAGCATCCAGGCTTAGTATGCTGGATCCCCCTATAATTTTATTGTGGACCCTCACCCCATTAAAAAGTCAAGTGAAAATCTTGTGGAGAAGTTTTTGTTGTTGCCTTTTTAAAAAGTGCATCTGGATTCATATGTAACAAATTGCTTTTAAAATAGGAAATATAGGGTCAGGAGACACCGAAGAGTTGAAACTTGTGTTTGCAAATGGGTTGCTGGTCCATACGCTTCAGGAACAGGGTCCAATTAAGGTTTTTTTGTTGGAAATTATGAGACAGGGTAGGAATCCTATACAATGTGTCTCATTATAAACAAAGAGGTCAACACATCACCTTGTTATACTAATACTTAGCACGACTTAAAGTACTGTTAATCTTCAAAAGCCTTGCAAACGTTAACTCATTAATCCTCAACCACTCAGACCAGTTAGTATCATTTCCATTTTAAAGACAGGTCAATTGCAGCACAGAGATTCAGGGCTAGTCTACACTGGCAACGTTTAAAGCACTGCTGTTGCAGAGCACTGGGAGGGAGCTCTCCCAGCGCTCTAAAAAACCCACCTCCACGAGGGGCGTAGCTCCCAGCGCTGCTGGTGCACTGTCTACACAGGCGCTTTACAGCGCTGAAACTTGCTGCACTCAGGGGGGGTGTTTTTTCACACCTCTGAGGGAGAAAGTTGCAGTGCTGTAAAGTGCTGGTGTAGACAAGTCCCAAATGACTGGCTCAAGGACTTACAATAGACAGGGGAAGAACAATAATTAAAAAAAGACCAAGTTCCTTGCTCCCAGGTTCTGTGCTCATTCCATAACTTGAGTGTCTACCCCCCGCCGTTGCCTACATTTTTTTTTTAAATGCTACAACAAAAATGAATGTTTTGAAAGCCTCAGGTAAGATCTATAAACTAGGTCAGAGTATCTAAAAGTCAATTCTTCTGTCCAATAACTTTCACAGCAAATCTTTAATGTGTAAGATTTCTAATATCTGTTTGATTAAAAACAAGAGCCAGATGGCATCAATTGCAACCCCCCAAATAAAACAGAAATAGACGTTTTATATGTCTGAGATTGGTGAAATGCTGAGGTTCCCAGCACACAGACAGGCAATGCCAGGACAGCTGCTCAGGGCAGATGGGTCTTTTGACAGCTTGATAATGGTGAATCTAAACCATGGTAAGGGCAGCCAACTTAGGACCATCTGTTTGCTAGAGAGGAAATGTTCCTGGAACAGCAGGTAGCCACCGCTCTGGTTGAGAAATAAACCAACAGCAAGATCAGCAGTATTTATAATCTTTGCTTGTAGAGCTACACAAATACAGATGGCAAGACACACACCAGCATTGCATTCTGTTTTCAAATGCAATTTGGGATTTGTACATCAGTGGAATAAACTATACTATGTGTTTAAAGGATTTTTTCCCTGTCTATGTACATATAGCAAGATGACTTCGTAGAGGGAAACTGCTGTTTAGTTTCATACCCTCAATATCAAAAAGCACTGAATGGATGCGAATAGCTGTGTTTAGAAAAAGGAACATTAACAAAGCACTAAGTTTTCAGCACTACCTCCTCTGGAGGGAGCTCTGTGCAGTATGTGCTATTCTGTGGCACTGAAGGGCATCCTGAGCAGAAAGCTGTATGCATTAATTGTCAAAATAAGTAACTCCATGTCACTGCTAAACTGCATTAATGCTACTCAAGCTTTTGTTTGAATTTTTAAGGATGCTTTTGAAATGTAAATTCCGCAAGACAGTGAATATCTGGGTCCCTGTACAGGCAGAGCACAATGTCAGTGTGTGATGCGTTGTCCAACCCACACAAGGCAGAGTAGGTTAAATTAGGTCAATTAACCTTATTGCTGCACCTGGAGGAGAGCCAGGGATCAATAAAGCCTAATGAAAGATGAAGTTCAGCTGGAAATAGCAGGTTGGGCCTGTATAAAGGAATGAAGGTGAGAAAAGAAGGGGGTTGGTGTCTGTACGGAGAACAAAGCGACATAGTTAAAAGGTTTAAATTATTAGGGGTAATATTTGATACTAAATTACTTTGGAAAGATCATATAAACTATGTTAAAGACAAACATACAGGAAGGGTTAACCTGCATAAAAGTCTTTCTGGGACTAATTTGGGAATGAAGAAGAAAACACTGCAGAGCCTTTGTCAGACCAGTTACTGACTATGGCTCCCAAGCTTTTGGGTCAGCATCAAAATCAAGACTTAAAAAATTAGATTTAATACAAGCCAGGCACTACAAATTGCACACTTATTACAACTCCTATTTGTGTGCTACAGATAGCTTCTAGTGAAATGCCGGTTACACTATGAAGGAAAGCACTGAACCTATCTTTCTAGACCACCGTTAATGGGAACTGCAGTGATGAAAGACCAAATACCCAAGGATTGTTGGGAATTTGATAGGCAAACTATAGCACAGGATGTTAGAACTCAATTTACCATTTGAGTTAGTGTGTGGGGATGAAGGAATTGAAAGACAAGGAAAAGCTAAATGAAGTAAAAACTTTTAGTCATGGGAAAATTAGTTACGGATGGAGAGTTGCATGGTCAAACCTGGCTTTAGATTTGATAAAAGTGTAAGGGGAAAAAGAGACAGTAGGTATAAAAGTGAAGCATACCAATACATAGATGAAAAGTGGAGTCGTTTTTGTCAAATATCTACAGATGGGTCCAAAAAAGAAAAAACAGGATGACATATTGTACACCAAAATTGGGAATTAGTACATCTAAAAGAATATCCAATTACTTAGCTGTCAAGACAGCCGAACTAGTAGCAATAATGCTAGCATAAATTGGATCTGGGATGCATGCCCAGCTGTAGTCATGTTTTCAGATTCAGTCTCAGGCCTTATGGCAAGACAAAGGGTGTCTCAGTACACAGAAGTGATTTAATCAATGAAATTATATTTCTAACAACACAGTTTGTACAGATGGGGATACATGTAGCATTAGAACATAAGAACGGCTATATTGGATCAGACCAAAGGTCCGTCTCTCCCCGTATCCTGTCTTCAGACTGTGGCCAACGCCAGGTGCCCCAGAGGGAATGAACAGAACAGGGAATCATCAAGTGATCCATCCCCTGTCGCCCATTCCCAGTTTCTGGCAAACAGAGGCTAGGGACACCATTAGCTTGGATCCCAGCGCATATTGGAACAACAGGGAATGAAATGGTGGACAAAGCAGCTAAAAACACTAAGAAATGGAAAGTGACACAAGTACCCTTTAGTAAACACCGATTCAAAAACCTAGTACAGAAAATTTTAAAAGAGGAATGGCAAAAAATGTGGATTAATGAAAAAAGAGGAAGAAGATTTTTTTGAATTGTGCCCTAAAGTTGAGAACAACAACATACTTCGGGGCTTGGACAGGACTAAGTGCTTTTGTTTACAGTACTAACTGGCAGCTATTTTGGGATACTGCAGAATATGTTAACGAGGCCCTGATATGCACACTGCTGCTTCGCTCCCCATCCCATAACAACAACAAAATAATCTTCCTAATCCCACACATCTGTGACCACTGCATATTACTGGAATGCTTAGATGGCTTTGACCAAAGCATTCAGCAGCTGGAGACAGGAAGTAAACTGGTCCCATTCAGCCCAAATAGCTCCCTTTACGGGAGGCTAACAAAAGAAAGCTTCACCTGGTAGTATTAGGATCATCCTGCTAAGTAGCTGGAATGGCATCTTAGGATACAGGAAAAAAGAAAAGGAGGACTTGTGGCACCTTAGAGACTAACAAATTTATTTGAGCATAAGCTTTCGTGAGCTACAGCTCACTTCATCGGATGCATGCAGTGGAAAATACAGTGGGGAGATTTATATACACAGAGAACATGAAACAATGGGTGTTACCATACACACTGTAAGGAGAGTGATCACTTAAGATGAGCTAATGCCAGCAGGAGAGCGGGGGGGAAAAAACCTTTTGTAGTGATAATCAAGGTGGGCCATTTCCAGCAGTTGACAAGAACGTCTGAGGAACAGCCTGGGGAGGGGGGGGGGGAAATTAACATGGGGAAATAATTTTACTTTGTGTAAGTTAATAAGCCTAAGTTAATTGTATCCAGTTTGCAAATTAATTCCAATTCAGCAGTCTCTCATTGGAGTCTATGTATGATATATGCCATCATGTGCCAGCAATGCCCCTCTGCCATGTACATTGGCCAAACTGGACAGTTTCTACATAAAAGAATAAATGGACACAAATCAGATGTCAAGAATTATAACATTAATAAACCAGTCGGAGAACACTTCAATCTCTCTGGTCACTCGATTACAGACCTAAAAGTCGCAATTCTTCAACAAAAAAACTTCAAAAACAGACTCCAATGAGAGACTGCTGAATTGGAATTAATTTGCAAACTGGATACAATTAACTTAGGCTTGAATAAAGATTGGGAGTGGATGGGTCATTACACAAAGTAAAACTATTTCCCCATGTTAATTCCCCCCCCCCCGGGGGTGTTCCTCAGACGTTCTTGTCAACTGCTGGAAATGGCCCACCTTGATTATCACTACAAAAGGTTTTTTCCCCCCTGCTCTCCTGCTGGTATTAGCTCACCTTACCTGACCACTCATTACAGTGTGTATGGTAACACCCATTGTTTCATATTCTCTGTGTATATAAACCTCCCCACTGTATTTTCCACTGCATGCATCCGATGAAGTGAGCTGTAGCTCATGAAAGCTTAGGCTCAAATAAATTTGTTAGTCTCTAAGGTGCCCCAAGTCCTCCTTTTCTTTTTGCGGATACACACTAACACGGCTGCTACTCTGAAACCTGTCATTAGGGTACGGGAGTGCTATTTCTGAGGGATTTACACTTGGGGCTGTTGAAAATTACTAAGGACTGAGACATAGGCCTACATTTTCAAAGTGTTTAGTGATTTTGGGTGCCCATTTGAAATTCCTTACAGGGAGAATATTTTCAGAAAGTGCTGAGCATCTGCCCCCTGAAACATCAGGCCCTGCTAAGGAGTCTCAATTTGGGCCCCCAAAATCACTTTTGACAACCTAGATCTTGAAGTGCATCTGGGATGGAGTCTAAGTTTCTGGGAAAGAATGTTACACACTTTTTACACACACACCCCTTATTGCTTTAGCAGCTAGGTGCTGTTTACAAACATTCATGGAACTACTTAAATAGAGTAGTTTGAAAATCTCATCATCTGGTTTGGGCCAAATCCTGTTCCCACTGAATTCGACAAAAAATTAATGAGTCTGACTGGGAGTAGGACATGGGTCCAGGGCCAGTCTGAAAAAGGAAAAGTCTGATCGGTACAACCTATTTATAATCAAAAGGATATTACATATCTGACATGGTAATGGGCTGCGATCAATGTTATTAGACATAAGAACTGACTTAACCTACAAGATAACTATCTAAGTAAGTGTTTAAGTTTTGCAGTAATCATCTCAAAAGCACAAAAACTCTAACTTGTTTTAAAAGGGATGTAATAAGGAGAGGCTACACACAGCAGTAAGTTTTTTCCTGAAGATCACAAAAGGGGAGTTACTTACCTGTAACTGGAGATTCTTAAAGATGTGTGGGGCCCTCTTTGTATCCTACTGAGGTTAATGCGCATGTGCCATGTGCCCAGAGCTGGAGCTTTTCAAAGTAGTAATGTTCGTTGGTCCTCACATGACCTACAGATCTGCAGCAGCTGGGAAGGAGGCCAGGTAACGGAATACAGATAGGGACCACACATCTCAAAGAATCTGCAGTTACATGCAAGTAACCTCCACTTTTTCTTCGAGTGATGGTCCCTACTGTATTCCATTGAGCGTGATTGACAAGCAGTACCCAGCTAGGTGGACGGTGCGAGTAAGATGACGGAGCCATGGAGCAGAGGACCGCTGCACAAAACAAGATGTCCATCCACATAATCATGCACTGGAACATAATGAGAAGAAAAGGTGTGTACCGAACTCCATGTGGCTGCCTTACATACATCTGCAAGGTGCAGGTCAAGGAGCACGGCAGTAGTTGATGCCTACACTCTTGTGGAATACCCCCATATCCTACCTGGTGGGAACCATCCCGACAGTTGATAGAGCATAAAGCATCCTGAGACCCACTTTGAGATTCTCTGGGTGGAAATGGCCTACCCTTTGATTCTCTCCACTATGGCATCAAATGGTCTGGGAGACTTCCAGAATGGCTTTGTCCCTTGTAGGTAAAAGGCCAGGGCCCTACGCACATGGAGGGAGTGAAGCCACCGGTCCTCATTTCGGGCTTTGTCCCTTGTAGGTAAAAGGCCAGGGCCCTACGCACATGGAGGGAGTGAAGCCACCAGTCCTCATTCCTGAGTCTTAAGGCTTCCAAGGCTTTCAGAAACAAGAAAATTACTACAGAAAACTATGGAAATCCTGACTACGGCCAATATCCAGACATGGGTGTTGGGGTATGTGTGTGTTGTAGACTGTTTGGCAGGAAACTGCCGGAGTGGCGTCCCCAGTCTTTAATCCTACAAAAATTGCAGAAACAAGATAACTAGTACACAAAACAAAATCCTGAATAAAATGAAGAACAACAACAGTTTTTCGATAAAAGTTTGGAAAATGCATCACCAAGGACAAGAGGACAGTTGAAGCTCCAACTAGGACCATGTGGCGTTGAGAACGAACTGAAGACGCGGTTGGTCCATCCTGCCCTTTATTGCCTCAGGCAAAACCATGAGGCAACACAAGGGCACATGGGCGGACCAAGAGATACCGCTATTCTGAAAAGCTCCAGGCACATGCGCATTACCCTCAGTGGAATATAGACAGAGACCATCACTCCAAGGAGAACTAGGGCTCTCTGGCGGACAAGAACTGCATAGGTCATATAACTATGAACTCATTTCAGAGAAAATGAACACCACTCTATTAGGGAATCTGGAGACTTGGAAGGATTAGATTTTTATTGGTAAATTACGGTAAACATCTATTTCACTGTAGACACCCAAACTGAGGAACAAATATCTCCAGTGATAACAGAAACAGAGTAGGAAAGTAAGAAAATACTACTTGAGAACTTACTGGTTTGATTTAAGGATATTTAGCCTGATGTGATGTTGACAGTTTGTATTTTAGTGGCTACAAAGCTTTATTTTTTTTTTGAATCTCATGTCTAATTCTCTCATTGCCTGACTCCCACCCATAATTTCCTGCAACTATCAAAATGTAAATTGATAAAAATCTAAAAATGTTTAAAACTAGACCAACATTATTCATCAAAATTATAAAAAAATAAAAATCAATTTCTGCCAAGACTGGTAATTTTGTATCTTGCTCACAACACAGCTTCAGCTTCTGATAAAATCTTTCCATTGAAGTAAGTTCAAGAGGTTAGCTCCTTCTATCCATGAATACTGTGCACTCAAAAGGGTCCTTTGCCTCTATGAAAACTAGCCAAACAACAAATTCCACTACCTTCTCGTGGTGATATCATGATGCTGAGTTTAAAGAACTGAAATGATCCTCTATCTGATTTTTAACTAGCTTTCATGGGTGGTTTCCTTAGAACAGCAGATAGCATCAGTGGCTGAAACATCCAAGCTACAAACTGAAAGGGATGATAGAAAATAGCATGCTAAGAATTGTTACTTCCTGTGAAAGCTCTAGAACTCCTCCCTGTTCAATTTCCACTCTGAAAGTTACACTCTTTAATCCATGCCCTTCATTTTTCAAGAATCACAAGAAGTATGGAGAACAGAGACTAGATAAATTTGCACAGGGTTCAACAATCTTTAGAAACATTATTGGTGATAAAGAAAGCTACAATCACATTTTTCTACAATTTTTTTTCCAAGACACTAAGATCTCAACCAACCTCAAATAATATTAAGCCAATAGTTTGACCAGTTTTGCCAGTTTGTTTATTTGTCCCCCAGACTACTGTACATATACATAATATGTAATTTATTTTTATTACCTCCCCTCACTCCCAAAAACTTCTGTAGAATAGAAGGTTGGATAACTGGTCTTATGAAGGTTACAGTAAAACCCAAGTAGAGTTCAGGCTCCCAATTTTCTTTTGTTAAAAAGGGAAGAGAAAGAGCTGTACTAACCTAATACTACAAGAAATGTTTTATAAATAAAAATATTGTTTCTCCGTCACCCCCCAAAAAAGCCAGGCTGGGTTTATGATATCATTCATGTGCAGTATTAGAAACCCTAAAACAGCTGCATTATGCAGGGCATCTGAGAACCTGAAAGTGAAACTGATCATCATCAAAACTGAAATTGAGTAGTCTTATTCCACTATCAATACTAAGGGAAATGCACAAAAAAAAGATTAAGAGTTTTAATAATTTACAGTGTTAATTGATTTAGTAGTAATTTTGTTTTAACTATGGTTTGCTGAAGCACAGCTGAATTCCATATGTCCTTGTCTATGCCACTAAAATTCCCTAGTTCAGATAGGGCCTTCCAGTTAAACAGTAATTAGCCCTGGTTTGGCTGCATGCATCTGACAATCATGGAGCAGGTCCTCAAGGAATCAATTCTGAAGCACTTAGACGAGAGGAAAGTGATCAGGAACAGTCAGCATGGATTCACCAAGGGCAAGTCATGCCTGACTAATCTAATTGCCTTCTGTGACAAGATAACTGGCTCTGTGGATGAGGGGAAAGCAGTGGACGTGTTATTCCTTGACTTTAGCAAAGCTTTTGATACTGTCTCCCACAGTATTCTTGCCAGGAAGTTAAAGAAGTATGGGCTGGATGAATGGACTATAAGGTGGATAGAAAGCTGGCTAGATCGTCGGGCTCAGCGGGTAGTGATCAATGGCTCCATGTCTAGTTGGCAGCTGGTATCAAGCAGAGTGCCCGAAGGGTCGGTCCTGGAGCCGGTTTTGTTCAAAATCTTCATTAATGATCTGGAGGATAGGGTGGACTGCACCCTCAGCAAGTTTGCAGATAACACTAAACTAGGAGGAGTGGTAGATACCCTGGAGGGTAGGGATAGGATACAGAGGGACCTAGACAAATTAGAGGGTTGGGCCAAAAGAAATCTGATGAGGTTCAACAAGAACAAGTGCAAAGTCCTGCACTTAGGACGGAAGAATCCCATGCACCGCTACAGACTAGGGACCGAATGGCTAGGCAGCAATTCTGCAGAAAAGGACTTAGGGGTTACAGTGGACGAGAAGCTGGATATGAGTCAACAGTGTGCCCTTGTTGCCAAGAAGGCTAACGGCATTTTGGGCTGTATAAGTAGGGACATTGCCAGCAGATCGAGGGACCTGATCGTTCCCCTCTATTCGACATTGGTGAGGTCTCATCTGGAGCGTCCAGTTTGGGGCCCCACACCAGAAGAAGGATGTGGAAAAATTGGAAAGCGTCCAGCGGAGGGCAACAAAAATGATTAGGGGATTGGAACACATGACTTATGAGGAGAGGCTGAGGGAACTGGGGTTGTTTAGTCTGCGGAAAAGAATGAGGGGGGATTTGATAGCTGCTTTCAACTACCTGAAGGGGGGTTCCAAAGAGGATGGATCTAGACTGTTCTCAGTGGTAGCAGATGACAGAACAAGGAGTAATGGTCTCAAGTTGCAGTGGGGGACGTTTAGGTTGGATGTTAGGAAAAAGTTTCACTAGGAGGATGGTGAAGCACTGGAATGCGTTACCTAGGGAGGTGGTGGAATCTCTTTCCTTTGAGGTTTTTAAGGTCAGGCTTGACAAAGCCCTGGCTGGGATGATTTAGTTGGGGATTGGTCCTGCTTTGAGCAGGGGATTGGACTAGATGACCTGCTAAGATCCCTTCCAACCCTGATATTCTATGATTCTATGACACTGTCAGTAGTGGGTAATTTTCCTAGTGCACACAAAGCTTAAGTGACAGATTAATTCGACACTGCAAGCTCTAAGGCCCTTCCTTTTGTATGGAGATTTTCTGCCATTACACAAGATGGTTATTTCCTTGGAGTGACATCTTCTCATTAACAAGACAACACCATTTTCATTTTTAGACAATGTGGGCTAATGTTTCTTCCTGTCCCAGAGACACAAACATTAATCAATATTACATACAAAAATCTATGTTAGAAGAATATTAAGGCTGCAAAATCAAGTGCTTAAAAGTTGGCCTTAAATCTGGCACTTCCTGTCTGTGCAACCTTAATTCGGCTCCCTTGTGCACATGCAGTATGATATAATCTTTATTTACACGTTCACATGCTATCTTTTCCACAGGACCCTGTGGTATTCAGTGTACGTAATGAAGTTGCTATGGGGATAGTCAGGGTTGTGACTGAAGGAGATTGGTCTGTAGGACCCCTGCCTCATTTGTTGAGGAAGTTGGAAGGAAGATGTGTTTGAACAAGGCATGGGATGGCAGGAAGAGAAAAGATGGTCTCATGGTTAAGGTAGTTGAATGACAACCTAGAGAACTGGACTCTAACCCTGTCTATACTACAGAGTTCCTATGTGATGTTAGTCAAATCACTTAAGCCAAACTTTTCAGAGGTGGTCACTAATTGTTTTTTCCTCATTTTCTGGCTGCCTAGCCTTGTTCTTAGACTGCTGAACCAATCTGACTGAAATTTTTGGGTCGGGAGGAATCAGACTGAGGCAGACACCCAGGTTAGAAATTTTCAGCCCAAACAGTTAAAGTCTGGCAAAATTATAAGAAACTGAAAACAGGGTCTTATGGGAAGTGTTAGGCCACCTTACCAGCCAACGCTACCAGCCCCACTTACAATTCTCCTTAAACACCATCTTTAGTGGTTCAAGTACAAAGGAAGTGTTGCTGTTTTACCCCTTAAGGATTTGCATATGTTAATCCATCAGCCTTGTCTACACTAGAAAGTTGCACTATTTTAACAGAAGGGGCAATGTCAAACAGATCAAAAAAATCTGCACATCTTTCTCATGTAGACGAGATGCTGATTCCAAAATGTCATCTCTGAGGCCTGTCTCAACCCATTACCTAGGCAACGTCTAGAAATTCTGGGGAGCAAGTCATAAAAATGGAAAAAAGAGACATTTAAAAACGGATATCAAACAGAATTAAAAAATAAATTTGGGATCTCCTTGTCAGGGCTAAACTGTGGGCATGATTTTTTAACTGAAGGATACTTGAAATACAAAAATGCTTAAGATTAGAACTGAGTAAATTTTGAGGCTAAACCAAAAAAATCTGGTTCAATTCCACACAAAACTATTTAAAAAAAAGAAAAGAAAAAAAAAGATTCTTTTTGAGTTTACCAAACTGTTTCGGGTCGACTCTAAATTATTTTTGTTTTGTTTCTTTCAATTCGTTTCAAATCAACGAAAATACTTTGGTTCATTCTACAATAATTTTATTTTTTATTTCCAATCAGGTGTTCTCAGATGTTTTTCGCCTTTGAGGCTTTTTTCAATAGGCCAAATCTGAAAATGAAATGTCATTTTGTAACACAAATTGAAATTTTGAATTTTTAAAAAAATTTCAGCCAAAATTATTCATTGAATTGATCCAAATTTGCAAATAGTTTCGGAGCCCTGAAAAATGCATTTTTCAGCAAAAACTCTATTTGACAGATATTTTTTGCCCTGCTCAAGTTAAAAACCAGTACTGCTGTCTTCTGTTATTGCTAAAATTACTGTGTGAAATTCCCATACAACATTTGGAGGGCAGGCTGAAAATGTGTATCTAATTATAAAAATGCTGCCTTCCTCTTTCAATCTGGCAAATGCCTAAACAGTTTGAACTTTTAATTAAGAATCATCCAGTACTCCTAGGCTACTTTACTATTCGGACAGCAATATTCACTCTGCTCCAAGGACTGGTTTTAAAATCTCTCACTTAAAATGTGTTCGCAAATCTTTGTCTGCAATAACTTTAATTGTCACCTGTATTGTTATGGACAGCAAAGAACAGAAAGAACATTTGTCAATTCCTTTGTTTACACCAAACATATTTTATCTCCGGAAACTGCCTGCAATTCTGGTTTTTCTTTGCTTTCAAGTCGCAATTAATGTAGGTTGTTATGGTTAAGCCCGTGCCCCACCCCCACAATGTTTCAAACAATTATAAATTAACAGAGAAAGCCTTTAGAACAGTCAGCATTGCAGACACTTTCATTCTACATTTTATATCATGATGATTTTTATTTTACATATGCAGTAGTTTTAAAACACTTTGAGCTAACCATTGTGTCATCACTGTTAATGTTGTTAAAAACCATTCAAGGCTAGGCGATTACCAAATGTACCCCGAAGAATTATTTTCAGAAACCTTTTAACTAGCTTATGCTCTTTTTTACACTGACAGTAGAACCATGCAAGTTGAAGTGGTCTCCTTAATATGTACATGAGGCCACCTTAACCAGAATCAGAGCTCAATGGTCTTCTGAATCCTTTAAAGCAGAGATCACAGCAATAGGCATGATGTGGCTAAGAAATTGGACTGAGATCCAGGAGACTGGAGATCAATATCTGGCTCTGTCAAACTTCCTGTGATTTTGGGGAAGCAACTGTCCTGTGCCTTAGATCGCTTGTCTGTTCAGTGACAGAACTTTCTCATCCTTTGTCTTGTCTGTTTAGATTGTAAACTCTTTGGGTCAGGGATTATCTATGTGTACATACAGTGCCTCGCACAGTGGAGCCCTGAGCTCAGTTAGGACCTCTAGGTGCTATCATAATTCAAACAACTACAGCAGTTTAGGAAAACAGAGAATATTTCCATATTCACTAAGGGTGAAATTCAGCCCATTGCACAGGGCCTGCAAAAGGCTCTCTTCATGTGTTAACCTGGGATGTAAGTGGGGTATAAGGCATTGTCCAGGCTCTCGTCCCAAGGTAACCTCTGAATGGCTGATGGCAGCTACAGATTTTTTCATAAACACTTCAGATATTTAAGATACTGGTAAAAGGAAACTGATTTAATAATTCAACTTGTCCAGTCTTCTCTGCTTTCAGAACCAACTCTAGCTTGCTATGAATCTAAGGCTCTGACTCAAGATATGACTCACCTGCGACATTCTCTATTGACTCAGCTCGTACCGAGAGTGTGTATTTAGAAGTGAATCACATTACCCAACACATCGGGCCTGTACACACTGCCACGTATGTCGGTACAATTTATGTTGCACAGGGGTGTCCATAAGCCACCCCTCGAGCAATATACGTTACACCAACCTAAGCGCCAGTTTGGACAGCGCTGTGTCGGCAGGAGAGCTTATCCCACAGACATAGCTATTGCCTCTCGCAAAGGTGGTTTTATTATGCCGACAGGAGAGCTCTCCACCGTCGGCACAGAGCATCTTCATCAGATGTGCTACAGTGGTGCAGCTGCACTGGTATGTGTGTGCCGCTGGAGCGCTTCTAGTATACACTACCTCCTCTTTATGAGAAGGCCGAGGAAACCACCTTTTTACTATACGTTTTTAAACAATAAGTTAAATCATTCCTCCAGAAAGGTACCATAAATCAAAATTCTTTTGATATTTACTCAGCCAACAGGTGTACTCACTCTTTGCTAATCATGACAAGCCACAACTGCACTGAATATTTTTAACATCCCAAATGTCTCTTGGCTGCCACACCAGGTTGGTCAAAAACATTAAAAGCTATGCTCACCATGGACAAAGGAACTGCCACTAATAAGAGTAAAATTTAAGTGGATGGCAGATTTTCTCAATAGAGGTCTCATAGCTCGGGAACTTCTGTCCCTGAGATGTAAGAATGACCACAATATATCTCCCTCAAGATCAAAAATGGCATAACTTGTCTCAGACTTCAATTGTAAGCTCTCAGGGGCAGGGGCTGTCCTTCTGTTGTGTACACACAGTACCTGCTGCAGTGAAGCCCTACCACTGGGCTGCCACATGCTACTGCAATATAAACACCACCGCCACCACTTGCATCTTGGCCTATCCATCGTAAGTAATTATAATTTATTTATTAATATTAATGATTAATAATAAATTACCTGCCCATAAGAAAGTTTTCACTGACTTCTTCTGCAAAGCACTTCAATGCCCAGGTGATGAATGCGGTTTAAAATGTCTGGTGGTGGTCTGTCACTGGCATGGACTATGGGCAGAGAATGCTGGGGAATTCCAGGAAGTGGTGATCCTTGCTCCTGCATGCAGCCAAACCTATTGGTCTGCCTCCATACCCCATGAAGGTGGCGCATTCCCCACAGTTCAGTTTGTCAGATGGGGGGAAGATACATGAAAAGGAAGGAGTAAAATGGGGTGGGGGGGAGGAATTATTCTTGGAGATTGGCTGGAATCACTGGAAGCTGTCTCTAGAATAGCAGTTCTTCCCTGGTGAGGTGTGATTCAGGATGCGGTCATGAGAGGTTCCTCAGTGGGTTGCGCCCATAAGCTGAAAAATCAGCTAAAATCAGTAGGATTCAGCAGCAGTCTGCAGTGAGAGGAAGGAATGACTTCTTCCCCCTGCTTTGATCTCCCATCCCTCATGCGTATCACCCACTCCCACAGCAGCTCCTTAGTCCCTCCTCCCCAGCACACAAAGGGCTCAGATACAGTGCCTGAAGGGGCAGAACAGCCAACTTTGCAGCCTCTCAGAGCAGCACTTCTCCTGCCCTGGAGCAGAGCATTGCACAGGCACAGGATAAGGAGAGGAGAGAGAATCACCGCCCCCCACAACCCACAACCTCTGCCCCAGATGGTCTTCACAGTACCTTTTTGGATCCACAGTCAACAGCAGAAACATTGTTCTATGACTCATACCTCACATTCCTTTGCAGCTGCAAATATGGTGGGATGCTTGAGGATTTTTCAGCCATTTGATGAGTTGAAGGAAGAAAGAGTTAAAAACCACAGCCCTAGAGAACCTCAACTGGCTCCGCCATCACTTCTACTGAGAAACTGAGTAAGTTCACTTAATGGCTGTATTATTTAAAAAAGGAAAACCTCTCGAGGGTAAAACTAACCATTAACAATTCAGGTCCCTTATCTAGAGTAAACAACTGGCTAACAAGTTAACAAGGTTTCCATTTCAAACTTTATTATTATTTGACCCAGATATTCACCATGCTAGTTTTATGCTACATTCACGTCAAACAATTTGCTGAGTGTGAACTTCAAACAAGAAACCTGAAGATTTGAAAAAAAACTTTATGAAAGCTAAGTTCTCTCTGCTAGATAATGTCATATGCACAGATGAAATCAGACATTAAAACAGAAACGAAAAAGCAAACTGAAAAAACAAATTCCATCATGTGGCACCATATAAGCACCTACATAGGGTCATCAGCAGGGCTGGAACCTTTAGATCCATTGCACATTTCTGCCATTGGAGGTAAGGAAACAACTGATAGAAGTAGTAGGTTGTCATCCTCTGGAGGCACCAGCACTACAGGGGGATGGGACATGCTTTGCCTCTGGATTTCAGAGACATTTGCTGATAGCAAAGGAATGGTGAGACTCAGGAATCCTGAGTTTACTTTGGGACTCTGGAGTCTAGCTGTCACAGACTCTTCTGTCTGTTTCCTCTAAGTTCGATGCCTTCTGTCCCATCCCAGTCCTGTTCCTGGTGCCTCATCTCAGGCCCATTCTCCTGCTACCTAGGGCCCAGTCTCCATTCTCAGGTGTCTCATCCTAATCCCAAAATCACTGCTCAGGCAGTCCTAGTCTCCCCCTCTGGGTTCCCCATCCCAGTCTCTTCCCCTTATAAACAATCTCAGTCTCCTTGCCCAGCCAGTCCTCATTCCTTACCACTGGCTCCCAGTCTTCCCCACTGAGTTCCTCATCCAAACTCAGTCTCCACCTCCTCCCCAGATCACTTCCCAATATCTCCCATCTTGGGTTGTTTGTCCTAGTCTCTTTACCCAGACAGTCACAGTTCCCCCCTCCCCACCGTCTCAGAAGGTCTGTCTTCCCTTACCCTCTCTGGATCCCAGTCTGCCTCCTTGTCAAGCAAATCCCGGTCTTTCCTCCCAGCTCCTTGTTCAATCTCCGTGTTCTCACATTCTCCAACTAGCTCTGCCTACAATGGCATGAGGCCCACCTGCGACTGCTAGCAGCAAATATCCCCAAGGGCCGGATATAGGACACGAGATGGGGAGGGCTCTGAGTTACTACAGTGAATTCTTTCCCAGGTGTCTGGCTGGTGGGTCTTGCCCACGTGCTCTGGGTTGAACTGATCACCATGGGGTCATGAAGGAATTTCCCCCGGCCAAATTGGCAGAGACCACGGGGAGTTTTTGCCTTCCTCTGCAGCATGGGGTTTAAACTAGAGTATATGGTGGATTCTCTGTAACTTGAAGTCTAAGTCATGATTTGAGGACTTCAGTAACTCAGCCAGAGCTTAGGGGTCTAATGCAGGAGTGGGTGGGTGAGGTTCTGTGACCTGCAATGTGCAGGAGGTCAGCTAGATGATTACAGTGATCCCTTCTGGCCTCAAACTCCTTCCCGCCTCCTGTTTCCCTCACCCACTCTGTCACAATCTCTTTGCCCAGCTAGTCATAACCTCTCTTTCTCAGGCTCCTAAGTCCCAGCCTGCTCTTTACCACTCCCCCCCAGCTGCCAGGAGACTTTTGTGTCCAGTTAGTCCCACCCTCCATTTCTCAAAGTTCCCTTCTCACCAGGCTGCTTGTCCCAGACTACTCCATTCACTGCCCCTCATCAGGTTCTTGTCTCCTCTGCAATAAAAGACAAGAACCAGATGCTGCTTCCTCTTCCACAATGCCTGGGTGCCACAGGCTCCCTGCTCTGAGTTATGGTGCCCAGCCCACCTTGAATTTTTCTGGCAGCCTTTAACAAATTTCCACTGAACAGGTGCAGGATGATTTTCAAAGGCTTGTAATTCAGCCAAATGTATGTGGATTTTTTACAGGGAAAGCAAAAGGCACGCTCCCTGACAGAAGCTGCCTCCCCCTGCCAATTTCAAGTCTCTGCGCCTTTAAAGCATTGAGGAATTAGAACTTCTCAACAGAACGGCTGCAAGAATTTAACACTGCAAAACATTTTCCCCAAACCTCATTCTCTGAAACAGCTGAACTGTTTTCACAGACATTTTCCAAAAAATTCAGCCTGAGAAACACCAGCATGTAAAATTTCAGCCCAAATAGTTAAGAGGTTGGCAAAGGTGTGAGAAAATGAAAAAAAATCTTACAATGAAAAGCACCAGGCAACTTTAACTATAGGGGTTGCTGCCAGCTATACCTATAATACACATTTGAATACATCTACCAGATTAATATAGTGTAGTATACTGACACATGAACACACCCTGAAAGTTAAATATCCATTGTTCATTTATGTCCACAGACTTGAGCAAGCAGAAGAATTAACACAGTAATTAAGAACTCCAACATATAAACTAAGTGTTAGAAACCTAGTTCAAAGGAACTATCATTAAATTAGCCTTGCTTCTATCCCAAAAAATGATATTTAATCTGGAGTCACTGTGTACACTGATCCTTAAACATTAAAAAAAAAAAAAAAAAAACCTTATTAAAAAAAAAGACTCCAGCATTCATATCATGGTGGCCATGAAATACTCTGTGTGCCCCATACAGGGTGACTTAAACAGAGACCCCTTCCACAACTTCCTTTTACAACTAGTGAAAACATATCTTCAGCTGCCACAGGTGTGGAGTGTATCAAGTATGAAGCACTGCTCTGAAGTCACATTACAGGGTCACTATCAAGCTGGAGATTTTACTGCTGGATCTACTTTCTTTTCATGGCCACCTCTTGACAGGCACCACAGAGAAACCTAACACTTGCCATCTGCATGCAGTGATTTTCAGCTAATAATAGTTTAACAAGGAACTCTCAAAATCTCTCTGAAGCAATAGGTCAGCTAATCCCTTCCACGGGGAGGATTTTACTTCCAGAAAACTGAAGCCAGCTGAGAAAGAAGGTATTTCCTTTTATTTATTTTGAGTTGTAGGCTTTGCTTTGATAGAGGAAGTCATAGAATCATAGAATATCAGGGTTGGAAGGGACCTCAGGAGATCACCTAGTCCAACCCTCTGCTCAAAGCAGGACCAATCCCCAATTTTTGCCCCAGATCCCTAAATGGCTCCCCTCAAGGATTGAACTCACAACCCTGGGTTTAGCAGGCCAATGCTCAAACCACTGAGCTATCCCTCCCCCCAAAGTCCTGGCTTTGTGATAAATATTTAGGGACACAAACTCGCACTGTTCCCCTATGAGATGTGATCACTATTAACTAGTTATTTTTACTGGCATGTCAAAAAAGGGATGGCTGGTGACCCAGCTTTCTTATTTAACTGGCAGTACCTACAGGTGCCTTTTGAAACATCAAGTGAGAGGGATACGTTGTGTATCCAAGGGAAGACCAAAAGGCAAGTATTTGCCTACCATTCTGAAACATTTGGAGAATTATCTGGGTAACAGCAAGCCAAGACTGGGGTTATTTTTAGATTTAGAAGCTTTCCATTATTACATCAATGAAAAAATGTGAACAAGCGAAAAAAGCTATACCATTATCTGAGGTACACAATATTTTTATATTGTCATCTATGTATAGTATTCTCTTGCTATGAGGAAACATCTACCACACATATAACTATGCTGGATATATGGCAACAACCACAAATTGGGGCACCTGAGCATCTGTCATATGGCATACCTAGCACAAAGAGAAAAACCAAAGAGGATTATTTGAATGCTTTAGTCCATAAGGTCACAGGATCTGGAATGTAGTCAATAGATGGAAAATTCACCAACTTCTCAGCTGTTCCCAAGATTAGGGAATTTTAAATAATGTGGATGTTTAACACATTAAACAGGGTTAGGTTTAGTTGGAGATAGATCTATAACAAGCCTTCTGGATTGGGGGGGAGGGGGAGCTGGGGAAGGGAGGGGTATATCTTGACTTTAGTAAGACTTTTGATACGGTCTCACATGACCTTCTCATAAATAAACTAGGGAAATACAACCTAGATGACACTACTAAGGAGGGTAAATAACTAGTTGGAAAACCCGTTCCCAGGGAGTAATTATCAGCTGTTCACAGTCAAGCTGGAAGGGCATAACAAGTGGGATCCCACAGGGATCAGTTCTGAGTCTGGTTCTGTTCAATATCTCATCAATGATTTAGATAATGGCATACAGAGTACACTTATAAAGTTTGCGGATGATACGAAGCTGGGAGGGGTTGCAAGTGCTTTGGAGGATAGGATTAAAATTCAAAATGATCTGGACAAAGTGGAGAAATGGTCTGAAGTCAACAGGATGAAATTCAATACGGACAAATACGAAGTACTCCACTTCAGAAGGAACAACCAGTTGCACACATACAAAATGGCAAATGACCGCCTAGGAAGGAGTACTGAGGAAAGGGATCTGGGGGTTATAGGGAATCACAAGCTAAATAGGAGTCAACAGTGTAATGCTGTTGCACAAAAAGCAAACATCATTCTGGGATGCATTTGCAGGAGTGTTGTAAGATGCGAGAAGTAATTCTTCCACTCTACTCCACGCTGATTAGGCCTCAACTGGAGTATTGTGTCCAATTCTGGGTGCCACATTTCAGGAAAGATGTGGACAAATTGGAGAAAGTCCAGAGAAAAGCAACAAAAATGATTAAATGTCTAGAAAACATGACCTATGAGGGAAGATTGAAAAAACTGGGTTTGTTTAGTCTGGACAAGAGAAGACTGCCGGTGCCAGCCAAGATGACACTTCTTGCTTTGCCTCCAAATCCCTCAACACCCTTGTACCTGAAGAAACAGAGCAGCGGAGGCGCAAGACTCAGCAGCTTGCTGGAATTCTCCTTTCCTCCTCCTGGATATTCACGGCAATGGGAGTTAGGGAGATAGGGTTATGAGCAGAATGCACTAAGGAGGCAATGATGAAGAGAAAGGACATTTTGCACTCTTATTCCTTCCCTGAAAATTGTGAAGGGAAGGGGACACTGGATTAGACAGAACAATTTTGGAAGGTCTGTCCCTTTCCTTGTACACTACTCCTGCCAGGGAAAGAGAGACCTTTCTAAAGGCCTTTTGTAATACGTAAGTCAGTGCCAAAAAAATCAAGGCATTTATTAGAACAAGAACTGACTGGCTCAGAGGGGAAAGGCCGTCAAAACATTGCCCATATTTTATTTTCATAACGTATATTATCTGTTATATTATCTAGCATTTTTATAAAATGCATCCCAAATAGGAGGGTGGTGAAGCACTGGAATGCGTTACCTAGGGAGGTGGTGGAATCTCTTTCCTTTGAAGTTTTTAAGGTCAGGCTTGACAAAGCCATGGCTGGGATGATTTAGTTGGGGACTGGTCCTGCTTTGAGCAGGGGGTTGGACTAGATGACCTCCTGAGATCCCTTCCAACCCTGATATTCTATGATTCTATGAAGCTGCAAATGTACTAAGTCATTACCACACAGAGGACTAGACCAACCCAATGAAATTTACTAACATTATAAAACAGACATATGAATTTACTGCAGATGTGTCTTTACCTAACAAAGGAATCCTCTAGTCTGGAGACTGACTGATGGGCTAACCATGGCTGTTTGGATATGGTTAACCCAGTCAGTTCACCTGACTAGATTCTTCTGTGAAAGAGAAAACACTTTCCAAGGAAGCAGCAAGATAACACTTTACATATCAAGCACAAAGTGATCTATACACATGATGAAAGAGAAAGCTGAAAAACTGAAGAGAAATAATACTGAAATACAAATTAAAGGCCTAGTCCTGAGAATTGCAGACCATTTGCAACTCCCATTCTTCTCAATTCATGTTCCGGCCCTGAATATACATCCTTTTGGCAAGCAGAAGCCCAGGGACCTTACAGCTGGCTAATGAAATATCTTGGATGCTATTTCACTCTTTTAGATACTTTGTTATACAAGAAAAAAAACTGGTTACATACTGTAACTCTGGTTCTTCAAGATGTGGTGCAGATGTGTATTCCACTGAGGTGTGTGTGTACCCAGAGTGTCAGAGCTGGAGATTTTTGCCTAGTAGTAACCTTAGGGAGAAGCATTCATGTCTGTTGCCCCTCCCATAGCTATATAAGGACACCCCAACCGCCCTCAGTTCCATCTCTCCGAACACCCATGAGAGATGACTCCGATGCAGAGGGGACGAAGGGCAGGTCATGGAATACACATCTGAATCACATCTTAAAGAACCACAGTTGCAGTAAGTAACCATTTCTTCTTTGTGTAGATGCAGATATGTATTCCCCTTAGGTGACTCACAAGCAGTACCCCTCTCAGGAGGCGGGGCTTGAAGTCTACCTAAATTAGGATTGCAGGACCACCCTTCCAAAATTTTTATTGGCTCTGGAAGATGTGGTAATGGCATAATGGTCTGTAAACGTAAGTATGGATGACCCCATGGCAGCCTGGCAAATATCCAATATGGAAATGTCACTGAGGAATACTCTTGACCTTGCTTGCGTCCTCGTCGAATGAGCTCGTATCCACTGAGGCAACATAGCCGAAGCTATTTCATATGCAGTCTTGATACAGGATAAAACAACAAGGAGTCCCTGTGGCACCTTAGAGACTAAAATTTATTTGGGCATAAGTTGTCATGGGCTAGAACCCAGTTCATCAGATGCATGCATGAAAGCTTATGCCCAAATAAATTTGTTAGTCTCTAAGGTGCCACAAGGACTCCTCGTTGTTTTTGCTGATACAGACTGACACAGCTACCACTCTGAAACTTGATACAGGATGTTATCCATCTAGTGATGGTCTGTGAAAAGACTACTTGACCCTTCATGCAGTCTGCATGACAGGAACAGATAAGGTGAAGCACAAAATGGTTCAGTCTTATCCAGACAGAAAGCTAGACATCTCCAGACATCCAAGGTATTTAGACAGGGATCCTCCGGAGATGAATGTGGCTTAGGAAAAAACACAGGTAAATATACCGCCTGGTTCAAATGAAACTGAGACCCCTTTGGAGAGCAAGCCTGGACCAAAGTCCCCCCTCCCCCCCCCGTCCCCTCTGAGAACAGAACAGGTGACATTTCCTGTTTTCCCTGTAGCAGATGGGAACAGCCCACACTGTGAAAACTACCAAGAGAACACTCGTCTTCAGGGACTACTCATGACTCAGGGGAAAATACCTGATGAGATGGTCCATGAGATGATTCTATACCCTGGACAAGTGGACAACTATCATAGCAATGCTCTCCTTGATGCAAAACTGCCACACATTGATCACCTTTAGGCAGAGCACCCTGGAGTGTGCCCTCCCTTATTTGATCACATAGTACCTCACGGTCATATTTTGGTAAGTATGTGAACCACCGAGTGTCTGATATGGTTCCCAGAAGGCGCAACATGCATTGTGGATGGCCCGAAGTTTCAGCATGTTTATATGGAATGAGTACCTTCAGCAAACTGAGGTGTGCCTCCCAACCCAGCAGGAAGGCATCAGTAACAAATGACTTGGTTGGTGAGGGCCAGGTGAAAGGAATGCCCTGCCGAACATTCTGTGGACACATTCACCACTGCAAGGAGTCTAGGAACAGTGGAAGGAGACAAACCAGTCTGTCCAGAGAAGGTTAGAACAGGAGATTGTCCTGAGCCACATCTGAAGGGGGCAAAGGTGCAGCCTTGCAAACCTGGTCACCTGCTTGCAAGTGGACATGTGGCCTAACAGTCTCAGACACATTTGAACTGTTATGGAAGGCTGAGATTGCAGACTGAGGAAAAGACGTTGAATTGTCTGAAAATAGTCAGTCAGAAGGAATACTCTTGACATTGTGGAATCTAATGGGGCCTCAATGAACTCAATTTTTTGAGTGGGATTCAAGGTTGACTTTCTAGTGTTTAGAATGAGACCCAGAAGCACAGGCAAGGGCAATGTGGTGCTAATGTGAGTGAGAACTTCATCTCTGGATCTGCCCCACAGTAACCAGTCATCGAGGTACAGGAAGGTGTGGATTTCCTTTTTCTGAGGTATGCCATAACCACCACAATACATTGGTGAAAACTCAGTGGGTGGAAGAGAGGTCAAATGGGAGGGCCATGTATTGAAAGTGGCAATCTACCATGACGAAGAGAAGGAATTTTCTATGGCTTGGTAAAATCACCACATGAAAGTAGGCACTCTGAATGTCCAGAGCAGCAAACCAGTTGTTCTGAGACAATGCAGGGAGAATAGAGGGATCATTCAGAAAAAATGGTTACCTACCTCTCATAACTGTTGTTCTTCAAGATGTGTTGCTCATGTCCATTCCAAGTAGGTGACTCCCAGGTCTTACCTAGATGGGGCTGGAGTTCATGGAACCGCTGACTTTAGCACTATGCTGCCAAATGCTGCATCATCCCTGGTATGCTGGGTAATGGCATAGTGAGAAGTGAAAGCATGGACCAACAACCATGTCCCCTCCCTGCAGATCTCCTGGGTCGGGACCTGGGCCAGGAGTGACGTCGGCCGAGGAGGCCTGCGCTCTTGTAAAATGTGCTGTCAATGCAGGGGCAGGTATCTTTGCCAAATCATAACAAGCCCAGATACAAGACGTGATCCACAATGAAATTCTTTGAGAAGACACCGGGAGCCTCTTCAGCCTGTCTGCTACCGCGATCAATAGCTGGTTCAATATATGCAACGGCTTTGTGCATTCAATATAAAAAGCCGAAGCTCACCGAACATCCAAAGAGTGGAGTCTTTGTTCCCAGCTGTTGGTATGAGGCTTAGGGTAAAAGAACGGGAAGAAAACATCCTGATTGTCATGAAACTGAGACAACCTTTGGGAGAAAGGCTGGGTGGGGCTAAAACTGCACCCTGTCCTTATAAAAAACAGTGTAAGGAGGGTCGGAAGTTAGAGCCTTAAGATTGGACACCCTCCTAGCTGATGTTATTGAGACCAAGAATGCCACCTTCCATGACAGATAGAGTAATGAGCAAGTCACTAGGGGTTTGAAGGGGGGCCTCATTAGTTTTGAAAGGACCAGATTAAGGTCACAAGCTGGGATCGGCTGCCTAATTTGCGGGTATAATTTGTCAAATCCTTTAAGAAACCGACCAACCACCAGGTTAGCAAAGGCCTATCAGCCAGCCACTCCTGGGTGACTGAAATGGCAGCCAGGTGAACCCTTATTGATGAGACCAACAGGCTCTGCTGCTTTAAGTGTAGCAGATAGTCCAAGATGAGTGGTATTGATGACTGCATCGGAGAGGTACAGCTCTGCGAACACCAGATCGAGAATCTCTTCCACTTGGCCAGGTGGGTGGCCCTGGTGGAAAGTTTCCTACAGTCAAGAAGAACCTCCCTAACGTGTTCAGAATACATTAGCATTACCAGGTTTAACCATGAAGCTTCCAAGCAGTGAGGTGGAGAGACTCGAGGTTGGGAGGCTGGAGTCGGCCGTGATCTTGAGTGATTAGGTCCGGAAGCAAGGGCAATGTGACTGGGTTCTCCACCAATAGCCGCAGGAGTATGGTATACCAGTGCTGGCAAGGCCAGGCTGGCACTATCAGTATGACTGCGGCCCGCTCCCTACGGCTCTTGAGCAGAACCTTGTGGACGAGCAGGATAGCTGGGAATGCGTAAAACAGGTGGTCCGTCCAGGGGAGGAGGAATGTGTCCACAAGCGAGCCCAGATTGTGATTCAGGAAGGAACAGAACTGTAGGCACTTCCTATTGCTTTTTGTGGCAAACAAGTTGATCTGGGGAACTTCCCAGCGTTGGAAAATGGTGTTCACCACGTCCAGGCGAATGGACCACACATGGTTGTGGAAGGATCTGCTGAGATGGTCCGCCAACTCGTTTTTGAGAACCCAGAAGGTAGGATGCCTCTAGGTGTATTGTGGGGGCTATGTAAAAGTCCCAGAGCTTGAAGGTTTCCTGACACAGGGGAGAGGAGCGAGCTCCAGCCTTTATATAAAACATTGCAGTCATATTGTCAGTCACCACTGACACACATCTCCCTTCCAACTGGGCTTGGAAGGTCTGGCATGCCAGATGAATCCCCTCAGCTCCCTGACGTTGATGTGAAGCGAGAACTTGTCTTGAGACCAGAGGCCTTGGCAAAAGGACCCCCGTGCACACCGCTTGCAGATCGAGCCACCATTGGAGAGATTCGAGAACTTGTGGTGGGAGTGTGACTACCTTGGCCAGACTGTCGCAGCTTGGTCAATATGTTGATGCCAGCCTGGTCAATATGTTGATGCCAGCCAGGCCTGGCGAAGTCTGAGCCTCAGACTTGCATGTTATACTATATACGTACAAGCCACTGTATGTCCGAGAAGCTTCAAACAATTCCTTGCTCTAGTGGTGGGTTATTGCCTGAAGCCTCCTATGATGTCGTGAATTGTCTGAAAACGAGACTCTGGCAGGAAAGCTCTGACTTGACCCAAATCAAACACTGCTCCTATAAACTCTATTCTCTAGGTAGGGGATAGAGTTGACTTTTGTACATTCAACAGGAGACCCAGCCTGCCAAAGGTAGACCCTATCATGCTGACATGCTGTTCCACTTGCACCTTGGAGTGGCCCATGACCAACTAGTCGTCGAGGTATGGAAATACCCGCACACACCTTTTTCTCAGGAAGGCGGCTACGACTGCCATGCACTTGGTGAAAATTCAAGGGGCTGCTGACAGGCCAAAAGGGAGGACTGTAAACTGGTAATGGTTGCGGTTCACTATGAATCTGAGAAAACATGTGTGGGACGGGACCATCGATGTGGAAGTACGTGTCCTTCGGGTCCAAAGTGGCGCACCAGTCCCCCAGATCCAGGGAGGGGATGATGGTGGCCAACGAGACCATGCAGAACTTCAGCTTTTTCATGAATCTTTTGAGGACTCGCAGGTTGAGAATCCCTTTTGCCTTTGGGGATTAGGAAATATCGGGAGTAAAAACCCTTTCCCCATAGCTCCTGAGGAACCTCCTCCACCGCTCCCACTACCCAAGAGCGTTTGAACCTCCTGCAGGAGGAGTTGCTCGTGAGAATGCTCCCAGAAGAGGGACAAGAAAGGAGGATGGGAGGGAGGAGAGGAGCAGAACTGGAGAGAATATCCCACTTCTATCATGCGGAGAATCCAGCGGTCTGAGGTTATCTGGGCCCATGCACGATAGAAGTGGGACAGACGGTTCAGAAAACAAGGTGAAGGATCCTGTGACTGGACTGGTGTGTGACCCCCGGCACACTCTCAAAAGGTGTGCTTAGAGCCAGAGGACTGCCTCACCAAGCCTTGGCCTTGGTTGGGCGGTGGATGGGGAGGCTTGCGCCTGCCATTCCTGCCCTGCTTCCTGAGAAGTCCTGTCTAGGCTGGGGAGAGCAGAAGCGCGGAGGGGGTAGGGGCTTAAAATGCTTCCTCTGGGTAGCGGGGATATGCAGGCCCAGGGATTTCAATGTCGCCTGTGAGTCCTTTAGGCTATGGAGCTTGGAGTACATCTGCTCCAAAAACAACCCCATGCCGTCAAAAACCAGGTCCTGTATTGTTTGCTGGACCTTGGGGGGGGGGAGGCCCAACATTTGGAGCCATGAACTCCTCCTCATGGCTATGGCGGAGGACATGGTTTGTGCGGCTGAGTCTGCCATCTCCAGTGAGGCTTGTAAAGAGGTCCATGCCACCGCCTTGCCGTCCTCCACCAGTGCTGCAAACTCTGCTCTAGAGTCTGCCAGGATTAACTCCTTAAATTTCATGATGGTATTCCATGAATTAAAGTTATATATGCTCAGGATTGCTTGCTGGTTAGCAATCTGAAGCTGGAGTCTGCCAGTAGAGTACACCTTCCTGCCAAAGAGGTCTAGCTTCTTTGAGTCCTTAGATTTCAGAGTTGGGCCCTGCTGCCTGTCTTTTCTCTCTTTCGCTGCCACCAACAACCCCAACTGTGGATGAGAGAATAGATATTTGTACTCTTTAGAGGGTACAAAATACTTTCTTTCTACCACTTAGCTGTGGGGGGGAGGGGAGGAAAGGGAGGAGTAGAAGCGGGAGTTTGCCACAAGGTCTTTGTGATGGTCTTTATGAGGGGTAATGCTACCCTTGAGGGCCCCTCAGGAGCTAAGATGTCCACCATGGGGTCCACTGATTTGACCACCTTCTCGGCGTGTAGCCCCATGTTATGAGCCAACCTGCGCAACAGCTCCTGGTGTGCTTTATCATCAATGGGGGGAGGCCCAGAGGAAGAAGACCTCACCACCGCCTCATCAGGCGAAGATGACGAAGACGCCTGAGGCGTTACCAGGCCCTCCTGTCCCTCCAGCTCCCTGGAATCGTCCTGTCCAGTGCCTTGCTGCTTGGTGCTGGTAGTGGCCTCAATGTCAGCCATGATGCCGGGACCCAGACAGGACTCTGCGCCGTGGTGCAAAACTGTCTCGGTGCCTCATGGTGGGATATGGTCCCGAGGTGATGGAGGGGCATGACTTTCCGAAATTACTGACTGGGAGCCTCTGGAATAAGTGTCCTGGGCCTGATGGTATGCTCACGGCGTCCAGAATGGCCATTGCACAGGCCCTTACCAATGCATGATCGAGGGGCCTTGACCTGCCTCCTGTCTATAGCGGCACCACTCCAATGGGTGCTGGGTGCGCCTGGAGTAGTAGGACTCTGCCTCTGAGTCTGATGACTGGGACTTCAAGGACGGAGACCACAATGGTGCCGAGCAGTACGGTGCCGCATTATTGCGGGCTTGCCTCACGCCTTGCGGTGCCCAAGGCGTATCTCACCTGACAGGGGACTGTGGTGCCGGTATGGCAATCAGGTCCCTGGCCACTTCAAATGTGTCTGGGGTGGAAGGGAACTCCAACTCCCCCACCTGGCACTCTCTAGCAGGAGAGTCCAATGGTGCCAGACTCAATGGATCCCTCTGCAGGCCTGAAGTCGACGGTGCCGTTTCCTGTTAGACAGGCGCTGGATGCCCCTGCACGGGATGCACATCACTAGCGCAATGCTCCTTGAGGTGGGCCTCACAGAGACTGATCCCCACATGTGGCGTTGCTCTCTATTGGGGATTTCTCCTCCACACACCCTGGTGAGAGCATCACTGGGGAAAAGAGACTACTAGCTAACACTGACTACTAGCTATATACAATAAGAAACTAGACTAAGACTATCTGCGAGGTGGTGAGGCTACAACCACAGGCTGTAAGGAGGAACTGAGGGGGTCGGGGCGGCACCGCCTCATATAGCCAGAGGAGGGGCCACAGCCACGTGAGCCACCCCTCTATGGGTACTGCTAGGAAATATCTCTGGCTCTGGCACACTGGGCATGCACACACCTAAGTGGAATACACATCTTCATCTACTTTAATTTCTGCTCATCTATAACGCTGGAACATAAGAAAAGCCATACTGGGTCAGACCAAAGGTCCATCTAGCTCAGTATCCGGTTTTCCGACAGTGGACAATCCCAGGTGCCTCAGAGGGAATGAGCAGAACAGGTGATCATCAAGTGATCCATCCCCTGTCACTCATTCTTAGCTTCTGGCAAACGGAGGCTAGGGACACCATCCCTGCCCATCCTGGCTAATAGCCATTGATGGACCTGTCCTCCATGAATTTATCTAGTTCTTTTTTGAACCCGGTTATAGGTTCACCCTTGGCCTTCACAACAATCTCTGGCAAAGAGTTCCACAGGTTGACTGTGCGTTGTGTGAAGAAATACTTCCTTCAGTTTGTTTTAAACCTGCTGCCTATTACTTTCATTGGGTGACCCCTAGTTCTTGTGTTATGAGAAGGAGTAAATAACACTTCCTTATTTTCTTTCTCCACACCAGTCATGATTTTTTCGACCTCAGTCATATCCCCCCTTAGCCGTCTCTTTTCCAAGCTGAAAAGTCCCAGTTTTATTAATCTCTCCTCATACGGAAGCCGTTCTATACCCCTAATCATTTCTGTTGCCCTTTTCTGAACCTTTTCCAATTCCAATATATCTTTTTTGAGATGGGGTGACCACATCTGCATGCAGTATTCAAGATGTGGGTCTACCATTGATTTATATAGAGGCAATATGATATTTGAAAGAATACAGTATAATGAGTCAGCACTGATATAAAGCAAGTTCATCAAACAACTTTAAGGGTCGTCACAGACCTGATGAGCTGGATTCTGAACTTTCACAGAATAACTGACCTCTTGAAATGGTTTGCCAGGACTCCAACCAGCTCTCCAATTCTGCTTTCATTAGTTGGCTGTCTGTTGAAGAGGCAGACAATGAGGTCTTTGTTATCCTTTGTGTGGAAGACCACAAGCTGGTCCTTTCCATTGGAGACACTCAATCCCGTCAACTACAGAGAGAAAGCACAGAATAGTCTTATGGCATATATCTTGGTAACAATCCTCCACTACCAGAGGAAAGGACTAAATCTAATATATCTTTTCCATCTTTAATTTTGATCATTTACTTCAGTATGCTATCCCATCTTTTCAGTTTTTAGCTCTGAAAGGATCACAGAACTAAATATTTCCATGAGAGAGTTTAGCATGCATGGCTTTTTCAATGCTCCCCCTGAAAGCCCAGAAAAACTCAAGGGAAAGAAGGAAGATTGAAACTACACATTATCCTGGAAGCCAGCAGTCGAAACAAAGGACAAGAATAGACTCCCGAGACCTTACTCAGTCTGGCCCAACTTTCTGTGGGATTACTAGTAGTATTTATTATTTGTAATATCATAGCACCTAGGAGCCCAGGTCATTGACCAGGACCCCATTCTTCTCGTGCTGTGCCCCCCTCTGAAAATGGAGGAACCTGTTTCCAATTGTTTGGAGTGCCTACCACCAAGTATCTTTGGAGGGATACCATTATGCCAGGTGGCAGCAGGCCCACAACCCTGCTTTTCCTTTCCAAAGGAAGCCAGTAGCAGAATGGTAGCACGGCTGAGAGCACGTTTCTTTCTCTCAAGCTAACAATCTAATGTAGCCCTTTGTATTTAACAATGTGCAGATAATATACAAGATATAAGGAAATAGGAAAATCAAGAGACCCCCAGGAAAAAAACAACAACAGTAAACTCCACAACGATCAGATACAGCAGACATTCTTCTCTGGAAATTTAGCTTCTGTGAGCCTCATCAGGGATTGCAGGGCTCCTCTCCAGAAATGTCTGGAGATACCAGGAACATGCTCATCCTCTAAAAATGAGGTAGAAGAACCTGATAAGCATAATACTGATGGAACCTGAAAGTCCTCAGGCCTTCTTTTCTAAAAGAATTTCCTTCTACAAACTCCCATATCCTGTGATCAAACATTTATGCTAATCCAATCAGAGACTACTCTGTACCCTGAGAAGCCTGTCTGATTTTCAGAACTGGTCAGGGTGCATCAAGAATCCTCCCACAAGGCCAGTCAAACGCTTAACACGACTGTGGCATCCCCCAAAAGTATATGTAATGAACACCACAGTAGCCGCCACCAAATTTTGGACAGATCTCTGGCACAAAAGAGCCCTGGACTATTCACCCTCTTCAGAGGTGCTCATGCTGTACTGATCTGAGAGCAGCTCACTGCTTCTGGACTAAGCTTTCAGACAAACTATACAGACTCATTTTAATATGTCAAATACCCAGCAGTGATCTGCTGCACACAATAGGATTTTACTCTCCACTACCCACAATACTTAAAAAGATTATAAAACAATTTTTAAACAAGTTACACTTCATGCATGGAAATTGTCAGCTGCCTGAGTGTACAGTGTCCCTTAAAATTAATTTGCATGTTTAAATATCATGCCATTGATCACAATAGAACCCCATGGGTTAGTGCTATCTGGGCTTTAAAAGTGCATCTAATGGAGGGAAAAAAAAGAATGAATTGAAATCAATGAATTTTAAAAGCCTGTTTAAAAATTAATAATTAACTGAGCTGCTTTAGGAGGCCAACAGCCCTTGAACAAAGAACTCTCTTGCTTTTCTATCTCAGGCTTAAAAAATTAACACCAAATCTTGAACATAGCACATAAAAAGGAAAGAAAATTGTCTCACTAAGTACAAAGAATGGTAATCATTCAGTTTCCGGGGTGTTAGTTGTGAAGGTCAGAAAAAACTCAAAACTTTGAACGTCTGTCCTTTTTAAAAATCAGAAATATATGTATATACTGTGAAAAGTAGCCAAAGAAGAAATTCCTTCCACTGCTTTGTCAATCACCTTTAAACTGCCCTCTGCCATCTTGAAAAATCAGTTTCCCCCCCTCTGTAGGGGAGACTAAAATGAATGCCACATTAAAACTATTACCAGCACACTTACTTTATAGCAGAATCTCAAAATAGAAACACTTTAATCCAGACAAGGCTGTAATAAACTGGGAGTAAGGAAGACATCTCTGAAACAAAAATACCAAAATCCTTTGAATTTTCCCCTTTTCCAGAGAGCTTTAAGGGTTTTTTTCTGCCTAGATTTTATTAAAAAAGTCAAGTCGTGTGTTTGTAATAATATATAAGTATGTTTCCAGAGTAATTAATGCCAGATTCCTCAATGTCTAGCATATTCAAACAAATATAGTTTGTAATTCCATACACAAAATCAAAGACTCCTTTGTAAAGAGACAAGGAGAGCATACAAAATCCAGGATCTGAATTGCATTAATCAGTCATTCATTAAGGGAAAGTCTTTGCCATTACATATGAGCAATAAGCAGTTAAAGAAAATGGTAAAGTACAGGATGGCTTCTTGAGCTCAAAACAAGTTCACGGGTAGCACCAGACATCAGCTGACTGTCTCCAATGAGATCGCCATGGAAACACCATCCCTAAGGATGTTGCCATGTTGATAGGGTGCTTTAGAAATGTTGATAGTGAATATTGCTGGCAGGCAGATGAATTTCAGCCGGGTTCACCCTTGTACACATTAGAAGGGCAATCCATCTTTCAGATGAACATATATCTTTCTAGCAAGGAACATCTAATAGAGCAAGCACAGAGGCTGGTGGTAATTATCATCCATTTACTTCTTTAAAACATCCACATCAATCCAAAGAACTGTGTTTTTTCAACAAAGAAAAACACCTGTATTATTAATTGGCTACTTATGCCACCTCCCTCATCAAAATATACACCAATATAAAAACCAGTGCTATTACTGAAGAGACCATATGTGCTGAAAAATGAGAACTACACTAGGCAGCTCAAATGGTAAGGGACAAACCGCAAACATTCAAACCACTAGATAAGGTACGAAACAAATCTACAAATAGAAAGAAATGATGGATGAGCTTGAGCAAAAATCACAGGCACGGATTTAATTTAGGGGGCCCTGTAAACCAGAAAAATAAAACATTTCACACATTGTGTCTAAATCATCTCAACTCTGCATTCTCTTCTCCTCACAGCCCATTCCTGCAGGATGCCACTAGCTCAACAGTAAATCAGTATGACAAGGATTCAGGCAGCATGCCTCAGCACTATGATGCAATTTCTTTGGTCCTTTTCTAATATTCCCAAGGGTTGTTCCCTGTAATTAAAACATATATGAAGAGGGGCCCAGGATTGCAAAGTAGTTATTTACTATTACAGTGTTTGAAGAAGACATGCTCATATAAAGCATTTCCAATTCAGAACACTAACATTCTGAGGTCTCTATAGTTCACAGAATATTTTCATTTTGCCCCATTACCCCCTTACAAAATACCCCAAGGTCTCTTCACAATTATTTAGATTGAGGAGATTGTTCAATACAGGAGTCCAGATTGGGTCCAAATTGAGTCCAGTGTAGTGAGTGTCCTTAGCTAGCACTTCTGGGAAGTCCTCACTCCATTCATGTGAATGGATGTTCTATGGGAAGGACTGCAACAACAAGCTATTCGCACCCAAAATGTGTTTTCCAGGCAACTTGCACAAGACTGTGCATCTGACTTCTTTGCGACCTTCAATTTTTCAAACATTAAGAAGTTTTCCAAGCAAGCCATGCTGTACTCAGGCTGATAGCTGTCTGTATCAAGGCATAGAACGTTGTTACAGAATAATATAGTCTCCCTCTGCTAGATGAACGCAGAGACAAAGCTCAGCCTTTAAAATTTTCTTTCATATAGGTTTAATGTGAAACACTTCCTTCAAAGATGACAGTGGTCATCTGATAAATGTGGACTTATTTCAATTACCAATGTAGCAAGTTACTTGTATTGATCTAACCATTTGGTTTGAGACAATGGGATAGCAAGCTCACAGTTGCTCACTAGAACATAAATCAGAAACCAGATTTTCATTAATTCAGGGATCAAATGAATTTTGATTCCTTAAACAAAAATAAAAGCCAGCAGCTTGCTTCGAAAGTACAGTTTGCTTTTTAGATGCCCTGTATATTTTCATAAGTTGGTTTGGGTTGTCTGGAGTCAGCCATCCAGCAATCAAACCTGCTGACAATTTCATTTTGTACAATTAGGAAATAATGTGAATGGAACAGAACATCAGCCCAGGAAAACGCCCCACAGCTGCTACATAAACTTAGAGGCAAGGCCTGTTTTCAAAGAAGGAGGCCCTGATGCCATGACAATGCTCTATTGCAATAGCTATTCTTATTAGAACAAGTGGCTAACACGGGCAGATGTTAACCCATGAGGCAGTGAGCTACGGTGTGTGTTCATGAGCCGTGGTGCACTTCTTGGCTGGTTGAAGAGCAAAGCATGCGGCAGGGCTGGATGGGGAGTCAAGAACCAGTGCTAACCATGCGGGAGGGAGCTAGTAACTATGGCTACATATGCAGCAAATATTATTCATTCCCCACTCCCCATTTTCACTATCATTTCCAATAAAGGAATACCCAGATTTATTGATGAAATCCTAGCCGTACATTCAGTGGGACTCTGTACAGCTGTGACATTGCCAAAGTAGCCTAACCAGCCCGTGAAGTTTTGTAGTAACTACAGCATAAGAACATAGGAATGACCAGACTGGGTCAGACCAAAGGTCCATCCAGCCCAGTATCCTGTCTGCCGACAGTGGCCAATGCCAGGTGTCCCAGAGGGAGTGAACCTAACAGGTAATGGTCCAGTGATCTCTCTCCTGCCATCCATCTCCATCCTTTGACAACGAGAGGCTAGGGACACCACTCCTTATCCATCCTGGCTAACTGCCATTAATGGACTTAACCTCCATGAATTTATCCAGTTCTCTTTTAAACCCTGTTATAGTCTTAGCCTTCACAACCTCCTCAGGCAAGGAGTTCCACAGGTTGACTGTGCGCTGAGTGAAGAAGAACTTCCTTTTGTTTGTTTTAAACCTGCTGCCCATTAATTTCATTTGGTGGCCCCTCGTTCTTATATTACAGGAACAAGTAAATAACTTTTCCTTATTCACTTTCTCCACACCACTCATGAGTTTACAGACCTCTATCATATCCCCCCTTAGTCTCCTCTTTTCCAAGCTGAAAAGTCCTAGCCTCTTTAATCTCTCCTCATATGGGACCCGTTCCAAACCCCTAATCATTTTAGTTGCCCTTCTCTGAACCTTTTCTAATGCCAGTATATCTGTTTTGAGATGAGGGGACCACATCTGTACGCAGTATTCAAGATGTGGGCGTACCATGGATTTATATAAGGGCAATAAGATATTCTCCGTTTTATTCTCTATCCCTTTTTTAATGATTCCTAACATCCCGTTTGCTTTTTTGACTGCCGCTGCACACTGCGTGGACGTCTTCAGAGAACTATTCATGATGACTCCAAGATCTTTCTCCTGATTAGCTATAGCTGAATTAGCCCCCATCATATTGTACATATAGTTGGGGTTATTTTTTCCAATATGCATTACTTTACATTTATCCACATTAAATTTCATTTGCCATTTTGTTGCCCAATCACTTAGTTTTGTGAGATCTTTTTTGACGTTCTTCACAGTCTGCTTTGGTCTTAACTATCTTGAGCAGTTTAGTATCATCTGTAAACTTTGCCACCTCGCTGTTTACCCCTTTCTCCAGATCATTTATGAATAGGTTGAATAGGATTGGTCCTAGGACTGACCCTTGGGGAACACCACTAGTTACCCCTCTCCATTCTGAAGCAGGTTTAACTCAGGCTGCGAAAATTAAGTAGTAGCAAACCAGCTAAAAAGGGACACTGAAGAGCTAAAAGGCCAGCTCTTTCCACCCCTTCTTCACCAGTGATAATCTTCTACTTTGTCAATATGAGTTAAGTCTCTGCTAGCCTGAGGACCAGATACTCCAATCCAATTCAATATTTGGCTCTGTTTACTATTTAATATACATTTTATCAACACGCGTTCAAATATTAAGGGTTAGAGAAACCCACAAAGGCATGGAAATTCTGAGTTAGAGCTGCTGTGACTTTCTAACCTCATTTTATGGGACCACAATCCTGCAATGTATTGTACACAAACAATAAAACAATTTGAAGAGGAAAACATAATGAGTAGTTTGGTTTCTGGCCTTCATATTACATATTGGAATTAAAAGGAACATTATTTAGCAGCATTTAAATAGTGCTTTACATCTTCAAAGCGCTTTACAAACATTAAACATATAAGTGATGCAAATGTAGGTATCATCTCAATTTTACAGGAGGTGAAACTGAGTCAATTAAGTGCCTTGTTCAAGACCAGAGGGAGTGTGTGTGTCAGAGCCTGAGATTAGAACTCTGAAGCCATTGGATTCCAGTCCTCATACTTACATTGTAAAGTGGGATGGTATTCATCACCTTATACTGCTTCATAGGGTCCATTTTATAAAGGTGTCGATCAGTGATAAAAATTGCTCGGTCCTCCACCTTATTAAAGCGATTAACCTGGAAAAAGGCAAATCCCCATAGATGTTAAGTCTCACAAATTACTTCAAGTTGCTTGAAAGGATCAAAATGCATGGTATCAAGTTCCTACATACGTAAGTGCACCTAACAGAAACAACAGGGAACATTACTGTGTGATCAGAAGAGGTTTAACATTTGCTTCAAAATTTCTATGCCAAACCTGGGATGTGGAGCCATAACATGTAAATATCTTCATCAAGGTAGCTCCATATCCTCAGGTTTCTTATGAACCATAAAGCTGGGTAGTATCTGGGGACAATGTGAAATGCATTTCATACTCTATTGTGATAATTTACAAACGAAGTAATTTAATATAATTCAGTGAAAAAAGTCATGTTTTAATGCAGTACTTGTACTCAGTAAATGTTAAGCCAATTATAGAGATTCTTGGAATTCAGTAAAGAACCACTAATTCTCCTGCTGAGACTCATCACTATCATATCACTTTTCAACCACACTGGCTGCCAACAAGAGTCCAACAGAACCTGAAATTAACTGGATACATGTCAAGGCACTAGAGGGACAATCCTTAGAAATGCACAGGTGGTTCATTCATTTTAAGCTAAACTCATCACAGTTCTATCCTAGTAGGATATTATCTGTATGACTGAACACTCAGAATGAGGGGATCCCTCTGGAAGCTGATCTTAATGCATGGTATATTGAAGGACGGCTTGAGAACAATGATAAAAAGCATTTTTCTGAAGTGGCTACATTAAGTTTCCCTTGTGCTGATCATTGCTGAACCTTACTTCACCTCAGTTACTATACTGAATTTCTCACTACATCAAATCTGATGGAATTAAGAGGGCACCAATCCTCTGACTGAAACAGTCTTCCCAATCTAGTAGTGTATGCCCCTTGGATTATTTTCCAGTACAGAACAACAGTTTAAGTCAGTTAGTATTTTGTCTTAATTCATGCATGTTACTATAATCAGGGGGAACTTACTGTTTCTATGCCATCACAGCAACTGGAAGATAGACATAATAAAAGGGCCAACTCATCTAATACACTAAAAGTAAAAGGTATAATTTAGCAGCAAGCTATTTAAAACTACCATAAAATGATGTTTTCCCCTAGTTCTCAAGATTCTCTTTTCTGCATTCACTTTTAATCACCAGCAAAGTACCAAATGATCCCAGTACAACACCTCAGTCAGCCAGAGGGCTTGCTATTGCCACACAAATCATCTCTAGTGAGACGCTCACATATTTTTGCTATCCATTAAAAATCGCGACTGTACTGGAGGGCTGGAGGATAGCAAGTGTGCCTATATATAAAAATGTTCTGGGGTGATCTAGGAAAGTGAAGACCAGTAAGCCAATTAGGCAGTTATAGATATAAGGCTAAAACAATAATTAAAAAAGAATAAAAACACTTGGAAAATCATGATATGATAGGGTTTAACAAGCACGGTTTCTGCAAACGGAAAATAGCATCTCATCGTTAAAATTCTTTGAATGTGTCAGTAAAATAGTGGATAAAAGAGAACGGGTTGACATACAGGGAGTGTCACAGTACACCCATATCCTTCATAGAAATATGCTTATGGTATGAATATGGCATAACTAAGTTGTATTTGATGCAAGATGGGTCTTGTGAAATATCATTGGAAAGGTTATGATTTACTGAATGTGATTATCCTATTTGTATGCATGTATCATTGCTGTATCTGAAGTTAGGAATATAAACTCTATCAATTCCAAAAGTGTTTACACCTGGGAAATGCCCACCAGACAGTAGGCAATCAGCCTGAATGGGCCATTAGGAAAGACAATGGAATGGGTCTTTGAAGATGCTGATCTCCCATCTTCCTGGAGCTCCTTCCTGTGGACATTACAAATAAACCTTGTCTCATGGTTGCTTTGACACCGCAAGGTCATAAGATCATGTCACCTTGTACTAGATCCCCACCTTGGGCTTTCACTGTTTTTCCATTAAGAGGGAGGGGGTTGGGAGTCAGACTGGGAAACAAAACATTCATACCATATGTAAATTCTATTTAAGGCTGGAGTGTGATTTAATCATGGTCGCCGGCTCTTCACTGGATCCCTGCCCAGGATGACTGCTGTAAACACCTAAGACTGATCTGGGGAGAAGGACTGGGACCAGGCTGAAAAAGGTCAGCCTGTGAAGGGTATACCTGGAGATTTAAGTTGCAAACAATGCAGTTTACCTTCAAAAAACTCTGTAACCTGCAAAAAAACAACATTTGGGGTGAGAAATTACTATTTGTAGCCAATTTCTTTTATGTATTAAGCCTATTTTACATGTTTTGTTTTATTTGCTTAGTAATCTGCTTTGATCTGTTTCCTATCCCTTATAATCACTTAAAATCTGTCCTTTGTAGTTAATAAATTTATCTTTGTTTTCTATAAACCAGTTTGTGCAATTCATATTGCACGGGGAGGAAAGCAAAAAGCTGTGTATATCTCCCTCCACATTGAGGGAGGGGGCAATTTTTATGAGTTGCGCTCTACAGATCTCTCTATACAGCACAAGACAATATAATTTTGGGTTTACACCCCAAAGGAGGCGTGCACGTGAGTGCTGGGTAAATCCCTTAGCTGAATCCTCCCACACAGAGCTGATTTCAGTCTGTATCTGCAGCTGGGTGTGGCCTTACCTGTGCGTGTGCTAGAGATGGCTTGAGGGCCTGGCACAGCAAGAGTAGGGTGAGAAAGCCCAGGCTGGTGGAACAGGCAGGCTCAGTGGGACCCCAGTATATCAGGTGGCATCCCGGATGGAGGGACCAACCCATCACAGGGAGGTTACTGACCTATAACTGAAGGTTCTTTGAGATATGTGAACTGTGGGTTATGTATGTGCACCATGCACCCAGAGCCAAAGAATATGAAAGTAGTGTTCGTTGGTCTGCGCATGCACCCTGGTTCATCTCGTGTCTCTGTACAAGGGGATAAAGGGCTGGGCAGATCGTCTGCCTTTCCAGTTCCTTCTGTGCCACGAATCAGATAAGAGTGGAAGCAGAGGGGAAAGAGGGTGGGTAGTGGGTATGGGAATACAGTAGTGTAATACAGATAGTGGAATACAGATAGGGACCAAACATCTCAAAGAGCCTCCAGTTTCAGGTCAGTAACCTCTCCTTCTTTGAGGGATGGTCCCTACTGTACTCCACGGTGGGTGATTGACAAGCAGTACCTAAGTAGGGGGAAGGTGTGAGGATGTACAGGGTAGAGATGAGCAGAGGACCACCATCCCAAAGGAGGCATTGGCAGAGGAATCATGCAGCAGGGCATAATGTCTCACGTGAATGGAGCTCCACATGGCTGCTTTACAGATGTCAAGGGATACCTCCTGAAGTGATGTGATTGCTGTTGCTTGTGCTGTGGTGGAATGAGCAGCTCTTACCCCATGGGGAGGGAAGGGAAGGTTCAATAGCTGATAGAGTAGAATGAAGCCAGAGATCCATTTGGAGATTCTCTGGGTACAGTTCATGTACCTCCTGATTCTTTCTGCTACAGAAGTGGATTGTCTTGGGGATTTCCTGATTGGTTTTGTTCTTTGCAGGTACAATAAGGTTTAAGTACCACATTGGGGAGTATGATTGGTGGTTGGGATGATGTGCATAGGCAGTTGGGAAAACCAGAAGTGGGAGATCAGAATGACCTGTGCTCTGTCCTGCCGGATTCATCGTTGAACTCATGACAGGAGTGATAACGGAGGAAAGGCAGAGTTGAACTGGTCTGATCAAGGAAGAAGCAGAGCATCAACCTGGAAGAGGCAACTGAAGGCTCCTCTGGAGCAATATGTGGTGCATTTCCTGTTTGCTTGAGATGTGAACAGATCCCTGGTTGGAGTTCCCTATGTTTTTTAATTTGGGGTATACATTTAAGTTGAGCCTCTATTATGGTGTCTTTAAAAAGCTTCCATGCAACTTGCAGGGATTTCACTTTTGGCACTCTACCTTTTAATTTCTGTTTAACTAACTTCCTCATTTTTGTGTAGTTCCCCTTTCTGAAATTAAATGCTACCATGTTGGGCTGCTGTGGTGTTTTCCCTGCCACAGGGATATTAAATCTAACTATATAATGGTCACTATTACCAAGCGGTTCAGATATATTCACCTGTTGGACCAGATTCTGTGCTCCACTTAGGCCTAAATCAAGAATGCTTCTCCCCTTGCGGGTTCCAGGACTAGCTGCTCCAAGAAGCAGTCATTTAAGGCATCAAGAAACTTTGTCTCTGCATCCCATCCTGAGGTGACATGTACCCAGTCAATATGGGGATAGTTGAAATCCCCCATTATTATTGAGTTTTTATTTTAATAGCTTCTCTAATCTCCCTGAGCATTTCACAGTCACTATCACCATCCTGGTCATGGATGCCATCATGGCAAAAGATAAACAGCAGGATGGATGCCTCAAGATCGTGTATTAGGTTTGGTGTTTAACACATTTAACAAGAATCTGGAAAAGGGCATGGGCAGTGGGATTTCTAGATGACAAAGTTACTTAGGTTAATGAAGTCCAGAGAAGACCGATGAACTTCAAAGGGACATAACCAAGCTAGATGAATGGGAAGCACAATGGCAAACAAAGTTAAATGTTGGTAAATGCAAAGTAATACATACTGGAGGGAAAAAATGAGAATACTTATACAGTTTACAGGGTTCTAAATTAACTATCTACTCAGAAAAAATTGATCTGAGCTCAATTTCAGACACTCATAGAAGACTTTGGCTCAATGCACAGCTGCATTCTAAAGCAAACAAGGTGTTTGAATATATTTGGAATGAGGTGGAAGACAACCTGAAAAACATGCCATATAAATCACTGGTGCAGCCTCATCTGGTTCCTATGTGCAGTACTGGTCATTCCATCTCAAAAAAGGATGTTGCAGAATATTCAGAGAAGGTAAAAAATTACTAGGTCTGGAAAAACTCTGACATGAAAAGATTTAAAAAATTGGGATTATTTTCTTCAGAAAGGAGATGAATAAAAGGGCATATAAAAAGGATATATAATACTGAATGGTCTAGAAAAGCTAGCTTGGGAGCTTCTGCTCTACGTATCCTGTAACACAAGTTAAGGGGACGATCATAAATATAAAGGGAAGGGTAACCACCTTTCTGTATACAGTGCTATAAAATCCCTCCTGGCCAAAGGCAAAAACCCTTTCACCTGTAAAGGGTTAAGAAGCTAAGGTAACCTCGCTGGCACCTGACCCAAAATGACCAATGAGGGGACAAGGTACTTTCCAATCTGGAAGTGGGGGGAACAAAGGGTTTGGCTGTCTGTGTAATGCTTTTGCCGGGAACCGATCAGAAATGCAGCCTTACAACTCCTGTTAAGTTAGTAAGTAATCTAGCTGGAAATGTGTTAGATTTCCTTTTGTTTAATGGCTGGTAAAATAAGCTGTGCTGAATGGAATGTATATTCCTGCTTTTGTGTCTTTTTGTAACTTAAGGTTTTTGCCTAAAGGGATTCTCTATATTTTGAATCTGATTACCCTGTAAGGTATTTACCATCCTGATTTTACAGAGGTGATTCTTTTACCTTTTCTTTAATTAAAATTCTTCTTTTAAGAACCTGATTGATTTTTCATTGTTCTTAAGATCCAAGGGTTTGGGTCTGTGTTCACCTGTATATATTGGTGAGGATTCTTATCAAGCCCTCCCCAGGAAAGGGGGTGTAGGGCTTGGGGGGATATTTTGGGGGAAGACATCTCCAAGTGGGCTCTTTCCCTGTTCTTTGTTTAAAACGCTTGGTCGTGGCAGCATACAGTTCAAGGACAAGGCAAAGTTTGTACCTTGGGGAAGTTTTTAACCTAAGCTGGTAAGAATAAGCTTAGGGGGTCTTTCATGCAGGTCCCCACATCTGTACCCTAGAGTTCAGAGTGGGGAAGGAACCTTGACAGGGACATTCATTGAAGTTTCACTGAATGGAACTGGGAAATTCAAAGCATAGTTTGTCATGTAATGTATAAACTGTGCAGCTCATTGCCATAGGACATTATTGAGGCAAAGAATTTAGCAAGGTTATACCAGGGATTGGGCACTTATATGGATAACAAGAATATCCAGAATTATAATAGCTAATGCTAACATTAACTTTGGGAGGATATTAAAACTTCATACTTCAGGGTTTAAGACAAACTACTAGGGATTAGGTGGTTTCTTGCATCTGGTGCTGGCCACTGTGGAGTCAGAATACTGAACTACATGGACCATGGGGGGGTCTGATCCACTATGGCAATTTCTATGCTCCCTCTGTAACAATTCCAGCAGCTATTAGCTGAGACTGGGAAGTGTGCCCAAGTCTTGCCAGGCTGTACAGAACAGTAACAAATCAAAGAGTACCACAAATTCCATCCCATGTGTGCTGTACATGTAGTTTTTAACATTCACACTGAACAATAAGCCCAGCTGTAACATGCAGAGATGTCCAGATAGGAAAGTACACTGGCTTGTCTCACAGGAAGAGCAAGGTTTTGCTCCTCTTAAAATGAACACCCTTTTCTGGATTTAAGCAATCAATACCTTATTTCTTTCCTCAGCTTCAGCATGTTCATGTAGATTAACAGCCTCATGCATACGGTGGGGTTTTCTTGATTTGTTTTAATCAACACTTCCTAAAGGGCATTTTCATTTTGGAAGGTTTTCTTCAAATGTTTAAAAATATTTAAAAATGCCAATGCATTAAAGACAACATTGTTGCTTTGTTGGCTCTGTAATGGAGTAAAGGTAGATCTATTATGTTCTCAGCTACAATTGTTTATACCTCCATAGTGAGCACTCCTTTCTAGCTTGTATTCTCTGCACCACACCAAGTAATTTCTTGTATTATTTATATTTTCACTGATTCAAATGAGACTCAAGACTTGCTCTTGTTCACAATTACAATTTTGTAATCTCAAGTTTCAATTCAAGGAGGTGGCTTGGCTTCCTGATTTATTTTGCTGAAGAAAAGCAAAGATCTAATTTCACAACAGAGAAACCCAAAGAGAGCTCTCTAGTTCTCCACCAGATGTGCCAGAGTCCTACAAGCACTGAGGAGTTTCACTTTGGTGATGGAAAATGATGAAAGAGTGACCTCTGTAGGAGAGTCTCTTGCCTCATTTGGGTGGGAGGGGAAGAGAGCTGCACTTGTATGGGAGGGAGTGGGCTTTACTTCCTAAGTGATCTTACTCTCTGCAGGCGATGAGAAAATCTGATGATTCTTGTCACCTCACAGACATCTTGTCTTCTACGATGAAGCTCCCACCCTCTCCCTGAATCAACAGATGCAGGTCCTCCAAAACCTAGTCTTTCATCTACAGAACAGACTCACTTTTTTCCATATGCAGAAATAAACTGCTTCAGAAATACAAAGCTCACTAGTGCAGCAGTTATTAAACTTCAAAGTACTTCCCTTCACAGGCATTCTAAATCAAGGGCTATCAAAACTATAGTCCAGGCAGATTACTCAGGATCATTCATAGTGAGTCGATGAAACGAAGACTACATGCGCACACTGAGAGGAAAAATTCAAAAAGAGCACACCATGTATCATTTACACTACAACCGCACTGAGTCCAAGGGGCAGATCATCAGCTGGTGTAAAGTGACATAGCTCCTTTGTTATGACAATTGACACCAGCTGAGGAACTGCCCTAAAGAGTTGTAAATAAAGGATTAGATATCCTACAGTAGTACTGTACCTTTGAGACAAATATGCTCAATGTGTAAATCCTGTTTAGTTTTTGAGCTCCCTAGGCTCTATTAATATTTGCTGGAACTGCCTGCTATTGTATGCCAAAAGCCTTTTGAAATCATTATTAATAAAATGAACTGCACTCCTAAAGCACTTTCCATCTCAAAGCATTTGGCACAGGTATAGACTTATTTTACACATGGTGAAACTGAGGTACAAATAAGTTGCCCTAAGCCTCACAGGAAATCTGATGATGAGCCAGGAATCTCCTTCCCGCTGTAATGAGGCTAGTAGCCAAGTATTTGATTTCTTAAACTATCTCCAGATATACATTTTTGCTCTGAAATCCCCAAAGAGACTGGTCAAAGTCAAAGTCAGGGAAGTAAACTAAGGACGAATTTGAGCCCTCATGTATTAAGGACTGAAGGCCTGCAAAAGAATACCCTTTAAGAGAAGCAATAAAATCAATTCACATTTATCACACTTTCACTTCTGTAACTCACACCTTCTTTGCTCCCGGCCTGAAATATTGTGTGCCACGTTTCAGGCTGGAGAGAGTTTGCAGACTGTTTATAAACCCCAATAATCCAGGTTTAACATTAGAGGGCTGACACAAGTTTAACTACTGTAATGCAAACAGAACTCTACTAATGTCTACACTAGATCCTACATCAGCACAGCTACGATGCTGTCACTGTAGTGTCATAGTTTAGACACTTGCTATAGCAATGGAAGGGATTTTTCCATCACTGTAGTTAATCCATCCCCTCGAGAGGTAGTAGCCAGGTCAACAGAAGAATTCTTCCATCAACCTAGCAGAGTCTATACTGGGGCTTAGGTTAGTTTAACTGATTCTCACGGGGTGTGAATATTTCACACTGCTGAGAAATAGGCTAATCTAAGTCTTACGTGTAGACCTCAGGTCCCATAAGAACACTCTGAAGATCATTACAGCATTCAGGGTGCTGACACCAAATGGCAATACATGTGGGAATAATGGGTTTATGGAGAGTTAAAGGAAGGGTAAAACTAGTTAGAAAGAATTTTATAATTCATTTTTATATACAACTGTTCGACAGTAGAAAATGAAAATCTTTTTATCTTTAACAATACAGGAAATTAGTCCTCTGACTGCAATGATGTATCCTGTTCCTTTGGGGGAATATAGAGAATCCTGTAGCTTGCATACTAGATCAGGGGAGCCTCCTTGGTTCTGAAATTGTCAGCCTGGACAGGGATCCGTCACTGCAGCTTGAGAAATGGTTTCTTATGCCAGATGTGTGAGAAACAGGAGACATACAACAGTTCTGCACTTATCACTCCTTGCTTATCAACTGGGTAGTTAGGGGAAAGGTGGAACTGACTGGCTCAGGTGATTGCTAATGGGATATGGAGTGCTTTGCCTCTATAATAGGTTGTCTGTTCTAACCCAGTCAATGGGGACTGAAAATGATTACTAGCTGTAGAATGTTCAGTGGTGTATCTAAAATATTTGTGGCACTCTTAGTGCAGTCCCATGTTTCAAAAAATCACAACCAAAGTGATCCCCATTTCAGAAGTGATCCTAAGGATTTAATGGTTTTGGAGGCTGAATTCTATTATTTTGCAAGGTGGTCATGCTAAAACAGTGTTGAGGGAATATGGACAAAGAGTGAGAGAAGCAGGAAATGTCACTGTTGCAAACAGAAATCTTGGACTCTGAAATCTAGCCCCATTCAGTACTAAAAGGGTTTAAGGGATTAATCTAAGATGACTTTTCTACAGTTCATGTTCTGGCAAGAAAGGAAAAAACACCAACAGATGCAGGAACTTTATTTGTTTAATTATCACGTGCAGCTGTTCAAGTTAAAAGTCATATCAAACATACTTCTCTAATAAAATAATCACTTCCATGGGTTTAAAAGGGCCCTTATGATTATAAATCTGGTAATTCTAACCTGGATTCAAACACAAGAATCAAAGTGGTACAGGACCAACACATGGGGTAGGAAAACACACAGGGCAAATTCAGGGATTATCCCAGTCTACGTGATAACGTGGTCAAAATGCTGCTTCCAGTCTCATCTTTCCATGGACTGACAAACGGAGCCTGCTGTGGAAATGCTGCTTTTAAAAAGCATTATTTGTCTTCCTCTGCTTCCCTTCTTCACCATTCTCCCTGGAACTGGCTCCCTCTCAAACTGTTAACTTAGCTGAGTATGTTTTTCTCCCAAACAGCATGTCCAGGGGATATTTTCCAATCTTCTTCTTGGAAGTAGCTATGTAGGCTTACAATTAAAAATAGAACAGCTACAGTGTGGTAAAGATCATTAGTATCACTGGCAACTAATTCACATATTAACAGCTCCTGTTATGGCATCAGTCTCCAGGATTGGCATTAACTGGGACTGCAGAGGCAGAATTATAATAATGTGTATTCCATAACATCAGTAAGTCACAAAAACTGAAGAATGAGATTCTGAATCCAAACAACAAACAGGAAGGCAATCTCCCACTGATGGATTCCACTTTATTATTCAATGAGACAAAAGTAGTGACCATCAAGACAGTTAAAACAAGTTAACTAAAAATCCATTTCACATTTCCAGCTGATGTGTTTCTTAGCTAATCCACTGCACTGAGTTCATAGAATCATAGAATATCAGGGTTGGAAGGGACCCCAGAAGGTCATCTAGTCCAACCCCCTGCTCGAAGCAGGACCAATTCCCAGTTAAATCATCCCAGCCAGGGCTTTGTCAAGCCCCCTTAAAAACCTCTAAGGAAGGAGATTCTACCACCTCCCTAGGTAACCCATTCCAGTGTTTCACCACCCTCTTAGTGAAAAAGTTTTTCCTAATATCCAATCTAAACCTCCCCCATTGCAACTTGAGACCATTACTCCTCGTTCTGTCATCTGCTACCATTGAGAACAGTCTAGAGCCATCCTCTTTGGAACCCCCTTTCAGGTAGTTGAAAGCAGCTATCAAATCCCCCCTCATTCTTCTCTTCTGCAGACTAAACAATCCCAGCTCCCTCAGCCTCTCCTCATAAGTCATGTGCTCTAGACCCCTAATCATTTTTGTTGCCCTTCGCTGGACTCTCTCCAATTTATCCACATCCTTCCTGTAGTGTGGGGCCCAAAACTGGACACAGTACTCCAGATGAGGCCTCACCAGTGTCGAATAGAGGGGAACGATCACGTCCCTCGATCTGCTCGCTATGCCCCTACTTATACATCCCAAAATGCCATTGGCCTTCTTGGCAACAAGGGCACACTGCTGACTCATATCCAGCTTCTCGTCCACTGTCACCCCTAGGTCCTTTTCCGCAGAACTGCTGGCTAACCTCATCAGATTTCTTTTGGCCCAATCCTCCAATTTGTCTAGGTCCCTCTGTATCCTATCCCTCCCTTCCAGCGTATCTACCACTCCTCCCAGTTTAGTATCATCCGCAAATTTGCTGAGAGTGCAATCCACACCATCCTCCAGATCATTTATGAAGATATTGAACAAAACCGGCCCCAGGACCGACCCCTGGGGCACTCCACTTGACACCGGCTGCCAACTAGTTCTTAAATTTAACTTTCAATTTACAAGTTAGGCAAGTTACGCAACAATGAAAACTGCTGTTGATTTCTTTAAATGAACTGACTCTCACAAAATATGTCAGCAGACATGTTTTATCACCATTATAGAAATATAATGGTGTTTAAAACCATTTTATCCCGCCTAGCACTGCTTTCCCACTGAACATTTTGCCGTTATTCACATTTTACCATTATACACAATTGAGGTACGGGTAACTTTTACTGTGACAAAAAAGTCTAAAGTCCAGTAAAAACTTCTTGCACTTTGGTTCAATACCCAGGCTTGTTGCCTGGACAGATATGCCTCATATTAATCAACACTTTTGCCACTAGGAAGCAGCACTGCTGCTTCACCCCAGCTCGCAATGGGTCAATTTCCTGGAAACGGTTGTAAGCAAAGGGTTTCCCCTACCACCACCCCCACCGCTCAGCTAGTGCTGGAAAGAGCTGAACAGCTTGGCCATGTCTACAACGACGAAAATTTACAAATCACCACTAATTCCAACTAGAGCTGAATGGGAAACCGTTTTCCCAACCTGGGAAAAGTGTGGAGATTCCGAAAATTTTCACTTCTTGAAAATTAAAAAAATGGGGGGAGCAGGGGAGATGATGTTTGGGTCAAATGAAACATTTAATTTTTGACCTTTAACTTTTTCCCCCAAAATAGTTTTTGAAACGATACATTTGTGAAAATCTATCCTTTCCCAACAAACAGGTTCAGTTTCAACAACTTGGCATTCTCAAATGTAAAGTGTTTCATCAAAAAAATTCCCAACCAGTTCTAATTACAGTGCTGATACAGCTGACTTGGTAGGAGCCCTAAAATAGATGGGGTAAAGCTGTTTTCAGTACAATTATTAAAAAACATGATTAAAACCTGGTTTGCAGAATATCAGTCATGCTTTCAGTAATGGTGCAGGCAGGACAAATCTGTATTCAACAGAAACATGACAGACTCAGCCTTAGGGGGAGGGATAGCTCAGTGGTTTGAGCACTGGCCTGCTAAACCCAGTGTTCAGAGTTCAATCCTTGAGGGGGCCATTTAGGGATCTGGGGCAAAAATTGGGGATTGGTCCTGCTTTGAGCAGGGGGTTGGACTAGATGACCTCCTGAGGTCTCTTCCAACCCTGAGATTCTATGAAGCTGCACATGTACTAAGTCATTACCACACAGAGGACTAGACCAACCCAATGAGATTTACTAACGTTATAAAACAGACGTGTGTTGTTCAACCTGCTGCCGTCAGTTTCTTTGGCTATGTCTACACTGCAGCGAGAGCATGCCTCCCAGCCAGGGTAGACAGACTCATGCAAGCTTGACTCAAGCTAGTGCAAACATTACAGCACCAACAGACGCTTGGGGTAGCCACCCGACCTAGAATTCATCCGCTCCCTTAGGTCCAAGCTCAAGTGGCTAGCCCAAGCCTCTGCTGGCGCTTCAACAACCATGCGGCTATTTTTAGCACACTAGCTCAAGCTGAGCTATCACAAGTCTGTTTACCCAGGCTAGGAGGCATGCTCCAAGCTGCAGTGTAGACATACTCTTTGGGGCTACAGACTCCTAAAGGTGTACCGATACTCATCAACTAGATAACTTGGATGGTGTCTGACAGATCCTCAAGAATGGGGACAAGGATATAAGAGAATGTATGGAGCCCTGTGCGGATACAAATTTTGTATCTGCATCCGATCTGCAATCCGCAAAAATGGTCCAGACATATCCGTGGGGCTCTAAGAATGTATTCACAGGACTGTGTATAAATTCCGCTGCAATACAAATCTTCCACCCATGGGCTTTCATTGCTGATAGTTTCAAGAATTGTCATGTGATATTATTCCTTAACTGACCGTTTGCACAGAGAATAAAGTCTGACCTAAACTCCATAAAATTAAGTCACCAACAATTTAACCTTTCAAAAACGATCAAAAAGTCACTGACAGACTATTAAAACTATAAAGTAGAACCAGAGTACTACATTTCTATAATCCCATGCTCCCTCCAATATTTTCCAATTACAGCTTGGGCTTGCTCTCAAAAGCATAGTTGGATAAGCTGCAGTTTTCTCCAGCATCGAAAGCATTGAAATGACCTTCAGCTTCTGGGTAAGGGTGCTGCATTTGCATTCATGATAAGCAACAGCAGTATTATCTTTGGCTACTCCGTCTCCCCGCATTCCAAGGACTGCATTAGCTATTAGTAAAGTGATGAGAGACTGATGCAACAAAACTAAACTAAACTGAGAACAGCCATCTTTTAATACGTGTGGCAGCGGGAACTTAGTGGTGGGGTCTACAGGGATAACAGATCTATTTGTGTTCGCTCCTGAGAATTCTTTCCACATACCACAACCAAAAGAAATCTGCCCCTTTATAAAAATCTCAAATGTTATCCTATTGGAATTTTTAAATAGTTCTTTGCCTGCCTGTAATTGAATGAAGTAACAATCTTCACTATTTTAGAAAATCGATTTCCTCTGTCCTTGTATGTTAGATTGTTACCAAAAGCTGAATCAGAGTGAATGAGTGTGTGAGAAAAACATAGGGATTTAAAAGCTTAAAAGTTGCATAATGGTGAGGAAAATTAAATTCTGAAACCCCCCCACAGTGTCTTATCCCCTTATCACTACAAAAGGTTTTCTCCCCCCCGGCTCTCCTCCTGGTAATAGCTCATCTTAAGTGATCACTCTCCTTACAGTGTGTATGATAACACCCATTTTTTCATGTTCTGTGTGTATATAAATCTCCTCACTGTATTTTCCACTGAATGCATCTAATGAAGTGAGCTGTACCTCACGAAAGCTTATGCTCAAATAAATTGGTTAGTCTCTAAGGTGCCACTAGTACTCCTTTTCTTTTTCCAACAATATAATATTTCTATTCTTTTGTTTTCAACACAATCAGAAAAATAAAAGCCAGGAGCAAAGTGGTCATACAGTGCCCTTGGCATAAGGAAAAGTAGGAAGGACTTCACTGCTACAAGATACTAGAAGGCGGTTCAGAGATTCAGAGAACCCCCAAACAACTGAGCTGGCACACACCACAAAAAATTTCAGCCAATCAGATCACTTAGCTAGCAGAACATCCCACTGACACACATACCCCCCACCTCAAGATGTGGGGTGGATACAAGACATTTTTAAAATTAAATAGATTTTTAAACTTAAATGAGATGTGACTAGTTTTGTACTTTTTCCCATTTATAGTCTTAAATTACTAATGTGGGTGTTTTGGACTTGTTTAGTTTCCTAATTGTTAGGAGAGTTTCGGATTTTACAGAGATTTTTGTCTATTAGGAAATTTCAGATTTAAAGTGCTCAGCTACGTTCAAGACCCCTCATTTCTGTTTTTATTTTGTTTAAAATTTCCTGGGAATTTATCAGTGTTGTAATTAAGATTAAAAATGGGTGAAAATCAGTGAAAAAAATTAAACTTCACAGTTTTCTGGGTAAATATCAGGGTTAATATTATGGGACAGGAAGTACAAAAAATTAACTATACATTAACAGTACGTATACAAATGCACACACACGTGTGTGTGCGTGTATCGTCCACTACATTACTTTGACAGACTTGCATTTACACTTAGACTACTTTATTATTAACAACCACACATCCATTAATGTAGTAGATTGGATTTGCTGAACACAAGGAGAATTTTCATATACATGAATGATCCAAAATTCAGGTGAAAATTAGTAAAGCTAGTAAAATTAGCATTAGCTTTTGTAAAGGCTGGGAATTGTTTTGGGTAAAAACCGAAAATAAAGAGCCTTAGCTTTGCTGTAAAAAAACAAGTCCAGGGCCTCATTAACTACCTTACTGAGAGATCAACACAAACCCAAACACATCATTGATAAATAAATACCCTGCGTTGTATCTGCAACTAATACCATCTGTCAATATACTGAACAAATTTCCACATGCCAGGAAAGCTGAAATGCTTCAACCAGGCTATAATCCTTCATTAGGGTCTGCAGTTGGAACTCAATGGGAGTTGAGCTACTTTTTAAAATCCCATCCTTAGGAGCCTAACTATAGGCACCTCCACACGTGCTGACTTTGGGTTTTGCTGGTGGGTGCCCCATCCCAGCTCCGCCCCCTTCCCCAAGGCCCCTGTGTGATGATAGGGGAAATGGAGATACCAGTGTGGGTAGATTTGGACTGAATTTCTCCACACCCTGAGCGTGAAAGCTAGCTCCGCACAGGGGGGACAGGAGAGAGAGGGGCTCAGACCAGCTCTGCACAGAGTGGGGTCGGGGCTTCAGCCCTGCAGCTTCTGCCACTTGGGTGGCTGGGGCTCCCGAGCTGGGGACTTCAGCCCCACATCTTCTGCCAGGGTCTGGGGCTTCTCCTCCCCCCACCCCCGGGCGGCTCCTGCTGGGGTCTGGAACTTCTCCTCCCCGCACGCCTGCCCAGCGTGGCTCCTGCCGGGGTCTGGGGCTTCTCCTCTCAACCCACCTCCAGCGCAGCTCCTGCCAGGGTCCAGGGTTTCTCCTCCCCCTAATCCTTCACTACACCCAGCCCTAGCCTGGCTGGGCTCCCTTGGGTCACCTGATGCCTGCTGTGGCCGGAGTCGAGCTTGGCTGGCAGGGAGCAACCATACACGTGGCCATCAGCCCAAGAGGTGTGGGGCAGCCCTAAGTGAGCAGGGGCTGGCTGTGCTGCTGCTGATAGCCCAGCACTCCCGCCCACGCCAACCCTAAGGCTTTTTTTTTTTTTTTTTTTTGGTGAGACTCACTCAGCCCCTGCTGGAGCAGGGAGGCAGGAAACAGTTGATCTGAGCCTACCCGGCAAACAGGTGATCGCAGCTGCGTACAGGCTACCCATAGGAAACAGCTCATCTGCGGAGGCTCCCGCAAAACAGTTAATCCCTGGCTGCCAACAGCTGGTCATCGCAGTGGGTGCTGAGCACCCCCTATTTTTTTTCCATGGGTGCGCCAGCCCCAGAGCACCCACGGAGTCGGCGCCTATAGGCACCTCTGTTTTTGAAAATTTTGATCTATGTGTATAAGAAAGATCACAATAACTTTATTACTGAATTGAAAGTCTAAATAACTTTCATGGCTAGCACTGAAAAATGTTGTTTTGAAGTGACATTTTATATCACTAAAGTTTTAAATAAAAATACAAGTTTAGCATCTGATGCTGCAAACATTTATATGTAAGCTTAACTTCAAGAACATAAGTAGTCCCATTGATTAGTCTTCTGAGTAAACTTACATAACTGCTTAAGTTAAATGGATTAAAAAATGGCTGATAGGTCTCAAAATGTAATTGTAAACAGGGAATCGCCACTGAGTGGGTGTGTTTCTAGTGGGTTCAGTTCTTGGCTTGAAATAGCATAGGGCAGGGTTCAGTTCTTGGCCCTGTGCTATTTCACATTTCTATCAATGATCAGAAAGAACACAAAATCATCATTGACAAAGTTTGCAGATGAAAAAAGTTGGGGGAAGTGGTAAATAATGAAGAGGACAAGAGCGATCTGGATCACCTGGTAAACTGGGTTCCCGCAAACAGTATGCATTTTAATATGGGTAAATGTGAATGTATACATGTAGGAATAAAGAACGTAGGCCATACTTCAACGATGGGGACTCTATCCTAGGAAGGGTGACGCTAAAAAGATTTGGGGGTCATGGTGGATAATGATGTTCCAGTGCGACCCTGTGGCCTAAGGGGCGAATGCGATCCTTAGATACATAAACAGGGGAACCTCCAGTAGGAACAGAGAGGTTATTTTACCTCTGTATTTGGCAGTAGTGTGACCACTGCTGGAATACTACCTCCAGTTCTGTGTCCACAATTCAAGAAGGATGATGATAAACTGGAAAGGGTTCAGAGAAGAGCCATAAGAACGATTAAGAATTTGAAAACATGCCTTAATTGTGACAAACTCCAGGAGCTCAATCTATTTAGCTTAACAAAGAGAAGGTTATGGGGCTCCTGAATCTAGCAGACAAAGGTAATAACATGGTCCAACGGCTGGAAGTTGAAGCTGGACAAATTCAGACTGGAAATAAGGAGTAAAATTTTCATCGTGAGAGTAATTAACCATTGGAACAACTTATGAAGGGTCATGGTAGATTCTCTCACTGACAGTTTTTAAATTAAGATTGGATGTTTTTCTTAAAGATCTGCTCTAGAAATTATATTGGGGAAGTTCCTGGCCCTGTGTTATACCGAAGGTCAGACTAGAAGACCACAGTGATTCCTCTGGCCTTGGAATCTATGAATCTAAGTGTTTGCTGGACTGGGACCTTCATCTACTTAATATGATTTCAAGATTGTTATTCTGAAGCCTAGAATGACTGCTGAGTCAGCATGATGCGATGGAAACAGCTACTAGCATGGCTGGGGACTCTGTGTTCAGTATACCACTAGGTTCAATCATCACTGGGTTTTGTGGTCTGTTACCACCAAATTTTTAAGTTCAGCCTTTTTGACTTTATCAATTACATGTGCAGTGTACAGCTACAGTAAAGCATGTACCTCTGCCATTCGAAGAGTCCTAGACCATTATATCAGAGATAATAACAAATCACCACTCTTACTCTACACCTAATTTGCATGCAACAATTTAATTGATTTTATAAAGGAGACTACACAGATGATGGATTAATTGGCCCGTCACCTACACAAAACAACAATCCCCCAGCACAACCCTGCAGGCGCACACACAAAATGATCCAAACACCACAACCAACATACACAATAACCCCAAACACACACAGCCCCTGACTTCAGCTCACACTTATTTGCTATCTAGACAACTCTTCCAGCACAATTCCCTAGACACAGATCAACACAACCATCCTTTGGGTGAAAGTGATCATGAAATGGTAGAATTCATGATTTTAAGGAATGGTAGGAGGGAGAACAGCAAAATAAAGACAAAAGATTTCAAGACGGCAGACTTCAGCAAACTCGGAGTTGGTAAGTAAGAACTCATGGGAAGCAAGTCTAAGTGGAAAAACAATTGAAGACAGTTGGCAGTTTTTCAAAGAGACATTATTAAGGGTGCAAGAACAAAGGAAGTATGGCAAGCGACCACCCTGGTTTAACCAGGAGATCTTCAATGATCTGAAACTCAAAAAAGAGTCCTACAAAAATTAGAAACTAGGTCAAATTACAAAGGATGAATATAAACTAGGGCTGTTGATTAACTGCAGTTAACTCAAGCAATTAATAAAAATCACTATTAAAAAAAGTAATTGCAATTAATTGCACCGTTAAACAACAGAATACCAATTGAAATGTATTAAATATTTTTCGATGTTTTTCTACATTTTCAAATATACTGATTTCTATTACAACACAGAATACAAAGTGTATAGTAGCAGCCGTGTTAGTCTGTATCCGCAAAAAGAAAGGAGGACTTGTGGCACCTTGGAGACTAACAAATTTATTTTGAGCATAAGCTTTCGTGTGCATCCGATGAAGTGAGCTGTAGCTCACGAAAGTGTATAGTGCTCACTTTATATTATTTTTTATTACAAATATTTGCACTGTAAAAATGATAAAGAAATAGTATTTTTCAGTTCACCTCATACAAGTACTGTAGTGCAATCTCTTTATCATGAAAATGTGACTTATAAATGTAGAATTATGTACAAAAATACATAACTACACTCAAAAACAAAACAATGTAAAACTTGCAGGCTCTAAAGTGCACTCGGTCCAACTACTCGTTCAGCCAATCACTAAGACAAAGAAGTTTGTTTACATTTATGGGAGATACTGCTGCTTGCTTATTTACACCGTCACCTGAAAGTGAGAACAGGCATTCACATGGCACTTTGTAGCCGGTGTTGCAAGATATTTACGTGCCAGATATGCTAAACATTCATATGCCCCTTCATGCTTTGGCCACCATTCTAGAGGACATGCTTCCATGCTGATGACGCTTGTTTAAAAAAAAAAAAGTGTTAATTAAATTTTACGGGGTAGCCGTGTTAGTCTGTATCCACAAAAACAACAAGAAGTCCGGTGGCACCTTAAAGACTAACAGATTTATTTGGGCATAAGCTTTCGTGGGCTTGAACCCACTTCATCGGATGCATGGAGTGAAAATTACAGATGCAGGCATTATTATACTAACACCTGAAGAGAAGGGAGGAGTACCACTGAGGAGTACCAAAAGAATCTACACCAGCTGCTCAAGAAACTCCCTGCTACAGCACGGGAACAAATCTACACAGACACACCCCCAGAGCCCCAACCAGGGGTATTCTATCTGCTACCCAAGATCCATAAACCTGGAAACCCTGGATGCCCCACCATCTCAGGCATCAGCACTCTTACAGCAGGATTATCTGGCTATTTGGACTCTCTCCTCAGACCCTACGCTACCAGCACTCCTAGTTATCTTCGATACACCACCGACTTCCTGAGGAAGCTACAATGCGTTGGTGATGCATTGAAAACACCATCCTGGCCACCATGAATGTAGAAGCTCTTTACACCAATATTCCACATGAGGATGGACTATAAGCTGTCAGAAACAGTATCCCTGATGAGGCCACGGCACACCTGGTGGCTGAGCTTTGTGACTTTGTCCTCACCCACAACCATTTCAGATTTGGGGACAACTTATACCTTCAAGTCAGTGGCGCTGCTATGGGTACCCGCATGGCCCCACAGTATGCCAACATTTTTATGGCTGACTTAGAACGCTTCCTCAGCTCTCGTCCCCTAGCACCCCTCCTCTACTTGCATTACACTGATGACATCTTCATCATATGGACCCACAGGAAGGAGGCCCTTGAAGAATTCCACCTGGATTTCAACAACTTCCACCCCACTGTTGCAAAAAAAGCGAACATCATTCTGGGATGTATTAGCAGGAACGTTGTAAGCAAGACACGAGAAGTAGTTCTTCCGCTCTACTCCACGCTGATTAGGCCTCAACTGGGAGTCTTGTGTCCAGTTCTGAGCACCACATTTCAGGAAAGATGTGGACAAATTGGAGAAAGTCCAGAGAAGAGCAACAAAAATGATTAAAGGTCTAGAAAGCATGACCTATGAGGGAAGATTGAAAAAAATAGGTTTGTTTAGTCTGGAGAAGAGAAGACAGAGGGGACACAGTTTTCAAGTACCTAAAAAGTTGCAACAAGGAGGAGGGTGAAAAATTGTTCTCCTTAACTTCTGAGGACAGGACAAGAAGCAATGGGCTTAAATTGCAGCAATGGAGGTTTCAGCGGGACATTAGGAAAAAACCTCCTGACTGTCAGGGTGGTTAAGCACGGAAATAAATTGCCTAGAGAGGTTGTGAAATCTCCATCATTGGAGATTTTTTAAGAGCAGGTTAGACAAACCCCTGTCAGGGATGGTCTAGAACAGGGGTGGCCAACCGGAGTCTGAGAAGGAGCCAGAATTTACCAATGTACATTACCAAAGAGCCACAGAAATACATCAGCAGCCCCCCATCACCTTCTCCCCGCCACTCCCAGTACCTCCCACCCACCTGCAGCCCCGCCGATCAGCGCCTCCCCCTCTTTCCCCGCACCTCCCAATCAGCTGTTTCGTGGCATGCACGAGGCTCTGCGGGGGGAGGTGGAGCGAGGGCACGGCAGGCTCAGGGGAGGGAGTGGGGGCAGGGCCTGTGGCAGAGCCAGGGGTTGAGCAGTGAGCATCCCCCAGCACATTGGAAAGTTGGCACCTGTAGCTCCAGCTCCAGAGTCAGTGCCTAGACAAGGAGCCACATATTAACTTCTGAAGAGCCGCATATGGCTCCGGAGCCACAGGTTGGCCACCCCTGGTCTAGACAATAGTCCTGCCATGAGTGCAGGGGACTGGACTAGATGACCTCTCGAGGTGCCTTCCAGTCCTATGATTCTGTGATCCACCCAACAACATAACCAGCACACACACCACCAAACATCACTCTGAAGCCTAGAATGTCTGTTGAGTCAGTGTGAAGCAATTGTAACAGCTACAAGCATGGTTGAGAGCTCTTTGTTTAGAATATCACCAGGTTCAAACACCACTGGGATTCACAGTCTGTTACTCTCAAATTTTTAAGTTCTCAGCCATTTTCAGCTGTTCTAAATTTTTACACATTACTTTACAAATTACACCTGTGCAACAGCACAAGCTTTCAGATACTAGTTTTAAATATTCTGTTTTTTGTCTATAGCAGTTTCATAACATTCAAATAAGATACTCGATCAGCATTTAAAAACAGCATAATTTACTTCATTACAAATGTTATTCTCAATTTGCAATAGCACAAACTTTCAAGTTAGTTTTACAAACCTTCAACCTGACTTAAATCAATAATTTGAAATTGCCTTGATTTAAGTGTCTCCACCCTGGAAAGAGACTTCCAATCAGACCAAAATCAGCTACACTTAATCCAGCCTGGGTTCATCTCCCAGGTCCTAGGTGGTCAGAGGTGTCCCTTAAAGTGAAGGGTTCCTTGTTAGCTTGGGCTCAATATTAAGAAAGCAGTGGTCCAAAATATGAATGTTCACACTTGAAACATAACAAGGATAGGATGTGACCCTCCTGGCACCATTTCTTCAGACAAACTAAATCCTAAAGTTTTCGTTTTCTTGATCAAAATCCTTGTTAAAAGTAGCCTATATACTTGCACTATGATCTAGCCTCCCTGGTTTCACTGGTTGCTGAGTAGTATTTTAAACCTTCAGAGATCTTACAAACACTAAGGAAAAGAATTATTACACCACAATACATCACAAAGGAATTTAGAGAATAGTTTGTTATCCAGTGCCTGTGAGCTTTAGTGGAAAGCAAACTTCAATGACATGCCTTCTGTTTGGGCTGCTGCTTTGAACTCCACCTGATATATTACAGAAGATAAAATATCTACTCCAAACTCAATCTCCCTAAAGCAACAAATGGTCAGATGATAGGGCTGCTCAGAACTTAAATATTTTCTCCTCAACCTTAGCATCAGAAAACTTCACTTCAGCCACAAGAAAATCAGTCTGTGGCATTTCTGTTCCCAGCCTAGCTTTTGACTTTCTGTAGATTTCTCTCCTTCTCCTCCAACCACTCATTCTGTTTACCTTGCGGACGTGACATGAGAAGAGCACATTCATGTACTTGTCCTTCCTCTTCAACTCATTGGCAATAAGGATGAAAGAGCCTGTGGTCTGAGGGTTATCTGGTTTCTGGAAGAGCAAACAAAGACGGGCACATAATTTTTCTTAATTACCAAACAGAGCAATCATGCTTTATCATCAACCTAGGCCTGATGGAATGGCAAGCTCACCAAGAAGTCTGTAATACACTCCCTTACCAGGAGACTTTATCAGACATTTCCTTGCAGTACAGAAAAACAGCATCCGGAGTTTTGCATGCTTTTCTAAAGGACCTTTTAGAAACAAAGGCTTAAGGGAAAAGGAAGGCTCTAATAAGCAGGAGCTACCTTTGAGGAAAACACATAAGGAGATTTCCACTACGCTCTCAGAGGCAGTTAAGCATTTTCCTCTGCCTAGTTCTTCCATTTATGCTATTTTCTAACTTCCACCCTAACGACTGCAATTTTATTCTCATGTTGCATTTTCCATCCTATCTCTGGCCACTGGAAGAGTCAACTGACGATGTTAATTGGTATCCTGATTAACAGTGGCCCCAAGAATAATGAGAATAAGGTTTGGTATTTACAAAATTATAGTTCTTAGCATAGTAAAAGTTGGAACCTTTTTGAAATGGTTTACAGACTACTACTTAATGGAGGAGTTGGAATGCATTTAATTTTTAGAACACACACTGTTTTCAGACTCTCCCCTCCTGATTCCCTTAGGCCTCACCCAGGGAAGCTCTTCCCTATTCATCTGCACTGACGGAAGATTGAACATTTCTATCACAGCACTCACCGATGCAATATAGTTACCCTCCCAGGCTCTTTGTAGCCCAATATCTGCTCTGTGACCCTTCAACAATTCCATGGCAGCAACCTTAGCTCTGAGCTGAGGCAGATCTTCTGGTGGGATGCTCTTGATAAGCACATTTGCTCTCCACCTGAAAAAAGAAAATCTAATCAACTCCAAAGTTTATCTGTGCCCCATAGCAAGACCAGACTAATCTGGAGCCTTACCTGATTTACACTGGGAGAGTTGGGGTAAACAGACTTTTCTAGCTGCCATTATTCAACTGAAGTCATTTTTCAAACAACACACTTAGTGACTTTGTAAGAGATGGCATCACAAAGTTCCATGTTTGTCGTCTCCAATTCCAGAATAAAATGTTTTCCTACCTGCTAGTCCTGTAAACATGCCCTGGCATCCAAGAATCATGCTGGGCTGTTAGCACATCACCAATAATAAAGGTTCTGCAAGCCAAATTCTTGGCTCAGCTACCCCATTTCCCTTTAATGACAGAATTGACCCAGCAACTGGAACTCAGTTAACTGTTGACGTGAAAACAGGAACACAGTCTACTTCACTCTTACTATTTGTATTACAGGAACGCTCCAAAGCTTTAACTAAATTTGGGACCCGATTGAGTTAGACAGCCCCAGCACTGAAGAGTTTACAATCTAACTGGACAAGCCAAACTAGTGCAGAAAGGGAAACAGAGGCACAGAGGTGAAGTGATCTATCTAAGGTCACTTAGCAGGTCAATGGCAGAATTAGGATTAGATCCAGGTCTCCTAACTCTCTGTGCAGTGCCCTATCCACTAGGCCACACTGTCTCCCATTCTTCTGTAGTAGTATTGGCTTTACGAGGCTAACGCTATTAAAAACCTTTTAGCCAAAGTCCGCTCTGACTCTGAACATATACAGGGAGCAGAGCTGTTCAATAAAGAGGCACCATTTTTACAGTCACTCTTCAAAATGCAGCCATGCTAATTTCTCTACTCTGTTGGACTAGCACCAGATGTTGATATTGCACCACTGAGTTTGAAAGCACTGATTTCTGATGCCTCTAAATTCTGGAAGACAGTACTAAATATAGATTATAGATATTGTGGCAAGGCACCTCCTTCATCTCACCAGACTTAGCACTGCCCCCTCTGGCAATGGTGGGCCTGGGGTAAATCAGCCCTACCCTGGGGAGTGTTTGCCTTCCTCCTTCTGTGCTCCTTCAGCTGTGTTTTCAGGGTACGCCCCAGGGTGGCCTAAGGAGTGATTCTTCACCGAACGAAAAAGAAACAGTCTTGTAAATACAAAAACAAAGAGGGATACCTTTCCCTGTCTCCTCGCTGGGTCAGGGTGTCATCCTGTTGCTTGCCAGGGGGTGTCAGTCCTTCCCCTAGCAGGCATTCAGGTTTGGTTGTTCCTCTATAGGAAGGAGCACAGCCTCTCACCCTGGAGAAGCTTATTTCCCTGCTGCCACTAGCTTGTCTCTCTCTCACCCCTTTTCTCCTCCCCACCAGAGGAGGGGTTTTTAAAGGCCTCAGGCAGCCCTTAATTGGATCCAGATATCCCTGATTGACCTGAGGTAACCCCTTCTCAGCTTGTATGAAAAAGGGCCTTTAACATTCTAGGGCTAACGTATCGGCCTTCCAGGACCCTCTTGCACAGGTCCATGTCTTCTGTCCCAGGCCCTACAGAGACCTCTTTAAGGTGCAGGTAGTCAGGCATAGAGCATGTTGGCGCATGCCTTCCTGCGCCACTTCCGAGGGCTCTGATACGACCGGCAGCTCCTTTATCAGCTGCTCAGGGTTCAGCTGATCGCCATATTTGGGGTTGGGAAGGAATTATCCTCCAGGGCAGATTGGAAGAGGCCCTGGGGGTTTTTCGCCTTCCTCTGTAGCATGGGGCACAGGTCACTTGCTGGAAGATTCTCTGCACCTTGAAGTCTTTAAACCATGATTTGAGGACTTCAATAGCTCAGACACAGGTGAGAGGTTTATCGCAGGAGTGGGTGGATGAGATTCTGTGGCCTGCATTGTGCAGGAGGTTGGACTAGATGATCATAATGGTCCCTTCTGACCTTAGTATCTATGAATCTCTGACTATCTCCATCCGAGAGGTCTTCCGTGAGACATCTCTGAGCTGCCGGTCTTCCACCAGGACGTGCTCCAGACCTGGAAGCTGGTTTTGCCAACCAGATCTGTGGCAGCCGCCAATGGAGTAGATCTCCTTGCGGAGCCCCTGCTACACAATTCCCAACTCGGTGTACAGGTGGCGGAGTCCCCCTAGGTGCGCCAGAGGCTGGTCCTAGCAGGAGACATCAGGATCGGAGACCTCCTGGACTATGACCAGGGAAATTGCGCGGATCCCCTGACACTTGCTCAGCGCATGGGGCTCTCCATGCTTTGTATTTCAGGAGATGAGGGCAGCCTTGCCGCCCGCCTCTCGGGCTCACCTCGAGCAGGTCCTGCGGAAGGGTGTTCCCTGCCCACCCCCATACCCTAGGCCCTCTGGATCTTTTTATCAGGCCCCTGTCCCATGAGCCTCCCTGGCTGCCCCACCCGTATACCTTGTGTGACCTGCAGCCAGTTTGCTTTCAAACTGCGCGACGGGCATATCTGTACACACTCGTGCTCCATACTCTCCATTTCCTCACCCTCATGTTCCGCACTGACACTAAATGGTAGGACCTAATGCCACCTGTTGAGGGTGAGGCACCCCGGTGGGTCAGCTTATACTCCACCTTGGCCTCATGGCACGCTGGGTAAGTTCCTCTCTCCACTCACATACCCAGGCAGAGTTCCTTTGGGCAGTGTCCCTTAGCACCTTAGAGGAGCAGTGGGCGCTGTCCAGGGTTCTCTGCTCAGTGTCCCCTTCAGGTTCCCTACTTTTGACCCACACACCCATTCTTGTTAGTTTTTCAGTTGCCCCCCCCATAATTATTTGAGTCCCAGGCTCAGTGGATCCTCCCCATAGGCTGGGGGAGGGTCCTTTAACCGTGGGCAGGCTTGTACCTAGCGCGGTTCACCTGTCCCCAATGCCTGTCCCTTTTGCAGCATGAGGGAGACCCTGGCGCACACCTATCTTGAGCTGTGGGCGGGCTTGTGCCCGCTCACCTCCCAGAACCCAACATGAAGACCCTCTTGCAGCTGTTCAGTCTGACTTTGTCACAATATACATAATATGTTTTCTACAGAATACGGTAGATCTACTATATGAAAAATATATTCACATAGGAATCAATGGCCATTGTTAATTCTTATGTTTTAGTTTGTGACCAACGATGCCTCATTTCGAATGAAATAAAGGGTCTTCCTTGTACCTGTGATAAATTGCCTGCAGTGCTTCTTCGAAACGGCGCAGCACTTTTGGAGGGCTGGGCCACTTCACATGCTTTCCATAATCCCGCATGGACCTCACGCTTTGGAAGCGCCGGGTGACCTCACGGATGTAGGACTTCACCTTGTAGTGGCGGTAGCACTTAATTATTGTGAGGGCAGCCTTTGTCCTCTTATACCGAAGGCGGGCTAGTGTGCCCCTCCAGACCTAGAGGAGGAGAAGAGTTGAGATTTTTAACAATACAAAGCTATGAAATCATTTAACTTCTAATTTACTTTCACATTCTGTTCCTACCCAAGTTCTACAGCTTTTGTGCAGAAGGCAAAAAAGAAAGTTAGTGATGCAGTTCTGGGAGATTCGCTTTTCTGTAAAACTTAAATTGAGTCAAAAAAACCCTGTTATACAGATGCTAATCCCAGAGCTGCTTCCATTCCTATGTACTTAGGGAGCAGAATTTTAGCGCAGTATCAGCTAGAAATGAATAAAATTAATTCAGCAAGAGATTAATTGATTTCAACCATCATCCTTCTATGGAATTAAGCAAATCTTTGGTTTGAGTTACATTCCCAAACACTTCATCCCTCATATTCTACTGTGCCACCTCCCTGCATTACAGGACTGAAGGAAAGGGAAAGGAAGAATGACAGGACAATAAGTATGGTGACCTCTGCTCAGCCAGATTCATCAGCACTCCCAGGATTCCCTGCTACATATATCCTAGAGTGTACCACAAAACTCCGACAAGAAGCCCTAAAGCAGAAAATCTTGTATGCTCTCAGACTTCCTTTCAGATACACCATGCAAATAAAAAGGTAAGCCCCAGAGAGCCTGATTTCAAGGAGAGAGAAGATGGGTTAGGTAATATCTTTTAGTTGACCAACTTCTTTTGATAAAAGAGAGAAGCTCTGTGTAGCCTGAAAGCTTGTCTCTCTCACTGACAGCAGTTGGTCCAATAAAATATATTACCTCTTCCCCTTGTTGCTCTAATATCCTGGGACCAACACGGCTGCAACAACACTGTTTTCAAGTAGTCTTCCCACAGCAAGTGCTGACCTGTCTGCAGTTCTACCTCTATCAACACTAGTTTTTTGATTTCATTACAATATATAAGAATCAACACTAGATTCTTGATTTCATTACAATGTACAAAAGAAAAAATTACCTTCACATGGGGGAAAATGCATTGCCCTAGCTGAGCAGGTAGCATTGTTCCTATCTTGTAACCAGGTAATTTTAATGTGTTCATTTGAGTGCTCTCCAGCTAACATGCACATTCCTGAGAAATCAGCAAACAGCTGCCCTTCCACTTTAGTATCATCTACCAAGGTGAAGGCTTATATTTTTGTTTTCTCATAGGGTCACACTTGAAAGATAATGAACATCCTACCCATGAAAAGACTGCTTTATAACTCATTCAGGGCTCTGATAGAGAATTTATTTATCGCCTGAGATGCATCTTACAGCCCCACAGATGCACATCAAGCCTTCTATTTACACAAGGATTAATTACCTAACGCGATTTCCAGTGTGGCATTTATTTGTTGCATGAAGAGGTGTCAGAAGTTTTCTCTTGCAAGGTTTACTAAACATTTTCCTATATGTGTGAGAAGATTCTGGAGTACTGACAGAGGAAAAACAGATATACAGATGCTCTTCACTAAAGAGCTAGAATATTTAATGTTACTCTGAAACCAGAATATTTAAAGAGACACTAAGGTTCATGGGGCCTAAAAGGTACAGTAATATTTTCTCAGAATGACCCTCTCCTCATTTTCCCTTTTAACTCAAAGCCCTTGTGTAGTATTAAACATCTCCAACCAATGGCTAGAACTTCAACCTCAAGAGACTAGGCTTATTCCTGAAACAGACAGTAGGCTGCTCCCTTAAGTGCTAGAACATGCTGTCTCTGTAGTAATGTTCTCACCTTTAGCATGCCAAGAACTAAGGAGGGCTCTGATCCCCTGTGTAACATTGCCTAAGCCAGTGACTTCCAGGACAAAACAATTCTCCCACTACTTATTCCCTAGTATTTGCATTTTTTGTTAGCTGGTAACCACAACACAACACAACACGATTGTGAGTCAATCTCCTCACCAGACACGTCCCTGGGTGAAGACAGTCCTTAGAGTACACAATGTTAGACCATTCTCTACACCTTTCTGCAGAAAATCCAGGCTTTAAACACTTGCAAACTTCAACCTTTTAAGGAAGCATTTACAGAATATGCACTATGGCCTATAGCATGGCCAGAGGGGATTATGTTCCAGGTAGCTGGAAGCATATTGTTACATATTGGCTAAGACCTTCCCTTTCATGAACCAAGCCATCAGAAATACAATTCCTACATTCCAAGGCTGGAAGGGACCATTGTGATTATCCAGTCTGATCTCCTCTACAACAGGCCATAGAAATTCCCCCAAAATAATCTGTAGAGCAGATCTGTTAGAAAAACATCCAGTCAAAAACTGTCAGTGATGGAGAATCCACTACAACCTTTGGTACATTGTTCCAATGGCTAATCACCCTATCAAAAATGTATGCCTTATTTCCAGCCTGAATTTCTCCTGCTTCAACTTCCAGCCACTGGATCATGTTATACCTTTCTCTTCTGGATTGAGGAGCCCATTATCACATATCTGTTCCCCATGTAGACGTACAGACTAATCAACTCACTCCTTAACCTTCTCTCTGTTAGACTAAATAGACTGAGCTCCTTGAATCAATCACTATAAGAAATGGTTTCTAATCCCTTAATCATTCTCTTGGCCCTTCTCTGAACCCTCTCCAATTTATCAACATCCTTGTGGAATTGTGGACACCAGAACTGGACACAGTACTCCAGCAGTGCCAATGAGCAACAATTGTGTCTCCTGACAACATAGCGCTGTTCACACCAGTGCTTTCGTCAGTCTAGCTTGTCTGTGTGTCTCTGGGTGTTTTTTTCACACCCCTGATCAACAAAAGTGCTAGTGTAGACATAGCTTCAGTCTCAAAAACAGCTATGCCATTTTGGCGGAAACTTTCCAAAACAATTCAGCCTTAACCAGACATCTGGCATGAAAAATTTCAGCCCACACTGTTAAAGTATGGCAATGTTACACACAACTGAAAACAGGATCTTGTAGTGAGAAGTGTCAGGCAACTTTAATAGTCAGAGCTACCAGGCCCATCTATAATTAACCCCCCAAAGAATGTAAACTCCTGGGGGCCCTTTGACTTTATTTGGCTGTCTTATACCACGGTGAGCATATAGCTAACACTTAAAATAACAGACTACCCAATAGCCATCAGAGAGCAATAGCATTAAATTATTGACCCAGACTGGATCTGAACTGGTGATCTGGAGGTGGAAGACTCTATATCATTAGCAGTCTTTTGATCCATACAGTGCTTCATTCATTCTCTCTCTCTCTCTCTCTCTCTCTCTCTCTCTCACTTACACACACACACACACACACACACACACACACACACACACACTCTCACTCAACACAGGAGAAAAATACATTTCAGTATCTAACCAACCATTAAAATGAGGTAAAGCATTTAGACACAGAGGGAAAATAAGCCTTAAGGGACCACCTTGAAAATATTCTAACTTTTTCCAAGGCTGTCTCCACTATTTGTTATGTGCAGCCTAACAGTAAGTACAACAGCAACCTTGAGAATGAATTTATATAAACACTATCATAGTCAGAGTAAAAACCATTAATCTAATTTTTAAAACTGTTCTTAACCCCTAGAACATAATAAAATTACTGATGATAATCTACAGACACACACTGAAGCAGAACAAAAACAAACAGTTTTAAGGTACAGCACAATCCAGTTTATTAGACTTCCAGTTAAGTGCAAGTTGGTCACATCCCAAGAGCGTACATGCAGTCTCTCTGAAATCTTTGGAAATAAGGTGGTATTGGAGAAAAGTCCTAGTGAAGCACCAATTGTCTGAGGCTTCTTTTACAGATGACGTATCATATACTGCTTCAACTCTTGCTCTTATGATGCAGCTGGAAACTTTTAATGGATCTCCCAGGTTATACCACAAAAGGGAAACTCACAGGCTTGTCAAACTTAAAACAGGGGGCCTGCGATTGCAATTCAGGCTTTCCAAGAGAATGCAGAGTAAACAGATTAGTCTAATAGAGGCTTTTTGGCAGCATGCCTTTAAGATGGACCTTATGGTAAATGAACTCCTTTGCACAGTACAGAGAGAACTGGAGTGCATATTGATCTATAAGAACCAAACCTGGAAAATAAAAGTGGATAATATAGAAAAAGCCCTTCTGACTGGATAACAAAATCTGGTACACAGAAAGCTTAGTTACAAGTCAAATGTAAAGATATGAGAATCATCTCTCTGGGATTTCACATATATCTGTCACTCCAAATGATGACACCTATAGGTTGTGAGAGAGTAAAAACAAGCACTATCTCCCCCTCAAGTCCACTCTCCAGAGCTTACCAGCCAAGATAGGGGATGTCCGGTTTAAAAAAGTGGCCAACCTATGAGAAAAGAATGCTATTCATAAGAACCCTTGTCAATATTTTCAATTTTTATTGTAAACTTATTTATATAATATATATGTAATCTGTATTAACACAAAGCAAATGAAATAGTACTGCTATTTGACAAATTTTCTTAGCTATAGTATGAGTATATATAGCCCTAGCAAATTCAAGTAAGATCCATAGTTAACCACAATTGCTTGGAATAGTAAAATCAGATTTCTGGGGTGAAATCCTAGCCCCTCTGAAACCAAAAGAACTGCCATTGACTTTGCAGGGTCAAGAGTTCACCCCAGATGCACTGCCCTGAAGACCACTACTTCTATGGCTGATTCCACATCAGACTGAGAAATAGTATAATATTTAATAAAATTGACAGCTAGCTGGAAATCCATGGATCCGCATAACTAAAGAGTATGAATTTAATTTGCGTTTTCCTTCCGCTAATAAAGAAGAGTGGCAGAAAGCCTGTTGCTCAAGACATACATTTAAATCTAGACTGAACAAAGCACTAGTACATGTACAACAGAGAACAATCTTGCGCTGGCCAAAGAAGGAACTAGACAACTTAATACTGAAACAGCATGTCTGTCTTTTGCAAGGAACACCAGGGAAATAGAGATATAAAAATATAAGAAAGAAAAACTGAGCACAATTCTACTATCAACTTCCTATCTTCCTGTGTAACAAGAAGGGAGTAGAAATTAAGAACAAACACTACTGTGCATGCTACAGAGGGATTTTACAGTGCTATTTGTGTAGGCTTCAAATGTATTTTACACAATGATATCAATTGTATTCTTGTTAGTATTCCTCATTTTTACATTAAATTCTTAAAATTAGATGGTTAGATTTTAGCTTCTCAGCCTTGAAATATGGATAAGTTAGAAAAGAGTCTTGTTTGCTGTGTTTATAATTTTTATCTGTCAAATCCATGGCATGTCAAGAAAAAACTGAATGGATTGCCCTTGATGTTGTATGGAGGCTGCATCACTGCAGAGGTTGCCTTCATAGCAAGCAGTATCACAAAGTGGCTACAAACATCAGCCTTCCTAATCTAATTACCCAGTTGCGGCACTTCCCTGCGCAATACCCTCAGCCAACTATCAATGAAGAGCATGTCTGTCAAGGTTCCTTCCCCACTGTGAACTCTAGGGTACAGATGTGGGGACCTGCATGAAAGACCCCCTAAGCTTATTCTTACCAGCTTAGGTTAAAAACTTCCCCAAGGTACAAACTTTGCCTTGTCCTTGAACCATATGCTGCCATCACCAAGCATTTTAAACAAAGAACAGGGAAAGAGCCCACCTGGAGACGTCTTCCCCCAAAATATCCCCCCAAGCCCTACACCCCCTTTCCTGGGGAAAGCTTGATAAGAATCCTCACCAATTTGTACAGGTGAACACAGACCCAAACCCTTGGATTTTAGGAACAATGAAAAATCAATCAGGTTCTTAAAAGAAGAATTTTAATTAAAGAAAAGGTAAAAGAATCACCTCTGTAAAATCAGGATGGTAAATACCTTACAGGGTAATCAGATTCAAAACATAGAGAATCCCTTTAGGCAAAAACCTTAAGTTACAAAAAGACACAAAAGCAGGAATATACATTCCATTCAGCACAGCTTATTTTACCAGTCATTAAACAAAAGGAAATCTAACACATTTCTAGCTAGATTACTTACTAACTTATCAGGAGTTGTAAGGCTGCATTCCCGATCCGTTCCTGGCAAAAGCATCACAAAGACAGACAAACTCTTTGTTCCCCCCGCCTCCAGATTTGAAAGTATCTTGTCCCCTCATTGGTCATTTTGGGTCAGGTGCCAGCAAGGTTACCTTAGCTTCTTAACCCTTTACAGGTGAAAGGGTTTTTGCCTTTGGCCAGGAGGGATTTTATAGCACTGTATACAGAAAGGTGGTTACCCTTCTCTTTATATTTATGACAATGTCCCTAAGTCAAGTTGTCAAGACTACAAGAATTCACCCCTATATGCCATTGTAGGCAGTCTCCTCACACCATACCCTCCATAAACTTAACAAGCTCAGTCTTGAAGCCAGTTACGGTTTTTTGCCCTCACTTCTCCCCTTCAAAGGCTGTTCCAGAACTTCACTCCTCTGATGGTTAGAAACCTTCATCTAATTTCAAGCCTCAATTTGTTGATGGCCAGTTTATAGCCATTTGTTCTTGTGTGCATATTGGCACTTAAATAACTCCTCTCCCTCCCTCCCTCGTATTTATCCTTCTGATGTATTTAGAGATCAATCAGCTCTCCCCTCAGCCTTCTTTTGGTTAGACTCAAGACAAGGTCTTTGAGTCTCCTCTCATAATGTAGGTTTTTCATTCTTTGGATCACCCTAGTAGCCCTTCTCTGTACCTCAGCAGTTCTCAAACTGTGGGTCGTGACGCCGTTTTAATGGAGTCACCAAGGCTGGTGTTAGACTTGCTTCAGTCCTGGGCAACAGAGCTCAGGCTTTGGTTTCAGCCCTGGATGCCGCGGCTCAAGTTACAGCCCCCCTGCCCATGGCAGAAGTCCTCAAGCTTTGGTTTCCCCACCCCCAGACCCCCCCCCGGGCAGTCGGGCTTGGGCCCTCCCACTTGGGGCGGCAGGGTTTGAGCTTCTGTCCCGCTTCCTGGGATCGTGTAGTAATATTTATTGCCAGAAGGGGGTGGTAGTGCGTTGAAGTTTGAGAAAAGCTGCTGTACCTGTTCCAGTCTGAATTCATCTTCCTTAAACATGAGAGACCAGAACTGCCTACAGTGCTCCAGATGAGGCCTCACCAGTGCCTCGTATAACGGTACTAACACTTCCCTCTCTCTACTGGAAATATCTTGCCTGATACATCCTAGGACTGCATTAATCTTTTCCATAGCCGCATCACATTGGTGCTCATCGTCATTCTGTGATCAACCAATAGACACAGATTTTTCTCCTCCTCTGTCACTTACAACTGATATGTCCCCAGCTTATAGCAAAAATTCTGGTTAGTCCCTAAATGCATGACCTTGCACTTTGCACTATTACATTTCATCCCATTTCTATTACTCCAGTTTACAAGGTTGTACAGATCTTGTATGATATTCCGGTCCTCCTGAATAATGGCTATACCTCCCAACTTTGTGTCATCTGCTAATTTTATTAGCACACTCCTGCTTTTTGTGACAAGGTCATTAATAAAAATATTAAATAAGATTGGCCCCAAAACCGATCCCTGAGGAACTCCACTAGTAACCTCCCTCCAGTCTGACTGTTCACCTTTCAGTATGACCCACTGTTGTCTCCCCTTTAACCAGTTCCTTATCCACCTTTCAGTTCTCATATTAATCCCCATCTTCTCCAATTTAACTAATAATTTCCCATGTGGAACTGTATCTAATGCTTTGCTGAAATCCAGGTAGATTAAGCACTGCAGTGCAAAACAATATTCAGAATCAGGGTCAGCTTTGCTGCAACACCCACAGGATGTTCAGAAGATGCATTAGTGAGTTAAGAAAGCTCAGTTTGGCTTTCTTCAAAGTAAAACACCACATGATCCTCAGTACAGGGAGAAAGTGAGTGAAAAAGGAACCTTCCTCTAAACCTTGTTTGCTCTCTCCCTCCAACCCCACACTTTGACAGTCATTTATTGCTCTGTTATGTCTACTTTAGACTGAAATCCTCCAGGCAAGTGCTTTCTGTATCCACCACGGCCAGATCCCAAATTTGTGGCCAAAGCAAGTTATGCTTCTCCTGCATCCTGGAGGAGCTTTAACTTGTGGGAGGGTTGTATTTAAGAACTACACAGAGATGTGGAAAGATCAATAGATCAAAAAACAAAGGAGGAGGATTCATAATTTCTTTTTCCTTTCTAGTCATCTTTCCCCAGGTTATTGTCTGAGTGAAGTCACCAAGGGTGGGATTTGTGCTTTTTGATTTCTTGGGAAAGACCAAAATAAAAGGCAGATATCCAATCCTCTTATCCTGAATCAAAACTTGCTATAATTGACACACTCAAGCCATGTGGTCAATAAAGGGTATATTCCAATTAAAATGCAAACCACCATAATGGCACTGGTGAGCTCCAATCTCTATATTTAGCAAGTGTCTGGCTCACTTTCCATCTAGGTTCCATAATTAACTAGACCCAAGGCTTGTGCATCCTTCCTAACTGCAGAATACGATTAGGAGCAAAGTCTTAATGCATTCATTTTCACCACTCAAACAACTGGTCTCTCCTAAAACTTTTGTTTACTAGGGCAAAGAAAGAGTTCCAGTTAAATACACATACTTACAACTAGCACCAGTGGAAATTAGAGGGAAGAGACTTGACCTGAAATTGAGGTTTCTTCCCAGTTTTTGTTTTTTCATAAGAACCAATGCTTGTTCTCTTCTGGACTGATTTCACTTTTCCTTTAATCCCCACATAACAGCAAGGTGATATGTGCTTTATGAGTGTCCATAGACAGATGGACCCAAATTCCCCCATACTACATTAGACTTTTAGCTACATTTCAAGATGCTTCCAGCTAAGCCAATCTATACCATCACATGGACAGCTAATGTGGACTGGACTTCACCAAATTGTGTTAAGAATTTTTCATGACACAGCCCATTATGGGTATCAATGCAATATTAACTTCAAAGCCTAGCCAGAACCACTTAAAAACTAAGGGAGTTTTAAAGCAGCGCCACACACAATATTCAACTGAATTTAAAAAATATGAATCCCCACCTATGTTCTTCTCCATTATTTAGTTTGCCCTGGATAGTCTCCCCAGTCTTTGGAAATCTGTTTCCCCGACCAGCTCTGGTGGTTAAATGGATAATGGGAAGCAGATGAGGAGTGTTCTTTAAAAGGGCCAATTTCACAAAGCTGAAAACATTTATGAGCCAAATCAGCTGGGAGGAAGAGTTTAATCGGAAAAATGTGAATGATAATTGGGAATTGCTTAAGAACACTTTACTTGATGCCCAAAAAGCCACAATCAAGGAATAAGGCTGTAAACCTAGTTTAGATAAGTGAAAGCGCTATAAAATTAAAAAATATTCAACAAATGGAAGGAAGGAGAAGATGACAGTAATGAATATAAATTATAAACTAGGAATTACAAAAAATTGCTTCCTTTACCAAAGGGACACAGAGAAATATATGGTCAGCAAAGTTAAGGACAATAAGGAGGAATTTAACTATACTAGGAACAAAAAGAATAGTAATACTGGTAATGGCCCATTACTAGATGCAATGGTAGAATTATTAATTATTATTAGTATTAATAGTAATGCAAAAAAGGCAGAAGTGTTCAATAAATATTTCTGTTCTGTAGCTGGAAAAATCAAATATGGTCATATGATGATGAAGAAATATCTACCAGTCCAACAGTAAATTAGGAGGATGTTAAACAACAGCTACTATAGCTAGGCATTTTAAAATCAACTGGTCCAGGAGCCCAAGAGTTTTAAAATAGCTTGTTGAGGAGATCACTGGACTATTAATGTTGATTTTCAGTAAGTCTTGGAACACTGGGGAAGCACCAGAAGACTGGAAGAAAGCTAATGTTGTGATAATATTTTAAAAGGGTAAACAAGATGACTCAAGTAATTATAGGCTTGTCAGTCTGACATCAATCTCAAGCAAGATAATGGAGTGGCTGATATGAGACTCAACTAATACATTAAAGGAAGGTACTATAATTAATACCAAACAACATGGGTTTATGAAAAATAGATTTTGTCAAAGTAACCTGATTTCCTTTTATTAGATTACAAGTTGGATTGATAAAGTAATAGTGTTGACATAATATACTTAGACTTCTGTAAGGCATTTGACTGGTACAGCATGAAGTTTTGATTAAAAAACTAGAATAAAAAATTAACATGGTACACATTAAAATGGATTAAAAGCTGGCTAACTGATAGGTCTCAAAACGTAATTGTAAATGGGGAATCCTCATTGATTGGCTGTGTTTCTAATGGGGTCCCACAGGTCCTACGTTCATTATTTAACATTTTTATCAATGACCAGGAAGGGCGGGGGTGGGGGGTGGGAGAGGTCATCACTGAAAGTTTGACAATGACACAAAAACTGGGAGAATGATAAATAATGAAGAACAGATCACGGATACAGAGCATTCTGGATCTCTTAGTAAGCTGGGTACCAGCAAACAATTTGCACCTGAATGACTAAATGTAAATATATACATATAGGAACATAGAATGTAGGCCATACTTACAGAATGGAGGACTCTACCCTACGAAGCAGTGACTGAACAGGATTTGGGGGGTTGTGGTAGATAATCAGCTGAACACATGAGATTCCAGTGCAATAATGTAGCCAAAAGGGCTAATGAGACCCTTGGATACATAAACAGGGGAATCCCAAGTAGGTTATTTTATCTTTGAATTTGGTGCTGGTGCTACTGCTGCTGGAATCCTGTGTCCAGTTCTGGTGTCCACAATTTAAGAAGGATGTTGATAAGTTGGAGAGGGTACAGAGAAGAGCCATGAGAATGATTAAAGGATTATATACCATGCCTTATAGTGATAGATTCTAGGAGCTCAATTTATGTAGCTTAACAAAGAGAAGGTTTTCTGGTGAGCTGATTACACTAAGTACCTGCAAGGGGGAACAAATTAATAATGGGCTCTTCAATCTAGCAGACAAAGGTATAACAGGATCCAAAAGTTCAAGCAGAAGGTAGACAGATTCAGACTACAAATAAGGCATAAATTTTTAAAACAGGGTAATTAACGCCTGAAACTACCTACCACAGTTGTGCTAGCTTCTTCATCACTGACCAAGATTTGATGTTTTTCTAAAAGATCTGCTCTAGGAATTATTCTGGGGGAGTTCTCTGCCCTGTGTTGTGCATAAGGTCAGGCTAGATGGTCCCTTCTGGCCTTGGAATCTGTCAATCTAAGGTACATTGGCTATGACATGGAATACGAATCATTTTCCTTCTATGAGATAGTGGGCAGGAGTCCTCCAAAAGTGTATTGAATCATACAGTTGTTTCTTACCCATGTATATTCAGCACTAAATCTAAGAAAACATCAAGGTCATGTTGTACAGACAGTTATGCTGTGCAGAAAAGGGATAATCTAATATGCATGGTACTCCACATTCATATTCCAACTGTATGTTGCCAGCATAATCAAGAGAAAAATGCAACTCCAAAGCCACAACAGCTGCTGTAATTCATTCTGTGTGTATGGTTTAGAAAGGATTCTGTAATGCAACTTCTTTCTGAAACTGCTATGATTTATTGAGCAGCTTTTATCTTGTACAGGGTCCAGGCTTCTGCCTGACCAAGCTGGAATTTCAACACCTGAGTCTGGCACAACTTGAGGACGTAGAGCATATACGTCTGAAAAATCAAGATATGTGCTACAGTTCTTACTAGCAGCCATTACTAGGTATTCCCCCGGTCACATTTTTGATGATTCTAAAGTAGTTATCACCTTCTGGTTTTCCTTTCTCAAAGCAAATATTTTTAGGTAAATGTAATTATACTTTCTTAGATTTTTTAAATTAAAGAGCTTGTCCAAAAGCTTTGTACACAAATTAAAATGTACAATTCACACAAAACTACAAGTACAAGAATTTTTTGTACTCTACCTTCTGAAGTGTTCACCTTTAAGTATAAAGTACAGTATAATTCATGTGTTTTACTTTAATGCACAATCTACATCATATTTCTGTGCAAGATATGGACACGTGTTAAAATACATGCCAGTAGGCATGGTGATCTTCTCAGTTCTAGCCAGCAGGTTAACAAAAGGGGTGTGCAGGTACATCTTCAAAGTTTGAACTGAAATTCAGCCAAACTCTACCAAAATTCACACAACTAAAATAAACCTAATCCAGATTAATCCAACCTTCACAATCACCAACAAACCAGGCAAAAACCAAAATTAAATATTCTGTTCTAGGGACTCCAATCTTCCCATTTCTCTCAATCTTCCCCACAAAGCCCAAGAAAATAGCTGGCCTTGCAAAGTGCCTGTAAGGCCATAAATTTGGGCTATTTTGGACGTGGGGTGGTAACAGCATCTCAGTCATGGACCTTTAATAGAAAACCAAGATCTGGATTTGTACAGACCGCGCATAATTTCAGACAATATAAAATGACTCATTAAGACCATGAGATGATGCTATCCAAACATACAAACAAGCACAAAGTGCAGTTTAAATTCAAAAAACAAACCAAGCCTTTATAAATTAAATACCAGTTTCATGCTGCTGAAGGTACATGAACCTTGGAAAAACAGTTCATGCTTGCTATAACCTAACACACCCCTTCCCACTAGGCCTCCTTCACACTTGCCTGAAGTGTTTCATGATCAATATTTCATGCTGCCCTAGTATAGTTGCCCTCAAGGCATCCAAACTAAGAAGAAGAAAAAAAAACCACCCTAGCTAGAGAATTCACATAGATGTGAACCTTGCTACACAGCTTCTGAAAGGTCTCAAAATAGCAGATGTTATTAAACATTTAAGTCAAAAGTGCAGCACATAAATAGCATGCAGGGCTGCATTTAACTCCTCTGAACACCAGGTGTTAGAGAACAATGCTCAAACCTGAAGCCAGGTTTTAATTATGTGATTTCCAATTGTTCTTCAAAGACATCATCTCCTTGCAGACATGGGATATGGGGGAGTGGACAGTACTCCAATACTGAGTCTACTGAGCCACTTGCATGCACGATTTGTGACAAATTCCTTCAGTTCAAGTTTATAAGAAAAGCAGGTACAATATGGTATTTAATTTTTTTATATATGTGTTTCAGTGTCCACAATTCCAATAGCTCATCTCAATTAGATGAGGACCTATAAGCAACGAGTGGAAAACCGCCTGCTTTACACATGTACCATCTTCAACTGACATCAAGAAGTGTGCATTGTACATTCTATATTTATTTCTACTGAAAAGAAAGAATTTCACTAGAGAAAGAACTGTGAATGGAAGGGTCACACACTGAAGATTAATTCAGTTATAGTCAGATACTGCTTTCTATGATAAATCTGTTCCCTCCTACAAGTACTCCACATAGAGCAAATCATTTGGTTTGGTTTCATGTACAATAGCCATCATGCTGTGTGTGAAATATGGAGTTGAGAGCATTAAAATCCATGGCAACATGAATGTTCTGCTTCTCAGCTAATATATCTAGCAAACAAGCCAAGGTTTCAATGAATGGCACAGGGGCATGCATGCATATATCTTCAAGGTTCAAACTGGTCCTTCACTGTAATATTTAATCAAAAGAGGTCTTTCCATTCCACCCCAAGGAGTTTAGTGCATTCATGCTGGTGCTCTTAGGATCACCCTGTCAATGTGGGCACTGATGTGAAAAAAGGGTCCTACCCACTACTGCCTCTTGCACTGTTTCTGCAAAATGTTTTGCCCCTGCTAGTCAGGAAAGACAAGCCCCAGGAGAAGAGAGCATACCAAAGTCTCCTACATTAAATGACCACAGCATTTTCAATCTTCAGAACATGTCAATTAACAATTTCCCATCCTGCCAAAATTTCCATGATAGCAAAAAATTCCCAAATTGAGACAAAAGTCAAAATCTTAATAATTTTATTAATCAAAAATTCGAAAAGAGGGTCAGGTCAGTCAAAATGATTGGTTTCAATTTTGACCATTTTATTTACTATAATTACCTTTAGTTTCTCAACAAAAAGTCATTTCAAACTGAAAACTGGAATTGTTAGTTATCATCATCAACAATTTTCAAGTTGAAAAATTTGTCAAAACTGACCCTTTACCACAAAAAGTTTTGTTTTGATGAATCTGCATTTTCCAGTGAAATACATTTTGACAAGTGGTTCCTGACCACCTGTAGTTCAAATAGTCATGACGTCTAATGCATATTATTCAGCAAGCGGTTGTAAAAAGGCATCGCTCTGCATATGCAAGACTGCTCCCCCGTAACTCCTCTCCCAACTCCACCAAAAGAATCAATATATATGATATCTTGTATTGACTCCATGCCAAGACTGAATAAAATCCATCGCAAATATCTCTGAACAGTTTCTTGTGGAGTTTGTCTTTATTAAGTAATCTTAGTGGAATTAAGCAATAATGTAAGCAGTCAAATATGATTATCAATAATCATGTTTGTTAGAATAGGGTCTAAGGCCCAACCGACAATGGTACCCCACTATGCTGCTTGGTATACAAACACAGACTAGACTGCTCCTGCCACAAAGAACTTACAATCTAAACCAGTGGTTCGCAACCTATCATTGTGGGCCACAGGTTGAGAACCACAGCCCCCCCCGCCCCCAAAGGCTCTACATTCCCCTATGGCAAGTTCCCCCCCACCCAGAGACCCCTCCACAGAGGGGGCCAGGAGGGGAGCCCTGGGCGCGGGGCAGGCAGCTGGAACCCAGGACCCCGCCTTGCAGGGCCAGGCAGCTGGAACCCACCGCACTGAGCCAGGCAGGGAGCCGGGCTGCCGGCAGCCAGACCAGGACCCAGCTGTGTGGGGCCAGGCAGCCAGGACCTCTGCACTGGGCCAGGAGCAGAGCGCCAGGTGCAGGCTGGCAGCCAAGACCCTAGGCACGGAACCCCACCTAAAACCTAGCACCCTGGGAACCCCCGGTTCCCAGCGCCCCTCCCCCCATAAACCTACCCAGAGACACACACTCCTGCCCCCTGGCTGCACTCACAAGCCCCCTGCTGGCATCAGCCCTCCTGCAGGCTGCCAGACACTATCTCCCCCTCAGCCAGCCCCATCCCCTATCACACCAGAGAGGCAAATTTTGACTTTTTTTTATTACACAGCTGAGCCACAGTTGTGTGCTAATTGGGCCACATGCAGCCCGCAGGCTGAGAACTGCTGATCTAAACAGAGAGGAGACAGAGTGAGGGAAGGGGCACAACACAAGTAGAGTGAATGATGGCAATACGTCAGGTTCATCTCAAAAGTTAGAAGGGGATCAGCTAAATGGAACGAAAAGCCAAGGAATGAGGAGGAAACAGGGCAGGGGAGAGGACGATAAGGAGGCAGATGTGGAGTGATGCTGTGGTGAAGAGACTGTGAAGCAGTGGAAGGGAAAGGGTTGGAACAAACAGCTCAGCACAGAGAAAGTCCAGTCATCGAATCATAGAATATCAGGGTTGGAAGGGACCTCAGGAGGTCATCTAGTCCAGCCCCCTGCTCAAAGCAGGACCAATCCCCAACTAAATCATCCCAGCCAGGGCTTTGTCAAGCCGGACCTTAAAAACCTCAAAGGAAGGAGATTCCACCATCTCCTTAGGTAACACATTCCACCACCCTCCTAGTGAAAAAGTTTTTCCTAATATCCAAATTAAACCTCCCCCACTGCAACTTGAGACCATTACTCCTTGTTCTGTCATCTGCTTCCACTAAGAACAGTCTAGATCCATCCTCTTTGGAACCTCCTTTCAGGTAGTTGAAAGCAGCTATCAAATCCCCCATCACTATTCTCTTATGCAGACTAAACAATCCCAGTTCCCTCAGCCTCTCCTCATAAGACATGTGTCAAGGTTCCCTCCCCACTCTGAACTCTAGGGTACAGATGTGGGGACCTGCATGAAAGACCCCCTAAGCTTATTCTTACTAGCTTAGGTTAAACACTGCCACCACCAAAGTGTTACACAAAGAACAGGGGAAGTGCCCACTCAGAAAAGTCTCCCCCCCCCAAAATATTCCCCCAAGCACTACACCCCCTTTCCTGGGAAAGGCTTGATAAAAATCCTCACCAATTTGCATTGTTGAACACAGAGCCAAACCCTTGGATCTTAAGAACAATGAAAAAGCAATCAGGTTCTTAAAAGAAGAATTTTAATTAAAGAAAAAGTAAAAGAATCACCTCTGTAAAATCAGGATGGTAAATATCTTACAGGGTAATTAGATTCAAAACACAGAGAATCCCTTTACTGCAAAACCTTAAGTTACAAAAAGATACAAAAAGATAAAAAAACAGGAATATACATCCCATTCAGGACAACTTATTTTATCAGCCATTTAAACAAAACAGAATCTAACGCATATTTAACTAGATTGCTTACTAACTCTTTACAGGAGTTCTGACCTGCATTCCTGCTCTGGTCCCGGCAAAAGCATCACACAGACAGAGAGGACCCTTTGTTTCCCCCCCGCTCCAGCTTTGAAAGTATCTTGTCTCCTCATTGGTCATTTTGGTCAGGAGCCAGCGAGGTTATCTTAGCTTAACCCTTTACAGGTGAAAGGGTTTTCCCTCTGGCCAGGAGGGATTTAAAGGTGTTTACCCTTCCCTTTATATTTATGACAACATGTGTTCCAGTCCCCTAATAATTTTTGTTGCCCTCCGCTGGACTCTTTCCAGTTTTTCCACATCCTTCTTGTGGTGTGGGGCCCAAAAATGGGCACAGGACTCCAGATGAGGCCTCACCAATGTCGAATAGAGGGGAACGATCACGTCCCTCGATCTGCTTGCAATGCCCCTACTTATACAGCCCAAAAAGTCGTTAGCCTTCTTGGCAACAAGGGCACACTGTTGACTCATATCCAGCTTCTCATCCACTGTAACCCCTAGGTCCTTTTCTGCAGAACTGCTGCCGAGCCATTCGGTCCCTAGTGTGTAGCAATGCACTGGATTCTTCTGTCCTAAGTGCAGGACTCTGCACTTGTCCTTGTTGAACCTCATCAGATTTCTTTTGGCCCAATCCTCTAATTTGTCTAGGTCCCTCTGTATCCTATCCCTACCCTCCAGCGTATCTACCACTCCTCCCAGTTTAATGTCATCTGCAAACTTGCTGAAGGTGCAATCCACGCCATCCTCCAGATCATTAATGAAGATATTGAACAAAACTGGCCCCAGGACCGACCCCTGGGGAACTCCGCTTGATACCGGCTGCCAACTAGCCATGGAGCCATTGATCACTACCTGTTGAGCCCGAAGATCTAGCCAGCTTTCTATCCACCTTATAGTCCATTCATCCAGCCAAAACTGTAGGAAGTTCTTTGACTGTCCAGAGGTCCTTACTTTGGCTACTTCTGCTCCTATCAGCTGGAGTCTCTGGCTGCCTCTTATCTACAGTTTTCCCTCAAGGCCACATGGAAGGAGCAAAGCGACCATATGGGTTCTAATGTCTCCGTAATGGGGCATGGTTTCTCCTGCACAGTTCTGAATCCAGGGGACATTGGCGGGGGGGAGGGGGAAGAGGGGGGGGAGGGAAAGAGATGGTCATGGTTGGGCCTCTTTTACACACACCCCCAACCCCACAGTGCAGCAGTCCCTGTTTTGACTGCTTCTGCACTTCCAGCTGAAGTCTCTGGCTGGCTCAACTGATCAGTACAGACAAGAGGTAAAAGTTTTAAGAATGTCTTAGTGACTTAGGAACCTAACGCCCATTATCAGAAGTGACAGACCTAGGCCAGATCTACACTAGAAAAGGTTTGTCAGTGTAGCTATAGCAGCAAACCCTCCTAATGTAAATGCGGCTTATACTGGCAATAAAATGCTTTTGCTGACATAGTTTATGCTGGTTCCCTGAGCAAAATAAGCTCTAAAGACAAAAGGACTTATGCCAGTATAACAGCATCTGATCTTGGGCTTTTGATAGTGTAGAAATGTTGAAAAATGTCACACTCCTACCATTATTATTATTTGTGGAAAAGTGTTTAGGGTAGACCTGGCTTTAAGAGCCTAAGTCACTTAGGCACTTTTGATAATTTTAACAAGGACAAAGGTCAGCATTGTCAGGTGGTTATGGTTATACCCTGGTCCCAGCAACACTCAATCCTGGTTCACTGGTCATGATCAATACTAATCGTCCTCGTTTACACTGACCAGTAAATAGTGGCCAGCAGAGCTTGTCAGAACATGTTTTTTCCCCCCCATGGAAAACTGAGTTTTTGGCAAAATATTTTGGAAAACCATATTGTTTTGATTCAGAAATACTGCCACAGTGCAGTTCTGTGTTTTGTGTTTCTATTCTCCTCTATAGGCTAGAAGCCCTGGTCAGAATATGTCTCCAACGATGCACCATGGTCTCTCCTCTTGGAGAGGGGAGGTAGGGCAACATGGGAAATGTAGCCCAGCTTGGAAGCCCAATCCATGAAGGAAAATCGGGACATGAAGCAACCAAACTACAACTCCCATGGAGAATGGTAGCAACATATCTAAATCAAAGTATTTTGGGTTTTGGCTATTTTTTTTATTAAAAAATTGAAGTTTTCTGCAGAAGTCAGACTATTCTCGAAAAATGTTTAGTCGCAAATGCAATTTTCCATCAGAACAGCTTTGATAGAAAATTTTTGACCAGACCTAGTGGCCAGTATCAAAGCAGCGAACTCAATTTCTTAAATTTTGTTGAAATGTAATGTCTCCTACTACAAGGGTATGTCTACACTACCCACCGGATCGGTGGGCAGCGATCGATCGGGGGGGGGGGGGGGTGTCGATTTATCGCATCTAGTCTAGGCGCGATAAATCGACCCCCGAGCGCTCCCCGTTGACTCCTATACTCCACCACCGTGAGAGGCACAGGCGGAGTCCACGGGGAAGCAGCAGCAGCTGACTCACCGCGGTGAAGACAACACTGTAAGTCAATCTAAGTAAGTCTTAGATCTGAAGTTGCATAACTTAGATTGATTCCCAACCTGCTCCTCCCCCCAGTGTAGACCAGGACTAAGACATGCCTATGGGTAGAACGGACAGGGGTGCAGGGAGGGAGAATCAAACATGGTGCCTGAGTTATGCTGCCCATCCAGAGAGGCTGTTAGGCATGGTTGGCATTTTAATGTTCAGATATCCCTTTGACTATCTTATAATGTTGGCTTCCTATGTCCAACAACTGAATGACTAATTACTTTAGTTTCATCTCATCAGAAATGGGTCCAGGTCATTTTAAGGAATCCTTGACACACACGCGTAGTGTTACCCATGGAATAACCTGTGTAAAACTGGAAAACCAAGAAGAGACAGGATGAACAGAAAAATGAGAAATCTGTTTCATGACAACTTAGAAATCAGTGCCTGGATCTTATCCTACCATTTCTGCATCAGGAAAATAATGTTATCTCAAATCCTACATGGATTGTCTTTTGAGTGAGAACCAAGGAGCAATACATTTATCACAAATTCAAAGCCTGAAGCATGGAGCATGTTCACTGGATACCCTCTGCTGATGCTCTGATGACTGTGTTTTCTAACTAGTGCCCCAACTCCTCACTCAAGCTGTTATCACTATTGATACCATGAAAACCCTAGGAGTGGAGGATTCATCAAAGGGTGATGTATTTTGTATCGCTCGTGGCGGTCTCACGAAAGCTTATGCTCAAATAAATTTGTTAGTCTCTAAGGTGCCAGAAGTACTCCTTTTCTTTCTGGGCACTAAGGAAGACTGCTGTCTTCAGTGAAGACAATGGAGATGCACGGATGTAACAGAGCAGAATTTAGCCTTCAGAATCTATTTCTGATCCAAATGAATCATAAAGTGCCTAGTTTAGCTGTTGGACACCAGGTTAAGATCAAAGAGGTAGGCCTTCAAAAAAATCTGTTTTAAAAAGTGAGCAAATCTAGTAAACCCTACTACAAGGTTCTAATACAAGCCTTCAGCACCGGGGTAACATGCTCTCCAGGGTTGTGATTTCTAAAGTGCACTAACATGTTGCACATTAATTGATAAGTGCAGACCCAGCTGGTGCGCTTCAATGTAGTTCTGTTTGAAACAGTACACTAGGGAGCCTTTAGTGGAGGACTGTGTATAAGCGTAGCTGGGCAGACGACATACAGAAGATCCCAATCCTGCATTATTGAGCATGCGGCTGTGGACCCTCAAGTTACTCTGGCCTACCAGCAAAAGGGAGGCCTGGTAAGGTAGCTGAGGACCACATTAGCATGAGGAGGATGGTTCTTAAGCCCATGTCTCCTCAGATATGCCCATTCTCTGCCAACATTCCATCACATTTTACCCTGTGCCACTGAGAGGAAACAGCTACAGAGGAGCTTGAGACTAGTTCCCTTCTCAGTACCCAGGATACTCTTTGTGTTTATCCTTATTTGGTCCCACACACAGCATCTGCATGCACTTGCGCTGAAGCACGACCACCCTGATCATCTGCTCCTCACTGCCTAAGAGGTCACAGTATCAAGGCCTAGACATATGCTATAAATCTAGGAAATATGTACATAATTATTCAATTTATACCCAGTCTTCAAGAACACACATTCTCTCTCATAAGATGGTAATTGTGTTGAGACTGTAGATGGTAAACCCGTTACATCACCTTTTATTTGGGTCACTGAGCAGAAGCCCTTGTCAGATTACCACGGCAGATCCATAATCTGACATGAAAATGCCTCCTTTGTTAGAATGGAAGCTTCCCTATGTGGTTAATGTTTCCTAGCACGCTTTGCTTTAAGGACTCATGGGGACTGAAGAAAGGGAAGGTGAAACATTAAATTATGACAAGTCAGCCATGGTTCTCTTTCCTACTCTTCCCCACTGAGCCCAGGGAATGTTGCTATGGTAACAACAGCTGCAGGGTTGTGAGTGACAGATCTCCTGAGAGGACTGTCTGGGAACTACAATGCCTCAAGTGAAAACAAATGCTGCCAGTACAAGCTGTTAGAATATACAAAGGCAAGGATAATTTAAGACTGCAGTTCTGTGCATTAGGAAGAAGTGTTAGCACACACCTCTGCTTTTAAGGCATGCAACAGAGGAAATTCTTTCCCAAAGTACTGGGGCTTCCTTTAGCAAAGGTTAAGTGTAGGTGTCTTGGACCTGGGACCATTTCATTTTAGCAATGGCTGTCATATTGATGTATCAAATTTACTGCCTCGGTAATCACATATCACCAGGGCAACTAACGAAGAGCTGCTTCCAAGAGCATAAATCACAAGCCTCCCAGCTTGATCTGGGAGTGGAGAGAAATGAGAGAGTTTGATCTGCTTTTAAGAGGAAAATATAAAAATGAAGACAAGCAGACAGAGAGCACAAGTATACAAGCTGTCAGTAGTGAGATAGGATATGGGATGAGCAGGAAAGCAGATTGAGGGTTAAGATAATTTATCATCTTGGCATTATCCCAGCCTTGCTCAATTCTACTTGCCTACCCTGGTTTTTTTGTTGTTGTTTTTTTTTTTTTTAAATGGGCAAGTAACACATAGTTCTTTCCCATCACATCAAAGGCAGTGTAAGTAGGTTTTATACCTAGGCTGGTACATTTTCCTGACAATTTTGCAAGATTACCTTATGCATAAGAATTTTAAAGAACTGACTGGGAAGAGTAGTTGCTGGGTTATAATGCAAGACCAACCCCTGCTTCCCCTGCATTAAACTGGAAAGATATACTGAAGTGATAACTGCAGGTGTAATACTCTGACAGAATTACACAGAAATAGTGCACTAAATTGTACTGATCTATGAATATTATGCATTTTGATTAAAAACTAGAATGATATAAAATTAACATGGCGCACATTAAATGGATTAAAAATGGCTAACTGATAGGTCTCAACATGTAATTGTAAATGGGAATCATTGAACAGGTGTGTTTTTAGTAGGGTGCCGCAGGGATGGGTTCTTGGTCCTATACTATTTAAACATTTTTATCCATGACCTAGAAGAATACATAAGATCACTGATAAAGTTTGCAGATGACACAAAAATTGGAGACGTGACAATTAATGAAGAAGAATCAATCACTGATACAGAATGATTTGGATCACTTGGCAACCTGGGCACAAGCAAACAATACACATTTTAATATGGTTCAATGTAAATGTATACATCTAGGAACATAGGCCATACTTCCACGATGGGGGACTCTACCCTGGGAAGCAGCGACACTGAGAAAGATTTGGGGTTGAAATCTTGGTGGAAAAACAGCTGAACATGAGCTCCCGGTGTGACGCTGTGGCCACAACAAATGTGATCCCTGAATGCATGAACGGGATCTTGAGGAGAAGCAGAGAGGTGATTTTCCCTCTGGATTGGGCACTGGTGTGACTGCTGCTGGAATCCTGTGTCCAGTTCTGGTGTCCGCAATTCAAGGAGGATGTTGATAAATTGGAGAGGGTTCAGAGTAGAGCCCCAAGAATCAAATCAAAGGATTAGAAAACATGCCTTATAGTCAAAGACTCAAAGAGCTCAATCTATTTGCAAGATGGGCTAATGTAGTGCCAATGTTTAAAAAAGGGAAGAAGGAGGATCCTGGGAACTACAGGCCACTCAGCCTCACCTCAGTCCCTGGAAAAATCATGGAGCAGATCCTCAAGGAATCAATTCTGAAGCACTTAGACGAGAGGAAAGTGATCAGGAACAGTCAACATGGATTCAGCAAGGGAAAGTCATGCCTGACTAATCTAATTGCCTTCTATTATGAGATAACTGGTTCTGTGGATGAAGGGAAGGCAGTGGACGTGTTATTCCTTGACTTTAGCAAAGCTTTTGAAATGGTCTCCCACAGTATTCTTGTCTGCAAGTTAAAGAAGTATGGGCTGGATGGATGCACTACAAGGTGGGTAGAAACTTGGCTAGATTGTCGGGCTCAACGGGTAGTGATCAATGGCTCCATGTCTAGTTGGCAGCCGGTATCTAGCGGAATGCCCCAAGGGTCGGTCCTGGGGCCAGTTTTGTTCAATATCTTCATTAATGATCTGGAGGATGGGATGGATTGCACCCTCAGCAAGTTTGTGGATGACACTAAACTGGGAGGAGTGGTAGATACGCTGGAGGGTAGGGATAGGATACAGAGGGACCTAGACAAATTAGAGGACTGGGCCAAAAGAAATCCGATGAGGTTCAACAAGGACAAGTGCAGAGTCCTGCACTTAGGACGGAAGAATCCAATGCATTGCTACACACTAGGGACCGAATGGCTAGGCAGCAGTTCTGCAGAGAAGGACCTAGGGGTGACAGTGGATGAGAAGCTGGATATGAGTCAACAGTGTGCCCTTGTTGCCAAGAAGGCCAATGGCATTTTGGGGTGTATAAGTAGGGGCATTGCAAGCAGATCGAGGGACGTGATCGTTCCCCTCTATTCGACATTGGTGAGGCCTCATCTGGAGTCCTGTGTCCAGTTTTGGGCCCCACACTACAAGAAGGATGTGGAAAAATTGGAAAGAGTCCAGCGAAGGGCAACAAAAATGATTAGGGGTCTGGAACACATGACTTATGAGGAGAGGCTGAGGGAACTAGGATTGTTTAGTCTACAGAAGAGAAGAATGAGGGGGGATTTGATAGCTGCTTTTAACTACCTGAAAGGTGGATCCAAAGAGGATGGATCTAGACTATTCTCAGTGATAGCAGATGACAGGACAAGGAGTAATGGTCTCAAGTTGCAGTGGGGGAGATTTAGGTTGGATATTAGGAAAACTTTTTCACTCGGAGGGTGGTGAAACACTGGAATGTGTTACCTAGGGAGGTGGTGGAATCCCCTTCCTTAGAAGTTTTTAAGGTCAGGCTTGACAAAGCCCTGGCTGGGATGATTTAGTTGGGGATTAGTCATGCTCTGGGCAGGGGGTTGGACTAGATAACCTCCAGAGGTCCCTTCCAACTCTGATATTCTATGATTCTATGATTTATCTTAAAGAGAAGGTTAAGGGGTGACTTGATTACAGTCTATAACTATCTACATGGGGAACAAATTTTATAATGGGCTCTTTAGTCTAGCAGAGAAAGGTACACCACAAACCAATAGCTGGAAGTTGAAGCTAGACAAATTCAGCCCAGAAACAAGGCATAAATTTTTGATAGTGAGGGTAACTAACCATTGAAACAACTTACCAAGGGGTGGTTATGGATTCACTATAGGAATTCTTCTGGGGATGTTCTCTGGCCTGCGTTATACAGGTGGTCAGACTGGCCTTGGAAACTATGAATCTGTACCAAACATACTTCCTAGACACGCATCTACATTTATTGAAAAAAATTCCACCAACTAACCCACTTGGAAAATGCTGCTGAGGGGGGAATACCCAAAGATAGAGTCCTTGTAACAACAGTCCTTGTTACAGTAGAACAGCTCATTTGTTTCCCAAAAGGTTAATCATAGTGACAGAAAGACCACAACTACAGTAAATAACCTCAAAGTCCACTTCTTAAGAAGTACTGATCTAGTGAGTATAAAATCACCATTCAAGTTGTGTCACAGACTCACTGTCAAAAAGATTTTTTTAGTTTTCAAACAGAGATGACTAACATGCAATAAGTATCTCACTGTAACATCCTAGTCGAGGTGCTGGAACTAGGGGTGCTGGGGGTGCAGCAGCACCTCCTGGCTTGAAGTGGCTTCCATCAGATACAGGGTTTCGAACCATAGGACTGGAAGGCATATCGAGAGGTCATCTAGTCCAGGCCCCTGCACTCATAGCAGGACTAAGTATTATCTAGACCAGGGATCTGCAACCTTTGGCACGTGGCCCACCAGGGTAAGCCCCCTGGTGGGCTGGGCCAGTTTGTTTACTTGCTGCGTCTGAAGGTTTGGCCAATCGCGGCTCCCACTGGCCGCAGTTCACCGTCCCAGGCCAATGGGGGCTGTGGGAAGCAACGGGGGCCGAGGAATGTGCTGGCCGCCGCTTCCCACAGCCCCCATTGGCCTGGAGCGGCAAACTGCGGCCAGTGGGAGCTGCGATCGGCTGAACCTGCAGATGCAGCAAGTAAACAAACCAGCCCGGCCCACCCAGGGGCTTACCCTGGTGTGCTATATGCCAAAGATTGCCAATCCCTGGTCGAGACCATTCCTGACAGGTATTTGTCTAACCTGTTCTTAAAAATCTCCAATGATGGAGATTTCAAAACCTTCCAAGGCAATTTATTCCAGTGCTTAACCACCCTGACAGTTACGAAGTTTTTCCTAATGTCCAACCTAAACCTCCCTTGCTGCAATTTAAGCCCATTACTTCTTGTCCTATCCTCAGAGGTTAAGAAGAAAAATTCTTCTCCTCCTTCCTTGTAACAAACTTTTATGTACTTGTTTTATGTACAGTTTTGTTCAATGGCTTTCAGCATCCCTACTATAAAAACTGTTCCAACACCACTGATCCTAGAGGACATTAGGCACCTGTAGTTCTCATGGGAGACTTCAATCACCCTGATATCTCCTGGGAGAGCAATACAGCGGTGCACAGACAATCCAGGAAGTTTTTGGAAAATGTAGGGGACAATTTCCTGGTGCAAGTGCTAGAGGAACCAACAAGGGGGCAGAGCTCTTCTTGACCTGCTGCTAACAAACTGGGAAGAATTAGTAGGGGAAGCTAAAGTGGATGGGAACCTGGAAGGCAGTGACCATGAAATGGTCGAGTTCAGGATCCTGACACAGGGAAGAAAGGAGAGCAGCAGAATACAGACCCTGGACTTCAGAAAAGCAGACTTTGAGTCCCTCAGGGAACTGATGGGTAGGATCCCCTGGCAGAATAACATGAGGGGGAAAGGAGTCCAGGACAGCTGGCTGTATTTTAAAGAATCCTTATTGAGGTTACAGGGAAAAACCATCCCGATGTGTAGAAAGAGTAGTAAATATGGCAGGCGACCAGCTTGGCTTAACAGTGAAATCCTTGCTGATCTTAAATACAAAAAAGAAGCTTACAAGAAGTGGAAGATTGGACAAATGACCAGGGAAGAGTATAAAAATATTGCTCGGGCATGCAGGAGTGAAATCAGGAAGGCCAAATCACACCTGGAGGTGCAGCTAGCAAGAGATGTTAAGAGTAACAAGAAGGGTTTCTTCAGGTATGTTATCAACAAGAAGAAAGTCAAGGAAAGTGTAGGCCCCTTACTGAATGAGGGAGGCAACCTAGTGACAAAGGATGTGGAAAAAGCTAATGTACTCAATGCTTTTTTTGCCCCTGTCTTCACAAACAAGGTCAGCTCCCAGACTACTGCACTGGGCAGCACAGCATGGGGAGGAGATGACCTTTGTGGAGAAAGAAGTGGTTCGGGACTATTTAGAAAAGCTGGAGGAGCACAAGTCCATGGGGCGGGATGCGCTGCATCCGAGAGTGCTAAAGGAGTTGGCGGGTGTGATTGCAGAACCATTGGCCATTATATCTTTGAAAATTCATGGCAATCGGGGGAAGTCCCGGACGACTTGAAAAAGGCTAATGTAGTGCCCATCTTTAAAAAAGGGAAGAAGGAGGATCCTGGGAACTACAGGCCAGTCAGCCTCACCTCAGTCCCTGGAAAAATCATGGAGCATGTCCTCAAGGAATCAATTCTGAAGCATTTCAAGGAGAGAAAAGTGATCAGGAACAGTCAGCAGGGATTCACCAAGGGCAAGTCATGCCTGACAAGTCTAATTGCCTTCTATGACGAGATAACTGGCTCTGTGGATGAGGGGAAAGCAGTGGACGTGTTGTACCTTGACTTTAGCAAAGCTTATGACACGGTCTCCCACAGTATTCTTGTCAGCAAGTTAAAGAAGTATGGGCTAGATGAATGGACGATAAGGTGGACAGAAAGCTGGCTAGATTGTCGGGCTCAACGGGTAGTGATCAATGGCTCCATGTCTAGTTGGCAGCCGGTATCAAGTGGAGTGCCCCAAGGGTCGGTCCTGGGGCCGGTTTTGTTCAACATCTTCATAAATGATCTGGAGGATGGGGAGGATTGCACCCTCAGCAAGTTTGCAGATGACACTAAACTGGGAGGAGTGGTAGATACGCTGGAGGGTAGGGATAGGATACAGAGGGACCTAGACAAATTGGAGGATTGGGCCAAAAGAAATCTGATGAGGTTCAATAAGGACAAGTGCAGAGTCCTGCACTTAGGACGGAAGAATCCCATGCACCGCTACAAACTACGGACCGAATGGCTCGGCAGCAGTTCTGCAGAAAAGGACCTAGGGGTTACAGTGGATGAGAAGCTGGATATGAGTCAACAGTGTGCCCTTATTGCCAAGAAGGCCAATGGCATTTTGCGATGTATAAGTAGGGGCACTGCTAGCAGATCGAGGGACGTGATCGTTCCCCTCTATTCGACATTGGTGAGGCCTCATCTGGAGTCCTGTGTCCAGTTTTGGGCCCCACACTACAAGAAGGATGTGGAAAAATTGGAAAGAGTCCAGCGGAGGGCAACAAAAATGATTAGGGGACTGGAACACATGACTTATGAGGAGAGGCTGAGGGCACTGGGATTGTTTAGTCTGCGGAAGAGAAGAGTGAGGGGGGGATTTGATAGCTGCTTTCAACTACCTGAAAGGGGGTTCCAAAGAGGATGGATCTAGACTGTTCTCAGTCATAGCAGATGACAGGACAAGGAGTAATGGTCTCAAGTTGCAGTGGGGGAGGTTTCGGTTGGATATTAGGAAAAACTTTTTCACTAGGAGGGTGGTGAAACACTGGAATGCATTACCTAGGGAGGTGGTGGAATCTCCTTCCTTAGAAGTTTTTTAGGTCAGGCTTGACAAAGCCCTGGCTGGGATGATTTAGTTGGGGATTGGTCCTGCTTTGAGCAGAGGTTGGACTAGACGACCTCCAGAGATCCCTTCCAACCCTGATATTCTATGATTCTATGAACACAATATCCCCTAGTCATAAGTGATCTTACCTAGTTACATCTCAGTAAAAACTATGGGTATCATGCCTCCACTAGGATTTTACAATGTGATAGTTAATCTGCGTTAGTTATCCCACGTTAAACACACTTTTTTTAAGCAATGAAGACAAAAATAAAGGTTTCTCAAGGGAAGAAGACACAAGATGGTGACAATGAAAGCAAAATATTCCATTCATCATACTGTTGGTCACATTGTCTTCATTATCCAATTTAAGTGAATTCATAACTAGCACATTCTTAACCATTTATTAAATGCAAAAATTAGTATTGTTATTTTAAGTGAGAAGTCATGCACTTCAGAGGTTTCTCTCCTAATGACAACCATCCTGTTGCGCATCCTGTTTATTGTACCATAACACCATTTAGCATAAATGATAAGAGACTATGATGTACATTTAAAGGAAACAGGAAGCAAAAGTATGAGATGCAATGTGGGATTTGTTTTTGCAAATATTCCCCTTCCTTTTAAAAAGATAAAGCATCACAAACAGACCACAACTTGCGGTAGCCTTAAAACCAGAATTAAAAGTTTTACTACAAGTGCATGAGTGTGCACATTAAAATTTCCAGACTAATTGTTTGGCTCATTTAAAATCAACTTTGGCTTTTTCGGTTATTCACAACTGCCTATAATAATGGCAAGGTTAAAGTTTCTATCTTCAGTTTGAGTTTTGCTCTCGTGTAATTTGAATAATTGAATAATTTGAATAAAGGTGGAACATTTTTACTTACATAATTCAAACTTTTGAAAGCATCTTGTATAATAAAAGAGGTTGTTTAAATAACAAAATTCTATTTAGAAACAATTTAGTTCCTATATGCTCCCCTTCAACTTTGTTTCCTCCCTCACCCAACGAAAACACAATCAGTTTGTGTTCACTGGCTCTTGCTGGTTACTCTTTCCCTAATGAGTCAAAAATAGAGATTATGATTTCAGGTAAGGAGTATGCAGCAAGAAGCAAGTTTTCATGAAAGTATCCTTTCCAATGAAAAGCTGGAGGAGAAATACAGGAATTGTGACATAGAAGCACAACTGCCTCATTATTTTTCCGAGCTGTCAATGAGGCTTCAGTGCATCTTTAAGTCTGTTTGTTATGCTGATTATTCCTTCTTCTCCTCTGCCAACCTGCAAGTGCCCCATCTGCTGGTGAACACAGGACTGGCACATGAAGATGACAGCTGTTTGAACTGTAAACATAAGAGGATGAGGTTGAAGACCAAAATAAGGGGAAACAGAAAGGAAACATGTTATATGAAACAAGGACTTTCTAGACAGATTTCATGTTGTACAAAGTATTTTGTTATATTAATACTATATATAATTTTACTTATAATAAACTTCAAGACAACATCTGTTCTTTTACTGATTGCGTTGACAGTAGGCATTATTGATTCATTAGCATTTCTTGCCTTTAGCTGTAAGAAGCAGGATTCTAAAACAGCTTCTCCTTAGCACTCTGCAAGCAAAAAATCTCCTCTCTTCCGGAGGCAATTTGAACAACAAGTAAAAGAGGGGTGAATCAGCAAGGGATATGAGTTACAGACATGGAACTTGGATCACACACAACTACATTGATTCCTTTTACGACTTTTAAGGATAACCTGACAGCTTGTAGAGTACTCTGGTAATTAAAAGAAGCTTGTATTTTCCCCAGATCTCAGGTAAATGTTTGTAACTTATCAGGCAAATTAAAATTACACACCGCAATTTTTTCATGGGGTTGTGGAGTAAACTAAGAAAAAATACCCCACTCCTAGTCCTGCCTGTTTCAGGAGCATGCTCCAGAGGTAAAAACATTACTGTATTAGGGTGTTTATAATGGATGTCGTTTTATATCTTAATACACAGCCAGTCCCAAACCCAGCTGAAAAAGGAGGAGATTTGGCATCAGGTTGGCATTTGGCCACAAAAGTCTGCCAGAAACTGACATTATGGGTATGTCTACACTGCAGTTGAACACCTCAGGCTGGCTGGTGTCAGCTGACTCAGGCTTGTGGAGATTGGGCCGCAGGGCCATAAAACTGCAGTGTAGATCCCCATCATGGGGTCCCTGAGCCCAGACGTCTGCACTGCAGTTTTACAAACCCACAGCCTGAGCCCCACAAGCCCAAGTTAGCTCACATGGGCCAGCCGCAGACACTTAGCTGCACTGTAGACATACACTCTGAGTCCTCATATTAATCAAGAAAATAAATGGGAATTCTAGAAACAACACACAGTGCCTCCACCTGAGTGTTGTGGAATGTAGGTGAGGGCTATGGCACAGCTTTGGACAAGTATAATTAAAGAAGTTAGCCCAGAAAACTAAGATCATCCTGGCAATTTGGAATACTGGCATACTTACTGGCCATAGCATGGAGCTGGCAGAGACACTGAAAGAGGAAGAAGGTTTGGATAGCATGCACCCAGGAAACAAAAAATGGAAAGGGGAGACTGTGAATGTACTACTTGTATCCATTTTAAAAAGGCTTCCATTGACACATGCCACTCTACCTAACCTCTTAAATCTCACTCAGATGGAGAGGTAATTTCATAGAATATCAGGGTTGGAAGGGACCTCAGGAGGTCATCTTGTCCAACCCCCTGCTCAAAGCAGGACCAATCCCCAACTAAATCATCCCAGCCAGGGCTTTGTCAAGCCTGACCTTCAAAACCTCGAAGGAAAGAGATTCCACCACCTCCCTAGGTAACGCATTCCAGTGCTTCACCACCCTCCTAGTGAAAGTTTTTCCTTATATCCAACCTAAACCTCCCCCACTGCAACTTGAGACCATTACTCCTCGTTCTGTCATCTGCTACCACTGAGAATAGTCTAGATCCATGCTCTTTGGAACCCCCTTTCAGGTAGCTGAAAGCAACTGTCAAATCCCCCCTCATTCTTCTCTTCTGCAGACTAAATAATCCCAGTTCCCTCAGCTACTCCTCATAAATCATGTGCTCCAGCCCCCTAATCATTTTTCTTGCCCTCCGCTGGACTCTTTCCAATTTTTCCACATCCTTAGAATCATAGAATATCAGGGTTGGAAGGGACCTCAGGAGGTCATCTAGTCCAACCCCCTGCTCAAAGCAGGACCAATCCCCATTTAAATCATCCCAGCCAGGGCTTTGTCAAGCCTGACCTTAAAAACTGCCAAGGAAGGAGATTCTACCACCTCCCTAGGTAACGCATTCCAGTGTTTCACCACCCTCCTAGTGAAAAAGTTTTTCCTAATATCCAACCGAAACCTCCCCCACTGCAACTTGAGACCATTACTCCTTGTCTTGTCCTCTTCTACCACTGAGAATTGTCTAGAACCATCCTCTCTGGAACCACCTCTCAGGTAGTTGAAAGCAGCTATCAAATCCCCCCTCATTCTTCTCTTCTGCAGACTAAACAATCCCAGTTCCCTCAGCCTCTCCTCATAAGTCATGTGTTCCAGACCCCTAATCATTTTTGTTGCCCTTCGCTGGACTCTCTCCAATTTATCCACATCCTTCTTGTAGTGTGGGGCCCAAAACTGGACACAGTACTCCAGATGAGGCCTCACCAATGTCGAATAGAGGGGAACGATCACGTCCCTCGATCTGCTGGCAATGCCCCTACTTATACATTCCAAAATGCCATTGGCCTTCTTGGTAACAAGGGCACACTGCTGACTCATATCCAGCTTCTCGTCCACTGTAACCCCTAGGTCCTTTTCTGCAGAACTGCTGCCTAGCCATTCGGTCCCTAGTCTGTAGCGGTGCATTGGGTTCTTCCGTCCTAAGTGCAGGACCCTGCACTTATCCTTATTGAACCTCATCAGATTTCTTTTGGCCCAATCCTCCAATTTGTCTAGGTCCCTCTGTATCCTATCCCTACCCTCCAGCGTATCTACCACTCCTCCTAGTTTAGTATCATCCGCAAATTTGCTGAGAGTGCAATCCACACCATCCTCCAGATCATTTATGAAGATATTGAACAAAACCGGCTCCAGGACCGACCCCTGGGGCACTCCACTTGACACCGGCTGCCAACTAGACATGGAGCCATTGATCACTACCCGTTGAGCCCGACAATCTAGACAGCTTTCTATCCACCTTGTAGTCCATTCATCCAACCCATACTACTTTAACTTCCTGGCAAGAATACTGTGGGAGACCGTATCAAAAGCTTTGCTAAAGTCAAGGAATTACATGTCCACTGCTTTCCCCTTTCACAAACCCAGATGAATACAGAGGTTTTCCAGGGATTACTCATTTATTATATTTTATTAAAGGAGAATTAATGAACAGCATGCATTGTACATGCTAATGATTTGAAGAGACTATAATGACAATACCGTCTGCTCATACAGCACTTTTCATTCTTAAAGTGCTGTATATAATAAAAAGCCCTATGCAGGTACACAAATAAGTATTAGCCCCATTTTATAGATGAGGAGATAGAGATATTAAGTGACTTGCTCATCACACCTCAGTAAATCAGCAGTAGAAAGGATTAGAAATCAGGACATCTGGACTCCAATCCCATGCTCAAGGCTATGTTGCTTCTCTGTACACAGCCTACTACAGAGTCCCCCTCATATCAGGCTACTCTCAGGAGGTTCATATGCTACTCCTGGGGGGAATTTTGTGCCATTGAGCACGTGCAGAATTCATATCCCTGCAGATTTATTTTCTCCACAGAAAATATATTCCACCGGAGAGGTGCTGCAGTTATGTCTTTCACCCACGAGGGGCTGCTATGGCACCAGAAGAGAGGGCAGCCAGCTCACCATCCGTAGCAGTGAGCTACGGAGGAAGGAAGGAAGAGGAGGCTGCATTACTCACAGCGCCCTGCCTATGGGGCTAGGAGAGGAACATCAGAGCGGCCATACTAGGTCAGACCAATGGTCCATCTAGCCCAATATCCTGTCTTCCAACACTGGCCAACGCCAGATGCTTCAGAGGGAATGAACAGAACAGATAATCATCAAGTGATCAAGGAGGCATGGGGATGAAGAGGGGGGAGAAACAGGTAGAGTGGGGCACACGGGGCTGCTGGCTTCAGAAAGGCTAGTGGAGGGGACAGACTGGGATGGGGGCTGAATGGAGGTGCAGGGCCACATGGTGATGGGGAGTACAGGACCACATGGGGACTGGCAGAGGGGTAACTGAGTGGGGGTGCAGGGACACATGGTCCCTTCCAGTCCTATGAATCTATGGGGACAGGGGCAGATGTGCTGGGGTCAGCCAGGGTCTGTATCAGGGAGGCTCCCTAATGATACCTCCCCCCCCACCCACAGGGAAAAAACTATATTTCTATATTTCTCTCACCCACACCCAACAACCCTCCAGGTTCACTCCCATGCGTTTTGGCCCATTCTGTTTAACAGGCTTTAATTGACACACCTGCGTAAGGATTTTTATTACCTTTCAATACCTGTAATCTTTAAATCCAGACCAGCAGTCCCCAAACTTTTCAGCGTCTCACCCCCACTTACCCCTGTCTGTGCCCCACCCCCAAGATGGGAGTGAAGGCTAAGACTACAACAGGATTAAAAAAAGAATTAGACAAATTCGTGGAGGATAGGTCCATCAAGGGGCAGGGATAGTGTCCCTAGCCTCTGTTTTCCAGAAGCTGGGAATGGGTGACAGGGGGATGGATCACTTGATGATTCCCTGTTCTGTTCATTCCCTCTGGGGCACCTGGCATTGGCCACTGTCGGAAGACAGGATACTGGGCTAGATGAACCTTTGGTCTGACCCAGTATAGCTGTTCTTATGTGATGTGGACATGGGTGAGGGGGCCGAGGCTGGAACTGCAGCTGGGGGTGGGTCTGGGGCCAGAGCCGGAGCCACAGCCAGGCTGCAGTGGGGGCTGGCAGCCGGGCCCTGTTCAGCTCCCTTCCCGGCCCCGCCCCCAACCTTGGCGCCAGGCCAAGAACAAAACTGCAGCCAAGGCTGGGGATGGGACCGGGAGGAGGGGCAGGGGCAGGGCCGGGGCCAGCGGCCAGGCCCGCAGCCTGGTGCAGCTCTGCCTCCGCCCCCAGCCCAGGAACAGAGCCACAGCCAGGGGCAGGGCCTGGAACAGAGACGGGGCCGATGCTGGAGACGGAGCCAGGCAGAGGGGCTGAGTGGCACTCCCTTCTCACCCCACCATGGGGGCTGGCCCAGGCATGCCCCACAGTTTGGGGACCTCTGATCCAGACCTCTGATCCAGCTCACCTCCCATTTCCTTCAGCCATTTAATCAGAAATGGAAATTTATACACCAACATTTGTCAATAATGTGTTCTCCCAGTAATTTATTAACTACAGGGAAACCCAAATTGCTCAACCTCCAATGATAAGGAGAAACAGTAACTGGACATAGTGGCCTTGGATTTGCAAGAATGTTAGAGGTTATTCATTCAAAGAAGTGTCATGAACCTAAAAGGTTTAATTTAGTCTGACTGTCTTGCAAACCTATATAAGATATCAATAGAGAAATACAATTTTCAATTCATTGGGCCATTTAATAAAAATGGTGTGATCCATCTACATGGTTTACAAAGCTTTTGCAGTCTTTCTAATAAATGCGTACCATTCCATGGGGCTTTACACACCTCTATTGTAACTTCTAACACCCAAATGTCAGCGGCTACTATCCTCAATTAGACAAGTAAGGATCAAAGGCCCTGTTTATATCTCCCCAGCTCCAACCATGGGGATGTCTCACTTTCAAGACCTACTTCTTTCAAAATCTTGCCTTTTAGGCAAACTTCTTAACAACTCTTTTAGATTAGCATAAGAAATTTCAAGAAATTCTTTCCTTTAGCTTCTCTACAGTTGCAGAAGACAGAGGATGCTTCACTTACATAGAACTCAGTGGTATAAAATAAACAGGTGGCACCTGGACAGGCTCTCCCAAAATAATAAAGGCCAGCTAGGAACTAAACAACACAATGCAGGGAAGCTGAAATAATTTTATCAGTCCCTGATTTTTCAGATTAACAGGACATTGAGATAGAGACATGGAACTTTCAAGCAGGAAGAAATTTTTTCCCCACTAAAACGGAATGGCCCTGCTAGCCATGGGAGAATACCATATACATGCCAGCACATGCTCATCTGGGATGCAGGAAACCAGGAATGTGACTGAAACCCAGATCTTCCATAAAGCACTGGAGCTCTTTTTCGTAATTCACATTGCCTATGTTACAAAGCCAGATTGCTCCAACAGAAACTGTCCCAAAAACTCCTGAAAAGAATTCAGGAGACAGATAAGTCTTAAGTAAAAAGATTACAAATTTCTATTGCTTAGAGGAACATCTTCCATAAGCAAGAGTATCATATATCTCTGGCTGTTCCTCCTTGGTTAGACCAAGTCAGTGTAGCGCCCTGATATATCCAGAGCCATTCTGCTTCAACTTAGTAGTAACAGAATGTCAAAACTATTTACCCTAAGGATAAACACACAGGCCACCGAGTCAAACCACAAAGTGAACCTCTGGGCAAAGTGTGTTAATTTACTCATAAATATTCTCTAGGTCTCAAAAAGACCTACTTTTGTTGGAGATCTTACATTTTGCAAGGATATACAGCATGTTTATAGGTTCAACAGAGCACACATTATAACATATCAGGTCTCATTGGACTCTAGTTCATTTTATGTAGAAAAGTATAGAAAGAGCTGAATATAGCTTTTCAAAAATCAAATAAACTGCAATTCTGTTAAAGCTTTGTGCAGACTCATCACCTTTGTGAGATTACCTTGAGAAGGCTTGGTAAGGAGAGATGGTATTTTATGAACACTAAAATGAGGTTTATCAGTGCACTAAAGCTAACTTTACCTTCTGTAGGAAGAGGACAATTCTAACAAGCATCTTGGCATGCAGATCCTCCAAGGTGAAGAGCGTCCGTGGAGTCCGTATGAAAATCTTGGTCTTCCCATAGGCTACATCATGCTGAAACCCACAGCACTCAATCAATTTCTTCACAGCTTCTTTGTCTGAAGAAAGGTCATGGTTTGGCCAAGTAAATTCTGAGACCATCTTGTACCTGGATTAACACAAAAAAATTAAATCCATCAACTTCCCATCTGTGCTCCCAAGCCAACCCATAAACACATTTTAGAGTTTATCTTTTAGATTAAGATTTCAGTTCGCTGATGGCTGTAGGAACTTAAGATATTCTGTGGATGTGATGGGATTCCATGAGAAGTACAAAAAGGAATGCGAGAAGCAGAGCTGAGGATGGATGATTTGTGGAATACCAGTAAGAACTACCACAGTCACCCCAATAAGAACAGATGCAACATGGCAGAGCCCACCCATAGATCCTTGCAGGATAAGCAGATGCGCTACTCAACTCAAGTTATTTCTAGACTTTCCATTTCAACAGTTTTTAAACATTTGCTAAGAACAAAACCTTTATTTAAACTTATTTCTTTGCAGAAGTCAACTGAAATTGAGCTATGTACTTAATGTTTATTCAGAAAAACTGGACCTTTTTAAAATCCTGCACTCATCTCCTGCCCATCATTTCTGTACCACTCCCAGATTAGTTTCATTATGCTAGAAAGTGGCAAGCAGTTGTGTGGCACTCTGCACTCCAAAGCAGTACCCTGGCACCTCTATATTTACCATGGTGATATAATTATGATATGTTTGGTACAAAGTATGCCCCTTGTGAGGTATCATTTTAAAAGGCTTGATCTGTTGAACATTAATATCCTATTGGATTGTATGTGCTATCATTGTATGGGAAGTTATGAAGTCCTGCTATGTGTTTGTTACTGAAATATGGTGTAAGATTGGGAACACCCACAACCAGCCTTTCAGGTACAACAATGGAGTAGCTGATGATGGCCTAATAAAGTGAGTCCACACTCACAACAACTATCCTAGAAACTGTATACAATGGAGACTTCTCAGAGATAGCACGCAGACAATAGAGACTGCTTTCAACAGGTATGTTAGCAACAAGAAGGTGGTCAGGGAAAGTGTGGGACCCATACTGAATGTGGGAGGCAAGCTACTGACAGACTATGTGGAAAAAGCTGAAGTACTCAATGCAATTTTTGCCTCTGTCTTCACGAACAAGGTCAGCTCCCAGACTGCTACACTGCGCAGCACAGTATGGGGAGGAGGTGAGCAGCCTTCAATGGTGAAAGAACACGTTAAGGACTATTTAGAAAAGCTGGACATGCACAAGCTGGACATGCACAACTGTTCAGGAAGGACAGGCAGGGCAGAAAAGGTGGGGGAGTTGCACTGTATGTAAGGGAGCAGTATGACCGTTCAGAGCTCAAGTATGAAACTGCAGAAAAACCTGAGTGTCTCTGGATTAAGTTTAGAAGTGTGAGCAACAAGGGTGATGTCGTGGTGGGAGTCTACTATAGACCACCGGACCAGGGGGATGAGGTGGACGTGGTTTTCTTCTGGCAACTCACAGAAGTTACTAGATCGCAGGCCATGGTTCTCATGGGAGACTTCAATCACCCTGATATCTGCTGGGAGAGCAATACAGCGGTGCACAGACAATCCAGGAAGTTTTTGGAAAGCGTAGGGGACAATTTCCTGGTGCAAGTGCTGGAGGAACCAACTAGGAGCAGAGCTCTTCTTGACCTGCTGCTAACAAACTGGGAAGAATTAGTAGGGGAAGCTAAAGTGGATGGGAACCTGGAAGGCAGTGACCATGAAATGGTCGAGTTCAGGATCCTGACACAGGGAAGAAAGGAGAGCAGCAGAATACGGACCCTGGACTTCAGAAAAGCAGACTTTGAGTCCCTCAGGGAACTGATGGGTAGGATCCCCTGGCAGAGTAACATGAGGGGGAAAGGAGTCCAGGACAGCTGGCTGTATTTTAAAGAATCCTTATTGAGGTTACAGGGAAAAACCATCCCGATGTGTAGAAAGAATAGTAAATATGGCAGGCGACCAGCTTGGCTTAACAGTGAAATCCTTGCTGATCTTAAACACAAAAAAGAAGCTTACAAGAAGTGGAAGATTGGACAAATGACCAGGGAAGAGTATAAAAATATTGCTCGGGCATGCAGGAGTGAAATCAGGAAGGCCAAATTGTTGGATCATATTAAAGAAGTTCTGTATTAAAACCACAAATGAGTTTGATTCCCCATAGTTTAAATTCCAGGGTATTACTAATTAAGAGGTCTCTTGGTTTTTGGTACTGTTTCTCTCCCTCTGTGTGTGAAACTTGCAAGCTGCTAGTTGTGTTAGTACATTCTAAGACAGAGTCTGTTCTCAAAGCAATTCACAGAGACTCAAAGCAATACTCTAACAATAGAAACAGCACCCAGAGACTCCCCGCCCTTTTGTTGTATTAACAATTGTGATTAAAATAGAGATAGAGGATGTATGTGGATGGATGCTTGGTGTGGATAATAACTGAATGATCAGGGAGGTGCCAGCCTAAGAATCCAGTGTCCATCGGCTGAAGAAGGCGTCAAGTGGAAATAACCAGAGGACCCCCGGAGGGCAGACTGGAATCCACCCAACAGCCTCAAGAATGGGAGAACCAAAGAACAAGATAACATCTAGGAGCCGTCAGGAATGTGCTATCTGCTGATTGATTCAGCAACAGCATGATGAAGCAATTCCCATAGACTGGCAAAGAAAGAAATTCCTATAAAAATAGACTCTAAAAAGTGAGAACTTTGGGGTCTGATTCTGCAAACCAACTTCCAGGAGCATCAGATGAGCATCTGACAAGGCCCTGCTCCCTCCTCATGTCCAGGCCACCTGGCCAGTGGCTTGGCATGAGCAACTCTAAGGCTGGTAACTATGATAACAACTTTGCAGAACCTGTGTGTGTGTGTGTGTGTGTGTGTGTGTGTGTGTGTGTGTGTGTGTATGAATGAATGTGTGAATAAATATGAGATTGAATGGAATGTTATAGCTATAACTAACTGCTTACTATGATAACAACCTTGCAGAACCTATGTGTGTGTGTGTATATGAATGAATGTGTGAATAAAGATGAGATTGAATGGAATGTTACAGCTGTAACTAACTGCTTACTATGATTCTTTCTGTATTCACAATAAATGTGGTATTTTGCCTTTTTCCCTTTAATAAGATCCTGCTGGTTTTTATTTTATTGGTACAACATTTTGGTGGAGAATTGCGAAAGGGGGAATATTGGTAAAAAACCTCAGTTATTGTAAATATTGGTGTGCACACCGCCAGCTCTAGTGAGCTAGGCATTTCTATTAGGTTAACCAGACCTGCTGGCCTCCGAGAAGGTAGCAGGGGACCTGCTGGCCTCCGAGAAGGTAGCAGGAAAAAAAGATTAAACCAGACCTGCTGGCCTCCGAGAAGGTAGCAGGGGACCTGCTGGCCTCCGAGAAGGTAGCAGGGAAGAACAGATTAAACTAGACCTGCTGGCCTCCGAGAAGGTAGCAGGGGACCTGCTGGCCTCCGAGAAGGTAGTAGGGAAAACAGATTAAACCAGACCTGCTGGCCTCCGAGAAGGTAGCAGGGGACCTGCTGGCCTCCGAGAAGGTAGCAGGGAAGAAATAGGTTAACCAGACCTGCTGGCCTCCGAGAAGGTAGCAGGGAGAAATAGGTTAACCGGACCTGCTGGCCTCCGGGAAGGTAGCAGGGAACCTGCTGGCCTCCGGGAAGGTAGCAGGAGAAAAACGCATAGATTAAGCTATGATTTCAGAATCTAGGCTGTGTCACTTGCTAAGTAATACCATCAGTGACAAAGAGATTGAAATATCCATGTTAAGATGTTTAAAAGAAAACAGGGTAAGCCAGTACCAGAGGGAGGAATGGAGTCAGAAGGAACTCCAACCTCACCTTTTGTTAAAGAAATTACACCTTTTAAACAAATCCTTCAAAAATTTGGCCACAGTCCTTGGACTAAACAAGCCCTAGCTGATGTCTGCACTATTTCGGACCTAGAGGATAGATTGGCTCAGTATATCCTCATATACAAACCTTCTAGTGCTGCCATAAGAGATGCAGCAGCAATTTGGTTGTTGTGGGAGGCATGTAAGGATTCTTCCCTCCGCTTGTCTTCATGTAAAGAGGAAAAGGCACAAACGGAAAAGGGAGCAGACAATTGGAAGGTGCTGGCTACAAATACCCAAAGCCAGCTGAAAATAGTGAAAGAGGCACTCCAGGAATACAAAAAGAGTGAAAAAGTTAACTCTGCAGAGGCTGGAGGGAGGCAGGTAAAGGGGGAGAAGGTCCTATGTATGGCACCCCCAGGCATAATTACAAAGAGAAAAGAGTAAAAAAAAAAAAAAAACTCTGCAGAGGCTGGAGGGAATTAAGCAGCTAAACTTTGTGAAAATGTTAAAAAGGAAAAGTGTTAGAGAAAGAGCATTCTTGGTTTCTTTGCAGCCATTCTGAAAGAAAAATGGGCCCTTTTCCAAAGGAATGTCTGTAAATTAGCCAAGCAAAAATAAACTATCTGATTAAAATCATTTGACTGGACAATTTAGTCAAATTTGCTAAAAGAACATAAGAGGCTTCTATTGGAACTTAACTGCCTCAAATGTATAAAGGGAATGTAAGATGTAAAAAACAGAGCAGTGTGGAAGGGATGTTAAGGAAAAGAAAATGTATATGTATCTGTCTGTGTGTGTGTAAATATGTAAAGTTCTAAGGACCAGTTGGTTTTGTTTTTGTTTTAAATAATGCCACTAAAAATCCATTTGACTCTTTAATTCAAAGTTGCAAAACTGACAGACCTTTTTGCTAGACACAGGTAATTAGTGTTGTTTGGCTTTGGGATTTGGCATTTAACCCTTAAAAGGTAACTCAATGCTTTACAAAATTAAAATGTTTTTAAGTTGTGGCTGCAGCAGAGCGGTCAAAATCAGGAGAATATAAAAAAAAAATTCTGGATTCTTTTTGTTTGTTTTGTTTGTTTTTGTAACAAAATAGCAGATGAGAGTTGTAGTAAAAAAAAAAAAAAAAAAAAAAAAGACAGTGCCTCTCTGAAGCAACAGCAGGGGTGAGGTGCACAAAACAAGAAGAAGCAATGTTAGAAACACTGAGTCTTAAAATGGCTCTGAGTAATCAGACTGTCACTTTGATAAAGGTACATGAAAACTCTGTAAGCAAAAAAAGAAATAGTGACACCTTATGTAAAAATGGATCTGGATAATGTTATAGAAGTTAAACTATGGAAGGAATGTGCATTTGCCCCAGAACATGTGCAGGGTATATTGTAGAAGGGGCAAAAGAAATGCAGACATACCATGCTACTTAATTAAAATGCTATTAGGGCTCCAAAGGGAGCCACAGTAGGTTGGGTTTTCTTTTTCAGATTGCTGTGTGTTTTGGAAGCAGAAGTTAAAAGTAATCAAAACTCTGGTGAAAGTTGATTGTGTCCCTTTTAAGATAGAGTCTCTGAGCTGCTGATGGCTTTAAATCCAAAAGCAGGAAGCTTCTGTGAAAATGCAAATTACCTAAATGATAAAGGAAGGAAAGAACTAGCAGCACAAAGGAGCTGCAGATAAAGGACATACCTGGTCAGCAAACAAATTGTCTAAATAAAAGGCATGGGATAACAAGATAATTTTAATGGATTTGATGATAATAAGTATCCCTGTAACAATGAATAGTGTGTATGATTTTTGGAAAAACCCTTTTACGTCGTATGGTAATGATGCTTCTCAGTTATTACCTGTAAATAAAACTTAAAGCTTAACACAGCAGGAAAAACATTATAAACTTGGTCTGCTGTATAAGAAGGAAAACTCAGGGATTTAATGACTAAACAGTGGGATAATTTCCCCGTAACCCTTAAAAGATAAAAGCCATTGAAACCTGGCCTGCCTATAGAACAAAAACAGGAAAATGTGGGGGCAATTCCTCTGTTTTGCCTACAATCAGCAAGGGTATTTGCAAAAGAAATATTTTAAGCAATAATCTGCCACCCCAAAAGGGGTAGAAACATGTTCTTTTTGTCTTTCAGAAAATCAGGAAAAGCTGATGCCAGCTGAAAAGCAACCCAATACCATGAATCTACTGTCACAATAGAAATTGTGTTTTGTGTTCTATGTTTTGTCTTGTGTTTGTCTTGTTGCTAGCACTGTTGCGTGTTTAAAAAAAAAAAAAAAATACTGAAGACCTGCAGGAACTTAAAAATAAATTAAGCTTTCTGTCCCAGCTACAGGACAGCCTGATACAAAAACAAGTACATGCCAATGTAGACTTGGTCCAAATTGGTCTGGGTAACCTAAAAGGCCAATGGAATCTTTAGTAATGGCTTAATACTACCACATGGCTTATCCATAAGAAAAAAAAAAATATTAGAAATAGGAAACTACACAGCCATAGCTATGGGATGCACTGAAATGCAGATACTTGCACTAGCTACTTTGGAACACAAAATGTTCTGGGTCATATTGGGAAATATTAAGGGTTTGATGCATTTGTTAAAAAAGAAAGAGATCATTGTTTGACACTTATCAATATGAATGGATGCAATATGTTTCCAGTATTGTAAACCAGACTTGTTAATGGGAGAAATTGTTGTCAAAATTGCACACCAACAGTCCCTGGAGGCAAAGGTATTGAAGGTTAACCCACTCCCCATATTACACATGGGATCCTTCTGGCTACCCTGGACCTCGAGCCAGTGGGCTGGGGAGGGAGGGAAGCTATTGGACACTAGAGGTTGTACCGAATGGACTCCTCAAAAGTGGGTGTGCCTCACCTTGCCTGTTGCCCCAGAACCTTGTAGTAAAGATACATCACTAGGATCGTGTATGTGGCATGAATTGGAATCACAAACTCAAATTGCCTCACAGTACCTTCTCTTGAATAGGCTACATAGAAAGTGACACTGACGATTATAAATCTTAGTGTCAAAAGGGGGATTATGTTGGATCATATTAAAGAAGTTCTGTATTAAAACCACAAATGAGTTTGATTCCCCATAGTTTAAATTCCAGGGTATTACTAATTAAGAGGTCTCTTGGTTTTTGGTACTGTTTCTCTCCCTCTGTGTGTGAAACTTGCAAGCTGCTAGTTGTGTTAGTACATTCTAAGACAGAGTCTGTTCTCAAAGCAATTCACAGAGACTCAAAGCAATACTCTAACAATAGAAACAGCACCCAGAGACTCCCCGCCCTTTTGTTGTATTAACAATTGTGATTAAAATAGAGATAGAGGATGTATGTGGATGGATGCTTGGTGTGGATAATAACTGAATGATCAGGGAGGTGCCAGCCTAAGAATCCAGTGTCCATCGGCTGAAGAAGGCGTCAAGTGGAAATAACCAGAGGACCCCCGGAGGGCAGACTGGAATCCACCCAACAGCCTCAAGAATGGGAGAACCAAAGAACAAGATAACATCTAGGAGCCGTCAGGAATGTGCTATCTGCTGATTGATTCAGCAACAGCATGATGAAGCAATTCCCATAGACTGGCAAAGAAAGAAATTCCTATAAAAATAGACTCTAAAAAGTGAGAACTTTGGGGTCTGATTCTGCAAACCAACTTCCAGGAGCATCAGATGAGCATCTGACAAGGCCCTGCTCCCTCCTCATGTCCAGGCCACCTGGCCAGTGGCTTGGCATGAGCAACTCTAAGGCTGGTAACTATGATAACAACTTTGCAGAACCTGTGTGTGTGTGTGTGTGTGTGTGTGTGTGTGTGTGTGTGTGTGTATGAATGAATGTGTGAATAAATATGAGATTGAATGGAATGTTATAGCTATAACTAACTGCTTACTATGATAACAACCTTGCAGAACCTATGTGTGTGTGTGTATATGAATGAATGTGTGAATAAAGATGAGATTGAATGGAATGTTACAGCTGTAACTAACTGCTTACTATGATTCTTTCTGTATTCACAATAAATGTGGTATTTTGCCTTTTTCCCTTTAATAAGATCCTGCTGGTTTTTATTTTATTGGTACAACAAAATCACACCTGGAGGTGCAGCTAGCAAGGGATGTTAAGAGTAACAAGAAGGGTTTCTTCAGGTATGTTATCAACAAGAAGAAAGTCAAGGAAAGTGTGGGCCCCTTACTGAATGAGGGAGGCAACCTAGTGACAGAGGATGTGGAAAAAGCTAATGTACTCAATGTGTTTTTTGCCTCTGTCTTCACGAACAAGGTCAGCTCCCAGACTACTGCACTGGGCAGCACAGCATGGGGAGGAGGTGACCAGCTCTTTGTGGAGAAAGAAGTGGTTCAGGGCTATTTAGAAAAGCTGGAGGAGCACAAGTCCATGGGGCGGGATGCGCTGCATCCGAGAGTGCTAAAGGAGTTGGCGGATGCGATTGCAGAGCCACTGGCCATTATCTTGAAAACTCATGGCGATCGGGGGAGGTCCCGGACGTCTGGAAAAAGGCTAATGTAGTGCCCATCCTTAAAAAAGGGAAGAAGGAGGATCCTGGGAACTACAGGCCAGTCAGCCTCACCTCAGTCCCTGGAAAAATCATGGAGCAGGTCCTCAAGGAATCAATTCTGAAGCACATAGAGGACAGGAAAGTGATCAGGAACAGTCTGCATGGATTCACCAAGGGCAAGTCATGCCTGACTAATCTAATTGCCTTCTATGACGAGATAACTGGCTCTGTGGATGAGGGGAAAGCAGTGGACGTGTTCTTCCTTAACTTTAGCAAAGCTTTTGACACAGTCTCCCACAGTATTCTTGCCAGCAAGTTAAAGAAGTATAGGTTGGATGAATGGACCATAAGGTAGAGAGAAAGTCAGCTAGATTGTCGGGCTCAACGGGTAGTGATCAATGGCTCCATGTCTAGATGGCAGCCGGTATCAAGTGGAGTGCCCCAAGGGTCGGTCCTGGGGCCGGTTTTGTTCAATATCTTCATAAATGATCTGGAGGATGGTATGGATTGCACCCTCAGCAAGTTTGTGGATGACACTAAACTGGGAGGAGAGGTAGATACGCTGAGGGTAGTGATAGGATACAGAGGGACCTAGACAAATTAGAGGATTGGGCCAAAAGAAATCTGATGAGGTTCAACAAGGACAAGTGCAGAGTCCTGCACTTAAGATGGAAGAATCCCATGCACCGCTACAGACTAGGGACCAAATGGCTAGGCAGCAGTTCTGTAGAAAAGGACCGAGGGATTACAGTGGACGAGAAGCTGGATATGAGTCAACAGTGTGCCCTTATTGCCAAGAAGGCCAATGGCATTTTGCGATGTATAGGTAGGGGCATTGCCAGCAGATCGAGGGACGTGATCGTTCCCATCTATTCAACATTGGTGAGGCCTCATCTGGAGTACTGTGTCCAGTTTGGGGCCCCATACTACAAGAAGGATGTGGAAAAATTGGAAAGAGTTCAGCGGAGGGCAACAAAAATGATTAGGGGACTGGAACACATGACTTATGAGGAGAGGCTGAGGGAACTGGGATTGTTTAGTCCGCGGAAGAGAAGAATGAGGGGGGATTTGATAGCTGCTTTCAACTACCTGAAAGGGGGTTCCAAAGAGGATGGATCTGGACTGTTCTCAGTGGTGGCTGATGACAGAACAAGGAGTAATGGTCTCAAGTTGCAGTGGGGGAGGTTTAGGTTGGATATTAGGAAAAACTTTTTCACTAGTAGGGTGGTGAAACACTGGAATGCGTTACCTAGGGAGGTGGTAGAATCTCCTTCCTTAGATATTTTTAAGGTCAGGCTTGACAAAGCTCTGGCTGGGATGATTTAGTTTGGGATTAGTCCTGCTTTGAGCAGGGGGTTGGACTAGATGACCTCCTGAGGTCCCTTCCAACCCTGATATTCTATGATTCTATAAGTCCATGGATCCAGATCTAATGCATCCGAGGATGCTGAGGGAGTTGGCTGATGTGATCGCAGAGTCATTGGCCATTATCTTTGAAAACTCGTGGCGATCGGGGGAGGTCCCGGACGACTGGAAAAAGGCTAATGTAGTGCCCACCTTTAAAAAAGGGAAGGAGGAGGATCCTGGGAACTACAGGCCAGTCAGCCTCACCTCAGTCCCTGGAAAAATCATGGAGCAGGTCCTCAAGGAATCAATTCTGAAGCACTTAGACGAGAGGAAAGTGATCAGGAACAGTCAACATGGATTCACCAAGGGCAAGTCATGCCTGACCAACCTGATTGCCTTCTATGATGAGATAACTGGCTCTGTGGATATGGGGATGCAGTGGACGTGATATATCTTGACTTTAGCAAAGCTTTTGATATGGTCTCCCACAGTATTCTTGCCAGCAAGTTAAAGAAGTATGGGCTGTATGAATGGACTATAAGGTGGATAGAAAGCTGGCTAGATCACTGGGCTCAAAGGGTTGTGATCAACGGCTTGATGTCTTGTTGGCAGCCTGTATCAAGCAGAGTGCCACAGGGGTTGGTCTTGAGAACAGTTATGTTCAACATCTTTATTAATTATCTGGATGATGGGATCGATTACACCCTCAGCAAGTTCGTGGGTGACACTAAGCTCGGGGGAGAGGTAGATACACTGGAGGGTAGGGATAGGGTCCAGAGGGACCTAGACAAATTGGAGGATTGGGCCAAAAGAAATCTGATGAGGTTCATCAAGGACAAGTGTAGAGTCCTGCACTTAGGATGGAAGAATCCCTTGCACTGCTACAGGCTAGAGACCGACTGGCTAAGAGGCGGTTCTGCAGAAAAGGACCTGGGGATTACAGCAGACAAGAAGCTGAATATGAGTCAACAATGTGCCCTTGTTGCCAAGAAGACTAACAGCATACTGGGCTGCATTAGTAGGAGCACTGCCAGCAGACCGAGGGAAGTGATTATTCCCCTCTATTCAGCACTGATGAGGCCACATCTGGACTATTGCATCCAATTTTGGGGTCCCCACTACAGAAAGTATGTGGACAAATTGGAGAGCATCCAGAAGAGGGCAACCAAAATGATCAGGGAGCTGGGGCACATGACTTATGAAGACAGGCTGAGGGAACTGGGATTATTTAGTCTGCAGAAGAGAAGAGTGAGGCGGGATTTGATAGCAGTCTTCAACTACATGAAGGGAGATTCCAAAGAGGATGGAGCTAGGCTGTTCTCAGTGGTGGCAGATGACAGTGGGGGAAGCCTAGGTTGGATATTAGGAAAAACTATTTCACTAGGAGGGTGGTGAAGCACTGGAATGGGTTACCTAGGGAGGTGATGGAATCTCCATCCTTAGGGTTTTTACGGACCTCCTGAGGTCCCTTCCAACCCTGATATTCTATGATTCTACGCTTGACTCATATCATAGCAAAGGTTCTTTCCAGGAAGCTGAAAGAAACTACAAAAGAGGGGAAGTGACATCATCACTTGGCCTCTCCCTTTCCCCACAACTCAACACCTGCAAACACATCTGGAGAACAAAGACTGAACAGGGGAGGTGGTCCCAGACTAGAAAGGAGAGGCCTGTGAATTCAGGAACTATACCATCTACCAGGGTGAGATACTGTTTGATTCAAATCCTGTCTAGTTAAAAGAACTCAGATTGCAATTTTACTTTTATTTCTTAGGTAACTAACTTTGATCTGTATGCTTATTACTTATAATCACTTAAAATCTATCTTTTTGCAGTTAATAAATCTATTTTATATTTTACCTAAAACAGTGCATATTTGTTGAAATGCTTGAGGAATCTACTCAGTGAACAAAAGCTGGTGCATACCCTCTTTCTTTTGAAGAAGTGGCAGACTGGGTAATAAAACTTACACTGGTCCGGCTTCTGACCAGGGCAAGATGGTACTGCTCTATGGTCCTAGGCTGGGGAGCTGAGGGAATTGGCTGGAGCCTCTCGATTGTTGGTTCATGAGCGGCTGGCAAAAGCATTCATGTAACTCAGTTGGGTGTGTCCCTGACTGTGGATGTCTGTGTAAGTGCAGTACCTAGAGAGGTTTGTGGCTTAGCAACAGCATCACAGTGTGAGAGAGCCCAGGTTGGTAAGCCAGAGGGCTCAGAGGTACCCCAGTTTCAGGCTGCATCCCATCACAAGCTGATCATCAAGTAGGTGGGTGCAAGAACTATTCTCCTTTATCAGGCATTTAATTACTCACTTTTCCAAACTCCCCACACACAAACAAAGAGAAGCAGAAAACAGTTCAGCATTAAACAACTATGAATCAAACGGGAAAATAATCAGATCTGACTCTGCTCTGCCATAACGTATGCTATATTTGAGAAGTGCTGATTGGATAAACAGGCTTTTGCAAGGGAGCAACGATGAATTTTCTGCATATGATTTACAGACCTAATCAATAATGCAATAGGCAATTTCACCATAACAACATTATCTCTATTCATGTTCTAAAGGAAACACATTCAACATAGTTTTAACTATATGCCCATTTAAAAACCCATGAACTGAGAAGTCAAAATTCAATCCCAATTTTCTAGGCATGGATTTTTTTCAGTTGGCAAGCTAATTCAGAAATAAATGTTAGATGGACAACCACAAATCTGGTGTCACAACCTTAGAAAACCTTTTTATAGGAAATAGGGTCTAATATAAAGTTGCTGGGGTTCATTCTATAACAAAAAAGAGAGTATTAAACTGACTAAAATATATACAATACTGTCACTGTTCTTTTAAAATTAACCTCTGAACAAACTTGACAGCAAAAAACCTGCTCTAGCACATGGTTCGAAGCAGGCCCCAGTATATCAGTGACAGACGGTAATGGAAGGCACAACATGATTGTTTATTAAGAGTATGCTAAAGTGTATAAAAGCTGATATTTTTAAAATATCCCTCATCGTCTCACGATGAAAAGTTTTTGCATTTATATTTGGAAGGGCTCAGAGCTCTCACTCTCAAATATTATGCAGTACATAAATATTTTACACACACATACCAAAAAACTTTCGTTTGGTTTCAGATCTCTGCTCTCTATTCCCAGTGGAAAAATGTTTCTGCTATAATTAATTCACTGGGACATGAAATGGAAAAATCTTTCACTTTAGACATTTCACATTAGATGAAAGAGACAATCAGGGTGACAGAACAAATCCGCCTTTTATTAAGCAGACCTGATGGGGTCAGACAAGAGGAATAAAATGTCAGATCTAAAACCTGTACAACAAGGTGGAGGAACATTTTATGAAAGAGGTGGAGAGAAATTAAAATCCCCAGAAGAGACAAGGCTGCATCAACAAAAGAGATCCAACATTTAGACAACATTACAGGTATCAATTTAATGCAGGGCAGTTTTACGCTCATTTTCTCTTAATACAACAACTGGTAGTATTAACATTGCCAGAATACTGCTGCAGGCTTTCCATCTCTCCAGCAGCATGTGCAATGCAAGCTCACTAATTCCTTCCCTGAGGCAAAGAACATGACCCCGATCCCCTACCAAGTCAAAATCCCCAAACTTTACTGCTAAATATAATGAAGCAGGACCCAGAATAAATCTGCTGCCTGACAGAATAGCTCTTCCCCTCCCCCATGCCTAAAGATCTCAACAGCCTTCAAGGTCATCCATACATTAAACATCCTCGTCTGCACTCCTTTGTTTTTCTCTCCCCTTCATTTTTAAACTACAGAAGGAAACTGTACAGAAAGAAGAAAGGTTGCTTTCTAAAACCTACAATCCTCAATGAAAGTCTCCTGAAATTCAGACATAATATTTGCTGATAAACTCGGGGTTGAACATGAAGTGCAATATTTCTATCACAACAATTCAGCTGGTGGGGTTTCCAGTGTTATTTTCATGCCACACTTAATGTTACTTTAGAAGAGGCATTAGAACTGGGAATGTCAACAATGAAAAGTGTTCGATTATATCCTCAAGAAACCAAGCTTCCCAGCCACCACCATCCCCCCAAAATACCAAGCCATAAGATTTTTGGCAATTTAGATGTTAAAACCAATAATGCAACACACAAGCATTTAATGACAACGTATTGATTTCAAGATGCATTTTACCCGAAGGATGCCAGTGAAAACAGACTGACTGTGGGCTGGATCTAAATATGCTTGATCTTACTTTACTGAAAGTGATATTTGGCCAGGTTCTAGGATCTCTACTCAGTTCTTAAATAACCAGACTCACTGTGACTGCAGTGGGAGCTTTCTTGAATATAAGTTCTAACTAAAGAGAGTGAGGAGGTCAGAATACAGTATGTTAATTATTGTTTCTCTCACTTCTGCTAATAAAGTGAGATATCGAGTGTGTTAGGGCTAAGCAATGCAACAAAGATTTAAAAGGTCATACCAATTGCTATACATGAATCTAATTTTCCAGCTATTAGCTTCGTTTTGCTCTCAGACATACAAGAGCTTATCATATATCCACTAAACAGTAGCTTCTTGTGCAATCATAAGAGCAGATTTTAATGGATTCCTGATAACGTGCATGTGTGACTGAGGGCAGAATCAAGCCCTAAACTTGTATGATGTTGAAAAGCGACAGTTCATGACAAAAATGAAGTACAGTAAATACTATTTGTTGAACCATACTCTTCTGTTACTCTTCAGCTACTGGAAAAATCCCATCAAAGCCATATCAGTCATTAAGAACAGCAGTTCTTCCAATTCTTTCTTTCCAACACTTGCTTATTCTTCCCACACTCAGGGTCAGTTTCTCACTTGCTCAAATGAGTGAAAAACCAAAACCGATTCAATGATCCACAAGCAAGATGATATGTTTCAGAATGGCAGCCGTGTTAGTCTGTATCAGCAGAAACGAGGAGTACTTGTGGCACCTTAGAGACTAAAATTTATTTGAGCAGAAGCTTTCATGGGCTAAAGCCCACTTCATCAGATACATGTAGTGGAAAATACAGTAGGAAAATTGTGTGTGTGTGTGTGTTTTAGTTAGCGTAATGACTCATCCACTCCCAGTTTTTATTCAAGCCTAATTTAATGGTGTCCAGTTTGCAGATTAATTCCTGTTCTACTGTTTCTTAATGGAGTCTGCTTTTGAAGTTTTTTTGTTGAATAATTGAGACTTTTAGATCTGCAGTGGAGTGTCCAGGGAGGTTGAAGTGTTCTCCAACTGGTTTTTGAATGTAATAATTCTTGGCATCTGATTTGTGTCCATTTATTCTTTTGCGTAGAGACTGTCCGGTTTGGCCAATGTACATGGCAGAGGTGCACTGCTGGCACATGATGGCATATATCACATTGGTAGATGTGCAGGTGAACAAGCCTCTGATAGTGTGGCTGATGTGATTAGATCCTATGATGGCGTCCCTTGAATAGATATGTGGACAGAGTTGGCAACAGGCTTTGTTGCAAGGATAGGTTCCTGGGTTAGTGTTTTTGTTGTGTGGTGTGTGGTTGCTGGTGAGTATTTGCTTCAGGTTTATTATGCTCAAATAAATTTGTTCATCTCTAAGGTGCCACAAGTACTCCTCGTTCTTTCTAGCAAGATGATGAAATTTTAGATATGCACAGTACTTTACAGACGTGTTAAGAAACCTTAGGGCTTGTCTTCACTACCAGGGTAAGCCGACCTAAATTACACTACTCCAGCTACGTTATTCACCCCAGCTACTTTATTCATCTTCACTGCACTGCGTCGATGGGGGATGCTCTCCCGCTGACTTACCTTACTCTTCTTGGAGAGCTCTCTGCCATCGATTTCGCGGGGCCTTCATTAGACCTGCTAACTCAACACCCGTTGCATCAATTGCAGCAGTGTCTATCTCCCCGGTAGTGAAGACAAGCCCTTAGCTTAAGCAACATTTCTACCTAATAAATACAGAGTGCAGCATGCATCAAAAATCATGTTTTCATGGGGTCATGTCATATCATCTCATTCCTATCCTCCCACCTTCTATTTATAAATTCACTGAGTCCAAAGGTTTCCTTTCTGACCCATGTAATGTCACTCCATATTTGAAAAGTGTTTTTCTCCCCCAGGAAAGGAAACTTTCCACACTTCTCCAAAAATATAAGACAATATTTAGAAAAGAAAACAAAAGACACTATTTAATTCTGTGTCTAGAGTTAATTTTTGTGGGGAGGATCCTCATTGTCTATTAATTCTAACGATACTAAGACAGTAACAGAACACTGGTTCAGTCTAATTGGGGTCATGGGGTTTTCATCCCTGCTGTTTATAAAGGGTGGAAAATGGTAGGCCATAAAGAATGCACTCCTCAAGTCTGTGCATCTGCTGCCATATCAGGCTGAGACAGCCAGCACCCTTCTGTGACCAACAGTGTTTTATCCAAAGCACTAGTGTGTGCTCAAAAAAGAAACAATATATGTGTACCATTCATGACTAAAGATCACCAGACTAAAGGATTCTATATTTACAGATCATAGTGAAGGCAGATCATTAGATTGTGCAGCTCAACCAATAGCCTAGAAAGCCGGCAAACATCTCAAAAAAAAAGCATGCACTAATTCCCTTCTCACCTGTGAAGAAACTTTTCATATGTTTGGCGGTAGGCAAATCCTGCCCGTCGAACCCTGACGTTCTCCAGAAGTCCAAGGTATTCCACTTGATGCCTGCAACGTTCTTCATCAAACAGCTGTGATGATTTTTTTTCATTGGGCTTAATGCATCGGACATAATATGGCTCCTACAGGGACAAATCAAACAATGACTTACACAGAGCTAAGAACTTTGTGAAGGATACAATTTACTAAATAAAACACACAAATGCACAATTAAAGTAAGTATGCATTCTCCTAAACAGTTTGCCTTTGAATATGAACATGATATAACATATTAACTAAAATTTTCTCTTCAGTTACAGAAAGGAAACAAGACAAAGCTACTGTCATTAAGGAGCATTTGGCGTAATAAGATGACCCGGAGGGACATGTTTGCAAGGCATAAATATAGACAAATTAAGGGGTCCCAGTACAATAACGAGTCACTGGCACAAAAATGACACACATCCTTGAAAAGTATAGAGTCAGATTCCCCCAACTGGTCCAAAGAGGTGCAAATCGACCACTTGCACTCCAGAGGACTTTATCCCAAGGGAGGGAGAGAGCTGTGTTTCACCACTCACATTTAAAGATTCCACCAGGGGAGCACAACGGTAGTTGCCACCATGAGCCCCACCAAGTGAGGCTGCTTCACCACTCACTTTTCACGGGGTCACCTTGCACAGCCATAACTTTTCTGTAGCAGGCCCTGAGCCTGGCTTACCCATAACCTGATTGAACCACATCTCAAGCACCCTTGGTCAATTCTAGCTCAGGCCCATATATGCCATTCAAGCAGCACAGAGAGACCATATAGGTTCCACAACTGGCTAGGGAAGAATTCTTCTAGAACAGAAAATACAGAGAGTCAACTTATGCTGCCACACCTGGTGCTTGGTAGAGAGCATACTGGAAGGGGAGCCTCTGTAGGGGTGAGTGCCATAGAAACTCTGAACTACATTGGGCTATAGCATAGCCCATGGGCTTCTTCAAATAAGGTTGCAGCCAATTAGAGAAGCCTCTGGTAGCTGCATCGGTCTTCAGAATGCCAAGAACTGAAGCAGCACGAAGGTGGCTTTAAACTACTTTTGCCACGCCCTCCCCAAGCAGTTGTCCTGTATTGCTTCACCTGCAAGACACAACACAGAAACCATCTCCCCTGACTCAGAATCCCTCCATTGACTCCTTCTAAGCAACCTAAGACACTGATGACTGTTCCTCCCAGCACATTCCCATTTGATCTCTTTGCTTTGCAAACAATGAGTTTTGATTTTTCATTAGTTCCTCTCTGCCACCCCAATCTGTGCCTTTTTTCTCATGCTGCCCCCTACTCATGGAATGCAATCCCCATCCCAGTACGTCAAGCCACAATTCTCCCTGTTAAAAACCCATTTCTGCAAGTCCCAAAAGAAGCAAGTTTATAATTAAACACAAAAACTAAGTTATCTCAATCTCTGGATAGAATCTTGTATTCCTCTAGCATAACTTTAAATCTGCAGAGTAGGCAGGGCAAGGATTATCTTCATATTAGGTATGTGCAGCACCAAGCATATTACTGGTGCTAAACAAACAAGAAGCAGCCAGGATGAACAAGATGTAAGAGCTTCATTAAGGAAATTTAGATAATCCATATATACGATGTGAGATTGAAGAGAATTGTTAACAAAAGGTTAAATGTTTGCCCATCCATTCATTCACTGGATCAATATTAAGTCTGAACCTTGATATGTATTTTCCTCTCTCAGTAGAAGAACAAGAAGTGTTCTCCCTGTGTGAAGGAAGAGACAGTACTACGAACAGTTCATACATTTTACATCATACTTCTGTAAGATTTTCTTGTTTGGAATGTCTTAGCAAAATGAATGTAAATTCATCTACACTTTGAACACTGTACCTCTTCAAAAGGATAAAACATTCATATTTTTAACATGAGTCAAGTAGCCAAGAGTAACTGTGGAAAAAATCCTTGCCTGAAAACAAATGGCTGGCAAATGCCCAGTCTTCGTAATATGTAGCTCACATGTCGTCAACAAAGTATTCAGATAATAAATAACTGGATTTAATTTTTTTTTTTTAATTACAAGTCAATGTAATCTTTATTCATGTTTAGAGCAGGTTTAGGAAACCTCAGCCCAGATAATGTCCGAAAAAAGCTATTTTATATTTGTTCTGTGAATTATGAAAATAGGAAAGTTTAATCCATGCTTACATGAAAGTTACCTTTCCTTAAGAAATAAGGTCCACAGATTCATTACAATGGGTACTTCAGCCTGCATGAAGCCTGGGGGCAGAACCAGCCCTGTGTGACCTGACCCTTTCTGGACTGGAATCTCTCATGCCTTGTACACTTCCATAATATATTGTCTACTCCACCTAGCACCAGAGGACTTGGAATCTCTGAGTCCTTAACATTTCAGGTGGAGGATACAAAAAGGCACCCAATCTCCTCATGGACTCTATGTTTGAGGTAAATTTTCAGAGCCCTTCTAACATTTAAGGTGTGCCACCTCTCCTCAGTGGGATGCTGTGGCCTTGGACACAATGGAGGGAGAATCACTTCTTGGGAGGCATGGAAGGAAGAGTTCACCTTTGGGTGAAAAGATTCCGGAGTTCTGAGTACTACCTTGTCTTCATGAAATATGCAGTAGGGCTCCTGCATAGAAAGCTCTGCCAACTCAAACATTCATCTGGAGGACGTGATGGCTATCCGAAAAAAAGCCTTGATGGACAAATACTGACATCCGTAGTTCACAGGGGTTTTTTTTGGTCAGGGCCCACATCACAAGTGGCAGGTCTCATTAGGGAAACAGAGGCCTGCCTGCCTGCTTGGCTAACCGGACTGCTTAAGGAATCTGGCTACCCTGGGTTTGTGTGTCAGAGAATTCAGAGACTCTGCAAACATCATGCTACTATAGGCAGACATCTGACTAGCAATAGGGCCGCACTGGAGACCTTTAAAGCCTTCTTCAAGAAAATACAAAATAGTTGGAATTCCTGAATTACTACAATTTGCTTCACATTCCATGCATGAGCCACAGAACTTGGTCCAGATAGAAGTATACTTTCTAGAAGTAAGAAGTGGCCTGACTTTGGAGGACAAACCCAATGACATTAGCACTTCTCTTTCAATAGCCAGGCTGTTAGGTGCAGCCAGCTGGGGACAGATGAAAAAGAGGACCTTGTGAGAAGATGTCCTGTCTCACTGGGGCTATAGTGGCAGTCCTAATTTCATCTCTCTCAGGTCTGAACACCAGGCTCTCCTTAATTGATGTGGGAATACCAATATTACTGTCACCAGCTCATTTTATCTTCTGGACCACTTTCCCTAATAAGGGAAAAGCAAAGAGGAGGCCATGAGGCCATCTGTAAGGTAGGCCATCTGTCCCCATGCACCTGGAGTCTACCTGCCTGGTGCAGTCTTTTGGTAGTTTCAAGTTCATGTGGTTTGCAGATAGGTTTATGAAGGCAGGCTCAACAAGGGACAATTAACTCTGACTTCCTTATTCAGACACCACTCAAGAGTTTTTCACCTCATGCCTACTGAGCCAGTCTCTCTTTACATGAACTGCCCTGAGGGAGAGGAGAGAATGCTCTGCCCAGAAGCTGCGAATGGACAACAGGGGATGGATCACTTGGTAAATTGCCCTGTTCTGTTCATTCCCTCTGAAGTACCTGGCACTGGCAACAGTTGGAAGACAAGATCCTGGGCTAGATGGATCATAGTCTGACCCACCATAGCCGTTCTTATGCCCACTGCATGATTTCCATCGCTTCAGCAGATAGTACTGGGCTTCTTGTTCACTACTGATCATTCACTTATGCAACTACAATCGTTGTCTGACTGATTGAGGATGTGGTTCCCCTCTAGGCTGGACTCGAACCTTTGCAGCATCAGCTTGACTGCTCTTAGTTATAGGAAGTTTACACTGTGGGCTCTTTCCTCCGGATTCCAGATGTCTTGAGCTGCATGAGTTCCCAAATGTGCTCCCCATCCCTTGAAGCTGGCATTGGTTGTGAAGATAAGGAGATCTAGAAGGCATATGGGTATCCTTTTATGGCCACGGCCTTGGGCTGACCACCATTTAAAAGAGTTGATTATCTGTGCCAGAACCTTCACTTAATATGTTCCCAGGAATGGACCTTAAAGATGAAGCCGTGAAGGTGCCTGTTGTCTGACTGCACCCATGGAGTGATCCCTTTGCACAGTACTAGGAGGCCAAATACTCGAAGGCTCCATGCTATAGTGGGTTTCTTGCAGTTCTAAAACAATGCAAGGAGGTCCCGAATCTTCTGGAACCGCTCTAGAATTGGATATATCCTTGCTATCGAGGCGTCCATGGAAATGGGTAAGGAGACTGTCTGCCCAGAAGAGCCTGCCTCTCCAATCCTGCCTACATCCCTTCCTGCACAAGAGAGTGAGGTGAAATGACCCTGAAGTGACTGGGCTACATCCTCCCCCAGAGCCAGCCAAGTTCCCCAGCAGGACACAGACCCCTCCTTTTACCTCTGGCTTTTCTCACCTAGCTTTCCCTGAAGACTGCTGGGATATCAACCACAGCAAACACCCCTAAAGGGGGAGCAGTGATGAGGGGACAACTCCCTTTGAAAGTTCAAACACAGCCATAGGACCCAGATGGGAACTGGAAAGAGACGTTACTGAATTGTTCGCCTGAAAACTTGAAATAAAGTTTGGAATTTCCCTCAAGGCAGCTCTGCAGCAGGGAAGCTTGGCCAAGCCACCAGCAGGCAGAAAAAACTGGAAGGATTTTCAGGAGGCAGGCATTCTCCCGCTGCCAGTCATTGCCAGGGCTGGGTTGGCTCCCAAACTGCATACAGGCTGAAATACTCATTGTGATGGATCTGTGGACCTGAGCACAATGAAGAATGAGTTGGTTTAAATCCAGTTCCAACATCATAGGTTTCCACAACACAAAAGTCAAAACTGGCAGTAACTAACATCCTTGTTATGAGAGTCATCAAGGATGGAATGGGCCATGGAGACCAATAGTAGCTCTTTCAGGTCCAAGTTGAAGCACATTGGCAGGTTACTGCTGGTAGACATGCCCTGTTTTACCAAGTGTGTGAACAAAGGACACTGGTCTCCAGTGCTGTCAAGTGCATCCTTCACACAAATGGAGTTTAACTCGCTTAAACTTAAATTTATTTAAATGTTCTACATCTTACATAATCTTACATTTATCTAAATGTTCTACAGTGGAGAAATCCAGAAAGGTTAACATGAGAGAGACTCCTAAACCTGTCTTGCGATCTCTTGCATCAGGATAATGCCTTCATTTTGAATTTTTTGGATTTCATTTTGTTTTTAAGCTTAATGCTTTTTCAAAGTAGTTTTTGTACCTCATAATGGCCCGCAATTAACATCCCTGTAAACTTTGCAATGGATACTTCAACATTAACATTACTGCCCACTTGATTTTTATAGAGGTACACATCTGGTTGGCACTGCTGTGGTATCTGAGCCCCTCACACTCTCTTTAGTGCATTTGTCCTCTGTCAAGTAGGGAGGAACTATTCTCTCTGTTTTACAGATGGGAAACTGAGGCACAAAGACACTAAGTGATTTGCCCAGTTTGCACAGGTAGTCTGCATCAGAGCAGGGAATTGAAACAACCTCAAGTCCTAGCACTCTAACCACTGGTTCAGCCTTTCTCTGTATGAAAGTTTCTTCATTTTTCTTCACCTCTAGTTTTGAAAGTGTCTCCTCTATGGTTTGCAGCTAATTACCTGAGATATGCTTAGACCCTCCGAAAAAGATGCAGAAGGGAAACATTTGTGCTAGAAAGCTAGGAGTGGAGAGGAGGAAAAAAATTCAGAGGGAGAGATGGAGAGGTTGGAATAAAGGAAGGGTCTCAAAAGAGCAGTCAGCCCCAGAATAGCTCATCATTCATCGTAATGTCAGCCAGAGCAGTACAAGCTCTAGTGTTTTTTAAAGGAAAGGAAGAACCCAAGTGATCAGTCAAACAAGACCAAATACTCAAGAGGAAAACATGGGAAGATAACATCTGTCAAGCACACAGCTTTATGTGACAGCTACATAAATCAGCCTATAGACATTTTAAAAAGATGCATTTGAAGACACCTCTTCAGATCTTTCATTTCCCTTTTTCCAGTGCAATAAAAGTATGTTTAACAATCCTAGGTTTCTGTCCCTGGACTCTCTTAGTACAAGTTTGGAAGGGGACAGTAGATTAAGTATTTAACCTGCCATAATAAGAGGAGCCATCACTTAGATTCAGTGTGCTCCAAAAATATGTTTAATTGAATCTCAACTAACAAGGCAAACATGCAGAACTGAACACCCTTTTGAATTAGGAGTCTTAGCTATCCAACCAGTAGACTTTTAGCAAAGGTAGGCGTGAGGTTTTAAAGATACGTTTTACAATTGGGAAAAACGAAATTGATTGTGTGTCTATGTATCATGGCAGCTTTGACAGAATTTTCTGTTAAAATTAATTCAGTGTTTACAGATAGCTCTTGCATAGTACATGATAAACACTTCTAAAATACTTATTCCTATAGCAACTGCCATCTGATACTCAAAAAGCATGTTACAAACAATGAATTAAACCCCATTGCCACTGAGCAGTCTGCCACCCCCATTTTACAAACAGGTAGACTAAGCCTCAGAGAAATTAATTGACTTGCAAAGCCACTAACAGAACTCAAATTGTCTATTCTTCCCATGCTCACTCTATTGTCTGAACACCTGACTTCAAGCCCTGTGTTTAAGCCACAAGTCCTTCCCTTTCCTCCCAAAAATTTCAGAATTCCAGTTTTAAGAAGAAAAAAAAATAGGATTCAACTAGAATGTCTGGGGAACAATTAAACTCATCTTTGAAAAAGTGTGTCCATTTAAGCATATTAGAAAGTTCTAGTATCTATTAGAGTTTTACTTGAATTGATACAGGTTTTGTCTCTAAAATGACCATATTAAAAAAAAAAAATCACACAAGGTTAGTAATTACTAACAAGCGTAATTTATTTGAACACACTTTTGCCCATTCAGTTATGTTCTCTTATTTTTCTCTTGGCAGTAGCTAATTTCTTATATGACACCAGCATCAAGGCTGCAAGAAAACTGTCCATGTTATTTGTCACATTAATTAGCAATTACTCTTTGGGTGAAGAGTTAAATGCTTTCTAAAAGTTTCCCTGGTCTTTTGTGCATTGTTGTTGTTCAGGTTGTTGGTTTTTTTCTTCCTTTCTTTTTTGTCCTCTAGTCACTATCAGTCTAGTTTCAGTGAACAGAGTGCCACGTAGTCAGCAAGCCATGTGATGGAGTGCACCAAGGTGCTTTTCTCACGAAGCCCAGGACTGTTTCAACCACAACAGTGCCTGCAGACCTTTCAAACCATAGCACTGGAAGAAGCATCTTTAAGTCAGAAAAGTGGAAATTTATGAACTGAAGCCAAGGTTTAAAGCTTTAAGTTCTTCTAGAGAGTCAATGGCTCATGGAATCAAGCCTTTTCCCAGATCAGAACTGGTCCTGCCAGCCTCTAGTGGCAGTTCCCCTTACGTCCACAGTGTTACCCGAAATTGGGCCAGCTAGTAAGCTTAGGGAGGACTAATGACCCACCAGAGTTTGGAAGAAAGCAACACGTTTATTATACTGATAGCTAAGCTCAAAAGAAGGGGGGAGAGGGGTCACACACACACTCGCATACTCATGCTCCCAGGACAGGCAAGGCACTGGAGATGTCAGGATTCTTCAAGGAAAGTGTTCCACAGCACAGCAATGGACAGTGCAATGAAAGTAAGTCTTCCCGAGGCACGATGGAATGTAACACGGCGAACCACTGGCCAGGCGGTCTGGGCAAAGGGCCTTCACGGAAGTTACAATCTTGTGAGTGCACTCCTGAGCACATGGCCCCTTCCCCTTTTAAGGACCTGCTCCGCATGGCCTGCGACTAAAGGTGACTTGGCCGCGTCTGGTTGGTCACACTCCACCTCGGCCAGTGTCCATGTAGTGTCCATGCACTGGGCATGTGAACGCTGCCTAATCAGAGTCCCAGACACTTTGTCTACCTGGGAGCTCTTCTGATCTTCCAGGTGCTCAAGCAGCCCATTCATCCCACAAGCATTCCAGGAGGGAGGGGGAGGGGGAAAGCCACTTCACAGGTATTCCAGGAGGGAGAAGAGACAGAAGGGGGGGTGGGAAGGTGCAACAGGCCTTCTGAACATACAGATTATACAGATCACAGCTGCTCTGACAGCACACAGGTGTCCTGGCTGGAGCTGAATCCTACACACCACCAATATATGAACCATACAGTTCAAGTACCTGTAAGGTCAGAGTGCTCTAGCAGTGTATTACTGCACAGAATCCATTCTGCATTCAGATCAAAGTAATCTCATATCTTCTGTGCCAACAATAACCCGACTACTAATCAGAGAACACAAACAGAAGCAGCAGAAGATTTTGTAAAATTGTCAACTGATGTTATCAACCGATGTGTTACTATGTTTAATGATCATCTTGTTTGAAACCCTGAATCAAGAGACATGTCCCTTCTGCACCTGCAGAGCCAGAGTTTCATAGAACCATAGAAATGTAGGGCTCAAAAGGTCCTCACATCAGTGGCCAAGACATGGGCAGTTATGCCTCAGAGCCAGAATCAGAGACCAGCTGCCAGAACCAAGAGTCACGGAACCAGAGTCAGAAGTAAGGAATCCAAGCCGAGGGTTCGGACTGGGTTACCTGAAGTGAGGGGCCAGGGCAGGGAACATGCAGGAGCCATCAGGAATGCTTCAGCAGCTGCTGAACTGCTTCTACTGCTAGGCCAAAGAGCCAGTCTGCTGACTTTTCCAACCAATCAGGCAGGCAAAGCCAATCAGGCCACCTATTACAGGCCAGCTGTACTCATTAGGGTGCTGGGAGACTGGCTCTGATGCAGGACCTGATTTCTGACATCCCGAGAAGTCATCAAGTCCAGCCTCCTGCACCAAGCCAGGACCAAGTAAACAAAACGGTTACCTACCCTTCATAACTATTGTTCTTCAAGATGACAGGTTTCAGAGTAACAGCCGTGTTAGTCTGTATTCGCAAAAAGAAAAGGAGTACTTGTGGCACCTTAGAGACTAACCAATTTATTTGAGCATAAGCTTTCGTGAGCTACAGCTCACTTCATCGGATGCATACTGTGGAAAGTGTAGAAGATCTTTTTATACACACAAAGCATGAAAAAATTCCTCCCCCCACCCCACTCTCCTGCTGGTAATAGCTTATCTAAAGTGATCATTCTCCTTACAATGTGTCTGATAATCACATACACATTGTAAGGAGAGTGATCGCTTTAGATAAGCTATTACCAGCAGGAGAGTGGGGTGGGGGGAGGTATTTTTTCATGCTTTGTGTGTATAAAAAGATCTTCTACACTTTCCACAGTATGCATCCGATGAAGTGAGCTGTAGCTCACGAAAGCTTATGCTCAAATAAATTGGTTAGTCTCTAAGGTGCCACAAGTACTCCTTTTCTTTCTTCAAGATGAATTGCTCATGTCCATTCTATTGTAGGTGTGCACGCGCCCACATACACGACTGGAGACTTTTGCCTTAGTGGTACCCATAGGGCCGGATGTGGTGCCCTTTGGATCGCCACACTCATGGCACAGTATATAAGGCGCCACCGGCCCCGCGCCTCTCAGTTCCTTCTTGCCGACAAGTCAGACAGAGGGGCAAGAGGGTGGGTAATGGAATGGACATGAGCAACGCATCTCAAAGAACAACAGTTACAGAAGCTAGGTAACCGTTTTTTCTTCTTCGAGTGCTTGCTTGTGTCAATTCCACTGTAGGTAACTCACAAGCAGAATCCTCAGAGGTGGGCTCGGAGTTCACAGTCTTGCAGTTTGGAGGACTGCTCTGCTGAAACCAGCACCTGAGCGAGGAAGGCCATCGATGATGCCTGCTCCCTAGTCGAGTGAGCTGTCACGATCGCTGGCGGGGTTACCTTCATCAGCTCATAGCAGTAGCGGATGCACGCCATGATCCAGGACGATATTCTCTGGGTAGACACTGGGCAACCCTTCATCCGGTCCGCAACAGCAACGAACAGTTGCATAGACTTATGGAACAGCTTCATCCTCTCTGTGTAGAAGACCAGTGCCCGCCAGACCTCCAGAGTCTGCAGCCTGCATTCCTCATCCATAGTATGAGGCTTCGGGCAGAAGACCAGTAGGTATATGTCCTGAGAAGTATGGAACTGGGAGATGGCCTTGCGCAGAAAAGCTGGGTGCGGACGCAGCTGGACTTTGTCCTTATAGAAGATCATATAAGACGGCTCTGACATGAGTGCCCTGATCTCACACACCCTACAGGCCAAAGTTATAGCAACCAAAAAGGAGACCTTCCAGGAGAGAAGCAGAAGGGAGCAGGAAGCCAGAGGCTCAAAGGGGGGCCCTGAGAGCCTGGACAGCACAAGCTTCAGGTCCCAAGCAGGAACCGGGTCCCTGACATGCGGGTAGACGTGTTCCAGACCTTTCAGGAACCGCATTGTCATGGGATGTGCAAAGACTGACCTGCAGTGAAACAGAGGATGGAAAGTCAAAATGGCTGCCAGGTGCACCCTGACGGAGGATACTGACAGGCTCTGAAGCTTACGGTGCAGCAAACAGTCCAGGATGTCCTGCAGGGGGGCCTCTTCCACCCAGATGCGGCAATCCGAGGCCCAACACATGACCCGCTCCCACTTAGCCATGTACGTAGCCCTTGTGGAGGGTTTCCTGCTGCCCAGCAGAACCTGCTGGACACCGGCAGAACCCTGCTGTTCTTCCCTACTCAGCCATGCAGAAACCAAGCTGTCAAGTGCAGCACTGCCAGGTTCAGACGCAGAGGATTCCCGTGGTTCTGGGACAGCAGATCCATCCAAAGAGGCAGCTGCAACGGGGTGGCTGCTGAAAGACTCAGGAGCATGGCGAACGAGTGCTGCCGAGGTCATGCCAGGCCCATGAGAATGACCGTCACTCTGTCTTGCTTCACCTTGAGCAGGACTCTGTAGATTAACAGCACGGGTGGGAAGTATGGTCAGCACTCCTGAGCACAGAATCTGGAAGGTTTCCGACTAGGAGCCCTTGTCCCTGCCCAGCAGAGAGCAGAACATGTGGCACTTCCTGTTCTGTCTGGACTCATACTGGGAATGAGGGGCGATCAACAGGTTCTCTCAAGTGCTTATATACAAATGCACAAAGCCTTGGAAACAAGCAGGGAGAACTGGAGGTCCTGGTGATGTCAAGGAACTATGACGTGATTGGAATAACAGAGACTTGGTGGGATAACTCACATGACTGGAGTACAGTCATGGATGGTTATAAACTGTTCAGGAAGGACAGGCAGGGCAGAAAAGGTGGGGGAGTAGCACTGTATGTAAGGGAGCAGTATGACTGCTCAGAGCTCCGGTACGAAACTGTGGAAAAACCTGAGTGTCTCTGGATTAAGTTTAGAAGTGTGTGCAACAAGAGTGATGTAGTGGTGGGAGTCTGCTATAGACCACCGGACCAGGGGGATGAGGTGGATGAGGCTTTCTTCCGGCAACTCACGGAAGCTACTAGATCGCATGCCCTGATTCTCATAGGTGACTTTAATTTTCCTGATATCTGCTGGGAGAGCAATACAGCGGTGCATAGACAATCCAGGAAGTTTTTGGAAAGCGTAGGGGACAATTTCCTGGTGCAAGTGCTAGGGGAGCCAACTAGGGGGGGCGCTTTTCTTGACCTGCTGCTCACAAACCGGGTAGAATTAGTGGGGGAAGCAAAAGTGGATGGGAATCTGGGAGGCAGTGACCATGAGTTGGTTGAGTTCAGGATCCTGACGCAGGGAAGAAAGGTAAGCAGCAGGATACGGACCCTGGACTTCAGGAAAGCAGACTTCGACTCCCTCAGGGAACAGATGGCCAGGATCCCCTGGGGGACTAACATGAAGGGGAAGGGAGTCCAGGAGAGCTGGCTGTATTTCAAGGAATCCCTGTTGAGGTTACAGGGACAAACCATCCCGATGAGTCAAAAGAATAGTAAATATGGCAGGCGACCAGCTTGGCTTAATGGTGAAATCCTAGCGGATCTTAAACATAAAAAAGAAGCTTACAAGAAGTGGAAGGTTGGACATATGACCAGGGAAGAGTATAAAAATATTGCTCGGGCATGTAGGAAAGATATCAGGAGGGCCAAATCGCACCTGGAGCTGCAGCTAGCAAGAGATGTCAAGAGTAACAAGAAGGGTTTCTTCAGGTATGTTGGCAACAAGAAGAAAGCCAAGGAAAGTGTGGGCCCCTTACTGAATGAGGGAGGCAACCTAGTGACAGAGGATGTGGAAAAAGCTAATGTACTCAATGCTTTTTTTGCCTCTGTTTTCACTAACAAGGTCAGCTCCCAGACTGCTGCGCTGGGCATCACAAAATGGGGAAGAGATGGCCAGCCCTCTGTGGAGATAGAGGTGGTTAGGGACTATTTAGAAAAGCTGGACGTGCACAAGTCCATGGGGCCGGACGAGTTGCATCCGAGAGTGCTGAAGGAATTGGCGGCTGTGATTGCAGAGCCCTTGGCCATTATCTTTGAAAACTCGTGGCGAACGGGGGAAGTCCCGGATGACTGGAAAAAGGCTAATGTAGTGCCAATCTTTAAAAAAGGGAAGAAGGAGGATCCTGGGAACTACAGGCCAGTCAGCCTCACCTCAGTCCCTGGAAAAATCATGGAGCAGGTCCTCAAAGAATCAATCCTGAGGCACTTACATGAGAGGAAAGTGATCAGGAACAGTCAGCATGGATTCACCAAGGGAAGGTCATGCCTGACTAATCTAATCGCCTTTTATGATGAGATTACTGGTTCTGTGGATGAAGGGAAAGCAGTGGATGTATTGTTTCTTGACTTTAGCAAAGCTTTTGACACGGTCTCCCACAGTATTCTTGTCAGCAAGTTAAAGAAGTATGGGCTGGATGAATGCACTATAAGGTGGGTAGAAAGCTGGCTAGATTGTCGGGCTCAACGGGTAGTGATCAATGGCTCCATGTCTAGTTGGCAGCCGGTGTCAAGTGGAGTGCCCCAGGGGTCGGTCCTGGGGCCGGTTTTGTTCAATATCTTCATAAATGATCTGGAGGATGGTGTGGATTGCACTCTCAGCAAATTTGCGGATGATACTAAACTGGGAGGAGTGGTAGATACGCTGGAGGGGAGGGATAGGATACAGAAGGACCTAGACAAATTGGAGGTTTGGGCCAAAAGAAATCTGATGAGGTTCAATAAGGATAAGTGCAGGGTCCTGCACTTAGGATGGAAGAATCCAATGCACCGCTACAGACTAGGGACCGAATGGCTAGGCAGCAGTTCTGCGGAAAAGGACCTAGGGGTGACAGTGGACGAGAAGCTGGATATGAGTCAGCAGTGTGCCCTTGTTGCCAAGAAGGCCAATGGCATTTTGGGATGTATAAGTAGGGGCATAGCGAGCAGATCGAGGGACGTGATCGTTCCCCTCTATTCGACACTGGTGAGGCCTCATCTGGAGTACTGTGTCCAGTTTTGGGCCCCACACTACAAGAAGGATGTGGATAAATTGGAGAGAGTCCAGCGAAGGGCAACAAAAATGATTAGGGGTCTAGAGCACATGACTTATGAGGAGAGGCTGAGGGAGCTGGGATTGTTTAGTCTGCAGAAGAGAAGAATGAGGGGGGATTTGATAGCTGCTTTCAACTACCTGAAAGGGGGTTCCAAAGAGGATGGCTCTAGACTGTTCTCAATGGTAGCAGATGACAGAACGAGGAGTAATGGTCTCAAGTTGCAATGGGGGAGGTTTAGATTGGATATTAGGAAAAACTTTTTCACTAAGAGGGTGGTGAAACACTGGAATGCGTTACCTAGGGAGGTGGTAGAATCTCCTTCCTTAGAGGTTTTTAAGGTCAGGCTTGACAAAGCCCTGGCTGGGATGATTTAACTGGGACTTGGTCCTGCTTCGAGCAGGGGGTTGGACTAGATGACCTTCTGGGGTCCCTTCCAACCCTGATATTCTATGATTCTATGATTCAAACAGGTCTACCCGGGGAGTCCAACACCTGTGGAAAACTAGGCTGACTGAAGGGTTCATGTTTAGTTATTCCACCTGGAAACAGTCAGGGCACACCCTGACTGTTTTGTAGAAGCAATGCACACATTGCTCTATCCAAGGACAAGGACTAGTTATGAACCATGAGTAGTTGATTAAAAGACAGTGGCCGTGGGAAGCTTTCTTAGCCTGGGCTCAAGGCCTGAGAACCAGGATTGTAGTAGATAGAAGTTGGTAAATAAGAATATTAATCAACGTCATACATTCCTTGTTGTGTCTTTTTGCAGTAGGAGTATGTAATGCGTAGGGGGGAGAAATATAATAAAAGGAGAAGGTGGAAAGCTGGGGGCAGCAGCCCATTTCAGCTAACCAGCCTGCTTGCTTGCATAAAGCTGTGTTCTGTCTCATCATTGAACCGCCACAGCTGACCATCTCCGAGTGGAGCGACCATTCATGGCGAGACAAGAAGGTTCTGCTGAGGCAATCCGCCAGGACTTTCTTGGCTCCGGGCAGGTGGGTGGCCACCAAACAAATGGTGTGCTGCACACAAAAGACCCAGAGGCGGAGCACTTCCCGACAGAGGGCCAAAGAGCTGGCGCTGCCCTGCCTGTTGATGTAGTACATTGCGGCAGTATTGTCCATCAGGACCTGCATCTTCCTGCACCTGCCTTCCAGGTGGGGCAAGAAAGCCTGGCACACCAGCCAAACCGCCCTGAGCTCCCTGACATTTATATGGAGGGCTAGGTCAGGTTGCAGCCAACAACCCTGGGTGTTGAGCTCACCCATATGGGCCCTCCAGCCCAGGTCCGACACATCCGAGACCAAGGTGAGCAAGGGTGACGGGATCACGAAGGGGACTTGGAATCCCGCCACCAGTCCAGGGAGGAGAGGACGTGGTTCAGCACCGTGACCATTCGATCCAGGGGGTGCCTGCTTGGAACTTAGACCAAGGCCAGCCATGCTTGCAGGGGCCTTAGCTGAAGGCGGGCGTGACTTATCACGTAGGTGCACATGGCCATGTGGCCCATCAGACTTATGTGGCTGATCAAGTATGACAGCTTGAAAGCTCTCTTCCGGTAGGAAGGCTCTAGCCCCTGTGGAGTCGAGAACTCTATGTGTTGAACAGGTGTTAATGTGGATTTTTCTGTTTATTAGGAGACCCAGATCACTGGAGGTGGAGGACACCAGATTGAGGCTCCTCTGGACGTGCTCCGGAGACCTGACCTTGATAAGCCAATCGTCGAGATAGGGGAAGAGCTGGACCCTTCGACACCTCAGGTAAGCCGTCACCAGTGCCACGCATTTTGTGAACACACTGCAGGCAGAGGATGGACAAGCCAAAGAGTAGCGTCATAAACTGGAAGTGGTGCCCCGCCACTATGAAACACAGGAAACATCCATGTCCCAGGAATATGGAGACATGAAAGTAAGGAGTCCTTCAAATTTAGAACAGCATACCAGTCCCCCGGATCCAGGGAAGGGAAGATGGAGGCCAGGGATACCATGCGGAATTTCAACTTTGTGAGCGACTTGTTGAGTCTCCGCAAGTCCAGAATGCGTCTGAGTAGCGGGAGTAGAATCCTCTTCCTTGCATAGCCCAAGAAACCTCCTCCACGGCCCCTAGACATAGGAGGTTCTCGATCTCTTCAATGAGGAGTTGCTCATGAAAAGGGTCCCTGAAGAGGGACAGGGAACTTGGGGCAAGGGGGTGGGAAGGAGAGGCAGCCAAAAATTGCAGGGTGTATCCTCAAGCCACTATGTCCAGGACCCAATGGTCTGACATAACCCACGACCAGGCCAAGCAGTAGGGAAAAGGCGGTCGAGGAAAGGGTGGGAAGGATTCGGGCAGTTGGCTGGTGCGTCACTCCCAAGTGCACCCTCAAAATAAGCACTTCTGGCCCCCGGTGCTTAGCTGGGCCAGGCTGTGCAAGAGACTGGGACGACAAAGAGCGGCAGCAGTTAAACCAGGTGTCCCTTTTTCTCGCAGGCCCGAGCTGAGGCTGCCACTGTTTAGGTGGCGGAGGAGGCCGGAACGGCTGCTTGGGCGTCTGAAAAGTGGCACCCCCAGGGAGCAAAGGGTTGCCCTCGTACCCTTCAGGACATGCAAATGCACATCTGTTTGGTGGGAAAACAGGCCGACACCGTCAAAAGGGGAGGTCCTGAATAGACGCCTGCATCTCCTGAGACAGGCCGGTGTTCTGGAGCCAGGAACTGCCCCACAAGACCACCGCTGAGGCGACCACTCAAGCAGCTGAATCTGCTGCATCGCAGGACATCTGGAGAGAGCACCGGACCACTGCAGTCCCCTCTTCCACCAGGGTTGCAAACTCCTGGGCTGCCTCCTGGGACATGGAGTCCTTGAATTTGAGGAGACAGTCCCACAAGTTAAAACTGTAGCAAGCCAAGATGTCCTGGTGGTTCGCCACCCGAAACTGGAGGCTGACAGTAGAATTAATTTTTTGACCTAACAAATCCAGTCTTATCCTATTTATTCTTAGGGGTGGAACTGGTGAGTCCTTGCTTGTCCCTTTTGTTGGTCGCCAACACGACCAACGACCCCAGTGGCAGATTAGTGCACAAGTACTCAAACCCCTTTTCAGGAAAGTAGTACTTCTTTTCTGCCCTTTTAGAGGTGGACAGGATGGAGGATGGGGTCTGCCGGATGGTTTGGGAAATGTTCAGGACCCCCTCCATTAAGGCTGTGAGTTTGTCATGGAGGTCGGAAGTCACAGATTCCATGACTTCCCGTGACTTCTGCAGCAGCTGCTGCACCTGGCCAAGTAGCAGCTAGGCAGCCCCTGCCCCAGTCGCACTGGCTGCTGCGGGGAGGAGAGAGGCACGGAGCAAGGTAGGGAGCCTTCCGGCTCCACCAAGCCCCCTTGCCACCAGCACCAGTGGGGGTCCCTGGCCATGAGGCTCCCCCTCCCTCACCCAGCACCCAGGCCGCCCCCTCCCGCAGCACCCATGGGCAGCCCCCCAGCCCCAGTTTTCGTCAAGGGGTTCTAGTAAAAGTCATGAACAGGTCACGGGCCGTGAATTTGTTTACTGCCTGTGACCTGTCCGTGATTTTACTAAAAATACCCGTGACTAAAATGTAGCCTTACCCCTCAGGTTTCAGAGTAGCAGCCATGTTAGTCTGTATTTGCAAAAAGAAAAGGAGTACTTGTGGCACCTTAGAGACTAACATTTATTTGAGCATAAGCTTTCGTGAGCTACAGCTCACTTCATTGGATGCATTCAGTGGAAAATACAGTGGGGAGATTTATATACACAAAGAACATGAAACAATGGGTGTTATCATACACACTGTAAGGAGAGTGATCACTTAAGATAAGCTAATACCAGAAAGGAGAGCGGGGGGGCCGGGGGGGGGACTCCTTTTGTAGTGATAATCAAGGTGGGCCATTTCCAGCAGTTGACAAGAACGTCTGAGGAACAGTGGGGGGAATAAACAAAGCCCGTTGCCAACTGTGTCCACATATCTATTCAGGGGACACCATCATAGGGCCTAATAACATCAGCCACACTATCAGAGGCTCGTTCACCTGCACATCTACCAATGTGATATATGCCATCATGTGCCAGCAATGCCCCTCTGCCATGTACATTGGTCAAACTGGACAGTCTCTACGTAAAAGAATCAATGGACACAAATCAGACGTCAAGAATTATAACATTCATAAACCAGTCGGAGAACACTTCAATCTCTCTGGTCACTCCATTACAGATCTAAAAGTCGCAATATTACAACAAAAAGACTTCAAAAACAGACTCCAATGAGAGACTGCTGAATTGGAATTAATTTGCAAACTGGATACAATTAACTTAGGCTTGAATAGAGACTGGGAGTGGATGGGTCATTACACAAAGTAAAACTATTACCCCATGTTTATCTTCCCCCCGCCCCCCCACTGTTCCTCAGACGTTCTTGTCAACTGCTGGAAATGGCCCACCTTGATTATCACTACAAAAGGTTTTCTCCCCCGCCCCACCCCGCTCTCCTGCTGGTATTAGCTCATCTTAAGTGATCACTCTCCTTACAGTGTGTATGATAACACCCATTGTTTCATGTTCACTGTGTATATAAACCTTACCCCTCGTGTACCAAGAGCGCAATCCGGGCTGGGGAGGATGCAGAGAGCACATTAAATAATGTGTCCATCTGCTCCTCCATCTCCCCCGCCTTGAGGCCCAAGGTGGACGCCACCCTGTGGAGCAGTGCCTGATGCTCGTGGAAATCAACTCAATGGCTAGTTCTGGAAGGCTCTGCCACTTCCTCATCTGGAGGGACGACGACGACAGGACAACCAGGGGAGGTCCAGCAGCATCCTCACCCGTCGGGGAGGGCAGCTCCTCAATTGCAGCGGCCACCTCAATTGCAGCATAGTGGGGGCCCTGCCTTCGATGTGTCTGACACAGCAACCAAGGGCTGGAGGGAGTGGGGCAGTGGCATGACAGGAACGCCCCATCCATTCCAATAAGGCCATTGGGTCGGCCACTGGCTCTGCTGCCAGGTTGGCACTGATGCCACGGACGCGCTCTCCAGAGCCCAATCACGTTGCCTGGGTGAGGGGCTGAATTGTGCCTTTGAGCCTCAGAAGTCGTCACCCTCCAGCGACCAGGGCAGGACTGTGGAGGCTTGAGTGATGGCTCACTGTCGCTGCTGGAGACTGGTGCGAGGAACAGTCCGACCAGTGCCAGAGGTAGGGGGAGCAGTGCCGTGTCGGGGAACGTCCTCGAGCTCTCAGCAATGGCAACTGAAGGCACGATAAAGACTGGTGCCAGGAAGATCGACGATGCTTCAGCACCACGATGGGAATCGGAAGCACGGTGCCAATGACTTGTAGCGGCGAGCTGGAGACCTGGGTGGATGCAGAGACCAAGAACGTACCGACCTAGGGCTTTGTCCTGGCTCCGGAGGCCAGTGGTGCTCGCCTGTTTTGTGCGAGGCCTTGCCGGTGGGCTTGCCCTCACAGGGAGCCTTATCCGGGTCCACAGCCACACGCAGTGTCAGCTGCAGCAGAGGTACTCTCAGCTCTCCAGGTGCTGGGGCCTTGGAGGGGGTCGACTTCCAATCCAGGAAGTTTTTGGAAAGTGTAGGGGACAATTTCCTGGTGCAAGTGCTAGAGGAACCAAGTAGGGGCAGAGCTCTTCTTGACCTGCTGCTCACAAATCAGGAAGAATTAGTAGGGGAAGCTAAAGTGGATGGGAACCTCAGAGGCAGTGACCATGAGATGGTTGAGTTCAGGATCCTGACACAGGGAAGAAAGGAGAGCAGCAGAATACGGACCCTGGACTTCAGAAAAGCAGACTTTGACTCCCTCAGGGAACTGATGAGCAGGATCCCCTGGGAGAATAACATGAAGGGGAAAGAAGTCCAGGAGAGCTGGCTGTATTTTAAAGAATCCCTTATGGAGGTTAGAGGGACAAACCATCCCGATGTGTAGAAAGAATAGTAAATATGGCAGGCGACCAGCTTGGCTCAACAGTGAAATCCTTGCTGATCTTAAACACAAAAAAGAAGCCAACAAGAAGCGGAAGATTGGATAAATGACCAGGGAAGAGTATAAAAATATTGCTCGGGCATGCAGGAGTGAAATCAGGAAGGCCAAATCACACCTGGAGGTGCAGCTAGCAAGAGATGTGAAGAGTAACAAGAAGGGTTTCTTCAGGTATGTTAGCAACAAGAAGAAAGTCAAGGAAAGTGTGGGCCCCTTACTGAATGAGGGAGGCAACCTAGTGACAGAGGATGTGCAAAAAGCTAATGTACTCAATGCGTTTTTTGCCTCTGTCTTCACGAACAAGGTCAGCTCCCAGACTGCTGCACTGGGCAGCACAGCATGGGGAGGAGGTGACCAGCCCTCTGTGGAGAAAGAAGTGGTTCAGGACTATTTAGAAAAGCTGGAGGAGCACAAGTCCATGGGGCGGGATGCGCTGCATCCGAGAGTGCTAAAGGAGTTGGCAGATGTGATTGCAGATCCATCGGCCATTATCTTTGAAAACTCATGGCGATCCGGGGAAGTCCCGGATGACTGGAAAAAGGCTAATGTAGTGCCCATCTTTAAAAAAGGGAAGAAGGAGGATCCTGGGAACTACAGGCCAGTCAGCCTCACCTCAATCCCTGGAAAAATCATGGAGCAGGTCCTCAAGGAATCCATTTTGAAGCACTTAGAGGAGAGGAAAGTGATCAGGAACAGTCAGCATGGATTCACCAAGGGCAAGTCATGCCTGACTAATCTAATTGCCTTCTATGACGAGATAACTCGCTTTGTGGATGAGGGGAAAGCAGTGGACGTGTTATTCCTTGACTTTAGGAAAGCTTTCGACATGGTCTCCCACAGTATTCTTGCCAGCAAATTAAAGAAGTATGGGCTGGATGAATGGACTATAAGATGGACAGAAAGCTGGCTAGATTGTCGGGCTCAACGGGTAGTGATCAATGGCTCCATTTCTAGTTGGCAGCCAGAATCAAGTGGAGTGCCCCAGGGGTCGGTCCTGGGGCCGGTTTAGTTCAATATCTTCATTAATGATCTGGAGGATGGGGTGGATTGCACCCTCAGCAAGTTTGTGGATGACACTAAACTGGGAGGAGTGGTAGATATGCTGGAGGGTAGGGATAGGATACAGAGGGACCTAGACAAATTAGAGGACTGGGCCAAAAGAAATCTGATGAGGTTCAACAAGGACAAGTGCAGAGTCCTGCACTTAGGACGGAAGAATCCCATGCACCGCTACAGACTAGGGACCGAATGGCTAGGCAGTAGTTCTGCAGAAAAGGACCTAGGGGTTACAGTGGATGAGAAGCTGGATATGACTCAACAGTGTGCCCTTGTTGCCAAGAAGGCCAATGGCATTTTGGGATGTATAAGTAGGGGCATTGCCAGCAGATCGAGGGACGTGATTGTTCCCCTCTATTCGACCTTGGTGAGGCCTCATCTGGAGTACTGTGTCCAGTTTTGGGCCCCACACTACAAGAAGGGTGTGGAAAAATTGGAAAGAGTCCAGCAGAAGGCAACAAAAATGATTAGGGGACTGGAACACATGACTTATGAGAGGTTTCAGAGTAACAGCCGTGTTAGTCTGTATTCGCAAAAAGAAAAGGAGTACTTGTGGCACCTTAGAGACTAACCACATGAAGTGAGCTGTAGCTCACGAAAGCTCATGCTCAAATAAATTGGTTAGTCTCTAAGGTGCCACAAGTACTCCTTTTCTTTTTATGACTTATGAGGAGAGGCTGAGGGAACTGGGATTGTGTGCTAATGAAGTATGAGGTTGAAAAGGATCCTAAAGGGAGTGGAAAGAATCCCCTAATTATCCTTCATGTGGGAACAAATGATACCGGTAGATTCCCGCTGGAACATATCAAGGGAGATTATGCTAGGCTGGGGAAGACACTTAAGGAAATTGAGGCTTAGGTGATCTTTAGTTGGATTCTGCCTGTTCCTAGAGAAGGTCAACAAAGGTGCGACAAGATTATAACTATCAATAGATGGCTTAGGCAGTGGTGGTATAAGGAGGGCTTTGGGGTTTATGGCCACTGGGAGGCGTTCATGGACAGAGGACAGTTCTCTCGGGATAGACTTCATCTGAGTAGGGAAGGAAATAGACTTCTAGGATGGAAGCTGGCACAACTGATTAAGAGAGCTTTAAACTAGGAATTTGGGGGAGATGGTTGGGAGATGTCCAGGTAATCCCCACGCCAGATTTTAGCATTGAGAGGGAAGAAAAAGTAAGAAAGGATACAGCCGTGGGTAGGAGAATGGACATAAGGAGGAAGGGCAGTATGGATACAAGTCTAATAGGTCATACTGGCTGTAGAATGACCGTGCCTAATCGGGTACAGAATGTGAGCAAGGCCGAACAGCAAAAATTAAGATGTTTATACACCAATGCGAGGAGCCTAGGTAACAAAATGGAAGAACTAGAGCTACTGGTGCAGGAAGTGAAACCAGATATTATAGGGAGAACAGAAACATGGTGGAATAGTAGTCATGACTGGACTACAGGTATTGAAGGGTATGTGCTGTTTAGGAAAGACAGAAATAAAGGTAAAGGTGGTGGAGTAGCATTTTATATCAATGGTGAGGTAGAATGTAAAGAAGTAAGAAGCGATGGAATGGATAAGACAGAGTCCATCTGGGCAAAAATCACATTGGGGAAGAAAATTACAAGAGCCTCCCCTGTGATAGTGCTTGGGGTGTGCTATAGACCGCCGGAATCTAATTTGGATATCGATAGAGACCTCTTTAATGTTTTTAATGAAGTAAAATAATAATAATTTTTTAAAAATATTTATTTAAAAATAAAATAACTTTTTATTAAATAAAAATTAATTAATATAAATAAATTAATTAAAAATTAATAAAAATAAAATATTTTTTAAAAATAAATAACTTTTAATAAAGTAATAGAAAATGCATGATCATGGGAGACTTTAACTTCCCAGATACAGACTGGAGGTCGAGTGCTAGTAATAATAATGACAGGTTTCAGAGTAGCAGCCGTGTTAGTTTGTATTCGTAAAAAGAAAAAGGAGTATTTGTGGCACCTTAGAGACTAACAAATTTATTTGAGCATAAGCTTTCAGGAGCTACAGCTCACTTCATCGGATGCATTAATAATAATTAATAATAATAATAGGGCTCAGATTTTCCTAGATGTGATAGCTGATGGATTCCTTCATCAAGTAGTTGCTGAACCGACTAGAGGGGATGCCACTTTAGATTTGGTTTTGGTGAGTAGTGAGGACCTCATAGAAGAAATGGCTGTAGGGGACAATCTTGGTTCAAGTGATCATGAGCCACTTCAGTTCAAATGGAACGGAAAGACAAACAAAAATAAATCTGACTAGGGTTTTTGATTTCAAAAGGCCTGACTTTCAAAAATTAAGGAAATTAGTTAGGGAAGTGGATTGGACTGAAGAACTGATGGATCTAAAGGCAGAGGAGGCCTGGGATTACTTCAAGTCAGAGCTGCAGAAGCTATCGGAAGCCTGCATCCCAAGAAAGGGGAAAAAATTCATAGGCAGGAGTTGTAGACCAAGCTGGACGAGCAAGCATCTCAGAGAGATGATTAACAAAAAGCAGAAAGCCTACAATGAGTGGAAGATGGGAGGGATCAGCAAGGAAAGCTACCTTATTGAGGTCAGAACATGTAGGGATAAAGTGAGAAAGGCTAAAAGTCAAGTAGAGTTGGACCTTGCAAAGGGAATTAAAAGCAACAGTAAAAGGTTCTATAGCCATATCAATAAGAAGAAAACAAAGAAAGAAGAAGTGGAACCACTAAACACTGAGGATGGAGTGGAGATTAAGGATAATCTAGGCATGGCCCAATATCTAAACAAATACTTTGCCTCATTCTTTAATAAGGCTAATGAGGATCTTCAGGATAATGGTAGCATGACAAATGGGAAGGAGGATATGGAGGTAGATATTACCATATCTGAGGTAGAAGCGAAACTCGAACAGCTTAATAGGGCTAAATCAGGGGGCCCAGATAATCTTCATCCAAGAATATTAAAGGTATTGGCACATGAAATTGCAAGCCCATTAGCAAAAATTTTTAATGAATCTGTAAACTCAGGGGTTGTACCATATGATTGGAGAATTGCTAACATAGTTCCTATTTTTAAGAAAGGAAAAAAAAGTGATCCTGGTAACTACAGGCCTGTTAGTTTGACATCTGTAGTATGCAAGGTCTTGGAAAAAATTTTCACGGAAAATGTAGTTAAGGACATTGGGGTCAATGGTAAATGGGACAAAATACAACATGGTTTTACAAAAGGTATATCATGCAAACTAACCTGATCTCCTTCTTTGAGAAGGTAACAGATTCTTTAGACAAAGGAAATGCAGTGGATCTAATTTATCTCGATTTCAGTAAGGTGTTTGATACTGTGCCACATGGGGAATTATTAGTTAAATTGGAAAAGATGGGGATCAATATGAAAATCGAAAGGTGGATAAGGAATTGGTTAACAGGGAGACTACAGCGGGTCCTACTGAAAGGTAAACTGTCAGGCTGGAGGGAGGTTACCAGTGGAGTTCCTCAGGGATCGGTTTTGGGACCAATCTTATTTAATCTTTTTATTACTGACCTTGGCACAAAAAGTGAGAGCGTGCTAATAAAGTTTGCGGATGATACAAAGCTGGGAGGTATTGCCAATTTAGAGAGAGACCAGGATATCATACAGGGAGATCTGGATGACCTTGTAAACTGGAGTGATAGTAATAGGACGAAATTTAATAGTGAGAAGTGTAAGGTCATGCATTTAGGGATGAATAACAAGAATTTTAGTTATAAGCTGCGGACGCATCAGTTAGAAGTAACGGAGGAGGAGAAGGACTTTGGAGTATTGGTTGATCACAGGATGACTATGAGTCGCCAATGTGATATGGCCGTGAAAAAAGCTAATGCAGTCTTGGGATGCATTAGGCGAGGTATTTCCAGTAGAGATAAGGAGGTTTTAGTACCGGTTATACAAGGCACTGGTGAGACCTCACCTGGAATACTGTGTGCAGTTCTGGACTCCCATGTTTAAGAAGGATGAATTCAAACTGGAACAGGTACAGAGAAGGGCTACTAGGATGATCCGAGGAATGGAAAACCTGTCTTATGAAAGGAGACTCAAGGAGCTTGGATTGTTTAGCCTAACCAAAAAAAGGTTGAGAGGAGATATGATTGCTCTCTATAAATATATTAGAGGGATAAATACCAGAAAGGGAGAGGAATTATTTAAGCTCAGTAACACTGTGGACACAAGAACTAATGGATATAAACTGGTCATCGGGAAGTTTAGACTAGAAATTAGACGAAGGTTTCTAACCATCAGAGGAGTGAAGTTTTGGAATAGCCTTCCAAGGGAAGCAGTGGGGGCAAAAGACCTACCTGGCTTTAAGATTAAACTCGATAAGTTTATGGAGGAGATGGTATGATGGGATAATATGATTTTGGCAATTAATTGATCTTTAAATATTCATGGTAAATAGGCCCAATGGCCTGTGATGGGATGTTAGATGGGATGGAATCTGAGTTACTACAGAGAATTCTTTCCTGGGTATCTGGCTGGTGAATCTTGCCCATATGCTCAGGGTTCAGCTGATCACCATATTTGGGGTCAGGAAGGAATTTTCCTCCAGGGCAGATTGGAAGAGGCCCTGGAGGTTAGTCGTCTTCCTCTGTAGCATGGGGCACGGGTCGCTTGCTGGAGGATTCTCTGCTCCTTGAAGTCTTTAAACCATGATTTGAGGACTTCAATAGCTCAGACATAGGTGAGAGGTTTATCGCAGGAGTGGGTGGGTGAGACTCTGTGGCATGCATTGTGCAGGAAGTCAGACTAGATGATCATAATGGTCCCTTCTGACCTTAATATCTGTGAATCTACGTTTAGTCTATGGAAGAGAAGAATGAGGGGGGATTTGATAGCTGCTTTCAACTACCTGGGGGTGAGGGATAGTTCAGTGGTTTGAGCATTAGCCTGCTAAACCCAGGGTTGTGAGTTCAATCCTTGAGGGGGCCATTTAGGAAATTGGGGATTGGTCCTCTTTTTGGGGGGGAGGGATAGCTCAGTGGTTTGAGCATTGGCCTGCTAAACCCAGAGTTGTGAGTTCAATCCCTGAGGGGGCCATTTAGGGATCTGGGGCAAAAATTGGGGATTGGTCCTGCTTTGAGCAGGGGGTTGGACTAGATGACCTCCTGAGCTCCCTTCCAACCCTGATATTCTATGATTCTACCTGAAAGGGGGTTCCAAAGAGGATGGATCTAGACTATTCTCAGTGGTAGCAGATGACAGAACGAGGAGTAATGGTCTCAAGTTGCAGTGGGGGAGGTTTAGGTTGGATATTAGGAAAAACTTTTTCACTAGGAGGGTGGTGAAGCACTGGAATGGGTTACCTAGGGAGGTGGTGGAATCTCCTTCCTTAGAAGTTTTTAAGGTCAGGCTTGACAAAGCCCTGGCTGGGATGATTTAGTTGGGGATTGGTCCTGCTCTGAGCAGGGGGTTGGACTAGATGACCTCCTGAGGTCCCTTCCAACCCTGATATTCTATGATTCTACGACTGCACCACTGGCCTAGGCCCTTTACTGCTCCCCGGAGCCAGTGGCAGGTCCTTTCGGGGGGAGAAACTCCCCAAGGTCAAACTCTTTAGTGGGTCCGGAGTGGGCATAAGGCCTGAGCAGGGTCCTTTGCCCAGAGCCCCTTATTCGGTGTTGCCTTCTTAGTCTTTTTCTTTGGCACCGGTGATGGGGATCGGTGCCAGGAGGATCCCGGTGCCAGGGGTGCGCTACACACCAAAGTTGAAGCACTGGGTGCCGGCTCGGGCTGTGCTGCTGTAGTAGGAAGAGAACCTGAGACGTAAGCCCTTGTATCAGAGGCCTGGCATGAGGCAGGACCTGCTCACAGAATCTGGCAAGAACAGGACTGATACCGCAAACATACACATTCCTAAGAAGTGCTAGTCACAGAATACTCAAGCAAACACATCCCAATATCAAGGACAGTACAAAAACATTCCCCAAGGATAACAGGAACACACTGAACCCTCCTAAAAGATAAGGTCAGGATGACAGTATGTAATAAAGATGTTCTGATTGAACCACAAGGTGATAACTAGCCACATCAGAGGGCAGTGATTAACTATGTAAGAGGCAGTACTAACTTGTTTGTATCAGGGTATAAAGATGCATCTCAGAGGGAGTATCTTTGTCCAGCCGAGGAGGAAATGGAAGGTCCTGCCATTCACTGAGCTGCATCCATTGTCATGGGCATACATGTCTTTGTATTTTCAGAGTCTGCCAGGTGCTATTACATGCTTTGTCAACAATAAACCTGGCCTGGCGCCTTCGTACCTTAACGGATCTTGTGGTCACTGGGTGGTTTGCTCGAGGTTGTTGTGATGACTGACTGTGCAGAGCTGGGGCAGCACACAGAGAGAACACACATACACAGCCGAACATCTAACCACAGCCAGCTCTGAAGCAGGGCACAGAACAGCCTGCATCACGACAGCATTCTCTTTGTGTCCGCAGACAAAAGTTCTGGCAGATGCGATAGCACTCCTTGATATGGGTTTCCCCGAGGCACTGTAGAAAACTCTCTTATGGGTCACTAACAGGCATAGGTCTGTTACACAAAGAGCAGGGCTTGAAACCCGGAGACCAGGGCATGCCCTGCTAGGGACAAAGTCCCCTCTGGGACTTTATCTAACTAACACTTAATGGGTACTTAAGAACAAACTAACAACGATTAAACTATTTACAGGTAAAGCACAAGACTAAGCTAGATGAGAAACCGCCGACCATTTGCCAAGCAAGGGACAGAGGCGCTCCGACTGACCACCACAGGTGGTAAGAAGGAACTGAGAGGGTGCAGGGCCGGCGGTGCCTGTTACACCGCACCATGAGTGCGGCACTCCAGAGGGCGCCACAGCCGGCCCCACGGGTACCGCTAAGGCAAAAGTCTCCGACAGCCATGCACGTGGGCGCGCGCACACCTACAATGGAATAGACATGAGCAAGCACTCAAAGAACCAGACCATCCCTGACAGCTGTTTGTCCAACCTATTCTTAAAAACCTCCAGTGATGGCAATTCCACAACTTCTCTTACAAGCCTATTCCAGAGCTTAACTACCCTTATAATAGTTAGAAAGGGTTTCCTAATATCTAAACTAAGTCTTCCTTGCTCCAGATTAAGTCCATCACAGTACTTCTTGTCCTACCTCCAGGGGGCATGCAGAACAATTGATCAAAATCTTCTATAACAATGCGTTACATTTTCGCAAGACTAAACGTGCCCTGTGTTTAGAAATCACACCCCTGGAGAGGATATTATACCACTGTGGACAAGCCCTTAGATGGCTGAGCTAAATCTATGCAAAGCTCTCCATACAAATCCGCTTGGGACTAATAAATGGTACACAGGCTACTTCTAACAAACAAACAATGTTAATGTTTGCACAAGACTGGTATAATATAGAATCCAAAGCTGTTTAAAAAGAAAGGTCTGGAACAAAGACTCTTGAATATTTAATTAAGGTATAGTACAACAGCACTTAGATATGGTATTGTATTCTATAATTTCAGGTTCAGTCTTCATCAAACAAAGGTAAATAGAGAAGGCAAAAAAAAATTTAAACTGAAATATAGTGCAGCAAATAAATCCAAGTAGGTGATAAAACTGAAAACCACTAGTCAGTCCCAAGAGGGCTGCTTGCTGTGCCACATGGAGCAAAGATTATCTTGATCCTGCAAAGTTTTATGACCAGCCTTTTCCATAATGAGGAAGGACTAAAGTGATGGAGTAAACTCTGGCAGCAGCAACTTGGACTGTTAATAGGTTCCTGAGGGTCAGACTCATTGGTACTTTACAGGTTCTCAAACTGACTTGTTAAGGAATTGTATTTTAATTGCTGTGTTCAAGTTGTGTAACTAATCATCTTTATTGGTGGGGAGCAGGGCTATCATGCGTCTCAAGGCTAATAAAGCCACAGAGACACTCCTAAAAACTAGCCTAATGTGATCTTAGTAGGATTAAAATGAAAGGTTTGCAAACCTCATTTTAGTAAGGCCCATGACATTCTCATAAACAAACCAGTGAAATGTGGTCTAGATCAGTGGTTCTCAAACTAGGGCCGCCGCTTGTTCAGGGAAAGCCCCTGGCGGGCCAGGCCAGTTTGTTTACCTGCCGCGTCCGCAGGTTTGGCCAATCGCAGCTCCCACTGGCCACGGTTCACCGCCTCGGGCCAATGGGGGCTGTGGGAAGTGGTGCGGGCCAAGGGATGTGCTGGTCACTCTTCCTGCAGCCCCCATTGGGCTGGAGCGGCGAACCGCAGCCAGTGGGAGAGCAATTGTCCGAACCTGCGGATGCGGCAGGTAAACAAACCGGCCCGGCCTGCCAGGGACTTTCCTTGAACAAGCGGCGGCACTAGTTTGAGAACGACTGGTCTAGATAAAAAGAAAAGGAGGACTTGTGTCACCTTAGAGACTAAAATTTATTTGAGCACAAGCTTTCGTGAGCTACAGCTGACTTCATCGGATGCATTCTGAATGCATCCGATGAAGTGAGCTGTAGCTCACGAAAGCTTATGCTCAAATTTGTTAGTCTCTAAGGTGCCACAAGTCCTCCTTTTCTTTTTGCGGATACAGACTAACACGGCTGCTACTCTGAAAACTGGTGTAGATGACATTACTATAAATTACAACTGGTTGAAAATCCACACTCAAAGAGTAGTGTTTCACTGTCAAACTGGGAAAGGGTATCTAGTGGGGTCCCACAGAGGTCAGTCCTGGGTCCAGTACTATTCAATATTTTTATTAATGACCTGGATAATGGAGTGGAGAGTGTGCTTATAAAATTTACAGATAACACCAAGCTGGGAGGGGTTGTAAGCACTTTGGAGGACAGGATTAGCATTTAAAACAACCTTGACAAATTAGAGAATGGGTCTGAATGCAACAAGATGAAATTCAATAAAATGAAAAGTATTTCACTTAGGAAGGAAAAGTCAAATGCATAACTACAAAATGAGAATAACTCGATAGGTGGACGTACTGCTGAAAAGGACCTGGGGGTTACAGTGGATCACAAATTGAATATGAGTGAACCATGTGATACAGTTGAAAAAAAAGGCTAATAATTCTGGGGTATATTAACAGGAGTGTCGTACGTAAGACGCAGGAGGTAACTGCTCTATTTAATACTGGTGAGGCCTTGGCTGAGTACTGTGTCCAATTCTGGGTACCATACTTTAGCCTTCAAAAGCTAATGAATTTTGACTTGGGATGGATTTCAAAGGATAACCTAAAAGTTAGATCCATCTTCCATTATTCTAAGTGTGTGAATATATTTTAGCAGCTTCCAAGGTCGCTTGTCCCCTTATTTGAGAACAGTCACCCTTCACTATTCCTGTCAACATACTATAAATCTCCCTGGTATCAATCATTGCCAGACGCCGATACATTCTAAATGCTCTCTCAACCACACAACGCAACAGTATCCTGATGCTCAAGTGCTGCACTGCAGTATCCGCATTCTGACTTCTGCCACTAGCCTGAATGTCTCGACCTAGGGCTGCATTTTCCAAGCCAACTACATTTCAGGTGAGAACCACCTCCCCTTTCCCCACTTTGCTTCCACACACGTCACGCCTTGTATTGGAAGACAAATTAAAAAAAAGAGGATACTTCTCAGCATTACACTCCATAAACGTCAAGAGTTTGCTAAAGGCAAGGAGTATTTGCTTAGTGTAATAAGAACTACTTATGACTGGTGTCCTCTATAACGGGACTTCAACTGGAGGCAAAAATAATATGACAGATAAACTTGGAACTCTAAACCAGGAAAGGCACAGACACACTGCAGAGAGGATCCACACATCTCTATAATCCAAAGTCAGAACTTATTTTGAGACAGTCAGATCATTACCTTAGATGCCAGGTTGTCTACTAGTGCAATCATGGAGTTCTTAAAAAGGGTAGCAGCAGTCAAGGGTCGCTTGGTCACTTCTGTGATACTCAATTTACCTTCAGGCCACATCATCTTCAACACAGGATTGGAGCTAGAAGGCCAGAGTTAGAGGAAGCAGTTTGTTTACTTATGAAGATTCTAACAAGGTGTCAGTGGCAGTAACTAATTTTTCAGTGCTCTAAATTAGACAATTAACTTCTGGGTCAGAGACTGATGGCAATCCCAGTTCTTTTGACAGATTGGCTAAGACAATACATCAGTTTGGTGCTGCAAAACTCTATTGTTTATTAGTTAATTAATTTACAGTACAAGGTCATTACTGAATACACTGGTAGTATGGCAAGCACACATTCTCCTAGCTAGATAATAGTAGACTAGAAAGTGGTTTTGAGAGATTTCCTCTTTATAGTCATTAGTCTAGCCAGCATAAATATGTGCATAAAAGAGGGCCCAAAATTAAGATCAGTAACCTAAGAAATTAATATGAAACACTGCATAATCCACCCCTTCCTTTAAGATGCATAGTATTTTATTCCAAACTAATATATCCTGCACAAGTGATACTTTTATTGAAAATAAAGCCAAAAACATTCCAAACCAATTTTAAACTTTAACCTACGTTACTCAATCAGAAATACAGGGTAAAAATAAACAAAGTCACAGTTAAATTCATGCCTTTAACAAGACTGATCCATAGCTGATCCATCGGGGGCATTATAAAAGGGAGCTGTGGGAGAGGAAAGTACAGGTGGTTGTCTTGGAGAGATCTTTTCTACCTCACAAGCAAGACAAGATAAACAGACGATAATGGATGTAAACTGCTGCTGGGTAAGTGGAGTAAAGTAGAAGGTTTGGGTTCATGGAACATTGGGCCCACTTCTTTGGGGAGATGAGGCTGTTTGGTTTGGAAAGCCTCCACCTCAGCAGCAGGAGAAGCAACACTCCTGGTGACAGATTAGCTTGACTAGTTGGCTGGGCATTAAACTAGCAACAAAAAGAAGAAGCTATTAAAGAGTAACCATTACAAATATAAACAAGTCATACTCAAGGCATCATGAATAAAAAGAATCAAGAAGTTAAGGGACACAGAGAAAAAAAAATTTTAACCGCCTATATATATGGATGCGAGGAGGAATCAGAAATGCTGGTTTATGAAAAAATTTGACATAATTGGTATTACTGAAATCTCAGAGGAGTCACATGATCAGTAAGTTAAAAACCATAACAGACAACCTATTTACGCAGAACAGAGTGGGCAGAAAAGGGGTGCCATTACCATCTTCAGAGATAGACACTTCAGAAGCGATAGACCTGGAATGCTTATGAATCAATGTACAGTATCAACTGATAAGTCACAACATGGAGTATTGGTCTGGGGTCTATAATAGATGAATAGGACAGAAAACAGGATGAACAATTCCTTAAAATATAGATCTATAATGTGTAGAAAGAAAAGCAGCATTATCCTGGGGGATTTCAGTCAGAGGGACACATGCTGCAGTCTCATGCTGCCATTAGTAAAGCATCCTATGAGTTTCTAAGAATTATAGATAATTTTCTAGCACAGGAAGTATTACACCCATCTAAAGGTAACTTTATATTTTAACCTCTTTCTGATGGATAAAGATGACTGATACGTAAAAATTAGTTGTTGCTTATATGGAATGATTGGCTACATTCATGTGCCAACAGAATACAGCCCAAACCAGTGATATATATTTGACACTATAAAAAGGGCCACTCTCTCAAAGCTTGAAAACAAGAAAAACTGTGGGTAGAAAAACAAACAAAAACACAGTTGTGCAAAAATAAAGTATTCTTAGACAACTGCTGACTTAGGTGCCAAAAACACTCAATTCCAGACGCTAAAGGCTTCTTCAGTTAAAAATCCTATTAAAATATTCATAAAAACAGAAAAGGAGAAGCTGAGAGCAATGATTATAAATAATTAATTATAAAATGCAGACAATTAGTAAAGGTAGAAAAGGTACCAACGAAAAAATCTGTGGCTAGTAGGGCCAGAACAGTAAGAAATTATATTTAAAAAATCAGGAACAACAAAAAATCCAAGCAGTAGTATAGGTCCATTATTAGACAGAAATGACACAGTTGTTAATAATGAGGTAGAAAAAACAGAAGTGCTCATTAATATTTCTCTCCTGTGTTTGGAAACAAGCTAGAAGATGGAGTCACATCTTACAGTGAAAATGAAATGCTTTCTATTCTAACAGTAAATGGGCAAGGTGTTAAACAGCATCTACCAAAGTTAAACATTTTAAATCTGTAAGGCCAGATAACTTAGAACATAAGAATGGCCCTAGTGGGTCAGACCAAAGGTCCATCTAGCCCAGTATCCTGTCTTCCAACAGTGGCCCCAGAGGGAATGAACAGAACAGGGAATCATCAAGTGATCCATCCCCTGTCACCCATTCCCAACTTCTGGCAAACAGAGGCTAGGGACACCATTCCTGCCCATCCTGGCTTATAGCCATTGATGGATTTATCCTCCATGAATTTATCTAGTTCTTTTTTCAACCCTGTTATAGTCTTGGCCTTCACAACATCCTCTGGCAAAGAGTTCCACAGGTTGACTGTGCGTTGTGTGAAGAAATACTTCCTTTTGTTTGTTTTAAACCTGGTGCCTATTCATTTCATTTGGTGACCCCTAGTTCTTGTGTTATGAGAAGTAGTAAACAACACTTCCTTATCTACTTTCTCTACACCAGGCATGATTTTATGGACCTCAATCATCTTTCTCCTTAGCCGTCTCTTTTCCAAGCTGAAAAGTCCCAGTTTTATTAATCTCTCCTCATACGGAAGCCATTCCATACTCCTAATCGTTTTTGCTGCCCTTTTCTGAACCTTTTCCAATATATCTTTTTTGAGATGGGGCGCACATCTGCACACAGTATTCAAGATGTGGGCGTACCATGGATTTATATAGAGGCAACATGATATTTTCTGTCCTATTATCGATCCCCTTCTTAATTATTCCCAGAATTCTGTTCGCTTTTTTGACTGCCGCTGCACATTGAGTGGATGTTTTCAGAGAACGATCCACATTGACTCCAAGATCTCTTTCTTGAGTGGTAACAGCTAAGTTAGACCCCCATCATTTTATATGTATAGTTGGGATTATTCTTTCCAATGTGCATTACTTTGCATTTATCAACATTAAATTTCATCTGCAATTTTGTTGCCCAGTCATCCAGTTTTGAGAGACCCTTTTGTAGCTCTTCGCAGTCTGCCTAGGTCTTAACTATCTTTAGCAATTTTGTATCATCTGCAAATTTTGCCACCTCACTGTTTACCCTTTTTTCCAGATCATTTATGAATATGTTGAATGGGACTGGGCCCAGAACAGACCCCTGGGGGACACCAACATTTACCTCTCTCCATTCTGAAAACTGACCATTTATACCTACCCTTTGTTTCTTATCTTTAACCAGTTACCAATCCATGAGAGCACCTTCCCTCTTATCCCGTGGCAGCTTACTTTGTGTAAGAGCCTTTGGTGAGGGACCTTGTCAAAGGCTTTCTGAAAATCTAAGTATACTATATTCACTGGATCCCCTTGGTCCACATGCTTGTTGACCCCCTCAAAGAATTCTAGTGGATTGGTGAGGCATGATTTCCTTTTACTAAAACCATGTTGACTCTTCCTCAACAGATTATGTTCATCTATATGTCTGACAATATTATTCATCACATCTTTAAGGAATTGGCAGATGAGCTCTCTGAGAGACTTTTGTTATTTGACAAATCTTGGAATATTGGGGAAGTTGCAGAGGACTGGAAAAAAGCTAATGTATCAGTATTTAAAACAGGCAAATAGGATGACCCAGGTAACCACAGGTTGGTTAGCCTGACTTTGACTGTGGGCAAAATCACGGGAAGGCAGAGGATATGGGATGCACTCAGTAAGAATGGCAGAATAACTGATGCACATCAACATGGTTTTATGGAAAACGTGTCTTGTGAAACTAACTTGGTACCATGGTTTGATAAGATTACAAGTTTGGCTGACAAAGGTAACTGTGTTGAAATATATATGACATTCTGATTAAAAACTGACATTATACAGAATCAATGTAGCACATTTAATGAATTAAAACTAACTGGCAGATGCCAGAAAAATTATAAATGGAGACTCCATCAATGGGGCTGCTTCCAGTAGAGTCCCACCGAAGTTGTTTTGGGGCTAAATGCTATTCAATAGTTATCAGTGATTCAAAAGAAAATATTAAATCATTTCTGGCAAGTTAGCAAAGGACATATATACTGGGGGAATGGTAAATGATGAGAACGTGTCCGCTGTACAGAGTGACTTGGATCACCTGGTAAGTTGGGTTCAAGCATGCATTTTAATACAGCCGAATAGATGGGATGGGGGACTGGATCCTGGAAAGCAGCACCTCTGGAAGGGGCTTAGAATCATGGTGGATAATCAACTGAACATGAACTTCTACTGTAGCTTGGCAGTTGAGGTAGCTAATGTGATCCTTTGATGTATAAGCAGGGGGGATACTGACAAGTAAGGAGGAGCTATTACTGCTGTAGAAAACATTAGTGAGACCATTACTGGCATACTTATTCTCTGTTGGTGCCCACACGTCAAAATGGATGCTGACAAATTGGAAAGGGTTCAGAAAAGAGCTACAAGAATGATGTGAGGTCTAGAAAACCTGCAAGAGACTAAAGAAACTCAATATAGACAGTTCATCCAAGAGATGGTTAAGAGGTAATTTGATCAAGGTCTACATGGGGGAAAGATTTCCTATTGTAAAAGGGCTCCTTAATCCAACAGACATAGGCATAAGAAGATCTAATGGCTAGATGCTGAAATTAGACAAATTCAGACTAGAGAGGAGGTGCAATTTGTTTACAGTGAGGGTAATTAACCATTGAAACAGTTTACCTGGCAATCTGGTGGATTTTCAATCACTTGAAACCTTTAAATTATGATTGGATGTCATCCTGCAAAAGTTATGTTCTAGCTCATCCAGAAATTATGGGCTTTATGCAGAAGTTACTGGGTGAAATTCTCTAGCCTGGGTATTCATGATGTCATACTAGATGATCATAAAGGTCCTTATAGTCTTAAAAATCTATGAACTAGACTATAACAAAATATTTTGGCATAATATAAAATAGTGTACAAAACAGGTTGGCTGACCAAAGCTTTGTTCCTACCTGTTATACATTAGGCGTTTGAAGTCTTGGAATAAAGTGTCCTTGTTTTTGTCAATAAATCCTGTGACTGAATATCTGTGAAAGAGAAAAATAGTCAGTTGCACAGAGGTCATATATTTGGGTATTTGGAAGAAAAAGCCTATGTGCACCAACGTGGAATCACATACAAGGGAAGAAATGTGGTCGATGGGTGGGACTGGGAGACAAAGGATAAGCTCATTCTCAGATCTGTCACTAACTTGCTGTATAACCTTTTGGGTGAAATCACTTCCTTTATGTGCCTAAATTTCTCCTTCTTTAGAATGGGAATAATGCTTCCCTAATTTGAGAATGCATTTTTAAATCTACAGATGAGAAGCAATAAGAATTATTTCATCCAGCAAACTATGGGCTCTAGTACTGCCTGCAGGTGCTTTCACAATTCACTTCTGTCCTCTTAGATTTGCAAGCCACTAGCAGTGCACAAGTTTCAACCACAGAGGTGTCACCTCATTCTTTTTCCCTAAACTACCAGAGAAATTTGGCTGTTTCAGAATCATAGAAGCTTAGGGTTGGGAAGAGAACTCAGGAGGTCACTTCACTTAGTGGACTCCATAAAGCCTGGATTGGTCACCAAATTGTTCCATCATTAACAAGCTTCGGGTATTGTCTATAAAAGAAAGTTGGACTGATTTAATGATTTTTTTAGGGTTTGTCTACACCAAGAAATATGCCAGAATAATTATTCTGGAGTAACTTTCCATGTCAACACTCTTATTCTGGAATAAGAGTGCTGTTGTCCAATTTAACTTAATCCACATCCAAAAATAATTATTCGAAAATAGCTACTTTGGGTAAAAAATTTTAAGTGTAGAAAAACCCCTATGGAGATTTAGTTAGACTGATGCACACTCGTTGTGTGAACACTCTTGTTTCAGTTTAAGGGTGCCCTATTTTAATTCAATTAATCTTAAACTGATTCTTTATCCATTTAAGCTAAATTGGTATGGCACTAAACAGATTTCTTAGGTCAGTACAACTTTCTTGTGTAGAAAAGACCTAAGCTTCTCTTGGGAAACTTCATTTTTCCTCCTCTACCCTTCATATTCCCTAACTTTCAAGAAGACCGTATATGTAGCAAGAACAAGTGTGACACTGAATTTTATTTTAAATCTGTTGCATTTATCACATAGAAATGAGAACACAATGTAGGTTAAAGCTGGACAAGAACAAGTAGAAGGTGCACCTTCTAATACAGAAAGAAAACACTCACATAACGTCTCCTGCGTAGTGCTTAATCCGAAAGTCTCTATCAAATTCCAGGATCTTGTCTGTCGCACAAAGCTAAAATAAATCACACATTTATTAAAAAGGAGGGCATTACGTGTAAGCATTGAAATTCCACAAATTTCAGGGCACAGCAGCTTTTAGATTTCACCTTGTATTACAACAAATTGGAATTGTAAAATTACTCTATTTTCTACAGACACAAGTCATCATGTACTCTATCCAGATTTTTTTGGATAAATAAAAACACAGGGACATAAAAATAAACCATATTTTTAAGATCCAGATTTTTTTAAAATTAAATAGTCACTGACACCTCCAAAAACTGTTCCTTTTTTATTAATAAGAATATGTGCATGGAAACAGAACTGCTTAGTCTTGTGTTCCCCCATCTGCTCATATTTATTCCTTCATGACATCATAATCACCTCCAAATCAACATACCATGGTATCACTAACTCAGGATGACTGAATGAAGTGTAAGGTATTTACAAAGCATCAGTCAATCTGTCCCACCAATATTTAGAGAGACAAGGTGGGTGATATAATATCTTTTATTGGACTAACTTCTGTCGGTAAAAGAGACTACCTTTCGAGCTTACACAGAGCTCTTCTTCTGGTCTGGGAAACATACTCAGAACATCACAGCTAAATACAAGGTGGAACAGATTGTTTAGTATAAGCAGTTAAACATTTAAAGGGACCATTCAAGGTGAAGTGGCCCGTTAACACCCCTCCAATCATAGGTGAAAAGGAAGGGAGGGGAGAAAAAAGAAACTGGGGGCGGGGGGTGTAAGTGGATTACAGATTATTGTAATAAGTCATAAACCCAGTGTCTATTCAGTCCATGATTTTCAAAGTGTCTAGCAAAGTTATGAATTTAAGTCTCAGCCTCATCTTTTGAAAGTGTTGTGTAGGTTTCCTTTGAGGATGAGGTCCCACCAATACCTGGCAGCCAATAAACACACAAGCTAGAACTTTCACAGCTCTGCTAGTCAGTGATTAACCCCAGGGTGCTCAATAGCGACTAAAGCTATTGCTCTATCCCTGTTGCCATAGAACACTCTTAATATGCTGTTAGACTACTGTGCTGCAAAGAAGATACATAAACAGCCCACAACATAGGAGTCACTAGCATCTAAAAGAAAATGCAAATAGTTTTAGCCCAGTTTTCCTTAAAAAGCTGGAACTAGCAAAGAAATGAAAATGACTGCACACTAGTTACAAGCACAAGACCACAAGGCTGGACCATCCAGTAGCCATGCTGCACACATGAAGGATAATCCAATCTGACTACAATTTTTAAGATGGTGCACTGGCTTCATTTTTAAGGGTGTTCTTTTTAGTTTTCTTTGGTCCCTTGTGGAAGGGCCTAATAAGGTCCATCTTTTCTTCCTATGTATTTAAGAAGCACTAGCCTGGCTTTTTGCATCCTGTCAACCTAATAGTGCTTGCCAGCAGAAATATTTAGGAAGCCAAGTCTGGCCAAGAAAACCTGAGAAATGACTGACAGTACAGGATTGCAGAAAAGCAGTTTCCTTCTTTTTAAAACCTCTCTCAGTTCACATCTTATCCTTTTCTGCTGGCTATTTGGCCTTCAAAATACATATCAAGTTCAAAAGTAAACTGCTACCTCTCTGAGAACGGGTCTACACTACAGAGTTAGGCTGATGCAAGGCAACTTACATGGACCTAACTCTGTAAGCCTTTACACTAAAACATTGCTCCTGCCGATGTAACTCGCCCACTATGCTGACTTAACTCCACTTCCATGAGAGGCATAGCGCTCAGGTCAATGCAGTTTCAGCACAGCCACTTGTTGCTGACATCGACTGCTGCTGCCTTTCAGAAGACGTTGCACAATACCCCATACTGAGAGTTAAACTGGTGCAAGTGCTCCTGGTAAGGATGCACGCCACCGACACAAGGAGCGTAGCGTGGATGTGTAAAAGCAATTTAATTACTGCAGTGGCTGTACGTCAACGTAACTTAGGTCAACATAGTTTTGTAATGTAGACATACCCTCAGACAAGTAGTGCTAATGTTACTTCATGGTTTGACAGATGTCAAACAGCACCCATTCTCCTAGGAAACTACATACATCAGCTATGTGAAAGTCACAGCCTTGAATTGGCATAGTTGTGGTAGCACCATAAACTGCTCAACTGGTTAACTATGGGAACTTCTTCTTGCGTCCTCATACTGTTTTCTGCCACATCCAGGCACATGCAATTGCCTGATCATTGCACTCTGCCAGCTCACTGGAAGAGCAGTCATGGTCAAGGAACTGGCCCTGCAGGAGATGCTTCATCATATTTTGAGTCTTTCAGTCACAGGTATTGGGGCCAGTAACATAGCCCCACTTTATCATTGCATCTCTAGACTGGCAGACTCCAGTGTGGAGTTGATTAACACAATGCCGTATACCCCAGGGCTGAGCTGCATTGGGTGGCAGGTGCTCCACTGATGGGAGCCAGAGCACAGAGGCTACAGGGTCATTCTCTACTCATTTGCCATAACTGAAACCTTGTCTGTTTGGGCAACAATGTTAGGGGTTTAATGGTGGCAAGAAAACTTTGTTGTGACTTCAGTCAACTCAGCATCAGTGTTATATCACATAGCGGATGTCTTGGATCTGTGCATTGCCTTCTGCACTCTTAGCAATTTCCCAATGTACATTAGGAGGAGCAATACCTGCAAGGGCGTAGAGGCTGTTGACGTGAGTAGGCTTAAGGCATCCTGTAATATAGCGGCAGGCAGCATTAAGTACAGGGTTCAGTTTCTTTGCGTGAGGGAATCCTGACCACACTGCATAGGCAGATACAGCAAAGGAATAGCAAAATGCCAATGCTGTTGATTATGGAATGGACAGGTCTCCACCACATTGTGATGTAACCAGTTCACTAAGAATGTTGATTGATATGCTAACCTTGGCTTTAGTTTACTCAATGTGGACTCTAACGAGCATGAGTTCGAGAACAACGCTGATGTATATAGGATTTATGCAATGAGTAAATTTCATCCCAAATCAGCTATAGGACTATGGCATTAGTCACGTATTGTTAATATTAATGCTGACAATCACTGCATTCAGTGATTCATGGCGGAAGTACGTCTGAATGTATTAATGGCATGTGTATGTATTTAAGTTTTACTGCCTTAGTATATGAGCTGATAGATGTAAATAGGGAATGTTTACATCTGATCATACTAAACCTTGCTAGTTGTAAACACAAACTACAATTGAAATGAATAAAAGGCACCATGGTCAAAGAGTGACCATGGTACTAAGTTGTAATAGCACCTCTGCCACACACTCACTGTGAGCTTTAGTAAGTCACTTTACCTGCCCTCTGAGAATCTCCAGACATTTAAAGTTTATTTAGGAATTCACTGATGATTAACCATCAGTGCACCTGACCCTCTTACACCCACAAGATGAATCAATTACAAAACTGAATGTAATACAAACCCTTGCTCATTGATAATACTTTGCTACGTACATCACAAGTGTTGCGAGCAATAGTTAATTTTCATACAGAACTATGTTATTAGGTGATTCTGAGAAGAAAGTCTCAAAGATCTACATTTTTTGCTCTATGGATAATACATTTTTGCTGTTTATTTATTGCCACAGTGAAAATCTTGTATTTATTCTAGTCTATCTAGGTTTCACCAGAATAACCAGGACAACCAAGCAGAAAGCAATAGATTAGATATGCAGTACATAAACTAGGACACGACTATTTAGGGCACAGCAGCCCCTTAGAGCTTATTCACACTGATGTGGAGTGCAACATACTGTAGAGGGGGGCAGTGAAGCATTAACCGTGAGGCAGGAAAACAGGAGCTATTCCCAGAACAAATCAGCACATGTATTTTAACTCTTTAAGAACATCTTCCTCAATATCTTTAATTTACACAGTAATTATGTTAAGACTTTACCTGACAGACACCACAGTATTTTAACTGCAGTCCACAAAACCAAGTAAATAAGTGGAAGCAAAATGAAACCAGGTCTTTATTTGTAACTTAAAATATGAAGGTGGAAACAACTCAGACTTTTATTGGGTGGTAACTGGAGGAAGCAACAGCCAGTAAACAAGATATTTTAGGTATTAGTGAGAAGAATGTTATTTGTAGGGGTACAAGAGGTCAGAAGAAGAAGAAACAAGATGCTGAGGATTTTATGGGTCAAAACCTTCAAGGTAATATTGATTTACACTATCTGATATGATTGTTTTTCCATCAGTAATTCGTATAACTGTCTACACTTGTGGAAGTGCTCATTTACTTTTGTATTCCTTGTTTTCTCCTTCAGTCTGTGCTAATATAGAATTTCCTGACGATACCGCTCCCTGCTGAGGAATATTAGCACTGCATCATACTGTTGAATGTTTCCTACACAAGGAAGAAACTTCTGAAGCCAGTGGTTCAGTCAGTTGTGGCTTTTCCATTTATAGCCCCTCACTCATTGTCAAATTCACTTCCCCTCACAGCAGCACACTATACCAACAGCGCTCGCCTCCATGCATAGCCACTTGCTGGTGGTCTCAGCATAGAAGAGACCTAGGAACGAACAGGTCACAGAGAATGATCTTCCCTTGGGTTTAAGTATATTGGTAGGGTAGCACTGGAAATCTGGACTATTGTTGTCCTTGCTATACCTGTTCTGAAAATATAAGACTTCATTCCCAAAGCCCCTGAGACTGGCACCATTCAAAAGCATTATTAACAACAAAGGAAAGAATTTGCATCCAAATTCACTAGCCTCAATTATGCATGACAGACATAACACTTCAATATACTGAGTAAATTCACTGCCATTTACTCATAAGATTTGAAGTACTCATAACATATGCCCCTACCTTAACTACACAGCAATCCCGCAGCTTAGTGCGGACAGTGAAAATATTGTTCGTTGTTTACCAAAAAATCGTATATGGCAGTTTAGCTGACAGGTTACACTCCAAGTGAAGTGTACGTAAGAATAAGCCATAGCTGAATGAAAATCTTTTTATTTTACTTCCATTTCCATTCTTCACTAAAACAAGCCAGATCCAGCTCTTTCTACTGTTTGAATTCAGAGTCTCTGGAGATAGTCTTTAGCACATTTCTTAGACAAGTATGCTACGGAGATATTCCTACCTTATATACAAAGCTGTGCAGTGGTGAAGACAGTATGCTAATGAACAGATTTCAAATACTATTTCTCAATGAAAAGACATCAATAAATTAAAGGACATTATTGGATTATTCAACGTGAGTGGTTCTCAAATTTATCAAGCCAGTGCCCATATTTTTAAAATATTACCAGGTGACAAAATCTTTTAACTGGTTATCAGACCAAAACAAAGCATATCAAAGGGTCTGGAGGACTATGGATACCATTTAAATGAGCATGTTTTTAGCCACTGAGGGTGAAGATTACATAGCTGTAATAAAGCAGAAATGTGAGCCATTTTCACTGCCACAGCATATTAAAGCTGGTTTTGTAGGGAACAGTCACATGAACTGGAACCGGGCACTTATTGGTTATAAATGACATCATATGTCAAGACAAGTTCATGCTTTCCCGTTTTTCCCTTGCAATAAAATCTATAGCATTGATCATACTTTAGCTCCCTCTTCTGGATACAAACCATTATAACATTCATTCATTAACTAATTCTAAGCTAGAGAACTTGATTGGCCACATAAGTATAGAAATACCATGTGCAGCAGACATTTAAGTTCTATTCTAGAAAAGGGCCTTCCTCTATTCCAGTCACTGCGTGAGTCCTTTTCCTTATCCCACTTAGAATGATACAGCGTGAGCTGCATGTGGAGAGAGGTAGGTTCTGATTACACAGATGAACAGGTTACCTTTCTGCTGGAGAAATGAGCATGTTTCCCCAGTTTGTTATTCAGTGCTTCAAGGAACATCTCATCGGTGACTTTTCCAACATTCATGCAGGCATCATCCAGAATGGCAATGATCCCTTTGTGCTGCTGTTCCACCAGATCCACAATGATTTGGTTGTTGAAATAATCAATCTGCAGAACACAAAACAGGTATTTGCAGGTCTTCTCTCACTATTGAGTGAGAAGGAAGCGGATGAACTCTATGCACACACCAGTAACCACACAGGGAGAATGATATGCAATACAGCATTATTAACTGTAATACAGAAACTAAACTGAGAAGTACTAGGCTCATTATGCAGTGCTCAACAGTTTCATTCTACAGACCACTTTGAGCATTTTTTTCTCCTAGGCCTTTACGTCCCCAAAATATCCCACTGCTTGCTTTGCAAAACATGCCATTCTGTGGTCAACTGATACTCCATAGACCATAATTTGAGATCCACTGAGATAGTGGAAATAAAATATACATACAAATTGTAATGAAAATTACTGCTTCCCAGACAGACCATCTGAAAATATGCTGGACTGCAGATCATATATTCAGACTTCCTACTCTAAGAGAAGTGTACTCGTAACAGGTGTTTAGTGCTCATGTCCAAACTTCATCCCTTACTTGGAGTCTAGTGACTAAAAGCAAAGTAGTTGTATCAGGATTAGATTTTACTGAAGCAAGCAAAAAACCCTAGTCATTAGCACTAAAAAGTAAGTTTCACTTTGTTCAGTTACCCCAGTGGAAAACCCATTGATTCCAGTAGGGAGACAAACATAACAGAGGACAATCTGGCCCAGTATTGGCTCTTCCTCTTCGGGCACAGGAGTTCTGTAAACATTACTTTCATCACCAACATTCAAATCTAAAAACGAAAGACTCTAGTGGAAGAGGCTCACCTGATGTCTATTTGGCTAGGCAGCTTTAACATGATCCACATGATACACCCATATGCATGTCTATAGTTGCCCCTTTTCATTCCTATACAGCACTGAAGAGTTATTTGTCAAGAAGTGCATAGCTATAGCAGAAACATTTTCAGCATTAAGAGGCACAGCAGAGAAGGGTCTCCTTTCACACGTTTCAGATTACCACTGCACTGACCCCATAATCAACTACACTACCTTTCAATAGTCACCTTAGTGAGACATTCACATACACACTTATGGCACTGGAAGTTGTGACAGCAAGATAGTGGTATACATGACATTGTGCAATTTTACTGGATACTCGCAGGCTGCAGTCATATTGTAAGGCACACAAAGGCAAAATGCTTTCCAACAATGTAAGAAAGTGGGTAATAAGTGTAACTGCTCTTCCCCTGAAATGTATTCCTATAATAGATTTCCCCATTACATTTTCATAACTGGCTCATAAAGCCTCGTTTATGCTATTATAAGGCCAGATTGTTCACCAATGCAATCAATGCGTTTTGCCACTGATTTTCTATAGTAGAGGATTAGGATTGTAATGTCTATACAATGCGAACCAGCATCTTCTAATCAAAATCCTACCAGTTAGAAAGGATCAATTTAAAAAAAAATCTTTCTATTTGAACACCTGTTTAACTAAACAAAATACATATACCCAGTTTACAATGGTAGTCAGAAAGAGGCCACAAAAGGTATAGAAAGGGTGTCATATATTTTCAATTTGCTTTTTCCAGAGTCTGATTTATGGATAACAAGCCTGATGCTGCATCTGCTCTGGATACAGAGCTCCCACTGACTTTGATGGGAGTCTACATGTGAAGCAACTTCCGGACCATGCCCTGTAATGGCACACTGGATTCAACCAGACCCCCACTGCCAATTCACTCACATGATTCCAGGGAATCCCCTCTCGCTGGTACTCCTCCTGTTCTTGCTTTAGAACTAGCTGAATAAAAAGCTGCTGCAGCTTTTCATTGCAGTAATTAATGCAGAACTGTTCAAAACTGCAAAAATAAAGTTGAGAAAGAATTGATTAGTTTTTCATTTGAGGAAAGATGAAGCATCTCCTTCTCTAGCAATGCAGCTTACCTGTTGTTGTCGAAGATCTCAAAGCCATAGATATCCAGGACTCCAATGACTGTGTTTTTCCCATGGATTGTGGTGTCATAGTTCTTCACCTCAATGATGTCATTGATATGTGTGACAATCCAACAGAAAAGGCGCTCATATATAGCCTACAAGGAGAACAAACATTGGGCTTAATTTCTGATCTCTCTCATAACTGATTTAGCTGTATTTCTATCAGGTCTCTATGCTAGTGTCTGTAGTAGTTTAGTTCAAGCTGGTTTTCAGATTAAACCCATATTCACTGGTAAAACTCCTGCTAAAATTAAACAGACTTCTTGATCTGAGAAACCTTCTTTTCTTTCCATATAACATTGCTGTATTACTTTCTAAATTCATTTATATGAGAACAGAATCTTAAACAGCTCTACCAATTCTGCTACCTACTTCCTACCTAATTATCTCCACATCAGAGAATTGTATGAATATGGAAAATATAGGTGAGCAGATGAATGCAGGATTAAGATTTTTATACAGTGCTCACACCCATCAGAACTGAGCACTTAACACCACAAAATATAGTACGATGAAATATTATCATTGTTCACTTTTCAAGAAGTAGTCACAAGCAAGAGCATTTTCTGTCTTCAAAATTTAATCATTCAAATTAGTGACACCTGTACTAAGCAGTTCCGGCAAGCATTACAACCTTAAAACGACATTCAAGGTGACAGCCCAAATGTGAACCCTTACCCAATACCACCATTTAACTCCCTCCATTCCTCCTTCCCACAATTAAAATAAATGTGAGTAGTTAAGTGTCCTCCCAATAGTCCCTCACTATCACCCTTCCAAATGAGGCTGCTGTCGTTGCCAAACAACCAAAGGTGTAGCATTTGTCATGATCTTTAATGTGTGTTTAAGGATGTCATGCCATTCCACTGCTCTCTTCTTGACAGCAAGCAGGCAGCTAGAACTGTCAATCTGTTCTCTCAATCTCATTTCATTGCATTTCCATTGTATCAAGATATGAACTAACAGAGCAGAGACTTCCAACGTCCTGGCAAACCCTGCAGCCAAAATTGTTTTGTGGGTTGCCCTAGCTCCCAGATAAAATTTTAACTCTGCTGAACCCATTAATTTAGAAGAATAAGTCTTTCATTAAGTGAATATTCTAAAAATACATATTGAAGAAGCAACATCCAGACTAACAGCCCCCAAAACCTTGTGACCGTCTCTAACAACTTCATTAAGCATCTGCACTCTTTGCTGTAACTTTTGCTACACAGATTTCAGACTCTGCAATACAGTAACTCCTCACTTAAAGTCGTCCTGGTTAACGTTGTTATGTTGCTGATCAATTAGGGAACATGCTCATTTAAAGTTGTGCAGTGCTCTTTCATAACATCATTTGGCAGCTGCCTGCTTTGTCCACTGCTTGCAGGAAGAGCAGCCCATTGCAGCTAGCTGGTGGGGGCTTGGAACCAGGGTAGACCGGCAGCCCCACTGCTCCCCTAAGTTCCCTGTGCAGCAGCCACCCAGCAGGCTATCAATTACCAGCAGTTCAGCTGTCCCTCCCCCCACTGCCATGTGCTGCTCCTGCCCTCTGCCTTGGAGCTGCTCTCCAGAGCCTCCTGCTTGCTGTGCCGGGGGAGAGGGGTGGGAAGAGGGGGGCTAATGTCAGGGTGTCCCCCGCACCCCGCTTACCCCATCTTCCATAGAGCAGGGGGGACACACAACAGGGCTCAGGACAGAGGGAGCTTCCTGGCAGCAGTTGTCATCTCAGCTTGCTGATTAACTTAAAAAGGCAATGTACTTAAGAGTGGGGTCAGCGTACTTAAAGGAGCAATGCGCATCTCTCTCTCACACACAGGGTGTGTGCGGTCTCCCTTCCCTCCATTCCTGCTGCCTTGTAGAGTATGAGGTTACATTAACAACGAGTTAATCCTTGAGGGCTCAGCCAATTGCTAGTTCATCATTTAGCAGTAAGGCATTCCCTGGGAAATATCCCACCCTCTGACTTCAGCACCTCAACCAAGCTTCACAATCATCATTACTGTGTACCAGTATTAAATTGTTTGTTTAAAACTTATACTGTGTGTATATACATAATATAGCCTTTTGTCTGGTGAAAAAAAATTCCCTGGAACCTAACCCCGCCCTATTTACATTAATTCTTATGAGGAAATTGGATTTGCTTAACATTGTTTCACTTAAAGTCGCATTTTTCAGGAACATAACTACACCATTAAGCGAGGAATTACTGTGCTTTCATTCATCCACAGGCTCCTATCATTTGTGAAATTAAAGAGCAAAAACTGCAAATTGGAAATTCTGGTTTTGGAAATTGTTGCATGACAAACTAGCACAGACTTGTAGAAAGAGAATTCAGACTCACCTTTGCAAAAGCATCTCTACCATAGGTGGCTTCCTGCTCTGTGTGCTGCTTGTCAATGATATCCCGGCCTGTAGCTACAGTTCGAAAAAGCAGGGCCTTCTCCACCATGTCAGACTTTGTTGACAGCAAGTCTGCAATGACCGACACAACCTTGCCATTTTCAATCACAGGCGTGTCGCCATCCACTGAAAACTTCAAATTCCCCTGTAGCAAGTAGTGAAAGACAAGATTGCTCAATGTACTCAATGCTTTTTTTTTGCCTCTGTCTTCACGAACAAGGTCTAGACTGTTCTCAGTGGTAGCTGATGACAGAACAAGGAGTAATGGTCTCAAGTTGAGGTAGGGGAGGTTTAGGTTGGATATTAGGAAAAACTTTTTCACTAGGAGGGTGGTGAAACACTGGAATGCATTACCTAGGGAGGTGGTGGAATCTCCTTCCTTAGATATTTTTAAGGTCAGGCTTGACAAAGCCCTGGCTGGGATGATTTAGTTGGGGATTGGTCCTGCTTTGAGCAGGGGGTTGGACTAGATGACCTCCTGAGGTCCCTTCCAATCCTGGTATTCTATGATTCTAAGGTCAGCTCCCAGACTGCTGCACTGGGCAAAACAGCGTGAAGAGGAGATGAGCAGCCCTCCGTGAAGAAAGAAGTGATTGAGGGCTATTTAGAAAAGCTGGATGAGCACAAGTCCATGGGGCTGGATGCGCTGCATCTGAGGATGCTAAAAGAGTTGGCAGAAGTGATTGCAGAGCCATTGGCCATTATCTTTGAAAACTCATGGCGATCAGGGAGGTCCCAGACGTCTGGAAAAAGGCTAATGTAGTGCCCATCTTTAAAAAAGGGAAGGAGGAGAATCCAGGAAACTACAGGTCAGTCAGCCTCAACTCAGTCCCTGGAAAAATCATGGAGCAGGTCCTCGAGGGATCAATTCTGAAGCACTTAGAGAAGAGGAAAGTGATCAGGAACAGTCAGCATGGATTCACCAAGGACAAGTCATGCCTGACTAACCTAATTGCCTTCTATGACGAGATAACTGGCTCTGTGGATGAGGGGAAAGCAGTAGATGTGTTACTTCTTGACTTTAGCAAAGCTTTTGACACGGTCTCCCACAGTATTCTTGCCAGCAAGTTAAAGAAGTATGGGCTGGATGAATGGACTATAAGGTGGATAGAAAGCTGACTAGATCATCAGGCTCAACGGGTAGTGATCAATGGCTCCATGTCTAGTTGGCAGCCAGTATCAAGCGGCGTGCCCCAAAGGTCGGTCCTGGGGCCGGTTTTCTTCAATATCTTCATTAATGATCTGGAGGATGGCGTGGACTGCACCCTCAGCAAGTTTGCATATGACACTAAACTGGGAGGAGTGGTAGCTATGCTGGAGGGTAGGGATAGGATACAGAGGGACCTAGACAAATTAGAGGACTGGGCCAAAAGAAATCTGATGAGGTTCAACAAGGACAAGTGCAGAGTCCTGCACTTACGACGGAAAAATCCCATGCACTGCTACAGACCAGGGACCGAATGGCTAAGCAGCAGTTCTGCAAAAAAACACCTAGGGGTTACAGTGGACGAGAAGCTAGACATGCATCAACAGTGTGCCCTTGTTGCCAAGAAGGCTAACGGCATTTTGGGCTGTATAAGTAGGGACACTGCCAGCAGATCAAGGGACGTGATCGTTCCCCTCTATTTGACATTGGTGAGGCCTCATCTGGAGTACTATGTCCAGTTTTGGGCCCCACACTACAAGGAGGATGTGGAAAAATTGGAAAGAGTCCAGTGGAGGGCAACAAAAATTATTAGAGGGCTGGAGTACATGACTTATGAGGAGAGGCTGAGGGAACTGGGATTATTTAGTCTGCAGAAGAGAAGAATGAGGGGGGATATGATAGCTGCTTTCAACTACCTGAAAAGGGGTTCCAAAGAGGATGGATCTAGACTATTCTCAGTGGTAGCAGATGAGAGAACAAGGAGTAATGGTCTCAAGTTGCAGGGGGGGAGGTTTAGGTTGGATGTTAGGAAAAACTTTTTCACTAGAAGGCTGGTGAAGCACTGGAATGGGTTACCTACGGAGGTGGTGGAATCTCCTTCCTTAGAGATTTTCAAGGTCAGGCTTGACAAAGCCCTGGCTGGGATGATTTAGTTGGAGTTGAGCAGGGGGTTGGACTAGATGACCTCCTGAGGTCCCTTCCAACCCTGATATTCTATGATTCTATGTGCCTCTGCTGAGAATATTGTCAGCAAAGCTGAAGTAAGCACTTCATTTCCAGGGAGTGATTTGCTGTTCAGTTCATCAACAAATGAAACACCATTAGCACATTTCTAAATTCAGGCTAAATTGTCCTCAGTACTGTATGCTCCCCTTATGGGCAACTCACGCGAGGGACACAAAGGGGAGCACCAGCTAACGGGGGCATGTGGCTTCCCCCTGCCGACTCCTCCCTGCCCTGCCCCCAGCCTGGGCCCCCCGCTCTACCCTGGGTCCCCGGTTCTCTCTCTCGACATTACCTGGGGTGGGGCTCTGTCCTTCGCAGCGCAAGGAAGGAGGCCCCACACCGGCAGCTCCTCTGGCCTGGCTGTCTCAGTACCACCCCCAGACCCCAATCCTGTCCTCCACTGGGGCTGTACAGACCCCAGGAGTCGAAGCTGTGTGGAACGGCTGGGGCAGAACTGGGGGCAGTACAGCCATGCTGGAGGAGCTGCCAGCATGTGGCCACCCGGCAGCCACACGTTCTGCTTCTTTCGCTACTGTGGTTCCCTGCTGAATGTGCCTCCCCCTAGGGCAGTTGTTCTTAAACTTTTGTACTGGTGACCCCTTTCACATAGCAAGCCTCTGAGTGTGACCGCCCTTATAAATTAAAAACACTTTTAAATATATTTAATACCATTATAAATGCTGGAGGCAAGCGGGGTTTGGGGTGGAGGCTGACAGCTCATGACCCCCACATGTAATACCCTTGCGACCCACTGCGGGGTCCCGACCCCCAGTTTGAGAACCCCCTGCCCTAGGGTGTCTGGGGAGGAGCATGTGACCCTTCTTGACCACCCCCCCAACCCAGGCTTTACCTTTGCCTGTGACCAAAAGAAGGACTTGGCCTTTAGTATTTAGCAGGATTGAAGGAACAAAGTTATGACAAACTAATTCAAATAAAGTTTAATCAGGCAAAGACTGTTACAAGCCAGGGGTCTAGAGAGGAGTTGGAATTAAAAGACACTAAGCAGAACCCACAGATTTATTATATTTATCATTTCCATCTTCACTACAGCTCACCACAACGTCCTAGAATATAGTTTCCAGTTTAATGACATCACCAGAAAAACTGACATGAAGACTGATGAGCTATTAGTCTGAATTATTGTGGGGAAATTCTAAGTCTTGTGTTATACAGAAGGTCAGACTAGATGATCACAATGGTCCCACAGGGAAATTTGACCCACTACTGGCAGGCAGGAATAGTGTTGACTTTTCACTTCCAACTGCATCTGATAGAACAACTTGTCTATTGAAGTAACACAAGTAACACAGCCTGGCTGCCCTGCCATTGCAATCCTGGAAGAACAGCTTGCAAAAACCCACATGCAGGGAACTCACCAAGTGAAGAATGGAAGCCAAAATTTTGTAGACAGTTTGAACCTCCTCTGGTTTGAAGCCTATCACTTTCATAGCATCTGCCACTGCTTTGAACTCTGCACCATCATTGATGGAACACTAAGGAAAATAGAGATTTATTTAAGTTAGTACCTTTCACGGTCTAGACAAACATTCTTGAATATAAAGCATCACCATGGTACAGCTTTAAGGACATAACGTGGCAGCCATTATGCAAACACCACAGACGTCACGGACGTGTTACTAAAAAAAAAGTGAATGTTGCCCAGAACAGTAGGTCACAGCCACTATCTATTCTATTTATCACATACCAAAAAACCCTTCAGAGTTATTTAGATTGCAAAATCAACCACTCAAAAGTTAAGAAATGCCAGTTTTACAGTTACCAATGCAATTTAATTCTGCCTCCTTTGTACATCAATCCTATAATCTGCAAGAAGCTGGAAATAGTATGTGATCACATAATTAAAGACCATCACAATGCATACGCACAAGAGAGCCAAATTATGGTTGTGCAGGTTCCTAGATTCCAACTTCTTGACTTTGCAACCTAAAAACACTCTCAAGACAGGAAGTTATCTACAAAAAGCTGGGGTTTTTTTCTTCTTTTTAAAGAAAAACGGTAGGTACAATTCTCCCATCAAGCACCAGAGACAGGGTTTAATCTCAACTTTCAGCACTGGACCATAGTCTGCTATCACTTGAGCTACAAAACTAGCTGACAGCAGCAAAACACTTATCCAGAAAGCGATATGAACTGTTGGATGCTGCTGCTGAGGTCCCAAGGTTTTATTCAATGACCTTGTGGGGCAGTGACACACAGGAAGCATTTGATGTCAGGATTTCCCCTGAACTTTATGTTCCTGAACGTAATGTGTACATCATAATGTGGAGACTTGACCTATAGCGTGGAAGTTTTTATACAACCACATTAAGGCCCTCCTGGAGGAACCTGAGACTGTTCAAAACTGTTTTTCCATCCTTACACCATGAATTCTGCACCAGCTAATAGAATAAGTTCTGGTCATTGACTTCTTTCTGGGTTCATGAGGGTGTTAATCACCTCATATGAGTAACCGTTTTGAATTTGTCTTGTCCTAAAGATGTATGACCTCCTATACAATGCAGAAGGATCAGGAGATTCAACACTGAGTTAATCAGCCTGAAAACCATAGCCTCTTCAGCCAGAAAGGCATAAACGATATCATTGCCACACTATGCAGGTTGTGCATGGTCCTAAGAAGCAGTGGAATGGTAGGAAAGCATATAACAAAGATCTTGGCCTGCTTGATATGAAATCGTTCATCTACTTGAATTACAAGTCCTGACATTTGGAGAGGCCATGAGGCACTTGATTTTTGGTTTCCAGATGCAGAGCGATCAATCACTGATCCAAACTAAGTGAATAACAATGAATGAAGACACATTGCTTAATTTAACTTCTGCCTAGTAAACTAGTCTGCCTTGGTGTGTAGTAGCATGCAGAAACATGAATCACTTTGCTTTTGCTTTCCCCCGACAGACCCCTGTGCGACATTCTATATCTTGGGGGAGTGTCCTGTAATCCCCACATTCCTCATTTATATATCATTGCGATATTGCATATAAAGCAGGTCATGTGAGGTATCAGGGGGAAGGTTATGATCTGCTGAAACCCATGGTTCTATCTAAATAGGTATATCATTACATAAGAACATAAGAATGGCCATACTGGGTCACACCAAAGGTCCATCCAGCCCAGTATCCTGTCTACCAACAGCGGCCAATGCCAGGTGCCCCAGAGTGAGTGAACTGAACAGGTAATGATCGAGTGATCTCTCTCCTGTCACCCATCTCCATATTAAGGCATGTGAAGTTATGAGAATGTATTGTACGGTTTTCACTAAAATATGCTGTGGGTTTGGGAGGCACCCAGATACAAGCCCTCCAGAGACAACGACACGGGAGCTAACCAACGCCCAGGTGGGTGCTGAACAGACATCACCAGCCATTGTCCAGCAGAGGAGTTACAATTCAATGACTCACTCACAGGACACACACCAGGGTATCGCTTCACCTTGTGACTCAGCAACGCCTACCAGACATGCCCTGGACTTGTGTTCTCCAAGCACATGGGATTAAAGGTATAAAACAGAACACAAGGGCCCCATGCATGGCTTTTCTCCTTCCCCCCCCCTACCCTGCAAGCAACAAGGACACTCTAAAGACTCCAACAGAGGAGACTGGCCCAGGTTTCAAGGGTGAAACCTGTGTACTATGAATTGCAATATCCAGTGAGGTGAGAAAAACTGCTTAAATCTAGATCAGCGTGGGCAAACTTTTTTGGCCCGAGGGCCACATCTGGGTATGGAAATTGTATGGCGGGCCATGAATGCTCATGAAACTGGGGGCTGGTATGCGGGAGGGGCTGAGGGCTCTGGCTGGGGGTGTGGGCTCTGGGGTGGACCCAGAAATGAGGAGTTCAGGGTGCAGGAGGGGGCTCTGGGCTGGGGCAGAGGGTTGGAGTGTGGAGGGGGGGTGAGGGCTCCGGCTGGGGGTACAAGAGGGTGCTCCAGGCTGGGACCAAGGGGTTTGGAGGGCAGGAGGGAGATCAGGTCAGGGGATGGGGTCAGGGGTGCAGGCTCCAGATGGCGCTTACCTCAAGCAGCTCCGGGAAGCAGTGGCATGTCCCCCCTCCAGTTCCTATGCGAGGCACAGCCAGGTGGCTCAGCACACTGCCCCATCCACAGACACCGTCCTGCAGCTCCCATTGGCCATAGTTCCCAGCCAATGGAAGCTGCGGAGCCCCATTGGCTGACGCTATGCATAGGAGCTGGAAGGGGCACATGCCGCTGCTTCTGGGAGCTGTGCAGAGCCACAGCACGCGCAGATCAGGGCAAGCCCCGGACCCCACTCCCCAGCAAGAGCTCAAGGTCTGAATTAAAATGTCTGAAGGGCCAGATGTGGCCTCCGGGCCGAGTTTGCCCACCCCTGATCTAGATGTTGCCCAGTCTAATAGGGTTGAGAGTTTATATTCCGTGGTTATATATATTATTTTATTTTGGTAACCACTTTGACTTTTTGCCCGTCGCTTATAATCACTTAAAATCTATCTTTTGTAGTCAAACTTCTTTTACTGTTTATCTTTACCCTTGAGTTTGCCTTAAGCGTTTGGTAAGAGTGTTTGTCAGATTTACAAAGGTGGGTGTATATTCACTTTTCACTGATGAAGTGGTGAACCAATAATTAAATTGAGTAGTGCATCTTGAGCAGTGCAAGACGATATATTCCTGAGGTAAGCAGCTGGGAGGATTTGGCTGGTGCCTTTCTCTGTGTGATTCATGAGTGGCTCTGGGAGCATTCATGCAATTTAGCTAGGTGTGGGGCTCCACATGCGGTTGTGCTGAGTAACAGCAGCACCTGGAGGGGCTTGCTGCTTGTCACTGAGAGACAGCACAGGCTGGAGAGTTAAGGGGGCACAGCAGTCCCGCAGTCTCAGACTGCGCTCCTGGGATCCCATCACACCGAACAGAGTTGTCCATAAAGACCAAGAAGTGAATTTCCTCCTTTAAAGCCAATACTGATACTACCATAATCCTGGAAAAGACCTTTGGAGCCGATTAAATGGTAAGGATCAGAGTTGAAAAAGCTGCCCACTACAGGCAAAACAGGAGAATTATTTCTGGGATGATAAAATGGGACTCTGAAGATGTGTCTCCTTCAGGTACTTGTTCAAATGTTTCAGATAGAGCCCAGCTCTGTTTGCTCCACGTTACTGAGGCTAGACGTAAGTGACGTACAGCCTTTAATGAGACAGAAAGGGTTATTAACAGGTTCCATAATTGGTCTTCGAGACGTACACATGTTCATTCCACTTCAGGTGTGTGCACAGCCGGTGCACTGTTATTGGAGATTTCTCCCTCAGCATACCCATCAGGGTGGCGTATGTGTCATTTGGTGCTTCACATTGCTGCGCCTCCCACTCCCACCCTCCTTGCTTCTTTTTACTAGACAGACCTTGATATAGAGGGGAAGGAGGGTAGGTCCTGAAATGGACACATGCAACACCTCACAAAGAACAGTTACAGAACAGGTTAGGAACAGTTTGCACACATCCATTCCTCTTCAGGTGACTCACAAGCAAGTGCAAGCACGTTGTTTGGAAAAGTTACATTGGCTATATTAAATCTTTCCTCGTCCTTATGAGCATGAGGCTTCAGGAAGGAAGTTGGCAAATATATTGCCTAATTGATGTGGAAGTGAGACACAACTTTGGTGAGAAACTTCAGATGAAGGAGCAGGTATAATTTGTCCTTGTAGAAGACTGTATACAGAGGACCAGACACTAAGGCTCATAATTAACCCACTCCCCTGCCCAAGGCGATTGCCACCAAAAAGGCTACCTTCATCGGGACATGGAGTAATGAGCAGGTGGATAACAGTTCAAAGGAAAGACCCATTAGCTTTGTCAATACCAGGTTTAGGTCCTAAGCGGGAAATAGGATCCTCTACCTGGGGATATAGAAGTAGAAGGTGTGGAGACAACTTTGAGGCAGGTAGAAACCTCCAAGAGTTCCAAAATGGCCACTGGTATGGTGCAGAGCTCAATTCCTTCCCGGACAGCCAAGACAGAGCTTCTGCTGGGTATCAGGGTGGTGACTATGTGACACAGCCGTGACACGTACAAGCCAGCTTCCAACTCAGAGGATGAACTGGATTCATCCCACTAAAGAGGAGCTACTCCTGTCAGTGCCAAGAATTGGTGTCAGTAGTCTGGAGAAAAGGGCATTAGCGAGATCACTGCAGTTTGCCTCTCGACAGCAGTGTACAAGGAGGTGCTGCAGTGCCCACAGTATCGAGAGACTCCAAAGGTCGCATTCCACAACATACGTTTCAAATGGTACCGTCTCTTGCTGCTGCTAAGCCAACAAAGACCGCACCACTGACACAATCTATCCTCCTCCCCAGCACAATTGCTGGACTTTGGTGTCAGGGACCTTGATCTCCCAGATACCAAGTCCTTCGATGCCATCTTCTGGTGTCTTCCTCGGTACCGGAGAAAGACTGGCATCAAGAGTCTGCCAAAACAGGAGGAGCACTCTTAACTGAAGCGGATATGCTTGGTACACACTCCGAATGGGGAAGCTCTGAGTGTGGGTGCAGGGCTGCTTCCATCAGAAGGTGTTTTAGTGTGACCTCCCTTCCTTTTTAGTTCTGGGTTTGAAGTCCCTGTAGATCTGGCACCATCTCTATCATGAGCTTCTCCTAGGCATTTCAGGCACTTGAAGTGCAGGTCACTAACCAGCACTGGTTTCTTGCAGGCATCACGGCTTGAAGCCTGGGGACCGAGGCACACCCCCAACACCAAGTACCAGTACCCACACAGCAGGAATCAAAGAGTACCAAAAAAGTACACCAATAAAGGAAACCTAATGCTACATTATCCTAACAAAAACTATTAACGAGTATCAACTATATACAAATGCAAAATGAAGAAAATTTGCAGCAGCAGCACCATAGCATGCTCCAAGAACTGTCGCGGGCGGTAAGAAGGAACTGAAGGGGACTGGGTGGTGGCTCTACCCTTTATAACATAGCGCAGCAGCACAGAGCAGCAGATGGCGCAAGCACGGCCCTAATGAGTACTGCTGAGGGAAAAATCTCCAACAGTGCACTGGGCATGTACAAACCTGAAGTGGAATGGACACGTGCATTTGAAGAAGACTGGATTGTATAACTGATCTAAAGGAGATTCCATGAAAGGCATGAGATAGGTCATAATGGTGCCTGCATCGGGAACCAATTTGTCTGGGGGTCTGCTATCAATAACCAAAGTCCCACATGCCTACATGAAACCATTTTTATATGAAGCCACTTAGACCATGAGCTGTTGAGGTTGATTCTTAGAGCCCCTTTACTGCCTGCCTGTACTCCACACCCAGGCTGTTTGCCCTCTCATCATACTGGCAGCTGCTGCAGGGAGGAAGCAGCAACAAGGCACAGCAATCCACCACAGCAGCTGGGGGTGACAGCCTGGTAGTTGCCCAGTCTTTTAGATTGTGGCTGGAATTCTTCATTTCTCTTATGATATCTTCCCATAACTGTGAGCAAGGATGTACGGCTAAAGTCAACATACCACTTCCAGATGCATTTACAACTTTAGAACAAGTTACCTGAAACTAATTGACTGCATCCTCACCTTTAACTGCCCTCCGGCCCGGATATAGTTGTATGCAGAGAAATTTTTCTGAAGATGTAGGGAGCGTAGTATCTGATCAGAACCTCCCTGGAGAAGCTGTCAAATAGTATTTTAAAAAATGATCAATCAAAAAAACAAACACCATCCAGTATGTTCATAGTTGGTGTAATATCATAAGTTACTCATTTATTGCTACATTGAATAAATTCCTTCTTCCTCATGCATGGTTAGGCATGACCACAACTTTCTATTTCCATTACTAATATGCAAACAGCCTTGGCACCTGAAGCCAGTAAGCATCATGCAGTGAATTTTCCAGTCACAGGGAAAGGCTGTGTAAGCATTGTGGCTATCATATACACAGTCTCCACCATTACAGAGCCAAAAACACCTTCCAGGTGGTTGCCTTTAAGGCTGTTAAAGCAACAATCTTGAAAAGAAGTCAAAACCTCTGCACAGGGGCATCATCATACAGATGTTTTCAGGCAAGCATGCAGGACCAAACACATGTAATTTCCCCAATGGAAACATCTTCAAATTGCCACATGTTGGAAATAAAGTGCCGTATATACCATGGTGGCAAATATCAGAAACTGTGCTGAACAAAGTAAGGCAGGTATGTTGATCATTTTCTTCACAAAGAGGTATAATGAGGGGCATCTTCTTCCCCAGAAGAGCCTACACAGAGGCATCAGCCTACCACAAACAATACTGAAGGCACTTAAGTAAAAATATTAAGTTAAGATATGAATGTACCCAATGCCATGAAACTAGCTCAATCCAAATTACAGAAGCCTCATGAGAAAAGAGGACATTAGTTTTACTGCTAATGAAGTACTAATCCAAAGTCCAGGTATAGTACCATATGCTCAGAAGTACTACTAAGTTTACAAATGTGTTAATAAATAGGAGGATGAGGAGGAATATTCCACCTTTCCATGGCCCCCTCTCCAAAATTAGGCATCTTCAGCCAACCTAGAAATGGTTGAAAAAACAGAAAACTGGCCCCGAGTGTGATAACACAAAACACCCCTTTACAAAAAGCATGCAAGAGGGACTGTGTTAATTGCTTTGCCTCGCCTCTATGTCCCCTGAGTAGAGGAATGAGCCAACTAATTTCCATGTGTTTGAGTAGGCAAACACTAACCTGATAAAAAGAGTGAAAGCTTCGTTCTCCTGGCTGCTGCACAATCACTCGGGACTGGGGGGGAGATACAAAGACATATATTTTTAGACACTAGTAGTGTGCTTAAATATTTTACTTAAGTCTGCCAATGCAATAATTCACTATCATTACCAAAATTCTTCTTGCACTTTTTACCCTACAAATGTATTACTGATCACTACTAGCTGTGTATGACACAAGGCAGTCCCTGTCCCATGGAGTGTACAGCCCAGTCATACACAGATTATTCAATTATACAAACAATAGGATATTTTTAAAAATGACTCCCCTGTGGTGACCATGGTAATTGCTTACATGCAAAACTCACATAAGAAACTATTTTGTGCATCTAATAGGAAATAGGGAACAGCACCACTTGATCACCAGCAAGTGCTCCAGGGTCCACAGTTAGGGAACTCTTGTGGTAAACTCTTCTGCTAACATACCAGAACAGAAAAGGAGTACTTGTGGCACCTTAGAGACTAACCCATTTATTTGAGCATAAGCTTTCGTGAGCTACAGCTCACTTCATCGGATGCATACCAGAACAGGTAAAGCAGTGGCAAGTTATGCTTCACTTTTAACCCAAGACCAATGCTGGCAGGAGCAAGAGGCATTCAGATCTTCACTGAATCTTAGTCCCACAGTGTAAGATTTAGGGGAATTCTTGTTAACTACAGTGGAACTTCACATTCACAATAGTGACTCAGAACCATTGCCAACTACAGAATTTTGCAAAATAATGAGTAAGTTAAGCCAGGAGTCACTGATACCACATGACAAAACGTATAATTTGGCCGTGTCTACATTTACCGGGGGCTCGACGCACAGTCATCAATGCATCAGCGTTTGATTTAGCGAGTCTAGTGAAGACCCGCTAAATCGACCGCAGATCACTCTCCCATCGACTCCTGTACTCCACCTAAACGAGAAGCGCAAGGGGAGTCGACAGGAGAGCATCTCCAGTCGACATCGCATAGTGTGGACCCCGCGATAAGTAGATCTAAGTACGTCGACTTCAGCTACGTTATTCACGTAGCTGAAGTTGCGTAACTTAGATCCATCTCTCCCTGTAGTATAGACCAGGCCTTTGAATAGCATAATGTAGTTTTGTTTAAATCCTTAACTATCTGGTGAAGCGCAGAATATTTTGTAACAATAATGTCTTAGTAATAAAAGCTCACTACAGAGCCATCTTTTGCTATTAAATCCTTGCTGAGAAGTAGAGTGAAACAACTAGGTTTCCTGTGAGAATTACCAGGTTAGTGGATTAGCAAAAAGTCAGTGAGAATTAGTGAGGTGGTTGTTGTAAATATAACGATTTGTATGATCATGCAAGGTTAGCTGACTTAAGATCAGACCTCTATATGCAGCAATGGAAAATCATTGCCTGCCCTCATCACCCAATTGGGCTAACATTAAAGCCTCAGAATAACATTTTTTTTTTTTTTTTTAACAGAAACAGGAACTTAGCATAGTGCAGTCAAACACATTTTATAAAAAGCCTTATGAGTTCAAGCCATTACAGTTGCAAACAATATTTTCCCTTAGTGTGTCACTAGGGTCATAGCAGTACATATTAAACACTAAACACAACAAAATGTTTATTCTGGAACTAGGTTTCAGAGAAATAAAGACAGAAGTTCAAAAATGTTGCCAGATGCTGTCAAATCTGTACAGTCTAAAATGACATGAAAGACATTGTTTCCATCACTCTCCTGGAATATGTAATAAAAGTTAACAGATGATCATGTAAAGCTATGGCATCAGTTCAATGCAATATTTCTAAAACCACATCACCACTACTTGCAGACACACAGAAATCTTCATAACTTTTGCTTGACCAGTGAGACTTCAGTGCAAGAATGTCTGTGGGAAGCAATTTTACACATGGTAAATTAATATCAGATTTTATTCTGGGTATAAAGCACAGACAAAACATTCTGAAACCTTTCTATTTATCCCCCGAGTTCTATGATGGGATGAGCTCTGAAAACAATGGTTTCAAGGTGTTTGTGCTGCAACAAATTGGTTGCGGTGCTTTGACAGTTTCTTAATTTTAGTAACCATACCTTTATTGACTCTGGGGGGAAAAATTACGGTCTAGTTCTGAAGTGACAGTCATTCTATGATGGATATTCAATAAACTATCTGAAGTGAGTTCAGGAGACATTTAAAATGGCAAATACTATGTTTTACAAATAATCATACATGGGAAGACAGCCTAGCACGTTACAGACAAACTCAGCTTACCTTTTCAAGCAAGTAATTATTGATATGTCCACCTATCGGGTCTCCTTTGAAATCAAAGTTGATATCCATGTATTTTCCAAATCTGCTGGAGTTGTCGTTACGGTTGGTTTTGGCATTGCCGAAGGCCTCTAACACACAGTTGGATTTCAACAACATGTTCTTCACTCTAGTACAGATAAGCAGAAAAGGCAAGAGAACAGCACAAGTGTAGGTAGTGTGTTCCTAGATATCTAGGGCAATCTTTTTCCAGACATAAATCATGCTTTTCAGAGGGCTTTAGTAACAGCAGGGTTATATTCTACAAGAAGATTCAAATGTGTCCTGATTCATAGATTCCCAGGGAGCACTGTGATCATCTAGTCTGACCTCCCGTATAACACAGGCCAGAAAACTTTTCCAAAATAATTCTTAAAGCAGATCTTTACAAAAAAAGATCCAATCTTGATTAAAAATTGTCAAGGATGGAGAACAGACCAGGACCCTTGGTAAATTTTTTCCAATGGTTAATTACTTTCACCGTTAACAATTTACATCTTATTTCCACTCTGAATTTACCTAGCTTCAACTTCCAGCCATTGGATCTTGTTATACCTCTCTCTGATAGATTGAATAGCGCATTATTAAATATTTGTTCCCTAGGTAGATACTTACACACTGTAATCAAGTTGCCCCTTAGCCTTCTTTTTGTTAAGCTAAATAAATTTAAAGAATCATAGAATAGAATATTAGGGTTGGAAGAGACCTCAGGAGGTCATCTACTCCAATCCCCTGCTCAAAGCACAACAAGCCAGGCCTTAAAAAGCCCTAAGGATGGAGATTCCACCACCTCCCTAAGTAACGCATTCCAGTGCTTCACCACCCTCCCAGTGAAACAGTGTTTTCTAATATCCAACCTAGAACTCCCCCACTGCAACTTGAGACCATTGCTTCTTGTTCTGTCATCTGCCACCACTGAGAACAGCCTAGCTCCATCCTCCTTGGAACCCCCCTTCAGGTAGTTGAAGGCTGCTATCAAATCCCCCCTCACTCTTCTCTTCTACAGACTAAATAACCCCAGTTCCCTTAGCCTCTCCTCTTAAGTCATGTGTCCCAGCCCCCTAATCGTTTTCATTGTCCTCCGCTGGACTCTCTCCAGTTTGTCCACATCCCTTCTGTAGTGGGGGGACAAAAACTGGACACAATACTCCAGGTGTGGCCTCACCAGTGCCGAATAGAAGGGAATAATCACTTCCCTTGATCTGCTGGCAATGCTCCTACTAATACAGCCCAATATGCCGTTAGCCTTCTTGGCAACAAACGCACACTCCTGAGTCATATCCACCTTCTCGTCCACTGTAATCCCCAGGTCCTTTTCTGTAGAACTGCCGCTTAGCCAGTCAGTCCTCAGCCTGTAGTTGTGCATGGAATTCTTCCTTACTAAGTGCAGAACTCTGCACTTGTCCTTGATGAACCTCGTCAGATTTCTTTTGGGCCAATCCTCCAATTTCTCTGGGCCCCATCCATACTCTCCAGCATATCTACCTCTTTCCCCAGCTTCGTGTCATCTGCAAACTTGCTGAGGGTGCAATCCATCCCATCATCCAGATCATTAATAAAGATGTTGAACAAAATCGGCCCCAGGACCAACCCCTGGGGCACTCTGCTTGATAGCGGCTGCCAACTAGACATCAAGCCGTTGATCACTAACCTTTGAGCCCGACAAACTAGCCAGCTTTCTATCCGCCTTATAGTCCATTCATCCAATCCATATTTTTTTAACTTGCTGGCAAGAATACCGTGGAAGACCATATCAAAAGCTTTGCTAAAGTCAAATTACATCCACAGCTTTCCCCATATCCACAGAGCCAGTTATCTCATCATAGAAGACAATCAGGTTGGTCAGGCATGACTTGCCCTTGGTGAACCCATGTGGACTGTTCCTGATCACCTTCCTCTCCTCCACGTGCTTCAAAATGGATTCCCTGAGGACCTGCTCCATGATTTTGCTGGGGAGTGAAGTGAGGCTGTAGTTCCCTGGGTTCTCTTTCTTCCCTTTTTAAAATATGGGCACTATATTTGCCTTTTTCCAATCATCCAGGACCTCCCCCGATCACCACAAATTTTCAAAGATAATGGCCAATGACTTTGCAATCACATCAGCCAACTCCCTCAGCATCCTTGGATGCATTAGAGCTGGACCCATGGACTTGTGCATGGCCAGCTTTTCTAAACAGTCCTTTCACCACTGAGGGCTGATCACCTCCTCCCCATGCTGTGTTGCCCAGTGCAGCAGTCTGGGAGCTGACCTCATCTGGGAAGACTGAGGCAAAGAAAAGCATTGAGTACTTCAGCTTTTTCCACATCATCTGCCACTTTGTTACCTCCGCATTCAGTAAGGGTCCCACACTTTCCCTGAACAACTTCTTTTTGCTAGCATACCTGTAGAAATCCTTCTTGTCACCCTTCACATACCTTGCTAGCTGCAACTCCAATTGTGCCTTGGCTTTCCTGATTACACCCCTGCATGCTCTAGAAATATTTTTCTAGTCATCTGTCCAAATTTCTACTTCTTGTAAGCTTCCTTTTTTAGTTTAAGCTTACCAAAGATTTCACTGTTAAGCCAAGCTGGTCGCCTGCCATATTTGCTATTCTTTCTGCACTTTGGGATGGTTTGTTCCTGAGCCCTCAATAAGGCTTCTTTAAAATACAGCCAGTTGTATTTTACAAAGAACTCAATGTATCTCTATAAGGCAGGTTTTCTAACCCTTCAGTCATTCTTGTAGTTCTTCTCTGAACCCTCTCCAATTTTTCCAACATCCTTGAATTGTGGACACCAGAACTGAACACAGTATTCCAGCAGTGGTCACATCAGCACCCAGTAAAATAACCTCTCCACTCCTACTTGAGATTTCCATATCTATGCACCCCAGGACTGTTATCTGTTTTGGCCACAGCATTACACTGGGATCTCATGTTCAGTTGATTATCCAGTATGACCCCGAAATCTTTTCCAGAGCCATTGCTTACCAGGGTAGAGTTCCCCATCCTGTAAGTATGGCCCAAATTCTTTGATCCTAGATGTATAAATTTAAATTTAGCTGCATTCAAACACATTGTATTACATAACTTATTCCCTGTAACCAGGAATCTACTTTAGACAGATAATATGTATAGGTGGTACACTGGAAAATCAGCTGGGAACTTTTGCTAACAATCCCTAGACATGAATGGGGAGCTGGAGAGTGAGCATTTTCATTGGAAAGCCTTTGGTTGTAGAATTTACTTCCTTGGTTAGTCTGTCTAAATTTGAGTCTGCACCCCTGAAATACTCATCTAGTTTCTCTCTCAGTTTCCTGTACGGTGGGCAAGTTGTTCGAGAGTTAGTTCCAAGGTGGGAGTTTAATTTTCTTTGTCAGTATGCCATGTTCATTTATTTAAAGACTTTTATACTTTTACTCAGTATGCCTGATAGGCATGAACATGAAATGCTGGACTAAAATTAGAGTGTATTGCTTCTGTTCAACATCCCATTTGTCATGAACTGAATGTACAAGTACATTTAGTTCCATGAAGTGTGTCTGATACCTCAGCAGAAACTTAATTTCAGGGCATTGTTTACAATTTAGAAGTGCAAAGTCTTGAGTTATACTCCCAACACTTCTAGCCAATTATCTGTTAGCAATTTATCTATGTTTCAAAATTTTCCCTAAGTCCAAAACTTTACCTGCAGGAAAGGATGAACTGATATGAAAACTTCATGCAATTATAAAGTAGAAGAAAAGAAGATAGGTATATCAAGAGTGCCCAGTATCATGGTATCAGGATACAAAGCTATTTTCCCCCCATAAGTTTCTGTAAAGCCCTTACCTTTCAACCTCTGCTCTCTGACTAGGATTGGTGATGGCTGCTATGTACTGCATAATGTATTTACTGGCCTCAGTTTTCCCAGCCCCACTCTCACCTGAGGACACAAACAGCAAAGTAGTACCATAAGCAAAGAAGAGATTTAAAAAAATCAAGATACTGTAAGTCATTGATCATTGCAATCATGTCATTCTGCTTTGATGGCTTCTCTACGTTTTCTTATTTATTTGAGATATGAGGTGTTTTTGATACCAATGTAACCTTGCCTGACTGCCATTACTATGCTAACTTAAAACCAGTAACGAATAAAAGATTTCACAGGTTTGTAACGCCAAGCAGGCAGAGGATCAGAAGGGATATTGTTAGAGGGAAAAGGTTGGCATGCAGTGGCTTGCTGGCAGCAATGCTGTGAACTGTAATACAAGAGACTACTGTTCAGCAGCTATCTTGGGTCTCTTGCTCCGCAGGCTGCCAGAGCATAGGGATACCATGGAAACTACGTGCCAGGATCTGAATGGCAACAGTTCCCTCTATGAGCATCTCCCCCACTGTTTAGAGTCATGGCAAGCAATTAGCTTTGGCCATCAAAACAGAAGACAAAACACTAACCGAAGTCATCTAAGGTGGAAGGGAGTCCTCAAAGAAAGGACAGGACTGAATGCTACAGGCTTTTTCCAGAAACCATTCTTCAACCAGACTGCGGGTGTTATAAGGAAGGGACTCATATTCAAGTTACCACCACACAACAACATTACTCCTGGGGGAATTCTGCGGCACTGTGCATGTGCAAAATTCACAGATTACTTTGCTTCCCCTGCATCCGGACCCTCATCCCTGCACCCAGATCAGCTCCGCTGAGACTCCCACACCCAGATCCCCCCTGTGGAGCCCTAAACACCTTAACCTGAACCCCCCTGCAGAGTACATTGCCCCTGCACTCAGAACCCTCCCAACAAGCTCCTATGCATCCAGATCCCTCCTGCACTCGGACCCCACACTGAGCCGCTCACATCCAGATTGCTCCAGACAGAACCCTCTCACCCCACACATGGATTCCCCCCACACTAAGCCCCTCCACACTTGGATCCTGCCAGGCTGAGCCTGTCTGCCCACACCTGGTGCACATGTGGGAGAAGGTCAGGGTCCTGGGGTGTTTCTGGGACAGACCCAGCCCTTGGGCTGTATCAGGGTCTGGTGCAGCCTCACCCCACCTCCAGGCAGCTAGTGGCCTGTGCTCCCCACTGCCATGCCAGAACCTCTACATACATTCACTGACAAATAAAATTTGCAGAATTTTAAAATAGTGTGTGCAGAATTTTTCTTTTTGGCACAGAACTTTTAATTTTTTGGAGCAGAATTCCTTCATGGAGTATAATATGGATCAATAATTAGTTTAATCTACAAGTTCTTGAATTAGACAATTGTATTTGAATGATATAGATGCAGGCTCATACGCAAATTAAAGTTTTGAACATAGTGAAATTCTCCCTTTAGCAAATGTAACATTAGACAAATTGTTCTGCTTCCTTCCTTGAGTTTCACAAGGAGGGTCAACTAGTCCTCAGGTAGTGAGGAGAGGCTTTTCCACCTTACCTGATATTACAATGCAGGTATCTTTTGATCGTCTCTTCATGGCCTTGTAAGCAGCGTCAGCAATTGCAAAGAGATGAGGGGGCCTCTCATATAACTCCCGTCCTTTGTACTGCTCAATCATGTCACGACCATAAATGTTCAAGTTTTTGTAAGGGTTCACAGAAACCACCACTTCACCAATAAATGTGTAGATCCGTCCCTTATCAAACCTGCCCAGGGAGAGCCGAAGGGGAAGGTAAGTCAAATGTAATAAATCAGAATTTGTATTCTGCATCCAAGTTGTCCATTTGATTATACCAGTCATTTGATACAAATATTTTTCACTTTTTTACAATATAATAAAATACTACTAAGGAAAAGCTTTCTATTCAGCATACACGGTACGTCAATGTGTCATTTTAGGTATTCATGTAACAGGACTATGAATCAAGACTGATTTTGAATCAAATGCTACTTACAGAAATTACCACCACTGGTGTTTCACCTAAAAATGTTTGATACAGATTTGCCTGCTGAGTATTACTGCAAAACTTTATGACAAAGTAGGTGAGGTAATATCTTTCACTGGACCCACTTCTGTTTGTGAAATGGACAAGCTTTCAAACTTAATAGGTGACCTGAAGAAGAGTTCTGTGAAGCTCAAAAGCTAGTCCCTTCCGCCAACAGAAGTGGGTCCAACAAAAGATATTACTTAACCTACCTTGTCTCTCTCATATTTTGGGACCAACGTGGTTACAGCAATACTGCAAACATAAGCTTAGGACCACAGATTACATTACAATGCATCCAATGAAGTGAGCTGTAGCTCACGAAAGCTTATGCTCAAATAAATTTGTTAGTCTCTAAGGTGCCATAAGTACTCCTTTTCTTTTTGCAAATACAGACTAACACAGCTGCTACTCTGAAACCAAAGATTACACTTTGTTCCACATACATACCCAACCAGCCTTTCAACATGCATTTCAGACATTTCTATTACAGTTCGTGATCTACAAAGGCACAGAATTTGCTGTAGACATTATTTTACTCAGGCTGGAGTAAATTTTAAATCACTGCTTGAATTCAATAGAGCAAAGATGTATAAAAAACACTGGAGTTTCTAATCCACCTGCCTAAATAAACCAGATTTAGAAGGAGAGGTTTGCTTTCAAATGATAAGTTCTGAGGATCTTAGACACTGCATGGCCCAGCAAGATGCACAGAAATCTGGGAGCCAGAACTAGAGCTCTGGTGACATTTACAGGGTGGAAAGTTGTAAGACAGTGAATTAACCTACAATTCAGGGGGGAAAAATCCAACTTTCAACCCTAGTGATTGTTTCCATTCAAAAGGAGCTCTTCACAGTAAGGAGCCCAGAGTGGAACTACAGCCCCAATGTTTAAGTGAAGTTTGAAAACTATCAAGTCCCAGACGAGTATACAAAAGGAGATAGCTACGACTAACATTAACCAATCAACCCTCAGCGGCACCAGTCCTCCTTGTGGAGAGATGAATAAAAGTAGTCTGGAGTTTCTACACAGCCATTTTTAAGAAGGGGGTCTCAACCTTTTTCTTTCTGAGCCCCCCCAACACACTCTAACAACTCCACGGCCCACCTGTGTCACAACAACTGGTTTTCCGCATATAAAAGGGGTAGAAAGCAGGGCAATTTAGGGGCCCCTGCAAAGCTACATTGCTCAGGTTTCAGCTGTAGCCCCGGGTGGCGGGGGTCAGAGCCCCAGACTGCAGCCCCGTGCAGTGGGGCTTTGGCTTTCTGCCCTGGCCCCAGAAAGTCTAATGCTGGCTGCTTGGAGGACCCCCTGAAACCTGCCCCCAGCCCCTGATGGAGAACCACTGTATTGTGTAGCAGTATGCAATTTGTGTTATGACTAACATTAGATGGCATCATAACACTTTTATAAGAAGCAAAGCAAGAGATTTCAGGATTGTCCATTAACTAAAGCACAGCTCTGAGATTTCTCTCTTAAAATGCATTGTCATATCTTTACCACAAAGCAGAAATCTGATTGTTTTTCCACTGCTTATGAATGGAATATAGTAGCTATTACAGTGCACACACTGCGTCAGTCCTTGAGCTGGAGTCTTGGTGGGTTTACAGTCTTCAGTTTTGCTGCACATCCGTTAAAGTATGTGATTCAGCAGATTGGTTTCTAAAAAGCTCAGCTTGCATCATTAAATGTATGGTCTTGGTCATGCCAGGACAACTGAGTTAGAATCACAGAATCATAGAACATCAGGGTTGGAAGGGACCTCAGGAGGTCATTAGTCCAACCCCCTGCTCAAAGCAGGACCAATCCCCAACTAAATAAACCCAGCCAGGGCTTTGTCAAGCCGGACCTTAAAAACCTCAAAGGAACGAGATTCCACCACCTCCCTACGTAACCCATTCCAGTGCTCCACCACCCTCCTAGTGAAATAGTTTTTCCTAATATCCACCCTAGACCTCCCTCACTGCAACTTGAGACCATTACTCCTCGTTCTGTCATCTGCTACCACGGAGAACAGTCTAGATCCATCCTCTTTGGAACCCTGATCAGGTAGTTGAAAGCAGCTATCAATTCCCCCCTCATTCTTCTCTTCTGCAGACTAAACAATCCCAGTTCCCTCAGCCTCTCCCCATAAGTCATGTGTTCCAGCCCCCTAATCATTTTTGTTGCTCTCCGCTGGACTCTTTCCAATTTTTCCACATCCTTCTTGTAGTGTGGAGCCCAAAACTGGACACAGTACTCCAGATGAGGCCTCACCAATGTCGAACAGAGGGGAATGATCACGTCCCTCGATCTGCTGGCAATGCTCCCACTTATACAGCCCAAAATGCCGTCAGCCTTCTTGGCAACAAGGGCACACTGTTGATGCATATCCAGCTTCTGGTCCACTGTAACCCCTAGGTCCTTTTCTGCAGAACTGCTGCCTAGCCGCTCGGTCCCTAGTGTGTAGTAGTCCATGGGATTCTTCCGTCGTAAGTGCAGGACTCTGCACTTGTCCTTGTTGAACCTCATCGGATTTCTTTTAGCCCAATCCTCTAGTTTGTCTAGGTCTCTCTGTATCCTATCCCTACCCTCCACATATCTACCACTCCTCCTAGTTTAGTGTTATCTGCAAACTTGCTGAGGGTGCAGTCCACGCTATCCTCCAGATCATTAATGAAAATATTGAACAAAAACGGCCCCAGGAATGACCCCTGAAGATGGTTGAACATGTTCCCAATCAGTATCCTCCTCATTAGGGAGCTAAAAATCCAAAGCAATGTTTTTCAGCTCATACCTACACTTATTTTTTTTTCCTTTGGTGGGGGAACAGAGAGAACTTTGAAGGCAACTCAAAATTAAGGATTTTCCTGAAAAATGAATACTTTTAAATTAGCAGTAAGACTGAAATATATTGGCTTCCACACAATTATTGTGACAGAAACAACTGATTACACACAAAAAAGAAACTTGGAGGGCAGCTATGATACTAAACAACAGTTTCGAGTGTGGGTCCCATCACCAACTCTTAAAATGCCAATTTACCTGCAAAGAACCAAGAAGGAAGCATCGCTTCTCCCCACCCCCCACGGTAATTGTAATTGGACTCAATCCTGGCGGTTTCCAATTCCTAACTTTACTTTGTACAAATACGTGAAGTTTGGAGGGATGATTTTGGGCAGAAACCCAAACTATTTAACACTTTTGAAGCTAATAATTGTCAGCAGGGGTGTTTCAGATTTGTTTTATCAAAACTTCCAGTTGAAAAGCAGGCTTCTGAAGCAGATCAGTAGATTTTGTTTAGAAGGGGGACAAAAACATTAAAATGTCAAGGAATGTAACTTAAACTCTCTGTCCAGCTACTGAAAGTTACATAATTCATAACTTGAAGATGAGGTCAAAGTATTGGGTGTTGTGGAGATAAAAAACTCAGGACGTTGGTCAACAGGGATGGCTCTTTTGCTTTTGAAAAGACCCTGGTAGTTCTTCCCTGAATCTTATGGCTGCCCCTCTCAGAGCATGTGCACACGGGCTAAGTTAAAGAATCTTCTAGCATTTTTTTTTTCCATTCAATAGTTCCTTCCATACTTACACAGTCGTGACTTTTTGGAAGCAGGGAATCCATGGGAAGCAGAGTATATTCTCTATTACCCTGCTGATCTTTTCTGGGAGGTATACCAATTGGATCCGTGTCTTTCTAGAGCCATTACTCTGGGATTTTGCAGCAGTTCCTTTCGCTCATCCTCCCTCTCCCAATATAATTTGATTTCCTTCTTCACAGCAGCTGAGGATTTTGTACTTTGCCCGGTGTCTACGAAGCCCAGAGGCAGTGGCAGATTAATGCACGGCACCATGGGGCCACAGCTAATTTGGGGGTTCCAGAAGCGCTGGAATCTGTGTAGAATTACGGAGGGCCATTAGCACCAGAACTGTGGCCCCACCCCTGCTCCTCCTCTTTCCCCTGGGGCCCCACCCACTGCTCCTCCTTCCCTGCCCCCCCCGAGGCCCCACCCTATCCCCGCCCCCACAAAGCACACCACCCAGGGCAGGTGGAGGGCCTGGGCCTCCCCACAGTGGCCCAGGCTCCCTGAGCGGCTCTTAGGGGTCTCGGGGAAGAGAGGAGGAGCAGGACCCTGTGGTGGGTGAGGCCTAAGGCCCACCTTAGCCTCCCCACACTGGGAAGAAGCTGGTACCACCAGCAGGGGCTGCACTTTACAGGAGAGAAGATGATCATCTTATCAGCTTCCCTGCCGCCACTGCTCCGCACCTGCCCGAGGCCGGGGGGGGCGGCATGCAGAGTCACAATGCCCCCTTCCCTCCCCAATTTCTCAGGATGCCTCCGGTGCAGATGCCCAGCAGTGAGGAGACAGCACTCCTTCAGCAGCAGCACTCTCCCTGTGTCCCTGCAGCCCAGGGGAGGAAGGAAGCAGCTGGCGACCAGCTGAACTCCTTCCCCCACCACATGGGACTGCTTCGTCTTCCCCGCTGTTGGAGTCCCAGTGCTGCTGCCTGCTTTGCATACCATCCCTCGGGGGGAGTCAGGGAGCGGAGGCAGAGGCAATGCATGGGACTCCAGCAGCAGGGAAGGCGAAAAAGCAGCTTGATATGGCAGAGGAGCAGCTCAGCAAGCAGCCAGTGCCTAGCACAATGGGGTCCTGGTCCACGACTGAGATTCCCAGGGGCTATGATAATACAGACAGCCGCCCTGCTGCTTCCTCCCTCCCCAGACTGCACAGACAGACACGGTGGGAGCACCGTTGCCAAGGGGAGTGCTGTCTCCTCACTACTAGGTGTCTGCAACAGAAATGTCCTGAAAATTGGGGGGAAGGCACGTGACCCACCAGAACCTCTCATTTGTGTCCCCCACTAGCCACAGCTACATATCACCTCTGACAACGCCCATGTTAAAAAGTGGGCAGGCATGGCCCTCCTAGTTTTAAAACTGCGGGGGCATGCCCCCCACCAATTCTGGGGCCCCTAGGCCCCCTGGGTATAGGGGGCCCAAATGTTCTTTGTGCCCAGGACCCCAATAAATCTTCATCCGCCTCTGCCTAGAGGTATTCTCCATGTGCTCCAGTGAAGGGGCAGAAAATCAAAATAGTCAGCTACAAGGGAGCAGCTTGGTACAGGCAGATGACAGCCAACAATCTACTGATCTGCTTCAGAAGCCTCCCTCTCAGCTGGAAATTTAAACAGATCTGAAACACCCCTGCTGATAAAGCAATTGTCAATTTTTAAATTGTTAACATTGTAATACTTTGTCATAAAACAAATTCACACATTTATTATTTCCCAGGTGATCCCAGGACTGGATCAGCTCCCAGGGTACTGGATCAGATAGGTAGGGGTGGCACAGGAGGTGGACCTCCCTCAGGGCTCTAACAAGGAAATGCATGTCTCACCATAACAGATTTTACTTTAAGGGTATCTGAATTCATGGACCATGGATGTTTCTGTCCAAAGTTTAAGTTCTTAATACTTGTGTTAAAATTATACTAAGTACCGCACATAGTTGTGTTTAGATGTTCCTAAACTATGAGCTTCCCTTCCGCACCCCTCCTTGTTGATAAAGCTTCTTTTCAGACGACAGTGGAGTACTGCACTGCTGCAGGCCAAGAACAGCTATGGCTGTTTTTCTAGCTGCATTTCTTTGGTTGTGATTCTTCTTGGGTAAAGAAAAATAAGAACTTATGAAAGAGTAAAAAGTAGCCTAATGACTGCAGTCCAAACTGGAAGGTTCAAGCAACATGAGATTCCCTAATCCACTTTACTGCAAGGTTGCACAAAATACAGGTTCCAGATACATTCAAAACTTTATTACAAAGCTGGCAATGGGAAAGATACTCTGCCAACTGGATGCACATCAACACGTACATTATCTTAAATAATTCAATGCTGTATGTATAACACAGTAGCGGATTTTTCATTATTAAAAGCCAGCAGAATGGCATTTTTGTGAAGACAAACCACCGTCCATACCTGCATAAATGACACTCCCACAGGCATACCTTTTCCTGTAGATTTACATTACTTCCAGTAACAATAAGCTCCATTCTCACCTAAAAGATGCAGCATTTTTCTGCAGAGGTTATGTTTCCATAAAGATTAACTGCATCTATTATCTGCTTCACTATTTTCTAGGTCTAATATCCTGGGACCAACACAACTACAAGTACACTGCATATTTCCTGGGTTCTCAGTTTGCTACTTTGAGGTTTAAGATCCAGTAGCTATTAAGGGAAGTCATAATATTTAACTCTTGTGTAAATATTTTGCATAAGGATCAGGAATGCTGGGTCTGTTTTTTAAATTAAATCTTTATACCATTAAGAATTTGTACAAAGTAACAAAAAGAAAGATAGGAAGCGAATACAAACAGGTAAGCCAGAAAAACACTACCTAAATGGACAGAAACAAAAGTGTAGGAGAGAAGAGTGACAGGGAAGGGGGAGAGAAACCCTGTATACAGGATTCTATTACTACTCAGGATAAACATGCCTCTTCCCCATTAGTTTGACTATTTTGGTTCAAGTTCACCAAAACATTCAATAGTGTCCTTAATATAATGAAGAGAGTCCCGTAAATACCAGACACACAGAGTACATGTAAGGCTATTTTCACAGTCAGTATTCTGTGAGGTCCTTAGTCAGTACTTGAAAGGAAGGAAACTTTACAGGTTAGTGCATGGTAACTTTTTTATAAGTCAAAGTAACTTCTTTTCCCAAAGAACAGTGAAACCCATTACACACCCAAGAGACTAGCTGCACAGAAAGAGGCACTACAGAAATCAGAAAACTGCTGAGGTTCTTGATAATGGACCCACCACCAGAGTGCGCTAATGTTTAGCTCTCAGTAGTTGAAAGCTAGAATTCCTCCCACCTGACAAATGCTACAGTCAAAAATAAAACACTGTTCTTATTGAGGAAATGATGCAACTTCAAACACACTCAGTACAAACAAAGAAAAAGTTAGTTGGCAAGAGTTGGAACCCATATTTCAAAACATTTGCAGAATACAGGCTGTTAAAGAAAAGCATGCTACCATGCAACCCCCACTCCAAATGTGCCAGTTAAAACAGTAGTTATAAAGGGAATTTACAACACTGCTCCCCTGCACTGAAAATGAGTTGTCCATTCATGCTTAGCTGGGACCTCAAGCGATAACCTCACTCTGTAATATCACAGTTTATAAAACTCAGTTTACTTTCTGAGATAGTTAACATGAAGAATAACATGAACATACTGATTTTTCAGAGATAGATTGTTTTCTAGCTATTACACAAGAATTAAAATTTTCATTTATCAAAGATACGTTTTGTTAGCCTCTAAGAAAAGCATTCCAGAATAAAGTCACCTGACCACATCTTAAAAGAACTAGTAGGTGTAGACATTACTATCAGTTTCTATTTTGTCTGTGGGAGAAGGCTGTCTGCTGTGGGATCCATTCACTACTTATCTGGGCACTGAGTGTCTTATACAATGTTTTGTTTTACACACACACACACACACACACTTAAAAGTTAAACTGCTATTCCAAAAGTGCAGGACCCAATGCATCTATTCAGTCTTGTCCTTTCCTCCACCACACCAGAGACCACTTCAGAAATAGAGCAATTATCACTATATGAAGCTCCTCTTAAACCACCAGTGAAGATTTAATTTCAGTTTAATCTTAACAGTGCTTAAATGCTTTATAGTAAGGTTCCACAAATCAACGGTTTATAAAAGGCTAATAAATTACAGATGTTATAAGCACATTACAGATATGAGTAGTGTGTGTGCTAGAGATTGTTATCAACTGAGACGGGGTGCACTTGCCCCACACTGGACGAGGAAGGGTTAACCTCACATTGTGTGCTGAGGAAGCCATGCCCACTCAACTCTACTGGGCATGCTCCAAATGCACTAGTATAAAAAGGAGCAGCTCAGCTCAGTTGGGGCTGACTGCTGGTGAAGAAGGATGCAAGTTACAGGTTCCAGCTGAGGAGCAGCTGAAGCCAAAAGCCATGGGAGCTGGAGACACCGCAACCCAGGCAGATGCCAGGAGGCCCCACAGAGTCCATAGTCACTGGGGACAGCACATACTGGGGAACCTGGAGATGCCCAGACCACAGCAGCGGAAACCATGGTAGGAAGCAGTCCAGGGGAATTAGATAGTTGCCCAGTTAGTGACCCAGAACTTTGAGTCAGAGTGTTTTGGTTGGACCCCCACTGATGCAGTGGCAAGTGCTCATGCCACTACCAGGGCTCTGGACTGGGGCCTGGTGGAGAGAAAGGGCCTGGGCCCCCTATCTGGGCTGCCAGCACCCCTTTTTGTGTGTGGCAGCCCCCTTCCTTGACTGAGGCCACTTGGCCCCTAGGCCTCACTGCCCTGCTGACTAGGGCAAATCCATTGACTTTGGCTGCTAGGCCTTACAGCCCTGCTGACTGGAGCAAAGCTATTTACTTTGACCACTAGGCTTTACTGCCCTCCTAACAAGGATGAAGCCATTGACTCTGGCCACTAAGCCTTGCTACCTCGCACAAATACATTGACTTTGGCTAAAGAGGCATAAACATGGGCTGCTTACACCCTGCCCCTACACCCTAAGGGAGACAGGGTGCACTCACCCCACACTGGATGGGGTCCCCCCCAAACCTGTCACATAAGCATATCCGTATAAGATCTTATAGGTTGTTAAAAAGACTGAGCTGTTGTACTCTCATTTGACTTATTAAAAGATTAATCATTAACCCTTTATCAACAATAAATGGAACATTTAATATTAGTGTGATCAATTTATTTCCCCCTTTTTCCTTACCATCCATATGCATAGGAGGAAAGACAGCCCCCAAGATTAGGGTGCTAGTATGGGACTCAGGAGATCCAGGTTCAATTCCTTGGTCTGCCATAGACTTTCTGCGTGACCTTGGGCTTGGACACAAAGTCTCTGTGTCTCATGTCCCAATCTATACAAATGGGATAACAGTACCTTCATACCTCACATGAGGGGATATGAAAATAAATACATTTAAAAGATTGTGAGATAGTCAGACCCCATGATAATGGTGACAGATAACCGTAGATACAGATATGCACATTCCAGAGACCATTACTTTCACCACAGCAATCAGAGTAATCCCCACTAAATATCATACTTGGCTTGCAAAGGGAAAAATGCAAAAAAAAAAAAACCAACCCCAAAAAACACTTTAAACCATCAGGACCTTGCATTTTAGAAGCATGCACTAACACAGCAGTCATCTTACAGCATACACATGTAGTTTGACAGAAGTTCACTGAAAATAAGGGATTTTCTCTTTGCTGGGACAACTCAAACAAAGCTAGAAAATTTAGTTTTCATACAGAGTTTGAACACATCAAGTACTCTTAAGTGCTATGTATGGTTAGAGGAAGGATGTCTGTCGATGACTCTTAAAATTATTTTTCAAATACTTAAGCTCACACTAAACTGCACAGATTCAGTTTATTTTTTAAAACATGTTAGCTAAAACATTAAGTTTAAAACTCTACTGTAGACTGGGCAAGCTGTATGTTAACACAGGACAGATTAGGATGTTATCAGTAGAGAAACCTGATTTATTAAACTCCACTTTGACAGTGAAATAGCATATACACACTATTTTTAATAAGCTTCCTATCTGGACACAAAATCAGCAACAGATGGTCCCCTCATACTTTTGAAGAAATTTAACTGGACTGGTTAAATGGCCTTCTCCTGTATACCTCTAAGGTACAAGTGCAATTTTCCATATGCAACTCCAGTCTTCTTTCATCAATATTAAGCACTATTTCAAGGTTTACTTAAAAAAAGTACCTTTGTCTCTCAAACAGGCACAGAGGAATTAAGTTAGTCTTACAGTAAATTGTTCGTAACTCATTATAATGCAAATAATCCCTAAACCAGGAGAATTGAGATTGAAATAAGGAGGGGGAAATGTGTAGCCAATACTTTCTCCTTACTATAGTTAGAAAAAAGAATATCCAGTCATTATTACCACCTTTGCTCCTAGAAAAAACAGTCCAAGTCCTGATAGGATTCTTAATATGCCCCAGATGTTTTAATTCATGCCATAAATCAATTTCAAATCTAGGTTTTGCTGGTGGACTGTGCTCTAGAAAAACTAAGTCTTCCTTTGCATGGTTCTGAACTGTTTCAGTTAAGTTAAAATGTTGCCAATTTAATAAAATAGGAAATGCCATTCACGGTGCATTCTGCACCACTCCTTTCCTGTACGGGATGGAATAGAAAGGGCAGGGCAAGGAATAAGTAATTCATTCATCAGCAACTTTCACAATGACCTGCTTAGAAACAGGGTAAAGTCTCCTTTGAAGGGCACCCACCAGAAGGCTACAAAGGAGCATAGTAAACGATAATGATGATTCCCATAGGAAATAAACTAAACTGCAGTGCCACAACCTTATCATCAATCCAGTCATATTACAGCAAGGAGTCCTTTTACAAGGCTGACTCAGTTCTTACACACCACCAACTCTTGATTTATATAGCCGACTTTGCAAGCTATACAAATGTTAAGAAGGTTAGCAGTAGAGAAGAGAAAGTATCAAACTGTTGAGCCTCTTATCTCTAATTACAGTTTTAACAGTGGTTGAATAGAAAGTGAAGTTCTGAAACCTACATAGTAATCATCACAGATTACAGACAGATTCCCTTTCAAAGACAGTCAAACTGAAAGTTGGAATATTTACTGAAGCCCTTTCCTTAAAAATAAGCTACAAACTACTAACCTTGCTGGGGAGGGGAGGGGGGAAGGCTAAACCACTAAACACAGGAGACACAGAACACTTTCATTTCTGTTCGCTTCAAAGGGCAGCACAAGCGGTCCCTCCCCAACGTTTAGGCAGCGCTAGAAATCTTTTTTGATACAAATTAGGTTTTTTTGTGTTTAACACTTATTTAGCTATGGATGCTACATAGGCACAACACCTGGGCAATAGAAAGTATGAGAGAGGACATGCTGTGTAACTTCCTCAGACAGGGAGGGAGCCCACACCACCTGGAAGATGTTCTACCCACTCCACTACAGAGAAACTCCTGCAGATTTTTTTCCCTAGGGCAGGGAGACACCTTTACAATTTCCTGTGGTAAAACGGCTTGATGTCTAGTTGGCAGCTGGTATCAAGCGGAGTGCCCCAGTGGTCAGTCCTGGGGCCAGTTTTGTTCAACATCTTTATTCATGATCTGGATGATGGGATGGATTGCACCCTCAGCAAGTTCGCAGATGACACTAACCTGGGGGGAGAGGTAGACACGCTGAACGGTAGGGATAGGGTCCAGAGACCTAGAAAAATTGGAGGATTAGGCCAAAAGAAATCTGAGGTTCAACAAGGACAAGTGCAGAGTCCTGCATTTAGAACAGAAGAATCCCATGCACCGATACAGGCTGGGCACTGACTAGCTAAGAAGCGATTCTGCAGAAAAGGACCTGGGGATTACAGTGGATAAAAAACTGGATATAAGTCAGCAGCATACCCTTGTTGCCAAGAAAGCTAATGGCATATTGGGCTGTATTAGTAGGAGCATTGCCAACAGATCAACGGAAGTGATTATTCCCCTCTATTCAGCACTGGTGAGGCCACATCTGGACTATTACGTCTAGTTTTGGGGCCCCCAATACAGAAAAGACGTGGACAAATTGGAGAGAGTCCAGCAGAGGGCAATGAAAATGATCAGGGGGCTGAGGCATACAACTTACGAGGAGAAGCTGAGGGAACTGAGCTTGTTTATGTTTAGTCTGCAGAACTGAAGAATGAGGGAGGATTTGATAGCAACCTTCAACTACCTGAAAGGGGGAGGTTCCAAAGACTATGGAGCTCAGCTATTCTCAGTGGTGGCAGATGACAGAACAAGGAGCAATGGTCTCAAATTGCAGTGGGGAAGGTCTAGCTGGATATTAGGAAACACTATTTCACTAGGAGGGTGGTAAAGCACTGGAATGGGTTCCCTAGAGAGGTGGTGGAATCTCCATCCTTAGAGGTTTGACCAATCCCTGGCAGGGATGATTTCGTTGGTGGTGGTCCTGCTTTGAGCAGGAGGTTGGACTAGATGATTTCCTGAGGTCTCTTCCAATCCCAATCTTCTATGATTTGAGATTTTTTTTTAAAAACAGCCAATCATAAGGAAACTATCACATCTCTCAAAGTGCAGGGAGTGGTGACGGAGGAGAAGGGGGTACGTAGGTAATACTGAGAAAGCTCTACAGCAATGGTCTCCAACTTTTTATGCCCAAGGTCACTTTTTGAATCTCAGGGTAACCCAGGAACTACCCCACCCCTTCCCCGAAGCCCCACCCCTTCCCCAAAGACCCATCCTGCTCACTCCATCCTCCCTCTCTCCGTTGTTCGCTCTCCCCCACCCTAAGAACATAAGAATGGCCAGACTGGGTCAGACCAAAGGTCCATCCAACCCAGTATCCTGTCTACTGACAGTGGCCAATGCCAGGTGCCCCAGAGGGAGTGAACCTAACAGGTAATGATCCAGTGATCTCTCTCCTGCCATCCATCTCCATCCTCTGACAAACAGAGGCTAGGGACACCATTCCTTACCCATCCTGGCTAATAGCCATTAATGGACTTAACCTCCATGAATTTATCCAGTTCTCTTTTAAACCCTGTTATAGTCCTAGCCTTCACAACCTCCTCAGGAAGGAGTTCCACAGGTTGACTGTGCACTGAGTGAAGAAGAACTTCCTTTTGTTTGCTTTAAACCTGCTGCCAATTAATTTCATTTGGTGGCCTCTCGTTCTTATATTATGGGAACAAGTAAATAACTTTTCCTTATTCACTTTCTCCACACCACTCATGAGTTTATAGACCTCTATCATATCCCCCCTTCGTCTCCTCTTTTCCAAGCTGAAAAGTCCTAGCCTCTTTAATCTCTCCTCATATGGGACCCGTTCCAAACCCCTAATCATTTAGTTGCCCTTTTCTGAACCTTTTCTAATGCCAGTATATCTTTTTTGAGATGAGGGGACCACATCTGTACGCAGTATTCAAAATGTGGGCATACCATGGATTTATAGAAGGGCAATAAGATATTCTCCATCTTATTCTCTATCCCTTTTGTAATGATTCCTAACATCCTGTTTGCTTTTTTGACTGCTGCTGCACACTGCAAGGACGTCTTCAGAGAACTATCCATGGTGACTCCAAGATCTTTCTCCTGATTAGCTGTAGCTGAATTAGCCCCCATCATATTGTATGTATAGTTGGAGTTATTTTTTCCAATATGCATTACTTTACATTTATCCACATTAAATTTCATTTGCCATTTTGTTGCCCAATCACTTAGTTTTGTGAGATCTTTTTGACATTCTTCACAGTCTGCTTTGGTCTTAACTATCTTGAGCAGTTCAGTATCTTCGGCAAACTTTGCCACCTCGCTGTTTACCCCTTTCTCCAGATCACTTATGAATAAATTGAATAGAATTGGTCCTAGGACTGACCCTTGGGAAACACCACTAGTTATCCCTCTCCATTCTGAAAATTACCGTTTATTCCTACCCTTTGTTCCCTGTCTTTTTAACCAGTTCTCAATCCATGAAAGGATCTTCCCTCTTATCCCATGACAACTTAATTTACATAAGAGCCTTTGGTGAGGCACCTTGTCAAAGGCTTTCTGGAAATTTAAGTACACTATGTCCACTGGACCCCCCTGGTCCACATGTTTGCTGACCCCCTCAAAGAACTCTAATAGATTAGTAAGACATGATCTCCCTTTACAGAAACCATGTTGACTTTTGCCCAACAATTTACGTTCTTCTATGTGTCTGACAATTTTATTCTTTACTATTGTTTCAACTAATTTGCCCAGTACTAACGTTAGACTTACCGATCTGTAATTGCCAGGATCACCTCTACAGCCCTTCTTAAATATTGGCCTTACATTAAATCAGCTTCTGTACCCAATGACTGGAAGATAGCTAAAGGACAGGTTACAAACCATAGTTCACATTAGAGTTCTTTCAGAACTCTTGGGTGAATGCCATCTGGTCCCAGTGACTTGTTTCTGTTAAGTTTCTCAACTAAATTCGAAAACCACCTCTAGTGACACTTCAATCTGTGACAATTCCTCAGATTTGTCACCAGAAAAGACTGCTCAGGTTCAGGAATCTCCCTAACAGCCTCAGCTGTGAAGACTGAAGCAAATAATTCAGTTAGTTTCTCCTCAATGACTTTATTGTCTTTAAGTGCTCCTTTTGAATCTCGATCATCCAGGGGCCTCACTGGTTGTTTAGCAGGCTTCCTGCTTCTGATGTACTTAAACATTTTGTTGTTACCTTTTGAGTTTTTGGCTAGCTGTTCTTCAAACTCCTTTTTGGCTTTTCTTATTACATTTTTACACTTAATTTGGCAATGTTTATGCGCCTTTCTATTTACCTCACTAGGATTTGACTTCCACTTTTTATTTCACTGCTTCTTTTAGATGGTTGTTAAGCCGCGGTGGCTCTTTTTTAGTACTTTTACTGTGTTTTTTAATTTGGGGTATACATTTAAGGTGGGCCTCTATTATGGTGTGTCCATGCAGCCTGCAAGAATTTCACTCTAGTCACTGTACCTTTTAATTTCTGTTTAACGAACCTCCTCATTTTTGCATAGTTCCCCTTTCTGAAATTAAATGCCATATGTTGGGCTGTTGAGGTGATCGTCCCACCACAGGAATGTTAAATGTCATTATATTATGGGCACTATTTCCAAACGGTCCTGTTACAGTTACCTCTTGGACCAGATCCTGCGCTCCACTCAGGACTAAATCGAGAGTTGCCTTGCCCCTTGTAGGTTCCTGTACCAGCTGCTCCAAGAAGTAGTCATTTAATGTATCGAGAAATTTTGTCTCTGCATTTCATTCTGAGGTGACATGTACCCAGTCAATATGGGGATAACTGAAATCCCCCACTATTACTGAATTCTTTATTTTGATAGCCTCTCTAATCTCCCGTAGCATTTAATCGTCACTATCACTGTCCTGGTCAGGAGGTCGATAATAGATCCCTCCTGTTATATTCTTATTAGAGCATGGAATTACTATCCATAGAGATTCTATGGAACATGTGGATTCATTTAAGATTTTTACTTTTTCTTTCACATATAGTGCCACTCTTCTCCCACCCGCACAACCTGCTCTGTCCTTCCAATATATTTTGTACCCCGGAATGATTGTGTCCCATTGATTGTCCTCACTCCACCAGGTTTCTGTGATGCCTATTATATCAATATCCTCCTTTAACACGAGCCACTCTAGTTCACCCATCTTATTATTTAGACTTCTAGCATGTGTACAAAAAAGCATGTTTAAAAACTTGTCACTCTTTATCTGTCTGCCCTTTTCTGATGAGTCATTCTTTTTTATGTGAATGTTTCTCGTCTGATCTGGCCCATACTTTATCCTCTTCCATCCTCTCCTCCTGACTAAAACAGAGAATCTCTATCAATAGACTCTCCTCTAAGAGACGTCTCTGTCCGGTCCACGTGCTCCCCTGCAGCAATCTGCTCCCCCCCCCCCCCCCCACCACATCTCTTAGTTTAAAAACTGCTCTGCAACCTTTTTAATGTGAAGTGCCAGCAGTCTGGATCCACTTTGGGTTAGGTGGAGCCCATCCTTCCTGTATAAGCTCCCCCTATCCCAAAAGTTTGCCCAATGCCTAATAAATCTAAACCTCTCCTCTCTATACCACTATCTCATCCACGCAGTGAGACTCTGAAGCTCTGCCTGCCACCTGGCCCTGTGCATGGAACTGGAAGCATTTCTGAGAATGCCACCATAGAAGTCCTGGATTTCAGTCTTTCCTAGCAGCCTAAATTTGGCCCGCAGGACGTCTCTCCTACCCTTCCCTATGTCATTGGTACCTACATATATCACGACCACCGGCTCCTCCCCAGCACTACACATAAGTTATCTAGATGCTTTGAGAGATCCGCAACCTTCGCACCAGGCAGGCAAATCACCATATGGTTCTCCCGGTCATCACAAACCCAGCTGTCTATGTTTCTAATGATTGAATCTCCCATTACTAACACCTGCCTTTTCCTAATGACTGGAGTTACCTCCCCTGGAGAGAGAACCTCAGTGCGAGAGGATACCCCAACATCATCTGGAAGGAGGGTCCCAACTGTAGGAAGGTTTCCCTCTGCTCCCGTTGACTGCTCTCCTTCCCTGGGCCTTTCATCCTCAACAGGGCAGGGGCTGTCTGACCGAAGGCGGGACAAATCTTCAGTGTCCCCTCACTCACTTTCACTGGGCTGGGGCAGGGATTCAGGAGGGGGTGCGGGCTCTGGGCTGGGGCCAAGGGGTTAGCACTGTGGGAGGCGGCTCTCATCTGAGCCTGGGGCAGGGAGTTGCGGTGCAGTAGGGGGTGAGGGGTGCAAGCTCTAGAAGAAAGTCTGGGTGCAGGAGGGGGCTCCAGGCTGGGGCAGAGTGTTGGGTCCAGGAGGGGGGGCAGGGGTGCAGAAGGGGTATGGAGTGCTGGCTCCAGGAGGGGGCTCAGGGCTGAGGTATGGGGTGCTGGCTCTGGGAGGGGGCTCGGGGTAGGGCTTGGGGTGCAGGAGGGAGATGTGGTGCTGGCTCCAGGAGGGGGCTCAGGGATGGGGGTTGGGGTGTGGCCTCCCTGCGGGGTAGCATTTACCTCCGGTGGCTCCCGGTCGGTGGCAGGCGCAGCGAGGCTAAGGCAGGCTCCCTGCCTACCCTGGCCCCACACCACTCCCAGAAGGGACCAATGCACCCCTGCAGCCCCTGGGGAGGAGTGGGGGGGGGACATGGCTCCGCACACTGCCCCACTCTGCAAGCACCACTCCCACAGCTTTCCCAGCCAATGGGAGCTGCGGGGGGTGGCGCTTGCAGGCAGAGGCAGCATGCTGAGAGAGACCCCTGCCTCTTGGGGCTGCAGGGCCCTGCTGGCCACTTCCAGGAGCAGCATGGAGCCATAGTATGCAGGGACCCCTTCTTATCAGCAGCCCCGCTGCTGTGTCAGAGATCCCGATTGACTGGGAGATCCTCTAGGATCGACCAGTCGATCGTGATCGACTGGTTGGTGACTACTGCTCTACAGGGAGGGAAAACTGGGTTCTTACATGTCTAAAGCAACTAAGTACGCTTCTGGGCACTACATAAATAAATCATGATTTAAGGCTACAATTTTGTCATGGAGGTTGTGGAAGTCACGGAAACTGTGACTTCCAGAGACCTCCATGACTTCAGTCCACAGGCGGCACCCCACTTCAGCCCATGGGCGGTGTGGGGGCAGCTCCCCATTTTGTCACTAATAGTTTTAGTAAAAGTCATGGACAGGCTTCCGTCAATTTTTCTTTATTGCCTGGGTCATGTCCATGACTTTTAGTAAAAATATGCATGACAAAATCACAGCCTTAATCATGATATGATTATGACTAGCCATACCTTTAAAGGTTTCTCTACCACTCAGAAAAAATTGTAATAAGAACTAAGGGCCTGAATCTTAGACATCCTGAGCAACAAAATGCAAAGGCTGGAAGCTAGAGACCGACAAATACATACTAGAATTGAAGCACATTGGAACAAAGATGTGGTAGATTCCCTATCACTTTAAATCAAGACAATGTCTTTCTAAATTATATGCTCTAGCTCAGTCAGAAATTATAGGCTTGATGCAAAAGCCACTTGATGAAATTCTCTACCCTGTGTTATACAAGTCAGATTAGATTATCATAATGGCACCTCCTTGTCTTAAAAAGTAGTCTATGAACCACAACTATTGTTGTCAGCACTTCTGAAAGGCAGATTCTCCATGACTACACTGAGCATGGAATGGATAGGGCATGGGTTTAGATAAGAACTCCAGACCATGACTCACGTCCATGTAATGCCTCCAAAAGCAGTCAAAATGCGTTCATAAGAACAAGATACCCTATCTAGCTATAAGGGAACTGGGCCATAGAAAGTGCCTCAGGAAGTAGTAATGCAAAGTAATGCACATTGGAAAATATAATCCCAACTATACATATAAAATGAGGTCTAAATTAGTTTTTACCACTTAAGAGAGAGATCTTGGAGCCATTGTGGATAGTCATAGGTGCTGACTCCATAGGTTCTCCGCAGCTGGAGCACCCGCAGGAAAAAATTATGGGTGCTGAACACCCACCAGCAGCCGTCGCACGCCTCCCAGTGGCCCTGCCAACCAGCACCTCCCCCTCTCCCTCCCTCCCAGCGGCTCCAGCCCACTGCAGATCAGCTGTTCTGTGGCATGCAGGAGGCGCTGGGGGGGGGGGGGGGGCAGGGAAGGAGAGGCGAGGGGACAGGGTGCACTCAGGACCGTGGTGGGGTGGGGACTTGGGGGAAGGGGCGGAGAAGGGGCAGAGCCAGAGGGGGGTCGAGCACCCCACGGCACATTAGAAAGTTGGTGCCACTGTCGATAGTTCTCTGTAAACATCCATTCAACATGCAACAACAGTTTAAAAAAAAAGCTAACAATGTCGGGAATCATTAGGAAAGGGATAGATAAGACAGAAAATATATGGCCTCTATATAAATCCATGATATAACCACATCTTGAACACTGCATGCAGATCTGGTCACCCCATCTCAAACAGATCTATGGGAACTGGAAAAGGTACAGAAAGGGACAAAAAAAAAATTAGGAGCATGAAACAGCTTCCATATTAGGAGAGATTATTAAGACTGGGACTTTTCAGCTTGGAAAAGTGACAACGAAGAGGGGATATGTTTGAAGTCTATAAAATTATGACCAGTGTGGAGAAAGTAGAGGAAGTGTTATTTACTTCTCATAACACAAGAACTAGGGGTCACCAAACAAAAATAATAGGCAGCAAGTTTAAAACAAACAGAAGGAAGTGTTTCCTCACACAATGCACAGTCAGCCTGTGGAACTCTTTGCCAGAGGATGTTTTGAAGGCCAAAACTGTTACAAGGTTCAGAAAAGAACTAGATAAATTCATGGAGGAGAGGTCCAAAAATGGCTGTTATCCAGTGTGGGTAGGGATGCAAAACCATTCTCCAAATTGTCCTTAGCCCCTGTTTGCCAGAAGCTGGGAATAGGTGACAGGGGATGGATCACTTGATGATTCCCTGTTCTGTTCATTCCCTCTGAAGCCCCTGCCATTGACCACTGCTGGAAGACACTGGGCTAGATGGACCATTGATCTGACCCAGTATGGCTGTTCTTATGTAATTCAGTGGCTCTTCTGTTGGCAGCCACAGCACTTTTATTTTGATACCTATAGATCTGAAAACAGGCCGAGATTCCATAAATCCATTTTACCAATACCCTGCACGCGCACACCCAAATAAGTCAGTATACGTCCATCAGCAGCTTCACCTTCCACACCAATTTTTATCGGACCTTCCATTTTTGTAGTTCACACTGCACTAACAGTATATCAGAATGGCATAGACTCATTGGGATGGAAAGCCAAGTAAGTACACAGCATGTTTACCAAGGAATGCGGCTACATGGCTGGCAGTCAAAAGCTTTGGTGGCAATAAGATCACCAATCACTATGGTTAAGATTTTTGTTAGGTTATTTTTAGTGAAAGTCACAGAAAGGTCACTGACAACAAACAATGTCATGGAAGCCCTTGACTCATCTGTGACTTTTATTAAAAATAACGGGGGCCTCCCTGCTGCAGTCAACAGCTTCGGGGATATCACTGCCCCATGCCTCAGAGCTGAAGCTGAAACAGAAAATGTCACAGAGGTCTCAAATTCAGGGAATCCGTGACCTTACTGACAATCTTATCCTTACCAATGACAGACTGAAAATCTAGACAGACAGTCTTAAGGACCCTAACTAAAGACAAATTTAGGTGGTGTTCAATCTAGAAGGAGGCTACATCCCTTTGGTATTTGCCTGGATGACTATGATTACTACATTAACCGTGGCAATATACCACACAATGCACTGTATTTTAAATTTTAATCCTCAAGTTTACAGGTAGGCAAGCAGCAGCATAAAAGTCAGCCCAGCCCAGCGGTTGGTCTTTGGCAGGAAATATAGGTGTTGATCTCTAGTCGCTGGCTCACCAAAGAGCAAGTTCTGCAATAGTAGGACTATCCACAGCCCATGGTAGGCAATTACTGGCTTGCACTACTCAGTAGCAAGTCCCTTCAATTAAGATGCAGTTTTGAAAGGTTCTTCTCCTAGTCCAGTAGCCAAATGCAAGTTTTTCCACAGTACTTTGGTTTTAGTATCCATATAAATTTTTTTTTTTTGGTGGACTCTGAATTTCTAGACCCTAAATTAAAAGAAACTGTGTGATGGCACCTGGTCACTGTTGAGGTTTTTGGAATAGGAGTACTTATTACCACCATCCTTCTGGTTCACAAGCCAAGTGACAGTGAAGCCACTTTTACAGAATTTCAATTTTTGATGAAAAGATATTAATATTTTAGTTATTAGCTAGGAGGTACATATGTGGTGTCTGTATTAGTAGTATACCTTGCTTGAATGATATAAAATTAGCATGGCATATACTAAATGGATTAAAACTTGCTAACTGATAGGTCTCAAAACATAACTGTAAATGGGAAATCATCACAGAATGAATGCGTTTCCAGAGGGGTCCCTCAGGGATCAGCTAAATGTATACCTCTAGGAATAAAGAATGTAGACCACAATTCCAGGATGGGGGACTCTGAAAAAGATTTAAGGGTCATGATGGATAATCAGCTGAACATGAGCTTCCAATGTAACACTGTGGCCAAAAGAGCTAATGTGATCCTGGGATGCATAAACAGGGGAACCTTCAGTATGAGTAGAGGTTATTTTACCTCTGGATTTGACACTGGTGTGACTGCTGCTGGAATACTCTGTCCAGCTCTGGTATCCACAACTCCAAAACGATGTCGATAAATTGGAGACAGTTCACAGTAATGCCACGAGAATGATTAAAGGACTAGAAAACATGCCTTATAGCAAGGGTAGTCTATTTTTTTGTCAATTAATTTCTTGGTTAAGTTATAATCAAGGTCCAGACTCCAGAGAAACACTTTTCACACCGCAGGTGCCCTGTTCAACAAACAGATACAATGCTGTGCATCAGTAATGTACCTTATTGCTTATATTTTTAGTGCATTAAATGAAAAATAAAATCAAACCAAGAAAAAGGATAGCTCAAATGAAGCAAATAAGGAATTAAGGAGAATCATTAATTCACAGTACAATGTATTGGAGACTGCAGTGTGAGGGAATGAGAGGGTAAAAATAAAAACAATTAAGTAAATAAAAAGATTTTGTGGCCCATTCAAACACGTCTGGCGGTCCAGATTTGGACCACGGTCCACCTAGTGACTGCCCCTGCCTTACAGAGAGAGATTCAAGAAGCTCAACCTAGTGAGCATAATAAAGAAAAGGTTATGGGCTGACTACTACAGTCTGTAAGGAACTATATGGAGAACAAATATTTGATAACCGTCTCTTCAATCTGGCAGACAAAGGTGTAACACAATCCAAAGGCTGGAAGTTGAAACTTGACAAATCCAGACTGGAAATATGGTACAAGTTTTTAACAGTGAGTAATTAATCATTGGAACAACTTACCAAGTTGTCATGGTGGATTTTCCATCCTTGAAAATTTTTAAATCAAGATTGGATGTTTTTCTAAAATATATGATCTAGAAATTATTTTGGGGAAATTCTCTGGCCTGTGTTATACAGGTGGTCAGACTATGTGATCACAATGGTCCCTTCTGGCTTTGGAATCTATGAATCATTTGCCCATTTCTCCTCCTGAACAGACACACAAAGCACATTCTTCTTGAACTCTCACAGCATGGTGTGATGAAGTGCAGTTTTCCCCCTTGTTATGTTGTATGTTAGCCTATATGAGTCAATGTTTTGCATGAATACTGTGTGTACCTCAGTTCCCCTGTTTATTACACCAATGCCTAGGTGGTAGGGATAAGGATATGTGACTTTTGATGATACCCTCGGGGATAGATGACGCTATTCCAGCTGCCTGCCCTTCGTAACCTGAGAACCAGGAGGGAGAGGTAACCAGGTGACACTTTCCCCAGGAAGCAAGACAAAGATCGGAGGAGGGGCAACGGGCTTGTTAGAGGTTGGGCCACTGGAAGTGAGTCAGTCTCCTGTTCGGGACTCGGAGGGGGGAAGAGTCCAGGGCACCAGGCCCTGGATCCCCCCAAGATGGACTTTACTGAATTGGTCCTACTTTCTGTGCTAACAAGCTCTGTTCGATGCTATTTTACTGTCTACTAATAAACCCTTCTGTTTTACAATGCTGGCTGAGAGTCACTGCAGAGTTGGGGTGCGGGGCCCCTCTGACTTCTCCAGGGGTCCATTCCAGGTGGACTCATTGCAGGAAGTGCACAGTGAGAACAGGGGTGCCGAATGCTCAGAGGTCAGACCCAGGAAAGCCATAGCAGAAAAGGTTCCTTGCCCTGAAAACAGTGCCAAGGAGGTATGGTGTGTTACAATGACCTGACAAAACCAGCTTCAATATTAGCACATGAAAACAGTGTTAAGTAAGTGACCTGTATTACTCATACCAAGACAAAACTGTAGTTTGAATGAGAGAGGATACTTAATGATTCTTAATTATTCCAAATGATGTAGTTGGTTAAAGTTATTATATAAATATATATTCAACAAAATTAATGTGTAGAATATTTTTCACATTAAAAAGAGTAGTCGCTGTACCAAATGAAAAGTGAAGTTCATACTATAACCCAATCCCCACTCCTCATGTACGCCTATTATTCAAATATGTATGGTTTCTGACTGATATCGCAAATGTTAAATACACATATTACACATATTAGAACGCTTCTGCCTTGATTCCATATACCCCAAATCACGGAAGCTCTGATTACAGGCGGTGGTGGTGAGTGAGATGAAATGTCAATATTTCAAAGTACTCAACAGTCAGAGTGTCCTCAGGCAGATTCTTAAAACGTATGGCCTTGAAATATACACAAAGAAATCTGTATCATCCCTAAAGCCAGGCTGACCAGAATGGCTGCCAGATTATCAATGCACATTAGCAAAGACAGTACCTACAACATGCAACCACTAAGGCAGGGCTGTCAAGTGAGCAGAAAAATAGAAGTAATCCTCATATGTGTAAGAAACTGAGGTCATGCCCTTTATTCATAATCTCTCACCCCACTCCCAAATATGGTCAGGGCAATATGAAAAAAATTTCTTCACATCACTGCTGGTGATATCTATTCACTAGTACCCTTGTTCAAATGAACAGGAGCATAAGGACTGCTGTATTAACAAAAGCATTGAAGACCAACAGCATTTTCTATAATATGTATAAAATATGGTAGTATATCACCCTCCCAATTTAAAAACATTTATACTGCAGGAGCATTAAAACTACAAGTTGGTATGTTTCTGTTAAAATAAAACCTCTGTTTACCAATGTTACCCTCAAAGGCCAGGATATAATCACAGTATTAGAAAAAAACACTCTGTAGATATTTAGAGACTCCTTTTGCTTTCAGCTGGGCACTAGCTACTGATACTCTAATGCTTTGTTGTTGTTCTGTTATAAAGAAATATTCTGCCTGTGTTAAACTCAGGCCCAGTGCTGATCTGTGGATATTGCTGGAAACTCCTGAATACAGCATTGTTTTGAGTCAGGGCTTTTGGATGCAAGATCTAGTTTAGTTCAAAAACACACAAGAATCATCTTCCAGGGTGAAATATTCTATGAATTTCCTGTGACTACTCCAAAGGGCTTACTTAGACTTTTAGTAACTTGTACTACAAAAATGAAATTTGCAGAGGTGTCCTATAAACTGCTGCAGGTCAGTCAGAAGCAGTGCAACATGACCATTTTAATGTTGTATATTTTATTTTTTTTTAATCAGGCAGATGAATTACTTATTATCAACTGCATTGGTGATCAACTGTAGCAGCTCACCTGAGCATGAATGTCTGCAGCATAATGTCCTCCTTTTAAGGGGGGCAAGGGGGAGAGAAGGGATAGTTTACAGCCCTGTTTTTAGTCATGATATTAAACATTACATTATAGCTTTAAAAATTGCAGTTGTATGGGGGGTTGGTTTTTGTGGGTGGGTGTATTTGTTTCTGTAAATACACAGTATGTGGGGACCTACAAGCTAAAACCACAAGATCTCAGGGTTAATTAGCCTAGCAAACACATTAGGCTACCAATGGAGACACCTCATTTAAGACCCCAATTCCAGGTCCAAATCACCAGGTGATCACCAAGTGCTCTATCGGGAGCAGCAAGCTGCATTGAGGGAGCAGAAGAGGCTGCATTCCTCACAGCACCCTGCCAGTGGGGTCAGGTGAAGAGGTGTAGGATATGGGGGGACAGACAGCATGGGGCACATGAGGCTACAAGGGAGCACATGGGGACAGTAGGGAGGGGATACAGGAGCACATGGAGACAGGGAGGGGGGAGTGAGTGAGGGTGCAGGGACACATGGGGACAGAGGAGGAGGGGTGGCTGAGTAGGGGTGCAGGGACACAGAGGGACTGGGAGTGACTGATGGAGGTGCAGGGACACATGGGGACAGGGGTAGATGTGCCTGACTGAATGAGAGGGACTAGAGGTCAGCCAGGGTCTGCATGGGGAAGGCACCTCAACTCCCTAACTATCCCTCTCTCCCCACCCCAAAAAACAACCGTTCCATATTTCTCACCCACACCCAACAATCTTCCAGGTTCACTCCCAGGCTTCTTCCCTCTCCCTCAGCTCCTCCATTACCCCTGATTCCCCCAAGCCTTTGCACTGCTTCTGACGGGTAAGGGAAATATGTTTTTGTATTGTAGTTTAAATGAATTATTATTCAAAGTTCCGTATTAATATGCCTACCAAGGAATCTATTTGTCAAAAAACATTTCCTGAATCTTTTTTGTTGTCTGCATTGTTACAGATATACTTGCTGACAGGTATTTTGAAATAAATTACCAAAATAACTGACACTGGCATGAATATATTGTTTTATTTTGACAAATAAAAAATGCAGAATTTTAAAATGTTGTACATAGAATTTTTAATGTTTTGGCACAGAATTCCCCCAGGAGTAGAGCTTCATGATATTTGTTAAAGGCAAACCAAACTGGTAGTGCGATGAAACTGTCTCAAGATTTCACCACCTATTTCATTTACCATCTCCAGCATTAACAGGAATTTAGAAGTAGCAATCAGAATCAGAACCCTCTGACTGAAGAAACGGGTAGCAAACTTCAAGTACAAAGATTATAGGAGTAAAACATTGGAACCAGTGCTAAAAAGCCTAGTAAATACTCAACCTGCTCAAATCAAGATTTAATTTTCCAGTTAAAGATCTGCTAATACCTCATGGGAAGCCTTGGTTTAGAAACAGAGTATCATTTTCCTTAATTCACTTTGCTTTTTCATGACAAGTACTTTGTTTTCATTCAAAGTAATAAACCTGACCTTACAGACTGCTGCTGTGAAAGAGATTATAATGTTCAAAGAGGATTACGACTCCTAGAAGGGAATAAAGAGCCAAAGAAAAGAACTCTTAAAGCTAAACATTTTTGCATACAAACATACATGACATCAGGAAACCACTGCTTGTTTATCTGAATTGTGGGAAATAAGTGATGGGCAGTAGTCTAGTACAGTCCACACTCAAATATCCATTCCAATTTCCAATACCTGCACTGGTTTTCAGGACAATAATTGTATACCATATTTTCCACTTATCCTTTTTATAATTAATGTAGTGATATTACTGTCTCAAAGTAAGGTCTAAAAATGGAATAACTGGAGAAAAAACAAATTAGAAAATGTTACTGTATTCAAAACACTTTGTATTTGGAGCACTTCACCTCAAACTCTATGAAGGAAAATGATTATCAGATGGAAGAGGTGACCGTCACCTTAATCTGTGCTTCTGATTTATCCATCATTCACAGATGGGCCAAGAGCAATGCATCTTCAAATCCCAACTGTATTAAGTGCTCAAACAATAGTTTAACAGAATTTACCTAGCAGCAGATTTAAAAAAATCTTCAATTTTTTAAAAAAATATTTAAATAAATTGAATTTAATTTTAAAATGTTAGAGATTATTTACATGTTGCTAGTTTTGTGTTTCCCTTTGTCTTGAATTGCTAACATGGGTGTTTTGTACTTGCCTCTTTTCCTAATTATTAGGAGAATTTCAGATTTTAGAGAGATTTTCTATTGAGACTTTTCACATTTAAAAGTGCTTATCTGTGTTGAAAAAGACAAGTTCAGGGCCTCATTAATAACCTTACTGTGAACACCATAAATTCAAATGCAAAATTGATAATTTGCAACCAATACCACCTTCTACTATACTAAACGTCCTCAAGCCAAGAAAGCTGAAATGCCTTGACCAGGCTACATACTTCATCAGGGTTTGCAGTCACTTAGATGTTTTTGAAAATCCTCCTCTCAGGTGTATAAATATAGATTTAAGAGCTCAGACGAGCTATTTTTGAAAAGTGCGACTCGTGTAATACACAGTTCACACAAAGTCAATGTACTGAAAGTCTAAATAACTTTTCATTGTTAACAGTGGTTAACAGTGGTTTCATGCCACTAAGAAGTTAATAAAATTACAATTTGAGCACTAGATGCTGCAAACTCTTATGCACATCTTTAACTTCAATAGGACTGTTTGTATGCTTGAATTCAATGGGATTATTCATGTGAGCAAAATTACATATCTGCTTCAGTGTTCCCAGGATTAGGGCCCTCACTTTCATTCCTAGATTTACTTGTAGTAGTTTTATAAAATTCAAATAAGATACCTACCAGTAGTGGTATTTAAAAAAAACACAATATTTATAATTTAGTTCATTATTTGTTTTAAACTTGTAACAGTAAAATTTTCAAATTAGTTGTACAAACCCTCAATCTTATTAATAGGCTTTTTGAGATTTTTTTTTTTAATCAATGATTTAACACCTAGCAGTGTTGATTTTTTTCTAAAGGCTTATTAGTTCAGACTAATCAAATAACCTGTCTTTACCTTCTGATTTACCATAACCTGTAACAGGGTGGATAAAAATCAATTATTTTAAAGAACAAAAATTTAAAAAACAGATTTTTTTTATTTAAATCAGGTTTTTTCCTCAAAAAAATCTAAAGATAAAGATACATTATAGCTCAAAGATATTTCATCATGGAATAGGGATTGTAAATTCTAATTCTATAGTATGAGACAATATTTTCATATAAAGTTTAAAAAAAGTTTTGTAAATGAGTTCCAATAATTCATGGATTAGGGACCCAATTTTATTGGGTTCCAGGGGCTTCTGTATAGATTATTTAGGTTAATCTTTCTATCTACCCAATGGGACTCAGTGCTCAGTCTAGAAGATACCATCAGAGATGCTTAGTTTTGCAGTTCTCAAACTGTGGATTTTTGTCTCCAGAGGTAACATGCTTGTTAATAGCAAAAATGTTTTTAAATAAATATATAGACGTGAGAAATAACAAACCTCAGCCCTACTGTCCCTCTGCAAATTTGTGTACACAGAGTCAATCCCTTACCTCTCACTAAAAGTGCGAAGTTTCAAAAAGTTCAATGAATAGAAGATTGTTGGGAGCGGAATAGATCTGGACAAGGAGAAGAAGTATGGAGATAAAAGTGAGAAGGGAGGGACAGGCAGTAGAAACAAAAGTGAAACTGTTTAAGCAGCATATTCCAGAAGTCTTGAGGTCTTTCGGAGTTTAGCTTTCATTGATTTGAGATCTACCATACCATTCTCTCACTCGAAGGGAAAACCTATAATGGCAGCAGGCCATAAAAAAGTCTTTTAGATTGTATGGGGGCAGGGATCTCTTATCTACATTTCATGATGGGCCCCAATCCCAACTGGGGCCTTTGGTCACTACCATAATATAAAATACTTACTAATGAAAACAGCACAGTAATTCTGTACATATTCTTCACAGTTTGTTCCCAACCATTAAGCTGCCATCCATCACATGCCTTTGGTTGGGTGATTTCATCAAATCTGTAGTTTAGAACTAAAACCCTTCTTTCATCCACAGTAGTAAATATTTACTGTAGGCTTCACTAAAAGCATGACAGAGGAAAAATGTAATGTTTCCTGCTAAGCAAAACTGATGCAATGCTAATCGGGAAAATACATCTTTGTAAAAACAAACATTACCAAATTTCTTACAAGTCCTGAAAGCAAACCCTTCTTTTTAAAATAACCACTATTTCAGTAAAACATAGCTTCGATTTTGACGACAGTACAGCAAAGCAGAAAAGAAAAGAGTCACATCGAGCTCTATCAGCATGAAGTTTAAATGATCACAGCACACAAAACAGTCAGTGAAAGCATACAAATGAGTTTTCATGCCAAAGTGGAAAGGAACTTGCCCCACTAGGCTAATTCAGCTCAAAGTAGAAAAATGTTTAAAAATTGTGTAAGTGTATGCACAAGCTATGTCAAAAATAGAAGTTTTGGTGAGGGATATTTAGAACCGTTATTGGCACAGTACTGAGTTTTCAAAATTGATATAATCACAATAATTTACATTCTGTGCCAATGCTGTAAGACATAGCCAAAGCACAGATCACCTGCCACTGGGATTCAGCAAGACAGATCATGTTTTTGCTGAAAGTGGTGGGGAGGGAAAGGATGGTAACTTATTAAAAAGATGCCAGGTTAATATAAAAACAGATAATTCTATTCAATCCCACTGATTATGACATGTAAATAACCCAGAAAGCCTTAAATGTGAGGCCTGACTACCTCAGAGCTCATCTAGTCTCAGATTCCTACAAATGGTAACATTGGAGAGGGTAATGAACAGACTATCCCTCCTCCTCTCACCCAAAGCCCTATCCCATACATTCTATGTAGAGTTACAAAATTGAAATCACATTGTACGCACATATACACAGTTAGAGTTTTTTCTCTTGTATGTTACAGGGGAAGCTGGTAGCACCCTATATAAATATATAAATAGGTTGCCTAATACCTTCCATTATAAAAAATTCTTGTGACTTTTTAAATAATCTGTTACACCTCCATTGTTTGCAGCAGGGGTATTTGAAATTTGACAGGGAGGAAGCCCTGAAAGCAGAGAAGTGCCTTGGCATTATCATATGAAATTGTTCAGTTTTGGCTCAGACATAAGCCCATCTCCCACTCATGCTGACAAAACATTTGTCCAACATCATCATGTATCACCCCAGTGCAGAGAGGCTAGACACTTACTATATTCAAATGTACTATTAATTGTTCTGCTGAAATAAAAAGGCTTTTCCCTGCCTAGAGTGGTAAAAGAAGATCTATTAATATTTACATATATACAGGCATCTCATAACAGTTATTGTATGCATTGCATTAGACTGCTTCTTTTTCAGAAAATCTGATGAATACTTCGATGATCAGTCATAGAATTACCGAGAAAGTGTGTCTACTGCCTCTTGATATAAAGGAATACAGATTTACAAATGAAGAGGATTTAAGTGCTTCATTCACAGCACTTTCATAGAATGCCAACCCAATCATTAGAAATCTTGGCTTTGTCAAAAGGAGAATGGAATATGCTTACCAAATGACTCCTTTCCTCCCCTAAATATTCAATAGCTACTTACAGGAAGAGACACAAAATTTAGTTATTTCCTGTTTGCTTCTTTATCTTTTGTTCTCCTTTTCAAAGAAGTTTGACGCTTAAGAATGGCTATAGCCATCTTGAGCAACCACATCTTGGTCTTATTAGGCGAACTGGAGGCTGGCATAGGTGGTTCATTGAAATATTCCCACACAAAGCACTTAAGTAATTTTGGTCTAATGTTGCTACTATCTATAGCTCACCAATGCAAACCAACAAATACAAAGGAATAAGCAGTTAGATCATTTAATACCCTATCTCCGACCATTCCACCCATTAGTTCCCATTCTCAACCTCAATTTAGGCCTAATCTACATTACAGAGTTAGGTCAACGTAAGCTGCCTTACATCAAGCTAACTCTGTAAGCGTCTACACTAAAATGTAGCTCCCACCAACATAACTCGCCCACTATACCAGCTTAATATCTCCACCTCCACAAGAGGCATAGTGCTTAGGTTGATCATAGAATATCAGGATTGGAAGGGATCTCAGGAGGTCATCTAGTCCAACCCCCTGCTCAAAGCAGGACCAATCCCCAACTAAATCATCCCAGCCAGGGCTTTGTCAAGCCTGACCTTAAAAACCTCTAAGGAAGGAGAATCCACCACCTCCCTAGGTAATCCATTCCAGTGCTGCTTCACTCTCCTAGTGAAAAAGTTTTTCCTAATATCCAACCTAAACCTCCCCTATGGCAACTTGAGACCATTACTCCTCGTTCTGTCATCTGCTACCACTGAGAACAGTCTAGATCCTTCCCCTTTGGAGCCCCCTTTCAGGTAGTTGAAAGCAGTTATCAAATCCCCCCTCATTCTTCTCTTCTGCAAACTAAACAATCCCAAAAAGAAAAGGAGTACTTGTGGCACCTTAGAGACTAACAAATTTATTTGAGCATAAGCTTTCATGAGCTACAGCTCACTTCATCGGATACATTCAGTGGAAAATACAGTGGGGAGATTTATATACATAGAGAACATGTAACACCCATTGTTTCATGTTCTCTATGAATATAAATCTCCTCACTGTATTTTCCACTGAATGCATCCGATGAAGTGAGCTGTAGCTCACGAAAGCTTATGCTCAAATAAATTTGTTAGTCTCTAAGGTGCCACAAGTACTCCTTTTCTTTTTGCAAATACAGACTAACACGGCTGCTACTCTGAAACCTAAATAATCCCAGTTCCCTCCGCCTCTCCTCATAAATCATGTGCTCCAGCCCCCTAATCATTTTTATTGCCTTCCGCTGGACTCTTTCAAGTTTGTCCCCATCCTTCTTGTAGTGTGGGGCCCAAAACTGGACACAGTACTCCAGATGAGGCCTCACCAATGTCGAATAGAGGGAAATAAATACGTCCCTCAATCTGTTGGCAACGCTCCTACTTATACACCCCAAAATGCCATTGGCCTTCTTGGCAACAAGGGCACACTGTTGACTCATATCCAGCTTCTCATCCACTGTAACCCCTAGGTCCTTTTCTGCAGAACTGCTGCCTAGCCATTCGGTCCCTAGTCTGTAGCGATGCATTGGATTCTTCCATCCTAAGTGCAGGACTCTGCACTTGTCTTTGTTGAACCTCATCAGATTTCTTTTGGCCCAATCCTCTAATTTGTCTAGGTCCCTCTGGATCCTCCTATCCCTACCCTCCAGCATATCTACCACTCCTCCCAGTCTAATGCAAGCTTGCTGAGGGTGCAATCCACGCCATCCTCCAGATCATTTATGAAGTTATTGAATAAAACCGGCCCCAGGACTGACCACTGGGGCACTCCGCTTGATACCAGCTGCCAACTACACACCGAGCCATTGATCACCACTGATGTAGTTAGGTCAACACAGTGTCAGTGTAGACACTGCATTGCTTACATCAACTCCTGCTGCCTTTCAGAAGCTGTCCCACAATGCCCGACACTGACACTTAAATTGGTGCAAGTGCTCCTGGTGAGGATGTGCACCATCAACACAAGGAGCATAGTGTGGACATGCAAAACTGATTTAATTATTGCAGGTTTCAGAGTAGCAGCCATGTTAGTCTGTATTCGCAAAAAGAAAAGGAATACTTGTGGCACCTTAGAGACTAACAAATTTATTTGAGCATAAGCTTTCGTGAGCTACAGCTCACTTCATCGGATACATTCAGTGGAATATACAGTGGGGAGATTTATATACACAGAGAACATGAAACAATGGGTGTTACCATACACACTGTAAGGAGAGTGATCACTTAAGATGAGCTAATACCAGCAGGAGAGCAGGGGTGGAGGGGGGGGAGAAAAATCAAGGTGGGCCATTTCCAGCAGTTGACAAGAATGTCTGAGGAACAGCCCAGGGCGGGGGGGGGGGGGAGGGGGGAGAATAAACATGGGGAAATAGTTTTACTTTGTGTAATGACCCATCCACTCCCAGTCTCTATTCAAGCCTAAGTTAATTGTATCCAGTTTGCAAATTAATTCCTATTCAGCAGTCTCTCACTGGAGTCTATTTTTGAAGTTTTTTTATTGAAGAATTGCATATTTTAGGTCTCTAATCGATTGACCAGAGAGATTGACGTGTTCTCCAACTGGTTTTTGAATGTTATAATTCTTGACTCTGATTTGTGTCCATTTATTCTTTTACGTAGAGACTGTCCAGTCTGACCAATGTACATGTCAGAGGGGCATTGCTGGCACATGATGGCATATATCACATTGGTGGATGTGCAGGTGAACGAGCCTCTGATAGTGTGGCTGATGTGATTAGGCCCTATGATGGTGTCCCCTGAATAGATATGTGGGCACAGTTGGCAAGGGGCTTTGTTGCAAGGATAGGTTCCTGGGTTAGTGGTTCTGTTGTGTGGTGTGTGGTTGCTGGTGAGTATTTGCTTCAGGTTAGGGGGGTGTCCGTAAGCAAGGACTGGCCTGTCTCCCAAGATCTGAGAGAGTGATGGGTCGTCCTTCAGGACAGGTTGTAGATCCTTGATGATGCGTTGGAGAGGTTTTAGTTGGGGGCTGAAGGTGACGGCTAGTGGCGTTCTGTTATTTTCTCTGTTGGGCCTGTCCTGTAGTAGGTGACTTCTAGGTACTCTTCTGGCTCTGTCAATCTGTTTCTTCACTTCAGCAGGTGGGTACTATAGTTGTACGAATGCTTGATAGAGATCTTGTAGGTGTTTGTCTCTGTCTGAGGGGCTGGAGCAAATGCGGTTGTATCGCAGAGCTTGGCTGTAGACCATAGATCGTGTGGTGTGATCTATTATTATTATAATTATTGCAGTGGCTGTATATTGATGAAACTTCGGTGGACAATTCTGCAGTATCAACTTGCCTTAGGAGTAGGTCTCCACTACAAGTATGACAGTGGCACAGCTGCAGCACTGCAGCTATGTGGCTCTAGTGCTGCACTGTAGACACTTGCAGGAGTTTTTCCTTTCGCTGAAGTAAATCCACCCCAGCCCACCAAAAAGCGTTAGCTAGGCCAACTGAAGAACTCTTCCATCAACCAAGCAGTGTTTCCTGTGGGGGTTAGGTCGACCTAATTAGACACACAGGGTGTGAAATTTTTCACAGCCCTGAGCAATGTAGATAGGTCAGCCTAAGGCAACGGCTATACTACAGAGCTTGCAGCTGCACCACTGTAAGCCTAAATTCCCTGTAAGCTGTGCGGCCATGCAGCAGACTATTTAGCACAGTGCAGGCGCTCAAGGAATCCACCCGGGGATCTGCCGCGGCTGGAGGAGGGGCACCCTTCCCCTGGCCCCAACCTAGCCCAGCCCCCAACCTGCTGCCCCAACTATGCTGCGGCCCGGCCCCAGCCGCAGGTGGGGCGGCCCAGATCTGTGGTGGCCAGGGGCTCTCGTCCCCGAAACAGCCCTGGCTGAACCTGCAGGGGCCAGAGGAGGGACGCCTATCCTGCGGCCCCAGCCTCGGAGCTGCCCCGGCGGGGAGAGGCGCCGCTGCCCCAGCCCAGGTGCTGCTGCAGGGAAGTCCTCTCTCCTTGCCATAGTCCCAGAGCACCCTCCTGCACTCCAAGCCCCTCATCCCCAACCCCACCCAGAGCCTGCACCTCCAGTCGGACCCTTCACCCCCTGCCCCAGCCCCAGACCTGAGCCCCTCATCCTGGCCCCATCCCAGAGCCCGCACCCCCAGCTCAAGCCCTTACATGCCTGCACCCCAACCCTCTGCCCCAGTCCTGAGCCCCCTCCCACATTCCAAACCCCTCAGCCCTGGCCCCACCACATGAATTGTGTTATGTGGACTGGTATGAAAGTGATGTGTCACACATCACCCCCATATTGGTGCACATAACACAATTCATTCCACACATGGGTGGGAAAAATTAGAGCAACACTGCTGTAAGCTCGCTAGTGTAGCCCGCTCTAAGATGTAGGGAGAGAGCTCTCCCATTGACTTAATTCATCCACCCCCAAAGAGCGGCAGGAGCGCTGTCCACACCGGCACTTAGGTTGGTGTAACTTATGTCACTCGGGGGATGGCTTATTCAGACCCCCGAGCAACATAATTTATACCGACATAAATGGTACTGTAGCATAAGCCTAAGTGTTAGATGTAGACCTACAGTTTGCCAGAAAGATCATTCTCCGTGCTGCTGCTTCTCCTTCAAGCTATTAAGCTCTGTGCTTTAAAGCAAATTCACCCTTCAGTGAAATTCTTGTGGTTTGCCAAAAGGGAGTTACAGTCCAACAGCTCTGAACATGTCTGTCATACCACGACTACCACTGAGTATGGCAAAAAAAGGGAAGTGTAGCGAAACATTCATGGTGGCCTCAATCCCTAAACTCACCCCACTCCATGCTCTCAAACTTATGTCTCTCTTCCCTTTGGAGACGCATATAGGAGTGTATGAAGCTAGACTATCTTAGAAAGGAGTGAGTGAGATTGTTGTAATAAGCCATAAATCCAGTCTCTGTTCAGCGATTTTCAGTGTCTAGCAAGGTTATGAATTTAAGCTCCCAGGCTTGTCTTTTGAAAGTGTTGTGCACGTTTCCTTTGAAGATGAGCACTGACAGGTCAGATACAGATTGATTGCTTTGTGAAAAGGGTGTTCATCCAGAGGTGATAGGGTGTTTTTGTCTTTTATTGTTTTCCCGTGAGAGTTCTTTCGAGAGCATAGTGATTGTCCGATTTCACCACATAGTTATTAGGGCATTTAGTGCACTGGATGACGTACAGCACATTGTGAGGGCTAGTCTACAGTGGCAGCGCTTTAACGTGGCTTGTGTAGTCATGGCAGAGCACTGGGAGAGAGCTCTCAGTGCTCTAAAAAACCCACCTCCACAAGAGGCGTATCTCCCAGTGCTCGTGCACTGTCTACACTGGTGCTTTACAGCGCCGAAACTTGCTCCGCTAAGGGGGTGTTTTCACACCCGAGCAAGAAAGTTGCAGCGCTGTAAATTGCCAGTGTAGACAAGCCCTGAGAGGTATATGTAGGATCCATGGATCTTGAAAGGAATGTTTGCGGGGAGGGGCTGTTGATCATTGTAGCAGTGGAGATATGGCCACAGGTTTTGCATATGTTGTTCTGGCGCCGCTTTCAATTGGTGTTTCTTGGTCTGTTGGGAGCTTGCTCCTGATGAGCTTGGAGAGGTTACAGGTTTGTTTGAAGGCCAGAAGAGGGGGTTCAAAAAATATTCCTTTCAGGATGGGGTTCCCATCAAACAACTATAATCCATATTCCATGATACTCCATACGGGTTCCAGTCTGGAGTGGTAGGTAACAAATAGGGTATGCGGTCGGAGGGGGATTTATTTCTGTACAGAAGCAGGTTCTCTCGTAGCATTTGGGTGGCCCATTGCATGATGCGATCTACTTCTCTAGTGGGCTTCTTACAACAATTGTAACCCACTAACCCCTCTTTTGTCCTATGACTGCAGAGGTGTCAACAGGTCACTCTACCTTGAATGGTCCCTTACAATATGCACTAACTTGTTATGCTGAACAACCTGTTCCACACCTTGCACTTAACTGTGACGCTAGGAGTACCTTTCCAAGACCTGAAGAAGAATTCTGTGTGGTTCAAAAGCCTGTCTCTCTCATCAACGGTTGTTGGTGTAATAAAAGATAGTACCTTACCCATCCTGTTTTTGTAATATGCTGGAACTAACACAGCTACAACCATACAGCATACATGGTCATATCATGTTTATAGTTACCATGAAATTACCATTCAGCTCCACAAGTGGGCATACTGCGGTTTGTACATGATTTTTCCAAGCCACCAAGTTAGCCCAAAAAACAAGAAAATTGCTGAATTTCATAAATACTTCTAAGTTCCCCCCATCCTGAAGCTACAATTCAACTTCGATTACTATCAAAGAACATATTGAATTGGAGGATGTTTACCTAACAAGGTTATCAGTGAATTAACCTATTTTATTTCTCCTTTACTAACAATCCACTGCTATTAGAATTTTTGCTTTTGTTTGGTTTGGGGTTTTTGTTAGGTCACGTTTACACTACCACTTATATCGGCAAAACATACGTGGCTCAGAGGTGTGAGAACAAACACATCCCCGAGCGACTAAATTTTACTTGCATAAGTGATAGCATGCACAGCACTATATTTGCGGGAGAGCTTCTCCCACCAACATAATTAAACCACCCTCTGATGCTCTGAACCTCAGGGGAACACCCTACACCCCCATGTTCATCTTTATAAAATAATTGTGTGGTATCCAATGCAGAGTTTGTCATGTCGGGTGTCTTTGGAAGGCTCATGATGCACTGAGCATTGTTGTTACAGCAATGTTATAGTAATATTATAGGTTCTAATTTCATATATGTAGTTATGAGGCTGAAAATGTATCCTCATGGCTCAAAATAAGTCCAGGAAAAAACTCTCCAAGAGTAGAGAGGCAGTTCACACCTCATCAGGGCAGGAATGGGACAAACCCAGCCCAGCCTCACAGGAACAAAGGATGCTGGCCTAGGTAGCAATAAAAAAAAAATATGCCTTTTGGCAACAAAACAGCAAGAGCATACACACTACAATGGGACTTTTGTCGCGAAAAACGCCCAGTTTTGGCAACAAAAACGTCCACCCCTACAAGAGCCAGTGTAGACACTGACTGTTTTGTCGACAGAACTGGCTTCCGCCAGTATCCCACAATGCCTGCCCTAATTGCTCTGCTCAGTGTTTTGATCTCTGCTGCCCTGCAGGCATGCGCCCCTCCCCTTTCAAAGCTCTGGGAAGTATCTGTGTGCTGCTCCATGTGGGGAACAAACAAAGAGCAGATCATTGGAATGCTCCTGTTCTGCCCTGCGCTAGGAACACAGCAGAAGGCAGACTGCTGCTGCAGGGGGAGAGGTACAGTCTGCTGTGCTGCTTTGCCATTCCTCAGCACAGAGAGCTCACGGAGCTACTCATGATGCTGCTCTCAGCAGCTGAGGTGGCTGTGGGAGAACTCAGAGAATCCCAAGATGCACAATGATCAACTCTTCCTTCCCACAGTGCACTGCTCACCCTGTCGATGATGGCGTCCCCAACGTGGGCATGATCTGTCGACAGAGGGAGCAAGTGCGAACACCCTTCGGCGATTTTTGTTTTGTCGACTTTTGGGTGTCGACATAAATTTTGTCAATAAAACTTGGTAGTGCAGACAAGGCCTTAGACTCTCGAGGGAGTCACACACACACACACAACCCCACCTTCATTTGGTCAGTTTGGAATTCACCTGACTAAAGTTGGGGGGGGGGGGCGCCAAAGCCAAGAGGGAAGAAAGGAAATGATAAAAGGGAGAGATGTTTGTCATGCACTCTCTCTCTTCCACCTACATCTACAGACACTACACTAAGCAACTGAAGCAGTGATCAAAGGGAAGAGCCTGGCTGAACAGCAACCACTCAGCCTGTGGTGAGAAACATCTAAGTTAGTTAGGACACTGAAAGTGTTAAGATCAGCTTAGAATGCATTTTGCTTTTATTTCATTTGACCAAATCTGACTTGTTATGTTTTGACTTATAATCGCTTAAAATCTCTTATAGTTAATAAATCTGTTTATTCTACCTGAAGCAGTGCCTTTGGTTTGAAGCATGTCAGAGACTCCCCTTGGGATAACAAGCCTGGTACATATCAATTACTTTGTTAAATTAACAAAGTCAGAGAAGCTTGCTGCGTCTAACAGGCATAACTGGACACTGCAAGACGAAGGTTCCCAGGGTTGTGTCTGGGACCGGAGATATTGGCTAGTGTCATTCGGCTGCAAGTAAGCTGGGAGCAGCTGACATGCCAGAGGCTGTGCGTGACCAGCCCAGGAGTGGGGGTTCTCACAGCAGAGCAGGGGAAGGCTGGCTCCCAAAGTCAAGGACTGGAGTGACCTAGCAGATCACCGGTCCAGATAAGACCAGAGAGGAATGTCACACCCCCCCAGTGAATGCTGGTAATTATGTCTCGCATCAGTATATAGACTATCATGAGAGATCTTACAGCAGCACAGCTGCCATAGATACAACTGTGCCGCTTAAGGTCTCTAGGGTAGACATAGCCTCAGGCTGGTTGTTTTAACTTTTTCACATGTTATGGGAGGGGCAACTCTTGGTCCCCACACACCTTTAGAAACAGCAGCAGCAGAATGCCATTAACAGGGTCTAGTAGCAATTTTCAGGACCAATGACTCTTGTACTCTACCCTTGCTAGCAATGATGGCAGTGCTAGTGCAAACAGTGCTTAGATATTTAAGTACTTGTGATCTAGATCTGCTTGGTGCAGTGGAAGGCAGCGGTGAGACTACTAAGAGGTAAGGAGGACTTGTGGCACCTTAGAGACTAACCAATTTATTTGAGCATAAGCTTTCGTGAGCTACAGCTCACTTCATCGGATGCATACTGTGGAAAGTGTAGAAGATCTTTTATACACACAAAGCATGAAAAAATACCCCACTCTCCTGCTGGCAATAGCTTATGCTCAAATAAATTGGTTAGTCTCTAAGGTGCCACAAGTACTCCTTTTCTTTTTGCGAATACAGACTAGCACGGCTGTTACTCTGAAACCTGTTACTAAGAGGTAGTCTATGCTAGTATTCCCCATGGTTGCTACCACCAGTGGGGCTGAACAGGTATAAAAGCAATGTTGAAAGATGAGAAAATCTTGAGTGCACTGAACAAAACAGCAAAGCATATGTTGATTTAATATTGTTTGTATGTAGTACACAAAATGCTCAACCAATAGTATTTGGCTAACAAATTCATGTTTACATTAGAGAAGATATTCAGAGGAGCAAAATGGCCTGCATACCGCACTGGCAGAGTGAGAAGCAGCAACACTGGACGTTTATTAGCTGTGACTGTGAAACTAAACAGCTAAGGAAGCAGGATTTTTGGCATCACAGTTTGGTATCAAGGTATGGTACCAAGGTATTTCAACTGTTGTAAAATTATTGAACAAGGCATCCAAACTCACTGTTACATTTCAATAGACAGTCTGAAGTCTAAAGAGATGTGTGTGCCAGATAGCACTCATATACAGAGGTGCAGTGGATTACTAGGCATTTCCTGCTGCACAGCTGGCATTGGGAAGTATATTATAATAATAATAATAAAGTAGGAATTGAAAAGAACAAGTGTCCTTTGTAGTTCTCTGAAGGAAATAAGCCAAGTGCAGTAAAAATAGCTGCAAACTAATAGCTTTCCAGTGAACTGGTTCCAATGACTGATGATCACAAAAACAGAAAAGCCTGTACAGAATGGTATACCAAAACAGAGCTGAACTTAAATAAGATCTCCTATAACACTTGCACAATTCTGAAAGTCAGAATCTTGACAAACTGGTCCAAAGTTTATACAGCCAGTACCACAAGACTGTGCCGTCCCTTCTGTTACTCTGATGTGCTGATAAATGAGAAATGCAGATATATCAAACATTTTGATCTCCAATACTAATCTGACTTTTGTGAATGAAGACTGTTTGAGAAGAAAGTTAATTAAAGCAAGTTTAGGACCATAAAAACCCCTAAACAGGAAAAGCATTTGCAAATTAATTCATGCCCTGTGGCTAGAAAGTCCCTTTCTACACAGTTATGTGATTTGAATTTTTAGTACTAGAGGTGTTCATTGCTTTATTGCAAGGGATGTTGGAATTCAGGGTTTTATATACCTACTGCTACTTTACAGGTCACAGTACTTACTTTTTTGTTCAAAGGTCCAATCCTGTCACCATTCCACATGAAACACTCCCGTTGGTATGAAGAGCTTTATGCAAATGAATGGCAGGAATGGGCACAATAATAATTTATAATTCAAGGTGATCATTGTATTGTGATGATCTAAAGTGGTTTTATCATAATATACACTCAGTCTGGAGGTATATCTAAGCAGTTGTCTCCAACCTTTTTACGCCCAAGATCACTTTTTGAATTTAAGGGCAACCCAGGATCTGCCCCACCCTACTCACTCCATCCTTCCCTCTCTCTGTCGCTCGCTCTCCCCCACTCTCTGCGGCTGGGATGCAGTAGGGGGTGAGGGGTGCAAACTCTGGGAGGGTGTTTGAGTGCAGGAGAGGGTTCCGGGGGTCAGGGCTGGGACAGGGGGTTGGGATACAAGAGGGGATCTGGGGTGCTGGCTCCGGGATGGGGCTCAGGGCTGGGGTGTGGCCTCCCACCAGGCAGCACTTACCGCAGTCGGCTCCCAGTCTGCAGCACAGCGAGGCTAAGGCCGGCTCCCTGCCTTCCCCGGCCCCACGCCACTCCCAAAAGGGGCCAACTTGCCTCTGTGGCTCCTGGGAGTGGGGGGAACGTGGCTCTGCGCACTACCCTTCTCTGCAGGGACCACCCACAAAGCTCCCATAGACCACAGTTCCGTTCCCAGACAATGGGAGCTGCGCAGCCAGTGCTTGCAGGCAGGAGCAGCGTGCGGAGATCCCTGCCCTCCCGCCCCCCCGGGCCCACGCTGGCTGCTTCCAGGAGCAGCATAGGGCTGCTGCAGGCAGGGAGCCTGCCTTAGCGGCAGCCCCACTACACCACCGGAGATCGCAATCAACTGGGAGAGTCCCCAGGATCGACCAGCTGATCATGATCGACAGGTTGGTGACCACTGATCTCAGGCAAGTCATAGTGTCACTTTGGAGCTAGCTGAACGTCCCTCAAAACGTCCATAGATGTTGACTTTCCTTTAACATTTAATACAAAGTCTGATCCATTTGGACAGACATTGTCTAGTGATAGCTTTACTTTGGTTATCTCCATACCCTACAAATGGATTAGGAGCTTACCTAAATAAATTAAAAGAATGTAGGAAAGACTTTTTTTTTTTTTTTTTTTAAAGCGCCAAACATATGAAATCTCACCTCTCCAGAATGGGAGTGAGGTCTGGGAGAAAAGACTGATAGAGTAACTGGGTAAGGTGCAAATCAGTCCCTACTTTAGACAGAATGTTAGGGTGAGAGCATAAGAAAAACAACCTTTGCTAGAGATTATATAGGGAGGGTCAGCCATAATGGCTTGTAGCTGACTTCACTAGCCAATGTTATAGCTATAATAAATGAAGTCTTAATGGAGAGAGAATATAAAAAACATTTGCCCATGAACCAACACGAGTGGTCTCTGAAAGAAGCTGTAACAGATTGCACCTTTGGTTTTGGGTACTGGAGGGACTTTTTCCAATTGATGAGTCCCCCAAGAGTAATAATAAGCAGGGGTCACCTGAAGAAAAATATGATGTATGTAATGTACTTTTTCAGAGGATGCTTGGCATTGGAAGTTTATCCTAACATCTCCTTCAACGCTCCATGCTACTCTTGTCCTCTATCTCGGCCAACAGGGGGCACAAGCTGGCTAGTCCTTTCTTAGCCCACATATCAGTCAGCTGTCTCCTTCCTGAAAGCTTAATATGTCACGACTTTTGCCTTACGAAGACTAGACCACTGCTGTTCAGAGACTGACAATCTGTTCTGCTACGGCAACAGGGTGAGGAAAAACAGTTTACACATTACTTCATTGTCTAAAGCAGTGGTCACCAACTGGCAGATCGTGACTGACTGGTCGACCCTGGAGCCTCTGACAGTTGATTGCAATTTCTGTCCGCTAAAAGTCTGGTGACACAGCAGGGCTAAGGCAGGCTCCCTGCCTGCCCTGGCCCCATGCCGCTTCCGGAAGTGGCCAGCAAGCCCCGAGGCCCCTAGGGGCTGCGGGAGCAGGGGTCTCCACGCGCTTCTCCTTCCTGCAAGCACTGCCCCCGCAGCTCCCATTGGCCGGGAACTGGGAACTGCAGCCAATGGGAGCTGTGGGGGCAGTGTTTGCAGGCAGGAGCAGCATGCAGAGCCACGTGCTCCGCCCCACAGGGGCCGCAGGGTCATGCTGGCAGAGTGGCATGGGGCCGGGGCAGGCAGGGAGCCTGCCTCCACCCTGCTGCGATGCCAACTGGGAGTCAAGTCAACAGAGGCAAGTGCTGCCTGGCAGGAGCCCGCACCCCTCCCGCACCCTAACCCTGAGCCCCCTCTAGGAGCCAGCATCCTGAACCCCCTCCTGCACCCCAACCCCCTACCCCAGCCATGAGCCCCCTCCCGGAGCCAGCATCCCATACCACTCCTGCACTTCAACACTCTTCCCCAGCCCAGAGCCCCCTCCTGCACCCAAGCTCCCTCCCAGAGCTTGCACCCCCTCACCCCCTCCTACACCCCAACCCCAGGGATTTAGGTTTGTTTTTTTAAGTGACATTGAAAGCTACATAAATTAACAGGCAATTAACCTTCTACAAATGAATCTTTTGACCCCTGATTCTGTCCCCCTGTAACATTAAGAAGCGCAAGCATTTCCTAAATGGAAACTCAACAAAAGGCCCCACAGTCCTCTTGAAGGAAAAAATAATTAGCAAATAATCTGAACATTCTACACCCACTAACCCATCACTTTGTCCTGACTCCTAATTAGCAGAACAAATAAATAAAAGAAAAATAGGATGGCAAGGTGGGTGCAAGTTAATGGAGATATACACCTCTACCCCGATATAACGAAGTCCTCGGGAACCAAAAAATTTTAACGTCTTATAGGTGAGACCGCATTATATTGGGGTAGGGAGAGGAACCTCTCCCCGCCCCAGCTCGCCTCCGCCTCCTCCCCTGAGCGCGCTGCCGCCGCTCTGCTTCCCCCCCTCCCTCTCTCCCTCCAAGGCTTGCTGTGAACCAGCTGTTTGATGCAGCAAGCCTGGGAAGGAGCAGGGAGGAGCGGAGCAGTGGCGCGCTCGTGGGAGGAGGCGGAGCGGAGATGAGCTGAGGTGGGGTGGGGGGGCCGCAGCAAATAAGGGAGGGGACACAGAGGAACCGCTTGTGGTAACACGAATTTGGATATAACGAGGTAAGCAGCCCCGCCCCCCGGAGCACTGCTTTACCGCATTCTATCCGAATTCGTGTTATATCGGACAGCATTATATCAGGGTAGAGGTGTACTGTCAAAAAAAACTGGGGGGGGGAGGAAATCAGAGACCAGTGAGTTCAGTGGCTGTTAGATAAAATCCTAAATAACCTAAATAAATTAAAATACTTCATAATGGCTGTGTCCCAACAATGTCTTATTCTTTTTATGCATGGACATAAGCCTGGCAAATATGAGTCACATCACTGGAAGGCAAACCATGCCAGAATTCCAAACTGTTTCACTGGCACAGTTGCATCTGCCCATGGAGGAGACTGAAGTTGATACCACAAAGCTACCTTTGCATAATATGGGCTTTGTCCATAATAACAAAAGACTTTTTTTTCAAAAAGTTTAACTTAAGATGGTTTAAATGGAACAACTGTGTTAGATAACCTCTCTTCACAACAATACTAAACTCTGGAAATTCGTTCAGAAATGTTTTGCAGTAAATGTGGAATTATGGACCAAGGTAAACAAAATTCCTACCTGCTAACTGTCTTTCTACATCAGAAACATGCCAGTTTAGCTCATCATACTCAGGGGGAAAAATCTAAATATGGAATTATATGCAGGCTGATCTAGACTCCTCTTTGATAGATACAGACTACCAACATCTAAAAAGATATTGGTACAGTAACTCCTCACTGAACATTGCAGTTATGTTCCTGAAAAATGCTACTTTAAGCGAAACAATGTTAAGCAAATCCAATTTCCCCATAAGAAGTAATGTAAACAGGGGGGTTAGGTTCCAGGGAAATTTTTTTCGCCAGACAAAAGACTATAATTTTATATACATACACACACATATACATAGTATAAGTTTTAAACAATTTAATACTGTACACAGCAATGATGATTGTGAAGCTTGGTTGAGGTGGTGGAGTCAGAGGGTGGGATATTTCCCAGGGAATGCCTTACTGCTAAATGATGAACTAGCACTCAGCTGAGCCCTCAAGGGTTAACAAATTGTTGTTAATGTAGCCTCACACTCTACAAGGCAGCACAAATGGAGGGACGCAATATGGCAGAGAGAGACAGACACACAGAGAGAGAGAGACACACACACTGTGTGTTAGACAGAGAGAGACGTGCATTGCCCCTTTAAGTATGCTGACCGCACTCTATGCACACTGCCTTTTTAAGTAGATTAGCAAATTGAGACAGCAGCTGCTGCTAGCAAGCTCCCTCCATCCTGAGCCCTGTCACGTGTCTCCCCCCACTCTGTGGAGATGTGGTAAAGGAGCGGGGGGGGGGGGGGGGGCAGGAGCAGGGGGACACCCTGACATAAGCACCCTTCCTCCCCCTGCACAGCAAGCAAGAGGCTCCCAGGAGCAGCTGCAAGGCAGAGGGCAGGAGCAGCACACAGCAGTGGGGGGAGGGACAGCTGAACTGCCCGGCAACTGATCGCCTGCTGGGTGGCTGCCGCACAGGGAACTTGGGGGAGCTGACAGGGGGGCTGCCGGTCCACCCTGGTTCCAATCCCCCACCAGCTCCAACAGGCTGCTCTTTCTGCAAGCAGTGGACAAAGTAGGCGGCTGCCAAACAATGTTATAAGGGAGCACTGCGCAACTTTAAACGAGCATATTCTCTAATTGATCAGCAACGTAACATTAACTGGGACGAGGTTAAGTGCGGAGTTATTGTAGTAATTCTGAATTGAAGGTGAAGCCCAAGCCCCACTACCTGGGGCCAAAACCAAAACCAGAGGGCTTCAGCCCTGGGTGGCAGGCTCAGGTTACAGGCCCCCCACCTGGGGCTGAAGCCCTTGGATTTTGGCTTTCCTGCCCTGGGGTGGTGGGGCTTGTGCTTTGCTCCCCCACCTCACCTGAGCTGGCGGGACTCAGGTGGGCTCAAGCTTTGGTTCCCCCCTCTGGAGGTCATGTAGTAATTTTCATTGTTAGAAGGGGATCGCGGTGCAATGAAATTTGAGAACCCTGGCCCTATATCATATCAATAACTGCTGTTTAAGAAATGATGGCCCAAGTGGGATGAAAGTAAAACCACACTATCAGAGGCTCGTTCACCTGCACATATACCAATGTGATATATGCCATCATGTGCCAGCAATGCCCTTCTGCTATGTACATTGGTCAAACTGGACAGTCTCTACGTAATAGAATAAATGGACACAAATCAGACTTCAAGAATTATAACATTCAAAAACTAGTCGGAGAACACTTCAATCTCTTTGGCCACTCCATTACAGACCTAAAATGTGCAATTCTTCAACAAAAAAAAACTTCAAAAACAGACTCCAACGAGAAACTGCTAAATTGGAATTAATTTCCAAACTAGATACAATTAACTTAGGCTTGAATAAAGACTGGGAGTGGATGGGTCATTACACAAAGTAAAACTATTTCCCCATGTTTATTCCCCCACCCCCCACTGTTCCTCAGACGTTCTTGTCAACTGCTGAAAATGGCCCACCTTGATTATCACTACAAAAGGATCACACATACCCCCCCCCCCCCCGCTGGTAATATCTCACCTTAAGTGATCACTCTCGTCACAGTGTGTATGGTAACACCCACTGTTTCATGTTCTCTATGTATATAAATCTCCCCACTGTATTTTCCACTGAATGCATCGGATGAAGTGAGCTGTAGCTCACAAAAGCTTATGCTCAAATTTGTTAGTCTGTAAGGTGCCACAAGTCCTCCTTTTCTTTTTGCGGATACAGACTAACACGGCTGCCACTCTGAAAACTGATATAACTGTTACAATATATATTTACTGTAACTCAACCTACACTGCTTGCATTCTACTTTATCCCCCATCTGCTTTCTCTTTTAGACAGTATGTAAGAAAATAACCTTTATAGTAAGAGTACAAAAAAATCGCAAAGTAAGAGTACAAATTGAGCACTAGAGTTCTGACAAGACAAATCCATAACAATGAACAGCATTTCACCAGCATAGATTCATAGATTAGAAGGCCAGAAGGGAACACTGTGAACATGTAGTCTGACCTCCTGTATAACAAAGGCCACAGGACTTCTCCATACTAATTCCTCTTTGAACTAGAGCATCATCCAACCATTTCAACTTTTCCTCTTCTTAAGTTTTTAACTAGTCGTTTAAATGTTTCTAAAAACTTATTTAAATCCATTTCTCCATATTTAATTTTATTTAAAAAAAAATAAAAGACATAAAAATCTAGGCCATGATGCTGCAATGAGCTCCGTGCGAGTAAATTCTTGTACCCAGTTGAAGCACCAGTGAAGTCAATAGGATTACATGAAGGTACAGGGAGATCAACCCCACATAGAGCTCACTGCAGGCTGGGGACCTAGGTTTGTAATTACACTATATTTATATGAAGTTAGCTTGCTCAGAGTCCTGTTATGTAGAGAAGATGCATATCAGTAAACTAATCTCCTTTTGGCCATCAAGTACAGAATATGAAGAAATACAAGGAATGCATATTAACTGCTTCCTTCTAAAATCAAGACTTAACTTGTACCCATATTCAACTTGAAATACCACTATGGGGTTCTTAAAGATTTGGATTTCTTTAATCTGAAGAAACTATGGAAAACCTCTCAGACGTTACTTATTTACTCTAATTGTCAGTTACTAGGCAAACTGCACTTCTAACCCCTCGTTCTCTCCCAGCACACGCTCTCTACAGTCTCAAACCATCACCTCTTCCTTGGCATAGAATTACGTCAGTCGTCTACTCTTAGGCCAGTTGCTGGGCTGCAACCCTCTACGTTTCAGCTGTGCTCACCTCAGCAGGTGTGACTTAGCTCAGACCCTGTAGTTCCATTTCCTTCCTCCAGGGCAATGGCAGCGCAACCAGAGACCAAACAGCCTCCTCAAAGCAAAGGATCATTTGTTTTAGAACAAAATTGTTGTTTCTGAGAAAACATCTTAAAAACAAAACATCCTACATGCAAGCCTGCTTACCCAGTGTCTAACCATTTTTCTCATGGGGTCCCTGGAAGAACTAACACCCTATTGACACTTCTGCAGAGCCTCCCACTGTGGCACCTTCTCACCATGTCAGAGCTCTGACACTCTGAGTAACCTCTGGGCAACCCACCCCCCCTTTCACAGGAATCAAGACACTTTGCCCTTTGATCGATCAGGCAAAACCAAGTTTTACAACTACTCTGAGACAAGATACAGTATTTCTGATGCTGCCCCATTGTCTTTCAGTTCATACAACAAGTTCTTATCTGGGAAGCTGTTATGTTTCTTCCTTGTTTCTTCTTCCCACAGTCCCTACATGAGTAAGGCAGCCAATACATCCATACAGGAAATTTTCATAACCAACGTAAACTTCCCCGCACTGCCCAGCTCTCCTACAGGGTTCATAAAATTGTGACGCTTCATTATTTGTAACTATTACACATCAGCGCTACATCGGTCACAAAAATTTACCTCAAAGCAGACTTTGCAAGGGAAACGTCAAAATAACAGCCACTTGATGAGGTGTTGCCAGATTTCACTACATTTTATAATTTTTTGGTCAAAGTTTTATCTTCAAAAAGACACTTCTTACATTCTAATTTTCCATTGTGTGTGTGATAGCACAGTGCACCTCAGGTTACCCTGACCTCCTGCGTAGCTCCATTAGCATCAGTGGTATAGGTGGCGGGTGAAGCTTCACCTGGGGGAGGCTAGCTCCCTGTCCCGCCTCTTTGCCCCTGGCCCCGCCCCCACTTCCCACATCCCTCCTCACCTCACCCCCTCCCCCCCAAGACACAGCCCCGCCTGTCGCTGGCCACGTCCCTCCTCACCCTCCTGCCCACCGCATTCCTCACCTCCCCCACCAGACCCCCCCCACCAAGACACCTTTCTGCCCGCCCCCTCACTCCCCCGCCACCCGCTGCTCGCCTCCTCGTTCCCCCCCCGCCAGCCCCTTGCTTCCTCACTCACCTCCCACACACACGGCTGCCTCCTCACTCCCCTGCCATACCCCCCACCCACCATCAGACCCCACCCATTCTTCCCTCCCGCCACACACCTCCTCACCCCCCGCCAGACCACCGCTCAACACCCACCCCCTGCCAGCTCGCTGCATCCCTCCTCACCCCCCCATTCCCGCGAGAGAGGGGGAGTGAGAAAGGACATGGCAAGGACCTCCGGGAGGGGGTGGGAGGTGAAGTGGAAGAGAGAAGGAAGATTCACCAGGCAACAGCAGCAGGTGTTGGGGGCCTCAGGGAGGGGAAGAGGCAGGGCCACCACAGCCCAGGTGTCCAGCGGCAGCACCTGCGCCAGGGAAGGCTTAGCCTCACCAGCCTATTATACCCACTGCCCATGCAGGGGGGCTACAGGAGTTACTGAGAACAGGCTGTAGCTCATTGAGTGTCATATGAACTCACATCGAAGGAGGAGGACACTGAAGGCCAGGAGAGCATACCAGCAACATTTCTGTTAAAAAAAAATAACATTCACGCATCTCACCCCTTGTCCACAGACCTATGCACTGCATTCCTGAGAGCAGGCAGAATGCCCTCTCCAGTGCTCTGATATTTATCAGACCCTCACTTTCTATCTCCTGCATGCCCAAGTGGACAAAGCACAACACACACACACACACACACACACACACACAGAAATGACAGTTTTGTATAAAAGGAATTTTGAATGCTGCAGCACATATTTAGGGAAAAGTTTCTTAAATGATAAGACAGTATATAAAAATATTATAGGAAGTAAAACTTTATTCCTATGACTCTTCAGAGTGTTTATGCATTAAACAGTAGCAATGACTTGTACATAGTTTCTCCATCTGCTAACATGGATTTACTGCCATTTAAGGTTGTTAAAATTCTTCCCTAGTTAATCATTGCTCTTTACTGAAAGATCTGCCCAAGATGATTGCTTTGCTGAAGCTGGTTAGCCCACTGCATTATGCTGTTATGCAACCACAGGCCATTCAGTTAGATGAGCACATGCCAACCATGCAGGGTAAAGCAGCAGTGGTAGAAAAAGTTGGACCTTTTAAGGGCGGAGCATAGCTAGTAATAATAGGGCTAAAAGGCAGCACCCATCCCCATGACATACCCATTGTGAAACCATCCACATGACCTATCATTTAGCAAGTGACATAATTCTGAAAACATTGCTCTACCCAAAAACTACTCCCATTCCAACAAAAGAAAGTTAAGATGTACTCATTCCCCCTGTCTTAAGGTGGTGTCTACTACTGGGCACCCTGTCATAGAAGCCTCTGGATAGCACCAATAGATTTTTATAGAGAACCCCTTCTAGGAGACTATAGGCTTATCTACACAGGGAGTTATTCCTGATTAACTTCATGGGTGTACATTTTTATTCCAGAGTAAGAGTGTCTTATTCCAAATGAGCTAATTCATGTGTGGCGACGCTTATTCTGAAGTTAATCAGGAACAGTTAATCCACTTTAAACGAGGCCTAAATTGTGCCTATAGTCTTTATGGTAGTTTCTTTAGGGAGCAACCTTTTAATAGAACGATTGGAGCCCCTAAGATGCTAACCTAGGTTGTGGACACTCCTGCCTAAAAGTGCAGTTTTCAAAGTCACTTCCTCAGTCCCTGATTCCTCAGCATCATCACCAGTTTAGTTTATATGGTGACGTCACAGGTAAATAGCCTTCTTTTCAATGCTGCAGCAACTTCAAGGGAGACAGTGACTTAAAGCACAATATATAAATGTTAATACTGTGGAGCAAATGAGACATGGCTACAATCTACGTTCAGCAAGAAAAGCTGCAGGGGGGGAAAAAAGACATTTGCAACAAAGTTAGGAGAAAGGGAGGGAGATAGGAAGGAATACTTCACATTTACTGGCAGGGCAAGCAACAGGAATCCTACTTACAAATCTTTAGAACTTCTGTTTTAGGATTTTATACTGCCACAGACAGTATCAGAGCACCTTCCACCTAAAATAAACACTGATAACAAAATCCTTAGTGGATTTAGTGGAGACTCTGGCACTCCTCCCTTTTGGGGACCAAAACTCTGCTTAGGGTAGAACCTTTTCTAGTGCCCTTGTTGCCAAAAAGGCCAATGGCATTTTGGGCTGTACAAGTAGGGGCATTGCCAGCAGATCGAGGGACGTTATCGTTCCCCTCTATTCGACAGTGGTGAGGCCTCATCTGGAGTACTGTGTCCAGTTTGGGGCCCCACACTACAAGACAGATGTGGACAAATTGGAAAGAGTCCAGTGGAGGGCAACAAAAATGATTAGGGGGCTGGAGCATATGATTTATGAGGAGAGGCTGAGGGAACTGGCATTGTTTAGTCTGCAGAAGAGAAGAATGAGGAGGGATTTGATAGCTGCTTTCAACTACCTGAAAGGGGGTTCCAAAGAGGATGGATCTAGACTGTTCTCAGTTCTAGCAGATGACAGAACAAGGAGTAATGGTCTCAAGTTGCAGTGGGGGAGGTTTAGGTTGGATATTAGGAAAAACTTTTTCACTACGAGGGTGGTGAAGCACTGGAATGCGTTACCTAGGGAGGTGGTAGAATCTCCTTCCTTCGAAGTTTTTAAGGTCAGGCTTGACAAAGCCCTGGCTGGGATGATTTAGTTGGGGATTGGTCCGGCTTGAGCAGGGGGTTGGACTAGATGACCTCCTGAGGTCCCTTCCAACCCTGATATTCTATGATTCTATGAAGAGTCATATCACTGGAATTTGCCTTTAAAATTGAATAAAGAGGGAGATAAGTTACTTGAAGCAAAATTTCAACTTAAATTTTCTAGAGATGGGTGTAGCAGAGGAAGGGCAGAGATCAAGAGCAAATATTACATTCACTGATGTTTCAAGTGATAAAAGAGTTCAAACAAATATTCTAGGGCCCTAATTCAACAGCTCCCACACACTCTTATCTTTTTTGCTCTGCAATATAATTTTACAGCTCCTTAGTTACAGCTCTTATAATAAAAGAAGTGAAAATAGCAACAGACCATGGTGCAGTTGGGATAGTCTTAGCAGACATGCTTTCGGAAGAGCTGCTGGATTACCCGTGTTTTATGTAAACCCATCTAGAAAAAGCTTCACCCAATGTTTACACCTAAAGATGTAAGCTATCAAGATCTGAGCCATGAACATTTCCCAACATATAGCAGCAGTTGAAAAAAAATATGAGCAACTGCCATTACTAAAACTAGTCACTGGCCATAGTTTGACTACATTATTGAAAGGGGAAAATGTAAATAGGTCAAGGAAATTGTAAAAAAAGTGGTGCTTTAGTGCCACTGCTACTAACATAGCACTAAGATAAGTCTCACCTTAGTTGGTTTGTACTACAGGCTGCTGGTGCTAAGTCAGATACTAGGTTAAAGAACTACAGGTCCAAGACACTGGAAGGAGAGTGGAAAATATATGCTGTTTATGCTATTTAAAAATGTGAGTCCCCGCCCATTCTTTCTCAGCAACAGTTAGTTTCCTTCTCTTCTGCCTTGGTGACTATGAAGTTACACAAGTACTGGAGACATAAGGATCCCCACACCTTTGTCCTAGTTTTTATAACCCCACCTAGGAAATGGTATGTTGTAGGCACCATTCTCTTGTCCATGGAAAACATACAGCAACATTCTCTTTGAAGCATCTGAACCCATTTTCTTTATCCATCACAAAGAGTGGCTGATAAATGAAGTAAGCAACTTCTCTCCTCTCCCAGGTGACTGTATTGGTTTTGCAGCACCTACTCCAGGAATGAAATGCTACAACAAAAAATAATGGACAGTTCTGTCTACACTGTCTAGAGCTGTTTGTAATTTTTTGTTAAAAAAACTGACAATTTTTACTGACAATTTCAGTAAAAATTTGAGTTTTTTCAATGCTTTCTAAACATTTTCATGGTAAATACTTATTTTCCCAACCAATTTTAATCTGTACATAAGTTTTAGAAAGGTAACAAATCTACAGTACTCCTTGGCATTTCTTCAGAGGGGTTTCCGTTTAGTACAGCTGATTAGATGAAAAGATTACTCACCTGGTGTAGTAACTGAGGTTCTTCAAGAGATTTACCTGTGGGTGCTCCATTCCAGGTGACTGCAAAGCAATGCCCTTTAGGATGGTTGGGGCTTCGGAGTAGGAAATAAAGCAGCAGAAAGTACCGCTCAGCCAAGTTGAGTATCTGTTTTAGGGCCTTGCATGATGGCGTAATGTTTGGCAAAAGTGTGGTCGGATGCCCAGGTAGCAGCCTTGCAAATGTCTGTCAATGGGACATTGTTTAGAAATGCCGTGGAAGTGGAGATGGACCTCGTAGAATGCGCCCTGACGGTCGTTGGAGGCTGAACGCCCTCTAGCTGATGGCATAGTTGAATACAGCCAGATATCCATTTAGAGAGCCTGTGTGTGGATATGGACGCTCCCTTGGACTGGTCCGCTATGGATACAAAGAGTTTAGGAGTAGCCCAACATGGTTTTGTTCTGCCCAGATAAAATGCCAGAGCCCTTCTAACGTCCAGCGTGTGCATGGTCGCCTCAAACGAGTTCGCATGTCACTTGCGGAAAACAGTTGGGAGCTACAATGGTTCACTAATGTGGAAGGACAAGTGCACCTTGGGTAAGAATTTGGGATGGATGCATAATGTAACTTTGTCCACAAGAAAGATGGTATATGGGGTTCGGCCATAAAGAACCCCTATCTCCCCACACATCTCGTGGATGTAATGGCAACGAGGAAGGATACTTTCATGGACAGGTGTAACAAGGAGCAAGTTGCCAAGGATTCGAACAGCTGACAAGTTAGGATGGGGAGTACGAGATTTAAGTCCCACGGTATAGTAGGTGGCCTCACTTCAGTATAGAGGGTTTGGATGCCTTTCAGAAATCGTTTGATGATATGATGAGTGAAGATTGAGGTGTCATCAATCTTTTGATGGAAAGCAGTGATTGCCACTAGGTGGACCTTGAGTGAGCTAATAGAAAGGCCCGACTGTCTGAGTTCTAGGAGACAGCCTAGTTTCATCGGGAGAGGAGCAGAAGCAGCGTATGCTTGCTTTGTGATGCACCATATCGTGGATCTCTTCCACTTGTGTATGTAAGTGGAGCGTTTGGATAGCTTCCTACTGTGGAGGAGTACCTGTTGCACCTATTCTGAGCAGATTAGCTCTTCATGACAGAGCCATAAAGCAGCCACGCCTTGAGCTGTAGCATTTGCAGGTTGGGGTGTTGTAGTTGTCCCTCCCATTGTGTACGTAAGTCTGGGTGAAGGGGAAGAGTGATCGGGGCCATGCTGACATGCACGTCAAGAAGGGGTACCACTGTTGTCTCAGCCATGTAGGGGCTATTAGGATGATGCTGGCTCTGTCACTCCTTATTTTCTGTATCACCCTGGGGAGCAGTGGTATCGGTGGAAACACATATAGAAGGTCTGCGCTCCAGTTGATTAGGAACGCAGCTCCCTGAGAGTGTTTCCCCAGGGCCGCTCTGGAACAGAATAGGGGACATTTGGTATTGCAGGCCGTGGTAAAAAGGTCTATGCGTGGGTGACCCCACTGTTGAAATACTGGGTTGCTCAGTTCCCATTCAAGATTCTGAGGAAACCTTCTGCTGAGTTCGTCTGCCATGGTGTTCTGGCAACAAGGTAGATATGCAGCTGAAATGTGGATGTTGTGATGGATGCATAGATTCCAGAGCTTGATAGCCTTGGTGCAGAGTGAATGGGATCTAGCTCCCCCTTGCCTGTTTATATAAAACATGCAAACGATGTTGTCGGTCACAACTCATATGTGTTGGTTTTGTATGAATGGTAGGAAGCGGAGGCAGGCATTGCACACAACGGGAAGTTCCAGGAGGCATGTGTGTAGCCTGGTCTCTGTTGTGGACCACACCCCTGAGCTATGCGATGTTGCATGTGTGCTCCCCACCCCACAAGGGACGCATCTATTGTGAGTAATTGTGATGGGGCTTCCTGTGTGAACGGGATCCCTGAGCACAGGTTGTGCAGGTGAGTCCACTTGGTTAATGAGTCGTTGATCTTGTGGGGCATTGTTAAGCAGATGTTCATGTTGTGTTTGTTTGGTTTGTACAATGTTGATAGCCATCCCTGCAGGCAGCGCATGTGCAAACATGCATGTCTGACCACAAATGTGCACGCTGCCATGTGGCCCAAAAGTTGTAGGCATTCATGGGCTGTGGTTCATAGGTTGCTGTGCACTGTGGCTATGATTGTTTGTATGGAGTCGAATCTATCCCGTGGGAGGGATGCTCTCGCTGTCGTGCAGTCGAGACAGGTGCCAATGAATACCAGCTGTTGGGTAGGTTCTATCATTGATTTCCTTGTGCCTATTTGTAGGCCGAGGCTGTGGAAGCAGTTTATTGTCATTTGCGTGGAGTGAACGGCTTCGGATCAAGTGTGAGCCTTTAGGAGACAATCGTCCAGATAAGGGAATATAATTACTCCTTGCTTCCTCAGATGTGCCGTTGCCACTGCGAGGATCTTGGAAAAGACACGGGGTGCTGCTGACAGGCCGAAGGGTAGCACCTTGTATTAATAGTGGTCCATGCCTAACGTAAAACTGAGAAACTTCCTGTGAGCAGGGTGTATCGTCACATGAAAATAGGCATCTTGGAGGTCGAGGGCTGAAAACCAGTCCCCCCAGAGAATCGCGATGGAATTGGAGACAGATGCTGACGTGGAGCCAAAGGTCTAGGGGAAACATCAGTACCGAAGAGAGGAGACTGTAGGGTGGGTGAGACAAGCAAATCCCTATGGCACAGGAAAGGATGCAGCACCAGTGGTGTGGGTGCTGTGGGAAGCGGGGTTGTCATAAATATAAAGGGAAGGGTAAACCCCTTTAAAATCCCTCCTGGCCAGAGGAAAAATCCTCTCACCTGTAAAGGGTTAAGAAGCTAAAGGTAACCTCGCTGGCACCTGACCAAAATGACGAATGAGGAGACAAGATACTTTCAAAAGCTGGGAGGAGGGAGAGAAACAAAGGGTCTGTCTGTCTGTCTGCTGCTTTTGCCGGGGATAGAACAGGAATGGAGTCTTAGAACTTTTAGTAAGTAATCTAGCTAGGTATGTGTTAGATTATGATTTCTTTAAATGGCTGAGAAAAGAACTGTGCTGAATAGAATGACTATTCCTGTCTGTGTACCTTTTTTGTAACTTAAGATTTTGCCTAGAGGGATTCTCTATGTTTTGAATCTAATTACCCTGTAAGGTATCTACCATCCTGATTTTACAGAGGTGATTCCTTTACTTCTATTAAAAGTCTTCTTGTAAGGAAACTGAATGCTTTTCCATTGTTCTCAGATCCAAGGGTTTGGGTCTGTGGTCACCTATGCAAATTGGTGAGGATTTTTACCAAACCTTCCCCAGGAAGTAGGGTACAAGGGTTGGGAGGATTTTGGGGGGAAAGACGTGTCCAAACTACGTTTCCCAGTAAACCCAGTTAAAGTTTGGTGGTGGCAGTGGAAATCCAGGGTCAAAGGATAAAATTAATTTGTACCTTGGGGAAGTTTTAACCTCAGCTGGTGAAAGTAAGCTTAGGAGGTTTTCATGCAGGTCCCCACATCTGTACCCTAGAGTTCAGAGTGGGGGAGGAACCTTGACAGGGGTTATCTCCGCTGTCAGTGCAGAGGGCTGTGAGGGTGCCAATGCCACTGGTGTTGGCACTGTGGTTCCAGAGGTCTTTGGAAGCGGCACCGAGGCAGGAGCGGTCACTGGTGCAGTCTCCATGGGAGGCACCGGCAGTATTGTGGTGGAGGCCAGCAACTTTGAGCCATTTGCCTCGGTACCAGGGTGGTGGGTGCTGGCGGCGGCAGTCTTGTGGACAGTGCCAGAAGTGGCCAGGGTATCATACGTGCTGAGGCACAGTGCCGTCAGCACCAGTGAGAGCGATCTCGGTGGCGACCGTTTTTTACTGGTCTGCGCTCTCTGAGACAACATAGAAGGTCTGGGTTTTTTTTGCTGGTCCTGTCGATTTTGGAGACCTAGGTGGTAAAGGAGCCGGTGACCCAGGGGGCTGTTGTCCTGGGTCGGAGGTCGGTCTCAGGGACTTCTCCATGAGAATGAGTTTGAGCCTCAGGTCCCTGCCTCTTTGTGCCCTCGTTTTAAGTTTGCTGCAATGGGCACACTTCTCAGAAACATGTGATTCACCCAGACAGTGGACACATTGTGAGTGTCAGTCAGACACTGGCATTGCCTTTCTGCATGAGGTGCGTCGTTTGAAACCCGGTGAGCCCGGCATAACAGGGCTAGTATCTAACTACGGATTAAAAGAAAAAACTCATTTCTTTCTTTCTTTAAAAAAAAAGAAAAAAACCACCACTTAGTTCTAAAAAGAACTAATTGTCTAAGCTGGCTAACACTAAATAACTAATCTGACTGAAAAACTCGGTTTGAACGGGACTGCGGAGCTCCGTCTCAGGCTGGGGACAGTTGAGAAGGAACTGAGGGGTCCAGGTTGCACATGCAACACTTCAGCAGATAACAGTATGCACGACCCATACGGACACCGCTGTAAAACTCTCCAAGCGAAGGTGCAGGGGCACACCAACACCTGGAGTGGAGCACCCACACAGACACTGAAGAAGAATCAAAGAATTACCTATCAACAGTCAAGAGATGCCTGAAATGTCTCTTACTTACAAGGAGAATGTTTCCTTGAAAGAAATTCCATATTACCACACTAAAAAACTCACAGAATAAATGGAGTAAAGATCCCTAACATTTACATATGGCTAGAGGTCATCATGCTATGAGTGGGGGGACGTGGAAGAGAAGAGAGGACTTATACCCTCTACACACTTATACATACACACATACACATGGACATACTTCAATAATTTGCTCATTTGTAAAACATCTGTGCACAGACTGCATTAAACACTGTTGCTATCTTGATGCAATGCAGATCAAACTAAAAGAGAAAAACACTTTACTGCTAAGGCCTATTGTCCACAAATTATATGTCTAACACTTGGATCTTATTTTAGAAAGTTTCCCTGCTAATTTGCCTGTGCTTTGGAAAAGCAAGTAACATGTTTTGAATTACGAGAGGTTACAAGGACATTTTTGTGGTGAATTTGGACTTTCATTTGCAAAGAAAAACCTCAGTGCTAAGAAACCCTTTTAGAAAGAACATTTTTTCATCATTGCTGAACAATTTTCAGTGAAGGTTAATAGCTTCTGTCCCACTGAGCTGTTTACATCCAGCTTTAGGAGAATACCAGTGCTATTTCTGCCTTTGCGGGCAACAGGAAAATAAGTGTTAGTTGATCTTGACAGAACAAAGCACTTTTCTCTTCTCAATATTTTTTAAAATAAACTGAGACGAGTGAGCCTTCCACACAAGTCAGTGAAGACAATAAGATTTTTCTAAGTAAGCTGGGCCAAAACTGTGTGTGCGTTCATGCTACAATGTTCTAGGACCCTAACAAAATAAATTGTATCTAAAACTGCTTCATATCTCTTTGGTGGGTTCCTTCAGTCTTTACATCTAGATTCAAGAAGGAACAAATCTCAAACAAGCTAATGCAGACATTAGCTTTAAGATACTGTTTCCTAGCTTCAGAGGCTCATAACCTATCCATAAACTATTCATGATCTAGAAAGCCCAGTTAAAGTGTGTTTTGCTATGCATGAGGGACAAAGGTTGTCAGATCTAATCTGTCTCTGTAGAAAGAGATGACAATCTTTTGTTTTTATTTCTTGTAAAAAAATGGTTTTATTTAATCAAACAAAAAAACGTATTTTCACTTTATTTATATCACCGTAGTATCTAAAAGTGAAAAATCCAGATCCAAGCCCCATTTTTATTGAGATAAGGATAGCCACTATCAGCATTTCCATAAGCCAGATTTCACTGCGTCAGTATAGTACAGAGGAGTTCTCCAGTGAAGAAGGCTATGGTGACTGTACAATGGGAAGGGAAAGCGATTTATTAGTTACTGGAAGAGTGAAAGACTCCGCAGCTCCTATGTTTACAGGTTGTTACGGCATTATTCCTGGAGGAATTGTGTGTCACTGTGCGTGTGCAGAATTCATAACCCCGCAGATTTCTTTGTTTCCCCGCAGAAAAATAACTTCTAACAGGGAAGCCAAGGGAAGCCACAAGAGCGGTCACTAGCCCTGCCCTGGCAGCACAGGTAGGTCTGTTCAGGCACCTGGAGCAGCCAGTAGAGACATAAATCACTGCTGGGGCGGGGAGGGGGGAGGTCTGGAGTTGGGCAGTCGTACGTGAGAGAGAGAGAGAGAGAGAGAGAGAGAGAGAGAGAGAGAGAGAGAGACTGTCCCTGTCGTACGAGAGAGAGACACTGTCCCTCTCGCTCGCTATTGTGGCAGGCTCAACATGGAGGGGCAAGGCTTCGGGATGTTTCTGAGGAGGTAGGTATGGGGCAGGCTCTGTCTCCTCAAGCAGAGCAGAATGTAGCAGCCTACCCTGCTTAGTGAATTGTTCCCATTGTCTTTTTGAATTCCCCCAGGAGTATAAAACAGGTGTACAAGTTTTAAGGCTCCTTTACATTGCCAGTGGTGTAAAGGACACTATGGCCTTATAAATGCTTGTGGTGCTTTAGTGATTAGAACTGGTCTAAATTTTTGGACTGAAAAAATTTCTTATCAAAATATGCTCCATGAACTGTTTGCTACTGACCTTTCTGGAGAAGGTCAGTAGCCAATATAAATTGTACGTCTGATTCCCCAGCCCTCACTTGCTCTTCAGTTGCCTATGGTATAACACTGAGCATATGGCTGCATATATTTGTTGACCAATAACTAGAAATAAAGGTCAAAACTAGCTACATTACAATTAGGCAAGAGGGTTTGGGGATTTCCTCCAATGCTCCTCATTCCCATTCTCCATTTTTGTATTATAGTTTAAATAAATTACCTAAATAATTGAAATCAGCATGATTATATTGCGTTATTTTGACAAATAAAATATGAAGAATTTTAAAATATTGTGCGCAGAATTCCCCCAGCAGTAAGGCATGTAATTTCTCTCAACTGGTTAACAAACGGTTTTGTCCTGCTACTCAGAAATGTCACAGTAAATTGGATTGCTCAAGTTCTTTTAAAACTTCCAGGTTTTGAGTTCATTCTAACAGCTACAGATAGAACAGAAGAGTTACTGGTAAAGGCAATGCTAGCTTAGTAGCCAAAATAAGGCATGTTTACAGTATGAGACATGTATTAGAAATAAATCTTTGGGAAAACAGCTGAAACTTTATGCAAAACAAACCAACCATCTATCTCAGTTCACTGAAGATTAGCAATATCACCTTCAATATATCTACGGTATATAACTGAAAACAATTTTTTCATCATCAGAAATCTCAAAAATCCATCAAATAAGGGTGCTGAAATTTTAAAGCATTCAACAATTAATCCTGTATCTTTGTTTATGCACACTTTATACATGCAAATTTAAAACATTTCGTATGCATGTATGTGGCGACAAAGAGACAGAGATCATTTTTAAGACTCTTAGTTTAGGTGCATTCATCCAATATTATAAACTAAATCACTGTTGTATTATGGAAGCCACTGAGACATATTATAATGCTTTGACCCAAACATTTTACTTTGCAGTAAGATACAGCTACACTTGCAGAGACATCCACATAGGTAATCATAGTAACAAAAATATTTCAAATGGGGTGGGGGCAGAAAATGTATTACTATATGAAGCTATTATTCTTTATTTGTATTGCAGTAGCGCTTAGAATCATAGAATATCAGGGTTGGAAGGGACCTCAGGAGGTCATCTAGTCCAACCCCCTGCTCAAAGCAGGACCGATCCCCAATTAAATCATCCCAGCCAGGGCTTTGTCAAGCCTGACCTTAAAAACTTCTAAGGAAGGAGATTCCACCACCTCCCTAAGTAACGCATTCCAGTGCTTCACCACCCTCCTAATGAAAAAGTTTTTCCTAATATCCAACCTAAATCTCCCCCACTGCAACTTGAGACCATTACTCCTTGTCCTGTCATCCGCTACCACTGAGAATACTCTAGATCCATCCTCTTTGAAACCACCTTTCAGGTAGTTGAAAGCAGCTATCAAATCCCCCCTCAGTCTTCTGTAGACTAAACAATCCCAGTTCCCTCAGCCTCTCCTCGTAAGTCATGTGTTCCAGTCCCCTGATCATTTGTGTTGCCCTCCACTGGACTCTCTCCAATTTTTCCACATCCTTCTTGTAGTGTGGGGCCCAAAACTGGACACAGTACTCCAGATGAGGCCTCACCAATGTCGAATAGAGGGGAACGATCACGTCCCTCGATCTGCTGGCAATGCCCCTACTTATACAGCCCAAAATGCCATTGGCCTTCTTGGCAACAAGGGCACACTGTTGACTCATATCCAGCTTCTCGTCCACTGTAACCCGTAGGTCCTTCTCTGCCGAACTGCTGCCTAGCCATTCGGTCCCTAGTCTGTAGCGATGCATGGGATTCTTCTGTCCTAAGTGCAGGACTCTGCACTTGTCCTTGTTGAACTTCATCAGATTTCTTTTGGCCCAATCCTCTAATTTGTCTAGGTCCCTCTGTATCCTATCCCTACCCTCCAGCGTATCTACCACTCCTCCCAGTTTAGTGTCATTTGCAAACTTGCTGAGGGTGCAATCCACACCATCCTCCAGATCATTAATGAAGATATTGAACAAAACCGGCCCCAGGACTGACCCTTGGGGCACTCCGCTTGATACTGGCTGCCAACTAGACATGGAGCCATTGATCACTACCCGTTGAGCCCGACAATCTAGCCAGCTTTCTATCCACCTTACAGTCCATTCATCCAGCCCATACTTCTTTAACTTGCTGGCAAGAATACTGTGGGAGACTGTGTCAAAAGCTTTTCTAAAGTCAAGGAACAACACGTCCACTGCTTTCCCTTCATCCACAGAACCAGTTATCTCGTCATAGAAGGCAATTAGATTAGTCAGGCATGACTTGCCCTTGGTGAATCCATGCTGACTGTTCCTGATCACTTTCCTCTCCTCTAAGTGCTTCAGAATTGATTCCTTGAGGACCTGCTCCATGATTTTTCCGGGGACTGAGGTGAGGCTGACTGGCCTGTAGTTCCCAGGATCCTCCTTCTTCCCTTTTTTAAAGATGGCCACTACATTAGCCTTTTTCCAGTTGTCTGGGACTTCCCCGGATCACCATGAGTTTGTCCATTATCTTTGAAATGGCTCTGCAATCACATCCGCCAATTCCTTTAGCACTCTTGGATGCAACGCATCCCACCCCATGGACTTGTGCACATCCAGCTTTTCTAAATAGTCCCCAACCACTTCTTTCTCCACAGAGGGCTGGTCACCTCCTCCCCAGGCTGCGCTGCCCAGTGCAGTAGTCTGGGAGCTGACCTTGTTCGTGAAGACAGAGGCAAAAAACACATTGAGTACATTAGCTTTTTCCACATCCTCTGCCACTAGGTTGCCTCCCTCATTCAGTAAGGGGCCCACACTTTCCTTGACTTTCTTCTTGTTGCCAACATACTTGAAGAAACCCTTCTTGTTACTCTTAACATCTCTTGCTAGCTGCAACTCCAGGTGTGATTTGGCCTTCCTGATTTCACTCCTGCATGCCCGAGCAATATTTTTATACTCATCCCTGGTCATTTGTCCAATCTTCCACTTCTTGTAAGCTTCTTTTTTGTGTTTAAGATCAGCAAGGATTTCACTGTTAAGCCAAGCTGGCCGCCTGCCATATTTACTATTCTTTCTACACATCGGGATGGTTTGTCCCTGTAACCTCAATAAGGATTCCTTAAAATACAGCCAGCTCTCCTGGACTCCTTTCCCCCTCATGTCATTCTCCCAGGGGATCTTGCCCATCAGTTCCCTGAGGGAGTCAAAGTCTGCTTTTCTGAAGTCCAGGGTCCGTATTCTGCTGCTCTCCTTTCTTCCTTGTGTCAGGATGCTGAACTCGACCATCTCATGGTCACTGCCTCCCAGGTTCCCATCCACTTTTGCTTCCCCTACTAATTCTTCCCGGTTTGTGAGCAGCAGGTCAAGAAGAGCTCTGCCCCTAGTGGTTCCTACAGCACTTGCACCAGGAAATTGTCCCCTATATTTTCCAAAAACTTCCTGGACTGTCTGTGCACCGCTGTATTGCTCTCCCAGCAGATATCAGGGTGATTGAAGTCTCCCATGAGAACCAGGGCATGCGATCTAGTAGCTTCTGAGAATCTAAGGTCCCACTGTGCTAGGCACTGAACAAAAGATATAAAGTTCTTCTGGGCATAGGCTAAGTGTAAAATGAGAGACAACAGGTGAATACAGACAGATGGGGAGCACGAGGAAGCAATGAAAATACTGATCAGCACGATAAGGAGTAGTCACCGTACACTAACCGCCTAACCACTGTCAAGTTTTTGTAACCCTCAGATGAGGAGAGGTTTAAAGTTGGATTTAAAGGAGGACGGTGCAGTTGCTTTGTTGATGTTTATGGGGAGCCCCTTCCATGCGAGAGGGACAGCACTAGAGAAAGTGCAAAAGTGCTTGTTAGAAAGTTACAAATGGACAATCAAGATGGACATTTTTCAGAACAGAGGAAGTATTTTACATCAATGAACTTAGAAGAAGGGAAAGGAGGAGAGGCAGGGGAGTTAAGGATGGGCGTTTTAGTATGGAAGAGACTAAGGCATCCTTGTATTGGGAGGGAAAGGTACCTGACGGGAGGGAAGGAGATGGGATGGCGTCACTGGGATGGCAAAGGAAGAGCAGAAGAGAGTCTGTGACAGGAAGAAGGGGAGGGAGGATGGAAGGGGGAGGTCACACTGGATCTTGTCTGTTATCTCTTTGTGAAAGTCAGTAACATTTCTGTGAAGAGGGGGTGGGAAAGCTGAAGCTGGCAACACGTGTCTGCGGTGGGTACGGGATTCAATCTGTCTGGAAAAGTAAAGCCACTTAGCTAGAGAAATGGTAGAACTGGAAAAGAGAACGAACTTGTAATGGAAGTCAGCATGGTCTGAATTTCCAAAGATGCTCCGCTGCACAAGAGCAGAAAGTGGATTTTGAGGGTGAACCAGGGTTGAAGATTGACAAGGCAGACCATGTGATGGGAGAGGAGCAGAGACATCAAGGGTGGAGGACACTGAAGCATGGAGAGAATCAGCCACTCTGGTCAATGGAAAAAAGGGAAAATATGTCAGGGAGGAGAGGGCTGAGCGCAGAAGAGAAGTTTTCAGCATTGATGGACTAAGTCACAGAAGGGCCAGGTGACTGGGTGTAACGGAGTCACTGGACGATGCTCTGGAACTACTCCATACGAAGCAAGGACTTCAGGAAAGCCTCCTCTCTGTGAGCAGACTGTCTGCAGGGCAAGAAGCTTACACAGCTTCAACCTTCCTGGGTCTGACCTCGGAGCATTCAGCACCCCCTTCTCGCTGCGGGAAGCACACGGTGTGAGTCCGCACAGGCAAGGCTCCTGGGGAAGCCAGTGGGCCCTGCACCCCAATTCCGCAGTCAGACATGACTCTCAGCCAGCCAGTAAAACAGAAAATTTATTAGACGACAGGAACACAGTCCAAAACAGAGCTTGTAGGTACAGAAACTGGACTCCTAAGTCAGGTCCACCTTGAGGCCAGGAAGGTCTGGGCCTCCCTCTCTTTCCCCAGCCAGCTCCAAACTGTAACTGTAGCCCCTCCTCTCGCCTTTGTCTTCTTTCCCGGGCCAGGAGGTCACCTGATCTCTTTGTTCCCCAACACCTTCAGTTGGCACCTTTGCAGAGGAGGGGCCCAAGCCATCAGTTGCCAGGAGACAGGGCGCTGACCATTCTCTGTGCAGACCGCATCACACTGGCCCTCTAGGACTCTGCAACAATCACACACCCTTATCCCATCACCTAGATACTGAAGAACTGTACAGGGGAAACTAAGGCACCCACACAGTATTCAGAGAAAGCATTAAGAACATTCCCACTTTGTCACACTGGGCGTGGGGAAAGGAGCAGATAGGCAACGCTAAAAGACGAGCGGATGATCAGAAAGAGGAACTTAGCGACAGAGAAATCAGTGCTTGGTAAAGACCAGGTCACATAAACAGCCTTTTGCTGAGCAGGAAAATTGATCCAGGGTTGCAAGTTAAATTAATAGATTTCAAAGCCAGAAGGGACAACTGTTGCCATCATCTAGCCTGATCTCCTATATAACATAGGCCACACACTTATAATTCCTAGGGCACATCTTTTAGAAAAAACACTCAATCTTGATTTAAAGTGTGTCACAGGTGGAGAATCCACCATAATTAAGGCTACATTTTAGTCATGGGTATTTTTAGTAAAAGTCATGGACAGTAAACAAAAATTCACATGGACAGGTCATGAGCTGACTTGTACTATATACCCCTAAATCTTGTGTGATCAGGGCTCAGGGGTACTGCGGGTGCTCAGAATGGCGGCCTGGGAGCCCGCTGGTGCTGGGGGGGTTAGCGGGCTCATTATCCAGCTCCGCATGGCTCCCCGGAAACGGTGACATGTCCCTCCCTCAGCTCCTAGGCGGAGGTGCAGCCAGGTGGCTCTGTGTGCTGCCTGCACCCACAGGCTCCTTCTGGCTTCTGCGGTTCCCGGCCAATGGAAGCTGCCAAGCCGGTGTTCGGGGTGGAAGCAACGCATGGAGACCCACTGGCTGCGCCTCCGCCTAGGAGCTGAGGGAGGGACATGTCACCGCTTCCGGGGAGCGCCCCCCCCGAAGTAAGTGCTGCCTGGAACCCTCACCCCCACCCACGAGCCCCCTCTCACACCCAAACTCCTGCTACTGGGGGGTGAAGGTGGGGGGAAGCGGGCGATGGCCCAAGACTTCTCCAGCAGCAGCTGGTGCAGCTGGCTCAGGGCTGCCAGAGCTACTCAGGTGGCCCCCGGACCAGCTGCTGCAGAAATCACTGAGGCCCCAGAAAGCCACACAATCCGTGACTTCAGTGACCTCCATGACAAGCTCGCAGCTTTAACCACAGCCCTTGTTAAGTTGTCCCAATGGTTAATTACTCACTGTTAAAAATGTACATCTTGTTTCCAGTCTGAATAACCAATGGATTGTGTTATACTTTTCTCTACTAGATTAAAAAGCTATCAAATATTTATTCCCCATGTAGGTAATTACAGACTAATCAAGTCACCCATTAACCTTCTCTGTTAAGTTAAACAGAGACACTCAAGGAATTCAATTATAAGGCATATTTTTTAATCCCTTACTCATTCTCATGGCTCTTCTCTGAATGCTCTCCAATTTATCAACATCCTTCTGGAATTGCGGACACCAGAACTGGACACAGGATTCTAGCCGTGGTCGCAACAGTGCCAAATACAGAGGTAAAATAACTTCTCTACTCCTATTTGAGATTCCCCTATTTATACATCCATGGATTAAGCCCTTTCAGCCACAGCCAAACATGGGAGCTCTCATTCAACTATTTATCCAACACGATCCCAAATCTTTTTCAGAGTTACTGCTTCTCAGAATAGAGTCTCCCATTTTATAAGTATGAGGATGTGAAGGACAGACAAGGATTAGAGCAATGAGATTCCAAGTTTATTCACGTTTCCATCTCAGTGATTGAATATAAAAAAGGACTTACTTGTAGGTATAGCAGAAGAAATGAGCCTTAAGAAAGGATGTATAGGGGGAGGCTACCATACTGGATTAGCACAAAATAACCCTGTGATTACAGAAATATTTTTCTGCGTGGGATTTATCTTTCATGTCTCATTGAACAATTTACAGAAGAGTCACTCCCTAATTTGTTGCTTGCTGTCTACTATTTAATTTTGTTCTTTGCCCTCTCTTGAAAGTAGACATCACATACATGGCTATGCATCAGCTACCAGGAGGCTTGAGATGGGGGACAGTTAGCACTAATATGTTAAGAATTTAAAACTACAAGCTATTCCTTAAGTGACAGTGTAATTTAGAAAATAACCTTTATGTTATACAACTCCCTCATGTTACAAGCATTAGAACACTTCATCAATCACCACCTCACTCATGCTTCTATAAACAAACTACTGCAAAATTTTACGCTCAGAAAAAAAGAGGTATTCATGAAATGGAGAGGCAAGACAGATGTATGGAAGATTCAGTGAGGTTCCCCTTAAGCTAAGCATGCACTCACTCAGGCAAGTTTTACTTTAAACATCTTCTCATTTAATGGTTTGTTCATGCTGATTTTGCAGAGAGATGCTCAAAACCCACCTGTCACAGCTATCAATTTCCAAAAACTAAGCTAAAATAAACTTCCCAGGAAGATTTAAAAAAATCAGACTTTAATACTCCTATTTGCTACTTGTCCAATAGACATTTCCTTTTAAAGTGAGATTTATGCCCCTTTCCACTAGCACAGATCCAGTTGGAACCTGCCCAAGCTCATAAGCCACATTTTGACTGACTGGAAGGAGTTTTCATTCCATTCATTCCAAATGCTGACACAAGACAGTTCTTCAGAAACTGGATTATTCTAAGGAAGCTAAAAGATACTGATAAAACTTAATCACTAGGAGCCTGAGGAGGGAAAAGGAGGAGTGGCAGCAGGCATACCTCTCCAGGAGGAAGAAATGCCTATACCAGCACCCTTTCAGCCCTTCAAAATTGTATATAAGCAACACACCATTCCACATTGCAAGCAAACAAGCATTCAAATCCCCACTTACAATTAGATTATAATAGTCTATAGGTAAGAAAAGAAAAGCTTGTTCTTAAAGTATGAATATTTGTTACTGAATGCACAAATAAATGCAGTGGTAGCTTGTGTATTATGTCGTCCTCTATAGGGGTATAAAAAGGATATTTTAATGTCTCCTGAAGGCCAGAGGATCTCATTTTTCCCCACTTTACCCCTTCAACATGGAAGTCAGAGCCATCATTCTTTTAAGAACATAAGAACAGCCATACTGAGTCAGACCAAAGGTCCATCTAGCCCAGTATCCAGTCTTCTGACAGTGGACAATGCCAGGTGCCCCAGAGGGAATGAACAGAACAGGTAATCATCAAGTGATCCATCCCCTGTCGCCCATTCCCAGCTTCCTAGCCTCTGGAACACTAGGAACACCATCCCTGCCCATCCTGGCTAATAGCCATTGATGGACCTATACGCCATGAATTTATCTAGTTCTTTTTTGAACCCTGTTATAGTCTTCATCTTCGCAACATCCTCTGGCAAGGAGTTCCAAAGGTTGACTGTACGTTGTGTGTTTTTGGCTAAAAAGAAGATGGGCGCTAAAAAGAGACCTACCACTCAGTGTAAAATACAATATGTGCACTCACTATAAAGAAGGTTTATTCTAGAGAAGTCAACAGGTGAACAAGTTTCCAGTATGTCAAGTGTAAGGATAAAGAATGTCACGTACACGTTTTAAACTTTAAAAAGTACGAGGGCCCAAACTACTGCTAAGGCTGTTTTTCTAACACAGCGTGAATAAAGAAGCATCCAATTCTCTGAAGGCAGGAAGGGACAAGATCATTGAAATCAGATTCTTGGTTTCATTCAGGCCCATAGAAGGCAGAAGAGCTAAGGGCATCACCCTCCGGATCTAGAGGACACCACATTGAAGGAAACAACAGAGCAGTTCTTCAGATCTAACTGATCACTCTGCACTGATATCTGCTTGGATCCATGGCTCCAACAGTATTTTCAGGACATCACCTCCAACCTCTGGAAATGATGCTTATTCCTTCCTTTCAGGGTAGCCAGCCGTGGAATGCAAGCATCTTCTAAACCCTCCATTCTTACAGCTTGTTGGATCCAAGAGTGCTTCAACAAGGATCTTGGGCTTGATAGACCAGCAGTTTGAAACCTTTTTTCATTTGCAGATCCCTACAGAATTTTGAATGGAGGTGTGTGTGACGTTGCACTCTATATGATTTTATGGAAATATGCTAATGAGTGTGAATATAATGTAACTGAAATATGCTTCATGCAAAAGGTCTCTTGTAAGGTATCATTACAAAGCTTATAATCTACAGAGTATGGTCATCCCATTTGTATAAATTTATCACTCTTCTATCTGAAACTAGAAATATGAAATATAACTCTGAAGTCCTATTGTAGTTATGCAAATGTGTGGGCCACACATTATGCAAAGTGTGGTTTGTATTCTTGATGGCTCCCATCAACCAGGACAATTCACTGTCGATGGCTCTGTTTGCTTGCAGGCCTTCTTGTGAGTCAGGCTGGGAGGAATGAGGGCTTGGAGTCTTACAGTGCCATGTGATCACGTCACCTGATCTAGAATCCATCTTTAACCTGCTGCTTTTCCATTTAGAAGGAGGGGTGGGAACCCAGAGAGAAACAAAGGATTCCCGCCTTGTGCAAAAGATATATAAGGGAGTGGAACAGAACAAAGGGGGCTGCAATCATGAGAAATCCCCTAGCTACCACCTGAGCTGGAACAAGGGCTGTACCGGGGCAAGGATTGTGCCCGGACTAGGAAGGTGTCCAGACTGTGATAGAAGCTTATTGGAACATCTCTGAGGGTGAGATTTCATCTGTAATCACTTTCTTACTGTATTAGATTTAGACTTGCATGTTTTATTTTGCTTGGTAATTCACTTTGTTCTGTTATTACTTGGAACCACTTAAATCCTACTTTCTGTATTTAATAAAATCATGTTTTACTTATTAATTATCCCAAAACATGTATTAATACCTGGGGGAGGGGGGGCAAACAGCTGTGCATATCTCTATCAGTGTTACAGAGGGCAAACAATTTATGAGTTTACGCTGTATAAGCTTTATACAGGATAAAACTGATTTGGGGTTTGGACCTCATTGGAAGCTGGGTACCTGAGTGTTGGAGACAGGAACACTTCTTAAGTTGTTTTCAGTTAAGCCTGCAGCTTTTGGGGGACGTTGTTCAGACCTGGGTTTGGGTTTGTAGCAGTCTAGTGTGTCTGGCTCAAACAGGCAAGGTTCTGGAGTCCCAAGCTGGCAGGGAAAACGGGTTAGAAGTAGTCTCAGCACATCAGTTGGCAGTGCCCAAGGGGTTTCTGTGATCCAACCCGTCACAGTGTGGATCGCTTTGGAAATCTTAGACATAGTCTGCAGAGTCCCATGGGTCCACGGACCACAGGTTGAAAACTACTATTCTCTGGTAACAAAAGGCTTTTTTGGACCCCTTAGTCTGCAGACCAGAGATTGAAAACCATTGTGATAGACTATTTAGGCTTAGAGTCCCTCAGCTCCAATACAGCCTAGATGCAGAGTGGGTCAGTTTGAAGTACTCTGCACCAAGAAGGAGAAAACATCCTTGGCCTGAGCCTTCAACGCTTCATCCAGGAGGAGAAGCAAGAGTGTGTTCTCACTGGAGACAGGCCCAAGTAGTATAGCATATATACAGACCACCTCCTCGAGCAGTGCCCTTCAGACATCTTATTTCTGCATTCGAAGCCCAATATTGGTCTTGATCAGCCACAACCTCAGCCTACATCACACGGACACAGTCAAAATAGCAATATAGTCTGTCTCCCCCTGCACAGACAAGCTTTACCCTTAGGACAGTAAGTTCAACAGTGCCTGAGAAGCAAATTGTTGATCACAGTCTTTATCCTGGCACTGTAGGTGATCTTTTAGATATGCTGGGCCCAGGTCACTGAGCACCCTGAAGACGAGAAACAAAACCTTGAACTTGATTCAATAATCTACGGGAAGCCAGTATAGAGAGCAGATAAGTCTGATGTACTCGTGGTGATCCATGTTGACAAAGAAGTAGCGCTACAAATTCTGCACTACTTGGAATTTCATAAGGGCTGGTGGCTTCATGCCCAGATCATGCTCATGCTTCACTCTCAGGATCAACATTAATTACTACACTGCTGATCATTTCTGCAGATTGAATGAAACAGACCAGACAGGAATTGAGAGTTGCTGCAAGGAGACAGGCAGGAAAGAGGGAGAGAAAAAGGAAAGGAGAATGAGGTAGAAAGACAATGTAACAATAATGACTGGTTTCAGAGTAGCAGCGGTGTAAGTCTGTATTCGCAAAAAGAAAAGAAGTACTTGTGGCACCTTAGAGACTAACAAATTTATTTGCACATAAGCTTTCGTGAGCTACAGTTGGCACTGAAGTGAGCTGTAGCTCACGAAAGCTTATGCTCAAATAAATTTGTTAGTCTCTAAGGTGCCACAAGTACTCCTTTTCTTTTTAATGTAACAATAAGGTACTGAATAAACAATATCTAAAAGTTTATTTACTACATAACAGGCAGGTTCTCACCCTTGATTTCTCTGGGAATCTCCTGGCAATATCAGTGGGCGATCACTGTGGATTGAGAGAATATCTGGTCCTAAAATGTAAAACCAGGCCCACAGGGCATGAACATAGAATTTAGCCCTCTGCACAAAATGATTTGGACACCCCTGCCACAGACACTTGGATATAAATAAAATGATTGTATGATGGGTCCAAGGCAGGCTAGCCAAACCAATAATTGTTTATTCTAGTTTTAACTAAGTTTCTAAAATACACTATTAAAACGATCAACTAAAAATAAACAAAGCACAAAGCTGGCTCTGACCTATTGCCTTCAGCAGAGGAAAGGAACCAAAAACAGGCAGAGTAGCAATCCTTTGTATACTTTTACACCAGTGTTTGTGTCTGCAAGGAATCCTATACATAGGCCAAGAGACCACTGCTTTTAGATCATTCCAATCCCTATTGGAAGTACACACACACACACACCCCCATCAAGAGCAAGAATACATAGAGAGAGTACTCAAAGGGCAAGCCAGATTTTTTTCTGGATTCCAGTAACACAGAGACAAATTAATTTTAACCAATTTTACCAGTCTTTCAGAAAACAAGCAAAATCAACATCAGTTCAGAACCAGTGCCTTAATTTAGCACATCTTTGTAACAGTGATGTCCTTGCACTACTACAAGTTGCTAGCACTCAGTAAAAAAACAACAACCCTGTGTATAGCTAATAGACTCTGCCCTGGCCTACACTAGAAAATTACTACATCGCTCAGGGGTGTGAATAATCCATACCCCTGAGCGATGTAATTATACTGACCTAACCAGTGTGGACAGTGCTATGTCAGCAGGAGAGCTTCTCCCACCAACACAGCTACTGTGGAGCTATGCCGACAGGAGAGCTCTCCCCGATCAGCATGGAACGTCTTCACCAGACATGGTGCAGCTGCACTGATGTAGGGCTTCTAGTGTAGACTAGCCCTGAGTGTTGCTTTAAGAAATTAGAAATCAGCATTTGAGCAGACAACTTACAAAAAATCACAGTAAGTGCAAACTAAACTGAAGAGCTTGAAAGCAGCCCCATACCTGATGTTATATACCTGTTCTCACACTTAACTGCTGTTGTCCTTCCTTTTAGTATACTAAAAGTGTCAGACATCAATACAACTGAACAGCAGCTAAACTAGATCTCAAATACCAATTTACTATTAAGGTGATTTAGTATGAATTTACTATTTTTATACCAAAAAAGGATAATGCTAGCTCAAAGTTTGCCTGTAATTGAAATAACCCAAAAGGTTTTAAGCTGATCCTTTCAGCCAACAGTGGCAAATTACACCCCATGTGCCCTACAAGAAAACACTTAAAACACAGAATTGTATTACAGACACATCACTGAGCAACTGGAAAGGCCCTTTGCAAACAAGGTCTGTGAACTCAAGTACCTGGCTAGGAGCAACAAAACAAATGTAAATTAGCACTCTGTGAAGAGCACCATCCCCCGATTCCTGGACATCACTTTATTCAGATCTTTCACCTCTCTGAAGCTAATGTATGCTATCACCGTGAGAGACATGAGGTGCACTGATTACTTTCTTTCTGACAACGGGGAAAATAGTAGTCCATCACAACAGGACAAGTAGTTCATCAGTGAGTAGTAGGTAGTATAGTTGTAAACATGCCAGTCCCAGGATATTAGAGAGACAAGGTGGGTGAAGTAATATCTGCTGTCATAGGACAAGAGGAGTTTAGTGTTACAGATTATTGTAAATAAACCATAAATCCCGTCTCTCTCTTCAGTCCATGCTTTTTGGTGTCTAGAAGAGTAATGAAATTAAGCCCCCATCCAGAGCCATCCCTAGCTATTGGGGGGGAGGGGGAGAAGGCCTCCGCGGGGGGCAGGCTTGGGGGGCAAGGGGGAACCGCCCCCCAGCACTCACCAGCAGCACGCACTTCCCGCCGCAGGTGAGTGCAGGCCCAGCCCTGCTGCAGTCCTCAGGGGAGTGAGTGGGGGCGGGGCAGAGGCTTTGGGGAAGGGGTGGAGTGGGAGCAAAGCAGGGGTGAGAAGAGGTGAGTCTGGGGCGGAGCAGGGGCAGGGGCCATGAGGAAGAGGTGGGGCGGGGGCTGGAGTAGCACGCAGCTGCACAGGGCACCAGGAAATTTGATGCCCCAAATTTCCTGGTGCCCTATGCAGCTGCGTACTTTGCGTATGGGTAGGGATGGCCCTGCTCCCAGCTCATCTCTTGCAAGTGTTGTACAGGTCTCCATTCCTCAAAGAAAACCTGCACAACTGTAGAAGTGTTAAACGGGCCACTCTACCTTGAATAGTCCCACACAATATGTGCTAACTCTGTATGCTAAACTATCTGTTCCACCGTACATTCTGCTGTGACGTTGGGAGTACCTTTCCCAGACCTGAAGAGCTCTGTGAAGCTCAAAAGCTTGTCTCTCTCGCCAACAGAAGTTGGTCCAATAAAACATATTACCTCACCCACCTTGCATCACTGAGGCCATGTCTACACTAGCAAGCTTACAGTGTCACATCTGTACTGATGTAGCTGCTCTGTGCCGACAGGAAGAGAGCTCTCCTGTTGACATAATAAAACCATCTCAAAGAGCAACGGTAGTTATGTTAGTGGGAGAAGCTCTCTTGCCAACAGAGCAGTGTGCACACTACCACTTATGCCAGCGAAATTTGTGTGTCATTCAGGGAGGTGTTTTTTTCACACGTGATCCGGTTGGAGAGCCGCTGAGTGGAGGCCAACCGACTTCTCATGCACACAGCTGAGGCGATGAACAGTTGCGAGGACTTTCTGAACAGCTTGGTCCACTCGAGGTAGAAACCCAGAGCCCATCACACATCAAGCGTGTGGAGACGGCGCTCCTCACTGGACGGGTGGGGCTTGAGGCAGAGAACCGGCAGAAAAATGTCCTAATCCATGCGATAGGCGGAGACCACCTTCAGGAGGAGCGCAGGGTGTGGGTGTCCTTATGAAAAAACTGTGTATGGAGGCTCGGAGGTCAGGGCCCTGAGCTCCGAGACCCACCTGGCCAACATGATCGCAACCAGGAAGGCCACCTTCCATGAGAGGTGGGACCAGGAGCACATGGCTCGTGGTTCAAACGGGGGCCCCGTGAGATAGGCCAATACCAGGTTCAGGTCCCACTGTGGGACTGAGGGCCTAGCATATGGAAAAAGACAGTCCAACCCCTTGAGGAACTGCCCAGTCATAGCATGGGAGAATACCGTGAGACCCTGCACCAAAGGATGGAAGGCTGATATAGCCGCCAGGTGCACCTTGACTGATGGGAGCGCCAGGCCCTGAGCTCTAAGGTGGAGAAGGTAGTCAAGGATAAGCTGGATCGGGACAGCCACCGGGGAAACACCCCGTTCATCCGCCCATCTGGAGAACCAGGACCACTTTGCCAAGTAGGCACAGAGAGTGGAGGGCCGCCTACTTTCTAGGAGGATGCGCTGAACCCCTTCTGAACACGTCCTTTCCTCCCTACCTAACCATTGAGCAACCATGCCGTGAGGTGGAGAGCCACTAGGTTGGGGTGGAGAAGGCGGCCCCGGTCCTGGGAGAGCAGGTCCACGCGGAACAGCAACAGCCATGGCGGAGCAACCGCCAGGCCCATGAGGGTCCCATACCAATATTGCCTGGGCCATGCCAGGGCAATCAGTAGGACCCGGGCCTTTCCCGTCTTTACTTTTTCCACAACCTTGCTGATCAGTGGGAATGGGGGGAAGGCATAGAGAAACTGGCCTGACCAGGACAGGAGGAAAGCACGGAGATAGCACCCCTTCCCAGTCCCCCCCGGAGCAGAACCGGGAACAGCGCCGGTTCTGCCGAGTCACGAACAGGTCCACCTGGGGAGTCCCCCACACTTGGAAAAGACTGTGAGCCACTTCCGGGTTGAGAGACCACTCGTGCTGAGAGAAGTCCCTGCTCAAGCAATCCGCCCGCGCGTTCCAGGCACCCGGTAGATGTAAGGCCTTTAGGCAGATGTCGTGGGCTATACAGAAATCCCACAGCCTGAGGGCTTCGCTGCAGAGGGCAGAGGAGTGGGCTCCGCCTTGCCTGTTGATACAGAACATCAAGGCCATGTTGTCCGTGAGGACCCTGACCACCCTGTCCTCCAGGTGCGAGCAGAAGGCCACGCATGCCAGCCATACCGTCCGGAGTTCCTTGACTTCTATGTGTAGGGTCAGATCTTGAGCCAACCACAGACCTTGGGTCTGAATGTTCCCCACATGGGCCCCCCAACCCAGGTTCGATGCATCGGACACCAGTTCCAGCGACAAGGCCCTGTCCCTGAATGGGACCCCTTGGAGCATGTTGCTTGGGGCAGACCACCACTGTACGGAGGCAATCACCAAGTCGGCTATGGTGAGGACTTTGTCCATCCTGTCCCTGGCCTGGGAGAACTCCAAGGCCAACCAGAGGTGGAGGGGCCTCATCTGGAGTCTGGTGTGACGGACCACATACGTGCATGCCGACATGTGACCCAAGAGCTGGAGGCACACTCTGGCTGTTGTCACCGGGAACCTCGTGACCGTGTCAATGAGCCCCTTCAGGGTCTCGAACCTCTCCGGTGGGAGGGAGGCTCTGGCCAACGAGGCATTCAGGAGCACCCCGATAAACTCTAAGCATTGAACCGGAACTAACGTGGACTTGGTGTTCATAGAATATCAGGGTTGGAAGGGACTTCAGGAGGTCATCTAGTCCAACCCCCTGCTCAAAGCAGGGCCAATCCCCAATTTCTGCCCCAGATCCCTAAATGGCCCCCTCAAGGATTGAACTCACAACCCTGGGTTTAGCAGGCCAATGCTCAAACCACTGAGCTATTCCTTCCCCTTCATCCACTTCATAGTCCATTATAGTCCACCTTACAGTCCATTCATCCAGCCCATACTACTACTTTAACTTGCTGGCAAGAATACTGTGGGAGACCGTATCTAAAGCTTTGCTAAAGTCAAGGAACAACACTTCCACTGCTTTCCCCTCATCCACAGAGCCAGTTATCTTGTCATTGAAGGCAATCAGGTTAGTCAGGCATGACTTGCCCTTGGTGAATTCATGCTGACTGTTCCTGATCACTTTCCTCTCCTCTAAGCGCTTCAGAATTGATTCCTTGAGGACCTGCTCCATGATTTTTCCAGGGACTGAGGTGAGGCTGACTGGCCTGTAGTTCCCCAGAGCCTCCTCCTTCCCTTTTTTAAAGATGGGCACTACATTAGCTTTTTTCCAGTCGTCCGGGACTTCCCCCGATCGCCGTGAGTTTTCAAAGATAATGGCCAATGGCTCTGCAATCACATTCGCCAACTCCTTTAGCACTCTCGGATGCAGTGCATCCGGTCCCATGGACTTGTGCTCATCCAGCTTTTCTAAATAGTCCTGAACTACTACTTTCTCTACAGTGGGCTGGTCACCTCCTCCCCATGCTGTGCTGCCCAGTGCAGTAGTCTGGGAGCTGACCTTGTTCGTGAAGACAGAGGCAAAAAAAGCACTGAGTACATTAGCTTTTTCCACATCCTCTGTCACTGGTTTACCTCCCTCATTCAGTAAGGGGCCCACACTTTCCTTGACTTTCTTCAGGTATGTTAGCAACAAGAAGAAACCTTTCTTGTTACTCTTAACATCTGTTGCTAGCTGCAACTCCAAGTGTGATTTGGCCTTCCTGATTTCACTCCTGCATGCCTGACAAATACTTTTATACTCCTCCCTGGTCATTTGTCCAATCTTCCACTCCTTGTAAGCTTCTTTTTTGTGTTTAAGATCAGCAAGGATTTCACTGTTAAGCCAAGCTGGTCGCCTGCCATATTTACTATTCTTTCTACACATCGGGATGGTTTGTCCCTGTAACCTCAATAAGGATTCTTTAAAATACAGCCAGCTCTCCTGGACTTCTTTCCTCCTCATGTTATTCTCCCAGAGGATCCTGCCCATCCGTTCCCTGAGGGAGTCAAAGTCTGCTTTTCTGAAGTCCAGGGTCCGTATTCTCCTTCCTTGTGTCAGGATGCTGAACTCAACCATCTCATGGTCACTGCCTCCCAGGTTCCCATCCACTTTTGCTTCCCCTATTAATTCTTCCCAGTTTGTGAGCACAGGTCAAGAAGAGCTCTGCCCCTAGTTGGTTCCTCCAGCACTTGCACCAGGAAATATTTACCAACAGGCCCAAAGCGGTGCATGTGGATAGGAGGAGCGTCACATGATCCCTCACCTGCAACCGGGAGCTGCCCTTGACCAGCCAATCATCCAGATAGGGACAAATCCGGACCCTCTCCCACCCAGCACCTGAGGTAGGCCGCTACCACCGACATACATTTTGTAAATACTCTGGGAGCAGTGGATAGGCCAAACGGGAGGATCATAAATTGGTAGTGATTCTGCCCCACCACAAAATGGAGGAAGCGTCTGTGCCCCTCAGTATATGAATGTGGAAGTACACGTCCTGCAGATCGAGGGCAGCATACCAGTCCCCAGGATCCAGGGAGGGGATAATGGAGGCCAGGGAGACCATGCAGAACTTGAGCTGCACCATGTACTGGTTCAGACCTCGCAGGTCCAGGACAGCCCTGAGCCTGCCTTTGGGATAATGAAATAGTAGAAGCAGAACCCCTTGCCTTTGAACTTCCCAGGCACCGCTTCCACGGCTCCTAGGCCCAGGAGCCGCCCCACCTCCCGCTTGAGCAGAGCTTCGTGAGAGGGTTCCCTCAGGAGGGACGGGGGATGGTTGGGTGGGGGGGAAGTAAACTGGAGGGTGTAGCCCTAGTAGATTGTGTTGAGGACCCACTGGTCCGAGGTCAGCCGCGACCACTCCGGGAGGAATGCACACAACTGATTGGAGAAGGGGAGCTTTATTGAAGGTGGATCCCTGATGAGGGCTGGCAGGGCGCCCCTGAGCATTCCGTCAAAAACGCCTTAGAATCATAGAATATCAGGGTTGGAAGGGACCCCAGAAGGTCATCTAGTCCAACCCTCTGCTCGAAGCAGGACCAATTCCCAGTTAAATCATCCCAGCCAGGGCTTTGCCAAGCCTGACCTTAAAAACCTCTAAGGAAGGAGATTCTACCACCTCCCTAGGTTACGCATTCCAGTGTTTCACCACCCTCTTAGTGAAAAAGTTTTTCCTAATATCCAATCTAAACCTCCCCCATTGCAACTTGAGACCATTACTCCTCGTTCTGTCATCTGCTACCATTGAGAACAGTCTAGAGCCATCCTCTTTGGAACCCCCTTTCAGGTAGTTGAAAGCAGCTATCAAATCCCCCCTCATTCTTCTCTTCTGCAGACTAAACAATCCCAGCTCCCTCAGCCTCTCCTCATAAGTCATGTGCTCTAGACCCCTAATCATTTTTGTTGCCCTTCGCTGGACTCTCTCCAATTTATCCACATCCTTCCTGTAGTGTGGGGCCCAAAACTGGACACAGTACTCCAGATGAGGCCTCACCAGTGTCGAATAGAGGGGAACAATCACGTCCCTCGATCTGCTCGCTATGCCCCTACTTATACATCCCAAAATGCCATTGGCCTTCTTGGCTACAAGGGCACACTGCTGACTCATATCCAGCTTCTCGTCCACTGTCACCCCTAGGTCCTTTTCCGCAGAACTGCTGTCTAGCCATTCGGTCCCTAGTCTGTAGCGGTGCATTGGATTCTTCCATCTTAAGTGCAGGACCCTGCACTTATCCTTATTGAACCTCATCAGATTTCTTTTGGCCCAATCCTCCAATTTGTCTAGGTCCCTCTGTATCCTATCCCTGCCCTCCAGCGTATCTACCACTCCTCCCAGTTTAGTATCATCCGCAAATTTGCTGAGAGTGCAATCCACACCATCCTCCAGATCATTTATGAAGATATTGAACAAAACCGGCCCCAGGACCGACCCCTGGGGCACTCCACTTGACACCGGCTGCCAACTAGACATGGAGCCATTGATCACTACCCGTTGAGCCCGACAATCTAGCCAGCTTTCTACCCACCTTATAGTGCATTCATCCAGCCTATACTTCCTTAACTTGCTGACAAGAATACTGTGGGAGACCGTGTCAAAAGCTTTGCTAAAGTCAAGAAACAATACATCCACTGCTTTCCCTTCATCCACAGAACCAGTAATCTCATCATAAAAGGCGATTAGATTAGTCAGGCATGACCTTCCCTTGGTGAATCCATGCTGACTGTTCCTGATCACTTTCCTCTCATGTAAGTGCTTCAGGATTGATTCTTTGAGGACCTGCTCCATGATTTTTCCAGGGACTGAGGTGAGGCTGACTGGTCTGTAGTTCCCAGGATCCTCCTTCTTCCCTTTTTTAAAGATTGGCACTACATTAGCCTTTTTCCAGTCATCCGGGACTTCCCCCGTTCGCCACGAGTTTTCAAAGATAATGGCCAAGGGCTCTGCAATCACAGCCGCCAATTCCTTCAGCACTCTCGGATGCAACTCGTCCGGCCCCATGGACTTGTGCACGTCCAGCTTTTCTAAACAGTCCCTAACCACCTCTATCTCCACAGAGGGCTGGCCATCTCTTCCCCATTTTGTGATGCCCAGCGCAGCAGTCTGGGAGCTGAACTTGTTAGTGAAAACAGAGGCAAAAAAAGCACTGAGTACATTAGCTTTTTCCACATCCTCTGTCACTAGGTTGCCTCCCTCATTCAGTAAGGGGCCCACACTTTCCTTGGCTTTCTTCTTGTTGCCAACATACCTGAAGAAACCCTTCTTGTTACTCTTGACATCTCTTGCTAGCTGCAGCTCCAGGTGCGATTTGGCCCTCCTGATTTCATTCCTACATGCCCGAGCAATATTTTTATACTCTTCCCTGGTCATATGTCCAACCTTCCACTTCTTGTAAGCTTCTTTTTTATGTTTAAGATCCGCTAGGATTTCACCATTAAGCCAAGCTGGTCGCCTGCCATATTTACTATTCTTTCGACTCATCGGGATGGTTTGTCCCTGTAACCTCAACAGGGATTCCTTGAAATACAGCCAGCTCTCCTGGACTCCCTTCCCCTTCATGTTAGTCCCCCAGGGGATCCTGGCCATCTGTTCCCTGAGGGAGTCGAAGTCTGCTTTCCTGAAGTCCAGGGTCCGTATCCTGCTGCTTACCTTTCTTCCCTGCGTCAGGAGCCTGAACTCAACCAACTCATGGTCACTGCCTCCCAGATTCCCATCCACTTTTGCTTCCCCCACTAATTCTACCCGGTTTGTGAGCAGCAGGTCAAGAAAAGCGCCCCCCCCTAGTTGGCTCCCCTAGCACTTGCGCCAGGAAATTGTCCCCTACGCTTTCCAAAAACTTCCTGGATTGTCTATGCACCGCTGTATTGCTCTCCCAGCAGATATCAGGAAAATTAAAGTCACCCATGAGAATCAGGGCATGCGATCTAGTAGCTTCCGTGAGTCGCCGGAAGAAAGCCTCATCCACCTCATCCCCCTGGTCCGGTGGTCTATAGCAGACTCCCACCACTACATCACTCTTGTTGCACACATTTCTAAACTTAATCCAGAGACACTCAGGTTTTTCCACAGTTTCGTACCGGAGCAGTCATACTGCTCCCTTACATACAGTGCTACTCCCCCACCTTTTCTGCCCTGCCTGTCCTTCCTGAACAGTTTATAACCATCTATGACTGTACTCCAGTCATGTGAGTTATCCCACCAAGTCTCTGTTATTCCAATCACGTCATAGTTCCTTGACATCACCAGGACCTCCAGTTCTCCCTGCTTGTTTCCAAGGCTTTGTGCATTTGTATATAAGCACTTGAGATAACCTGTTGATCGCCCCTCATTCCCAGTATGAGGCAGGAGCCCTCCCCTCACAGACATTCCTGCCTGTGCTTCCTCCCAGTATCCCGCTTTTTACACCTTGGAGTACCCATGTTGGGAAGCAGAGCGAGACTGCCTCTGAGGGCGCCTTTTATAGTCCCGTGACTTCTTATAGGCAGCCTCATATTTCAGGTGGGTGGCCTGAGCACGAGTCTGCTGTGGCTTGAACTTAGATTTAGCCAGAGCATAGAGACCCAGAGTCTGGAGGGTAATGCAGGAGTCCTTCATGCCATGCAGCCTTGTATCCGTTTGTTCCGCAAACAGAGCTTTGGCATCAAACGGGATATCCTGCATGGCAGTCTGCGCCTCACTGATAGCCCGGAGAGCTGGAGCCATGACGCCCTTCTCATGGGCACCACAGAGGAGCTTCCAGCACTGGTGCACGTGGCAAGCACGCACACCTATTGTGGAATACACGAGCAATCACTCGAAGAAGTACAGTTTTCTCTTATTTACGCGCTTTCAAGTTTTTGGATTGGTGGACCGTGTCCTGATGCAACATTTTCTGCTATTAAACAAGTTTTTTGTCTGTTAACTTCCTAGTCTTTTTATACAGGTTTGGTGTACCTAGGTGGGTAGCTAGAGGAGTTGCACCTACCTGAGAATTAGAGGAAGAAACTGGCTGCTGAGGCTGCTCCTGGGTGGACTAACCAGCTGAATGTTATATTGTCACTGCAAAATACAGCAGGTTACCCACTTGATGCATTTTTTTTTTCATCTAGTCTGACAGTGTTGCCTAGTGCAGAGAGCACTGGACTGGGACTCAGGAGACGCGGCTTCTATTCCCAGCTTGGCCACTAGCTTGCTGGGGGACTTTGGGCAAGTCACTTCACCTCCTTGTATCTCAGTTTCTCCTTCTTCAAGAGGTTACTCGTGCGGGAATTCTGCCCCCAAAATAATAAAAATTCTGCATACATTTTAAAATTCTGCAAATATTATTTATCAAAATAACACTATGTAATCATGCCAGTTTCAATTATTTTGGTACTTTATTTCAAAATGCCAAAAAAATAGCAAGTATGTTTAACAATATAGAGACAAAAAATTTCCCCCAGGAGTTAAATACCTATGACAACCCAGTTCCTCTTTCTCTGCCCTCTCCCAGAGCCCAGTTGGGTGGTGAGGGGAGGGCAGACACCCACAATCCCTCCCCCAGACCCCAGTCACGGACCCCCCAAGCCAATACACCCAAACCTGCTACCCCTCAGAGCCCAGCCGTGGGGCCCTCCCTAACCCAGATACCTGTGCCCGCTCCCCCTCCCAGAGCCCAGCCATGCCCCCCTGCCGAGACAGCCGCCCGTCTACCCCTCTGAGCCCAGGAATCCAGAGGGAGAAACAGCCTGTTGCTGGGTCCCAGGATTGTGTGGAGTTTCCTGCATGCTACCATCTCTTTCCCTCAGGACATGCGGAGAACTGCAGCTCCCAGGAACTCTCCCCATCCCCCTGGCAGCGTCATCTATATGCGAGCTGGGTTCTGCTGGGTCCAACGGCCCCTAGTGGCAGCAACAAGCCCATTTCTGTGGGGGAAAAGGACATTCTGCGCCTAAAACATTGATTTCTACAAAATTCTGCATTGCACAGTGGTAAAGAATTCCCCCAGGAGTAAAGATGTGGATAGAGATGCTTACCTTCTTTGTGAAGCACTTTAAGATCTACTGATGAAAAGCACTATATAAGAGCTAGGTATTACTTATAAAAATGAATCATTAACCAGACAAATGCTAACTATGTATAAATGACATTGCAGTAGCTGTCACATACAGTAGAACCTCAGAGTTACACACACCAGATTTATGACCTGACCAGTCAACCACTGTATGCAATCCACTGGAAACCAAAGTATGCAATCATGCAGCAGCAGAGCCAAAAAAACCAAATACAGTACAATACTGTGTTAAATGTAAACTACTAAAAAAAGAAAGATAAGAAAACTTTTTCTGTGCTTGTTTCATTTAAATTAATTTGGTAAAAGCAGCATTTTTCTTCTACCCAGCTGTACTCAAAGCTGTATTAAGTCACTGTTCAGTTGTAAACTTTTGAAAGAACCATAACGTTTTGTTCAGCGTTACGGACAACCTCCATTCCCGAGATGTTCATAACTCTAAGGTTCTATTGTACAGGGCAATGAAATGAAACACACACACACACACACTATTTCAGATTTATTGCAAAAGGAGTCCAAAAAAAGTGAGATGCTACAGTGAATTTTAAAAATGGCATTGTTATTCTCTGTATCAACCAATTTTTCACCAAACCACCAAAACCTGCCACTTAAAAAATGAAGCCTAGAACAAATTTTCTTTTGCCATTTTTGTATGACTTTTGCAAAATAAAGGTTTTAAACTCCTGTTAAACCGAGCTCTTTTCCCCAGCCTTAACTATGCTGTCATGACCAGCTCCATCACGTGACCTCTAATATCTGTTAAGTCTGTCCACTGACTGATGTCATAGTCCAATATTCAGGAAATTAGTCATCTTCAACCACTGAAGTTAATGAAAATATGTCTTCACCATCAATGCAGGGTCAGGTATTTGCCTGTGTAGCTTATCCAGGTATTTATCTAAACACAGCAAAGTACCAGTATTAATATAGAAGAGGGTCTGAAAAGGTTCTATTATTTGACATTTTTAAAAAAAGAATCACTGTTTTAAAAAGTCCTTTTAATTCAATCTATTGCAAGCCCCTCTGAAAGAGCATTAGTTGGTATATCAATCTCTATGAAGCCTGACAATACTTAAGCCTAAAATGTCTACTAAAGAATTTACTAACAAAGTAATGAGACAATCTCTGCTATAGTGAAATTCATTTGAATTAAGGTGGCTGTGATTATGTTGGTTTCTTTGCAGTTGTTTAGAGTACAAAAATCTACCAAAGAATTTTAAAAGAAACATGCAAATATACCCGATCAAGAGACTGAACTGCACATGTGAACTCTCTGGAATAAGTATTAATCTAAAATGTTGGAGAAATGAATAACTGATGGATTGTAGGTAGTACATAGAAACATTCAGTATTAAGGGGTTCAAACACAGCCTAAGTTAGAAGTGAACATCCAGTAGCTGCTTGATGGCTTAAGTGAAATTACTGTTTCAATACCTAACGGAGAGATGTCCACATCACAAAAATATCATGCACTGGAATTCTGATTGTCTCACAACAGAATAACCAAGAAGTGAAATGACAGCGTCTAAACTAATTACTAGAAACAGTCCCACCAGGTCAAAAATAAAGCACACTGGCACGCTTACATTTCAGCTACCCAGGCTAGTACCAGTTTTACACATACAGCTAATTCACATATTAAAAAGCTGAACAGTGCAGTGCATTTGTCTTTCACTCACTGAAGACATCCTTTGGGAAATGTCCTTGTATGCACTGAAGCTGATATGGTTTCCATTCCACCCACATCTGGCTTTCTTGGGAACTAAATTGAGCACAACCTGCTTGCGTTAAACAGTGACCCTGAACAGAAATAGTCCCGGCAGAAGCCAGAATTACGACACAGTGTGGAACCAGTCCAAATATAAGCTCAGAACAAACCCACCATTTCAAGTTAGTGAGAGTGTAACCAGACGGAATGGAAAAACTATTCCCAGTTTGAGATAAGCATATGCCACAAGCACAAAGACAACTCTACTGCCATCTAAATACCCTTCTGCAAAGACTACAAGGAGCTCTACACAGCAGCTGGAAGGATACTGCAACTTCCAAAACTTGCCACTGGATCATCTTGAGATCATACCATAAAGTTAGCTATATGGCTGTTGATATCACTACTGGAGGAATCAGACAAAGGATAAAAGCCAGAGAAGAAGCTATCAGTCCTTAGTTTACGATAAAGGATATTTACAGGACCAAAGGGAAAAATTGTGTTTAATGTATAAAATATACAAACTAAATATTTAATACAGATTTTCTCGATGTTCAGTATTACCTAAAGTAGTGTTTCTACTGTGGCTATACTAAATACAGATCACAAAATACTTGTCAGTCTGAGACACTTATCTGTAATTTTTATAATGAATATGTTACTTGTTTTGTACATTGAGAAAATTAAGCACTTTCAATGTAAGAGACAAAATGGGTACTCTTCAGCCTATAGCAGGAGTCCAGGGCTGGCCTTACCATGAGGCGAACTGAGGTGGCCGCCTCAGGTGCCAGACTTTGGGGGGCGGGGCCACGCGCCACTAGGACGCAGAGTGTAGTAAATTGTGTCTGCTGCTGATGCCTCTGTATTCTCTCTGCTCTAGATGCACAGAGATGGTGGAGTGCTGTGCTGGCGGAAGGAGGGCACAAGAGACATAAGAGGCAGGCAAGAGAAAAGGTGAGAGGGAACAACAGAAAGCAGCAGGAGCTGCAGGGAGAGAGAGGAGGAAGAGCCTCTTATGTACCTCTCTAGCACCCCCAGGACCTTGGACTGATTAACATCAGCTGCTCAGGGAGCTTCGTTTCCTGCTGCTTCCTTGAACCCAATTGAGGAGAACAGGCAGTCAACTGAAGAAGTAGGACCCAGGTAGGCCCTTAAGATGCTGATATCTTCCCTCACTCAGGCCCTGCTACCAGCCTACTTATTTGTCCCCTTCAACTGAGTGTTGAGAGCCACTATAGCTGGCACAGAACAGCAGTCATGAGTGAAAAAAAACGCCCCTCTGGGGCAGCATTCAGAAAAAGAAAGAAAGCAAAAAAGCTTTTCTATCTAAGCAGGAAGGAGCTCTCCTGAGATACACAGACACAAATGTTCACGGTGAGCCTTCCGGCCCCAGGGAGGATGAGAGTGGTGAGGAGATGCCTGATCTTCCAGTTAGTCAGAGTGCAGGTGACCTGGCAGCTACTGCAGCATCCATATCTCCATCTCAAATGGATGTAACCATGCACATTCCTGAAGAAAAGTGTAGATCAGAGAAGAGTGTGGTGGAAGTGCAAGAAACAGCTGCTGCTGAGTTTAGTTCCTTAAGTCTAGATGATCCAGGACTGTGGACCCACTTGAGCAGTAGCCTGAGGGACTTCCTTGTTCTGCATGGGCCATAGCAAATGAAAAACTTTGTGTTGCCCAAAGACAATGAAAATAGAAGTTTCCATCCAACACATTACTGGCGTGAAATCCCCAATGGTGACAAAGCGGAGAGGCCATGGCTTATGCACTCAAACACCCAGAATGCTACATACTGTTTTTGTTGCAAACTCTTCCAGTCTAATGTTCCAGCCACATTGGGTTCTACAGGAACAAAGGACTAGAAAAATCTGGCTAGAAATCTGGCAAGCCATGTGAAGGACACAAACCACCAAAGAGCATTCCACAGGTGGAAAGATGAGACTAAGGTTAAAGGCCACCACAGATGATCAGCATCAAGAGAAGATTGCATCAGAGTCTCTTTATTGGCAAAATGTTCTGAAAAGGCTCATTGCCATTGTGAGAATGCTTGCTACCCAAAGCCTAGCACTGTGTGGCTCTTCAGATCAGCTGCATGTACCAAACAATGGAAAATTCCTTAAAATTGTGGAGCTGATGGCCGAGTTTGATGCTGTATTCCAGGAGCATCTAAGAAGAGTCACTACCCAAGAAATGTACACGCATCGCTACCTTGGAAAAACAATTCAAAATGAGATCATACAGTTACTGGAAACAAATATCAAACAGAAGATTGTGGCAGATTTGAAGTCAGCAAATTAATACTCTGCTATTCTGGACTGCACATCTGACATCAGCCATACGGAACAAATGACTTTAATGGTGCGTTTTGTAACAGAACCTAGTGAAAATATCCCTGCAATTGGTGACTGTCAGAGAGCATTTTCTAGAATTTATTGACATTGATGATACTACAGGAGCTGGTATGACAAATGTGCTTCTTAAAAAGCTGGAAGATATGGGAATTGCGATAGCTGACATGCGAGGTCAGGGCTACGATAATGGTACCAACATGAGGGGAAAGAACACAGGAGCGCAGACACGGATCCGAGAGTTAAACCCTCAAGCTTTTTTTGTCCCATGCAGTTCTCATTCATTGAACTCGGTAGTCAGTGATGCAGCATCACCTTCTAGTGAGGCTGCTGAATTTTTTTTAATGTAATTCAAAGCATCTATGTATTTTTCTCTGCATCAACTCATTGATGGCAAATTTTGAAGCAACATCTGTGAACATCACCTGATACCGAAACCACTGAGTGCCACACAATGGGAATGTCGAGTGGAGACAATAAAGCCTATCAAACACCAAATTGGGAAGATAGATAATGCCACAGTTGCCATTATGGAGGATAACGCTATGACAGGAATAGTTCGTGGGAGAACAGTGGCAGAGGGAAATGGAATCACCAGAAACACACATAACTTCAAATTTCTGCCTGGCTTACTGTTGTGGCATGACATACTGTTTGAAATAAATGTTGTAAGCAAGAGACTCCAAGGTGTTGACCTTGATATATCTGGAGCAATAAAACAACTGGACAAAGCAAAGTCATACAGTCTTACCAGTCAGAAGAGGGATTTCAAAACGTTCTGAAGAATGCACAGAAGTTGGCAGAGGAACTTCACACTGAAGCTATTTTCCCACCCATTCAAGAATACAAGAGGCACCGAAGACTACGACATTTTGGTTATGAGGCACGGGATAATCCCATAAGAGACCCCAAACAACCATTCAAAGCTGAATTCTTTAACCAGGTGCTAGATTGTGCAATACAGTCAGTTGAAGAACGTTTCATGCAGCTCAAGGAACACAGCAGTATATTTGGGATATTGTATGATATTCCAAAACTCCTCACTATACTTGAAGACCTACACCAGCAATGCAGGGCACTAGAAACAGTGTTGACACATGATGACATGCGTGATATTAAGGCTAGTGATTTAGGTGATTTAGGCCCTTTCAAGACACATTTCAGCAGGATCAACTCCAAAAACTGTTCTGGAATATATGTGCACAAATAAGATGACCACCCTCTTTCCAAATGCTTTTGTTGTTCTGCACATACTTCTAACACTTCCTGTAACAGTTGCCAGTGGAGAACGCAACTTCTCCAAGCTAAAGTTAATAAAAACACATCTACACTCCACAATGACACAAGAGAGGCTTGTTCGCCTTGCAACCATCTCAATAGAGCATAAGCTGGCCCAGACTGTGGACCTTCAGCAGGAAGCAGTTCAAATCTTTGCAGCCAAGAAGGCAAGGAAGGCACCACTTTGATTATTCAAACAGAAAGAAGTGCCAGTGTTTACTATGCAGATAAGAAAAGTTACATTTGCTGTTCAGGAGTTTGAAAGTTAAGTGTTAGTTAACATTTTTGAACAAGGCATTTTAAGTTGTTAGTTCTCCTTTATTGGGGTACGTAGCAGAGCAGTACCATGAGAAGAGTAGAACAGGAAGAAGGCAGAATTGAGACCTTTCAAAGTTTTGGTCCAAGTGAGGGGGTATGGAGGCGTCATTTGAGCTCCCCACCTCAGGTGCCAAAATGTTGTGGGCCGGCCCTGCAGGAGTCTATGTTAGTATTACATACAAAAAACTACATAAAATATGTAGATTGTAAAGTCAAGCACTAAAAATTAGCAAATGCCAGATTCAAGGCTGCCTGTGCAATACTGTATATATTAATTCTACCTCCACATCCATCCATCCTCTCAAACTTTTGAGAAGTGTGATGAAGTTAATGCCTATCTTTTTGTGTTATACGCTTTATGCTTAAAGTTCAAAATACTTATGCTTCCAGGTGGAAGTTTTCATTGCAAGTGCTCTAAACGCAAATAATAGAGCATGTGATCCACTACCTATGGTGATTTCCAGGTCCCTCAACCATGGTTTCCCGAACGTGCCAGTGGTTTGGGTGATAGGTGTTGGCATTGACCTCAGAATCTGCAAGCCCAGGGCGACTACCACCAGCAGCAGTAAGGTAAGGGAGGGGTGGGCTTCTTGTGTTTTCTCGTGGCTGCAAACACCCCTCTTCCTGGAGCCGCCTCGGACAAAGACCACAATTTGGGAGGCCTAACACTGGTCCCTGGTCTCAAAGCACCATCCATATTGCTGAGGGGAAAAGACATTGTCCACCTGTGCTCCCGACACTGATTTCCCACGAGTTCCAGCCTAAGTTCCCTGCAAGCTGCATGGCCACGCAGCAATCTATTTAGTGGCATGCAGGCACTCAGGGAACCCATCCAGGGACCTGCTGCGGCCGGGGGAGGGGCACCCTCCCCAGGCTCCAACCTAGTCCAGCCCCTAACCTGTCACAGCCAGGGCAGCTCCCCGGCCCTAACTATGCTGCAGCCCAGATCCAGTCGCAACTGGGGCAGCCGCAGGTGGCCAGACCCAGACCCAGACCCAGGCCCAGCCAGCCTGGACCCAGATGCAGTGCCCCTCCCTGGACCCAGCTCCAGCCCGGATCTGCTGGGGCCAGGGAAGGAGCGCCTATCCTGCGGCCCCAGCCCCGGAGCTGCCGCAGCAGGGAGAGGCACCTCTCCCCCACAGCCAAGGTGCTGATGCAGGCAGAGAGAGCTGTAGGGAGTCCTCTCTCCCCGTCATAGCCCCGGAGCACGCTCCTGCACCCCAAACCCCATCCCTGGCCCCACCCCAGAGCCCACACTTCCAGCCGAAGCCCTTCCCTCCCCCCACCCCAACCCTCATAGAATCATAGAATATCAGGGTTGGAAGGGACCTCAGGAGGTCATCTAGTCCAACCCCCTGCTCAAAGCAGGACCAATCCCCAATCAAATCATCCCAGCCAAGGCTTTGTCAAGCCTGCCCTTAAAAACTTCCAAGGAAGGAGATTCTACCACCTCCCTAGGTAACGCATTCCAGTGTTTCACCACCCTCCTAGTGAAAAAGTTTTTCCTAATATCCAACCTAAACCTCCCCCACTGCAACTTGAGACCATTACTCCTTGTCCTGTCCTCTTCTACCACTGAGAATAGTCTAGAACCATCCTCTCTGGAACCACCTCTCAGGTAGTTGAAAGCAGCTATCAAATCCCCCCTCATTCTTCTCTTCTGCAGACTAAACAATCCCAGTTCCCTCAGCCTCTCCTCATAAGTCATGTGTTCCAGACCCCTAATCATTTTTGTTGCCCTTCGCTGGACTCTCTCCAATTTATCCACATCCTTCTTGTAGTGTGGGGCCCAAAACTGGACACAGTACTCCAGATGAGGCCTCACCAATGTCGAATAGAGGGGAACGATCACGTCCCTCGATCTGCTCGCTATGCCCCTACTTATACATCCCAAAATGCCATTGGCCTTCTTGGCAACAAGGGCACACTGCTGACTCATATCCAGCTTCTCGTCCACTGTCACCCCTAGGTCCTTTTCCGCAGAACTGCTGCCTAGCCATTCGGTCCCTATTCTGTAGCTGTGCATTGGATTCTTCCATCCTAAGTGCAGGACCCTGCACTTATCCTTATTGAACCTCATCAGGTTTCTTTTGGCCCAATCCTCCAATTTATCTAGGTCCCTCTGTACCCTATCTCTGCCCTCCAGCGTATCTACCACTCCTCCCAGTTTAGTATCATCCGCAAATTTGCTGAGAGTGCAATCCACACCATCCTCCAGATCATTTATGAAGATATTGAACAAAACCGGCCCCAGGACCGACCCCTGGGACACTCCACTTGACACCGGCTGCCAACTAGACATGGAGCCATTGATCACTACCTGTTGAGCCCGACAATCTAGCCAACTTTCTACCCACCTTATAGTACATTCGTCCAGCCCATACTTCTTTAACTTGCTGACAAGAATACTGTGGGAGACCGTGTCAAAAGCTTTGCTAAAGTCAAGAAACAATACATCCACTGCTTTCCCTTCATCCACAGAATCAGTAATCTCATCATAGAAGGCGATTAGATTAGTCAGGCATGACCTTCCCTTGGTGAATCCATGCTGACTGTTCCTGATCACTTTCCTCTCGTGTAAGTGCATCAGGATTGATTCCTTGAGGACCTGCTCCATGATTTTTCCAGGGACTGAGGTGAGGCTGACTGGCCTGTAGTTCCCAGGATCCTCCTTCTTCCCTTTTTTAAAGATGGCCACTACATTAGCCTTTTTCCAGTCATCTGGGACTTCCCCCGTTCGCCACGAGTTTTCAAAGATAATGGCCATTGGCTCTGCAATCACATCTGCCAATTCCTTTAGCACTCTCGGATGCAACTCGTCCGGCCCCATGGACTTGTGCACGTCCAGCTTTTCTAAATAGTCCCTAACCACCTCTTTCTCCAGAGAGGGCTGGCCATTTACTCCCCATGTTGCGATGCCCAGCGCAGCAGTCTGGGAGCTGTCCTTGTTAGTGAAGACAGAGGCAAAAAAAGCACTGAGCACATTAGCTTTTTCCACATCCTCTGTCACTAGGTTGCCTCCCTCATTCAGTAAGGGGCCCACACTTTCCTTGGCTTTCTTCTTGTTGCCAACATACCTGAAGAAACCCTTCTTGTTACTCCTGACATCTCTTGCTAGCTGCAGCTCCAGGTGCGATTTGGCCCTCCTGATTTCATTCCTACATGCCCGAGCAATATTTTTATACTCTTTCCTGGTCATATGTCCAACCTTCCACTTCTTGTAAGCTTCTTTTTTATGTTTAAGATCCGCTAGGATTTCACCGTTAAGCCAAGCCGGTCGCCTGCCATATTTACTATTCTTTCGACTCATCGGGATGGTTTGTCCCTGTAACCTCAACAGGGATTCCTTGAAATACAGCCAGCTCTCCTGGACTCCTTTCCCCTTCATGTTAGTCCCCCAGGGGATCCTACACATCCGCTCCCTGAGGGAGTCAAAGTCTGCTTTCCTGAAGTCCAGGGTCCGTATCCTGCTGCTTACCTTTCTTCCCTGTGTCAGGATCCTGAACTCGACCATCTCATGGTCACTGCCTCCCAGATTCCCATCCACTTTTGCTTCCCCCACTAATTCTTCCCTGTTTGTGAGCAGCAGGTCAAGAAAGGCTCCCCCCCTAGTTGGCTCATCTAGCACTTGCACCAGGAAATTGTCCCCTACGCTTTCCAAAAACTTCCTGGATTGTCTATGCACCGCTGTATTGCTCTCCCAGCAAATATCAGGAAAATTAAAGTCACCCATGAGAACCAGGGCGTGCGATCTAGTAGCTTCTGCGAGTCCCCAGCCCCACCCATTAATTTTGTTATGTGCACCGATATGAAGGTGAGGCGTCATACATCACCTCTACCTTGGTGCACATAAAAAAATTCATTCCACACATGGGTGGGAAAAATTAGAGGGAACACTGGCTGCAGCACAAGGCCTGTTGCCCATGCCTCCGGGCCATACTCACCATAGTTGGAACAGCAAACCGGTTCATTGAATGGCTAGGGATTCTGATTATGTTCTGGCTTGCACTTGAGTGTAATAACGGGAGGAATTTTTAAATAGCAACCTTGTACTAGACCCCGGGTATGCACTGACAATGGTTGCCTTGTGCTTGCATCCTTCAGCACATCCTCCACACTGGCAGACAGGCTGTCGCAGATTAGAAGATGGAAAAAGAGACTCCGGGATGACATGTTCAGCGAGATAATGAACACCTCCAGGACAGCTGATATGGAGTTCAGAGCCTGGAGGATTTGTCTGAAAAACTGGACATAGAGAGCAAGAGAGCATCCCTAGAGCACAAGTGTACCATGCAGGATGAGATGCTGCAGATTATGAAGGACCAGACAGACATGTTGAAGCATCTTGTTGAACTTCAAGAAAAACAGCTTGCTAGACTCCCTCTGCAGCCCCCGCAGGACAGCCTGCAAACATCGCCCTATTCCCAATCATTCCCGGAGGTGTGGGGGAAGATGCCGTATCCCTTCCACTCAACACCAGAGGAGGGTACTAAGAACAAAGCTATTTGAAGAGCTTTGATGGACAAGTCTTCTGTGCTTTCCCAGAAAAGCTGACTTGGTTTTTCCCCTCCCAATTTTATCATATCATTTGCCCCAGGTTAATTTATTTTCTTGTTCTTTCAGTTTCTTCATGTTTGTGCAGTAAAAGTCAATATTTTGAGAATGAAATACTCTATTTATTCCAAGCATGAGGTTTTTGGTGGGAGCGGGAGGTACAGGGAAACTGATGCAACAGAGGGGATGGTATGGGAAGGCACAATGCAAACAAGTGGTGCACATTACTATGGCTCATTACTGAACTGGGTTTTCAAAGCCTCCCAGAGACACAGAGCTCCTCGCTGGGCTCAAAGTTTTATTGCCCTGGTATCTGGCTGCTCAAAATTAGCTGCTACCTCCATGGCCCACCCTTACAGAAACTTCTCTCCCTTTGACTAACAGATAGGAGCACACAGCAGGCTGAGAGAAAAATGGGGATACTGCTTTCACTGAGGTCTAACCTAGTAAGCAGTTTGCCTGCTGTGTGCTCTCTGCCTTCAGTTTGCTTACTAGGTTAGACCTAGTAAATGTCCAGAGCACATTCCACCACCATTCTGCACTTGCTCAGCCTATTGTTGAACCACTCCTTACTGCTGTCCGGGTGGCCAGTGTATGGCTTCATGAGCCATGGGAGCAAGGGGCAGGCTGGGTCTCCCAGGATCACTACAGGCATTTCAACATCATCAGTGGTTATTCTGTGATCTAGAAAGAAAGTCCCTGATTGTAGCTTTCTTAACAGACCTGTGTTCCTAAAGATGTGCGCAACATGCACCTTTCCTGATCATCCCAAACTGATGTCAGTGAAACGCTCCCTGTGATCCACCAGTGCTTGCAACACCAGTGAAAAGTATTCCTTTTGATATAGTACTCTTTGGCAAGGTGGTCTGGTGCCAAGATAGGAATGTGTGTGATATCTATCGCCCCACTGCAGCTAGAGAACCCCATCGCAGCAAAACCATCCACTCTGTTCTGCACGTTGCCTAGAGACACTACCCTTCTTAGCAAAAGTAAATTAATGGCCCTGCACACTTGGATCACAACAGCTCCCATGATGGATTTACCAACTCCAAATTGATTCCCCACTGACTGCTAGCAGTCTGGCATTTCAAGCTTCCACAGAGCAATCACCAATCACATCTCCACTGTCAGAGAAAGTCTCATTTTAGTGTTGCTGTGCTTCAGGTCTGCGGAAAGCTCTGCACACAGTTCCTGGAAAGCGGCCTTCCACATCTGAAAGTTCTGCAGCCACTGCTCACCATCCCATAGCTGCATAACGATGAAATCCCACCAGTCAGTGCTTGTTTCCCAGGACCAGAAATGGCACTCCACTGCGTTCAGCTGCTGCACAACTACCAGCAGCAACCAGGACCTGTTTCATTCTATGGCTTGCAACAGGACTGCTTGAATGACATTGCAAAGTTCCGCAGGGTCCAGGGCTATCAGGCACTGGCATACACACAGCTAAGCCAGGCTTTCAAAAAAAGGCATGAAAAAGTATGGGTTGTTTGCCATTGATATCAGAGTAAGGAGGGAGGGGAGGGAGGAAACTGCATCATGGGAGTTCTAAGCCATGTTCCCATTTCCCCGCCCCCAGACAATGTTTTGGACCCATGAGGCATTGCAAGCCTTTCCCAAAACCCCTTGTGACTAGTTGCACTGTGGGATAGCTATCCAAGGTACACTGCTCTGTGCATCAATGCAAGTGCTGCTAGTAAAGATGCATTCCACCAACACAATGAGTGCGGTGTGAACATGCCCGACCAACTTAACTACTGCAGCAACTGGATGCCAACTTAAATTAAGTTGACCTAACTTTGTAGTGAAGACATGCCCATAGTCTCTGCCAATCTTACCCAGAGGAAAATTCCTTCCCGACCCAAACATGACAATCAGTTAGACCGTGAGCATGTGGGCAAGACCCAGCAGCCAGACATCTGGAAAAGAATTCTCTGTAGAAACTCAGATCCCTCCCCATCTAGCATGCCATCACTGGTATTATTTGATACCATATTATAACATATAATTTTATTAATGGATAAATAGAGATAAGAGGCATTGATTAAATTTTAAGAAACTATGTGGAAAATTAAAAGTTATCTATAGTAGTATATAACAGACTCCAACAATCTGAGGAATTGTCATTGCCAAGTGACCATAAATAGTACTGCAAATATTTCGGACATTGTCTATTTTAAATAGAAATGTAATCAGTGAAAAATATATGTACTCATCAATAAAGTTAAGGTCTTTGTTCTATATTAAATAAAGTGACACATTACATTTGCTTAACATACCAACTGAAAGTGAAAATGTTTAAGGTGAAGCCTAACAAAATATTGAAAGGCCCAAATGACCAATGGGCTTGATCCACTCTTTATTTGTATTTGCAGACAGCCAGTGTAACACACAAAGCAATCTACAACTAAGGGGAAGGGAATGACCAAGTTCTGATACAGAAGGATGTACAACTTTTTTTGTGTTTTACTAATGGTTACTAAAACTACTGGTACTGAACCAAACAGTAAAATGGCCTAGCAGACAGAGCACTGGACTGGGCCTCAGGGTATCTGGGTTTCTATTCCCAGCTCTGCTACTGACTTTCTGGATGATCTTCAGCAAATCACTTCACCTCTCCTTTACCTCCTTTGTGAAGTGCTTTGAAATACTATTATCTAACCACCTTTATTTTGTCATCTTTGGCCTCTTATTTGCTTTAAATTCTATTTTTTTCTAATAAAAGTTATAAATTAAATTTTTTTCTCCAGTTTGTACTTTAGCTAAGGAACAGAGATTTCATCTCAAGAATTGTGAGTAATTTAGCAGAGATAATAGCTTAACTAAAATTACTTAACCTCAATGTGTTTTATAATGTTTCTTTCTCCGGGATCAAGTATTAAAGACTATAACACATAAGGATTTATGGTTGCAAGGGCAAACTCAAATCTGACATTTCCTAACTTTTGTGTGCTGGATTTTGCAATTTAAATAAAGTTCTTTTAATATAGTTTTTGTATGTAAATTCTAGGATTTTTTTTAAAGTAAAAAATAAATATTATGTATAATTGTAACCACCACTACATCAGGTGTTCACAAGGTTGGAACACTGAACCTTCAGCAGGACATCACAGACAGCTACCACTTGTGCTCCAGCACTTACTATGTTAGCTGACGGAGCAGGTGGGCTGCAGGGTGGTAGGTGCATATGGAGCACTACCATGTCCCAGGGTCCAGAAGGGAGGGCTAAGGCGGTCCCATGAGTCTCACTGGCAAGTTCCAGAGACAACAACCAGGTCAAAAGCAAATCTCCCTCAAACTGATGGGAAGGGGTAAGGTGCATTCCTACCGAGATGCTGTCTCTGGACTCCATTGAGGGGCTCTTTTTCATATCACCTTCTGGTGAGGTGTGACAAATCTGAAATGTCTCCCACTATTCCCCTTGGTGCTAAAAGGAGCTCTCTCTAACTTCCACATATTCTCTTCCTGACAGTCCTAGAGGGTCTTTGCTACTCTGCTCCTCCCACAGTCTAATTTTGGGTCCTCCTCCAATAAACCCAGTGCTTCTTCAGTTACTTAGTTTAATTCGGTTATTGCTTGGGAAAGCTGACATTGATCAGGTTCATTGCTGCCAGCAGGATTCTTACCAGCTGTATTAACATCAAAGGTCCCCTCAATTCATTCTGCTGCTGCCTGAGGAAAGTTTCAGAGTAGCAGCCGTGTTAGTCTGTATTCGCAAAAAGAAAAGGAGTACTTGTGGCACCTTACAGACTAACGAACAAAAGCTTATGCTCAAATAAATTGGTTAGTCTCTAAGGTCCCACAAGCCCTCCTTTTCTTTTTGAGGAAAGTTGAGAGCAGCAGCAGCAAATGTGAGTTTAATGCCAGCAAGCAGAGGACTTCAGTTTGATACGATTTACCCACAGAAAGGCAGTGGTGTGTAACAGATGGGAGCAGTAGCTCAGGAGTCAGGAATTTCCTTGTTTTCATCCTGGCTCTGACACAGGCTTGCTGTGACTCTGAGCAAGTCATAACTGCTCTCAGTTCCTGCCATCTGCGGCATGGGCTCATCTCTACCTCCCATCCAGGATGGCCAAACAGCAGGTTGCATTTGTAAACGCTGAGAAAAATCACCATGAAGCTCAACTCACAAACCCGGAGGTAAAACACACTTCGAGTCAAGGCATTTGCCAGGACAGTCGAGCACAATGACACACTGTCTACGCGGTCCAGACCCCGCACTTGCCCAGACAGGCTCAAGGGGACACCAGAAGCGACGGAAATGGGCGCTGCTCGTGGGCCACAAGCGGCGGGAACGAGGTGGGACTTGGCCCGGCCAAGCCCGCGCCGCCGCGGCGAAGTGACCTGCGAGGCGGGGCGCTGCCGTGACCCGGGACCCCGCGCCGCCCCGGAGACCGAGGGGCCGCCGGGGCCGCCCGGAACGGCGCGCGGGAGGGGGGGGGCCTGTCCCCCCGCCCAGAGGCGCCCCGGCCGGCGGTTGGGGGGCAGCCCCGGACGCCGCGGGCGGCTGCCGGGGCGTGCGGTGATGCGCGGGGCAGCCCGGCCTCAGCGCACGGCGGGGTCCACCCGGCTCCGCTCCCCCGCACGGGGCAACGCAGCGCGGGCGGGAGACCCGCGGGCCGGGCCGGGGCCCCCCACGGCGGCCCGCCCCACTCACCGCAGCCGCAGGTTGGCCATGAACTCAGGCATGGAGACCGAGTCCAGCAGCACGAAGTCCGCCTTCCCGAACTCCGGGCTCTCCAGCTCCGCCATGGCGCCGGGCTCGCGGCGCGACTCCCGAGCCTCGCCTCAGCCCCGCCGAGCGCCCGCCCCGCCTCACCTGGGGCGCGCGGAGCCGCCAGGAGCGGGCGGGGCCTGCCCGGGGTGGAGCCGGGCGCGCGGCCCCGCCCCGCCTTCCCCGCCAAGAGCCGGCAGCGCCCCCTGCCGGCCGCGGCTCCGCCCGGCTCCTGCGCGCCCGGGTCGCTCACCGCGACCCACACTGGACTCCGGAGGACCCCATCCCCAGGGCTCACACTGGGGGGCTGCACCCCGCAGCCAGGGGGGACCCCATCCCCAGGGCTCACACTGGGGGGCTGCACCCCACAGCCAGGGGGGACCCCATCCCCAGGGCTCACACTGGGGGGGCTGCACCCCGCAGCCAGGGGGGACCCCATCCCCAGGGCTCACACTGGGGGGCTGCACCCCGCAGCCCCGGGGGGACCCCATCCCCAGGGCTCACACTGGGGGGCTGCACCCCGCAGCCCCGGGGGGACCCCATCCCCAGGGCTCACACTGGGGGGCTAGATCCCGCAACCCCAGGGGGACCCCATCCCCAGGGCTCACACTGGGGGGCTGGATCCCGCAGCCCCGGGGGGACCCCATCCCCAGGGCTCACACTGGGGGGCTGGATCCCGAAACCCCGGGGGACCCCATCCCCAGGACTCACTTTGGGGGGGCTGCATCCCACAGCTCCGGGAGACCCCATCTCCAGGGCTCACACTGGGGGGCTGCATCCCGCAGCCCCGGGGGAACTGTATCTCCAGGGCTCACACTGGGGGCCTGCACCCCGCAGCCCCGGGGAACCCCATCCCCAGGGCTCACACTGGGGGGCTGCATCCCGCAGCCCTGGGGGAACCCCATCCCCAGCACCCTGCATTGCAGGGCTGGATCCCGCAGCCCCAGGGAACCCCATCCCCAGGGCCCCACACTGGGGGGCTGGATGTCACAGCCCTGAGGGACCCCATCCCCAACACCCTGCATTGGGAGGCTGGATTCCACAGCCCCGGGGAAACCCCATTGCTGGGTCCCACATTGGGACCCTGGATTCCACAGCCACAGGGGACCCCATCCCCAGTACCCTGCATTGGGGCCTGGGTCCCACAGCCTTGGAGGACCCCATCCCCAGCATTTTGTGGGGACATGGTTCTCTATGCTTGGAAACTCTCCCAAGCCTGCAAAAACTTATTTACCTACTTAAGATTATTCACGAGTAGTCCCATTGACTTCACTGTGTCTACTCATGTGAAAAGTTAAATGTGTGTAAATCTGATATTGGAGCTACCGTCTCTTTAATTGAAATCAGGGTCTTTAGGATGGAATGTAATCTGCAGGTGACGTCAATGAGTCAAGGAAACAAGCTAACCTCTCTCATTGGTGTCTGTAGATGTATTTGCTCTCTGCAGCTTTATTATAAGTAGTGGAGTTGCAGAGGTGATCTGGTTGTGCTGCTGGTAATACTCACCGTGCTTTATAGTAGTTGCCTTCCTTCCTTTTGGGTAAGGAGGGGTAGTTGTGCACAATGTCCTATTTGCAATTATTTTACGGTTATTTGATGGCTCTTATAGGTAGTATCTGAGTGTCTTCCCAGAGTGCAGTCAGTAACAGGACTAGCATTTGTTGGCTCGCTAAATATCTTAATTTGTGGGATGAATTATAAAAAAAAAAATCTATTAACTAGACACTGAAATATGTAAAAATACTAAATCTGGAACTAAATTACTTGATTTAAGCTAGCCTTCCTTCTAAGGAGTGCTCTCCTCCCCTTTCCCAGCTGTACAATTTGCACTCTGAGGAGGATAGAGATGTTTTGAGCTATTCTGTCTATATGTAACAAGCTTGTAAATTCCATTCTTTTTTGTGTTGATCTCTGCCTTGGTAGCAGAGATGCAGCTTTCTTCAGTTCCCTTTCTAAGGAAGAAGATGGACTATCCCAGGGGAGATCCTCTGTGTCTCAGGCTCTACAGTAGCAAGAGAAAGGAGGGCTATGCTACCTACATATATAAAGTCCTAAAGCAAGTAAGTCCTGGTTCTACAAGTGCTACAATAAGAGCTTAAACATGAACATTTTATCTTTGAGCTTTGATAGCTGAAGGAGGAGGGAGAGCTTTGCCTGCCCCACATTTCTCGCAAAGTATTGCTGGTCTACGTGCGCCACTCTTAATGCTGTGTGGAGGAGGTTGCTTCAGAGCAGGCTTAGCTAACATTTTTATCTCTCCTTTCACAAGCTGCAGGAGCCTTGTCTTCACTAGGTCTCCAAATGCAGCTTACGGTGAAAGTCTTAAATTGCTGTGGTATAAGCAAGGTTTTTTGGCTAGAAATTCTTCTGACTTAAATAAATCTGTTAATATAAATTTATGCCCCTGACTATGGTTGGTTAGGAAGAGAGCCTCTTAAAGGCTAAGTAGCAGCCAGCTGGAGAAATGTAGAGGTGACTTCCATGTTTGCTTGGCTGTGTTAATCATTCTACCTATGACACACCCGAGTCCCTCTTTCTATAGGAGTAGGAGGCTATTACCAGGCACTTGGCTGCTGCTTTCCCTTAAAGATCTTAACCCTTGTGTCTGGGCCATATGTCACTGGCTTGTGTCTGTGGATTTGATGTTGCTGAGCAGTGCCTACCTACTTCTGGAGGCACACAATCAACACGTGGCAGTGGAGAGGACACTTTCTTGCTTAGCCTCTTTTTACTTGGCTGCTCAGAAGGCAGGGAGGCTCTGAAAACGCCTTCTGCTCTAGATGGTAAAACAGCTGGGACCAGCCCTGTTAATGACTCCTGCTCAGTATAAAGCACCTACCGTCTCCCTTGTAGTGAGTCCTGTACAACCTTGTTGCAGCCTGCTGTCCCGATAGACCACTCTAAGAGCAGGTTTGTACTTGCACATCTAGACTCTGCTTCTCCCCATTTGCTAAGCAACTTAAGCTGGGATTTGGCAAAATACTACCAGGCTTCTGGAGCAGTAACTTAAGCTTTGATGTATTACTACAGTGAGTACTCTACCCACAGCTGCACTTTTCTAACAAGCCTGGGTTAGAAGGGTCATTGCCTGCACAGCTGTTAGCCAGACAGATCTAATGGCATCCCCTGCTTTGGGGAGTAGGAGGAGTTGAGAGGTTTCACTGACTTCAAGTTGAGAACTCTAGTTTTGGTGGGTCACCTGAGCTACTTGACTAATCTGACTTGCTTTTCGGCTCCTTCAAGAGCTGCTTTGTTAAAGGTGAATAGAGGTTGCTGAACTTTGCCTCTTACCCTTCCAGAACAAGGAAATCAAACTTAAACCTCACACCTTAACTTTCCGTTTCCAGGTCTAACTCCTCCCATGCAACCCTAACTCTGCCCATGTGGAGGTGGCAACAGGCACAGGGAAATGCAACAAACCCATAGCTTAGGAAACTTTCCACTTTCTGTGTGCACAGCATGGCAGGCTGGGAGACTTGCAACTACAGTGCCCCAAGATCCCTGCTTATGGGCCCTGTCATGTGGGAGGTCTGACTGTGACTACAGTGGTCCCCCGTGGCTACTAAAAGCTATGAACTTTCTTGAAACTTGTTTCCCTGACAACTCTCCAAGACACATATCAGCATTATAGTGCTCTGCTGATCTTGAGGGCAGTGACAGGAGGTGGGGGAATGGCAGCGTGTGGTGTAGGCTTTCATGCACTTAAGTCTTAGTTTTGCACTCTGGAAGGGTATAAGCCAGTGGTAAGCAATCTTAACTCACCTGTATGGAAGCTGTTTGAACTCCTGGCTTCTATGCATTAAGAGTCCCTGGTTCCTAATCTAACTAGATAACCTAGGCTTTTTTAGGACTAGTGGTGTGTTGCTGAACTTGCCACTAAATTAGTGTACTTCTAAGCAAGTGACCTGACATTAATGCTCCTTCTCTGGCAGGCTCATCAGGTCTCAGGGGTCTCCTGCTGGGTTGCTGATGTCATAAATTCTCTGGATAAACCACAATTGTTTGGGAAAGTTGCATTAGAAGCTGCCAGGTTGTCTCTCCACAACAAGAGAAGCCTCATTACCTGCAGGGAGGTCCATGCTGCAATGAAGTTAGTGCTTCTGCATGAGCTCTCCAAGCAAGATAGGTGTGAGACCATCAAAGCTGTGATGAAGTCCACTGGCTGTAAATGAACTCTTATTAATATGTAATGGTTTTAATGCTTGTGATGGTTTAATATATAATAAAGGTTTTGTAACTATTGCTGCATTGTGAGGATCCGTTACTGAAATGCCTCTTTAGTTGAGGCAGAAAGCATCCTAGTGCACTGCATCTATAGCCCTATACATATCCACAGGCTCCCAGAAAAACACACCTCTGGGTTGGTACTCTGGTTGTAAAGTACAGGAGGCTCTCTAAATCATACAAATCTTAGGGCTCCTTCTCTCCTGAACCAGAAGAGGCTGCAGAGGTGCCATGTATACCTTCCATCTCTTTGCAGGTATCTGTGGTTGGTATGCTAACCAAATCAATGCAGCTCTTGAGAGGCCACTTGTGCTCCCTTAGCCAGGAGGAAGTGGCTTTGATAGTGGGGTGCTGGGGATGGGCCAGCCCCTTGCCATTCAAGCAACCTAAATAGCAAGGCAGTATCTTCAACAACCACAGTTTGACAGTGGCTCTAAACAGGGTGTAGGACCTGGAAGGAGTGAGTCAGCAGAGGGAAGGGGAAACTTGAGTCCCACTCAATGTCTTGCAGCTGGCTTTCCAAGCATTTTTGGGAAAAATCAGTCTGAATAGCTGAGTCACCACTAAAAGGAGACAGGCGTTGCCTAGTTCCTAATGTGGTCTAGTGCTTAGAGTAGGGGATTTGCAGTTTGGACTTCTGCTCTCCCACTGAGTTGCTTTGGACAAGGTTAAATCGCTATTTAACCCCTTATGCTGCCATTCTCCCATACATGGGCAGAATTATACTGGCATGCATTGCTATATGGCTAAGAAGTGCAAAAGTGCATTTATTTTTTTTTAAAATTGCTGCAGGAGGCTTGCCTGCAGCAGGAAGCCTTTCCAGAATAAGGTGCGTGTGAATTTAAAGTGCTCAGGCTATATTGGAATAACTGCCTCTGTGGACGCTTCTTCTGGAATAAAAGTATCTGCACATGGCATTAATCTGCAGTAGCTATTCTGGACAATTAAGCTCTATAGACAAGATCTTAGAGCATGTGATTCTGCCCCCTAATACAAAGACTCGGAGTCAGTCCTGCAAGAGCAGCTGCTGCAAATACCCAGAGGGGTATGTCAACCTATACTTAGTCCCTGCTCCAGAGAGCTTCCAATGTGCCTTATTCTGTTTGTACAGTACCTAGTACGCGAGTCCTAAGCCTGAGTACACTCAAATACTACAGGTGTCAGAGTAGCAGCCGTGTTAGTCTGTATCTGCAAAAAGAACAGGAGGACTTGTGGCATCTTAGACTAACAAATTTATCTGAGCATAAGCTTTCGTGAGCTACAGCTCACTTCATCGGATGCATTCAGTGGAAAATACAGTAGGATGATTTTATATACACAGAGAAAATGAAACAATGGGTGTTACCATGCACAATATAAAGAGAGTGATCTTGCAAGGTGAGCTATTACCAGCAGGAGAGCAGGGGGAAAAAACCTTTTTGTAGTGATAATCAAGATGGGCCATTTCCAGCAGTTGACAAGAATGTCTGAGGAACAGTGGGGGGAAGAATAAACATGGGGAAATAGTTTTACTTTGTGTAATGACACATCCACTCCCAGTCTCTATTCAAACCTAAGTTAATGGTGTCCAGTTTGCAAATTAATTCCAATTCAGCAGTCGCTTGTTGGAGTCTGTTTTTGTTGTTGTTGTAATATTGCAACTTTTAGATCTGTAATCAAGTGACCAGAGAGATTGAAGTGTTCTCCAACTGGTTTTTGAATGTTATAATTCTTGATGTCTGATTGGTGTCCATTTATTCTTTTATGTAGACTGGCCGGTTTGGCCAATGTACATGGCAGAGGGGCATTGCTGGCACATGATGGCATATCACATTGTTAGATGTGCAGGTGAACGAGCCTCTGATAGTGTGGCTGATGTGCTACAGTAATACAAATTTAATAAACTTGACATTCAAAGTCTGGATTTCTGGGCAGAGCCATTAGTAGTGATGAATGGGGCTAGCTTTCGGTTACACAACCTGCTTCCTATCTGATGCCTTTTCAATCCAGAGAGGCTGTGGCCAGCTTGAGGGATGAGAAGAGATCAGTTCCTGGAGCACATCCAATATTGGACTGCTAGTACTAATGGTAGCTTTATGGTGTGGCTACTGGAAACCAGCCTGAGACTCGTAACTTACTCTTCAGTGGACAGTGAAATGAAAGCTAACTAGGTCACTACTGACTGAAGAACCCTAACTTCATCCAACTTGCTTTGCATTGCAGAACCTTGCTCAAATCTCCTAATCTGACAGGCAGATGTGTCAACACATATGCCCATTCAGTGGGAAGTTCCTCTGCCTTAATGTTGTTGAGATCTCCTGTCAAGGCTTTGCGGTGAAGCTGTGATAAGCGTTGCTTTTCAGGATGGGTTGGAAATGGAAGTGAAAGTCTTATGTAGTATTATCGACAATGTTGTAGACACAGCGTGGGGGAGGCTTCCCTAAACTTCCTTCTGTTCCTTGAGGGATTTGATGGGATGTCGAGGGAGGGATAGCTCAGTGGTTTGAGCATTGGCCTGCTAAACCGAGGGTTGTGAGTTCAATCCTTGAGGGGGCCACTTGGGATCTGGGGCCGAACTTGGGGATTGGTCCTGCTTTGAGCAGGGGGTTGGACTAGATGACCTCCTGAGGTCCCTTCCAACCCTGATATTCTGAGTCTATGTCCACGGGCAGCCTTAGCTGCTAATAAACAAATCTGTTGGTGGCTGAGCTTGAAGTTGCTGTATTAAAAACCCTAACTCCCCGGGGGCTGGGAGGGCTGGGATGGGGGAGATTCCAGAGGGAGAAACTGTGCTGCTGAAACGGCTCCTAATTCTACCAACCCTCCTGAAGCTCTCTGTCTTTCCAACACTTTCAGTGGTGAAGTTCCTGAAAGTAGCAGCTTGCTGTATTTAGGAGTGATGAGAACCTGTCAGTTGGAGGGAGCTTCCACCACTGAATCTGTCATCACTGGGCTCCTGGAATGAGCCAGAGCCTTGGGTGGAAATTGGATACACCAGGAGTGGCTGCACCAGCAGCTGTGCCTCCCTTCCTGCTGGCAGGGATCAGAGAGGTGAGGAGCAGAGACGCACCCCCTCTGCCTCCAAACTTGCCTGTGGATGACAGATGCCTGAGAGAGAATATTTTTCACCGGTTTCAGAGTGGCAGCCGTGTTAGTCTGTATCCGCAAAAAGAAAAGGAGGACTTGTGGCACCTTAGAGACTAACAAATTTATTTGAGCATAAGCTTTCAGTATGCATCTGATGAAGTGAGCTGTAGCTCATGAAAGCTTATGCTCTAATAAATTTGTTAGTCTCTAGAGCATAAGCTTTCATGAGCTACAGCTCACTTCATCAGATGCATACTGAAAGCTTATGCTCAAATAAATTTGTAAGTCTCTAAGGTGCCACAAGTCCCTTTTTCTTTTTGCAAATATTTGTCACTGTTTAGACAGAGCCTAACACCTGCTTGTGGCCTCAACGTGCTATTACTATTTAAATGCAATTACTAGGACTTTTTATCCTTGTGACAGTCCGAATTCTACCCCCCTTCTCCCACCACCACATTCCAGCTGATATCCTTCCTTGGATCACTATCCTATTCTAGGAGCAGAGGTGGGTGACAAGGTTCAGATGAGCAGCTTATTTGCTGAAAATGCAGTTGGGGTTGACCGAAACTAAACTTGAAGGTGTCAAAAGGAATAATTTTGGGGGGCTAGATTCACAGTGGGATTTAAGTGCTGCTCACAAAACTACAAGAGATGAAGCTTCCCCCCCCCCCTTATGACCAATATTTCAGTGGTTAGGGCACTCAGCTGGGATGTGGGAAACCAGGTTCAAATGACTGCTGTGGAGCAAAGACTGGAACCTAGGTCTCAGCTTTCATAGCTTGGTGGTTAGGGTCCTCCCCCTAGCTGCTCTCTGGGGTGGGGTCTTTAAATCCCTCCTAGGGAACCTATTCCACTTTGTATAAATAATTAAATATTAAAGGAATGGGAACAGAGACTGGAAGCCAGGTTCCCACAGCTGAGGGCACTAACCACCAGACTAGAATCATTTTCAGTCTCTTTGGCTCAGTGAATATTTGAGTATTTTACACAAAATGGAACCGCTTCAACAGGAGAAACCCACCCCAGAATCTGCCCTAGGCTGGTACTTAGGGCACTCTGAGGAAGACTAGGTCCCCCACATCCCAGGGGAGTGCCCTAACCACTGGTCTGTTCAGTGTAAGGGGGCATCTCTTCCTTCTCCTCTTTTTGTGAATGTAACCCTTAATTTCCTTTGCTTTTATCAAAATACCCAAACTGAAACGTTGTTTGACCTAAATATGGAAGTTTTGATTTGCCAAAAATTCCAGAGAATTTAATTCAGGTCAAACTAAAGTTTGTTTTTTTTTCCCCCAGAACTGTCAAACTGAAACATCCGTTATTTATCCAGCAATCATTATGTGTTTAATGAAACTTCCAGTCTGCTGCAAGATGCAATGGTTGGGGCAAAAGGGACCAGAACTGGGGTTTGTGGGAGAGTTAATGGGGCTGGAGAGGGAGTACCTTTCCCATCTGCCACCGATCAGGGCTACCCCTTAATTATGACAACTGTTAATGCTGATGTTTAATGCATTAATCTCCCTATTGTACTCTACCATTGTACAATATGGTGATTCCAACATGCCCTGGACCATCATTTCTATTGTACACATGGTGTGACCTACACTAGTCTGGTGTAGCTCTTTGGCCACATACTGAGGTTCTGGAGTCTGTTCCTGCCATTGCCCCATGTTCCTCTTCTAGCTCAAACAGGAGCAGCTCGTGCTTTTAAAGCCAGAGGTCCAGGGTTCACTTCCCTCTGGATGACCTATCACATGCACTACAAAAGATGCTGAAGCTCATTTAGAAGTTATGAGCCTGATGTAGAAATTCATCACTGAGATTCTGTGGTCTGTTTCATTCAAAATTATAATAGTCCCTCCTGGCCTTAAAATCTATTAATCAGCTAGCCCCTAGCTGAGCACACTGCCAGCCTCAAGCCAGGGTTGCTCACCCTAAACTGCAGAGATCCAGAGCAGTTCAAATTTCCATGTACCTCTGCAGGGACTGAACCCCAGGCTGCTGGCTCTAAAAGCAGGAGTCACTACTGCCTGAGCTCAATAACCACATCAAAGGCAGGAACAGATTTATAAATTATCATCTATGGTCTGTCCCTTCAAGGGACAGAGATCCCCAGGAGGATAAAAGGTAGAGTACAGTGGCATCTTCTGAAGTCCTCCTGTCAAGGCAGCAAGCAGCATGTCTGATAGATAATTAAACCCTCAGTCACTATGTCAAGGTAACTTAAATGCTCTCATTATAGCCTGTGTCTTCAGCTACATCATTACCATAAATTGGAAGCTGCTATTGTCCCTTCTGGTCATCAGTAACAGCGTTGCCTGAGCAGTAACAGTGCATTCCTGTCCGCATTCCAAACAGGAAGCCCTGAAACCTTAAATAGCTACTTAGACATAGTGCCCTTTTTCCAATCTACTCTAAACACAGAATCGCACGTGTTGAATTTCATACATCAGACTTCACTGGTACACTTTTAAAAGGGAGTTGAAATAAAAAGACGATAGAAAAAATTTAATCACATGGCACTTTTTAAAGAGTCATAATTAATGTTCTTCACCACAAACTGCTATAGAAAATTCAAGCAATTCAGAACAATCATTTGGAATTGATCCTCTGACACAAAACAGACTTTTTATGGCTTTTTCCTACTCCTCTTAAAATGGAAATTCTAGCACAATTTTAAGTATAGCTTATAGCTAAGCTATCACCTCTAGAATTGGGTGAATAACTGATTGATTTTTAAATCTGAGCTAAAAAGTAAAACAAATAAAATTGCTTCAGGTCAAATAAAATATTTTATTTTGATTTTTGGCTTTTTTTTTTTAATATTTAAGCAAACCAATACAGTTGAAAGAAACTTTGAAACAGTCATTTTGAATTGAAATACTGAATTTTTTTTTGTATGCAGTGTTTGTGTTTGGTTCCAGGATATTAGAGAGAAGGTGGGTGAGGTAGTATCTTCTATTGGACCAACTTCTTCTAGTGAGAGAGACCAGCTTTGGAGCTTACACAGAGCTTTTCAGGTCTGGAAAAGGGACTCCCAGTGTCACAGCTACATACAAGGTGGAGTGGATTGTTTACATAAGCAGTATTTGAAGGGAGGGGAGAAAGGCATGAGGGGTAGTGTTAGTGTGGTATGGATTGTTGTAAGAAGCTAGGGTTACCATACATCTGGGTTTTCCTGGACAATGCTGCTTTTTTGAGGCTCCATCTGGGTGGATTTTTCAAATAACAGGCAATGTCCAGGATTTTTGCAGAGCAGACATTGCAGTTCAGAAAGAGCCCCCATTGGTCTGCCGCTTGATCCCTCCTCTGCACCCACAGCTGATTGGTGCATTCCCCTGCAGCCCCAACTGCTGGATCCTGCTCACCTAGGCCCCCCAGCTCCCAGCCCTGGGGAGGGAGTCCCGCCTGGAGGTGCTGACTGCTGGCTGTTGCTGAGTCCTGGGCTTGAGCCAGCCGCCTTGACACCATGATAGGGAGCCCCCCACCCGCTCCACTGTGTCCCTTTTGCATCCCCCAGCTCCCCCCTCTTTTTGGGGACCTGAAGTACAGTAATCCTAAATAAGACACAGATCTAGTATCTATTCAGTCTGTGATTTTTTTTCATATCCAGCAAAATTATGACATTAAGTTTGTCTTTCAGATATGTCACAAAACAGTCACTCCATATCTGACCTGTGTGCCTACAGGTGATGGGGTATTTTTTGTCTTTTATCATTTTTCTGTCTGAGTTCATTCCAGAGTGTAGTAATTGTCTGGTTTTACCCACATCGTTGTTGTTGTTGTGATTGACCCGTGTGGGACCCATGGATCCTGAAAGGTGTGTTGTGGGAGGTGTTGATTATTAATAGAATCATAGAAGATTAGGGTTGGAAGCGACCTCAGGAGGTCATCTAGTCCAACCCCCTGCTCAAAGCAGGACGAACACCAACTAAATCATCCCAGCCAGGGCTTTGTCAAGTCAGGCCTTAAAAACCTCTCAGGATGGAGATTCCACCACCTCCCTAGGGAACCATTCCAGTGCTTCACCACCTTCCTAGTGATATAGTGTTTCACAATATCCAACCTAGACCTCCCCCACTGCAACTTGAGACCATTGTCCTTGTTCTGTCATCTGCCACCACTGAGAAGAGTTGAGCTCCATCCCCTTTGGAACCCCCCTTCAGGTAGTTGAAGGCTGCTATCAAATCCCTCCTCATTCTTCTCTTCTGCAGACTAAATAACCCCAGTTCCCTCAGCCTCTCCTCATAAGTCATGTGCCCCAGCCCGCTAATTATTTTTGTTGTCCTCTGCTGGACTCTCTCCAATTTGTCCACATCCTTTCTGTAGTGGGGGGGCCCAAACTGGATGCAGTACTCCAGATGTGGCCTTACTAGTGCTGAATAAAGGGGAATAATCACTTCCCTCGATCTGCTGGCAATGCTCCTACTAATGCAGCCCAATATGCCATTAGACTTCTTGGCAACAAGGGCACACTGCTGACTCATATCCAGCTTCTCGTCCACTGTCACCCCTAGGTCCTTTTCCGCAGAACTGCTGCTTAGCCAGTCGTTCCCCAGCCTGTAGCAGTGCATGGGATTCTTCTGTCCTAAGTGCAGGACTCTGCACTTGTCCTTGTTGAACCTCATCAGATTTCTTTTGGCCCAATCCTCTAATTTGTCTAGGTCACTCTGGACCCTTTCTGTACCCTCCAGCGTATCTACCTCTCCCCCCAGCTTAGTGAACTTGCTGAGTGCAATCCATCCCATCATCCAGATCATTGATAAAGATAGGTTTCAGAGTAGCAGCCGTGTTAGTCTGTATTCGCAAAAAGAACAGGAGTACTTGTGGCACCTTAGAGACTAACCAATTTATTTGAGCATAAGCTTTCATGAGCTACAGCTGTATGCATCAGATGAAGTGAGCTGTAGCTCATGAAAGCTTATGCTCAAATAAATTGGTTAGTCTCTAAGGTGCCACAAGTCCTCCTTTTCTTATTGATAAAGATGTTGAACAAAACCAGCCCCAGCATTGACCGCTGGGGCACTCTGCTTGATACCAGCTGCCAACTAGACATCAAGCCATTGATCACTGTAGCTGTGGAGATACCCTTGCAAGTCCCCTTCTCTGGGATTCATTTACACAGGGCCCAGTGCTGGGACCTGGTGGAGCAGGAGGTCCTGGGTACCTCTACCACTCTCTGCCTTAAAGACTGAGGCACCTTTACCAAGCAGGGGGCTGGAGGTCAAGCGCTCCAACCAGTAGGCCTCCTGGCCCTCCAAGCCCCCTGTTACAAGCCTTTTTTATCAAATCCAGAATCAGTCTCACATTTGCAGAATGCAAAGAGACACAGTTTACAGCTCAGATTGGAGAACTTCCCAAGAGATTATCCAAGGTTAGATAGCAAAGATATTTTTAAAAATTAGAAATTGATACATCCCATGGCATTGTAGTGCAGCAGGTGCATTGAAAATTCCAGAGAGATGCCTCTAAGTTTCTAGCTTCCTCTGGCCCCAGAGGTAACACGGGACATTGATGGGCTACTGTGATGGGGTATAAAAACCCTGCACTAGCATGGAAGGAGTTAAGGAGCTGCTTTGGCCTGGAGTGGCCCCATAGGTCTGGAGGAGGAGTTAAAAAGAGGGAATTCCGCTCAGATGGGGGCAGGCCTGGGCAGGGGACAGGCTGGTGAGCTCCCCCTGGCTGTGGAGAAAGGACTGACAGTCGGCAGAGCCCCTCCCATAGCGGAAGGAGAGTGCACAACATAAGAAAGGTTTGACTCAGTATGACCTTTCTGATCTGTTAAAATATTGGGTAGCTGCCACAGGCAACCTTAATGCACCATTGTCTGACAACCATCTCTGCTAGAGGGGTGCCACTTTTTAGTAGAGATGGGCTCAAGCCATGAACATAAGAACGGCCATACTGGGTCAGACCAAAGGCCCATCTAGCCCAGTGTCCTGTCTTCCGACAGTGGCCAATGCCAGGTGCCCCAGAGGGAATGAACAGAACAGGGAATCATCAAGTGATCCATCCCCCTGTCACCCATTCCCAGCTTCTGACAAACAATGGCTAGGGACACCATCCTTGCCCATCCTGGCTAACAGCCATTGATGGACATATCCTCCATGAACTTACCTAGTCCTTTTTTGAACCCTGTGATATGTACCCAGTCAATATGGGGATAGCTGAAATCCCCCATTAGAGAGTCTATTAAAATAAAAAAATCAGTAATAATCTCCCTGAGCATTTCAATCACTATCACCATCTTGGTCAGGTGGTTAGTAATATATCCCTACTGCTCTAAGTTAGAAGGGAAAAGAACTGAGGCTCGCACTGGTGCCAGTGAACTCTGATGCTCGCAGGATCCTCTGGAGTCAGAGAGGCCTGGAGGGAGCTGCCTACAGGCTTTGCTTTACCTTTCTGTTGTTTAACCCCTTGTTCCAGGGACACAGAAAGGGGATGAGACAGTCGAGAGGCCCTGTAAGGTGAGCTTATAAAATTTGCGGATCACCCTAAGATGGGAGGAGTTGCAAGCATTTTGGAGGACAGGTTTATAATTCAAAACAACCTTGACAAATTAGAGAATTGGGCTGAAATCAAAAAAATTAAATCCAATAAAGACAAGTGCGAAGGACTTCACTTAGGAATGAAAAATCAAATGCACAACTACAAAATGGGGAGTAACTAGCTTGGTGGCAGTACTGCTGAAAAGGATCTGGGAGTTATAGTAGTATCACAATTAGATCTCAATCAACGATATGGTGCAGTTGCAAGAAAGGCTAATATGATTCTGGGGAGTATTAACAGGAGTATTTTATGTAAGACAAGGAAGGCAATCGTTCTGCTCTACTTGGCACTGGTGAGACCTCAGCTGGATACTGTGTCCAATTCTGGGCACCACACTTCAGGAAATATGTGGATAAATTGGAGTGTGTCCAGAGGAACCAATAAAGATGATAAAAAGTTAAAAAACCTGACACATGAGGAAAGGTTTAAAAAAACTGGGCATATTTAGACTTGAGAAGAGAAGGCTGAGAAGGGATCTGATAAGTCTTAAAGTATGTTAAGGGCTGTTAGAAAGAGGATGGTGATCAGTTGTTCCCCATGTCCACTGAAGGTAGGACAAGGAGAATGGGCTTAATCTGCAGTAAGGGAGATTTAGGTTAGATATTAGGAAAAATGTTCTAACTCTAAGGGTAGTTACGTTCTGGAATAGGCTTTCACGAGAGGTTCTGGAATCCTCATCATTGGAGGTCTTTAAGAGCCGGTTGGACAAGCCCCTGTTAGGGATGGTCTAGGTTTACTTGGTCCTGCCTTGATGCAGGTGGCTGGTCTTGATGACCTCTTGAGGTCCCTTCCAGCCATATTTCTATGATTCTAAACCATCCCTGCCAGAAATGATTTATTTCTGGGACTCATACAAATACAGCTGAAGATCACATTTTCTGTCTTTGGATTTCTGACTGCAAAGGAACTACTCATATGAGCAAAGTTAAGCAGGATTTGGGCTTTAGATTCCTTTGTATTAAGTGGGCTAACTTTAAAGAGATCCGGAAAGGATGTGGTGTGGAAGGTAAGCACTTGGATACCGGGCTGAGGAGCATGGTATGGAAAGAAAGCGGGATAAGCTGCACATTGGTACTCGGTGGGAATCTAGAGAGCCTCTAAACTGGTGTAACATACAGTGTGAAGAAGCTGTAAGGTGTGAGCTGCACCAACTTAGACTTCCCCTAAAGTTAGACTTCCCTCTGAAATCGGACCATTGAATCCAGACCAATTACGTCATTTAACCTGCCTTGCAAGATTGTTCTACTGCACATTCATGAGTATTCTGTACGGTCTAGTTTTAAGTATGTGAGTTGACGGGTCTTCCAAGATAGCTCTTGGGCAATGACTACTGTTAGGTAGTTTTCCCTGAGAGCCTGAAAGATTGTTTTCTTAATTCCAACTGATATCTTCCCCCCTCCTTTTTTTTTATTATACTAATCAATTCATCATCTGTGCATTGTTTAACTATTTTTTACTTGTGATCCACATCCTCCCTTAATTGTTGCTTAGCTATGCTACATACATACATTACACATCCCACTGAAATTTACCCTTCGTCATAGACACCTGATCCTGTTATGATCTGTGGTCAATAAGGCGGATATTAGACTTAAACAAAACTGAATTGTGGATTCCCAAATTTTAAGTAGCTTTGGATAAAACTGATACCGATTTTTCTTTTTCAGATGCTTCAGAAAATATTGGGAAGGAAAGGATGAAACTTATCAAGTCTCTAAATAAAGTGCCTGTTGCACACAGTTTATGCTGAGAAAACATTATTGAGATGGAAGAGTCTGATAACATTCATTTTCAGGATACAGATGCTGATAGAGTAAGATGTTGCATTTAAATAAATGCAAATAAGGCATAATCTTTAATTCTTCCATTTTGAGGAAAAGTAGCTCCTTTCCGATATAGGAATCTGTTTCTGGAAAGAACTAATATTGAGAATATCATTTGTGATTCTTTCTGGAGAAGAATGGGAAGCTGGGGAAGAGAATCTGTATGCTATGTCTCACGTGGGGATTTTTCTAAGGGCTTTATCTCTATTTTAGGTTCTCATTGATCTCATTATCATTGCTAAGGACAGGCAAAATTCTTACTACATTTCAGAAGTTTGCAACAGGTCTGAACAGGAGTTCCTGGAATAGTCTGAAGAGTCTGCTTTGTCATTGCTGGGGCAGGGGTAGTTAAAAGGCGGACTGCGGGCCAAATCCAGACCGCCAGACGCTTTTGAACAGACCCTGAATATTTTATTTATTTATTATTATTATTTTCCTTGGAGTCTGGACTTTGATTATACCTTGACCAAGAAATTTGGACCATGACACAAAGTAATTGACTACCCCTGTCATGGGGGCAGTTCATTTCACCAACAAGCTTTCCCCAAATTCCAACCCAATGCCTTGGAGTGGAGAACCCCACTTGTCTCCCAACAGGTCCAAACTTCTTGATTCCATTCTGCAACCTTTAGGAAGGCATGAGCTTACCCAGAAGAAAATGCCTCAACAGGGTTTGTACCAGTGACTTCATATGCCACCTAGTGACCTCCATCCTTTGGGTTTTCATGCAAGAACTGGGAGCCCTAGTGAAACAGTGAGATTTGTTCAAAGGGGAGGGAAACAACTCATGATGTTCAACAATAACCTCTCCAGCTGATTTTGAAGTGTCAGTGATGGGCTCTGAGCAGTCTTATACGGTCCTCACCTGCAGCTATTCTGGCTGTGACACTATCCCTCAAAAACATAAAGGGCGGGAAAACTATAGTATTCTTGAAGTTCTGGCTGTTTCCAGTCCAATTCACTTACAAACAACAGCATTGTACCAGAATGTCCTTCATTGCAGAAGACACTTTACATTATAAAATGGTTTTCATTGACACTATAAAATGATGCAATGGTTCCTTTTCATATTAGAGTTTGTAAAATTCAGGGCTTAACCTACTTGACAGCGTCACTGTGACATGGTGGAGAAGTCGCACCACTGTTGTCAAGGCTGCACCCAGATTTTCATTTGGATAGGACTGAAAACATTATCTAAAATCTGTGTGTTTTGAGGTATAGGATCAGTTTCAAAGGCTTAATGTAATTAACTGCTTAGATTAGGGCATTTTAAAGGGAAAAGCCTGAAATGAGTTATGACTGGTTTTAAAGGAGCCATGCGACTACAATTTTTCCAGCATCTAACTTTTTCCGCCCACTTTTACAGTGACTAGACGAGCAGTCTGAGGTATGAAGTTCAGCATGTATGATTCTTTGCTTGAGTAGCTGGGAAGAATGTTTGTTAAATGTTGCAACGTATTTTGTATAAATAGTTACTTTAAAAAGTTCCTGCCATTACAGCTATGGTGATAGACTGTTAATGTAGATCGTCATCAGTGTTACTGACCACACAAGGGATAGTTACAGTGCGACGGGGTATACCTGGTATTTGCTGCCCCTACCAGAGGCCCTGCTGCCTTAAAGGTGCCCTGCTGGATGGGAAGAGGAGAGAGTTCAGACCTCCAGGGGTTGCCTGGAGAGGCTTCCCATGATCTACCTGCAGACAGAACCAGCAAGAGTTGGTCCTTCAGCAGCTAGAAGGGCCAGGAGCTGGCAGAGGCCAATCAGGGTCTAGAAGGCAGGAGGAGGAGGATCGCTCGGATGAACTGATCCCTGTCTCTGAGGGAGGCAGTCTGGCAGATGCAGCGCGGGCACCAGGATCTGTCCCAGCTGGGAGTGGTCAGATGGCTGCTGAGGGCATCCCAAGACCCCTCCTACCTATGCCTAGGGGAGGGGCTGGGAGGAACCCAGCGAATACTGAGGGCACTGTGACCCCTGCAGCCAGCAGGGGATCCTCCCAGCAGAGCTCCCCATCCCTGGAGCTGAGGCAGCTCGAATGGGAGAGAGCTAAAACTGAAAGTGTTGGAAGATCGGGAGAAGGAGCGGGAGGATCACGAAAAACAGCGTCAGCATGAAATGGAGCTGGCCAGGCTGAGGAGCAGTGAGGCCCCGGCTGCGGTGAGTGAGGGGGGACCCAGGACTGCAAGGAGCTTTGATAAGTGCTTCCTGGCCCAGCGTAAGGAGAGGGAGGACATAGATGACTTCCTGACGGCCTTTGAGAACGCCTGCGAGCTGCACAGGGTTGACCCAGAAGACAGGCTCTGGTTTCTCACCCCCTTACTGGACCCCAAAGCTGTGGCAATGTACAGCCGAATGGAAGGGGCGGAGGCAGGGGACTACGAACTATTCAAAAAGGCCCTGCTCCACGAGTTTTGGCTGACTCCCAAGATGTACTGGGAAAGGTTCCGGAGTCAACGTAAAACCCCTGAGGTCATGTACCTACAACTGGCCCTCCAAATGCAGGGATATGCCCGCAAGTGGGCAGATGAGGCCCAGATGAAGGGGGACCTGCTTAAACTGATCGTACTGGAGCAACTGTATGAGCGGTGCCCTTCTGACCTGAGGCTATGGTTGGTGGACAAAAAGCCGGAGAATCTGTGATGCGCAGGCTAGCTGGCTGATGAGTTTGTGAAGAGCCGGTCAGAGGGTGTCAGGGAGGAGTCCCAAAGGAACAGGCCCACCACCATCACGATGCTGAGAGAGAGAGTCACCCTAGGACCTCCTAATGGGGGAATATGGAAAACTCCCTCACAAGGGGAACATCCGGCGTCAGGACCAACCAACCAGCTCAAGGGGACCAACGAGATATGAGCAGTTATTACTGTGGCCAGAGAGGCCACATACAGACCCAGTGCCCCAACCTCAAGGACAGATTGAGCAGACCGAACCCACACAGGATTAACTGGGTAGGGACCTATCCAGGTGAGGGGCAGGCTTCCCAGGCAAGACGGGCTGGCAGCTTAACAACTGCTCAAGAGGGAGGAGTGCCCCAGGCCAGCTCCTCTGTGGGGGCTGGATCCTACGGACTCAAGGTTCTCAGTTTACAAGGTGGGTGCGGGGCTGTCCCTGTGGAGCAAGTTCCTTGTTCCCCTGAAGGTGGATGGGAGGAAAGTCAATGGATACTGGGACACAGGCGCTGAGGGACGCTGGCCCAGCCCGAGGTGGTGGCCCCAGATCGGGTGGTGCCCAACACCTACCTGACCCTGACGGGGTGGGCAGGACCCCATTCAAGGGGCCCGTGGTGAGGGTACATCTGAAATGGGGGGCCAAGGAGGGCCCCAAGGATGTGGGGGTGCACCACCATTTGCTCACTGAGGTGTTGATGCGGGGGGGACCTAAAGGATTGGCCAAACAACCCCCAGAACACCCTGGTTGTGACCTGTAGCCAGAGCCGGCAAGGGGCACTACGCCCTGACCTTGGGGAGGGTACCACACTGGAGGTGCAGGACCCTACCCTGGTGGGGAGGGAGTGCCCAGGGACAAGGCTCAGAGAGACTGCGGCTTCAGACCCAGCCGGCGAGAGGGAGCAGGTCCCCAACCCTTCCCCAGCCGCTGAGTTCCAGGCCGAGTTGAGGAAAGATCCCTCCTTGCGGAAGCTCAGGGACCTGGCCGACCTCAGTGCGGTACAAACCATGGGGAGAGGATGCCAGGAGAGGTTCCTGTGGGAGAAGGGGTTCCTGTACCGAGAATGGGCTCCCCCAGGGGAAATGGAGCCCTGGGGGATCAGGAGGCAGCTGGTGGTCCCCCAGAAGTATCATCGCAAGCTACTGTACCTGGCCCATGACATCCCCCTCGCAGGGCACCAGGGAATCCGGCGCACCCGGCAGAGGTTGCTACAGAACTTTTACTGGCCTGGGGTCTTTACCACCGTCCGGCAGTATTGCCGATCCTGCGACCCCTGTCAGAGGGTGGGGAAGGCCGGGACAAGGGGAAAGCGGCTTTGAGGCCTTTGTCCATCATAGAGGAGCCTTTCCAGAAGGTGGCTATGGACATAGTGGGGCCTCTGAGCAAGACAATCTGGTCGGGAAAGAAATACATTCCAGTGGTGGTAGATTTCACCACCCACTACCCCGAGGCAGTGCCCTTAGCTTCCATTGAAGCAGACACCGTGGTAGATGCGCTCCTGACCATTTTCAGCCGAGTGAGGTTCCCCAGGGAAGTCTTGACAGACCAAGGCTCCAACTTCATGTCGGCCCTGCTCCGGTGCTTGTGGGAGAAATGTGGGGTCCGGCACAACTGGGCCTCAGCTTATCACCCCCAGTCCAATGGGCTGGTGGAGAGGTTCAATGGGACGCTAAAGTTGATGCTGAAAACCTTTATGAACCAGCACCCGCAGGACTGGGACAAGTACTTACCTCACCTGCTGTTTGCATACAGGGAAATGCCCCAGGAGTCTACCGGGTTTTTGCCTTTCGAACTGTTATATGGAAGGAGGGTAAGGGGGCCCCTGGACCTGATGAGAGACGAATGGGAGGGGAAGGCCGCTCCTGATGGGGAGTCAGTGGTGGAGTATGTCCTGACCACCCGAGAAAGACTTGCTGAGCTCATGGGCCTGGCCAGGAGAATCTGGCCAGAGCCCAGAGGAAGCAGAAGGTCTGGTATGACCGCACGGCGCGGGCCCGGGCCTAGGCCAGCGGGGATCCGGTGATGGTTCTCATCCCCATGAGAAAAAACAAACTACAGGCTGCCTGGGAGGGCCCTTTCAAGGTCGTCAAGCAGCTAAATGAGGTAAACTATGTGGTGGAGCTGTCTAACCTGGCACACCACCGCCGGGTGTACCATGTGAATATGATGAAGCCATATTATGCCAGGGGGAATGTGGTGTTGGCTGTGTGTGGACATTGGGAGGAGCAGGGAGATGACCCATTAGTAGATCTATTGCCTGGGACAAGAGCTGGCTCCCCCCGGAAACAATTCCCCTCTCGGATCAGCTAACCCCTGCCCAGCAAGCTGAGGTCAGGGGGGTGCTGCATCCGTACCGACAGCTGTTTTCCAACCAGCCTGGACGCACTAATCTGACTGTCCACCGGGTGCAGACAGGGTCGCACCCGCCGATAAGATGCTCCCCGTTCCAAGTCACAGGGAAAACTGCTCAGGACCTGGAAAGAGAGGTCCGGGACATGCTGGCTTTGGGGGTGATCCAGCCATCTGCCAGCCCTTGGGACACGCCAGTGGTGCTGGTCCCCGAAAAGGACGGGTCTGTCCAGTTCTGTGTGGACTATCGGAAGCTCAATGCCGTCACTGTATCTGATGCCTACCCCATGCCCAGGCCTGACGAGCTCCTAGACAAATTGGGAGGAGCTCGATACCTTACCACCATGGGTCTTACAAAGGGCTACTGGCAAGTGTCGTTGGATGCAGATGCCCGGCTGAAATCAGCCTTTATCACCCCTCTGGGGCTCTATGAGTTCCTGACCCTGCCTTTCGGCCTCAAGGGAGCACCGGTCACGTTCCAGCGCCTGGTGGATCAGCTTCTGAGGGGGATGGAGAGTTTCGCCATGGTGTATATCGATGATATCTGTCTCTTTAGCCAGACCTGGGAGGACCACGTGTCCCAGGTTAGACAAGCGCTGGACCGACTCCAGGAAGCTGGGCTGACTGTAAAAGCGGAGAAGTGCAAGGTGGGGATGGCTGAAATATCTTACCTGGGCCATCGGGTGGGGAGCGGCTGCCTAAAGCCAGAACCAGCCAAAGTGGAGGTGATCAGAGATTGGCCCGCTCCCCAAAAAGCAGGTCCAAGCCTTTATTGGGGTGGTGGGGTACTATTGAAGATTCGTGCCCCACTTTAGCGCCATAGCCGCCCCCATCACTAGGCTATGCAAGAAGGGGAAGCCAGACAAGGTGGTCTGGACCGAGCAGTGCCAGGAGGCTTTCCGGGCGCTGAAGGAGGCTCTGGTCAGTGGCCCAGTTCTGGCAAACCCAGACTTTGACAAGCCCTTTGTGGTGTTCACCGAGGCCTCAGACACGGGACTGGGGGCGGTGTTAATGCAGGAGGATGAAAAGGGGGAGAGACACCCCATCATGTACCTGAGCAAGAAGTTGCTACCCCGGGAGCAACACTACGCGGCCATCGAGAAGGAGTGCCTGGCCATGGTGTGGGCCCTCAAGAAACTAGAGCCCTATCTCTTCGGGCGACACTTCACCGTCTACACCGACCACTCTCCCCTGACCTGGCTGCACCAGATGAAAGGAACCAACTCCAAGCTCCTGAGGTGGAGCCTGCTCCTGCAAGATTATGATATGGACGTGGTCCATGTGAAGGGAAGTGCCAACCTGATAGCGGATACGTTGTCCCAGAGAGGGGGCCCTGTACTTCCCCAGGTCACTGGTCACAGTGACCCCGCTCAGTTCAGTCTCGAAGGGGGGAGAGATGTGACGCAGTAGGGAGTGTGCTGGATTGACTTGGGAATGTCGCAGGGAAGTTTTACTGGGACTGTCTGAATTGGGAATGGGATAGCAGGGGATGACTTTACTTGAGGGATGATACCTGAGTCTGTAACCTGAGCCAGTAGGGGGGTTGGAGCCAGGTGACACCTTTGCCCGGGAAACTGGACAAAGGCTGGAGGAGGAGCCGGGGGGGAGGCTGGGTGAGACTACTGGGGGCAGTTTCAGTTTGGAGGGGTCTGGGGAAAGGGAGGGAGCTGCAGGGCTGGGGTCTAAACTCCCTGTCCCCCAGAGGGACCTGACTGAGGGGTCCTGTTTGTACCTACAAGCTCTGTTTGGGACTGTTCCTGTCATCTAATAAACCTTTCATTTTACTGGCTGGCTGAGAGTCACAGGGAATCTCAGGAAGAGGTGGGGTGCAGGGCCCTGACTCCCCCACACTCTGTGACACCCCATTATTATTAATTTGTATTACTGTAGCACCTCACCTCTGACCATGCTCCTAACCTCACATGCCTGCTTATCACCCTCACACAACTGCCACCATGTGTGGTCCAACCCTGCGAGCTCAACCACAAAGCCCCCGCCCTCGGCAAGGCCCACTTCTGCCATGCTGCCTGTAGTGATTCTAACCAAGGTTGTATAACCTGTACTCAGATTACTCTTGATTCCATGACCTAGTTATTTGGCCGTAGACTGTGAGCTCGCCAGAGCAGAACCATCCTTAAGAGTTTGGAAAGGACCCAGCACATAATGGGACCTACTACAAAGAACAATCTTCATCCCACCTCACTTTCCCTCCCATCATTAATTACACTCCCTTGTCTATAAGCCTCTAAGCTCTTTGCACCAGAAAAGACTCCGGGGCCCAGAGTCATTCTGCATTTCCTGGTTCCCCCATGTCGGAGTGTAGCGAATGACACCCTCCCTATAGGAGAGGCATGAGGCAAACAGGGTGCTGCTGAGTGCCTGTAACCTTAACTCCACTTTAACAGCTCAGAGGTTTAACGCGGCAATTTCCTGGCTGTTGGGTATCAGATCAAAGATCTCTCACATTAACTTGCTCTTTTGAAGATATAACACTTGAATTGGTTTGACAGTTAGCTCCAATCCTAGATTAAGAATCCCAGGGCTAGATCCTCAGCTGGTGTAAATCAGCATGGCATCATTGGCTTCAGAGGAGCTACACTGGCTTAACCTGCTGGGTATCTGGCCCATAGTTTGTGCTCCGTTGTGTCTGAGGATGGTCATGACTTGTTGCTGCAGTAGCTGAGAACCACCACTAGGTGGGTCTGTTCAATCACAAATTTAGGGCCAAATTCTTCTCAGTTACAGTTTCAGTGGGGTGGCCGGCACTGGTGGAACTGGAGAATTTGGCCATGTGTCTGTAATCAAAGGTCTCTGAAATGTGGTGCTTTTGTAGATGCTGTAGACTGAAATCCCTTCCCCACAAGGGACAATATGGGCCGTGACAGTGCAGGCTGCTCCCTCACTCTGTCCTGCCAAGTGTACTGCACCCATAATTTAACGGGACACTTCCTACGGCGACTCCCAGGGTGTGTTCTCTCATAGGCTCGTTCCTGATCATAAGGGACCCAGCATGCCCTTTATTAGGGCAGTTTTCTGGTGCAGACATACAGGGCCAGACTTTTAAAGATATTTCAGTGCCTAAAGATGCAGATAAGTGCCCGAGACACAGCTCTGCCTGTCAGTGCCCCAGCCCTTGTCTTTGCTGGAAAACCTTTGGGACACATGGCTCAGCGTCTACTCAACCCTTACTGAGGGCCTGTGTTTTGGGCGGTGGCTCCTGTGGTTTTATCTGTCTGGTTCCATAAAGGAGCTTGATTGGGTCTTACATTTATCCTAAATGAAGGGCAGTGGCTTCACCTATCAGCTTCAATCAGGTTTCACCCAGCTCCCCAGCATAACACCTCTAACAGATCTGGCCCCTAGTTGCCAGCAATTGGACTGATGCTCATTTTACACGACACAGCTGCCTAATACAGTATGGCTGGAGCTGGATTAGAGACTCACACTTACAAACTAGTTCATTTTCCTCCAAGATTATATTTTCATCAGCTTCCAGTGTGGGTCTCACTGCTTTTGCTCTCTGACCCCCAGCAATGAACGAGCTTTGTGCAGGAGTGTACCAGCAGAAAAGATAAGTGACCCACTGCCCATGCCAGCTAAGAGTGAGTGGTGGTAGGAGCCTGAGTTTCAAGAGACAAAGGTTCTGGTCCTGGATTCCCAGGTGTGTGAGAGAGGATTTCTGCAGTAATTGCATCTGCTGAACATGGATTCCTCCTAACTTTGTGTTTTAAATTAAACTTATCTGTAGGAAAACAACAAAACTGCCATTAGGAGAAGCAAACTGTAGCTTCCTTAACAGCCTACCCACTGTGCAGAGTGGCTTTGCCTTGCCCGGTGTTTACAGTAAGTGTTGGCAGTGGGCTGTGACTTACACAAAATCACTAATCCTTGGAATGGAGTTTTCAGGAAATCCTGTTCTGAAGTGTCTGCAAGTTACAAACTCTCTGATCTTGGCCTCACTGCATGTCCCTGCACCATATGGGATAAATGCTTTTCTCTGGGGATGAAGGATCCCATTAAATATCAGGATTCAGAATCATTAGACCCTTGGGGCAGATCTCTGGTCATAAACCAGCATGCAGACCTAGGTGCCTACATGCTGCCCTTGGACCCGCTGCTGTGTGCACAAGGTGGCGGTGGTTCTGCTGGACAGGTGTGAGGGTCACAAGCTCCCTGCCCACCCATTCCCTTACTCACAAAGGTGCAGGAGAATGGGGCAGGGTGGCTTGGACTCCGGTGAGATCCTTTCAGGCTAAGGAGGCACTTAACTACACCCTCCCCTCACAGGCCTCCTTCCTGACATTAGACTGGTGTAAGATGGGACTACACAGCAGTGCTCTTGGTAACACAGGACTGGACCCCCCCTCCACTCCCCTTCCTGCATGCACTCTGCACTGCTCAGGCTCAAGCTCGCTCTGGTAACTGGCACCTTAGAAACGTATTAATTACAATCTATGGTGCAGCCAGAATTGAACCAATTCCTCGGGAGCCACATGGTAAGTCTGCAGCAGGGGCTGCAGTCTTGAGTTTTCCTTGTCAAGGGGCTGAGATTTTCCTCTTCACAGTGTTCCCAGAGGGGAACACATTGCATTCCTGTCCCTTTCAGGAAGGAATCACTGAACTTTCTGCCAGCTCCTGGCCTGGCAGCACACCAGTGTGTCTGCCAGGAGAAGGTGCAGACCAGAGGGTCCCCCTTGGACAAATGCCTTTGCAGAAGCAATTAAAAGCCTTTTCCCTTGAATCCAAGCAGCCGACTCACTGCCCTCCTCCTCCCCCGCCTAGAACACACATCACTTTCATTTTCAGGGGCTGGGAAATCACATGCTTGCCGGCTCAAAGACTGATGTAACTGCAGCTTCAAAAAGGCAATTACAGAGAGGTTGACTTTAAAACTAAACTAACCCCCCTCCACATACACAGATCCTGAGAGAGATTTGCAGATGACCTTAGCCAGTGGGCATCCCTGCCCCCGCCCCCATGCACACCTGCTTCCTGGCAGTGCCAGGTGAGCCCTCTACGGTTGGAGATGCCAGGGAGAGGAGGCCCGCTGGGAATTAATGGAGCATGAAAACATGCACACTTGCTCTTTGGTGTGAGTCAAGGAGACTTTCCCAAGTACCTTTTATTTCTTGTGGAGCTTGTTTTAAATTTCTAATGTCTACCCTATGAAATTAGGTTGAATTTATAGAAGTCGATTTTTAGAAAGCGATTTTATACAATCGACTGTGTGTGTCCCCACTAAGCACATTAAGTCGGCGGAGTGTGTCCGCAGTACCGAGGCTAGTGTCAACTTTCAGAGCGTTGCACTTTGGGTAGCTAGCCCACAGTTCCTGCAGTCTCCGCTGCCCATTGGAATTCTGGGTTGAGCTCCCAATGCCTGATGGGGCAAAAACATTGTCGCGCGTGGTTATGGGTACATGTCGTCAGTCGCCCCTCCCTCCGTGAAAGCAACGGCAGACACTCGTTTTGCGCCTTTTTTCTGTGCGGGCGCCATACTGCTTTCAGCAGACGGTGCAGTAGGACTGCTCACCGTCATCATCGAACCACCGCTTCCGCTGCCACTCTGCTCTCTTGCTCTTGTCTCGATAGCGAATTTCTACATGTTGGCTGTCATGGGTTCCCGCTTCCGCTGCCACTCTGCTCTCTTGATGCTATGAATCCACCTCGCAGGTCCTCTATATGACTGTCGTCATCCACAGCTTCCGCTGCCACTCTGCTCTGCTGCTCTCCTGCAGACGCCATACCACGGCAAGCTTGGCGCCCGCTCAGACCACCGTGGCAGTTATGAGCATTGTAAACACCTCGTGCATTATCCTGCAGTAGGTGCAGAACCAGAACCTGCAAAAGCAGGCAAGGAGGCGACGGCAGCGCAGTGATGAGAGTGATGAGGACATGGACACAGACTTCTCTCAAAGAACGGGCCCTGGCAATTTGGCCATCCTGGTGGCAACGGGGCAGGCTCATGTCGTGGAATGCTGATTCTGGGCCCGGGAAACAAGCACAGACTGGTGGGACCACGTAGTGTTGCAGGTCTGGGACGATTCCCAGTGGCTGCGAAACTTTCGCATGCGTAAGGGCACTTTCATGGAATTTTGTGACTTGCTTTCCCCTGCCCTGAAGCGCAAGAATACCAAGATGAGAGCAGCCCTCACAGTTCACAAGCGAGTGGCGATAGCCCTCTGGAAGCTTCCAAGACCAGACAGCTACCGGTCAGGCGGGAATCAATTTGGAGTGGGCAGATCTACTGTGAGGGCTGCTGTGATCCAAGTAGCCAGCGTAATCACTGAGCGGCTGCTATGAAGGGTAGTGACTCTGGGAAATGTGCAGGTCATAGTGGATGGCTTTGCTGCAATGGGATCCCTAACTGTGGTGGGGTGATAGACGGAACACATATCCCTATCTTGGCACCAGACCACCAAGGCAGCAAGTACATAAACCGCAAGGGGTACTTTTCAATGGTGCTGCAAGCACTGGTGGATCACAAGGGATGTTTCACCAACATCAACGTGGGATGGCCGGGAAAGGTACATGACACTCGCATCTTCAGGAACTCTGGTCTGTTTCAACAGCTGCAGCAAGGGACTGACTTCCCAGAGCAGAAAATAACTGTTGGGGATGTTGAAATGCCTATAGTTATTCTTGGGGACCCAGCCTACCCCTTAATGCCCTGGCTCATGAAGCCGTACACAGGGAGCCTGGACAGTAGTCAGGAGCTGTTCAACTATAGGCTGAGGAAGTGCAGAATGGTGGTAGAATGTGCATTTGGACGTTTAAAGGCGCGCTGGTGCAGTTTACTGACTCGGTTAGACCTCAGCGAAACCAATATTCCCACTGTTATTACTGCTTGCTGTGTGCTCCACAATATCTGTGAGAGTAAGGGGAGACGTTTATGGTGGGGCGGGAAGCTGAGGCAAATCACCTGGCTGCTGATTACGCGCAGCCAGACACCAGGGCAGTTAGAAGAGCACCGCAGGGCGCGCTGCGCATCAGAGAAGCTTTGAAAACCAGTTTCATTGCTGACCAGGCTACGGTGTGACAGTTCTGTTTGTTTCTCCTTGATGAAAACCCACCCCCTTACAGGTTCACGCGAATTCCCTGTAAGCCAACTGCCCTCCCCTCCCCACTTCGATCACCACTTGCAGAGGCAATAAAGTCATTGTTGTTTCAAATTCATGCATTCTTTATTAATTTGTCACACAAATAGGGGGATAACTGCCAGGATAGCCTGGAGGGGTGGGGGAGGAGGGAAGCACCGGGTGGGGTAGGGAAGGAGGGGAGGAGGGAAGGACACTGCACTTCAAAACTTATTGAATGCCAGCCTTCTGTTGCTTGGGCAGTCCTCTGGGGTGAGGTGGTTGGGTGCCTGGAGGCCCCCCCCCTCCCGCCATGTTCTTGGGAGTCTGGGTGAGGAGGTTATGGAACTTGGGGAGGACGGCGGTTGATTACACTGGGGCTGCAGTGGCGATCTGTGCCTTTCCTGCACCTCAACCATACGCCGGAGCATATCAGTTTGATCCTCCAGTAGCCTCAGCATTGCATCCTGCCTCCTCTCATCATGCTGCCGCCACCTCTCCTGTTGCTCCAGCCATCTATCCTCTCGCACGTCCCTCCTGGCCTCGCGTTCATTTTGTTTTTTCCTGGACTCTGCCATTGCTTGCCTCCACGCATTCTGCTGAGCTCTTTCAGTCTGGAGGACTGCATGAGCTCCGAGAACATTTCATCGCGAGTGCATTTTTTTCGCCTTCTTATCTGCGCTAGCCTCTGGGACGGAGATGCTAGTCACAGCATTGAAACATTTGCAGCTGTGGGAGGAAAAAAAGGGAGAGTAAAATTGAAAAAGACACATTGTCTATTTAAAAGGAGGGGCTGATGTTTTCAGGTTAAACGTGCAGCACAAACCCAACTAACCCCCCCCCGACACACACACCCAGTTCTCTGGGATAATCGCTTCACCCCTCCCCCCACCGCGTGACTAACAGTGGGGATGATTTCTTTTCAGCCACAGGCAAACAGCCCAGCAGGAACGGCCACCTCTGAATGTCCCCTGAATAAAGTTCCCTTATTTCAACCAGGTTACCATGAACGATATCACTCTCCTGAGGATAATACAGAGAGATAAAGAACAGATGTTGCTTGAATGCCAGCAAACACCAGGACCATACGCTGCCAGGCTTTGTCATGCAATCATACCAGATTACTTGCTACTAGCAAGGCATGATAAAGTGTCCTACCATGGAGGATGCAATAAGGCTGCTCTCCCCGGAAACCTTCTGCAAAGGCTTTGGGAGTACCTCCAGGACAGCTTCATTGAGATGTCCCTGGAGGATTTCCGCCCCATCCCCAGACACATTAATAGACTTTTCCAGTAGCTGTACTGGCTGCAAATGCATCCCAAGTCTTCAGGGCAAATTAATCATTAAACACGCTTGCTTTTAAACTGTGTATTATATTTACAAAGCTACACTCACCAGAGCTGCCTTCTCCGCCTTCAAGGTCCGGGAGCCCAGGTAGGGAGGGTATTGGATCCAGGGTGATAAACAGTTCCCGGCTGTCGGGGAGAACAGTTTCTCTGCTTGCCTGGTGTGCGCTATCATCTTCCTCGTCCCCAAAATCCTCATCCCTGTTGCGTGAGACTCCCCCCTTGCAGGAGTCCACATACGGGGGGGGAAGTGGTAGTGGCACCCCCTAGAACTGCCTGCAGCTCATCACAGAAGCGGCATGTCTCGGGCTCTGATCCCGAGCGGATGTTTGCCTCTTGGGTTTTTTGGTAGCCTTGCCTAAGCTCCTTAAGTTTCACGCAGTACTGCTGCGGGTCCCTGTGATAGCCTCTGTCCTTCATGCCCTTGGAGATTTTTTCAAATATTTTTGTCTTTTGGAACGGAGTTCTGATAGCATGGATTTGTCTCCCCACACAGCGATCAGATCCAGTACCTCCCATTCGGTCCATGCTGGAACTCTTTTGTGATACTGGGATTCCATGGTCACCTGTGCTGATCAGCTTGCCACACTGGCCAAACAGGAAATGAAATTCAAAAGTTCGCAGGGCTTTTCCTGTCTACCTGGCCAGTGCATCCGAGTTCAGAGTGCTGTCCAGAGTGATCACAATGGAGCACTGTGGGATAGCTCCTGGAGGCCAATACCATCAAACTGCGTCCACACTAACCCAAATTCGACCCAGCAATGTCGATTTCAGCGCTAATCTCCTCCTCGGGGAGGAGTACAGAAATCGATTTTAAGAGCCCATTAAGTCAACAAAAATGGCTTCATTGTGTGGACAGGTGCAGGATTAAATCGATCTAATGCTGCTAAATTCGACCTAAACTCACAATGTAGACCAGAGCGAAGGGACCTGCGCTGGATGCTGTACACAGTCTGAGGACATGTACTGGGCACAGGAGCGCTCCTAGCAATGGAGTCAGGAGAAGAGACCATCCCAGCCACCTCTGACTGCTGCTGTTACTTTCTGCCTGCAATAAACCCCACAGCAACTCCCCACCCCTGCTTTGGAAATAGGCTGTGGATCCACTCAGTCACCGACCTGGCCACTCCTCTCACGGCCCACCCTTCGATCCCACTGGGGGGCCTTCGTCGTTGTGTTCAGAACTTTCCCCATCCAAGGGGAGCTGAATTTGTCCCTAGGTGATTGTAATGCTGGTGCAAGGTGCTGGCTTTGTTCTGGGGACTGACAGCTTCTATGTATCAAGAACCCAGGTACAGCTGTTCCACTAGGCTGCACTGCCAATGTGCTTCAGGGCCTCTCTTCGCTGTAAGTTCACTGGAGTTATAACGAAGGTGGTGCTGATAACCTGAGTCCTGTCCACACACAAAACCCCTTAGCGTGAGTGTGGTGCTGCTTCTAACTGTAGTCAGCTGGACTGTTGGGGTATTGGCTGACGCTCAAGTGAGCACAATTCGTCAGCTGTTACCATGTCCACTCTGTAGCACAGATGCAAGCCAGTACCAGTTGCGCGCCACAAGCCCTCCAAGTGCCTTTCCACAATTCCCATCGTGTGCCCAGGAAGGACAGGCAAGTTTTCCCGTAATTCACTAGGAAAGAATTCATAGGGCAGAGATGCTCACTGCAGCGCAAAGAACCATGGGATGGGCCTCCAGAAGCCTTCCTGCCACACACGTGTGAGTGCAGCACCAGGGGGGGTGCAGTGCCAATGCCTTACTTGCAGGGTGGTGGCTCTCCCCAAAGCTGGGCTAACTCAAGAGGTGTCACTTGAGTGCAGATCCCACGAGCTCACTCTGCAGTGAAGACAGACCCTGCCTCAGGGTACTGCCTCCGAAGGGAAGGGGGGAACGGAGTCCTTATCAGTCCTTGGATGTTCTGGCACAGGCTGCCAACAAGGGGGCCAATTAGTGTCAATTGTCAGGCAACCTGAACACCTGCGTGCTAAGAAAAGAGATGTGACCACATGTGGTGCAGGCCAGATGGTAATAAATGGTGCTATAAATGGTGTCGGTCATTAACAACCTGTGCCAAACTCCTGTCGTTAACACAGAGGTGAAAGACTCCATGTCCCATACCCACACAGAGGTCAAGTTTTAGGGAGATCTGTTTATTCAAATCCTAACACACACACACAGCCTGTGTGTTCGTACCATCTGGGCAGAAAAGATGCAACATGCCTGGTACTGACACTACACAGCTTTGTCCTAGCTTAGAGATTAGCTCTTATTCCCTAAGCAAGTCTCGTGGTGCGTGCATGGGGCAGACATTTGGGAATATGCACCTTTGCGGTTTCTGTTCTAGATTTTCCCTCAAGCTATCTTTGTTGTGATGAGAAATGCTTGTATGCTGTTTAAAAAATAAAGTGACATGCTGGAGTCTGTCTGTTGGTGTCCTGGAGGGGAAATTTGTTTCTAGGCTTCACAATGGAAACTGCCTCCTTGCTATCCGATATGCCTGTTGCTGTTCTCTACAGCTGATCCCCGACCGCTACAGACACCACAGCCACTGGCTAACCCTGCACGTGTGAAGAATGGAACGAGGGCTGCCACCTAAGTTTGGCCACAGGACAAACTTCCCTTTCGCTACTATTGTATTGCGTAGCGCTGGACCCAGGCCCCTTTGCACTAGGTGCTGTACAGACACAGAACAAAGATGGTCCCTGCCCCAAAGAGATTACAATCAAAGCATAAGACAAGAGGCAGCAACCAGGGGTGTACAAAGTAACAAGGAGTTTGCCTTTAAGTGCAATGTCATGTTTTGTGTCAAAGCTTCATCATGCCATGAGCCATTTCAGCCAATGATTCCTGCATCAACTCCATAATTCCTGGTTGAACAATAGAATCATAGAAGATTAGGGTTGGAAGAGACCTCAGGCGGTCATCTAGTCCAAACCCCTGCTCAAAGCAGGACCAATCCCCAACTAAATCATCCCAGTCTGGACTTTGTCAAGCTGGGCCTTAAAAACCTCTAAGGATGGGAAAAGAAAAGGAGCACTTTTGGCACCTTAGAGACTAACAAATTTATTTGAGCATAAGCTTTCGTGAGCTACAGCTCACTTCATCGGATGCATTCCATCGATGAAGTGAGCTGTAGCTCACGAAAGCTTATGCTCAGATAAATTTGTTAGTTTCTAAGGTGCCACAAGTACTCCTTTTCTTTTTGCGAATACAGATTAACACGGCTGCTACTCTGAAACCTGTCTCTAAGGATGGAGATTCCACCACCTCCCGAGGTAACCCATTCCAGTGCTTCACCACCCTCCTAGTGAAACAGTGTTGTCTAATATCCAATCTAGACCTCCCCCACTGCAACTTGAGACCATTGCTTCTTGTTCTGTCATCTGCCACCACTGAGAACAGCCGAGCTCCATCCTCTTTGGAAGCCCTCTTCAGGTAGCTGAAGGCTGCTATCAAACCCCCCCTCACTCTTCTCTTCTGCAGACGAAACAAGCCCAGTTCCCTCAGCCTCTCCTCATAAATCATGTGCTCCAACCCCTAATTATTTTCATTGCCCTCCTCTGGACTCTCTCCAATTTGTCCACATCCTTTCTGTAGTGGGGGGACCAAAACTGGATGCAATACTCCAGATGTGGCCTCACCAGTGCTGAATAGAGGGGAATAATCACTTCCCTCGATCTGCTGGCAATGCTCCTACTAATGCAGCCCAATATGCCGTTGGCCTTCTTGGCAACTAGGGCACACTGCTGACTCATATCCAGCTTCTCGTCCACTGTAATCCCCCGATTCTTTTCTGCAGAACCGCTTCTTAGCCAGTCGTCCCCGGCCTGGGGACAGAGTGTATCTTTTAGACGTTTAATCTTGAGTTAAAGACGTCAAGTGACAGAGAATCCAGCACAACCCCAGGGAGGTTGTTCCAATGGTTAATTGGCCTCACTTAGGCCTTGTCTACACTACGAAACTACTCCGATTTTACAAAAGTCAATTTTTGGGAACAGATTGCATAAAGTCGAGTGCATGCATCCAGACTAAGCACATTAATTCAGTGGTGTGCGTCCACAATACTGTGGCAAGTGTCGACATTCCGAGCGGTGCACTGTGGGTAGCTATCCCGCAGTCCCCGCTGCCCACTGGGAATTCTGGGCTGAGCTCCCAATGCCTGATGGGGCCAAAAATTTGTCATGGCTGGTTATGGGTAAATGTCGTCAGTCAACTCTCCCTCTGTGAAAGCAACAGCAGACAATCATTTCGCACCCTTTTCCCTGTATTGCCTGAGCAGACGCCATAGCACGGCAAGCATGGAGCCCGTTCAGCTCACCACAACAGTTATGACCATTGTAAACACCTCGCACATTATGGTGCAGTTTATGCAGAACCAGCACCTGAAAAACCAGGCGAGGAGGCGACGGCAGCGCGGTGACGAGAGTGATGAGGGACATGGACACAGATTTCTCTAAAACCGCTGTCCCTGGCAATTTGAAGATCATGGTGTTACTGGGGCAGGCTCATGCTGTGGAACGCCGATTCTGGGCCCGGGAAACAAGCACAGACTGGTGGGACCACATAGTGTTGCAGGTCTGGGATGATTCCCAGTGGTGGTGAAACTTTCGCATGCGTAAGGGCACTTTCATGGAACTTTGTGACTTGCTTTCCCCTGCCCTGAAGTGCAAGAATACCAAGATGAGAGCAACCCTCACAGCTGAGAAGCGAGTGGCAATAGCCCTCTGGAAGCTTGCAATGCCAGACAGCTACCAGTCAGGCGGGAATCAATTTGGAGTGGGCAAATCTACTCTGGGGGGTTGCTGTGATTCAAGTAGCAAAAGCAATCATTGAGCTGCTGCTATCAAAGGTAGTGATTCTGGGAAATGTGCAGGTCATTGTGGATGGCTTTGCTGCAATGGGATTCCCTAACTGTGGTGGGGCTATAGACGGAACACATATCCCTATCTTGGCACTGGACCACCAGGGCAGCCAGTACATAAACCACAAGGGGTACTTTTCAATGGTGCTGCAAGCACTGGTGGATCACATGGGACATTTCACCAACATCAACGTGGGATGGCCGGGAAAGATTCATGATGCTCGCGTCTTCAGGAACTCTGGTCTGTTTAAATGGCTGCAGGAAGAGATTTACTTCCCAGACCAGAAAATAACGGCTGGGGATGTTGAAATGCTTATAGTTATTCTTGGGGACCTAGCCTACCCCTTAATGCCCTGGCTCATGAAGCCGTACACAGGCACCCTGGAGAGTAGTAAGGAGCTGTTCAACGATAGGCTGAGCAAGCACAGAATGGTGGTAGAGTGTGCATTTGGACGTTTAAAGGGTCGCTGGTGCAGTTTACTGAATCGCTCAGACCTCAGCGAACCCAATATTCCCATTGTTATTATTGCTTGCTGTGTGCTCCACAATATCTGTGAGAGTAAGGGGAGACGTTTATGGTGGAGTGGGAAGCTGAGGCAAATCACCTGGCCACTGAATACACGCAGCCAGACACCAGGGCAATTAGAAGCGCAGGAAGCACTGAGCATCAGAGAAGCTTTGAAAACCAGTTTCATGACTGGCCAGGGTACTGTATGACACGTCTGTTTGTTTCTCCTTGATGAAAATCTGCCCGTTGGTTGACTCTAATTCCTTGTAAGCCACCCGCCCTCCCGCCTTCAATCACAGCTTGCTTGCAAAGGAAATAAAGTCACTATCGTTTAAAAACCATATATTCTTTATTAATTTATTATAAAAATAGGGAGATAACTCACAAGGTAGCCTGGGTGGGGTGTGGGAGGAGGGTAGGAGGGAAGGAAAAGGCCACTTCAAAACTTGTTGAATGACCAGCCTTCGGTTGTTTGGGCTGTCCACTGAAGGGTGGTTAAACACCTGTGATCCTGCTGCTGTTCATAAACCTCCACCAGACGCCGGAGCATGTCCCTTTGATCCGCAGTAGCCCCAGCATTGCATCCTGCCTCCTCTGATCTTCCTGCCGCCACCTCTCATCTCCATCATCCCTCCTGTCCTCACGTTCATCAGCCGCTTTCCTGTACTGTGCTACTGTGTTCTTCCACACATTCTGCTGAGCTCTGTCAGTGCCAGACGACTGCATGAGCTCAGAGAACATTTCATCACGTGTGCGTTTTTTTCACCACCTTATCTGAGATAGCCTTTGGGACGGAGGAAGGAGGCTTGAGACATTTGCAGCTGCGGGAGGAAAAAAAGGGAGTGAAGGAGTTAAAAAGATACACTTTACAAAACAATGGCTATACCCTTTCATGGTGAACAACACTATTCACATCACATAGCACATGTGATTTTGGTACAAGGTCGCATTTTGCATCTTATATTGAGTGCCTGCGGCTTTGGTGTTAGAGATCACACACGCAGTGCCGGGCAACAGAATTCGGCTTGCAGGCAGCCATGGTAAGTCATAGTCTTTTGGCTTCTGCAACCTTCATAACAGCAGCGTCTTCCTTTCCCATACCAAGCAAAGCCTGTTGAGTTGGCCATTTAGTGCTGCAGTTTTCATGTTAACATGCAGCAGCAGAAACCAAACTAACCCCCACCCCAATCCAATCCTCTGGGATGATCTCTTTACCCCTCCCCTCACTGCGTGGCTGGTATCAGGGAAGATCCCTGCTAGCCAAACATGAACAGCTCAGGGCCAATGCCCCCGCGCCCCCACACCACTTGGCTAACTGCGGGGAGGATTTCTTTTCAGCCACAGGCAAACAGCCCAGTAGGAATGGCCACCTCTGAATGTCCCCTTAATTAAATTCCCATATTTCAACCAGGTTACCATGAACAATATCACTCTCCTGAGGATAACACAGAGAGATAAAGAACGGATGTTGCTTGAATGCCAGCAAACACCGGGACCATACGCTGCCAGGCTTTGTCATGCAATGATACCAGATTACTTGCTACTAGCTTGGCGTGGTAAAGTGTCCTACCATGGAGGACGGAATAAGGCTGCTCTCCCCAGAAACCTTCTGCAAAGGCTTTTAGAGTACCTCCGGGAGAGCTGCATGGAGGTTGTCCCTGGAGGATTTCTGCTCCATCCCCAGACACATTAACAGACTTTTCCAGTAGCTGTACTGACCACGAATGAATCCCAAGTCCTTAGGGCACATTAATCATTAAAAAATGCTTGCTTTTAAAACATGTATTATATTTAAAAAGGTACACTCACCAGAGGTCCCTTCTCTGGTTGGGTTGGGAGGATATTTCAGTCAGGATGATAAAAAGATCCTGGCTGTCGGGGAGAACGGTGTGCTGTGTGCTCTCCTCAAGCTCGTCCTCCTCATCTTCCCCATCTGCAAAATCCTCAAGCATGGCGGAGGATACCCCATCATCAGAGTCCATGGACAGGGGTGGGGTAGGTCACGGCCCCCCCCCTAGAATTGCATGCAGCTCAGTGTAGAAGAGGCATGTCTGGGGCTCTGTCCCGGAGCATCCATTTGATTCTTTGGTTTTCTGGTACGCTTGTTTGAGTTCCTCAAGTTTCACGCGGCACTGTGTTGCGTCCCTGCTGTAGCCTCTGTCCATCATGGCCTCTGAGATTTTTTGAAATGTTTTGGCATTTTGTCTTTTGGAACGTAGTTCTGATAGCACGGATTCCTCTCCCCATACAGTGATCAGATCCAGCACCTCCCGTTCGGTCCATGCTGGAGCTCTTTTTCGATTCTGGGACTGCATGGTCACCTGTGCTGATGAGCTCGCCTGGCCAAACAGGAAATGAGATTCAAAAGTTCCTGGGGCTTTTCCTGTACACCTGGCCAGTGCATCTGAATTCAGAGTGCTGTCCAGAGCGGTCACAATGGTGCACTGTGGGATAGCTCCCGGAGACCAATACTGTCGAATTGCGTTCACAGTAACCCTAATTTGAAACGGCGATGTCAATTTCAGCGCTAATCCCCTCCTCAAGGAGGAGTACAGAAATAGATTTTAAGAACCCTTTATATCCACAAAAATGGTTTCGTTGTGTGGATGGGTGCAGGGCTAATTTGATTTAATGCTGCTAAATTTGACATAAACTCTTAGTGTAGACCAGGCCTTTGAAACCTGTTCCTTATTTCTAGTCTGAATTTGTCCAGGTTCCAGCCATTGAATCTGTTTTCCCTTTGTCTGCTAGGCTAAAGAGCCTTTTAGCATCAGACACCTTCTGCCCAGGTTGCTACTTGCAGACCATGATCAAGATACCCCTTAACTTTCTCTTGAATATACAAAACAGACTGAGCTTCTTCAGACTTTCACTGTAAGGCAGATTTTCCAAACCTTGAATTATTCTTGTAACTCTTTTCTGAACCCTTTCCAAGTTGTCCACATCCTTCTTGAAGTGTGAACACCAGTGCTGGACACAGTATTTCAGTGACAGTTTCACTAATTCTGTACAGAGAATGAAATAGCTCTTTCCTACTCAACATTCCTCTGCTTATGCATCCAAGGATCACATTAACCCTCTGCCACTCTATGGCACTGGCAGCTCATGTTCAGCTGATTATCCATCATGATCTGTAAGTCCCTTTCAGACTAGCTCCTTTTTGGGATACAGTCCCCCATCTCGTAAGTGCGACCGACGTTCTTTGGCCCAGATCCATAGAAGTATTTAGGCTCCTAACTTCTCTGGACATCAATGGAAATTAGGAGCTGTTGTGACAATTGGTCTATAACTTTTGCCTGCTTGGGAATTTACCATGGAAAGCTGGTCAAGTTATTTTCAGCAAAGAATGTTATAAACAGGTGCAAAAGATCCAGCCAGAGAAACTGGATTACTCTGAACCAAATAAGGCCACATTGATATAATTCAAGAAACGTTGAAATTATGCTTGTTAGAAACAGATGATGTGGCACTGGACGTTAATGAACCAAAATTGGTGTGTCAGATATTAGGCCTAACTGGTGGATAAAATAAGGATTCTTTGTGGGTCCTTTAAAAAGAGACTTTAGGGGGAAAAGAACAGATTGGTTAAGAAAAGGAAGAACAGATGGAGGCTACCTGAGTGAGCTTTGTCATCATGGCTGCCACCCCACTATCTCCAGGGACCCCTGGACCTACATTGTCCTGACCCTGAAGGCTGTCCTGACCCGACCAGGCCAGAGAGAGGGACCGAGAATAGATCGTCATCTCTCCCGGTGCCAGCTGAACCCCAGACACTACCTGGGATGAAACAGGATTGGACTTTAACAGCAGCAGCAACAACAGCTCCAGTTTATACTAACCAACTTCTTTTACCCACAAGGACACATTACCATTTTAATACCATCAAAGAGGCTGTCGAACACGGAGTTTTGCCTTCTGAAAACTAGCTCTAGCTAAAGGGAGAGGGAGTGAGGCATGCTGTTATAATGAAAACCTCACTTCAGCCTTTACATTTCAAACACTAGCTGCGTTTCCTTCTTTTCTGTATCTGTAATAAAAGGTTAAAGGATCTTTAATGGGGTATTTGCCATGGTACAAAGCAGGCTGAGGTCACACCCATTCTAGCTTTAATCTAGCTAGTGCAGGTAACAACAGGATCATAGACATTGCAGCATGGGCTTCAGCACATTAGCCGCCTGAAAACATGCCTGCTGGAGTCCCTGGGGTAGTGGTGAGCCCACCCTGAAACCTGTGCCACCGCGTCTACACTGCGATTGTCACCTGTGTTAGCTACCTGAAAGCAAGTGCACATATGCTTACCCGTGCTACAAACACACCTTCCCTTGCAGTGTAGACATATCCTAAGTTAACTGGCATGGCACAGACTGGCAGTGCTTACCTGAAGCACTCCCCGCTTTCTCAGGAGGATTAACACTGGATAACAGGAAGGATGAAGGGCTGATTCACTGAGGCAGATGGCTTGTTACTTAGCCATATGGGAGGTGGCAGTGGCTGTCTGGGAAACGCAGCTGTAAGGGATTGGTGAACAGACCTGCAGGAGACCCCTAGATGGTAGCATGCTAGTGATAGTAATGGCTTAAAGTATGTCTACACTGCAGCTGGGAGTGAACCTCCCAGCCCAGGGAGACAGACTCACGTGACTCATGAGACGAGTGCTGACGGGGCTCAAGCTGGCATGCAAAAAATACCGATGTGATGTTCTGCTTCAGGCAGGAGCTCCGGCTCTGACGCACAGTGGGGCAGGGGGGCTTGAGAGCCTGAGCTTCCTCTAACGCCCATGATCTACTAGCACAAATCTGTCCCTGCAGGCTGAAAGGCTTGCTCCTAGCTGCAGAGTAGACATACTCTGAGTGGTCTTTTATTTGAGCCATCTGAGCTTCGAGCCTTTTAAGTGGTGCATGGCAAGGGTCAAGCAGCCTTCCTGAGATGATGGGTGGCCATATGGGGAAACTTTTGGAGTGTGCAGGTAGGGGTTAGGGCTAACCCCTGATTTTAAAATGAGGATTCAAGCTAAATGGAAACAATTTTTTTCAGTTTACCCCGGAGCCCTCATTTCTATGGGATCCCTGGGGAATACAAATGGTGCATGCGTGAAGCAAACAGCTTGATCATTGCTGTGTTTTGCTGCTGTTGTCTCTGTTTTCGCTCTCATGTGAACGGGGACAGCTCTGCTACACAACACCAAATGAATGACAGTAATGTGAGATTTTATCTGAGTATGTGTATTACGAGAACCAGCAACTGTTACTTTGGTTTCAGTTTAGGGGATGGGTGTGTTTTGTGTGGGTAGAGATGTAATTTTTCATCTCTTTGGAGCTTGATTTTTTTTACTTCTCTCATGACTTGCCCTGTATTTTCCTTTGAAAAAGTGAGAGTTTGGTGGAACCACTTATTCAGAGAAATACGGTAGCAAGAGTGTATTGGCTCAATCCTAAGGGCTCAATCCTGCACCACTGAAGACAGTGGAAGCAAGGCTAGCCAACGAGTGCTGAAGCAAAAGCTCTAGGCAGTGCTTCAGCCGTCACCCTGAGTGAAGGGAACAAGTGTCTTGTAACAGGTGGCAGGGTTTGCCTGAAACACCCCACGCTGTCAGCAGCTGCTAAGCCTGCTGAGAAGGGTCAGGTGGGTTCTGCTGACTCATTGATGCAGGTGGCTCATCATCACATCTGGACAAAGAGGTCAGAGTGGCGCTGGGGAATTAAAGGCTAGAACATGGGCTGAGCAGCGCTAAGGGTGATCTTAGGAACAGCTGAGCCTATGGAAAAGTTTCGAGCTGGTCTTTGATATCTTATTGGATTGAATTTTCACTTTACAAAATGTATGGGCTGTGTTTGGAGGGAATCCTGGGAAAGACGCCTGCTTACACCTCTCTGAAAGCACCACATGAACACACAAGCCTGCTGAGAGGGAAACCCGGATTCTTGGTTGTCATTTCCTGCCCACAGGCCAGTGAGATATTGTAGCTGAATGTGTTTGGGTCAGTGGGGAGTTCCGCTGGGTCTCTTCCATGCTGTCTAATGCTTGGATGCGTTTAGAAGCTTGGATGATAAATGCTCCTAAGCAATTAGAGTCACTCACCTATTTCAAGCTTTTTATGTTTTTTAAACATACTTTTCTCTTCCTTCTTCATTTAAAGCTTTTCTCTTGGTTAAAAATAACCAGGGAGTCTCATTTTGGGGACCTGCATTTCTTTCTCCCATCCAGGACCTGATCCTGCAAAGCCCACCATCGCTGAGGACAATTAGAGTCAATGGAGTACCAGCATGTGAGTGTCTGTTCCTCTCTTGTGGCACCTTAGAGACTAACCAATTTATTTGAGCATAAGCTTTCGTGAGCTACAGCTCACTTCATCGGATGCATACTGTGGAAAGTGTAGAAGATCTTTTTATACACACAAAGCATGAAAAAATACCTCCCCCCACCCCACTCTCCTGCTGGTAATAGCTTATCTAAAGTGATCACTCTCCTTACAGATGTGTATGATAATCAAGGTGGGCCATTTCCAGCACAAATCCAGGGTTTAACAAGAATGTCGGGGAGGGGGGTAGGAAAAAACAAGGGGAAATAGGTTACCTTGCATAATGACTTAGCCACTCCCAGTCTCTATTCAAGCCTCAGTTAAATTGTATCCAATTTGCAAATGAATTCCAATTCAACAGTCTCTCGCTGGAGTCTGGATTTGAAGTTTTTTTGTTGTAATATTGCAACTTTCATGTCTGTAATCGCTTGACCAGAGAGATTGAAGTGTTCTCCAACTGGTTTATGAATGTTATAATTCTTGACATCTGATTTGTGTCCATTTATTCTTTTATGTAGAGACTGTCCAGTTTGACCAATGTACATGGCAGAGGGGCATTGCTGGCACATGATGGCATATATCACATTGGTGGATGTGCAGGTGATCATACACATTGTAAGGAGAGTGATCACTTTAGATAAGCTATTACCAGCACGAGAGTGGGGTGGGGGGGAGGTATTTTTTCATATTTTCAACCAGTTTGCCTGGTAATTGCCCGGACTGTAATTGCCGGGATCACCTCTGGAGCCCCTTTTTAAAAATTGGTGTCACATTAGCTATCCTCCAGTCATTTGGTACAGAAGCTGATTTAAATGATAGGTTACAGACTACAGTTAGTAGTTCTGAAATTTCACATAAGAGTTCCTTCAGAACTCTTGGGTGAATATCATCTAGTCATAGAATATCAGGGTTGGAAGGGACCTCAGGAGGTATCTAGTCCAACCTCCTGCTCAAAGCAGGATCAATCCCCAATTTTTACCCCAGATCCCTAAATGGCCCCCTCAAGGATTGAACTCACAACCCTGGGTTTAGCAGGCCAATGCTCAAACCACTGAGCTATCCCTCCCCCGCTATAATAATAGTCCTGGTGACTTATTACTGTTTAGTTTATCAATTTGTTCCAAAACCTTCTCTAATGACACCTCAATCTGGGACAGTTCCTCAGATTTGTCACTTAAAAAGAATGGCTCAGGTTTGGGAATCTCCCTCACATCCTCAGCCCTGAAGACCGATGCAAAGAATTCATTTAATTTCTCTGCAATGGCCTTATCGTCCCTGAGTGCTCCTTCAGCATCTCGATTGTTCAGTGGCCCCACTGGTTGTTTAGCAGGCTTCCTGCTTCTGGTGTACTTAAAATTTTTTTTGCTATTACTGTTTGAGTCTTTGGCGAGCTGTTCTTCAAATTCTTTTTTGGCCTTCCTAATTATATTTTTACACTTCATTTGCCAGTTTATGCTCCTTTCTATTTTCCTCACCAGGATTTAACTTCCACTTTTTACAGGATGCCTTTTTGTCTCTCACTGCTTCTTTTAGTTTGTTGTTTAGCCATGGTGGCACCTTTTTGGTTCACTTACTATGTTTTTTAATTTGGGGTATACATTTAAGTTGAGCCTCTATTATGGTGTCTTTAAAAAGTTTCCATGCAGCTTGCAGGGATTTCACTTTTTGCACTGTACCTTTTAACTTCTGTTTCACTAACCTCCTCATTTTTGTGTAGTCCCCCTTTCAGAAATTAAATGCTACCATGTTGGGCCGCTGTAGTGTTTTGCCCACCACAGGGCAAATTTAATTTTAAATTATATTAAATTTAATTATATCATGGTCACTATTACCAAGTAGTCCAGCTATATTCACCTCTTGCACCAGATCCTGTGCTCCACTTAGGACTAAATCAAGAATTGCCTCTCCTCTTGTGGGTTCAAGGACTAGCTGCTCCAAGCAGTCATTTAAGGTGTCAAGAAATTTTATCTCTGCATCCCATCCTGAGGTGACATGTACCCAGTCAATATGGGGATAGTTGAAATCCCCCATTATTATTATTGAGTTTTTTATTTTAATAGCCTCTCTAATCTCCCTGAGCATTTCCCAGTCACTATCACCATCCTGGTCAGGTGGTCGGTAATATATCCCTACTGCTATATTCTTATTGTTAGAGCATGGAATTACTATCCACGGAGATTCTGTGGTACAGTTTGGTTCATTTAAGATTTTTACTTCGTTTGATTCTATGCTTTCTTTGACATATAGTGCCACTCCCCCACCAGCACAACCTGTTCTGTCCTTCCGATATATTTTGTACCCTGGTATTACTGTGTCCCATTGATTATGGCATGTCAATCTGGATTTCAGATTCCCCCAAAGTTCAGGTCTTTGGAGCTGGAGTTTGCTCAGGTCCGTCTTACCTAGTTTAATAGTTTGGTTCCAAAACCACTGTCCTCTAAAGTCCCAAGTTTGGAGCCTGTTGTACCTCTTTGTTGTGCCTGAGGTTCTCCCCAGGTGGTTCTGCATAAGTGAGGTTTTAATCCACAAGTAACTTCCCAATCTCAATCCTCAGGTGATTCTTACCAGGAGCCTTAGTGAAGAGCATTGTTCCCTGGTTTGGTGACAAAAGCGTCCCTCTCTAGCGTATGGGGGTATCAAGACTGGGTCTTGGACCTTCCAGCCTTTCCTAGGCTGTTGGGGACAGATCATGGGAAGGGGAGAGGGTTAAAGGTGACAGCCAGGGAATCAGAGGGAAGGGCATGAGAAAAGGCCTTTTACAAACTGCTGTGATTTGGGGCAATTCTGACCCCCTTCAAAACACAGGAAAACAAATCTTTCCATCCCATTTCTGTGGGCCATTCCCAGCCATTAGTTTAACAGATTAGCTTTTCCAGATGGATGCTCCAGCACCCCAGACTATATAGTACACATTTGACGGAGGTTCCAAAGGACCAGTGGGAGGATTTGAATAAGCAGCCAGTAGCTGCATCAGGGTAATGGGAGTATTTTCAAAACTGAGGATCATTGTAACTATGGGAAGCTACAGTGTGTCCTAGTGGAAATCCTGGCCTCCAGCTGCCACTGTCAGTACTTAATGAAGCGCAAAGATTCTGCCTGCCCCTCACTTCTTGACTTAACTAGCTGTGGAGCAATAATCCCCATGTATCAAAAATGGTTAAAAGCTCATCAGTGTTGCATAATGACATGCAGTTACTGAGGAAAGAAGCTAGACTGACAGTCTGAGGGAGATCAGGGTCTTTATCTGCAAAGCAAAACTAGCATGGGCAATAGCAGTTCCAACTCCTCCCCGTGCCTCAACCTCGCCCTGCAAACTCACTTTGAGAGGAGAGAACAAGAACTTGGTCTGCTTGGACTCTTCAGTTCTTGGCCTCTTTGTGGCACTTTCAGTAGAGAAGCCAGGAGTTACGGTGGATTTGCAAGGACCATTCTTTCCAGGACCTGGACTAAGGTCCAATTGCTTTTCCCAGAGGAGCTGTGAAAATGTACTGACCAAACCTGACAAAACAGGTGGAAGTTTCATCTTAGCTGTACAGTTACAAGCATCTGACAGCCACAAGCAGCTGGTGTGACAGCAAACTCTCTCTGGGGAACTCACATCTTGGCCTCAGGAGATATTGCTACGAGTAGGCAAGGCAAAGTCCAAATGCACTGTCACCACCCCCAGGAGTTCAAAATCCTGGGCTAGGTCCCCCAAAATAAGGAAATTTCAAATATATTCCTTAGTTATTTATTTGCATTTTGGTTTTAAGGTATACATTCTCATACTTTTATCTGCAGCTATGAGGGCTTGACATTTTTTTTTTTTTTTACAAGAATCACCAAATATTACGAGACTCTTGAGGAAACTTTAGGAGTTATTTTCTACCATAGTCTTAAATCACATTTGGCATCATGGAAAGGTTTAAATGAGAAGCATCTTGCTATGGGTATGTTTGTGTGTATACAGTGGCAAGGCACCTCCTTTGCCTCATCAGTGTTTCTCCCTCAGGCGGTGGGGGCCTGGAGTAAATCAGTCCTATTCCAATGGGTTTTTATTCTTCACTCTCAGTTATTTTTCAATATTATACAGCAGGCCTAGGGCAGGCCCAACTAGTTCTCTTAAGCAAAACAAAATGAACCAAACTCACAATACACAGAAATACCTTTCCCTGCCCTGCTCCGGGGTGTTGCCTTACTGTGCTGACTCCTGGTCGCCTGTCCATCTCAAAGAGCAACTAACTTGGTTGTTTTCCCTGTAGGGAGGACAGACAGTCTTCCACCCAGGAGAAGTCTTTTCTCACTCCTGCACCTTTTGTCTCATCTATTCTCCCTCTGTCTCACCAGAAGAGGGGCCTTTAAAGGTCACTGGCAGCTTTTCATTAGCCTCAGATGTCTCTAGTTGACCTAAGGTAGTGTTTTGGCCCGGTTTCCTATGAACTGACTTCACCATTCTAGGGCTGATAGATCTGACTTTGTCACATATATAGAAGTACTAGGTACAGGGAGGATATGTAGGGCAGGGGATTAGCGGTCTCGGGTTCTATTTTTTGGTTCTACTTCTGATGTGCTGAATGGCTTTGGACAGCTCGCTAAGGAGGACACGTTAGAGATTACTACTGATTTTTACCGACAGTCTCAGTATTTGGGTGCCCAACTCAAACAGCCTTTGGCCTGATTTTCAGAACTGCTGAGTATGCACAACTCCAACTGAAGTAATGGGATCCACGAGTGAATATCGGGCCCAATGGGTCTCAGACTGGGCACCCAAAACCAGAGGCCGTTTTTAGAAATACTGGCTTTAACAAGTTCATGCCTCAGTCTCCTTCTGTATCAGGGATAAGGACACTTCCCTCAAAGGCAAAGGGGAGGCGTCAGCTTTACTAAGGTTGGTTTGCAAAACACTGACATGCTCAGATGTACTCTGCAACAAAAAGGCAAAGTGTAGTTTATGTTTACGTGGGACTACTAACCAGAAATGAAAGCTTGTACCACTCCTTGCCCTGTCCCACACCCAACTCAGACTGAGAGTTCACTTTGAACAGGACACACAGCTGTTAAAATGATTACATATGTTTCCTGACAATAAACCAGAGACAAAAGCAGAACTTGTACAGAAAGACAACTAATTTGATCATAATTTGGCAAAAATAAGAGGAAGCCTTATAGAAGCATATTCCCTGCAGGGCAAAACTCTGATTAACTGCACTCTTTAGTATGAAATCAGAGTCAGGCTCATTGTGTTTCAAAGCTTTACATGGGCTTTTTAAATACTAATGTGAATCAGGAGTAACTCCAGTGAAAAATCAAAAGATTTACACTTGTGTAAAGCTGGTCTAAGTTAGATCAGAATCAGGCCCATGCTACTTTGATCCAGTTCTGCTTAATTCTAATACATTTTTTTCCTTCCCTCTTTTTTTATTCCTAAGTAAGGGTGGATGGAACAATGTATTTCTTATGTCATAAAAAGCCCACAAAACCTAGTCTTGGATATTCCTGTTATTCATGAGAAGGGTGGTCTTGAGCAGCGTTTTTCCCAGGAATTGAAATTGGGGGAGGAGTGTTAGGATATTCAGGGGGGTGAGGGCCGATGAGGGTTGAGACCAAGAGGGCAAAGGTGGGCTTTATGGTACCATAGTAAAAACTGAAAAATGTTTCACGACCATTAGATTTAACTCATATTTTAAAATCAGCACAAAAATTAAAGTTGGCTACTCAAGGCTACTATGAAACACTACATCCATCTTGGTTTCTTGTTGTAATTTTGCATTCTTTGGTGTCTTGTGTGTCCATTACTTCCAGTCCTTCATGATAAGCTCCTGATCAGGCAGAAGGTGACTTCTTTCAGAACACAAAATTCTATTCAATGAGGAAAAAAGAACGCTCAACTGTAGCTTTTGTGACTGGGTGTAGCAAGAGATGAATTCCTACTTCTTTCATCCCAGGAAACATAGTGCAAAGACTGGGTCAAACCACTAGTGATGATAAAGAAGTTGAAGTTAAATCTTCATTTTTTCGTCATCTGATATTCCACTCTGTGTTCAAAATTCTCTATTCCGTCATGATCACATAGCAACCCTGTTGCTGTTAGTGTCTCACTCCACTTAACTATAGGTGTTTTATAAGACAGGCATCTGTAGAAGCTACATGGAAGTTGAATAGAATCCAGAAATCGCTATTGTAGATTTGTAAGAATCAAGTCTGTGTACTTTTTCCACTGGCTTAACAAACACTTCTTGTCCTCTTCACTTAAGAAGTCAATACAAAGTACCTTCATTAGTCAACTTCTGGACTGAAGTATTTGCTTCTTCTAGTACATTTTCAATGGATCTCTCTGATAGACGCTACCCTTGGATCAATTGCTGGACAAAGATCTACCACTGTTGTAACAGATGCCTGGATGACATTGTTTAATGATCTAAGTGGTTTCAACAGTAGACTTACAAGAGAGAGAAGGGTGATGGTCTTCTCTGAACTTAGTAACATACGTAATCCACCAGCCTCGCTACTTAGATCCGTCCTATCTTGGTGGATACTTTCCAAAGCCAGTAATAATGGTTGCAGTAATTTTAAGACAACAGCCAAGAATCGCTCATGAGAAAGGTAGCAGGTTTTCCCAGGTTGGACTAATTTGAATTTCAATCCCAGTGTATCTTCTATTTGTTTCCAAGACATTCAGTCCTTTTGGACTCTTGCTGAAAAAAAGAGTATAAAAAAAGCCATTCAATGTGTGGCTTTTTAATGTCTCTAAGATTCTGCAGCTTGTACTGGTGCTAGCTGGAGTAGATGGCTTCTGCAGTGTGTATAGGAGAGATTAGGGTTACACTTTCTCTCTGAGCAAAGCTTGTACTCCACTATGTCTTCCAGAGAAGTTTATAGCTCCATCAAATGCACAAGCAGCCATCTTTTTGGGTTCAATTTACAAGCATTTAACTCTAAGATGTCACAGATGGAGCTGATGTGTCTTCTATAACCTGAGCATCTAGAATGCATCTACTGGCCTACCATGGACATCAAGATAGTATACACAATGACTTAATACTTGATGCCTATTTGCATTGGTGCTTCATCAGCCACGTATGCACATATTTTGAATATGGTGAGAGAGTTCTTCACTTTTCCAGCTGTGGAGTCTTTCACTCTTGCAGCACATGCTTCTAGAGAGTCAGCTGAGTTTTTTCAGAAAGATAGCGAGCATTTGCCAGTCTTGTTTGAAACCAGTGTCCAACTTCCGCTTAACATTGGCCTCCAGTTTGCAGTGTTTGGTATCTCTTGCTTAAATAGAAAGTATAATGCAACAGCCATGTTGGTTCACATAAACTGAGTTGTGTCTCCAGCATTCTTAACAGCCTCATTATGTTCTTCTAAAATTGGCTTTGACAGTGCCTAGCTTATAAGGCTTTCTGCATGTTGATGCAGTCCAGAGGCATGGTGTTTTGCAGCCTTTTCATATAGGTTGCCAGTATTGGCTTAGCTGATCAGCTTAGCTTGAATACTGCGTGCAGTTCTGGTCACCCCATCTCAAAAAAAGATATATTGGAATTGGAAATGGTACAGAGAAGGGCAACAAAAATTATTAGAGGTATGGAACAGATTCCCTAGGAGGAGAGATTAAAAAGACTGGGACTTTTCAGCTGGGAAAAGAGACGACTAAGGGGGGATATGATAGAGGCTTATAAAATCGTGACTGGTGTGGAGAAAAATGAATAAGGAAGTGTTATTACCCCTTCACTTAACACAAGAACCAGGGGTCACCCAATGAAATTAATAGGCAGCAAGTTTAAAACAAACAAAAGGAAGTATTTCTTCACACAGCACACGGTCACCCATGGAACTTTTTGCCAGGGAAGTTGTGAAGGCCAAAATTATAACAGGGTTCAAAAAAAAAAAAAAAAAAAAAAACCACAAACCACTAGATAACTTCATGGAGCATAGGTCCATCAATGGCTATTAGCCAGGATGGCCCGGGATGCAACACAATGCTCTGAGTGTCCCTAGCTTCTGTTTGCCAGAAGCTGGGAATGGGCGACAGGGGATGGATCAACTGATGATTCTCTGTTCTGTTCATTCCCTCTGAAGCATCTGGAATAGTCACTGTCAGAAGACAGGATACTGGGATAGATGGACCATTGATAAGACCCAATATGGCCGTTCTTACATAAAAATACTTATAATAATAAAAAAGTTTAGTACAAAAACTCCAAGATAATGACCTCTTGAGATAGCGATGATGTGAGATAACAACCTTGGCAAATAATTCATTTTTAAAATCTTGGCCTACTAGGAAACGTTATTTATATAAATTTCCCAGTCACAAATCTAGCATTCTGTAGCAAAGCCACTAAAACATGGTCCAACGCTCTGGCCGAGGTTTGTTATGCCACCGTTCACTCTACCACTCCATCCCCCATGGCCCTGCACTGTCACGTTCTCCTGCCACTGTGACCTCTGCGAGTTGGTCTCTCATGGTTCCACCCAGCTCTCAGTGAGTTCAGCTCGCAGTTGGGCAAGCTCGCTGCTACTGCAGGCTGGGCTGTCTCTTCCACAGAAACACTGTCCTGCAGCAGGTCTGAGCACTTTGACCTGATTCTCAGTGATTTCAGCTCTAGTGTCACTTCAACCAAAAGACTCTCTATGGAGCCTAATCAGCTCTCTCTAAACAGGAGAGAGGGGCAGGTCAACTAGTGCCTGTGACTGTTAGGCAGAGCCCACCCCACCAAGCAAACCACCTGTCCCCATCCTCTCTCTCTTCGCTCGGATCTGGCATCCAAACCTCCTGCTTAGCAAGTGCAGTTCAGTTGCGGGTGACCAGGGCTTAATCTGTAAGGAAAGAGGTGCCGGGGCTCAGGCAAGTTACTTTCATAACTGACGTGACAAGTCCAGAGGTCCCAGGGCTCTGAACGGCCAAGCCTAGAGGTGCCGGGGTTCAGCCCTGGGAAGCCCTGGTACAAATTAAGCATGGAGGGAGACCCCCTCATTCCGTCAGGCTAAGCCCAGGTCTGCTGCCCTTTACTCCTGCAATCAGGAGAACAACAGTTCATGACCCCCACATTGAATGCTACAGGGATTTGTAACCCAACACCAGCCAAAACTGATCCCTTGGGCAGCACAGCTCTGTCCGCTGACACCTAGGCAGAGTAGGTGTGTTCATGGAAATACGGTCTGGTCCTGAAGCCTTTCCACCCTCCACTGGCTCATCACCGGCTGCCATGGAAGAGCTGATTCAGACCTTGCTTACAAATCATAATTTGAAGTTATTAGGTAGGCCAATATAGCCAAAACAAGTGTGCTGACATTGTCATAAATAACAGCTGTGTGAGGCAGCCAGTCTTTGTTCACACTTTTCAAATCCATTCTGCTTTCTCAGGTAGAAGTATTTTCTCATACACTGTATCTGCTTTCAAAGTGTGGATTAATGTTTCAATTTCAATTCAAATTTCCAAACAACTAAACTGGCAACACTGCATGTAACTGGGGAGGGTGTTGGGGAAATTCGGGGGTGGGGGGGGGGCAGGTCTAGGGAAATCCCTGGTCTTATGTCTAAATCACAGGACTGGGAGCTTTGACTTCTGGGTTCTGCTTCCAACTCTTCTGCTTTCTTGCCACTTCCCTATTCAGGGTCAGTGACTTTTGTAGCCTACGTCCAAAACTTATGATTGTATGCCTGGCTGTTGTGCAAATTGCTCTCCCTAAGGTCTGCTGCTATTCAGTCCATGTACTGAGTCTTTGGCCTCCCTCTTGGTCATCTTCCACTCATGATTACAAGAGCCATCTCATCAATATAACTCTCAGGTCTTGGCTAGACAAGTCCATACCAATATAGCCTAGTCTCCCTCAACTGCTCTTCAATTGGAGCAACATGCATTAGGCCCCTCATAACCTTATTTCATTTCCTTTCATGGATCATCCAACCATCTCAACATCTTTATTTCTGTGTGGAAGAGTATATTGATTTCTTTTCTTGTTGCTGGCCTAGTCTCTGTTCTGTACATTAGGATGGGTTGATTTACAGTTTTCTACACTCTACCTTTTAACTTTGGCATCCTTATCACAGAGGACAGGAGTCAGTTCCTGCCCTTTGCACCAAGCAGTTGTGGTACAATGCCCGGCAGGAATCAGGAGGGCACCATTGTCAGCAACCATTGACCCTAGGGTATTTCAATTCTTTCACTATAAGGTCTGTGCCTGTGATATGCTTTATGGTGGGTCCTCCTTCGTCAGTTTTCATAGCCTACGTCTTACCAATGTTCAGACTAAGCCCCTCCTGCTCAAAACTGTGTTGCCACTTGCAGGGTCTCACAATCTTCTGCACCTATCACTAAGTCATCAGTGAAGAGCATGTTCCAAGGGGGCTTTCCTTTCGTATATTCTCACAAATCACATCCAGGACAATGCTCAACAAAAAAGAGCTCAACACTGACCCCTGGTGCAGACCAGCATTTATTGGAAATTCTCTGTTGAAGCCCTATTTGGTTATGGCTAGAGTAGTCACTCCATCAATACATATCCTGGATAAGACAGACGTATCCTGCTGACACACCACTACATTGCAAACCCCACTAAATTCTCTTTGTACATGATTGTGGACTTGGAGAAAGTGTACAAAGTCCATGCCCATCTCTTTTCTCTGAATTTCTCCATGAGGATTCATAGACCATATGTAGCAACAGTTGTACTTCCCAGCATCAATCTGTGCTGACCCTTCCAAATTTCAACTTTTCCATGCAGACGCTTTTCAATAATCTTCTCCCATATTTTAATACCTTGTGACATCAGCTTCATTGCGTGATAATCAGCCCACAGTGTAATATTTCCTTCATGTTTAAGGCGCCTCAAAGCTTTTACTCTCTTGTAGAAGAATATAATTGAGCAGGTTTGTAAAATAATTTGATATCTTGGGCCCTTCTTTTGGCTTCCTTTTTTGTCTCCATAGAAGCCATGTTATCTCTGCTTAATCCACTGGCTTGCCATTTTTTAAAAGTTATTTTTTTTCTTCTCAGTGGATTCTTTAACTTGAGGATTCCACTACCAAGTCTCCCTTTTGACACTGGTGTCATCACTCCTTGGACTTCATGTGCTGTTTATCAGCAATATTAACTTTAGTTTGCACCAATTACCCTCCAGCATCCCTGAGTGTAGTCAGGAAATCAACACATTACTTCTTATTTAAAGATTTTTTCATTCCTCTCTTTTAAGTTTCCACCACTTAGGTGTTTCCTGTGCCCAGGAGTCAGACGTTGCTGAGGTCTCTGCATTCTGAAGTCCATAAGAAGATGTCTGTGTTGCTGCACAATGCACTTGCGTATAATTACCCTATAATTCATTAATCATGATCTATTTATTTTTAATAAAAATAAATCAATTTGAGGCTTGTACCCTCCACTGGGAAAAAGTATGAGGTGGCTTTCCCTCTTGTGAAAGTGTGTGCAATGCCGGACAAGTCTGTACTATCATTCCCCCTCAGAGTTTCTGGTTCCAGTGCTGTGCTCTCCTTGAACTGTTTCATATCCAGCCTTTGCCATTCCAACGTGCGCCTTTAGATCTGCTCCAGTAATTATCTTCTTGTTGGGTGGCATGTCTGGAATAAGGCACAACAACTTATTGAAAAGCTCTTTTTACCTTTTGTAAAAATTGGTTGTTTGCAGCTGATTTGCTGCGTAACCATAGGCAAATTGCTTCCCTTATCATTCCAAAAGATGTGCTCTAGCTCAACTGGAAGATATAGGCTTGATACAGGAATCATTGGGTGAAATTCTCTGACCTGTGCTAGACAAGAGCTCATATTAGATAATTATAATGGTCCCTTCTGGCCTTAAAAATCTATGAATCTCTATGCCTCAGTTTCTCCATTCCTAAAAAATAGGGATAATACAGATTTATTCCGTGGGGATTTTGTGATGTGATGCCTATAATATTATTTAGCATACTAGTACCTGAAGATCTCACCTGAGATGCAGGCCCCCAATGCAGTAGGCCCTGTATAAAGACACAATAAGAGACATTCCTTTCCCAAAGAGCTTACAATGGTAGTAGACAAAAAAGGCAAAGGATGTATTATTATCCCTATTTCACAGATGGGGAATGGAGGCAGAGGGATTGTGAGATGCCTACGGTCACATGCGCAGTCTGCAGCACTGCCAGAATTTTAATCAAGTTTTCCTGAGTTCCACTGGCTGCATTGCTTTAATCAGCCTTATCTCTTTGGAGTAAAGTGCTTTGAGATCCTCAGATGGAAGCTACTATGGAAGTGAGAAGCAAAGGAAGATCACCCTGCATGGAGAGCAGGTGGGAGTCAGGGCAATGGGGCAGAGCGGGGAAGTTGGGGTGTCAGGGATAGGAAGGGACATGGGGTAGGTGCTCTGCATGGGGAGTGAGGGAAGCAACTGAGACTTGTTGGGGTGAGGTGCTGACCTGCTCCCTGGCTGGATCCTGAGTCCTGCTCTCGCCTTCACCTCCTCACATGTGCATGCAATTCACAAAGAATGATGCACACGGGTGGCAAAGTAGGTCCACTGCCCCTGATAGAAGTGCAAAGTATAGTAAGTTCTGAGGCAGAAGCCTTTAACTACATTAAATGTTCTGACAGTTTGAAATGACAATGGAAGAGTTTTCCTGTGCATAGATGCAGTAAACCTGGGTCCAATTCTGTCCTGACCTCACCAGCGCAACCCCCACTGACTTGAGTGCAGTTTCACAGGTCTAGCTGAGGGAAGTGGTGGGCTCCTTGCCCTATTTTTCTGTCAGGTAACTCATGGGTTTAGGCCCATAATATACAGGTTATAAAGAATACTGTCTGTCTCATGTGTGGGAGTAAATGTCATATCCCATTGCACACACTATTTATAGCACAGCATATTTGGGAAGTGAAACTTCTTAATGGTGAAGTTTTCAACCAGTTGCTTCAGGTTTCAATTCAGCTGCTTCAGCCTCCAGAGCAGCTCAGACCTCATTGCACAGGGCACTGAGAAAGACAGCTTCCTGGCTGAGACTTTAAGGCTGCAGGGAGCAGTCCAGAGAGTGCTATTGGAATGAGTGGCCGTGGGAGATAAAGAAGATAGAGAAAATAGTTAAAGCTACAAGACTTGGTTTCTCTCAATGAAAACAGTAACAGACGGAATTGCTGTATATAATGAACTAAGAGACAAATTCTGATCTTAGTAAAACTGACGTACGTCTGGCCCAACCCCATTGAAATCAATGGAATTACTCAAGTATTAGATTTATTTATCTGAACCAAGAAATTTATAAAAAACAATCAAACGGGGTCAGGGGAAGACGAAGTATGGACCTGTGATACTTCCTGGGGGTACCCAGAGTTGAGAGACACATTGCTCCCATCTTCCCTTAGCATAAGGAAACCTCATCTGTGCCAGCCAGTGGTCAGCTCCCCAACTCCATCGGCAACACAAGCTCTCCCACTAGGCGTTGAAGGCTCTGCTGTCTTTCTACAGATTAGCAATAGGCACATTCTGCTCTAGGGTTGCTAGGCATCCAGTTTTCAACCGGAATGCCTGGTCACAAAGGGACCGTGGCGGCACCAGTCGGCACTGTCAACCGAGCCATTAAAAGTCCAGTCGGCGGCACAGCGGGGGCCCGGGGATAAGGCAGACCCCCTTAGCCAGGTCCTTGTGGCCCCTAGGTGCATGGGTGGCCAGGGATGCTCTGCTCGCTGTCCCCGCCCCTAGTGCCAGCTCTGCAGCTCCCATTGGCTGGGAACTGCATGTGGTGTTCCGTTTTCCCTTTGGGAAATATGGTCACCCTACTTTGCTGGCATAAGAACTGAACAGGCAACCTGGCCTGCGGGCGTGAGGGCAGTGCGCAGAGCCACCCTGGATGCCCATACACCTAGGGGCTGCAGGGACCTGGGAGCCGCGGTAAGTGCTGCCGGGACCTCACACCTCCTCCCGCACCCCAACCCCCTGCCCCAGCCTGGAGTCCCCTCCCGTACCCAAACTCCCTCCCAGAGCCCGGACCCCTCCAACACCCTGCCCCAGCCCTGAGCCCCCTCCTGCACCCCAAGCCCCTCATCCCTGGCCCAACCCCATAGCCCACACCCTGAGCCAGAGCCTGCACCCTCTCCTGCACTCTGAACCCCTCAGCCCCAGCCCAGAGCCCTCTCCTGCACCCCAAACTCCTCATCCCTGGCCCCACCCCAGAGCCTACACCCCCAGCTGGAGTCTTCACCAGCTTCCCACACCCCAATCCCCTGCCCCAGCCTGGTGAAAGTGAGTGAGGGTGGGGGAGAATGAGCAACAGAGGGAGGGGAGATGGAGCGAGCGGAGGCGGGGCCTTGGAGAAGGGGAAATGCAGGGCCTTGGGGTGGGGCAGGGGTGTTTGGTTTTGTGCGATTAGAAAGTTGGCAACCCTACTGCTGCCCTGTGCCCTCCCTGGAGTATCCAGCCCCGGTCCACTGGACACTCACACTATTAACATATTTGCTGCTTGCAGAGAAACAAACCACTTACCAATTCCACTCCAGATCACGACTCTGCTTAACATATAGCACTTAGATATGTTTATAGTGAAACCAAGTATACAGTTATTTAAAAAAGCATAGAGATTCAAGTAATAGGAAGTAGAAGTATTGTAAACCTATGGTTATATATAAAACAGAATCACCACACACATTATAGGGCCTAGATTTAATTAACAAGATACTCTCATGTCTTGTAGAATATTGCTCACCAATATCCTCACAGCGTTTTACAGCCAAGCTGGCTGTGATTCTCCTTTCATGAGACAGACATGGTGCCAGGTTGGCTTCTAGGTGAAGAAGTGCCATCCAACACTGGAATCCAAGATATACCTAAACATGCCTTTGTTTTTAATTCAAAAGCTGGACATTCCCCTGCTGTTTGTTTTGTACTGTAAACTTCCTCTCCTGTAGATTCACTTTCTTATTTATCTTATGACTCAGTATGCAAATAGGCATGCATTCTGAGACATACAATAAATTACCAGACAGGGAGACAGGTGCCTGCTACCTGAAGGTGTTCTCCTGTCTGAAAGGAACATTTCCAAGGTATGTCATTGCCAGGTGATCTGCCGTAACTCCAAGACTGTTAGATACATAACTCCTTAAATATTATCCATGCATATATTTTGCAACGATGAAAATGGCCAGTGGGCTACTGGTTCTTGGCAGAGACCTCACATACCACCCTTCAGTGAACTGTTATGCACATATCTGAACCAGAGGATCCCTGTAAAACCCTATGCACCCCTTATGCCCTCTGTCAGTTAGCACTAAGAGGTCCCTGTATCACAGCAACTCATTTTAGAAAGTGCTTCTGATCTTTCAATCATTTTTTAATGTAACACGATGTACCTGGATGGGGAAGGGATTGAACCCAGGAACTCTACATTTAAAAACATAAGATATTACTGCCTGAGCTAAAAGACTTAACTTGAATGGTGCAGCCAACTCATAAATCTCTGTGATCCTGCCACTGAAGGGGACAGAGAACGACACTTTAAATATTGCTTATGCCTCTGGGCTGGGGGCATATATCCCAAGCTTTGGAGGTCCTGCACAGCTGAAATCCTGGTATAAGTCACCACTTGAAACATGACATCCCTGGGTCAGTCATAAGCGGCAGGCACTGGACCTGAAACTCTAGATCTAAAAGGTAGTAAAGACTGCTTTTAGATGAGTGGTCCCAGGTTCAGTTGCCACCATCAACCCATCCAGGGGACGGCATTCCATTAAGTTGTTGTTCTAGATTTGTAGCCGTAGCTACTGGATATATTCAGAGAAGCAGGTCTTGGCATCAGTTGCATCAATGAGAGGCAGGACTCTGCCTAGACCAAGGCTGTCCATACTTCATGACACTAGTGGCTACATTGGTGATATGCAGCATCCGGGTACCAGCAACAAATGTATATAGGCGTTTTACTCCTAGGGGAATTCTGTGCCAAAAATTCAGCACCAAAAAATTCAAAATTCTGCATATTTTATTTGTCAAAATACATTACAGAACATCCAAAAAAAAAAAAGTAGAATGTCATTTTAAAGGAAAGTCACACACATGAAAGTCATACAATTTTGCTAATCATTATCCTGGACCTGGCTGGGTACTTTGGGAAGTGCTTGGTTCTGATTGTCCTGACATGTTTTATTTGCCCTCAAAGTATTTTTTTAATGGGTAAAATAAATCCTGAGCTGTCATCGAACCCCACTGTGCCACTTTGGCACAGGAAAAAAGTGAGAAATCACTTAGATCTTCCTAGGCTGAGGATTCCCTTACTGTCATTTACTATAAGGCTTCTTTACATCACTCTGGCAATGTAGGGGCCTTAAAACTTTTCCAGGTTTTATGCTTCTGGGGAATTTGCTGAGAATGGGAAGAGTTAACTAACAACAGGAACAATAACAATGTTACTACGAAGGCAGGCTGCTACATTTCTGCCTCAGAGAATGAGATCAATTAACTCAGGCAGGCTGCTACATTTCTGCCCCTAGCCTGCCTCGTGCATAATAAAAAGCCCTACCCTTCCATGCCAAGGAGCTGCAGGAGTCTGTCCCTCTCGCTCGCTTATTGGCACACACGTGCATACGCCCAGTCCTGCCCCACCACCATGATCAACCATGCAGGCACGCATGCCCAGCCCCTTTTCCCCCATCTGAGGCTGCTCCAGGCACGCTGAGCTGCCAAGGAAGAGGCGCATGTCCCCCGGCAGATGTTTTTTGGTTTTTCTGCACAGGAGGCACAGAAAATGCAGGCCATATGAATTCTGCGCCCCTGCAGGGGCACAGAATTCTCTCAGGAGTAATGTTTACATACATTTGAACACCTGGCTATTTTTGTATGTACCGTACTTGTACCTGTCTTGGTAGCTGCTTGTTTGAATTTTTCTTCAGCAATACAATCCTGTATTTGTTCACACTTGGCCTCACCTTGCAGTTATAGGGACAGGCCAAGCAGGGGTAGCAGCAAGCAGTCCCGACAATTTACTCCAGGCCACCAACACCACCCTGAACCCCCACACTAAACCCAACAACTGAAATTAAACCCACAGTATTACAGCCCACAGGAGACTAGACCATTATGTGCCGCAGGCAGAGAATAGGAGGGACCAAGGTGCACCAGTGCCTGAGGCCCCCAGTGTGACCAAAAGAACCCCTGTATTCACACCCTACACATTTCTGTAATAATCTTTGTACAAAATATGCCTTGTGAGGTATCATTTGAAAACTAACCCCTCACTGGTCAATAATATAATGGTGAAATGTATGTAGCAACATTATGTGTAAAGTTATGAAATCCCTCTGTATGATGTTTTTAGCATATGTTCAAAACCACACAGCCCTGCCCAGGCAGAATTATCCTGAATGAGGAAATGTGTGTTTATCTCAATTTATATATACACAGTAAACAAGGTCCTTTAGACTGCAGGGAGAGGAGATGGCAGGAGACAAAGCAGATTTGCATTGCAGCAAACACAGGTGAGAAGAAAGAGCATGGAGTCTCCTTCACCAACAGACTCCATATCACCTTCTTTACTGTTTGAATAATCTTTACTTTGAAGGGTAACCCTTAAAAAGAATCCATATCAATGGTTAACTGGATTATGAAAGAAAGGGAGAGAAAACCCCAAGCATGCTCTCTCTCTCTTTCACCTAAGACGACAACGGAATGAGTCCTTCAACTTTAGGGGGAGATCCTGACCAAGAATTTGGTCAGTCATGTTGCTAGGAACATGTGGTAATGATTTTACCTTGAACTAAGTCTAGCTTGTTAAGTTTTAGCTACTAGAAAGCATTTTATCTTTATTTCCCTTGTAGTCATTTCTGACTTTAATACCTGATACTTAAATTCACTTAAAACCTCTCTGTGGCAGGTTTTGTACCTCGTCAACCCCTTTGATGGGGGGGACGGACCCCCACGGGGTAACCCCACCTCTCTGCATCTATGCCGGTTCTACTACCCCTCTGGTAGTCAGTACTGTGGGGCCTAATGGCCAGAGTCCATATAACTCCTCTTCCCCTAGTGGGATAGCACAGCCTAGCAGCCAGAGTCCATATACTATGCACCTACAGCAGTGTGGACCAATGGCCAGAGTCCCTCTATGTCCTTTGGGATAAGGGGGGAGGGGTCAAGTGAGTATGTCATCAAAGGGGGGGCAGTTAGTGACCCCCAGTGGGGGAGCTCAGGCCCACCACCTTCACCAGGCTCCAACCCACAGCCCTGCCAGTGGTGGGGTGATCTGCCATAGGGTCAGCGGGGAATCTGACCAAAACACACTGACCTCACAGTGGTGGGAGGTACCACTCCCTTACCTTCCCTGGGTCACTTCCCACCAGTTCTCCAACAGCAGCAGTCCCTGTGGCATCGGGGCCTCCAGGTTCCTCAGCACCCAACACTCCCTGGGGTTCCAATAGCTGCAAGCCTCTGGTCCCAGTTCCTGGCTCCTCAGCTCTTCCTGGTAAGGGTTGTAACTGATCCTGGGCTACAGCCTCCACAGAGCATCCTTCCTCCTCAGCCCCTGGCCCAACTGAGCAGCTCTGCAGGCTTTTATACCTGACTTCCGGTTGGAGCATGCCCAGCAGAGCCTCAGGGGCATGGCTTTCTCTGCTAGGAGGGAAGGGTTAACCCTCTCAGTCCCAGTGTGGGTCCGGTCCGCCCTGTTACACTCTCTTTATAGTTAAATAAACTTGTTTTATTTTTTAATCTCAGAGAATCCAATGGTGTGTTCAAACTGGATTGTTTGGCAACACCAGTTAAAGTAGCAAAGTGTTGAATATTGACCCTTTACGGGGCAATGGATCTTTAATATCTGATCTGTTCAAGAGTGGGCTGGATAGCACAGAGCACACATATTGGGGAAAATTTGGGACTGGGAATGTGTTGGGATCACCCTGAAAGTAGTAACCCAGGCTGGTGGAAGTCAGCGTGTGACTGGTGTGTTGCTGATTGGGTCAGAGTTGCTGGACCAGGCTACAGCTATACACAGACACTCAGGGTACGACCTGCATGCTGGTAGGCTGTTTATGGGCAACCAACATTGGAAGCTACAATAGCAAAGTATTGTGAGGCACCCAAGGTTGCAGGGCAGGCAGTGGCACAACCCCCACTGATCTGGATTGCATTCTAGAAGGTGACACCTACAATGGCAGGGGAATGGCTGTCTCAACTTTTTTGGCAAAAGTGGGCATTTGTCCCATTTGCTGTTGCCGACTTGATCAGTTGGCAAGAGCAAATGGAACAAATGCCGACTTTTGTAAAAAAAAGTGGAGTGCGGTGAAGAGGAACATGCGGGGGTGGGGGGGAGGAGCAGCAATGTCAACCCTGTGCAGGGATCATGTGGGGGGGGAGGAGGGGGCAGGTAGGGCTCCAGTAAGCAGTGACCCCAGCCTCATGCAGGGGTGGAGAGCAGGGTTGGGGTGAGCAGTGACCCCAAGCATGTGCAGGGGGTGGGGGAGGGGAAGGGAGGGCTCAGGCGAGCAGCGACACAAGACCAATCCTTGCTCAGGGGGCAGGTACAGCTTGGGCGAGCGGCTCCAGCCAGCCCTGCAGGGAGTAGGGGGGGACTCCGGCAAGAAGCTCAGGCCAGCCCCATGCAGGGGGGAAGAGGAGGGCTTGGGCCAGCCCTGTGTGGTGTCCCGTTTTCCCTTTGGGAAATACGGTCACCCTACTTTGCTGGCATAAGAACTGAGCAGGCAGCAACCTGACATCAGGCCACTCAGTAAAAGATTTAAGGGTGGCAATTTTGCAACAGAAAAGCTTCAAAAACAGACTCCAACGAGAAACTGCTGAGCTTGAATTAATATGCAAACTAGATACCATTAACTTGGGTTTGAATAGAGACTGGGAGTGGCTGGGTCATTACACATATTGAATCTATTTCCCTAAGTTAAGTATCCTCACACCTGCTTGTCAACTGTCTAAATGGGCCATCTTGATTATCACTACAAAAGTTTTTTTTCCCTCCTGCTGATAATAGCGCATCTTAACTAATTATCCTCTCACAGTTTGTATGGTAACTTCCAACTTATCTGTATGTGTATATATATAAAGATAGATATATCTTACTATATGTTCCATTCTATGCATTCGATGAAGTGAGCTGTAGCCCACGAAAACTTATGCTCTAATAAATTTGTTAGTCTCTAAGGTGCCACAAGTACTCCTGTTCTTTTAGTGGCCTGAATGTTTCTCTGTCTCTACTGGAAATGCCTCGCCTGATACATCCTAGATTGCATTTGCCTTTTTCATACTGCATCACATTCATGGCTCATAGTCATCCTGTGATCAACCCACACACGCAGGTCTCTCTCCTCTGTCACTTCCAACTGATGCTTGTAGTGTAGCAGAAATTCTTATTGTTACACCCTAGGAGCATGACCTTGTACTTTGTACCATTGAATTTGTACCATTTCTGTCACTCCAGTCTTCAAGGTCATCCAGATTGTCCTGTATAATTTTCTGGTCCTCTGTACTGATGATGCCTCCCAACTTTTAATTATCAGCAAATGTCATTAACACTCTCCTAATTTTTGTGCCAATGTCATTAACAAAAATATTAAATAAGATTGGTCCCCAAACCAATCTTTGAGGAACTCCTCTAATTACCTCCCTGCAGCCCAATAATTCACCTTTCAGAACAACCTGTTGCCTTCTCCTCTTTAGCCAGTTTCTTATCCACCTTACAATTCTTGTACTGATCTCCATCTCCCTAATTTAGCTAATAATTTCCCATATGATACCATGGCAAGTATCATGGGTCCAAGTCCAAGTATATCACATCTACTGCACTTCCCTTACCTAAAATATCAGTTAGTCTGGCATGATGCACCTTTCAAGAACCCATATTGCATTACATCCCCTTTACCACTTACCCTCCATTAATTATTCTTTCCTTCACAATTTGTTCTATCGTCTTGCATACTACTGAGGTCAGACTAACAGGTTTTTAATTGTCCAGATCACTTTTTCCCCCCTTTCTTAAATATAGGTACAACATTAGCTATTCTCCAGCCATATGATACTATCCCTGAATATATAAATGTATTAAAAATCCTTGCTACTGGACTAGTAATCTCAAATGCCAATTCTTTCAGTATTCTGGGCTGGAAATTATCTGGTCCTCCTCCAATTTGAGCTCATTAATATCTTTAAGTTTTTCTTCCACCTCAGACATGGTAATTTCCATTTCTAGACACTCATTTCCATTAGCCATACTGCCTCCATGCACACGTTCCATGTTATCATCCTTACTGAAAATCAAGGCAAAGTATTCATTTAGTTTCTGGGCAACATTTTGGAAGGGTGCATGGTTATAGTAGGGTTGGGTATGAAGGATTGTGAATCATGATGAAACACTTAAGGGACTGTAGAGGAAAAGAACGTGGTTTGAATAGCTAGCAGCTCACTTCCAGATTCTGTTGTGTTTTGTTAAAGGTTAGGCTTAGTGTCCTCTTTCCATAGTTCTAACCATGCTTAATCCCAGTGAGCTGGGGGCATAAAAGAACCAGTAAGGTCTTTTCTGCATGGTGCGAACATCTATACTAATCTAGCAAATATAATTTGGTGAAGAAACAATCAAAGGTTCCAAGACAGAACTTTATTAAAATCTTTGAACATTCAGAAACTTTTTTTATGGTTGTGGCATTTTTCAACCTTCCTCCCCCCTGTGCCAGTTATACTTCCACATTCATCATTGGAGGGTAGGATATCATAGACCTAAGAGATGGAAGAGACTTGACTGATCATTAGTCCAAAGAATTGCAACACTATCTCAACTGAGCATTCCTAGGGCCTGTATACCAGATCCTGTGGTTCTCAAGCTCTCAGACTGACCAACACAACCAGTGATGCCTGGTGTCACCTGTGTCCTGGCTTGGATTAAGTAGTCACGGAAAGGCCTGCTAACTGCAAAGTATAATATTCTCTGGTGATTATGATAACACAATATCACCACATTATTATGCAACTTGCATGTTATGATGGGATTATTTTGTGGCTTTGTGCAGCTCCATTCCTTTATGAAGGAACCTTACTCCAGCTAAAGGCTGAGGAACTCTACCCTAAGGGGATAATGGCCCAGTGACAAGACTGCATGTAGAAAAGGGAAGTCTGGGCACATGGCAGCATTCAGACAGTGTGCGCTTGAGGTGGAGGGAACTGACTGTGTACCTTTAACCAGAAAAACAGGATCCTGCTACAGCTGAAGTTTCAAGATTGCTCAGAGCATCCTCCATGGTGGTTTTTGTTCGAAGCTTGCTTGCTGCAGGCTGTTAGTCATCCTCCCGCAAGGCACAGCATGTCACTTACAAAGGCCACAAGAAGTCTGCTGCCCACACTCAGTCCAAAGGGAGTGAGTGGGTGGCCAGATGCTGCATAAATGCATAGGGAACATCAGGCCACAATTGCTAAACAAACTCCTTTCCCTCAGAATTCCTTACAAGTTATGGTTTCTTGTTTGTGTTTAACTTTTATCTGTCCCAGGGAGAAGACCTGAAATCACATGGGAAATCCTTATCCATGTAAAACAGAAGCTGAAAACTAAATCAGCTGACAACAGTTAAGGGTAGGATGACCAGATGTCCTGATTTTATAGGGACAGTCCTGATATTCGGGGCTTTGTCTTACATAGGCTCCTATTACCTCCCTACCCCCGTCCTGATTTTTCACACTTGCTGTCTGGTCACCAGAGGAAATATACAATGTTTAAAGACTTTTGAACAGCAGGAGCAAAGTGCAGAAAGAGAGAGGAGGTCCTTCGCAGAAGGGAAGAGGCTAAACTAAAAAGGGAAAAGGCTATCGATCTGATCTGCTGAAAACTTCATTGTTCCCTATTGCAGTGTGGTCACACCTGGGGCTAGTTCTAATTTTTGAAAAGATTTAATTTGGTCTGCCTTCTTGCAGAAGACTTAAAAACTGGATGGGACTCAATGAGACACCACAGAAGCTTTCCTATACCCCACCCAGTAAAAGACTAATTCAGAGAGAGCCTTTTAAATGTTACTATTTCATATTGCTCAGAGGCTCACTACTCTTGGTGAGTGCATGACTATCCAACTGAGCATCCAGCGTAGCTGCAGTATCTAGGTGCTACTACACTTCTTGTCCTCTCCTTTTCCGCCTTATTTTATACAATTTTAGGTAAACACTGGCTGATACTTTAGGAAATGCACAAGTTGGCGGAATATTTTACATTAAACATAGCTCTCCCTTTTCATCTTTTTTTCACGTTTTGTCCACGTGCTGCTGCTGTATGAACAGCCAATGGTTGAGTGATGGGATTGTGAGAGATAAATGGTCACAAAGGACTTTGCAATTTATGAAGGGAGAGAACTTGGTTTCTGCTGCTCCAATCCCCCAAATCCTCATCACCTGAGTTAAAGGAGAATTTCCTTTTATCATCTGTAATGGTATTAAGGCTTATGACACTCACACTTGAACAAGTGTGGCATCACTTCCAATAGCTGACAGTGGTGCACACACAACAACCTTACATGAAAGGGAATACTGTTGTCCAATGGTATATTTGGCAATGAATTCTGAAACGAATTCAAAAAGAATTTCAAAAAGATCTTATGCAGCTACAGCTTGCTATCTTTAAAACGAGACATCATCTACATCAAAACTGGTGGAGGAACGGCAAAGCCGTAAAGCAGAAATCCCATAAAGTCAATCCCAGTTTGCAGGACTAAGGACCTTACATTTTGGCCCATAGAATAGTTGAATATGTAATCCAAAAAAGCCTTAGGATGAATAATAGTTTATGTACCCCTTGTAACTTTAACAGCTCCCACAACCACTTTTCCTTTGCACTTGCGGGCAAATTTCAGTGATTTAAGCATTGTAGAAAAACTTAATTTAAATGCCTTAAATTTTAATTACAAGATTGAACAATAGCAAGCCGGTAGGAACTGTAGGGAGTCATAAGAATCACAATGATATCGCTCACTGGCTATAAATAAAAGAGACCAGACCAAATACTCAGGGCATGCATAGCAATTAATGGTCAAAGCTTTGGTGTTCCCTGACAGGCGAAGTGTTCTGTACAAAATGCTAGCACTGAACATTCACAGGATTTGCTAAGGAAACCTACAAGTGAGCAGAAAAGATTGTCCTAAATACAGCCCTTTTTATGCTCCTTTTCACTGGGCTTGGCCTCCAAGGCAGAAACTTGCAGCACAGCATTAGGAAGATACTTCTGCCAAACCCTCGGACTTGGTAAACAGCCAACAATCTAGCATCACAGCCCTGGAAGTCAGCGGCAGAGTGGGAGGCGAGCAGTGGCGTTCCTGTCATTCCAAAGTGCCTCGTGGGGAAAAAGGCTGAGATTAGCTTGTGGCTCATAAACAAGGAAAAGGGGAAAGGGACACGGATGTGGACAAGTGGTGCCGGTTTGCAAGCCCCGAACAGCATCCACAGGAGGCAGGAGCTGGTAGACGTGTCGCTTTAGTTCCCTAGCTGTGGATTTCTTTCGTCCCTTCAGTGCTTCACTGAGGTGAAAAAAAATATTTTTGGAAACTCCGCTGATAGCGGCACCCTCCTGTAAACGTACAACTCAGTGTGTTGGCGTGGGAAGGAAAAGCAAACGCCCCGTGGCTGGTGGCTGCCAGGGGATGCTGGGAAGGCCAAAGCACAACTGGCTCAAACCGGAGTTAGCGAAGTTCCCGGAGGCCAGGTCCATCAGCGGCAGCTAGCCAGGGCGGGCAGGGAGGCAAGCCTGTGCACCGGGCGCCCCGTAACCCCCGAGTGCGGGGGCTGGGCCTGGGTCACTGGCCGCGCCACTCCCTCCGAAGCGCCAGGCCCCGGCCCCTCGCGCAGCGGAGACTAGGCTCGAGGGACCGTGGGTCCGACCCAGCCTGGCCGCTCGCCCGCGAGCGGCTGAGCCGGGCAGAGCGACTGGGGCCGTGAGCAGCCATCGCCGGCGGCCGCGGCACACTGCGGACCCCCCTGAGGAGACAAAGGCGGGAAGACGGAGCCGGCCACTCGTCACCAGCCGCTTAACGGCCTCGCGCTCCCGCGCACGCGCAGCTCCACTTCCCTCCTCAGTTCAGCAGCTGGTAAACAAACAGCCGGCGGCCCTCAACCTGCGCATGCGCCCGCGCACCGGAACGCAGTCATTTCCCTCCTCCCACGCTCTGGCGGGCGGCGCAGGCGCTGTTGAGCGATTCGTGCCGCGCCCGGAGGGGGAAGGGAAATGGTTTGCAAGAAGCCCCGCCCACTTCTGGGAAACCACAGGCCCCCTCCGCCCAATGAAAGCGGAGAGCTGGGGCGGCGGACCAAGTAAATCTCTCGTAGCGCCAGGGGGCGGGAGCGGTTATCGCTTCCGAACCGGCGGCGTGGGGCTGGAAGGAGTGTGCGCGCTGATTGGCTCGTGGGCTGGAGGGGGCGGGCCTAGAATGCGGGGCAGGGCGGTTGGGCGGGGCCGCAGCACCGTGGGGGCGTGGGCAGCGGGCTATAGTCTGCGGCTATTGGGCGGCGGGCCCCGGGGCGTGGCCAGGCAGGTGCCCTGGCAGATGCGGCCCCCAGCCCCGAACTTCTCAGGCGCCGTGGAGGGACCCTGAGGGGTCGCGCCGGGTTCGAGGCCCCCGCACGGACCGGAGCGGGTAGGTGAGCGCGCTCTCGGGGGGCGCGGAGCGTGCCGGCCGCTGGCCCCTCCCCCGCTGCGGGGCCGTGGGGCGCGTCCCGGTTCCTCCCCCGGCTGGGGGCCCTGCCGCTCCCCCCCCCCAGCACCCTGCGGCCCTGCCCCGCGCGGGGCGCTGCCCTCGGGCCGTGCCCCGCGCCCCGCCCTGGCGGCAGCAGCGGGCAGGGCCCCTTCTCGGGGGCGCCCCGCGCTGGCTGCCTACAGCGGGGCCGGGTGTCGCCGCCCGCCCCCGGCTGACGTGAGGGGCCGCGGAGCTCCCCGAGCGGCTCCTGCCGGGCGGGCTCGGGAGCGGCCCGGCTCCTGCAGGGGGCGCTGGTTCCCCACGCGGCTTGCGGGGCCGCCGAGGGGGCCATGCGGGCGGGCGGCGGCGAGGGGGCTCGGAGCAGGCCCCCCAGCCGGAGCCCGGTCACGGCGGGGCTGGGGCAAGCGGCGTCTTCACCGCGCCGGGGCAGCCGCGGCCTGGCTGGAGACGAAGCCCCGGAAACGTGGCTCCCGTCGGGCAGCGTTAGAAATCGGGCTTGCGGCGTCGTGCTGCTGGCTTCGGTCGGTTTTGTAGGCGCGTTAGACCGACCGACCGCTGCTAAAGTAACTAGCCTCTGTCAGGACAAGTTCCTGTGCCAGAAATCCGAGCTGTTTCTTGTACTAATGGACTTCCTCAGTCTGGACCTTTGCATCAGCAGCGGTGTTTGTTTGAACTTGTTAAATTAAACTCTCTTCTCTTAAGGAGGACTTGCGGCAGCTTAGAGACTAACACAGTTATTTGAGCGTAAGCTTTCGTGGGCTACAGCCCACTTCATCGGATGCATCCATTTGCACTGCATGCAGCCGATGAAGTGAGCTGTAGCCCACGAAAGCTCATGCTCCAATAAATGTGTTAGTTTCTAAGGTGCCCCAAGTCCTCCTTTTCTTTTTGCGGATACAGACTAACACAGCTGCTACTCTGAAACCTGTCTCTTATTTTAGTCTATTACAGTTTGACATGAATGGCTTTGCCAGTAATATCTGATATCCAGAATGTTTTGAGAGTAACCGTGACGTATGGTATTAGCAAAACATCAGCTTCATTCATTCAGGGGAGTGTTGAAAGAGTGGCAGATTTCTAATAGCTCTGAAATTTGTATCTGTATGTATTATACCTTAACTAAATACTTAACGTTGTTATCGCTGAACTCTGTTCTGTTCCTCTGGATTCTACCTGTGTGTTGTCCAACCCAAACATCTTCACATCTATTGTCAGCTTTATGTGAAATATTTTAGCAAATTAACAATTGTTTCATGAAACATTATTGAAAAACATAGTATTCCTAAGTGATCTCATTATTGACTAATATGAATTTTCAGTCTAGAATAAAGGAGTCTTGAATTCAATTGAACCTGCTCTTTCTTTTCCATGTGCTCTGGTGAGAGCTTCAGAGGAGGCCTAAAGAGACATTTTAAGCTTAGATGGTATTTTTCTACTAGTGAGCAGACTTTCCCTTTTGATTTTTTGAAGTAACTTGCTTGCTGCGTGCTCTGCTTTTCACAGCAAAGAAGCGCTCCTAATACGTTAGGAGATTAAATTGCAGACTTTGGTGTTTTGATTGGGAGTTGCTAAGTGCAGAGCTACAAAAGCTATCCTTTACAATGGGGAGGAGAGAATGAGGCAGAGACCTTGAGATCAGCCAATCAAAATATACAATGAATAAGATCTGAAGTTCAGTTTAACTGCCTGTTTACTCACCACTCATTATCTGACCATATCACTTCTCTTTAAAACAATTTTTTTTTTTTGGCAAAAGGTTAAAATACTACTTTGCTGATTAATAAGTCACTGCTGCGGTTGATTTCAGATGCTTCCTGTCTGTTTCATCTTAATATCAGTTAAGCTGGAAACATACATGCACTACCATGCATGAGTTGAAAACGGCAGCAAGAAATTGATGTCCATAAACAACTTGCAAATTGCTTTTTAAACCGGATTTCCGAGCCCTCATACAAGTGATTTCTTTTGTCTATGCACAGTGTGAGTCTGCATATGGATGTCTCCAAATCCTAATTTCAAATTAATCTGAGCATCAAAAGTGCTATACATTTTTATATTAACATTTAACTATCTTAAATCTAATGGCTGTGCAATTATCATAACTGACAACTCCTTTGAAAAAATTTGGCTACTAAGTGATTGCTATTCAGAGAGACTCAGCTTCTTGTGAAAGCTTACTGTTACTTTAACCTTTTAGTAGCAACAGCTGTGTGGAAGGAGAGGCCAGGTTTTTTGTACAAAATTGTTGGGATTCTTCATTTTTGTATTTGGCATCTTGATACCATGGTGATGATGGGTGCCCTAGAAAGACCTAAATGGCTCTCGATTATAGAATCTCAGGGTTGGAAGGGACCTCAGGAGGTCATCTAGTCCAACCCCCTGCTCAAAGAAGGACCAATCCCCAATTTTTGCCCCAGATCCCTAAATGGCACCCTCAAGGATTGAACTCACAACCCTGGGTTTAGCAGGCCATTGCTCACACCACTGAGCTATCCCTCCCCTATACATCCTTAAAATATTACTGTTTGACTAATAGTATTTTTCTCAGATTGGACAGTGAAACTAAATGAGTCAGTTTGACTTTCTGGGTCTCATTCACCATTACGATGTTGTTTGGGTTCACAGGATTAAAGGGAAATATTTAAATGAAGCTTATATGGAAATGCTTCGATCTCTACTAAGCTTAGTAAAACCGTTTAAGTGAAAGCTGATTTCCTGTTGATATTACAAAATATATCATGTAAGGGCCTGGGGGAGAAGTAGCATGGTTGGTGTAGATGGGACCAAACCATTTTACTGTGTCTTCTGGTATTGGATTGTACAATATTTATAATATTTGGTGACCGTTTAGTCCTGTCTACACAGAAAATATTGAATTATTGTAACATAGGACATAGATGGGAATGTCTCTTTTTTTAAATACCATCTTATTTTAAGTTGGGGATATAATAGCAAATAAGTTTGCTTGAGAAATGGCTTTTTAAAAAATGGGGTCAGGATGTTGTGTTGGACTACTGGATCATGAACATTGATGGTGATGTACAAACAACTAAACTTCACTGAAAATCTTGTCTAGATTGATGCTTACTAACTTGCAGCTTCTATGAGAGTTATTTACAAAATGCTTTGCAAACATTAACTCAGCTAACTTTGAACGAAATGGGTAAATATGAAGATATGTCATATTTGGGCAAATAGTTTTAGCGAATCTCATCCCATTTCAGTAATATGAAAAGAACATCATTAGGAGGTAGTTTGGGCCCTAGACATAAGTAAGCGTGTGGCCAGGGGAATTAAAGATAGACATGTTTAAGCATTTTTTTAAAAAATGCTTAAAGTTTTAAATCCAAACAAATGTTTCCCCACAGCATTGCATTACATTGCAGCATTGTAGTGGTGCATGACACTATTATTTCTAATTACTATTACTATTCTAGTTCATTAATCACTTTGAAGTGTAAAAAGTAAGCAGAATAAATGATACTTACTTTTTGAAAACTTTTGGGGCTTAATTGAAGATATTAACATGAGGAAAGCTGTTTTAATATGACTTTTTTAGCTTGATAATGATTCATTAAAATAGTAGACTGTTTTGCATAGGAGCACTTGCCAATCCATTATGGACCAATTAACCTTCTCTGGTCTGTATAGATATTCTTGTCTGTGGAAGGAAAAGTGTAGTGCAAGAGGTGGAAGGATTATTCTCTAGAAGGATAACAAGTTATTTAACTCACGCTGCTTTCTGTCATCAAACAGCAAGTTTCTGTACAAAGCCTACATTTAACTTCAGCACGTATCCAGGATTTCCAGAAATCATCTTTTTGCTGATACTGACCTTAAAGTTGCAAGTAAATTGTTGGGGGAATGTTCTCTGTATTCTAAATATTTTTTTAATCCATTCTGGGACAAACTGAAACTTCCCCATGCTGACTCTGCTAGTTAACAACCAACCACAGAGCTATGCTGCCATAATATGGCTCAAACTGACAAGGAAATAAACAGAACTATCTTAATTTCAATTCCATTGAAACATGGGCAGTGAAGGAAGTCTATGTATACCAACCAAATGAAGGAAGGAAAAGATGGCAGAAAAAGTCATTTATAAGCTTTAATGGAGGCATAATACATTTTTAAGAACTGTGTCAGAGTTGATAATGCACTTTTTGCATGATGGAATTGGCATCTTGTAGTTCTGTATGAAATTCTCAGCTCCCCAGAGCATTCTCTATTCTAACATTTTTCTGTTGGACCTATAACTTTCCACAAGTGCCGTTCTCCTTGTGGAAGCTGTGATGTAGGTAAGGGATTATACAGGCTCAAGTATTTTTTACCATCTTGTTGTCTAATGTCTCAGACATTTGAGCTTTGGACTACTCTTTGCTTCCTCAGTTGCTGCCTGTGGTGGGTGTGCACTTGTTGGGAATTACAGGTCCCAAAACAACCTCAGCGTAGGCAAAGTCTAGGGGATGGGAATGCAGCGTTCCCTGTTGGTGTGATGTGTAAATTCCTGGCTCCATCCTGCAGTTGTGAAGCTTCATTTTTGGTGGCCAGGTATAGGTCAGCAAAGTAATATTGCTAAGACTTTTTAATTGCATGTTCTAATAAACCAAAAGCAGCTTTTGGGTGACCTGAGTTAAATGCATTGCTCATAAAACTCATCTCCCAGAGGCAGTTATTTATTTCAAACAATGTCAGTCTGAAACAGTTGTTGAACATTATAGCTATACATTTCTTCTAATAGCCTTAGATTTTTTTTTTTAAAGTAGTCCTCTTAAATGTATAAATTGACTTAGGCCAGAACTCCCAAATGGCAAAATATAGGTTGCCTGACAAAGTGCTGACTAGAACCCTTCCAAAATAGCAATTGGCAGGGGAGATTTGGCCTTCACAGCAACTGATTAAGAGCAGGTTTAATGTGCTATAGACCTTTCAGACTTTGAAATGCTTTGATCTGGTTCTCCCTTGCCCAGCTATAAATCTAGCTCTTACATAAAGTTTTTTAAATTTAAAATCACAATAAGTGCGTTTGTCTGAAGTGACAAAGTCCCTGCCCCAAAGAGCTTCCAGTCTAAGTAGACAGTGTTCAGATGAAGAACTGGAGTGGATGAGTGGTGCATCAAAAAAGCAAAGTGATCAAAGCTGGGGTTTTAACAGAGCTGAAGGGATTTGAGCACTCTGTTCCCTTTTGAACTTCAGTGGCATTTGGGTGCCTAATTCCTTTAGGCTCCTCTGAAAAATTCCACCCTTTGTGTTTGTATGGCAGGTGTCCTGCTCCAGTATGGCAACTGTTTGTGTCTGAGGTTATTTGGGGAAAGAGTCTCTGAAGCCATCAGACCAATGGCTGTACATCTTCAGTAGTGCTGTACGATAACTTTCAATTTGCTGTTCATATGAGGGAAGGTAGACTATGGCTAAGTCTTTGCTGCCAAAGAAGGTGTGGTTTTTTACAGTGAGATAGCTAACATGTATCAGTTATCTTGCTGTAAAATCTTAGTGGAGACAAGGTGCAATTAGTTTTTAACTATGATGGAGTTAAGTGAGGTCAACTGCAGGTTGGTGGTATAGTGTTTGCATCTCCTAGCTCTGTTTCTACGTGGCTGCCCCCCTGTGATTTCTTCATTTTCATGGGCCTGTTTTTTCAGAGCAAGTCTTCGTGGTCAGGCAGGGAAGAAATCTGGAAGTGTTTAAATTTAGCTTAATCCTTGAGTTTGACTTTTGGGAGGGGGTGGTGGGGGAGATGCAGTTTTGAAATTAAAGAAGCAATTTCATTAATGAAACTGGGAACCCCTGTCTTAACTGCAGAATATAGTCCTAATAAATGTTGCATTTCTGTCTTTTTTTTCTCACCAGCTAGAGTATGTAGTGACAACCTCGGGGGAATGTGATTGCCGCCGCAGTGGTAGGGTATCACCCTGATGGACAACCAGCAACGCTGCCCCATTATGGGGAGCCCTGGAACAAACTTCTCTTTAATGTCTGTTCAGAGCCCACAGGACCTTGGCCCAGATCCTCAAAGGTATTTAGGCACCTAACTCCCTAATTGATTTCAATTAGTTAGGTGCCGAAATACCTTTCAGGATCTAGGCCTTTTTCTCTAAAAATCTAACTGAAAAAAGCTGTGTGCCAAGAGGTGGTAAGTGCCTGCAACCAAATCAATAAGAGTTGTGGATACTTGGCACCTTTTGGGATTAACACCTCCAACTGTGCGTAGAACAGAGTTTACATATGTGGGAAGGGTTGAATCTGCTGGGATTGGAACCTGTGGTTCCAGGGAATGTTGTGGTTATAAACATGATGGCCAGTCCTTTTTATTCAGTCTCCCATTTCCAACTCATATCTGTGAGAATTCCCACAACTTAGTTGTCCTTAGTTGGAAACTGAGATTAGCATTATAATTTGAGGTAACAAACTCATCCAGATTTTTGATTTTTACTCCTTCACAGCCCTGTTGACTTGAATCATGTATTAAGTTGACTCTACAGTGAATTTAATAAAGAGTCTTGTTTACACTAGCTACATGGGATTTCTATTAAGACTGGTATTTCTCCTTTTTAATTTACACACAAAATTAGTCTTCCTTGCACTGACCTGAATGTCAGTATATCTGTGTGATTCCCTTCCATTTCAAGGGAACCAAGAGGTCGTGATGGTTCAGTCTCCCTAAATGTATTTAACAAAACTGAGGTGCAGTTTTTGGGAATGATACTCATGTATTTTTTTTTGGGAGGTAGGGTTCAAAGATCTCTCTGGGTCTTGTGGGGGTGAGGGGAAGGCAAGGAGAGAGTCTGAGGTAAGTTTATTGCAAATTAGGAGAGTGTGAATTCAAGAATAGCTCTGAACTTGTCTACTAGGTCACTGGTGGTTTGAGTCAGTCATTTGGCAGGCTGACTCTGCTGCTCCGGGAGATTAGTTCACAGCACTTGGACTTGAAATAATTTCTGTAGGGAAGAGGCAGAGGGGAGTTAGTGTAGTGAGAAGGATTCTGTCACCAGCACATCTTTCTCACAGCAGCTGTTCTGTGTTCAATTAGCCTCTGAATGTGGTCGTTGTTGACTTATCTTGTCTACCTGCCAGGCTGTGAGGTGGCTTATTTGCTAACCACACAAGCATGTGCACTTGAGTCCAAACAATTCATTTCTTTCTTAAGGTGGCCCTGTAGGCACTGATCCTGAGAGGTGCTAAGCACCCTCAGTGCTCCTTCGAAGATCATACCTGTAGTCGCCAGGGGCATGTTTAGATTAAGTTCTGTTACCCCAGGCAGTGACCAGCAAAATCAGAGTCTGAGCACTGTGATACTCAATAAGCTGATGAACATGCACTTGGAATAGTCCTGTTTCTGCTTTTACTGGTTTTATTCAAACATCACTTTTTCCTGTCTTACATTTTGTGGAGGGGGGGAGCATGGGACTTATAATATTCATCTGTCTACACTTACTATAAGAATTTGAATTTTCACAAGCTGTTTAATAAAAGAAGCAGTTGCTTTAAGATCTCGCTTTTACTGGTGGATGGATTGGAATGAGGAAATGACTCATGACAGGCAAGGAATAGCTAGAGCATACTTTCCTCTTTTTAACACACACAACCCAACAAACTCAAACTCCGTCCACCTCTAAAACAAACAAACCAACCACCCTTAACACACAAACTGTAAGAAAAAAATTCGAAGATGGTAGCCAGTGCAGGGGAGAGAACAGCCAGGAATACTACTTGACCATTTCAAAGGTACAGGTTGTAAGGGAATGTGCAGAGAATATGGAAGCTGCAGATCCACCTGATAAATCATTCAGGAAACAGAGTGGATTTGAGTGATCATTCCCTCTTTAAAAGGATGGGGCTTTTAAATAATTATGCTTGATTACTTTTTGTAGTTAGGCCACATGAATATGAGATGAAGGAAAAATCTTCAGTCTTAACCTAGATTTTAGATCTCATCTTATGTCTCTGACCTAGTGGTAAGAGCAGGGAAGTGGGACCCAGGATGCCAGAGTTCTGTTCACAGCTCCCAGGTAGTTCTGTGTGACCTGGGGGAACATATGGTGCCACCAAAATCTAAGCTATCCCTTGCTTCATGTGGATGTTCAAACTTAATTGTTGAGACTCTTGAATAAAAAAATCTACAGAAGGATAAAATATTATAACAAGGGTTTTTTTTTTTATGCAGTGTCTTTGTGAACCTATGAAATGGCCGTGATGGAAATTGCATGCCAAGGAGCTCCTGACCCCACCATCGGGCACCAGAAGGAGCTTTCTGCTAATAAAGGACTGAGTGAAACAGTGAGTGAGAAGCAGAGCAGTGTTTGCAAAGTAGAAGATTCAGAGAAAGTTGCCTTCCACAGTCAATGGAAGATCCTGAAAGATGTGATCACCAAAGGAACAGCAAAAGAAGAGACAGAAGGGGGTTCTGCATCCATTTCTATCATCGCCCAGGCTGAATGTGAGTTGCACAGCTTTTTGTTGAGGGGAGTAGGTAGTGCAGTGGGGTATTTCACTAGCTTTGCATCTCTGGAGAGCTGGGTTCACATCTGTCTTTGTGATTGTAGGCAAGGTGAATTTGGTGATCGTTTTCCAGTTCCCATTTAGCCAGGTCACCAGACCTTTGACTATTTTGGCAGTCTCTGCTGAATAAAGACCAAGTAATAGAATAGCAGGGTGGTTAAGGCTATGACTAAGGGGTATTCTCAGAGCTGCATAAGGTTGCTCCTGCAGCAGCACCTACCCACATTGTAGTCCCAAGCCAGGGGCATTGGTCCCTGATTTTATGACCAGCAATGAACATTCTATGGCAGTAAGTTCTGAGTTTCTTGAAAATTCCAGAAGATGCAAGGGGAGGAAAGAACTGGAGGGAAGATTCCTAGTGTTTGGGGAGTGTTTGATCTCAGAAAAAATACCATAGCTCTTCATGATATGTCATAACTAGGGATCCTAGTGTTCCATGATGAACCCACCCGCCAAATTCTTCAATTTAAAAAAAACAAATCTGTGTGGGGGTGGGTTTTTTGCGATTTAAAACAAAATCTGTCAGCAGGAACCCTGATGCCCAGGGCTGTCAGCATTAATTCCCCATATTCCTGTGTGCACACTGGTGGCACAGAGTTCTACTATAATGTTTTTATTTTTTTCACAAAATGTAAAAATACAAATTCTGTGTGTTCCTGTGGTAAACTGATTTATAAGATCCCTGGTCATGACCAATATGGTGACTTTCCTGGATTACGGTTTGATTCAGCAAGATGTTGCCACTGTCTCCTTGTTCAGACACTTGCTGCCATCAGTGGAAACTATGTAATATTTAAGCTTTATGATGATCTTGTTTTCTCTCATACAGGTGAGAACAGCCAGGAGTTCAGCCCCACCTTTTCAGAAAGGCCTTTCATAGCTGATAGTAAACGTTACAGGTGAGAGGCCTTTAAAAATAGTTATATATCCATGTAGTATTTACTGGTCTCACATCACTCTACTTCAGTGGTGCCCCTTTGTATACTGCTACAGTTTATTTAAAGAAACTCTGTTTAGAATTGATGAACTCTTTTTTTTCCTAAGGAGTGTGGGGAACTTGCAACACTTTTTAACCCAGGTAACTTTCCCAGGTAACTTTCTCTCTTTACGTTTGCATCACATCCTGTCCTGTGACATGCTGCCCCACAAAGCATGTTGAGGGCTGTGTGTTTAGTTGTCTTGCAGTCATCCTTGTTCATCCCTAGGACCTTGATTCTTTCCCAGTGAACATTTACACACAATCACCCTGAGGGTGGCAGCTGAAAGACCCTTTTAGTTTAGGTCCATGGGTTGGAGGAAGAAAGTTCATGCTAAGGGACATATCTTTTCAGTCTTCTCTAACTGAAGAATGTCTCTTCAGCCAGGTTCATGCATTCTTCCCCATGTCTTCCTCTGGAAAGCAGTGGGAGGCTGGATTGGCTGGTGGGGGCAATGATAACACAAGGAGCAGGTCTGCGTCCTGTTCCGTGGAAACAGCAGGAAGAGCAAGGTGGGCGGAGAAGGACCCACACCTATAAGTCTGGTGTTGCAGGACTCTGTAGCAGTGCCAGTAATCCAGAGGGGAAAAGAAAAGAGGAAGGGTGGCAGAGAAAGGCAGGAGAGGGTAATAGAAGGGCAGGGAGCAGCAGCCACAGGAGGGGGAAATGGAACTTTGGGGCCCTTCTGCCTTGGCTGGGATGAGGAGCAGCAGTGGCTTGATGGGGAGCTTGGAAGCCGAGTTCAGTGCTGATGGTGTCGGCGAAAGGGGTTGTTGCTCTGGAGTAAGATGGTGGGGCTTAGTTACCTGTGGCCAATCAGGCATAAGCTTCCTCATTTTCAGCAAGTGCCCAGCTTCCTCTTAGTCCTGCAAAACAAGTTCCAGTCTGGATTGCTTTGGTATGGGCTTAAGGGCACCACAGACCAGATGAAAGCTTCCAGGGGAGTGGATCTGATTCATAGAATATCAGGGTTGGAAGGGACCTCAGGAGGTCTTCCAGTCCAACCCCCTGCTCAAAGCAGGACCAATCCCCAACTCAATCATCCCAGCCAGGGCTTTGTCAAGCCTGACCTTAAAAATATACAGGTCTGTATGCTTGACACTTCTGTTTTATACCCACTGCTGCCTTACCTTCCGCTAGAACGGTAAATGTTTTCCTCTATGCCAGCAACCTTTGAAAAAGTGCAAATTGTGCTGTCACATAATTTTAATCCCTTAAGTGTGTAAGAAGTACAATGAAACATGTACAATGCTTAGTGCTACCATCTTGTCATGAGCTTAGCACCCACAACTCGGCTGCTAAACCAGCTAAATGTGCAGTGATAGAGACTTCTGGGAATGATTGAAAAAGCTGTGAAAAACTCGACAGGTACTGCATAAAGAGTAATAAGGGCAGGTGGCTACACTGCTTGGACCAATACATGGTACTTAACATCTAAAACTGGAAGTTCTTTGTGAGGAGCAGTCTCACATCTTCTCCTGGCACTGCTGTTTCTAGGGAACAGGACAAAGACCTGTTAAATGAAAACAAACAACTTCTGGTGGCCAGTGACTAATGAATGACTAATAAAGTAAATATTTGTCTTCTGAAAGATAAATCTATGGGTGGTGCTGGTTTGCATAGCTATGCTTTCCTAGTAAAACTATCTTAGTTTTACAGTAGCAGTCATCACAGACTAGAGGTTTTTGGCTTAGATTTTGACTACTCTGTTAAACAATTGGTCCAGATCCTTTCTTTAACTCTAAATTTGCTTTTTAAAATGTAAGTAAAGATCTTTGTTCTAAGCACTTACAGGTTTCTTTTAATTGATTAAATAAGAGAAATTGTGAACTTAATAATTAAACATTCATGCAATACACAGCTAGTCTGTGCCAATAACACAACTGGGCAATGATTTTTACTGCCAGTGGCTCCAATAGTCTCCCCTCCAGGGCCTTGCCAATCTGTACTTTCCAAAATACATTGACGATGTCTTCTAGTGGGCCCAGTGCTGTCTACCTTCTTTCATGATATCTTTTTCCTGTGTAATGCCAAATATGCTGCTGCATTTGTAACTTTTCCTACTGAGAAAGCAATACTGGTAATGTCCATTCCTGTCTAGTTTTGTTTTATTGGCAGTGATCAGCCCGGGAAGATGTGCGCCTGTTGTTTGTCATATTAAAATGTGTCCTTTGCTTTTCTTGTTGGTAGCCGGTCAGACAGTCTTGATCAAATCCCCAACAATGTGGCCCATGCTACAGAAGGGAAAATGGCACCAGCCTTCTGGAGGTCAAGGCATCATGGTAAAGGCAGGAAGAAACGTCGCAAGAAAAGATCCAGGGTCAGAATACAAACACTGGCCTCTGCTAAGCAAGGGCCCAGAACTCCAGAACAGGAAAGTTGTACACCGATCCCAGTCCAGGTGAGACACACAAGCTCAGCCTCATGGGTTGGGAGGGAAAATCATAGGAGTAATATAATTCTTTGATGGTGATTGGTTTGAATTTTGAGACTGGATTTTATTGTTAGAGTTCCTGTCTAACTCTCTTCCTCTTGTGTTACAGGAGGATGAAACTCACCAAAACACACTCTTCAGTAACAGCTCCTGTTTTTCAGAACCTTGCAAGGACTCAATTTGTGATCAGATACCATTTGAGAAACCTAGAAAAGTTCTGCTCGCAGGCAAACTCCATTCGCTAAGGAACCTGCACAGACCAGAACTGCACAAGTTGATAAGTCCAGTACAGTGCCTGAACCATGTTTGGAAGCTACACTGTCAGGGTGACTTTGTGCCTCAGCCAGAGACCCTCCATCCCTTCCCTTACAACAGATTGCCCCCTTGCTTCCCCGTTCTGGACAGTCCTCTTTGTGCCATGAAACACAATCCTCTGGAGACTTATCTCCTTGATGATCGGGCCTGTGCGAATGGTGAGCGTCACTTGTCTGGCCTAAGCTTAGAACACAGCTTCCCAAAATGTGTCAGCCAGTCCATGGAAACCAACTTGGACAAACTTTCTGTGGAAGAATATTTGGTGGATGCTCTTAAGGGGAGTGTGAGTCTCGGTGAGCCGCAGAATTTAGCCAGCCTGGCCAAGACGTGGAGAGGAGGTGGTCTGGATTTGAAGGAGCCATTTCGAGAGACAGATGACAATGAGGGGGTGCTGCTTACTGAGGTGATACTTACGGCCTAGTACTTGGGCTGACATGGTGGCAGGCAGTGTGTCCATCTCTGTTTTAGTAGGACTGTGAATTTACATATCTAAATGCCTCTTAGTGATGTAGGGAAAAGACTCCCGTAGAGTTAACTCATAAAGATTGAGTCATATCTGTAGTGGTGTAAATTCTACTGTAGTGTGCGCGTGAATTTAAGCAGTACTCTAACTCGTGCAGTCTGCAATGTCCTTCATAGTTCACGTGGCTTAAAATGCCTCAGTGAGAGCCATCAAGAGCTCAGTTTAGTGGGTGTTTATAGTAGGAAGAGGTTTGGCGCATAGCCAGTCTTCAAAGATTTCCTTTGTTTAATTTTTCAGTGGTAAAAGGGCCATATGGATGAATAGGTCATAAGCTTTTATTTTCCATATGCAATTTGCAATTTATTTTGAATCCAGTGGTCAGAGGGTTGATAAGTTGCACCTGCGAGACTTTTTTTCCCTTGCACCTGCAAACCCCGCTTTTGTTCCATGTACCAACAAGCTGGGTGATTACACAGCTAAATACCCATTGCATAGGCAGGGCTTCCTGGGGCAACGGAAGCACATGTAAATCGTGCAGACACAAAATATCCACCTGCTTCTACTTCTGGATCTTGTCGCACTAGCTGTTACAGCAATGTCCAGTGCGTGCATTGCATTGCTCAGCCTGTGGAAAGAACAGCCTTTAAAAGATGGGCTAGTTATTTAGAAATCTTTAGGCATCCAGGGGATAGCTCATTTTCTCTTTAGGATGGAGGGATAGTCATTTGGATCCCAGAGACCCAACCAGTGACCCAAGAAATCTAGATGGAGCAGGAGGGGAGGGCTTGTTAAAGGCAAGAATTGAAAATCCCAGCCCAGAGTTACTTCTGAGTGATTCTGGGACCCTTAACTCTTCTAGTTTCTTTTGAAAAATCCCAGCTCTGTCTTAGATTTGACACAGCTGATTGGCAGCCATGTTCCTGCATACTTGCTTCATCTTGTCTTTACTTTACTTAGAAACTAAAGCCGGTGGACTATGAATACCGAGAAGAGGTTCACTGGACCAAGTGCCATGACTCTCTGGGCGTTGGCTCTTTTGGGGAAGTGTACAAAATAGAGGACAAACAGACTGGATTTCAGTGTGCTGCCAAAAAGGTAACTTAAGAAAACAAAGGAAAGCTTGATATGTCCAATAAAAGAAGGCACAAAGAAAGTAAAAGCTGGGTCTGTTTTCATTCCAACTCCCAAGGACTATAGGTATCTCTCTCTCATGAGAGTCCGTGCTATTGAGGCTGTGCATCCAAGGGCATACTGCAAAGCATTGTATGGAAACACCAAACAAACTTTTGTCTGTGTGATAAGGTAGGGAGCCTGTATTTCAGTGATCAGTTCTAGTCCTTCTTTATCGAGTGAGGCACACTTGTTACTGTGAGCTGAGAGATTACTGTGGACTCTGGGTAATCTTTAAGACCAGAAGTATGTTTTTAGCTGCTGCATGAATCTAACTGTATTCTTAAAATGTGTCCAAAAGCAAAGAGCAAAAGGTTAGGTGCGCCTTCCTATATTGGATGAATGTATACTGGAAAAAAAATTGTGGCTGCATATACCCTAATATGGGGTTAATTTTAAGGCTTTTTCTTGGCATTATCATTTGCATATTACGTTTGAACAATGCTTGTAAAGTGTAGTGAATTTGTATTATAGGCTCTGCAAAGGAACTATACTTTTCCAGGATCCTACGTGGTCCAGCTTGTTTTAGATATTGTACAGTAAACAAAGTCAGATGTTTTCATGAAACGATGCATATAGAACTTGGGAATTTCTTTGAAGATTTGTCTTAGCTATGCCCCCACCTTTATAGGTAATTATATTAATACAAATTACATTCTCTCATAATCTCACTACATAGTCCTCTGGGTATCAGAGTGCATGTGCTTTCTGGTGGCTGTTAATACTTTTCCCCTTATATTACTCTAGTCAAGAGTGTGGGAGGTAACTGACTTTTAGAAAGTTTGGGTTCAGAATCCTTTTGAGTATGTATTTTCACTTATAGAAAAACAGATTTTTTTAAAAGCTATAAATAAAACCATCTCAACTTGACTGATTACCTGGTGGAAACAAACAAGCAAAAATATAATTAACCAAGTTGGAAAAAAAAATACATCTGATCTCTTCTCACATGTTTCACTTGTGAGCTGTGCAGGAGAGAGTTAAAACAAACCAGAAAATGTTGCAATACTAAAATTTCCTGTGATACCTAAAAAAGAAAAGGAGGACTTGTGGCACCTTAGAGACTAACAAATTTATTTGAGCTTAAGCTTTTGTGAGCTACAGCTCACTTCATCCGATGAAGCTCACGAAAGCTTATGCTCAAATAAATTTGTTAGTCTCTAAGGTACCACAAGTACTCCTTTTCTTTTTGCAGATACAGACTAACACGGCTGCTACTCTGAAACCCGTGATACCTCGTACATCTAAAAAAATACACACAATGACATATGGCCACTATGTGAGCAAGTTATGCTAATGTCATAATGTACAAAATCTCGTCATTTGGGTTAATTATCCACCTGGCAAACACATGCACTCAGATAATTTTGCAATAGGATTGTCCAGTACAGGGTAAATTTTGAAAAAGCCTGTCACCTTTGAAATTGTTACTCGCAGGCTTCAGAAGGCAGCTGTGTACATGAAAGGATGGGTTTCTGACAGGTTGCATTTCTTCATCGTCAAAAACAGGTGGATTTTAACCAGCAGTTAAGAAATATGAAGATCCAAGTTCTGACACTTTAAAGTTACTAATATGGAAATGAGGTGCAATGCCTGGCTTGCCTGAAATTAATACCACCTCTGTTTTTACGGGACTTGAGCTACCTACCCATGTCTTATCAAATTGGATATCGGCAGCTGGCTTTTAAATTCTTGAGATTAAACCAAACTAGCTATGGCTGGACCATTGACAACAATGAAACATGATGCATCCTTTTCCCACCAGTATCCAAATGAGTCATGGTTTCCTTCTAGTCTTCAGCAGTGTCTAGTTTTGTGTTTTTTTTGGCCTACTGATGTGAATCAACTTTCTGCTTAGTTTTTCTTGTGTAGCATAGCTACTGCCTAAAGAGGTGACAGATAGAGCAGATTACTGTACATGGGCATATAAAGAGAACTTGAAATCTAATCTCTTTCAAAAAAATTGCTTACAAGTTATTCTGGGTGCTATACCTCCCCTGGTTTTTCCCATCCTTTGTGGCTTTTACAATCACATTTTCCTGGCATTTATAAAAATGTTTTCTTCCTGTTGTATGAAAGACAAGCACAAACAGGGACACTGACTACACTGTGTGCTATCAAATGTACAGAGCAAATTGAAAAGTGAGATTAGAGGAAAATTTCCTGTCCGTTTTGAGCAATGTTGTGGGCTAGATAAAAGTTCAGACCGAAGTGTGTGTGAAGTTGCCAGTTTCCTTTTTAAACCAAATCAGCTCTAGTTATGTCTTGTCTTCCTTCCAAAATGTTATTCACTCAGCTATAATCTGGAGACCAAGGGGAGGAGGCATTTTGGGGAGAGGGCACTGAAGCCTGAGCTGTTTTCTGGCCATTTTTCAAATGCTGTGTAGCTTTGAGTGTTAGGGATTCTTGTAGTGCACTTCTTGTTCAAAAGTGTCTGCTCCAAAACACCGAGTACTGTCTCTTGTACTCTGTTGCTAAAGTCCAGTTGGCTCTGGCTGTGGAACAGAAAGGTAATCTGTTCTAGTGCACAGAGAGTACGTATGCTCAGAATTTTGAGTGGTGCTGTCCCACGTGTGGAGGGAAGAGCTGCATTTCCAAAGGAATCCTTTAAGGGAAGGGTGTTGTACAGACCTAACTGAGCTGTTGGAATCAGTCATCGTGACTCCAGTTTTTCTTCTTTGCTTCTCCAGGTGCAAGTCGAACACTTTCGTGCAGAGGAGTTGACGACATGTGCTGGAGTGACAAGTCCCAAAGTTGTCCCTTTGTATGGAGCCGTGAAGGAAGGTCCTTGGGTTACTATCTTCATGGAGCTAATGGAGGGTAAGAAAGATGGAAGCACCTTTGTAACTATCAAACGAAGTAGGCATTGATGTCCTCGTCTCTCTCTCTCTCCTCCTCTCTTCCCCCCTCCCCCACCCAGGCCACAATTTTAAATGTTTTTATCCCTTTGGTGGTATTCTGGATTTTCATTGGAGTTAACTTCTTGTGGGAGGGGTGGTGGCAGGTCAACACCACTAGTGCATAGAAATGAACATCTATTTTGAGTGATCCTCTCACTTCTGGATTTATATTTTTAAAACTAGAAAGCCAACAAAATTCCTCCAAGCCTCGAACTAAAGCAAGCACCTGTCTGCTTTGACACTACAGTGTTTGCTATTGAGACCGAAGTTGTGAAATGAATCTCTGATCTCATGTAATATACTTGTGTGGAGCGAGGAGTATGTGTTGAACCTGGTACTTCCCTTGCACACAGCTCCTCTTCTCAACCAGGGGCAACAGAAAGCGCAGCCTCTTCAGGGATCAGTGGATGACCAGCAGGGGCTGGATGGGGTTGGTCCTGTCAGATTGATGATTGGTTGCTATGAGGCCATTGAGTTATGTGAGACCGAAGTAAGGGACTTTGAAAAATGGAGGTTACTTGGACAGCAAGAACTCTGGGAATAAATAACAGGAACTTTCCCATTCGTGGGAGACAAATGTCACCCCTCTGATCTTATGGCTATCTCTGGCCCTAGCAGAAGGGGAGGAATGTTGATGCTCCTGAGGAATACTGGACAGATATAAGACTGAAATGTGTGCACTCTGAATTCTCTCATAGGTGGCTCACTAGGCCAGCTGATTAAACAAAGTGGCTACTTGCCAGAGGATAGAGCCCTCCATTACCTGGGTCAAGCATTAGAGGGTCTGGAGTATCTTCATGCTCACCACATTCTGCATGGAGATGTCAAAGGTAGGGTTCCATGTAAAACACCCTATTACTCTTCTTCCTCTTAACATCTGACAGAACAGGCTCTTACTAATTCCAGATGGCTGCTGGGTGGCTCAGTGGGTTAGTGCACTAGCTTTTCAGGCTCTACATTCCGTCATGAGTGGTGAGTATAGTAAGCTCCACTTATTCCTCTCTACCACTCAGTTTGGCATGACTTTGCTTGGGGACGCCCAACTCTGGAGTAGAGAGGACTCTGCAGGTCAGAATTGGCAGACTCATGCATGGCATTATGTCTTCCTCTAGCTGCTGGTATTTGCTTACTTTTGTGAGCATGAGAAGTGTCCTAGGTTTGCGCTCAACAAGGACTTTGGCTCCTGGCTTTGGCTTCTTTTGCATATGGCAGACTTCAATGAATAGGACATTGATTTTAAGCCTTTTCACTGGCAGCGGACAACGTGCTTTTATCCAGTGATGGAAGCCGGGCTCTCCTCTGTGACTTCGGCCACTCTGCTCGCCTTCATCCCGATGGCTTGGGGAAGTGCTTGGTGACAGGTAAGGTTCTGCCATGGTTCCATATTGTCCCTTTTGGGACCAAGTTGCCTTGTAAGCTATAGCTCTGTATGAAAGTTTTGGGCACCTGTGGGCTGCATTTGGCTCCTGGGATCACCTTTTGACTACTCCTTAGTGCAGGGGTCGGCAACCTTTCAGAAGTGGTGTGCTGAGTCTTCATTTATTCACTTTAAGGTTTCGCATGCCGGTGATACATTTTAACGTTTTTTAGAAGGTCTCTCTCTAAGTCTGTATATTGTATAACTAAACTATTATTGTATGTAAAGTAAACAAGGTTTTCAAAATGTTTAAGAAGCTTCATTTAAAATTAAATTAAAATGCTGATCTTACGCTGCCAGCCTGGGGTTCCATTCACCTAGGCCGGCAGCCAGGACCCCAGCTGGCGAGGGGCTGGCAGCCAGAACCCCAGACCAGCAGCGGGCTGAGCAGGGCTAGCGGCTGGGACCCCAGACTGGCAGTGGGCTGAGCAGCTCAGCCCACTGCCGGTCTGGGGTTCCATCCGCCGGCTCCTGCTGGCCAGGGCCCCTGTCAGCCTGCTGCTGGTCTGGGATCCCGGCCCTGTCCACATAGTGTCTACCTTCCTTCTCCCTGGTTCTAGCCCATTTTTTTTTTTTCTCTCTCTCTGCATTGAGCTGAGGGTGGGAGCGCACTGAGCACAGGGCGGGGGGTGAAGGAACAGGCTGGGGGTTGGGGTGTAGGGTCTGGCCAGGAGCTAGAATGAGGAAGGGGGCTCAGGGTTGGGGCAGGAGGTTTGGGTGTGGAGTGCTTACTTGAGCAGCTCCCATTTGGTGCAAGGGGTGCAGGTGGGAATGTGGGGGGAGGGGCATGCAGGAGCTCCCATTTGGTGCTCAGGGTGGGGGTGGGAATGTGAGGGGTGCAAGAGTCAGGGCATAGGGTGTGGGGGGGCTGGGTATGTGGGGGGGGGTGCAGGGGTCAGGGCTGGGGGTGTGGGCATGGGGGTGTTACAGCCTCCTGCCCAGAGCGGCTCACGGCAGGGGGCTGGAGGGGATATGCCCTGATTCCACTCCCCCCTTCCCCAAGGCCCTGTCCCCACCTCTTCTCCGTCTCCTCCCTGGAGCAGCTCCGCTTCTCCCCCCTCCCTTGCTGATTGATCATCAGCAGGGAGGGAGAGGAGGAGGAGGAGGAACCTAGCATGCTGGGAGAAGAAGCGGGGGGAGCTCACCTGCCCTGCAGCAGCAGCCGGCAGGACCAAGCTTCTTCACCCTGCCCCGGCAGGGGAGGGGCCATTGGTGGTGGAGAAGAGCGGAGCAGGGCGGGCAGGATTTTTAATGGTACACTGCTGCCTGCCGGGGTCCCGACCTGGGTTCGGCAGCAGGCTGAGCTGGGTTCGGCAGCAGGTTGAGGTGGGCCGGTGGCTGAGACCCGGCAGGCAGCAGTGTGCCGCTAAAAATGGGCTCGCGTGCCGTCTTTGGCACACGTGCCATAGGTTACCGACCCTGCCTTAGAGTTTGCCATCAGACCTGCTCAGTACGCACTGAGTTTCACTTGTGTCCCTAGGATGCTACATGCCTGGCACAGAGACGCACATGGCTCCAGAGGTAGTAATGGGAAAACGCTGTGACTCAAAGGTGGATGTCTGGAGCAGCTGCTGCATGATGCTGCACATGCTCAATGGGTGTCATCCTTGGACCCGGTATTACAACCACCCTCTTTGCTTAAAGGTGAGTGATCCACAGTACACCGTGCCAGAAATCCAGAGTGACAGACTAACTCTGATTATATCCAGCAAGCTGGTGTGAGCTACAGGGAAGAAGTCTGAAAGGTGCAAATAGGGAACTAGCAGGTGGTAGGGATCTTAATTTGGGAGCAGCTTACTTATGTTACTTGTTGGCCCTATTTTGTTCATGCACACTAGCTGCTTCCTGTTTCTCCTCTGCTCATCATTGAGGTGCACGTTCTTAACTACTTGTAGAATGAATTGTTACCAGGCCTCTGATCCTGATTCCACACTTCTTAAGCCAAGAGACAGTTAAGTGGTGGATGTGGCCAACATAGGGGAGAACTTGTCCCTTTTGGAAGCAGACTGGACTGTTCGTTCATTGAGTTTAACCTCTTTCCCTTCCTGTTTTATGTGATACAGATAGTCAAAGAGCCACCTCCTTTGAGGGAAATCCCACCTTCCTGTAACCGTTCCACTGTTGAGATCATTAAAGCCGGGCTAGAGAAGGAGCCACTTAAAAGAGCTTCTGCAGCTGAGTTGAAGACTAAGGCTGACATAGCTCTGCAGGAGGGTAAGAATGTCCTGCTTCTAAGGTCCTGCTCATTTATTACTAACTACAACGGGTAAGAAACCAGCCACATCTGAAACATGCTGCTTGTGATGCAAAGACTTTCCCAGATGCAAGTACTGTACAAAATGACCCCTGTTGGTGCTGTAATGTATGTGTTGCCTTGCTGCTCCTCATGTGTACACAAAACACTTACATCCCCTGGGGTTGGATGGGGCCTGTAGATGACCCTGTTCATATAAATCACCAGGAAAGGAGCCCTGATGAGTTCAAAGTCCAGATAGCAATATTTTAAGCACTAGCATGCACTCTTGCATCCCTCTTCATTGTTGGAAGCAGATGTTGTGCTCTCTGTGAGGCTAATGTTAGCATGAGCCAAGGCTGTGGTAGGCAACCCGAGAGCCCCATGTCTCTCCCACTATCCAACGGCAAACAGCTAGTGTTTAGTATACAGCAAATCTGAAAATAGTGTCCCATCCCTAAATAAAACCTATCCATATGCTAATGTTCCTTCTTTGAGACTATCTCATAGATTTCCCCCAGAGAGTTTGTAATATGCGAGGAACTGATTTACGGGGAAGTTATAGGCTTCATCTTTTGAAGCCCTTGGGTATTCCACAGCAAGATACAGTGCTGCCTGCTGTAGAAGCATGCTACATCTCTCTGTATAACAGTCCTATATTTGTCTTTGTTTTGTAGTGGGAGATGTGAAGAACCCCTGGAAAGAATACAGAGAACCTAGACACTTATCTTTGGATGAAAAAAACAATCTGCATGCCTCCCTGTCCCCAACAGTCAGCCTGATTTCTGAGACTTTGGCTAGCCCTGGGTCCGCATTCAAAGCTCCTTGCCTATCCCAAAGCCTGCAGCCACCATCTCTGGAGCTGACAGAGAAGACTGAGGTAACCCCTTGGAATCTGTGCAAGGAGTTACCTAGGATCTGTGATCCACTCTCCCCCTCCTCCCTGGCTCCTGTCCCCACCAAGAGCAGCAGCTCCTCAGAACGGGCAACAACTATCTCGGAACAGGAGCTTCAGCAGCTGGAAATAGGTAACATGGAGACTAGCTCTCTACTCTGTTAAGAGCTTGGTATGTGATAATGCAGCTACTGTTTTCTGGTTTTTTCTCTTTGGTGCCCAGAAATGGTTTTGTTTTTCACTTTTCCAAGAAAAGGGAAAACGCCTCATGTCTTAACCTCCCCTCCCCCCAAATTATCAAGATGAGTGGTTCTCAGTCAGTAGCATGTGCATCAGAACCAGTGGTGTGGGATTCTGAGACTGACGCTTCTAGGTTTCCCTGCCCTTCCTTAATGAAGGGCTGTAGTGCCTTGCCCCTTTTCAGCCCCATTCAGTTGCAGAGCCTAAACTCTATAGAAAATTTGCATATGCTGCAGATAGTGTGGGCTCTAACTTGTGGGAGACCTTTTGGCTGCATCAAACCATCTTGTTATGCTGGATGAAGCATAATTGATAGGAGCTGTGAAAAACTGACTAGTGCAGCTAAGATCTGTCTGGTAAGCTTCCTGGAGAAGTAAATGTGGGAAGTATATCTCTGTGTCTAGCAGCCAAGCAGCTTGATTTCCAGTGTCTTGGAAAGTGCAGCAGGAGCACTGGTCAAGTTTTAGTCCTTTCCATTGGCCAGAATAGCACTAATATGCTCTCTCCTGATGTAGACAGGCATCTTCTTTCACTTAATGAATGATGTGGAAAGCTGCAGGAATAGTATGTGAATGAATAATCCGAAGTCCTTAAATATAACACAATCTTGGCAAATTCCTGTCAGATGCAGTAGGGCAGTATTACTGCAGAATGCTCCTCTAGTAGATAAGGAAATTCTGTTTTGAGATTTGCTTGATACCACAAAGTGGGGATTAGCATTTGCGGGGCCCTGTGCTCAGATCATTAGCCCAGTCTTCCTGCAACTTCGAGCTCTGGATACTCTCCAGGCAGGGGATTACAGGGACTAGGGCCTGTTTTAAATTCTAGCTTGGCTAAGAGTTCTCTAGACACACAACAGGAGGATCCAGAGTGGGTGGCTATCTTGTGATCAGAGTACTGAGTTGGGAGTGCTGGGTGCCATTCCTGGCTCTTGGCTTGGCAAGTGATGTGTAAATCACTTTCCTGCTCTGTGCCTCAGTCTCCCCCCCCCCCCCGCCGTTTACAGTGGGCACAATAGTACCTACCTCACAGGGAAGCTGAGGGTAATGTGATATTTGTAAAGAGCTTTGCGTTTCTTTAGTATCCTTCATTCAGGGTTTAAAGTATTAATTACAGCAAAAGGGAGAGGGGTTGGGGAGGCGTGGGATCAGAACAATTGATAATCTCTCTCCATTTCCTCTCCCTTTTGCTTTTAGAGTTGTTTTTGAACAGCCTGTCGCAGCCGTACTCTCTGGAGGAGCAGGAGCAAATGCTCTCGTGTCTCAGCATTGACAGCCCGCTCATGTCTGATGCCAGCGAGAAGGTGAACAAACAGATCCCAGCAGTGGTTGCTGTGTGGTTATGAGAGGCATCTGCCTTCTGATGTAAAATGGGAGGTCCAGCGTCACCAGCAGTGGAGACGTGGCAGTACGGCCCCTGGCAGATGTGCTGCCTTTCCCATTACCTCTGGGTCAATCTGTGGGTGGCCTAGGGACTGTTCTGTGGAGGGGATTCTCCCTTCTTTGGACACAGGAAGGTGGGTGCTAGTGAAATGTTCTTCAGCGCGCTCGCACTGTGGTTTAATAGTAACAATCCTGCGGTGCTGTACTGACGGATCGCATGGCCCTTGTATATGCAGCGTCGGGAAGTGAGCTGTATGCATGGTTACTTTTTCAGAACTCTCTGAAGGCCTCTCAGAGCCTGAGGGACACAATGAGCTCTGGGGTTCACTCCTGGAACAGTCAGACCGATGGACAGAGCTTCAGCTGGAACAACCTGCTGTATCGCAGTCGGCACACAGACACCCCCAGCTATTTTAATGGTGAGTCAATTTGGGTCTCCAAATCTGGACACAGCTACCCCATATCTTGGTGCAGGGGTGGGGAGGGGGGTGGTTCAGTAGCCACTGTGCATGGGAGTAGCTGTTTTGTTTTTTTTTCCCCAAGTTTTCTCTCCCCATTGGTACAAAGGAACCATCCCTGGGAGGTGGGAGAGGGTCTTGTTAAGTCTGTGACCCTTCATTTGGTGAAAAGCCCAGGAGCTTCAGAGAGGCTGTGCCCGCAGCTCCTGGTGAGTTCATGGGGTGCTCAGGCCCTTGAAGAGTAAGGCAGCCAGAGGAAAACTGCTGACTGCATGGCTTCAAGGGGTGCAGCTCTGTGCCTCGTACGCATTTGCAGTGCCTCTGGGCTCTTGGACCAGCGCACATGAGCCCCTTAGTGGCAAACCCTGTACCTCAGGCTCCTACCAGGGCATTGGACGCTGACTGATCTCCGTTGGAACAAGAGACTGTAACTCCACCAAGCCTGCAGGAGGAGTAAATGACTCTCTGTTTCAGGAGTGAAAATCCAGATCCAGTTGCTAAGTGGAGAAAATCTTCATATCCGAGAGTTCCACAGGACCAAGGTGGGGGACATTGCTACTGGGATAAGCCGCCAGGTGAGGAGCCAGCCGAGTGCTGTGACTCAGATGGTGGCGGCTGGGCCGTCACGTGCTGGTCAAAGGTGGGCTACTGCTGGAGGGCAGGTGGTGGTGGCTTGGGGGTTAATGGGCTAGTCCACTTACACACCCTCTTGACTGACTTGTTGTATTTTTTAGACAATGTTGAGAGATGGTTGAGTTGTTCAAACTTCTGGGGCTCCTTCTTTCTGACTAGAAACGTTACTGGTTTTCTAGGGAAATTAGAATACTGCTTGCATAGAAGAGGCATGTAGTGAATGTCAGCTAGAGAAAATGGCTGTGCATCGTTTTATAATGGCCCTGAGGGCGTGTTGTCAGCTTCCAGTGTAAATACTGGGCTGCCTTGGCTGGAGACTGCAAGGTGTAAGGGAAGGGCAGTTACCAGTGTCGCAGGATTGTGAGGCTCAGTTGATCTTAAAATGCTTTGACCTTCTCAGAATGAAGAGGCTGTAGAAGTGTAAAGGATTTGTATTATTGGAGTATACTCCTTTGGGATAAGCCATTCACTTAAGAATCACGAAGCAAAGAGGTCCAGCTAAAGAGAGAAGGGCACAGGAGCCTAAACTAACCCAGCCATCCCAGTTAATGAACAGCCAGCAGTAGGCACTAAACGTCTGTGGGAATCCAGCTGCAGGAGAAATACCATCTCGATTTGGCTTCTGAAATAGTCAATCACCAGGGGAGAATTAGGACATGATCCTTGCCAAGCATAAACCTCCTTTCTCCTTGCACTTTTCGTTAATCAGAATGCTGTTAGCCAGCTAGAGTATTCCTGTCATGCACTGAATTAGACTTTGATTGCCAAGTGCCACAAAGCTTTGTTTGCTCTGGTTCACAGATACCGGCCTCTGCTTTCAGCCTTGTTACAAAGGAAGGTCAACCTGTTCGCTATGACATGGAGGTTCCTGACTCTGGTATAGAACTGCAGTGCACCCTTGCTCCTGACTGCAGTTTCGGTTGGACCTGGAGAGTCAAGCATGGTCAGCTGGAGAATAGACCATAAGGCTTTTGGTCTTGGAGGTCACTTCCTTATGTTGAAGCATGGAATTACAGAAGCCCACAACCAACTTTGCTTGATAAGCATCCAATGCAGCTATTGATGTTTCCTACTGAACTAGGATTCAGGGTTCAGCTATTCCCTGCTTTAGTGCATCAACTCCTTGCCTTGCAGAGACTGAATCCAGACCAAGCAGCAGTCTCTTGCGCGAGGGCTGTGAACATGCTGAGATTGAATGCAGCAGAGAGGAACAGGATTGTACTGCTGCACATCGGCACTTTCCAGGAGAATGCTGGGGAAGGGGCTGGCCACCCCGATTGCTCAGAACTCCGACATGAAGTCCGTAGAATTCGAACTCTAGAGGAAGGAAGATGGGGATCTTGAGTATAGTAGGATGGTGGATGAGGAGGTGGCAAACTCCTTTCTTGGTGAAGGAAAAATTCTGTTTCTGTAGGTTTTGAATAGCATCACTGCCTTAAGATTAGAGCAGTGAGGAAAATAGAAGCTGTAACTGGCTGGGTTTAAGGGTTATAATCAAATCATTGTATTCCCTGTTTCCCTTCCCAGCAGCACTCTGTTTTTTGAGGTTGCAGCTTCTGATCAGAAAAGGATTAGGGCCACTCTCCAGAAGGGCTTTCCTTTCACCTCTGATTTCAACAACCCCTCTTTTTAGTTCTGGTCCACAGACATCTTGCATTATCCCACTCTTTCATTATTGTAAACAATATGTATCAAAGAAGGGAATACATGGTCAGGAGGCTTGAGAGTTGAACTCCTGGGTTCTGTTCCCAGCTTTGCCATTGATGTGCTGTGCCTTGACTAACCTTTTTGAGAGTCAGTTTGCCATACGATAGAGAGAATACAGGTGGGAGGAATGGCAACTAGATTTAACCCCTATGGAGCATGTCAAGGTCAATGAACTATGTAAGTCCTCTGTTAGAGCCATGGCTAAGAGTACTGTAAGGAAGCAACTATCATTATCCCCATTTTACAGATCAGAAATCTGAGGCAAGATCAAAGTGACTTGGCCAAAACCACACTCTGAATGCATGGCAGAGCTGGGACTAGAACCCATGGTTCCTGACTAGCGAGTGCTTTGTCCACAGAACATGTTGCAAATTATAGTGAAACTTGCAAGTAATGCTGGGCTAAAGTACAGTTCTCCTCCGCCTTTATTAGAAGATGCAAGCACATTAAGCCTCTAATCTTCAATGGTCCCTTGCATGGTTAATGTTTCCGGCTGTATTATATGATCAAAAATCCTGAATCAGAAAATCAAAGCTCTTGCAAACGTGAATTCCAAGATAAGAGTGGAACTTTACAAGCAAAGAGGTTATTCTTGAGCAGCAGTGTAGTGATATTTCTATACCTGTTTAATCCCAAAATACTTCAACTATACAGCGTATATATCTACTGTAGCTGAAATGCAGCCAGCTCTGGCATCTAGCAGTAACCGGCTAGAAAATAAAACCTGGCATTTCTACCAAGCGGAGAGACTTGAGTTCCATTACACTTCTTCTCAAAAAAAGTGTCATGGGAATTCAACTTTTTAAATTTTGATGGAGAGCCTCCATGACTTCTGTTTTCAGAAGCCATAAAGTACATTGAACTGTTCTGCTACCTTGGAGTGAAAGGCTGAATTAGCATTGCCGGGGTTGGAATCTCTTTCCACAGAGCTGAGGAATTCCAAACCCTAATGCTTTGTCAACTGCAGCAAATTCATTGGCAGTGGGGACTTTGGTTCCTGTCTCTGCTCCTGGGGCGCAGGATTTTCTTTGTCCTCTATCAAGAAAACCGTGGCATTATAGTCAACAGCTGATGGTGTGTTGCTGTGACATAACTACTGGATATCCCCAGTATATGTCTCCCCCTTATCCATTGTTTCGCATATCCGTCGCTCCTCAATAGGGGAACGTGTTCCAATTCACGTTGGTCCTGATCTGAATATCCATCGTTTGCAACTTACAGTACAGTACTGCAACCAATGGATATGTGGATTGGGACCGATGTAAAGGGAACGTGTTCCCCTATTGATGAGTGCCAGATATGGGACAGAGATGAGTAGCCATGGGTGGGCCACCACCCCCCCATTTAACATCCAGGCCCATCCTGCCAGTCCCAGCTCTGCTCCCACCCCAGCACTTGAGCCAAGCCCCCAACCCAGGTGGGTGTGCACATTTTTCCAGGAGCCCCTGGCCAGAGCGTCTGTGCCTTCCCCCCACCCCCACCCCCTCCTGGGCTGGCTGGAGAGGGGAGAGAAGCGGACAGATCGCTCCTACCCCTCTGTCCCCAGTCATTGCCCACCCACCCAAGTGTCCCCTCCTGCCTATGCCAGTGCTGTACCAGTAGGTCCCCAGTATCTGTCATCTTGGGATCCGCTGCCCTTTTCAAGAACGCAACCCCAACATAAACCAGAGACCCGCTGTATTGCCTGTCACCCCAAAGGTTGCTCATGCATGCCCATTTTTGTCACGGAAGCCACTGATTCCATGACCTCCATGACTTCTGCATGGCTGGTGCGCCTGGCCCGGGAGCTGCCTGAGCAGCTTGGGTTGCCCCTGGGCCAGGCACACGGGCCGCTGCTGGGGCAATCTCAGGCCCCCGGTCCCCCAGCAGCAGGAGTTTGGGGGAAGGGCTCTCCGGAAGGGCGACAGCAACTCCCCTCCCTCATCTCCATATGCTGCCTCCACCCGCAGACCCATGGGAGCTGCAGAACCCAGGCCTTGGGGCAGAGCAGGGTCAGCATGTGGAGCCAAGAGCTGGGGTCACCACTTCCCAGGAGCTGGTTAGGGAGCCTACCCCCCCCGCCCCCACAGTGCCCTCCTGAGCTGTGCTTCCCTTCATCCACACCCATTTTAGTCAGGGGTATATAGTAAAAGTCATGGACAGGTTATGGGTTGTGAATTTTTGTTTACTGCCCGTGACCTTCCCATGAGTTTTAATAAAAATATCCATGACTCAAACATAGCCTTACTCATGCCCTCTGTTCCGTCACTTAGTCCTGGTCTACACTAGGGAGGGATCGATCTAAGTTATGCAACTTCAGCTATGTGAATAGCGTAGCTGAAGTCGATTTACTTAGATCTACTTACCACGGTGTCTTCGCTGCAGTAAGTCAACGGCTGACGCTCTTCTGTCGACTCCACCCGTGCCTCTTGCCCTGGTGGGGTACGGGAGTTGACGGGAGAGCGCTCGGCAGTTGATTTATTGCATCTAGACTAGACGTGATAGATCAACCCCTGCTGGGTCAATCACTGCCCATCGATCCAGTGGGTAATGTAGACAAGCCCTTAGAGTCTCATTCTGGTATCTGAGGGGACACTACATAATTTTACCAGTTTCTCCTTAGTAACTTCCACCTTTTTAACCTTTTGGTATCAAACTCTGCTAAACACTAGAGCAAAATGCAGCAGCCCTCAGTGTTAGGAGAGTGAGCGCTACATTTTACTTATAGCATTAATGCTGCCCTTTTTATGCTGGGAACTTATCTGAATGATGAGTAAAAGTGTAAACATTTGTGAATCCAGGTATGCAGGATGTGTATATCCTCCTGTGCTTTGGCACACCAGCATTAGCCAGTATCTTTACCCCATGTATCTCGTCCTCCTTAAATCCGATGCTGTCCTCTTCATTGTAGCTTCATATCACTGTGATCCAGCTTCCATGTGACAGATGCCCATTGTCAGCTGAGCAGGCCCTCGTGTCCACTATCTCCAGCTGACAGGGACAAGGCTGACTTTCATTACTGGTACCACAAGCCAATCGCTTTTCCTTACTGTCCTTGAAGTGTGGATCTGCTCTGTAAACTGACTTCATAAGGTGCCTCAGGGCACCATGTTTCAACAATTCCAGATCAAATTTACCTTGCAAGTAAGAGACGGCTTTCCAGCTCAGACGCCACCGGCCCTGACTCTTGTTGCCAATGACAATCTGCTGGTGCAACTTGGTGAAATAGTCTGTTGCTGCTGGAGCCAGATGAGATTCCAGGTCCCTCCCCTGCAGCTGGATGGCTCTGCAGTGCTAACAGGAGTACAACGTGGGGGACAGCTCTTGTCGCTGGAATCAGCAGATCTGGCTGAACATGCCCGAGTACGAAGGTGCTCCTTGCTATTACCTGTGCACTGTCCCGTGGAGAACCCCAGTTTAGGGAAATAGAGGAGGAAGGAAAAGCAAGAGTGGTGGCATGCACCGCTCTCTCCTGGAAGGGTCAGGGCAAAACTATGCCCCTGAAAACAAAACAAGAAGCAGCTGTTAGGTGCGATGGGTGCTACTTCTAGGGGTGGAAGCTGCCCTGTTTTCCATAGGCTTGAACAATTTGTACACGGATGACACTTTACAAAACTGACTTCTTAAAAAAACATAAATTTAGATGCAGGTTGACCTGTCCATGAAAAGAATAAAGCTCTTTGGTCCAGAGGCTGTGCCCAAGTGGCATTGTCTGGTTTTGTGTCTGTTGTGATACTGTGTAACTGGATTTGTCGGGTTCCTTTAGCTCTGCTGCTGCAGTGTCAGTGGGTTCTTGCGGGACATCACCTGACTGGGTTACAGAGAAGTGGCTTTCAAACAGCTCCACCCCCTTCCCCATTCCACCAGTCGCCCTGCTAATCCATTTCAGGAAGGGAAGTTCTTGGGAGGGGGAAAATGGGCCTCTAATTGCAAACCTATCCATTTAATTAGTCCTAAGCTTAAAACTAGCCCAAAGACCCTAGCACCTGTTTGGTTCATCTCTGCTACAGCCCTAGCCTAGATTCCAGGTTAGTCAAGCATTCTAGTATTCCTTGGTGAGTAACATCTTCCCGTGGGAGGTGTCTGCTGAGAGGGCTCTGGAGGGGAGTGATGGGAGGAGGAGGAGGGGAAACCTAGGCTGGGAATCTTGGAAAAATGCCCTGGCAGGGAGGTGGAGTCTAGGTGTGGAATTGGGGAAAGCCCTGTGCTTGAGATGTCTGAAAGTAACCATACTGTGGGGATGGTCCTCCTCTGACATGGAGGGGCAAGGTGAGCTTTGGGATGTGGTCTGATTTGGGCACCTGCAGCAGCCTTCCCAGGGCTGAGAAACTGCATCACTTGGAGCCTCTCCCTGACCCGAGCCAGCCCTTGAAACCCAGGTTATTTGTTCTGCTCCAGCCTGGCCTTTCCCCTTCAAGAGCCATGCTCTAGGCTGCGGGACAGCAGCAGGCCGAGTCACCAAAGCAAAGACTCCGACCATCAGGGTATGAGGCTTTTTAAAATACACAGGGATAACCTGGGCTGTCTGAATATTACCTCAATATGGGATATCTGCACAGGGAGTGAATGGGGCAGGAGTGGGAATGTTTGCAAGAGCTCCAGGTAGAGATTTCTCTCTCCTCTTCCCCGCCGCCACCGCCACCACTGTTTTTCTCTCAGAAATAACTCTCATGGTGCCATAACTCCAGCTGACGTAGAACGGCCGGTAATGCTGACAGAGTGCCCCCCCTGCAGTGTGACTGGGGGGGGAGGTGCGCAGCATGTGGAGAGGTACCTGGGCTAGTAGCGTGTGTAACAATCGCGATGAAGCTGCAGTGGCTGTGTGAATACGCGTGCAGGGTCTTGGCTGCTGGGGCTTGCCCCGGTGCCAGGGCTTCATTGCTATTGTTACTCTAGCTAACTGGATCAAAGCTGACTTGGGGAACATCTGTACACGCTCCAGTCCCACTTCCTCCTTGCAGTGTAGACATACTCCTTGGTGGTGAAGGTGTCAGCAGTGCAGAATACTCTACAGCAGGCTGCCTGGTGGCACCACACCAGCTCTGCAATCCCACCTCCTGATTACAGTGCAGACCTACCCTTAGAGCGCCGCAGTGAAGGAGTACTTGTGGCACCTTAGAGACTAACCAATTTATTTGAGCATAAGCTTTCGTGAGCTACAGCTCACTTCATCGGATGCATGAAGTGGCAGCTGAGAACTTCACTGCTGGTTTGCATCACAGGATCACTTAGGGAGAAGTGCTTAGTCATGTCAGCCTCCAGCTAGTGGAGGTGCCAAGAGCTGGCAGAAAAACTCCTACCGAGGCAACTTCTATCAATCCCTTCAGGGCACAAATTGGCTGTCGCAAGACTGCACTGAAAGCAACTTCCAGGCATTGAAAACTAGGCTCATAAACTACCTGTCCAACTAAGCAACCTCCGAGGCCAATTCTTCAAGTGAGCATGTACATGCATTGCACTGCAGGACTCTACGTGCACCCAATACTCTTGAGCTCTTTGGGTGCACAGACCCCGCCCGGTGAGCGTGTACGTGCCCCACACGGCTCAAAGAACAGGTACTGCACAGGGAAGTAACCACTTTCATCAATGGCTGAGATGAGAGAAAATGGATTGCTCCCATCAAACTGCGCATTGGACTTTGAGACCGTTTCCAGTCAGCACACATGCTAATCCCTAAACAAACTGGTTTGGGTTTGAAATTTAGCTCTGAGCACTCAGCGACCTGCTGGTTCAGTTCACTAGTTCTGCCTGTTGACTTTCACTGAGAGTGCGTCTAGGAGCACGTTGTGTTCCTTGCTCAGGCCAGTAGAGGAAGCCTGAAGAGGCTAGAAAGCTATTTCCTAGTCCCTGACCCTGGGTGGAGTGTGCTCAGCTGAATGTAAGGTTGGGAGTGGTGTGTTAAAAACACGTTCTACCACAGCATTACTACGTGGTTTCTCGTACTAGCCACAGAGCCTGGAAGAAAGGCCCCCTGCTCTAGAAAAGCTCTGGGTGCCTGAGCACCGGCACTGTGGAGCTGATGGTATTTAAGTGGAAGGTTAAAGGCAACCAGTGACCTAGAATGCAGCTTAGAGATGGTACCTGAAACCAAAAGGGTGCCATCCCAAGTACCCTGGAAGTTGCTTTTCATCTCCCTTGGGCATGGGCCCATGGGTGGAAGCTACAGCTGTGTTGGCATTTCCCACTTGCAGTGTAGATTTTGTACAACTCTTTGATCACTTTGGTTGAAGCTTAAACTGTGGGGTTTGGGGTTTGCTTGGTTTTTAAATGTCCTTTTTACTATAAGGCCTCCTGCTAGGTGGAAGATAGAGGCTCTGGCTACACTGGCACCTTACAGCGCTGCAACTTTCTTGCTCATGGGTGTGAAAAACCACCCCCCTGAGCACAGCAAGTTGCAGCGCCGTAAAGCGCCGGTGTAAATGGTGCCTGGAACTGCTCCCCTCGTGGAGGTGGCGTACCAGCAGAGCAATCTCCCAGCACTGGCGTGCAACCACACTCGCACTTTGAAGCTTCCAGTGTAGCCATGCCCAAAGAGAGGTATCAGGCGAGCAGTCACAGCCCTGCCTTCTACCAGCTTCCAGTGGAAATATCTAACGTGGGCCTAGCTCTGCAGTGAAAGCAGTTTAACTATAGTGACTGGCCCATGAGTGAGGGGTCAGCATATCTGAGACCGTGCCTAGGCCACAAACTTCAGCCAAAACCAAGTAATTGGGCATTGGAAATAGGTTCCACATCTTCCTCTCATGAGTGCAGGGCCCGTCCCCACCTGGTTATGCTGTTTGGACAGTAAACTGAGCACCTCCCCCACATCCACATACAAATTCAGGCTTCTGTTTGTCCTACATGTGGCAATCGGCGGGGAGGGGAGCACTGTCCTTCTGGGGGTTTGGAGAGGGGGGGCTCTGCTGCACCAGGAGAAACTGGTACATAGGACTAGAAGGGACTTCCAGGATCACTGTGTGTAGATCCCTATTACAAGCAACTGTCATAAGCTTACCAAGCTTCATCTTCAATTAAGCAGCCGGAGCTTTTAGGCACAGAATGTACCCGATAAAGGGAAAAGCTGAGGGCTGAGTCCTTTGGATGCATGCAGGGCTTTTCAAAGGATTTCTTTTGACTCAGTGCTACTGCTTAGCGCTAGGGCCAGTGTGACATGCCCCCCCATAAGGCTTTATGGAAATATGCTTATGAATATATGTTCTGGAGTATGTTCTATGCTACATATGCCATGTAACATATCTATGTAAAGGTTATGATCTACTGACTCTATTAATCCTATTTGTATGCATGTATCATTTTTGTATTTGAAGTAACAAATATTGACCATGTACTGGCTTGACTTCTAAATAACCTTAGTTGGTCAGTTCTTGGAGTAAGGAATTCACAAAGTTAAGGGCCCAGTCAAGAAGCACTTAAGGAACAATGCATCTTGGAAGGCTCCAATCCACATAAGTTTTCCTGGAGACATTCAAGATACCATGTGGGCAATGGCTTCTGCCTGTAAAAACTGTGAAAAGAACAGGAGTACTTGTGGCACCTGTGACAAAGTTCCTGCTCTACCTTGGTGGGTCTTGCGCTTATTGGTGGATTTGCTCGCCTTAGAGCTTCACGGCAGCCCTCAGTTTGGCTGTTTTTCTGAACCCACAATCCAGGTCGATGACTCCTGTGTCTGACCAGGAGTTGGGAGGATTTGGGGGGAACCTGTAGGTTACTTTCCCCAAGGGTTCAACCACCTCTTAGGGCCCCTGCCATTGGGCCAAAAGCTTGCTTTCTGCTGTGGGTACCAACACCATCACCCGATCCCCCGGTTGGAACTGTCGGACTTTTGCATGGCGATTGTAATGGGTTCGCTGGGCCTCCTGCGCCTTTTCCAAATGTTCCCGTACCATAGGGGTGACCCGGGCTATCCATTCTCGCATCTGCAACACATGGTCAATTATATTTCTCCCCTCATTGGGTTCCTCTTCCCAGATTTCTTTTGCAATATCTAGTATGCCACGGGGGTGGCGTCCATATAATAATTCAAAGGGGGAAAACCCAGTTGAGGCCTGAGGTATCTCCCGGATTGCAAACATAAGGTAGGGTAGTAGGGTGTCCCAATCCTTCCAGTCTCAACTTACCACTTCCCTTATCATTGCCTTGAGGGTTTGGTTAAACCTTTCTACCAGCCCATCAGTCTGCGGATGTATATGGAGCAGCGTACAGAGGTCCTTCATTAGCTTTGACATAAATGGGGTACCTTGGTCTGTTAATATCTCCTTTGGTAGCCCCACTCGGGCAAAGATCCCCACCAACTCTTTAGCTATCGTTTTAGAGGCCGTGTTCCGCAGGGGGATGGCTTCTGGGTAGCAAGTAGCATAATCCAGAACGACAAGTATATATTGGTGGCCCCGGGCTGTCTTCTCCAGGGGTCCCACTAGATCTATGGCTATTCGCTCAAAGGGGACCTCTATGATGGGAAGGGATATTAAAGGTGCCCTCAAGTGGGGACGGGGACTGTAGAGCTGACACTCCGGACAGGACGCACAGTACCTCCGCCCTCCATCACAGGACCCGTGCCAGGGTCTTCTCTACCCCCAAATGCCCCCTAAAAAGATGACTATGGGCCAAACTTAATACAGCATTCTGGTGTTTTTGAGGTACTAGGATCTGCTGTACCTTCTGCCCCTGTACTGGTGCAACCCGGTACAAGAGATCCTTCTTCATCATGAAGTAGGGTCCTGGTCCCTGGGTTTTCTCTTCCACAGGGATCCCATCTATTTCGGTCACCTCCTTCCTAATGTTGTCGTACCTTGGGTCTTCAGCCTGGTCCCGTCCAAAATTTCCTCTCCCGGGGCTAATCTGCCCGAGATCTAGGGGGCCAGTCTCTGTTGCCTCTACTGGTTCAGAGGCATTAGGGTATGGGGTCAGACTCGGGTGCTTCTCCCTCCTGGGTGGCCTCCTTTTCAGCTGCTTGGGTCCGCCTACTTATGAGAGCGACCCTCTGGCTTTGGTCCAGTATTCAGGTTCCCAAGGCCTTAACTGCCCTTCTTTCCCTTTTCGTCTTTCTACGCTGTCTGGGAGTGGAGAACAAATCTGGGGATATTTCAGAGAAGGTTGGGGGTTGACAGTCTACTGTGGATGCCTCACTACTTTCAGGGCTTCCCCCTTTCTCCAATTCCCCTACCGGGAGTAAGTCTCCAAACCCTGGGAAGTCCCTCCCTATGAGCACTGGGTATGGGAGTTTAGGGACTACACCTGCTGCTACCTCAGTAGTGTTCCCCTGAATCTCAATTTTTACTGGGATAGTGGGGTAATAACCTACTGTCCCATGGACGCATGTTATCCCCGTACTCTTAGCCAACAGCAGCTGACTACGCTCCACGAGCTTCCCCGAGACAAGTGCGATAACACTCCCCGAATCAACCAATGCCGTGGTCTCTACCCCATTTAGCTTCACTGGTCTAGTGTGCATATGTGGGGTTAGTGAGACCCCCACAAAGTGGATTAGGGAGCATGGGTCTGCCCAGTTCCCCAGATTACACTGCATAGGCTCCTCGGCACTGGGACACTGTGCAGCTATGTGTCCCCACTCCCAGCAGGCGTAACGTCTGTATGGAGCCCTAGGCGTTCCCCGGTCTCTTGGTTTGGGCAGTCTAACATCACGATCCTCTTCCCGCTCAGTGCTCCGACTCTTTGTGGATTCTGGTGGCCTTCAGCCCCTCTCTTTTTCCACCTGGGTTCTCCTGGTGGCCCAGTCACCCGAGCTTTAGGGCTTGGTGCTGCTTGTTTAACCCGGGGTGCTTCTTCCTTAACTGGTCGGGTCAGCTCCCTTGCCGTCCTTCGCCTCTCTACCAGCGCGACAACCTCGTCGTAGGGGGAGGGTTCGTTCTGGCTTACCCGGGCGCGAAGGTCTGGCGGTTGTCCTCTCATGTACTGGTCGATGACAAGAACTTCTAGTATCTCCTCCGGACTCCGGGACTCAGTTCGTAACCACTTTCGTGCGAGATGGACGAGGTCATATAATTGGGATGTGGGGTTTTGTTTTCCTGGTACCTCCACTCATGATATCGCTGGGCCCGCACTGCCCAGCAGATCTGGCCAGGATCTCTGCTTTCAGCTGGGGGTAGTCTGCCACAGCCTCTTCAGGCAAATCATAGTAGGCCTTCTGGGCCTCCACACACAGGAATGGAGTGAGGATGCCAGACCACTGTTCTCGGGGCCAAGCCTCCCGCGGGGCTGTCCTCTCAAAGGCCAGGAGGTATGCCTCTACATCATCCTCCCGTGTCATTGTCTGTGGCCAATTGCTGGCCCACATGATCTGCGTCCCCTCACGGCCGCGGTTCAGCTCTGTAAGGGCCTTTCCCTGGTTTACCAGTTCCTGCAACATAGCCCGGTTTGAGCAGCCTGGTCCGTCAGCAGGTGATTAGTCTCTTGCTGCAGCCGCTCTGCCTCCAGTTGGGTGGCTGCCTGGACACGGGTAGCCTCCTGATGGGCAGCCGTGGCTTGTATCAGTGCCCGCACTCCCTCCTCCATCGTGGTGAGAAAAAATAAAAATAGATCCTCTTCCTTTTTTTTTTTTTCCCCCTTCCAAACACTCTCCTTCTTCCGCCACGCTGTGGACACCAGATCCCACTTCCAACACCAGTTGTGACAAAGTTCCTGCTCTACCTTGGTGGGTCTTGCGCTTACTGGCGGATTTGCTCGCCTTGGAGCTTCACGGCAGCCCTCAGCTTGGCCGTTTTTCTGAACCCACAGTCCAGGTCGACGACTCCTGTGTCTGACCAGGAGTTGGGAGGATTTGGGGGGAACCCAGGCCCATCCTCTACTCCGGGTTCCAGCCCAGGGCCCTGTGGACTGCAGCTGTCTAGAGTGCCTCCTGGCACAGCTGTGCGACAGCTACAACTCCCTGGGCTACTTCCCCATGGCCTCCTCCCAACACCTTCTTTATCCTCACCACAGGACCTTCCTCCTGGTGTCTGATAATGCTTGTACACCTCAGTCCTCCAACAGTCCGCGTTCTCACTCTCAGCTCCTCGTGCCTCTTGCTCCCAGCTCCTCACACGCACACCACAAACTGAAGTGAGCTCCTTTTTAAAGCCCAGGTGCGCTGATTAGCCTGTCTTAATTGATTCTAGCAGCTTCTTGATTGGCTGCAGGTGTTCTAATCAGCCTGTCTTAATTGTCTTCCTGATTGTTCTGGAACCTTCCCTGTTACCTTACCCAGGGAAAAAGGGACCTACTTAGCCTGGGGCTAATATATCTGCATTCTGTTACTCTCCTATAGCCATCTGGCCTGACCCTGTCACACACCTTAGAGACTAACAAATTTATTTGAGCATAAGCTTTGTAGCTCACGAAAACTTATGCTCAAATAAATTTGTTAGTCTCTAAGGTGCCACAAGTACTCCTGTTCTTTTTGTGGATACAGACTAACACGGCTGCTACTCTGACACCTAAAAACTGAGTCATGCATGGAGATGTGACTTGCCCAGGTGACTCCAGAACTCCATCTTGGAGCTGGACTTTGCATAGGAGAGAGGAGGGGGTCTCCACCCACAAGAGAGAGTCTATTTAAGCCCGTGGGAGACCCCTCCATTTTGTCTTCAGCTGGCTAAAGAGAGAGCCTCTTCACCCCCAAGAAAGAAACTGGAACAAAGGACAATAACCACAGGGGGTGTGAGTGATTGCTGGACCTGGACTAGAAGGAGATTAGTCAGTTAAAAGGAAACTTACTGGAACTGGTGAGATTTTTGTCTGTATTCAGTTTTATTAGACATAGACTTGCGGGTTTTATTTTATTTTCCTTGGTAATTCACTTAAATCCTACTTTCTGTATTTGATAAAATCACTTTTTACTTATTAATTAACCCAGAGTATGTATTAATACTGGGGGGGGGAGGGGGCAAACAGCTGTGCATATCTCTCTATCAGTTTTATAGAGGGTGAACAATTTATGAGTTTACCCTGTATAAGCTGGGTAAAACAGATTTATTTAGGGTTTGGACCCCATTGGGAGTTGGGCATCTGAGTGTTAAAGGCAGGAACACTTCTGTAAGCTGCTTTCAGTTAAGCCTGCAGCTGTTAGGGGACGTGGTTCAGACCTGGGTCTGGGTTTGCAGCAGGCTAGCAGGTCTGGCTCAAACCAGGCAGGGTGCTGGAGTCCTCAGGTGGCAGCTCCCAGGGGGTTTCTGTGATCCAACCCGTCACACCCAGCATTTGCAGAATTCCAAGTGTCAAGCTGCATGAGCTAAGTGACCAGTTTCAGGACATACAGAACTTTGATGGGAGCAAACCCCATGGTGTGTGTCTGGTACTCTGGGTTCTGTTGTTGGCATCTGCGTGGCTGCAGTGTTTGTAATATAGAAAAGCAGGGGTAGGAGCATAACTGCACAGCAGTGGAAGGTTATAATCACACCGAAGATGTGAAATTGGCACTGGCCTATAACTTGGCTGAATTGAAGAGAAGAGAAACAATGCACTAAGGATCAGGAGAGGAGCTGCCCTCGGGGTGAGGGCCCTATTGTTTGGGACACTTACAAATAGATTGGGCCAGCAGCGCACTGGACTGGGCAGGAGCCCTGGGGTTGAATGCTGGCTCGGCTGGTGACCTGAGGCATATCATGTCTCCCCTCCTTGCTTTTGGTTGTTTGGGGCAAGAACGCTCTGTGGAGATGTGATGCCCAGCACCCTCTAAGCCCCTAGAGCAGCTGAGGAGGATGAACTGCTCCCAACATGCCAGCAGCTCCCCTCCAGCATGAAGGCCTCAGCTCCCAGTGGTAACTGCAGGACTCGTGTCCCCCAGGTAATGCTCAGCAGAGGCCAAGGAATGCTCTCAGCTCCGAGTGAGTGATGCTGTCCCTGAGCTACCCCAGACCTTTGCCTTAATCTCCATGCTCTGGAGTGTATCTTCTCCCTGCTGCTGTTTCACTCCCTGGAGAGACAAGGTGGGTGAGGCAGGATCATCTCTGCTGGACCAGCTGCGGGGGGGTGACGAGATGTGTGAGTGTACACAGAGCTCCTGGCTGTAAGCTCAACTGCATCTCCCGCCCACCCCCACCAGTTGGTCCACTGACTAGATGCTATTGCCTCTCTCTGCCCCCCCACCCCCACCCCACGGGACCAACTTCACGACCCCAGCCCTGCTTGCACCAAGGGAAGGCAGCGACGTTTCACATGCTGGCTGAGGAGGCCTCACTGGAGCAGCCGGGAACTGTAGCCGTAGTGGGTTTATTACCAGATTAAACCAGGCCTCACAGCCAGGATATAAAAATAATGTATACAAAGGAGCAGTTCCTGTTTCTTAAAGGCATCGTATAAGTTACACATTCATTTCCCCACCCCCCACCCCGCCTGCATTGTGATGAGCGTCTGGGAGTGAGACCAAGCAGCTGGCATTTTGCCTCTTAATTACAGCAGGAAGCAATCACAGCTCTGGCTTGCAAACATGGCTAGTCCTGCTCGAAAAGCCTGGCCTAGCAAGAGGATCCATGGCAGCTGCACGCCCTGAGTCAGGCCGAGAGAAGGGGGGCGAGCACCGTGGAACTAAGGGCTCGATCTCAGTGGGCTCCTCTACTCCGGCAAGCAGGGGGGCTGCATCATTCCACCAGCGCCTGGGGCTGAGGCATGAGTCCGGGGGCTAAAGGGGAGGGGATGGGGAGCTGCAGCCCACAGCCCTCGCTGCAGCTGGGTACACAGCCATGCAGCTGGGAGCGTAGACACACGCTGCGCCTGTGGTTGCTGCAGCTGGCCAGAGTCACATCCCTGCTCTGCAGCCAGGAGGCCACAGCTGCATTACTGCAGCCCCCTGCCAATGGGGGCACCCGGGCAGCCTGGTGTGTGCTTAGGGCTTTGATAGACATCCCGGCCAGCCTTGCAGCCCAGAGCCCGTTGTTCTGATTGTCACTCATCTGCCTGTGAAAGGCTCAGCAGTACAATTAGGGGCTCCAGCCCTGCCCAGGGCATAGGGGGCACTAGGTCTGAGCTGTGGCCCCAGCCCAGCCCAGGGGTGGGGGGGTGCAGATGGCATGGGGAAAGGGTGACACCTTGTGGTGACATGAGGAATAGTGCTGCTTTACCCCTGTTGATTGTCATTGTTTTGAGCCTCCCTGGGGATGAGAGAGGGGCTGCTCCCATCCTGAGCCCAGGGAGGAACAGCGGCATCCCCTCCCTCCCCCACGCAGTGCAGCATAACAAGAAAGCCAAGGAAGACATTTAAAAGCCACCCTAAAATACTGTTCCCACGTTAGGTGACCAGAGAAGGGTGTGACTACTCGGGACACTTTTTCCAGGGGCCAGGAGGGAGTATAGGTGCCTATGTAAGACAAAGCCCCTCAGCTCAGGATGGCTGGTCACCCTATTCCCACCTGCCAGCCAAGAGGGTTGGTGCAACAGCCCCTCTCAGCCTAGCACTGCTCTGTAGGTCCCCCTTGCAGCCAGGCCGGGCCAGGGAGGTGAGAGCCTGGGCGCTCTGTTCTCACTACAACAGAGAACAGGGCAAGGCAGTGTCAAGGCCGAGCGGGAGGCTGGGGTCGGGGTCAGGGTCAGCCCTAAAGCAGCACAAGAAGGCCAGTCAGGCCAGGGGAGGGGCAATCACAGTACAAGATGCAGCCCATGGACTGTAATCCCAAGTCAGACAGCATCTGCCAGACATTGGCAAGCAGGAAGGCAGGGCTAGACCAGACTGCGGGCAGACCTCACCGTTGGTGCACTGGGGGGCCCCCCTCAGTGGCTGTGGTCCAGCCCAGCATGTGGTGTTGCGTGAGGGAGAAGAGGGATGGGAATCGCTACCGGGGCCCTAACCCCCCTCTGGTCTCTCATGTGGAGCTCAAGCAGCTGCCACACACATAACATTCCCCCTCCCCCCAGAGCCAATGACTTGGCCACTGGCTTTGCTGCCCAGGCAGCAGGGACATGGCCAGTGGGGGAGAGCCCTGTGCCAGACGTGCAGGGCTGGTTTGGGGGGGAAGGGTGTGCATGGCACCAGCTGGCACTCGGAGCAGTTAAGCGGCTTGAAGCTGCGAGCAGGGATTCTCCCATCGGTGTGAGAGTCCTTGGTTCAGGCCAGTGGCCATGGTGGCCCAGTCCCTGTGGGTCACATCCACCTCCTCTCCCCGGGGGGGGGGGGGGGGGGTGCTTCTGGCTGGCCTCCTCCAGTCAGGGCATCACTGTAGGCGGGGCTGTCACAGCGAGATGTCAGGGGTCACCTGGAGGGTCTGGCCCATGGGTCGTTTCTTGCTGCTGCACCGGCCGGTGTCGCCGCGCCTGTACGGCTGGTTCCGCAGACCTGTGCCCAGAGAAAACGGAGCCTGGTTGGAGCCTGACCAGCAAGGGGGAAACCACGCAGCCCTTTGCACCTGCCCTGAGGCGATGAGAGCAACTCCCCTCACTGGTGCCTTTCACCCCCCGCAGATGCCACGTGCCACCCTGACATGCCACTGCAGCTGGCTGTGGGGTGGGGTAGGAGGGGCCTTTCCCATCCAGCCGGCTCCGAAGGGAAGTGGAACGCCAGGAGCCAGGGACACGGCTTCATATTGCCACGCTCGCCAAACAGGCCAGCAGGAGAGGGCCAGCGCCTCGCCGGGCCTCCCCGTTCTGTGCTGGCGCCAAGGGAGGCCCGCCGCCTCCCGCACCAATTGCTGAGGCCCCTGCCGTTTGTCGAGGCCTCTGCCACCCCCATATGGACTGGGCCCAACCCTCCTGAGCGTGAGCGCAAACAAGATCACGGCCCAAAGCAGACAGACGTGAGCCCCCGGCCTACCGCCTCCCTGGCTGTCGTGCTGCGCAGGGGACGGAGGCAGCCGAAAAGCGTCCTCCCGCCGGACACGCACCCAGCTCAGAGGGAAGAGGTGGAATTCCCGGCAGGTGCATGCACAGGAATCTGCTCCCCCAGCCCAGCTCCTCCAACGCAGTCGGTAGCCCAGGCCTGGGCACCCCTCCAGAACCCGGCTCCCCAGGCGGGGGTTACCTAGAGCTACAGGGGGCTCTCCTCATTGAAGCTGGCCTCGCAAAAGAGCCGGGACGAGCGCTTGCCTGTCCGGGCTGTGAAAGGAACCGTCTTCAGAGCTGAGCAGAGCGATCCGCCGAGAGGCAGCAGAAGGGGGGGAGAGAGAGAGAGCAGGAGAGAGCCGCAGAAGGAGGTGAGGCCAAGGATGTATGAGAGACAGACCGAGGTGCACGGGGAGAGCTCAGCCCTGCACAGCGGCCAGGACTGCTGCTTGGAGCTGCAACGATGCTCTAGAGGAATGTCGAGCCTCTGCGGGGTGGATGCCTTGAGCCTGCCCCCTCTCAGCTGCTGGGGAGGTCAGTTCAGCCCGAGGCCAGGGGATGGTTCGACTGTTGGCACAGCCCAGGGAGATTTGGAGGGCTAGAGATCCGGGGGCGTTACGGAAAGGCAGCAGGGAGCCCCCAGGCTGAGCTGCAGCTGCCAGGCAGAGATGCTCAGTCCCGGCCCTGGCAGCTCCTTGCACACACTAATGCCCTCCCAGCTCACAGCACCAACCCACTGCACAGCTGGGGACACCAAACCCCGGAGAGGAGGCAGCTCGCCCCAAGCACGACAGTGCCAGAGCTGAGAACAGACCCCGGGAGCTCCCTGCTCCACCTATTCAACACACTCCTCTGGGCTACGCAGCCCACTGGCCCACCCCTCCCTGAGCTCCAGGGGACGGGAGAGCTGCCAGCCAGGCCAGGGGATGGCAGGGGATGGTGCCTTGGGAAGCAAGGCCAGAGCACAGCCCTGTGATTGGCAGCAATGGTGTGTACCACATGGCAAGGCGTGGGAAAGGGAGCAAGGGTTAGTGGTCATGTGACATGCAGAGCCCAAAGAAAACTCATCACAGAGCAATGGGCTTTTTCTGGTGCCACCTGGCCAGGACCCCGCTCTGCACCAGCTGCCCTGGCTTTGGCCCACTGGCTAACGTATGGTGCGTTAGTTCCCATGGGTGTCAGTCTGAGGGTTCAGGAAGACCCTGCTGGTCTCTGGGTCTGTGCCCCCTTACCCGAAATGATGTCCTCAATGGCACCATCTCCTCCCTCGTAAATGAGGGGCTCCTTCACCATCTGCTTCTTCTTCAGCTCAGCGATCATGTCCATCTGCTGGCGCTTGGCCTTGTGGACAGGAGACTGTGGTAGCAACCGTGGAAAGGAGAGAAGTTAGTGCCCTCAGCCATCTGGCCCCTCACAGACAGTGTCTCCTTCTTCGGTAGGAGGAGACCCCAAAGTGCTTTACAAACCAGATACAAGAAACACTTCACCCACCACAGAACTGCAGCCACCTCTGGGGTAGAGCATGGCAGCTGTGTACCAGCACACAGCAACGCTACACTCTGGGTTATGAGGAAGTGAAGAAGAATCCAACGGCCAGGGGAGGTTTGAGGGAGGCAGAATGTCGGAGCTGGCAAGAATCTGGCTCCGACACGCCACCTCCTGGGAAGGGCTCCTGAATGAGCACATGGGACAGGCGCTTGGTGTCATGGCTGTGGGATGAAGCGGGGCCCAGCTCTGGGGGTTACAGCTTGGCTCGTACCTTTGGCTCCGGCTTCCTGGGGGAATTGGACTCCACTTCTTTGGCAGCTGCTTCCTCTTTCCTCCACAGCTCGATGTCCTGCTCCACTTTCTTGGGAGGAGAACGGTGTGGGCTCTGGTTACACAGGCTGGGGCTCTACACCCACCGCCCGGGAAGCAGACCCACCCCGCCCCCTGGCTGCAAGGGATCGCAGCAGATGAGCTTGCAAAGCCTGGCTGGAATTGGCCCTGCAGGCAGGGCCCGAGGCCAGTCTTTGGGCAGAACCTGCTTGAGCCCCGCAGGGTTACAGCGGCACATGGCCTCTGAGTGCCACGGGGCTCTGTGCCCATCCCTCATGGATCCCAGATCCAGTCTGCCCAGCCAATAAGCCCGGGGCCAGGGGGCCCCACGGGGTCCTTGCTGGCGTAGGCCAGTCCCAGCCAAGGCAGATTCCCAGGGCTGCTGCCATTCTCTTGCCATGGCACGACCAGAGCGTTGCCCCACAGGCCGCAGGGCAGCATGGCCTCTCCCCCCAGCTCCTGGGGCCCCTTTACCTTATAGGCCTTGATGAAGCGCACGAATATAGGGAAGAACATGGTAGGGGGGCTGGTCTTGGGGTTCTCCCCGAAGTACTCCACAGCTGACTCATAGGCCTCCTGCCGGCAGGGGGGACCCGTTAGCGCAGCCACCCCCAGGTAGATTCCCTGCTGGGGACCTGGAGACCCCGCTCCCAGGCTGGCGTCAGCTGGCTGGGGCCGAGGAGCCTTGCTCTGCCTGGGGGGCGCCCCGCTGCGGTGGATGGCATTACGCAGGGCGGGCAGCACGTTTGCTCCCCCCACGGCTCCCCTTCCCAACGGCGCTGCCATTGAAAGCCTGCTCCAGAGGCAGAGCCCCCCAGCAACCCCACCTGGGCCCTCCCCCTGCACCACCAGCAGGCACCGGCCTTCCAGCCAGGTCCCCTTCCAGGCCAAGAGCACCCCCAGCTCAGCCCCCGCACCAGAGCATCAGCCCGCCACGCACCCCCCTAGGCAGTCTCAGTCCAGCCCCCTCGCCAGAGCATCAGCCCCACCCCCTTCGGCAGTCTCGGCTCAGCCCCCCCAGTCTGGGGTGACCCACCTACCTGGGCAGTCTTGGCACAGCCCCCACTCCAGAGCATCAGCCCCACCCTGGTCTGGGGTGACCCGCCCCCCTAGGCTGTCTCGGCTCAGCCCCCCCAGTCTGGGGCGACCCACCTACCTGGGCAGTTTTGCTGTCAGTCTGCAGCTTCTCCATCACCTCAGTGTTGGCCTTGAGGAAGTCCTTGAGCACCTGGCTGTCGTCCTGCCGCATGAACTCCTTGCGGGTCAGCTCCATGCCCCGCTGCAGGGCCCTCATGTCCTGCAACACGCTGTCCAGGGACACTGGGCGGGCAGAGGAGAATGCAGCGTCAGTGGGGAGTGGCAGGGCTGCAGAGCCGGGCCGTCCTGTGCTCCTGGCCCGGCTCCTCTGACAGGCTTCACACAGCCCTGCCAGGACTGCGCCCTCCAGCTCCACCTCCCCAGGGCTCGGGCCTGGCCCTGCCTGCGGGCACCCTGAGCTCCAGCCGTGCTGGCTACCTGAGCCCGCCTTGTCCAGGAAGTGCAGCTCGGTGTGGAAGCCCGTCAGCTCCGGGTACTTCTCCATGATCACCCGCACAATGTAGTGCAGCAGAGTCTGCTTCCGGTCCGTCGACTTCATCTCCAGCAGCTGGGGGACGGCACAGTCAGGCTGGGGCCATGCCCAGGTGTCCACCCCCAGAACCTGCACCCAGCTGCCAGCCTCCGCCCCCTACCCAGCCGCCAACTTCCGCCCCCTGCTGCCCCCATGTGCCCATACCCAGCCTCTGCCTCCTGCCCCATACCCAGCCACCACCCCACCAGCACCCATACCCAGCGGTCACCATCGTCCCCCCTGCTATTCCCCCCCCAGTGCCCATACCCAGCCACCACTGCCCTCCCCCTGCCAGTCCCCCCAGCACGCCTATCCAGCTGCCACTGTCTGCCCCCTGCCACCCCCCAACACTCATACCTAGCCACCGCCATCCCCCCAGGACCCCTATCCAGCCACCACTGTCCTCCCCCTACCATTCCCCCCCAGCACCCTCCTCCCCCTGCCATTCCCCACCAACACCCATTCCCAGCCGCCACCTTCCGCCCCCTGCTGCCCCCCCGTGCCCATACGCAGCCGCCACTGTCCTCCCCCTGCCACCCCCCTCCCCTCCCTGTCCCCAGCCACTTCTTCTCAGGGTAGAGGCAGCTCTATATTCCACGTAGGCGTGCGCACCAGCCAGAGCATTTTCCTGGCAGCACCCGGAAGAGGTGGCGCTCACGCCGCGCGGCCACAGCCCCTCCCTTCCCTGCCACCCCGACCCTCCTTCGGTTCTTTCGTCCCCCTGTGGCTGGAGTCAGAGCTCTGGGTGGTTCTGAACCTCACAACTCCTCCTCCTCTGACGTGGCTGGTCCGGGAGCCCATCGTTAGCTCGCGCCTTTCATGCCCGCGTCAGTCGGTTGGCTGAGTTAAGTGTTCCCCGGCGATGCCCTCGCCAGGGTTCAAACACCGTCCATTGGGGTGGGGGGAAGACCCCCATCAATGCCCTCACAGGGTGCTTGCTCCGCTTAGGCGAGGCCCCCGTCCGAGAGCAGCCTTCGATTTGTAACGCGTTCACAAAACACACACGGGTGGCTGGAGACCTCTGCCTAAAGCAGCACCGTGTCCAGCAGGCCACGAGGCCTGTTTCAGCACCGAGGCCTAGGGTCGGAGGGCACCCTCGGCCTCAGCGAGTGGTACCAGCCCGTTCTTTGGGACCGGGGCCTCTCCGGCGAGTGCGCCATGGAAAGGGGCTTGTAAGACAAATCGAGACCACTCCAGGTCTCGTGGACACTCGTCTTCCTCCTCCAAGAAGAGCACGGCTCCTGCTGGCATACAGGATGGAGCAGGTGCTTCCAGTCACTGCCCGGTACCACACAGGGGCGAGCGAGACCCCATACCATCGACTTCGGTTCTGGCCCCGGCGCGGCTATTGAATCCGGTACCGATGTGGGTGACGGTTTCCATGCCAGCAGTGTATCAGGCGGCAGTGGATCTCCCCTGCCTTTCCCTCCTGAGCTCTTCCTTAGTCCAGGGTTTCGCTGGGGCTATGGGAGCCACAGCCTCGCTGTCCGGATGGCCTGCTGAACCTCTGGGTCTGTCAGCACCGCACCCCGATGTGCCTTTGCCGCAGACTGTGCAAGTGAGGCTGGTGCTGGGCTTGGCACAAGGACCTCCGCGGCACCACTGGACGTCACGCCGGCAATGTTACCACGGCGGCACTCCCCAGCCTCGCTGACTTCGGTCACAATGGCCCGAGCTCGGCACTCCTGCAAGGATTCTAGAGCTTCCCTGGGTTCCTTGGGGGTGCACACCGGCGGTGCAAAGGCGCCACTACGGGTCACTACCCACAACACTCCTTTGGGCAATCTTTCCCTCCCCTGAAACAGCAGGACTACCCCAGACAGGGGCACAGGTCCCAGAGGCAGCAGCATCGGATTCTGGGGTCGGCCAGGCGAGATGCCCTCCCCCAGCCTCCTTCGCCCAGCACAGGGGTCCAGTCTTGACTTTCATTCCCTGTCCCCTCCATTCAGGGACAGGCTTGATTGCCACCCACAGCTGGGTCCTAAGCACAGTCAGATCGGGCTATGCTCTCCAGTGCCTCTCCCCTACTCCTCTCCACCCTGGCTCCCTGTCCCGCGGGCTGCAGGCACCCCCCCGGATGAGTGACAGCTGCTTCCTGAGCAGGTCCTCTCTCTACTAGCTTTGGGAGTGGTGGAGAAGGTTCCTCCAGAGCACTGGGGCCAAGGTTTCTATTCCTGGCACTTTCTGGTTCCCAATGCTCCGGACCTTCGGGACACGCATTTCCACGTGATAATTCTCCCGAGCCACAGAAGATTTCTCCGATTTGTCGTGGCAAATGGCCATTTGCAGTGTACAGTCTTTCCTTTCGGTCTGTCTTCTGCCCCTCCCCAGGTTTTTACCAAACTCCTGGTCTCAGGAAGAAGAGAATCTGTGTCTTCCCACCCCTGGAATACCGGTTACTAAGGGGCAGGCCCAGAGAAGTTCTCTCTCATGTGCACATTACACTGTGCTGACTTGACCATCTGGGTCTCACCTCAATACGAGGAAGTCAACATTGGGCCCCACTCAAAATGGAGTTCACTGGGGTCCTAATAGACTCTATGATTTTAGGGTGTTTTTGTCAACTGATGGTTTTCAGACGATTCTCTGCCTTTGTCTCGCTCTGCACTTCAACCTTCCACAACAGTTCGGAGGTGCCGAAGGCTCCTGGGCCACATGCCCGCATGCCCACAGGTGAGTCCATTTGCCAGGCTGCATGTTCGCCCTCTTCAAATATGGCTGAGGACCATTGACCGTCCAACCCTTCCCGCCCCTGGACAGGTTGGTCTTCCTCCCTCGCTGATCCTGGGGGATGGTCCAGGAGAACGTCAGGGCATTCCCTTCATCCGGCTCTTACCAATCTGGACTGTGGTCACCATCACCTTCCTGATGGACTGGGGATCACATCTGGTGTTTAGGGTCTGTGGTCGGAGCAGGAAGCGTCACTGTATATCAATGTGCCATCTACAATGCCTGTCACGCTTCTCTAGAGCGCATCGGGGCTCAGTGGCTCGCATGATCGCTGACAAGAGCGCCGCGATGTGTTATGTGAACACGGAAAGGGGTGCCCACACTGTGGCAGTTCTACGCTGGGTTCTGCTTGCCCAGAGTCCAGAACCGTCTCGTGACCATCTCAGCAGGAACTTTTCCCTGAGTCACGAGTGGTCCTGGGAGTCCAGTGTCCTGCGCGTCATTGTCACAGCTTGGGGCACCCCAATGATCGCCCTGCTTGCCACATGGGACAACCATCTGTTCTGCTCCCTTCCACCTCAGCTGGCAAGCGGCTCTCCTGTATGCTTCTCCTCCGCTCCCGACCATCCCACAGGCCATCCGTCATCGGGCCTTACAGTTAGCTCATTGAAGGTGCATCTGGTGTTTCATCTGCCAATTCATGGAAGATTGGTGTTTTCCAGTATTGTGGTAGCAAGACTCTTAAAAGAAATCCTTCCTCTCACTGGTGCTGGAACCGGTTCCCTCGTGGGACCGTCACTTGGTCTTGGCAGCGCTGATACAACCCCCATTTGAGGCTCTGGCAACTTCCCCCTTTTCTCTCTTGTGTCAAAAACCTGCGTTCCTGGTTGTGATGACATCTGCGTGGAGTCTGGGAGCTGCAGGCTTTGAAAGCAGAGCCTCCTTACATGTAATTCTCTAGAGTGATGTTGAGGCCGCCCCAAAATTTGCGTCTAAGGTGGTCTCTCAATTTCATCTGAACTAGGCGGTGTATTTACTGTGTTCTTTCCTAAGCCACATTCTTCCGTGGAGGAGCAGCGTCTCCACACATTAGATGTCAGACAACGTCTTGCCTTCTACCTGGACAGGGCTAAAACCTTTCTATGCTTTGCCTTCTCTCTGTGTCATAGGCAGACCGTGCGAAGGGACAGGCAGGCTCCATACACTGGATAACTTCCTGTGTCAAAGCGGTGTAAGAAACAGCTTTGGCTAGGGGCGCTGGGACAATGTGCACAGTCGGGGGGGCTGAGAGCCACTGATCCAAACTGCAAACCCTGCATGTGATGGAAACCACCTCAAGCCCAGGGGCATGGCAGCCCCCCCAGTTCCAGTACCTCTGGCTTCGGCTACACCCCCTCGAGGTCATTGTCCCCCTAAACCCCCTCGAGGGGTGCGAGCTCATTAGACAAAAGCGCAAGCTACGTCAATAGTTTTCCTCTGTGGTTTACAGCCCATTAGGCCATTACCGTGGCACCCAGAGCAGATGCAGGCCTTGGTAAGGTGGCCCTGTAATCCCTGTGCAGGCAGACGCCGAGCTCATCTCCCAGGTCCTGCTTGTGAATTACCACGTGGAATACATGGCTGCATCTCGGAGAAGAAGAAACAGTCACTTCCTGTATCTGTGGTTCGTCCAGATGGGTTGCAAACATCTCTTCTACGACCCCCACTCTGGCCCCTCTGCATTGGAGCCGTAACTCAGGGGTGTTCAGTGCGAAGGAACAGAAAGGGATCGGGGCACCGCCGCCCCATACAGACAGGGATGGGGTTGGCCACGAGGTGCAAGCGCTGCCCCTATGGGTGCTGCTAGGGAAAATTCCCAGCTCTGGTGCACTGGGCGTGCACATGCCAAAGTGAAATATATGGCTGATCGCATCTGGAAGAACCACAGTTACAGGGAGTAACCGTTTCCTGCCCTGCCACTGCCCCTGTCCCGTGCCACCCCCACAGGGCCCACCCCCTGCCAACCCCCACCCTCATCCACCCCCTGCCAACCCCCCAGAGCCCACACCCAGCCACCACCGCCTGCCCCCCTGCCAACCTCCACCTGCATCCACATGCAGCCACCACTGTCCACCCTGCCAACCCCCCAGATCCCACACCCAGCGAATACCGCGCACCCCCTGCCAACCCCCACCCGCATCCACACCCAGTCACCACCGCCTGCCCCTGCCAACCCCCCAGAGCCCACGCCCAGCCACCTGCATCCACACGCAGCCGCCACCGTCCACCCCACCAACCCCCCAGAGCCCACACCCAGCCACCACCGCCTGCCCCCTGCCAACCTCCAGCCGCCACTGTCCACCCAGCCAACCCCCCAGGGCCCACACCCAGCCAGCACCTGCCCCCTGCCACCCCTCAACACCCACACCCAGTCGCCACCGCCCGCCCCCTGCCAACCTCCCAGGGCCCACACCCAGCTGCCACCGCCCACCCCCTGCAAACCTCCTGCTCCCTTCAGTTCCCAGCTGTCACTGTCCACCTCCTGCTAGTGCCCCCGGTGCCCACACCCAGCCACCATCACCCCTCCCTGGCATGATCAGAGGAGACAGTGAGGGGACGCTGTTTATGCCCTGGCAGCGAAAGCAGACTTTGCAGACCCTCTGATCTAGTGCTGGATTTCCTCACTGGGGGGCAGACCTGGCTGACAGAGTCAGGAGCCCCCAGATGCCAGCTCCCCACTCCCCCCGCATGAGACCCACAGAGTGAAACCTGCTGCTTGACCCTCCTCCCCCTTGTCCGGTCACAGCAGGTGCTGCCTGGGGACTCCTGGGGCTCCTGTCCCCAGAGATCTGTGGGCCGAGGGGGGCCCTCCTCCCCACAACCTACCGCGTCGAGGCTCTGCAGCCGGAAGCCGTAGGCCGCCCCACGCTTGCTGCTGTTCATGTAGTTCCCGAAGGCCAGGACGATCTGCAGAGAGACGGCTGCGAGCGATCACCAGGCGGGGCAGTGCCAGGCAGCCCTGCCAGCCGCAGCTCCCATGGCAGCCAGGGCGCCGATCCCTGTTAGCCAGCCAGGGGGGCACCCCCCTGGAGTGGGGAGGTGGCCTGGGCACGGGGCAGAAAGGCACTGAGACTGGCAATCCCAGATACCCAGCCTGGCAGCTCAGGACACCAGCCAACTGGCTGCAGGGCTGCTTGGGGGAGTCTTCTCCCAAATAAGACACTGCACCCAGCCCCGCCCGGACCCTCCCCCGCAGCCTAGCCCAGACCCTCTGACCCAGCCCGGCCTAGCCCACCCCTCCCGCACAGCCAAGACAGGACCCCAGCCCAGCCCGGGCCCTCCTCCTCCAGCCTAGCCCAGCTCAGCTCAGCCCAGCCTGGACCCTCCCCGCCAGCCCACGCCCCTAAAGAGCAGCCCCCTGCCCGCCGCAGGAGCTTCTGAGCAGGGAGAGACTCCAGTGGTCCCAGTGGGACAGGCAAGCCCAGCCCAGGGCACAGGAACCCCCTCAGCCCCGCTGGGGCCGCTCTGGCCTTGCCCGGCACCCGGTCGGGCCCCAGGCCCCTCACCTCCAGGATGTTGCGGAGCTTGGTGGAGGACTTGAGGGACATGGAGGCTGCGATGATGGCATTGAGTTGCTGCAGACAGAGGGAGAGGCGGGTGAGATGGGCCAGCAAGGCAAAGCCCGAGTCCAAAGTGCCTGCAGAGACTGCCTTCTGCTCAGCACAAATCACCCCTCCCCCTGTCAGCACGAGGCCCCCCTGCTGGACCCACCCCATGCAAGAGTCTCCCCAGGCATCCCCACCGGGGAGCCCCCACAGTACCCAGAGCTGGGCTCCCACCCCAGCCGAGCCCTGCCCAAAATAAGGAACCCCACCCACCCAGAACGCACCATGACACCGGTCCCAGTGCTTCCAGACAGCCAACGACACTCAGGATGGTTTCTGGACCCGCTCATCCAAAGGCCCTGGCCCTTGGTCCTGACCTGCAGCCCCTGCCACCCCAGCCTTGGGCTGCCCTGGCTCGGCTGCCCCGGCCCTGGGCTCTCCCACCCCACGGCTCAGCTGAGGCACCACCATCCTGGCGGGCTGCCCTCCTTGCTATCCCAGCCCCAGAGGCGAGCTGCCCATGCAGATGTCCCCTAGTGCACGTGGCAGCTCTGATAGCTAATGAACTAGCTTGAGATGCACCGAGGCTGTTCTCTGGGTCTCCTGACCTGACTGGGCAGATTAGAAGCCAGATTGCTGAAGAATAAATGCCCGTGATCCCCCAGCCCACCCCTCCCTGCACCGGGCCTTTCTTTGGAGGCCTGCGATGCTTCTCAGCGTCCGCAAGCCCCTGCTCGCCGATCTCATTGAGTCCCGGAGGAGGCCCAGGAGGGAGCGTTCTGATGTCACTACCCCCGGCCCCCGGCAGAGCCCCTGCCCGGGTCACTGTGGGTGCAGGCCAGGTGGCCGCCCGCTCTGGCCCATACCGGCATCAGGAGCTGGGCCGTGTCGCTGAAGTTGCCCAGGAAGGTCATGATGTTCATGCGGTCGGCGAGGCGAGGGATTTGGCTGAATTTGATCATGAAGATGTCCTCGTCCGACAGCTCCTCGAGCGGCCGCTGCTCCTTCTCGTACTTGCGGATCAGCGTCAGCTCATACTCGGTGGGCAGGAAGCGCTGCAGCAGCTCCAGGAAATCCAGGCTCAGGCTCTGCAAGTCGTACCTGGGGGAGGGAGGCAAAGAGGCCAGTGCAGCATCGCACACCCAGCTACAGTGTCCCTCGCAGGGAACAGAGCCTTAGCCGCTCATCTCCCCGCCCCATTCGGCCCGCAGCTCTGGATCCACTCCGCCACTCCCCTGAACAGCCACTCCCGCCAGGTGGTCCTCCCCACGCCAGGCTCGCTCTGAGCTCTCTGGGGCTGAGCTCCCCTCTGATCCTTGCCCACGCCCTGTCACTTGGCCCTTCTGTGACTCAGCCCAGTCTGCTCTCAGCCCTCTCCTCCCTGCCAGCTCTTCCCTTTATTTTCCATTGACCAGAGTGGCTGATTCTCTCCATGCTTCAGTGTCCCCCGCCCCCCTCACCCTTCATGTCTCTGCTCCTCTCCCATCACATGGTCTGCCTTGTCAGTTCTCAGCCCTGGTTCACCCCAAAATCCACTTCCTGCTCTCGTGCAGCGGAGCATCTCTGGAAGTTCAGACCATGCTGACTTCCATTACAAGTTCGTTCTCTTCTCCAGTTCTACCATTTCCCGAGCTACGTGGCTTTACTTTTCCAGACAGATTGAATCCCGTACCCACCGCAGACATGTGTTGCCAGCTTCAGCTCTCCCACCCCCTCTTCACAGAAATGTTACTGGCTTTCACAAAGAGATAACCAACAAGATCCAGTGTGACCTCCCCCTTCAACCCCCCCCTTCCTGTCGCAGACTCTCTTCTGCTCTTCCTTTGCCATCCCAGTGACGCCATCCCGTCTCCTCCCCTCCCCTCAGGTACCTTTCCCTCCCAATACAAGGATGCCTTAGTCTCTTTCATACGAAACCACCCATCCTTGACTCCCCTGCCTCTCTTCCTCTCCAGGCTCCTTGAACGCAGTGTCTGCAAGGCTGTTTGCAGTTCTCCCATCCCATCGCAGGGAATTCACCAGCACAGCTACGAGTGCTACAATTACACAGGAAGTTTCCCCTGTAGACAAGCCCTTAGACCCGCTCCAGGCATCTCTCACTCCTTCTACACCATCAAATCAGCTCTCACCAAAGTCTAACGGCTTCTTCCCAGCCACACGCCAGGGCTCCACTCCATCCTCTTCCTCCTCAACCTCTCAATGCCGGCGACAGCTCCCTGCTTCCAATTCCATCCTCCCTCCGCTCTCATCCCGTCCACATTCTCCCATCCCTCTCCAGCTGTCCCTGCAGCGCCCCGTTCGCTGGGCCCCCCTGTCCTCTCTGTGGGCATCCCCTGCTCCTCACCCCTGGCCCTGCTTCTCACTAGGCCCTCACCTCCAAGCCAGGCTTCCGATGCCAGCCTTAGCCAGAGACGCCCAGACCCGTCTAGCCAGGCTCCCCTCCCCACAGCCCTACACCTCAGCTCAGCCTCCCGACGTCAGCTCCTGGATGTCTGGCCAGCAACTTCAGCTCAGCTGAGCTTTGGGCCCCTCCAAGCCTCTCCCCTCCCCCGGGGTTCCACCCCCCACCTCTGGCCATCACCTGGGTGTCTCCTCTCACAGGCCCTGGATCTAGACCAGAAGCTGGCAAACTACAGCCCACGGGCCACATCCGGCCCGCGGGACCCTCCTGCCTGGCCCCTGAACTCCTGGCCTGGGAGGCTAGCCCCTGGCCCCTCCCCTGCAGCCTCAGCTTGCCGCGCCGTGGGCGCAATGCTCTGGGCTGCTGGGCAGCACAGTTGCAGAGCTGCAGCCTGACCAGTGCTCTATGCTGCGTGGTAAGGGGGCAGGGAGCTGTGGGGGTTGGATAGAGGGCAGGGGAGTTCGGGGTGGTGGTCAGGGGGTGGGGGTGTGGATAGGGGTCAGGGCAGTCAAAGGGTGGGGAACAGGGGGGTTGGATGAGGACGGGGTCCCGGGGGGACAGTCAGGAATGAGAAGGGGGGTTGGTTGGGGTGGCAGAAGGCAGTCGGGGGGGGGGGGCAGGGGTGGTCAAGGGACAGGGAGCAGGGGGTGGTGGATGGGGCAGGAATCCCGGGGGAGCTAACAGGGAACAAGGGGGTTGGATGGGACAGGAGTCCCGGGGGGCCATCAGGAGACAGGGAACAAGGGGGTTGGATGGGGCAGGAGTTCCGGGGGAGCTGTCAGGGGAGGAGAAGCAGGGGAGTCGGATAGGAGGCGGGGGCCGGGCCACCCCTGGCTGTTTGGGGAGACACAGCCTCCCCTAACCAGCCCTCCATACGATTTTGGAAACCCAATGTGGCCCTCAAGCCAAAAAGTTTGCCCGGCCCTGCTCTAGACCCTCCAGCCAGGCTGTGTCCAAGCCGTGTGCTCCTTGCTCCCTCCCCCGTCTCCTGCCTCCGGCTGCAGCCAGCCTGGGCTCGGGCCTGTGCTTTGCGCAGGGTGGGGCAGGGCACTCACGTCTCGATGGCCTTGCAGATGCTGTCGATGCTGAGGCCGCCCTTGCGGAGCGTGATGGCCAGGTTCTTGGCTCGGTTGGACTCGATCAGCGTCACCTTGCTAGGGGCCTTTTGAACAGCCTTCACCTTCAGGGTGCTGATGTCTAAGCTGGGGCCCTGAGCCTTCGTCTTGAACTGCTCCTCAAAGTCATTCATGTCCAGTTCCTGTGGGGAGGGGAGCGGAGAGGCAGAATGCAGCAGGACAGAGATGCAGAGAGGGAGGGGGAGCACCAGCACAATGTGGGGGGGTGTGCAGGGGAGAGAGGGGGAGCCCGTTCCTCTAGGGCTGGGCCGGCTTCATACTGGTGACGTCCATGAAACTGTCCCAGCACTAGAGCCCCTCTCCAGGGTGCTGAAGAGCCTCCTCCAGCCACTTCCCAGCAGGCTGGCAGGCAGGAGGCTCTTCCCTCTGCTTCCTGCACGCTGCTGCCCCATCTCACCTCCCTGGGCTGGGAGAGGAGGCTGGGCTGTGCCAGGGCTGGGTGCTCCCGGGCTCAGGAGCCCACGCGGAGTCTCGCGACACCAGGCTGCCAGTCCGGCCTGCAGGCCCCTCGGGCAGTCTCCACGCAGAAGTGCCTAGGCCAGCAGAGCTCAGAGCCTGCTCCGCCCCCCCGCCTATCCGCCTGGAGCAAGGCAGCCTCACCTGCAGGACCTTCTCGTCGTTGAGCTCGTTGAAAACGGTCCCGTTGATCTGGGTGGGTTTCAGAGCCACCCAGTTGAAGATGGGCATTCTGAACTTGGTTTGAATTGGCTTCTTGATCTTGACGGCTAGCAGGGAGAGGGAGGGAGAGGAGTGGGCTGGAAAGCTTGGCATGAGCGCCCACAGAACCAACCTGCGGCGCCAGGACCTCACAGCTCCTCCAGCACCCTCACAAAGCTTGCAGAAGGGTTTTCACGCCTCCATGAGAGCACGGCCCAGCTGGCCAGGGGCATTGTGGGCAATCTCCTTTCCCCGGAGCACGGCTTTGCCGCTGGAGGCAAGGCGGCAGATGGACCGACGTTCTGATCCATTTGGCAGAAGGCCAGGGACCAGGCTAAGCGGCCAGGACCCGAGCTGGAATGGCCACAGGTGCGATACTGAGTTAGACGGACCGATGGTCTGATACAGGCTGGCGGGGGGGTTCACTGCTAGGTCGGGGGACAGATCGGCCCCAGGTCATTTTCAGCTGAAGGCTGTTCGGGGATGGCGGTGAAGAGATGCGTGTGATCAGTCTCCACAGCACACCCAAACCCGTTCCCCTGGCTGGCTCAGCAGGGGCGAGGGCTGTCTGGACCGGGGGACTGACCATCCCTTTTGTGACTAGGGTGACCAGATAGCAAGTGTGAAAAATCGGGATGGGGGAGGGGGGTAATAGGAGCCCATATAAAAAAAAGCTCCAAATATCGGGACTGTCCCTATAAAATGGGGACATCTGGTCACCCTATTTATGGTGTGAATGATGCTATGCCTGAACGGTGGATAACCAGGGGACCCATCTTCCTAGGGCATCCCCGGCCCCTCTGCCCAGCGCTGTGCTCTGGCTCTCACCCTGCACACACCATGGACACCATCACATCCCGGAAACCGGACTCACCTGAACTGGCTGCTGTGCTCGGGCCACTGACCTCTCCAGCTGGCATTCCCAGGGGTGGGGGCGGCGGGGGGGGGAGGGGCCGGGCCACGCTCCACCGAGAGGGGAGGAGGTGGTGGGATTTCGACCCCAGGAAGGGGCGGGGCAGGCGGAGGGCTGTCGCTCCCAGGAAGGGGTGGAGCTGGAGGGGGTGCAGAAGGTGGGGCTTGCTGCTGAGAAGGCAGGTTGACAGAGCCTGCGTCGTCGGTGTGGGGCAGTGGTGGGGGAGATGGAGGCGGAGGAATCGTCTGGGCAGCAGCAGGGGGCGGCAGTGGGCAGCAAATGGAAGGAGATGGGAAATCTGCAAAATAAGTAAGAGAAATGTCACCCATCCACCCTGCCAGCAAGGGAGAGACTAGGCTCAGCAAGAGGCAGAGGCGTCTGTCCCTAGCCACTGACCTGCTGGGTGACCTCTGGCAAGTCACAGCCCCCTCTCTGTGCCTCAGTTTCCCCATTTGTACCATTGGTGTATGATGCTGACCCTCCTCTGCAAAATGCTTTCAGATCCTCAGCTGGGAGGTGTAGACAGAGAGCGTATCTGAAAGATCTGTGCAGCCCCTGGCCTGGGGGCCCCGATCCCGGGCAGTGGCCCGTGTGCACCATGGGACGAACACAGGCAGCCGGTGGGCAGCGGGGCCAGCACCAGCATGTGGAGATCCAGCTCCCTGCCTGCGAAGAGCCACCCTGGGGGCTCCGGGGCTTGCAGCCCCAGCCGGGACAGGCCAGAGGGGAGGAGCCCAGGGGTGGGCCACGGTAACCCAGTGTTCAGAGCCTCACTCCCAATGCAGGGGTCCTATTAACCCCTGCAGCCCCCCAGCTACGCTGCCCACTGACGGTACCTGTGCTGGCAGAGGCGGAAGCTTCTATAGTAACCGTGGGGACTGCTGTGGTTTCCATGACAACAGGGACAATCTCGATGGCAACGGCTCCCTCTGGCCCACGCAGGATCCGGACTAACCCCTTCTCCTCCAGCTCCTCCAGCTTCTGCTCCAAGGCCGAGGGACGGGCATCCGCCGGCTGCTGCTGCAGGGGGGGCCGGGCTTGGCCGCTGGAGTCGTTGAGCCGCTCCTGAGCGGACACACACAGCACCGCGGGCATCAGTGCCATCCCCCCTCACAGGCGGAGGGACCCGATCCCCTCTGCCTCGCGCAGCAGCCAGCAGGGACCAGCCCGCCCGAGAGATCCAGCGGGGGTGGGGGGATCATCCACGAACAGAGAGAGGCACCACCATGCCCCCCCGCCCCATCTCCGGCACTGGCAGCTGGGTACCAGGAGCCCACCTTCAGCAGGAGGGCCCCCGTCCCAGCCCCGCCGCGCTGGGAGAGGAGCCACTCGGGACGGCTGACAGCAGCATCAGCCCCTCACCATTGCGAGATCTCAGTGCGGGAACATCTCCCCACTGGAATGCCCCCCACGCTCCCCGTCTCCCTGCCCCCACACCTCCCCCACCCCGCCCGACACCTCTCTCACTGCCCCCCTGCACCTCCCCACTTGGCCTCACCCTGCCCCTAGCCGAGGTGCCCTGCCCTCCCCTCCCCGCTGGTCTCACCCGCAGCGTCTCTGCTTCACGGCGCGTCTGGCTCAGCTGTTTCTCCAGCTCCGCGATCTTGGCCATTGACTCGTTCTCCACATCCTGGAGCTTCTCTGTGAGCTGCAAGAGGAGCCAGCGCTCAGCCAGTCCCCCACGAGGGGTGGGCCTGGGCACAGGCTCCCAGCATCCCGAGGGAGGAGGGGAGCTGCAGGTGACACAGCCCCGATGCCAGGAGACCACGCTGGGAGCCCCCTGCCCAAGAGAAAGGTCCCAGCGTCCCCCCTCCAGCTGGCAGGGGCTGCGAGAACTCCTGGGACAGCAAGCCCAGGCCGTGGGAAACCCCTGGGCTAAGCGGCGGTGCCAGGGCACTCGCTGCCAGGGTCAAAGCTCCTGGTCCGATAGAGCCACAGGTGGCATGGAGGCCTTGTTCCCTAGCAACTCCCGTTGGCCGAAAACGGGAACAGCGGGGACCAAAGCAACTAGGGGCCTGGAGGAGCAGCCCTGGAATCCCTCCCGCTCTCAGGTCACAGAGACGCTGAGCACATGGCAGCGTTTTCCTGCCCATACGCAGATCGGCTCCTGCAGCCGCCCTTAGCAGGAACGGCTCCTCGCTCCCTGCCTGCCCTGGCTGGTGCCCCAGGGCCCTTACATGCCCCACTTGCTCCTGGAGGTCCTCCATGTGCTCCAGCACAGCATTCTTGGTCTCTGTGTCCTCCAGCAGGGCACCCACATCGAAGATGTTATCCAGGTACGCCTGGATCTGCACCTGCAGCTTGTCGCTCTCCGTGTAACGCAGCCTCTGTCACAAGACAGCAAGGGTCCCCATTCAAAGCCAGGCCCAGGCCCAGGCGTCCTGAGTCTAACGTTCTCAGCTGAATGCACATCCACACACACCTCCTCTTCTGGGGTCTCCGCGCAGCCTCCAGAAACACCCTGCGCCTCCAGCCAACACAACTGGTCTGGAATGTGGCTCTGGGGAAGAGGGAGCCGGAGGACCCCAGTCCTAGCCCAGCCCTTCTCTGTCCCAGCATTTCCAGGCTGCGTGGCCAATAGCCCAGGCTGGTATGTCACACGTGGTGCGTGCGGACGAGGCCCATTAAAGGAGATGGCTGTAGACAGAGGATGTCCCTCGTTGAGAGGACAGTGGCTAACACCTCCAGTGATGGGGGCATACAGACCAGCCTCCTCTCTCCTCCCTCAGAACTCAGGGGGTCAGAGCAGCCTCACCTCCAGATACTCATCCAGCCCCAGGTGAGTGAACTCGTACTGCAGGAAGACGCGGAAGTTCATGTTCTCCACCGAGTGCACCACGATGTTGATAAACTGCATGCAGGCCACCTGCCGGGGAGCCCCAGGGTTAGCACCAGAGCGTCTCCTTCCACCAGGGCAAGCGGCGGGCGGGGGGTAGTGAGACACAAGGAGGGACACTATAGCCATCAGTGACCAGCACCAGAAGCAGCTGCCTGGCCTCCCAATCTTGTGACCTTGCCGCTCGAGGGTCTCGTGCTAGGCACATAAGCCAGCGTGAACAGTTCCAGCACGCATGAGATGGCGTCTCCCAGAGCTAGTGCCCTAGCGTGGCCGCGGAGTGCTTTAAGGAATTAGCAGAGAGGAGGCCCAAGGTCAAGCGAGTCAGCAGCAGAGAAGAGAACCCCAGCGTCCTGCCACCCGCTCCAGAACACTGTCTCCCTTAATCAGAGCGGAAGAAATCAGCGATTGTTTTTGTTTGGTGGCTAAACCCTAAATAAATAAATAAATAAATAACTCATTTTGTTTCAAACCAAAGTGGGATTTTTTTCGTTTTTTCCTCTCAATGAAACAAAAACCACCACCACACCAATATCATTTTCACTGAATGCAACGTTCGGAACGCCGACTTGAAACAAAAGCGTCAACCCAGTTTGTTTAGACATTGGCTAAATAATCTTTTTTGCTTTCAGGGTTTTTTGTGGCTGAAACTATTCACCGTGTTCGGCCCAAATTCAGTGCCCGAAAAATTTTATGGTGGATTTACTATTTGCCAAAGAAGTGTCACCCAGCTGGACCCTTAACACAGCCACGCTAAGTGGGAGGAGAGGAGGCAAGCCCAGAGCCAACACAGCTGCCGGACACAGGGAAAATCAAGCCTCGAAGACCCAGTCAGAGGGGCTAATGGCATTTGGAACTGCCCCCTGCTCGCTCCGAGAGAGACCCTCCAGACTTGCAATATATAAACTACTGCCCTCTAGTGGTCTGATGCCTATGCACGCTAAAAGCCCTATTACTACTGACCCCAAATGGGATTCACCCGTAGTTCAGGTGGCAGAGGCCTGGGAGTGAGGTTACAGGTTCTTTCCTCAGCGCCGCGCATGTACGGTTTAACAGAGGGCTGAAGGCCGTGTGCGGAGCCCTGGATCCATCCCAGGGGCAGGGGGGCATGCCCACCTACGGTGACAGGCGGAGCAAACAGCTCTTTCCTGCACTAAGCAGATGGAAAAACCAGCCAAGTCTTCACATCACACAAGCCCTGAACACTGAGGCAGCAGCAGCATGTTATGGATGGTCTGGGGGATGGGGCAGGCGACGGGGCTGCCCTCCCCCCCGTCACTCTCCTCCCCCAATGCTCACCATGAAGTCAATGTTACTGTCCTCATTTCGGAAATACTCCATCAGCTTCTCAAAGCGATTCTTCTCTCCGCAGACCTGTGGGCAGGAGCAGAGACCGCTCAGCGCAGGCGGGTTCTGTGCCACGGGCTGCTGCTGCTCCCTGCCCAGCAGAGAAGCCACCCAGCGAGGGAGCCGGGCCCAGACGGTGCCATCCTGCTGCCCTAGAGAGCAGTACGGTGTCTGCCCTGCAGCCAGCCACAGTCCAAAAGCGTTGCAGTTCCCAGAACACGTGTGAGTCTGGGCAGTGCACAGGTCTGCGAGTGTAGGTGAGGGGGTGCATGTGCATGAATGAGTGTGCCAGAGCAGATACCCCGCTTCGCTGAGCTCGCCCCGGCGTAACCCCACCCCTCACCACAGCCTGTTCCAGCTCTGAGCCCTCGGCGTAAAACCCCTGCAGCCCGTCTTCTGTTCCAAGGCTTGTGGGACTGAGATTTCTGTGCACTCCTAGAAACGAAGCCAAAGGCAGCTGGGGGAGAAAGGGGGGTAGATTTCCCAGGGGATCTCCAGCTCCTCCTCCCTGCCACATTACTCTAGTAGGTCAAAGCCCCCCAAGGTAAGAGACCATGCGGCGCCCCGCACATGGGGCCCTGGTCTGTGACCAGGCTGCCAGGTGCTGCTGAAATACAAATCCTCGATAACAACTCGGCCCAGGATGAAACTCCAAAAACTGGCATCCATCAGCTGACCAGATGGCTCAATAAAGCCAATGCCTTGCTGCCCCATGGGACTCGTAATGACAGCGACCCAGAGCGGGAGAGGGACTCTTGTACGTGGACATGGCCAGGGTACACCAGCAGGCGGCCACATGGCGATTGCTGGAATCCCAGCTGCAGAGGGATGGAAACCACGGAGGCATAAATGTTCAGTCCAGGGCAGCGACTCCTGGGAAGGGTCAGGCCAATGCAGTGCAGCGGGCAGCCCCTTCTGTGAGCCTGGTGGAGGCTGGGCAGGCCCTGGGAAGACCCAGGATAGGGATACGAGGAGAGGTGGGCTGGGAGCTAGAGCCAGAGAGAACCGGAGGCTGCGTTTGAGTTCAGCAGCCTCCTTGGTTCACCATGGCCCTGTCCAGGCCCCTTCCCTACCAGGAGGGACGCTGCAGCTCAGAACAGGGCCCTGTGATGGTCAGGGCATTTGGGTCCAGCTCCAGCACTAGGTCCTTTGCCTAACGCCAGGGCATGAGGACATGGGCAAGGTCTGGCCCTCAGAGAGACGGCCTTGTTCTGGGCAGGACTTCTCCAGTTAGCGATGCCTGCGCCATCCTACCCCTGTGCAGTGCAGGGGCACTGCCCGGGCCACAGGACCTGGGCCAGAGCCAACCAACAAGGAGAGGGAATTGGGGGGTGTGGACAATTAAATTCCTCCAGCTGCTCCCTGGCTCTCATTTCTCTACTGTCCTTGCAGGGTGGGGGCCCTGCCACGGGAATGTGAGCCCCCCATGGCCCATCCTGCAGTGCCAGCAGGGGCTCGGAGAACTCACTCAATACATTAATTAATACCGATTCCCCTAGGATAGCACCTTCCAGCCAAGGCTCTGAAAACAACTCTAGGCACTGGAGCCTCACGCCCCCTTTGAGGTGGGTTAGTTTCATTATTCCCATTATACAGATGGGGAAACAGAGGCATGGAGCTGGAATGGTCTGGCCCATGGTCACCCAGCATGCTAGCAGCAGAGCCAGGAATAGAACCCAGGCGTCCTGGCTCCAAGCGCAGCCATGGCTGGGATGCAGGGATAGGAGAGAGACAGCACGGGTAGCTGCTGAAACAGACATGCTAGTGAACTGAAACCCGAGTCACGGAGCCAATGGAGCCCACCGTGTCCGGCCCCCATGACTGCAGGCCATGCTCCGGTTCGCTGGCCCGTCTCCAGCACAAGCGACCAGGTCCTCTGCCCTCCATTCATCGCTCAGCTGTCAGCCTGGGTTCCCATCTCCCACTCGCCTCCCGCTAGCCTCAGCCCAGCTCCCTGCTGCTGCGCCCGGGAATTCAATCCAGCCTGCAGTCCATGTCACCCAATCGGCCCCTTTGTTGGAGCCCCCTTGTAGGGTTACAGCAGTAACAGAGCGACAGCTGGGGCAGCTCGTTGCCAGGCACCAGCAGCCCTGCCCGAGCATCGTATCGCTGACCGAATGGGGCCAGCACTTCGCACGCTGCCAGCGTGGAACAGCCACCACGCAGGGGCCCTCGGCACATTGGTTCTGTTCCACCAGGGCAGAAGGGGGAGCAGCAAAGGGCAACAGCAGGACATGGTGTGATGAAGTGGGACTGTTCTTAATGTTTCCTCTGAATATTGTGGAAGTGCCTCAGTTTCCCCTAGGCAGTTCTTAAGTATCTAGGGGGTGGGGTAAAGGTGTATGATCATTGCAGAGCCCTAGAGGGCAGGTGTGTGCAGGAGTCTGGACACAGAGAATGGCCGACACCCTGTTTCCTGGCCACTGATGGCCTGGGCCCTTCCCCCCTGCAAGGTGAGAGCTAAAGGGTTGGAGAACAAAGGAATCAGGTGACCTCCTGGCCCGGGAAAGGGACAAAGCCCAGAGGAGGAGGGGCTGGAGGGAGTTTCAGTTTGGGGCTGGCTGGGGACATGGAGTGAAGGGCGGACGTGGTTGTCTGGCTCACTGCCCCCCAAAATGGACCCAGCTGAGGGGTCCTGTTCTCTGCACCTACAAGCTCTGTGTTAGACCATGTTCCTGTCGTCTAATAAACCTTCTGTTTTACTGGCTGGCTGAGAGTCACGTCTGACTGCGGAGTTGGGGGGCAGGACCCTCTGGCCCCCCCAGGACCCCGCCTGGGCGGACTGGCTGTGGGAAGCGCAGGGAGGGGCAGAGGAGGCTGAAGGCTCCGAGGTCAGAGCCAGGAAGGTGGAGCCGGGTGAGCTGTGTGTCCTGCAGACTGGCTGCTCCCCAAGAGGAGACTTCCCCAGAGTCCTGCCTGGCTTCCTGGGGAGCAGTTCCCGAGCATCGCCCAGAGACTCCGTGACACACGGCCCCGGGGGCTGCTGGGCAGGACAGAGGGACACTGACAGCGCTATGCTGGGGTGCAGGGCTAGGCTGGGGGGCAGGGCTAGGCTGGGGCAGCGTGGGGCCGCCAGGCAGGACATGGGGACACTGGCAGACTTCATGCAGGGTCCCCAGGACTCTGGCACAGCCTCTGCCCATCGCTTGCCACCATTAGCAGCTCCACACTCAGGAGCCCTTCCCTCAGTGCCCCGCGCTCTCTGGGCGGGGAGGTGAGGGAGCTTTCCCCAGTGCTTGGCCTTCCCCCGCGAGAGGCAAATCTCCGCCGCTGCGTGAAGTGCCCCCGTCCCATCCCATGCTGCACTAGAACCTCCCTGAGGGAGCCCAACGGGAGACGCTGGCAGCAGCCGGGCACTGCCACGCCTGCGAGAACTTCACGGCTGGCAGCGCAGAACCCGCACTGAGTGCCTGGCAGAGGAGCTGGGCATTCCCCTCTCCGGGGGCACGGGACGTGGGGCCGTTTCAAAGGGGCGTCAGACCCTTCCTTCAGAGCCGCGACGCCAAGGGGTCAGAAGTGGGGGGATTTTACAAACCCCAACAGCAAGAGGGATGGTTTCAGGAGCCCAGAACGGGGAGGCTGTTCCCCAGGGACGGCAGGTGGGGGGGGCGGCTAAATGTGAGTGGGACGGAAGATTGTAGGCTGGCTCCAAGGTCATTTGGGGGAGATTTTCAGAAATGTTTAAGGGCGTTAGGAGCATGACTCCCATTGATAGCCAATGGGACTGTGCTCCTAGCTCCTCTAGGAACTTCTAAAAGACTTCCCCTTCCTGGCTGTATGGGGGCAGGGCAAGACTGGTCATGGGCGGAGATACCGTGCTGTATCACCAGCTTTCCAGGCAAGGCCCTATGGTCAGAGCCAGGGTCGAGGAGTAGGAGACCTGAGGTCCATTCCTGCCTCTGCCACTAACTCACCGTGGAGCCTTGGGTGAGTCCTTTCCCCACTCTGTGCCTCAGTTTCCCCATGTGTACCATGGTGGGTAACTGTGACCTCCCTCCATAGGATTTACAAGAGTCAATACATCAGCGTCTGGAAAACACCTTGAGATCGTTGGCAGAAGGGGCTAGAGAAGGGCGCCGGATTGTTCCTTGCTACCACTAAGGGCTGGCGCAGAGAGGAAGAGATGGGAAACCTTCGGTATGGCGTCCATCCGACACCCTGCGACACACCCGCATGCCAGCTGTCAGCCCTGGGCAGGGAGCCACGGAGGGCAGAGGTCACGTTTTGACCCCAGTCTGAACACCCCCACCTGCAGTCAAGCCGGAGCCAGTGCTGGGGGCTCCCAGGAGGCAGCAATGGCAGGAGGGTTGGTTCTTGCCCCAGCACTGGCAGCAGAGACATGCCCTGCCTCTGCCCATCCTGGCTAGAGCATGGGGTCCTTGCCCCCTGCTCTGTCTGCAGAGACACGCCAGCTCTGCCAGCCAGGGCATGCTGCGGAGGGGAGGGAGGGGACGGAGGGGAGCGTGAGCCAAAACACACCGAGCTGGTGAGGGGCCGGCTGCCGTGCAGATGCCCGCTGGGCACGCGGAAATGTCTGTGTATTCCGGGGAGGGAGGACAGGCTCCAGGGAGCGGGGCTGTGAAGGAATGGGGGATTGCAGAGGGGAGAGGGTCCCGCCACTCCAGCACTGCATCAGTGCCAAGGAGAGCCCCTCATGGACCCGGCCCACAAGATGTGAGGCAGGGGCTCGTCAGAGAGAGACGTGCTCCATGATGCTCCCCCCCAAGCCAGAGACCTGTCCCTCAGAGAGACCCCACCTGGGCCCAACCCCATGCTCTGCTCAGTTCTGGCACAGGGCGGGCCGGCCACGCGCAGCACCCACGTCCTTACGCCGAGGGCACAACGTGGTCCTCGGACTGGAGGGGAGACGTAGCTCAGACCCGCCCACAGCAGCGACCAGGTTACCTATCTGACTGGCCAGAGCCCTAGAGAAGGGCCGTGGGGTGCAGCCCTGCGGAAGAGACGGGGCGGGAGGTGATCGAGCAGGGCTCCCCCAGCTCCTGACACGCACAGACACAGCAAGGCGGCACCGAGGGACCAGAACCAGGCTGCTCAGTCACGGAGCGTAAATTCCGGTGGCTGCCACCCGCAGCCTCGTCCCTTAGTACCTGGCGCGTCTCCTCTCCTCAGACCTGGCCCAGCACAGCCCCCAGCAGGCAGCTGGGTACCAGATGGGGAAACTGAGGCCTGGGGAAGGGCAGGGATTTATCAGAGCTGCACTGAGAGTTGCTGTCGGAACTGGGACTAGGAGGCAAGAGTTCCTGGCTCCCACCCCTAGGCCAGGCCCCACCCCCATTGCCCCCCATCCTCTCCAGCAGGGGCTCTGAGATCCTCAGGGCCAGCCGGCTCCTGGACCCCACCGGCTCCGACCCGGTCGCTGGGGGACCCACCTCTTTGAAGTTGTCAAAGGCAGCAAGGATGATGTCATGCCCTCCTCGGACCAGGCACACGGCGGCCAGCAGCTCCAGGACGAGGGCTTTGGTCCTACAGGGAGAACACAGGGTCTGACTCCCTCTGGGGGCTGCCCCTTCTCTTTGGCACCAGCCACAAGGTGCTCGTCTTCACTCACAAGCCCCCGCACAGCCTGTGCCCCCTCCCTATGGTCTCCAGTTCACTCCCAGGTCCATCAGCCCCCTGCCAGCCTCCATTGCCCATATGTTAACCTCTCAAACAACGTGTCCCGTGCTGCCCTGCATGCTGGGGGGAGCTCCCCAAAACATCAGCAGAGCTGCCTCCTGACCCTCCTTAAATCCTCCTTTGCTGCCATGCCACAGCCAGGCCACCGCTGACCAGCCCTGTCTCGCTGCTTCCTTGTGCTCCCCCATCTCTGTCTGCAGCTGCCGTCTCTTGTTTCTTACTTAGCCTGTCAACTCTCTGGGACAGGGCCTGGCTTTTTGTTGTGTGTTTGTACAGCACCTGGCGCAGCAGGGACCCACAGCATGAGGAAGAGGGGCGGGGAGCATACCTGGGGTTCTTGTTGTTCAGACTCAAGGTGATCTCGTTGACACAGGCTGGATGGTTCATCACCAGGCTGAATCCAGACTAGGGGGAGAGGCAGGTGTTAGCAGGTTTCATAGCATCATAGAATATCAGGGTTGGAAGGGACCTCAGGAGGTCATCTAGTCCAACCCCCTGCTCAAAGCAGGACCAATCCTCAACTAAATCATCCCAGCCAGGGCTTTGTCAAGCCTAACCTTAAAAACCTCAAAGGAAGGAGATTCCACCACCTCCTTAGGTAACGCATTCCAGTGTTTAACCACCCTCCTAGTGAAAAAGTTTTTCCTAATATCCAACCTAATCCTCCCCCACTGCTACTTGAGACGATTACTCCTGGTTCTCTCATCTGCTACCACTGAGAATAGTCTAGAGCCATCCTCTTTGGAACCCCCTTTCAGGTAGTTGAAAGCAGCTATCAAATCCCCCCTCATTCTTCTCTTCTGCAGACTAAACATCCCCAGTTCCCTCAGCCTCTCCTCGTAAGTTGTGTGCCTCAGCCCCCTGACCATTTTTGTTCCCCTCCGCTGGACTCTCCAATTTGTCCACATCCTTTCTGTAGTGGGGGGTCCAAAACTGGACGCAATACTCCAGATGTGGCCTCACCAGTGCAGAATAGAGGGGAAAATCACTTCTCTCGATCTGCTGGCAGTGCTCCCACTAATGCAGCCCAATCTGCCGTTAGCCGTCTTGGCAACAAGGGCCCACTGTTGACTCATATCCAGCTTCTCGTCCACTGTAACCCCTAGGTCCTTTTCTGCAGAACTGCTGCCGAGCCATTCGGTCCCTAGTCTGTAGCGGTGCATGGGATTCTTCCATCCTAAGTGCAGGACTCTGCACTTGTCCTTGTTGAACCTCATCTGATTTCTTTTGGCCCAGTCCTCTCATTTGTCTAGGTCCCTCTGTATCCTATCCCTGCCCTCCAGCGTATCTACCTCTCCTCCCAGTTTAGTGTCATCTGCAAACTTGGGGTGGATCCCACGCCTCACCCTTCCCCCACACGCTCTCTGAAATGCTTGTGTGTCTTTAAGGCAGAGACCACCTGGGCAGGACCAGAGGGGCACGGATTGCAGGCCCATCGCGCCCAAGGTGCTGGCAAGCCCCCTGCCAGCTGCTCTGCCCCCTCTGCCGGCCCCCACAGGACCCGACACACCAAGCTGAGCCAGGCCAGTTACAAGGACCACAGTGAGGAGTAGCTGATGCCATGGGCATGATGGCGCTCAGAGCCCCCTCCCCTGCCGAGGAGAGACTGCAGCACTTAAGGGTCTCCCTCGTGGACCAAGCCCCCAGGCTCAGAGCCGCAGGGAGTCCAGGCTTCCAGGCAGCACATCAGGAGGGGCTGCAGGGATGGCAGCTGGGGGCAAGAGGGAGAACCCAACCGGAGGGGAGGGGAGGGGAGGGGAGGGGAGAAAGGAAGGAAGGGGGAAGAAGAGGAGGAAGGGGGGATGCTGGAGAAAGGGATGCAGGGGACAGCAGGAAGGTGGCCGCTCAGTCATGTTCAGGTTTCAGGCCCCCATGCGGTGGGACTGACCCTCTGGTCAGCACAGCCCGCCCAGGAACGCCCCCGGGGTGCCGGGGGGAGCCCGCACTCGCCCCCACCCCGTGTGCCTGGGCTGGAGATGAATCAAACAGCTCACTGCCCGAGGGGCAGGCGAGAGGTCCCCAGCACCATCTGGGCTTCGGGGACTGTCTCCTGCTGGGACCCCGCAGATTAAATGGTGGGGGCCGCTGGCACTGTGCCTCTGGGGTCCCTCCATTTTTCCGGGCGGCTGGTGGAGTCCGGGCCAACGCCGGGCGGGGTGATTTCCCTGAGACTGTCCCAGAGAGTCAGCACTTGGTAACAGCTGAGGACAGCGAGGCTCCCTGGGGTGGCTCACAGCTAAGCGGGGCCGACACTCAGCAGGGAGATCACAACGCCAGACACGTCTCTCCCCGGCTGGCTGCTGGGAAGGGCGAGGGGCTCCCTGCCCCAGAGTGGGGGGGCTCTGCTCTGCACTGCCTGGACAGGGAGCTCCAGCCCGAGGGTTACCGTGGTCCCTGCACAGCCGCACAGAGCAGGACCCAAGCCCCCCTCTCTGCCCAGGAGTCTCCCACCCCACCGGGAACTGCCTTGCTGGCGAGCGTGCTTGGCCCACCTGGTAGTTCATGATGGCGCGCAGACACATGATGCAGACGTGGACGTCGTCCTTCTGGCCGATGATGCGCGAGTTCCGCAGAGCCTTCCTGCTGGGCGCCGGGTTGAGTCTGGGCCAAAGGGAGAGAGCGGGTGACGCCAGGGAAGGGCTCGGTGGGCAGCACAGCCACAGAAAGCACCGGCTGGGGGCCTGGCTGGCTCAGACTGGGAACGGGGTCCCCTCTGACCCGTCCACAGTCTGCAGCCCAGACACCCCCCCACAGGCCGTCCTGGCAGAGAGGCCAGCGACTGAGTGGGCCGGGCTCTGCCTCGCGCCAGGACAGGACTGAGGCCCTGCGGTGGGTCGAGCGGGGCAGCTGCTGAACCTGCTGCGGGAAATCAGGAGAGGACCCTCGTCCGGTGCCTTTCACCAACACTACGGGGGCTTATGGCCTGGAACGACCTGGCATTGCGGCTGGCCGGGGAGAGCAAAGGGCACCGGCCAGGCCCAGTCTGCACCCTAGTGCACTGGTGATCTCAGCTGGCTGCGGGAGGCTCACCGGGGCGCATAGGAGTTCATAGGTGGCCTGGGTTTACTCTCCTGATCGCTCCAAGGGGCGCTGGAGGGGACGCTTGGGTGGACTTGTTGAAAGAATGTGTGGATCTGCTGGTTCAAGGGGCAGCACCTGAAGGAGGATTGCGGCCTGCAGGACAGGAGGGAGAAACAGTCCTTGATGGGGAGGTGCCCTCCTTGGAGGCACGTGGCGGAGTGGAATGGCGGGGGCTTGGCGACCTCTCTGGGGCACAGGCAGATGGCCAGGAGGCCTCAGCGTCCAGCAAGGGAGCAAGGCCAGGTTGTGCGCTAAGCACCACGCTCTTCTTACAGGCGGCTAGAGGGCCCAGGGCCTGGATCTTCCTTGGCTTTACCACCAGGCCCTGCTCATCACACCTCTGATCTTTGCATGCAGTGAACTTCCTTTGCCTTTCCATGCTCCCATTTCTAAATATCCCGTCCCTAAAGAGGGTCCCTGCCCTGTCCCTGTCACTGCACTGGCAGCTGCTCCCGCGTCCCAACCCCTCCGAGCGGACGGCACACATTGACACCCCCACAGCCCGCAAGGGCGCAGTCTCCAGGGGCACCCGTACGGGCTTTAAGCCAGTAATTCTGGGTTGGGTTCCTGAGCAGTCACTGCAGGTAGCAGCCGGGTGAGCCGGGAACTCAGTAAGTCCCTATTGATTCTTAAGGGTATTTCTGCTCTGGAAATCAGCTGGCACAGTGCCTGGGGTGCCATGGCTATCATCTCTCTGGCTCCATGCCCAGCGTGCTGTGGTTAGGTGATTTCCTAGCTGCCAGCCTTGCAAACACACCCCGAGGGGTGGCGGGGGACGACACGCCAGGCTCTTTCCTCCTAGCACATCACCATGAGCAGCCAAGGCTCTGCAGGCCAAAGCAGGCTCTCGACACCACCTGCGCAGCCCTAGCGCTACCCAAAGGAGCGATTCTCCGCATGCACAAAAGGCTCCTCCCCCGGCTAAACAGGTCCCGCAGCGCTAACGGGGTCAGACTCCGGCTCCCCCTGCCACCCATGGCTGGGCTGGCCCCACAGGGCCAATGGGATCAGACTCCAGCTTGCTCCCCCTGTGGCTAGGCTGGCCTCACAGGACCAGTGGGGTCAGACTCCAGCTCCCACCCCCACCCCCTGACTGGGCTGGCCCCACGGAGATAACAGGAGTAAACACCTGTATCCCTGAGTCAGTAGGTCTGACTGCACACAAAGGGAGCGTGAAGCGGCACCGTAGGACGACCTTACACACGACTAGAAACAGAACTGGGAAGTGAGCCAGAGCCTGACCCCAAGCACTAGGAACCCTGGGGCAGACGGCAGAGCCAAATCTCCACCATCCCCAAGAGCGAGCCCTGGTTACCTACCATGAGACACGGCCCGAGGGAAGCGTGCAAAAGAAGCCTGTGGTTAGAATGTAGGAGGGGAACGGGCATGCACAGAGCCGCATGAGGTGAGCGGGCTTTGAACTAGAACCGTCTCCCATCAATATGGATCAGAACCAGCCAGATTCAGCTTGGGTGTGGGTGGGTTCAGCTCCACAACGTCCACATTGAACATTTCACCTTGTTTTCAGATCCACAAGATTTTAACCTATTGTCCTTTTAGGCCTCACAACCTATCCTGTGCTAGCATCCTGATGGGGAAACCGAGGCACGGGAGGGGACAGGACTTGTCCAAGGTCACATGGTGAGTCAGGAGCAGAGTCGGGATGTTTTAGTGGTCAGGGCACTAGGTTCAATTCCCTGCTCTGCTACAGACCTACTGTGTGACCCTGGGCAAATCGTTTAGTCTCTCTGTGCCTGAGCTGGGTGAAATGGGGACAATGGCACTTCCTTACCACCTGGGGGTGCTGAGGAGAAATACATGAGAAGAGGCCAGTGGTAACAGATAAGTAGTTACGATAATTTCTCAGGGACAGAACCTGGATTCCTGGCGCTGGGTCCCCTGCATTAGACAGTCCGTGCTTCCTGGGGCTGCGGGAGTGGGGTGTAATTCAGGTACAGATGTTCTCTGGGTCACCAAGCTCCATGTTTATCAGTTTAGGGGGCAGTTGTTAGAGACCCCCCAGATTATCATTTACCCACACTTGGCTTCTGGCCAACATCAGGTCAGTGCAGTTTCTGGTGGTCCTCTAGCGGCTACAGCCCTGACCCCGCTGCGCAAGCGTCACTCAGCCACAGCCAATACACGCAGAACTTGAGGAGCAGTGCTGGACATTTATTTCTGGGTGGTGGTGGGTCTTCTTAAATTTATTTTTATTTTAATTGTGAAAAATTTCAACCGGCTCCATTATTCAGGGCTCTAACCCTTCCCTGACACTCACCAAGCCATTAGCCTCAGTAACATCCTGCAGCATGGAGTGCCACGAGTTAAATATATGGTATGCAAAAAAGGAAAGGTGGTGGGGAGAGGGGTGGGTTCCTCAGACCAGCGACTCCAGGCTGTACTGACTCCAGATGGGCAGCGGGTCAGCACCAGAGCAACCGAGACAAAGCTGTGTGTGTCGAGATTCGTAAAAGGCCAAGTGCAGTGGTGCCCCGGGCACTCCCACAAGGGGAGCTGATGTTCTGGTGTGTGTGTGGATGTAATTCTTCCCCACTGGGAGCTGGGCACCTCCCTCCTGGCCCAGGGCAGAATCAGGCCCACGAGCTGTGCTAACTTTGGGACGGGAGAGGACTCTCTGCAGCCTGTTTGCTTGGCCAGAAGAACCCCGACCGGATGGCTGCCCACTTGCAATGGCCTCTCCTCCAGTATCTCTGAGCAGAGCGGAGGGCGGGGGTGTCCCATGCTGGCTGCGTGTGTTACCTGATAGTCAGGTGCCTCGTTTTGGAGGAGCCCTGTGTGGGGGACGAGGAGCTGCTCTTGCTGAGGTCCTCCATGGATCTGTCCGGGGACTTGCCCTTGTCAGAGCCCGGGCTCCCGTTATCTGCGCTCTCCATATTGTACCTGGAGCCACACACGTGAAGACAGACGTGTGAGTCAGCAGAATGTAGTGAGGCCTCATATGAGGCCGCAGGATCCCGGCCAGTGGCGGGGAAGGGCAGACCCAGCGACAGAGCCCGGTGAGAGGAGGTCCCCCGGCACAGGTACCTCACGGCTCCTCGGCAGAGGCCCCCACCACTCGAGCCCAGGGGCAGCATGAGACTGCCCAGCCCAGCCCAGCTCTCGCTCCTCTGGGACTGCAGAGACTGGCCCACACCAGCTCGCTCCCCCCGCCAGCCTCCAGCCCCCTCAGCCCAACGCTACCACTCAGCCAGCCAGAGCCACACGTAGCCGCACTCGCCCAGGGCAGGTACTGCTGCCACCACAGCCCTGCATGGCCCCACAAACGCCCCCGGGGACCAGCAGTGCCACGGCCGGTGGCTATGCGCAGGCGCGGCCCAAGGCAGCAGGTTGAGGGAGTGGAGACGGACGGGCTTTTAGGGAGATCTCTGCAAGCTGCAGAAATTTCAGCACCCAGGACAGGGACGGACAAGGGGATAGGGGAGGGGAACCGCTCCTACATATGGGGCGACATTTGTTAAGGGACCGGGGGTTTCAGAGATTTTAAGGCCAGATAGGGTCATCTAAGCCTGTCCTCCCGCACAGCACAGGCCCCAGACCCGCCCGCAGGGGTGCCACCCGGCCCAGAACGTCTCAGCTAGAGCAAGTGTCTCAGCCGTTGCCAGTTGGTGACCCCGTCTCTGGAGCCAAAATCCGTGCAGCCCCCTCAGCATGGGCGAGAGAACCGTCCCAGTGCCCCTGTGCTCAGCCAACCCTGCCTCTCGGCTGGGGGTTAGACTAGATGGCCCCTAACCCTGCGGGTCCGGGAGCTGTGCATGTTCCCAGAGGCTGGCACGACGCACTTGGCCCTGAAGGCTCAAGGCGCATGAGGGGAGGGGGACGAGACCTTGCTTGAGATGGTACCAAGACTCTCAGGTGACTGGCCACCCCCGATGGCCTCTCATGCCACCCCTGGCGAAATGCCAGGCTTGAGCAGAGCTGTCAGGAGACGGCCAGTCTTGATCTAAACACTCTCCAGGATGGAGAATTTACCCTGTTCCACTAGTCGGAGTTTGTCCAGCTTCAGCTCCCAGCCCTTGGTCTCATTCTGCCAGGCTGCTCAATCCCAGACCCCTCTGCTCTCAGAAACCTGCTCCTGGTCACACGGGGCCGAGGGAGCCCCGCTCCCACAACCCGCTGGCCTCCCATGAAGAGCTGGGGCCCCAGCCCTCATGTCGCATGGGGCAGGCTCGTGTGGCCCCTCCCCTCCCACGACCAGTCCAGGACAGGCTCTACTGCACTAGGGGCTGGCACTCCTTGCATGACACCCGGGGCCTGGTGCCAGAGGGCACAGACTGGTGCACGGGTGGAAGGCTCCTATGGCAGACACGTGGGCTGCCCCAGCCTGTGGCTCTTGGCCCTGCCCTCCCGGGAGGCTGCTTTCAGGGACTCCTTCCCAACAAGCCACAAAGAAAGCGAAGGGGCCACCTCCCCCCCAGCTCACGGGCTGCTAGCGAGGGACGCAGAGGGCAGTCTAGAGAAGTCGATCTGTGGCCGAAGTCCAGAGCCAGGCCCTGTAGACGCAGGAGCAGGGCTCCGATGAAGCATGGCGCTCAGGCAGGTCTGCCGCTTTAGGCCTGAAGTCACAGGCACGACTCGTGCTTACAGCTCGGCGCGGGTCTGAAGCAGGGCCGACGCTCGGGGAGGAAATGGCACCCGGCCCATCGCCCTCCCCTCCCCGGCAGGAGCAAAGGGCTCAGCAGCAACTTACGTGACGGCACACTGGGCGAAGGCGAGGTATTCCAGCAGCACGTCCAGCCCCTTGTTCTCCTCGTTCAGGAACTCCTGCACCCAGCTGGGGGAGAGGAGGTGCGTTAGCCAGGGAGATCAGGCAGGGACAGACCAGCTGCACCGCCATCCCCAAGCCCGTTTCTCTTTTCTTCCTTTGCTTCCTTTCTAGAGCGTCTCTCCCCACAGCCCTCCCCTCGGGCCGGAGCGACCCAGCCCTGTGGCTACCCCTGCTCAGACTGAACCCAGCTGTGACGGGTGTGACGAAGCAGGACTGTTCTTAATGTTTCCTCTGAATAGTGTGGGGGTGCCTCAGTTTCCCCTGGGCAGTTCTTAAGTATCTAGGTGGTGGGATATGGGTGTATGATCGTTCCAGAGCCCTAGAGGGCAGGTGTGTGCAGGGGTCTGGGCACAGAGAATGGCCGACAGCCTGTTTCCTGGCAACTGATGGCCTGGCCCTTCCCCCCTGCAAGGTGAGAGCTAAAGGGTTGGAGAACAAAGGAATCAGGTGACCTCCTGGCCCGGGAAAGGGACAAAGCCCAGAGGAGGAGGGGCTGGAGGGAGTTTCAGTTTGGGTCTGGCTGGGGACATGGAGTGAAGGGCAGACGTGGTTGTCTGGTTCACTGCCCCACAAAATGGACCCCGCTGAGGGGTCCTGTTCTCTGCACCGACAAGCTCTGGTTTAGACCATGTTCCTGTCGTCTAATAAACCTTCTGTTTTACTGGCTGGCTGAGAGTCACGTCTGATTGCAAAGTTGGGGTGCAGGACCCTCTGGCTTCCCCAGGAGCCCGCCTGGGCGGACTCGCTGTGGGAAGCGCACGGAGGGGCAGAGGATGCTGAATGCTCCAAGGTCAGACCCAGGAAGGTGGAAGTTGTGTGAGCTGTGTGTCCTGAAGACTCCCCAGAATCCTGCCTGGCTTCGTAGGGAGCAGTTCCCGAGCATCGCCCGGGGACTCCGTGACAACTGGTGGTAGCGGTGGGATGTACTGCACCCCGTGGATGGCACTTCCTGCAGTAAGCAATGGGGGAGCAGTAAAACGAAGGGGGATTGATGAGGACCAGGCGTGCTGAAGGCTCGGAGAGGAGCGGTTTCGGGGGGCGGTTAACCCCTGGGAGTGTGTGACCAGCGAGAAGGACTGTGCAGTAATAGGGTCCCCCGGGGACTGTGGTGAGCCGTCTCAGCGGCGGAGAAGCCTGCGGCTTGGCCCTGGGAGAGAGAAGGACTTTTGCAGTAACAGGGTCCCCCTGGGGATTGCAGCGAGCGGTCCCAGGGGCGGAGGAGTCTGCAGCTCGACCCTGGCAAAGAGGTGGTGACCTCGAGAAGGGCTGGCACACTAGGGGTTCTCCCTGGAAACCGTGGGGAGCTGAGAGCACACAGGCCTGTGAGTCCACAACAACTCGGGAAGAGCGGAGTCACAGCCTGTCACCGTCTCCTGAAGAAGGACATTGTAACTGTGTGCAGAAAGAGAGGGTTGAGCATTGGAAAGTTCACCAAGGCACAGTTAATCGTGCAGCTGGAGGAGGATGACCGTTCTAAGGAACAGATTCCTGACCCCAAATGGGACTAGAGCAGGATCTCAGAGCAGCTGGAGTGGTAGCCAGGCATCCCCAAGACTCCTGTCCCTGACAAGACGGGGGTCTTCACGATTGGGTTCCCCATCCGGGGATCGGACACGGACGGGATTGGAGCTGAGTCCAAGAGAGCACGAGGACTGTGAGAGACAGCAAGAGCCCGAGAAAGAGCTGCAGAAGCAGCAGAAGGATGAACTGGCAGTGGTGGAGCGGAGAGGGTTACGGGACCTCCCAGGGGTGAGTGGGGATAGACCCCGGGGGGCCAGTTCCACAGGGAACCTCAAGACTAAATTGCTGCCCCTGGTTAAGGAGGGGGGGGATGTGGATGCCCACCTCACTGCCTTTGAGCATGCTGGAGATTTGAACCTGTGGAAAAGCCCTGGTGTCTAGCTCCCTTGCTGGGTCCCAAGGCCATAGACTCCGTCAGCCAGATGGGTGGGGAGGTGGACAGGCTCCCACTCCTGACCCCAACCTATATGTCTGTGTGGAGTCTCCTGGGCTCAGGCCCCTCGGACCCCCAGTGGGAGCGGAAGGTGATGGTCAATGGGGAGACATTCCTGGGGTGGCAAGATCCTGGGACAGAGAGAACTGTTGTCAGGCCCCGGGTGGTGCAGCCTCACCAGATGCTGAGGGGCTGTGTGAGCTGGGTGAGGGTCCTAGGGGTGAAGCCCCTCGCCCTGCCTACGGCCCAGATCCCTGTGCAGACCCAGGCGGGGTGGGGATGGCTGGTCGTTGGGGTTCTCCAGGATATCAGTTGTGAGACCCTGTTGTGGGGTGACTGTGTCTCTTAGGGACAGGATCCAGGCCCTGCTCCTGTAACAGCCAAGGGTTTGAATTTGAATCCAGGAAACCAATCGGTGGAGAGGGAAATGGTCAGTGAAAATTCAGATGACCTGGCTGACAGGGGGAGGAGCTGCTAGGCTCAGGATACCTGCCTGCCTGTAACCAGGCCCCTGGGGCTGGGTGGGACAGAGAGATGCTCCCCGTCCCCTTGCACACCAGAAAGGGGGCTCATGCTGGCTCTGATGCAGTCTGTAAGTTTGCCTGAAAGGGGATCGTGTAGGAACCCACCTGATGGGCCAGAGGTAATTCTGGATGTAAGGGAGACCCAGAAAGAGTCTGTTGTTGCTCAGGAAAGTGTTCCTCTTGAGCAAGCCCTAGGTAAAGAGGGTAAGAGCAGAATTTCTGTGAGGGGTGAATTGTTGCATAGAAAAGCCCTGGGGAAAGGAATCCTCATGGAGTCTTTGCAAGCAGTTTACTGCAACTGAAGTAACAGCCAGAAATTTTCTGTTGTGAATGGATCCACTGACATTCCTGTTGAAAGATCCAGTGTGGATAGCTTTGAGAAGGTCTCAGATGGAGTGAAAGCTGTTAAGAAAGTTAAACAGTCCTATAACCAAGTGGCTGTGTTTGGCCAGCTTGTTGGGGAGACAAGGTTGTTGAGAAAGGGATGTCTCCATGCTAGTTCTGTAAGTGAACAGTATGTGGCCCAGGTCAAGATGGGGGCTCTTAACCAAGAGAGCCCGAATTGCAGCCCTCCAGACTGGAGCGCTGGGAGAAGACCCGATCCCAGTTTGACCCCCCATGGGGTTTTGGGGTGGCAAAAGGGCACGGGCCGCATAAACCTTCCCACTTGCGGTATGCGAGTGCTATCGACCATCCCCAACCTAAGGGAGGGCGTGAAACTGGAAGGGCCTGGTGTAACTCCCACCAAGGAATGGGAGAGATGCTGGGGCATCCATGGGAACGTTGGTGGCTTCCAACTTCCCCAGGTCACCGGCTAAAGTGACCCCGCTCAGTTCGGTCTTGAAGGGGGGAGAGATGTGACCAAACGGGACTGTTCTTAATGTTTCCTCTGAATAGTGTGGGGGTGCCTCAGTTTCCCCTAGGCAGTTCTTAAGTATCTAGGTGGTGGGATAAGGGTGTATGATGGTTGCAGAGCCCTAGAGGGCAGGTGTGTGCAGGGGTCTGGACACAGAGAATGGCCAAACCCTGTTTCCTGGCAACTGATGGCCTGGCCCTTCCCCCCTGCAAGGTGAGAGCTAAAGGGTTGGAGAACAAAGGAATCAGGTGACCTCCTGGCCCGAGAAAGGGACAAAGCCCAGGGGAGGAGGGGCTGGAGGGAGTTTCAGTTTGGGGCTGGCTGGGGACATGGAGTGAAGGGCAGACGTGGTTGTCTGGCTCACTGCCCCACAAAATGGACCCAGCTGAGGGGTCCTGTTCTCTGCACCTACAAGCTCTAGTTTAGACCATGTTCCTGTCATCTAATAAATCTCTGTTTCACTGGCTGGCTGAGAGTCCCGTCTGACTGTGGAGTTGGGGGGCAGGACCCTCTGGCTTCCCCAGGAGCCCGCCTGGGCGGACTCGCTGGGGGAAGCGCAGGGAGGGGCAGAGGAGGCTGAATGCTCCGAGGTCAGACCCAGGAAGGTGGAAGCTGGGTGAGCTGTGTGTCCTGCAGACAGGCTGCTCACAGAAAGGAGACTTCCCCAGAGTCCTGCCTGGCTTCGTAGGGAGCAGTTCCTGAGTATCGCCCAGGGACTCCGTGACAATGGGGAGCACAGGGGCAGCTCACCCAGCTCTGCTCTGCACAAGCCAGTGGGAGGGGCAGAGTGGGCTGGAAGCATGCTGGCTCTGCCCCCTCACACACGGGCCACAGCCCTGGGATTAAGTAATCTGCTCCCTTCCTAGAGCTGTGGGGAAGGGCAGGGCTGCGTCCCCCCCCATCCCAGCTCTCTCCCCACTAGCCTAGGCCGCCCACACTCAGGGCGGACAGCAGAGTAAGGACGCAGCCCTCTGAGGGTATGGGTGGTGTCGAGTCAGCCTGGTCCGGCCTGGCTGGATGCATGGGCAGGCTTCACAGGAGAGAGAGGTTCACTTTCCATCAGGGCCCTGCTATGTGGCTGCATCCCCCAAGGGCAGCCAGCAGTCCCTCTTCTTGAATCCCCCACTGCATGGTTATTCACAGGTTCCCTGCTCCAGGGGGAGCCTTTTTTTCGTTTCCTGAGAGCTCAAGTCCCTCCGCCCGGCCCCCAAAGTCCCAGAGCTCCCCCCAGACTGAGCCATAGGTCAGGCATGCCATCACTGCCACCCCATCTCGCAGGTGGGGATGGCAGCTCGGAGATGTGCGGGGACTTGCCCAAGGCCAGCAGGGAGTCTGAGGCAAGGCTGGGAATTGCCCCCAGGTCGCCTGAGTCTCAGAACCCAATGCCTGAACCCCCAGACCTGCCTTCCTGCTCTACATGCAACCCCGCCGCTTGTCTCCTGTTCGGCTGCCATCACCCCCAGCCCAATTACCACAGGACCCGCCCACAGACGCCTCCAACTGCCTCCATTGCTTTGAGACGTGACTGGCTTTGGGCCAGGCCCCAGATGGCACCGGACAGCCCCAGCCCCACGATCAGGGAGGGGCACTGCCCATCTGCTTTTGCCCCATGCTCAGACAACAGTATAGACGTTCCAGATCAGTGCTGGGTCCCATTTGCCAGAGCACTACCCAGTGGGTTCGCCCGACAGCACGGGGGTAGATTTAGCAGCAGACATACTCCAGGTCACCCTGGCAGCCCAGACACTGGGCCGGCCAGGCCTCACGGCCCATTCCCACCCAGCCTGGCTCTGATCCTGAGAGCCCGTCACACACTGCACTCCAGGTAACTTCAGAGAGGCTTCTGCACGAAGCCTGGGGCCACAGACCTGCCAGTGTGGACACAAGAACAAAGGGATATAAACTGCCCATCAACAAGGTTAGGTTTGAAATTAGGCAAAGCTTTCTAACCATCAGAGGAGTGAAGTTCCCATCTCCACCCAGACTTGCACCTGTTCTGGATCTTCCATGATCCGGATGGGGCTGGGAGACAGCCAGGGGCCCACAAAAGCCTCACCACCACAGTCATGCGATTTTCGCAGTGGGATGGTAGCACGGAGGCAAACTCAGTGGGGGCCATTCCTAGTTCCCCACAGTGCTTCCCCCCCCGAGACACGGCACGACCAGTTATGACATATGAAAGCCAAGCTGAGGAGCAGCAGCAGATGGAGCATGGCAGGAACCCACCCTTGACGGGTCATGAACCAGGGATCTTTGTACTCAAAAACCAGCCGCTCTGCTGCTGGAGCCAAAGCAGACCTCCGGCTAGCATTGGTAGCAGCTCCTGCTTCTTGCCTCCTTGCAGGCCTGCAGCGATTAGCAGGCAAGAGTGCAACACCCCTTGTCGGCTAAAACACAGACCTGCAGCCCCCAAAGCACAAGCCCTATCACGAGTTGAGCCACTTGCAGGCTGGGAGCGGTCACTAGAGGGAGACAGTCATCTGCACTAACCCTGGGCATCAGCCACTCACCGGATATAGTTGGTCCTCAGCGAGATCTCCAGCTCTCGGAGCACCTGTGTGGACTCCTGCACTCGCCTCTTAAACTGCGTTTCAAAAAGCAAAGGGGAGTTAGACAGATCTGCCACATCACTGGCCAGGTCGCAGCCTCATTTCTCTTTTACCACCTGTGTTAACTCCAAATAACCTCTAGAGCAGCAATTCCCAAACATTACTGGTCCATGTACCACCCTCTGGGAACAGATGCTTGCCTTCCCTCATGCCAGCATCCCCTTTTTGTGCACAGTTATTTTAGGCCTTAACAGACTTAAGTATTTACAGTCAAAGTGAAATAAGTTTCAAATTTGGCTGGTGGAGATCTGCCTGGGGGAATCTAGAAGAGAAGGCCTTTTGGCTGGGGGTGCCTGGTGGGGAGGGCTACAGGACGTGAGGTTTAGAGGGGGTTGGAAATTTTTTGACTAAATGGTTTTTCATCAGAAAATGCCAATCTGTTAAATCCAAAACTTTTCGCAGGAACGTCCCAGCTTCAACGAAACTTTTGTAAGGAAGGTTCCTCGGGCCCAGGATGGAATTTCGAGTCAAAATGAGAGAGCGACGCAGCCTCAGTCCAGAACAGCCTGACTCAGAACAAGCCCTGGGACCTGGGGCTGTCACATCCCAGGGGAGTGCCCTGACCCCAGGCTACCGGCTATTCTGGGATGATGGGGGATGGCAAGGAGGGGTGTCTCTCTGAGGTTTTTCCACACAAAAAAACTACAAAAAGTCGCAGTTTCATCCCGATGCAGAACGGGGCAGTTCTTGAAATCAGGAAAAGTTTTGTGAGCTGGGAATTCTGTTTCCCACCGGCTCCAATGAGGTTAGACTGTGGGGAGGGGCGCTGGTAGCATGTGAGGGAGTGGGCGTGTAAAAGGCCAGAGAGTGCTCAGAAGGGAGGCATAGGGAGCTGAGGGAACCTTGGCTGGAAGTGAGGGGTCCTCAACTGGCATCAGGCAGCTCCAGCTCCAATTCACCTCATTCCAGGGCTCCCTTCCCATTTTCTCTGAGCCACGCAGCTCTCCCAGCCCCAACCCCTCTGGAGCATCTTTCCCGTGGGTCTCCCTCTGCCCCGGTCCCTGGACTAAATGCCTTCCTCGCAGCCAAGCGATTCCACAGCCCTTCTCCTAAGGGCTGTGCTGTGACTCAAGCCGGCTTCCCCAGCCCGCCAGTATCCAGCTGCCAGCCCCGCTCCAGGGAGCCTCCTTTGCTCCCCCACTTCTTCCCTTTGGTTCTGGGGCCCCCACCAAGCCTTGGGGGCTATGCTGTGACTCGGGCAGGCTCCCCAGCCCCCAGTCTCTCTTCTGGGTCCCAGCCCTGGGACCCTCTCTCCTGGTCTGCTGCTGCCCTGTAATTCTGCTCTCCCTCTCCTCCCGGGAGCCAGCCAGCCAGCCAGAAGGAGGTAGCCACCTGACCTGACCCCCAGGTAGTCTGCTGCACCCTGCAATACCTGTGTCCTTGAAGGGCTCATGGCATGGAAAGGGGTTGTCTGGTCCAGGCTCTCCTCCCCCTTACAGAGGACAGACCACCCTGCTACAGTGCACCACTTCCAACAGCTCCTGTGCCCCTGGGGGGTGCACGACCCCATTTCGGGGACCTCGGCTCTCGACTGCGGTACAGAAGCTAAGGGGTGGCAAAGGAGAGGGGAGAATAAAAGGGGAGGATAATACCGCCATGGCAATCAGCCAGTCGGAGGTCACCTTTCTGCTGACTCCACCCGTGTCCAAGTAGCTCTTCAGTTTCTGGATGTACGCAGAGGGGGGGTTCTTGACCTGGAACCGCTCCTGCGAGGATGGGGGAGAAGGGAGACATTCAGGCCCAGCTTCCTCAGACGACGGAGGAGAACACACAGCCCCGAGCACTGACACAGTGTGTGCACAAGTGCACCCGCAAGTGAGCGGGACGCGGAGGAGACTGCAGGGGTCTGAGATGTGCGTGAGAAACGGCTGAATAGGGCCAGGGAGAGAGACTCGCTCTTTGGAAGCGATCTGCTGCCCAGGTCGTCTGCCCCCGGGAACTAGCCAGACGGGGAATTAGTGGCTTTACACAGACAGGACGTTTGCCAGGATCCGGCAGGATTTCCATGCTGAGTGGGAGCAAGTGAGCCCGCCTGGCTCAGAACTCACAGCCAGCCCTCTTCTTTAGGACACCGAGCTGCCACCGGCCAACAAGCCACTCGCAGACACCTGTCATCACGTAGTGCTGCGGCTGCCTGGGGGCGGGGGAGTCACAGGGACCCTCCCCAGCTCGGAAGCTACGCCACTGAAGACAGAACAGAGAAGCTGCCTGTGATAACTCTGCAGTCCCCTGCCCCAGACCACACCACCGCGCTCTCTAGTCAGGTCTCCAGTCTCACCACCTCCAACGGCCAGTCCTGCCCAGAGCTGGATGCTCTGTAAACCTCGCAGGCCACATCTGTTATAGTACGCCGCACCTTCCTATCCCCTCCAACCCAGGCTCTCAAAGCTCTTTACATGCACTCGTCCATAAAGCTGCACAAGCCCTGACCATGAATTAGGTGAATATTATCCCTATTTTACAAAGTAGAGAAATTAAAGGACTTGCCCAAGGACAAGTTTGTGGCAGAGGTGGGATTAGAACCCAGATCTCCTGATGTCCAATCCTGTGCATAACCACAGACCATTCTTCCTCATCCCATGATATAGCACCAGGCCTGCCTCCCTCCCTCACATGGCCCAGCACTGGGCCTTCCTCGTCCCCAGGGCACAGCGCTGGGCCTGCCTCCCTCCCCCCGCAGGGCACAGCGCTGCACCTGCCTTCCCTCCCCCCGCAGGGCACAGCGCTGGGCCTGCCTCCCGCCCCACAGTATAATATTGTGCAAGAGGGATTGTTGCCTGACACCAGCCGGTGAGCAGTGTGCCCATCAATCAATTGCTATCTAGTGTCACTGCAGATACTGGGCACACAGATGTTAACTCATTTTAAGAGCTACTTGTCCTAGGTCTCGTCTACACGGAAAACGTACATGGGCCTAGCTCCATCTCTGGGGGCGTGACAAACCCACACTGCTGAGAGATATCGCTGTGCCGACCTAATCCCCGGAGCAGACAGCACTAGGTCCACAAAGGAGTTCTTCTACTGACCTAGCTATCACCCCGCGGGGAGGTGGATTAGCTACAGTCAGGCCATGTCAACACCACAAAATTACATCGACCTAACTTACATCGGCATCCAGCCACTGCAGTTATAAAATTGCTTGTGCGTGCACGCTTGGCTCCTTGTGTTGGCGGTGCACAACCTCACCAGTCATGCGTGTACCGTCACTGTGGGGCATTGTGGGACGGCTCCTGAAAGTCAGCACCTTTCCATATAAGCAACAGAGTCTGCACTGACACTGTCCACCTAAGTACAGTGGCCATGACTCTCCACCGCTCGGGGAAGTGGCATTACTAAACCGGCGTAGAGAGGCACTTACGTCAGCAGGACTCACAGTTAAAGGAAGAAACTTCCATGGCTAGGTTGATGCAAGGCAGCTTACGTCAACCTAACCATGTGGCTAGGCAGCAGTTCTGCAGAAAAGGACCTGAGGATTACACTGGACGAGAAGCTGGATATGAGTCAGCAGTGTGCCCTTGTTGCCAAGAAGGCTAATGGCATATTGGGCTGCATTAGTAGGAGCACTGCCAGCAGATCGGTGTCAAGTGGAGTGCCCCAGGGGTCGGTCCTGGGGCCGGTTTTGTTCAATATCTTCATAAATGATCTGGAGGATGGTGTGCATTGCACCCTCAGCAAGTTTGCGGATGATACTCAACTAGGAGGAGTGGTAGATATGCTGGAGGGCAGGGATAGGATACAGAGGGACCTAGACAAATTGGAGGATTGGGCCAAAAGAAATCTGATGAGGTTCAGTAAGGATAAGTGCAGGGTCCTGCACTTAGGACGGAAGAACCCAATGCACCGCTACAGATTAAGGACCGAATGGCTAGGCAGCAGTTCTGCGGAAAAGGACCTAGGGGTGACAGTGGACGAGAAGCTGGATATGAATCAGCAGTGTGCCCTTGTTGCCAAGAAGGCCAATGGCATTTTGGGATGTATAAGTAGGGGCATAGCGAGCAGATCGAGGGACGTGATCGTTCCCCTCTATTCGACACTGGTGAGGCCTCATCTGGAGTACTGTGTCCAGTTTTGGGCCCCACACTACAAGAAGGATGTGGATAAATTGGAGAGAGTCCAGCAAAGGGCAACAAAAATGATTAGGGGTCTGGAACACATGACTTATGAGGAGAGGCTGAGGGAACTGGGATTGTTTAGTCTGCAGAAGAGAAGAATGAGGGGGGATTTGATAGCTACTTTCAACTATCTGAGAGGTAGTTCCAGAGAGGATGGTTCTAGACTATTCTCAGTGGTAGAAGAGGACAGGACAAGGAGTAATGGTCTCAAGTTGCAGTGGGGGAGGTTTAGGATATTAGGTTTGGATATTAGGAAAAACTTTTTCACCAAGAGGGTGGTGAAACACTGGAATGTGTTACCTAGGGAGGTGGTAGAATCTCCTTCCTTAGAAGTTTTTAAGGTCAAGCTTGACAAAGCCCTGGCTGGGATGATTTAATTGGGGATTGGTCCTGCTTTGAGCAGGGGGTTGGACTAGATGACCTCCTGAGGTCCCTTCCAACCCTGATATTCTATGATTCTATGACTCTAAGTGATTATTCCCCTCTGTTCAGCACTGGTGAGGCCACATCTGGAGTATTGTGTCCAGTTTTGGTCCCCCCCACTACAGAAGGGATGTGGACAAATTGGAGAGAGTCCAGCGGAGGGCAATGAAAATGATCAGGGGCCTGGGGCAAATGACTTATGAGGAGAGGCTGAGGGAACTGAGATTGTTTAGTCTGCAGAAGAGAAGAGTGAGGGGGGATTTGATAGCAGCCTTCAACTATCTGAAGGGGGGTTCCAAAGAGGATGGAGCTCGGCTGTTCTCAGGGGTGGCAGATGACAAAGTAAGGAGTAATGGTCTCAAGTTGCAGTGCGGGAGGTCTAGGGTTACCCTAGGGAGGTGATGGAATCTCCTTCCTTAGAGGTTTTTAAGGCCCGGCTTGACAAAGCCCCAGCTAGGATGATTTAGTTGGGGTTGGTCCTGCTTTGAGCAGGGGGTTGGACTAGATGACCTCCTAAGGTCCCTTCCAACCCTGATATTCTATGATTCTATGTAGACCAGGCCTGACAGCAGAGCCCCTCCCATCACTGTCTCCACTGCAGCTGTACCACTGTAGCAGTCTGAGTGTGGACGCACCCTTCATAACAGAAACATATAGTTCTCTAATGATGATCCATCTATGGGGCTTGAACTGGGACCACTGGATTTAAAAGCTTGAGCCACACTTTGCTGGCCTGGGTTAGGCATCGAGATCCCCTTTCATCCAAGTGCCTCAGGACTTCTCCTTCCTGGTAGATCGATGGGGTAACTGAGGCAAAGGGAAGGGAAGTGACTGCAGCAGAGCAGAACAGTCCTGGGGACAGAGGCTGGCACACGGAGGTTTGATAATGGGCTCTTCAATCCAGCAGAGGAAGATGTAACACGATCCAATGGCTGGAAGTTGAAGCCAGACAAATTTAGACTGGAAAGGTGTAAATTTTTAACCGCGAGGGTAACTAATCATTGGAACAACTTCGCAAGGTGGATTCTCTAACCCTGACAATTGTTAAATCAAGATGGGACGTTTTTCTAACAGACCTGCCCTGGGGATCACTGTGGGGCAGGTGTCTGGCCTCTGCTATCCAGGGGATCAGACTGGATGGTCCCTTCCGGCCTTGGGATGTAGGAATGCACGAGCCCCCTCCGAGATGCTGGACTCCTGGCACCCTTGCAGGGCTTCACTGATGGGCGGGAGATAGAGACAGAATCAGGGCCCTGAGGCTCTGGCCATGGAACAAGCCAAGAAGAGCCTGCTCTGCGCAGTATCCCCAGTCGGCACGTGATGACTCCTGCCCTGCACCATCTCCTCAGGGAGCACACGGCCCAGCAAGCTCTGGTCAGACTCAGGCCCCCGGACCACAGGCAGGCGAAAGGGCTGATGACACCCATTGCCTTTGCGCAGCCCTGGGACCCCTGAGCAGAGCTCTGGGCTAGGGCCAGGGATGACTGTGCTGGATGAGCCCCGAGGTGAACAGCCCACGGCCTCCATTTATCTAGAGCGCAGGGACAGCACGATTAGCAGGGCACTGAGCCCCGAACCTGCAGGGACTGCCCGAAAGTGGACAGGGAGGTCAGTCTCCATGGCCCACCCAGCCTACAGCCTCTCCGCTGGCCTGTCTTCAGCCATGATCAGGGCTTTGTCATTCCTTCCAGGGCCCCCAGGAGCAGGAGCCAAATTAACTGCCCATCAGGAGAAAGAAGGCAGCCCTGGGGCAGCAATGCCCAGTGGTCACTGCCAACCTGAGTGAGCCTGGGGCCTCGCTGCTCGCAAGCTCAGCATCCCACCCCCACCCCCAAGCCCCCATCCCCAAACCTGAGGGTTTCGCTCAACACAGACCCCCCCAAAGCAAAATCTGGAGTCACCAGAGCCCCTGAGCTAAGAAGCAAGTGCAGAGGCTGACTGGTTAAAATATCCAGTCACTAGCAAAAACTACCAGCCCCTCCCCCAGGGCAGCAGTCGCTCCAGTGAGATGCATCAATTACAGGGTTTTCTGAGGCATTTGATCTTTCACCGGTTTCTAATAATACTCAGCACTTACACGGCGTTTGCATCCTCAAAGCGCTTGGCAGGCATTAAGGGCCCCATCCGGCAGGCCTCGGAAGCACGGGGCCTTGCTCCCCCCAACCCCTCTGAACTGGATAAGAACTAGTGCACACACATGCCCAGTCCCTGCTCCCTCCCGAAGGCCTCTCAGCACCAACACACAGGGGGAGGATCGACCCCCAGCTTTCTTTGCAGATCACCAGGAAAAGGCTACTTGAGCCTGGGTGGAGGCCCAGCTAACGGCCCCTGGCAGAAAGCCCATCCCTGCAGCGGAGTGAATCTTTCTGCTGATAAGGAACTGACTGGCTGGGTGCAGAGATGACAGACGGGGAGAGAAATGACTCATCGAGGAACCGCTGGGATTAGCCTCCTTGGCTTCAGAGGATTCAACCCATCAGATTCCTCTGCAGGCACCTCCATGACTGCGAACTGCTGGCAGGGGAGCCAGCCCTCCGACCGTCCCAGCTGGGAGCAGAGGCTGCCGGCCTAGCACCTCCCCTGACATCTGGAACATCTGTGGGCTGAAGCAATGAGCGTGACTTCTCCCGCTCCGGCCCCACTGTCGTGAGTCATGCTGCAAAGCGGCAGACTGAACGCCCGTGATCAGGTACCAACCTGAGCAACACAGGAAGTGTCTGGGTGTGAGTTTCCTGCCGTGAGTGTTGTGTAGCAGTGGGTAACGGATGGAGCTGAATCTCTGGCAGCAGGTGCTAGGGTGGCCATGGGGGGTGGCGCATGGGTGCCCGCAGCGCCTGAAGACTTCCCTGGATTGGGCACCTCAGTCTCACCTGGTCACAGATCAGCTCCCACTTCTTCTCGCTGTCGTACTGGCTGAGCAGCTTCATCTTGTCGGGCGGCAGGTTCATGGAATCCTGCAGGGGAGACAGACAGGATGAGACAGGAGTGGGCGCTGGGCGAGGTACATCCCAGCTGCCAGGACCATGAGGGAAGCAGATGAAGGAGGAGAGCCCCTGTGTGGGGAGGGCTGAGCCCTATCCATCTGTGTGTCTATGCCCAACCTGGACGAGGCAGGGTCCCTCGCATCCCAGGTATCTGGGTGATGTCACCCCATCTTCCTCCAGTGCCCTGTACCCAAGGGGCTGAGCTCAGGTCTGCACCCTCCTACCAGCATTGCATCCCCACCACCCCACCCCACCCTTCCACCTCCAAGGACGGAGCCCCTGAGCTCCAGCTCCAAGTCAGGAAGTGATTGGGTTGCTCCATCACCAACCAGAGCTGCCTGGCCTGGTCAGGTCTCAGAGAGACAGACTCCCAGCCCAGCATGGTCACTGCCAGCTGGACCCTGGCACAGACACAGACAGTCTGTCCTGGACAGGTGGAGACCTCCGACATCCACTCTAGTGTCTGGCTGCAGAACGAGAGGCTTCAGCCTATAGCGTCCTGAGGACTTCCCCCTCCAGTGCTCCTCACCACCAACCCAGGAATCGGCCCATGCCCTCTCGGGATTTGCACTGCGCACGGCGCCGGGGGGGCGGGGGGGAGAACCAGGCCAGAACCCCAGGCGCTCACTCAGTGCTGCGGCGCGGCCTGTGTAGGACACAAGGATCAATAAAGCCAAGTCGAGTTTCAGTGCAGTGATTTAAGCTCCCCATCACCCGTCTCAACAAGCCCAGGCTCCCTCTGACAGCATGTTTTAACCGGGGGTCTCTGGACGCTTTACAATCAGCTACTCAAGCCTCACAGCTTGGCCCTGCCTGATGGGTCAGTATCGTTATCTCCCATTTTATAGAACGGGGAAACTGAGGCACTGATGGGGGATGTGATTTGCCCAAGTCCGCACAGAGAGTGACTGAGTGGGTTGTAGAACCCAGGAGTCCTGGCTCCCAGCCCCCAGCTGCAGCCGGTGAACATCGCCCCTTGCCATCTGAAAGGCTGCATTAAGGGCGGTTAACGCTCTCCCTCCGAGAGACTACGTGAGAGCCGTGTGCAGCCACGTGATGGGTCTCAGCCCATGAAATCGGTGTCTGTTTAGAGGCATTAGCTCAGCGGCAGGATGTTGTGTGCTGCAGTGTTCCCAGCACTGATGTTGCTCAACCCAGCTCCTTCCTGCTTCCCCATCCCGTGGCAGTCGGTTAGGGCCCGATCTGGAGAGACGGGGAGCCAGCGAGGGCCCTGGGCAGCTCGGCATGTCCCGGGATCGGGCCCCTCGTGTGGTAATTGGGCACAAACGGTTGGCTTCTCCAGAGGCTGCCCCCGCCTCGCGTGTGAGGGAACAGGACATGACCTCACTTCCCCTTTCCAAACAGGTAGCACGGGGGACTTCACTTCTCCTTATGCTCGGCTGTGCTGGGGGAGGGCTCGGGCCTGACCAAGTTACATTATGCGCAGCTCGCTCCCTGAGTGTTGGTGCCGGGAACCCAGCGAGGAAGCCACCAGGCCAAAGTCCTGCTCCCTTCCAGCACAGGGCCCATTGAGCTACAGCTCCCAGCAGTCCATGCTCCACCCTGGCGTCCAAGATGGAGCCCGAGCACACAGACCTGCCTGCCCTGGGGCTTCTGGAGCTCCCCGGGCAGCCTGCCAGGACTCAGGGCGGCAATGGGGTTGCAGCCATGAAAGGAGCCCCGAGGGGCACTAAAAGGGGACGGGGGCCACAGATCCTGCTCGAGAGATGAAGCCCACAGTTCCCCACAGACATTTAATGCAGGGTGTGGGTTATTTTCCTGGTTCTAAAGAAAATCATCACCCCACAAACAGCAAGGAGACAGGAGCTAAGGCCCCAGGGAGGGGCAGCTGTCAGGAAAAGCGCCATTGCCCAGGGAAGGCAGGAACAATGGCATGGCACATGGTGCTCAGGGATGCACCTCCATCATGTGATGAGCTGGCGGGTTTTTATGTAAACCAGTGCCCTCTACCGGGCCGGATGGACTGAGAACTGCTCCACTGAGGGTCATAGACCCTACACTGCCAACAGGGATTCTCCTTTAGCCCAAGGGCTCAGGGCTTGTGCTTTGCGAGCAGGAGGATCTGAGTTCTAGCCCCACCGCTGCCATGACTCTGAGTGGTGACAGTGACAGCTGTGAAGTGCCTGTAGATTTCTCACAGTGCTCAAAGTGGAGGGCAGCCAATGCTCATGGCATTTCACACAATATAGTTTAAGTCATCAGGCTACCAGGCTGCAAAGCCTGGGCAACATGGACAGAACATCCTAGGAGCACAGCTAATGAGAAACGAGAGGAAACACACTCCCAGAGGGATTTGGGCTTAAAACCAAAACTGCTCAAGAACAAAGCGAAAGAGACTCGGCTCACTTGAGAGGAGTGCATCCAGGAGGAGACCTGCCAAGCCACTCGTGAAGCGGAAATCTCACCACCCGCTAACTGCACTTCAGTGCCCTTTGTGGTGCATTCGGGATGAATGAGGCTGCCAGAGACAGTGTGTGCGACTCAGAGGAGATGAGATTCTGCCGAGGACACGGAGCCACCTCAGGAGAGGGCTCAGGGATTCTCCAGCAGTGGGGAAACCTGCGGCAGAAAGGCATCCCAGGGTTTGGGGAGAGCCTTGCTCCAGGCACAGCTGGGTTTAGCCAGGTCCCACTGGATCCAGCCCACTCCCCTCCACACTCATCCCATCCGTGCTGGCTCATTCGGTCCCTTTGCTTTGGAAACACGAGGGTGAGCATCTGGCGGGGGCCCTCCTCCCTCCCTCACGCAGCCACGCAGAGCCGAGCTGAGCCGAGCAGGCTGCGAGGCTAGAAATAGAAATAGCCTCGCTGAGACAATCAACAGCCCCGGCGCTCACCGCCTAGGTGACCAAACAGGATTGTGCTCCTGTTGAGAGCAGCCGGCTGAGAGCCCACGCTGCACCTGCACGGGGCGCTCTCCTAAGGAATGGGTCCCATCCCCACGGTGCCCACCAGCCAGAGGGGATGTGGGTTATGCTGCACGGTGCCACCTGGTACCCAGGAAGCAGTGGACACAAGGGCGAGTGCGGCATGTCAGGCGGTCCGCTAACTAACAGCACAGGGCACTCCGGGCAGGCAGGGCTGCCTTCAGTCCCTGAGCGTCACACACAACCGCCCCCACCTACCCGCAGCGTTTAACGGCCCAGTCGCTCATGGACAAGGTGGCGTTTCCCAGCATGGACCAGCCCTGGCAGGATGATCTTGGGGCTAAAGCACAGGGCTGGGAGCCAGAACTCCTGTCTCCAACCAGTCACTTCCCTGCCCATCTGTAAAGCGGAGATACCCTGATGGGAGAGATTTACGCATCACAGTCCTGGCTGTGGAGCCTGGCACGGGAGGGGCTGGCAAGGGGTGGGGCTTTCGCTCCAGCAGAGAGAGAGCAATGCCACCCGCCAATCATAGCCCCTCTTTGGGTAACGTCATTGACCAAGGAGAGCTGCTGGGTGCCACCATCCAGGGGTGGCTAACGCAGCTGGGCAGACCCCTGCCGTTTCACCAGTCCAGGGAAGGCAGGTCAACGGGACTTTAAACCAATGTGAGGGCCCCATGGACACGGGGCAGCTCTGAACCTGGGCACTTCGCTCCTGTCCCAAGACAGCCATCTTCCTAATTGTCCTAATGCCTTTTAGGGCAGATTCCTGCCCTGGCTTAGCGACCAGCCCCTCCCCCCATACTCTGCTGGGGCTAGGATCCCTAACTCCCAACCATTCAGGGAGTCCCACTTGGCCTCCTCTCCCATTTCCAATACCTCTGGGGGCTCCATTAAGGATCTAAGAGCCCAGCTGGGCTCGCAGGTCGGCATGCTCCCAGCCCGAGCACTAGCCCACAGAACGTAGAGCTGCCATCCCTCGTAGGGATGTGCTAGAAATACTCCAGGGCTTTGTTCATCACAATTGCTGTGGGCAGCTCGCTCGCTGTGCTTCATATAGCTTCCAAAGCGCAACTGTTAGTAAACTGGAGCCTGCCCACCCACTTGGCTTGCTCCCACAGCTCCCAGCTGAGCTGCCAGCTCCTCACCGGCCTCTGGCCCAGACTCGGCTGCCTGGCTACTGATGGACGTGAAGCCCTCAGCAAACGAGATGCTGCACTGGCATCGCCGCAAGGTGCCTAGACCTGCAATTCACCAGCCCATCGCCTCAGGAGCAGAGGAGCACATGCTGTCTACGGCCCTCCCCGAGCCTCCAGATCAGACCCTGCTTGGATTCCTCCCTGGTCTGGAGTTTCCACCCTGCAGGGAGCTGTCAGCACACCTGCGCACTCTCAGGTGGGCTCAGGGCACCCAGCTGTGCACCCCGCCCATGCCAGCACACCGTTACATCCTCCCCTGGGAACAGAGGGCAGCACTTGGGCACAGCACCATGCTCTGGGTGTCCCTGCCCAGGCACGTGGAGTGATAACCGGGCCAGGGGGAGCTGAGAATGAGGCAAAGCTTCCTCAAGCAGAGGGCAGTAAACAGATTGAATGCTCCATGCCTGCCAGCCCCCTCAGCAGATCTCAGCAGCTGTGTGGGCACCGCCCCCATCAGCACTTGGAAGGGTGTTCCCCAGGTGGGGCTGGCACTGCTGGGGGGCGTCTTTTGGATGAGACATAGCGCCAAGGCTTCGACCACTTGTGATCATTAAAAATCCCACAGCACCCTGCAAGAGGAGGGTCAAGTTAACCCTGGTGTTCGGGCCAAGTGCCAGTCTGGTTGATTACTTCCTGCCTCCCTAGCTCTTTCCAGCAATTTCAGTTGCATAAGGAATCCTTCTTCACTTCCTGTCCTAAACTAACGTGTTGCATTGTTTTGCGCTATTAAGCAGCTGCCCATTCCACTCCAGAGGTGGCTGCATTTCAGTGCTGGGTGAAGCAATTCCTCCCTCCACATGGCACAGTGCGTTGGGATAAAAGGAGCTCTATAAATGTAGGTCAGTATTATTACTACAAACAAGGAGCTGCAACAGAGGCAATTGCCTACATAGGAGTTTTTAAACTCCAGTGAATTGACTGCCAGTTAACACCTTTGTACATGCTGTCTGGACAGTCGATAGCTCCGGGACCCAAGCCTTGGTGGCTTACCCCAGCCTAGGGGTCCAGACTCCCAGGTGCCCCTTGAGTCTTTGTGCCGCATGGTCCCTACTGTTACCAGTGAACACAGTAGGGCCCCTATCTCAACTGGGTGCTCCGGGGACCACTGCAATACAAATATAAGAGCGTAAGCCTTGCCACATGGGGTCAGACCAATCGTCCATCTAGCTCAGTATCCTGCCCCTGACAGTGACCAGTGCCAGAGCTTCAAGGGGGACTGTACAGAACAGGGCAATTCTGGAGTGATCCACCCCTGTCTTCTACTCCCAGCTTCTGGCAGCTGGAGGTTTAGAGTCACCCCAAGCACGGGGTTGCATCCTTGCCCATCCTGGCTAATAGCCATTGATGGACGTATCCTCCATGAACTTGTCTAATTCTTTTTTAAACCCAGTTATACTTTTGGCTTATACAACATCCCCTGGCAATGAGTTCCACAGGTTAGTTGTACATTGTGTGAAAAAGTACTTCTTCTTGTTGCCAGTTAACCAGTGCAATCCCCAGCTATACCGATTCCACAAATGGGCCATTGTGCACCACTTTTCCTGTTTAGAGGGACATTGGTGACCCAGCAGGGAGAGGCTGATGTAATGGCCTGAGCAGAGGAGTGAGAGCCAGCAGCTCCTACCATGTCTCTTTCCCATATGTGTGCTCAATACAGTTTGCAGCCAGGACTGGACTAAATCATCGGGCTTATGGGCCTGTGGCTAGGCCCCCAGGATCTCAGCTGTCATTTGAAAACATTACATTTCCAGCCTTTGCAGATGTAAAGAAAAAGCTTGAAAAACGTGACCGGAATGTGACTGCCTGAGTCTGCAGAGAGCCTAAAACAACATCTCCAAAAAGCACAGACTTCCCCAATGATCTTAACTCTGACCCCTGCTGCCACTCCTCAGACAGGCAGGGCCATGGGGGGCGGGGGGTGGCAGGGAGCCTCCAGTGGGCTGTGCCACCAAAGCCCCAGATCCCACCACCAGGAGCTCTGCCCCAAATCCAGGCTCCAGTGCCCGAGGAGCTCTGTGCTGATCCGATTGGCGTGCAGTCACCTGAGGTCCCGCAGAGCAGGGCTGTGGAGCTGGCAGTTGCCTCCCCAGGGAAACCTGGCCTATATTTGGCAACGACAGCGGGTCCCTTGCGCCTCAGTCGGCAGCCTGAGACATGAAGGCAGCGGCGGCTCCCCTGCTCCCATCTGGCACAGGAATGGATGCTCGTTGGGCTGGCAGCACTGCCCCACTTGGGGGACACAGGGCAAGGCTTGCGCGGGAAGCTGGCCCTATTCCACAGCAGTGCCAGAGAGGCACCAGTCCGTGCTGGGCTGGGATTCCTGGGGACACCGACCTAAGCCATCTGGCTCCTTCCCGGCTGTGTTTCCTCAGCTGCTGTGTGGGCTGCAGATAACGAGGCAATTGGGCTCCGATCTCAGCTCAGGCTTCCCCGGCAGCCCCACCCCAACACACGCACCTCACTGTGCCAGGCAGGGAGCTGCCACCTTACTTCTCTCTGCCCTGTCCCAGACACCCATGGCCTCATATAAATAAGCTTTCCTGTAAAGGATCAGAATACTCTGCACTGCTCTAGCACTCTCATCCACTGATCTCTGGTCACGAGCATCATTAGCCCATTTTACAGATGGGGAAACCAAGGCCCAGAGAGAGGCCATGACTTGCCCCAGATCACACAGTGAGTGGCGGAGCTGGGAACCCAGGAGTCCTGATGCCCATTGCAGGGCCCTGTGTGTCCTACAGAGAGTGGTTAGACACGTTTTGAAACCTCAGGAAACAGGGCACCGCTGGGGGTGGCTGAAGACTTGGGCTGGAGCGTTTAGCTGAGCTGGACCAGAGGACCCTCTCCAATCGGGTTACGCCAGCGCCTTTAGCCCAGAGGGCAAAAGCCATTGACCCAGCCCAGAGAAACTGTTCCAGAGGGAAGGCAGGGTAGGGTGGGAGCTAGAAGGGCAGCCTTGGACATGCTGGCATTTGTATGCCAGCAGCACCCAGAGGTCCATCAAGATCAGGGCCCCGTGGTGCCAGGCGTGAAACAGACACATGGGTACAGCTACGCAGCCAGCAAGAGCCCGCAACAGCGGGCCTCTGAGCCCAGGCTGAGACAGGCTCTGGCTGATGGGCTCAGAACAGCTGTGCAGACAGCACCTTGAAGCCGTGACCTGGGCTGGAGCTCAGGCTCTGAAGCCCCACGCCCCACCCCACAGGCTTCGGAGCCCGAGCTGCACCGTCCATACGGCAATTTTCAGGGTGGCAGCACGAGCCCAGGGGCGTCGAGACAGGCCCAGGGGCTGCTGTGCAAAGGCACCCAGAGAGACAGGCCCTGCCCCAAGGAGCTCACAGCCTGAACAGACAAGAGCTGAGAGGGGAAACTGAGGTGCAGAGGGGGAAGGGAGTCACCCACCGTCACCCAGCAAGTCAGGATGGTGCTGGGAGCCGAACCCAAGTCTCTGAGTCCCAAGGCGGTGCCCCAGTCAGTAGACTGCACTCGCTCTCCCACGCTGGTGGCAGGATGGGGGGTGAGGCTCCAGGGTTGTCACCCAGGCAGATCGAGGGATGATGTGGAGACAAAGCAGCAGCCCCTGGGGGGAGTGGGGGGAGGGGATGCAGCCAGGGGCTGCCTTGGCCCAGCCAAGCCAGCTGGCAAGTGTGCTAATCCCACCTGACCGCTCAGTGATGAGAACAGACGAGAGAGAGCGAAACGAAGTATAACACGAGCAGGGTCTGCCCACATGCCCGGGGCACACCCCAAGGGCACCCAGAGACAGGTACATGCCCAGGGGGACCCAGAGACAGGCACACGCTTGGGGCACACACCCACAGGGGCACCCAGAGACAGGCACATGCTCGGAGCACACCCCAGGAGCACCCAGAGGCAGGTACATGCCTGGGTCACACCCCAGGGGCACCCAGAGACAGGCACATGCTCGGGGCACACCCCAGGGGGACCCAGAGACAGGCACATGCTCGGGGCACACCCCAGGGGCACCCAGAGACAGGCACATGCCTGGGGCACACCCCAGGGGGACCCAGAGACAGGCACATGCTCGGGGCACACCCCAGGGGGACCCAGAGACAGGTACATGCCCGGGGCACATCCCAGGGGCACCCAGAGATGGGCACATGCCTGGGGCACACGCAGAGGCCCCATCACACAGAAGCCGCCCATGGGCGGACACACAGCAGGCACGCGGGAGGGCAGCCACAGCTACAGCTCAACACCAGCCCTTCCCCAGAGGCAGCCGCGCTGTTTCCTGTCACCACCTCCCGCCAGCACAGCCTGGCCTGGCAGCAGCACCCAGGGCCCGTCTGGGAGCAGCTGGGCGGTGGCTGCGGCTCGTGGGGGGTCCCCCTCCCTCCCGCTTCCCAGTGCCCCTGAGGCCGGCCAGGCAGCGAGGGGAAGGAAGCAGCCGCCCTGCTGCTCCCCTGGCTACCATCACGGGTGGCTTCAGCGGGTTGTGGCACGAGAAGCAGAGCGAGAAAATGCCGGGCCCTCCCTGTGGGTTCGGTTTCCCGTCGAGAAACACATGCTCCTGGCACCTTGGGGAGAGGGGGAACTCCCAGGGCAGGGGCCTCGGCCTGTTCTGGGGCAGGGTGCAGGAGCACCCTAGGGTGCCAGGAGCTGGTCGTGGGCGGGAGTAGTGGGGCATGGAGAGGACTGCGGCCAGAGTCCAGCTCATGCTGATGGAGGGGCCAGTACAGGAGCAGCCTCAGGGGAGACTCCTCATGGGGGAGTCCCCAGAACCCCCCACTCTGGGGATGCTCATGGGTCCCCACCCCAGCCCCCCGTGCTGCCCTTTGGAGACACTGGAGTCCGAGGGCCCTGTTGGGCGCCAGCCGCAATCATGCCCCCAAGCTATGCAAAGGGGCCTCCCTCGCCCCTCCCCCCCCCCCCCGGGCAGGTTCAACAAGCCCCACAGGTTCGGCACCTGCTCCTGTGGCCCCCCCGCCCCCCTGGCTTGTTTACAAACTGGGCCCGGTAACATGCCCATGAGCTCCTCCACCCTCCTGACTGCCTGTGCCCCTGGGGCTGGTCAGTATCCAGCCGTATGGGCCCTGTGCATAGGGACTGCGTGGCCAAACGAGCTCCAGGGGCCTCCTTCCCCCGAGGTGCCGCACTGCACGACGCCGCTGGCTCTGCACCCACCCTCCACGTGCTGTTGGGCTCTTCCTGCTGCTGCCACGGCCACGCCGGACACCGGGCAGCGCAGCCGCTGCCTGCATTCTTGATGGCCCAAGGTTCGGCTCTTCCTCAAGGAAGGGAGCGGATTATTCAGCAGATGCAACCACCCGGGCTCCAGGCCCCTTGCAGAGCAGGAGGGATGAAGATGAGCCTCTGGCCCCCGAATCGGGGGGAGAGGGAGGGCTTTATACTCCCCCCCAAGCCGCCAACCCTCCTGATACAGTGCCAAGGAGGCACCTGGCAGGGACCATGCTGCTGCCATGGTGCCAGGCGGAGTATCAGAGGGGAAAAAGGGACTCGCCCCGACTCCCAACCAGGGCTAGGATGAGGCACTTGCTACCCACGTGGGGGCTGCCCAGCGAGGAGGAAAAGCACCTGGCCAACTATCAGAGCTGAAGTGTTCAGCTGACGGAGGCTGGTGACCGGGTTCCATAAACCCTCCTAGCCGGCCCGGTGCCCGTGGCACTGAGACACGGCTAATGCTGGCCAGCACTACGCTGGCTTCCACCCGCTATTGCAGTCCTGAGCTTCTCAGAGCCCAGAGCGACCTTCCCGGGACCCTGGGGCCAGTGGCAACGTGCTGTTGGCATGCAGCCATCTCTGCACTGGGCGCTGATGAGAGACCCCCATTATTTCAGGGGTGACTGGATTGGAGTCCTGGCCCCAGGGGCAGAGACACAAGTGCTCGGATCAGCCCCACAGGTGCTGGGCCACAGGAACCGGGGGCATAAGGCCATGGGCAATAAAGGGTTATGGCCTTGAAATGCAGGCGCCCCTGGCCTGGGCCTGCTTGGCCCCAGGCGGGGATTATGGTTCTAGCTGCCGAGAGGGGAAAGAAGCAGAGCTGGATCCAGGGCACCTGGAGCAGACTTGGCTGAGCACTAGGCGTGTCCTGTGTGGATGGCCGCCTTCATTCCCTTCCCCCGGGGCTGGGGAGGTGGGAGCTGAGGGTTGGGCCTGGCTGACGAACTGACGGCTTCAGTACATTGACCCACAACCAGACGAACCAGATCCACTCTGGAGACTCTGCGCCCAGCACGGCAGGGACCAGCAAGGAGACAGGCCTAACTGGCTAATCACTGGGGGTTATTCATCCACCTAGGCTAATCACTGCTGGCTTCTGCCATCTGTGCCATATTAACCCTCCCTGACCCGATGCCCCACCCAGGGCACCACGGCTTATTTCTGGAGCCCAGAAGTCAATGCTGCCTCTGGGGAGAGCAGTTGTCAAAGCACTTCCATTTATACAATGCCTTTCCCTGCAAACGGAGCACATCCCCTAGCACTGAAATGCAGCCACTGCTGAGGGCTGAGCATGGCAGCTGTTTAACATCCCAGCGTGGGGCAGGGTGGCTGCTCCCCAGCTTCGCGGGAGCATTGGGAGGCTATGCCGTGGTACAGCTCTGAACAGCACACGGTGCTCGGAGCGGAGTGACTGCAAATTCCACGGTGGAGGCAGCGGGATGAACTAGGGGCCTGGGATGGTGCAGGTAGAAGTGATGGGGGATGAAGTTAAAAGTGACAGTTTAGGCTGAGCCATGAGGTGCGTGGCGCTGTATAGACCCAGAGATCTCCTGGGCTGGACCCTGCATCAGGAGCCAGGGTCACTGCTGCCAAGTGGGAGTGGCAGGTGCGTCCAGGGCACGTCACCCAGGATATCCGGGGATCGGAGCCTCACGCTGGGAGGCAGAGGGAGCTGGGGCCTGGGAGAGAGCTCCTGCAGGGGAAGCCCCAGGAATCGCCATGCGAGGGAAGAGAGCTGAGGCGGAAGGTTCTGTCTGGTGGAGCCTCCATTGCTCGGGACATTTAAAACTAGCACATTACAAGAGGGACCACTCCTGCTTGGGGGGCAGGGGGGGTGGCTCCATGAGCCAATAGGCCTTCTCCATCTCGAGCTTTTAGAATGGCATCACTCCACCCAGCATGTGGGGCAGACCCACAAAAACTCAGGGGCTGGTCCTGAGGTGACCCTGATGATCAGTGCAGGGGCAGACACGTGCAGTGGGAGGGGGCTCTGCCCTGGGAAGCGAGGGACAGGGCAGCCTCGCAGAGTCCATCTCCCAAGGTTCGGGGGAAGGAGCGGCTCAGCTGGAGCCAGTCCGAGCACAAGCAGGAAAGACGCGTCTCACACTGAGCAAGAGATGCACGAACCACACCCAGATCTGGTGCGGGAATAATCACCAGCCCAGCTTGTGTCTGAAAGGCAGGAGCCTCACGTTGCCCCTCTCTACTAGCACCACCACCAGAAGCTCTCAAATCCCTGTCCATGATCAGCTCTCACACTCACCGGATGGAGGGAGATTGTCCCCATGGCACAGAGGAGCAGTGACTGGCCCACGGTCACACAGAGGATGGTAGAAAGGAACAGAACCCAGGAGTCCTGGCCCCCAGGTCAGCGGAGTACGGCCGGAGCAATGGTTCACACTCCTCCCTGAAGTAGGCTGAAGGCGCCAGGTTTGCCACTGCTCCAGTTGTCTCTCGACCTGCTCCAGGATCAGACAGGAACCTGTCCTGTTCACCCCACCCTGCTGGGCCCCTGCTCTCGGGCATCCTGCACCCAGGCCCCAACAGATCCACTTGCAATGGCCCCACGGAGACAAGCCACCGGGGAGCGATTGCTGCACTCCCCAGCATGGCGGCTGCCTCTGCAGTAGGCGACAGCAATGGTGGGGAGACAGACCCCTGGAGCCCAGCTAGACCTTTACCAGACCACTCAGAAAACATGGCAGGTGCAAGAGTCAGATCTTCCCTCCCATGCAAGCTATGGTGGCACCATGGCCTAGTGGGTAGGGCCCTGGACTGGGCATCAGGAGTCCTGGGTTCTATTCCAGAGTTGGACACTGAGCTGCTGGGTGACCTTGGGCACGTCCCTGCCCTCGCTGGGCCTGAGGGGCCACAGGTCGCCTGTGTCTGTGTCTGCAGTGCCAGCACAATGGGCCCTGATCTCACTGGGGGCCTCTAGTGTTACTGGAATAGAAACGCCCCCCTGCAGCCCTGCTGGGGCAGGATACCCCGACCTGCCCAGGAGAATGGGGGAGGCAGAAACAGACTCCAATTCCCTGCCCAAGCTTGGAATTTGTTCAGCACATTTTCCCCCAAGAAAGAATAAAGTGCATCTACCCCCCTGCAGCAACTGGCCGAGCCACTCCCAAGGCCCCCATGCCCTCACGGCGCTCAGCTGGGTCGGGGGCAGGACCCCACAGGGCTGGGCCCGCAAGGAAAGCCAGGGCTTAGCTGAGCAGCCTCTGGCCCCAAACCCACTGACCCCATCTGAGGAGCAGGGCCAGTCGCCTTGCCCCAGGCTCAGGGCTGACAGGAGCCTCACCTGGCAGCAGGGACCGGCCTGCCTCCTGCCCCGGGTCTCTGGTGGTGCTTAACCTGGCCTCAGGGCCGGCTCCTCACTGCAGCACCACGTGGCTCCAGCTCAGTGTCAGATCAGGTAGGTCCAGAGCTGCCCCCACTTCGTGGGAACGTCACGCAGAGCCAGGCAGCCCCTGCCCTGGCCCGGGCTGACCAGCGCAGGCTTCCAAAAGCCAAGGCCACTGACTCCGCTCCCTGGGTCAGGTCTCCATCCCTTACGAGGTGAGGCTCCGGGGGCCGGAAGCGAGCAGGTCCCCAGGCTTGGAGCATTCCCCCCTCCCACCCGCAGCACCAGCTATGGGGTCTGCTCGGCCCTCCCGGGACCCTGATGCCAGGAGAGAACCCGCCGCTCGCGCTCCACGGCTGACGCAAGGAGCTGCTAAGACGCCGGAGGCTGCTTAGCTTGTTGCTGTGACAGAGCAGCCGCCTGCTGCTCCCACCTCTATTTTAAGAGCAAGCAGCAGCTTCTCTCCGCACATGGAGTCACTGTGGTTGCTCAGCCACCCTCGGTCCCAGCCTCTCACACCCCCTCCCACACTCCCCACGGCTCCAGGTCCGCGCTCCCTCCGCTACCTCACAGGCCCAGGTGCAGCGCCCGCCCAGGCAGCCGGCAGAGAGCCCACGGGTCAGGGCGGGGCCGCACGGCCAGACGGGGCGGGCAGTCGTGCGGAGGAGGCAGGGACGGTGACTGGGGACAAGATTCACTGCCAGTCCAGGTGCTGGGGAGTATGACCAGGGAAGGGCTGCCAAGCAGCAGGAGCTCCTTCCACCCCAACCCACTCCTGTGCAGGATTGTACAGAGGGGCAGGTGGGTCTAACCTGTTCAGTAACTTCTGGGCTTGGTAGGAGGGGGAGTCCGCAGCGCTCAGCCCCAGCATGGGTCAAGCTGCTCAGCTGCAGAGGAGCCTTATAAAAGAATGGCAGGAATGGGTCACTGCCTGGGCTGGAGAAGAGAATCATTGCGTGTGATGCCAGAAGGGATCGTTACGCTCATTGGGTCTGGCCTCCTGTATAACACAGGCCAGAGAACCTCACCCAGCCCAGACCTTCTGGTTGAGCCAGAGCGGGGCCGTGAGAAAGACACACCCAATGATGTAAAGGCTCCAGGCCACAGAACCCTACGTCAGTTGTTCTAATGGTTATAAATTGTGCCTTGTTTCTAATCTGAGTTTCTCTAGTTTCAGCTCCACACCGCTGGATCTCGTTATGCTTTTGTCTGCTAGACTAAAGTGCCCTCTGCTATCAGAAATCTCCCCACATAGGGACTTGCAGACCATAATTATGTCACCTCTCAACCTTAACTAAATACACTGAGCTTCTTCAGTTTCTCTCCCTAAAGCCAGGCTGCAGGTCTCTTCTCAGCAATTTGTCAACATCCCTTTTGAAGGGTGGACACCAGCCCTGGACACAGCAGCCAGGAACAGTCTCACCAATGCCATACCAATGCACCTTCACCTCCCTCCTTCCACATGCACAGATTGCATTCGCTCCCTTAGGCCTGGTCTGCACCTGGAAGGGCTTGCTGTGTTCCTAGTGGAGACACAGTTTATGCTGATCCCTGAAAGAATAAGCCACCCTTGGAGAAGGACTTTTTGCCCTGTCTTGTGAGTGTGATCTACGTTCTTTGTTCCGAGGGGTCTGACCTTCCACCTACCTGCATGAAGACACACATTGTGCATGTGAGGCCATCCTACCCAGTTATCCAGATGGCTCTGTAGGAATGACCTGTTCCCATCATTGTTTACCACTTGCTCAGCGTGTCTCATCTGCAGACTTTACCAGCAATGCTTATAGTTTGTTCCAGATCCTTAATACAGATAGTGACTAGCAATGGGCCAAGCACAGATCCCTGTGGGAGCTTACTGGAAACACCCCTGCTGGATGACGATTCCCCATTAACAAGTCCTTTTTCACGTCTATCAGTTGGCCAGCTTTTAATCCATTCAACATGTGTGGCACCGATTTTGTGCAGTGCTATTTTTTAAATTAGATTGCGGCCAGAGCCTTCAAGAGAGCTGCTCCGGGCCAGATTTTCCAAAGTGCTCAGCTCCCATTTTAAGCACCAGAGTAAGAGCCAGTTTTTCAGAAGAGCAGAGCACAGTGGGCTCAGAGCTCGGTGGAGAATCTGGTCCCAGTTGTGGGTGCTGAGCACTTGGAAACTGAGAACTTGAGCCCAGCTGGTCCACTGGTTGGACTGGTGTGGTGAGCGTAGGAGGCCAGGCGAGATGGACCAGTGATAAGATCCAGCGGGGGCCACGGCTGCTCCAACGCGGCAGGCTACAAGAGCGCAGCAGGAGCCAGAGAGACTGGCCGAATGGACGTGCTCTGATTCACTGAAGCAAACCCACTGTTCATGAACGCTGCGCAGGCCTGGTGTAGACAGCCCAGTGAGCTCACAGAGCTGGTTGTTGCTTTCCCTGGTAACGGGGTTGGAATTCCCTGGGGCTTTAGACAAGCCCAAATCGCTTCCCTACCTCATGACCCCACCTGGATTCTGCTGGTCGCTTTTAGATCTGAGGAGGAGAAAGAAAAAAACCCTGCCTGGGTGAAGAAAGGGAGTTTGTACAACCTGCATCGGGGGAGTTTCACCCGCCCTGCCCCGGAACTGCAGCTCCCACTGTTGTTATCCCCAGCTGGCAACACCCCCACCAGTTCCCATCTTCTGAGCCCCCTCCCGGCCTGCGCATAAGCCCCACAGCCAAATTCTGAACAGAGCTGTTGCGAGGGAGGGGTCATGTGGGCTCGCCAGCCCAGCTGAAAATTCATTCTGCTATTTTTGGCCGGGCCTGCCTTCAGCCCCTGCTCACATTCCCCTCCCCGCATCTTTGGCCTCAATTCCCAGCTCCATCTTCCATTCCGGACCCTCTCCCCACCCCTGACGGTGCCAGCGGAGAAGCACCTGGGCTTGCAGGCTTGTGGGCACCGGGGAATTCTAGCAAACTGCCCCTGGAAAAGCTGCACCAGTGGGAATCCCTCCCAAGCCTGGACCGAGGGCACGTCCAGGCGGAGAAGCTGACGGGTAATGCTGCAGCAGACTACCTCTGGGTAGATGCTCTTCTCCAAAAGAAAAGCGATTTTATTCCAGATTAGACTGACTTTATTCTGTTCCCATGGGCAAGTTCTAGAGGAACAGCTATTCTGCTAGAGCAATTCCGGTGTAACTCGCCATGGAGAAAAGGCTTTAATAATCAAGGATAAAAAGCACTGACTACAGCCAGGAATCCTGACCTGCAATCCCCTTGCAATTCCAGCCCTGGGCTGTCCCCCGTCCCCCAACTCTGCCTGTGCCCCTCAATTCCAACCCCCAACCCCCTGCTATCCCACCCCCAGCTCTGCCAGAGTACCTCATTCCTGACTTACAGGCTCATCCTCTGGTAGCCCAGTCCTCAGCCCCTTACCACAGTTCAGCCTGCCCCTCAGCCATCTCCTGCAGGACCCCTGTAATTGCCAGGCCTGGCTTCTCCTGAGCCCAGGTTTCCATTCATGCTGCATTGTGTGACTGTGTCCTCATCCCTTGCTGTGTTTCTGTGATGTGACTGTTCTGTGGGGATAGGCCGTTGCTCATCCCCTGTCCTGGAGGGCCAGAGCTCTGCCTTTTGGCTGGTCCCTACCATTTGACCTGTCCAGCTTGGGTAGCCCTCTGAGAAATGACAACTCCTGCTGGCACAGCTTACAGGGTGACTGCCAAGGGGTAGTCCCCAGCAGGGGACTTTACAACACAGAGAGATCTCCAGGATAGACAGGGATGGCAGAGCTTTGTCCTAAGTGATGTCCGATGCCATGAGAAGGATTCAGAAACTCACCCGCTGGTAACCTCAGTCCTGTTGCAGTCCAGGTCTCTGGGGGTGAAAGGCTAATGCATTAGGCCACATGCTTGACCCACACTGCAAATCTCTCTCTGTCCAAAGACCTAGCTGGTTCTAGTCCAAGGGAACTTGCATGGGGCTGCAGTGCCATCCCAGCTGCCTGCAAAGCCCAGCCCAGCCAAGCCCCAACATTTCCACTTTGCTGGTGCAGCTACAGCTGCCAGGAGCTGCCAGAGAGCATGGGATGGTGTGCACATGAATTGCACCCACAACGCAACGCGGATACCAGCAACCAACCACTCTTGTTAATAAACTTTGAACTAACCAGCATGCAGGCCCCTGCTGAGGGTAATGTTTTACCCACCAACTTGCCATTACAGAGAAGCGTTTAGAGAGGGCTGTGAAAGTTCACAAGCAGATTTAGAAGGATTGGGACCTAGATAAATGCCAGGCTCCAATTCCTGCATGCCTAGCAAAAACCACCCCCCATGCTCAGAGCAGGCTCTGGCATGGGGGAGTCCGCGGGAAGAAGGAAGAGAGATTGGGACATCAGCAATGTTTCACAAGAGTCAGAGTTCCCAAGTTACTGCAAGCAGGCACCCTGCTGTGAACTCCCTCTTGCAGAGCTAGGCACAGGGTCCTGGAGGTCCGGATGGGACTAAGACACGCTGTTCTAATAATGCTACTTTGCTCTTCTCGTCACCTTGCAGCCCAGGATCCTAAACAGCTTCGCATGCATTCAATCAGCTTCACAATGTCCCCATCTTCCCAATGGGGAAACAGAGGCCCATGGCCACCCAGCCAGGGAGTAACAGAACCCAGAAATCCTGACTCCCAGTCCCCTGCTGTAACCAGCAGACCATGCTCAGCCTTCAGCGCTGGGAGCAACACATCCTGGGAGCACACTGTAGATGTAATCGTCATCTTACCCTCATATAGCCCCTGCCTCACCCCAAGCGGCATGTAACCTATAAACATAGAACCACCGAAATTCAACCACCCCTGCAATGGAAGGCAAATTTTGAACAAAGAACCCAGGCCCAACCCCTCCCCAACCCGCAACTGCATAGAACCCATGTATCTATGGCACATACAAGGACGAAAGGGTCGGTGGACATTGCTGATGGTAGAGCTGGTGTTCCAGGCAAGGCAGGAATTCCAGGCCTGGTACTGATTACTAAGCCACCCACTCCTGCAACTGGTGTAAAAGACAGCAAAGTCTTGAAAAGAATGCATCAGCCTTGACCCGAGCTTTCCCAGCCAGCAGCAGAGTGAAACCAACATGATCCTTGTCAGTTTAAGGACTGCCTGGTGCTGAACAGCAATAGTGAAAACTGACCAGAGTCTTGTCAATTGTGCTGGGCTCAAGGCTAGGAACATCCCATGGGGCACTGCCTGGGTGGTACCAGGGTCTCGTGTGCAATCTTTGCTGTGTGTCTGTAACAGCCGGAAACTTTGTATTTTTACAGCAAAAGCTGCAGGAACTGAGAGCCGAGCCCCCTCCTCTTGCCAGGGGCAGCAAGGAAGTGGCTCTTTCCAGGCTTACAGAGGGCAGTAAACTCAAGCTGCCCACGTTCTACTGGTCCCACTGAACTGCATGGCTAACCCCTTCCCCCAGCCTTTGGGAGGTGCACAGACATGGCTTTGTTAAAAGTCAGATCAAAACAAGACCCCCGCCAGGGGCCTTCCGAGGCTGTAGCTCAAGCAGGAGTTCTAGGCTCCTGGGGCAAGATTCCCTGGCTGGCCTGCACAGGGGGTCAGACTAGATGATCATAATGGTCCCATCTGGTCTCAAAATCCATGACACTGTGAAGAGACTATTAAGGGAAATACTCACAGAGCAAAGCTCCTGTTGTGTGTAGGCTCTGATTAACTGACAGGAAACAAAGGGTCATGCAAGGGAAGCGCCCAGGAGCTCAGGACTGGACCATCCAATTCACTGTGTATATGGAGGGCACCAAGGATGATATGAAGTCATTTGGGCTAGTTTTGCTAGTCTTCGCTTGGAGCTCAAAGCATTGTACAAAAATCACTGAATGAAGTCGCACAGCCCTGCTGGGAGGAAGCTTATCCCCATGCTACAGATAGGGAAACTGAGGCTCAAGAAGGGAAAAGGACTTGCCCAAGGCCACGCAGCAAGCCAGTGGCAGAGGCAGGAATAGAGCCCAGTTTACCTCATTACCTGTGACCTCACCACAAGACCACACATCCTTTAAAAAAAAAACAACAACCCATGATGGAGGAGATTGTGAGAAACGCCAAGTGGACGTGAAGGTACTGAAGGACTTGGCAGAATGACAGGAGGGGAAAGGACCAGTTTAGGGAACGTGTAAAGCACCTGTCACCAGAGTGTCTGCGGTAGGTGCTGTGCAGGGATTACACAACTGTACAGGCAAGACCAAGAGTGCGAGGAGCTGAAATCCCATTTCCAAAAGGGACTCAGGCACTCAGGAGCTTAGCCTCCCTTATGCACTTTCTGAAAACGGTGCCCCAAGCCTTGTTACAACTTGATCAAGTGCAGCATGCAGCGGCAAACGGATGGACGCTGAACTTGGGAGAGCCCCTGAGACATGAAAAGAAAAGGAGTACTTGTGGCACCTTAGAGACTAACCAGTTTATTTGAGCATGAGCTTTCGTATGAAGTGAGCTGTAGCTCACGAAAGCTCATGCTCAAATAAACTGGTTAGTCTCTAAGGTGCCACAAGTACTCCTTTTCTTTTTACGAATACAGACTAACACGGCTGTTACTCTGAAACCTGAGACATGAGTTAGGACTCGCCCCAGGAGTGAAGGAATCAGGAGCAGCAGGCTCCCCAAATGGGATAAAAGGGGAAAAATGCAATTCACAATATGGTTTAATTACGGCCTCTTAACTTAAACCAGGAGTGGAACCCAATGTGCAGCTCTGTGCCCAGTTTTCATCACCTCGTCCTGAGGTGGAGAAGAGGCTGAAAAAGGCCTAGAAGAAGGAGAGCAAAGCGGGTGACAAGGATGAAAGTGGTGGTGGGGGGGGGGGTTGTCTCTAAAACAAGGAATTTCAAAATCAAATATTGTTTAGCATGGAAACCAGTAGCATTAAAGAGGGTTTGACCGAGGTGCTGAAGATTTCAAAGAGCTCTAGTGACTGTGAAAGCTGGACTGTCCCTTCTGTTTGTGCTTGTCCCATAACTGGATGGGGGGTGGGGGTGGGGGGAGAAGCCACTCAATTAAATTAGAGGGCAACAAATTGAAGCAGCATATAAACAACTTGCGGAATTCCTTGCTGCAGGAGGGCAGAGTGTCAAATCTGAGACTAGATTTAAAACAAGGATGGACTCCAAATACCAAAGACGCACTGCCATGCAACTTAAGGACACAAACTGATGGCTGCAGGGGTCAGGAAGGAACAGTTCACCTCCTCAGCACTGCACAGGGGGCTGAGTGCATTACACCCACACACACTTTCATTGGAATATCAGGCATTGGCTGCTGCCAAAGGCAGGATCATGGACTAGTTGGACCAATGATGCAATCTGACAAACGATAGTTTCCAAAACATCTAAAATTCTAGGCCGTGCCAGGAGTGGGCCAAGCACTAAATCTCTGGGTTAGAATTTAACCCCTTCCCCCCAGGTCTGTCTCCCAACAATCCCAAAGATCAAGGCATTGAATCAAATTACAAATCAAAGGGTGAGGGAAGTGATGTGTCAGAACCTCATTGCTCCTGCCTGGGGGGTTCCCCTGGCCAACGCCCGTCCATTTTAATTTGACATTGTGAACCATCCATTCTCTCTTTTTTGAAAGCAGAGAGAGATCTGCTTCCGTTTGCAAGGCACGGGCCCAGCTAGCCAGGCAGCCGAGGTAAGGTCATGTAACAAGAACACAGGAGGGAAAAGTTATGGTGCCTATGGAGCTCAGGGCGGGCATGTGACCGGGTGGGCGTGCAGTGGGGTCCCCTCAGAGACGCCTGATGTCAGCCGGGTTTTCTCGTGCTCTTACACACCCGCCCACAGCAAAATTTCTCCAGGAGGCCTGATATCTCCTCCCCGAGGGAGAGAGGCCAAGAAGCTTCACGCACTAGCTTCAAGGAAGGAGTGGAAGGTCTTGGTGACCTTCTCTCTGGACACCGGACCATCACGCTTGGATTGAAATGGGGGCCGGGCTGGCCATTCCTGTGTGCTGGCCCCCCATCCCAGTGACTTGGACACCATGGGGCCTGCCGCTTTGAGGCCCTCCCTGCTCCAATGGGCAAGTCCAGAAAGTTGTCTTACAGGCCAGCCAGAGGGGGAAGGTTACAGGTCCCCCTGGCTGCGATGCACCCTCAGACACCCTCTGGCAATTAAATAATAGACGCTGTCACTGTACATTGTTCCCCACAGAGACCCACTGGGGCTGCGGGGAATGCAGGTGGGCGGGCGGTCCTGGGGGCACAGTGACTTACCAGCACACGGGTGAATCTTTCCTCCAGCTCCCCAGCGCTGGGCATGGGCTGCTTCGGGGCTGCAGGCTGCTTGGCTGGCAGAGCTGTCGCTGGTGGCGGGGTCTTAGTCTCCTTCGCCGGAGCCTGGTCCATGCTACCGGCCGCGTTGCCCATCCTGCTGCTCCTGCCCAGCCCAGAAAGCTGCTTCCAGGCTCCCAAATCCAGATTGGAAAAGAGGAAGGGGCCAAAAAGGAGGAAACTTTCCTCCCAACGCGCGAGGGGTCGGCGAAAGCGGGGCCAGCTCCGAGCCCCCGCCTGCACCCAAGGGGCTGTCCCAGGAGCTCCCCGCACTCCCAGCCTCCCCCGCGGATCAGCAGCGGGTGCCAGGCGCGGCTGCTCCCCTGCGGGGCTCCATCTCCACGCGGGCGGGTCTCAGCGGCGCCCAGGGGGTCGGCTCGGCCCGGGCAGCCCCCGGCGCGGCTCGGCTCGGCGCGGCGCGGCGATTGCAGCAGGCGCTGGCTGGGGCTGGGGGAGGAAGTCAGGAGCAGCTGCAGGGGCTGCGGTTCCGCGGTGCGCGCTGGGCAGGAAGCGAAGCTGCAGCCGGGCTCGTGGTTCGCTGTCTCTGTTTGTAACTTCGGGTGCCTCTGGCCCCGGGCTGCAGCCCCGGCCCCCGCAATGGCCCCTCTCCGGCCGGCCCCTGGCCAAGGGCCACGCACGGCCCAAGGGGGCTAGGGAGAGCCGGGGGCCGGCGGCTCCGCCCGCTCCCCCAAGGCAGGAGCCGTGGCCCGGGGAGGCAGGGCCCAGGCACCTGCCGGGAAGGGGCTCTCGGAGCAGAGCGCAGAGCCGCGGGAGCGAGTGGGCTCCAGGGTCCCAAAGCCCACGGCTCCGCGGCCCGGCTCCGCGACTCAGCCGCCGAGCGGGAGTCCGGCTGCGGGCTGGAGCCGGGAGGGACCGGGTCGGGCCGCTGCTTCTTCAGCGGGGAGCCTGGCCCGGCTCTGCCCCGCGCCGGGCGGGCCCTTCGGAAGCTCGAGCGAGCCCCCCGACAGCCCCTTGTGCCCTGGGCTGAGACCAACCTCATGCCCCCCCCCCGACAGCCCCTTGTGTCCTGGGCTGTGACCAACCTCATGCCCCCCCCCCGACAGCCCCTTGTGCCCTGGGCTGAGACCAGTCTCATGCCCCCCCCCGACAGTCCCTTGTGCCCTGAGCTGAGACCAGTCTCATGCCCACCCCCCCGACAGCCCCTTGTGCCCTGAGCTGAGACCAGTCTCATGCCCCCCCCGACAGCCCCTTGTGCCCTGAGCTGAGACCAACCTCATGCCCAACCCCCAGCAGCCCCCCGTTGATTGTGCTGGATTAGGCTCCCCCAGGCCTGGCGCTCTGCTCTGGGCCGGGCGGTGACTGGCTCTGGGCAGGGGGAGCTAATGCAAGGGGCTACTTCCAGGTGCTTCCCTTGGTCACTGTGAATTGCAGCCTAGGCCCCTGAATTGTCAGCTCCCAGCCTAGGGTGCTCTGGGATTGTCGCTCCTTTTCATTTTCACTTCCCACGGGCCAACTTTCCTTCGCCGCCTGGATGCCTCCAGGAAAAGGGGGAAAGAGAAGGACGGCTCAGTGAGGCAGGTTTCTGGCACAGAGACATGTCCACTTTGGGTAGCCAGGCTCCTGGGGCGCTGGCTCGCAGCGGCACCACAGACAGTGTCTCTGTAAATGAAAATGAAGCAGGCGCAGGTAGTGTCCACCCGCTGACCCTGTGGCTTGCCTGGCATCCCCTGCCTTAACCAGCGCCTTGTCCTGCCCGCCTGCAGGCCCTGCCTTGTTCTCCACCCTCCTTCGACTTCTCCGGCTCGTGAGGCAGGGATCCTGCAAAGAGCTGGGACCAGTGTGGCACTTGCCTGGACAAACCTTATTGAATTACGTGTCTGTATTGTTGTGGGCCGGGGATTGTAGGTCATTTCGTGGGGGAGGGGGACCACAGCCCCCTAGGAACTGAGTGGGGGGTGGGGGAAGCGCAGTCACTCAGGAGAGGTGCCATACCCTGGAGCGACTCTCCCATCTACTGGGTCAGGCTGGATTCTCCAGAGACCAGGGCTGGGTTAGGGGGTCACAAGCAAGGCAACTGACGGGGCCCCCATGCCACAGGGGGCCCTGTGAAGCTAAGTTACATCATATCTACAGAGTCACTGGGATAAATGTAATGCAAGTACGACAGTCATTTCATCTCTAAAAGAGGAAATAAATCACACTAAAGCAGAGATTTCCAAACATTCAGGGCGTGAACGATGACACCAGGCAACTCGGGCTTCAGCAGGTTGGGGGCCCACTCCTTAGTTTCCACCCCTGGACTCCAGTGAGTCTCACGCTGGCCCTGCCAGAGACCAGCAGACAAAGAAAGGACTTTTGGATAAATATCCTTCTTCCTGATCCAGCAAACGGACAGGACCTTCTGTCTTAGGGGCCCCCAATCCTTCCTTGGACAGGCTGGAAGGATTTTGGCCTATGAGGCCCCACAAGACTGATGGGTGCTTGTTCTGAGCTGGGGCTTATGAACTTGTAACCCCAGAAAACCCCCTTGGTGGGGTCTAAAGGACTGACTCCTGCCAGAGCTTATGGGTGGGGTGCTCCTGGTGAGATTATTAGCATGTGTGCAGGTTCTTTTATTGTTTTTAATCTGTTTTCTCTGTAATGCTCTTACCTTAAGAATAAATGGGCTTGCTTAGAAAGGGCTGGGTGGTAACTCCACCATTTACTGGGGCAACTCCACCATTTACTGCCTCTGAGGAGAAAAGTAAGACCAGCCACGTTGGGCAGCCCAGCCATGTAGGCAGGGAGCTGGGCAGTCTGGAAATACCCCAGTCAGGAGGGAGAGACGCGAGTCTTTGCCCGAGAGAGCTGGTGGCTGGGGAGCTGGGATTTTACAGTGGCTGCCATGAGGGGGAATCGGGGTGCATTGCCCTGAACTGTAAAAAGAGTCTCATTCACTCCTCCCCTGAGCGCTGTCACTCCAGTGCCCTGAACGAGGGAGGATCCTGTGCAAAACAGGACTGCAACACAGGGTCAACGTCAGGGCAGCTGGTCCAGTGGTTATGGTGCTAGCCTGGGGCTAGGAGATGGGCGTTCCAGTCCCTGCTCTGCCCGGGGAGTCTTGGGCAAGTCCTTGTCTCTCTGTTCCCCACCCGTAAGGTGGTGCTTCTTGGGAAGTACCATCTCCCAGGGGTGCAGAAAGGATGAATGTGGGAGGGAGCCAGAGAGGTACCTAAGGGCGAGGGTAAGGGGCACCCTAAGTCCTGGCATTTCCTGACTTTTGAGTGCTTGACTTTGCCATTTAAAGAACATTCTTTTAGTTAAATATTTTTGTATTTAATCCTGTAAGTTTTCTTTTAAAAAAGACAAATGTAAAAACAAATGGGGATATACGCAACTCCCTCCCGCCCATCATACAGCAGCAGGGTTTGAACCCGAACCTTCAGCACTGCTCAAGCTACCCACAGGAAACAGCTGTTACCCTGGGGATGGGTTGCTAGGGCCATTGGCTAGCTCTGGGGGTAACCTAGCATCTCTTTTCTCTCTCCTTCCCTCCCTCACCTTGGGGGAGCTCCTGCCCTGTGTGGTGCCCCCAGAGGGGAATGGGACACTGAAGCCGTGTGCTGGGTCCAGTCAGCAAGGGCCCCCCTGCTTGGCTATCTTCCCCACCCCAGGGAGAGGCTGGCTGCTCCAGTGTAGTGCGGCTGGGGCAGGAGGGTCCAGCCTCTTTGAATGTTCATGTTCACTTGTCATTTGGGCTGCTGCCAACATTGTGCTGAAAATGCAAGTGCTGGAAGGGGGGTGATGATTTCCAAAGTCTGCATCTCCGCAAGCCCAGAGCAGAATTTCAGGGGAGAAAGAAAAGACACTTTGCAGACCCCAGGGCTTTCTCCCTCCTTGATTTCAAAGGTTTGCTGCAAACAGCAGAGGCATGAGAGTGTGGCAGGCGAAGACTGCAGGAATCTCTTATCGTGGAAAATGTTATTCGACTTCTTACGGGTCGCTCCCAGCTGCCGTATAATTACAGACGTAGTTGTTGGAGGCACCAGTCGAGATCGGGTTCCCATTGTGCCCGGCGCGATACAGAGAGACAGGCCCTGCCTCAGAGAGCTTACAGTCCAAACAGACAAGACAAAGAGTGGGAAGGGAAGTGACTTGCCCAAGGTCACCCAGCACAGCTGGGTCTCCTGTAGCCCGGGCTCATGCCCAGCACCCTAGCGAAGGAGCGAGCTAATGGAGCAATTCCTTTCTCTCCAGTGCTAGAGGCCTGTGCTTTGAAGCCGAAGGTCCAGCTAGGTCTGTTCTGGCTGACGGAGCGGGGCTGGGCTGGGCTGTGTTAAATGCACAGCACTCCATCCAGGCTAGCTGCTTGGCCCCAGAGGCAGCGTGGTCTGCTGGGCTGTACAGTCTCCCGGGTGGCGCCAGGTAGGGCAGCTTCGGGTTCGAGACCACAGGCTGCCGAGCAGAGGCCAGGGGATGTGTGAGCTAAGGGAAGCTCTCTCCAGCCGAGCCCAGAGGGCGAGAAGCCAGCAAGGCCATTTCTTGCATCCTCTCTGGGCTCATGGGCCAATCCATCTTTCCATCTCACGCAGCTGCCCCGCACGCGGCCTGTCTACCCTGCCGTGCGGCCGGAGATGGCTTCTGAACCTGGCCGCGATCCCAAGTGAAGGAGCAGGGAATGTTTTATTTCATCCCCCCCCCCACCCCGCCCCCGACATTTACAGGCTATTAGCCTCCTTCACCTGACCGTCATTTCCAGGCAGTGCTGTGCAGCCGGGCGGCTGGGAGCACCCCAGAACCTCTGCCGGAGGGGAGCAGGGAAAGGGAGAGCTCAGCCGCAGGGAGGGAGGGGAGCGTCTGTCTGCTAGTGGGTCGAGCAGGGGACTGGGAGGCAGGACTCCTGGGTTCTATTCCTGGCTTCCCCGCCATTGTGCTGTGGGACTGAGCAAGTCATTTCACCTGGGTGCGCAGCTGTAAGTGCAGGCTGACGGTCGCTCCCCGTGCCCCAGCGAGGGCGAATGGATGTTTGCAACAGTTCCACGACCCCAGTCGGAAAGTTATTATAGTGGCCGGCGGCAAAAGTGCGTCCACCCGGCCTCGAGCAGGGGTCACGACCCCGAAGAGGAGCATAAACAGGGGCTTGCAATCTACATTCCCTGTAAGCTGCACCCCTGCCTCAGCCCAGCCCCGCCAGAGCTTCTGCGGAGAGAAGCCCCTTCCTCGGCCGGGCCAGGCCTGCTGGAGCTGCCACCGGGGACAGGCGCCTCTCACCGGCCCCAAGCTGCTGCCGCAAGAGAGGGCTGGGGGGAGTCCTCTCTTCCCACCGCAGTCCTGGGGCAGCCTGCCCCCCGAACCCCTCATCCCCGGCCCCACCCCAGAGCCCACCCACCCTGCACCTCAACCCTCTGCCCCAGGCCTGAGCCCCCTCCCGCACCCCGAACCCCTCACCCCCGGCCCCACCCCAGAGCCCACCCACCCTGCACCCCAACCCTCTGCCCCAGGCCTGAGCCCCCTCCCGCTCCCTGAACCCCTCATCCCCGGCCCCACCCAGAGCCCACCCACCCTGCACCCCAACCCTCTGCCCCAGGCCTGAGCCCCCTCCTGCACCCTGAACCCCTCACCCCCGGCCCCACCCCAGAGCCCACCCACCCTGCACCCCAACCCTCTGCCCCAGGCCTGAGCCCCCTCCCGCACCCCGAACCCCTCACCCCCGGCCCCACCCCAGAGCCCACCCACCCTGCACCCCAACCCTCTGCCCCAGGCCTGAGCCCCCTCCCGCACCCCGAACCCCTCACCCCCGGCCCCACCCCAGAGCCCATGCACCCTGCACCCCAACCCTCTGCCCCAGGCCTGAGTCCCCTCCCGCACGCCGAACCCCTTGTTCCCATCCCCCCCACATGAATTTTGTTATGTGCACCGATACGAAGGTGAGGCGTCACACATCACCTCCACCTTGGTGGACATAACAAAATTCATTCCACACATGGGTGGGAAAAATTAGAGGGCCACTGGTTGTAACTACACTTCCCTTCCTCCACTGCTGAATGGTTGCAGGGTCCTGTAGTGGGGATGGAAAAGCCCCTCCAGGCTGGCAGGCACAGCGCCCCAACTCAGAGGTCTCAAACTCAAATGACCACGAGGGCCACATGAGGACTAGTACGTTGGCCCAAGGGACACATCACTGACCCCCCGCCCTTGCCCTGGCCTCGCCCCCACTCCACCCCTTCCATGAGGCCCCGCCCCTGTCCCACCTCTTCCCCGAAATCCCCACCCCAACTCTGCCCCCTCCTTGGCCCCAGGGGATGCAGGAGGGGTGCAGGGTGCGGCAGGGGGCTCAGGGCAGGGGGTTGGGGTGCAGGAGGGGTGTGGCAGGGGGCTCAGGGCAGGGGGTCTGGGGGCAGGAAGGGTGCGGGGTGCGGCAGGGGGCTCAGGGCAGGGGGTCGGGGTGCGGGGTGCAATGGGGGCTCGGGGCAGGGTGTGGCAGGGGGTTGGGGTGCAGGAGGGGTGAGGGGTGCGGCAGGGGGCTCAGGGCAGGGGGTCAGGGTGCGGGGTGCAATAGGGGGCTCAGGGCAGGGGGGCAGGGTGTGGCAGGGGGTTGGAGTGCAGGAGGGGTGCAGGATGCGGCAGGGGGCTCAGGGCAGGGGGTCGGGGTGCGGCAAGGGGCTCAGGGCAGGGGGGCAGGGTGTGGCAGGGGGTTGGGGTGCAGGAGGGTTCAGGGGTGGGCTCCGGCCCGGCGCGCACAGGGGGCAGGGCAGACTCCCCGCCTGCCTGCCCTGCCCCCGCGTCGCTCCAGGAAGCGGCCGGGACCTGGGGGGGGCCCAGGGGTCTGTGTGTTGCCCTGGCCATGGCTCGAGGCACTGCCCCCCGCAGCTCCCATTGGCTGGGAACGGGGAACCACGGCCAATGGGAGCTTCGGGGGCAGTGCCTGGAGGAGCGGCCGGCGCAACACACAGACCCCTGCCCCCCCCCCGGTCCCGGCCACTTCCCGGAGCGGCGCGGGGGCAGGGCAGGCAGGCAGGGAGCCTGCCCTGCCCCCGGTGCGCACGGGTCTGGCTGGAGACGCTCGAGGTAAATGCTGGGGGGCCGCGGGGAGCTGGCCGGCCGCAGAAAATAACCCTCGGCTGCGTGTTTGAGACCCCTGGTCTAACTCCTCCTCCCTGCCCTGAGGGTCTCTAGCTCTTCAAGAGGAGCCTGTTTCCCCAGTCGCTCTCAAAGACGGCCGGTGGTCCGTGCCACGAGCCCCATGACTTGGAGGGGGAAGCTGAGACACAGGGAGGGCTGGTGACTTACTCACGGTCACACAGCAGACGAGGGCCAGGACTAGAACCCAGGTCTCTGCAATCCCGCTCCCAGCCTTGTGCACTGCCCACGAGCCCACACTGCCCCTTCCAGGCAGCTGCAGTTCCGGTCCCATGCGGCCTTTGAGCCTGGCACTCGTGTAATTTTACTCCCATCTTATTAATGAAGACACTGAAGCAATTACAGTCAGTGATGAGGCTGCAGCACTGGCGCCCCCTGGAGGAGCTGAGGCAGCACAAAAGCAGGGTACAAGTGTCATGAACAAGGAAGGACTCTGGACAATCAGCCCCCAGGGGCCAGGGCTGGCAAGTCAAAAGCAGCTGTTGATTTTGGGAGTCTTGGTTTTTGGCTGCCCAGCTTGAGGCCCCATGAGCCGGTTCAACTCGGAACTCAAGGAGAAGGCTTAGGCCTCTGGCCTAGCGTTTCTGGGGGCCAGTTTGTCACCCGGGGGAGCTAAGACTTGTTATTGCTACAGTAAGAGAATCAGCAGGACTGTAAGTTCCTTGGGGAAGGGACCTTCTTTTGGTTCTATGTTTGTGCAGTGTTTGGCCCCAGGGCATCTGGGGCCACAATTGGAGCCAGGCACCAGGAGATAGATACTCGTTAATCATCATCATAACTCAAAACCCCTTTTAACAAACAAACAACCCCCTTTCAGCCTCTTTTTATCCATCATCAAAAAGCTGGAAAGGGCACAAGTCCGGTGTGTTTAAACTCTAGCTCGGCGTGGTGTATGGCCCCGCCCCAGCGTTCGCAGGAGCTGCCCTCTTGCCTTTCAGGATTCAGGCCCATCATTAATCAAGGGTAATTTGTAAAGCCCTCCTTGCACTCCCCTCCCCTCTCTGCCCTATATTGCTGTCGTTCCATCCCCAAGCACGAGTCTTTCTAGGGCACCATTCCCCGAGGCACCCCCGGAGTAGGAGATCTAGGATTCAGCTTTTGGCTGATGCAGTGATACAGGAAACTCTTGTGCATGGGACCAAGGAGAATTCAGGACCTGCAAGGGGCTCTAGTGAGGACTTTGGGGTGTCCGGAGAGAGCCCCATTCTCTCTGGCACCAAAACACCACAAGCCTGGGTCTGGTAGCATTCTCACCAGTGCAACGTGGGTGTCTCATTGTCACGGAGTGTGGGGGAGTCCAGGCCCTGCACCCCTCTTCCTGGGATTCACTGAGACTCTCAGCCAGCCAGTAAAACAGAAGGTTTATTGGACAACAGGAACACAGTCCAAAACAGAGCTTGTGGGTACACCCAGGACCCCTCAGTCAAGTCCTTCTGGGGGAGCAGGGAGCTTAGACCCCAGCCCTGGGGTTCCCTGTGTTCCTCCACCCAGCCCCAAACTGAAACTAAACCCACCCAGCAGGTTCCCTGCTGCAGCCTCCGTCCACATTCCTGGGCAGAGGTGTCACCTCCCCCTCCCCCTCCTGGCTCAGGTAACAGGCTCTCAGGTCTCCCGTCCCCAGGGCACATTCCCAGGTCAACACTCCCCCCTCCCTGCTGTGTCACATCGTCACACTCATGCTACCAGCTCAGCCTGGGACGCGCTTGCCCTGGTGCAGAGGGTGGCACAGAGAGCAGGGCAGTGGTGAGGCAGGCCCCGGATTTGGGTGGGGGAATCGCTAAGTTCCCTATGTTATTTTCAGTGGAGGAGGACGCTGCTTTCTCCACGATAAAGGCAGGATTTCCTCTGCTGAGTCAGGAGTACAGAGGGGGACTTCTTTTGGGCTCGCACTTTGCCAGACTGAGGGCAATGCACCAGGAGGCCAAGTGCCAGGCCTAGTTTACATCGAATGGGGCACATTGCAGCCGCTCAGAGGCTTAGTGAAGCCAATATAACCGGGGTGGCCAAACTGCGGCTTGCAAGTCACAGGTGGCTCTTTTACAGGTAAAGTGCAGCTTGCGGAGTCCCCCCGTCCCCATTTTCCACCTACCAGATTGGGGCGGTGGGAGCTCGGGGCTTCAGCCCTGCGGGAGGCACCTGCTGGGGCTTAGGGCTTCAGCAGGACAAGGGCTGAAGCCCTGAGCCCCGGCAGCCGTGCCCCACAGGGCTGAAGCCCCAAGCCCCAGCAAATGCACCTGGCTCTCAAACATCTGAAGACTGTCGTATGCAGCTGGGAGGGTCAGTAACTTTGGCCACCCTGCAATATAAAGCTTTGGAAGGGACAGAAATCCTCCTGCTCCAGGGCTCAAGCTGACCACTAGGGAGCAGGGTCAGGAAGCTCCCATAACTGCTGGAGGTGGGGTTCTTGCCCCTTCCTCTGAAGCAGCTGGTGCTGGCAGCTCGCAGAGGCAGGACTCAGGACCCCTGTTCAGACCCAGCCTGGCCGTGCCCATGTAAAGTGCTTGGACAAGCAGGGTCAGATTCTGATAGGGTGACCAGATAGCAAGTGTGAAAAATCGGGACGGGGTGGGGGGTAATAGGCCTCTATATAAAAAAAGCTCCAAATATCGGGACTGTCCCTATAAAATCAGGGCATCTGGTCACCCTAGATTCTGATCTCGCTTACCCGGCTGTTAATCTGCAGTCTCTCCATTGAGTGACTCTGTACTGAGAGCCGTGTAAATGAGCTCAGCGCCTGGCACATTTTGCCCTGTGGTGGGAGAGAAAAGCCACACCTCCCACGCTGCAGCCCTCTGCCCCCAAGCTCCTTCCACGCCCCCTTCCTTCCCACCCTGCACACGCCGGGCAGAGCCAGGGTGCCCCGGCGCTGGGACAGTGCAGGCCAGAGCCCTGGTGAGCGGACACTGTGGTGAGGTCTTGCTGCCCCCTGCTGGGCCTGTGGATCGGGTACATCTAAGCAAGCCCCGAAGACAGCTCCAGCCGGCTCTGGTTGTCATACAAGGGGCTGGTCTGCTCAGCGGATCTGGGCTGCCCGCAAGAGGTGAACAGCGGTGGCAGAGCCTTTCCAGAGGCAGTCGTGCCCCTTAGCAGAGTGTGGGCAGGGAAACTCTGGGAACAAGCCTGGGCCCTCCTTGCTTTGGGCACAGCAGCGTGCGTGGCTCTGAAGGGGGGGCGTCCGGGGGAGTGACAACACACCATTCCTTAACGCAGTGTTAAGGGTGCCCGGTGCCCTCCCCAGACCATCAAGTTCAGCAAAACTCAAACCTCCAAACCAGGAACTCGAGTGAAGGTAAACGCCTACAAACCCTTAGCTCTGCCCCCCTGGACCTGGCAATAGCTTTTGGGAAGCCTCCGCTCGTGGCACTCATGGGGTTGGGTGTTGCTGTGCTGAGGGGCGGAGGAGCAGTTTGGCAGAACGGCGATTGTGAAATGAGACAATGTGGCAGGGCCATGCCCAGGTGAGGGGTGCCCCTCTCCCTGACCCTGTGCGTGTGATCATAGGAAAGAAGGGAGCCTGAGCCTCAGCAGAGCCAGCTTGCCCCTGTCCAGAGCTGCGCTGTGTGGGGCAGGTCAGCAGGGGGGCACAGGGATTTTCTTGCCATGGGGCTTGTCAGCAGTGCGGTGGGAGAAGCGTGAGGTCTGTGGGGTTAATGGAGGGCAAGTGGCAGTACAGTGTTCGTGGCCATTGTGTGCAGGAGGGCAAAGGAGTAGCAGGAGGTGTCCAATGTAGCAGCTGTGGTGTGCAGGGCGGGGGCTGTAGGTAGCCCCTGTTCAATACAAAGACAGCGGGAGTATGTGTGGGTCACATTGGAGCAGATCTCAAAGCAGGCGGGGGGCTTGGGATACCAGGGCGTCAGAGGCAGGCGCAAACTGGAGATTGGAACCACAAGTCAGACACCAGGAGGCAGCCAGGTCAGGCTACCCAGAGATCAGAGCAGGAGCAGGGTCAATCCCAGCTGCAAGGACGTCTTCCTGGTCCTGTGCTGGGTTTATAGAGACGCTGCGAACCAGTCTGGCCCCCCAGCATCCTGCCAATCAGGCTCCAGGAGTGGAGTGCTCCCTCACGGTTCAGCTCCTGCTCTAGCGGCTGCTAGCAGGTCACTGGGTGGCAGGCTGGAGCTGACTGGTACTTAAGCACCCTGTGGCCTACGGTTCAAGACCTGTGGGTCCTGGCAGGAGCAGCAAAAGCTTCTTAAAAGGGGGGAAAGAGGCTACCAGCAATCAAACTGTGACCCTGCATCACCCCTGCCCTTGTACTGCCTTTATGGCAGGTAAAAAGTGGTGGGGCCGTGGCCGCTGTTCTGGCTCCTGGCATGTGGGCTGCCTGGTTTGGCCAGAGGCGTCATCCTAAATCTGGTCATTGCCAAAATTGTCCACTCAATCGCGAAGCGTCCCAAGGAAGCAAGGGGAGTTTCCGTTGAGCTGAAGAGTGGCTGAGTATTTTCTTCCCCAGCTTGCAGGGAGGGGAGGATGAGAGGGGTCAGTGACCTGGGACAAGTCTGCTAACTTCCTCTTCCTCGAATGTGCTTGTCTTGCTCTTCTCCCTTCTCATAAAGACACCAAGGGTGGAGGTGGGAGAACTGCTTCGCTGAGAGAATGGCTCTGAATCGTTTTCCTTTGCTCCTTCCCATCTCTACCATGGCAGACGGGCGGGATGGGCCCCAGAGCAGGACCTCAGATCCGAACAGCCTGCACTTTGGCACAGCTGAATCGGTGTTCAAAGTGCCCAGGCCTGCTCTGTTTGAGAGGACAGCTTCTGTCCTGCGGACAAAGGGAGGGGTTTGCCCTGGACACGTAATTCTCCTGCCTGTGTTTGTGTGTGGAAAGTTTGGAAGTAAGGAACAGGTAGGGCTCTTCGGCTTCAGGTTTTGATGATTTTTTTTTAATTGAAAATTTCCCAGGTTTTACAAAAGCTATTATTCCGGGGTGGGCGGGGGTGGCAATTTTCACCCAAATTGTGGCCCCCTGAAATACATGAAAATACTGATTGCTGAGGAAATCCAATGCATTCCATTAGGTGACGGTGTGTATGTTAATAAATTAGTCTGTCAGGGATTTCCCTAGACCCCTCCCCTGAATTCCCCCCCTGCAGTTACATGCAGTGTTGCCAATTTAGTTGTTGGTTGGAAATTTGAATTGAAATTGAAACATTAATCCACACTTTGAAAGCAGTTACAGTGTATGAGAAAATATTTGTACCTGAGACAGCAGAATGGATTTGAAAAGTGTGAACAAAGACTGGCTTCCTCACACAGCTGTTATTTACAACAATGTTGGCACACTTGTTTTGGCTATATTGGCCTACCTAATAATTTCACATTATGATTTGTAAGCAAGGTCTGAATCAGCTCTCCCGTGACAGCCGGTGATGAGCCAGTGGAGGGTGGAAAGGCTTCAGGACCAGACCGTATTTACATGAACACACCTACTCTGCCTAGGTGTCAGTGGACAGAGCTGTGCTGCCCAAGGGATCAGTTTTGGCTGGTGTTGGGTTACAAATCCCTGTAGCATTCAATGTGGGGGTCATGAACTGTTGTTCTCCTGATTGCAGGAGTAAAGGGCAGCAGACCTGGGCTTAGCCTGACGGAATGAGGGGGTCTCCCTCCATGCTTAATTTGTGCCAGGGCTTGCCAGGGCTGAACCCCGGCACCTCTAGGCTTGGCCGTTCAGAGCCCTGGGACCTCTGGACTTGTCACGTCAGTTATGAAAGTAACTTGCCTGAGCCCCGGCACCTCTTTCCTTACAGATTAAGCCCTGGTCACCCGCAACTGAACTGCACTTGCTAAGCAGGAGGTTTGGATGCCAGATCCGAGCAAAGAGAGAGAGGATGGGGACAGGTGGTTTGCTTGGTGGGCTGGGCTCTGCCTAACAGTCACAGGCACTAGTTGACCTGCCCCTCTCTCCTGTTTAGAGAGAGAGCGGATTAGGCTCCATAGAGAGTCTTTTGGTTGAAGTGACACTAGAGCTGAAATCACTGAGAATCAGGTCAAAGTGCTCAGACCTGCTGCAGGACAGTGTTTCTGTGGAAGAGACAGCCCAGCCTGCATAGCAGCGAGCTTGCCCAACTGCGAGCTGAACTCACTGAGAGCTGGGTGGAACCATGAGAGACCAACTCGCAGAGGTCACAGTGGCAGGAGAACGTGACAGTGCAGGGCCATGGGGGATGGAGTGGTAGAGTGAACAGTGGCATAACAAACCTCGGCCAGAGCATTGGACCACGTTTTAGTGGCTTTGCTACAGAATGCTAGATTTGTGACTGGGAAATTTATATAAATATATGTTTCCTAGTAGGCCAAGATTTTAAAAATGTATTATTTGCCAAGGTCGTTATTTCACATCATCGCTATCTCAAGAGGTCATTATCTTGGAGATTTTGTACTAAACTTTTTTATTATTATAAATATTTTTATGTGAGAACGGCCATATTGGGTCTTATCAATGGTCCATCTATCCCAATATCCTGTCTTCCGACAGTGACTATTCCAGAGGCTTCAGAGGGAATGAACAGAACAGGGAATTATCAAGTGATCCATCCCCTGTCACCCATTCCCAGCTTCTGGCAAACAGAAGCTAGGGACACTCAGAGCATTGTGTTGCATCCCGGGCCATCCTGGCTAATAGCCATTGATGGACCTATGCTCCATGAAGTTATCTAGTTCTTTTTTTTGAACCCTGTTTGAACCCTGTTTTGGCCTTCACAACTTCCCTGGCAAAAAGTTCCATGGGTAACCGTGTGTTGTGTGAAGAAATACTTCCTTTTGTTTGTTTTAAACTTGCTGCCTATTAATTTCATTGGGTGACCCCTGGTTCTTGTGTTAAGTGAAGGGGTAAATAACACTTCCTTATTCATTTTCTCCACACCAGTCATGATTTTATAAGCCTCTATCATATCCCCCCTTAGTCGTCTCTTTTCCCAACTGAAAAGTCCCAGTCTTTTTAATCTCTCCTCCTATGGAATCTGTTCCATACCTCTAATAATTTTTGTTGCCCTTCTCTGTACCATTTCCAATTCCAATATATCTTTTTTTGAGATGGGGTGACCAGAACTGCACGCAGTATTCAAGCTAAGCCAATTCAAGCTAAGCCGATCAACTAAGCCAATACTGGCAACCTATATGAAAAGGCTGCAAAACACCATGCCTCTGGACTCCATCAACATGCAGAAAGCCTTATAAGCTAGTCACTGTCAAAGCCAATTTTAGAAGAACGTAATGAGGCTGTTAAGAATGCTGGAGACACAACTCAGTTTATGTGAACCAACATGGCTGTTGCATTATACTTTCTATTTAAGCAAGAGATACCACACACTGCAAACTGGAGGCCAATGTTAAGTGGAAGTTGGACACTGGTTTCGAACAAGACTGGCAAATGCTCGCTATCTTTCTGAAAAAACTCAGCTGACTCTCTAGAAGCATGTGCTGCAAGAATGAAAGACTCCACAGTTGGAAAAGTGAAGAACTCTCTCACCATATTCAAAATATGTGCATACATGGCTGATGAAGCACCAATGCAATGCAAACAGGCATCAAGTATTAAGTCATTGCGTATGCTATCTTGAAGTCCGTGGTAGACCGGTAGATGCATTCTAGATGCTCAGGTTATAGAAGACACATCAGCTGCATCTTTGACATCTTAGAAGAGTTAAATACTTGTCAAATGGACCCCAAACAGATGGCTGCTTGTGCATTTGATGGAGCTATAAACTTGTGTGGAAAACATAGTGGAGTACAAGCTTTGCTCAGAGAACAGTGTAACCCTAATCTCTCCTATACACACTGCAGAAGCCATCTACTCCAGCTAGCACCAGTACAAGCTGCAGAATCTTAAAGAGACATTAAAAAGCCACACATTGAATGGCTTTTTTTATACTCTCTTTTTTCAGCAAGAGTCCAAAAGGACTGAATGTCTTGGAAACAAATAGAAGATACACTGGGATTGAAATTCAAATTAGTCCAACCTGGGAAAACCTGCTACCTTTCTCATGAGCGATTCTTGGCTGTTGTCTTAAAATTACTGCAACCATTATTACTGGCTTTGGAAAGTATCCACCAAGATAGGACGGATCTAAGTAGCGAGGCTGGTGGATTACGTATGTTACTAAGTTCAGAGAAGACTATCGCCCTTCTCTCTCTTGTAAGTCTACTGTTGAAACCACTTGGGTCATTAAACAATGTCATCTAGGCATCTGCTACAACAGTAATAGATCTTTGTCCAGCAATAGAAGCTACCCTTGGATCAATCAGAGATATCCATTGAAAATGTACTGGAAGAAGCAAAGACTTCAGTCTAGAAGTTGACTAATGAAGGTCCTTAAGTGAAGAGGGTAAGAAGTGGTTGTTAAGCCAGCTGAAAAAGTACCCAGACTTGATTCTTACAAATCTACAACAGCGATTTCTGGATTCTACTCAGCCTCCATGTAGCTTTCACAGATGCCTGTCTTGTAAAACACCGACAGTTGAGTGGAGTGAGGCACTCACTACCAGCAATGGGGCTGCCATGTGCTCAGGACAGAATAGAGAATTTTGAACACAGAGTGGAATATCAGATGATGAACGAATGAAGATTTAACTTCAGCTTCTTTATCATCGCTCGTGGTTCGACACAATTTTTGTGCTATGTTTCCTGGGATGAAAGAAGTAGGTATACATCTCTTGCTACTCCCAGTCACAACAGCTACATTTGAGCATTCTTCTTCCTCTTTGAATAGGATTTTGTGTGCTGAAAGAAGTCACCTTCTGTCTGATCATGAGCATATCATGAAGGACTGGAAGTAACGGACACACAAGAAGACACCAAAGAGTTGTGCAAAATTACAAGAAACCAAGAAGGACGTAGTTGTCGTGCTTCGTAGTAGGCTTGAGTAGCCAACTTTAATTTTTGTGATGATTTTAAAACATGAGTTAAATCTAATAAAATGATTGTGAAACATTTTTCAGTTTTTACTATGGTGCCATACATCCCACCTTCATCCTCATGGTCTCACCCCTCATCGGCCCTCATCCCCCCGATTATTCCAACACCCCCCCTAATTTCAATTCCTGGGGAAAACACTGCTCTGTGTAACTGTGAAGTGGTCCGCTAAAGTAAGGCCGGGTAGTGGAAGATGCGCATGTATGTGTACATCAATAGTCAAGGCCTCAAATAAGGTGTGTGGAGCTCCCCAGACCCGGCTCCCTGCTCCAGAAGGAGAGCTGGTGGTTCAGGAACCCAGGCAGATCTGGTTACCAAGCTGCCACCTCTCATTCCAGAGGTGGGAGCTGGGTCTGGATGCCAGGGGGATCTCCCTGGAACGGGAGTTGGTGGCTCAGGAACCTGAGCAGACCACAGGTGGACCCTCCCCCAAGACCCCGCTCCTCGCTCTGGAAGGAGAGGTGGCAGCCCAGGAAACCGAGCTGCCAGGTCTCCTTCCGGAGTCGGTCCAGAGCAGGAGAGGTGGAGGAGGCAGCATGAGGAGATGGCGCCCTCGCTTTCTCCATCTCTTCCACTTCTGAGCCCACTCCAGGAGGAGAGACGGTGGCTCAGTGAGCTGGGCCCTCCAGGTTACTGAGCCGTTTGCTCCTCCAGTGGGAGGGAGCCTTGCCTGGGTGTTAGCACCCTAACACCACCAGCCCATCAGCCCTCCAAGCCCCCTCCGCTGGGCTAGGCCAGCCCTGTCGTGAAGAAACGCACACCAGTCCCTTTGAATCGCTGCCCTGTGGTATCCCTGACACTGGCTACTCTCAGAAATCCCAGCTCCTCGGCTCCCAAAGGAGCAGTGGGCCCCAGTTGACAGCTTTACCTTGAACTCCCCCCCGCCGCTCCTACGTCACACACAGCACGTCTAAGAACACAAAAGGTGGTGTATTTATTTAAGAAAGAATGGAGAGTTAACTAGAAACAAGGAGGTGTGGTGGAAACAAATGGTTACGATACAAAACAAAATGCACTCCCACTTTTTGTGCCAAGGTCATTAATAAAAATGTTAAATAAGGTTGGTCCCAGGACTGATTCCTGAGTAACTCCACTAGTAACTACCCTCCAGCCTGACAGTTCACCTTTCAGTATGACCCACTGTAGTCTCCCCTTTAATCAGTTCCTTATCCACCTTTCAGTTCTCATATTAATCCCCATCGTCTCCAATTTAATTAATTTCCCATGTGGAACTGTATCAAACGCCTTCCTGAAATGAAGGTAGATTAGTTCTACTGCGTTTCCTTTGTCTAAAAAATCAATTATTGTCTCAAAGAAGGCGAGCCGGTTGGTCTAGCAAGATCTACCTTTTGTAAAACCCTCTTTTATTTTATCCCAATTACCGTTTACCTCTATGGCCTTAACAATTTTCTCTTTCAAAATTTGTTCCAAGACCTTGCATACAATTCAGGTCAAACTAACAAGCCTGTAATCTCCTGGATCACTTTTTTCCTTTCCCTTTCTTAAAAATAGGAACTATATTAGCAATTCTCCAGTCATAGGGTACAACCCCCAAGTTTACAGGTTCATTAAAAATCACACAATCTCAGGGTTGGAATGGACCTCAGGAGGTATCTAGTCCAACCCCTTGCTCAAAGCAGAGCCAATCCCCAATTTTTGCCCCAGATTCCTAAATGGCCCCCTCAAGGATTGAACTCACAACCCTGGGTTTAGTAGGCCAATGGTCAAACCACTGAGCTATCCCTCCTTGCTATTGGGCTTGCACTTCCATGTGCCAGGTCTGTTAGTTAATATTTTTGGGTGGCGATTATCTGGGTCCCCCAAATTTAGTCCCATTAAGCTGTTTGAGTTTGACTGCCACCTCCCATGTGGTAATTTCTACTGCCATGTCCTCGTTTCCATTACCAACCCTGCCGCTAATCCTCAGCTCCTCATTACCCTTATTAAAAACGGAGGCAAAGTATGTGTTGAGGTGTTGGGCCAGGCCTAGATTATCTTTAATCTCACTGTTTAGCAGCCCCACGTTTTCTTTCCTTGATTTCTTTTTATTTACATGGCGAAAGAACATTTTACTGTTGGTTTTAATTCCATTTGCAAGGCTCAGCTCTTCTTGGCTTTTGGCCTTTCTCATTTTTCCCTGCGCTTTCTGACAGCCAAGGGGTAGCTTTCCTTGCTGATCCCGCCCATCTTCTGTTGAGACGGATAAATACCCTGCAAGCTGTATGTGTTGTAGTGAGCGTGGCACATCGGAGATGAGTGAGTTGTTTGCAAAGACCAAGGGAGCGTCTGCTAAGGAGCCTGGGTCACAGCTGCCACCTCTCTAGCTGGGGCAGGGAGCCGGGGCAGAAGCTCTTGTACTTTTTTCGATTTGTTACTCTGTTTTTTCTGTTCTCCCATCCCCCAAGGTCAACCCTGAAATGTAGCCAGCAAACTGTGACGCTAATTTTTGCATCAATTTTCACCCTTTTTTTTAAAATGGTAATAAACACTGAGACATTCCTGAGAAAAACCAAAGCTAATGGGCCATGTGAACAGCCCATGGAGCCCTTGGGGTGTAAAGTTAATAGATCCCAAGGCCAGAAGGAACCACGGTGACCATCCAGTCTGACCCCCTGTATAACAGAGGCTGGAGCCCTGCCCCGAAATAACCCCGAGAGCAGATCTGCTAGAAAAAACATCCAGTCTGGATTTAAAAAATTGTCAGGGATGGCAAATCCACCACAATGCTTGAGAAACTGCTCCAGTGGTCTATGACTCTGTTAAAAATTTACATCTTATTTCCCGTTTGAATTTCTCAAGCTTCAGCTTCTAGCCCCTGGATCGTGTTACACTTTTTCTCCTAGACTAAAGAGCCCATTATTAAATATCTGTTCCCCACGCAGGTACTTATAGACTGGGATCGAGTTACCCCAAAATCTTCTCTTCATTAAACTGAACTGGAAATCCGGGGGGGGCTGCAGTGCGGGTCAGTGGCGGGGCGTGTGGGGTTCATGAATCCCATAGACCAGCCTGTAGCTCCCTGCTTCAGACACAGGCAGGCTGCTCGTTGCAAGGGCTGTTTGAAAGGAGCCCTGGCCCAGAAGTATTGTTCTTTCTCTGTTTCTGTCTTATTGCTGGAGCAGGCCTTGCTGGCTGGTTATGATCTCCTGGGCAGCGGGCGAGCGTAGCTGGGGGGAAGGGGAGTGAATGGTGTGACAGGCAGGGTGCTGGAACAAGCTGGACTTGACGTGTTGGCCCTAGTCACACGATGTGGGCCAGGGTGACGAGGGTTTGTCATCTGATGGGGCCAATGATTGCTGATTCCAGCGGCACTGCCAGCTCCTACAAGCATGTGACACACGGAGCGTGTCCCCGCCTCAGCTGCAGCAGGGTAGCGGTCGTGTTTTCTGCACTGAGCACTGACCCAGGCTGTTGCCTCCTGAGACAAGCATCAGAGAGGGGCAGAGGGCAGGGGACGGACTCAGAGCTGAAGGGGAAATGAGGCAAAGGGGCATGGAACCAACGGGCCCTGATTTCCACAGAGCTGGCCGAGGATCTGGCCTGTCACTCTGATGGGAGGAGGGGATGCGGGGGGGGGACGGACACTGTCCTTTAATCAGCAGCTCAGCCTGAGAGATCCAGCCAGGGAGAGAATATTTGCCCCTTCCCCCCCACCCTGAGACAGAACTGTGGGAAGACACATCCCCTGAGGCCCACCCCAAAGGGTGTGAGGAGGCTGAGAAAGGGCCAGGAGGGGGTGCTCTACTCTTCAAAGGGAAGGACACCCTTGTAGGACAGACAGCGAGAGGGGGAAATGCCCCCTCCCCCCCAGAGATGGCAATAAGAGAGCAGTGGGGGGCAAACATTCCCTAAGGGCACCATCTGCCTCTCAGCACAGGAGGCTGAGGGAGGGGGATGCCTACCGCTGAGACCCCCAGCCAGAGCTGTGTGCTGTGAGAGGGGACAATGATCCCGCAGCCCTCCCCCCCCCCCCCCGCCTGCTGGGGCCAAGAGCAACGCGCTGCAGGGAGAGCGGGGGATGGAGTGATTCTTCTCTCCCGTCGCCCCTCACTCCTGCCTGAGACGCTCACAGCAGGGAGTCGCCCTGGCAGAGGCACGTGAGCTGTTGCACCAGCAGCACCCCAGAGCCCAGCCAGCATCACCCCCCAACCCCCGCCTGCTGGAGCTGTGGGGGTCCTGGGCTCCGGGTGTGGGCGGCAGGGGCCTGGAGCCCACCCTGGGACTCAGACTGCCAAGGGAGACAGAGCCCTCCTTAGGCGGGCAGCACCAGCCCCCCACCCACTGCCTCCCCCGCTCCTGCTCCCCAGGGCACCGTGTGGGGCTGAGGGCGGGGACGGGGTGTCCTCCAGAGGGCAGCTCAGCCCTGGGGGTGTCCACGCTGCAGCTGGGAGTTCCCAGCCTGGCAGAGAGGAAGTGGAAGCAGAGAAGCTGGTCTAGGCACTTCAGGCTCGATCCTGCCGTCCTCACAGGCCAGACTCCCTGCACACTGAAATGGATTGACTGGGGATTTGCCTGTTTGGGGACTGCAGGATTGGGCCCTTCTTGTCCACTCTGTGGCTGCCTGCCATGTCCTGGCCCAGTGGGAAGCAGAGCGCAGCAAGGTTCACTCCCGGAGCCCAGCAATGCAGTTAAAAGTAACGAGGGATGAGGGAAAGAGCCAGCCTGGAAGCAAAGCGCCTCCTGTAAGCCATGCCGCCAATGCCGGGCAGAGAGCCCAGGGCCTGCTGCTCTCACGGCTGGTCAGTGCCAGGGCCCTCCTCTGCATTTGGCGTCTGCGTGTTGCTGCCTCTCTGTACAGTCAGCCTGGCACTGCATTCTGTCTGCCCTAGGGCACTGGTGGCCCTGCACACGTAGTGCCCCGTGTCCTCCACCGAGAGCCTCGCAATGGCAAGGGAGCAGCTTCCATCCTCCTCCTCCTCTATGCGGAGCCGGGGAGATTCCTGGATAGGGGCATTGTTCCAGAGCCACGTCACCTCCGGGTGGGGAAAACCTGCCAGGGAAGAAGGCCACAGTGATGGGTCAAAGGTCCACCAGGCCACCCAGAATTTTGGGACATTTATTTGACCCTACTGGGTCTCCCAAGTTGGTGTCACATCACAGCCTCTCAGGTCCCTAACCACCCTGCAAACCAGTGCCACACTGCTGTGTCCTCTACCGGGGACAGACACATTCAGCAGCATGGCGCCTAGCACCATGCCAGGTGTTAGTCCAGTACAAGATAACCACCTAGTGCATCAACGCCCCCTTTCCTAGGGTACCAAGGTATCCCAAGAAAGTCTCATCCAAGCAGCGATGCTGCTTAGCTTGTGAGAGTTCAAAGCACACAGCTGTGCAGCCCCCATTCGTGCACAAGAGTGATTTAGGCCCTGCAGAGCCTGTCCCTGAGGGTGAGCACCCTGCCAGGGGACATGCTCCAAGGTCATTCCAAGGACTTCAGTCATTGAGGGGGGGAGCAGCCTTGCAGGCTTTCATAGGAAGTTACCTTCAACGTGACACTGGAGGCAGGTACTGCTGCCTTCCGCTGCTACTTGGTCCTTCAGTGGCTCCAAGAAGCTGGGCCCCTGCTCCACCTGCTGTGGCAGGAAGGTGAAGATCTGATCCTCTTCCTGGCTGTGGCCCAGCTCTGGGGACCGGGGACGGTGGTGGGGGGAAGCGACATGTTAATAGGCGAAGGTTCATATGCAGAGCAGATGGCTGCAGCAAAATCTGAGTCTACTGATTATAAAACTAGAATGATCCAGAATGAACATGGCCCACACGGATCAAAGAGTTCACCGACTGACAAACTGATAGGTCTCAAGGGCAGAAAGGACCATGGTGATCAGCGCAATCCTATGGCGGCCTGTGTTATACAGGAGATCAGACTAGCTGAATTAATTCCCGTTTGAACTAGAGCAAGTCAACAAAACGTCCAGTCTTGTTTAAAAATCTCCAGCGATGGAGAATCCGCCACGACCCTGGGAAAGTTGTTCCAATGGTTAATTACCCTCACTGTTAATAATGTACATCTTATTTCCAGCCTGAATTTGGCCAGTTTCAACTTCCAGCCATTGGCTCTTGTCATAGCTTTGTCTGCTCGACTGAAGAGCCCGTTACCAAATATTTGTTCCCCAGGCAGGTACTTATAGGCTGCGATCAAGTCACCCCGTAACCTTCTCTGTGTTAAAACAGGTTGAGCTCCTTAAGTCTATCACTACAAGGCATGTTTTATCAATATCCTTCTTGAATTGTTGACACCAGAACTGGACACCGTATCAGCTCGACAAGCCAGTCAATTGATCAGTCAAATAATGTCAACTGACTGCCTATTATTTGACCATGGCCAAATATTACAGCAAGAATGCCCTGATGTAGGTAATGGCCTATCTTCTTTCATTGCATCATGGTGCTCTCTGTTGGCAAGCCTACTTAAAATGTCTTGACCACACACTTCAATACATGTTATTGCCCCTTTTTGGGAAAAAGCCGAACTAACTGAAAGTTGAGCATCTTGACTGGCTGGAATCTTCTAGAGCAGACACCCTAGGTCTATCTTTATTTGTATACCAGGCCATCAGTGTACATGGTGGTTAACAAAGCACATTAAATATGGAAAAAGACACGGTCCCTGCCTCGAAGAGTCTACAGTCTACCCTGACTAGACAAACACGTAGAGCTCAACTCCCAAGGGAGTGGGGGAGGGAGAGGAGGGGTCACAGTCACTAACCCTCCTCCCCCAACATAAAGAGAACAGATGCACGGCCATTAAGTAGCTTGAAGAGTCTTTTATAGCAGGGGGTTGGACTAGATGACCTCCTGAGGTCCCTTCCAACCCTGATATTCTATGATTCTAGTTGCTCTGGGTGTTTTATTTCTGTTTAATTTCATTCCTCTTTTGTAACTACAGCTGGTAATTATTTTCCTTTTTAAAGCTTCATTTCATTGTTTCACATTTTTCTGAGTTAAAAATCTTGGTTTTTGGAATTAGGTCCAAGTATCTGAGGACAGGTCTGCATGACCGCGTTACCCTGGCACACCTGCTCTGATGCAGCTGCGCCACTGTCGTGCACCTGGTGAAGACACGCTCTCCCGTCGGCTACTCCACCTCCGGGAGAGGCAGAAGCTATGTGGGCGGGAGAGCATCTCCCGCCAACATGTGGACACCGCTTTAAGTCGATGTAACTTACGTTGCTCAGGGGGGTGTCGTTTTCACACCCCTGAGTGACGTAAGTTACATCGACTTAAGCAGCAGTGGAGACCAGCCCTAAGTCTCACAGATTGGGGGCCATAAATTCTTACTCTATTTTGTTACTGTTCTAATAATTAGCGCTTTAAAATATTTTACCATTTTTGAGACTATTTGACCAATGAGTCAAACATCTAACCCTAACATCTTCCAGCAGCGGTTGTACTAAATGCAATTGAACAGGACATAGTTACCAAGCGGGTATGTTTCTCCTGGGGTTCCACAGGGATTAGTTCTTGGCCGTACACTATTTAATATTTGTATCAATGTCCTAGAAGATAAAATCCTCACTGATAAAGTTTGCATGTCACACAAAGATTGGAGGAATGGTAAATAAGGAAGAGGACAGGTCACTGAGAGCGAGATCAACAACATGCATTTCAATATAGCTAGATGAACACAGGCCACACTTACAGGACAGGGGACTGTATCCTGGGAAGGAGGGACTCTGAAAAGACTCAGAGGTCATAGTGAATAATCAGCTTAACATGGGCTCCCAGTGCGACGCTATGGCCAAAAGGGCAAATGCCATCCTGGGAAACATGAACAAGGTTATATTACCTTTGTATTTGGCACTGGTGTGATGCCACTGGTGTGTCCAGCTCTGGTGTCCCCAGTTCCAGAAGGATGTTGGTAAATTGGAGAGGGTTCAGAGAAGAACCATGAAAATGAATAAAGAATTAGAACACCTGCCTTACAGTGAGAGACTGGAGGAGCCCCATCTAGGACATGAGGGAGATTCACACACCCAAGCCATTCTTTTTAGGTGAAAAATCTAAGGAACTGTCTCAGACTGAGGGGTAAACAGAGGAAATTTTGGAACAAACGGATCAATTAGACAGTAATAAGTCACCAGGCCCAGATGGTGTCACCCAAGGGTTCTGAAGGAACTCAAATGTGAAACTGCAGAACTAGTAACTGTTGTATGTGTCCTATTGCTTAACTCAGCCTCTGCACCAGATGACTAGAGGATAGCTAATGTGATGCCAATTTTTAACAAAGGCTCCAGAGGTGATCCTGGTACTTACAGGATGGTAAGCCTGACTTCAGTACCAGGAAAATTGGCTGAAACTATACTAAAGAACAGAATTATCAGACAGGTGATGAACACGATATGTTGGGGAAGAGGCAATGTGGCTTTTGAAAAGAGAAATCATGCCTCAGTCTCTTACAATTCTTTGAGGGGGTCAACAAGCACGTGGACAAGGGTGATCCAGTGGATATAGTGTACTTGGACTTTCAGAAAGCCTTTAACAAAGTCTCTCACCGAAGACTTAAGCAGTCATGGGATAAGAAGGAAGATCTTCTCATGGATCAGTAATGGTTAAAAGATAGAAAACAAAAGGGCAGGAATAAATGTCACAGTGGAGACAGATAAATAGCAGGGTCCCCCGCAGTGTTCCCTCTAATTTTTTACATCCCTGTGTGGAATGAATTTTGTTATGTGCACCAATATGGAGGTGATGTGTGGCGGGGGTGGGGCCAAGGGGTTTGGAGTGTGAGAGGGGGCTCAGGGCTGGGGCAGAGGGCTCTGGCTGGGAGTGAGGGCTCCGCGCTGGGGCCAGGGATGAGGGGTTTTGGGTGCAGGCTGCCCTGGGGCTGCAGCGGGGAGAGAGGACTGCCCCCCAGCTCTCTCTTGCTGCAGCAGCCTGGGGCTGGGGGAGTGGTGTGTTTCCAGCCCAGGCCCTGTGGCTGCGCACCTGTGCGGCCCTTGATAGCCTGTTGTGTGGCCGCATGGCCACGCAGCTTAGAGGGATCTTAGGTCCCTCAGGAATCTGTACTGGGACCAGTGCTGTTCAACCTAGTCATAAATGATCTGGAAAAGGGGGTGAGGTGGCAACGTTTGCAGATGATCCTAAACTGCTCAAAAAAGTTAAGTCCAAAGCAGATTGCGAAGTGTTACAAAAGGATCTCACAAAACTGGGTGACTGGGCAAGAAAATGGGAGAAGAAATTTAATGCTGATAAATGCAAAGTAATACACGTTGGAAAACATAATCCCAACTCTACATATAAAATGATGGGGGCTAAATTAGCTGTTACCACTCAAAGAGATCTTGGAGTCTTTATGGAGAGCTCTCTGAAAACATCTGCTCAATGTGAAGCGGCAGTCAAAAAAGCGAACAGGATGTTAAGAACCATTAGGAAAGGAACAGCTGAGAAGATAGAAAATATCATAATGCCAAAATATACATTCATGGTCCTCCCATCTCAAAAGAGATATTAGAATTGGTAAAAATACAGAGAGGGCCCCCAAAATGATTAGGGGCCATAAATAGCTTCCATATGAGGAGAGATTAATAAGACTAGGATTTTTCAGCTTGGAAAAGAGACGACTAAGGGGGGCGGAATATAATAGAGGTCTATAAAATCATGACTGTTGTGGAGAAATTAATGGGGAAGTGTTATTTACCCCTTCACAGAACACAAGAACCAGGGGTCACCAATGAAGTTAACAGGCAGCAGGTTTAAAAACAAACATAAGGAAATATTTCTTCACACAACGGACAGTCAACCTGGGGAACTCGTTGGCAGGGGATTTTGCGAAGGCCAAAAGTATAACTGGGTTCAAAAAAGAACAAGATAAGTTCATGGAGGACAGGTCCATCAATGGCTATTAGCCAAGACGGTCAGGGATGCAACCCCATGCTCCGGGTGTCCCTAGGCCTCTGACTGCCAGATGCTGGGACTGGAGGACAGGGGATGGATCACTCAGTGAATTTCCCTATTCTGTTCATTCCCTCTAAAGCATCTGGCACTGATCACTATCAGAGACCAGATACTGGGCTAGATGGACCACGGGTCTGACCCAGCGTGGCCGTTCTTAAGTTCTTATTTACCTTATCAAAGAGAAGATTAAGGGGTGACTTGATGACAGCATGCAGGTACCTACCTAGGGAGGAGATTTCTAAATCAGAGAGGGCTCTTCAATCTAGCAGACAAAGTGCTAACAAGATCCAATGGCTGGAAGATGAAGCTGGACACAAGCACAGCATAAATAAGGCACGCATTGCTAACAGTGAAGGTAATTAACCCCTGAAACAACCGTACCGAGGGCTGTGATGGATTCTCCATCACTGCAAGTTTTTAATTAAGATTCGATACCTTTTCTGAAAGATCCGCAATGGCAGCTAGTGGACTCTAAGCGGGAATCAATTCAAGGAAGTCCTATGCTGTGTCATGCAGGGGGGCTGACTAGATGATCACAGGGGTCCCTTCTGGTCTTAAAACAAAAACCTATGAATCCATGAAAACTCAGGCAAGATGGCAGTGAAGTCAATGGGTCAAGGAAAAATCATTTTGAACAACTAGCCAGCCCCACAACATCCCCTTCCCTTGAGGGCATCTGCCTTAGCTTGCCAAGATGGACCTCCGTCCTAGAGTTCTTCCAGACTGCTCAACAAACTAGATATCTAACGAGCGACAGACAGCCCAAATGCTGCTAAACTGCCTTCTCCCAGCTCTAGCTAGCAACAGACTGAGGGATATGGGCTTGGCCCCACTGGTCCATGCACTGAGGCTGGATTACTGTGGTTCTCTATGTACCAGGAGGAAATGCAGCCATGCAAGACCTCCAGCTGGTTCTGCAGACACCAGCTCACCAGTTAAGTGGCATATGTTTAACAAACCCCATCACTCCAGGACTCCTTGTCAACAGCCTGATCCTCCAAGCCTGCAGTAGATGGGCTTGGACTGCTCCAGAGACGACCTCTCTCCATGATGAGGCTCCACCGGGATGGTGATGTTCCCCAGGCACAACGGGATTGTTAACACAGCAGGCGTTGGGCAGGACATGTCATCCAGAGCTTTCCCACAATTAAACTAAACCCAGACTGGTCGGCCTGCCTGTGGTCAGAGAACCCTGGGGGAACTAAGCCTCTTCTGTCTCTCAGCACCGAGCTGCCATTTCACAAGTGTGAATGTGGGAACGATGAAGCCAGGAGTGGAGCAGGGGTCAGCTGGGTGGGGAAATTGGGGGATCGCAGCAGGTGGGCTCTGAGGCAGAGGCTGGCATGGTGGGTGGGGGGGGGGGGGGACAGCCTGGGGGCTGGAGGAGATGGTGGGTGGGCAGGCGAGGCTGCTGGTCGCGTGGAGGTAGGAGCCGTGGTTGGGTGAGCTGGTAGATGTCACAGGGAGGGCAGGGCTAACTGAGTCAAAGGGCCCCGGGGCGCAGACCAGGAGCCTGTGCCAGTTGTGTGTGTGGGGGGGGGGGGGAGGGGGTTAACACATTCTGACAGGCTGGGCCATTACCTCCCTTCTCCTGGGCACTGGGGGTGGTCACCGGGTCATCCAGCTTGTGGGCCAGCCGGGACATTCTCCGCAGGGCCAGCACGGCGTTGCCTGTTTTCTAGAGAGGAAAGCAGTAGTGAAGGTTCCTAGAGGAAAAATCCCAGCTGGCTGGGAATGAGCGACCACTCCCCTACCCCCTCAGGTCCCAAGCACAGGCTGGCCAGTGCCGAAGGGCAGGAGACCTCTCTGCCCCCAGGGGACAGCGGCATGGGCATCCCCGGCAGAGGGGAGCTCTCTCCTGAAGCCCCTTTCCCAACCAGGCCATTGCATGGCCCCCCGCAGAGCACGGGCCACACCCTGTCCAGCAGGCAGAGTGCAGCCCCAATGCCAGCAGAGCCGGCACCAAAACCTGGCACCAAGCGCACCTGCCACTTCTGGCGGGCCAGGAATCGCCTCATCCTCTCCTTGGACAGAACCTTCCTGTCGCTCTGCTCAGTCTTCCGCAGCCAGGGGTGCGCGAGGGCCTGGTCGCTGGGCAGCCGGCAACTGGGGGCAACAGCATTGAGGGGGATTAGTGCAGCTCCGTCGCTCAGGAGATGGGCAGTGATCTCCGCATTGGGCTCCAGGCTCTGTGCCCTGGCAGGAGGTCAAGTCAGTGACAGCTCAGCCCTCACAGACCCCATTGCCTGGGCTCCAATCCTGGGAAGCAGGATGCTCTGGTCTTGGTGTGAGCTGAGGGGGCCAAAGAGCAAGGGGGTGGCAATGCCTCTTTGGCTCCTGCTCCCACAGGCATGCTGCCCTCCACAGAGGCTCCATGGGCACGGGGCCCTATGTGCCTTCTGGGATTTCCATTTATCCCAGTGTTGCCAACTCTTGATGTTCTGCAGTGACCACGGTACATGGCCATTGCAGAGCCCATTTGGAGATGCCAAGAGAAACTCTAGCCTCTCACAAAGCTCAGCAGTACCAGAAGCCAGCAGAGTTTGTCCCCTCCACTCACTGCCCCACAAGGAGGGTGGGGAGGGGAGCAAAAAGCCCAGCAGCTCAGTAAGCCCCCGCACCACTGGGAGCAATGGGGACAGGATGGTGCCTCTGCTGCTCTCTCTTGCCCCCAGCACCTGCCTGGATAGTGATAGAGCAGGGTGAGGAGCTCCTGGAGCTGCCCCCCAGGTCCTGGAAAGGGGGTGAAGAACAGGAGGAGCAGCAGAGGTGATGCTGGAGGGTGGGGGGAGGAAAGAATAATTAAAAATTGAAGTGAATTATATTTAGCTATTGGGACAATTATGAGATTTTATTAAAAACTAAAAAATTTATTGCAATTGCTAGATAATGCATATAGGTATTGTGACAAAGCTCTGTCCTTGTCTCCGTGGGTCCCGTGTTTCCTGGTGGATTTCACTGTGACCCTCCACATAGCCCTTCTCTCTCTAGAGGCAAGGGTCTCAGCTTACTGAGCCATTTTCATCATAAGCCAGCAAAGGAGATGAGGAGAAGCTACCCTCCCTTGCACAGTCTCTGTTGTCTCCCAGTCTCAGTGATTAATCGGGGGCAAAGGGGAGAGCCTGGGCCCGCCCTCTACTCCAAGACCCTAATAGTATCAGTAGCTGATTTTTAGAAACAGGATGCGTATAATTCCCTGGGCCATTTCCCCACAGCAGCCCCCACTTCCTCAAGATCCACTTCACCCTGGCCTCCTTCCTTGTGCCTGATATGGTTTGTATTTGCTCAGTCTCTCCAGCAGTGTGTCTTCCTCCTACAGCTCCTGACACGTGCACCCACCTGACTAACTGGGAGGCTTTTAACTAGTTTCAGCCAGCCCCTCATTGGCTTCAGGTGTCCCAATCAACCTAGCTGTCCTCCCTGCCTTTTGGAAAGATCTTAATTGGCCCCAAATGTCTTAATTGACCTGGAACAGCTGCCATTTGCTTAACCTGGTAACAGGGATTTGTTTAGCCTGTGGCTAATATATCTGTCTCCCACTACTCTACTATAGCCATCAGGCCTTGCCCCATCACAGAATGTAGGTGTTATCAAAATTATACAAAGAGAAGAAGGGTTTAAAGTTATTTTTGAAATATTTTGATTCTGACTGAACTGATTATTTTAAAAACTAATATTTGGGGGGTTATAAATATAGTCACTGCACTGACATACAGAAAACTCAGAGGTGGTTGGGGTTGTAAAGATATTCTTGCATGGAGAGCTCTGGGCCACTCACATAAACCTTGATTGAAAAATACTAGGAGATTGTGATACCGATGGAGAGCACTTTGTAGTTTCTCGGGTGTTCGCAACATCCTTTCTGGGGAGTGTGCGTCTCTCAGTTACCAAAGCCTAAGTCTCACCAAGTTCACTCTAAGTCCAGCCTGCTCAAAATTGTGTTCCCACTATTCAAAGTTGGTTTGCAGGGCCTCCCAATCTTCTGCACATATCATTAAGTCATCAGCAAATAGCAAATTCCAAGGCTCCCTTCATATAGTCTCACTTATCACATCCAAGACAATGGCAAACAAACCAGGGCTCAGCGCTGACCCTGATGCAGGCCAGCATTTTCTAGAAATTCTCTACAGTAGTCCCATTTGGTTTTGGCTGCGGTAGTCACGCCATTGCATGTAGCCTGGACAAGACAAACATCCTTCCAGCACACTTCTCTGACACTAACTAAACCAAACTAATTCTCTCGGTACATGATTGTACACCTTCTCGAAGACCCCAAAAACCATCTCTTTTCTCTGAACTTTTCCATAAGGATTCATAGACCATATAGAGCATCAGTTGTACTCCTTCCCAGTGTAAATCCACACTGACCTTTCCAAATTTCAACTGTCCCACAGAGATGCTTTTCAATATTCTTCTCCCATATTTTCATAGCATATGACATCAGCTTCATTGGGCGATAATTAGCACACAGTATAATATCTCCTCTATGTTTAAAACTGGGCACCGCAAAGATTTTATGCCATTCATCTGGCATTTTGTCTTTCTTAAGAATATAATTGAATAGACTTGTAAAATATGTTATGCCTTCCCTTCCCCATGACTTCAGCGCATCCACCCATATTTCACCTGGCCCAGGTGCGCTCTCATTTTCTCAAGCGCCTCTACAATCTCTTCCTCCTGCTTGCAGTCTATCACGCCCCGGTTTGACTCACATGTTCTTAGTTCCTTCAGTTCTCCTCATTCATCACTCTTTCAAAACAGTCACTCCGGACTTCAGCGATTGATTCACCATTCGTTTGCAATGTACCCCGCTCATTTCTAACAGGAGAAAACTCGTTCACATTCCCCTTTGATTTCTCTCTTGCCTTAGAGAGTTAGTAGGTGGTCTTTTCTCCCTCATATCCTCCTAGTCAGTTACCCAGCTTGTCATAAGCCACATTTGTAGCCATTAACAGCAGCATTACAATGATATTGAAATAAGTCTCATCACTTAGGACTAACCCAAATAAAACAAAGACTTAACCATTTTGCATCAGCTCCATTCTAATTCTCCTTGAGCATATCTGAACCCTCCAGAATACAGCACGTCTCCATCTGTGTACACACACACACACGAGTAGAGGGGAGTTAAAGTCAAGACAGACTAAAACTCATGGCTTGATTATGTTTTTTAAATCATGATTGGTGGGGCCAGTCTCAGGATTTTTAAGGATCTGACTCATGGTCTTTGATGTCTCGAGGTTGCCAGTACTGTTATCAGGCACACATTCGCACAACCTGTGGAATTCTTTGCCAGCAGATGTTGTGAAGGCCAAGACTATAACAGGATTCCAAAAAGAACTAGACAAGTTCATGGAGGACAGGTCCATCAATGGCTATTAGCCAGGCTGGGCAGGGGTGGTGTCCCTAGCCTCTGCTTGCCAGAAGCTGGGAATGGGCGACAGGGGATGGATCACTTGATGATTCCCTGTTCTGTTCATTCCCGCTGGGGCCACTGTCGGAAGACAGGACACTGGGCTAGATGGACCATTAGTCTGACCCAGTATGGCCGTTCTTATGTTTTTATCCAGTGTCACCCATTCTCCCAGGCATTGGCAAACCCCCTGACTCACTACCTGGGCTCCCATCCCCACCCCCAGGGAGGCCTGTCTCCCCATGGAAGGTGTCCCTCCCAACCACCTACTCAGGGATGGAGGAGGAGGTATGTGTGTTGGGAAGGGTCAACCTCACGGTCCGCAGCCACAGCTCCGCACCTGGTGCCGCTCCACCCCACCCCCTTGAAGCGCTCTTTCTGCCCCCCTCCCCGAACACTCTGGGTAGTACCGCTTCTCCCTCCCCACAACATCAGCTGTTCTACCGGCTGTCTTTCTGCAGTAGCTCGCTGATGAAGTCCTTGGCCTCCTGGGAGATCTCCGAGAAGGTCTCCTCATCAAACTCCCACTGGGCAGCCGTGACATTGTGCAGCGTCTCCATGTCACTGTTCCCCTGGAAGGGGGAGTCCCCACTCAGCCTGGGGAGCAAGAGAAGAGGCTGTTACTCGCTCAGCTGGGACCTCCGCCCCAAAGGCTGTTAACAGGCAGCAACGTACAGGATATAGCAGATCACACCGATGCTCCACATGTCCGTGGTGAATCCCACCGGCTCAAAGGCGATCACTTCTGGGGCCATGAACTCCGGGGTGCCGTGCATCACCTTCACGGGGCTCTTTGGATCTGAAGGGGCAAGATAAGAGCAGTCCAGCATCCCCATCCCTGCAGACCGTGCTTCCCCCAGCCACTGCAAGGGATCAGCACAGCCTCCCGTGTCCATGTCTCCGGGATCCCCATTGCAATGCGCTGCCACAGCGATTACCCCCACGCGCAGGGTAGCAGCACCGAGAGCCCAGAACTGATACTGGAGCCCATTGTGCAAGGTGCTGCACAGCAGGAGACAGGCCCTGCCCAAAGAGCTGACAGCCTGAATCCACAAAGGGCAGAAGGGGAAACAGAGGCACAGGGAGACTCGCCCAGGGTCACCTGGGATAGAGAGCTGGTCTACTCCAGCTCATACAGCTCTGAAGGGCCAGCCTGACACCTGAGTCAGGTGCATTGACTGACTGTGCCCGGGGAGCTGGTGTGCTGGGGAAGAAGGGACTGCAGACTAGCAGGGACTGTCCCTTGTCTAAGCCCAGCAGGAGCCGGGGAGCTGGTTTTGTGCTCTCCAGTGCCAAGGTGCATGGGCAGAACCCAGTTATTTGCATCCCAGGTGGCATGTAACTGAAATGGAGCTGGAGCTGAATTTGCAATAGAGGTGGGGAATCTACTTGGCAGGTTGACAGCACCTTGCTTCTGTGGGTCTCCAGTGCTCTGCAGTCAGTCAGAAACAAAGCCCCCCAACTCCCCTGCAAGGGCCACATCACTACCCTCACATTACAGACAGGGAGACAAAGCACAGAGGGGCTGTGACATGCCAGCAGTAGAGCTGGGAATAGACCCTGGTCCCCTGAGCACCAGCCCACTGCCCTGCCCAGTGTCTTAGCTCTACAAAAGTGGGCAGGAAATATTGCAGGAAAGTCCCTGTAGCTCCAAACGCCCCAACACCAGCCTTTCTGGGGGTTTCAGCTTCCAGCCAGAGCCAGGGAGGTGCACTGCAAAGACACAGCCACAGAAACAAGCCGAGGCTCAATGCATCCTGAAGAGACCGGCGGATTGGGCGAGCCCTCGCCACAGCTGGGGGGGGCAATCTGCCGGGACGCCGGGCACTGGCAGCTCCGACTGACTTCAGCTGCTCAGCGCCCCCAAGAGCCAGGCCCCAGGAGTGTCGAGGGGACTCCCCAGTGTGGAAGGTTTGGTTGCAGTTTTGGGCAAAGGGTCAGGCTAGTTATTTCCTGGGACCCCTCTGCCCACCCCTATTCCAGACACATGGGGAAGTCCCCACTTGCTGGCCCGGATTCAGCAAGGCGTGAAACACAAGCTCTGCTGAATAGGGACGGACTCAGGAACATACTTAAGGTTAAGCATGTGCAGCTGAATCAGGGCCTCTCCCCCTGTGGAGGCGGCGTTCGCTCCGGGACAGGGAGATCCCAGGACAGGGCTCCCCTGCCGGGCCCCTCTGGCTCACCCAGTCTCCGTGCCAGGCCAAAGTCGATGATTTTGACCCAGTGGCTGCTTGTGCTGACACAGACGATGTTCTCGGGTTTGAGGTCCAGGTGGACGATGCTCTGGCGATGGACGTACTGGATCCCCTCCAGGATCTGCCTCATGTACTGAATGCTGGTGGGCTCCGTGTGCTCGAAGTCGTCATCCACAATCCTCTCAAAGAGCTCCCCGCCCGCGACGCTGCCGGGAGCAGAGGGGCAGCCTGTCCTAGGAATTCACTCCAAGGGACGGCTTTATCTTGTGCCCAAGGCAGTGCCGGCCCAGACCCCGCTACCCAGGGACTTGGCTCAGGCACTAAACTCAACTAACAGGTACACGGAGAAGCCGCTTGGACAAAAGGAGCAGGGAGCAAAGACACCCAACCAAGTCAAATCCGGAAACCTGTGCGAACAGCCCTCCCCCACCCTGAACCCTCTCTTCCCGGTAGGGGATGGAGGCTGCAGCCCTGGGCACTGGCCCATCTGGAAATCCCATGCTTTGCAGTCCCTTCTTGACGGTGAAGGTCTCCGGTGGGAAGAGGCCAGGGCAGGGGTTCTGCTAGAGGCTAGATTCGCACCACCCACGCTGCAGCCGCCTGAACTCCTAATGCCAGAAAGTGGGGCGGGGGGCTCAGCAGACGCTGCCCACTTCGGGCTCAGCCTCCCATTCAACTTCGATCGACCGTCTGCAAGCCCCCCCGGGCACACGCACCAGAACACATGGAGCCCAGGGCAGCAGGGACGGAGCCTGCGGAGGTGGGCCACCTGCTATCCCCTACGAGGCGCAGCCAGGAATACCTGTGCACAGAGCAGTCCCCTTCGCCCCCCACCCCCACGAAGTGTCCCTGGCAGCGAGCAAGACCCCCGCTCCCACCGCCCTGTACCTGCCCAGCACGCCCCACTCACTATTCCATCACCATCACCAGCTCCACCCGGCTCTGGAAGGCCGCAAGGCACTGCACCAGCCTGGGGTGATGCAGCAGGTTCATCAGCTCCACCTCCCCGCAGGCTGCCTCCCGCTCCTTGGGTGTCCGCGTCCGGAAGTATTTCCCTGCCCGGATCTTCCCAGTGGCCTTCTCCTGCAGCTTGTAAACCATCCCGAACTTCCCACTGGGAGAGACAAGAAGGAGGGACTGTCTCCTGCTTCCCGCCCAGCAAGGCGGCTTGCACTTCCGTGCCTGGCCTGCTGGGGCAGCAGCTTGCAGTGGGAATGGGGAGCTCCAGGCCAGCTCCTAAGCGTATCCCAGCAGCACCCGGATTTGAACTAGACAGCTGGGGATCCCCAGAGAGAACTGGGCAGAACAGACCATAGCTAGTAAAGCTGGCAGACAGCGACAATGAATGTCGATTGTCAGCTCTTTGGGGCAAGGACTGTCTTTTCGTTCAGTGTCTGTACAGCGCCTGGCACGCCAGGGGCCTGAGCCAGGACTGGACCTCCTAGGTGCTATGGCAGTGGTCCCCAAACTGTGGGATGCGCCCCCCCCAGGGGGCGAGTGGAGTAATATTCAGGGGGTGCAGCGGGGCCTGGGCCAGCCCCAATGGGGGGCAGGGAGGAAGTGTCACCCAGCTCTGCCTCCAGCCCAGCTCCAGTCCTGTGCCCAGCTGTGGCCCCAGTTGTATGCTGCGTATGCCTAAGGACGGCCCTGCGGCCAGTCACGACAAAGCAAGGAGATACAGGAAAACGGAGCCCGAGGCCAGGAGCTTCAGCTATCCCATCCGTTCATACAGCCAGAAAACCCTGGTCATTTACATCGACACCTTCCTGTCCCCCAGCCAGCTCGGCCCATCACCGTGGCCTCTGAGCTCCTGCATGGCTTTACAGATTAGCTGCATTAACACTCAGAGGTCTGGTTGTGCCGCATGCTGCAGACACAGTGAGGACTGCCTCTGCCCAGAGAGTTTGTAATGTCAGTGGCCAAGGGGCGGAAGGGAAAACAGCGAGGCAGAGAAGGGAAGCGACTTGCCTGAGGTCACCCAGCAGGTCAAGGACAGGACCGGGAAGAGAACCCAGGTCCCCTGTTGCCCAGCCCTGCAGCCTCTCCATTACACTCTGCCATAAACACACACAGAACCAGAACAGGGAGGGCCCCCTTCCCTGCCCTCCCCGAGACATTTCTGCTGCGCAAGCCAGAGCCACAGGGCATCTCTGGGGACAAGACTGTCCCACCACTGCAGAGTCCGGTTGTTGCAGATGAACCCCACCATCGACTTACGCCCCAAGTTTCTCGAGCTGGGTGTAGAGGTCCGAAGCCTTCTCCATGGTGTTTATTGTAACGGTGTGGTATTCAAAAGCCTCCTTGCTTCTCCCACCTGCAGGGAGAGAGACAGGGCTGAGCGGTGACGAGCAGCTGAGTGACACATTAGCAAGGATCCCAGCCTGGTACGAGGGAAGGGCAGACAGAAGACTCCTGTGTGTGTCTCTTTCTGTCCTCCGCTACCCTCTCTTGTCCTCGCTCGCTCTTAGCTTTTCTCCTGGTCCCGAGACCAGCCGCGCCTGGCAGCACCAGCAGGATGGGAGGAGACGGCCCATCCAGCTTTGTCCTGCTTGAGCAGGACTAATGCAGGAAAAGGGACCTGCAGATATTGTCTCAGACTGAGGAAGGGAGCCAAGGTCCAGAGCAACAGCTGCTATGCTAGCCCAGAGCATCTGTCTCAGGCTGACCTGCTGCTTTGGACTCCGAAAACTTCTGTATTCTCCCAACTTTTCTCTTCTCCCCCTTTGCCTTCCTGCTTTTGACAAGACAAAGTAACCACCAATCACAGAGATCCACTCGCAGTTCAGTAGCAGAACTAGCCCTTTCCTTCCCAGGGCTGTCTGGAAGCATAAGAGGCTCTGTCCAATATCCTCTTTCTGGAGCAGGGTGTGACGAAGTGGAAATGTTCTGTTATATTTTTATGATTCCTAGGTGTGCCTCAGTTTCCCTCTGTACTTTGCTACCCAGTGGCGGTGAAAGGGTAAAAAGCTGCCCTTGGGCACAGCAGGAAACATGGGGGCGGGGTGTCAGGTGACTGCCTGGGTGGGATGAATGGGTCGTTAACGGCCTGGCTGAAATGGACCCATATCAGTGGAGGGTCCACAAAGATCATGGAAGCCCCACAACTAGAAATTGACACTTATCCCGGGGAATCTCCAGCAGGTGGAGCACGGGAGCTCAACAAGGGTGTGCAGGAGCTGGACAATGGACCGAAAGGTGTTGGGTGGCTGGAATCCCTGGGGGGGAGAGATAGCTCAGTGGTTTGAGCATTGGCCTGCTAAACCCAGGGGGGCTGTGAGTTCAATCCTTGAGGGGGCCATTTGGGATCTGGGGCAAAATTGGGGATTGGTCCTGCTTTGAGCAGGGGGTTGGCCTAGATACCTCCTGAGGTCCCTTCCAACCCTGATATTCTATGATTCTAATACAGGTGGGCTCTTGGGAGAAACGTGGCAGGTCTCAGCTGGGACTGACAGAGAGAGACCCAGAGGGGTTCCCAGGCAGCTTGGCTGCGTGCAGCACCCCAGGACTTCCCAATGCTGCGTCCAGCTGACTGACAAACCCTGCTCTGTTCTGAAAAGGCTGCCAGGCCTCACTGCAAATACTTGCTGAGGGGCTTTGGTCCCTGAAGAGTGTAAACATCTGTGAACAGGAGGCTGTCTCACTCGCTGGGCAGAGGCTCAGCCTTGGAGGTGTGGCCTTAGGGAAGAGGGGGATCCCTTGGGTGACCGGCACACTGAAGGGGCTCCTCCAAAGGACGGTTTAAAGCTGGGGAGGAGCTCAGATCCTTCTGGATCTGGGACAGAGGAACTTAGTGGAGTTTGGATTAAGTTGGTTTTGCAGAACCATTCGATTTCAACTTCAAATGCTTTAGGTTTTGTTCCTCTCTCTCTCCCCCTCCCCCCAACCTACCACATCTAGACCTGGGAAGGAAGTGTTTGGTGTGTTTGCCATGGGACTAAGCAGGCCAAGGTCTCTGTACTCAAACCAAAGCCCAACCCATGTTTAACTATTTGGTGTTGTGCAGTGGACGTGGTCATGTTAACACCTTTGACTCTCTGGGACCAATTATTCCATCCAAATGAACCCAACAGAGACTAGGTTGGGTTTGTGTTGGGCAGGGTCTAAATCCTGGGTCACGAGCACATGGAGGCTGGGACCATGTCTGTGCGGTCCGTACAGCACCTAGCACAAACCGGGTCCCTAGGCACTGCGGCAACGTGAGAAACAGGGTGGGATGGAGCTGGAGGGGAGTGAGAGGATGAGGGTGACCATGGAGACAGGGGAGATCCAGGGACAGGAGGAGATGGGGGCAGGGAGACAAGAAACCTTATCGGCGCCATGGGAGAGGGAGGGCAGGGAGCCAGCACTGCTCACTGGTAGTCACAGGCCCTGCAACCCCCCCGGTCTGGGGCAATTCTCTGTTAGCTCAGTAGGGCCCGGGACGTTTGGGTCCCACTGGCTCAGCATGGCCATGGCGTGCTCCATCGCGACGGCTCTGCCATTCCCATCACCCACAGATTTGTTACGTTCAAACCAGAGTTCATTTAGTTCCAATCCTGTTACACTTTGCAAAATAAACTCTAAACACTGGGCTCAGGTGCCCTGGCTGGGCAGAGCCCCCCCGATCTGGGTCTGGCTTGGCCTGCCCATTGAGCAAATAGCTAACGACCTCCCCTTGTCAAAGGCGTCATAGCTGCTTGAAGGGTTTGAAAGTTCATTTCCCCAATGGCAGTGGTGGTGGCTGCCCCAGGCAGTGGCAGGGGACATGGTGGGAGGGACTGAAAGGTGTCAGCCCGCTCATTCAGCACCTTACCTTCTCCTTGGGACATCCTAACCACTCCTGGCTGGGGGCGCTGAGCCCGTAGGTGCTGGCAGCTCAGACCTGGCACTGGTTCTCCCCTCAGGACTCCAGACAGCTCTGCCCCTGCTAGGGGGCAAGTCCTGCTCAGCGTGTGCCACTCCTACGTCCTGACCCACTGGGCTTCCACCAGGTAGTCTGGACCGCGCTCCCTGTCGTAACACGGGCTGGCCCAGGGCAGGCTGAGCGACTGGACAGACAGTGGGGATGCAGAGGGCTTCCCGGCTGGTGGCTTGGACTGCCTGAAACCCACAGGGGAAGGAAGGAGGATGTTACTGGAACGGGACAGGAAGACTGGGCCCAAGCAGAACATGGAGGGATCCAGACTCTGGTACCTCCCACTCATCCCCACCCAGGAGGCCAGGGTCCGAGGTATGTGGGGCTCTCTCGTCCACCCTCTGCAGCCTGGCAGGTGGCAAGGAGCCACGACATGAAATACATACACTAGGGGGGCTGGCTGTCATACCACTGTCCCTTCTGAGAGGGGACCCCTGCGAGAGGGGGACACACAGCCTGGCTCCCCGCCACCCAGCGCCTTGTGCCTTGAGCCATCCCCTGCAAAGTGACCCACTCTGATCCGGCAGCGCCTCACACCCACACTGCACAGGGGAGTGATGGCACCAAGAATCAGCTTTCTGGGGAGCAGAACTCCCTGAGAACAGCCTGACCACCTCCCTCGTCCCCTAGGCAGGCACTTCAGGCTCCAGGGCCCCTGCCAGCTGGGTCCAGTTGCCCAGAGTGCCCTGTGGGGCTACCTGCTGTAACCAGGGTGTCACCTGGAACCCAGCCTGGGCCCTTTCCAGGATAAGGTGTGTGAGCGGGACCCTTATGGGAAATCTGCGAGGAGCCACTCCCTGCCTGTCCGGGCAGAACAGGACAGCCAGCCACAGGAGCACAGTGCCCCTGACTGTGCGAACAGCCTGCCATTTGGTTAGCACTTGTTCCGCTCGCTGCACGGCACCGGCAGAGCTCTGCGCCCTTCTCTGCTCCTTTACAAGGTACAAAGATGGCTGGGAAGTTTGTTTAAACTCTCTCTTCCCCTCGCTCATTAGAAATTCAGGTCTTGTCTGCCCTGGAAGATCCTATGGGCAACTGGAGAACTGGCAGGACCATGACATTTCAGATACCAAAGATGTGACACTTGTTTTGAGATAAGAAGCAATTTTAAGAACACCTATTTCTCCCCAACCTCTTTGAGCTCATCAGCAGAAGCGAACTCCCCACAGACCAGGACGCAGCAACTCAAGCACCGCCAGGCCCGGCCAGAACAACGGAGGCCAAACCTGCAGCCATATCTCCACAGCTACGATGATCAGCCCCCTCCCCTCCCCACACACCCCTTTCATAATCCACGGGTCCTACACATGCCTATCACACATGTGACGTACCTCATCCAGTGCGCTAAATGCCCCAGTGACAACTGCGTGGGTGAAACCAGACAAGCACGACGCTCTGGAATGAACTCACACAGGAAAACAATAAAAAACGAAAACACCCTGTCACCTGTGGGTGGGCACTTTTCACAAAGCGATCACTCATCCTCAGAGGAAACCTGCACAACACTCACTGCTAGACACTGAAAACCCGGGACTGAACAGAGACACTGCATGAAAAACACTCCTTGTTCAGAATCACCGGCCCTTCCAACTAAGGACAAAGGGAACTTCCAGGCCCCACCTCAGAGCCTCCAAAGAGTCCTCTGCCAGCGCCATATTGCTCAGGTATTTAAAAAGAAAAGAAAAGCAGCAGCAGAATAGCAAAACCTCTAGCAAAAGCTAGACTCCTTCCAGGCCTCCCTGCACCAGAGAGAAGCCAGGAAGGGCCATCCCCCTTCTAGAGGCCAACATTAATCCACTCCCCAGACCAATGCAGCAGCCTCACAATCAATGAGAAGGTCTCTTCTCCAGGCCAGCCCAGGACAGGTGGAGCTCAGGAAGAGCCGCCATAAGCCTGGCACCTGCCCATGACAGCAAGGCCGATGTGATGGTGCTCGCTCCCCGTCCTGTCCAAACAGCATTTGGCAGCCAGAGCTGGCCGCATGCGTGTCCCGGTGCTGCCTGACTCTGTGGTGTCCAGCGGGGAGCTGGAGTCACTGGTGATCAGTCAGAAACGAAGACGAAGAAGGGGGAGGCACTCAGTGCCAGGGCATCCACATCAGCCACTGATGCAACTGGCAGTGGGCCCCCTTCCTGGCAGAACGGGCACGGACAGCAACTGGGCTCCTCTCAGCTCGAGAGCTGGTTCATCTGCTGAGATCCATTGGCTGCTGACTCGCATCCCAGGGGGGCCTCCTGGACAGTCAAGAGCCCTGTAAGAGCCTGGCTTGCCCTGAGGGCAGAGAGCCTGGGGCTGAGCTCCACCCAGGGGGAATCGGGCACTGCCCCATAAAGGGCAGGAGGTGGGGCAGTAAAGTGGGAGGGCCAGGCTTAAGTGGTGACAAAGTCTGGCTGGGAAAAGCCCCAAGCAGGGATAGTGTGGAAATCCCTCCAAGCAGGGAGGCTGGGAGAGAGCCCGACTAAGCAGGGAGGAGAGAGAGACCGCGAGGGGAAGGTGGGAGCTTAGGCTGTAGGGAGGCAGCCCAAGAAGCCTCAGGGTTGGAAATGGCCCAGGACAAAGTACAGCCCAGGCCAAGGAGCAGACTGGGCTCTGGCCCAGAACCCAGCGCAGAGGGTGGGGCTGGGTTCCCCTGCTGGCTCCAGGGAAGTGGGGGTACAAGTCCAGTGCAGGGATTATTGGGCCCAGTGGGGGTGCTGCAGGCTGAGGGAGGGGCCAAGAGAACATGGAAGGATTTTCTTTGTGTTCAAGGCATTTAGGAACTTCTAGTTTGTAGAGCCGTGACCCAGGAGTGGGTGGACTTAAGAGGGCGACGCCCAGCCCAAGAGCCAAGTTACTGGGAGAGATACTGCCACAGTGCCGGAGCCCGTCGGCAGGGGGCGCTAGACGAGCTGCGAGAGCTGTTATGCCAAATCGGCCAATGTGGGGCTGCCAAGCGGTGAGTGAACTGGTTCACACCCCCCCACGGGGCCAGAGAGTGGGGTGCAGTCCTGTCAAGTGCCCAGGGCCTTGGAAGCTTGCGAAATCCACCCCCAGGCCAGGGTGCAAGGCAGGGAGCGGCTCCTCGCAGATTTCCCATCAGGGCCCCGCTCCATCCCAGTCCACCCTCCCCTCAGCACGGAGGCAGCCCTTCATTGCTGCTGCTCTGGGGACTAGACTCCGGCCCATAACACACTGAACAACATGCACAGCGAGCAGCCGGCGTAAAGACCCCACGTGCCATGCTCTGGACACTGCACTGTCCCACTAGAGCCAAGAGTTTGGTAGGAAGAGGCCGAGGTGAGATACCAGCGATGGTGGTTACCAGTCGTCCTGGTTAAAGGAAATACCTCAATTGTGCCCCTGAGGCCTAAGCACCAACCCCCCCAGCAGTACCCCGGCTGGTCATCGATGGGGACTAAGCCCAGGACCGTGACCCTCTGTGCTGCTTGATCGAAGGGAGCAGCGCTGCTGGTGCAGTAGCAGGCTCATAACCCTCTTTGTTTCTCCCCACGGGAGGGGACGAGAGCTGGGCTGCCTTGGCCCGGGGTGCACAGGGGAAGCAGGGCACTTTGCAGGAGAGCGGCTGGTCACGCCCAGCAGGGACTCCGGCAGGGCAGATCCCACGCTGTGGCCATTCTGTCTGGATCCAACCACCACCAACTGCTGGACCTGTCAAATCTGGCTCCAAACTCTGTGCCTGGGGTCCCAGCTCTGATCCCGCCACACTCCATGGGGCCCGTGCCCCACACATGCCAGAGCAGAGCAGAGTAGCTGCTGGTACTGGGGAAATCAGCTGTGTTATTAGAACGCAGCTCACCTGTCTCCTCTCTTACCCAGGAGGCAGCGATGGGTGGGGTTCTCCCAATGTAGTTGCACCTGCCCCGCCCTCCCCCCACGTGGGGGCCAGCAGTCTCAGGCGATCACCTGGAGCAAACCACGATATGCTATGCATCTGATGAAGTGAGCTGTAGCTCACGAAAGCTCATGCTCAAATAAACTGGTTAGTCTCTAAGGTGCCACAAGTCCTCCTTTTCTTTTTACGAATACAGACTAACACGGCTGTTACTCTGAAACCTAACAGTGATGTCTGTTAGCCCCACTGTGATGATGTGACGCAGCAGGGAGGGGGGAGTGTTGACTTGGGAATGTGCCCTGGGGACGGGAGACCTGAGAGCCTGTAACCTTAGCCAGGAGGGGGAGGGGGAGGTAACACCTCTGCCCAGGAATGTGAACAGAGGCTGCAGCAGGGAACCTGCTGGGTGGGTTTAGTTTCAGTTTGGGGCTGGGTGGAGGAACACAGGGAACCCCAGGGCTGGGGTCTAAGCTCCCTGCTCCCCCAGAAGGACTTGACTGAGGGGTCCTGGGTGTACCCACAAGCTCTGTTTTGGACTGTGTTCCTGTTGTCCAATAAACCTTCTGTTTTACTGGCTGGCTGAGAGTCTCAGTGAATCCCTGGAAGAGGGGTGCAGGGCCTGGACTCCCCCACACTCCGTGACACCCATTCAAGCTCCCTCCGCTACAGCAAGGTCCCTGCACTCAGGGAGAGTGGGGAGCTTCTCCAAAAGCTGGCTGGGGATGATGGGTTTGGGGTGCAGGAGGGGACTCCGGGATAGGGGGTGGGGCCAAGAGGTTCAGAGTGTGCAAGGGGGCTCCAGGCTGGAACAGGGAGTTGGGGTGCAGGAGGGGGTAGGGACTCTGGGCTGGGGGTGTGGGCTCCAGGGTGGGGCCAGGGATGAGGGGTTTGGGGTGCTGGAGGAGCTCAGGAATAGGGCAGGAGGTGCAGGCTCCAGGAGGGACTTTGGGGTGGGAGGGGGCTCAGGGCTGTAGGAGGGGGTTGGAGTGTGGGAGGTGCAGGCTCTGGGCAGTGCTGACCTCCCTCTGGCTCCTAGGCGGAGGCTCTGTGCGCTGCCCGTGCCCCCGCAGCTCCCATTGGCTGTGGTTCCTGGCCAATGGGCACTGTGGAGCCAGCACGCAGAGCCCTTGGGGCTGCCCCCGAGCTGGAGGGACATGCCGTCCGCTTCCCAGGAGCCACGTGGAGCAGGGCAGGGAGCCTGCCTGCGCCACACCAACTGGACTTCTAAGGGCCCGGTCAGCTGTGCTGTCTGGAGCCACCAGGGTCCCTTTTCGACCAGGTCGAAGACCAGACACCTGGCAACCCTGCCGTGCCCCCCCACCTCCCTAGGAAGGTGCACCCCACAGTTTGGGGACCACTGCAGCAAGGATACTGACCTTCCCCCCTGTAAAGCACTTTGGGATCTGTGGATGAAGCACTCTGTGCAAGAGGGAGCAAACGGGGCCTGACCCTCTTTGGGCAGCCCTCCCACTGGCTTGCAGGATTGAACCCCAGGATAGAGCACAAACCTCTCAGGCGGTCAAGGGAGTGAGCAGGCCCTTTGTTACCCGGGGCATCTGATCCAGAAGCAGACTGGGTGCCCAGCAGTTCGTCTGAGCGCTGAGAAGGAAGGGCTCTCCTTTGGCTTCTGTATTAGGGAGCAGCTGGCTCTCCTCAGCGGCTGTCAGAACCGGGTGAGGAGTGAGTCTTGGACTAGCGGATTCAAAGACAAGGGGCCCGAATCTCCGCTGACCCCTGCCCTGTGCAACCAGTCAGAGCAGCATGGGGACACTTTGCACTGGTCAGGGAGAGGGCAGGGAACAGAGGGTACAGTCGTGCGACTGGAGCGTGGGTGGGCGCACGGACGCTAGCTTTAATCTACATAGTGCGGTAAGGAGTATGGTGACGATGGGGGGCACAGGCTATCCACCCCAGTCCAAGCCTACCAGGTAGCTTGGGTACGTACTCTGTTGGCTCACCTAGGCGGGGGTCTGTGCCACCCCTGTTCACCGCTATTGTTACCTCTGCTCGCTCAATTACAGCTCGCCCAGGCGTGCCCAGAGCAGCAGGCCCTGGGGTGCCTGGTCCACACAGGTCCTGCGGGCAGCATTAGCTCTGCCTGCCACCCCTCAGGCCCATGATCACCCTGGCAGCGGGGTGCAAGAAGAGCAGGGCTCTTTGTACCCACAACAAAGGGCAGCGCCCAGGAATGGGAGCAGCTCCTGATAAGGCTCCTCGCCGGCTGAGGTGCCCGCTGAGAACTCGGGCTGGGATTCCTTCTCGCCGCTGGAGCAGGGGCCTCACCCAGAGCCCGGGCCCCGGAGCAGAGAGAAGGCACCCAGCCCCGTCCAGCCCCGGCGCGCTCGGGGAACGCGGCTTGCTCCCCAACGGAAAGGCAGCAAGGAGACAACAGGGCCTAGCAGCTAAAGCAATGGGCAGGCGCAGGGCAGGGCTGAGGTGCCTCTCAGCTGTGCCGCTGACTTGCTCTGTGAGCTTGGGGGGTGCCAGGAGCTCTCTGTGCCTCACCCCCTTCAAGGGGCCAGTGAGGTTCCCCCCCACACTACGAGACCCCGAATGGGGGGCCCAACGCGTTCTCGCCCCTCCCTGCTGTCAAATGCCACCGACCTGCTGCTGAGTCTGCGTGCTGGGGAGGCCGCTGGCTCCAGGCAGGGAAAACAGCTCCTGCCTCTGCTGTGCCACTACCAAGCCGCACACGAACAATGGCTTAATTAGCCCCCAGCGACCTGGCCAAGCAGCCTCCCTCCCCTTTGTGCAGCTGGCATCCCAGCAGCCACACCCAGGGGAGGGAGCAGGGGCTAGCGGATAAAGCCCAGGCCTGGAAATCAGGGCAGCTGAGTGCTGCTATCCGGCTGTGTCACTGATTAACTGTGTGACCTTGGGAGAGTCACACCCCATCCCTGAGCCTCAGCTTCCCCCTCTCCACAACAAAGCTCTGCTATGCACCCGCCAGAGCTGGGGCCTCAGTGTCTCTAATTCCCACAGACCTCCCCTGCTGGGCAGGGCTGCAGGAGAGGTGCGTATTCCCCTGGCCAGCAGGCTGGCCTGGGACATGAGTAATGGGATACGAACCTTTCCTCTCTCCAGGCCTGGTCAAGGAGCCACCTCCTAAGTGACGGAGTGAAATAACAGCAGCTGTCCTCAGGCCCAGCAAGTGGGACTTTCCTGGGGGCACATTGTGCCTGAGATTATCACTACTGTGTGTATCATGGCTGGTCCTGGACTCTGCCTGGCTGTGGCAGGGGGACTGTGACTTTAAGGGCTGAGCTTCCTGGGCAGGGGCTGCAGAAGTGCATGTTGTTCTGTGCCCTCAGCTGGGACTGCTCACAGACTAGAGCTCCTGAAGCACGGAGGGTGGGATTCATAAGTGGGACTTGGGCACCTGCTGCCTAGTGGGATCCACAGCCCCCTGTGCAATGCCTAGGGAGAGGCGGGCACCTTGGAATGGGCGTGGCAGAAGCCTGGCCCATGGGAAATGGTTAGACCCTGCCCCCTCCCCCCCAGTCTGGGTCCAAGGGAGGCACCAGTCTCCACTTGCGATTCCCAGCCATGAACCTTCTCCTGCATTGGGCACCTGCACCTCAGCCCCTTTCCAAGCAACCAGGTCAATATTCCCCCCTCTACCTGCTGTGGAGAAGGGATTGGCACTTGTGTCTCCCCCCGCCCCCGAGCAAGCGTCCTGCCCCATGGGCTCTGGGGGATTGTGGGACAGGGCTCTCCCCTGCTAGGGCTGTCCCATGGGGTATGAATAATTAGTCATTGGGCCAGAGAGCTAACTGAAGTGACACTAGCCCAGTGGTTAGGCCCTCACCTAGGAGGCTGGAGACCCAAGGTCCCATTCCTTTGCTCGCAGGAATATTTAATTATTGATACCTGGAGGAACAGCTTGGGCGAGGGGGCAGCCCCAGAGTACCAGAAGTCTAGGGGGACTGTTAGGATATAGATATTCAGGCCTGTCGGTAAAGGCCTGTACTCTAAGAATTTAGGTCTATTCTTATCACTTGGCTAGTTATAGAGGTCTAAAAGAAAGAATCAAAATCACTGTCTGCCGGTGTAAGGGCCTTCTCTCATTGTGACAGTCTGAGGCCCTGTGCTTAGGCTAAGGCCTTTGGCTAAGCAACAGAGGCAGCCATAAGCTGGGAAGCGAACAGTCACATCCTCACATTCCAACCTAGTCACATTGAAAGAAGGTACTATTCGGCTGTTAGGATACAATCCTGTCCTGATAATGCCGATCGCCTCCAGAGAAAGGGAAGGGCCTAGAAAATGTAAAAGGAAACTTAGTTTGAGAGCATCCTGTCTGGCAAGAACTCACTTATCAATAGCTGGGATGTGAAATCCTCACTTCTGTGTTGTTTTGTCATTATAGTTCCCACTTTGCTATTGTTTATCTGTATAATCTCTGTCTGGTTCTGTGATTGTTTCTGTCTGCTGTATAATTAATTTTGCTGGGTGTAAACTAATTAAGGTGGTGGTATATAATTGGTTACATAATCATGTTACAATACTTTAGGATTGGTTCGTTAAATTTCAGGAAAATGATTGGTTAAGGTATAGCTAAGCAGAACTCAAGTTTTACTATATAGTCTGCAGTCAATCAGGAAGGGAGTGGGTGGGTGTGGGGAGGGGAAATGGGAACAGGGAATGGGGGTGGGGAAATTGGAATCATGTTTGGGTAAGGGCAGAAATGGGAACAGGGACACAGGTGTAAGGCTCTGTGGTGTCAGAGCTGGGAAGGGGGACACTAAGGAAGGAAACTGGAATCATGCTTGCTGGAAGTTCACCCCAATAAACATCGAATTGTTTGCACCTTTGGACTTCGAGTATTGTTGCTCTCTGTTCATGCAAGAAGGACCAGGGAAGTAAGTGGGTGAATGAATAAGCCCCCTAACAGGGACCTGCCCCAGGGTACCCAGAAGTCCAGTGGTGTGGGCACATGCCTGCAAGATGGGAGATAAGTTCAAAGCCCGTCTCCACATCAGCCCGAGGGGGGATTGAACCCAGGTTTTCTGTATCTGAGGCAAATGCCCTAACCACTGGGTTAGGGGTCATAAAGGGAGGGGGGGGCACTGCCTCCTTTGGCTATTTGGGATGGGTTTAGAAATACTCTGAACACACCTATTGGCTCAGGTCACAAAGTCAAGGCAGCAGGGCAGGGAAGGCCCCGGGGGCCTGAGCGTGAGTCAGGGCTGCGTGGCCGTGTCGGGACGTAGGGGCTGAGCGCATGACCACTCACCGGAACCAAAGTACTGGGAGACTTTAAGGGCAGAAACCTAGGTGCCTCCAGGGTTTGGGGCAGCTGACTGGGGGTTTGTGAATCCCCCCGAGCGATCACTGAACACCAGAGAGAGCTCACCTGAGACCCCGGGTGTGCCCAGACAGAGCAAGAGACAGGCCCTGCCCCAAGGAGCTCCCCGTCTGATCAGACAGGGCAGGCGCAGGGTGGGAGAGAGGGGGTGTTGTTCTCCCCGTGTTACAGGTGGGGATCAGAGACAATGGGGCAGGTTCTGCATTGCCCATGCGCCGTCATTCTCACTAGAGCAGAACACGCCTGACCCAGAACGGGGACGGTTTTCCCAGGCCTTGGGGACCACACCTGGGCAGGGCAGTGACAACCTGGGTGTCTGGCACTGCAGGGCCTTAGCCACAGGGCCAGCCACCCTCCAGTGGACAGGAAGCACCGTGGCGGGAGCAGGGCTGGCTGGAGCAGACTGAAAGCCCACAGCTGCACGGATTCCTGACGCTCCCGGTGCTCTTTACACAGAGGGGCAGGAGAGAATCAGGGCTCAGCGGGTTACTTCCTTCCCCACAGGCCCCTTGCCCCACGTACCCGTCCTAACTCCTGTGGAACTCCCCACCCCGCCCCCCTCCTCCCCAATGGTGCTCCAGGACTCTGCAGCAGCTTCAGATCAGTGAGTGACAAAATGGAGCGTGTTGCTGAATCCCAGAGGAGAATGACTGAAGCTCGGCACAGCCTCCCCTTCCGTCAACCCCACTGCACACCCCATTCCCTGCAGGCTGCCCTCGGAGCCTTGTGCTCCCTGTGCACCGCGTAGTGACCGCGCACAGCCGAGGGGGGAAGCTGCTGTCAGCTGGGGAGGGGACAGGTGGGAGCTTTGACACCTGGACGGGGATTTGGGGTTCTGGTGCTTTGGGCTTTGTCTCCACTGCAGCGTTTAACTTGGGAACTAGCAGCAGGGCACTAGTGGGACACCAGAACACGCCAGCTGGTGGGTCCCCTTGGGGCCCAGCCTCCCCCGGCTTCAGGCCACCAGCTCCAATGCCCTGGTGGGTCTCTGCGGCGGGCAAGGCTCCTGCTGCCCTTCCCTCCCCACCCTCGGGCACATCGCCTGCTCTGCATAGTTGGCTTCTGCCTGATGGATTCACAGAGCCACGCGTACTGTGTGGGGGCCACTTACAGCCCCATGGCCACCAACGAGCCTGGGACGGTTGTGTAAGAACTCTGTGAAATAAGAAATTAGAGGTGAATATTGCTCTGCCCTGGGCCCCAGTGGAGCACTGGAGTAAGAGCCTGGAGGATGCAGAGCTGAGCCCCCAGGGGCTCCATGGGTAGGGCTGGTTGGGGCAGGGCAGGGGTGCAGCAGAAGCAGATCCTCTCCCCTCTTCCCTGCCCCGGAACGGGTGTTAGGGCTTATTGCAGCCTCCTGGACGCAATCAGAATTTTGCTAAGGAGGGGACCCAGGTTACCTGCCTGGCTGCCCAAATTTGAGTGGTGATGTGACCCCATGTACCAGGTCGTGACCCCACTCACTGGAATTTGGCCTGGCCATCCATCCATCATCCAGTCAGGGGGGCCACCGAGGAACCTGGGCTCCCTGCCCCCCTTGCGCCCCTGTCTGCAGCAGGAGCTGAGGCAGCCTGGGGACATGGGGGGAGGAGCCCAGCGCTCAGCCCACCTAACACAGCAGCAGATTGTGCCCTTCGTGCTGGCCCCTCAGGCAGACGCTCACAGCCAGACCCAGCTAGGGAGCGGCAGGGCAGTGGGAGCCCATTGCAGCAAAGACACCCAGAGATCCCCTCTTGGGGCACCGCCCCTCGCTTTGCTCGCTCCTCTTGCAGCCTCCCCCCCAGCTGCCTCCAGTGCTAGCTGCCTGGCCCTGGGTGCAGAACGCTGCTGCTTTGCTTTGTCCTCTGGCTGGCTCCCACTGGCTGTGCATACCCATAAGAGTGTCACAGAGAGCGCCCCGCCAGGCTGGCTGCCACCCCCCATATCACCCACCTCGCTTGCCTCCACCTCTTTGTGCCAGGTTCCCCTCAGCCCTCTGCTCACATAGCCCCAGTCTCCCCACGGCTGGTTCGAGAGCCAGCTTCTCTGCAGCTCCTGCGTATAGATGGGCCAGAAGAGACCAGTGCAATCATCCAGTCTGACCCCCTGCACCACAGTCACTCCTATGGGGCAGCCTCCCTCTGTGTCCTGACCCCAGTGCGTCCCCCTGTCACAGCCGGCTCCTCTGGAAGCTGTTCTTTCTCGCTCTGGCTCATTGCAGGGGGCGGATTACTCGTGTATTCTCTCCCCATGCAGTGAGCTAAATCCCCGGGAGCTGCCATATGGGGGCTCCAGAAGTCCCATCTGGAGGACACAGCAGCTCTTGCTAACCAGGGATGGCGCAAGGCAAGGGGGTGGAGAGAAATGGGGCAGGGGAGACGAGGCAGAGAGCTGTCCAGGTTAAAGTGGTGTGGTGTAACCTGGGGGTCACTCCATCCCCTTAGTGCACAGATGGTCTTAGGATCCGTCATGTCCAGCCTGCTGCCCTCATCAGCATCAATGTGAAAGGGACCAGGTCTTCAGGGACTCACCTGCCAGCCCCCCGAGGAGAGAGGTCTGGTGCAGGCCGCTCTGTCTCCTCCCTAGCTCCATCCTGCTGCTGCCCAGCCCGCACGGAGGGTCTTTCTAGGGACCCCCCAGGGCGGGAAGGGAGGAGCTCATTTCAGCCTGGCAGCTCAGGGTGCGCCCCAGCCTCCTCCACCTCCTCAGCTTTATCCCAGCTCCCAGGGTTCAGGGAGCTCTCCAGGGCAGGAAATGCGGGCGTTGAACTGGCAGCTGGCATGTGGCCAGAGCAGGCCCTGGCAGGTTAAGCCAGCAGTGGGGGGAATAGGGAGTTGGACCTATTATGGGGGCTAACCACTGGGTGTCTCTGTATTTATGGCCAAGGCTCCCCTCACAGCTCTGTAGTCAGGGAGCAGTTCTGGACCCCTGTTTCCTGCAGCCACTGCTGCCCGGCCTCCCACGTGGGCCCAGCCTCCCGGGGCGGGAAGCTTTTCCCTGCAGGGGTGGCGAGAGGAAACCAGCCTGCAGCTCGTTCCCAGTGCTGCGGGACCAGTTCAGGGGTTGGGAGCACTTAGGGTTTAGAGTGCACTAATGCCCAAAGGGCGGAGGTGATGGGTGTCTGGGGCGGGGGCACTGTAGTTATTCCAGCTCAGCACCTTCCGGAGCAGGAGGGAGCTGCACGTAGTGGTTAGACCAAGGGCCAGGGCGCCTGGGTTCTATTCCTGTCTCCGCTCTCCTGCTCACTCTGGGCCCTTGGGCCAGTCCCTGTCCCCGGGCGGGCGGGGGCAGCTTCATTAGAACGAGAGAATATCAGGGTGGGCAGGGACCTCAGGAGGTATCTAGTCCAACCCCCTGCTCAAAGCCGGACCAATCCCCAACTAAATCATCCCAGCCAGGGCTTTGTCAAGCCGGGCCTGAAAAACCAGTGGGGACCAGCGGCTCCCACCACACAGGCGATGACAGGCCTGGGCGTTCTCAGCCCATGTCCCCCCATTTTTAGAGCTGGCCCCCTAAGGGCTTCAAACCAGCAACCTCAGGCAGCGCCTGGCCAACTCCCTGGCAGGCACGCTGGGGCCTGGGCAGCAGCTGCCATGGCTCTGCCTGGGAGAGAGCGAGCGAGTCCGGGGCAGATTGGCCAGGCCTTGCAATGCGCCTCCAAGCAAACGAAGACACTGCCCTGCCCCTGCCCCTTGCGTGGGACAGAGAAGCCACATGAAGGGAGCAAGGTGGGGTGTCACTGTTGGTAAAACACACACGCAGCCAGATCAAAGGGAGCCAGAGCCGCCCAAGCCCACAGAGGGGGGTTAGCCCTAGGGCAGGGTTTTCAATGGCATCTTTGGACACCCCAGCATGGGCGCCGAGCAGCAGTTCCCAGAACCCACCCTGCGTCTGAGGTGGCCCGTGGATGCCCACGAGGGGGCCCTGGGCAGGGCGGAAGGGGGACCGCCAAGGAGGGAAGGACGTCTGAGGATGCCCATGCCCCCCTCAGTACCCCCACGCTGCCCCCCCCATCCCCCCGGTCCACGGGAAGCCCAGGACGGAGAGGGGCTACCCTGCCTCCCTCTCTGCGTTGGGGCTGAAAGGCCGGGGCCCGTCTTGCCTCTCCTCCCCCTCCACCCTCCACCCACCCGGACTCCCACCCCATGCTCTGCGCAGGGAGGGCGGACGGTATCTGATCATCTTCGAACCTCCGACTTTCGTTCTTGATTAATGAAAACCTTCTTGGCAAATGCTTTCGCTTTGATCCGGTGCCCTGCTGTCATCACTGAGAGGGGGGCTTTGCCGGCGCCCAGCAGTGAGCGGAACTGGCCAAACCCGCACATCCAGGTCACGTGAGCCAGGTGAGGGTCGTAACCAGAGCAGTCCATGGGGCGGGCGCTGCGGAGACAGGCCCCACCCGAGGAGTGCAGTCTGAGCAGACAACTGGCGGGAGGAGAATCCGTCACGGGAAGAGCTGGGTCATGGTCACACAGCAGGAGGAGACCCCAGCTCTCCTGGCTCCCAGCCCCATGCCCTACCCCTGGGCCGCACTGGCAATAAGTGTTTTGGCTCTCCCAGGACCCTAATACTCCTCTGGCTTCCCCACGCCCAGCAGACCCTACCCCCCAGCCACCAGAGCCGATGCCCCCCGCTCCATCTCCCCCCAGTGGCTGGGCTGGGGCGGGAGGGGGCGCCGAGGAAGGCAGCTCAGAACTGTTGTCCCATGGAAGACGGAGGGGGAGGGTTTCAATGAAATAAATTCTTTCACGGAACGGCTCTGCTCCCTGGGGGATTTAGATTTTTCGGTTGAAAAAACAAGTGTCAAAAGCCCAGAAGGTTTCGGTGTGGGGCTGATTTTGCTTGTGAGCCAGTGGGAGCTGTGGCTTGGGAGCCTCCTTCTCCCTTACGGGCCAGGTCCCCACTGGCCTTCGGCCCCCCACCACGCAGCATCATGGGTAAAGGCTACGGTTTTCTTATGACGGTTACAGAAACCATGAATTTGCCTGAAGCCCGTGAAATCATGGCATGGCAGCCAACACACGTCTGGCAGGTCGCAGCACTGCTCAGATGCGGCCCGTCCGCCCTGGGCAGGAGCCGGACCCGGACCCAGCCCCACGGGACAGGAGGCAATGCTGCAGGGTGAGGGGGCGGGGGGTGGACTCGCTCTCCAACCCCGAGATCGTTGTTTCCTCCCCCCCCTGCTGTGAATTTCACTGAACATTTCGTGCACAGCACAGCCTTCCTCCTGGGAGACGGCATCTGACCAGGGAGCTCCGCCGCGGGGCACCCCAACTGCAGCTCCCAGGAGGCACTGCAGCACCTCTCACAGTGAATTAGTCGGACTGGGGATTTTTTTCACCAATTAACCAACATTTTCCGTGGAACATTTCAATGAAAATGATTTTCTTAAAAAAAGTGTCGACATTTTTCCATGGAAACCCCCCTCATGTTGTGCCCAGCTCCAGCAGCCATGTGGGCCCTGCAGAGCAGCGAGAATCCCTCCCCAGCCTCTCGCCCCCGGGCCACAGGCCTCAGTGCCCCAGCTTCCTAGCGGGGGACCTGTGAGGAGGCCTCTCTGGGGGGTGGGCAAAGCTCTCCTGCTGCCCTGCACCCCAGGGCCCTTCCAGCTGAGGGGCAGGGTCCCAGTGAGGTTGTTTATTGTAGAACAGGCTTTGCATGTACAAAGTCTCTGGCGACACGTCTCCAGCGGCTGGTGTGATGGCAGGGTGTTTACAGGATAAATAAGGTCACACTTTCTATTACGGTTCCATCTCTAAAGAGTCAATACATGATTCATGGATGTTTTAATCAACGGTTAGAGAATCCAGCTGGTCTCTGGGATGTTTAGAACCAGGGCTTATCACCAGCTCTAATGCCCCTTCTAGCAACATGCACATGGGAGAGCAGCACCCCCGCCCCAGGCAGGGCAGCCAGGAATTGAACCAGGGACCTGAATTAGGACAACATGAGTCCAAGCACATAGCTAAGGCTGTATCAGCCTCTCTTCCCCTGCAGCTCAGCACCGTCCGAGTGAGACTCTGTAACACATTAACAAGCGGGTTACACCTCTACCCCATGCAACTCGTGTTCTGCAATGGGCTTATGACAGCTCCGGATCATGTATTACCCCTTCAACACTGTTTATAAATGGAACCATACGACAAAGTGTGACCACAGAGAAATATGTAGTCACCTGGAAACCAGGGGCCAGACTCCCACGTGCTCAGCACCCCACATGCCCCTGCACCGAGCTCCTTGGTGACTCTGGCACACCCAGGTTAGCTCTGGATTAAAGGCAGAACCACGGTTTTATTAAATCTCATTGTTTCACTCCTGCCATTTTCTGTGTGTTCTCTCTAGCTCTCATCTCATGTCGTATGCTAAACCTGCAAGCTCGCTGGGGCAGGGACTAGCTCGTTTATTACACGTGTCTAGCGTGTAATAGCGCCTAGCACAACGGGGCCCTGAGCCTTGCTTGGGATGGCCGTAAGTAATAAGGACCAAGGTCCCATACACACAGAGCCTGATTTGCCTCTCCCTTTGCACCGATGTAAGTCCCCAGAGTCAGCAGGGGTGTAACGCTGGTGAGAGAAGAGTGCCAGTGTGAACTCCCCATGCTTGTGATTGCTGCCTGGCAGCGCTCTGCTCTCTGCTGATGGCAGTAGCTCTATGCCCCGGAGCAGCGCTGTGGCCCCGGAGCAGCAAAGCACTTAGCATGTGCCTAAGTCCCTTGACAGGCTGAAGTGCCTTGCTGAATTGGACCCTGGGATTCCAAGGTGATGGCACTCAGGAATGCCACAGACAGACAGATCAGAGGGACTCACACCACACATAAGGGTCCCCCTGCCTGGCACCAATTTTGTCTGCAACCCCCATGTCTTTTGGCAGGAAATGCAAACTGGCTGCAGCACCCAAGGGGCAGCCGTTCATCCCGCTGCTGAGCTCAGGGCGCCCCACACACCGTGCGGTCCTGACACAGAGAGTGGCAGCACCACCTACTTCCCAGAGTGCCCTGGGGTTTCCTGGCCTCCCAACCAAGCCAAAGGCTCATTAGCTTGGTCACAGCCTGGCATGGTTTGGCTTGAGCCTGAGGAGCTAGTTCAGGGGTGGGCAAACCATGGCCCACGGGCTGAATCATAGAATCATAGAATATCAGGGTTGGAAGGGACCTCAGGAGGTCATCTAGTCCAACCCCCTGCTCAAAGCAGGACCAATCCCCAATTAAATCATCCCAGCCAGGGCTTTGTCAAGCCTGACCTTAAAAACTTCTAAGGAAGGAGATTCCACCACCTCCCTAGGTAACGCATTCCAGTGTTTCACCACCCTCCTAGTGAAAAAGTTTTTCCTAATATCCAACCTAAACCTCCCCCACTGCAACTTGAGACCATTACTCCTTGTCCTGTCCTCTTCTACCACTGAGAATAGTCTAGAACCATCCTCTCTGGAACCCCCTTTCAGGTAGTTGAAAGCAGCTATCAAATCCCCCCTCATTCTTCTCTTCTGCAGACTAAACAATCCCAGTTCCCTCAGCCTCTCCTCATAACTCATGTGTTCCAGACCCCTAATCATTTTTGTTGCCCTTCGCTGGACTCTCTCCAGTTTATCCACATCCTTCTTGCAGTGTGGCGCCCAAAACTGGACACAGTACTCCAGATGAGGCCTCAACAATGTCGAATAGAGGGGAACGATCACGTCCCTCAATCTGCTGGCTATGCCCCTACTTATACATCCCAAAATGCCATTGGCCTTCTTGGCAACAAGGGCACACTGTTGACTCATATCCAGCTTCTCGTCCACTGTCACCCCTAGGTCCTTTTCCGCAGAACTGCTGCCTAGCCATTCAGTCCCTAGTCTGTCGCGGTGCATTGGGTTCTTCCGTCCTAAGTGCAGGACCCTGCACTTATCCTTATTGAACCTCATCAGATTTCTTTTGGCCCAATCCTCCAATTTGTCAAGGTCCCTCTGTATCCTATCCCTCCCCTCCAGCGTATCTACCACTCCTCCTAGTTTAGTATCATCCGCAAATTTGCAGAATTTGCGGAATCCGGCCCATGAGCCATTTTAAGCCACCCAGCGAGCTCCCACTGGGAAGTGGAGTCCAGGGCTTGCCCTGCTCCGGCGCTCCAGCTGGGGCGCAGGGTCAGGGGACCGCACCACGCGGCTCCCGGAAGCCACAGCATGGCCCCACTCCAGCTCCTACATGCTCCCCCCTCCGGCACTCCAAAGGGAGCTGCAGGGGCGGTGCCTGCGGACAGAGCAGTGTGCAGAGCTGCCTGGCCATACCTCTGCTTAGGAGCCAGAGGAGGGACATGCCACTGCTTCCAGGAGCTCTCCCCACAGTCCAACCCCCTGCCCCAGCCCTGATCCCAGCCCAGAGCACCGTCCTGCACCCCAAATCTCTCATCCCCAGACCCACCCGAGAGCCCGCACCCCCAGCCAGAACCTGCACCCCTTCCTGCACCCCTGCCCCAGCCCTGATCCCCCTCCAGCCCTCCGAAGCCCTCGGTCCCAGCCCAGAGCATCCTCCTACACCTCAAACTCCTCATCCCCAGCCCCACTCCAGAGCCCGCACCCTGCAGCCGGAGTCCTCACCCGCACTCCACACCCCCACCCCAGCCTGGAGCCCCCTCTTGCACCCTGAACTCCTCATTTATATCCCCGTCCTGGAGATGCACCCCCAACCAGAGCCCTCACCCCCTCCGGCACCCCAACCCCAATTTGTGAGCATTCACAGCCCGCCATACAATTTCTATTCCCAGATGTGGCTCTTGGGCCAAAAAGTTTGCCCACCCCTGAGCTAGTTCTTGGTTCCCTCTCCAAGCTCCTGAGGGGAGGAGTGAGAGCCCGCCCCAGGGGTGGATGGTGCAGACGGGCAGGGAACGGGCACATCTGTATGGAGAGGCTACAGCAAAGGATGCGGTGACAGCTACAACCCCAAGGCAACCAGCTTCAAGTGAACTTCCCCATGTGACTGCCTCGCATCCCAAAAACTCCTCCAGACCTACTGGGTGGGAGCCGGTATCTGGCTAGGGGCCACCCCACACAGGCTTTGTGCCCCAAGGAGCTGGTCCCCATCCCAGCCATGCCAGGTGGCAGGGAAGAGCACTCAATTTTTGGGTTGCCACTTGGGGCAAGGGCTCCCGAGGCAGCTCCGGAGTGCAGGCCATCCAGTGTACAGGGCTCGCAGCCCAGGTGCTCAGCTCCCCTGGCAACCATACGCCCCACAAGGGCGAAGCCTCTGCCCCCTTCTCCAGGGTGATAGCTGGGATGGGGAAGGGTGCATCAGCCCTGCCACACCCCGTGCACACACACAGCCCATGCAGCACCGTCCCAGCTGCACAGAGGTAAATCGATGCAGTCTGGGGCCGGACTGGACAATGGGTATGTGCTCTACACTGCACCTTGAGATAGGAGCTGGGGCAGCTCCCTGCTGGATGGCAATGCTGTGGGGCAAAAATGGACAAAGAGGGGCGAATCGCGCTGCAAAACTGCACCCTCTTCGGGGCTCTCATTGCTCCCTGCAGCAGGATGAGACAAGGCCCAGGGACATTTGGCAGGAATCTCAGGGGAGCGTGTCCTGGCACTGAGCTCTACCAGGCCCCAAGGGGGTGAGAGCCCCATGACTCAGAGTGATTGGGCAAGGCCCTGGGGAACACGCTGGAGAAGGATGGTCTGGGGCATGGACTCTTGTGCCCTTTCCCCAGGCACCAGGTGTCTGGACTGAGCCTGGCCCCGTGTACATCGGTCAGCGGAGCTAGCCCAGCGTGGAGAGTGGTGTTAGCTGATCTATGGGAGTGTGCGGGGAGCTGCCAGGGCACTGCCCAGGCCCCCAGCCTAGCTTCTGGCAGAGTCAGCCACAGACATGGCCTTGCCCCACACCCCTCTGCCCACTCACTGCACCCCCCAGCCCCTGCTCTGTTCCTCGAGGCTCTTTCAAAGCTACAGCAGACAGGTGCAGATCTTGGCGATGAGGCGGCTTCACTTATGCCAAAGCATGTTCTTCTGCCTTCCCTGACCCCAGGGCAGCGGGGAGCACCATGGCTAGCAGCGAGACTCCCATAGGGCGTGGTGGAAGCCCTGTCATCCCAGTCCTGGTAGGCAGAGGTGAAACCCGTGTGGGGCTATGCCCACGGTGGTATGGCCTTGCGTTTGCCCAGCCTGGGGATGGGCTCAGTGTGCCATGGGCGAGTCAGGGCTGGAGGACGCACAGTAGCAAAGTCTTGCATGGAGAAGCGGTGAGGTGGGAATGCACGGCTTAGAAGGCCTGTTCCAGCACCTGGCCCAAGGACAACGCAGCCCTCCCTTGTGAACTGGGCTGGCCAAGCGGGCTGCTTTAACGGCTGCTCGTTGCACTAATGGCCTACTCAACCAACGTCAACATTAAATCCCTGCCAAGAGCAGAGCCCACCACAGAACTAAGGTTGCTCTTTGGCTTTTTCCCTGCAGCCTGCTCTGCACGGCCTGGAATGGACACATCAGATTCATGTGATGCTCCACCTGCTGCAGTCTAGTTAGCACAGTGTGGAATTCGGGCCAGCCCCACCAAGCAGCTAGTGTGTGACACACAGAGCAGGGACTGCAGTGACAGCTGCTATCCTGGCAGACGTACTGGGGATTGGACCAGGGACCTCCAGAGCTAATGTTCCCCAGCGAGGACTGCAACAGATTCACATCTTCTGTGGGTTGGGCACAGAGGGGACCTGGGGGCCCACCAATGGGTTACACAAAGACAGATAAATAAGTAAAACCAAGAGGAGTGTCCGTAATGCAGTGGAAACAAGAATAATGAACAATCATAGAAGAAGCTGGCGTCAGGACAGTGCAACATTGCAGAGGCAGGCTCCAGGAATCACCTGCCAGCTGAAAGCTGGAATCTGCCCCAGCTGCTGGAAGGTAAGTGTCACTAGAACTGGATTCATTTAACAGCAGACACATTTAACTGTCCATCAGCTCAGAAAGGACTTTGCTCCACAGGCCTCCAGGCAGAGCAGAGCTGCCATCTCAAGCAAACTCATCAAGGATTCAGTTGTAAGGCAGTTCGTCTCTGCTGCTTTATTGCCTTGTTGTTCTAATTGTGGATCCCACGTGCTCCAGCAGCAAGGACCGACTGCCCCCAGGTTGCCTGCATTAGACACAGGACACCCTGCTCTACGGCTCGAGCTGCAGAGAGTACCGACTGATTTCCATCCTCCTAGACCAGGTCCTAGTGGAGGACAAAGACCTGGAGCCAGCCCGTGCGTGGGTCAGCTCGGGGTAGGCCGCATTTGGATGGGCTCAGGAAGTGTTGTGTAGCAGCGGGAGTCTTTGAACTCTTATTGAACCAGTGCCCCAGCGTTGTGACGCTGAGCCCCCGCAGCAGTCCCGCTCGTTACAGATCCCAGGGCCCTTTTCACAGGGCACCCTCACCATTCCATTCTGCCCCCTAAATTCCCTTTGCAGGTCCAGGTGTGCACAGAACTCTTCTCAGCTTCCTACCTGCCACTCTTTTGTGGCATGGCTGTGTGCTCCTCAACAGCTGCTGTGCTCCACCCCAGAGGGGGTGCATTTCAGTGCTTGGTAAGCCACTCCTGTGCAGCACTGTTGTGTGGCTGTTAAACATGTGGTGCACCCCCTCACCTAGCAGTGGCTCCATTTCAGCGGTGGGTGAAGCAGAATGTAAAGGAGACAAGGTGCTGTATAAATGCTGGCTATTAAATGTAAGTTCCCTGAAAATAGCCCAGCCCCATTCTCCACTTTCCTTTTCCAGGGAAAGACAAATGGTCTTGAAGCTGTTACTGTCTGACGCAGTCCCGGGGGGAGAGATGGGGAGCCTGCAGCTACCGAGGTCAGGGCCAATTTCAAGTCCAGTGGCTGACCACGGCCCTGCTCTCTATCCAGAGGAGGAACAGGGATGCACACTTGTGATGGATTGAAATGGCCACCAGATGTCACTGTTGTCCTGATGCTAAAACTGATCTCACAGGGCATTTGGATACGCTGGTTCCAGAGAGCCCCGTGGAAACGCAAAGCTAGCTCTGCCCTGGGCACAGAGGGCAGCTCCAGGGTTTTATTCTTGCTCTCCCATGATAATAAAACTCTGCATTTCTGTAGGACTTTCATCAGAGGATCTCAAAGTGCTCTACACACTTATTTACACTCCCCAGCCCCACTGTAAAACAGGTGCCATTACCCCCCTCATTTAACAGATGGGGAAACTGAGGCACAAACAGGGGACATGACCTGCCACAGTTACACTATGAGTCAAGGTGGGCTGGGAACAGAAGCCAGGCACCCTGACTGCACAGCAGGAAGCAATGAATCCCACACTGCTCACCCAAGAGTCCAGGCTTCCAGTTCCCTGCTCGAATCCCTAGACTAGACTCACATCTGAGTTTTGGGACCAGAACCCAGCAGTCCTGACTCCCAGCCACTGCTCTAACCACTGGACCACTTTGCCTATAAGTTACAACTGGGGAAGCAATTTTCCCAGCCATAGGACTCTTGCATGGAGAAGTTTGTGGTCCACACTCCTTTTACATCTTTCCCATGGGGACAAAGCCATGGCATCCCCATGGCATCCTCATGGCATGAGGGCTCCATCACTTGGTTATGACAATGTGACTCAGCACCTTCCAGACATTTCAGGTCATTCTCAGGCCCGGAAGTCCAGCTAAGATGTTGGATGATCACAGCAAAAGAGCCCAGGTGGCTACTTGTAGAACTTGGTTCCCCAGGTACTTCCAGGGGGCAATACAGGCAGCTCCAAATCTTCCACGGAAGCACCACTAGCCCTCTGGGGCTACTTAGTTATTGTAATAAATAACGGGGAACCTCACAGCCTCCATTGCCACTCAGAATGTCCTGGAGACAGCTCCTCCAGCTTCACAAGCCTGAGGCCCCCACTACTAGATCTGAAAGGGACTCTCCCTTAGCTGACAGCAGTATAGCCTGGGACACACAGCTGAGCAGTTCTGATTCCAGCCTCCTCAATGGCCCTGGTGACACACTACTCTCCACTATTATTATAACGTTACATTATATTATTATAACATTCATAGATTTGAAGACCAATAAACATCATTATGGTCCTCTAGTCCGACCCCCTGCTTGGGGATTCCTGCGTCAGGCCCAGAATTTCTGGATGGGCTGGAGCATAAGTATTAAGAAAAGATCCAGTCTTGATCTGAAGACAACAAGGGATGGAGAATCTGCCACATCACAGGTAAGTTTCCCCAGTGGCTAATTACCCCCACTTCAGAATTGTGCCTTATTTCAGCTTCCAGCCACTGTTTCGCCACTGTCCCCTCTGCTCTCAGAAACCCTCTCCCAGGGTTGGGCACTCACAGATGGCTGCACTGGGGTGCACTGACCCTTGAAGGAAAAGTGGAATTGGGAGGATGGGGTCCCAGTTATCCTGTTCCAAAGAGACTCACTTGAATGAAGACCCTGGGGACCACAGGGGCAGAGGTGGGAAAAGAAGAAATGGCCCAAAGGCCAGACTTGGGTCTGGTCTATACTCAAAAGTTAGGCTGACCTAGCTGCAGCTGGTGTAGTTAAGCCAAGCTAACCCCCAGCATGGATGTGGCTGGGTCAATGGAAGAATTCTTCTGTTGACCTGGTGCTGTCACTCGGCGAGGTAGATTCCCGACCCACATCCATGGGAAGCTCCCTGTCACTGCTGTAGGAAGCAGCTGCCCGAGGGTGCTACAGGGGCTGCAGAGCTGGACCTGTGTGGCTGTAGCATGGGAGCATAGCCTTGGGGAGAAGAGGTGACTGTTTCTTTCCAAACCCAGGGCCCTGTACTGTGTCGTGGAGGGTGGGACGAGGCTCCACTCTCTCCGAATCACTCTAAGAGAAAAACTTTGGCAGGAAAACCACACATAAAGCTCCTGTTCTTGCTTCGGGGGGCAGGAGGGGGGCGAGTTGCAGGGTCTGTTTGCTAGTGGACCTTCGACCCTGGGATGGAAAGGGGTGACCTGGAGTCCCCCTGCCAGGGTGTGGATGGAACCCTTGCCCCCAGAACACACTAGGTGGAAGGACTTTTGCTCCCAAGGGTTTGTGTTTGTGGGGATTTTATTTTGAAAGACTTTTGTGGCCAGCCCCGGTGGGGATGGACCAGTGAGATGTAAAGGGCCTGCTGAGGGGGAACGAGTGTCTCAGGGCAGCAAGCCCACCACAGCCATCACCACCTCAGCCCTTCAGCGTCTCTTGGGCTAATGAAATAGATTGAACTTTTCTCGTTTTTCTCTGTGAGGCAGGTTTTCCAGACCCGGAGTCACCTCGTAGCTCCCTTTGGAACCCTTTCCACATGGATGTCCATTTTGAAGTGGGAGCACCAGAACTGACCACAGGATCCAGGAATGGTCTCACCAGAGCTGCCGTAACAACAACCCCTCCTTCTCCCCTGCTCGGTTAGCCACATGTCGCACCAGGAGCTCATGTTCAGTTGGTTTCCCTATGACTGCAAAGTAGGGTGATCAGATAGCAAGTGTGAAAAATAGGGACAGGGAGTGGGGGGTAATAGGAGCCTATATAAGATAGAGCCCCAAATATCGGGACTGTCCCTATAAAATCGGGACATCTGGTCACTCTACCCCAAAGTCCTTTTCTGAGTGATTACTTTCCAAAATAGAGCCCCCATCCTCTATGTGGACCTACATTCTTTGTCTCTAGCTGGATGTTGATAAACTGGGGAAGGTTCAGAGAAGAGCCATGAGAATGGATTAAAGGATTAGAAAACCTGCCTTATAGTGACAGACTTGAGGAGACCAATTAACTTAGTTTAACAAAGAGAAAATTAAGGGATGACTTGATCATGGTTTATAGGTACCTATGGAAGGGAACAGCACTTGATATGGGCGCTTCAGTCTAGCAGACAAAGGTCTAACACGATCCAGTGGCTGGAAGTTAACGCTCAACAAATCCAGACTGGAAATTGAAATAATTTTTTTTAACAGTGAGGTAATTAACCTTTGGAACAACTTCCCAAGGGGCATAGAGGATTCTCCATCACTGGCCAGTTTTGAATCAACACTGGAGGTTTTTCCTGCTCTAGGGATTATTTTAGGGAAGGTTTGCAGCCTGGGTTATGAAGGAGCTCAGACTAGACGATCATAATGGCCTTGGAATCTCTGAATCTAGGAATGACCTTCTATTTAACTGTATTGAAACACAGGTTGTTCAGGTGAGCCCAGCTTACCATGTGATCCTGATCCCTTTACATAACTGACCAGTCTCTATCTTTATTTACCACTCCACCTATCTTCGTGTTGTTTACAAATTTTACCAGCAATGATTTGATATTTTCTTCCAACTCCTTGAGAAAGATACTGTGGCCATGAACAGATCCCTGTGGGGCCTACTAGAAACCGTATCTATGGGATGACAATTCCTCATTGACAATTACTTTTTGAGATCCATCAGATAGCCAGCTTTTCATCCAGCTAATATGGGCTGCATTAATGCTGCACAATGCTCATGTTTACATCAGAATGCCTTGCAGGACTTATCACTTACCGGCAGGGGCGCCATTTCAGATTTTCAGGGTGGGATTCCAGGGGCTACTTAGGCACTTGAAAACTCTAGGGTTTTTTTGGCAGATAACTTAGCAATTAGCAGACAGGAGCATGTCTCGAATTCCTATATAAAAGAAAGAAAATTCAATAAATATTAGACCCACTCAGTTCTAATACTAACATGTTCTGACATCTTGTGGCAAGTCACTTAAGCAATACTGGTTAGGTTTAAAATTGTAATGTATATTCTTACTTTGTTACTAAGTCTGCAGAGAGAGCAACCCCTTCAGGACTCCTGGGTTCTATCTCAGCTCTGGGAGGGAAGTGGGATCTTGTGGGTTACAGTGGGGGGCAGATACATCTGGGTTCTATATAAGAACATCAGAATGGCCATACTGGATAAGACCAAGACAGGCCAGTATCCTGTCTTTCAACAGGTTTCAGAGTAACAGCCATGTTAGTCTGTATTCGCAAAAAGAAAAGGAGTACTTGTGGCACCTTAGAGACTAACCAATTTATTTGAGCATAAGCTTTCGTGAGCTACAGCTCACTTCATCGGATGCATACTGTGGAAACTGCAGAAGACATTATATACAGAGACCATGAAACAATACCTCCTCCCACCCCACTCTCCTGCTGGTAATAGCTTATCTAAAGTGATCACTCTCCTTACAATCTGTATGATAATCAAGTTGGGCCATTTCCAGCACAAATCCAGGTTTTCTCACCCTCCGCCCCCCCCACCCCACAAACTCACTCTCACTCTACTATCTTTCAACAGTAGCCAATGCCAGGTGTTTCAGAGGGAATGAACCACACAGGCAAGTGATTCAATCTCTGTTGCCCACTCCCAGCTTCCAGCAAACAAAGGCTAGGGACATGCAGAACATGGTTTTGCATCCCTGCCCATATGGCTAATAGCCATTGATGGACCTATCCTCCATGAACTTGTCTAGTTCTTATTGGAACCCTGTTATAGTTTTGGCCTTCACAACATCCCCGCAATGAGTTCCACAGGTTGACTGTGAAGAAAAACTTTATTTTGTTTGTTTTAAATCTGCTGCTTATTAATTTCATTGGGTGACACCTAGTTCTTGTATTATGTGAAGGAGTAAATAACTTTTTCTTATTCAATTTTTCCACACCATTCATGATTTTATAGACCTCTATCATATCCCCCCTTAGTCATCTCTTTTCCAAGCTGAAAAGTTCAAGTCTTTTTAATCTCTCCTCATATGAAACCTGTTCCATACCCCTAGTCATTTCTGTTGCTCTTCTCTCTATCTTTTCCAAACCCCAACATACGTTTTTTGAGATGGGGTGACTAAATCTGCATGCAGTATTCAATATGTGGGCATGCCATGGATATTTTCTGTCTTATATCTATCTCTAGCCTAATGATTCCCAATATTCTGTTTGCTTTTTTGATTGCCACTGCACATTGAGCAGATGTTTTCAGCAAACTATCCAGAATGACTCCAAGATCTCTTTCTTGATGGGTAACAGCTAATTTAAACCCCATCATTTTATATGTACACTTGGGTTTATATTTTCCAACGTGCATTACTTTGCATTTATCAACACTGAATTTCATCTGCCATTTTGTTGCCCAGTCACCCAGTTTTGTGAGATCCTTTTGTAGCTCTTCGCCGTCTGCCTGGGACTTCACTATCTTGAGTAGTTTTGTATCATCTGCAAATTTTGCCACCTCACTGTTCACCCCTTTTTCCAGCTCTTTTATGAATATGTTGAATAGGTCTGGGCCCAGAACAGACCTTTGGGGGACACCACCATTTACCTCTCTCCATTCTCACCATTTTTTCCTATCTTTTAACTGGAGTGTCCCTGCCTCGGTTTATAAACAAACTCCCTGCCCCAAAGGGGGAAGCTGGGAGCAGCGCAGAACACATCACATATCACACTCAAGCTGTGTTGCCGTTAAGAGCTCTATCTGGGGCTAGGGTGTGCACCGTGAGCAGACCTCAGGTACGAAACTCGGGTGGACCTAGAGCCCCCCTCCCCCCATGCCCCATCTAAATGGCATCCCTGCTTACAGGAAGTCTAAGTAAATGATGTCAACACAGTTAACTCTAACCACCAACCTTAAAATCTCATCAAAAAATCTCTGTCAAGTTTGTTTGACACACCTATTTTCCATTATACCATGCTGACTGGCGTTAATTATGCTGCCATCCTTTAATTTTTTACTGATTGCATTCAGTATAAGCCTTTCCATGATTTTACAGGGAATCAAGGTCAAGCTAACTGGTCTACAGTTACCACTTGCTCTAAATATTGGCACAATATTAGTTTTATTCCCCAGCTCTCTATAACTTTCCCAGTACTTCAGTATTTGTTAAACAACATTAACAGCTCAGTGAGCTCCTTGGCCAATTCTTCTAAAACTCCTGGGTGCGAGTTTTATCTGGTCCTACAGATTTTAAATGTTTACCTTTAGTAGTTGCTGTTTAACATCCTGCCTACTTGCTGTGGGAATAGGAAGTATTTCATAATCAATGAAGCATGTGAATACATCATCTACCTTCTTTCCAAATACCCAACAGCAATATTCGTTCAACACTTTTGCCTTTTATGTATCATTATTGACAACTGTAAGATCCCAACCCACCCATAAGAGCGAGAGATCCCCCCAGGATGCTACATTGCAGCCCCCACCGGGTAGCTCCTGATCTGTTACCCTGGGGACAATCTGCAACATGGCACTGATTCACTGCAGTCACTCCATTTATTTTGTTCCTAGTATATTAAAATGTTCCTTCTTATTTTCTTAACCCTACTGGTATATAGTTTTCACTGATACCTTTAGCTTCTATTTTCAACTGTCTGTTTTTAATGATTGCTAATTTATAGCCTTTGTTGTCAGCTTCCTCCTTTTTCATTTGTTTTATTTGTGTATGTGTGTGTATTTTACTTTATTTTATGTTGCTGGTTTCACTTTTGTTGTTAACCAGGATGGTGTTTTAACCAATTTCATAATTGTGGTTTTTTGACACACAGTAAAGTTTTACACAACTCCCAACTGTCATTCCTATTGATTTGTTTAAATTTTTCCTTTCAATCAACATTGCTCATAATTGTTTTCAGCTTTGGGAAACTGGCCCTTTTAAAGAGTGAAGTGGTATATTATTTGTCAGGGCTGTATTTTGTTTGCACATTAAAAATATAATTAGATTATGATCACTTGTACCAGAGAACCACTAATTTTTAGCTCAGTGGTCAGTTCATCTTCATCTGTCAGGAGATCAAATGTAGACTTGTTCCAAGTAGGGTGTACTCCTGTTTGTGTTAGAAAATTATCACCAGTAGTAACTCTTCTACCAGATGGAGTCGGCAGCAACAAGGCCGGGTTCAATATTTAGGGTTTCCTCATAACGATACAAAACAGAACCGGCTCGAGCCCCCACCCAGTAATCTGGGAAAACTCAACACCACCCTGGGTGCCTCTAAGAGACAATGCTTCCCTTCTCACAAGCACTGAGTCTGTGTATAACAAAAGAGAACTTTTAATAAAAGGGAAAGGGATCCAGGCATTAGTTCGGGACACCAGAGCCACATTCAAAAGCAGGCAAAACCCAACCTCCCAGTGCACCATCCCGTGCCTCAGGTTCCCACCTTGTGGTGGGAAAGTCCAACGAACGAACGTTCCTTTAGCACCTTCCTTCCCCCTCCCTCTGCTGGACCCACTCACATTTGGCTGGTCTTGGCCAGCGAAGACCCAGAGTCAGAGGTGTGTTCGCAGGGGTCACCTCCCACCCTAGAAACGGGGGGGGGGGGACATGAACAATCTCTGTGTGGTCGCTGTGCACTTCTGCAACTGGCTGTTTGCTGCTGCAGACACTGCTTTTCTCTGCTGACTTCGAACACTCACTGCCATTCTGCGATGCCATGTTCTGAGCGTCCACCCCTTAACTCAGGTCTTTATTGATTTCAGCTCTTAGTGATTTCACTGGGCAGCAGGGACCCTCCCTGCAGTACAGCCTCTGCATTGTCTTTCCTTCCACTACCATCCCAACCCCAGGTCAAAAGCAGAGCCCCCAGACCTGCACTGAGGCTGCTCTAGTAATCACTGAATAGAAACATGACTCCCAATTAAGTCTAATTAGCTGTGTCTTTAAACACTGGGGAGAAAGTCAAATGCCCTCTTTGAGCAGCACCCACAGCCCCCAATAGAAACACTATTACTTCCTCTTCCTCCTCTTCCTCCCCCCTCTTTTCTCTTTCATTGGGATTTCGCATCTCTACTGCCTGCTTACTGAGTGAGGTTCAGCGGAGGGTGACCCCCTCACTTGGGGCAGGTGAGGCACAGTTCTGCTGCCCTTTACTCACACAATCAGGATAACACCACTCCGTCACCCCTGCACTCAGTGCTAGAGGGATTTGTGAACCAATACTGCACTGATGGGATTACTCTGGCATAGCGATGGCCCCATATCCATGTAAGCATAGTCCCTGTGGTGTAGACATGGCCTCTGTGAGGCAGTTAAAATAGGGTGACCAGATGTCCCGATTTTAGAGGGACAGTCCTGATATTCAGGACTGTGTCTTATATAGGTGCCTATTACCTCCCTCCCCGCCCCCCCCGTCCTGATTTTTCACACTTGCTATCTGGTCACCCTAAGAGTAAATAGTTTGCTCTTTGTCTTAACCTCTCAAACTGGAATCAGCGCTTGGTTCAGACCTGTCCCCTGGGCATGGAGCCCTGGGGTCTGGGCTGAGATTTCTGAAAGATCATTTCGGCAAAGCAGCTCCATCATGCTGCAAACTAGGCAGAAGGGGCGTGTCTATGCAAACGCGGTCTGCTCATTCAGAGAGCTCATTCAGATCCTGCTTACATCTAATTTTACAAACTCCAAGGTGGTTTAATCGGTGGCAGCACGAGACCTCTACCACGTGTTCCCCAGGTCAAAATCCCCTATGATAACAGTTTTTCCTTCTACTCATTATTGATAGATGTTTAACGAGCTTATCACCCTGTTCTCTAGTCTCATTTGGTGTCTATGACAGAGTCACACCCCATCGTGTGATTTGTCCGTCCACAACCCCTGAGCTGGGCCCCCAAGCCCCTGTACTATCAGTGCGGGGAGAGAGAGACCTTAGAGTGGGATTTACAGAGCCCCCGTGCTAGGCAGGGAGCCGCCTCAGCTACCCAATGGGAGATGCTGACAAAATGGTGAGGCCTAAATCCCACCTGGGGCCAAATTAATCTTTTATGTGCCCCACCCGCTACCCTGAGGCCCCGCCCCCACTCAGCCTCTTCCCCCGAGGCCCTGCCCACCCCTCGCGTGGGGAAGGAGTGCGGAGAGGAGTGAACAAGGGGGAGAGGAGCGAGTGGGGCCTTGGGGGGAAGAGGTCGAGTGGCCCGGGGCCTCGGGGCAGAGCACGGGCGGAGCAGGGGAGCAGGGCCTCGGTCTGGGCACCAGGGCCCCTTCTGAGTGTGGGCCCGGTGCCAGGGCCCCATTGTAAACCCGGTACTGGTCCCGCCCCTCTCGGAGAGTTTGGCCCATAAATCCGAGAGAGCCCAGGGAGGCACCTGGCGATCTGCAGCCGGGGACTCTCTCCCGGCATCACGGGCTTAGGTACCCAAGTCATTTCCCAGGAGAACAGTTTAGGCACCGACCCAACTCCACACAACACAGCCAGGGGGTGGCAGGGAGGAGGAGGTGCCATCTTGCGTGGAGGTACCCGTGCTCGGAGCTCCCCTGCCAGATCCCCTGCAGGCAAGACAGGCATTGCCATACCTCCCGTCCCCTGGTTCCCCACGCGCTGGGACGTAGGCGTGAGAGAGGCCCAAGGCAAACAGGCACCTATGGAAATCTGACAGCAAAAGGGTAGGTGCTGAGTGCATTAGGCACCACAGGATTAGGTGGGGTTTGGGGAACCACGGTGGTGCCTAAATCTGGAATACAGGCACCCGAGTACCTTTGTGGCTCTGGCTCAGCAGCTCTTCCTGAGGCCACGTCTACACAGCGGGATGCCGGCAGCACAGCTCTGCCCGTGTAACCTCCCCAGGCTACCACGATGGACGGGTGTCCCGCGGCTGGAGGGACGCCACCTCCCCAAGCGCCGCTGGCTTGGTCGATGGAACCATTCTTCCATCACCCGAGCTGCACCGAGCTGGGGGCATCACTCCGGCGCTCAGGACAGTCCCTGGAGTGGAGACCTGGCCTTTGTCGGGGAGCTAAAATAGTCTGTCTTTGCCTCAGTCACTCCTTGGTTCGGACCTGTCCGCTGGGCGCCGCGCACGGGGTCTGGGCTGAGATTTCTGCAGCAGGAGATTGGCCGCGTGCAGCCTGTGACACCTCTGTTGGTGAGCTGCTCACGGAGACCTTCCCTCAGCCTGATGGCCTTTCGCTGCCGGCCTGTCGTGCGATAACTTCTGAACGCCGCATCTGAGCAGTTCCCAGGCTTCAGGGAACGTTCCAGGCCTCTGTGGGCAAAACCCTGTTGGATCTTGGTAGAAACTGGAAGGGGAAACGGGGGACACCTGGAGCCCCTGGCATCTGATAAGCCGGACCACACAGCACCTCGGTAAGTGTCTGTAGATTAAGGAGCTGGTTGATTATTGCCATTCACATGTGCCGGCATAGCACCCCCCGTGCAGCTCTGCCGTTCCTGCCGATAGATTTTAAATCGTGACACCCTAAAAGAATGAAAGGAAAAGGGGGGCGATCATGTCCCCCTCCTCCATAGACTGAACATGCCCAAGTCTTTCAACTTTCCTGGGAGCTCAGAGGCATGTGCCCCATTCAGCCCTGCTCACTCCAACCTGCCACGGAGCTGGGACAAACCCAGTTGGATTTCCAAGTGGAATTAGAGCAGATTCAGAGTTGGCAGCATGTTATTGACAGAGCCAGGAAAAGAAGCCAGGAGTCCTGGCTTCTAGACTGTTGCTTTAACCACTAGACCAGCCTCCTCTCCCAGAGCTGAAAACAGAATCCAGGAATCCTGACTCCCAGGCTCCTGCTCTGACCACTCGGCCACATTAATCAGTGCAGCTATAGCTGAGCTCTCGAGCTGACAAGCTAGTACCATAAACCAGGACACGGCATTTTACAAGCTGTATGAAAACATGCCGGCTTCTCTGCCTTCCTCCGCCATCTAGCTGTGAGCGCTTCCCTCCAGCCCCTGCTCTCCCCCTCACACAGAGCAGGGAAGGCCTGAGCCTTGCTAACCACCAAGCAGCAGTGCTGATTCCCAGGGTTCATGTTGAAAGAGAGAGTTCTGCAAGCAGCTGAGACTGCATGGGGACCCCAGGGCCCCTCCAGCAGCAGGCAGGATCTCCCCTGTTCCCCACCCACAGGGGGCTTTATTTGCGTTTGCAGCGGATGAGCTGACTCAGCAGCGAAGCTTGTCAACAAATGGGGGGTGGCGCTGGTGTTCCTAGGGCCGGCCATCTCACCAGCATTTCCCCTGGGGGCCTGCAGGTGGCGTACAAAGAACCCCCCAGCTGCAGAATGGGAGGTGCTGTGCGTGCACCTGGGGGTCTGTAAGCAGACATGAACTGTGGCCGGGGGCTGCGGGGCTGGGCGACGCGCCACCCCTGCCAAGGGGGCAGCTCTGCCAGTCCCTGGGCATGCAGAAGTTTCCCTAATGTTGCTCGCAGCGGTGGAGGGTGAGAAGTGCTCCTGGGGCTGCCAGTGCACCTGACAGCTCTAGCCAGACTCAGAGCGGCAGACGGAGGAACCCCTGCGCCCTGCGGGGGGCCCTGGGGGCCCTTCCACAGCAGTGCCTGGAGGCCTTGCACTGGATCAGGCCCATGCTGTGCAAACACACCAAGCTTATAGCAGGGCAGAGTCCTGTATCTGCGGGCGCTCGGTCCAATCCTGCCCCAGGACAGGGGAGGGGATATGGAGACTTTTGCCTCCAGGGAACCGGTTCCCCTCTATGCCAGGTCAGGAAGTACTCAGCTCCCCACCCTCTGCTAAGTGTATAGAGGCTGGGGGGGCACGTGCTTTCCCCTCCCAGGGACCAGGGGCAGGGGCACTCTGCTCCGCTCAGTGGCAGCCCTGAGGCTGAGAAAAAGAGATTTGGCCTTGGTGTGCCTTGAGGGGGATGAGATTGAGGGGATGAAGGCAGAGGGCGAAGCTGGGGAGTGAGGGAGTGCCATGTAGTTTCGGGGAGCCCTGAACAAAGGCAGCACCTGGAACTGATTCCCGTCCTGCTCCATGTCCCAGGACCTTGTTCTGGGGTGCAAATCTGCAGTGGAGCAGCGCTGGCTCCAGAGCAGTGCTAGGTTCGTGCCCCTCCTCCACCTGCTCTCCTGTTACAACACTGACCAGCGCACATTGGTTCTGGGGTAGGGGCCAGTGGCAGTGCCCGCACCCCACTGCACTCCTGTAATACATTTACCAAGCCCAGCAAAACAAACAGCAAAGCAGCCCCGGACGGACGATGCTCAATGTCCAAACAATTACAACATGCTGACCTGTTTGGAAAAGACTTTCACTGAAGTTTAGTGGTGTCCTTTGGTGGGGAAAGTGTCATTATTGCTAAGGAACTGCGGCGAGGGTCCTGTCGTGCCAGGAGCTGCACAGACACAGCGAGAGCCAGGCCCTGCCCAGAAGAGCGTGCTCACCGTCTGAGGAGACAGGACAGACACGGGAGGAGAAAGGAACAATTGTCATCCCCATTTTACAGTTTGTGCACTCTGGACCCAACCCTGCCGCAAACACATGTGGGCTCATGCTTAACTTTAAGCATGGGAGTCGTCCCTTTGAAGTCAATGGGATAATTCATGTACTTAAAGTTAAGTGTGTGCTTAAGATCTTTGGCTGGATTGGGGCCAGCATGCTCAGAACTGGGCCCTTATAATGTCCCAAGTTCCCCTTGGTCACAGTCTGAAAAGATTTCAAAGGACTTTAAAAGGAAATCCCTCTTCGGTCTGATTCTGTAGTAACTATCATTGTTGCATGTAGCTCCTGAGGTCACTGTAAGGAAAACAGACTTCTCCATTTTGGGTTTGGCTGCTCTGGGCGTTTGACCAGTTCAGGGTTTGCCCCACCCTGCCAGTCCCTTTCGCCGGTGTGGGGGGACTCCCGAGGAGCAACTGGGAAAGTGCACAGGGGGCTGCAGGGCAGGGGCAGCACCTGAAGTTCCCTTTAACTCACACGGGAAACCACCTCTGCTTCCAGCGGATGGTTCTGGCGACTGGTTACAGCAGGATTCTGCAGGGCTCTCCTCCAGGCACAGGCACCTAGTGGGAGGAAGCGAGTTCACCACCCCTTCCGGGCAGGGAGCAGGGGGGCGAAGCTCTGGGAGGTGAGGTTCAGTGGGGTTTCCAAGCGCAGGATTTTAACCCACTGTGTAGGAAATGGAGCAAGTTTGTGCAGCAGCCAACATGGATGTCAGGGCTTGTTCTGCTGTGGGAGGGAAATGGGCCAGGACGCAGGGCTCCACCCTGAACATTGTCAACATACAGACACTAGAGGCCTGGGACAGCCCTGGGACCCCTCAGTGCCAGCTCTGGAATCCGCCCCGTCAGGGGCTTCCGTACTGCCACTGCAGCAGCCCTGGGGCAGGGGGTGTCCCGGGGTGGGCTGGGTGTAGCTGGCCCAGGGTGGACTTACCCCACAGGAGTGAAGTGGGGGCACAACCCTGGGCAGTGCCAGCTTGCCAGCCCAGCCCCCACAGCCACTGAATAAGGGGGGCATGAGCTGCCTCCCTGCTGTCCCTGCACCAAAGCAGGGGTGGATCTGCCCTTTCACATGCAGAGACCTGGAGAATTGTGGGGGCTAACAGGCCATCACTCCTCCCAGGCCCAATCCACCTTCAACCCCCCACAGGACGCAGCAGCTAAGAAACCCCAGGGACTCCCTGACTCCTGGGTGCAGGGTGGCCTTGACAGGCTGGGAAGATGCTCCCTTCCCCACCCTGGCACCCTCTGACCAAATGCAGCCTGATCTGCCCCGGCCCATCCCCCAACAGGGAGGTTGGCAGGTTGGTGTTTAAAGTCCGCCTGCCGTGGGCATTCCCCTGCCTGGGTGGTGGAGAGTTCTGCCTCCCACTCAGCTTGAGAAGCCACCCCTAGGAAGGGGTTTGCTGCCAAGCGCAGTCCAGGCAGCCATGGCCTGTGATTGCAGAAGGGCACCCAGACACCGTGGTGATGGGCACCTTCAGCCTGGCCAGCCAGGAGCTACCCACAGGTCTGTGCGTAGTTCAGTGCTTACTGCCTGAGTTCTGGGGAGCCTTCACACGGGGGGACAGTGCGACCGGGGAGACCACGGGTAGCGGGCCAAAACATTCCACCTTAAGCCAGCTCTGGGTGCACCTTAAGTGTGGCGGTGAGCGCTGGAGGGCGAGGGGAGGGTGTGCGGGGCTCCCACCCACGCTGTCAGGCTGGCAGCTGCTGGCGCCTGCTCCCTGCGAGCTGAACAAGCTGAATGTGTGGCTGGGAGGCTGCCAAACCCAGTGCAACCAGCAGCCTCCTGGCCTGGCACCACCACTTAAAGGGCCAGCTCTGCTCCTCTGTACCCTTCCTTCTGCAGCTCGCTTGCCCAGGCACTCACACAGGCCTGGACGCACCCGCCTTCCCGCAGGCCCCTCCTCGCACACACACGAGCCCGTTTGTGCAGCTTTTGTGCATTGAGATGCGCACACAGAGCCAATGCTCACTGCCCGCACGCACCCAGCACGGAGGGCTAGCGCCCAGCCCTGCCGGCGGGGGCAAGTCCTGTGCTGGGCTTGGATGAGGTGCCCTGCTCTGGCTCATTCCACCCATTCTCCCCATGGCCCCATCAGCCATCCTGCCCCCTTGCCAGCACCTTGCCAGCCCCTAGAGCCCCTGACCCAGATCAGGGGTGCATTCTGCTGCGTGCAGCACAGACCTCCGGAGGTGTCTTCCAATCCTAATCTTCTAGGATTCATGACAACCCCTGCCCCAAACAGCTCACAGTCAGGGGCGGCGAGTTGTATAGGCCTGTGGTGCCCATGCTCCACCCATACGAGAGCACAGGGGCCCAACTCCACCAAAGTTCGGGACCGGGTCTCTCCCACGGCTCTGCCTGCCGCCCCCATGTGCCTCCCGCAGAGCGCCCCCCCCCAGCCCCCCTGCTGCCCCAGGCAATGCAGTGGGGCTAAGGCATCTTCCTGCGCACCCACTCCTTTCTGAAGCAGCCGGCATGTCCCTGCAGCCCCTGGCAGGGAGCGTGTCTCCGTGCGCTGCCCCTGCCCTGAATGCCAGCTCTGCCAACTGCGCCCAATGGGAGCTGCGGTGACGGTGCCTGCGGGCGATGGCAGTGCCTATGGGCAGCGGCATGTGGAGACCCCTATGGACCCCCAGCCTAGGAGCTGCTGCCAGAGGAGGGTGTGGGTCACTTCTGGGAGCCACCCAAGGAAAGCACTGCAGCCCAACCTCCTGCCCCGGCCCAGAGCCCACACCCAAACTCCCTCCCAGAGCCTGCACCCTGCACCTCCTCCCACACCTCGACCCCCTGCCCCGGCCCAGAGCCCGCACCCCACACCCAAACTCCCTCGCAGAGCCCCCTTCCTCCAGCCCCAGCCCAGAGGCTCAACCCCCTCCTGCACTCAAACTCCCTCCCAGAGCCTCAGGCAGGTGCGGGGGTCAGGGCGGGGAGGAGAGGGGCTTGGGCCTGTTCTGGGCACCACCAAAAATTATACAAACCTGCTGCCCCTGCTCACTGGGCAAACAAAGGGTTCTAGACCCCATTATACCACGGGGGTGGGGGGAACTGTGGCACAGAGAGGGGCAGTGACTTGCCCACAGTCACCCAGGGAGTCTGTGGCCAAACCAGGAAATGAATCCAGATCTCCCAGGTCCCAGCCCAGCACATTAATCACAAGAGCATCCCTGATCTCCCGTCATCTTTCCACTGTGCAGCTCCCTGGGCTTTCAATGTGCATCCCAGCTCCCCACCGCACAGACCCTGACGCACACTGCCCCACCTCACCCTGGGGGACTCGCTCCCCCCCTTTCCCCCCCCAGTGCCCTTGCTGGTGTTAGAGGGAGGAGGAGGAAGAGCAAACCGAGGCCTTCCCCAGCCTGCAGAGCCTTCAACACACCCGTAAGAGTGAGAGACGACCTCAGGGTGCTACATCGCAACCCCAGACAGCTCCTGATCTGTGACCCTGGGGACAATCCACGGCCGGGCACTGATTCACTAGTGCCAGTGAGCTCAGCTTCCAGCCACAGCTGGGCCCCATCTGGAGAGATGGGAAACACCAGGTCACCCGCAGCTACACCCAATGGGCCACACTGGGCTGTGATTTATACAGGGGTAGGGGCAGGGCTGACTCACCCCTCAGTCTCTGCCTCACCCATCCCATCCAAAGGGGACGGGGGACCCTCCGCTGCCCCAGCCCAGCCCAGCCCAGCCCAGCCCAGCCCAGCTCTGCCACGCCACGCCACGCCACGGGCACAATCAGGGCCCCCCGGGGGAGGAGGAGGAGGAGGAACTGGTCAATAGCTTTCCAGTTTTGTAATATTGACATTTCAGCTGCTGAAAACTAAAGGGGAGAAATTTCAACATTTTCTCAGCCCCTCCCCCAGCCCCATTTTCACCCAGCTCCAGCCAGGGGGAAATTTTGAAAAAACAGATTTTTTTTTTTTTTTAATTCAGGATTTTTTTCTCCTTTTTTCTACCCAGCTCAGCGACACAGCGGCCCCTTGTGGTCACACTAGCAAATTGCTCCACCCCTGCAGCCGGCAGCTCCCGGGCTGGCCTGACCGGGGCCCCCAAGACATTGCACTTGTGTAAAGAATGCCAGCTGCTTCCTTGGGGCAGTAGCATGGCCCCCGGCCCAAGCAGCCTGTGTGCTACGGCAGGCACGGAGGGGAGGGGAGATTTTCCAAAGAGCTCAGCACCAATGTGCTTCGGGAGAGCTGCCCCGGGCGGTGGGCGCTGACCACTTGCAGATTCTGGCCTCACAGCCCATCAGGTGTCAGCAAGAGCTCAAGCCGGCCCTGGGGCCATTGACTAGCCCCAGCTTTTGCCACTGCCGGCCTCTGCTGGGTTGGAAGCAGCAGCCATCAGGGGCCAGGCTCCCGCCCCTGCTGTTAGCCCCCTGAGCCATCCAGTCGCCCTCGTGCCTTAGCTTGTGGGAACTTCCTCGTGCTGTTGATCTTGTGGCAGGGAGCCTGGCAGCGGGCACAATATCAATGGCCCCTGACCCCCTGGTGCGACACCTCCAGCAGGAGGCCGGTTTGTGAGGGATCCCGATGGGTGTGCAGACTAGACAAGGAAAGAAGCAGCATGGGGGTGGGGGTAGGATGGAGCTGAGGCAGCGTAATGAGATGAGTAATGAGCCCTCGAGGGATCGCCGCAGAGCGTGGCTCTGAAGCCAGCCAGCAAAGGGGAATGGATGGCGGCGAGAGGGGGCTGCTTACAAGGAGTGGCTTTCAGCTAGGCATTGGCAGCTGCGTGGAGGAAGAAACAGCAGCTTCTGCTGTGCTGTGCGGTGGGAGAGTGAGTGAGTGTGCCAGGACGAAAGGGGAGGGATAAAAGAAAGTGAGCGTGGAAGAGAAAGAAGGAGGGCGGGCGTGGGGGAAAGGAGTCATTGCTCTGTGGGGATATTTACAGCCAGAGTCACCATCAGCAAGACCCTGCGTGTGGCCCTGCCAGTGACCCCTGCTGGCAAGGCTGGCGGTGACCAGGTGGTGGGCTCCTGAGGGTGTTTCCTGAAAGTGGCCGGAAGTTTTGAAAACTCATAATTTCAACCCTTTTTTGTTGTTGAAATCTCAAATTCCAACTGAAAAAAAAGGCATGAAATTCTCAGGACCACGTTTGCTAAAACAACCAGCCCAGTGCCTGAGTTCACGTGAGTCTGTACAAGGGACACTGTGGCTCTCCGTGTTGATCTTCTCCCTTCCAAACCCAACGGGATCAACTGGCAAATCCAAACATGTTTCTATCTGTGGAGCAAGGAAGAATTTCTAACTTAGCCCCGCTGGGGATCCGCTCCTGCCCTGCAACAAGATCAACAGCCTTTGTCACTTTGATCCTAGCACTTGGTATTCTTCTATAAACAGTTTTGGCGATGACTAAGCTCTGTGCCTCACTATCCTGCAGAAGTGAGTTCCGCAGGTTAGTTGTATTTTGTGTGAAAAGATAATCACTTGTAATTGTGTTGCCTTTGAATTTCAGCTGTTGTGCCCTTGGTTCAGGAAGGAGAGGAGCAGCTTAACAACAAATATCATAGACTTCAGCTGGAATCTGATTTTCTGTCTCTGGCATCATCACTTGCTAATTAGGATTCTCACATCAGGAATCAGCTGATGCTCCTGGTGGGACAGACTCCAGCTTCTGCTCCCAGGGCTGGATCAGCTCCGGCCGGGCTGACAGGAGGAACGACTTCCTTGGGTCAATAAAGGCAGCTGATGTGACTCAAAGACATGCTGGGAGCAGAGATGGTGACTAAGACGAGGCCATTCGTTCTTCCTCATTCTTGTCAATCCCATCCCAGGAGCCAGTCCCCCAGACAGGGGGTCAATCCAATCCAATCTCTCCTTGCAGCCAGTCAGGCTGGGGTTGGGATACATGTCTTGAACCCCCCACCCCCCCATGTTCCTCACCTGGCCAAAGCAGTGGCTGGGGCTGGAGCTGAGCAGGAGCTGGGGAGTGGCTGGTGACTGGGAAGTGACGCACGGAGGTCGACGCCAAGGGAGCCCACATGCAGCATGGGCACAGTGTGACGCTGGGGCTCAGGAAGCAGCTGGCCTGTGGGCACAGGGACCCTGCAGAACGGGCAGGGAGTTACATAGCCATCAAGGGCTTCCACAGGCCAGGGGCTGATTTAAAGTCACTCCTCCCCCCGGCAGCCCAGATAGAGACCCGGGGCAGGTGCAGTGTGATCACAGATGCTCAGACCTGTGAGCCCCCGTGCCGCTCCAGCCCGTGGGCTACAAGTGCGGGCGAGGCCCCACTGGGAGGGACCGAGCCCCCAGTCCACAAGGTCTGTGCTGTTATTGTCTGGTCGTCCTGGGCCAATGCGGGGGACACCTGTGAACTGCACCAGGCAGCTGGGAGCTTGCTGAGGGCTTGTTCAAACGGGACATGAGACCCCCGACCTGACTGTGCCTCCGCCCATGGCCCGGTCTGAGAGCATCCTCATACCAGCGACCCCGACCCACCAGCAAAATCCCCAGGCCCTGAGGCAGGACACAAGGGAGTCCCATCTGGTAAGAGCTCAGCAGTACGCAGCAAACAGGTCCTGCCTTCTCCTGAGCAGCTCCCCTGGGCCTCAACACCGGCCCTCTCCTCTCTGGCACTGGCATCAGGCAGGCATGGCGCCAGCTCCTCTGGGATGCCAGGTCCCATTGCCCCACTGGTGTGAGACAGCTCAGCCTGGCAGGAGGAGCAGCTCCCTCCTCCCCAGAAAGGATCTCCGAGGCAGCTCAGCCGAGCACTGGCTCTGAGTCAGGCGGGCACTGGAATTACTCAGCTGAGCTTTGGCTCCAGCTTCCCCAGCTCAGCCAGGCCTGAGGGTCGGCCGGGATCTGGTTCTCAGCCACACTAAGGCCACTAGTGGCTGCTCTGGCCGTGTGAAGGGGCCTGAAAGTGACTGGAGCAGCACCCTGAGAACACTCGCGCAGGGGCCAGAGTCGTGTAAGGGTTCCCAGCCCCTGGTGTAAGTGGGGTGGGGTGGGGCAAAGTGTGGCATGCCCTGGCCTGTGGGTCCCCGCTTCCTAGAGCCCAGAGGGGGCCATGGGAGGCACTGTGTAAGTTAGAGTAGCCATGAGGGTGCTCTAACTTACACGGGGGAGTGGGCAGAGCTGTGCCCAGCCCAAGGATACAAAGGGGCAAAGGCAACTGAAAGCTAGCATTGCCTCACCCCCACGGCTGCCCCGTGGGCAGGGCTGCAGTGACTGAGATTCAATCTTAGCACAAATTCAGACCCACACTACTAATGCCTCAGCTACATGCACGAGCGCTTCGAGCCCTGCCAACATCTTGCTCACCAGAGAGAGAGGAAGCCTGGTAGCTCCTCTGACAGCACGTAGTGACTTGCACCCCCCTCCCTGCCAATCATCTGGGGGTTCCACCAGAAAGTCTGGGTGCTTAGCTGAAACTCCAAAGACTGGAGAATCCAGCTGGAAATCCAACTGGTTCTTCCTGCTTCAGGTTAGATCAGCACTGGAAGGGCAGCAACAGCAGCAAAGAAGAGCAATAACAGAGAAGGGAAATGACCCCAACACTCTTGAAGTCCAGGCAGCATGTGGCTTGAGTTTTGGTTGGGTTCATATTTGATTCTAGGTGGTTTGTCCCGCCCTAGTGTCCAGCTCCTACCGGCAGGGACTGGAGGCAGAAATGGTGAGGAATGGATGGAGAATTACCAGCTAGAGACGGGGGCCCCAATCCTCCATCGCCCTGCACCTCACACATTCGTTCACCCCTGTGGAAAGTGGGCACAGATCAGCGCCATTCTGACTTAGCAGCATTTCACACCCACTTTGCACTGGTGGAAATGACGCACAAGGAGAATCCAGAGCAATTGCCAGAGGTGTCCCTTTGAGCCTCGGGCTCAAGGACTAGCCAGTTACTGAGTGACTCAACTGCTTTACCAGAGCAAACCTCTGCAGAAAGCAAGGGCAGCTGCCAGGAGAGCAGAACCTTGATCATCAAGGAACAGGAGATACGGCAGCGTAGAGAAAACGCTGACCACGCACTGCGGCTAGGCTGGACAGAAAGCACCGGCAAAGCAGCTGGCCTGAATGGCTCAGAGACATTTCACTGCTGGTGGGTGCGGAGGTTGGTACCAAACAGGGGCTATTGGGTAGTCGCTCTCCCATTCCAAATAGACAGGTGACCTGCACCAAACCTTTTGCAGTGACTGGCCCCTGGAGGGAGTTTTAGCAGAGCGAAGAAGGGTTAAATGAAGCAGGGTTACACTACCCTCTGCCTTCCTGGGGGTGGTCCCTCCCTGTCAGGGGGTGGTGGGGAAGCGAGATAAGGAACTCTGTCTTCCTGGCTCTCTCAAGCTGGTATTAAAAGATAATAGAAGAGAAAGACAGCAACCTCTGGGGCCTCCTGTGCAGCCCAGCGGCCTCCTGGGGAGCCTGCCACCACAGGGTAGGGCCCTTTAGGCAGCCCAGGGCACCAGTCTCCTCCCCCAGATTGGCGCTATCCAGGTGGGGCAGGATGACACAATTGCCACGCCGTGTGTGAAATGTTCCAGCGAACAATTACTAGCTCGTCTCCATTGCGAGCAGGTGACTCTTTGTCCATTGGGCAATAGCCAGCCCCGAGGTGATCCCAGCTGTGTTCTTCATCCTCGACTTCTCTGTACAGTGTCACCTCCCAGTGTGAGCTACGCAGAGCTAATTATGGCCAGTACTTGGATGGTGGAGCCCCACGGAACAGCCTTACGCAACGAGAGTTCATCCTTCCGAGTTAGTACTGAACTAATCAATGGGTTCGCTGGGCTACCCGAGGTCCTGCCTTGCAGATGAGATATGAACACTGAGGTCTGGGTACCACAAAGATGTAACTCTGGCCTTTGTGCATGTGCAATAAAGATCTCTTTCCTACAACTCTGCCGGCTACATTCCTTATTGCTAGGGAAACAGCCTGTCCTGTTTGTAATGCCATGGCTTATTTCTCCAGCACTGGGGTGTGAACCCTATTGTCCTGGCCAAATTCCATGGTGGGTCACTACATACTTCCTTCCCATATTCCCCTTGGCGTTTGATCTGGGTCCAGGGCGGGTCTGCACACACTCTTAAACAGCTGCTGTTCCACCTGAGAGGTGGTTGCATTTCACTGACAGGGAATGGGATTCCTGGGTGTGAAGTCACTACAAGTGCAAGGACTTGTCCTTGATTTGCAGAATGCTCTGGGATAAAAGGAACTATAGCAGAAAGTTACAAATCTGGGACCAGCGCCTCAGCTGGTTTCAAGCAGCGCCGCTCCTTTGACTGCAGTGGATCTGTACAAGTCAAGGACCTGCCTTGTGGTTATTACTCCAGTTTCTCCCGTTGCCTGTAGCACCCACTGTTGCCACGTCTTCCTGAGACCAGGACCCGCGAGGGAGTCAAAGCCCACCATTGCTGCTCATGAAGGAGACTTGATCAGAATCCCATCATGAGAGGAATGGTTCAAGCCCTGGTTTGACTGTTAACCACGACCACCTCATGGAGCTCCAAAGAGCCTGATGCAGCAAGTGTCTCCAGTCAGACACATAGAGAAGCCAGGGCAGAGTGAGAACTGGAGAATCAGAGAAGCATAGGGCTGGCAGAGACCTTGAGGGGTCACCTAGTCCAGCCCCCCACCAGTGCCCGGTTTACAGTGGCTCCAGTGGCTCCATGGAGCCGGGCCCATGCACTGCGCCCCGACACCCCGCTGGCTCCCCCCCACACCACTTGCTTCTCTCGGCCTGCCCGCTGGCTGGCCGAGGGCTCCTCTCTACTCCATGGCCCCATCCCCTGCTCCTCTCAGCTGCTGGCCAGACACCAGGGCACCTCTGGCTCTGGGCAGTCTCGGCTTCCCACCAGCTGTGGGGCCCCACCTGTCTCCCCGGAGCTGAGCCACCTGGGACTGGTGGAGAAGCCTGGCCAGTCTCAGCCAGGTGTGTGTGTGTGGGGGGGAACCAGTGTGGAGGGCTTGGCTGGGCCCCTCCAGGCATGTGAGTCTTGAGGGACCCCGGCCAGGGAAGGGGGCTTGGCTGATTGCGCCACTCCTGCAGGGATGGACTGATTCCTGGCCCTGGGACCAGCCCTGGCTGCGCTGCCGGCTCAGCCCGGCAAACACAGTCGCCTCCCAGCAGGGCCAGTGAGTGCGGCCGGGAGGCAGGGCTTGGGGGACTGGGTCTGTGGGGAGCCTGGGGGGGTGCTGGGCTGTGAGGGGGCGGGGAAGATCTGTGTGTGTTGGGGCACTAGGGAGTGGGGGTTCTGTGAGGGATGCTGGGCAGTTGTGGTAGGGCTGTGGGCAGGGATGGTGTTGTGCAAGGCGCTGTGCATTTGTGGGGGGAAGGGTACTGGGCATAGTGGGTTGGGGGGGCCTCTGGCCATAGGGAGTCAGGAGGTGTTGGGTGGGTGGGGGAACTGTGTAATGTGGCATAGCCCCACCCCTGAGGGGAAGGGACATGCTGGCAGCACAGGGCCAGGCAGGCCACTGTGCGTCTGGCAACTGCCGGTTTGTAAATAGTGCCCTCGCATTGGGCGGAGCAGGCTGCCCCTGCCATGCCAGGCCCCTTTGCCTCTGGCTGGCGCCTCACTCCGGGGACTGACCTCCCCGTGCCAGGCTCCATTGCCCTCATGGGGGCCCACAAATACGTTTGGCACCAGGCCCACAAAAGGTTAATCCGGCCCTGCCCCCCATGCTGAGGCAGGACCAAGTAACCCTAGACCATCCCTGGCAGGGGTTTGTTCAACCTGTTCTTCAAAACCGCCAGTGACGGGCATTCCACAGCCCCCCCGTTAACCTATTCAGGTGTCCTGGGGGTCAGTCCAGCCAGAACTGGGTATAACTGGCCCTGGCTGCGACCTGTGGCTGACACTCACAGACAGGTGACTTTCTTCCCTACGTTGGAGAACAGAACTGGCTCGTCCTTGCAGTCAGGTGCCCCCGATGAGCCAACACAATCCATCAGCATCCATGGGAAACAGCTCGCGGGGAGCGAGATTGATTCCAAGCCAAATGATCCCAACAAGCCGTATCTGTTAGAGCTGAATCCCACCGTACTGCTCTCAAAAAATCACTCTGAACTAGGAGCGGCGAACATTTGGGAACTGTTGGGCTTTTACATTATTCTGATTTGCATGTAAACTCTTTGGTACAGGGACTGGGTCTGGACAGCATGCTGCCATCATATCATAAAAATTATAATTGAAAACTAATGTTTCTCCACGCTGCTGTCGCCACTCCGACCCTTTGTCCATCTATTTAAATGGTGAGCTCTTTGTGGCAAGGACTGTCTCTCGCTGGACACTTGGACAGTGCCTGGCACAAGGGATCATGATCTCGGTGGGGCCTGTATGTACTACCAAGATAAAATAGAACAATAACAGTGCTGTGGCAGGCGTTACCAGATGGCGCTGTGACCCGGAATTGTACAAGGGTTTTTCTGTAGTGTGCGAGCAACTGTTTAGTCATTGAAGAAATGCGGTTTTGTTAGTGTTGCTATGCAGCAGCAGTGTTGCCAACCGTGGCGATTTTTCACTGGTTGGGTCACTTTTGAAAGGCCTCGGTGAGAAAAAATCTTCAAGTGGCAACATGCGACTTGGGGGCTACAAATGACCACTTGTGAGCAACTCCCTGTCTCTTTGCTGTCACCATGGCATTCAAATGAGCAGTCACCGAGGTGCATGCGCAGCCGGGCAAGGAGGCAGCCAATGGGCCAGTGGAGGCCGGGTATAAACCTGGCAGCAGCCCACATGCGAGAGAGCAGCAGCTGCGGCTGTGACATCTCCCAGCACCTGTTGTATGTATACCCTCCCCTGGAGCTACTGCCCCCACTGCTGTGTGCCCTCCCCGCCCTGTGCAGCGCAGCCATGATGAGAGAGGGGGAGAGGCTGGGCAGCCACAGCCCCCAGCACCTCCTCCTCTGCCACAGGGACACGGGGGCAGCACACGGTGCTGGGTCTGGTGTTTGCTAGGGCATCGGGGCAGCAGCCAGGCCCAAGCAGCAAGCGAGGCCAATGGCGTGTGGTGTGCCGTGACTGTGGGCGGCCTCAGGGGGCGGCCTGCCCACAGCCGTCACCATGCTGCTGGTACGCTGTCACTGAGTGTGAGGAGGGGGTGGAGGTGGTGGAAGCTGCTCTTCTGTCCGACTTGGGGCAGGAACCAATGAATCAGGCAGGTGGCGGAGAAAGTGGGGGGTGGCAGGATGGGGATGCTGCAGCCACAGATCCAGGAGGAGCAGGACGCAGAAGCAGCCCCTGTGTGTAACCCCCCCACCTAAGGGCTCTGGGGGTCAGGGAGAGTATTACGACTGAGGGCAAGGTGTGGAAGTGTTGCCAACCGTGGTGAGTTTGGGGCTACTTTCTGCACGTGACTGGCGAAAGCTCGTGCTTTGTGGTTGGGAGCACTGCGAGAGCTGCAGTGGCAAACAGCAATGTTTGTTCTCTACTTTATTCTGTATTTGGAGGCAATTCTTGGGGCAGACAGCATCCTGGGGAGCCGGATGGGCTGCGATTTCTGGGGGAGGGGAATACCTGCATGCTGTTCGTGACCTCCGCTATCCCAGGACTGGTACATATGTGTAACTAAAGCAAGGTACTCTTCGAACTCCGTATCATTGATTTGTCCTTTGTTGGGAAACCAACCTGCAAGGCCCCAGGTTCCTGCTACTGCCCCGCAGAGGGGCGATGCTGCTGTCAGAAGAGACGGTAATAATGAAATGGTTGGTAGCCTCATCGGGATCCGTCTGTCGTGCTGAGGGAAGCGGCAGAGGGAAGGAGCCCTGCCTGCATCTCAGTGCAGAGGGAGCGTCTCAGGCCTTGTCTGCACTGGTGATTTGCCCCAGTGGCAGCTGACCCAGTGCAGCCCGAGTGCAGACGCCCAAAGCTGCCCTTGGTGCCCCCTGAACGGCGGTGAGCTGCACGGGTGCAAATCATGGCCTAGAGCAGCTTTGTCTGCCTGCGCTAGGGCTCGCACAGGGCCAGGCAGCCATGGTTGAGTTCAGGCTGATCCGCAGGGCAGATGAGAAGCAGGAGTTAGCTGGAAACAGCCTTTGGGCTTTTCTACACGAGGGAAATTCAATGTGATAAGCAGGGAGCGGCCCCTCACACTCAGTACACCTCGTTTAGGGCTGGTGCTTGTGAGGTGTGAGAAAACAGGACATCCTGTCTCTGGTCCCCATCGGTGCTACTCGGACCCACGCTGTCACCTCACGGCTGTTCACAGCGCCTGCCTTTGCTGCAGAGCGCTCACCCCAGCCCGGCTGGCCCCAGGTCGGAGAATGGTGGCTGCTCCCCAGGGAGTTTGTCCTCTTCTCCCCCAGCACCCTTGGGAGCCCTGAGGTATCTCCCAGAATCCCCTGCTTCTGGGCGCCAGGTGAGGGGGGTGGGATCAATACCTAGGGGGCCAGTGTAGGCACCGGCAAAGCTGGCCCGGGCCTGACCCCGCAGCAGCCCGGCTGGGAAGACCTGCCCAGCTCAGGCCGAGCGATTCAGTTCTCTAGCGCGGACGCAGGGCCCAGGCAATGGCCTAGGGAACCTTCCGCTCCAGGCGACTGCTTTGCGTCTCACCCAAGAGCCCCCGGCCAATGGGAGCTGCTTGTACCCCACGACAGTGACAGCACACAGGGATCCTGCAATGGCCCTGGGAGGGGAGGGTGGGTCTGCTAGGCCGGCGTGGACCCCGCTGATCAGCAGACTCAGCTGAGGCCAGGAAGTGAACAGGCCATGGCGACTGACCTCCTAGAGGTGCCTCCCTCTCCCAAGCCAGGGCTGAAGTGGACCCGCCAGGCCATGCTGGGGAAGCTCGAGCCCCTGCTGTGTGTGCTGGGCCAGCGGGGAGAGGGTAAACTGAGGATTTCAGTCCCCAGGTGGGATTCTCGGCTCAGTGTCCCGTCCCCCCCTCCCTCCCCCCGATCCCTGCATCCTTGTATGTTCTCTCCCCTCCTCAGTGGCTCCCCATGTCTTTGCAGATCTCTCCTCCCCTGAGGCAGGAGGCCCCTGTGAGTTTTTGTGGTGAGGTCCAGTCTCCTTCACGGGAGTCAAGCAGATGGAGCCCTTGCCCCAGCAGAACATTCACTTCACTGCAATGGGAACTGGGTGCCCGAACCCCTTAGGCAGCCTGGAAAATCTCCACCCTACATTGTGGCGAGAGCGAGAAGCCTCTGGTGAGTGGAGCTGGCTGAGCGAGAGACTGCTCCTGGCTCAAGGCTGCAGCACTTTGATAGCCACAGTAAGGGCAGATCGGACTTTAAATGTGGCTCAATTCTTTCTCCCTCGCTCTCCTCACAACCCTGCCTCCTCTCTTTGGAGAAGGTCGGGTGAGCACTGCCCAGAGACACACCCCACCCCGCACCTTTTCTTACAAACCAGATCTGCAGCCCACTCTTCAAAACATAGCTCTGTGTAAACAGACAGGCCGGGCTTGTTCAGCCTTCCCAGCCCCCACAGACCTTGCAAACAGCTCGCAGGGTTCCCTCTGTGTAATCTCCCCCCAACCAGACAGTCTCTATGCTGAGGAATGTGTTCAGGAAAATTAGCTTCCTCCACCCGCCTCCGAATGGCCGAGAGGACGGTACCGTCTCTGATCGGTCGCGGTATCCGGCTCCACGTTCCTTCGGCCTGTGCCTTCATGAGCGATCCTTGCAGCCTCCTCTGGTAGTTGGCAAATATTTTCCATGCAGACGGCTCGCTTTTTGCTGCAAGCTACAGGGGGATTCCTAACTGAGGCTCGGTTTCCAATCTCATTCAAAGGGAATCTCTCTCTCTCTCTTTCCCTAGGGTTTTGGTTATACCAATCTGGATTATGAAAAGGAGTGGTTAAAACAAACAAATAAATAAAGCAACAGCACACGAATGTAACAGAGAAATTCAAGGGCCCAGGACCTGTGGGTCTGGGATCCAGCACTGACTCCAAAGAAGTTACTTCAGATTGTAACTGAGAGCAGAATCAGGCTCTCTTTAGGTTTACAATAAAGGCAGACACACCCCGGGCAGCACTACCCTCGCTCCAGTTCCAATCCCATCAATGTTTCCATTGTAAACTCCCTTTTCCAGGGGTGAATGTCTCTGCTGTTAGAGTTGGCTGCAGGCTGGAACTTGGCATATCAAGTTCTCGGGCTGGGAATGAATCATTTTCATTTGTTTGTTTCAAACCATGGTTAAGACCCTGGAAGCCTGCAGGACACACTTCAGTGCAGTTGCTGAAGAGCGAAGAGCCCCATGACTCTGGGCTGAGTGTGACCCATGTTTTGCATCCCTCTGCTCAAGCAGGATTACATTCATTTCCTGTGTTTTTACTTCTCAAGTACATGAATTGAAATGTGCAGGAATGACGCCCCGACAGCCTAAGATCCCCTCTTTGACCACAGAACAGGGGAGCAGAGCGCTCCCCCACCAGCCTGGACCTCTCGAGCTCCATGTCGGGTCCTCCTCCCTGAGCCTCACAATCGTTAGGAGATTTACCCGCCCTCCCCTGCCCCCACAAGGTAGGGAAATATTAGCTCTGTGGTGCACATGGGGAGCTGAGGCATAAAGCAGATCAAGTCGTTTCCCCAGTGTCACACCCAGAGTCCATGCCTGAGCCAGACACTGAACTCAGAAGTCCAGAGTCCAGTGCTGTGCGCTACCCACTAGGCCACCCCGCCACTCGTAGTCTCTTGGCTTCTGTGCTGAGCCGGCCAGATATTTATATGCTATCCTTACAGGTAGCTTGTGCTGAATGGTTTTTGTGCTGCTTCTGCGAGGGTGCCCGTTGGTGCTGCTGTGGACTCCATTCGGATACATTCAAAAGCTTTTAAAACTGGCCTGGGTTTTTTTAAACTTAAGAGTGAAACAAAATAAAAAAATTAAGAGCTGCATGCACCCTGGGGGCTTTTGGACATGTTGGGGAGACCACGGCTTCCTTTCCAAAGTGAAGTGCGCAGGGGACAAGGTTCTTCACATGTGGGATTTTCCCAAGGCTTGGCACTGGTTGAACTCAGCTCCCATCGAACAGTAAAACCCCACTGAGGGCCTCCCTGAACACTGGCAAATGCAGAGCTGGAAACCAGTCCAGCTAACCTGTGGGTCAACAGAGTTAAAACAGGTTTCAGTGTTATAAGGATGTGTTTCCTGTTTAGACTTCATGGAATGTTTGTAGGATGCTGCATGTATGAATCCTGCTTATAATAGCTGCATCCCTGGTATAAAGCGATATCGAGTGTTTGCACCGCAAACCTCTGTGATTGTGTAACAGGAAAAAGAAGCATGAATTAAGGCGAAGTGCTTATCATGGACAGCCGGCATAAAAGGCGTGAAATGCTGGATGCAGATCACCTCCTTTTGGAGGCGCACAGGCCCGCTTGTGAAACACCGCTGCTGGAAGCTCCTGAGAAGTAAGGGGACCACCAGCACCCTGCCCTCACTCCACCCTGAGGCCCTGCTCCCGGTTTGTCCGGTACTGAAGTCAGGCTTACTGGCCTGTAATTGCCAGGATCACCTCTGAAGCCCTTTTTAAAAATTGGCATCACATTCGCTATTCTCCAGTCATTTGGTACCGAAGCTGATTTAAATGATAGGTTACAGACGACAGTTAGTAGTCCTGCAGTTTCAGAACTCTTGCGTGAATACCATGTGGCCATGGTGACTTGTTAGTGTTTAAAGAAAAGGAGTACTAGTGGCACCTTAGAGACTAACCACAAGTCCTCCTTTTCTTTTTGCGAATACAGACTAACACGGCTGCTACTCTGAAACCTGTTACTAGTGTTTAGTTTATCAGTTTCTTCCAAGACCTCATCTAATGACACCTCAATCTGGGACAGATTTCCTCAGATTTGTCACCTATAAAGAATGGCTCAGGTTTGGGAATCTCTCTCACATCCTCAGCCATGAAGACCGATGCAAAGAATTCATTTAGTTTCTCCGCAATGGCCTTATCGTCCTTGAGTGCTCCTTTAGCATCTCGATCGGCCAGTGGCCCCCACTGGTTGTTTAGCAGGCTTCCTGCTTCTGGTGTACTTAAGAAAAATTTGCTATTACTTTCTGAGTCTTTGGCTAGCTGTTCCTCAAATTTTTTTTTGGCCTTCCTAGTCATATTTTTACATTTTATTTGCCAGAGTTTATGCTCCTTTCTATTTTCCTCACGAGAATTTAACTTCCACTTTTTAAAGGATGCCTTTTTGCCTCTCACTGCTTCTTTTACTTCGTTGTTTAGCCATGGTGGCTCTTTTTTGGTTCTCTTACTATGTTTTTTAATTTGGGGTATACATTTAAGTTGAGCATCTACTATGATGTCTTTAAAAAGTTTCCATGCAGCTTGTAGAGATTTCACTTTTGGTGCTGTACCTTTTAATTTCTGTTTCACTAACCTCCTCATTTTGTGTAGTTCCCCTTTCTGAAATTAAATGCTACTGTGTTGGGCTGCTGTGGTGTTTTCCCTACCACAGGGATGTTAAATGTAATTATATTATGGTCACTATTACCAGCTATATTCATCTCTTCGACCAGATACTGTGGTCTACTTAGGCCTAATCAAAAATGGCCTCTTCTCTGGTGGGTTCCAGGACCAGCTGCTCCAAGAAGCAGTCATTTAAGGTGTCAAGAAACTTTATCTCTGCATCCCGTCCTGAGGTGACATGTACACAGTCAATATGGGGATAGTTGAAATTCCCCATTATTACGGAGTTTTTATTTTAATAGCTCTCTAACTGGAACAGCAAAAGGAGTTTTCTCAGCCAGTGAGTACACCCCTTTCCCCCCAGCACCAGGGAGTAGGAAAGTCTGTGCAATTTATCAGGAGACTGAGGGTCCACCTTTGAGAGACTGTGAGATCCACAAGGTCCCAGGGGATGCCTGTGCTCTTGACCAGATTAACTGGGAAGGCGAGACAAGTTTTTAATGATCTGGAGGAGGGTGCTGCTATGGTATATAAGAAATGTGAAGAAACTGTGTTGAAAAGGTTTAATATTATCCCGAGTCCTACCAATTGAAGACTAGAAATCTTAAAATGTTTGACAATATCACTTTGAATATATGCAGAAAATGTGTATTTATATGTGAAAATGGATAATGGGGGCAAGGCTGAAGGATGGGCAGGGATGGTGTCCCTAGCCTGTTTGTCAGAAGCTGGGAATGGGAGACAGGGGATGGATCACTTGATGATTACCTGTTCTGTTCATTCCCTCTGGGGTACCTGGCATTGGCCACTGTCGGAAGACAGGACACTGGGCCAGATGGACCTTTTGTCTGACCCAGTGTGGCTTTTCTTACATTAACTGTTTGGTGTGACAGCCTGGGAGCAATTGTCACGGGTAGTTGTAGGTAAGGGGAGGACTCGGCCCTGGTTTGACTTTGCTCCCCTCGAACGGTAAAACACCCACTGAGCTCGATGGGAGCAGCTGGGCCAACGCAGAGCCATTTTGAAAACCCTACCCCGTGTTTGTGCAATAATGGCCTTGCCTAAGTGAGGGTCAGATCCTGGCCCATTGAAGTCAGTGGGAGCTTCGCCACTAACACTGGGGGAACAGATTCAGGGAATGAGCAACAGGGGTTGGATCACTTGATGATAACCTGTTCTGTTCATTCCCTCTGGGGCACTTGGCACTGGCCACTGTCATAAGACAGGATACTGGACTAGATGGACCTTTGGTCTGACCCAGCCTGGCCGTTCTTATGTTCTTATGTATGTTATGTTTTGTTTATTATTAAACCCAGTTTATGTAATTTCTAACTGGGTGGGCAAGAAGTTGTGCATATCTCTCTTCACATTGAGAAAGAGGGCGAATTTTTATGAGCTTGCGCTGTGCAGATTTTTCTATACAGTGCAAGACAACATACTTTTGGGTCTGCACTCCAAGGGAGTGCTGGGGTAAGTCCCTTAAGATGCGTCTTCCCAGAGTTGATCTCAGTGTCTGTGTCTTTCTGTAGCTGGATGTGGCCAGGGCCGTCCTTATGATACGCAAAGCACGCAGCTGCGTAGGGCACCAGGAAATTTGGCTGCATGCTGTTCCAGCCCCTGCTCCGGCTCTTGCCCAGAGCCCCCACCCCTGCTCTGCCCCAGCCCCACCCCTTCCCCGCCCCCACTCCACTGAGGAGTGCAGCAGGGCCAGGCCTCCACTCACCGGCAGCGGGAAGTGCACCAACATGGCCCCAGCCGCGCCACCAGTGAGTGCTGAGGGGTGGTTCTCCCTGCCCCCCGAGCCAGCCCCCACCCCGCAGAGGCCTGGGGCCAGCCCCCCACTCCTCCCCCTGCAGAGGCCTGGGGCCCCACATGCATCCCCCTTGGCTCAGCAAGACAGGTTAAAGGGGGCCCAGGCTGGTGGAACTGGCAGGCTCAGTGGTATCTCAGTACATCAGATGGCACCTTAAAGGGGGGCAACCGGTCACACATGGGTCTGGCACGATACTGTACAGTGGGCCATGAAGAGTGTCCCCCAGTTCTAAGGCTGGGATTTCCCCAAGGGCTCAACACCCCTGAATCAGGCCAGATTTTCATATGAACTTGGCTTCCAGCTGGGCACCAGAATAAGTGAGCAGATTGTCCAGAATGCTCAGCATGTCAGGCGGTAGCCTTTGTGCCCAGCGCTTGCCACACAGCTCCCCAAGGCAATGAGCTCTCCAAATCAGATGCATACAGCGACTTTCCCAGTGCCATGGGAGCCCCAGGGCTACATGAACTAAAGGTGGGACGTTGCATTGCTTTAGTTTAATGGGCCCCCTCTGTGGGGGTTATACCTGGCTTAGGGCTTGCCCATTATTTAACATCACATCTTTAGTTCCACTGGTGTAACGGTGTGTGTACATCGGGTCTTACTGCTCATTTTAGTATCTGGGCAGGTCAGACAAAGCTGTAACATGCTCTCCCACCAACGCTTGCATTCCTTACTTGAAGCCAAGGTGGGAAATCCTTTTCTTTTTTACCTGTGACAGCATCAATGAGCATCATTACCGCCGCATGTCCCAGCGAGCAGGCGCTGTCACTTTGATGCACCTTTCTCTGGATATTTACCTGTGTTTATTTATCTCTCTGTTCTCAGTGGAGCTCCCTTGAGACTCCTCCTCCATAGGATCATAGAATCTCAGGGTTGGAAGGGACCTCAGGAAGGCATCATCTAGTCCAACGCCCTGCTCAAAGCAGGACCAATCCCCAATTTTTGCCCCAGATCCGTAAATGGCCCCTCAAGGATTGAACTCACAACCCTGGGTTTAGCAGGCCAATGCTCAGACCACTGAGCTATCCCTCCCCCCTGCAGCCCACTCACATGAGATCACTCCGTTTATTTATGCCACTTTTTGTGTGTGTCCCAGTGCAACGACAAACTGGCAGCTGGGCTCCCTCGCAGGAGATGCGATGTCCGGTGGCTCAGGGGGCTTTTCTGGCTACGAAGAATAAATATAACAATTACGCACCTGGGGTTCAAGAGAAATAGGCACAAGAGTCAGGGACAGACCAGCACTTGGGAGGGCTGAGCAGACCAGGAATCACCTGGAGCGGCCAGAGGCCTTAGATCAGAAGGAGGCAGGGAGAAGAGTCTTTTTGCCAAGGTGGGCGGTTTCCATGCAGAGGGCTGATCTCCCTTTGTGCCAGAGAAAGGAAGAGGGAGGAAGAGAAGCAGGTTCTGGCCAGGAGACACCCACCGATGTTTTTATTTTGTAAAAAGCTACGTTGGGTTTAGGAACTGATGGTCAAGTCTTTGCTGCTCCATTGAGAGGAGGGTGACCAGATAGCCAATGTGAAAAATCGGGACAGGGATGGGGGGCAGTAGGCGCCGATACAAAACAAAGCCCCGAATCTCGGGACTGCCCCTATAAAATTGGGACATTTGGTCACTCTAGTTGAGAGGGGGGATGATGGGGTGTTTAGGTCAGGGGCTAGATTCTCGGCAGATCTTGGTTCAACCTCCTTTTGCAAGGTCCTCTGTGACCTTGGGCAAGCCACTTAGGCCCAGCTCAATGGGAGTTAGGTGTTTAAATACCTTTGAGGATCTGAGCCTTAATCTCTCAGTGCCTTGGTCCCCTTCTGTAAACTGGAGCAGTGCTGTGATGGAGGCGCAGGTGTGGAAGAACTGAGTTCTGTTCCCAGCTCTCACTGACTCCCTGAACTGCCTTAGCCAAGTCACTTCCTCCTGTGCTGCACTTTCTCCATTTGAAAACGGGGCATGACGAGTTCATAGAATCATAGAATCTCAGGGCTGGAAGGGACCTCAGGAGGTCATCTAGTCCAACCCCCTGCTCAAAGCAGGACCGATCCCCAATTAAATCATCCCAGCCAGGGCTTTGTCAAGCCTGACCTTAAAAACCTCTAAGAATCGAGATTCCACCACCTCCCTAGGTAACCCATTCCAGTGCTTCACCACCCTCCTAGTGAAAAAGTTTTTCCTAATATCCAACCTAAATCTCCCCCACTGCAACTTGAGACCATTACTCCTCGTTCTGTCATCTGCTACCACTGAGAACTGTCTAGAGCCATCCTCTTTGGAACCCCCTTTCAGGTAGTTGAAAGCAGCTATCAAATCCCCCCTCATTCTTCTCTTCCGCAGACTAAACAATCCCAGTTCCCTCAGCCTCTCCTCATAAGTCATGTGTTCCAATCCCCTAATCATTTTTGTTGCTCTCCGCTGGACTCTTTCCAATTTTTCCACATCCTTCTTGTAGTGTGGGGCCCAAAACTGGACACAGTACTCCAGATGAGGCCTCACCAGTGTCGAATAGAGGGGAACGATCACGTCCCTCGATCTGCTGGCAATGCCCCTACTTATACATCCCAAAATGCCATTGGCCTTCTTGGCAACAAGGGCACACTGTTGACTCATATCCAGCTTCTCGTCCACTGTAACCCCTAGGTCCTTTTCTGCAGAACTGATGCCGAGCCATTCGGTCCCTAGTCTGTAGCGGTGCATTGGATTCTTGGTGCATTGGAGTTACCCACCTGCCTGACATGAGGCGCGTGGCATGAGGCTAAGCTAATGAATGGTTGCAAGGCACGTTGTGCTCCAAGGCAAAGTAGAACTATTAGCCATCAGATGGCCACAACTTTCCATCTCTACTGACCCCAGCTCACTTTAGCTTGGAGGTTCTCCAGCACACAGCCAGCCACTCCAGCCTTTCCAAGCAAATACCAGGAGAGTTAAGGAGTGAAAGATTTGGATCTAATGCCATGGGGTCATTTCCCTTCCAGCAAAAATGAGGTATTTAAATCCACCTTTTGCTCATTTCTTTCTACTTCCGTAGTCAATTCAAAGTAGGGGAGTGGGGAATGGAAGGTTACATGTCCCAGCAGTAGCTGTCTATCCAGAGAACTTTATTGCAAAGATCAGGCTCCTTTTTTGGGGGGAAGGAAAGTGGCACATTCCGCCTTCCTGAGTTTTGTGTACAAGGCTGAGTCCTGGTGTGTGAAATATCTCGGGGAGGTAACATGGGGCTTTGCTCTTAGGTAAACCTTTTCCATTCGTACGATGCAACACACATGCCCATCACTGTGGGTCAGTGGTAGCATGGCCAACAGATACCGACCCACCCAACATGGATCCCTGGCTACTAATCTATGGCCAGATTCTGCTCCCTAACTCCAGAGTGACCCCAGTGGCTGTGACAGGCCTGAGCTAGTGCAGCCGTTCACCCCAATGCTAGGTGAGTCCTGCCACGTGGGAGATAAATGCTCCGAGGGAGAATGGCTGCGCTCTGCACTCCCCGAGACTAGTCCCCCAGGCACAGCAGGGCTGGCAGGGAATCAGGCCGGATGAGGAAGGGGAGCAGGTCGTGGCCTCTACTTTGCTGGCAGAAACTTTTCTGCAGCTGAGTCTGTTTTTGGACAGGTACATTTCTCTTAATCCCCAGAAGGGTTAATGATGTGACTAGAACAGACTGTAACGAAGGCTGGGTGTGACACTCACGAGGGATCATTTATTGCAAGAATTTAACGAGCAAACAGCAACGTTCTGAAACACACTCCTTACTCAAAATTATCCAGCCATCCCACCAGCAATTAAACACTGAGGGCCAGATTCTCTCCCCATTCCCACCCCTTTGAGCCACTCAGGTGGCAGAATCCAGCTCTCGCTGGTCTGCGGAGCACTCCCCTGGCGTAGGGGGCTCTCCGCTGGTGTACAGCAGTGCAGGTGACCCCACACCCACATACTCTGGCAGTGGAGGCAGAATGGGATGTGTTGGGAGGCAGCCGGACAGCGGGCTCCTGCACTCCCCCAAGTCTCAGGTGGCATATGATCCTATAGGGATTGAGGCCAGCTGGTGTAAGTTAAGCCTAAGGACTGGGGCCAGTGCAGATGCACCAAAAGAATCAGGGAGATATAACTTACTCCCTGACGCTCTCTCCCTGCTCCCCTGTGGTGAGCAGATCTCAGTGCAGGGCAGAATCTGGCCCTCAGTCTGCAGGTGGCTTGCACGGTTTGTCGTGGAAAGTTCCACTGTGGTGCTGAACATGAGTCAGTGAGGCCTGACATGTGACCTTGTTTCTGTTCCCCAGTAGGTGGAGGGGTTGGGTAGCTAACCAGCAACTGCATCAAGTGCAAACTGGAGGGGGAGGTTTGCAATTTGCCCTGTTGGTTAGTTTTGCTGTTTGAAATTCACCATTGGCAAACATTAGAGCATTTCCTTGTTGCCGACAGTCACACTGGCAACGCTCACTCATTAGAATAGCTCTGGGAAGCGCATGCGAAACTCAGCCAGTGCTTTTCAATTTTTCAAGACAAGTACAAAATCAAATGCAAAAAATACAACGCGCTGGGCAGGACTGTTAGAACAAGCCTGATGCTCATGATTTCCCAGGTCAGAATAGAGGAACACAGAGAGACCCACCTAGAGCTGCATGCTTTTAAACCGTCAGTCGCCCAGCTCTTCCTGTAACTGGGTGACTTGCTATCATTCGAGCTATTACTCTGGGGTCACTCAAACTTTACCCATCAAGGGTTGCCCTTGGCAGCATGTCAGGAACCCAGGGTCTAGACAGAACGGAGCAAGAGCAGATATCATCCACCTTTGCCTTTATTACAGAAACTGCAGGGCCCAACTAGAGATGGGCTCATGCTGTAAAATTCGGATCCAGACTTAGAGAAATGCCAAGGCTCTCTAGCTACTGGCATGTTTAGACTGTGCCAACTGCACTGGGTGCCAGTGTCCAGGGTGCTTGGCTGGGAGGTTTTTGTCATTGTAAAGAGAGGGGCTATTTGCAAAATTTGAGTTCAGAAACCCAAGGCCGCCTCCTCCCGCTCGCCACACCCCAGCTCCACAGGGTTTTGCTCAGGCTCCGTTCTAGTCCTAATATGCAATTCCCCACTGGATCAAGATGAAGCGCTGCATGCTGGGGTGTACAGTGTCCACAGGCGGCAACCTCCACGTTACCCCCCCAACTTTGCCAGGTGAACTGCAAGGAGATCAAAGCCCAGGAGATGCTGCTCCTCACTCCTGACTGGGGAAGCTGGTTGCTTCCCACAGGTGGAGAGGTGGAGACAGGACATGGGTTTCCAGGGCGAATGCTCTTGCTGGGAGCCAAGATAAGTCACTGGTGTGTGCTGGCATCACCACAGCGCCAGACATCGGCGCAGGCAGCTGCCGCTGTGATGCTCGCACTAGCAGGGAGAGGGTGGAGCAGTACGAAGAGCAGTGTGGGGTCTGGGGGCTCTTTCTGCTGCCCCACAGGGCCCTGGGGGAAGTAGTGATCATCGCGAAGGCTGATGGGCCAAGCAGCAGTGGCCTAGCAGCAGCACCGCACCTGTCAGCTTGTAAAACCGCTCTGCCTCCCCAGAGTCCTTGTCGGGGCCGGGAGCCAGACACCAGCCAGCGAGGTGCAGAACCGCAGCTCAGGGGCCCTTTCCACGACTGTTTGCAGGGCGGTGAAATGAAGTTCAGGGTCTCCTTTGCCCACTATAAAATACGCCACCAGGAAATCCGAACTGCTAGATTCAAAGGGTGACCGACTGACCCATAGGGCACCCCAGGCACCATCACACCGGTACAGCTAGAAGCTAGTCCCCAGGTCGGATTCCCTTTTTGTCTCTCCAAAGCAGCCTCGCCCTCTGTGAGCGACCAGACCAGCTGTAACCTTTGAGGTGCCAGCTGTCCGAGGAGGGACAGAACTCAGTGAGACAGTGTAGTGCAGTGGGGAGTGCTCCACACTGGGCATTAGAAGACCTGGCTCCTATTCCCAGCCCGGCTGCAGAGGTCACTCGCTTATCTGGCCCCCATCCTCACTGTGCAATCTCTAATCTAGTGAACCTCACCCGAGCCCTGGGAAGCAGGGCAGGGCTATCACCCTCACCGCACAGAGGGGGAACAGAGGCACTGAAAAGCTAGTTTATGGCAGAGCAAGGTCTTGACCATGGATATCCCCACGCCTAGACTCCTGCCACGGGACCAGCCTTCTTTGCCTATTGCTTTGTCTCTCTTGGGGAGGGTATGTGCATGTTTGGGGGTCACACAGCACCTGGGTCCTGCTCTCTACTGGGACCTCTAGCTGCTACCACAACACGCACACAATACCAATGAAATCACCTCTAACCACCTTGTGAGAGCTGCTGGTTTTCTATTAACTGCTCCTTTGTTGTTCACAGTCGGTGCCGATCCCATTGCTGCATAACGTCCATGTGTTTAAAAGGTCACCTGCTCTGCCAAAGAGACCAGCCCAGTCCCTTTGTGACTCCTGGGGAGCTGCATACGTCATCAGGCAGAGTAAGGCTGATCGCATGGTGACGCGACAGACAGACGCTCTCACTGCAGCGTGGGCTGGGCGGGATGCCACTAACTTCAGGGGAGGAAGTCTGGCTTGACACTGGGGTAAGAGAGCAGAACTTAGCCCAGCAAGGGTGCCCTGATGCTGTAGCGGGAGTGCCCAGGCCTCATGTGACGGGCCTCATTCTCCAGTGCCCTGAACCTCACGCTGTCAATGGTGCCATGGCAAAGCGACTATAAAGCAGGGCCATCCTGAGGGATGCTTTACACTCATTTTGCATGAGGGCAGACTCACTGAAGACTCCATGGGCAGAGGATCAGGTCCTACTCCTGGTGCCAACCAGACGTGAAGTTTACTCTGCCTCTATCCAAGCGCCGGAGGCTCTGTGCACGATGGACGCACAGACCTTTCCGCTGATTTAAAAGGAGAAAGTGCATTTATTATCTCGGCTTTCTCTGCCCGTGTCTGCTGACGGACTTGGGTCTGAACAGCAGGAGCGGGTAGCTGCTCACAGAGAGTGGTCTTTAAAGGGCTGGATTCTCAAACCACACAGGCAGTGTGAAGAGGGCTTTCAGCACGGCATGGCCCTTTGAAGGCCTGTATACTGGCAGTGCAGCGTAAAGGGGCCTCAGTGCAGAGAAGAATCAAGCCCAAGGGGTCCTTCTTCAAAGCAACCTTTGTCTTCTACTTTTTCAGGGCAGTTCTTTCCCTTTGGCAGCTGGTTCCCCACACACCTTGAACCTGGTTATTTCCTTTACACAATGGAGTGGACACCAAGTCTCCATCCAGGATTTGGCACTGATTCTAGATGCTTTCAGACACCTTCTGGGGCAATTCTCTTAGGGTCACTGATACTTTGTGGGAAGGCACTTCACGACTATCAACACCTGGGCGTTAACCCAGAACCCAGCTGGGCCAGCTAACCTGGGAGTAAAGCACCACCACACTCACGTCAGAGGTTTTGTGTGTAGATGGGATCTGGGTTAGGGGCAGCACCCAAATAAAAACCCAGGTTAACAGCAGAAGACAGACCCAAAGTGACTAGACGTCATGGGATGCTAACACGGCTGTTACTCTGAAACCTATCATTATGATTGGTAGTAGCCTCAGTCAAAGCATCAAGGACTGAATGAGCACAGTTACGCCTATTACCAAACCGGTTCCATGTACATACTGTTGATAGTGCTTGTCTCAGCCAGCCTTGCCTTGCACTCCCTCCCTCGGTTTTCCTTGCACCAGCCATGCAGCTCCGTGGCCCTCTCAGGCCTCTGTTGGGACTCTTTTCAGCATGTGCCCCAAGATCCCATCCAGTGGGGATGGAATTCACTGGGAAACGAAGCGGCTGTTTGAATCGCAGCATGACCCTGGGAAGCAGCAGGGAAGGCATGTGCTGTTCTGGTACTATTGGGGAAAGCTTAGTGGGGCGGGAGAGAAATGGATCCCACACAGGAGTGACGGGCGGGAAATGCAGAAACCGGCAGTTGAATTCAGTTGCAGCAGGGGTCCCATTAAAGGCAGATGTGCTCATTGGCCCTGCTCCAGGGCAGTAATTGAGCTGCTCTTATGCTTGAAACCATGGACTTGCTTGAGTGTCTTCCTGAGTCAGAGTCTTTGCTGGGTCTGCCGACTGCACTTTGTCGCCTTGCCATCCCTGGCGACACTTTCTCTCTTAATTCCTCTGCTTTTTGCCAGCTCTGAAAACCAACACTCTCCACGTATGGCAGGGCAAGCTTCCCACACACCCCATAAACCCCGCCCCCCCCACCACCATGTGCTCTAGCCAGGTCTAGGGGCAAAAGAGGGGAGAGCAGCCTCCGCAGATCATTCAATCCTTGGTCTCAGAGGCCACTGCCAATAACGTAACCAATTCCTGCCAGATATGGGGATGGCAGATTCTGTGATAAACAGCTGGGTTAAGTTAATCCTTCAGTCATTTCACAGAGGTGACAGAGCAGTGACTTTAGTTGCTGCTGATCTGGACTATATTTGAAGTGGTGACTTGGAGTCGAAAGGCTCTGTCTCCCTTCACCCAGCCAGCCCTCTATTTACTTCTCCCTCCTATAAGATGAAGCAGCCCGTCCCATGATGGCTCTATGGACACTTGCCCATTTTTTACTGATCTCAGTCTCCAAAAAAACAGACACGGACAAGTTTTCGGATCTTTGAACCTTGAAATTTTAAAAGTGATACATTCAAGACAACCAACAACTTTAATTTAATCTTGTGGTTAAAAATAGTGCACAGAGACAAATCAAACCATTACGCAGCACTTCAGCACATGGGCTGGTGCAGCACACACACAAATGCAGCCTTTATAGTAACAAACAACAGGTCCAAAACAGCCTCCCCACTCCAGAGACTACTCTCATTACTGGCCAGCATCATCACCGAGACGTGGCTGGATAATTAAAGCCAAGTGCGACAGCTGGGAGAGCTTCTCTGTGTTTATTTAGGTGGCTTGTCTTCTCCAAAACAATTGCTATAAACACAAGGGCTAAAAATAATTTCCGAGCCACAATGGCAATCATTTAGGTTTTAAATGTGTGCTTTTTAAAATGGAGTTGGTCTAAAGAGATCATAGGATTTTAATGTTGCCTGCTCTTCTAGGCATCCGTGCCCTGAGTCTGCAAGCCATGTGAGCACGTGACAGCAATACAATGTCTCAAGTTAGCCACATGCTTAAATATCCTGCTGAACAGGGGTCTTGGGTATCAGGACTTAAGACTGTCACTCCCAATGTTTCAGCCAAGTGGTGCGCACCCTGCACTCCCATTGTGTTTGATGGGAGCGGTGGGGGCACAGCTCCGCTTAGGATCAGGCTCTAAATCAGGACAAAGTCAAGAAGATCCCGGAAGCAACAGAAAAACAAGCCCTTGCAAGAAAGGAAGTCAGGCTCCCACTGCGATCAGACCTGTGCTGGAGACACACGACTGGATGATGCAGCTGTTCCCGAAGTGACATGGAGAGTCCCATCTAAACTATCCAACTACCAGGAGGCAAGATCTGGTTACAGTGCAGCAGACCCCAAATATGCTTTGGTCTTGCAGTGCATGGAAGGCCAGGAGAAGCCTAAACATTGCTTGGGGATTGTCTAAGCCTTGTCTAAGCCATGATTTGGCTCCATTGTATGCTGCGAAGCTGAACCATGCTTGAACTGTGTCTGGGGACTCCAGGCCCTACGCCTGAACTCCCACCAGTGTAGCTGACACCTACAGAAAGGGTTAGTCCGTGGGGTGTTGGGCTGGCGAGAGTCTCAGGGTGATAAAATTCTGTCCACACTAGTTAAGGAATCTCTGCCGCCTGTGATCCCAGCACAGCCAGGGCCTTTAACGAGTCTCCTTTAGACCCTAACATTGTCCGGGGTCCCCTGAGATTTACAGGAACGGGGGGATACATGAGTAAAGTGTGAGTCCTCTAATTGGGGGGAGGGGGCGAGAATTTAGTCATTTAAAAAGCTGCACACTGGGATTTCCAAAGGACACCTAGCAAGTTAGGGGCCCAGCTTCATGGGCTTCCAGTGGGATCTGGGCACCTAACGCCCTTGGCAAGCCCCAGCCTGAATCCCGGATTTCAGGGCGTCACTGAAGGTGAGGAACGTGTCAAGTGTTGGTCCTGCTTTGAGCAGGGGGTTGGACTAGATACCTCCTGAGGTCCCTTCCAACCCTGAGAGTCTATGGTTCTAAGGGCCTGCAGCCTCCGAGGAAAGCCGGGGCAGTCTGCACATCAACAACGAGACGTCGAAATGCGCCGGCCCTTTCTCTCTCACCAGCCGCTGGGTCTCAGCTGGAGAGCTCGACAGCAAACTCCAGCTCTTTCACCCTGCTCTGCTCCCTCTCCTGATCGCTTCCTCCTTCCTGGAGAGGCATCCCTCCAACCCCGGGCACTCCCCGACCAGCCTCCTTGCTCAGGCTCTCCACCTAGGGTTGCCAGCTTTCTAATGGCTGTTAACAGGCCCCCCCGAGGTCCCACCCCCTGCCCCTCCTCTTTCCCCAAGACCCCACCCCTGCTCCACCTTTCTCCCCAAAGCCCTGCCCCTGCACGCCACATGCTGCCATGAGCAGCCTGGCCCCAGAGGTTGCGGCTGCTGCGGCTGCATTGCCTCCTTCCTTCCGCTTCGGGTTGCCAGAGATAAAAAACTATGGACATCAGGACTAGTCAAATGGCACCTGGACACACAAGCTGAAAGCCGGACGGCCTGGGTGAAAACCGGATGGGTGGCAACCCTATTTCCACATGGTCTCTCTCATATATCTCTGGAGGAACTCGCCTTGGTCTCGTCTCATCCTGTCACTTCCTCCCTCCCCTCTTTCTCCTCCAGGAAGTCTTCCTGGCTGGTACCATCTGACCTGACTGCAGTTCTCTTGGGGTAAAGGCCAGTCTGAAGATCCAGCTCCTCCTGGTCATGATTCTCCATCAGGAACTGAGGGGATGCTACAAGGAGCCACTGGCTGCCCCATGGTGAACGTCTCTGCCCTGACCCTAGAAACCCGATGGCATTGCTTCTCATCCACCTGCTGCTTCTCTTTCCAGCTGAGCTCGATGTGTGGCTTCCAATGCCTCTCCCTCTTGGAGGGCCTTCTCTTGGGCTTCTTCCTACCCTGGCAATTGCCAGTGTTTTGGCTCTCATTCTGCGGTGAGTCCAGCTCCTTCATGGGCAACAGGCCTTCACGGTGAGCCTCAGCCCTAATGGCCTTGGGCAGAGGGCTTTCTTGAGGCTTCCCACCCTGAAGGCTTCACGCTTCGGAGTCGGGCACCAGGTCAGCCATCGACGTCCCCTTACGAAAACGCGGCCTTGGCAGTCTGTGAACTGAGGTTGACAAAAGTGTTACATCACACAGCAGGAGTCACTCCGAGGGGCCAGCGCTGCCTAGAAACGGAGACAGGAGCAGTTCAGACAGGCCGTTGAACACCGGTACGTTTTCATCTGGTCTTGGAGAAGCGTGTGATTGTGTTGCTTTCTGTCTGAAAACAGTATCTCCTAGAGGCAGGCTGGCCTTGTGGACTAGGCACTGGGCTGGGGCTCAAGAGACCTGGCTCCAATTCCTGGTTCTGACACAGGCTTGGGCAAGTGACTGGACCGCTCAGTGTCTTTGATCCCCACCTGCATAATGGGGATAGCTATCCGGTGGATTCGGCTGTGAGCTCTGTAGGCAGGGCCTGTCTCCCACCGTCTGTGCAGCGCCCGGCGCAGCTCTGATCTTGGTTACTCTAGAGTGCTGCTCCCCTGCAAATACTAAGGTGCTGGAGGCTGCAGGGGGATCCAGGAGACATGGACACTGGAGACTGTGCTGCCCCCTTGCTGTTGCTGGGGGAAGCACGGTCTGCAGGGATGGGGATGCTGGATTGCTCCTCTCTTGCCCCGTCAGACCCAAAGAGCCCCGTGAAGGTGATGCACGGCACCCTGGAGTTCATGGCCCCAGAAGTGATCGCCTTTGAGCTGGTGGGATTCACCACAGACATGTGGAGCATCGGCATGATCTGCTACATCCTGTACGTTGCTGCCCGTTAACAGCCTTTGGGGCGGAGGTCCCGGCTGAGCGAGTAACAGCCTCTTCTCTTGCTCCCCTCCTTCTGGTGCTAAGGTTCGAGTGCTTGACTTTGCAACCATCCTTAATGCTCTTTTAACATACGGCTTTGGGGTAATTTCCATCCTTTCTAAAAAGTAACCTGAAAACCCAGAGATTCCATCCTGCAGAGCCATGTGACCCCCCGCCCCATGGGTCATCAGCAGGGCTGGATGGGACTTGTATCATTCTCACTTTTAAAACACACCTGTAGACACCATTGAGCGCTCTGCGCCACTGACCCAGACATTAACAATTTCAAGATAAACATAGGCTAAGGACTGCTCATGAATCTACCATCGTGGCCCGCACCCTCCTCGACAGCCTGAACACACAGGGGGAAAAGATGGATGTTGCAGCAGAATCTGAAGGGGGGGACTCTGGTGGATCTAATGGGGGAGCAAGTTCCAAAAGCAAAGAACCCCCAGAAAATGCCCTGCCAGTAGCTCCCCTTCATTCCTACTGAGGTAGCGCCAGCTTGGGCACCTCGGCTGCTCCCAATGGCGGCAGTGCATCATGTGGAAAGAATATCTCCCAGGTCCCCAAACATTTAGGGCTCTATAAGGTAAAACTGACACCTTGATGGTATAAAGAGGGGAGCAGAGAGTAGGACAAGGAAGGTGGCTTTACCTCTGTACACGGCACTGGGGAGACTGGTGCTGGAATGCGGTTACAGTTCCGTCCACAATTTTAAAAGGATGCTGAAAAATTGGAGAGGGAGCAGAAAAGAGCCACAAAAATGATTCGCGGGCCCAAGAAAATGCCTTACAGAAGAGGTCCCCAAACTGTGGGACGCACACCAGGGTGTGGAGGAACATCTGGGGGCACGCAGTGGGGCACGACCCAGACCCTGCCCCATCCCCAGCCTCGGCGCGACCCACTGCCGGCCCCACCCCCAGCCTCAGGCCACAGCTCGGCACCAGACCCACACCCAGCGGCAGCTCCAGCCTCAGCCCCCTTATCCCTGTCTGCATTCCCCCCCGACCCCCGAGCCACGTCTCCACTCCCAGCCCCTGGGAAGCATGGACAGGGGTAAGGGGGGGCATGACCCTCACAGTTTTGGGGATGGCTGTCTTACAGTGGGAGACTTACAGAGCTCAATCTGTTCAGCTTCTCAAAAAGATTGAGAGGTGACTTCATTCCTCTACTCCTATCCCCCTTCCCACAACTCCTGAGGCTCTGTATTCAAACCCGGCTGTTTCTTCCTGTTCCTGCCTACTGCCTGGGCATGAGCGGGGGGCATGAGAGGGCAGGGGAGAGAATCTCCCTGCTCCCTGGCCGGGGGCCTGGCTCCCCAGCAGCCTACAGGTGCAATGCTTGGAAAGTCCTGCTCAGCCCCGTCAGCCATCAGACAGACTCCAGCTCACAGTGCTCGGGCGCTCTGTGGGAATGGTGCACGCTCAGCCCGAGCGGCAGGGGATGGAGCATGCTCACTGCAGATGGACCATTTGGAAAACAAGTCCCCACTGAGCCTGTGCAAAGTGCCGTTTTTTTCAGAGGCTTATAATGTGGCCACATTTGGGTGGATAATCATAGGGACAGTAAAAGGCACCTCCCTGACACAAGGGCAACCTCTCTGAGAAATGTCAAGTTCCTGCTCCAGAGCACTGAGGCACTACAGCTTCTTAATGAAAGCGCATTCAAGCATTTGCTTCTCACTTAATTCTCAGAAACTGCGGAACCATTTTAATTAATGCCCCTCCCCACCCAAACCCAAACAAATAAAAAAATTAGCCCATGGCAGAGGCACAACATGGAAACATTCTGCCCCATTGGTTGAAGTTTAGCAAAGTTAGCAGCAGCTGAAAACAGGGTCTTATAAGAAAGCGTCAGGCAACTTTAATTATCAGTGTCGCTACCAACACAAAATCTGTGACCAACACACAAAGCTGGAACAGGGTAAAAGCGTCCCCGCCCCCAAAGTATATTGCCAGTACTCTGTTGCATTGTTCGCCAGAATTAAAGTGTCCAGAAAGTCTGACAATAATGGCATCACATAGCCATGGGTCAGCCACCAAGGCTGCTCAGCAGGTGGATCATCACACATTTTGTGTTAACCATGCTCTGTTGTGGTAAACAGTACAAACTGATTTTATTTCTTAGCTTTTCGCCCTATGGTTTGCTAAGCGTTTTTTAAAAAAACACGGCATCTGGTAACAACAGGAGACACGCGAGGACAATTTGTTAACTTAAATCACGGCCCGCGAGCCTCTGAGTTTCTTTGACCATCACGGTGCATTCTTGTGCGGTCTATAAAGTCTGATCCTGCAGTCTGCTCCATAAAGGTAAACCCCTGTGTCCACAAAGGCAGCAGTTTGCAGGATTGGGGCTTAGACTATAAACTCTTTGGAGCAAAAATCATGCCTTCCTTTATAAAGTGTGTACAGCACCAAGCACACTGTCAGTATTTAACAAAATGGGCAGAAAAAGAGCACCCTTAGTACCTGTTCGTTTCCGCTAGGAGAGGGAGACATTTTTCTTTCTCGAAGGCACACCTACGTTTGGGAACTTTTATGTTTGCTAGTAACATCCTTAAATAAGGGAAAGACATCAAAGAGTTAAGTGCCTGCAGTTTGCAACAAAAGGGAGGGTCTAAGATCCAAGCTAAGCTTCACGCTACAGGTCCTACTATGCGGGCAAGGAAAACAGGGATCATCAAGCTGTGACGTTCCACACAAGTTTGGGAAAAACACACATCCCTTCGTCCCAAGAAAAACTGCATCCAAAATGGAATGGCTCCCTCCCAAGTGAGCTAGAGAGTCTGCCGTAGGTCTACAAAATAGCAGCCCCAGGTCTGTGCTGTTTTCCAAAATGTGTAAGATCGTGATTTTGGTTTTTTAAAAGTCACGCCTCAGTCTCTACTACTACTGGCTTGACGGAGCCATCACAGTTTTGGCTGTGCAAACTGAGGCAACGTGCTCACCGCCTCTTTGCTTTTGAAGAGGAAAAATGGCTACAGGCAATTGCAAGCCATACAAGCATTAGGAAAAGTCATGCATTTTGCAGATGCAGCTAATTAAAACCATTATGCTTGGTGCATTTCTGCATATGTATTTCCTTCAAGCAATTACATTCCCAGTCGGGGCAGGCTGCAAACTGAACAGGAAAACTTGTGCTTTGTGGATCTGTAACTGTTTGATGGAAATATATTTTCGAAAAAGATTTGGGGATTATTCTGAATAAACTGCTTCTAAATGGCAACAAGAAAACTGAAGCATTTTGCTGATATATTTTAATCAATTATAACTGGGCAAAAACGTTTGAGCAATTTATTTTGCAGGAAGGAGACTGCAAATGGCCAGGGAACACTGCTGCATTTTTTCAGATATGTTTACATCAAATTACATTTGGGGAGCGAGAGGCTGCAGATTGCCAAGGGAAAACCCACGCATAGTGCAGGATTAAAGGGTGACATTGGAGGAGCCGGCTGGGCGATAATTAGGGAAGGTGCCTGCAAATTGCAAGAGGACAACCCACGCCTTGCGCGGGCACACCTGGACGAGACCTCAGCCCGCAGCCACCTACCCTTGTCCCCGCCCCCAACGGGGCGGGAGAACCCGCCGCTCGTCCGCTGGCAGAAAGGCGAGACCGCTGCCCGCTGGGATTTATAGTCTCTTCCGGTCCCTACAGCCCAGTCACTGGCGGGCGCGTTCGCTCATGCCGGACCACAGTTCCCACAAGCCCCTGCGGCAGCGCCATTTGCCTTACGCACGTTCCCCATGGAACGCCTTTTCCATTGGTCTGAGGGTCTGCTGCCAATCATCCCGACGGCGATGGCTGATTGGGCGAGCAGGCAGCTCCGACCCCGAGCTGCGGCTGGGACTGCCATGACCGCCGGGCGAGGGAGGCGGCGGCGGCCATTTTGTGTGGCAGGCGGGGGCGCGCCGCGCTGAGTGGCTGTTCCCTTCCCGCGCCCCATCCCAGCGCGGCACGCGGAGCCCCGGCCCCGCTCCGGGCAGCCCGCCACCCCGCGGGGCGCCCCGGGCAGCGCAGCCCGGTCCCGCCGGCGCCTGCCTCCCCCCGCCTCAGCCCCCACAGCGGGAGCCCCGGGGCTCGCCCTGCGCGCGCAGCCAACCGGCGGGGCGAGCTCCGAGGTCGAGCCCCCGGCGGCCGGGCCTTGGGAGGGGGCCGGGCTACCGGCCGGGGGAGGGGGCGCCTCGCCTCGCCCTGGCTGCCGGGGTCCCGACCTCCTCCGCGGGGGCCGCTCGTGCAACGATCCCGCTTGGCCCCGAGCCTAAAGAGAGCCCCCGACCCCGCCGGCTCTCCAGCCAGGGCCCGTCTCTGCCTGCGGCCCCCTCCCGGCGGAAACCAGCCCCCGTGGTCCCGGGAGCGAGCGCCGCTGCGGGAGCCGAGAGCGCTCCCGGGGGGGCGGGAGTCTTGGGCAGTGCTTCGTACTGCTCCCGGCGGCCCTAACCCAGCTAGTCGCCGGTGGGAGGGTAACGCAGAGCCTGACCGTCCGGCAAGTACCTGGACCGTTGGGCATGTCCTAGCTCTTGGGTGAAGGACACCTGCCAGTCCCTGCACGTTTCAGTAACCCATAACACAGAAGAGTTCATGTTTGCCGAGGAAGTAGCTGGTTTCAGAGCCGCAGCCGTGTTAGTCTGTATTCGCAAAAAGAACAGGAGGACTTGGGGCACCTTAGAGACTAACAAATTTATTTGAGCATAAGCTTTCGTGAGCTTCAGCTCACTTCATTGGATGCATGCAGTGGAAACTGCAGAAGATCTTTTTATACACACAAAGCATGAAAAAATACCTCCCCCACCCCACTCTCCTGCTGGTAATAGCTTATCTAAAGTGATCACTCTCCTTACAATGTGTTTGATAATCAAGTTGGCATTGTAAGGAGAATGATCACTTTAGATAAGCTATTACCAGCAGGAGAGTGGGGTGGGAGGAGGTATTGTTTCATGGTCTCTGTATATAATGTCTTCTGCAATTTCCACAGTATGCATCCGATGAAGTGAGCTGTAGCTCACGAAAGCTCATGCTCAAATAAATTGGTTGGTCTCTAAGGTGCCACAAGTCCTCCTTTTCTTTTTGCGAATACAGACTAACACGGCTGTTACTCTGAAACCTGTCAATTTATTTGAGTATAAGCTTTCATGGGCTACAGCTTACTTCATCGGATGCATTCATCGGATTGCTTTCACTACAAAGGGTTTTCTCTCCCCCCTACCCCCCCCCCCGGCTGGTAATAGTTCATCTTAAGTGATCACTGCCCTTACAGTGTGCATGATAAACACCCATTTTTCGTGTTGTGTGTGTATAAATCTCCTCACTGTATTTTCCACTGAATGCATCCGATGAAGTGAGCTGTAGCTTACGAAAGCTTATGCTCAGATAAATTGGTTAGTCTCTAAGATGCCACAAGTCCTCCTGTTCTTTTTGAGGAAGTAACTAAGGCAGTTCTTTTGCTGTACAATCACTTAGCTCAAAGGTACTTAGCCTCCAAAGTACAGTACAGCTCACTTTGCTACACTTGTGTTTAAAAGTAATGGCTGATTTGCTAATGCTCCACATTAGCTTTTAAACTACAGTGAAACCTGTTTCTTTTGGGTGTGAACCTAGATCTGTGTAGCTGCTGAAAGCAGGAGAGAGGCAGTGTTCCAGTGGATACGGGACTGGGAGTCTGGAGATGTGAGATCTGTGACTTAACATTCACTTGTATTTTAATCTTTTGCAATCCTAGGACTTCTGGGCTTCAGTCTCCCTATGTGTAAAAATAGAGGTGATAAAAAAAATCCAGTGTGAATACAACTTATTATTTTAATGTGTGTGGTATATTGTTTTTGTAATCAAAAGCCAATTCAGATCTTTTACTCCAGTGTAAATCGGAAGTAACTTTATTGACTGCAAGACAGTTACTCCAGATGGACAGCAGTGTAAGTGAGCAGAATTTGAACTAGTTTTGGTACACAAATACAAACATACATACAGTTACTCAAATACCTGATGATAGAGTTCTCAAAACGCAATCCCTGGTGCGTGCTTACCTTTAATACTGTATAGAAATTGGAGTAAATAGTTTCTGGGAAAAACTAATGATTTTTGAAATTTTACTTAATTTTTCTAAAGCTTTTCTGTTAATTTCTAAATACTTACCTGACTTTGAGATCAGACAACTAATACAAAGTTAGTCTGATATCAGAAACCAAATGTAGACATAACTGAGAGGAAGGTCTAATTTTATTTTGACTGAACATTTGGTACAGTAACTTGCATTTTCTTAGAAAATGTCTATTTTCCATGCTTACACTGTATAATAGTACAGGAGATTTTTCTAGGCAGTGTACTGGAAAATAATCCCAGAATATAATCCTTTATGCATTTAAACCATACCACACCCAAAATTCCCCCAGGGAATTTTCACTTGCTGAACCCAATGGATCACATTTAAGGTGGCCACCTCTCTGCTGTTATTGTGAAATGAGGCCAAAACTGTCAGTGTGCCATGTGTAGAGACTGTATAAAAAGTACCTGCCGGTCTCAAGGGCTACGGCTGGACTGGTAACTTTTCAGCTAGTTGAAATACCCTGATAAATGAACTGGAACAAACCTTGTCTTTGAGTGATTAGTTTCATTACTTTAGCTGTTGGAAAGAAGCTGTAGAGACAGAAGATAAGTGAGTAGCATGTTCTTTATGGGCAAACTGTAAGACGATACAGACTTGCATGGAAGGCAGTTCTTGAGATGGCAAAAGCAGGTCCATCTTTCTGATGAACAGTGGGAATTGTGACAGTTTGTATGGTAAGTGTCTTTTGATGCATCGTTAATGTCTCAATGCTGTGGTACATAAGGGGTAAGTTTCAACTTTTAATGCGTTTTGGTCTATTTAACATATAAGTATACTGCTTAAAGCATATGACTGGGGACTAGGAAATCTTGGTTGTATTCTTGACTTTTTCACAGATTAGCCCAAAATAACCCAAATTTGGTGACCTTGCCACACTGCAAAAGCCATCTGTTTGACAGTTTTTGGAGAGGACTCAGGGTATGTTCCCAGAGTTATGGGAGCTGGAAGGCAGCTTTTTTGTAGATGATTGGCTTATTCAGTTACTTGTCCCTGTTTTGTTTTTTTTTTTTGCTGCTGCTGCTGCTGGAGTATTATATTGCAACATTTAATTGCCAGGGCACCCAGAGTCTTTGTTCAGGTGTCTTTGTTACTATTTAAATCTAAAGAAATGAAGTACAACTGGTGCAAATTCTGTGTGTAGATAAGACCAAATATTTTGTTTTCAGTTCTGAGCCTCTCCATTGCACCATATATGAAAAATTGATCCACGTTGAGATGAATGGCTTACAGGGCATACTGCCATCCTAGTAAAATATATATTGCCTAAAACTCAAGTGTTCTCAGTGATCTAATAATGATCCCATTTTGTGCTTCAGGAATACCTTTTAGTTTTCATTCTATAGCACTATTAGGGGGTATGTATGTGTTGAGCATTTCAACACATTTGAGACACTGTTCATTGATAAGGAAAAAGTCTTCAGATGATAGCATTACAGTTTCCTCCCTATTCAGATGTTTTATTTTTAACCAGTGGTTGCTTGTCTCACTTTTTCCTGAAGGGAATGATTACACTATTTCAAGGAATGTGTTCTAGAAAGACCTGCAAAGACTGGCCTCTGCCACCACTCGTATTTAGACATATTAATCCACAAGGATAACTCCTGTAGTTCCAGTCCAGAGGAAGGGTTGTTACTCTGACACTTGCCACACTTAAGAAAACTTCCTTCTCAAAATATAAAGAAAAATGTTATGCAAGTAATTCTGGGTCTGCTCAATATCAGAATTAAGCCTTTTTCTTTTCTGTCATGTAGTAACATGGAGTGTATAGTTACTCTTTGACAGTATTCATTACAACTAGCAAAATGAATCAGCATCCTGCTGGTGCATTGCTCTCCACCCACATCAAGAGGGAGACCAGTTGTGTATCTGTTTTTATAATTTTGCATTTCTGGGATCAGCTATTTCTTCATCTTGTGCCTAGAATAAGGGAAAGTATTCCAACAGTTCTATTTTTAGCAAGTGGAAAAACCTCACAATGAAAAGGTTAAACATTCTCAGTCCAGAGATCGATTTTTTTTTTTTTAACAAATGTACAAACCCAATTCTCAAGCTCTTGTAATTGGCTGCTGTAAAGTTGAAGTATATTTTGATCATCCTGGCAGAAGCAACAGAATTGCTGTAAGCGTGTTCCTTTCCAGCAGACCCCAGAGTCATGATGGGTGAGAACTTCGACATGCAGAGTCCCATTAGGCTGAATCCTGTAACCACTCTTGTTTAACATCTATGTACAACCAGTAGGCAATATTTAGATGACACTGACTGCAATGCCAGTGATGTACTTTCTTTTCTAGTGCAGTCTCCTTGATTTTAGTGAGTTGAAGAAATTGGAGTCTGCATAAAGGATACTTGGTGCAAACAACTTACGAAAGTCTGAAAGTGATTCTAGGTTAGAGGGAAACACTTCAAAGAACTGGCAAGCATCACTGCCTTGCCCTTCGGGGACATATCTGCTCTCTTCTGGTTAAGACAGAGTGCTGCCTTAGGGTCAAACTGGACTTATTAGTGCCTTTGATATGACATAGCAGCAACCCTCAAAGCACTTCCTTTCATCTTTGGCTACCAAGAAGATTGTACCTGTTCCACACAGATCTGGCCAGTGGGGCATGTGCTTAGCACTGCCAGTCTGGACTACTGTTCCCTCTACCTGGATCTAGACAAAAAGTTCGGAGATGCATAATGTAGAGGCCTGGCTCTAGCAACAGGTGGGCAAACTATGGCCCGGGGGCCACATCTGGACCTCCAGAAGTTTTAATTCAGCCCTTGAGCTCCCGCTGGGAAGTGGGATCCGGGGCTTTCCCTGCTCTGGCGCTCCACTCCGCACAGCTCCCGGAAGCAGTGGCACACACCCCCCCCCCCGGCTCCTAGGTGTAGAGGCAGCCAGGGGGCTCTGCATGCTGTCCCCACCCCAAGCGCCGTCCCCGCAGCTCCCATTTGCTGGGAACCACAGTGCACAGAGCTGCCTGGCCATGCCTCTGTGTAGGAGCCAGAGGGGGGACATGATGCTGTTTCTGGGAGCTACTTGAGGTAAGTGCTGCCTGTAGCCTGCACCCATCCCATGCCCCAACCCTGATCCCCCTCCCTCGGAACTGCTCCAGATCCCACCCCAGAGCACCCTCCTGCACTCCCACCCATTCCCAGCCCCACCCAAGAGCCTGCACCCCCTGCTGGAGCCCTCCCACACCCCAACCCCCAATTTTGTGAGCATCCATGAACTGCCATACAATTTCCATACCAAGATGTGGACCTCATGCCAAAAAGTTTGCCCACCCCTGCTCTAGCAGATGAGCTGAAGAGCATGTATTACACCACTGTTCTACAACTTAGACTATCTGCGTATTCGTTACCAGATCTTCTCCTGATTGCCGTTGCCCTTTAATGTGAGAGGCCAACCTGGAAGGGGGGTTGCGAGAGCCTCCCTCTCTCTAACCTGCCAACCCTGTCGGGGGGACAGCCTCCATCACTGTAACCTGTTGCATCACCTAGGATTGCCTGATGTGCTGTAGGTTAACAGGTATAAGCACAAGAGCGCTGAAGGAAGACGCTTCTCACTAGAAATTCCTCTTAAAAAGAGATTAGAAATAACTCTACCCTCACCTACTACAGGACTCACCTTTTCACTAAAGCATTCCCCAGAGATCCAACAGCACAATCCTAAGTGGAAACCACTGATTAAATCAAAGCATTGAATTAGAGAATTGTCCCTCCATGCTGGAAGAACCATCAATTTGTTAACACCTTTGTAAGTGTCCTGGAACAGACATATGTTGAGCGTTTGAACTAGCTTGTAGAAATGTTTGCCAGTGAACTTTGGTTGTACGCTAGTGTAGACTAGACAAGATAAGTGGTTTTGTATTTGGGATAGCCACTGCTGTGACATTTGACTAAAAATTTCTTCATCTGTAATTAAATTTTTCATGTTAATGTTAGAAACTTAGCTTCATGGTATAGTACTATAAGTTGAAGCACCAATACCAAATTTGAGGTTACGGTGCAATGCACATCTGCTGTTTTCCTTCTAAGAACAGCCATACTGGGTCAGACCAAAAGTCGATCTAGCCCAGTACCCTGTCATCTGACGGTGGCCAATACCAGGTGCCCCAGAGGGAATTAACAGAACAGTTAATCACCCTTGTTGCCCATTCCCAGCTTTTGGCAAACAGAGGCTAGGGATACCATCCCTGTTCATCCTGGCTAATAGCCATTGATGGACTTATCCTCCATGAACTTACCTAATTCTTTTTTGAACCCTGTTATAGTCTTGGCCTTCACAACATCCTCTGGCAAGGAGTTCCACAGGTTGACTGTGTGTTGTGAGAAAAAAACTTCCTTTTGTTTGTTTTAAACCTGCTGCCTATTCATTGGGTGACCCGTAGTTCTTGTGTTATGAGTAGTAAACAACACTTCCTTATGTACTTTCTCTACACCAGTCATAATTTTATAAACCTCAATCATATCTCCCCTTAGCCATCTCTTTTCCAAGCTGAAAAGTCCTAGTCTCCTCATACGGAAGCTGTTCTATACCCCTAATCATTTTTGTTGCCCTTTTCCAATTACAGTATATCTTTTTTGAGATGGGGTGACCGCATCTGCACAGTACTCAAGTATCCTCTATCATCTCAAGTGGCAATACTTCAACAAAAAAAACTTCAAAAACAGACTCCAACGAGAGACTGCTGAATTGGAATTAACTTAGGCTTGAATAGAGACTGGGAGTGGATGGGTCATTACACACAGTAAAACTATTTCCCCATTTTTATCTCCCCCCCCCCCCCGTTCCTTGGGCGTTCTTGTCAACTGCTGGAAATGGCCCACCTTGATTATCACTACAAAAGGTGTGTCCCCTCCCCTCCCCCCGGTCTCCTGCTTGTAATAGCTCACCTTAAGTGTCACTCTGGTTACAGTGTGTATGGTAACACCCATTGTTTCATGTTCTCTCTCTATATAAATCTCCCCACTGTATTTTCCACTGAATGCATCTGATGAAGTGAGCTGTAGCTCACGAAAGCTTATGCTCAAATAAATGTGTTAGTCTCTAAGGTGCCACAAGTACTCCTTTTCTTTTTATCATATCCCGTTAGTCATCTCTTTTCCAAGCTGAAAATCCCGGTCTTATTAACTTCTCCTCATATGGCAGCTGTTCCATACCCCAAATCATTGTTGCCCCTTTTTGTACCTTAGCCTCCATCCTAGAAAATGTTACATGTAACACTGTCTTGCATGTTTTATAATTCAAAAGAAAAAATGATTTGTGGAAACATTACACACAAAGTACTTGAAAGAATAGTGGGAGTTTAAAAACAAAGTATTTTTAGACTTGATATTCCTTGGAGAGAATTTCATTTGTACTTATAATTAAACTCATTCCCTGCTGTTGAATTCTGCCATCCATTCTTACCCTTCAGAAGGCTGATCTTATGGGCTGCAGTGCCTACTTCACACCAGACTTCTTTCTCTACAACTGAAGCTACAGTGCACCAGCCCCAGCTAAATGATGTCATAGCAGAAGGAAAGAAAATTAAGACAAACCTATTTACCACAAATAGATCTTTAATAGTGTCTTTTTCTTTCCAAAGTTAATTGATATCAATACATGCCTTAAAGCAGAATTTCTGCCAGGAACATGTAGTTAAAATCCATCTTGATCCTTAATATTGGAGTCCCTAGGTCATTCCATGGCCAGCTGTCAAATTCACTTGACTAATTTACACAATTTCTATTTGAAATGTGGATTACTTGTGCTACCCACCCCAACTACAATTGCCTTCAGCTGGTGAATTTAACTTGCTCCACTTGCATATTGTATTTTAAGCCCAGTTGCTGCACAGATACTGACTAGGTAGGGTTGAGTAAACCCTACATACAGGCTAGTATCAAAACTGGTAAAAATATTCACACTCAGTATGAAGCTGATTAATTGAAAATTGCATATGTTTAAATGGCTACTAGTTATGGCTTTACTATGGGTTAGGATGGCTGCATCTACTATCCACATCAGGTTGTCTTTTAGGGGGAAGGAGATCTCACTGGTCTATCCCCTGAGAGAATGTCCTGAGTCTGACCCTCTGATTACGTAATAGTGCAAAATATTCAGCACAAGGCAAAACCAACACCACACTCCACACTATACAGAGCGGTTTGGAGAGAATACGGGTATCTCCTTTTTTCTCCCCTGGATCTTGCTTTTATTCCAATTCAAAGACATTGATTCAGAGGTTAGAAAAATAGGTTTTAAGATAGCAATACAATTTTCACTGACCGACCTTATCCCCATCACTTGTGGGTCACATTTCTGTACATTAAAACTCCTAAAGGTTATTGCACAATTTTACTAAAGTGTTTATTAAAGGATCAGACTTCTGTTCTGGAGTTTAAAGTATATTAAAAAATCAAGGTCCCTGTAAACAAACAAATGTAGGCAGTGCTTATTTGGGTTCTTATCGGCTCTAGACAGATAAAAGATGAGAAATTCAGAACTATCCTTGAAATTTAAGGCAGGCCAACATAGTGTAATTTTTTTTTTTTTTTTAAGAAGTGAATTACTACAAAAACATGATAAAGTAGAAGCAAAGTATAGAACCGACCACTTGCCCACCAACCCTACTGTATTTACTTTTGTTACAGCAAAAATATTTGTTAAACCACCGGAAAACAAAATGGGTTTATATGAACCCACTTACATTAGAGTGTTAGTGGTTTAAAATTGGAAATAGGAAGTTCTGTAGTCTGCAGGGAGCAGAGATGCAAAAGAATTAAGTTTAAGCCTTAGTTCTGTTGATTTATTAGGCAATAAAAGCCATTTAAAAATACAAATATCACTTTAAAAATTATTCAAAATTTATTCCCAGCTAGGAGAATGCTATTTTGAATATTTTTCTAGAAATCACACTGAAACTGTTACATTTACAAGTAATTAAATTTATTGGAACTAATGAATTTTATTGTTTTCAGAATTTGGCCGATTTACAATTCCCTAGGTTTTTCCCCCTCCCCCTGGATTTTCTTCCCTTTTGGTTTAAACATAAAATGCATCATAAATTGACTCAATTTTACTTGCACATCAAAAAGAGTCACACCCCTCCCCTTGAGTCACATTTGCCTTAAAAAAGGGGGCATTCTCAGTTGCACATAGTTAACAGAACACACACTACACTATAGCTATAGCTTCAAAAACTAATACAAGGCTGTGGTTTATTCTGATTATGTATCATAAAAAGGATCCACTGTCTTATATACACATGTATATAATGTTACATTCCATCACTGTAAAAAGTCCCACCCCCCACCCACCCACCCCCAAAAGTTTCACTCTCCAAACTTGGAAAGAGAGTTCTCCTGTTGTCTGTGAAGTTCATTCTCTTTCAACAGCTTCAGGTTCTCAGCTCTCAACATGTCCAGTTCCAACTCGAGTTCTCTTACCCTAGGATCCTCTGCGGAGTCCCCCCCATATTTTTTGCTTTCCATCCTCAGCCTGTTGTTCTCATCTTCCATCCTGGAAAGGCATTTTTCCAGCTCCAAGTACTCCTTGATCAGCTCCTGCTTGCTCATGTTCTGCAGGCTCTCCACATGGTACCTCTCGTAAGTCTCTGAGAAATCCCTCTGGAGAAACTCGCTGCCGTCGCCGCCCATCCCGTCGCTGCCTCCGTCCTCGTCCGCCGCCTCCTCCAGGAAGTCTTCCTCGCTGGTATCATCTGACTTAGCGGCAGCCTTCTTGGGGCAAAGGCCAGTCTTGAGATCCGGCTCCTCCTGATCGTGATCCTCCATCAGGAACTGGGTGGTGTTGTACGGAGCCACGGGCTGCCCCTTGGCGAACATCTCCGCTCGCAGCCGGGAAGCCCGCTGGCTCTGCTTCTCATCGAACAACTTCTTCTCCTCCCAGGTGAGCTTGTAATAGGGCTTCCAGTGCCGCTTCTTCTTGGAGGGGCGCCGCCGGTGCTTCTTCTTGCCCAGCTGCCGCTGCCGCCATTCCTCCTCTCCTCCGACAGGGGGCCGGCACCTGGGGCCCCCCGGCCCGGCGCAGCCCTGGCACGGCGGGGCCGGCCGGGGCCCGGCTCTTTGTCCCTCCGCGGGAGGCTGCCCCTCTCCGGCGGCCCAGTCTCCGCCCTCCGCCTCCTCGCCCCGGCCTGCCCCGGCGGGCGGCGAGGCCTGACAGGCGCGCTCCTCCGCCCGCTGCTCGGCTCCTCCCGCGGGCCACCGCCCGGCCGGCTCGCGGGGCGAGGCGCCCCCCGCGCGCTCCGCGGCCGAAGCGGGGCAGGACGGCGGCGGGCGCTCGGCGAGCAGGGGGTCGGCCATGGCCGGGCAGCTCCTGCTCCTCGCGGGCCGGGGCTCGGCGCCTCAGGCGGGGCTCTCTCCGGCGGGGCGCGGCGGGCTCAGGGGCGAGCGCTCTCCGCCCGGCGCGCCCGAGCCTGGCGCATCTGGAACGGGCAGCGCGGGGAGTCCAGCCGCCGGGCCCCGGAGTCAGTCCGCGCCAGGCCCCAAGGGGTTAACGCGTCCGCGGGCACGAAGGGGTTAACGCCTCTGGTCCCGCCCCGGAGCGGGCCGCTGCCTGGCTGCTGCGCCGAGACCTGACACACTCATCTCAGGGCCAGCCTCCGCCCAGCCCCTCCCTTCCCCGGGGCTCCGCCTCCCGAGCCCTGCGCTCCTAGCTCCCAACTGCAGCGCCCAGCCCGCTGCCTCGCCTTATATAAAGGCGCCAGACCCCGCCCCACTCCGCGCAAGCGCGCTGCTCACCCCGTGTCCCGGAGCATGCTGGGATGTGTGGTTTCCCGTCCCGATCGATTCCCTGGCCCTCGCCTGCTGGAGCGACTACGGTTCCCAGAGTTGCGGCGGAGCCTCTCCTGCGGCCAATCAGCTCGAGAAGTGGGCGTGGCCAGGCGCACAGTACCACCCATTGGCCTCCGAGGCTTCTTCGGGAATACGATTGGTCCTTCATCTGCGGCTAGACCAATGAGAGAGTAGGGGTGGCACTTGGTCCCTACCATTGTTTTTTCAGGGGTCTTAAACTCGAACGGCTCCAAGCGACCTTCAAGGAGCTCTCTAAGGACAAAAGTCAGTAGCCAGACGGTTCCCTTTTTCTCAGTATGTGTGTCGCGGAATGTGCTATCTTCCCTCCCCATGAAGAGGAATGGTACGATCCAAAATAGTCCTAGATGGCTTCGTGCGTTGAGCGGATGAGACTGCGGATTGGGCCACTTTGCCCCCTCGGTCGCAGCGTGGGGGTACGGGTGGGGGGTGAACTCCGACTGGAAGCGAGAGGGGCCTAAAAGCGACACACGCGTGGGAGGCGGAAGGACACCAGGGATTGGGGGCTGCGTAAAATGTGAGGTGACTGTGATGAGACCTTGATTGGAGCGGAGGAAGATGTAAACAAACCAGAGAGAGAGAAACAAGTCCCGTCTTAAAGGGACAGTGTCTCCTTCTCTTCGCAGCCTCCCGCCTCCCCCGCGATCAGCCAAGCAGCTGCTGCAGACACAGAGCTGTGCTAGGAGGGGAGCCCGGACTCCTGGGTCCTAATCCTGGCTGGGGAGCCTCGTCTCCTGGGCTCTCTCTGGGAGGGACATGTCCCAGTGTTCAGAGCTGGGTTCTGAACCCGGGCTGCTGGGTTCCAGTCCTGGCTCGCTTCCCCGCCCTAGCCAATCCCTGCCCTCGCTGGGCCTCAGTTTCCCTATCTGTAAAATGGGGCTGGGGTTAATGTGTGTAAATCCCACCCCTCGCGCACACTGCCTGGGGTTGGCCTGTGCCAACTCGGCCCCCAGCACTGCGGGAGGATGGCTTGTGTTCCCCACTCCCTACCCACACGCCTTCCCTGGCTGAACAGCAAACCTGCTTTCCCCCATCTCCACTGGAAGCTCTGGGCTCTGTAACGAGCCATGAAGGAAAGATCCGAGTGTGTGCCATCTCAGCACACCGCAGGGATAGAAATGGACCTCCGAATCGGTGACTGGTGGGCTACCCATGCACCTGGCATGGCCCCAAAGCCTGGCCGATAAGACAAACGTGGCCTACACAGAGCTGGTCACAAGCACGTGAAATCAAGGGTCTCCTCAATCCCATGCAAGCTCTGAACCTCACAACCCTGTGCTGTCTTTTTCTGCACTGGAAACTGAGACAGCGGGAACATCTCAAAATGCAGCGGTACTACGGGGGAAGGAGGGGGGCAGGTCTGCTGCTGCTTGGTGTCCTGCAAATCATATGGGGTACAGACCGCTGTCTCTTGGAAAGTTTCCAGGGCAGTTGTCGATGTTGTAGAGGCTAAGGCCCCGATCCTCAAAGGTATTTAGGCTCCTGACTTCCTTTGCAGTCAGGGATCTGGGCCTACATGCCCACTGGACACCAGCATGTGTAGCGCTAGAATTAAAATGCCAAGCTTAATCTGACCTTCCATTAGGAGAAGTACCAGGAATGTTTGTCAAACTATCAGGACTCTTTCCTTCACTCTAGCCCCCCTCCATACACCCAGAATTAGAGGAACCAGGGATCTTTCACTGATAATGAAAGGGGAGTGGGACTGGGCTTGTCACTTGATTCTGCAAATTGCATGAAGGCAATGGAAGGGTTTCCCCCTCTCTTTCATGTATTACATTTGGGGCTGTTTTGCACTGTGCAAATTTAGGAAGTCAGAACAGCTGTCTAAACCTCTACATCTTTCTTGGATGGCCAGTGGGTTACTCCTGGTATAATTCCAGGTTGAGAGCACACAAAAACCCCCTTGCCTTTAAACAAGCCTGCAGTTCTGTTAAAGAAATCATGAGGAAGCTTTCATTCAGTGTGTATGGAAGTGCATTTTTGCTGTGTTAAGGAGGCAGCGTGGTCTAGTGGTCAGAGCATGGAACTTGTAGTTCTGGGGTCTAATCTTGACTGCCATTCTCTTACTTTGTCCTCACCCACAACCATTTCACATTTGGGGACAATGTATACCTTCAAGTCAACGGCACTGCTGTGGGTACCCGCATGGCCCCACAGTATGCCAACATTTTTGTGGCTGACTTAGAACAACGCTTCCTCAGCTCTCGTCCCCTCGCACCCCTCCTCTACTTGCATTACATTGATGACATCTTCATCATCTGGAGCCATGGAAAAGAAGCCCTTGAGGAATTCCACCATGATTTCAATAATTTCCATCCCACCATCAACCTCAGCCTAGACCAATCCACACAAGCGGTCCATTTCCTGAACACTATTGTGCTAATAAGCGATAGTCACATAAACACCATCCTTTACAGGAAACCTACTGACCGCTATACTTACCTAGATGCCTCCAGCTTTCATCCAGACCACACCACACGATCCATTGTCTACAGCCAAGCTCTAAGATACAACCGCATTTGCTCCAACCCCTCAGACAGAGACAAACACCTACAAGATCTCTATCAAGCATTCTTATAACTACAATACCCACCTGCTGAAGTGAAAAAACAGATTGACAGAGCCAGAAAAGTACCCAGAATTCACCTACTACAGAACAGGCCCAACAAAGAAAATAACAGAACGCCACTAGCCGTCACCTTCAGCCCCCAACTAAAACCCCTCCAAAGCATTATTAAGGATCTACAACCTATCCTGAAGGATGACCCAACACTCTCACAAATCTTGGGAGACAGGCCAGTCCTTGCCTACAGACAGCCCCCCAACCTGAAGCGAATACTCACCAGCAACCACATACCACACAACAGAACCACTAACCCAGGAACCTAACCTTGCAACAAAGCCCGTTGCCAACTGTGCCCACATATCTATTCAGGGGACACCATCACAGGGCCTAATAACATCAGCCACACTATCAGAGGCTCGTTCACCTGCACATCCACCAATGTGATATATGCCATCATGTGCCAGCAATGCCCCTCTGCCATGTACATTGGCCAAACCAGACAGTCTCTATGCAAAAGAATAAATGGACACAAATCTGACATCAGGAATCATAACATTCAAAAACCAGTAGAAGAACACATGGGGGCGGGGGGGGGGAAGGATAGCTCAGTGGTTTGAGCATTGGCCTGCTAAACCCGTGGTTTGATCATTGGCCTGCTAAACCCAGGATTGTGAGTTCAATCCTTGAGGGGGCCATTTAGGGATCTGGGGCAAAAATTGGGGATTGGTCCTGCTTTGAGCAGGGGGTTGGACTAGATACCTCCTGAGGTCCCTTCCAACCCTGATATTCTATGATTCAACCTCTCTGGTCACTCAGTAACAGACTTAAAGGTGGCAATTCTGCAACAGAAAAGCTTCAAAAACAAACTCCAGTGAGAAACTGCTGAGCTTGAATTAATATGCAAACTAGATACCATTAACTCAGGCTTGAATAGAGACTGGGAGTGGCTGGGTTATTACACGTATTTAATCTATTTCCCTAAGTTAAGTATCCTCACACCTTCTTGTCAACTGTCTAAATGGGCCATCTTGATTATCACTGCAAAAGTTGTTTTTTCCCCTGCTGATAATAGCTCATCTTAATTAATTAGCCTCTTATAGTTGGTATGGCTACTTCCACCTTTTCATGTTCTATGTATGTATATATATATATCTTCTTACTATATGTTCCATTCTATGCATCTGATGAAGTGGGCTGTAGCCCATGAAAGCTTATGCTCAAATAAATTTGTTAGTCTCTAAGGTGCCACAAGTACTCCTGTTCTTTATTCTCTTACTGTGTTAGCATACCCTATCTCCATTGTATCTCAGTTTCTCCATTGTAAAATGTGGATTGTAATATTTGCTTACCACACAGGGTGAGTTGGGAGGCTCCATAAAGCTCTTTGAGATTCTTGGATGGAAGGTGCTTGAGAAAGCAAATATTTTCACTATAATACCTTTCAAAGCACTTTAACAAAGCTTAATTAACAAAAGGACCACTCTCAGATTAACAGTAGGTATTTTAAAAAATTCTTACCCATGCTATCAATTATATGTTCAATTAATTAATTGGAAAAAATTTGGAAAATCTTTTTTAGTTTTTATTCTTTATACTGTTTTTGGTGTTTGTTTTGTTTTTCATTTCATTCAAGTCCTGCAGACACTTATGTATGTGGGACAGCTTTAAAGAAATTATTTCCTTTTCATTGCCTGAAAAACATTTCTCTTACTTTTCAGTTTTATAAATGCTTGTTTCTACAAAAATCAAACTTTGGGACCTAATTTCAGCTGTCTGTGTTATTTATGAGCCTCAAAACATCCCTATGAAGGAGGTAAGTCTTATTATCCCCCATTTTATCTACGGGGGAAACCGAGGCACAGAGAAGCTACACAAGTTGCCCAAGGTTACACAGTGAATCAGTGTCAGAGGTCAGAGCGGAATCGTGTCTCCCCATTTGCCTGCTTTGTGTGTACTTACTGTGCTAGTTTAGCAAGCCTTTTGCTCAACACCTTAAAGAAATTGCTTAAAGAAGGTATAACAAGGTCACTGCTTCTAAAATGTCTCTCTGCCTCAGGCCTAAAGCTGCACCTTCAAGGGATGAGCTGAAGAGGGAATATATTCGTTGTCACTTTACAATTGATCTGAAGGGAAACCTCCAGTGCAGCACACAAGAGATACTAGTTATTTCCTCTAATGACAATGAAGACTCAGCTACTAACACACTTTCTTCCAGTGTCTTAAATACAGTAGGAAAAGACTAGCTCACAATCAGACAGGAAGCTGCCAACACGTCAGTCTGAAGATGAAGATTAAAGCACCGGAAATGCAGCTCAGTGTCTGGCTGCAGGAGGAAACAGGAGCCTCTCTCATTTGCTGCAAGGTATGTCCTAGGGCTTTTAAAAAGTGGTTATAACCACAGCAACAGCTCACCAAAGAGGAACCTCGGCTGGGAAGTAAAATGGCAGCTCCTGCAGCGATGGCCCAAGGCTTCTGCAGGCCTCGAGTCTGGAATGTTCACACACAGAATTGGATGCCTGATGTGCACATGCAAAAGGATGCACGTGAAGTCTGTGTGTGTGTGTGTGTGTGTAAACGGCCAGTCAGCCTCCGCCAGTTTCTGCTCACATGACCTTGTTTAGTGAATAGTTCGGGTAGGGGGACCTCCTTTGCTGGATGGAAATAAGGGAAATAGCATGAAAAATAAGCCACAACCCTTCTTTTAAAGGACATGTTAGGGAAACACCATTCCCCTTAGCCTATCATATATTTTTTTCTCAAGTGGACATTTCTATTGCCCTCATGTATACAATGCAACTATCATAAGCGTCGATTTAATGTTTAAAATGGTCAAGGGATAGGCCTTAAAATAAGAGACGGTTGGTTGCCCTACGTTTGGGCACAGGCCTGTTGGCTGGAGCAGACGCAGGGTAAAAGCCACAGAGCTGAGGATCAGAATCTCTAGCCCCAAACAGCCCGGAGGCCTGTGTAGCCAGGCCCTGCCTGCTCTGTTTAGCTAGCTTAGGGACATTTCTAGCCTCAATTCCCATAGGCTCTGAGTACCCCACCAGCTTAATGCATTTATCCTCAGAACTCCCTGGGAGGCAGGACAGGGCCGTTACCCCATTGTACAGGTGGGGAGGACGAGGCACAGAGAGATGAAGGTCAGATCTGCCTCTTTAGGCCCCACTGCCATTCTCAAAACTACCCCTCAGCTGCCACCTAGCCCCACGGGTGCCTAAACCCCCTAGGTGCCTGGTTGGTATTTCTTAAGCCACTGAAGCCCTGACACCACCCCACAGCCAATGGGCCGCTTGGCGCCCTCACTCAAGCCCCCACTCCAGAGGCCCCAAAGCAGGATTCTTCAGTTAAGGGGGTGGGGGGGAATGCAGGTATCGCCAGCAGGGCCTGATCCTGTCAGCAGCGCTTGAATTGTGGGGGAGAAGTAGGGGGACCCTGAATGTCAAGCGGCTTTAATTTAAACCCCAGTGAGAAGTAAGGGGGCCATCCGGCAGAAAGGAGCTAGCCCCTGACAGTAGTAAGCCCCCCTCCCCGTAGTTCAAGCAGTGCTTGTGGGTGTGCTCTGAGCACCTGAACCGCTGATACCCCTCAGACCCCCTGGCAGGGGGCTGGATCTAGCCCACCCCTAAGCGTGGGACAGCTCGGCACCCCACAAGAGACAGCCAGGGGCACAGGTTTGGGCTGCTAGGGCATGGCTAGGAGAGGGTTTGTGGCCCAGGATCCAGGGCAGGAGGAGGCCCATCGGCAGGTGCGCCAGGTCAGCCGCTTGGCATTGAAGCCCTCTCCTTGGCATTGTATGCCAGGCGAACGTAGGCAGCTCCCTGCTCAGTTTGCCAGCTCCTGGAAACCCTTCCTTAGGTGCTGGCTCCCCGCAGGCCTCGTCTGGGGAGCCAGGGCCCTAGCATGGGGCTAGGGGATACGTTTGTCATCGCAGCACGCACGCACTTTGCCACGAGAGCAGGGGACTGGACTAGGTGGCCTCTCAAGGTCCCTTCCAGTTCCGTGATTCTGTGGTATGGGCCCAAGGCAGAGGTTCTCAAACTGTGCTCCGCGGACCGCGGGTGGTCTCAGATCGTTCCCTCTAAGGTGCACTCCTGGGCGGTCACGCACGAGAGCATGAAGGGCCACCCACCTAATTAGTGGAGCCGCGCAGGCGTGGCTCCCCTGATTGCCTGCCTGGACCCTGGAGAAGACGCACATGTAAGGGGAGGTGGTGCCGTGGGGGAAATGGGGGGAGGGGGGAGGGGGCAGTGAGGTGAGAAGAGGGGGTGGGGGGAATTTGGGACGTGCGGGGCTGCGTTAGCCAGAGAAAGAGGCGACTTTCCCCAGCTCCAGGGCAGACAGTCTTGCTTTGACAACGTCAAGAGACAGAGAATCCCCCCCTTCCCTTGGTGGTTTGGTCCAACAATTAAACACCCTCACTAGTCAAAATGTGTGCCGTATTTCTAACTTCAGCTTCTCTGGCTTCAGCGTCCCGAGTTTCTCGGCTAGATTAGAGCCCTGTAGTACCTGGCACTCTCTCCCCAGGAATCACCTCTCAATCTTCTTCTTGGGGCGCTCACAGATAGAGCTCCTTGCGTCTCTCACCATGCGGGCTCTTCTCCAGCTCTCAGATCCTGTTTGTGGCTCTTTTCTGCACTGTCCAATTTTAATATCTTTTAAAAAACGTGGACACCAAAACTGCATGCAGGTTTCCAGGGCCCATCTCAGCGATGTCGTATACGGAGGCAAATCTCCCCCCTTATCCTACCCACTGTTCCCCTTTCTGCAGCCCAGGATGGCATTAGCCCGGGTGACCCCAGCGTTGCACTGGGAACTCATGTTCACTTGTTTGTCCGCTACGACCCCTCCATCTTTTCAGCGTCCCTCTGCTTCAGGGTGCAGGCCCCCATTCTGCAGTCCTTGGACCTCGATGTAGAGTTTTGCATTTGGCTGCCTTAAAACGTGTTTTCTGTGAATGGGCCCAGCTTAGTAAGTAGTCCAGATCGCCGTGGATCACGGCTCTGCCCTCAGCATTATTTACCACTTCTAATACCCTGCCGGGCAGGGCGCATGGGCCACGCCACCCAGCAAGGGCGTCCCTGTGGCTTGCTGCAGCACCCACAGTGCAGAGAGATGGCGCGTGATCATTCAGGAAAGCAGCCTCGCCGCAGGGACAGCGCGTGGCGCTGGGTATTTGTTCCCCTCTCTGCATGCCCACAGGAGACACCTGCAGCTTGGGAAGACCCAGGAGAGCCGAAGCCCCTCTCGGCCAGGTTATCCTTCTGGCTACACTGCAGCGTGGCTAAGCTCAGCACTTCCAAGCACTGGAGCTGGCATTCATGCCCGTCAGAGCCATGGCGCTCCCTGAGAAGCAGGCTTTCCAGTGCAACTTGCTGAGCCTAACCTGCCTCCCCACTCCCAACCTTCTACTGCTAAGCCCTCCGTGCAGCATTGACTTGTCCAGGGCCCCTTTCCCTACAGACCTTTGGGAAACGAGGGATTGTGAATCTGTGCAGAAGCTGCACCGAAATCCTGGCCTGCCCCCATCAGGGCCAGGTGCTGCACAGGTGTTCCCAGGCCGCTGCAACTGCCTACCCCTCCTGCATTTGCACGGGCTCCATCCTGCCTCACGGGGCCTGGGCTGGGACACTGAGCGCTCAGCTCCCTCCTGGGCCTGAGCAAGGTGGCCTGGCACCAGGGCCCTGGGGCACAAGGCAGAGGAGGAGCTACCTAAAGTGCACACACAGAGACAGAGCAAGAAGCTCATGTGCAAATACATATGCACCGAGCAAGAGGTTCACATGCAAACACACACACACAGATAATATCTCAGACACACTCGGCATGAGATTCATGAGCGAGCGAGCACGCACGCACACGCACACACACACGCACGCACACACAGTGACAGGCTCATGTACTGAGTATATTTATGGCAACCCGTATTAATAATTACATCCACAAGAACTACGTTAAAGGAATGTTGCGGTTGCGAAGTTAAGCACTCATACGGTAGGAAATGCCAGAATTAAGGCTGCCTGTGGAACCTTAACTTGGCCCCCTTCTGCAGGTGCATTATGGGACAGGCTTTACTTACGCGATCACATGGGCCAGCGGCAGGGTTTAGCACTTTAGAGCCACAGCAGAGACCTCGGCCACTTGACCTAACAGAGTGACCTACAGCACATGGGGGAGGGGATGGGACGGCGGGGGTGGGGGGCGTATAAAAATAACGTCTTTGTCAGGAATGTGCAGTTGTTTGTATTTCAGGAGCGCCTCCAGCCACGATCTGGGCTCATTGTGTTGGGTGCTGCACAGTCCCACAGCCAGAGAGGCTGAACCTGCCCACATCGCCGAAGCACCGGCGTGCACCACCGGCATGCAACGGACTTGCCGGTCAGGATTTGCGGAAGCGCTGCCTGGGGGGAGCTGAGCTCTTTTGAAAGCCAGGCCCATAAGCGCCGAGCCCAGGCCTGCCATTACACGTGCACCCGTACGTCGGAGAGCCAGCCAGGTGCAGGGTTGCCAACTCTCCAGATTTTGTTGTAGGTGTCATGACAGTTGGTCTTTTACTTAAAGCCTCAGTGCCTGGAGAGGCTCCCCGTTCTTTGTGGAAAAGGACGTTTCTAGCTCTCATTGTCATGGAGACAGTGTGACCCCAAAGTGTGACCCCAAAGGCTCCAAAGATGGAAGGCGAAGGAACAGGGCCCACCTGACTCTTGGAACCCCATGACGGGGGAGGGGCTGGCACCTGATTGTCGAATGTTTGGGGTTGGCCTGGGTATGACACGCTGAGTCGGGGGAGGGCAAGAGTTCACCCCAAGGCTGAGGGAACAAACCCCTGTGGTGAGCGAGCAGTAGCAGCCCCTATGGCAGAGCTGCCTCTGTGCCCAGCCCCACACGTGTCACTTGGAGGGGCTGGAAGGGCCCTGTTCTGCCACCCGGCATACGAGCCATGCCCGCGGTGACCCGTGGCATGATGCTGCAAGGGAGAGCAGGGCACCTTTGGGGAATGCCCAAGGCAAGTCTTCGGTTCCCCCCCAGCTCTCGCCGGCCCAACAGTGGTGGATTCCCAGCCGCAGACATTGGCCTCGGGGACGGGACGCAGCAGAGGGCTCTGGCCATGCTGGCAGGTCGGGATGGGGTCACAGGTGGGGTTCATGGGAGGTCACCTAGGGTGGGGCTGGGAGGAATTGGGCGCAGACCCAGGGCCCATGGCGACATGGTGCCATGGGTTTCACCTGCCAACTGCCCTCATGGACCTTCCTCTGCGTGACGGGGCAGGGCCCCAAAGGACACGTGTCGGACTCAGTCATGCGACCCCCAAGACAAAACCAGCAGGAAAGCCCTGAGGTGCCACAGCGGAGCCGAGGGCCCAGGCCTGGACAAGTAAGGCCTGCTGTGGGTCAGGCCGAGCTGGGTGACCAGGGGGTTGAGGGGCACCAGCAGAGCTGTGTGTGAAGGGAGCCCAAGGCTGGAAGAGCAGGGGGTTGTGGGTCGGGATTGAGGGGCTTGGGGGGATCCCAGTGGCAGAATAGCAGAGTTGATGGTCGGGGGGAGCCCAGGGCTTGGGTAGCCGGAAGGCTGCGGGTCGGAGCACGGATGGAGCTGGTGGGGGGTGGAGATTGCCCACACTGTACCTGTTGCTGGCCAGCACTGTTGCGCCCTCTCTGAATTAAGAGCTGTTCCCTGTTCGTAGCTCCTGTTACCCAGAGCAGCCCCCCAGCTCAGGGGCCCTGGCCGGGGAGCGGAAGAGGTCAGTCCTTGCATCCAGGCTTTGCCTGGGGCTATACAAAGTGTCTGTGTATTCAATAGGTCACCTTGTTTGCACTCCAGGAGAGCAGGCTCTGTCTGTCTGAGCCAAGGCGCTGCTGGCAGGGCTGTCTGCATGTGATGTCACGCCGGTGCCATGAAAAGGAGCCGTAATCGCGACTGGGCCAGAGGCCGAGCTGTGGGCACAGAGGCCCCGTGTTCTCTCCGGGAACAAAAGAACTGACAGCTCGCTACAGTCTGGCAGCCTTGACGGGAGATACGGGGACAATTCACAGCAGAGCTTGAATGGGAAGGAGAAATCAGGGCAGGCTTTGTAGGCGGCATCCCTGCAGCACAGAGGGAGGGAGAGGGAGGCAACCCTGGTGCACAGACCAAGGTTCTGCTGCGGCAGGGGGCTCAGGGGTACGGGGGCTAGAGACACTGGAGTCAATGCGTGCTGCGGGTGCTCAGTGCTTCTGAAAAGCAGCCGCGGAGTCTCAAGCTGGTCCCAAAACACAGTGGCCACTTTTGAAAGTTTGCCTATAAGTGATTTTACCCAGGGGGCTCCAGCAGTGCTGGCAGAGAACCCAGAAGTCCTGACTCCCAGGTCCCTGCTCGAATTGCTATAGTCCACATTCCCCCAAGGGCCAGGCCTAGAACGCTAGACCCTTTCCCTAGCTCTTGTGGCTCCCAGGATTAGTCAACCTGTTTTGTGTCGCTCCATGTGCAATATTTTGATGCAAATTACTTAATGAGCTAATCTGCATATTTGTAAAGACTGTAGATATAACCATAAGCCTCAGCAGGAGGGACTGTGTTGCTGATAAAAGGCCTTGGTCTATATGGTCCCTGGGGAAAGGCTCCCCTGCCAGGAATGGTTGTGGCTTCCCCCTCAGAGCCAGGTGGGGGCCACAAGGAACCCAGGACTACAGCAGCGGGGAGAAATGACCAAGTGCGGGGCTAGAGAGTGATGCCAGGGAGCCAGCAGCGGACCCCAGACCGTCCCCCCAGGGTGGTTATTCACCCAGCCTCTGCTCAGCCCCTCTGAGCTGGCCTCTGTGCCGTGACCCTGTCTGGGATTACATGATCACACAGTAGGTGTCAGTGAGCACCTAGGGCAGGCAGAGACACCCCGCGAGGTGTCTTGGAGTCAGGAGTATAAAGTTATCTGTGAATCCAGTGCAGGTAGGAAGCAAAGTACAAGTGAGCAAGAGCAGGGGTGGGAAAAGATCAGAGGAAAGTTCTGTGAAACCAGCAGGGGAAGGAGGCGCCAACAAACCCAGGCCCCTCAGCAGAAAGAAGAACTATAAATGTCTAGATATAAATGCAAGACACATTCCGCAGGGAAACTCCCCCTTCTCAAAGTCCCCCCTCCTTGGTTGAGCCTGTGCCCAGGGACCATTTCGCTCCTGTTTGCTACAGGGCCGAAGTGGGAAGTCTGTTTCCCCATCACCCAGCCAAGCAGCTCACAGGCAGCCCCAGGGGTGAGAGATGGGTGACAAATTTTAGCGTGAACATTTTTCCATCTAGAAATGCTGGTTTGCTATCGAAACATTTCTCGGGAAAGTGTTAACGTCAATTTTTTTCAATGGGAAAAGTGGGAAATGGAAAAAATCTTGGTGTTTTGATTCATTTCATTTTTACTTTGATATTGCATCGGAACATGAATTTTAATATTCTATTTAATAGAATCTACATCTTCCATCTATTATAGCAATAGTTCCTCTACGATCAAAGTCCAAATACAATGAAGCTATTGAAATGAAATGAATCCATGGGCCCCATTAGACACTTGTTGAAATTTTCGTTTCACGGGAAAGTTCCATTTTCTGTTCCAAATTGAAACAAACAAACAAAATTTCCCACTGTCGCCTTCCCCGTGCAGTGGAAACGCTGGGGCCTGCGATGGCTGGTTGTTTGGCAGTTGGACCCATTCAGCAATCCCAGGCCATGTGCTGTGGGGCCACGTGCTGAGCCTATCTCGGGCCCTGACGCGCCAACGGCCATCTCAGAACTCCTCTGCCTAAATGCATGAGGGGTCCAGAGCAACCATCATTCGCCACCAGCCCCCCACATCTGTCACAGCAGCACAGCGAGGGAGCAAAGAGGCAGCAACACCCAACAACGTGGAAACAGGGAACTTCAGCAGCCCACAGATAAACTAGTCGGAGTAGCACAATGGGACAATGGCCAGAGACGCTGTTTCTTGACACGCGACTCAATTGCTTCTTAGTGCAGCTAGTTCCAGCGAACACAAGAGGGAAGCTGCTCCTCACTTCCTCCTACCTAACGCTGAGGAGTTAACTCAAGAAGGAACAGGAGCTGAGCCACTCAGGGTCTGTCTACACTGCAACTGAAACCCTGTGGCTGGCCCGTGCCCGCTGACTCGGACTAAAGGCCTTGGGCTAATGGCTGTTTAACTGCAGTGCAGCCGTTCAGGCTCAGGCTGGCAAGGAGGGTCCTAGAGCCTGGGCTCCAGCCTGCGTCCAAATGGCTACACCACAATTAAATGGACCAGTAGCCCCCAGTCAGCTGGCCCAGGCCAGCCACGGGTGTCTAATCGCAGAGTGGACATTGCCTGTGTAATGGTTACCACGGTATAACTACATTCCACATTCTAGCGAGAGGTGAAGTACCGAAAATGGACAGTGATGGGGAAAGGGTGATTCCAGTACAGCAGGGAGCTGGTCAGAAAGGGCACAAAGCAAAAGAAAAGGAAATAACTACCTGAGACGTGGCATGAATGGTGCCTAAGGAACCAGAGCAGAGTTCCAGGAGGCTGGCAAACCTCAGGGCACAAAGGGAACCGGGAAGGCAAGGAGGGAGCCGGTCTAGCTAACTAGCAAGGTGGGGAGGTTCCACAAGCTCGAGAGCCGTCACAACGTGAAGGAGGACTTGTGGCCCCTTCGCGACTAGCCAGTTTATTTGAGCATGAGCTTTCGTGAGGAGTGCATCCGATGCAGTGAGCTGTCGCCCACGAAAGCTTGTGCTCAAATAAATGTGTTAGTCTCTAAGGTGCCACAAGTCCTCCTGTTCTTTTTGCGGCTACAGACTAACATGGCTGCTCCTCTGAAACCTTCACAATGTGAAACTGTAACCCCAGGAAGGAGACGAACGAGCAGAAATGACAGCAGGTGACGTGCAGGAGGGAAATTGGGAGAGCCCAGGTGGATTTCAAAGCGCTAAAGTACAGTACCACAGTTAGTACTTCTGCAACCCAATTTCATATTTAAGTTCCTTTAGGATTCTTAGGTGAATGCCAGCTGGTCCTGGTGACTTATGACTGTTTAGTTTATCAATTTGTTCCCAAACCTCCTCTAATGACACCTCAACCTGGAGCAGGTCCTCGGATTGGTCACCTAAAAAGAATGGCTCAGGTTTGGGAATCTCCCTCACCTCCTCTGCAGTGAAAACCAACGCAAAGAATTCATTTAGTTTCTCCACAATGGCCTTGTCGTCCCTGAGTGCTTCTGTAGCATCTCCATCGTCCGGTGGCCCCATGGATTGTTTGGCCAGCTTCCTGCTTCTGATGTGCTTACAGTTTGTTTGGCTGTTCATTTTTGTGTCTTTTGTTAGTCACCTTAACATTCTTTTTTGGCCTCCTTATCCTTTCACACTTGACTTGCCGAAGTTTTTGTTCCTTTCTATTTTCATCAGGTGGATTTGACTTCCAGGTTTTAAAGGGTGCCAGTTTGCCTCTAACTGCCTCTTTCACTCTGCTGTTTAGCCACGGTGGCATTTTTTTGGTCCTCCTACTCCTTTTTTTTTTTGGGGGGGGGGGGATATACATTTACTTTCAGCCTCTATTATGGTGTTTTAAAATAGTTTCCATGCAGCTTCCAGGCATTTCACTCTTGTGACTGTTCCTTTACATTTCCACTTAACTAGCTTCCTCATGTTTGTGTAGTTCCCCTTTTTGAAGTTAAATGCTACGGTGGTGGGTTCCTTTGGCATTTCCCCCCATATAACGATGTTGAATTTAATTTCATTCTGGTCACTATTACCAAGCGGTCCAGCTCTATTCCCCTCTTGGACCAGATCCTGCGCTCCACTCAGGACTAAATCTAGAATTGCCTCTCCTCTTGTGGGTTCTAGGACTAGCTGCTCCAAGACGCAGACATAAATGGGGTCTGGAGATTTTCTCTCTGTATCCTATCCTGAGGTGACGTGTACCCAGTTAACATGGGGATGGTTGAAATCCCCCATTATTATTGGGTTTTCTGTTTTTGTAGCCTCTCTAATCTCCCTGAGCATTTAAGAGTCACCATCACCATCCTGGTCCGGTGGTGGAGAGGATATTCCTACTGCTGTGCTCTTATTATTCAGGCAGGAATTTCTGTCCAGAAAGATTCTATGGCACAGTTTGATTCATTTATGATTTTTGCTATATTTGACTCTAGGCTTTCACGCGGAGTGCCGCTCGCCCAGCAGCCCAAGCTACTCTGTCATTCCTGTAGATTTTGTACTCTGGTGTTACCGTGTCCCATTGGTTACCGTTGTTCCACCAAGTGTCTGTGAGGCCTATTCTAGCAATACCCTCATTTGATATCAGGCAACAAGGTCACCCGTTTTAGTATTTAGACTTCTAGCATTTGGATACAAGCGCGTATAAAACCTGTCACTGTTTAGCTGCCTGTCTTCAAACTGTGTAATTGAACAAGGCTCTTTTTCGTTTCTCTTCAGCTCCTATCTGTACGTTATCAGCTTCTGTTGTCTTCTCTTCACTAGGATGTAGATTTGCTCTTTCACAAACCCTCCCCTAAGGGATGTCTCCGTCCAAACCACGTGCTCCTCCACAGCTGTCGGCTTTCCCCCAGCCCTTAGTGCAAAACCTGCTCTACGACCTTTTTCATTTTACAGGCCAGGAACCGGGGTTCTGTTTTGGTTTGGTGGAGCCCACCATTCCTGGACAGGCTCCCCCTTTCCCAAAGGTACCCCAGTTCCTAATAATCCCAAATCCCTCCTTCCAACTCCATCGTCCCATCCCCAGCTCTGCCGGTCTAGCTGGCCCTGCGTGTGGAACTGGGAGCATTTCAGGGAATGCCATCATGGAGGTCCTGGACTTTAATCTCTTACCTAGCAGCCTAGATTTGGCCTCCAAGACCTCTCTCCTGTCCTTCCCTATGTCACTGGTACCTACATGTACCATGACCACCGGCTCCTCCTCCGCACTGCACGTATGTCTGTCTAGGTGTCTCAAGAAGTCTGCAACCTTCACACCCAGCAGGCAACTCACCATGAGGTTCTCCGGTCATTGCAAACCCAGCAATCGATATTTCTAATAGTTGAATCCCCCATGACTGTGACCTGTCTCTTCCTAATAACTGGGGTCTCCTCCCCCGGAGGATATCCTCAGTGCGAGAGGACACCATGATGTCATCTGGAAGGAGGGTCCCAACTATGGGATCTTTTCCCTCCACTCCAGCTTGATGTTCTTCTTCCCCAAGGCTTTCATCCTCCTCAATAGCACAAAGGCTCCTCTCTGCTGTGTTTCAGAAAGTCTCGTCTATGGACCTGTCTGCCTCCCTGAGCTCCTCCAGCTCAGCCACTCTGGTCTCCAGAGCCCGGACTCGGTCTCTGAGGGCCAGGCGCTGCTTGCACCGAATGCACCCATATGTCACCTGCCACACGGTACATGCTGCTTTTCGTGCAATAAACTGGGAAGCCCCCACTCGGCTGCTGGACTCTGCCTGTGGGGAGGGGGGGTCGTTTGCTTGTTCTTTGGGGGGTTTGTGTGGGGGAGGGTTGTTAGAGCATGTGTGTTAGGCGGTGGGTATAGTAGGCTAGGGGAGGCTAAGCCTCCCCCGGTGCAGCTGCCACATTCCCCCCCCACCCCCCGGACGCCTGGGCCGTGATGGTCCTGCCTGCGCTCTGCCTCTTTCCATCCCTGCTCTGCCCTTCCCCGAGGCCCCCGCCACCCAACGCTGCCCAGTGAGACCCTCCTCGCTCCTCTCCTCCCCTCCCCCAGGAGCCCCCCCGCCTGCCGCTCACCATGTCCCCTTGAGCAGTGGGGGCCTCGCAGGGATGGGGGTGGAGGAGAGGAGAGATGCGGTGAGTGGCGGCAGGGGGGCCAAGTGGGGGCGGGGCCTGGGGTGGAGCGCAGGTGGGGTGTGGGGGGGGGGGGCCGAGGGCGGAAGAGGCAGGACAGGGAATTAGCCTCCCCCAGGGGAAGCTTCACCCCCTGCCCATGTGTGTTGGGTGTCTCTGGCTCTCACACTTCCTCTGGAAACGTCCTCGCAAAACTCCCCGGGTCGCGTCGCAGCCGGCTCGAAGCCCCTGCTCTCCCCGGGTTAGCCCCGGCCCCCTTGCCCCCCCAGGGAGTAGGGATCGAAGGTGGCAGGCTGGAGCCTTGTTGGCAATCCCTCGGCCGTGCCTAGCAGGCCGCACAGAGTCCTACACTTACTGCATCTGCCGAGGAAAGAGCCTGGGCCCGTGGCAGACCATGCAATGGAGACGTCGGCTTGGTTAAAACAGCACCCGACGTAGGGCGGCCTTAGGAATGGGATGGTGGCTAACGCAGAGCAGAGGTGGGCAAACCACGGCCCGCGGGACCGTCCTGCCCGGCCCTTGAGCCCCCGGCCCCGCAGCCTCAGCGCGGCGGGAGGGGGCTGCACGGCGGGGGCAGGGGGCAGGGAGGGAGGCTCCCCTGCAGCCTCTGGGGAGCAGGCGGGCGGCGTGGGAGGTGGGAGCGCGGCGAACGCGGGCAGAGGACTCGGGAGGGGCAGGGGCGGCCGCGCAGCCGGCTGGAGAGAAGCGGTGCTTTGGAGGGCAAACGGCTGCGTCTCTCCAGCTGCGTGGCTGCCCCTGCCCCTCCCGAGTCCTCCGTCCATGGTCGCAGGGCTGCGTTCTGATAGGGGCTTTGGGTGGGGGGGGGTCGCAGGGGGCCTGTCAGGGGGCGGGGGTGTGGATAGGGGGCGGGGCAGTCAGGGAGCAGGGGGGTTGGATAGGGGGTAGGGTCCCGGGGGGGGCGTTTAGGGGCAGGGGACCACAGGAGGGGGCGGTCAGGGGACAAGGAGTAGGGGGGCTTGGATGGGTCGGGAGTTCTGAGGGGGTCAGTCAGGGGCGGGAAGTGGGAGGGGGCAGATAGGGTTAGGGGTTGGGGAGGCACAGCCTTCCCTACCCGGCCCTCCATACAGTTTCGCAACCCCGATATGGGCCTTGGGCCAAAAAGTTTGCCCATCCCGACATAGAGTCTAGCCTAAAGCCCTTGCACATATCACTGGTGCAGCCTCACCTGGATACTGTGTGCAGTATTGGGCACTCCATTGCCAGAGCCTATTGCAGAATTAGTGGGGTTCAGAGAAGGCTGCTGAGAATGATTAGGGGCCTGGAAAACCTTTTGTAGGAGGAGAGAAAGAATATTACAGAGAAAGGAGCTCGGGAGCCTCTGTTCTCCCTCTCCCATCATAGTACATGAACAAGGGGACATATTCAAAAGTGATTCAAGGAAATACTTTTCACACTACATGTATTTAGCCTGTGGAACTCACTGCCACAAGAAGTCATTGAGGCCAAGAACTTAACAAGACTCAAATAGGGGTGGGCCATGTAGATGGATACAAGACTATCCAGAGTTAATGTACCAAAAAGGGTTTTGGAAGGGAAAAAGCCTCATGCTTCAGACTTTAAATCAACAGAATGAGACCTATTGTGGAGGGCAGATTAACTCCTGGCTGCTAACTGTGGGATTCTTGCCCCTTCTTCTGAAGTGTCCACTGTTAGTGACTGTCAGAGACGGGCACGGAGGTAGATGGGCCACAGGGCTGAAATCTTATGTTCTTAGGGCAGGATTTAGAACCCAGGGGCACAGCACAGACCTCATTCATTGGATCTAAAGGAGCAATAACTAATCATTTCCAGTGCTTCACCACCCTCCTAGTGAAAAAGTTTTTCCTAATATCCAACCTAAACCTCCCCACTGCAACTTGTGACCATTACTCCTTGTTCTGTCAACAATGTCTTGTTCACACCTTTCCCCTGCCAAAGAATAGCTGCTTAAGCCGGTGATAGCCCATTTACAGTGGCTGCCAGTGTGTCTTTGTCTCTGCAAACTGTTCGGAGCCTGCTTTTCTAACTTGGAATATGTTAAAGCAAAGTTATACAGTAAAATCTCATAACTTTGCTTATAATGTTGGTACCCACAATTTACCAGGACAAGAATGTTCAGCAGGTTATGAGTTTTCAAATGACGCCTCACAAGACATACTTTGTATAAAAGTTGTCATAATTCCATACAAGTGGTGAACATAATGGTATAGAAAAGGAGTACTTGTGGCACCTGTCTTTTTGCGAATACAGACTAACACAGCTGCTACTCTGAACCCTGTCATACTGGTATAGACTGTCACACCTGCTTTGAACTGTGCATAGCAGTTTGATGAGAAATTAATAGGTCCAGGAAGAAGAAGAAGGGTTCAAAACTGCTCCCTCTTTGGACCCCTCCTAGAAGAAATCTCAAATGCCCATGGACCTGCCCTTCAGCCACAATGCTGCCCCCTCATGGGCTGACCCCTGGAATATCAGTTAGACACAGGAGTGTTTGTCTCTTGGGCATCTCCCTGTGTGGCGGGAGGGATAGCGCAGTGGTTTGAGCATTGGCCTGCTAAACCCAGGGTTGTGAGTTCAATCCTTAAGGGGGCCATTTGGGGTTCAGGGCAAAAATTAGGGATTGGTCCTGCTTTGAGCAGGGGGTTGGACTAGATGACCTGTTGAGGTTCTTTCTAACCCTGATATTCTATGATCACCACACACTTGTATACTCCTCCACTGCCCTCATTTATGCACTGCACACACCCCATTATGCACCCCCACTGCACACAACTACACCCTACACACTGCCCACTTCACATACCTACACCCCGCCACGATACACCCTGGACTCACACACGCACTCATCTACACACACCTCACTGCACTCTACACACTGCCTGCATCACACACCCCACTGCATACACCTACACCCCACCACTATACACCCTGCAATCATCTATACCTCCCCCACTGCACACATCTACACCCTCTACACTGCACATACAACCCTGCACACTCCTATATCCCCCACTGCACTGATCTGCACACCACCAATTGCACACACCTACACCCCCGCACTGTACACCCTCACGTCATCCACCACACTTCCCACATTGTGTTCATCTGCATGCCAGCCACTGCACACCCTGACACACCCACTATGCCCTCCACTGCACTCATCTGCACACTGCACCCCCCACTATAACCCCTCACTGCACACTCCTACATCCCCCACTATATATCCCACTGCACATATCCACACCCCCACTATACCCCCCACACTTTCTCATCTACCCACCACCCATGACACCCCCCGGTTATACCCCTTCTGCACTCATCTATACACTGCCTACTGCACACACCCCACTTTCCCCCCCCCCTCACTGCACACTCCTACACCCCCCCACTGAAATCACCCACACACCCCACTATGCCCTTCACAATGCGCTCATCTACATGTTGCCCACGGCACACAACACCTGCATACATCTAGCTACACACACACACCTCATTGCACATCCTCCCCACTGCACATCTACCTTACCCCCCCCCCCCCCGACGGCACACATAGAATCATAGAATATCAGGGTTGGAAGAGACCTCAGGGGGTCATCTAGTCCAACCCCCTGCCCAGAGCAGGACCAATCCCCAATTAAATCATCCCTGCCAGGGCTTTGTCAAGCCTGACCTTAAAAACCTCTAAGGATGGAGATTCCACCAGCTCCCTAGGTAATGCATTCCAGTGCTTCACCACCCTCCTAATGAAATAGTGTTTCCTAATATCCAACCTAAACCTCCCCCACTTTGCTAAAGTCAAGATATATCACATCCACTGCTTTCCCCGTATCCACAGAGCCAGTTATCTCATCATAGAAGGCAATCAGGTTGGTTAGGCATGTCTTGCCCTTGGTGAATCCATGTTGACTGTTTCTGATCACCTGATCACCTTCCTCTCCTCCAAATGCTTCAGAATTGATTCCTTGAGGACCTGCTCCATGATTTTTCCAGGGACTGAGGTGACGCTGACAGGTCTGTAGTTCCCCGGATCCTCCTTCTTCCCTTTTTTAAAGATGGGCACTACATTAGCCTTTTTCCAGTCGTCCGGGACCTCCCCTGATCGCCACGAGTTTTCAAAAATAATGGCCAATGGCTCTGCAATCACATCTGCCAACTCCTTTAGCACTCTCGGATGCAGCACATCCAGCCCGATGGACTTGTGCTCATCCAGCTTTTCTAAATAGTCCCGAACCACTTCTTTCTCCACAGAGGGCTGGTCACTTCCTCCCCATGCTGTGCTGCCCAGTGCAGTAGTCTGGGAGCTGACCTTGTTCGTGAAGACAGAGGCAAAAAAAGCATTGAGAACATTAGCTTTCTCCACATCCTCTGTCACTAGGTTGCCTCCCTCATTCAGTCAGGGGCCCACACTTTCCTTGACTTTCTTCTTGTTGCTCACATACCTGTAGAAACCCTTCTTGTTACCCTTCACATCCCTTGCTAATTGCAACTCCAATTGTGTGTTGGCCTTCCTGATTACAACCCTGCATGCCTGAGCAATATTTTTATACTCCTCCCTAGTCATTTGTCCAATCTTCCACTTCTTGTAAGCTTCCTTTTTGAGTTTAAGCTCACTCAAGATTTCTCTGTTAAGCCAAGCTGGTCGCCTGCCATATTTGTTATTCTTTCTGCACATCAGGATGGTTTGTTCCTGTGCCCTCAATAAGGCTTCTTTAAAATACAGCCAGCTCTCCTGGACTCCTTTCCCCCTCATGTTATTCTCCCAGGGGATCCTGCCCATCAGTTCCCTGAGGGAGTCAAAGTCTGCTTTTCTGAAGTCCAGGGTCCGTATTCTGCTGCTCTCCTTTCTTCCCTGTGTCAGGATCCTGAACTCGACCATCTCATGGTCACTGCCTCCCAGGTTGCCACCCACTTCTGCTTCTCCTCATCCCACACCCACATCCTCCCCACCACACATACCTACACCACTGCACACCTACATACCTCCATCTGCATAAACACCCCACAGCACCTGCCTCACACACCTGCACACACACACACACACACACTCACTGCATCCACCCAAGCACCCCACTGCATCCATCTCACTGCAGACACTCATGCTGCATGCCCCCCACTGCATCCACCCCACTGCACATCCCCACCCACACACCTGCATACACTTATCCACACTGCCCCAAGACATTCCACTGCACACATCTACGTATTCCTATCTGCACACACCCCCATTGCACCTACCCCACTGCACACACATGCACACACCTAGCCACCCCCCACTGCACGCACAACTACTGTGCACACTTCACAGTGTACATACACACACACAGTACGTGAAAATGGTACAGGCAGAGATGCACACACGCATGCCAAAGTTCGTCACACACGCTGTACACGTCGGTGCACCCTCCCCCCCACACAAACCACTCGCACTGCACTATGCGTGTGCACACAGGCCAAGCAGAGAGAGACACACACAGACTGCACAGATACACACACGTCACACCGAGACGCTCCTTGCCATACACACTGAGGTTCCAGAGACACACAAACACGCACACATGCTGTTCACACCTCTCCCCACCCCCATGCATAACCACACCTGCTGGAGCAAGAGTTTCCGAGGGAGCCATTTGCCACTGAAAAATGCTGATTTGGCAGAACCGAAACTTTCTGTGGGAACCTGTCGATTCGGTCGGAATTCTTGAGGGGGGGCAGACAAGCAGGCGGGCTGGACTGGCCCCCACAGCCTCCTCAGCCCGCCAGGCAGGGCTGTTAGGCCCCAGGACTCACACAGTGTCTCGGCTCCTTGGCTGTGGTCTGGCGAGCTGCCAAGGAGCCGGGGTAGGTGGGACCCCACACACGCGCACGCACACACACACACGGGCACGTGCCCCTCGTGGACACACACAGCCAGATCCTGTTCCCACTCCTGCTGGCCAATGCTTTTAATAGCAACATCTGGGGGGCAAATCTCAGCCCTCGCTGTAGGCCTACAAGGACTGACCGCTCCAAGTGTACCCAGGCCTGACTGCTAGCAGGTCCAGCGTGGTTTGCAGCCAAACGGTCAAAGAAGTCTGAGGCCCCAGTGAGCCCTGCCCCACAGCCCCTTTGCAGTGCTCTCTTGGCACCCAGGGGCTGTGACGCTGGCTCAGCTTGGCAGATCTGATTCCCCACATGCCCACTTGCCAGCCCCAGCTTAGAGGACATAGCTGGAGCGCCTCTGTACTCTGGCTCTTCCTGTGGAGCCCCCCCTTTGAAGCCATAAGCAGCCAGGTGTAGGTTAGAGCTACCCTGAGGTTGCTCTATTTTATGCCAGTGGTGGAATTGGCTCCCAGAAACCCCCAGAATCAGGGATCCACAAAGGCAGCAGAAAGCCACTTTTGTTCCTCCCTCCCTTGTGGTGAGTGACCCCCCTCACTGCTCGCTGGGGGAGGGTTACCAGCTGGCTGGTGTTTGACCAGTCTGGCTGATGTTTTTATGGCTTTGCCAGTTGTCAGTTATCAGAAAAATAATGTAATCTGCTGAGTATTTTTTACGTGGACCTAAAAACTTGCTTTATTATCACACAACACGGGGCTAGCGAATGGTAAAAGTGTCTGTGGCCAGCTAAAGATGCTGCAGTGTTCCTGCTGCCGCAGTTTAAGTAAGAAAATGATGTTATCAATCGTATCTACGTGTGGTCTCTCTCTAGCTACTAGAAGAGGCTGTTGAAGGAGGGGGTGCAGCATTGCCTTGTGGTTGGGGAGCTGGATTTGTGGCGGGCTTGCTTTGTTGCCGGGGGGGCGGGGGTTGCATTTCAAAGGTGGGTGTTTACAATGCCAGCACGCAAGGATCAGGCTGCGGGGGGGTTATCTGAGCTGGGCCCTGTCCGTGGCAGCGGATGGTGTCACTGCGATTGAGCCCGTGGAGTTGCCCAGGGCTTCTCTCAGTGCCTCCCGGGTCTTTCCCGGACAAAGCAAGGGCCTGTGGGGACAGCAATTGCCAAAGTCCAGCGGCCTGCTTGCTGGGCGAATCAGCCAATCCCAGCTTCCTCTGCAGCCTATTCGGTGACGCCCTGGTGGGCGGAGTCTCCATGGAGCCGATCAGAACTCCAGCTCTCCCACGCCACCATGGAACCAATCAGAACTGCGGCTCTCCCACCTGCCAGCTTTGGTGGGTGGAGCCTCTGTGGAACCAATCAGACCTGCGGCTCTCCCACCCCCAAGCTTTGCTCCCGCCATGTTAATTACTCTCAGTGCATCACATCTGGTGCTGAGTCTTGTTGTGGTTTTTTTCCCCCAGTTTCCATCTGGCCTGTCAAGGCCTGTTCCTGCCCTTGCTCAGGCCACGGCTACACTGACACGTTTGCTGGTTCAGTCAGGTCACTTAGGGCTCTGATAATTTTATAGGGAGAGCAGCTGGGATAGCTCAGTGGTTTGAGCATTGGCCTGCTAAACCCACGGGTGTGAGTTCAATCCTTGAGGAAGCCATTTAGGGATCTGGGCAAAAATTGGGGATTGGTCCTGCTTTGAGTAGGGGGTTGGACTAGATACCTCCTGAGGTCCTTTCCAACCCTCATATTCTATGATATTTTTATATTGGCAAAAGCCTTAGGGTAGAGGCAATTTCACGGCAGCAAAAAAGTGCTTTTGCTGGCACAATAACTACTCCTACTACCATCCCCAGGCTCCAGTTTAGCTCACCTGGGAAATAAGCTAGACCAGCAAAAGCACTCCTCTTCCAGCATAAGCTGCAGCTGCACTAAGAGGGTTTGCGTGTGGAGCTCTGCTGGCAAAGCTTGTCCGGTGTAGACTAGACCGCAGCACATGAAGCTCCCACTGACGCCCACGTTGGGGGCTTGCAGGAGCGGACTCCAAGGGCCATTTGCATGAGCTCCGGCCCCATAACTGGGGCAGATTCCAATGTGCACCTGGCAGGCTGAGCGCTCCCGAAAATCTGGCCTTAAAGGACTCCTAGACACAATGGAGCCCAGGCCCCGGGAACAAGCCTCTTTCTGCCACCTGGCTACATTGTGTCTGGGTCCTGTTCTGCACTGGATTCGGGGATTGGGAAAGTGTTGCTGGGTTTTCCGCAACCAACTTTAATGGGCGTCACTCAGCCAAGGGCCTGGAGCGCTGCCTGGAAGGATTGGGGGCGGGTGTGGGGGGAGTTACTGTTTTTCATGGTACCAGGCAGCCTGTGTCTCCAGCATGTTTGCCATGCGGACGTGGAAGTCTGCTGCTCCAACAGCACCGACATCTGCTGGCATGGCCTGGACACTGGCGCTATGTGGGAATTGTGCCTGCCAGCCTCCTCGCTCTCTACCATCAACTGGTGGTTAGATTCAGGCCCTAAAATCAAGGCATTTTATACAGTCTCCCGCCACCCACCTTATCCTCCAGAATCTCAGATTTCATCACAAAACCAGCGCTGTGTTTCCAGTTCTTCCCGGTGTAAACCCAGTGCAGCACTGGCTGGCTGAGCCTGTGGCAAGCCCGGCTGAAATATCAGCTCTGCGAGATGTCTTCTCAACAGGATGTTCACTCTAAACATGATGATTACGGCGGTGTAATGGGCAGCACTATTAATTGGTTCATTGTTAGCAAAAAGATTCCGATAATGTCCTTGGAGTCTATTTGGGACCTCGCTCGTATCTGCCGTCCAGTGGTGCACTAAGCAATGTGAGGAACATGGTCACCTGTTTGGTCTCTGCTCTTCCCAAGGAGAGAGGTGTGTTTGGGGTTTGTTTATACTACAGACATCACCCCCACATGCTGCTCTGTCAGAAAAGGAAGGTCCAAGACATATGGCCTGCAGAAGGAGCAGATGGTAGAGAGATTTGGGACGGGCCTTGGTTCTGGGGCGTGGGGGCGTCAATCCACAGTACTAGGCCACTTTACAAACATGAGTGAAGCTAGCTGGAAGATGGGCATCGCCCCACGTTACAGCTGGGGCTGGACAGAGCGGGGCTGGACAGACCAAGGACTCTGGAGGAAACCTTTCCTTAGAGGCCGTGGGGCTGACTCTGACTTGCCGTCAGCGAGGAGTCTCAGTTTGACTCCTGAGGCACCAGCGTCTGACCACAGCCACCAGCGAGGGCTGCCAACTTTCTGATTGCAGAAACCGAACACCCTTCCCCAAGGCTCCACCTCTTCCCTGAGGCCCCGCCCCTCCCTCCCCCTCCTTCCGTCGGCTCTCCCCCACCCTCGCTCACTCGCTCCTTTTTACCGGGCGGGGGTTGGGGTGTGTGCGGGGGGGTGAGGGGTGCAGGCTCTGGGGTAGGGCCAGGGATGAGGGGTTTGGGGTGCAGGAGAGGGCTCTGGGACGAGGGGTTCGGAGTGTGGGAAGGGGTGCAGGCTCTGGGAGGGAGTGCAGGAGGGGGCTCAGAGCTGGGGCAGGGGAGCAGGAGGGGGTACCTCAGGCAGCTCCTGGCAGCGGCCGGCATGTCCCTGTGGCCCCCCAGGTGCAGGTGACCCCTAGGTGCACGGTTCCTGGCCCGGGGGAGCTGCGGAGCCAGCACTCAAGGCAGGGGCAGCGTGTGGAGCCTCCCTGCCCACCCCTGCGCCTAGGGGCTGCAGGGACCCGGCAGCTGCTTCCGGAAGCTGCGTGGAGCCAGAGCAGGCTGGGAGCCTGCCTTAGCCCCGCTGGGCCGCTGACCGGACTTTCAATGGCTCGAAAACCGGACACCTGGCAACCCTAGCCACCAGCACCCTGTGCAGTAACTGGCCCTGGAACGGGGAGGAGCCCAGGGCACAATCTGTCTCGTGCTGTGATCCCGCGCCAGAGGGCAGGGCAGGCCGTGAGCTGCCGCCCATACCAGCCCCACCGGCCCTGGCCCAGACTCACGAGACCAGAAGCCACCGCGCGCTCCAGGGCAGCGTCTGGCCTGCACGGGGCTGGGAAATGGTACCCATGGGGCCAGCAGGCTCACTTCTCTGCCCCACTGCCTGCCCCCCAGCCTGGGCTCACGCAGGGAGCTGGCAATGCGAATGCAAGCGGCTCTCCCGGGGAGATCCTGCCCACTGGGCCGGCGGGGGGCAAGTGATTCTGCTGAGGTTTTGGAACAAGGTGGGGACTAGCCCCCAGTCCTGGGCCTCACCACCTCCTGCAGGCAGCAGCCCTAAACCTGCGGCCAGCCTGGGTCGCTGAGCCCCTGGCACGCCTGGCAGCCTCTGGGCCTGGCCCCACGCTAAGCCGCACCGGAGTGGCGGGCAGGCTCCGGTGGGGACCGGCCCAGAGGAAGCGCTTTGCTGCTGGCTGCGCAGCGCTTGCTGCTCCCTGGCCTAGCTGAGTCTCGCCGGGGCCGTAGGCCGGGAGCAGGACTCAGCAATGGAGAGGCCTGGCCGGAGCGGGAGGGGGGCGGCCCCCTGACTGACAGAGCCCTGGCACCCGCCCCAGCCAGCAGCTGCGGGAGGCTGGCCAAGGCAGAGCCAGGGCCTGTGCCCAGGGCAGGGAGCAGCACTAGGGAACCCCCACAGCCGTTTGGCCCCCCCCGCTGCCGCCTGGCTCAAGCCGCGGGGGGGCGGGGGGGGCGGGAAGCAGCTGCTGCAGGGTTCCGTTGTTAATGGACACGGCCCAGAAGCGAGGGGGGCGCTGGGAAATGCTCCCCCCAGCAAGGAGTGGGGTGGAAAGAGGAAGCTCATTTACTTCTTGGCGCTGGCAAGCAGACGTGCGGCTGGCTGGCCCACAGATCCGAACGGCGCAGGGTCCGCCACATTTTCCAGCTGGGGAAACTGAGGCGGGCGACTGACTCGCTTGTGGCCTTATAAGGATTCGACATCACAGCTGAGATCTGACACCAGGGGCTGCTCGGAGTACTGGAGTCCCCACAGCAGGTGCTTCCCCACTGTCCCACCCTGTGACCCCCCCTCCTCTGCCGCACTTCCACAGCGAGAGGCTGGGGCTGGCAGGATGGGTGAGGGGCTGCAGCTTGCAGGTGCCCAGACGCCCTGCAGCGGCAGCCCAGAGCCAAGGGGGCAGGGCAGGGGGGCTCCCCATTGTCCAGGCAGCTGCTGGTGACCCCCAGTGGGTCTCTCATGCTAGAGCGGGTCAGCCCGGGTTTGGATGGGGCGAGATGGCCGGTGGGTGGGTGGGGACAGCTCTAACCTGGGGGAGGTTGAGGGTGTGGGTCTTCCCCATGGGACCCCATGCAGACGCTGGGCTCCCTACCCTCCCAGCGGGGCTCTGTCCCTCAGTGGAAACGGGGGCTCAAAGGCCCAAGCACCAGGCGCAGGTGGCGGCTTGCAGGGAGCCAGCCTGGCTGGCGCTGCCCCTGGCACTGTGGGGCCGAGGAGGGCACAGCAAGGGCATTGCCACCCACTCCCACACCCACTCCCCAGACTGGCCAGGGGCCAGTCCGCAGCACTGCCAGCCATGACAGCCGTTTCCCTCCTCCCCCTGCCATGCTACCCCCTCATCTGCTCCAGCCCTGGCCTGGGGGGGAGCTCAGTCTCCATGCCCCTTCCAGCCCTGAGCCTCTGCTGAGGCTGCCAGCTCTGGGCAGCTGTCGAACAGTTCGCCTGGAGGAACTGGGACCGAGACCCCCCCAACAGTGCTGGGAACCTTCCCAAGCTGGGGCAGGGCCAGCAGCCCTGCCCCAGCCCCGGCCAGCCCCCTGGCAGGGAAAGGCCCCCAGGGCCTGGGGGTCAGGCTCCAGGGAGGGGCCGGGCCAAGCTGCCCTGCTGGCTGGCTCCCAGGAGGAGCCTGACCGAGGGCAGGGAGCTGGGCAAGGCGCATGGTAAATAGCTCCCCACTAAAGAGGAGGAGGCCGAGGGGCCCTGCCCTGGCCCTGGGGGCACAGAGAGCGACCTGCACCGAATGTGCGGGGGGGGGGGGGGGGGGGGGGGGGCTACCTGTTCTATGGCAACAGCTCTTACAATTCCACACACCCCCTTGGACCATCCACGGCCAGTTTGACAGTGGGCGGGGGCTGTAGGCCAGCACCCAGCGCCCCTCACAGACCCCAGCATCAAGGGCACGTGCTCACAGGACACCCCAGAGTCTACCTCCAGCCCCTCCCCTGGGACAGCACCCCCAGCCATCAGCCAGGGCAGCGCAGCCACGAGCGCCCCCCCCACGCATGCGGTAGCCGCTGGGTTCTCCTCAGAGGTCCCCAGGGCATTTCCAAAGGGCTGAGGGCTGCAGCCTCCACGGCCTTTTCACAGGAGCTGGGCACAAAATGAACATTTCACTCTCTGGAACTACAGCGACACCTCCCCCCACCACCTGGTCATCAGCGGGGCCAGGATCTTGTGTGCCACAGCACAGACCTCTGCCTCTCACGCAAACACAGTAACTGGTAGCAGTAGAAGGCTGTTATCCTCCTGTGGACCAGCCCCCAAAGAGGATGAAGAGACACTGCCAGTGGGTTCCACAGGGAGCTGCTGGTGTCCGGTGTGAGTCCTGTTCCAGGCTGCGGAGGGGAGTGTGTTCTAGGACCTGCAGCCCCCCTGCCCTGCTACCCCAGCTTCTGCCACTGTCCCCTCCCCTGCTGTTATCCCCACCAGCTCCTGCCTGTCCCTCCCCCGTCCTACTCCTGGCTTGTCCAACCGCTGTCCTTCCCATGTCTCCCCAATCCCACCGCATCCCACCCTGGGTCCTGCCCTGCAGACTCTTATCCCCCTGCCTTGTCCCCTCTCCCTTTGAGTCAAGCTGCTTCTGCCTTCTCCTCCACGTTGCCTGGGCCCAGCAGGGGAGCTCTGAGCACAGAGGAGGGACAAGCTCCCTGCTCTCAGTTCCGGGCTCAGTGCCAGAGCGATCCCCAGCAGCTGGGACCAGCAATTCCCAGGAGAGTCCAGCTCAGCCCCTGCAGCCTTGGACTGGAGCATGCTCAGTGCAGACAGAACCTAGGAGACTTTAGCTGCCAAACTAACAAGTCTCTACTTGGCCAAACTGGGGTAAATTTTCGTGGGAGAAGCCATGGCGCACGTCTGGCACCAGGCGACCCCTGCCAAGTTCCAACTCCCAGCTCCAAAGCACTGGGGTGTGAGAGCTTCTCCACCACAGCTATAAGAATTTGTTATTTTAACGTGGGCAAAACAGATTGTCGCCTAACCTCGTTCTCTCGAATGGCTGAACCATTTCAACAGAAACAGAGGCAGCCAGAGCCCGGAAGGGAAACATTGGTTACAGCCCGGCAAAGTGAAGAGCAATTGAGGACGGGGGCTTCTGCGAGAACGCGTGAAGCAGCCGTCACTGGAAAGGGTGCTTCCCGCATGTCCTGTGACCATGGCCCTTAGATGGCTCCCACCACCCTTTACGTGTCTTTATCCTCACAACACGGCCTGGGGGGGAGGGAGGGCAGTGCCGTTACCCCACTGTACAGGGGAGGGAGGCACAGAGAGACCAAGGCCCAGCTGCTCACAGGCACTGAGAGGCCGTGCTCCCCCTGAACTCAACAGGAGTTAGGCACCTAAATACCTGTGAGGATCTGGGCCTAGGTGACGTACCAGGTCACATGGGGAGTCTGTGGCAGTGCAGTGACTCGAACCCAGATCTCCTAGGCTAGCCCCCGAAGCTCTGCCCCACCCGCTCGCTCTATGGTGAATGGCCTCTCGGCTGGGGACCAGTTTCCCTTGCAGGCTGGCTGTCGTGCTTCAGCTCGCTGCACCATCCGCCCTACGACTAACGAGACGAACAGACGGCGGAAAAGCTGTTTTTCTTTAATGGGCGTGTTCCGTTTGCTGCCACTGTCGTGCTGCAGATCACCTGAGCGGGCGTGAGTGGGGAGAGACAGAGGAGCCTGCTGGCAGGCCTCCCACGAGAGTCCCCTGGTCCTCCCACAAGTGAAATGGTGTCTCAGAGGAGAACATGCTGGGCCAGACCCAGGCTGGGGTCCCCCCGACCGAGCTGATGGCTCCAAGCTTGCTGAGGAAGTGCTGAATCCGATCTCTCCTTGCCACACTTCTGGACTGGTTTGTCCTTCAGAGGAGCTGTCCCTGGCACCTGGGGGACAGCCCGCTGCTCCCCCAGAGAGTGCTGACTGGCTTGTTCTCCTTTCCCAGCTCCTGGGAGTAGCATCACTTTAGTCACCCATTGCAGAGCTGCGGGTCTGCTGGGTGCTGAGTCCCGATGGCTGAGCTGCAAGCTCCAGCCTGGCGGCGTGTTCCTGCCGCGACCGGGGTTTCTGCTCAGCGCTGCACATTCAGACAGAGAACGATCACCTCTTCCTGCGCTGGAAACGCCGCAGCAGCCACTGGACGACGAAGGGCCAGGCGAGGAGGAACAGCAGGGTGCGAGCTGAGACCTCCAGCGGCCAGCGGGACGGCTTCTGCAGAGAGGAGACAAGCACAGGGAGGTGGGGAGGGGTTAGCGACCCTGAGGCTTCCTGGGTGCTCCGCAATGGGTGACTAAAGTGATGCGACTCCCAGGAGCTGGGGAAGGAGAACACGCCAGCCAGCACTCTCTGGGTGTTCACAGACGCTGGGCCCAGCACAGGTGTGACAGAGCGCAGGGGCTCGGAGCGGGGCCCCTGCTGCTGCTGCCCTTTGTTTCTCGGCTTTATTAGCGTCTCTAGCTCAGTGACCCTCAGACCCCTCCCCAAGAGACAGCGTCACCATCTCCCTTTGGGAGAGCCTGAGAACCAGCAGTAGGGCCCCAGTTTTCGGTGTATTGTCACCGTAGTTACTAGCGAGGGTCTCAGATTACGGTATCCTCACAACTCCCTCCGGAGAGGGGAGTATGGGGGGGAGGATCACCCCATCTCACAGAGGCTGTGACGAAGCAGGACTGTTCTTAATGTTTCTTCTGAATAGTGTGGGGGTGCCTCAGTTTCCCCTAGGCAGTTCTCAAGTCTCTAAGGGGTGGGATAAGGGTGTATGATCGTTGCAGAGCCCTAGACGGCAGGTGTGTGCAGGGGTCTGGACACAGAGAATGGCCGACACCCTGTTTCCTGGCCACTGATGGCCTGGGCCCTTCCCCCCTGCAAGGTGAGAGCTAAAGGGTTGGAGAACAAAGGAATCAGGTGACCTCCTGGCCCAGGAAAGGGACAAAGCCCAGAGGAGTGGGGGGCTGGGGAGAGTTTCAGTTTGGGGCTGGCTGGGACATGGAGTGAAGGGCAGACGTGGTTGTCTGGCTCACTGCCCCCCAAAATGGACCCAGCTGAGGGGTCCTGTTCTCTACACCTACAAGCTCTGTGTTAGACCATGTTCCTGTCGTCTAATAAACCTCTGTTTTACTGGCTGGCTGAGAGTCACGTCTGACTGCGAAGTTGGGGTGTAGGACCCTCTGGCTTCCCCAAGACCCCGCCTGAGCGGACTCGCTGGGGGAAGTGCACGGAGGGGCAGAGGATGCTGAATGCTCCGAGGTCAGACCCAGGAAGGTAGAAGCCGTGTGAGCTGTGTGTCCTGCAGACAGGCTGCTCACAGAAAGGAGACTTCCCCAGAGTCCTGCCTGGCTTCGTGGGGAGCAGGTCAGAGCATCGCCCAGGGACCCCATGACAACTGGTGGCAGCGGTGGGATGTACTGCACCCCATGGATGGCACTTCCTGCAGTAAGTGACTGGGGAGCAATAAAACGAAGGGGGATTGACAGGGACCAGGCATGCTGAAGATTCAGAGAGAGACGGTTTCAGGGGGCAGTTAACCCCTGGGAGTGTGTGACCAGAGAGAAGGACTTTTGCAGTAACAGGGTTCCCCTGGGGATTGCAGCGAGCGGTCCCAGGGGTGGAGGTGTCTGCTGCTCGACCCTGGCAAAGAGGTGGTGACCTCGAGAAGGGCTGGCACACTAGGCGTTCTCCCTGGAAACCGTGGGGAGCTGAGAGCACACAGGCCTGTGAGTCCACAACAACTTGGGAAGAGCGGAGTGACGGCCTGTCACCATCTCCTTAAGAAGGACATTGTAACCCTGTGCAGAAAGAGAGGATTGCGCATTGGAAAGTTCACCGAAGCACAGTTAATCGTGCAGCTGGAGGAGGATGACCGCTCTAAGGAACAGATTCCTGACCCCAAATGGGACTAGAGCAGGATCTGGGAGCAGCTGGAGTGGGAGCCAGGCATCCCCAAGACTCCTGTCCCCGACCAGACAAGGGTCTTCACGATTGGGTTCCCCATCCGGGAATCGGAGACGGACGGGATTGGAGCTGAGTCTGAGAGAGCAAGAGGACTGTGAGAGACAGTGAGAGCCCGAGAAAGAGCTGCAGAAGCATGAACTGGCAGTGGTGGGGCGGAGAGGCATAGGGGACCTCCCAGGGGTGAGTGGGGATAGACCCTGGGGGGCCAGTTCCGCAGGGAACCTCGAGACTAAATTACTACCCAAGGTTAAGGATGGGGGGGATGTGGATGCCCACCTCACTGCCTTTGAGCAGGCTGGAGATTTGAACCAGGGGGACCCTGCGGAAAAGCCCCAGTGTCTAGCTCCAATGCTGGGTCCCAAGGCCATAGACTCCGTCAGCCAGATGGGTGGGGAGGTGGACAGGCTCCCACTCCTGACCCCAACCTATATGTCTGTGTGGAGTTTCCTGGGGCCAGGCCCCTCGGACCCCCAGTGGGAGCGGAAGGTGATGGTCAATGGGGAGACATTCCTGGAGTGGCGAGATCCTGGGACAGAGAGAACTGTTGTCAGGCCCTGGGTGGTGCAGCCTCAGATGCTGAGGGGCTGTGTGAGCTGGGTGAGGGTCCCAGGGATGAAGCCCCTCGCTCTGCCTATGGCCCAGATCCCTGTGCAGATCCAGGAGGGGTCGGGCTGGCTGGCCGTTGGGGTGCTCCAGGATAATAGCTGCGAGACCCTGTTGCGGGGCGACTGTGTCTCTTTGGGACAGGATCCAGGCCCTGCTCCGGTAACTGCCAAGGGTTTGAATTTGAATCCAGGGAACCAATCGGCAGAGAGGGAAATGGTCAGTGAAAATGCAGATGACCTGGCTGGCAGGGGGGAGGAGCGGCTAGGCTCACGCTACCTGCCTGCCTGTAACCAGAGCCCTGGGGCTGGGTGGGACAGAGAGATGCTCCCTGCCCCCTTACACACCAGAGAGGGGGGCTCACGCTGGCTCTGATGCAGTGAGGAAAGCAGCGAGCTCGCTGCCTACCCCACTGGGACAGCAAGGGCAGCGCTGAGCACAGGGGGAGCTGAGACCCCAGCTGAGTGGGGGGAGACACAGGCAGGGCAGGGGATCTGTTGGGAGTGGCAAGGTGCTTGGTAAGGAAAGTCTGGATGAGCCTAGGCAGCCTTGTGATCTGATGGCTTTGTCTAGTCAGCAGGGTGGGAAGGCGAGGAGAGTGGAAGATGAGTGTCCCTGGACCTTACCTGTTAGCTGGGTGGAGAAGTGGGACAGTGAAGGAAATGTGCCTGTGTCTGTCAGGGGTATTGACTTGCCTATGGAGGGAGCTACCCTGGTCTGCAAGCAGTTGTCTGTGACCAGCCTTGTGTGCTGGGACAAGGGGAATGAGATCCCAAGCTGTGTGTCTGGGAAAGGAGAAAGTGTGTCCTGCTCTTCTTTGTCTGTGGAGCAGACAGAAGGGGCCTTTCAGCCTGTGATAGTTGAGGGTAGTGCAGTTGTCTCAGAGTTGGTTCTGGATTCAGCTAAAGCCCAGGAAGGGAAGGGTCCTAAGTTTGTGTCTGCTCGGGAGAATGGCCCTGTAACTAGGTCGCATCCAGTTAGTGTCTATGTAAAATCCCAGAGACCAGACAATTCTGGTGCTTGTATTTTGCCTGTTGCTAGTGTGTTGTTTGAAAAGGGTGTCGCAACTCTGTCTAATCAGGGTGAGATTCCCAGCCAGGGCACAAGGAGAGCATGAAGGTGTGTGATTATGTTACCGACTGAGGGTGTGGAAACCTGTAGCAAGAAGGAAAAGATTCCTGAACTTGTGTGTGGCAAAGGGAAGGAGAATGCTTCTGACCTTTTATCTAGGAAGTCTGTCAGTTTGCCTAAAAGGGGATTGTGTAGGAATCCGCCGGATGGGCCAGAGGTAATTCTGGATGTAAGGGAGACCCAGAAAGAGTCTGTTGTTGCTCAGGAAAGTGTTCCTCTCGAGCAAGCCCTAGGTAAAGAGGGTAAGAGGGCAGAATTTCTGTGAGGGGTGAATTGTTGCATAGAAAAGCCCCAGGGAAAGGAATCCTCATGGAGTCTTTGCAAGCAGTTTACTGCCACTGAAGGGTGTGAAAGTGATTTAATCAAGAAAGCTTCAGGTCCTAACAGCCAGAAATTTTCTGTTGTGAATGGATCCACTGACTGTCCTGTTGAAAGATCCAGTGTGGATAGCTTTGAGAAGGTCTCAGATGGAGTGAAAGCTGTTAAGAAAGTTAAACAGTCCTATAACCCAAGTGGCTGTGTTTGGCCAGCTTGTTGGGGAGAAGACCCAATCTCAGTTTGACCCCCTGGGATTTTGGGGGTGGCCAAAGGGCACGGGCCACATAAACCTTCCCACATGCAGCCTGAGAGTGCTATCGACCACCCCCGACCTAAGGGAGGGCGTGACACTGGAAGGGCCTGGTGTAGCTCCCACCAAGGAATGGGAGAGATGCTGGGGCATCCATGGGAACGTTGCTGGCTTCGAACTTCCCCAGGTCACTGGCTAAAGTGACCCCGCTCAGTTCAATCTCGAAGGGGGGAGAGATGTGAAGAAGTGGGACTGTTCTTAATGTTTCTTCTGAATAGTGTGGGGATGCCTCAGTTTCCCCTAGGCAGTTCTCAAGTCTCTAGGGGGTGGGATAAGGGTGTATGATCGTTACAGAGCCCTAGAGGGCATGTGTGTGCAGGGGTCTGGACACAGAGAATGGCCGACACCCTGTTTCCTGGCCACTGATGGCCTGGGCCCTTCCCCCCTGCAAGGTGAGAGCTAAAGGGTTGGTGAACAAAAGAATCCGGTGACCTCCTAGCCCGGGAAAGGGACAAAGCCCAGAGGAAGGGGGGGGCTGGGGAGAGTTTCAGTTTGGGGCTGGCTGGGACATGGAGTGAAGGGCAGACGTGGTTGTCTGGCTCACTGCCCCCCAAAATGGACCCAGCTGAGGGGTCCTGTTCTCTACACCTACAAGCTCTGTGTTAGACCATGTTCCTGTCGTCTAATAAACCTCTGTTTTACTGGCTGGCTGAGAGTCAAGTCTGACTGCGAAGTTGGGGTGCAGGACCCTCTGGCTTCCCCAAGACCCCGCCTGAGCGGACTCGCTGGGGGAAACGCACGGAGGGGCAGAGGAGGCTGAATGCTCCGAGGTCAGACCCAGGAAGGTAGAAGCTGTGTGAGCTGTGTGTCCTGCAGACAGGCTGCTCCCAGAAAGGAGACTTCCCCAGAGTCCTGCCTGGCTTCGTCGGGAGCAGGTCAGAGCATCGCCCAGGGACCCCATGACAGAGGCAAACCATGGCAGAGACACCAAGGGGAGTACTGAAGGCCCCTTGCTCGCCCAGGGCTGTCACTCACTAGGAGGAAGGGGCCCAGCCAGGGCTCCGACCCCAACAGAGACTCACCCCAGACCACACGTGGAGCCTGTGGCCAAGCGGGGAAGAGATGCCTGGTTTCCCGGGTCCCAGCATGCTGCTTTCACTGCCCAGCTGGGGACCTGCCTTTAGATACCTGGTCCTGGTTTGCTGAAGTGGCCAGTGCCCCGGGCAGCAGCTGAATGCAGGAGCAACCCCACTAGCCCCCGGGTCTGGGATAAGCGCAGAGCGTAGCTGGGCTGAACCCGCGGTGGCTTTGGGTGGACGGCGGTCTGGCTCCTAGACTCTGCTCTGCTCTGCCAGCTGCCGGGGCTGGTCGACTCGCCACTCCAGGCTGCACAAGCCCAGTAGGCAGCTGCAGATGGAGGCTAAGCCTAAGTGTCTCTCCCCACTTCTTCCTCCTGGAGTCCTTGTCCTTCTGCCCGCCCAAGGACAGCACCTCCCAGGCCCTCTGCCACCACCAGCCCCTTCCTCCCCCGAGCCCGCTGGGGCAGCTCCCCAGGACCCTGCTGTCATCCATCCGTGGCTCGGGGGGCCCAGCCGCGCTGTACGTGTGCCTGGGAGACGAGGGAACGGCTGGGAAACCGGGGCCTGCAGCGCGCTTGTCTTTGAGCACAGCCCTACCTGCGTATTGAGCGCGGCCAGCCGGTGGCGAGGGCCGGACCCAGGCGCGTGCCCCTGAAAGACAGAAAGAGGCTCAGCTCAGCGCCACGTGGGAAGCTGGGCAGTGAGGGGAGCCCAGCCGCACCCATTTCCTGCTATGTAGAAACAGCACTGTCACTTTCACTGCACGCGCCCCCCATGGGCATAGCGGATCCAGCCCCGCAGCCTCGGGCATCGTCCCCTTGCTCTGCGCCCTGGGGCTCACACACCAGCACAAGAGGGCTGAGGCGCCTTTCCTGACTCCACGCCCCGCGGGAAGGGACTTGCTGGGGTCACCCAGCGAGTCAGCGTCAGAGCGGAGTCTCCGTGCCGCGGCTGCCCCACCGCTCACCCCCGGCTCTGCGGGAGCTAACCCCCCCCCAGGCTCCAGCTGGTGGCGTGCGCAAGGCACAGCCCCTCTGGCAGCCCAGCCCCGAGCCTCCCAGCCACTGACCAGAGCAGAGCCCGTCTCCACCGGGGGCCTGGCCCCAGGAGCTCACCTTGCCGCTGTGAGGCCCTGTGGTCTGATAGCGACCATCTCCCCCACACCCCGATTGTAACCAAGGGTGTGTGTGTGCATGGGGGTGTCCGGCCTGGAAAGCGCCCCCTTGCGGGCCTGCCTGTGGCATCGGCATGGTAAGGGGCACGTACCTGCATGGTGCTCAGCGTTTCCAGGTGGCTCAGCCTCTTCAAGACGCTCCGCATGTTGTCCTGCAGGGCACGGACGGTGCCAAGCAGCTGCACATCCAGCTCTGGCCAGAGCCCTGCACTCGCTGCTTCCCCCTGGTCAGCATCAGGACAGCCCCTGGCTCCCGGGGCAGCTTGCAGCTCTGTGGGGCAGGAAGGACAGACAAGGATGCCAGAGGGACAGACCAGGGAGGACGAGGCTTCGTCCTACACGGTTGCCCCAGAGTTTGTAATCTAGGGATGCTGCAGGCCCAGGCCAGGAGGGTGCAGCTCGATGATGCGAGGCTGGAGCTAACCCTGTCAGGTACAAGCCTCTTCCCGCGGGGGATTCTAGGGCGGATGGGCAGTGACCTTCAGTTGGAAGGACGTGCTCTGCTGGAGCCGACCCAGATGGGTGACGGGGGCACAGCTCTGTCCAATCCCCGCCATCACTTCTCCAAAGCACGCGTGGTTTTGCTACCAGACTGGCGAGACTCCCGGGCCCGGGGAGGCAGATGCTCCCCCGGGCCGGAGAAGCGCCAGGAAGGGCTGGGTAAGTACCACCGCAGCGCTAACTCCAGCAGGGGGCAGCACATAGCAGGATCCATCCGAGGCATTAGTGAGCGCAGCTGGACGCTGGCTCTGAGCGAAGTGTGCTCGGGACCCAGGTGCCTTGACTGATGAGCACTGGCATCCGGTCACTGGTGCTGGATGGCCTGCTGCCCGCTCAACCTGGGAACCGCCCTGCAGAGCTCACCCTGTCAGCACACGCTGGGGCTGGTGGGTCACGGTGGCCCAAGCCTGTGGCCATCAGCCCAAGTCTACAGAGAGGCATCCTGGTGGTCTGTGTGTGACACAAACGGGTGGGTGTCCAGGCTGTGAAGTCAGCTGGATAGTGTGTGTGTGTGGGGGGGAGGTCTCAGTCCAAGGGGCCAGGCGTCCATACCACAGCCATCACCAAACAGCCCCTGGTGGCACAGTCTGGCTGGGGAACAAGCTCACCCCAGGGCTGGTCCCTGTGGGCGGGGATGGCAGGCTGGCAGGTGGCTGCATGGGAGGAGATGGCCCTGACCTCTGTGGGGAAACACAAGCCATCAGGCCCCTGGGCTGTCAGGCCACTGGAGAGCTGGAAGGTGCCAGCCAGCCTGAGGTCAGCTCATGCTGTGACCAGGCCACCCTTCCCAAGCTGGGACACAGCCCAGCAGTGCAGGCTCAGCACGGGTTAGTGAGCCAAGTGTGGACCCAGAGCCCCAGGGCTCACGTCTTCAGACGGGCTCAGCTCCCCTCCAGGCGCCGAAACAAACTTGCCAGGGCTTCAGCAGAGCCTGGAGACAACAGAGCATTTCCTCCCCGCCCCAGAGAGCAATGGGAGCGGGTCAATGGGAGCGGGTCGGTGCTATGCACTGGGGAAGGAGTGGCTGTCTGCGAACAGGCTGGCAATGCTCATCCGGAATCAGCGTCACTTCTCTTGCTGCACTGACCCCAAGCTAAGCTGCCGCCCAGGCCCCTCACCCTGCTCCCAGTCAGGACCAGCGTCTCAGGGCTAGGGGAGAAGCGCAGAGATCTGGCTTGGCAGCCTGGCCGATGCCTGAACCCACCGCCCTGCAATCCCCGAGGAGAGGCAGCTACACTGAGCCAGCCGCCCCCGTCTGACCGAGCGCCGGCACGGAGCCCCCAGCGCCAGGACCCTCTGGGCCCCAGGGTGTGCTGTGGGTGGGAGTGGGGAGGAGAGCGACGGAGCGCTCGAAATGGTGAGTGCATCCAATGGACACGGCTACCCTGAGTCACAGCGTGGCTGCTATGAGGCACAGAGAGATCACGTGGCTAGCCCGAGGTCACTCGGTCAGTCTGAACCCAGGAGTCCTGACTCCCAGCCCTGTAGTCTGTCTGCTCCTCAGGTCTATCCCTCCGTGCTGCAGGCCCCCCAGGCCCAGAGCACTGTCAAGGAAACACTTTCACAGGAGCCTTGCTCCGGGGTTCATGATGCCCTCTTCACGCCGGGGTGGGATGCAGAGAGGGCTTTGCAAAGAGCGCAGGCCAGCACCCCTGGTTCCGGCTGGCAGCTAACACAGACTGGGGCCGCACCTCACAGCAGCGCTCGGGAGCAGAGAGCAGGGACCAGCTCCTTCCGCGGAGGCACCAGCCTGGGGAAGGAGCAGGCCAAGCCCAGGGGCTGCTCTGCACCCACTCAGCTCCAGGGTGGCCTTATCCCGAGAGCTGTTACAAATTAACCTGCCAAGCAGCCTGGGATGGGGCTGAAGGAACATGAACGGAGGAGATAAGCGTGGATGGATTCTGCTTCGAGTGGGTGAGATGCCAGCGTCTGCCCTTCCATGTCTGCGACACAGCCCTGGCGGGGACAATCACCCTCTCTTGAGGTGAGTGGGGCAGACGCACGACGCAAAGCACAGACGGGATCGCGCGTGGCCTGGCCGTGGGGCGTCGCTTTCCTCCTCAGCTCGGTGCTGGGCTGCTTTACCCAGCCCTCGCTGGAGGGGTGGCTCCGGGGTGGCCATGGGGCACATGAGCAGCAAGGGTATGCAGCCATGGGAGCAGCGCCCAAGGGAGGCGGAGGATTCTCCCCGTCAGGATTGGATGGCTCTTCCTAGCAGACGCTCTGGCTCCACACGAGTGAGCAGGCTGGATGGAGAACCCCTGGGGAGCCTCAGGCCTGTGCTATGGGGCAGGTTGCACTGGATGAGCCCAACGGTCCCTTCTGTGTCCAGGACATTCCCAGACTCCCTCCAGCCCCCAAAGGCCCAGCGGCAGTGAGTGTTCCCCTGAGGAAGGGCAGGGAGCTGCCCAGCTGGCAAGAGGACGGATTTGTCCACATGTCCACGGCCAACATCAGTCGATTCCCACCGCTGACCCTGACCCAGCTCACAGAGGTGCTGCAAGCCTTAACCCATTAATGTCCAAGACTGCTGGGCGGGCGCACTAATTACGACACGGCATTGCCTACGTGCAGATGGCCTGTGGCCACTTGTGCTGCTCCGAACCATGCCCCGTTGCAGACGCCTCCTGCGGGGCTGGGCGACCCGAAGACAAAGGCAGCAGCTGCCCGCACTCGATGTGCTTGGAAGAGACCTGCCAAGATGCTCCTCAGGAACGGTTCCTCAGCTAGGAGGGCCCAGTCTGCGTCCTGGGTGCAGCTCAGACACACAGCCGGCCACCTGCCCTACAGGCCTCCTGAGAGCACTTGCACCAGGGCTGCCCCACTGCCTGGGGGGTGCAAACCCCGAACTGTGTGTGCAGAGGGCCGAGGCATCAGACCTGCCCAGCTGGCGTTTCCTGTCATGAGACAGAGGCCTCCTGAAACGTGACCCACGGAGCACAGTGGGAGTCATGCTCGTGGGCTGAGTCTATTCAGGGCCTGCCTGAGGGGCAGCCACAAACCAAATGCCTTGGGAAGCGGCGGCTGGGCACAGCCAGGGCACAGGTACCAGCCCCGGCTCTCAGGGAAGGAGGAGGGATACTCAGCGCCCCGTGGGATCGGGCCATTAAAGAGCCTGAACTGGGCCAGCACGTGCCTGAGCCCCGGCCTGGCGGAACCTCCCAGGGGGGGTGGGGGGGATTCGCTCTCCGTGGCCCATTCAGTCCCCAGTAGCTCTGCCCACAGGGCGTTGGCGTGTGCAACTCACCCGTCCCTCAGACCCGCCAACTCCTTCACCAGCCGACACGGAGCAGCCAGGCAGGGCTGGGCTGGATTTGACTTGGCGACCTGGGGGGAGGCTCCCTAGCTCCTCACCAACTGCCTGGCTCAGCTGTTCCTAGGGGGGCTGGGACAATGTGTACAGTGGGGGGTGCTGAGGGTCACTGAACCAAACTGTAAACCCTGCATATGGTGGAAACCACGTCAGGCCGGGGGGTGCGGCCGCCCCCAGCCCCAGCACCTCTGGCTGTTCCCCTCCTGCAGACCGTGGCAGAGTCACCCGGCAGGCGCTCAGCCCAAGGGCTCCATGGCCCCAGCATTTGCTTCCCTGACTCAGCGTCCTTCCCTTCCCTGCTGCGTATCAGCACAGCGAGAGCTCAGCCCCCCGCCTGCCACTGCGGCAAGGAGCTGAACGACCAGCAAACCCAGAGGCAGGCCTGCACACCCCGCCCCAGCTCCACCCAGGTCCGAGGCCCCTGGCTCTGCTCCACCCCACCCCACCTAGCACCATGGCTCTGCTCTACCCCACCCCCACCCAAGGGCCGGTGCCACACCCACCTTTCTCTGTGCCGAGGGGCCCGGGGCCATCGCTGCTCCGCCCGGCTAGTCCGCCGCCTTCGCCAGGCTCTCCCTCCCTGCAGGTTTCCGGGAACTCACGCCCGACATCGGCATGTAGGCTGGCTGCATGAGGACTGCTTAGGGAAAGGCTCTGCCCAGCCACGCGCTGACCAGCCTGCGGGAGGGGAAAGGGCAGCAAGAGTTGCAGTGAGACCCCCAAGTGCCAGGGGTGAGTGGGTGCAGGAGTTGAGACACTGCGGGGAGAGGCCAGATGTCCAGTGGTTAGAGCAGGGAACCAGGAGTCAGGGCTCCGGGGATCCATGCCCAGCTCTGCCACTGACCCACTGCATGACCTGGGTTGAGCTCCTGCCCCACATCACACACATCCACCTGCAAAGAACCATTTACTTTTCTGCCAAGGGCTTTGATTAAACCCGGCAGGAGGCAGGTACCATCACAGACAAGAGATGTAACTTAGCCACAACATCTCAGGCTGCAGCAAAGGTAGGAACAGACCCAGGGGTCCCAAGCCAGGCTTCCACCTACTAAAGCCAGAACTTTCACCTAGCATTTTCTACCCCCCCGACCATTCCCACACAGAGCAACCCACAGCAGCACCTGCAAAGTGGGATACACTGGGCTGTGCCTGACAGTCTGTGAGCTCTGTGCGAGCTCTCTGCCCCAGCTCTGGGATAACCCCTGATTTATCCTGCTGCCCGAAGACTGGGCTGGAGGCAACCAGCAAAAGCATGAGCAAACACAGCATGGGGTGCAGTGGGTCCCTTGGCCAATCCGCAGCACAGAGAACCACCCATGAACCCCTGGGGTGAGAGACACTGAGTTTTGATTTGCATAATTCCCACAGCCATGCCTCCTCCTAATACAACCAAACGAAACCAGACCAAGCTCCACACAGAGCCATTCCCTGCCCCTCTCCATGGAGCCATCAGTAGCAGCTCTGGGGGGTCTGAGAGTGATACTGACGAAGGAGCTTCCACTAGTTGCTGGGGGTGGGAGCACAGGGACTGGGGCTCTCCTCCCACTGCCCCCAAGCACGGTGCAGGGCCCCGCGGGGTCCTTCTCTCCCTGGTCCCACACGGGACGGGAGCAGGTGGCTCATGCTCTGCAGCAAGCGAGGCCCCCGCCCGGTGCACACGTTGGAAGCAGCGAGGGAGGGCAGCTGCGATCAGGGCTCTGCTGAGACTCACGTGTGGGATGGCCGGAGAACAGGCACCCAGACGGCAGCAAGGGATACTGGGGTCACCAGGCAGGGGCCGGGGCCCGAAGGGAACTCAGAGCTCTGCTGAGCAGAGGCAGTGTAGGACAGGGCGCTGCAGATCCGGGCCTGGCCCAGCAGCCGGTGGGAGTGAAATCGGGGCACCGTGCTGAGCGCGCAGGGGAATGGCTGTGCGGAAGGAGGGACGATCTCTTGGCGCAGGACCATGAAGGTATCTGGACCCGGGCCTCACATTGGCTCGCTCTGTGAGCGGCGTTACCTGGCCAGGCTCTGTCTGCTCCAGGGTGTCACTGTAGACTTCGCTTTCCGAGTCACTGGTCACTTTGCTGCTCTCCAGGGCTTCGTCAGCGCGACCCAGCCTGCCACCTGGAATGGGAGACACACGGCTCAGCGGGGGGGGGGAACACACGCGGATCAGGGGGGATGGGGGCGGCTCGGCGGGGGTGGGGGAGCACACACGGCTCAGGGGGGGACACGGGCAGCTTGGCGGGGTGGAGGGACACAGCTAGGTGGGAGTGGGGGAACACGCAGCTCGGGGGTGGGGGGATGCAGGCAGCTTGGCGGGGGTGGGGGTACACACCCGGCTCGGGGCGGGAAATGGGTGGCTCAGCAGGGGGAGACATGGGGGTGGCTGGGTGGGGGGATGCGTATGGCTCAGCAGGGAGGCGTGGGTGGCTCAGCGTGGGGGGGGGGCGGCACTCTCTGGCCAGGCACCAGGAGAGCAGGGGGCTCATCACAGCAGTACAGGATGTTGAGTGGAAGGATTTTCAATCTAATCCGTGTCCTTTGTGCCCCAGAGCCACAGGCTGGGGCAGTCACTAGAAGGCCAAAGATCCGTGTGCAGGAAGCAAAGCCCACCAAGTGCATCTGGGGGGTTTGATCCTTCCCTGAGTGCCGCTCATCGGGGATCTCGCCACACCTAGCTCACACAAAGCCTCAGAGCTCACCTCATTGCACATCACTCATTGTACAGATGGGAAAATGGGAGGAGAAGGGACGTGCCCAAGGCCATGGAGTCAGTAGCAGAGCCAGGAGTCCAAGCTCTCAATCATGGCCCTGCTGTGCCTGCTACATAACACTCTCCCCAGGACACAGCGCAGGGCCCTGGCCACCTGACACTGAGGAGCACAAATGACAAGATTGCCATGGCCCCCGACAGACAGCAGCACCCCAGCGGGATGTGAAGCTTCCTGGATGGGAGAAAGCGCCACTGAATGGGATTTGCAGCCAAGAGAAGCCCCACATCCCGGGAGTTTCAAGCGCTGCCCAAGGTGTTTATCCGGCGCCACACACGGCCCACGTGCCCCACCACGGAATAACAACATGCCGACCTCATGCCCACTTCCACCCACCCTGGGGAACAGGCCCTGCCCTTGTGCCAGCCACTGCCTGACCCCCTGCCCATTTCCACCCTGCCTGGGGTGCAGGCCCTGCCCCCTGTGCCAGCCACCGCCTGACCTCATGCCCACTTCCACCCTGCCCTGGGGAATAGGCCCTGCCCTTGTGCCAGCCACCACCCGACCCCCTGCCCACTTCCACCCCACCCTGGGGAACAGGCCCTGCCCTTGTGCCAGCCACCGCCTGACCCCCTGCCCACTTCCACCCCGCCTGGGGTGCAGGCCCTGCCCTTGTGCCAGCCACCGCCCGACCCCCTGCCCACTTCCACCCCACCCTGGGGAACAGGCCCTGCCCTTGTGCCAGCTACTGCCTGACCCCCTGCCCATTTCCACCCTGCCTGGGGTGCAGGCCTTGCCCCCTGTGCCAGCCACCGCCCGACCCCCTGCCCACTTCCACCCCACCCTGGGGAACAGGCCCTGCCCTTGTGCCAGCCACCGCCCGACCCCCTGCCCACTTCCACCCCGCCTGGGGTGCAGGCCCTGCCCCCTGTGCCAGACAGGACACTGGGTTTGTTCTCCTCACAGTAAGGCCAGGCCGACTCCCCTTGGAGAGCCCCTCTGGCACGCCGGAGCCAGCACTGAGCGCTTGCCCCTCTCGGTTCTGCTCCCCAGACACAGGGTCCCCCAGGAAGTTCCCCAACAGTCCTGCTGCTTGGCCACCCCGGCTAAGGACGGAGTCCCTCTCCCGTTTGCCTGCACGGAAAGGGAGCAATCGGACTGGCCCCTTAGCACTCAGCAGACAGGTTGAGGGCTGAGATACAAAGCCCACAGCATCACTGCTTCCAAGCCCCACTCCAGAGCTGCCCCCCCACATCCCCTCTAGGAGCTCGGCCAACCCCAGGGAGGGGCTTCTTCTGGTGCCCAGCCCAGATGGAAAGAGACGTGGAAACACTTCCACTCCCCCGCGCCTTTACCCACCACGGGCTCTTCGCTGGCTGCCCACGGGCACGCTTCCCTGACTGGGCCCACCTGCGAGAGCAGCATCGCTGCGCCCAGACGCCCTCGCTGAGCCAGGAGAGCAGCCACCAGCACCCGTAGGACAAGCATGGAGACCACACCCGGACCCCTGAGCCCCTCCTCAAGGGCCCGCAGAGCCTCAGGGGGAGCTGCAATCAGCCAGTGAAGACAACAGGCCCCAGGGCCCACAGCCAGCACCGGGCCCTTTGCTGGCTGTCCATAGGTTCCAAGGCCAGAAGGGACCACTGGGATCACCCCGTCTGCCCTCCTGCATGGCACAGGCTGGAGAATGCCCCTGGGATAATCCCTGCTGGAACCGGAGCGTCGCTGCCAGGAACAGTCAGATTTCAGGGCTGCCAGTGAGGGCGAATCCGCCGTGGCCCTGGGTGAGTTGCTCCGCTGGTTTGTTACCCTCACTGCTAAAAACCTGGTTTCTGTTCTGACTTTACTTAACTTCAGCGTCTGTCTCCTGGATCTTGTTCGGCCTTTGTCTGCCCTCAATTACCAAATATTTGTGCCCCTGTAAGTATTTACAGGCCATCATCAAACCGTCTCTCTGTTAAGCTGACTAGACAGAGCTCCGTGAGTCCATCACTGGGCGGGCTGGTGCGTGACAGGGCCACGCGTGGGTGTGTGGGGAGGAGGCGAGTGTCTTTCCTCTGGGGTCTCAGACATGGGGCAAATCCCAGCCTGGCACAGGTGATTCCAGCTCTATGTGAGTGACAGACAGGAGGCCTTGGCATGAGGGAGTCTGCGGCACTGGGCAAGGTGACCCCACAGGATGGGCTCTGGGCAGGAGCTGAGCAAACACTGGCTGGCTGCCCTGCTGTGGCCTAGACCCCCCACTTCCAGCCGTGTGAGCCATGAGGGGCAGCGCCAGCGAGAGCAGCTTGAGCCAGGATGGCAGCTCCCCCGCCAGGAGCTGCGTGCAGCAGGCCCAACCCAGCAGACACCCTGTTTAGGCTGCCTGTAGCCCTGGAGGAGCCTGGCTGCTTGGCCGTGAGGGCCTTGGTCCCAACTGCCTTGGCCAGCGCTTCGATCCTTCCTTGGTTAACGGCTGTGGTGGGATGCAGCATGCGGGGGGTTAATACTAGGGCCACAGGGTCTGCGGAAGTGGCTCACAGAGATTGCTAGTGGCACCAAGCATCCAATGTGCTCACACAAGGAGTGCGGGCCCCGTTCCTCCAAGGGGTGCAGAACCCCCAGGGCTTAAGGGGGCTCCCCTAGGGCAGGAAGGGTCTGTGCTGCATCCCCACCAGCGTTACGGCAAATAGAGTGACAGACCAGGCCGCCGTGTGCAGAGCAGCGAACTCCCCCTGCATGGCTATTCTCACCCCCCAGAGGAGCCGTGCTCTGCCCAGGAGGTCACATTACTGTGCCAGGGGCTAGGAACTGAACACAGCAAATGCCCCTGGCGACGGGTAATAACTGCCCTGCCCTCAGAGTGCCACAGAGGACTGCGATGTGCTCTCCCATCGCTGTGCCCGCTCCTGCAGGGCTCACGGGAGGGAAGCTTGTCTGTGCCTCCCATCTGCTGGCCCAGGGTGGGGGCTGGCAGCACATAGCTGCTTCCCCGACTGGAAGCTGCATTCTGCTGCCCATAGGGACGTCCGTTCACAAAGTTCTTCTCTTCAATCCCTAACCCTAACGGGAGGGCTGCTGTCAGCTGAAGAGCCGCCTGGGCAGACACACCCTGGTCTACTTCAGCTCCGCAGCTCAGGTGATTGACAGGGAGCGAGTCTACAAAGCCAGCTCCCCTCACGCCGCATGGCCGAGGGTTTCAAACCTGGTTAGTGTTGGGGGTGGGGGAGGAAGGCCAGTTGGAGACCCCAGGGAGAGGTCTGATTTCAGCCAGCAGGAATCAGGCCTGTTTAACATTCCTTGAGTAGAGCACCTCACCCTGAAACATCCTTGAGTCGGCAGCTGCTTTACGGCTGCGTTCGACTCCTTGCGTGGCTCCGTTTGGCCAATGGAAATCACGGGCGGCAGTTTCGCCTTGTTTGTCGTCAGTTCCACAGATTCCAAGGCCAGACTGTGATCCTTCACTCTGACCTCCCACAGAGCACAGGCCAGAGCGCTGCCCCACAACAATTCCCAGAGCGAGCTTTGGAAAAACAGCCAACCTTGATTTAAGGAGTGCCACTGAGGGACCCGGGGTAAGTTGTATCAATGCTTCATTGCCCCTCGCTGTTAACAATTCACACCTTATTTCCAAATCTGAATTTGTCTGGCTTCCACTTCCAGCCACAGGATCATGTTACACCTGTCTCTGCTACATTGCAGAGCCCATTATTAATTTGCTCCCGATGTAGGTACTAGACTGTGATCAAGTCACCCCGTAACCTTCTCTTTGTTAAGATCAAGGAGCTTAATCTAGTTGGGTAGGTTTTCTAATCCTTTAATCACTGTTGTGGCTCTTCTCTGAACCCTCCTCAATTTGACTCTACAGATGCTCCCCGGGTTACGCAAGACCCGACTTACGCAAATCCGCACTTTCGGAAAAAGTTCCGTAAGCTAGAAATAGGAGGGATTTTTTTTTTTTTTTTTTTTTTTTTTTTGCGTAACGGTCAGGTATACGTTTCCGACTTATGCAAAATTTGAGTTACCCAAGGCGTTCTGGAACGGAACGATTGTGTAAATTGGGGAGCATCTATAACAGGGTTCAAAAAAGAACTAGATAAATGCATGGAACATCAGAATGGCCATACTGGGTCAGACCAAAGGTCCATCTAGCCCATTATCCTGTCTGCCGACAGTGGCCAGTGCCAGGTGCTCCAGAGGGAATGAACAGAACAGGGAATCATCAAGTGATCCATCCCCTGTCGCTCATTCCCAGCTTCTGGCAAACAGAGGCTAGGGACACCATCCCTGCCCAGCCTGGCTAATAGCCATTGATGAACCTATCCTCCGTGAATTTATCTAGTACCTGTAGAACACTGGCAAAGAGTGCGTTGTGTGAAGAAACCTGAACCTTTTCCAGTCCCAATCTATCTTTTTTGAGATGGGGCGATCACATCTGTGCACAGTATTCAAGATGTGGGCATACCACGGATTTATATAGAGGCAATATGGTATTTTCTGTGTTATTATCTATCCCTTTCTTAATGATTCCCAACATTCAACCTGTGGAACTCCTTGCTAGGGGATGTTGTGAAGGCCAAGACTATAACAGGGTTCACAAAAGAACTGGATAATTTCACGGAGGATAGGTCCATCAATAGGTCCTATTAGCCAGGATGGGCAGGGATGGTGTCCCTAGCCTGTTTGTCAGAAGCTGGGAATGGGTGACAGTGGATGGATCACTTGATGAGGGGTAGCTCAGAGTTTGAGCATTGGCCTGCTAAACCCAGGGTTGTGAGTTCAATCCTTGAGGGGGCCATTTAGGGATCTGGGGCAAAAATTGGGGATTGGTCCTGCTTTGAGCAGGGGGTTGGACTAGATACCTCCTGAGGGCCCTTCCAACCCTGATATTCTATGATTCTATGATTCCCTGTTCTGTTCATTCCCTCTGGGGCACCTGGCACTGGCCACTGTCAGCAGATGGGCTAGATGGACCTTTGGTCTGACCCAGTCTGGCCATTCTGATGTTCTTAAAGCAGTTCCGTAGACTTTAAACAGGAAATCCTACCAGTCATGGCAACCCTACCAAACAGCAGCATTTTGAACGGAGCTCATCCATTTTAAACCTACAGCTGCAACAGGACAAACTTTCAGATTAGTTTTTTCAAACCTTCACCCTGGTGTAAATCAATGACTAAAAACAAACCAAGTGATTTAAATCAGGAGTTAAGTGGCTGCCTCCTCTCACTCTGTATCAAGCCTGAGTTTGATACAAAGTTGTCCCATTCCTAGTCAGAGGCCACGTGTGCAGGTTTACAGGGGCAGGTTCATGAATGGAGATGCCCTGAGGAGGGCAATGGCTGGTAGCTTAGGCTCTGCGTTTACGTTCTGGAGACAACAGAGCACATTTCTATCACCCACAGGTTCCAAAGAGGATCCAGCACGGACGTGAGGACGAGACCACCGAGTTCCCCTCCTGCTGCAGGGTCTAAGCCAGTCACTCAGTGCCACAGGTTCCGAGTCCATGGGTGCTCCGGGGCTGGGGCACCCATGGGGAAAAAATGGTGGACGCTGAGCACCCACCGGCAGCTCCCTATCAGCTCCCTCCCACCTCCCCAGTGCCTCCCGCCCGCCGGCGGGCCCCACGGATCAGCGCCTCTCCCTCCCTCCCCAGTGCCTCCCGCCCGCCGGCGGGCCCCACAGACCAGCACCTCTCCTCCCTCCCTGTGCCTCCCGCCTGCCAGCAGGCCCCATGGATCAGCGCCTCCCCTCCCTCCCTGTGCCTCCCACCTGCCAGCAGGCCCCACGGATCAGCGCCTCCCCTCCCTCCCCGTGCCTCCCGCCTGCTGCAATCAGCTGTTTGGCAGAGCGCAGGAGGCTCTGGGGGGGGAGGGGGGAGCGAGGATGCAGTGCGCTCGCGGGAGGGGGCAGAACTGGGTGGAAAGAGGTGGGGCGGGGGCAGGAAGAGGTGGGGCAGGGGTGGGGCCTTGGGGGCAGGGCCTGGGTCGAGCACCCCCCCGGCACTTTGGAAAGTCGGCTCCTGTGCTCAGTGCCCCGGGCAGTGGAAGAGGATTCCATCATGCCCCACCAGGGGCGTTCTTGCCCAGAGGCAGTGCAGTCACCCAGCAAGGCCCAAACTCAGCCCGTCCCTTCGTCAGCGGGAAGCCCGCACTGCCACGCCACGCCCGGCTCGCAGCTCCAAAGCCGGCTCCGGATTCTTGTTTTCTGCGCTGCTCCGGGGGGAGCCGAGCCCTCACGGCTCAGCGCTGGCCAAACCAACGCTTACCAGGCTTCCAGGGCAGGGCCACTACTCCCAAGCGCCAAGGGCAGATCTCTGCTCGGCGACCTGCGCCGCCAGCAGCCCCGGCCGGAGCCCCCGCGCGCGTGGCAGGGCAGGAGGGTGCCCTCAGGCCACAGCCGCGGGTGGCAGCTCGAGCGAGCCTGGTGTGAACGCTCCCGGCGAGGAAGCGAGCGGATGGTTTAAAGGTCAGAGGGGACGTCTCCATTAACACGGGGCTCCCAGACGGAGCCCCACAACCGCAGCTAGGCTGAAGCGCCCCAGGGTGCAGGCTGCCAGACATGCTGCACAGCCGCTGGGGGGCAGGGCAGGGGAAGGACAGCGGAGCCTATAGTCAGCCCACCATTGCATCCCTGCAGCCCAGCCACGCCCTCCTCCCGCTCTGCCGCGGGGGGGCTGAGGCTCTCACATACAATCACTCGAGCCAGGAGCACAGAGAGAACAAACTGGGCACAAGTTCTAGTCAGGAGCGAGCCCAGGGCGAGCCCCCCAGGTGCCTGTAGTCTCAGTCCCCACTCCCTCCCTCTTCACAGCACGCGGTGGGGTGGCGAGGGCTCGGCTTGCGCTGCACAAACCCACATCAGGCAATGCCAGCTTGCTGGATGCAGCTGGGCCGAGGCCGCACTGTCCTCGAGGGCACGCCATCTGGGAGTCCAGGTTGACAGGAAGAGGAAGGCTAGGACACAGGAACCCAGGTTTAATTCCCTGCTCCGTCACAGACTCCCTATGTGACCCTGGGCAAGTCACTTAGCCTATCTGTGCCTCGGTTCCCCACTTGTGCAATGGGGATTGTGAGGCACTCAGATACTACAGTGATGAGGGCCAGATCAGTACCTGCGATGGATGGCCAGGGAGCTGGAAGGATGAGTTGTTTCCCTCATGGGCTAGGGCATGCGGGAACCAGCAGAAGGAAGTATCATTTTACAGATGGGGAAACTGAGGCACAGAGAGGTGAAGCAGCTTGTCCAAGACCTTGCAGCAAGGAAGTGGCAGAGCCGAGACTAGAACCCAAGAGTCCTGACTCCCAGGCTGCTGCTCTGCCCATTTCACCCCAGCCCAGCCCAGCCACCTTCCCAACGCCCCAGGCTTACCAGCCTTCTTCCTGAAGAAGGACTCTGGGGGCCGGGGCATATCGTGTATCACCTCGTAGAGAGGTTCGAAGAACCCAAACACGTCCTCAGACACCTCGCCTGCTGGGATCGTGTCAATGACCTGGAGAGAACCCCAACAGCTCTTTTGTAGCCAAGTCAGAAGATGGAAGCTCCTGCGCTGAGGCAATGGTCACTAAAGCCCTGGGCCTGAGTGCGGCGTCTGGGAGAGGGAGGGACCGACAGTGCTGCCTACGGCAAGTTGGCTGTGGCAAGCGGGCTCCGAAAGTTTCCCCCCACAGCGCTGCCAGGGCACCTCTGGTCTTCCCAGCCTGGGGTCCTTCCCCAGCTCTGCCAGCGCCCTTCCCGCCCCACCTTCCAACGACTCTGAATCCAGGCCCTCCTCAGCCAGAGCCCGTCAGCTGTGCCAGCGTGTGCCACGTGGCCCTCACTCCACCAGGGACGATGCCGAGGGCACTCCTTGCAGGGTGCCCCAAGGCACACGGGGAGCGAGTGGAGCAGCCCCAGGAGCTGCACATAGCAGGGAAACAAGGAGCTCTGTACCTTCTGGGCTACCTTCTTCATCTCCGAGATATACGCGGCCATGGCCTCCTCTTTGGACATCTTCCCCAGCCTGCTCCACGCATCCCTGCCAACCAGAATGTCTCATGAGGGGGGAAGGCATAGCTCAGAGGTTTGAGCATTGGCCTGCTCAACCCAGGGTTGTGAGTTCAATCCTTGCGGGGGCCGTTTGGGATCCGGGGCAAATATTGGGGATTGGTCCAGCTTTGAGGAGGGGATTGGACTAGATGACCTCCTGAGGTCCCTTCCAACCCTGAGATTCTATGACTGATGCCCCACGAACAAGGCTGTACTGCAGTCTACAACATTCATGCCAAGCAGTTACTGCCTCAGCCTTACCACTTGTACCGGCCGATGGGATCCCAGAATCCAGGCCGGGGGATCTTGCAGCTGCCCACTGTCGCCTGCTTGTAGTAGCTGTAAAACCGTAGCATCACCTCGTAGGGGGGGCGGTAGGACCCTAGAACACACCCAAACCATCAGAGCAGGAACAGAGGGACTCCGGCCACTTCCCACCAGGAAAAAAGAAAAGGAGGACTTGTGGCACCTTAGAGACTAACGTGGCCATTCAGGGCCTGCTACCCGCATCCTTACGCTGTGACCCAGTAGGTGGGTCTCTGCCCACGAGATCAGCACTGAGCCCATGCCCCAGCACGGCGCTAGCAGACCCCAAACTGCTGGAGCTCTGCCCTTCAGAGGAGGCATAGCGCTGAGGAGACCATCTGGTCATTGACGGGCCCGTGAGTCAGGGCCTTAACCATGATCCGGGCCCAATTCCCACTCAATTACATTCTGCCTCTCCGAAATACCCTCTGCAGTTTTAGCTGGAAAGTTCAGAGGATGCGTAGTGTTGCTGTGCACTGTTAAATAGCAGCTGCATTCCACCCCAGAGGTAGCTGTGTTTCAATGGCGGGTGAAACTGTGTTTGTGTTTTGGGGCAGGAAGCCCCATATACCATAATATGCTATTAATATAGAGAGAGACACAATGAGGGCAGACGCCAGGTACCCGAGGCTGCACAAAGCGGGTCGGTCACGATGTCTTTCTCATCTCCTTTCTCCTCTTAAGTGCAAGCTGAAATTTCACATGGCCTAAAGCATCAGGGCCAAGATTTTCCAGCATGGGGGTGGGGTGGCCTTAAGACAAGTACATAAATAAATGTCTGGTCTTCACAGTTGCTAAGCACATGCAGGTCCTTACTGAAGTCTATGGGAAGCGCAAGTGCTCTGCACCTCTGGAGATCAGGCCCACAGGAACTGCCAGAACAGAACAGATTAAAGGCCCATCCACTCCGGTATCCTGCCTCCAGGAGCAGCCAATGCAGGATACTCCAGGAAAAGAAGTCCCTCTGCTCCATGCATGCACCTAATTGTACAATACCCTACAAAGGAGAGATTCCTTCCTGACTGCCCACTAGTGATGCGTGTGTGGCCTGAAGCATGAGGATTAACAACCTTTTGTTCTTATCCTCCCTGGTGTAAGGATAAGATGTGGAATTTTGATTGGCCAGGACGGGACACCAAAGCACGGATACAATCAGAAACCTGACTGAAGTGGCATCTTGTCAATGTCACACAGTTTAACTGATAAAACCCATTTTCCCCACCCTTTTACTAGAGCCAGCGCTGCAGAACCAGCCTATCTGAGAATTAAGCTGTGCTCTGCCAAGCACTAGCTAGTGTCCACCCCAGCACTGCAGGGTCTGAGCACAGAAATGCTACAAACTGAGCTTGCCTGTGTGCTTACAGCAAGTGGGAGGTGCTGGCTGAGAGTCCTGGGGACTGACACACCCCGGGCAGCAGCAGCGCCGGGCCCTTCACTCAGCCTGCTCTGGGGAGCCAGCTCTCATGGCAGGAACAGAGAGTTCAGTGGCCTTCCAGTTATCAGCCTCTCTAGTGAGACTGCCAACGAAAGGACCAGTCCATGCCCATCGTGTGGGTGTTGTGTGATGTGACACATGGTGGAGGCTGAGACAGTCCATTAGTTCCCATCTAGTCTGTCTCCTGGGGGCCAGCACAGGCCTGTCCACACTGGTCACTTAGTCAGGCTTTGTCCAGTTTCAAGAGACCAAGCTTCAGCCTCGCCAACCTGGAGACCCATCCCAACATCCAGCCGACAAAGCCCACGCTAGGCCATCTGCAGAGCGTGCTGGACTCACCGTTCTTAGGCAGGCCCTGAATGACTCTGACAGCGGCCTGGAATTGCTTTTCGTAGTCCGGCTCTGTGGGCTCCATCCCCATCCACTCACAGGACCTGAGAGAGAAGCACGACCCCCCATGTTAGCTCGGGGAGGCCTGTCAGAGGCACTCCCAGCTGGGCAGAGCCTTTGGGCGGGATAGGGGCCTTCCCCAGGGCTCTGGGGCATGTGGGGTTCAGGCATGTGGGCCAGGACTTGGTACTGGTCTGTGAGTTTGCACTGGGCTCACAGCCCTGCCAGGCAAGAACCTCTCGATTCACCAATGCCCCCTGCCGTCCCTCAGCCCCATCTGGCAGTGACCCTCTGGGGCGACAGGGCAGCTAGGTCTCCTCCGCCCGCAGAAGCTGGTCTGTGCCAGGCACACCAGGCTTGGGAGGCGCTGGCCCAGGGCAGGAGCTGCCGGGTGGATCCACAGCCCTGCCCCAAGCGCCCAGCTCCTACCCCGAGCGCTCCCGCACTAGACCTGACCCGGGGTCCAAGCACCTCGCCCCGCAGTGCCCTGCTCTAGGGCGCTCTCCCGAGTGTCCCCGGCACAGACCCTGCTGCCCCCTGCCCAGATCCTCCCCATAGTCCATGGCCCCCAGCCCGGATCCCGCACAGCTTAGCCCAGCTCTGGACCCTCTTAGCTCGGACCCCGGAACCCCCCAGCCCCGTGTCCCCCCAGCCCAGACCCCGGATCCGCCCTGCCCAGTGTCCCCAGCCCATATCCCCACAGCCCGGGCCCCCCCCAGCCCAGCCCAGCCCAGCCCAGCCCAGGCCCCCCTTAGCTCGGACCCCAGAACCCCCCAGCCCCGTGTCCCCCCAGCCCATATCCCCACAGCCCGGGCCCCCCACAGCCCAGCCCAGCCCGGGCCCCCCCGCCCGGATCGCCACAGCCCGGGCCCCCCTTAGCTCGGACCCTGGATCCCCCCCAGCCCAGACCCTCTTAGCTCGGACCCCGGATCCACCCCAGCCCGGTCCCTTAGCTCGGACCCGGATCCCCCACAGCCCCGTGTACCCCCAGCCCAGAACCCAGATCCCCCCGTCCGGTGTCCCCAGCCCGGATGCCCCCAGCCCGGACCCCCTTAGCGGATCCTGGAACCCCCCAGCCCAGTGTCCGCCCCCAGCCCAGACCCCGGATCCCCCCGTCCGGTGTCCCCAGCCCGGATGCCCCCAGCCCGGACCCCCTTAGCGGATCCTGGAACCCCCCAGCCCAGTGTCCGCCCCCAGCCCAGACCCCGGTTCCCCCCAGCCCGGGCCCCCCGTAGCTCGGACTCCGGATCCCCCCAGCCGGATCCCCCCCAACCCAGCCGAGCCCGGGCCCCCCCGCCCGGATCCTCCCAGCCCGATGTCCGCCCCCAGCCCAGACCCCGGAGTCCCCAGCCCGGTGTCCCCAGCCCGGACCCCCTTAGCTCGGATCCTGGAACCCCCCAGCCCAGTGTCCGCCCCCAGCCCAGACCCCGGTTCCCCCCAGCCCGGCGCCCCCCGCAGCTCGGACTCCGGATCCCCCCAGCCGGATCCCCCCAACCCAGCCGAGCCCGGGCCCCCCCGCCCGGATCCTCCCAGCCCGATGTCCGCCCCCAGCCCAGACCCCGGTTCCCCCCAGCCCGGCGCCCCCCGCAGCTCGGACTCCGGATCCCCCCAGCCGGATCCCCCCAGCCCGATGTCCGCCCCCAGCCCAGACCCCGGATCCCCCCGCCCGGGCCCCCCCAGCCCGGCCCCTTAGCTCGGACCCTTAGCTCGGACCCGGCTCCCCCGCCGCCCCGAACAGCTGATCCACCCAGAGACTGGGCTGACCGTCCCAACCAATAGCGACATGTCTTTCATTCCCTCGTCACACTTCGCCCAATTAGCATCAAGCTTTAAAAACGATGCAAATAAGCGCCTCCGCGCCGCTGCTGGCTGAACGCCGGCTCCAGCGTCGAAGTCGGGCCGGGCCAAGCCAAGCCGCCGGCCTGGTGTAACAGCGCCCCCTGCAGGGGAAGGGATGGCCTGCGGGCCGCTAACCTTGGGCAGTAGTGCCCCCTGCAGGAGCGCGTCAGGCGTCCGCAGTTCGTGGCTGTTTTCTTGGGTGAAGCTGGGAAGCGAGCTCTGGGCTGATTTATTATACGGGGTGGAGAGGAGAGATTCCAGTGTGGCAGGGGCCTATGCAAAACAATGCCCCTGTGGCTGGGTGTGTGGCCTGTGTTTGCGTGGCCCCATGATTTACGAGGAGAGGCTGCGGGAACTGGGGTTATTTAATCTGCAGAAGAGAAGAGTGAGGGGGGATTTGGTAGCAGCCTTCAATTACCGGAAGGGGATGGAGCTCGGCTGTTCTCAGTGGTGGCAGATGACAGAACGAGGAGTAATGGTCTCATGTAGCAGTGGGGGAGGTCTAGGCTGGATATTAGGAAACACTATTTCACTAGGAGGGTGGTGAAGCACTGGAATGGGTTACCTAGGGAGATGGTGGAATCTCCTTCCTTAGAGGTTTTTAAGGCCCAGCTTGACAAAGCCCTGGCTGGGAGGATTTAGTTGGGGATTGGTCCTACTTTGAGCAGGGGGTTGGACTCGATGACCTCCTGAGGTCCCTTCCAACTCTGATAGTCTATATTAGTACACTAATGTCTGGTGCCTAAGCAGCAGCGCAGGGCAGAGGTAAGGATGCACTATACAGCCAGTGTGGACAAGGCCAAAGGAGGGATTGCAGAGTGCGGGAGGTGATCCTGTCACTTCACAGACAAAGGACAGGTCCCTGGCACAGGAAGTTTACAATCTGGGTCAGACTGAACACAGTGAACGGCTGCGGCAGTGACGGAGCAGGCCGTGGGAGAATGGAGTCCCAACAGTGAGTGACCATAGGCTGTGCTGTGGTCTCAGGGGGTTACGTTCTGAGGCTGTAATTTGAGGTTCTGGCTCTTTGACAGGTCTCAAAGGTGAAGCCCTAACTGGGGAAGGAATCTTGGACCTGAGGAAATGTGTGTGGGAAGGGGAGCTCTCCCCGCCTGGCTGCTATTTACTAGCATGGACTGAACCAAAAGAGTAGCATCTCCCTGTGTGGGGGGAGGGATAGCTCAGTGGTTTGAGCACTGGCCTGCTAAACCCAGGGTTGTGAGTCCAATCCTTGAGGGGGTCATTTAGGGATCGGGGGCAAAAATTGGGGATTGGTCCTGCTTTGAGCAGGGGGTTGGACTAGATGACCTCCTGAGGGCTCTTCCAACCCTGATATTCTATGATTCTGAGTCCGGGCACTGTCTCCTGCGTGTTGGCTCCTGTGGGTTAGAGGCAGAGTGAGCAGCTGGTCTGAAATGCCCTTAGGGAGATAGCCCCTATCCCAAGGAGGCCTCCTGTGACCAAGGCCTTAGCCGCATCATCAGAGTGAGAATCCAAGAATTCACACCTGGGCAGAACTTTCACTTCCTCTGCCTGCACCAGGGCATGGTTTGCTTTTCCACAGCACCTGCTAAAACAGCATCTAAGTGCATTGTCAGGTCAAATGCCAGCCCGTCGCAATGCACCATTACCAAACGGTGCCACCATGTCGCCCCTCCAAAAGGCACAGCAGTCCTAGAACTATCAGGATGGGTGGCAGCTCACCCTGCATGGGTCTCTTGGGGTGCTGCCCAGGGTCTTCCCCTGCTGCAGCCCAGGGTCGTCTGGGGGTGCTGGCTTTGAGATGAGATGTAAAATGCAGATCCCAGGGCCTGTTGTGAAGAAGGGGGCAGTGACCCAGGCTTCCGGGCCAATTGTCAGAGCATATTAAATGATCTTGCAGTTAAAGCACAGGGCTGGGCACCAGGCTGGACCCTCCATCGCCCTGCGCCTCACGCAGTCATTCACACCAGTGCACAGTGCAGGCAAACTGTCCCCATGCCTGACTCTGGTGGTGTTTGATAACCACTTTACACTGGCGTAAATGATGACAAAAAGTGCAGGGTAGCAATGGATTGGGCTCCTGGGTTCCATTCCCGGTTCTGTCACAGACCAGCTGGGTGGCTGAGGGCGAGTCTCTTCCACTTGCTGTGCCTCACTTGCCCCTTCTGCGGAATGGGGAGTGATACTGATGTGCCCCAAGCAGTGTCCCGAGGGCTAATGCCCTGGGGGAGAGTGTGGCAGGTTATCCCCACTCTGGGATGCCACCTGATGTACTGGGGTAGCACTGAGTCCGCCTGTTCCACCTGCCTGGCTCCCTTACGCTGTCCTGCTGAGCCAGACCCTCAAGCCTCCTCCAGGACACACAGGCAGGGACACACCCAGCTGCAGAACCACACCAGCTCTGAAGTCCATACAGCTGGGGAAATCCCAGCACTCAAGTGCACACCCCTCTGGGTGCAAACCCCAGACTGTATTGTCTTGCGCTGCACAGAGACCTGTACAGTGCACACTAATGAACTTCGCCTGTGACACTACACCCCATATTCTTCATAGAGATCTTGTTATGATATGAATATGGCATAACTAAGATGTGTTATGCAAGATTGGTCTTGTGAGATATAATTGGAAAGGTTTCAGAGGGGCAGCCGTGTTAGTCTGTATCAGCAAAAACAATGAGGAGTCCTTGCGGCACCTTAGAGACTAACAAATTTGTTTGGGCATAAGCTTTTGTGGGCTAGAACTCAAGGTGATGTTATTGACTTGAACTGGGACCATATAGAACATGGTTGCAACCAAGGTCCTGTAGTGGCACCAAATCTTGTATAAAGGGGGTCAAGTAAGGTGTCTAAGACAAGGTTATGGTTTGCTGGTTATGATTATGCTGTCTATATGTGTGTATCCTTGTTGTATTTAAAGTTATAAGTATTGGCTCTATACTGTCTGTAGTTCAAACTTGTGCTATGCTTCTGGGTGACACCCCAGACAAGTTGGTTTCAGCACTGCCTAATCTGCTTGATGGCCCATTAAGGACCATCAGCTGCACAACTGACCCATTGGGAGAAGGCAGACATGCCTTGCGACTCAGCCAGGTGTGCAGGGACCTGCCTATGGACAGAACTCTGAGGTGTTTCCAGGCCATGTGATGGACAGCTTGTCTTTGGAACAAAGAAAGAGACCACATGGCAAGAGACTATAAAGAGCTGCGGCAGCTCCTCCATCTGGTCTTCAATCCTGTTTCGTGCCTCTGGAGGGACTTTGCTACCCTGAAGCTTTGAACCAAGGACTGAATGACCCATCCCAGCTGTGGATTTACTCCAGAGACTTGATTTGAACCTGCAGTTTATTCTACCACTGCTGCAAGCCTGAACCAAGAACTTTGCCATTACTGTGTGTCATTGTTTCCATTTAACCAATTCTAGCTCTCATCTCTATCTTTTTCTTTTTATGAATAAACCTTTAGATTTTAGATTCTAAAGGATTGGCCACAGCTTGATTTGTGTGTAAGATCTAACTTGTATATTGACCTGGGTCTGGGGCTTGGTCCTTTGGGATCGAGGGAACCTTTTTTCTTTTACTGGGGTATTGCTTTTCATAACCATTCATCCCTATAACGAGTGGCCCTGGTGGTGATACTGGGAAACTGGAAAAAGAACAGGAGTATTTGTGGCACCTTAGAGACTAACCAATTTATTTGAGCATAAGCTTTCGTGTGCATCCGATGAAGTGAGCTCTAGCTCATGAAAGCTTATGCTCAAATAAATTGGTTAGTCTCTAAGGTGCCACAAATACTCCTGTTCTTTTTGCGGATACAGACTAACACGGCTGCTACTCTGAAACCTGGGAAACTGGAGAGTCTAAGGGAATTGCTTGTGTGACTTGTGGTTAGCCAGTGGGGTGAGACCAAAGTCTTCTCTGTTTGGCTGGTTTGGTTTGCCTTGGTGTGCATAGAAACCCCAGCCTTGGGCTGTAACTGCCCTGCTTTGAGCAGTTTATCCTGAATTGGCACTCTCCGTTGGGTCCACCAGAACGAGCGTCGTTACAGCCGACCCCCAGTTTGAGAACCCCTGGCGTAGTGAGTGTTTATCTATAGTCTCCAGCACTGTTCCTCTCATGCAATGAGCAAAACTGTCAGATTTTAATCCACTTTCTTAATTCTTGTTATTAGTTATTTTTATGACAGTAGTGTCCAGGTGCCCTGTCATGCACCGGGACCCCCTTGGGCTAGGCCCTGTACAATCGCAGAACACAAAGACAGGCCCTGCCCCAGGAAGTGTGCAGTCTAAATCTTGTGTGTCCATGATTTAATATTTTGGCTTCAGGGAGACGCAGTTGTGGCAAAGGGCCAGATCTCCAGAGATCCTGCTGCTGAGCACTGGAAGAACTGGCCTGAATCGGGCCCTCCATTTTGGCTCTGTAAATCCAAGCCTGCAGAGCGGGAACGAGGGTTACGTCCACTAGCTACAGTAGAGCAGTGTGTGCCCAGGCCCCAGCATCCCTAGCCTGAAACGTAGAGGATGGAAGCCCCAGGGTGGGAAGGTTTGAAAGGCCTGAGTAGGAGCGCTGGGTCTCTGCTCTCCACCAGCACAGGAGTATGCGGAGACCCCAGGGACACAGCCAGGTTTGCTAACTACATGCAGACACACAAGGCCTGGCTACAGAGGTGCATTGCTGCTCCTTAGGATCTGTTGGCTTCTGCAAGAGAAGATTATTTAAAGTGATGCTACCCTATTTCGATACGCTACACCATCCTTCCCCTCAAGGGACATTGTAAGGGGGTATGTGTCCCTTTAAGAGTAGAGGGGGCCAGAAGACCCGGTTCCGGGAAGCTAGAGCTCCAGCTAGAAGGGCGAGGAGTGGTGCCCCTGGGGAGAACAGATGCTGGCAGGAGCAGAGCTCCATAAGGGCAGCCCAAGGAGCCAGAGAGGAGTGAGTGCGAGCACTGCCTGGGGCTGCAATGGTGAATGGCACTTTTGAGCCAGGGCCACGTGGAACAGTCTGTGGTCGTTAAACCTGCCCCAAGAGGAGTGTCAAAGCTCCCCGAGCCAGTGGCTCATTGCACTGACACAGGTTCATAGCCAGCGGTGCACCAGGGCCAGCATCACAGCCAACTGCCTTTGACTGCCCTAACCCCACGCATGCCCTAGCCCCATTTTGCAGCTGGGTGAACTGGGGGTGGCCTCGCCATGTAGGATCGAGTGAGACTCAAAGCCACAGGTTTTGGGGGATGCACCTAAACCACTAAGCCACCAAACCTCATCAGCTGGAAGGTAAGACTATTCATAAGAGAGACTGTGTAGAGCTCCTTAGGGGCCCTCAAGAGGGCACCCAGAGGGTGGGTGCTGCAAGGAGACCTCTGGCCGGGAGGGGTGCTCAGGCAGTGCTACAGACATAAAAACCAGTTAGGAACATATCACTATCAGAATGGCTCCAATGAAATACACAGGTGCTCCAGGTTCAGTCTGAGAGGCGGGGGACTGGTGGCCGTTACTACAGAATCCGGAGCAGGTCTCCACAGCATCTCCCTGCTCCGTCGTGGCAAGTGACTTGTAGCAGAAGCAGGGCCTTGAGGCTCACTGCTGCTATCACCAATGACTGTCTGGGGCTGTGCTGTCACCTGGGTATTTTCCACAGTTTGGAACGTCCTGCTGAACGTCTGCTCAAAAGCTGGGGTAAGCCATGGAGTCTTCTGCATGGTCTTGGTGCTGCGCCCACTCAGGACCTGTCTGTGATGTGTCCGTGTTTCCGTGAATTGTCTCAGTCACTTCCTACCGAGATCTTTTCTCCCCTGTGAAAACTGCACAGCTGGGTCGGACCGTGTGTGGCCTGGTTTTTAGATCAGGCTTTAACAGCTCCAAGTAAGACCTTCAATTATGTCCCACAAACAGCATTGCTGGTGTCCGATTTGTAGTTGCACAGGCTACGTACCTAGGGGCCAATAGGAAATTCACAATCTTGTGTTGTGAGCTGCTTTCACCTGGGGTCACGAATCACTTGCTTGAACATCTGATGAAATCTTTCCACTGATCCATTTGGTGCAGGACGGGAAGGAGCTGATGGGACATCTGAACACTTCCACCGGCTGTGCTGAAGTCATTGAAGTCGTACCGGAAACTCCAGGCCAGCTAGAATGAGCATCTGTCCCACATGTGGTCCGGCTCCAATAGTCTATGTGAATTTGCTGCCCTGGGGCCGCTGGCCACTCGGAAGGATGCAGAGGAGCACGCTCAGGTATGTGCTGCGATCGCTTTGCCATTCCCTCTATTTGACAGGTTTCAGAGGGGCAGCCGTGTTAGTCTGTATCAGCAAAAACAATGAGGAGTCCTTGTGGCACCTTAGAGACTAACAAATAACTGATAATAGCCCACTGTAATTGATTTGTCTCGTTAGAGTTGGTAAGGCAACCCCCATCTTTTCATGTTCATGTTTTCATGCTCTCTGTATCTATCTATCTTCCTACTGTATTTTCCACTCCATGCATCTGATGAAGTGGGTTTTAGCCCACAAAAGGTTATGCCAAAATAATTTGTTAGTCTCTAAGGTGCCACAAGGACCCCTCTATTTGAATGTCAGTCCCTGCTCCCTGCACAACTCCTGGCCAGGACCTTCATGTTCCCAGTTCCCAAATGGCCTTCATGTAATTCTTGGGGTGTCTGTATGTAGCAGGACCTGAGCTTTCGGGACCAGTCACTCTGGGGCCATACATTAGGCACCTCTCACAGGGTCCATTCACTTCCTCCTGGCCACTGTGGGGAATCAGCTCTTTCGAGGTCTGAGGCCCCCTTCTGCTGATTTCTGCATGGCCTCCTGCCCCTCACTTGCGCTCTCTCTGCACCTCAGGGTGCTCCCTCTTCGGGTCTCCGCCCTCCAGCCAGGTCGCTGTGCATTTCCCCCTTCTGGGGTACCAAAGTCTTTCCTTACCAGCAGCCTTAGGCAGTCTTCCCATTCACTGCCCCATGGTGCCACTTCGCCAGTGGCTCACGGGTGCCAATTAGGGGGGGCAGGGGAGGGCAGGAGCCCCCCCGCCCCCGAGTTTCATACAGGGGGTGCAAGCTCCCCAGGTGGAGCCCTTAACTACAGCCCAGCATCAGTGTGAAATGTAAGGGCTTGGCTCCACTTGCGAGTTACAGCGCATTAAAGGAGCCCCGGGTGCCCTAGCTCACTCCCCGTCCACACTGGCAAGGCACGTAGAGCGCTCTGACTCCGCAGCTACAGCGCTGCTCGCACGCCAGCTCGGCGAGTGGAATAGCGTTTTGTGCGCCCCCGCTGGAGCGCCGCTGCGCCAGTGTGGACGCCCTGGTCCTACAGTGCGCTCTGATCGGCCTCCAGAAGTGTCCCACAGTGCCTGTGCTAGCCACTCTGGTCATCACTTTGAACTCTACTGCCCTGGCCTCAGGTGACCACCCGTCAGCCCTTTAAATTCTCTGGGAATTTTGAAAATCCCCTTCCTGTTTGCTCAGCCAGGCGTGGAGTGCTCTATGCGCATCTGTCCAGGTGACCGTGCCTCCACGCGCCAGGCGAGCCCCAGTATGGAGCCACGGCGAGGTGCTGGACCTCATCAGTGTTTGGGGGGAGGAAGCTGTCCAGTCCCAGCTGCGCTCCAGCCGTAGGAATTACGATAACTTTGAGCAGATGTCAAGGGCCATGCTGGAAAGGGGCCACGACCGGGACGCTCTGCAGTGCAGGGTTAAAGTGAAGGAGCTGCGGAATGCCTACCGCAAAGCCCGCGAGGCAAACAGCCGCTCCGGTGCTGCCCCGCGACCTGCCGTTTCTACAAAGAGCTGGACGCGATACTTGAGGCCGACCCCACTTCCACTCCGGGGACCACCCTGGACACTTCAGAGCCCAGTTCAACAAGGCAGGAGGAGGAGGAGGAGCAGCAAAGCGGGAGCGAGGGTGCTGAGGCGGAGGAAGACACCCCAGCATCCCTAGATGCATGCAGCCAGGAGCTGTTCTCAAGCCCGGAAGAGGGTAGCCAGTTGCGGCGGCCGGTGCTTGGGGAAGGACAAACACCAGAGGAGGTTCCTGGTAAGCGGCTTTTATTTTGGGAAGGAAATTATTCGGTGCGGGCTCTTGGGGCGAGGAGGGTTCGGGCCGCATGCATGCCTAGATGCGGAATAGGGCGTTGACGTGCTCTCTCACATCGCGGTAATCGGCCTCAGTGATCTCCTCAAAGGTCTCAGCCAGCACTTGGGCAATGCACTTGTGCAGGTTTCTCGGGAGAGCCACTGTGGTCCTGTCCCAGTCAGTCTAACTTGTCCACGCCACCGTGCCGGGAGGGGCAGGGGGACCATTGCTGCACACAGGCAAGCTGCAGATGGGCCCGGGCGGAAGCCGCATTGCAGTAGAAAACCCTCCCTTGCTTCCCAGGTCACCCTCAGCAGCGAGATCTCTTCCAGGACGGACTCCTGTGGAAAATATGGGGACCGTGTTCGGTGTAGGGGCTCTCCCCAAGCCACAGAAACCCAGAGGACGGTACAGCCGTGAAACAATCAGTCCCCCTTGCCCCTGTGCTTACTCACCATTTGGGGGCTCCCGTGGGTTACGTGCCCTCGCTTTGGGATGGGCAAATTATGCTATTGTGTAGACTGTGCTTGCCCTTAAGTACGGGGGAATCATTGCTCTGTCTGGTGTGAACAATGCTGCTGTCAAGTGTTGCCTTTTGCCTTTACAGATGCAACCTTGAGATCTCAGCCCTCCGTGTTATCACCGGCCGAAAGAGTCCAAAGAATCAGAAAGAGGCCACGTAGAAGCAAGGAAGACATGTTGCTTGAAGTAATGCAGCATTCAAGTCATGAAAATTGAAAAGTCCCGGAGTCGCGGGACCGTGAAAGGAGGATCCGCCAGCAGAATGCGGCGCGCCGGCACAAAAGCGCGGTGCTCCGGCAGCGAAGCACGGATCGGCTGATAAGCATAATGGAGCACCAAGCGGACTCGATCCAGGCGCTCGTAGCCATGCAGGCGGAGCACCGACCCCCCCACCCCCACCGCCCTTGTCCCAAAACTCTTTCCCTTGTGCCCCCAAGTCACCTCCAACCCACTTTCCCCAACATCTCGGTTCTTACCGCCACCAGCTGCCTCCAACACCTGGAGCTTCACCACCCAGCCCTGCAAACTGCCCACTGCACTCAACCCCCGTCACCAGGCGGTAGAGCCAGCCCGAAGTGCAGCACTCGTTGCACGGCGCTCCAGGCAGGAAGGCTGAGTATGAGAACAGGACATACACAAATCTGTGATTGAACCATTCCCCACCCCATCCCCTTGCCCTTTCTGTTTCCCAAGCGGTTGTGTTTCTTTTCAATAAATGGATTTTCTTTTCAATAAATGGATTTTTTGGCTTTGAAAACATACTTTATTATTGCATAAAGTAAAAGATACCTTAGCCCAGGAAAGAAACAGGCACCACAAGTCAGCGTAGCAAACACAGATTCCTACTAACATTGGAACCACTGCACTTCACTCCTGTGCAGGGCACCAGACATTACTGGTGGCTTTCAGCCTCAAATTGCTCCCTCGAGGCATCCCTAATCCTTGCAGCCCCGCCCTGGGCCCCTCGAATAGCCCTGCTCTCTGGCTGTTCACATTCAGCCTCCAGGTGTTGAACCTCCAAGTTCCATGCCTGAGTGAAGCTTTCACCTTTCCCTTCACAAATGTTATGGAGGGTACAGCACACGGATATAGCCAAGGGGATGCTGTCATCGGCCAGGTCCAGCTTCCCATACAGGGAGCACCAGTGGCCCTTTAAACAGCCAAAAGCACACTCCACAGTCATTCTGCACTGGCTCAGCCTGTTGTTGAACCGCTCCTTGCTGCTGTCAAGGCTCCCTGTGTAGGGTTTCATGAGCCACGGCATTAAAGGGTGAGTGGGGTCTCCAAGGATCACAATGGGCATTTCGACTTCCCCTACGGTGATCTTCTGGTCTGGGAAGAAAGTCCCGTCTTGCAGCTTCCTGAACAGGCCAGTGTTCCGAAAGATGCGTGCGTCATGCACCTTTCCAGGCCAGCCTGCGTTAGTGTCAATGAAACGCCCACGGTGATCCACAAGCGCCTGGAGACCATAGAGAAATACCCCTTCCGATTAACGTACTCGGAGGCTAGGTGGGCTGGTGCCGGAATTGGAATATGCGTGCCATCTATCGCCCCTCTGTAGTTAGAGAAGCCCATTTGTGCAAAGCCATCCACAATGTCATGCACATTACCCAGAATCATGGTTCTTCTGAGCAGGATGCGATTAATGGCCCTGCAAACTTGCATCAACACGATTCCAACGGTCGACTTCCCCACTCCAAACTGGTTAGTGACTGATCGGTAGCTGTCTGGAGTTGGCAGCTTCCAGATTGCAACAGCCACCCGCTTCTCCACCGGCAGGGCAGCTCTCAATCTCGTGTCCTTGCACCGCAGGGTGGGGACGAGCTCCTCACACTGCCCCATGAAAGTGGCTTCTCGTCCGAAAGTTCTGCAGCCACTGCTCATCATCCCAGACGTGCCTGACGATGTGATCCCACCACTCAGTGCTTCTTTCCCGAGCCCAACAGTGGCGTTCCACGGTGGGGAGCATGTCCGTGAATGCCACAAGCAAACTCATGTCGTATGCGTTACTCGAGTTGATATCATCGTCAGACTCCTCACGGTCACTTTGGATCGTAAGGAGTAACTTGACCGCCAAACGTGACGTGCTGGCGAGACTCGTCAGCAGACTCCTCCGCCGTTCGGGCTCCGTTCCCGCAGACCGAAAGGGAAGACAGTGCGCGCAGTACAAAAACGTTGACAGATGGCGCCAAATGTGGACGGAAGCCCAGGGATTGCTGGGATGCGAACCGATGCATCACGGGGCGTTGGGACAGGACCCAGAATGCCCTGCACCCCCTGCCCCCTTCCCACAAGCCACAGCGCCAGCCTGGGAAGAGGTGCTCCGGGGGATAGCTGCCCACAATGCACCGCTCCCGATGCCGCTGAAAGTGCCGCAAGTGTGGCCACGCCAGCGCACTTGTTCCCGTCCGTGTGGACACACTGCAGCGCTTCCCTGCTGCGCTCTCCCAAGGCGGGTTTAACTCACAGCGCTCTACATCTGCAAGTGTAGCCAAGCCCTAAGTTCTGCAGAGGAGAGGTGCCCCTGGGGCGGGGGTGGGGCAGGGTTTTGTTTACAAACAGAGGCAGGGTGATTAAGATAAGAAAGGGCTGGTGATTAAATGAAGGGTATGGAAGTTTAGGGTGTACAAGAGGAATCCCTCTGTGGAGGGGGAGAGGGAGGAGGGGTTGTTTTTACATTCAGAAAAGGGGGGGATTTGGGGGCATAGGTGGAAAGAAAGGGTCAGACCCAGGGCAGGGCTAGCAGCATATAGAGACGTTTCCACTCTACCTGTGATACTTATGTGGCCCCATCACCATAGTATCTAAGGCTGCACCTCGCAAGGTCTAACCTATTTCTCCTCCCAGCTCCTCCCCCCCGAGCAATGCTGTTATCCCCATTGTACAGAGGGGCACTGAGGCACACACAGACTAAAGGCCAGATTTTCAAAGGTGTCTTGGCACCTAGTGAGATTTTCAAATGCACTTAGAAGGTTTGGTGCTTTGTAAACCCCACTAGAGATCTAGCTGCATCTTTGGGTGCCTAAAAACCTTTGAAATTCTGTCCTTAAAGTACTGGCTGGGGGGTCAGGCTGGAAGTCCGTGGGGGGAGTAGAACCCAGGTCTCTCAGGGCCAGCTCCCTATCCAGGGGACCAGCCGTTCTCTCCGCTGCATGCTGCAGAAAAAAAGAGAGGACTCTGACAGATGGGAGCAAAACCAAGGTGGCCAGTTCTCAGAGACTCCAGCCCACGGTCCCAGGACGGAGGCCATGGCTCCCATGAAAAGCAGCGCAGAGCTTCGGAAGGCTGGAGAATGAGAGTCAGATGAGAGGAGCTGACTTGACTCCCCAGGGGTGGGGGTTCTGCCCCGGGCTGGGTTGTACAGCAGTGGCTGCTGCTGGGCAATTTTACATTTTAACTGAAAACCATTTTGTTCCGTCATTTTTTTGTTCTGAGTTTGAGGAAAGGAAGGAACGAGAAAGTGTCTTATAAGCATCCAATGTGTTTATGCCTCAAATTCTTAGGTTTCAGCTGTATTCAGGTCAATTCCAGAACAAAGAACAGAAACTGCATCCACAGAGTTCATAAAGTCGACGATTATTGTCATGATTTGTATTATTCACTGGGCACCATCTGTGTGCTCAGCACTGCTCAGATATGCCAGAAAATCCAGTCCCTGAGCAAATGCATCTAAGCTGTGTAGCTCTGGAGAAGCTGGCTCAGTGTTTAAAAGCGAAGTGTAGAGTTACTGAGCTCACACGTTATCACATGGTCACTGTGATGTTAATAGCTCTGAGTGGAGGCACTGATGGCAGTAGAAGTTTTACTTGATTAAGGACTAGAAGATTTGACCCTCCAACTTTCTTTCTAAAGGAAGAGCTGCCCAGAGCTCCTGGGCCTGTTTATTTTCCTTTCCTGCCTGTGGTGGCCTTGATAGACCTCAGAAGTCTCTGTTTTTTCTCAACTTTAAAATATTGAATTTTCTTGGTGTTTGGTTTTAAATATTCCCCTGTGAGAGCTGCAGCTCCAGTCACTGGAGTGTCGTGTTCCGGAGCCTTCTGGAAAGTCACGAGCCTTTCAACAGAAGGGAAAGCCGTGTTGCCAACTCTCATGGTTTTTGTCATGAATCTCATGATAATTATTTGAGCATGAGCTTTCGTGAGCTACAGCTCACTTCATCGGATGCATAGCATATCGTGGAAACTGCAGAAGACATTCTGTGTGTATATAATGTCTTCTGCAGTTTCCACGATATGCTATGCATCCGATGAAGTGAGCTGTAGCTCACGAAAGCTCATGCTCAAATAAACTGGTTAGTCTCTAAGGTGCCACAAGTACTCCTTTTCTTTTTACGAATACAGACTAACACGGCTGTTACTCTGAAACATGATAATTATTGTTTCTTTAAAGCCCCAGCTCCTGGAGATGTGATGGTTTCAGCCTTATTCTTAAAGAAAAATTAAGTTTCTAGTCCTCGTGGCGGTGGAGAAAGCTTCAAAACGTGACCCCAGTGCTTCCTAAAGGCTCAAAAAGCAGAAGGCAAATAAAAAGAACCCCAGATCTGTTATTTTTACATAATCATGATTTTAAAGCCAATTTCATGATTTTTGGTGAGCCTGATTCATGATTTTTGAACATCTGGGATTGGCAACACTGTGAAAGTGACTCGAAAGTGTCAGTTTCACTCCTGTTTAAGGTTAGAGTCTGGTCTATTATTTGTAGTGAGGTAACACCTCTAGAGCCCCAGGCAGGTGCAGTATAAACTCCAGGGTGGGCTTGCCCTAGTAGGATGTTAGCCTCTCTGCTGTTCGCCGCTCAGCTGGTTCGCAGCTGACTGGCTTTTTACAATAGTCAGGCCCACTCAAGGCTCACCTGGAACAAAGCACGCCTAATTCACACTTTTCAAACCACCAATCAAGCACACTGTCAAACTGTCCCCACAACAGACACTCAGATACTCACCACCACAGCCTCCCTAATGCAGCTCTTAGCGTACCTCCTCTCAGACAGATCCCAGTCCATCCTCCCGGTGGAAGGAAAAGGCCTGGGTAGAGACCATCGAATCGTGGAAGTCAACGAATCGCTATGCAGGTGGTGTTGGAGAGAAGGCTTTGGATTCTTTGACCATGGGATGGTGTCCAAGAAGGAGGAGTGCTAGGCAGAGACGGCCTCCACCTAACGAAGAGAGGGAAGAGCATCTTCGCAAGCAGACTGGCTAACCTAGTGAGCAGGGCTTTAAACTAGGTTCACCAGGGGAAGGAGACCAAAGCCCTGAGGTAAGTGGGATACTGGAGGAAGCACGAGCAGGAGAGTGCAAGAGGGGAGGGCTCCAGCCTCATACTGAGAAAGTGGGACAATCAACAAGTTATCTTAAGTGCCTATACACAAATGCAAGTAGCCTGAGAAACAAGCAGGGAGAACTGGAAGTCCTGTCACAATCAAGGAATTATGATGTGATTGGAATAACAGAGACTTGGTGGGATAACTCACATGACTAGAGTACTGTCATGGATGGATATAAACTGTTCAGGAAGGACAGGCAGGGCAGAAAAGGTGGGGGAGTTGCACTGTATGTAAGAGAGCAGTATGACTGCTCAGAGCTCTGGTATGAAACTGCAGAAAACCCTGAGAGTCTCTGGATTAAGTTTAGAAGTGTGAGCAACAAGGGTGATGTGGGAGTCTGCTAGAGACCACCGGACCAGGGGGACGAGGTGGACGAGGCTTTCTTCCGGCAACTCACGGAAGTTATTAGATCGCAGGCCCTGGTTCTTATGGGAGACTTCAATCACCCTGATATCTGCTGGGAGAGCAATACAGCGGTGCACAGACAATCCAGGAAGTTTTTGGAAAGCGTAGGGGACAATTTCCTGGTGCAAGTGCTGGAGGAACCAAGTAGGGGCAGAGCTCTTCTTGACCTGCTGCTCACAAACCAGGAAGAATTAGTAGGGGAAGGAAAAGTGGATGGGAACCTGGGAGGCAGTGACCATGAGATGGTAGAGTTCAGGATCCTGACACAGGGAAGAAAGCAGAACAGCAGAATATGGACCCTGGACTTCAGAAAAAGCAGACTTTGACTCCCTCAGGGAACTGATGGGCAGGATCCCCTGGGAGAATAACATGAGGGGGAAAGGAGTCCAGGAGAGCTGGCTGTATTTTAAAGAATCCTTATTGAGGTTACAGGGACAAACCATCCCAATGCGTATGTAACCCTTCTACCCGTCAGAGTTGGCAGCAACAAGGGCCGGGTTCAGTATTTAGGGGTTCCATTCCAATAACACAATGCAAAACCGCTCGAGCCCCCACCCAGTGACCTGGGACAAATATATAGCACCCCCGCTGGGCACGCAATACTTCCCCTCTCGCAAGCATAGAGTCTTAGTGTAGCAAAAAGCCTTTTAATAACGTGGCATTATGTTGGGGAAACACCACCAACAGGATTCATAACACAACCCATGAGCAAAAACCCACCCCAAGCAAATTGGGCCGTGTCCTTTCCCTTTGGTTCTTGAGTCCAGCAATCCAAAATCACCCAAAGTCCCAAAAGTCCAACAACCCAAAAGTCTGTCCCTGGTCAAGCCCCAGAGTTTGAAAGTTTATCTGCAGAATTTTACCTCCCAACCTGGGTGGAGATGGGGAAGGGGGTTAAGGGGCACCTTACATGGTCCAAAGCCGATTGCCCCACCTCTCCATGGGCTCCGCTCTGCCAGCCGCCCCCACGAGCTGCTCCAGGCATCCGACAAACTGCTCTGCTCCACCAGCCGCTCTGCTCTGCCAGCCGTCCCACAAACTCCTCCACAATATATCTTCAGGCTCCCCACTACTTAACACAACGCTCAGTGATTTCAGCTCTTAGTAAGTTTAGCTCTTTGGTGAATTCAGCTTGTAGTAGGGGAGCCTCAATGCTGGTGCACTGATAGCCCAAAGTGAGCTCAGCAGCCTGTAACTAGACTCCTAATAGAATCAAAATTAGCTCTGATATTCCACAGTGAAGAGAAAAAGAAGTGCAATTAGCACGTAAAGCTCTCACCAGGGGACCCATACCCCCCACATTAATATCTATCCCCAGCCTCTCTCCATTCACTGGATTTTGGAACCCATGACCCTTGCCTGCCGAGTGCTGCTTAGTGGATGGTGAGTCCCTCCATCATAACAAAAGGCCATGTACAGTTCCACTGTCCTTGATTCACATAATCAGGATAATAACAGTTTATTCCTGCCCCAATAACAGAGAAGCTGCGGCTCCTACAGCAGCCAAAGTGACCATCTAGGTGGGGGGAGGGGGGGTGCCTATGCAAATGAGATCAGCCCCTGAAGTTCTTTTCCACAAGCCACCATGACTCGCCACCAGATGTCAGGGTAGAGCTCATCCTGACTCTGCTCACAGATAGAAAGAATAGTAAATATGGCAGGCGACCGCTTGGCTTAACAGTGAAATCCTTGATGATCTTAAACACAAAAAAGAAGCTAACAAGAAGTGGAAGGTTGGATAAATGACCAGGGAAGAGTATAAAAATATTGCTCAGGCATGCAGGAGTGAAATCAGGAAGGCCAAATCACACCTGGAGGTGCAGCTAGCAAGAGATGTTAAGTGTAACAAGAAGGGTTTCTTCAGGTATGTTGGCAACAAGAAGAAAGTCAAGGAAAGTGTGGGCCCCTTACTGAATGAGGGAGGCAACCTAGTGACAGAGGATGTGGAAAAAGCTAATGTACTCAATGCTTTTTTTGCCTCTGTCTTCACGAACAAGGTCAGCTCCCAGACTGCTGCACTGGGCAGCACAGCATGGGGAGTAGGTGACCAGCCCTCTGTGGAGAAAGAAGTGGTTCGGGACTATTTAGAAAAGCTGGACGAGCACAAGTCCATGGGGCCGGATGCGCTGCATCTGAGGGTGCTAAAGGAGTTAGCGGATGTGATTGCAGAGCCAATGGCCATTATCTTTGAAAACTCATGGCGATCCGGGGAAGTCCCGGACGACTGGAAAAAGGCTAATGTAGTGCCCATCTTTAAAACAGAGAAGAAGGAGGATCCTGGGAACTACAGGCCAGTCAGCCTCACCTCAGTCCCTGGAAAAATCATGGAGCAGGTCCTCAAGGAATCAATTTTGAAGCACTTAGAGGACAGGAAAGTGATCAGGAACAGTCAGCATGGATTCACCAAGGGCAAGTCATGCCTGACTAATCTAATTGCCTTCTATGACGAGAGAACTGGCTCTGTGGATGAGGGGAAAGCAGTGGACGTGTTGTTCCTTGACTTTAGCAAAGCTTTTGACATGGTCTCCCACAGTATTCTTGCCAGCAACTTAAAGAAGTATGGGCTGGATGAATGGACTATAAGGTGGATAGAAAGCTGGCTAGATTATTGGGCTCAACGGGTAGTGATCAATGGCTCAATGTCTAGTTGGCAGCCGGTATCAAGTGGAGTGCCCCAAGGGTCGGTCCTGGGGCCGGTTTTGTTCAATATCTTCATTAATGATCTGGAGGATGGTGTGGATTGCACCCTCAGCAAGTTTGCAGATGACACTAAACTGGGAGGAGAGGTAGATACGCTGGAGGGTAGGGATAGGATACAGAGGGCCCTAGACAAATTAGAGGATTGGGCCAAAAGAAATCTGGTGAGGTTCAACAAGGACAAGTGCAGAGTCCTGCACTTAGGACGGAAGAATCCAATGCACCGCTACAGACTAGGGACCGAATGGCTTGGCAGCAGTTCTGCAGAAAAGGACCTAGGGGTTACAGTGGACGAGAAGCTGGATATGAGTCAGCAGTGTGCCCTTGTTGCCAAGAAGGCCAATGGCATTTTGGAATGTATAAGTAGGGGCATTGCCAGCAGATCGAGGGACGTGATCGTTCCCCTCTATTCGACATTGGTGAGGCCTCATCTGGAGTACTGTGTCCAGTTTTGGACCCCACACCACAAGAAGGGTGTGGAAAAATTGGAAAGCATCCAGCGGAGGGCAACAAAAATGATTAGGGGACTGGAACACATGACCTATGAGGAGAGGCTGAGGGAACTGGGATTATTTAGTCTGCAGAAGAGAAGAGTGAGGGGGGATTTGATAGCTGCTTTCAACTACCTGGAAGGGGGTTCCAAAGAGGATGGATCTAGACTGTTCTCAGTGGTATCTGATGACAGAACAAGGAGTAATGGTCTCAAGTTGCAGTGGGGGCAGTTTAGGTTGGATATTAGGAAAAACGTTTTCACTAGGAGTGTGGTGAAACACTGGAATGCGTTACTTAGGGAGGTGATGGAATCTCCTTCCTTAGAAGTTTTTAAGGTCAGGTGTGACAAAGGCCTGGCTGGGATGATTTAGTTGGGGATTGGTCCTGCTCTGAGCAGGGGGTTAGACAGTCCTGCTCATAAACCTGGCCCCCACAGCCGATCTGTGGCTGCTCAAAGAAAGCCATGCCTGCAGCTGTGCTTGCCCTTGTTCCAGTCTCTGCTCCAGCCCCCTGCTTCCCTCCAGCTTTAGACTTCTGGTTTCGCTTCTCGGCTCTGCCTCTGGCTTATAACTCCAGTTGACCCTCCGGTTCTGACATTCAGCTTCAGTCTCTTCAGTCCTGATCTCTGGCTCCACCTCTGGCTTATGACTCTGGTTTACCCACCCCTGCTCTGGTGTTTGGTGTCTGCTCTTCCCGTACTGATCCTTTTCTCATTTCCTGGGCTCCACCCATCCTGGACCCAGCTCTTACCAATAGGCCAAACTCTTGCCTTCACCACTAGACCTAACCACTCACAGCCCGGTTGGCAATAGTCCCTTTGCTTCCCTTATCAATTTTCTCCAATTCCTAGATTCTGAGTTATATTCATTACTGTCAGCTTCTCCTTTCTTGCTTTATAGATACCTTCACTTCATCTTTGCTTCCCCTCTAAACCAGGTTGGTTTTTTAACCCCTACAGCCTTCTTTCTCAATTGTGGGGTTGTGCCTTTTTGGGCATCTAGTAAAGTCTTCTTAAACAGTTCCCAATTGTCATTCACATTTTTCTGATTAAACTCTTCGTCCCCAAAATGTCAAAATGAAATATTTCTATTTATTTGGAATTTTTTATCTGTTTTTTACTAAACGAACAGTGTGGTGAAACTGACACAAATTCATGAAATATCACTGTTGCCAAATCTGCATTTTTTGCTGGAAAAGTTGTGTTTGCCATGTTCAGTAAAAGCCTGTGACACTGAATGACCAGGAAGGAATGGAATTGGGACACAGCTTGGCCTTGGGGGCCTTAAGGACAGCTTCAGCTTTCTCTTGTGATTTATGGAAACTGCCTTTGTCAATGGTCTGGTCACTAGACACCAGTCACTGAAAAATTCCCCTTTCTTCTTGTTGCTGTGAGCCCACACTCAGCCAGGCTCCCATGTACCTTTAGCAGGTGTTCACATGCTCTCTCTCTAGTTCCCATAACTAGTCACTGTCCGGTTAACACTGAGAGCCAGGAATACCCTGTGATACCCGGTCCATGGCTCATTGCCAAATAGCAGGTGTGGCCCCTGCTCCAAACACTGGCCTGTTATGGTGAAGAAAACACTTGTGTGTGTGTGTGAATTGTGACCGTCTTTGGTCTCCATTTGCAGATAGTTCTGGGTGAGGCCAATCTGGCAGAAGAGCTTCTGAGGCAAATACAGCCTCTATCGTAGGCAAAGGCCACTGATCTGCGGGCAACACTGGACCGTTAGTGGTAACCATAGAATCACTCAGATACAGCCCCAGCCCCATTCCCTTTCCTGAGGGGCAGGCAGCGTGCTCCATTCACTCCAGTTAACCTTGGGTTTAACTCCAGAGTGTTGTCAAAGTGCGGCCCTTCTGCCTCGGCCTTTGGCTGAATCCCAAAAAGCACTGGGTGAGCTTTGCAAAATGTAGGACTCGCTCCCTCTTCAAGCACAATTCTGGCTTTCCTTTTTCCTTCCCTTTTGCTTTCAAGTTCCAGTCCCCTCCTGACAGACGCCAGCTGCGTTGTCCAAGACTGCAGCGAATTTCTGTCTCGGGCTGGAGTTCAGATTGTATTTTATTTTTGAAGTCTGCAGGTGTTTTAGGCTTTCCAAGACCAGCTGAATTTCTCTCAGCCCTCATCTGTACCAAACAATGCAAGACCCCCGCCCTTCACATGTGCTATCGTTATTTTAACTTTCCTGTAGTAAAGGGAGTCAGGATTTCCCCCCAGTGTTTTTAGAAGCACTGAGTGTTTCTGCAACTTCACCTCTCTTGGTCTCTGATAACCCTGCCATGAAATTACAAGCACGGCAGATCCTGTCTCGGGCTCATTTTAAGTCTTGCTCCTTCTACTTGAAAAAGAAATAAAAATAAAACTTCATTTACTGTCTTCTCGCCTCAACAGATGTCGAGATGCTACCGTCAGGAGAAAGGAAACCAGGCTAACACTGGCAGGCTTAGTCTGCAGGAATGAGAGCTCTGTCTGAGCGCAGCTCTGCCGGATGTTCGGCTGGAGTCGGTGACATGCTCTGATGCAGTGCCTGCAGGAGATGGGAGAGACACTGAGGAAGGTACAGCCTGGCTGTCCTAAGCCATGGATCTCGGATCCAGGCCATGCTCCTCCACCTGGCAGACTGCTGGCAGTAGCCTACCCAGGACTCTCAAAGCCCAGCCACAGGGTGAGGCTCTGCCCTGAGGTCCAATTGGTGGATCGGCCCGCTGGCCCGGCTGAAGCCAGCAGCAGGAACAGGAAGGCTCTCCAAGCAACTGGGCTCCATCCCGGTCCAGCTCCAGCTCCCCCAGCTCGATTTCCTGGCATCCTGACTCGGCTTCACCCTGGCATCTGACTTGTGGTTCCTGACCTCCAGTTTGTCTCCTGCCTCTGACCTCCAGGTATCCTCACCCAGCTGCCTCTTGATGCCTGTTGTCAGGGTTCCTTCCCCACTCTGAACTCTAGGGTACAGATGTGGGGACCGGCATGAAAGACCCCCTAAGCTTATTTCTACCAGCTTAGGTTAAAACTTCCCCAAGGCACAAATTCTTTGCCCTTGGAGGCTACGCTGCCACCACCAAGTGATTTAACAAAGAATCAGGCAAAGGACCACTTGGAGTTTCTATTCCCCGAAAATGTCCCCCCAAACCCTTACACCCCCTTTCCTGGGGAGGATTGAGAATAATATCCTAACCAATCGGTTACAAAGTGATCACAGACCCAAACCCCTAGGTCTTCAAACAATAGAGAAATCAGTCAAGTTCTTAAAAGAAGGATTTTATTTTTAAAAAAGGTAAAAATCACCTCTGTAAAATCAGGATGGAAAATAACTTTACAGGGTAAAAAAAGATTAAAAAACACAGCAGAACTTCCTCTAGGCTTAGTTTCAAAGTTACAAAAAACAGGAATAAACCTCCCTCCAGCAAAGGAAAAATTCACAAGCAGAACAAAAGATAATCTAACACGCCTTGCCTGGCTTTTACTTACAATTTTTGTAATATGAGAGACTTTTAGAATGGTTTATAGGAGAAGGAGTTTTCTGACCTGATGCTTCCCTGCTTCCCAAGAGAACACACACAAACAAAGCCTTCCCCCCGCCCAAGATTTGAAAGTATCTTCTTTCCCCATTGGTCCTTTTGGTCAGGTGCCAACCAGGTTATTTGAGCTTCTTACCCCTTACAGGTAAGGAGGAATTCTAGGCTACCCTTAGTTGTATGGTTATGATTTTGTTGGGGATTGGTCCTGCTTTGAGCAGGGGGTTGGACTAGGTGACCTCCTGAGGTCCCTGCCAACCCTGGTATTCTATGATTCTATGACACCTGTCTTGTGACTGTGGACTCTGGCTCTGGCTGCCCGCGTCCCAGCCACGACAGTGGGGAAAGTGGGTCACCCTGGGCTCTGCTTGGCTCGGGAATTCAGCTGCGACAAGCAGGTCTAGTGAGGTCTGTGGAGCACGTGAGGTCACTGTTTGGGACTCCTGCTTTGCTCTGGGTTTTCCACCCTGCAGGGGCTGGCGCGCACCTGCCTGGCACCTGGCAGCGGTAGAGCTGGCTCTGCATGGCCAGCCCAGTGGCAGTTGCCGGGGTACCTGTGTGACTTGAATGGCTGCTGGTCAGAGCAGCCACAGACCTGCTTGGCTGAGGAAGCCTCCGTCCTGGGGCCCATTTCAGTCCCACTGAGCCTGGGTGGATTTGTGGGAGGGGAGTGTAGCCGGGGGATGCAATGACCGGGATCAAGAAGTTGCTACCTCTCTGTCATTTTCTGGTTTGATCATTTTATTTCCTGTACTACCCCACCTCTGTCCCCTGTAGGAGACCTCCCATGTGCCTGGGAGGAGGGAAGGAGTTCCCTGGACAGGTGGGCAGGAGCTTAGGTGTGAAGTTCCTAAAGCCTGGGAGTGAACAAGGGTCTAGGTGCAGGCTAGGAAGGGCCCCTGAGAGACTGAATCTGGCCTGGGTTGCTGCTGTCTGGCCGAGAGCTACAGCTGGAAACCAGCACAAAGCAGATTGCCTCAATTTTCACCTCCGAGATGGTGGGTGTGAAAATCAACGGCCTGCCATGCCCCCTGTCCAAAAGGTGAGGAAGGACTTTGGCAGCGTGGAGTTGTGGTAGGTCAGACCGTCCTGAGGGGATTCATGTTGATTTGATACAAGTTTAATCCATTCATCCTGTTGTGGGTCCATCTTTCTTCCAATAGGTCAGTTGTTCATCAGACGCTGGCCCACTCCACTTCCATTAAGTCTGTTATTCTGGCTCTTTGAAGGGCAAGTCTTTTTGATCAGATACACTTGTTGGGTGCAGCTGCAACTCTGGGGCCTGTCGGCGGCCGGGATCAAAGCTGGGAGCTCGGAAGCTTAGTTTTGTGTGAGCCTCTACGGCCGCGTGAGCCTGAGCCAGCCCCATTAGTCTGTAGCTGGGCGAGGTGCCCCTGGAGCGCCGCTCCACGCAGGCCTGGGTTCCACAGCCGTAAACCTTCTAACCACGTCTGTCTCTGGTGAACTTCAGCCACAGGCCAGTGTTCCTAGCCCCGAGCCACGGGGACTGGGGGAGGTGGGACCGGAGAAACTGTGGCATCAATTGGCTAACTTCCGAGCAGTATTTGTACCTGAGCTTTTTAAAGGGAAAAACAAACAAGCTTGTATTGTCAGAACACATACGCTTCTCAGAACCCCTTCGAATAGTGAAAGGAGGAACCACGGTGATATAATTACAACATCAGTTATTAACATTAAAACCCATCCCCCGCTCCCCCCATGGAAACCCTTGGGCATCTCCCACGCTCTCCGTGATCAAAGTCCGTGGACATGGTGTGTCTTGCTGTTCCGGAAGAGGAGCAGTTTTTCAGACTGCCTGGTTGGCTTTTGTATTGTCTTGCTGGTTCCCAGTGGAAAGATTTAACGTGCTGGGACCGACGTTCCCTGTTAGCTGCGGGGCTGTGCAGCCGTCTGGTAACCGCTGCACGTCTCACGTGGGAGCGTGGCCAGCTCCCAGGTCCCACTCTGTGCACCTGAACCCGTGGTGGCTCCTCTCGGTGCTGGGGGCCGAGGTGGATGTGAGGTTCGACAGCAGGGAGGGGTAAGAAACAGGGTGAGGTTAGCAGGAGCTCCTGGGAGGTGTTAGGGGGCTGAGGTGGTGGGTGGCCGGTGTTTCTGGGTCTCCAAGGTGGTGACCCTGGAGGAGGCCTCCCTGCCTCTATGGCCAGGACATAGCCCCGTAGGTTCAACTGGCACCTTAGGTTATCCTGGTGCCAGTCTGCGTGGGGAGCAGCCCTGATGGGAGAACAAAGGAACATTCTGTGCCGGGCAGGGGAGCCCTGCCCGTCTCCTGAACTGCCCCTGGGAGCTGGGTCTATTTACAGCCCTGAGGCTAGGGTGTGAACGGTCTCTCCCACCTGCCTGTCCGAGGACACGGTCTTTCGGCATGAGCCATGCCTGGGACAAGAGTGCACAGGGCCAAGCAGCTGATGCGCCTTTAGCCCCTGTGTCCAGGCCGCAGTGCACCCAGCATGCTACCAGGTAGTCTATGGGAGGGCTGGGGTCCCACAGCTTTCCAGGCACTCCATGGGGGTAGCTGCACCCTCCTCCACCTGAGCCTTGTCCTCTGTGTCTCCCATCTGCTCTTGGTGGGCCCGCAGCGACACGGGGCTGCGGTCACACGTGGGCCCGCAGCGACAGGGGGCTGCGGTCACACGTGGGCCCGCAGCGACACGGGGCCACAGCCATTCTGGCTCACGCTGCAGGCCATAGGCAGTAACTCAGAGCCCCAGGGCTGCTCTATATTACACATGGGGCAGTTCTGGCCCCTGGAGCTGCCCAGATCAGGAGGGTGCAAAGGCCCTTGGTCCCTTCCCCTAGGCTCCAGAAGGCACCGCACAAGTTTCCAGCCAGGGGTGTAACAGCTTCCCCTGCAAGACGGCACAATCTAGCCCACCTCTGCAGCCTGCGTTTCCCATGGCAGGGTGCCTTGTTACAGCCCCTTGCCCCTCCCCCTAAGTAGTTCCTCTCACTGTGGGGTGTCCTCTGCCTGGTCTAAAGGCTGCTGTTAATGTCATGCAGGGTAGCACCAGGCCCGTCGGGGGTACAGACACGGAGCTGGCAGTGACCCGCTTTTCAGGTTGCAACACTTTCCATTGCAAAGGATTCCTGCAGCCTTTTATGAAGACGCTCTGGGTTGCAATGGGCGCTTGGCATTGGGCAGGGTGGATGCCTGGGGCGCCATGGGAATCGACTCAGGCGGGGCTGAGGGCTGAGCTGTTGAAAATCACCATTTCTCCTGCATTGCTCAGCTGACTCTAGCGCCCCATCCGGGGTCCCATTGCTCCGGACGTTGCCCAGACACAGGACGGGGCAGGCCTGCCCCATGGGCTCCCCGTGTACATGGCCGAGGCAGGCACAGCAGGGGAAGGGGCACAGAGGTGCAATGACTTGCCCACAATCACGCAGCGGGACAGGAATAGAACCCACGTCTCTGGAGTCTCGTGCCAGTGCCCTGCTGTGACACTTCTCAGCGTTAACTGAGGTGTCTGTGAGGAATCACCCCGACCTGCTCACAGCCGGAGGGAGCCTTGCCTGTGCCCACCCGGGGAGGGGACGGATGTTCTCCCAAAGGCAGGCCCCGCTCAGCCCCGCTGCAGGCCAGCAAGGCACACAGCCCACTTCTGGACCCCCGCAGTGCACGCTGACCTGCTGGCTCCGTGGAAGCAGGACAACCCAGGTCCTTGGCTTCCCATCTCCGTAGCACAAGGTACCTGGAGGTCTCTGTGGTAAAACTAAAGTGAAGTTTATTTCACAAAGCTTGAATTGAAGGTTCAAATAAAAGCAAGTCAAAGGATTTGGAAACAGGTTTTAGAGAAAAGAGGAACATGCAATCCAGAGCCTGTCCTTATTAGCAAGGGGGTATTCTCACCCCCTTGGCTGTCCGTACGGCGCTTGTCCAGGCCAGGCAGCTGGGACTCACCTGGCAGACTATCTGCCCCTTAATGGATCCCATCTTGTGCCCCTTTTAATTCTCCGATACGGTCTCAGGCTTCTGTTCCTAGTTAGGGCATTTCATTAACTTCAGCTCAGTCCCGATGGCTCCTGTGCAGCGTCTTTCCCTGGGGTTCTTTGTCGGTGCTCGTACCTGCAGCTGGTCCGGGCTGTACACCCGGGCTGGGTTGGGGTGGCGGATGTCACTTGTTCTCAGTGTGGACTGAGTCAGCTCTGAGACCCACCCCGCTGCAGGTGACGTGTTTCACCTCCAATAGTTTTGGACCCAATAGTGCATAACTCTAAAAATGCTTCTCATGCAAACATTTCCCAGTACTCCTGCTAACTGGCTAGTGCTTCGAGACCCCACGTGTAGCCAGACAGCCAGCCCCCCCCCCCTCCCCCAGACCAGCATTGCTGGAAACACACGGGAGCCAAAACACCAGGGCACTCCAGCACAGCCTTTGAAGCTGTGAGAAGCACAGGTGTGCTGCTACAATGTGCCTCTGGGAACATATACAACGATTAGGCTCACAGCAGGCAGAGGCGCTGTGACAGACATGGCTCTTAGCCCCTACTAAAACAGCATGATGCGCACACCCCAACATCCTAGGTGGGAAAATATTTACCCTGATAAAAGAAATGTCCAGTAGTCGAAACTTATTGTTTCTCCCTTGCAAGTGTGAACTACTCTTGCGAGAGCTGGCGTCACCCCGACAGACCAGCCCCAATTTGGCATAGAAAGGAGAAAGAGAATAAAGGAGTACAGAGGTATAAGTAGGGGACCTACAGCACCATGATTTTTGAGTGCTTTTCACTATCTATCTGCTGGTCAGATAAGTGACAGCCTCCCAAGGCTTCTGCAGCTAAGAGGGTCCCTAAGCCTTGTCCCTTATTCGTCTTTCCGCGGAATTGAGTGACCGATCCTGGCTTGGCACCGCTGGAATCGAGAGATGCAAGGAGGGTAAGAAGCACCCACACCTGATCTCCTATCTTTAGTGTACACATATTTTGAAATAGAGCTCTATACTTTGTTTTCTTTCTTTGGGATTGTGGCTTCAGTTTTGTAACTTGTTTGTGTGTGTAACATCTCTACATTTAAATAAGTAGGCACTAGCAATTTTGTAACCACATGATTAGAATCTAGTTTAATAAATTTTGGTAACCATTGTGCATAAGCCTGACTTGTTTCTCTGGTTTACTGTAAAGCAGCCAACACAATTAAAGAACCTCAGCCGTTTTGGCTATAAAGCCTGGCCACTAGGTGAGAGTACTAAGAGCCTAGCGTTGAGTTGTGCCGCCTCCACGGGGCAAACTCTTGGGGCACCTGTCAGTCAATCCTGGCTGCCCGCTGCGAAGGAGCTCTGAGCTCTAGCAGTTAAAGTCACGGGTGGTTAGGACCTTGGGGCATCCGTCAGCCTAGCCCGGGCTGCCCGCCGCGAAGGGACAGTGCGTCCTAGCGGTTAAAGTCACGGATGGTATAAAACGGGCATAGCTGGCACCTCACCAAACATCCCTGGCCATCGGCTAACACCACGCCATCTGTCACGGAGTCCCCGGGCGATGCTCTGGAACTGCTCCCCATGAAGCCAGGCAGGACTCTGGGGAAGTCTCCTTTCTCTGAGCAGCCTGTCTGCAGGACACACAGCTCACATGGCTTCCACCTTCCTGGGTCTGACCTCGGAGCATTCAGCATCCTCTGCCCCTCCGTGCGCTTCCCCCAGTGAGTCCGCTCAGGCGGGGCTCCTGGGGAAGCCAGAGGGTCCTGCACCCCAACTTCGCAGTCAGACGTGACTCTCAGCCAGCCAGTAAAACAGAGGTTTATTAGATGACAGGAACATGGTCTAACACAGAGCTTGTAGGTGCAGAGAACAGGACCCCTCAGCTGGGTCCATTTTGGGGGGCAGTGAGCCAGACAACCACGTCTGCCCTTCACTCCATGTCCCCAGCCAGCCCCAAACTGAAAAACCCTCCAGCCCCTCCTCCTCTGGGCTTTGTCCCTTTCCCGGGCCAGGAGGTCACCTGATTCCTTTGTTCTCCAACCCTTTAGATCTCACCTTGCAGGGGGAAGGGCCCAGGCCATCAGTTGCCAGGAAACAGGGTGTCGGCCATTCTCTGTGTCGAGATCCCTGCACACACCTGCCCTCTAGGGCTCTGCAGTGATCATACACCCTTATCCCACCACCTAGATACTTAAGAACTGCCTAGGGGAAACTGAGGCACCCCCACACTATTCAGAGGAAACATAAGAACAATCCCGCTTCATCACACCCACCCCCTAGATACTTAAGAACTGCATAGGGGAAACTGAGGCACCCCCACAATATTCAGAGGAATCATTAAGAACAGTCCCACTTCGTCACACCATCAAACACAGGTGTGACATACCTGCCTGGGCATGTCTGGGTCACACCTAGCTGCAAGGCCAGAGTGCCTCCCTTGTGTCCGTGGGCACTCGGCCCTTCCCAGTTACCCGGGTCTCTCCTCGCCTTGCTTTTCACTCCCTGTGCCAACAATTAACAAAGATATTCATGACTATCAGCCTGTATGCTCGCTGGGAACACAGGGATTTCTGCCCCAGATCAGACTGACATCACACCCAGCTGATCTTGGGCAGAAATCCCTGTGTTCCTAGCCCCACATGGAAATGAGCAGAGTCAGGGATATGGTGTCTGAGCCCGGAACAGAGGCTGCAGTCAAGAAGGTCGGGATAAAGGCTTCTTGAAGCAGGCAGGCGAAGATCTGAATATCTGCGGGATAAATGAGACCAGGTCAGTGAGCAGCCTCTGGGGGCTGGAGACTGGTGACTGTATTTGCTCTGAGGTAACGTCATTATGCCATGACGTGAAATCTTTGGTTTGTTCAGTCTTGCAGCCCAGTGCTGAGTGCAGGAATCAGGCCTAGGAATCAGGACTCCGGGGCTCAGTTCTGGACGCTCCCCCCCCTCCGCGTGACTCCTGGGGAGGTCCTAAGCAGGGCCCCGTGAACTCTGTGGGCACAGCAGTCGGTGGTGCCCTGGCTTGGCCTTTAGGAACATTCAGGTTCTAGCTATCGCCGCTCTGATGATCGCTGAAAATCGGAGCCAAGCGTAAGTGGTGCATGTGAGTGTGCAGCGAGCCGCAGCCACTGGTTTGGAGCAGGGAGAACGGCCCCTTCCTCTCCCCAGAGGCCTGGGCAATCTGGCGTTTTTCCAAGTTACCATAGAATTCTGGGGTTTTGTTGCATCCAAATGGAGAGCGTTTTATTTCCTGTCTCCCAGCCCCGCCACCCCCCGCTCTCCAGCTTTCCCCACAGCGGGGAGTTAACCGATTACAATGCATGCGCCCGGGCAGCAGGGAGGCAGGGCTCAGTCCAGCTAAGCTGCCTAGAGACTAGAGCTGCAGCCGAAGCCCAGGGAGCTAAGATGAGCTCTTCATCGTTTCATAGCTTCCAAGGCCATGAGGGACCATTGCGACCATCTGCTCTGACCCCTGTAGAGCACGGGCCAGAGACTGGCCCCAGAGAATCCCTAGAGCAGAGCTTCCAGAGAAACAGCCAGTCTGGATTCAAAAATTGCCAGCGATGGAGACTCCACCACAACCATTGGGAAACTGCTCCAGTGGTGAATTACCCTCCCTGTCAAACACTTACTCCTTATTTCCTGTCTGAATGTGGCTAGTTTCCCCTTCCAGCCATTGGACCCTGGTATACTTTCTCTGCTAGACCGAAGAGCCCATTATTAACTATTTGTTCCCCTGTAGCTACTTCTCGACTGTGACCGAGTCTCCCCTTTACCTCTTCATTAAGCTTGAAGAGTCTATCACCGTAAGGCATTTTTACTAATCCTTTAATCATTCTCATGGCTCTTCTCTGAGCCCTCTCCAATTTATCAACAGCCTTTTGGAATTGTGGGCACCAGAACTGGACCCAGGATTCCAGCAGCAGTTGCCCCAGTGCCAAATGCGGAGGTAAAATAATGTTTCTCCTCCCACTTGAGATTCTCCTGTTTATGCATCCCAGGATGGCATTAGCTCTTTGGCCACAGCGTCGTACTGGGAGCTCACATTCAGCTGATTACCCACCACGAACCCCAAATCTTTTTCCGAGTCACTGCTTCCCAAGACAGAGATGCCCATCCTGTAAGTATGGCCTACAGCCGTGGTTCTCAACCAGGGGTACAGGTACTCCTGGGGGCAGCAGAGGTCTTCCAGGGGGTACATCAACTCATTTAGAGATTTGCCTAGTTCTACAACAGGCTACATAAAAAGCACTAGCAAAGTCAGTACGGTAAAAGCTTTTTTATCTGGCATGTTGGGGAAATGGGGGGTGCCGCTAAGTGAAAAATTCCAAACTCCCTCCCAGAGCCTGTGCCCCGCAGGAGGGAGGGAGTTTGGGTGCAGGGCTGGGGGTTGCGGTATGGCAGGGGGTGCGGGCTCTGGGAGGCAGTTTGGGTGCAGGAGGGGGCTCAGAGCAGGGGGTTGGGGCACGAGAGGGGGCTTGGGGTGCTAGATCCGGGGGATGCTCACCTAGGGTGGCTCCCCGCAAGGAGTGACCTGTCCATACTGCTCCTAGGCGGAGGCGTGGCAGGTGGCTCTGCATGCTGGCCTCTCCGCACCCCATCCCGCCCCGCCCTGAGTGCTAGCTCCGCAGCTCTCATTGGCTGGGAACTCTAATAAAGGTCTAATAAAGAATTCCCCCATGTTGGCTGCAACACTTTCTGAGTTAGGAAATTGTCATCTATAATGTTTAGAAATGCCAAGGATATTTTAGTGCTGGCAGCATGAGATCTCTGGCATGCGTCACTCAGATTGACCTCCTCCAGGATCACGCTGCTTTTTCCCCTGCACATTATAGATAGCTGCGTAAGGAGCCGGTCACTCAGTTCCCCAGTCCGATTTGGTGGTCTGGAGCAGACACCAATTAATACACCATCTCGTGCTTTATCTGTTAGGACATTGATCCATAAGCGTTCGCGATCACATTCTTCCAAGCTATCAGTGACTGGGAGACAGGTAATGCCACGCCCCTCCCCTTTTGCCTGCTGGATCCTTCCTTCCGTTTTGCCTATTGCCTTCCTCTGTCCTTGAAACTGGCTACACCAGGAGGCAGGGAAGGCGAGTCTGAGCCAGGCTGCCCAGAGGACACTGTGCCGGTTGAGGCCCCCAAAGCTGGGCTGCCTGGAGAACACAGAAAAAAAAACCTAGTCATTGCTAGGAACAATTCCTGCTGTGTAGTGCGTCACTGAGCACTTTCAGATCCCAGGCCCTGTGGTGGGTGTATGTCCAGGGCAAATCTCCACTGCAAAACCCCCAGTGCAGTGAGTCTCAGAGCCCAGATCAACTGACTTGGGTGCACAGGGCTAAAAATAGCCATGTAGACATTCCTGCTTGGGCTGGAGCCCGGGCTCTGACACCTGATGTGGGGGGTGGGTCTCAGAGCCTGGCTCCAGCCCCACTGGGAATATTCGGCTATTTTAGCCTGCCAGCCTGTGCTTGCCCTGGGGCTGGTTTTCATATAGGTCTGGGTTCCCTGGAGAGTAACATCCCCTGAAGCAGATTGGCAGGGGAGGGCACTAGTGCTGGCATGGTAGGATAGGACTGGCTGGAGGGGCAGGCGATCAGGGTGGTTGCCCTGAATGCGAACTTCTGGGTTGTGGTTTTGTTTTGTGGTGTTGTTTTTGCTCAGCTGTTTGGTGGGCACCCAAAATGTCCCCTGCCCTGGGCAAGAAAACTCCTCGGGCCCGCCCTGGGGGTGGGGGTGTGTGGGAGACGCCCCCAGGCCCAGCCTGTTGTTGGGCATTCCCTGGGAGGCGAGAAGCATGGGCACCACTGCCAGAGGTCCCAGAGGCAGGTGACTGGCCAGTGATCTCTGGGCCCTTCACAGTGATGGGCTAGGCCTAGAATGTGGCTGCTAGGGCCAGGCGCTGACCAGACTGGCCAGGGTCACCTCAGTGCTTCAGTCATGCTGGACCGCACCCGTCTCCTGTCCTCAGGCACTGCCCATCTCCTGCCACTCTAGCCCCTCTCCTGCCCTGGGCAGTGCCCGCCTCCTGCCGCTCTAGCCCCTCTCCTGCCCTGGGGCAGTGCCCGTCTCTTGCCGCTCTAGCCCCTCTCCTGCCATGTGGCAGTGCCTGTCTCCTGCCACTCTGGGCTCACAGAGTCCATCTCCTGCCGTGGGGCAGTGCCCGTCTCCTGCCGCTCTAGCCCATCTCTTGCCCTGGGGCAGTGCCCATCTCCTGCCACTCTAGCCCCTCTCCTGCTCTGGGGCAGTGCCCGTCTCCTGCCACTCTGGGCTCACGGAGCCCATCTCCTGCCGTGGGGCAGTGCCCATCTCCTGCCGCTCTAGCCCCTCTCCTGCCGTGGGGCAGTGCCCGTCTCCAGCCGCTCGGGGCTCCCAGAGCCCGTCTGGGAGGCGTTGCCCCACGGGTGCTGGGCTCTGCCCCCTTGCTGCCCCCTGCGCAGCAGAGAGAGGGCCGCCCGCTGGTGCCGGGGCCCGGGGCAGCGCGCAGCCCGTGGGAGGAGCTCTCCAGCCCCACGCGGTTCATAATCGCTCTCCGTGCCCTGAAATGTGACTCCTTCCCCGAGCCGGCTGGGACGGGCTGGCTCCGTCACGGCTGCGGCTGGGCTGGCTCCGGCGGCTCGCTCCTCGCAGGGAGCCCGCGGCGGGCGGAGGGGCCCCGGGCGCGGCCTCGCCCGGACACCATGATCTGCGGCTGGAGGAAGAAATCGCGCCCGGAGCAGCCCCCGCAGCACGGCGGCGGCCCCAGGCGCCCGGACAGAGCCTTAAAGAACATGGGTAAGTGCCGGGGACCCCGCGCCGTCCGCCCCCAGCGCCCCCGGGCCCGATCCCGCCCGCCGCCAGGGCCCCGGCCCCGCCTCTCCAGGGGGCGACACGCCGCAGCCCGGCTGCCCCCGGACCCCGTGGGAGGGCGTCTCGGACACAGCTCGGGCCAGGCTCGCGCCGAGGGATCCGGATCGGAACTTCCCCGAAGCGCGGGAGTGTTCGGCCCGGGGCCCGAAGCTGCGAGGATGGGCGCTGGCGCTGGGGCTCGGCTCGGGGATGCTCCTCACGCTGCGCCCCCGAGCCGGGCCCGACTCCTGCCCCAGCCGGGCGGGGCACAGCGCCGGGGCCCCGGGCGCTCGGAGCGGGGCAGGAGTTCGCTACCGGGCCCGTCTCCCCCCTGCCCAGCGCCCGGCCCGGCTGATGCCAGGAGCCTTCCCCGTGCCAAGGCACTGACCTGGGGGTGGGGTAGGGGGCAGCCCCCCAGGGTCCTGGTCCAAGGTGCAGAGGGCAGGGCTGCCCCCCAGGGTAGGAGCGCGCACCGCGAGGGGTTAATAGCTGCCTGTGGGCCGGGCACTTGGCTTTATTGTAATCCCCATTCCCATGTCTGTGGAACATCCTCCCCCCACCCCCCCATGCCCCTCAGCATCACCCTGGAGCTGACTCCCCCCCCGCCCGAACGTACGAAACAGACCCTGCTCCCAGCTGGATTCATGGGCTGGGGGGGCGCAAGCTGCAGAGGGGGCAGTGGGGGCTGAGGGCGCTTCGGGTGGGCAAGGGCTGCCCCAGCATGGGGGCTCTGGCAGGGCTGGACCTGGGCTCTGTGTTGTGAATCTTTGCTGGCCCCAGCCAGCCCTCGCTGTGGCTGGGACCCCTGCCCCTGTAGCGGGGGCCTGCTGTGCCAGGCAGAGGCATGCCAGGTCTGCACTCCCAGCTGGGCAGGCCTCCTTTCCACAGAGCTGCCCCTCTTCGCTTCCAACCCCCACTTTAACTCTCCACTGAGGACCTGACTGTGGGGACCTGCCTGGGCTGTGGCCAGGGACTCCCTTCCTCCAGGGCAAAGGACCTGCTGGAGTCTCCCCTTGCCATCCGTGCGTGCAGCTGATTCCCACTCAATCCACTTGACGGCAGGCCCCATGTCCAGCCGTGCCCCAGGTCTTGGGTACATGGCCACTGTTTGTTGGGGATAGCCCGGGAACATGAGGGAGCAAAGAGGCTGCAGCAAGTAAGAGGTTAATGCCCATTTTGTTGTAGTAAATTCGGCGTGCAATAAAATCCACAGTTGTTTGCGATCCAAAAGCCAAGCATCCTGGGGACTGGCTGGCCCGGGGTGTGTGTGTGTGTGTGCGCGCATGTGTGTGCAAGACGAGGCCTCGAGGCTGCTTTCACAACTAACCCAGCACAGTAGTGACCACTGCTCGGTGGCCTGTGTGCAATGAGTCTGGTGGGTCTCAGTCCCGTTCCTGCATCGCAGCTGGGAGTGAAGGAGCCCCTTGCCAGCAGCCATGGCCGAGACGCCAAGACCTGCGTGGGTCCTGCAGCCTCTGTGCTGGATTTCCAGGTGCTCAGCAGCCCCACACGGGTCTGATTTTCACAGCTCAGCACCCATAGTGCCCCCAGCATGTAGGGCTCTTTGGAAAATCTGGCATCTACCTGTTACCCCTGACAGGGCGTGAGTGTGGCATTCCCCAGGGCGGGCAGGCTGGTGCACCTGGTCCTTCTCACCAGTGCTAAATGAATAACTAAACCCCGAAGCCTCAATGAGGAATTTCTGCTAGGGGTGAATTCTTTTAAACTCAAGATTTGACCTTGGGAACAGGAGCGTCGAATGCAAGTGAGATGGCCAGAGACCTCGAGCGCAAGCCCTGGAGCAAAGGGGCATGTCATAGACTCAGAGAGCTTAAGGCCAGAAGGGATGATTAGATCACCCAGTCTGACCTCCTGTAGGGCACAGGCCAGAGAGTTTCCCCCAGTCACTCTTCCTGCACTGAGCCCAATGGTTGATTAAAACCTCTCTTCCCGGCAGGCCCCCAGTCTGCAGCTGATCTCAGGAACGGCATTATTATTATGTATTATTTGTAACCACAGGGCTCCAGACGGGGGCCCAGAGAGGCCATAGACCCATGTGCTGTACACATGAGGCCCAGACCCAAAGAGCTGACAGTCCAGTATCATCCCACCCCTCTAAAGCCCCCATCCCCTGTGGATAGCAAGTGCTTTAGCAATGTGAACTGGTCCCAGTGTCTGCAACTCTTTGTCCGGCGGGGGGAGGGGGGAGTCACTCTATAGCTTTACCTCAGTCCTGGGCTCTGTTCCTGCCCTGACACCTTGGGAAGGTTGCTTCCTCTCCCTGGGACTCCGTTTCCTCCTCTGAAAAGTGGGGACAATGATTCTTTCCCTTGATTGGTTGCAGTGTGGGGAGAAGCGTAAGAGCTAAGTAGTAGCATTTATTACGCTCAGCCGTCCAGCTCCTGGGTTCTGGTTCAACCAAGTGTGACCCCGGGCAAGTCACTAACCTCTCTGTGCCTCAGTTTACCCAGCTGTAAGATAATAGTCCACAGTGCTATGGCTGCCGTAATCTGAGGATCTCAAAGCATTTCACAAGCATGAGTGAGTTAAGCAACACAATCCCCTTGAGAGGCAGGCGAGTACTATTATTCCCATTTTGCAGGTGGGGAAAGTGAGGCACAGAGAGGGGAAATGGCTTGCCTAATGAGCCAGGGGCAGAGCCAGAACAAAACCCCACGTCTCCTGACTCCCAGTCCTGTGCATCAGCCACAAGACTCCTGTAGGTGGAGGGCAAGGGCTTGTCTACGTGGGGCGTTAATTTCACTAACTTTAGATAGTGCACGCTCAAATAACCTGTGTAAACACAATGCTGTTCTTCAGAATCTGCGCCCTCTGGATAATCTGTACTCTCTAATCTGGTTTGCAAGTATATTAAAGCTCTTTGAGATAGTGAAATGAGCATGTGCCAAGATGAGGTTCTCCCAGGGCAGCATTGTGTTCACCGAGATGGAACTGCAGCTGACTCAAGTGCAGCAGTGAAGGGGTTAAGGTGTTAGTTGCCATGGGGGAAATGTTGGGCAACATTAAGCTTTCCTCCAGGGAAAAGCACAAGGGCTGACCAAGGTCTGGCTCTGCAGGGGTGTGTGTAAGCCAGGCAGGCAGGACCAGAGCACACAAGGCTATCTCGGCTGCTGACCTGGCCCAGAAGAGGGCTCACACTTCAGGCTCCCAAGTGGAGGGATTCCAGCCTGTCAGTCAAGGCCCCCAGACTTTCGGGGAGCCGTGCGCTGAGCCCTGCCCCTTTGCTCCGCATTTCACTCCTGCTTTGGAGACACCCAGCTCAGCGTGCTGGCTCCTGTGGATCCCTGACTCTCCCCATGCATCGTATGGGGAGCCTGGGCACCCAGCTCGGGCTGGGGACTCCACGAGGCAGAGCCCCTCTGGTGGGTGGTACAGCACTGCAGCGCCCAGGTACCTTGGTGGGTCTGGCCCTCAGATCGAGAGAGCTCAGGTGCCCTTTTCATTTGACGAGACTCCTGGAAGCCTTCTGGCCCAGACACCTGCAAGTGACGCATCCCTGGGCTAGCTTCCTTTCTGGCTGAGTGCCTCTGAGGCCATCAGAGAGCGATTTGTCCTGCTGCAGTGTGCTCAGCTCACGTGTGCTGGCCAGGGGGCCTGACCTGGATTACTGTGGACCCTGGCTTTGGATCCGGAGCTACTGGTGCCAGGCTGGAGCGGTTCATGGGGGACAAGGGAGTCCCAGGACTGTGCTAGTGACCACTTTGTGGAACTGCGAGTGAGTGAGCCCAGGGGCTCTGTGCTGTAGCCCAGACGTGGTTACCCCAGGCCAGGGAAAGGGTTATCCCTTGGTGGAGAGGCAGCATCTGATGGAGTCAGGGCACTGTCTGATTTTGGAAGCCGTCAGGTCACATGAAAACCGGAGCTTCTGCCCAGCCCCAGCAAGGAGCGTTCAGTTCATTTTCCCGTCGTGTGCACACCTCACCTGACAGCAGGAATGGAGCGAGGGGCAGGGGAGGGCCAGAAAGAATCCCCCTGTGGCTCATCTGAATGAGTTGCTGTGTGCCCCCTGGATCTGTACAGCAAAAGGGACTTAACCCCCTGCCCCACACAGGGGCCTGGGCTGAATAAATCTGTCTTTGGATGTGCAGAGTTTGCCCAGATTTCTCCCATCATCCTCTGCTTTCCCCCAGCCCAGCAGTGGGGCAGGGACTCCACAAGGGCTGCCCTGGGGGGGCTTGGAGGGATGGGAGGCAGAAATGCTCTTACACGTGTGTGAGAGAGAATTTCGCTCCCGTGACTGGTGCTGGATTGATACTTCCAGGGGCAAATCCTCTAGCCACAGAGCAGGCACAGCCAGGGCGAGCGCCCCCGCCCCACCTGGAGCTGAGGGATTGGGGGTGGGGGGGCAGAGACAGGGTGGAGACTGCTCAGGCTGCCCCCAGAACAGTCTCCTGGCTGGGGATTTACAAGGCAGCCACCAAACCACTTGGCATAAAGCTGGAACTCAGCAAATTGCTTCCGTTTTCTCTCCTCCCTGCCTGCCTGTGGCCCAGCCCAGACTGCTCAGGCAGGAACCAGTTTGCCATTGTCACTGTTGCCCTCCAAGCTGAAGTTTCATGGAGAAAAGCTCAGCTTGGCCTCTGGAAAAGCAGGCGGGGGGTCCTTGGCTGAGGCCCTCGGTCACGCCCAGGGGGCCCTTCCCAGGTTGCTGTTGGGAGGAGGATGCTGGACGGGTCTGAGCTGCACAGGGAGGGGGAGGAATGTGAAAGGCTGAGGTCCCTGCACTGGAGGATTGCGGAGGCGGAGGGGAGAGTGACAGTGCAGATCTGGGACACTAACAGTGAGTGGAGGGAGTCCCAGTTCCTTAGCTCACAGGGCCTGCCTGGCCATTGCCCTGCACCTCCTGCAGTCATTCACACCAGTGCAGAGGGTGCAAATTGCTCCCTTTCCTGCTTAGCAGCGTTTCACACTTACTTTGCACTGGTGTAAATGGTGACACACAGTGCTGGGCAGTGGAGAACCTGGCTCCAAATCTGTGTAACCTTCTGGACTGTCTGGCCTGCAACCGACTGGGCCGAGTGCTCTGCTGTGAAGCAGGAGACTTCTCTGTAGTTCCCGTGGCTTGTGTGTGGCTGTGCAGGGGGCAGGTGTGATTTAGGCACCCACAGGGAGTGGCGATGGAGCAGGAAGGGGCCATTGCAACCGCGTCGGCTTCTGGCCACTGGCTGGATTCTGATGCTTTAGCTGGTGTCAATCCGGAGTCACTGCACTGACTCCAGACTTACTCCGATGTCACTGAGGGTATGTCTACGCTAGGAAATTAGGTCGATTTTATAGAAGTCGATTTTTAGAAATCGATTTTATACAGTCGATTATGTATGTCCCCACTAAGCGCATTAAGTGGGCGGAGTGTGTCCTCAATACCATGGCTAGCATCGAGTCACGGAGCGGTGCACTGTGGGTAGCTATCCCACAGTTCCCACAGTCTCCGCTGCCCACTGGAATTCTGGGTTAAGCTCCCAATGCCTGATGGGGCAAAAACATTGTCGCGGGTGGTTTTGGGTACTTGTCGTCAGTCACCCCTCCGTCCCTCCCTCCCTGAAAGCAACGGCAGACAATCGTTTCGTGCCTTTTTTCCTGGGTTACCCATGCAGACGCCATAGCACGGCAAGCATGGAGCCCGCTCAGCTCACCGCTTCTGTTGTGAGCATTGTAAACACCTTGTGCATTTTCCTGGAGTATGTGCAGAACCGGGCTAAGACGCCAGCACAAGGACGATTGTGAGGAGGACATGGACACAGACGTTCCTGAAAGCACGGGCTGTGGCAGTTGGGACATCATGGTGGCAGTGGGGCTGGTTGATACAGTGGAACGCTGATTCTGGGCCCGGCAAACAAGCACAGACTGGTGGGACCGCACAGTGTTGCAGGTATGGGATGATTCACAGTGGCTGCGAAACTTTCGCATGCATAAGGCCACTCTCCTTGAACTTTGTGAGTTGCTTTCCCCTTCCCTGAAGTGCAAGAATACCAAGATGAGAGCTGCCCTGACAGTTGAGAAGCGAGTGGCGATAGCCCCGTGGAAGCTTGCAATGCCTGACTGCTACCGGTCAGTCAGGAATCAATTTGGAATGGTCAAGTCAATTGTGAAAACTGCTATGATCCAAGTAGCCAACGCAATCACTGACGTTCTGCTATCAAGGGTAATGACTCTGGGAAATGTGCAGGTCATACTGGATGGCTTTGCTGCAATGGCGTTCCCTAACTGTGGTGGGGCGATAGACAGAACACATATCCCTATCTTGCCAACCAGCACGTAAACCCCAAGGGGTACTTCTCAATGGTGCTGCAAGCACTGGTGGATCACAAGGGACATTTTACCGACATCAACGTGGGATGGCCGGGAAAGGTGCATGATGCTCACATCTTTAGGAACTCCGGGTTGTTCAAGCAGTTGCAAGAAGGGACTTACTTCCCAGACCAGAAAATTACCGTTGGGGATGTTGAAATGCCAATAGTTATCCTTGGGGACCCAGCCTACCCTTTGCTCCCATGGCTCATGAAGCCGTACAAAGGAAGCCTGAACAGTAGTCAGGAGCTGTTCAACTCTAGGCTGAGCAAGTGCAGAATGGTGGTAGAATGTGCCTTTGGACTTTTAAAAGCGCGCTGGCGCTGTTTACTGACTAGGTTAGACCTCAGCGCAACCAACATTCCCATTGTTATTGCTGCTTGCTGTGTGCTCCATAATATCTGTGAGAGTAAGGGGGAGAAGTTTATGGCGGGGTGGGAGGTTGAGGCAAATCGTCTGGCGGACGATTTTGAGCAGCCAGACACCAGGGCAATTAGAAGAGCACAGTGAGGTGTGCTGCACATCAGAGAGGCTTTGAAAACCAGTTTCATGACTGGTCAGGCCACGGTGTGACAGTTGTGTGTGTTTCTCCTTGCTGCAAACCTGCCCCCTTTGTTGATTTTAATTCCCTGTAAGCCAGCCACCCTCCCTGCTTCAATCACAGCTGGCAAAGGAAATAAAGTAACTATTAAAAAGAACAGGAGGACTTGTGGCACTTTAGAGACTAACAAATTTATTTGAGCATAAGCTTTCGTGAGCTACAGCTACAGCTCACTTCATCGGATGCATTCCACTCTAAGGTGCCACAAGTACTCATTTTCTTTCTGCGGATACAGACTAACAAGGCTGCTATCTGAAAAAAGTAACTATTGTTTTAAAACCATGCATTCTTTCTTTATTAATTAAAAAAAAAGTGAGATAACTGACAGGGTAGCCCGGGTGGGGTGGGGTGCGGGAGAAGGGAAGGACAAGGCCACATTGCTTATTGTAGCCACACTACAAATCAAAACTGTTTGAATGACAGCCTTCTGTTGTTTGGGCCATCCTCTGGAGTGGAGTGGCTGGGTGCCCGGAGCCTCCCCACCCCGCGTTCTTGGGCGTCTGGGTGAGTACGATATGGAACTTGGGGAAGAGGGTAGATGGTTATACAGTGGATGCAGCTGGAGGTCTGTGCTCTTGTTGGCTTTCCTGCAGCTCCAACAGATGCTTCATCATGTCTGTTTACTCCCCCATTAGCCTCAGCATCGCCTCCTGCCTCTTCGCGCCCACTTAATGCTTTTTTTGGCCTCTGCCACTGAATGCCTCCATGCATTAAGCTGTCAGTGCAGGAGGACTGTATGAGCTCAGAAAACATGTCATCACGAGTGTGTTTTTTTTGCCTTCTAATATGCGATAACCTCAGGGACGGAGATGATAGGGGGAGCATAGAAACATTTGCACCTGGGGGGAGATAAAAAGGGAGAGTAAAATTTAAGATGATACATTTCTGAGAACAAAAGGGAGACTCTTTTACAGTGAATCAAGCAATTCAGAGCAGATAGCACATGTGCTTTAAGTACAAGGTCGCATTTTGCCTTTTATATTGAGCACCTGCTTGTATGGTGACAAATCACACATGGCTGGGCAACAGAATTCGGTTTCCAGGCAGCCATGGTAAGCCTTTTGGTACGCGGGATTGGCATCTTACGCCTTCAGAACATGTGGGAATGGTTTCAAACTGCAACGCCATCCTTTCCCATAGCAAGCAATGCCGGTTGGGTTTCACATTTAAAAGGAGGGTTTTCGGTTTTCGGGTGGATGTGCAGCACACACCTCCCACCCCACCGCGTGGCTATTCTCTGGGATGATCCCTTTTAGCCGAGTGCAAACAACCCAGCACGAATGGGGTCCTTTTACTGTTCCTTTACAAAAATTCCCCTATTTCAACCAGGTGACAATGAATGATATCACTCTCCTGAGGCTAACGCAGAAAGATATAGGCCAAATGTTGCTTGAATGCGACAAAAACCCAGGACCATTCGCAGCCATGCTTTGTGCTGCAGTGATTCCAGACTACTTGCTACTGGCTTGGAGTGGTAAAGTGCCTTACTGTGGAGGACGAGATAAGGCAGCCCTCCCCAGAAACTTTCTGCAAAGGCTTTCAGAGTACCTCCAGGAGAGCTTCATGGAGATGTCCCTGGAGGATTCCTGCTCCATCCCCAGACACGTTAACCGACTTTTCCAGTAGCTGTACTGGCCACAAATGCATCCCAATTCTTCAGGGCAAATCAAACATTAAACACTATTGCTTCTAAACCCTGTACTGTAGTAACAAACGTGCACTCACCAGAGCTGCCTTCTCCGGCTTCAGGGTCTGGGATCCCGCCTTCGGAGGGTATTGGCTCCACGGTGATGAAAAGGTCCTGTCTGCCAGGGAGAACTGATTCACCGCTTGCCTGCTGGGCATTCTCCTCCTCCTCCTCTTCCTCATCCACAAAATCCTTCTCCCTGTTGCGTGAGACTCCCCCTTGCAGGTGTCCACGGACAGTGGTGGGGTAGTGGTAGGGTCCCCCCCAGAAGGCCATGCAGCTGATCATAGAAGTGGCATGTATGGGGCTCTGACCCGGAGTGGCCGTTTGCCTCCTTTGTCTTTTGGCAGGCTTGCCTGAGCTCCTTGACTTTCACGCGGCACTGCTGTGTGTCCCTGGTGTAGCCTCTCTCCACCATGCCCTCTGCGATTTGGGCATATATATCAGCATTTCTTCTTTCTGATTGCAGTTCGGCCTGCACAGATTCGTCTCCCCATACAGCAGTCAGATCCAGTGTCTCCCTTTTGGTCCATGCTGGAGCTCGTTTGCGATTCTGGGGGGACTGCAGGGTTGCCGCGCTGACCAAACAGGAAATGAAATTTAAAATTTCCCGGGGCTTTTCCCAGGGGCAGCTTGACCAATTTTGCCGCCCCAAGCAGTCGCTGCCGAATTGCGGCCACGGGACACAGCCGGCCGCCCTCCTCACACTGCCGCCCAAGCACCTGCTTGGAAAGCTGGTGCCTGCGGCCGGCCCTGGCTTTTTCTGCGTACCTGGCTAGTGCATCGGAGTTGAGAGTGCTGTCCAGAGTGGTCACCCTGGAGCACTCTGGGATAGCTCCCGGAGGCCAATACCGCCGAATTGCGTCTGCATGACCCCAAATTCGACCCAGCAGGGTCGATGGTAGCGCTACTCCCCTCGCCGGGGAGGAGTTCAGAAGTCGATGTTAAGAGCCCTGTAGGTCGACGGAACGGGGTTGGTTGTGTAGACGCATTCATTATAAAATCGACCTCACGCGGCTAAACTCGACCTAACCCCATAGTGTAGAGCAGGGCTGAGATCTGACTCTACCCGCAGTTAAATGCCGTGAGCTGCCACCCTATGGTAGGCCAGGGCCGGTGTAAGCGAGTGAGGCTGGCACCCAAGCGCACGTGGTGGCCAGGGCTCAGAGGGGCCGTGTGGGGAGAGGGCTGCGTGGCAGGCAGCAGGCCCGGCTGAGTGGGTGCTGCGGGGTCGGTAAGGGGCCAGTCACTGTGTCTGAGCTCCCCTCTAGCCCTGGCAGCGCTGCGTGTGTGTTGCACCTTGAGCTGCTGGCCAGGCTGCTCCGGGACTCAGAGTCCCATCAGCTCTGCCTGCGTGCGGACGAGCTCGTCAAACCAGGGCTCAGCCGGCAGGGCTGCAGCGTGTCAGCACGTGGGGCCAGACCTGCCAACCGGCTGTCCGCAGCAGCGCCGTGCCCTGCCCAGGGAGCCCCTGGAGCCAAACCGCCTCCCCCTTCCCAGGGAGGGCTCCCCGGCCTGCTGCCTGGGCCAGGCTCGCTGGGACGCATCAGGGAGATCCCAGGCACTCAGCGGAACAGGATTTTATCTGAGGTCCTGGATACAGGGTCCCCCTTCTGCCCATCCCCCATTTCCCTTGGAACCTGGGATACTGGCACTAGCAAAGGAGCAGTCGTACAGGATGGCCGGTGTGTCTGCACCCCTGCACGGTGAGTGCCTGCCTGCACGGGCTGGGTACCGGCTCTCCCTGGGGAGAGGGGCTGGTTGGGCCTTTGTGTACCCTCCGAGCCAGCCACAGTCTGGATTGAGAACACTGCTGGAAGTGCCAATCCTGTATCAGCATCACCCGAAGCCATGCCAGGAGTAGGGCTTGGGGTGGGGTGGGGGTCATCCTCTCAGGGGCTAAGCGGGATCGGGCCAGTACTTGCTGGGGTGTGGCGGGGTGAGTGCATGGGTGGCATTGCCCTGGCTGGCACCATGCCCCCGTCTGTGCTGCACGGCTGGGAGAGCGCTTTGTCAAATGGGACCAGTGCGTGCAGGGGACTTGTGGCTGCCAGCTGGCCGGCATTCCCGTATGTGCCCAGTTGTATCTAAGGGGTCAGGGGACGTCTTTTCTTTTCAAAATTAAATAAACAGTGATCCTCTAGATCAGCAACCTCAGATGACAGGTGTCAGAGCGGCAGCCGTGTCAGTCGGTATCCGCGAAAAGAACAGGAGGACTTGTGGCACCTTAGAGACCAACCAATTTATTTGAGCATGAGCTTTCGTGAGCTACAGCTCTGTAGCTTAACCTCAGATGGAGGCAGGTGGGTCAGACCAGAGCGTGTCACTGTGAATGGGGAAGACCGCGGGTTACTGGTTCTCCAATGCCAAGATGTACTTCTGGCTCCCACCCCTGCCAGGGCTGAGAACTGGAGCGGGCTGGGAGACTTTCTAGGATACGTTTATTTGTCGGAAAATGAAACCAAACCTTTTTGCAGAAAGGAGAGAGCGAGTGAGAGCCAGAGCATGGCCTGTAACAGCCGCTCGCCTGGTGGTCAGGCCCCCCCCTGCGATGGGGGAGACCGAGTGCGAGTCCTTGCCTTGAACCAGGCGGAGCAGAGCGCTGAGGCGTGGCTATGCCGGGGTGGGCTCGCTCTGCTTTCTGCAAGGTCTCGATTTCAGTCCAATGCAGAATGAAAACAAACGTTGGAACCACAACGGTTTTTGTGAGCTGGAATTCTTGTGCCTCGCCCAGCCCTCGGAGACCCTCTCACCAAAGTCAGTAAGCGGGGAGGGCGCTGAAAGGCTCTGCAGCACCCCTCTCACAGGATTAGACCCCCCTGCTGCATGCTTGTTCCCCAGAGAAGCCAAAGGCAGCCCTGGCTTGCACTTGGGGTGACCTCTGTGAGGGGTATCTGGGAACAGCAGCAGGGGGTGCGTGGCAGGCCAGCCTTCGGCTCAGGCCCTGGGAATTCATTTGGCAAGAGAAATATTATTGTTCTGGGCAGTCAGCACCCAGCCACCATTGTTTTGAAGGCTGCATGTGCTCTGCACATTAGCGCCCAGGCAGCTCGCAGGGGGATGCTTCGCCCTGGAGCCTGGACTTGTGCTAATGCTCTCACGCGCGTGTGTAAGTGAGTATGCCTGGGCATATATACGTGCGTCTGTGAGTCCGTGTATGGACATGTATGTGTGTGTCCCTCAAAGGTGCTGCACCTAGGGGTGCTGGGGGCTGCTGCAGCCCCTGGCCTGAGGCGGTTTCCATCACATGCAGGGTTTGCAGTTTGGTTCAGCGGCTCTCAGCGCCCCCCACTCTACACTTTGCCCCAGCCCCCGGCTGGGCGCGTGTGTGGCCGTGTGCTGCTGTGCTGACTGGGGCTCCGTCTGGTGACAGCTGTGAGCAGTCTCGGGTGGGAGGCGGGAAGCAGGCGCCAGGGCGGGAGCAGCCTGCTGTGGGCTGGAGGAGTGAGGGGCAAACGCGGAGGACGCTTTGGCTGAAGTTTGTGGTGAGTGCCCGGGGGCTGTGCCAGGGGAGGGTCCAGCCCAGCGCACTACCCCCGGCGTGGATGCTCAGACACACCCGCCCCTGCTGAGCGGAGCAGTGCAGCGGGGAGGGAGGAATTCCTCCCCTTGGGAGGGATGGGGAGGCATGTCACAGCTCCGGGGTTAATCGCAGTCCTTCCTAACCCGCCTGGCATGGAGCACCTGGCAGGACAGGCGCTGCCCTGGCATACGAGGGAGTTTGCTTCTGTGTCTGCCAACGCATCTGTGCACTGGGCTCATTCGGCTCGAACAGTCGAAACAAGGGCAGCCCAAACCGATCCCCATGCAGCATTGCCCTGACAGGACCCTCTACCAGCTCCACGCGCCCTTCCTCAGCCGCTCGACCCCACTCTGAGGGGCACCAGCCCTGTGAGGTGCTTGGCTCAGTGTCCCTGGGGGCACCAGAGGGGCAGGGGAGCTGTGCACAGGAGAGGGATGCATTAGCTGGAACACCTTGCCTCTCTGTAGAGCTTCTCATCCGTTTTACACACGTCCCTGCATTCAGCTCCCAGCCCCCAGGGGATGCAGGGAGCGTGACCCCTGGTTCGGGATGTGGGCGACAGCCTGCCCCTGTCAGTGCCCGAGACACCCAGTGAGTTCGTGGTGGAGCCAGGACCAGAACCAGCCTACGGGCTCCCGCTCCTGTGCTAAGCAGCTGCCGCACCTACCAGGGTGCCAGGTCGAGGGGCCTAAACACACCTGCTGCGGAGCTCTGTGTAGCTGGTCTGCAGTGATGGGACACTGGCCCGTGCTGCCATGGGGTGCCCGAGGAGGAATGCAGAACACCAGTCAGGAAGGGGTTAATAGACACTCCCTCCAACAGGAGACACTGACAAAGCCCAGACCAGCCGGATGTGAGATCAGCCCCCAAATCCTTCCCAGCCGGGCGGTGGGGAGGAGAACTCTTCACCTGGCTCCACGTCCTCCGTGCCGTGACGGGCCCTGAGAGCCAGGCCAGCTTGGGCACATACCAACAATGCCGATCGTGCCTAAGCCGAGCAGAGATCCTGGTGCCATGACCCCTCGGGGGCCCGGCCTCTCCAGAATGCCCGGGGCCAAAGATGTGATGTAACACGGGGCTAAAAATAGCCTCTTACGTAACTCGCATACGCCCAGGCAGGGGCCATGGGCACGTGCACGTCATATCACACCCAAAGAGCTAATTGAAATAGACGCTCTGCAGGATGCAGCAGGGTTAATTACAGCCTAATGAGGCCTATATATGAGATGATCCTAATGAGCGAGTTATTATAACAGAGCCGTCACTTCCGGTTGCGTGGAGGAGAATGTGCAGAGCGTCATGTTCTGAGTCCTGGGCTGCAGGCGTGGCGGGGTGCAGGAGGGAATTCGGGGCTGGGCTGGAGCAGGGTGATGCCAACAGCCAGAGCTTTGGGCTCTCTGGCAAGGGCCAGTGGAGTCCAAGGAGCTCTGCGAAGATTTTTAGGTGCTGCAGGAAGTGACGCCCATAGGGTCCAGATTGACAGGTCCCTGCAGCCTACTGATTGGCCCATGCTCATTATTTAACCCTGGAGGGTGGCCCAGGCTGTTGGCAGATTGCCAGCCTTCCACCCAGCCTGACTTTGACTCTGAGCCTGATTCCACCCTGGGGACTACCTCTGATCTCTGGCTCCGACCCCCGCCTGACCGTGGCTCTTGCAGCTTGCTCTGATCCCTGCGTGCTGACTGTCCTGCCTTGTGGGCGCCAGCCCAGCTGTGACCGCTAGGCCTGACTGCCAAGGCCCCGTCCCTGACGTGTACATACTTACGAGGGGCACTGTCACAACCAGGGCGAGGGTGGGCAGGCCAGTGCTAGAGTCCAGGTGCCTAGGTCAGGGCTTAGAACTGGGGCTGGAGTCTAGGACCAATGCCAGGGGGCAGGAATGGAGCCGGGGCACAGGGGGCAAAGCCAGTGTCTGTGTCGAGCGTCAGAGTCCATGTGCTGAAGTCCAAGCCAGCTGAGATGCAGGTCCCTCGCTGCGGCTGGCTGGGAGTGAGTCCTCGCTGCACGGACGCTGCCGGGAACGCCTCCTGGGCTTACCTCGGGCGCCGGGAGCAAGCGGGGCGTGGGGGAAGCTGTCAGGCCAGCCTTTGGATGTGCTCCGGCCTGTGGAGTTCCTCTCCGCGGGTCGAGGTAGCAAAGCAGGCAGCCCGACCATGGCTGCCGGGTGGCAGCACAGCGGCATTAGCTGGTACAGAGCCGGGTTCGAGTCCAACCCTGCAGACCCTCATGGGCACGTCTGCTGAGATGGCTCTGGGGCAGGCTCACGAGGGTCCTGCCCTGTCGTAAGCAGCTGCTGGCTTTTGGTGTCTCCAGTTTGAGCTGCCCAGCATGAAACCCAGAGGGATGGATTCCTCAAACCGCTCAGCCTGGGCCCCTGTGAGAACTGACCCTGACCTGGGGGCCGAGCTCTTAGCGGCGTGGCCCTGAGCCCTTTCTGATCTGAGGCTCCACCGGCCTGGTGGTGCCGGCTGCTGCACAGACTCTGAGCGAGAGCCAGGCCGTGCCCTGAGGCCTGTACAGTCTGAACAGACTAGACAGGCAGAAGGCGACAGGCCATGAGACTCGCCCAGGGGATTCCTGTGATTTATAATTGTTTTTACTTTCCGTGGTTAGACATTTTAAAGGAAGAAATCCATGTTCGCCTGCAGGCGGGTCACACCACGGCCCTCTGAGCCAGTTCGGCGTCGTAGGCACCTCTCTGGCCCCATCACTCTCCTAGCATGTCACGGCTTTCAATGTCTTTCCCCACAACGCCCGGGGGGCAGCACAGTGCTCTTATCCCTATTGTGCAGGAGGGACACTGAGGCATGGGAAGGCGAGGAGACTTGCCTAAGGTCACACAGGAAGCCTGTGGCAGAGTGGGGAATTGAAGTCTGGTTTCCAACATCCCTCCGAGTGCCCTAACCACTTGGCCATGTTTCTGCTCTGCAGCTGAGGCTTGCTATCTGTATGCTGACCTGGCAGTCATGAGCAGAGTGTCTGAGCCTCTCGGCTATTTGTGGGTTTAGTCTCACAACTCCTCTATGAGCTTGGGAAATCTTATCCCCATTGTACAGAAGAGGAACTAAGGCACAAGGTAGATTAAGTGACTCAGCCAGGGTGACACAGCACGTCAGTGGCTGAGCCAGAACCGGAGCCAGGTTTCCTGAGTCCCAGGACCATCCATTTCACATTAAAAGCAGTAACGGACCATACACAAAATGGAAATTGACTTTGTGGATTTCCATTGTCTCAGATCAGGGGAGTGCAGGGCAGGAGGGGTGGGGCAAACAAACATCTAAACCAGCAGAAAGTTGGTTTAATCTAAAAAAAGATTAATCTCTGATGTTAGGACCAGAGGCAAAGAAAGTGACTGTGGTTTCCTTACACTGGGTGTCCCTTTAAAATGCCTTGGGAATCTAGTTTCACAGAGGACAGAAAATGCAAGAATTAAGGGTCTGTAACTGACTTCGTTTTTGGAGAACAGCTGGAAAAGTCTTAGCGTGGCTGAGCCCAGGGTGTGCTTACGCCGCTGCTCCTGCCAGCGAGAGGGGCCCCCTGTGACCAAAGCCCCAGGCTCAGGGGCAAAGACCGAACGGGCTTTGAGCATTTCAGTCGTAGCCCTGGTGGTACCTTCCGGTGCCTGTGACCTCACGTGACCTCTGCAGTGGTTTCTCTGTTCCCATCTGCCTGGCTTCGTTCCCCTTCCCCACCTGGAATAAAGAACAATTTATGGCCGGCAGACTGGCCAAACAATTTTTCTGCCGCATCTGAACTGCCGTTCTCAGCAAGAGCAGCAGTTTGGACAGCAGGCCCAGTGACTCACCTCCATTTCCTGCATTACTCAGAGGCTTCCAGTGGTGCCTCCAGCCCACACGAGGCCCGGGCCCAGGGAAGAGAAGGAAAGACTGACCCGATGGGCTGGTTGTGGACAATTCCATTTGGGATCTTTTTCCTGGGCAGCTCCCCGTGGCAGAGAGCATGAAAACGAGGAGTGAGTTTGTGGCCTGGGTTGCGATATGAGATCAGTAGCCACCCATCTCCCTGCCTGAGCCACCCTGACCTCACACCGTATTGTTACGGCAGTAACGCCCAGCATGGCCCCGCTGAGATCAGGGCCCCCTTGCGCCAGGCAGCACCCATGCACATCCAGAGAGACCGGCCCTGCTCCACTGACAACACTGACAGAGTGGGGGAGAGGGTGAAGTGACATGGCCGAGGTCACAGGGCAGGTCAGTGGCAAGGCTGGGAATGGAGCCCAGGTGTTCTAACTTGCAGGCCAGCAGGCTGGCTGCTGGACTGCTTTGTGGCTGTGCGAGGCCTTTGAATAAGGAATCACTAGCTGAGAATTCTCTGCTTGGCCCTGCCAGGGCAGCACCTTGCCTACAATGTGCAGGGCCAAGGGGAATGGGCTGCCACCTCTGAGGAACAAAACCCAGGACCTCCAGGAACCCATAAAACTGGACAGCTGGCAGCACGCACTGAGCACCCTTCTGGGGTTCCTGGGACAGCTCCCTCGAAAAAGGGACGAGTCTGGGAGAACCTGGAGGGGAACCTGGCCTGTGTGTGAGCTAGTGGGTGACTGTGAGTCTGCATGTGCGCCGGTGTAAAACGGGAGGGAGAGACGATGTTAAAAGGAAAACAAGCAGATATTTTCTGCTGAACTAGCCCCTCCCCAGCTTGAGGGTCTGGCACTCCCTACGTGGGGTCCCAGGGAGTTTCTCCTTGCTTCCTTGACCCCTGTGAGCTCTGCAGATTGACAGGCCCCTTGAGATGGTGGCGCATTGGCCCCAGGCATATTGCAGCAATGTTTACCAACTGGGCACAGAGTGTCAACACTCCGCCAGCCCTCAGCCTGGGCACATGCCATCCATGTGACTGCCTGCCTACCGCTCCCCGAGGGGCTGGAGAGAATGATCCCTAGCAGGGGCAGTCATGGAGCCAGTATGGTGTAGTGGATAGAGCACTGGCCTGGCACTCAGGAGTCCTGAGTCTGCTACTGAGCTCTCCTGTGATCTTGGAATAGTCCCTTCCCCCAGCACCCTTTGTCTGGTCTAATTTGGTTGTAAGCTCGTCAAGGCAGGGACAGCCTCTTTGTATGTGTACATATAGATCCCAGCATCCTGGGGACCTCTAGATGTTACTGTAATAATTCAGACAGATGCCTCCCTCTTATTAATATGCTGAGGTGACTAGTGGTCAGTGTTGTCCTCCTGTGATGGGATCCCTGGGGTACAACCTGGAACTGGGGTGCCGCTGTGCCTCCTTAACTCTCCAGCCTGGGCTGACTCACAGTGTTTTGCTCGTGACAAGCAGCAAGCCCCTCCAGGCGCTGTGATCACTCAGCACCACAGCACGTGGAGCCCCCCACTCAGCTAGATTGCATGAATGCTCCAAAAACCGCGCATGAATCACACAGAGAAAGGCACCAGCCAATTCTCTCGAGCCTGGCATGCCAGGAATAGACTGTCTTTCCCTGGTCAGAAGCCTGATCAGTGTAAGTTCATTACCCAGTCCGCCCCTCCCTCGTTGCGGAAAGGACACATACTAGCCTTTGTATCTGAGCTAAGATTTCCCAAGCACTTCCACCAGAACACACTGCTTTAGGTAAAATATAAAACAGATTTATTAACTACAGAACGATCGATTTTAAGTGATTATAGGTGAGAGGCACAAAAGGTCAGAGATAGTTACCAAAGAAAATAAAAGGTAAGCACACAGTCTAAATCTTAAACCTTATTACACTAGGCAGTATTTGGATCAAGCAGTTTTATCACTCCAAGGAATGTTGTAGGTAGGTTACAGTTCTTAATACACAGGCTTCCCCTTGAAGCCTGGGCAACTCTCCTCAGTTCAAGTCTTTGTCTTCCCAGCATCCTTGTTGCTTCCAGCATTGGTGGGTGAAGAGAAAGGTAAAAGCATGATGCCACTGTCCCTTACTTTATCTCCTCAGTCCAGGTGCCTGGAAGACACTAGCCCAAGACATGTCCTGGTGGGCTTTGCTGAGTCACAGAGTTGAGCAACCCCCCCGCCCGCCCTTGTGTGATGCTTGTGCAGCTTTCTTACAGCATTGTAAATCCCTTCTTTACAACTCCCCTGCTGACTAATGGTCATTTAACACCCTCCTGGGAGCGGATCCTCTCTGTTGTCACTGGGGAACTGACAGTGGATGACTCTCAAACTTACCACATTTCTGTATTTCTGTAACAACCATATGGCACAATCTCATACCTTCATACACACTAAGGATATACATATTTGGACAGAACAATGGGTTTCAACAGATCATGACCTTTCCTGTGATATCTTCTATGACATGCTTTGTATGAAATATATCATAATTATATGACAGGGGAAAATATGGGGGGTCCAGGGTGCTGCTTTGAGGTGCAGAGTGCTATGGGGAAACCAAGGCACAGAGCAGAGAAATGACTTGCCCAAGGCAAGCTGATGGCAGTCAGAATTAAAACTCAGGCGTGCCAGCTCCCAGTACCATAATCTATCCACAGCCTCTTCACTGGGCTGGTGTTAGATATTTACTTTGCCCAGTATTACGGTTCAGTCCAGGAGTGAACGGGTTAACGGTCACACACTGGGCTGCTAAGGGGAGTCCTTGTCTGCTGCTTTCTGATTGGCTAGAAGGGCTTGGGAACAGCACAAGTAAGGTAGCCCGAGGCAGCCTGTGCTCCACATTCAGGGCCAGGGTTACACATGGGCCAAGGAACCCGAAGATGCAGGGAGGTGCCTGGTGGGGTTTGCAAAAGTTAGTCCCCGTGTTTGCAGACCCAGCATTGCAAAACAAGATTGCAGAGAGACGACAGAGGGTCTCTGAAGCGAACAGCTGCTCCATTAGCTTTCTGGGTATAGCCAGATGCCCTTATCTGGGGAGCTGTTTATAACTAGCTGGGACAGTCCAGCAGTATTTTTAGAGTCTCCCATCGCGGCTCTGGCAGTGTTCAGAACAGCAGCTCCGCTTGTCACCACCTGACCTCTGGGGAGCCGGGAGCCGGGAGCCAGAGCGGCTGGAGAAATGGGCTGGCTTCCAATCCGCGTGGCCTGCTGGACCCATCACTAAACTCCTCCAGAATTCTCTGTACCTAAATCCTGCCCCGCCCAGGGAAATGCTGTGGTTTTACTGCATAGGAAGGAGAGCCGGGCTTGGGGATGGGGCCGTGGATTCAACAGCCTTTGACCCCCCACCCCCCACGTAGCAAGAGTGGTGGAGCAGCAGCAGCCACAGAGGGACGTGGAGCCTTTTCCATTGCACAAGCTGTAGGGGTAGGAATCCACCCCCCAGAGCTCCTTCACCCAGGCTCCTGGACTGGAATCAGGTGCAGGGACTTGTGGTAGACGTTTGCAATCCTTCCCCCGGCGCGGTCGCTGGAGGGCCCTTGCCTCGGCAGTGCTGATTTGCGTGGCTATTTCTCCCTCATAGAATTTTTTTGCATCTGTTCCCAAGGGGATAAAACTGCCCCGGAGAACACTGAGCAGGGTTGAGCCAGAGCTGCCAGGAACAATCTGGATCAGAGGGTGCCCTTATGTAAAGCTCCCCCACCAAGCTGGCCCAGTAAAATCCTCTTGAAGGCAAAGAGCAAAGGGATGCTGGTGGGGGCAGCAGAGCTGGAAGCTGAGGCGGAAGTAAGGAGCCGTGTCCTCTCCCAGTGGAGCTGGCTGCTGGAGGAATGTGCAGGATCAACACAGAGCCCGTGTTTAGACAGGAGGCGCTGAGTGTTTTTGGCCAGCGAGAGATGGTGTCAGGTGAGGAGAGGACAGCGAAAGTGGGGAGGCCAGAGCCCAGGTGTCCAGAGGTACAAGCCAGGCCAGTCCCCTGCAGCAGGCCTGGCTCAGCCTCGGGATGGCCCAGCCTCCTCGCACCCTTCATCTCTCCCCTCTCGGGGCTGGGGCCAGCTTGGGCAGTGCCCTGGGAGAGCCAGCGGCCAAACCCTGCTGCTCTTGGTTTGCCAGAACTCCCGCTGCCGTGCTCACGGGCAGGGCAGAGCCGGCTCTGTGTGTGAACGCGAACGGCCCAGCGCGGGAGGGGCCAGGGGAGGATGGCCTGGATGTGCCCTGGGTGGTGAGTCTGTGCCAGAGGCAGGGACAGGGATAGCCATGGGGGCTCTCACAGCACTGGGGTTTCTGAGTGCTGGGCTGGAGCTGGCCTCCTAAATTAACCCTTCAAAGACTGTAGGCCTCAGAATAATCCTTTGCCCTTGGCTAGCCCCTTTTCACGGAGGATTCCAGGCACTGCAGATTGGTGAGTCACGCAGGAGTGAAGGCTCAGGTGTGGCCGGGAGCTGGGCGAAGGGGGGCCAAAGGAGTAAAGTGATCTGCCCTGTGTCCCTGGGGGGAGTGCCTTGCAGTGGGGGAGGAAGTCCTGGGTGCGAGGGGCTGCGGCGCTGCCTGGGCCCTGTGGGCATGGCTGGGATGGCGTTTGCAGCCTCTGGTAGTTCTAGACGCTGGGTTGCAGTTTCCATCTGTTGGCATCAGTGCTGAATGCGGCCCCCCCGTCTGTGCTAGCACCACAAGCCAAGCCCACTCGGGGGGGAGTTGGAGTGGCAGTTCTTTCGTAAGTCTCCATGAGGACTGGAGCTTTCAGCATTTGCAGTGAAGGGGAGGGAGCAGCGTAGTGAAGCACAGGCCTGAATATCACTCAGGACGCCTGGGTTCTATTCCTGGCTCTGCTCCTGCCTCTCTGTGTGACCTTGTGCAAGTCACTGCACCCCTCTTTGTCTCAGTTTCCCCATCTAGGAACTGGGGATAATAATGACCTGCCTCCCAGGAGAGGAGTGAGGGTTAGTTAACTTGTGTGTGTAAGGTGCTTTGGAGTCTCTGTGACAGAGCTAACTCAGTGCTGAGTAGGGGGGTCAGTCTGGGCCTGGCTGGGAAGCAGAGCTGGGAATTACGCCTGGCCGGTGAGTTTCCAGCCTGGTTCTTGCACTGGTTTAAACCCTTGTCACGCTCCTTAGTGTGCTCGGAAAGCATGGGGTGGAGCCCCTGGGCAGGCTGCTCATTGCACGGCTCTGCAAAGTGCAACCGCGGAGAAGGGTCTGAAGGTAACACGGGAGAGCGATGCTCTGGGGACACAGACAGGAGCTGGCTCAGGAGGCACCGCTTGGCCAGATGTGAATCAGTGTGGAACACACAATCCTGACCAGGGGCAGGCTCAGGGCTCCAGTGAGCCAGAGGCAAAGATTGCTCAACCCTCCAGGGCTGAATCTAGGACCTGCGATCACAGAGTAAACTCCAAAAGTGGCCAGAGGTGCTTTCCCTGCTCTGGAAGTGGAGAGCGGAGGGGTTTTTGTGGGCTGGGAGGGGAGCAGGGACTGCCCCCCAAAGCCACTGTAAGAGACCAAGGGTAGATAACTGGGGCGTGGGGCATGCTGTGGATCTCAGAGAGCCTGACCCAGTTTCCACTGAGATCAACAGGAGTCTTTTCCCTGGCTTCCAGGGGAGCTGGATCGGGCCCTTATGCGGCTGGGCTCTGTTCTAACACCACTGGATGGCACCTGGGGTGTTCCAGCTGCCTCCAGCGGATGCCTCCAGCGGGCTGCTTGAAACAGGACTCTACGGGGCCAGGAGCGGAAGGCGTTTGCTCCGCTTTAATCATCACAGGTTAAGTAGTTTTGTTTCTTCCCTGTTCCTGCCTTCAGTCAGCCCAAGCATTGGCAGAGGCCCGTAATCTGGACTCTGACACATTTCCCCACTGGGAGCCTGAGCCCTTCAAGTGAGTGGAAGTGTTTCCATGGAGTGGGAGCAGGGTCAGAGTGAGTCAGTCTCTCTCTTGCTTTCATTCTCGTGTCCAGCAGTGTGGGCCTTGCCGAGTGCACTGGGCGATGCAGGGGGTGGGGCTGGGGGCAGCCGTGTGCCTGGGCCTTTCTGATCAGTGTGCTCATTCATCAAAAGGCTTCGGAACCTTGGCACACGAAAAGGGACCCTGTAATCTGGGCAGTGTCGGGCCCGGGGGGAGATTTGTTCATGTTTCCATTCCATGAGGGAGAAATCACGTACAAGAAGCAATGGAAACTGAGTTTACTCCCCATTTCTGGCTATTTCCCTGACAAGCCAGTGATGGATTTTCCATGGCCCTTGAATTTCCATATAGTTTGATGAGTTTAAGAGACACTGGGCCTGGTACTCCTCTCCCTTCCCCCAGTTTTACCCCTGGGTAACTCCATTGGCTCAGTGCAGTGCCTCCCGCTCTATGCCTGCGTCAAAGGAGAACCAAACCCACCAGTCAGAGAACAATCCTCTGTTCCAAACCACTTCCTCGCCCTGTGCTGTTTGCAGCACCAGCTGTCTGCAGCGGGGAGGAACTGCAGAGCCAAGCTTACTTCTCACCATGCATGTGGCTTGTTTGTGTCTTGCCTTTCGCTCCGCATAGACAGGGAAACTAGGCTGGCAGTGTTTCTAGTCAGTTTCACTTCCTTCTTCCCCTGCTAGGGCAGAGAGCTGGGTCACCTTCCATGGGGGAGGTTTAAGACTGGGAATCTCATCGGAGCCTGAGGGAGTTTGGTGCCCAAATCCCAGTGAAATTCCCTGCCCACCTTGGATGCTCTGCTGATCCCAGAAAAAACTCTCCCTTCCCCCAAATAAAATCTGTAGTAGCTTTTGTAACCCTTTAAAAAATGTATCTGAGAATTAAATGTGGGGCTTAAAACTAGCACCTCTTTAGCTCCGTGCCTGAGTGCCGGGAGCATTTAGTAGGTCCGAATAAATCCCTGGGTGAGTTTAGGTCCTAAATCAGGCCATTGCCTGGTGATGAGTTTCAGACCAGATTATAGCTGGATGCTGTTGCATCCCCTGCCGCTCTGGGGGGCTTCGACACAGCCAGTAATTTGATTCACTTGTTGCGATTACGTGTCGTTTACTGCACAACACCCTCCTTCGGAAACCCACCCAGAGCCAGCGGTTGTCTCGCCTGCTGCACGTGGGGTAGACAAGAGCAGCCTGGAGCATCAGATACACTCTCCTCCGAGTCTTTGGCCTCAACGTCGGGATCACACCGAGGCTAAGAGGCTAAGATCCTGCCCTTTCCCACTGGGAGGAACCTTGGCCCTGCATTTGGGATGGAGGATGTTCTGCAAGTCCATAGCAATGACTTGGGTGGACGTGTGCTCCACAGCGACCTTGGGACTCAGCTGCACCAGGTGTTCCCTAGTTAAAGGTACCAGCGCTTTGAACTTCACCAGCATCCTGCAGCGGTGGGTGTCCAAGTGCTTCTCAAACAGCCTTCCCCCCCCCCCCCCCCGTGGGAGGCCACGGCCCCCTGCCCGTAGCATGGGCTCCTGGAGAGGCTGAGCTCCTGGGGGTAGCAGCAGATGCTCAGCCCACCTGAAAAGTGCTGGTTGCTGGTGTCTGAAAATCTGGCCCTGACCTGTGTGTGCGGGGCCCTGGGAGATGTGGCCCAAGCGCACGCAGTGACAGACACAGGAATAGAACCCAGGCGTCCGAGCACCCACTGCCCCCGCCTGCTAACTTACCATGCTGCTTCCTTTGTTATATTTTACTAGCTCCCATTCTACCTTCCCTGAGATCGTGCTGGGAACACGTACCCCTTTTATTGAGACCCCTCCCGGGAAGATTGCAGGTCGGCATTGGACTGTCGAGGAGAGCGGCCCCCAGGGAAAGGTTCAAGGCAAAGCTCTGCTCAGAAGTGCATGTCCCTCGCTGTGGTTTGCGGGAGGCTGACGGTTTGTTGGCTGCTCTCCAGGGCGTGGATTGGTCGGGCAGGCAGGATATTTAAAGCTGAAGCCCAGCCTGCGCTGTGTTTACATCTAGAAACCCTCACAGCTGCCAGCTCCCTCCGTGCTTCGCTTGCAACATGGATATTTGCTCAAGACAGGCTTGAGTTGAATGGCACTGTGATTGCAAACGCCACGATGCCAAGGAGACCGAGGGGTGCGGCATGAGCTCTTACTCCGGGCTCTTCGTGTCCCGAGAGCACCCAGCACGCAGGATGGGGTGGGGAACAGAAGTGGTTAAGGCTGCAATTTTCAAAGGTCTCTGCTTTCAAGTGTCTCAGTTTTGGGGAGCCCATCTGGAGGGACTGTACAGTGTCCGACTGGACACTTGGCCTAAGTGATCAGACAAGACATTGCCAGAGCCGAGCGTGGAACCCGCCTCTCCCGACGCCCAGCGTGGGGCGCTGGACCCTGGGTCATGCTGCCGACGCCCCACCTGTGTTGCCCAGTGTCCTGGGAACTGTCTGCGTCCGGCACCGTTCCAGTGAGCAGAGAGCTGCAAGGTCCATGCAGCTGCATTTGTCTTGACTCAGCCATTTCAGCCTTGGGATGTGGTGGGATCGCAGCCACTTGCCGTCAAGACGGGGCGTCTCTTTCTAACCGATGTGCGTTCACTCCCCAGAAGTTCTGGGCGCGGTGCAGGAATGCCTGGGGCAGGCAGGAGCGCAGACCGGGAGATTGTAATGCTCCCTTGGGGCCTGACCATCTAGGAATCCTGAACAGTCTGGGCCCCGGGGTTCCGTTCCCAGCTCCCGCTCTGCAGAGGTGTATTTGAATCCGGGATAATCTGGGCTGCTGATGCTGAAGACAGAGGAGGCTGGGTGGTTTTCCTCATGCGGTGCAATGCACACTGGGATCTTCCCCCTGGAGACCTGGGCGGGGGGCTGTAGGCTCTGGGGGAGACGAACTCTCTCAGGGTGTGGCTATGGCCTGATATCTGCCCACACACAGGGCCAAAACAAACACACAGCGTGCCCCTCCACCTCTCAAGCTCTTCCCTCGAGCGCCCGCACAGAGGGGAATGCTGAGCCAAGGGCGCCCTCAGCACTGTTACAATGGCCTCTCAGGCTACACTTGGCACGCCACGATCTCAGAGCACCTCTGCTCGGATAATCTCCCAGGCAATGCAGTGCGGCCTGCTCCATGCTGATCGTCGGCTGGAGTCCGAAATCAATCTACCCTCCTCCCATTGGATATTTGTTTGGATTAGTTGAATTGGCCCCTTTAGTCATTCTTCAGATGCCTTTACATAACATCACAACACAGAGCATCTTGGCCAATGCCCGTGCTTGGCTTAACCACAACCCTCTGCAGCTCTGAGAGGAGACACGCTCCTGGGCTGGCGGGCAAGGCACAAAGCTCTGTCGGAAACAGATTCGGACACTATTCTTAACACTGACTGAGGGAAACGCTGTTCCACACAACAGTTATTTAGCCTGTGGAACTCACTGCCACAGAAACCCCTGATGCCAGGAACGTCGCAAGATTCAAAAGAGGCTTGGATATTTCCATGGATACCAGAAAATCATGAGTTATCCTAATTATTGCTAGCAAAAATTCTGGCAGGGATATTAACCCTCCTGCTTCAGAGCTTGAGCCAGTCTCTCTTAGAATCCCAAGGGCTTCATCCCCAGGGCTGAAGCCTGAGCCCCACTACCCGGGGCCAAAGCCCAAGGGCTTCAGCCCTGAGTGAGGGGATGGGACTCAGGTTACAGGCCTGGGGAAGAAGCCCTGGGGATTCGGCTTTGCAACCCTTCCACCCCGCCAAGAGCAGTGGCAGGGCTCAGGCTTTGTTCCCCCGTCCTGGGGTCGTGTAGCAATTTTTGTTGTCAGAAGGGGGTCATGGTGCAAGGAAGTTTGAGACCCCTGTTGTAGAGAAAGGAACTGGACCTGGCCACAGGTGGAAGAGGTGAAATTCCATTGATTTCAGTTGAGATGCAGCCCCTTCGGCATTGGCTGCATGGGAAAGTTGCAGCTGCTTCGCTTCGAATGGTTTCCAGACCAATGTAGGTGAGAGGAAGGATGGCCCCGTGGCTAGGCCATGAGCCTGGGGCGCAATTCCCAGCTCTGCCACAGGCTGCCTGCGTAACCTTGGGCAAGTTCCTTAACCTCTCTGTGTCTCCCTTCCCCATCTGTACAATGGGGGTCATAGCACTGCCTGACCTCACTGGGGTGTGTGAGGATAAATACCTTAAAGCTTTGAGGGGCTCAGACCCTGTGGTGGTGGGGGCCAGGCAAGTCCCTCAGACTAGCAGGTAGCTCCTGGGCAGCTCACCTGTGTGCGCTTATTTCAGTTTAAGAGAAACTTGTGTCGGTTTCACTTAAACCTCTTCCCAGCTGACGCACACTGCACTGGAAGAGGCTTTTTCCTACTGAAGCGAGTGTGCGCCCCGAGCTCTGCACTGGTTCCAGTTCACACCGGAGGCGCTGCTGCTCCTGCAACATGCTCATGTTCACAAGGCCTCAGGCGTCAGTGAATTTGGCCCAAGGTATTTAAGGGAGGGAGTGGGGTCTAAGGTGAGAGCAGGGGTCCTAGGAATCAGGACACCTGGGTTCCACTTCCAGCTCTGGGAGGGGAGTGAGGGTTCGAGCCGAAGGACTGGGGATCTGGCTCCATTCTTGGTTCTGGGAGGAGAGCAGTGTCTAGTAGTTGTAGCAATGGGGGCTGGAAGTTGTTAAGAAGAAGTTAGCATATGTGACTCCATTTTGGTTTGGGGCCCACCATTGTCTAAAAGCAAACACATTGTGCACCAGGAGGAGTGCTCCTTAGATACTGCATTCCTGTGAAAACCTCCCCCTTGTTTCCAGCCTGTCTCGACTCTCGGTTTCTGTTCTTTGTCTGTTCCTAACTCCCTGCCTCCTGGCCTTGATGTGGGCCTCCCATCCTGATAAGAAAAGTTACTGATGCATTGCTTTAGGACCAGCTAATGTAGTTAAAGTAATGGTTTAGCACGGGGAATGTACCTAGCAGGGATAGGTGGTAAATAAGGGAAGGATTTGTCTATTGGCTAAGGTTTCCGATGCACGAGGGCAACATGCTTTGCTAAAAGGTATATAATCTTTGTATAACCTGCATGCAGGGTCCCCTCCTGATTAGGAGGGGGGCACCACACTCAAGTGTAATAAACTTAGTATCTTTGGGAACTCCGCAGTTGTGGACTTTGTTCGTGTGCCTCAGCCTAGACTCGAACTGTGCGTGACCTATCGGGTATAATTCGCAGCAGTTTGTGTGCGTGACCAATTAGGTATAATTCGTAACAAAGTCAGGATGCCTGGGTTCTATTTCTGGCTCTGCCATTTACCTGCTGGTTGCCTTGGGTAAGTCACTGCCCCTCTGGGCCTCAGTTTCCACATGGATAACATGGGGAGCTACCTCATAGGGGTGGTGTGAGACTAAAATCCGTACTGTTTATGAAGTGCAGCGAGGTTCTGCTCTGCAAGGTGCTATCGAAGGGCAAAGAGCTGTTAACGCCGTTTCTCCTTGACTTGCCTGCCACGGCCCAGCTTCCGATTCATGTTTCTCGTGCAAGAACGTTACCAGGACCCGTCCACTGAGCAACACATGGAGCTTTCTGGGCTGATGCCCACACGATCAGCGAGCCAGGGAGACACACCAAGGGTTGCCATCTCAGTAGCAAACCCTGGCAACGTTCCAGTTGTGTGATGCTCCACACCATTGTGAGACCTTCTAGGCCATGTGTGTGTGAGAGATCAGCTGTGGACAACGCGTGTGTGTGTGTGAGAGAGAGAGAGAGAGCACGAGCGAGTGCAGCCGTGGACAGTGTGGGTGTACGACCTCTACTGCCGTTAGAGGAGAATTTCTGTGAACGCAGGCTGCAGGCACCTGGGTTGGATGGAACGGGAGGCCCCACCTTCTAGAGTGGACGCTGCCCATGCTTTTGAGCTGGTGTTTGTGTGTTCGTTGGTTAGGGACCTTGGTTCCCTGCAAGGCAGGACAGAACGCTGACTGTGCAGTGGACAGATGCCCCTCACGCTCCTTTCTCACAGGGCCCGGGTCAGCTGGCAAACCTCAGGCACCGGGCGGGCGGGCCAGCTGGCTACTTGCAGAGTGATGCTGCACTGGCAGCCGCGTTACTAGCCTTGCCACAGAAGTGGTGGCTTTGAGGGACCGGATGGGTTCTCTCTCTTTGCTCCCTGCAGGCCTGACAGATGATGAAGACATCAAGGTGATGCTGAAGGGCTCCTTTCTCTGGAAGATCAAGTCACGCAGACGGAAGAAGGAGCGGTTCTACCGCTTGCAGGAGGACGGCTTGACCATCTTGTCTGAGAGCTGCTTTAAACGGGCTCGCTCCAAGCAGATCTGTAAGTCCCAGTGGCTGAGGCTCAGGGGCACAAATACTCCTGGAAACAAGAAATCCAGATGCCAGTTCAGAACCTAGAACCCAACCCACCTCCAACACAGAACCGAGAACCCCTCCCACCCACCGACCTAGAACCTAACCCCCAACCAATGCAAATTTTACAACCCAATGCTCTGCCCAATGCATAATGTAGAGCACATAACCTAGAACCCAAGGCCAGAAACTAGGACATAAAACCCCACCCAACACAGAACCTAGAACCCCCAGCACAGAACCTGGAATCCAGATTCACCCACCCAAGCACAGAACTTAACTGGCTCAAGTCTGGAGCCCTGTAAAATCCAGCTGCATGCCTTCCAGTGTGATGAGCCGAGCAGGTTCTCAGCTCCAGGCTCCTGTTCCTGTTCCTGTGCCCTGGCAGGACAGCAGACACAGGCAGCAGGTTTAAGGTGCATTTTCATCCTTTACCTCCCAGTCATGAAGATCCCTCCCTCTGCTCAGAAACCCCTCCCTCTCCCCCATCAAAAGCATTGGGTTTGATTTCTGGGTGAACAGAGATATCTCCTCCTCGATCCTGGACATGGCGACCCTAGACACTGCTCTGATGCTTCACAACAGCAACTGCTGTCAGTGTCTCTGTTGGAGACAGCAAATCCTACGCTTACGTGGGCTCCGTCTGGCCTGGGATTAGAACGACAGAAATTAGAGATTAAATCATACCCATTATGTCATAGACCCATTATGTCATAGAATATCAGGGTTGGGAGAGACCTCAGGAGGTCATCTAGTCCAACCCCCTGCTCAAAGCAGGACCAACCCCAACTAAATCATCCCAGCCAGGGCTTTGTCAAGCCGGCCCTTAAAAACCTCTAAGGAAGGAGATTCCACCACCTCCCTAGTTACCCATTCCAGTGCGTCACCACCCTCCTAGTGAAATAGTGTTTCCTAATATCCAACCTAAACCTCCCCCACTGCAACTTGAGACCGTTACTCCTTTTCCTGTCATCTGCTACCACTGAGAACAGCCGAGCTCCATCCCCTTTGGAACCCCCCCTTCAGGTAGTTGGAGGCTATCAAATCCCCCCTCACTCTTCTCTTCTGCAGACTAAATAAGCCCAGTTCCCTCAGCTTCTCCTCATAAGTCATGTGCCCCAGCCCCCTGATCATTTTCGTTGCCCTCCGCTGGACTTTCCAATTTGTCCACATCCTTTCTGTAGTGTGGGGCCCAAAATTGGACTCAGTACTCCAGATGAGGCCTCACCAATGTCGAATCGAGGGGAACGATCACGTCCCTTGATCTGCTGGCAATGCCCCTACTTATACATCCCAAAATGCCATTGGCCTTCTTGGCAACAAGGGCACACTGCTGACTCATATCCAGCTTCTCGTCCAGTGTAATCCCCAGCTCCTTTTCTGCAGAACTGCTGCTCACCCAGTTCCCTGCTCCCAGGGCCAGGCCCTTCCCTGCAGAAGTTCCCACACTGCTTTGTTCATCCAGGGCTCCATCTTCCATGTGTCCCCGTGGGCCTGTCCCAGATGCACAAAGTGAACCAGCCAGAGACGCATTTGCAGGCTGACTTGGGTCTGTTAAATGTCTCTCTAGCTCCTCAGATCTTTGTTTTGCTGAATTCCCCCTATGTTACCTGTGCCCTTCTGGTATTAAGACACCCAGAAGAAACACAGCCAATAGGCTAGATCCACTACTGATTAAATAAAATGCTAACGAGAGCCAGGAGTAGGATACAGACCCTGGCTCAGCTGCCCATCACACTCAGCCCGCAGCTGCTCCTCCTGCCTCTGCACATGAGCCCTGGGTGTAGTCGGACGCTGCTGACCAGCATCCACCTGCTGACTGAGCTCCTGGGGGTCAGATTGTCGTGTGTCAGCACCCACTAGCCGGGCCAACATTTCACAAGAGCTCAGCACCCAGCGGGCCGAGTTCTTGTCAAAATCTGGCCGCCTGATGCTGCGAAGTCCTGGGGAGCGGAGGGCGCTCAGCACCTCACAGCATCGTCTCGAGAGAGTCCGCAGAGAGCAGGTGGGAGGAGGACAGTTTGCAAGAGGCCCATCAGATGGCACCCCAGCAGATAGGGTTACGGCCTTCGTCTCAGCTGTCTCTGGAGAAGGGCAGCTTGGTGGACGGGTCTTAAGGCCCCTGCTCCTGGAATGTACCAAGCACGGGCCCTGGCAGGTCCTTACTGAACAGAGCTACGAGGGCTGGGGCCACTCACTCCAAAGAGCTCAGCTCCCAGCGTGTGCCCAGCTCTCCTGAGAGCCCTGGCCACGGCACCGGGCCCTTGGGAACATGCTGCCCATGGCGCAGGTAAAGGCATGTCTGCCCTGGATCTGGGGGGTGTCCCCGCGCCAGGAGACAGCGGAGCGAGCCAGCACGCTGACCACGGCCGTGCAGCTGTGGCGAGGTAAGCGGCAGGAGGGGCCAGTGCCTGGTCCGATCCTGTACAAGACCCTAGGCAGGTGCCCGGGGTGGCTAACCCCTCCTGCCGCTCGCGCCATCTCAGCTCCACTGCTCTGTGAGGCGCTATCTCAGTGCTCGCTAGCAGGGCTCCCTCCCAGCTCGCTCCCACGCTCCCGGAGAGGGCAGGGACACGCCCCTGCCAGCCGGCGCCGCAGATCGGGGCTAGACAGGCCAAGCTCGCGGCTGCTGCTGCTGCGGGTGAGTCTCCCCAGACCTCGGAGCTGAGCTGCCGGGTTCGGGCTCCAAACAATGTGGAACCAGCGTGTGCTGCGGAAGGCACACGTTGGCCCGGGGTTGCCCTTTCCAAGGGCTCGGCATGTTGGGAGCCTTGCTGCTTTGACCGTCTGCCCCCGGGATGGGGGCTGGACCTTGGAAACCTGAGCTCTGCTGCAATCCTGGCTCTGGTTTTACCAGCCTTCATGGCCCCATTTGGGCATGGTCAGATGTCCCTGGCCCTAGAGGCAGGCACCTGTGCAGAGCTGCCCTGAAGGACGAGCTGGAGACACACCAGATCAGGGCTCTCTGAACTCTCCCGCGCTTGGTGCTGGCAGCCCTACAGGAACAAGGCCCCCAGGCCAGGTGGGACCCCAGTGGCCAGGCCCAGCGGGGGGTTGGGGATTTGCCTGTAAAGAAAACGGGGCCATCAGCGAAGGGGGAGCCAAGCTTTCCCCAGGGGTTGCAGGGCTGGATTGGGGTTGCTGGTTTGGGCCCAGGAGCCCTCAGCTGGCAATGAGATGGAAAATCTCCATCAACTTAGCTGAGCATTTCAGACCCTCAAGCAAGAATTGGCTTGAGTTCCCTGCTAGGGACGGGGAACGGGGCAGAGTTCCTGGGGAGGAGAGGAATGGGGGAAGGGAAACATTATTGGCTGCGGTTTAAGGAGGGAACAGAACATATGGGACAAGGCCAAGATAATGGGGCGAGGGATGCCAGGGCAGGCTAGTCATTGGTGCATATGTTGGAGGATCCCTTCCCCTCCCTTCCAGCCCCCCAAGCACAGCCATGGAGTGGGGGCTGGAGGGTTTCACTGATCACCTGAAATGTGCTGCTCTGTGATACTCTCTTGGGCCCCGTTGGTGGCTGGGCCCCGCTGGCCGGTAGGCCGGCTCTCAAGGCCTCTCAGCCGGCTAGAGGGAGGCGGGGAAGAGAGGCCAAAGCCCAGAAGCGAGTGGGTCAGGCACAGCACAGGACTCTGACCGCGTCCCCGTTGCTGGGCCTTGTCTTGTGCAGTCCCCATCATGCACATGGACGGCGTGCGGGAGGGCTACCAGTCCGAGGGGCTCCGCAAGCACGGCAGTTTCTTCCCGGAGACGCAGTGCCTCACCATCGTCTTCAAGGGTCGGCGGAAGAACCTGGACCTGGCTGCCCAGAGTGAGGAGGAGGCGAAGAGGTGGGCCCAGGGGCTGAAGAAGCTGATGGCCAAGGTGGAAGCCATGAGCCAGCAAGAGAAGCTTGATCAATATCCTTTCCATTGACTGGCAGGGCTCGGTTCCCCTGTTCCTGGGGGCCATCGCCGCGCATGGGGCTGGGCAGAGCCGCGATGGATGATGGGCGGGGTGGCTCAGGTCTGGGGTTCCAGCCTGCTGTTAGGCGACATGGGGCCGCTGCCCAGGGTCTGTCTCTTTGCGCGTACCCCAAGCAAGCCAGGCCCGACCCCGGCCAGCAGGGTCAATGGCCCTGAGCGCCTGGCCAGAAATGCCCCGTCCTGCAGCACTAGGGCTCCCAGACAGTAACTGACCCTACAAACGGGCCCAGCCCTGGCCACAGCTCCTGGAATGGAAACATGTCTGGGCTAAGTGCACAGGGCAGGGTGCACAGTGACCCTCCGGCCCTGCCCCACACAACTTGCTGGGCCAAGCACGCAGCGTGACTGTCTCATTCATCTGCCAGGTGGGCTGGAGGGCGGCATGGCAGAGCTGTCCCCCAGCCCTGTGCCTGGCTACAGGCTGATGCTTTCTCCCCACATAGCCCTGCCCACCTGTGGCTCGCAAAGCCCTAGTGACGTACCAGGAGGAAGCCGGGTGAGGCAAATCAGCCGCGAGGCTGGGAGGCAGGGGCTGGAATCTGTTCCTGGCTGTGTCATGCCCTGGTGTGGGGCACATCCCCTCTCTGCCCCTCATGCCCCCAGCATAAAGGGAGTGAGGATAGGGCCCCTTGTGCAAACACTGAGCCCTGGCATGGAGGGCTCATGCATATAGCACAGGAAAACCCTCCACCGCCTAGCAGCTGTAGGTTTTGTTGTACGAGCTACCCTGGGGCACTAGCTGTGTGTGAAATGGCTGGATGATATAGCGCCACCATCAGGCAGCTGCGCAGGGGGCTGGGACTGCCTGGGGGCGCTGGGAGCGGGACAGCTGCTGAGGGGCACAGCAGGGAAGCCAGGTCTCCTCTGCTCAAAGCCCTTCCCATTTTCACTGGCTGCAGGGTCTTTGGGTCAGGCCCTTGGAGTTGACCTTGGCCCCATCATGGGCAAAGACAAGAGTGAACTCGTCACACCCCCCAGTTCATTACAGCCCCAGGCAGGCCTGGCCTAGAGGGGTCTTTGTGGGGAGGGGGCACCGGAGTCTGTCCCCCGCGTTCTTTCCTTACATCTCCTGCATCTGGATCCATGACATCCTGCACCGAGCCGACAAGAACAAGGACAACAAGATGACCTTCAAGGAGATCAAGGACATGCTGAAGATGATCAATATCGACATGAATGACATCTACGCCTACCAGCTCTTCCAGGTACCACCCCCCTGCCGCTGTGCCCACTACCCACTACCGCGCCCCCCAGGGAACCGTGTCTCTGGTGGGAGGGGCAAAGCCGGTTTTAGGGAAAATGGGGCCCTGGGTGAACTTTGTTATTTAGCATTCTGGCCCCCCACCCTCCCTCCATCACCCCTGGCCCCCACTGCCTGCCCCAACTGCCACCCATCATAGATTCATAGAAGATTAGGGTTAGAAGAAACCTCAGGAGGTCATCTAGTCCAATCCCCTGCTCAAAGCAGGACCAACCCCAACTAAATCACCCCAGCCAGGGCTTTGTCAAGCCGGGCCTTAAAAACCTCTCAGGATGGAGATTCCGCCACCTTCATAGGTAACGCATTCCAGTGCTTCACCACTCTCGTAGGGAAATAGTGTTTCCTAATATCCAACCTAGACCTGCCCTACTGCAACTTGAGACCATTACTCCTCGTTCTGTCGTCAGCTACCACTGAGAACAGTCTAGATCCATCCTCTCTGGAAACCCCCTTCAGGTAGTTGAAAGCAGCTATCAAATGCCCCCTCACTCTTCTCTTCTGCAGACTAAACATCCCCAGTTCCCTCAGCCTCTCCTCATAAGTTGTATGCCTCAGCCCCCTGACCATTTTTGTTCCCCTCTGCTGGACTCTCCAATTTGTCCACATCCTTTCTGTAGTGGGGGGTCCAAAACTGGATGCAATACTCAGGTGCGCGGGGTTTAGGATCTGTGCGCACGCACACACACGCGCACAGCTTAGAGGGAACAGTGCCGCGCATCCCCCCACTGCCCCTGGTCCCGCCTGCTTCCCCCAACCCCCATCCCTCCCTTGTCCTGGCCCCCACTGCCTCCCACGGCCCCCCCATCCCTCCATCGCCGCTGGGCCCCCCCCGCCTCCCACGGCCCCCCCCATCCCTCCATCGCCGCTGGGCCCCCCCGCCTCCCACGGCCCCCCCCATCCCTCCCTCGTCCTGGCCCCCACTGCTTCCCACGGCCCCCCCCCCATCCCTCCATCGCCGCTGGCCCCCCCCACCTCCCAGGGCTCCGCATCCGTCCTCCCTGGTCCCCACTGCCTCTCCCCCCATCACCCCTGAGTCCTGCTGCCTCCCCCGCATTGCCCCGAGCTCTCTTCCATGGCCTCACACCCCAGCCCCACCCTGCTCCTTGCCCCCCTGTAAGGTTGGCCCTGGGGAGGGCATCACAGAGGGGCAAGGAGCAGGGTGGGGCTGGGGTGTGCCTGTGCCTCTCACCCATAGGACCCTAGATGGCAAGGGCTGCATGGGCCCAGTCTGCAGCGTTCTGACCCAGGTGCAAACTTCCCCCGGCTGCGGAGGGGCTGCTGCTGATCTCGTTTCAGTGTCTGGGAGCGAGGTCTCTGGGGCCAACACGGGGACGCTTGCCCAGCACCTACCGCAAGGTCCTGAGTCCAGCCAAGCCAAGTGAGGCAGAGCCTCCGATCCCACTGTCAGAGAACTGTCAGACTCAGTGCATCTGTGAGCGCCTTTGTCATAGGCTACAGGGCCAGGGCCAGGGCCAGGGCCCTCCCGTGCTTCCCCCCCACCCCAGCCAGCCTGTGGGCCCTGCAGGCCTGATGGAATAGAGCAGCTCGTTCCAACAGTTACATTCCCAGCCCCACCTGTTGCTGCAGCGCCAGGAACAGCTGTGTCCCATGAGGTGCTCAGGAGCAACCAGAAGTCAAGAGAGAGGGACCAGGGCGGGGGCAGGGCTGCTTCCAGGACCGGAGCCTGTTCCTTGGAATCACAAACAAAGCCAAGGAGGAGGGAGGGGCCTCAAGGCACAGACCTGCTGCCTGGGGCCACCAGCCACCCCGACACCCACTCCCGGAGTTCATGCCCGAAAGCTCCAACCTGCACCTGTGTGTGTGTGGCCAGGGCTGGGATCTACAGTCCAGTGGGCTGTTTATTACCCCCGTTTTCCCCAGGGGAGGTGGCTTCTCCTGAGCGTCTCACATGTTAGCTGGTTTGTCTGTGTGTGTCTGGAACAGATGGGGAAACTGAGGCACGGAGGTGTGAGGTGTTATCCAAGGCCACATGCTGAGTCACTGTCAGGACTCCTGGTGCCAGTTGGATGCTGGGGCCCCGAGGCCGCACTGCCTCCCGCAGAGCAGCATAGCTGGGAACTGAGCCTGTAGCACTGCTTTTACCCAGAATGTCCCCAGCGCCCGTCACAAGCTGCCCCTGGGCCAGGCTTGATCCTGCAATACATGTGGGAGAGAACGGAGCCCGACCACCACAGTGCACTGGTGCAGCCACCTCTGGGGTGGAACATGGCCACAGTCTATCAGCGTACAACAACACGGCAGGAGTTTAGGACAGCAAGTGAAGGAGAATCCTGTCTCCAACAGAAAGCGCTGGGGGAATTTGGAATTCCCCAGTCTGGCGTCTGGCCAGGGCTTCGGAGCTGTGAGGTCAGCAGTGGCCACAGATGACCCTACAGTCGCCCCTTTAGGGTCCCAGAGCCTGGGTTCCAACCCAAGCCCAAATGTCTACACTGTAGTTAACCAGCCCCCGAGCCCGAGCCTGACCAGCTGTCACGGGCGAGCCGCGGTGTGTCCATTCAGTGGAGACGTACCCTGAATGAGTCTTGCAGGATGAGGTCTCTGAATTCCGTGCCCTGCTGGCTGGGCGCTGGTCACGCAGCCAGCGAGATGGTGTTTGTGAAATGAATCACGGCTTGCTGTGCAGAGCTGGTCTCGGGAGCAAAACTTCAGCTGGTAGGAGCTCAGGAGAAAGTGGGGGTCTGAATCCAGAGTCACTCCCAGCAGTTCTCTGGCTCCCACCCACAGCAGCCACTTGCCCAATCAGCTGCTTTCATCAGCACCGAACTCAATTATAAATAACATTCCCAGCAGTGGTGGAAATCAGCATCACTGGGGGTGCAGGCCTTGCGGCACCTGATGGGGGCAGAGTTACAAGGGCTCAGAACCTGCCAAGTTCTTGGGAAACTTCAGGCCTGTGTGACTTGGCCAAGGTCACGCCACTGAGTCAGTGGCAGAGCCAGGAACTGAGCCCCAGTCTCCTGAGTCCTCGTCCAGCACCGTGGCCACACGTCCACCCTTCCCCTCCAGACCAGAGTGTGCCCTGAGCCCCCAGCCCAGCTCCAGGGTTTGGTTTCCCACCCGTGTTCCTGCTGGCAAAGGCAGACCCTGAGCACAGCGGGGCCTGGGCACCAGGAGGGTCAATGGGAAGAAGTTTCTTAAGACCCGGGTCGGAGGGCTGGATCATGGCCCCCCCATTTCCATGTTCTCGCCCAGGACCACCCTGCTTCTCATGGCGCCATCTGTTCATCAGCTGAGAGCAGCTGCTTTAGCGGGGAGGGGCCTGCGGGAAACAAGCGGCAGGAGCTTTAACGGGGTGGGCGGGAATTTCCACCACTGGCCACAGCACCCTGGGGCGGTCTGTCCTTGGGCCGACAGCCAGGGCCCCTTGATCTGCACCTTCCGTCTGGAGATCTCCAGGTGCTTTACCAAGGGAGGGTCAGAATCACGTCCCCACTTGGCAGAGCATCCCTCCTGGGTCCCCTTGCTGCACTCCCGCACTGTGTTTGGACCCCGCCGTCCCGCCGGGCAGGGGAGCTGCTTCCTGCAGGGGTGTGTGCATGATGCCAAAGCCTGTCTCCCAGGCCAGCTAGAATTAGAGCCTCACATGCTGCTGGCCCCGAGCGCAGCAGCCCAGGCTGGGGTACGGCTGGCTCTGGGCCGCTCTGCACAGACTAGCAGGGCAGGTTCCCTAGGGTGACTTGTGCAGATTCCAGGCCTGCTCTTGGGAGCGGTGTGGCACCTCCCTTCCCCTCAGGGCTTGCCTGGGCACAGCATGGTGGGTTAGGCACTGCAGCAGAGAGGAACTTCCACCCATGCACTTTGGTGCCCCGAAATCCAAGCCTGGCTCCAAACGCAGCAGCTGGAGCCCAGGCCCAGTGAGGGAGGGCCAGGGCGAGGGGTTGAGTGCTCTGCCCAAAGGTCACCGAGTGGCCAAGTGCCAGGCTGTAAACCTGCCTGCTCGGTACGAGTGCCAGCACGGACGGAGCCGGGGTATGCGAGAGGCTCGGTGTAGATACAGCCCTGGGCTCTCTTCTCTGCTCTGCCACTGACTCACTGCATGACCTTGGGTCGGTCACTTCCTCCAAGTTCCCGCAGCTGTAGGGCTCCGTAATACCCCTGCTTTGGGCATGGAGCTTCTCTCCTCCTGGGCAGGAGGAGAACCCAGGCGTCCTGGCTCCCAGCTCTGGCCATCAGATCAGGCTCCTTCCTCGGAAACTCCCGAGACGGGGATGAAGTGGCCTGTCCTGGGATGCGGCACCTGGTGTCAGGCCGTTCTGACCGTCCGCAGGCAGCTTAGACTCGGTTGCCGGCTCGCCCGGGTTCCTGCGAGTTGCCTCACCCCCCACAGCTTGTGAGTTATGGATTCGTCCCCCAGCCTGGCCCGGCGTGCAGCGGCTCACAACTCGCTTCCGTTGAACAGCAACGGAGCAAGGACCCTGCCTGCCGCCACCCCCAGGCACCCCCAGCTCTGGCGCGCCTGGCTGCTGTGGAAATGCCCGTCCAAGCGTCAAACAGGGCGCTGCTGGCAGGCTGCTCTGTGCTGCGCCCCTCTCCAGAGGAGGTGGCCCCTGTGCGGTGTTTGTACAGGCAGACGGGTAGCTCTGGTTACACAGGCGTGGGCCGGGCATGGGCAACATCCTCATGCCGCTCTGCTGCTGCACCTCACTGCAGCCCCCCGGCTCTTCCAGTCCCAGGACCTGCTCCCCGCCCTGCCCCAGCCCTGCCGATACTCCTCAGCGGGGCCTTGCAGCCCCCCGGCTCTTCCAGTCCCAGGACCTGCTCCCCGCCCTGCCCCAGCCCTGCCAATACTCCTCAGCGGGGCCTTGCAGCCCCCCGGCTCTTCCAGTCCCAGGACCTGCTCCCCGCCCTGCCCCAGCCCTGCCGATACTCCTCAGCGGGGCCTTGCAGCCCCCCGGCTCTTCCAGTCCCAGGACCTGCTCCCCGCCCTGCCCCAGCCCTGCCGATACTCCTCAGCGGGGCCTTGCAGCCCCCCGGCTCTTCCAGTCCCAGGACCTGCTCCCCGTCCTGCCCCAGCTCTGCCGATACTCCTCAGCGGGGCCTTGCAGCCTCCCGGCTCTTCCAGTCCCAGGACCTGCTCCCCGCCCTGCCCCAGCCCTGCCGATACTCCTCAGCGGGGCCTTGCAGCCCCCTGGCTCTTCCAGTCCCAGGACCTGCTCCCCGCCCTGCCCCAGCCCTGCCGATACTCCTCAGCGGGGCCTTGCAGCCTCCCGGCTCTTCCAGTCCCAGGACCTGCTCCTCGCCCTGCCCCAGCCCTGCCGATACTCCTCAGCGGGGCCTTGCAGCCCCCCGGCTCTTCCAGTCCCAGGACCTGCTCCCCGCCCTGCCCCAGCCCTGCCGATACTCCTCAGCGGGGCCTTGCAGCCCCCCGGCTCTTCCAGTCCCAGGACCTGCTCCCCGCCCTGCCCCAGCCCTGCCGATACTCCTCAGCGGGGCCTTGCAGCCCCCCGGCTCTTCCAGTCCCAGGACCTGCTCCCCGCCCTGCCCCAGCCCTGCCGATACTCCTCAGCGGGGCCTTGCAGCCCCCCGGCTCTTCCAGTCCCAGGACCTGCTCCCCGCCCTGCCCCAGCCCTGCGAATACTCCTCAGCGGGGCCTTGCAGCCCCCCGGCTCTTCCAGTCCTGAGACCCTGCCCAGCTCTGGCACTGCCCCTCAGCCCTGCCTGACCCCAGCACCCTCTGCGGCTCCCACCCAGGGCTTGGCCAGTGCCACTCGGTCCTGACCTGCAGCCCCCCTGTTATTCCAGCCAGGGTCCCAGCAGGGCCTGTTTTGCTCCTGCCCTGGGCACGTCGCTGTCCATAGGATCTTGGGCCCCTTCCCTCTCGAGTACCCAGTGGCCTGACAAACCCCCTCCCTGCTGCGGGCGCTGGGCTGCCACCCTGTGGGGGGGTGAACTGGGGCCTGGGGCTGTGCCCGCTGAGAGCGTGGAGGGGCTTTGGATCAGGCCCATGGGGTGGGGGAAGGGGAAGGTACCTGCGTGGCCGTCCTGGGGCCCAAAGGCCTGCAGATCTGCACAGCAGGGATGCCCTGGCAGGAAGGCAGATGCCCCCCCCCCCGGGCCTGCTCCAGCCTATGAGGTGCCCCCAGGGAGGAGGGCAGTTCAGACTCTGGCCCTGGCTGCTGACAAGGCCCCAGCTGCCTCTCTAGGGATGTGGGCACCTGGCAACCAGGCGGAGAAAGGATGGGCTGGTGATTAGGGCACTAGCCTAGAGCACCTGGGTTCGAGGCTCTGCTCTGCCACAGACTCCCTGTGTGCCTTGCGCAGTCATGTAGCCTCTCGGTGCCTCAGTTCCCCCTCTGAGCCGGGGGCGGGGAGCACTCTGCCCTGCCTTCCAGGCCTGCATGGCTGTGAGGACATTAGGCTGCGAGTGCTCAGATACTGCGGGGCCATGGAAGTGCCACAGAAGGGCAGCGGAGACCCGCCAGACTCCTCTCCCAGCGCCCAGCAGTGTGGCTGTGTCTGGTCCAGCCCCCAGCCCTTTCCCTCGGGCAGGGCACGGGGGGCTCCAGCGGCCCCGCTTTGATCCCAGGCTGTTCGGTGCCTTCCCGATGGGAGGGGCTGGCTGCGTCTGAGCTGGGCTTTCTCTCCCCCCAGGAGTGCGATAAGTCCAGCAACGACCGGCTGGAGGAGCACGAGATCGAGGAGTTCTGCACCTTGCTGATGAAGCGGCCCGAGCTGGAGGAGCTGTTCCACCGCTACTCGGGGCAGGACTGCGTGCTGTCGGCCAAGGAGCTGGGGGCCTTCCTGCAGGACCAGGGCGAGGATGCTGACCTGGCGCATGCCCACACCATCATCCAGACCTATGAGCTCAGCGAGAAAGGTAGGGTCCCCCCACGGCCCCAGCCCCGGCGGCTGGCCGGAGCACGGGGGTGTGCACCACCGCCCCCTGCTGTCAGAGAACAGCCATGTCAGCACTCAGAGCTTGGCGCTCTAGCCCCGAGCAATGCATGGCTCCCGCGGGTGCCTGTCTGGCCGCCTGGCCATTGCGCCTAGTCCGATCCTGCAAAGAGCCCATCTAGGAAGGAGAGGTGGATACAGTCTCTGTGGCTCTTTCAGTCCTTGGGCCTGGTACCACTGCGTCATGGTGGTTGGTTCTGGAGACCTGGCTGCACCTCCCAGTAGAAACTGGGCTGAGAATGGACAAACTCAGCTCACAGAGGCAAGAGCCTTGGCAGGGTGGGTTTCCATGGGGATTCCCAGCTGTGCGACCTGGGGACTCCTGATGGCGCATGGTGGAGAAGCTCCCGGGTCTCAGGGCAGGACCAAACCCCATTGCTGCTGCTGATTAACAAACGTCGGTTTGAAACCAGTGCCACTTCTGTGCACACCCAAGTGTTGGTGTCCACAGGTTCTTCTAGCTCCTTTCTCCAGCCCAGACAGACGGAGACATGGTCTAGTGGCTATAGCAGCGGGCTGGGTATCAGGACACCTGGGTTCTTTCCTGTGTTCTAAGGGGGAAGTTCTGGTGGTTACAACACGGGAACGGGCAGTCAGACTTCCAGGTTCTGTCCCTGGCTCTGCCACTGACTCGCTGCAAGACCTTGGACAAGTCAGGTCCTCGCTCTGTGCCTCAGTTTCCCCATCTGTCAGGGGGCTGGTGAGGATTAATGAATTGGAGACGTTCCCATCAAAGGTGCTATACAGCCTGGCTGGCCTGCACCGTGGGTGTGATGGGGCTGACCTGAGCTGGGGCAAGTGGCCGCACAAATCAGGCCTGGATTGAAGGGGAACGGTGAGGGACGGAGCAGCAGGGGCAGGAGCAGAGGCTGGTGCAATGGCAGGGAGCTGGGCCTGCCCCGGAAGGCAGCTGGCATTTGTGGGGAGCACTCCCCAGAGCCCGGCCTGGCAGCCCCTCCCTGAGCAGGCTGGAACTGGCTGGAGCTGGGTGTGGGGTCTAACCGCTCTAGCAGGCGTGGGCCGCCGGGGACTGGCGCCAGGACCACCCGGCAGCATCAGAGCACCCCTGGTCCCTGCTTCGCAGTCTCAGGTGCAAGTTCTTCTCTCTCTGGTGCTGAGTGGCCCAAAGCAGCCCTGCCCTGGCACAGGACACCCCGAACCTCAGGGCTGGGTCAGCTCCGCCTGGCCCCTCTGTCTGGAATGGCTGGTTCAGCTAGACAGGGCCAAGCTTTGTGTCCGGATCCGGCCCCTGGTTCTGCAATGGGCAGAACCAACGCACCAGCCCCGTGTGAATACCCCTGACCTCAGCCAGGCCTCATCCTGGGAGCCCATCTGGGTCCAGTCCGGCTCGGAGAGCCTTCAGGGCCGTGCTGTGTGGTCACAGTGAGGAAGTTTAAGTGGGGTCCTGGCAGGGTTCGCCTTCCGCTGCAGCGTGGGGGGCGGGTCACTGGCCAGGATTATCTGGGTGTCTCTCACTTCATCATTCCCCTGCCATTGCGAGGTCTCGGGCCCTGGTGCCCCTCGGCTCCCATCTGCTTGTGGCACACACTAGTTCAGTGACTTTACTCTTGTTTCAGTGTGGGGGGCTGGGGGGGCTGGTGGCCTGTGCCCTGGTGGCCCCTCTGGCTTTAACGCTGTCTCTGTGACTGTGCGGAGCTGTTGTGGGCTGGGAGGGCAGGAGCGCCCACAGACGATCCAGACTGAGGGGGCTGAGATGGGGGCTGGAAGCTGGGTCCAGAGGCAGCTAGACTTTCCAGGCTGGGAGCCGTTCTCCCAGAGGGTACAGCAGAGCTGGGAGCCCTTGGGGTAACACCGTCTTCTCCGCCTTGTCTGCTCTGCCTCAGCCATGCGCATTGCAACCAGCTTTACCATTAGGAGCTGGCTTGGCTGAACTTCGTGGCTGTGTAAACAGGCTGCAGCAATAAACATCTCTGGACTCCGAGGAGGTTCGGATCCGGATCCATATTTTGCATCCCAGCCCCAGTGCCACTGCGACAGCGCTCATGAAACCAGAGCTGGAGAAAAGATCTTTGTTGTGGGACAAGCTCCAAGCCTCGTATCTGAGGCCTTGAGACTCCAGTCCCGCTGCACCAATGCACACCGCGCCCTATCCTGGCTTTGCCCTCTGCGGCGTTGGTTTGCCGTGGCGCTGAGGCGCTCAGGGCCTGGAGGGATTTTCTCGGCATTTCCCATGTTGTGAGCATGGGTGCACTGGGGCTGTAGACTCAGATCTGAACCTCCTCTGAGCCCAGGGGAGTTTAGACCCGCCCAGGGTTTTGCTGCAGCCCATGACACAGCTGGGGCCAGCCACGCAGTAGGGCTGGAACTGAGGGAGATTCCAGTGGTCCAGCTGTGCTGTAGTTTACTGGGGGGGGGGGGGGGGGGGGGATCAGGGGTAATTCCACTGCGGTCACCGGAGCCACATCCGTGGGTAAGGAGATCTGCTGAGGTTTTGCATGTGGTTTGGCAGTGCTTCGTTATGCTAATCGCAGCTGAAGCAATCCCAGAAGCCCCACTCCAGCATTCCCGGGTGGTGTCTCTCCTGTTCCTCTCAGAGCCGAGTGTGCTCCCAGCTGGCACAGAGCGCCTCGCTCCCTGTCCTGACCCGATTGCCCCAGCTGGGCTATCGGCACACAATTGTGTCTAGGATGGTTTATGAGCAATAAGGAAAAGGAACCAAGTGGCCTGAGGCTGGGGTGGTGAAGTGCCCTGTGGGGCTGCCTCGGGAGCTGGCTGGCTGATTTCTTCGCTGGCACGGCAGCAGCGTTGGACAATCAGCCTCGATTTGTAAAACGCTCCAGAGGCCCTGTTACTGCTAACTCAAGATCCAGACACCTGCCATGGCTGGGGCAGAGGACGCAGGGGCTGAGCCTTCGTGGGGTAGATGCTGATTGGGGCACTAGAAACTCATTGACAGCTGGACAAATGGAGGCCCCATGACAGAGCTCTCACCCCAGGCCGCCCTGTGGGAATGCATGGCTGACAGAAATCACGCCCCAGCCTGTGCCTGATCTCAACCCCTGCACTTTTCACTGCTTCCTAGTCTACTCCCCGTGGGAGGGACATGGCACCAGAGTGTGCGCGAGAGGGGAATGCGATACAGCTGGGGAAACTGAGGCACAGAGTGGGCGAGGGGACGTGTCCAAGGCCACACAGTGAGACTGCAGCAGAGCCAGAGAGAACCCAGGTCCTAGTGCCAAGCTCTAGCCAGGACAGACCACACCCCCTCATGGAGCTGGGCACGGGGCCCAGGATTCCTGCCACCCCAGCCCCTACTTTAGCGCCCACAATCCCTGTCCCAGCCAGGGTCACATCAGGACTCCCAGACTCTAACCCCTAGGCTTGCTAACCCCTGAGGGTTCCAAATAGGGGTGAGAGGCTGTGACAGCTTGAAATTCCCGACATGGACACGTTGCCCCGTGCACAGACACTAGTTCTGAAATCTGGGGAGGAGCCTTTAAAGAGCCCCTGGAAATGTGGTCCCTGCAGCCAAACAGCACAACCGCATGATGCTGGACGGGTTCATGATGTACCTGCTCTCTGCGGCTGGTGACATCCTGAACCAGGAGCACACCGACGTCTACCAGGACATGAGCCAGCCCCTCTGCCATTACTTCATCTCCACCTCCCACAACACCTACCTGACCGACAATCAGATCGGGGGGGCCAGCAGCACCGAAGCCTACATCAGGTAAGGGGGCCGGGCAGAACATGGGGAACTGGCAGGGTTGGGAGGGTATTGAGACCCATCTGCAGGGGGGTGTGCCAGCATGGCAGAGAGGTGGCCTAGAGCATAGGCCTGGTCCTGCTGAAGCAGAGCAGCGCTGGTGGCCAGCAGCCATGCTGGGCGCTTCCCCAGAAGGGATAAGTCTCTGACTGTCTGACAATATCCGTCTGCAGGAATTCCTGCCTGACCCCAGCCAGGGCGCAGGCAGTGCCCTGAAGCATGAGGGCTAAAAGGTCTTGTCACTTTTATCCCAGCAAGCGCTGCTTGCTGCAGAATCCTTTTCCTGTTGATTTCAGTGTCTATGGGGCCTGTGTCCTGAATGCAGCATAATAGGAGGCTTGTCAGAGAGCAGACCTCTGTGGGGACTCCCCCTGCAGTTGACTCGGGGGTGGATCTTGTGGTGTGGATCCCCCAGTCAAACCCTCAGTGGAGGGGAGCAGTGCAACAGGGACAGAGGGAACTGCAACCCTGAGGCTGCAGGAACAGCTGCTGGTTGATTCTGGGCACAATGGGGAGGGCTCCCTGTGTCACTCCTGCACCAGCCCTGGTATTGGGGGATGAGGGTTTGGCACAAAGTAATTTACTCCACTAACATCCTGCAGCAGTGAATTCCACAGGGTAACTGTCTCTCTCTCTCTCCCTCTCCACCTGTGCCTCACTCCCTGACATGCTCCAGTGTGACCCCACTCTCGCTTTCTGGTAATGGCCTAGCCCCACGCTGTGCTACAAGTTCTACCCTGCCCGTGCCAGGGTTTGCCTTTATTCTGACCCCTAAGACAAATCCCTGAAGCAGGGCTGTGTTCTGTCCTGAGCCAGCTCTTTCTCCTGGCAGGCCCTCCCTCTAGCTGTCCCGTGCTCAGCTGGAGCTAAATGAGACCTACCTGATCTGGCAGGCAGGGTGAGTCAGCAGGATAGCTCTGCACCTCCCATAGGTGTCTAAAACTCCTTGTCCAGTCCCATCTCCCCACTTAGCCTTAATCAAGCCAAGCCCACTGTCCCAGCGCTTTGCCTTTCTGTGCCTACTCCGAGCTGTGTCCTGCACCAGGCTCCCCTCAGGGTAAAGCAGGATGTTGATGGACGGTCAGGACCCCTCACTACCTCAGCCGCACTGCACTGCCTCTGGGGGGAGTCGTTATCTGGGAGAACATCATGACCATAGGGCAGGGGCCAGGGCAGGGCTGCCTGGGGAGGCTCAGGGGCTCCAGCTGCGCTGGAGTCTCTGGACTCGTACTAAGGGCATGAGGTGGCAGTTTGCTGTGCCAGCCCCTGGCTGAACCCTGCCATCCCCGTCAGGGCGTTCATGGAGGGCTGCCGCTGTGTGGAGCTGGACTGCTGGGAGGGCTCCAACGGGGAGCCCGTCATCTACCACGGCCACACCCTGACCTCTAAGATCCTCTTCAGGGATGTCATCGAGATCATCCGGGACTATGCCTTCAAGGTGAGTGCCGCGGCGGGCAGAGGGCCCAGCTCTGCTGCAGCAGGAGGGGACTGGAGTTTGCACCAATGTGCTTCTTGCCCCTCTGTCCCCAGCTGCCTGGTGACCACCAGCCATGGAGCTGAACCCTGCTCCCATCCACGAGTAGGAGTTTTGCCCCTGACATCAGTAGGGCCAGGGCTGGGCCCGTGGGATCCCACGCTCAGCCCATAGCAGTGGGCTGGTGTCAGTCTGTGGACCCTGCTGCAGGGTCCTGCCTAAGCTGGCCTGCCTGGGAAGGGGGTGGGGCCCAGTCCCGCATGGCACTGTCCCTGACCCCCACCCCATCTCCCCAGCACTCCTCGTACCCCGTGATCCTGTCCCTGGAGAATCACTGTGGGCTGGAGCAGCAGGTGACCATGGTTCGGCACATGAAGGCAATCTTGGGGGACATGCTGCTGACCCAGATGCTGGATGGGCAGGTCCCCAAGGAGCTCCCGTCACCAGAGGTAACACCCCCTGGGACTTCCCGTGGGAGGGATCCCTGGGCAGCATTCCCATGGATTCCTGCAGGGGGGAATGCTCAGAGAGGGGACCCAGACCCCCAAGCTCCATGGCTTCATCACATGGGCATCCCTGGGTGCTGCCTCCCACCATCCCCTGCCCCCTGGCCAGCTTGGACCGTGCGGTGGGGCAGACAGCCCCTGGGAATGGGGGGGGGGGTTGGGCAGGGTGCAGAGCTTTGACATGGGCTTTCCTCTCATGCAGCAACTGAAAGGGAAGATCCTGGTGAAAGGGAAGAAGCTGCCGGACCTGGTGTGTGACCCCGAGAACATGAGCTTCCTCTCCGACAACAACGAGGAGGAGGAGGAAGAGGAGGAAGAGGAGCGGGTGCTGCGCAAAGACCGCAGGAGGGTAAGGGGGTACCGTGGGCCAGCCCCTCGTGTTGCGGATTGTGGCATGGAGCGATGGGCTGCGGCACTGAAGCTAAAGCATCTGCTGCAGCTTTGGTGCGTGACCCCCGCTCAGCTGGAGGCTGGGGGGCGACAGCCCCTTGGGACAGGCTGGCAGCGTCCCTGAGATCCCAAAGCCACCTCGGAAAGGGTACAGAGGGGCTTGCAGCCAGTTCGCAGCAGGGGGCTGCCTTCTCCCTGGCCTGTCAGTGTTGAGATAGACACGGCATTCGCTGCCTCTCCACGGGGATTTCTCTCACTCTCTCTCATTCAGATACTCCCAAGAAAGTTGCCCTGTGTGTAGCTGCCCCCTGCCCCACCGCCCGGATTTCCAGACAAATTCCCTTTCAGGAGAACCCCAGGAAGGTTTCAGCTTGCTGCCTGCCTGGCTCTTGTCCGTTGCGCTGTTTCCCTGCTGGCAGAAAGTGAAACTGACAGGAGCTGTCCAGGGCCTGCCCCGGTTCTCAGGCCACATCTGCACTACAGAGCCTGTGCTGGCCTCGCTTCACTGGCCTAACCCCTCGTGCAGACAGCGGGAGGGAGGAGTTCTGTCCGGGCTGTAACACCACCTCCACGTGCTGACAGAAGCTCTCTTCTCTCAGCAGAGCTGCGTCTACACTGTGGGTTTTGCCGGCCTAGCAGTGTCAGTTGTGGGGTGGTTTTTTCACACTTCTAGCCGACACAGCTGTGCCAGCATGCGTTAGTGTAGACCAGACCCCAGCTTCCTCACTTCCCCCCAGCCTAGCTGCTGGACAGGCAGAGAGCTGGGCACACAGCTCCTGGCAGCTCCCCTGGCTGGCTCCTGTCAATTTCATTTTCTGCAGGGAGAAGGTGAAATTGAGACATGCCATCTGGCGGGCAGGGCAGAGCCACATTTCTATTTTGCTGATGGGGGCGGGGGGGGAGGATTATTTTTTTTGGCAAAATGGAAATTTTTCCTGAAAATTGCAGTTTTGTGGAAAGGGGCTTTTCTGTTGGAAATTCACTCTGGTGGAAATTTCCAGCCTGGCTCTCCTCAGGACGGACGAGCCAGAGTGGCTGTGAACTGTTCTGAGCATCGGGGGCTGCACGGCTGCCCTGTCCCAGATCAGTCCCTTCCGGCCAGCTCTGGGCATGAGCAGCTGCTCTGGAATAGCCTCCTGTGCCCGTCTTGCCTGGGCTGGCGCAGGATCCAATGCCCTATTCTTTGTAAAGCCCTCGTAGGGGCGAAGGAGCAACCTTCCCGTCCCTGCAGGGAGAGGGGCTGCTTTCCCCTGCTGATGGTAGGATCTGCTGTTTGCAGGAAGCAAAGCCAGTCACGTTTGTTCTGTGGCTTTGGGCTGAATCCACATTCCCAGGAAGTGCTGGTGGGGGGGGCTTTTCCCGCAGAGACCCCGCTGGCACAATGCCTTGGGCAAGTGCTCGGGGGCGCTGCGCTGCTGTCTACATGGTGCTAGCCACGTAGGGCCATTAAAGGTGCCATGGTGTTTTCCAGTTCAGGGGGTTAGTGGCCTGGCCAGGCCACACTTTACAGTCCTGATGTGAACCTCTCCTGCTGGCTCCTCTGCAGTCTGTTGCTCCCTGTCCCACTGCTGAGCACTGTGCTTAGCTGCCAGGTTCGCACCGCAGGCGTGCGGGGTCTGGAGAGGGTCTGTCAAGGTGGGGGCTGCGATGCAGGCTAGCTGGGGAGAAGAGAGCTCATGGAGCCGGGTCAGTTGTTGGAGCCGGGGCCAGAGCTGGCGGAGGGAATCCCAGGGCCGGTGACCAGTGGCTGTGAGGGCAGCGGCCAAGTGTGCAGTGTTCCCATCCCACCACCTCGGGCAGGGCCTGAGACCGCAGGTTTCTGCTCCCCCCACTCCTGATACGACGCTTTCTGTTCTCCTCCAGTCGTCCCATTTGCTGCAGGAGATCAGGCCACTCCAGGTGAGTGCTTCCGTCAGGTGGAGTCTGGGCAGAGCTGGGGGGGACATACCGTCTCTGTGTGTGACTGTAGGACTGACTCCATCCCCTCTTGCACCCCACTGCATGTCTGGACGGGGCTGCCCCCTGGGCCTAGGCTGGGGTCGAGGTTGGCGAGTCCTAGGGCCGGTGCTCTGTTGCTGTCCTGGCCGGGTGGCTGGCCCCATGGCCAGGCCTGAGCTGGTGTCTCTCAGGACTGAGGGCTGCTGACTCCTAGGTGAGCCCCTCCTGCCTCCCCCTCCCCCAGGAGGCTCACCCCTCATGGGCCCCAGTCCTCTGCGGGCGGCTGCCACGGGTCCCAGGGCCCTGTGGATGAGAGCAGGGCTCTGCGCCCATCGCCTGGCACGAAGGCCACTCTTGGTGCTCACTGGGGTTTCTCTTGGAGGGCCCTGGCCTGGGAGGTACTCAGCACCCTGTGCTCACTTGGATGCCGATGGAAGTTGGGGTGCCCAGCACCTGCAGGGCTGGGGCCTGTCACAGCAGTGGGATGTTGGTGGGGGGTGTAGCACCAGCCCTTGCCACCTGGACAAGTTCAGGACGCAGTAGCGGGCTCAGCGAAGCAAGTACCCCCCGAACCCGCCAAGGTGCTGAAAGGTCCCAGCTGAGTGCTGACGGGTGGACGTTCTGGGGGAGCCGCGCTGCACTCCCGGGGCAGTGACCCCATCGCTGCGTGTGCTCCCCGGCAGGCGAAGGACACTGCGCAGATCTCCCAGGAGCTCTCCGACCTGGTGGTGTACTGCCAGGCCGTCCCCTTCCAGAGCCTGGAGCACGCACTCAGGAGCCAGCAGGCCTGCCAGATGTCCTCCTTCAGCGAGAGGAAGGCCAGGAAGCTCATCAAGGAGTCAGGTAAGGTTGGGGGAGGGGCAGACAGACTCGGTTCTTCAGGTCTTAGTGCGACTCCAACCAGCCGGTGGGTGCTGGGCCTCAGTGAGGATGGCAGGATTGGGCCCCAGGGCAGCTGGGCTGGGCTGCAGAGCCCTGGGTCACACTGGAGTCAGGCTGGGCTCCATGGGGCAGGACTGGCCTGGATCAGACTGAGCTCCAGTGCATTAGATGGGGTGGGCTTGCACTGAGCCGAAATAAGAGATCAGGGACCAGATCGGAGGAAGCTGGGTTAGACTGGCTCTGGTTGCGGTGAGCTGGGGTCAGGCAGGCCTGGGACCCACGGGACCCAGCAGGCTTCCTGCTGTCTGAGCATGGAGCCGACCTGCTGCGGTGGGGCTTGGTTCCCTGCTGGGCATGACTTGGGGGGCTCTCCTCTTCCTTGGATGCTTTTCATCCCTCTGCTCTGAGCTGCGCTGGGGAAGGGGGAGGTGACCCTGCAGAGACCTGTCTGGGGCACTGGCCTGGCCCAGCACTGCAGCTAGCAGTCGAGATGTTCTGAAAGGGCTAGTGAGTTCGGGACGCTGCCAGAGGGCTTGGGCTCAGCAGTTCCTGAAAGCTGGCCCCTCTGATTGTTAAGTAGCATCTGTGTTGTGGTAGCACTCATAGAATCATAGAATATCAGGGTTGGAAGGGACTTCAGGAGGTCACCTAGTCCAACCCCCTGCTCAAAGCAGGACCAACCCCAACTAAATCATCCCAGCCAGGGCTTTGTCAAGCTGGGCCTTAAAAATCTCTAAGCAAGGAGATTCCATCACCTCCCTAGGTAACCCATTCCAGTGAAAAAGTTTTTCCTAATATCCAACCTAAACCTCCCCCACTGCAACTTGAGACCATTACTCCTTGTTCTGTCATCTGCTACCACTGAGAACAGCTGAGCTCCATCCTCTTTGGAAGCCCCTTCAGGTAGTTGAAAGCAGCTATCAAATCCCCCCTCATTCTTCTCTTCCGCAGACTAAATAATCCCAGTTCCCTCAGCCTCTCCTCATAAGTCATGTGTTCCAGTTCCCTAATCATTTTTGTTGCCCTCCGCTGGACGCTTTCCAATTTTTCCACATCCTTCTTGTAGTGTGGGGCCCAAAACTGGACACAGTACTCCAGATGAGGCCTCACCAATGTCGAATAGAGGGGAACGATCACATCCCTCGATCTGCTGGCAATGCCCCTACTTATACATCCCAAAATGCCATTGGCCTTCTTGGCAACAAGGGCACACTGTTGACTCATATCCAGCTTCTCGTCCACTGTAACCCCTCGGTCCTTTTCTGCTGCCTAGCCATTCGGTCCCTAGTCTGTACCGGTGCATGGGATTCTTCTATCCTAAGTGCAGGACTCTGCACTTGTCCTTGTTGAACCTCATCAGATTTCTTTTGGCCCAATCCTCTAATTTGTCTAGGTCCCTCTGTATCCTATCCCTACCCTCCAGCGTATCTACCTCTCCTCCCAGTTTAGTGTCATCAGCCAGTTATCTCGTCATGGAAAGCAATCAGGTTATTCAGGCATGACTTGCCCTTGGTGAATTCATGCAGACTGTTCCTGATCACTTTCCTCTCCTCGAAGTGTTTCAGAATTGATTCCTTGAGGACCTGCTCCATGATTTTTCCAGGGACTGAGGTGAGGCTGACTGGCCTGTAGTTCCCTGGATCCTCCTCCTTCCCTTTTTTAAAGATGGGCACTACATTAGCCTTTTTCCAGTCGTCCGGGACATCCCCCAATCGCCATGAGTTTTCAAAGATAATGGCCAATGGCTCTGCAATCGCATCCGCCAACTCCTTTAGCACTCTCGGATGCAGCGCATCCCGCCCCATGGACTTGTGCTCATCCAGCTTTTCTAAATAGTCCCGAACCACTTCTTTCTCCCCATGCTGTGCTGCCCAGTGCAGCAGTCTGGGAGCTGACCTTGTTCGTGAAGACAGAGGCAAAAAAAGCACTGAGTACATTAGCTTTTTCCACATCGCCTGTCATGAGGTTGCCTCCCTCATTCAGTCAGGGGCCCACACTTTCCTTGACTTTCTTCTTGTTGCTAACATACCTGTAGAAACCCTTCTTGTTACTTTTAACATCCCTTGCTAGCTGCAACTCCAATTGTGATTTGGCCTTCCGGATTTCACTCCTGCATGCCTGAGCATTATCTCCTCCCTGGTCATTTGCCCAGTCTTCCACTTGTAAGCTTCCTTTTTGTGTTTAAGATCAGCAAGGATTTCACTGTTAAGACAAGCTGGTCGCCTGCCATATTTACTATTCTTTCGACACATTGGGATGGTTTGTCCCTGTAACCTCAATAAGGATTCTTTAAAATACAGCCAGCTCTTCTGGACTCCTTTCCCCCTCATGTTATTCTCCCAGGGGATCCTGCCCATCAGTTCCCTGAGGTTGTCAAAGTCTGCTTTTCTGAAATCCAGGGTCCGTATTCTGCTGCTCTCCTTTCTTCCCTGTGTCAGGATCCTGAACTCGACCATCTCATGGTCACTGCCTCCCAGGTTCCCATCCACTTTTGCTTCCCCTACTAATTCTTCCCAGTTTGTGAGCAGCAGGTCAAGAAGAGCTCTGCCCCTAGTTGGTTCCTCCAGCACTTGCACCAGGAAATTGTCCCCTACACTTTCCAAAAACTTCCTGGATTGTCTGTGCACCGCTGTATTGCTCTCCCAGCAGATATCAGGGTGATTGAAGTCGCCCATGAGAACCAGGGCCTGCGATCTAGTAACTTCCGTGAGTTGCCGGAAGAAATCCTCATCCACCTCATCCCCTGGTCCGGTGGTCTATAGCAGACTCCCACCACGACGTCACTCTTGTTGCTCACACTTCTAAACTTAATCCAGAGACTCTCAGGGTTTTCTGCAGTTCCATAGCGGAGCTCTGAGCTGTCATACTGCTCCCTTACATACAGTGCAACTCCCCCAGGCCCAGACATAGGGCCCAGATTGTCCCTGCCCCAAGGAGTTCCTGCTCTGAGCTGCACAGTCTCAGGTACTATTAGGTGTCTCCTGTTGGGCTCCCAAGATCACTGGTCACTTGCCCTGGCCAGCAGCCCCAGCTGGGCGATACGGCCTCGCCATGCCTGGCTCTGGTGGCCCAGGGAGGAGCTGACCCGCATTCTCAGCCCCGCTAACAGGCAGCTGCTTTCCCCTCCTGCAGGGAACGGCCTGGTCCGGTACAACACCCGGCAGCTGAGCCGCATCTACCCCTTGGGGCTGAAGATGAACTCTTCAAACTACAACCCCCAGGAGATGTGGAACGCCGGATGCCAGCTAGGTGAGCAGGGGGCCCACTCCCCTCTGTGCCTCAGTTTCCCCATCTATGATATTGATAATAATGATATTGGCCTCCTTTGTGCTGTGCAGACCCAGTCCTCCAGCCCAGGGGGACTCACGGGAGAGCTGTTGGGCATGGGGCATGGAGCCTGGGCCTGGGGCACCGACATGGGGCCCTGCCGTGAGCCACAGCAGCCGCCCCTCACGAAGGCCAGGCGGTGACAGGCTGTTTGTCCCACGCGGGGAGACTGACAGATTCCCCCTCCCCTGGCACCTCCAGACCCCACCCATGTACACCAGCTCCCCCAGACTCTGCCCTGGTATCTCCAGATGCCATCCTCATACACGGCTCCCCCGGACCCTGCCCTGCCCTGGCACCGCCAGCCCCCACCCATGTACGCGGCTCCCCTGGACCCTGCCTGTATAAACCCGCCTCCTCTCTGTGTTTCATTTTGAAGTGGCTCTCAACTTCCAGACCCCCGGCTGCGAGATGGATCTGAACCACGGGCGGTTCCTGGTGAACGGGCGCTGTGGCTACGTGCTCAAGCCCAGCTTCCTGCGGAGCCGCCAGGCCTCCTTTGACCCCGAGAGCGGGCGAGGGCCCGGCCACAGAGCCACCCGGCTGCTGGTCAAGGTGCAGCGGGGTGGGGCATGTGTGGGTGTGAGGAGCGGGGGTGCCTGGTCAGCGGGGCTGTGCCAGATGGGTGTGCAACAGGGGTGTGTAGGTGCCCATGCCACATGGCTAGTGTGTGCGAGGAGCGTGTGCCAGGGGAGGGGCTCAGAGCTGCGAATGCCGGGGGCCCGGGCCCTGCCCAGCCTGTTCCCCTCCCCCAGGCCTAGGCCAGCTTTGCTGCCGCCCCTGTTCCAGCTTCCCCAGGGAGGGTGATGGTGCATCAAGTGAGGGGACCACGCCCCACATCGCGGCCAGTCCCCTCCCCCGCTCTAACCCCACCTCCCCGCAGGTGATCACGGCCCAGCAGCTCCCCAAGCTGAACAACAAGAAGAGCTCCATCGTGGACCCCTTCGTGCGCGTGGAGATCCACGGCGTCCGAGCCGACTGCAGCAGTAAACAGACCGAGTACAAGCTCAACAATGGTGAGCGGGCCACAGACCCCACCCCGTGGGACCGTGTGATCCTGGGGCTGGGGCCTGGCCAAGCTAAGCAGAGGAGACCCGGTCTGTCGCTGGCTGGGAGACCTGCCGGGATAGCTGGAGCGCTGCAGGCAGCAGAGCTGGGGTTCAGCAGGGGGCGCTCTTGTCAGCACCCCGAGGAGCTCTGTGGAATGCCCTGGGCAGGAGGGGAGTCGGGCCCCTGGGCCTCTCCTGGGTCAGCCAGGCTGACAGAACCACTCCCTGAAGCAGAATCCGGGCGTGCCGGAGTCTGCTAATGACCCTGGGTTCATGCTGGAGTCCACAGTGCCCCCTGCAGGTTGAGAGAGAGAATCTGCCCCAGAGTAACAGGCAGGTTAATGAGCTGGAGATCATGCCCCTGAGAAATGAAAATCATTCCTGGTTAGCCGGTGGGACTCCCTACCACAAGACAGGCAGGATTCCGGAGAGGCCTGGACATTTATCTGAGAAGAGCAGCTAGCGAGGAGGAGAGAAGGGCTGGAAATCCTCCTGCTTCAGGGTGTAAATCACCCACGGGACTGAGGGCACCCCCCCCCCCTTTACAGGGTTATTCTGTAATTATCAATGGGGGGGGGGATCCTTGCTGCTGGTGGGCAGGGAGTCTGCACAGACCGAAGCTGAGGCCCTGCAGAGCGCGACGTGGACCCCGCTGCTGCTGGAGCCCAGGGAGCAGTGTGTTAGCTCAGGGGCATGTGACCTCGCCGCGCGAGGGGGCCAGAGCAGCTGTGTGCCACCTCCTGCCTGCCCCTCTTGGGTTGGGGGGTGCAGGGGCAGCTGTCCCCAGTCTGTGACCCTGTCCATTCTCCACCCCTGCAGGGTTCAATCCACGCTGGGAAGAGACCCTGAGCTTCCAGCTGCGGGTGCCGGAGCTGGCCCTGGTGCGCTTCGTGGTGGAAGATTATGACACCACCTCCTGCAATGACTTCGTGGGGCAGTTCACCCTGCCCTTCACCAGCCTGAGGGAAGGTGGGTGCCTGGCAGGGGCTGGCCAGGCCCACGGGGCAGAGAGCCAGCGGTGCGTATTCTGCCAACCAAGGGGCAGCACTGGCCAGAGGCCCCCTGCATGGGGGGTGTGGGAGCTGCAGCGAGGGGCCATGAAAGTAGGTTCGGGGGATGCTTAGGGAAATGGAGGGGACCCCGCAGCTCAGCAGGGCTCGCCCTGTGGCGTCAGTCCCGCTAGCCCAGAGCCGAGCGACTCCTGCTGCAGGCCTGGCGCCATCAGGCTCTGTGTCCTACAGCTCCATGGACCACACAATCCCCTCTCCAGAAGCTCCGAGGGAGACCAGAGCAGAGGGTGTCTGGCTGGCTTCCTTTGGGGCTAGCCACCCTCCTTCAGGCCAGGGTGGGGGACCCAACCTGCCTTTCCCCCGCTCTTCTTTGCATCGCTGGGAGGGGAGCCTGCCCACACCCCTGCCCTGCAGTGCCAGCCAGGGCAACAGTATTCCTTCCTACTCTCACTGGGCAGCGCGGCTGTGCCCTGCTCCAGCCCAGAGGTGGCTGCATTTCAATAGCAGATAACCAGCTTCCTTAGCGGACTGCAACAATGCTACACAAAGCTATGCTCCGAATGCTGGCTGTGGGGCCAAAGGGCCAGGGCCTGGTTGCTTCGCTGTCTCACCTGCTCCCTCCCTCTGTTCCCAGGGTATCGTCACATCCACCTGCTCTCCAGGGACGGGGCGTCCCTGGCACCGGCCACTCTCTTTGTGCACATTAAATCCAAGAAGATGTGAGCGCACACGGATGAGGATCAGCGGCGGCGAGATCAGCACCCAGGCGGCTGTGGCAGGACCCAGGAGGAGCCGGTTCAACGTGACCCTCCTCGGCTGGGTGCGTGGAGGCCCAGCCCAGCCAGACCTACACCCGGGGGCTGGGCTGCAGGGGGAGGTGAGGCCTCTGTTCTGTCTGCCCAGGGCGTAGCTGCTGCAGAGACTGGTTTGGTTCCCACCCCCCTAAAGTAACCTGGGGAGGGCTAAATTCCTCCAGGACTCCAGCCTCTGCACCTGCCTCCTCCCCGGGGCCACGGGCTGCGCCCATCCCCAGCACGCTGCTGGAAAGAGGCCGGAGGAAGGGACCTGAACCGGCCGGGAGCCTGTGTTAGGACAGCCCCACGGCAGGGTCAGTGGTAAAGCAGGTGGGTGGTGTGTTTTTTCTAGCTAGCGTTGGCATTTATTTAGCTGTGGTAGGCTACACGCTGCCCACGCCCCCATGCATCGCACAGGCACCCGCTGATGGGGGGAGGTAGGGGACGGATGGAAACACACACGCACACTTTCCCGTTAACCCTTTAGTGGCCTCTCTTCACACTGAGCTGAGATGCTTGTATCTGAAGGAGCCTTGTGCTCGGCTGCATGGCTTGGCTGTAAGCACAGCAGCCCGGGTGGATTTTGTGAGACAGGCCCTGGAGCCTAGGGCCTGTTCCAAGCGGTGTATTTATATTGTAAAACAATAATAAAAAGTTTATTTTACCAGACCCCTCCTGCAGCGCCTGCCGTCTCTGTCTCCCTGGCCTGGGACGCCCCCAGCAAAGGGTCAGTTAGGCTGCGAAGCAACTTGGGGCAGGGCCGGGCTTTGCCAAAGCCCTTCTTACATCTACGGCTGTACAGGAGCAATAGCTACCAGGAGCTGGGAGCCTGAGCCCTCGGGGCTGTAGGGACCTCACAGAGGTTTAGAAAGCGGTGGAGCCAGCTCAGTTTAATGGTTAAAACTCATTATACAAGCAAAATTCACAGCAGCGATTGCGTAGAAGCCGTCCACTTGCCAGGAGCTGGAAGCACGGTAAGAACAAACGTTTGCAGTAGCCAGGGCCTGAGCAGAGCCACTGACCCATCTCCTCCTGGGGCTTGTTACCCCTCTGTGCCATGGGTAACAGCTGTCTGTAGGGCCAGGGGGCTTCAGTGGGACATGATGTGTGGAAATCTGCGAGCTGTATGACCATGACTGGCAGCCAAGGGCAGGGACGGCCCCTGGAACTGATGGAAAGTTGGGCTTTTCCTAAATTAAATTTTTCATGAAAAGTACCTGCCTCTGGGGAAACCTTCCAGCTTCTGTTTTAAAAAAGTCATTCAACGCCCCAGTTCTATTGTTAGGGCACCGGGCTGGGGTACTTCAGCTGCCTCTTGCCCCCTCTATGGGCTTCATTCACCAGCTGCACTACATCTCCCAGAATGCACCACAGCCCCAGGACGGTGGAGCACCACGGGGGATGTATTCTGACCAGATACAGGATGTGATCCAAGAGGATATTCTTCTGGGAGGACACCAGGAGACCCTTCATCCTGTCCGCCACTGCGACAAACAGCTGGTTCAACTTGCAGAACGATTTTGTCCATTCAATATAAAAAGCCAAGGCCGGGCGAACATCCAGGGCGTGGAGCCTCTGCTCACAGCTGTTGGCATGAGGCTTCGGGTAAAAGACCAGTATTTATCCCCCTGATATATTTATAGATCAATCATATCTCCCCTCAACCTTCTTTTGGTTAGGCTAAACAAGCCGAGCTCCTTGAGTCTCCTTTCATAAGACAAGTTTTCCATTCCTCGGATCATCCTAGTAGCCCTTCTCTGTACCTGTTCCAGTTTGAATTCATCCTTCTTAAACATGGGAGACCAGAACTGCACACAGTATTCCAGGTGAGGTCTCACCAGTGCCTTGTATAACGGTACTAAAACCTCCTTATCTCTCCTGGAAATACCTCTCCTGATGCATCCCAAGACCTCATTAGCTTTTTTCATGGCCATATCACATTGGCGACTCATAGTCATCCTGTGATCAACCAATACTCCAAGGTCCTTCTCCTCCTCCGTTACTTCTAACTGATGCGTCCCCAGCTTATAACTAAAATTCTTGTTATTAATCCCTAAATGCATGACCTTACACTTCTCACTATTTAATTTCATCCTATTACTATTACTCCAGTTTACAAGGTCATCCAGATCCTCCTGTATGATATCCCTGTCCTTCTCTGAATTGGCAATACCTCCCAGCTTTGTATCAGCCGCAAACTTTATTAGCACACTCCCACTGTTTGTGCCAAGGTCAATAATAAAAGGATTAAATAAGATTGGTCCCAAAACCGATCCTTGAGGAACTCCACTGGTAACCTCCCTCCAGCCTGACAGTTTACCTTTCAGTAGGACCTGCTATAGTCTCCCTGTTAACCAATTTCTTATCCACCTTTCAATATTCATATTGATCCCCATCTTTTCCAATTTAACTAATAATTCCCCATGTGGCACCATATCAAACGCCTTACTGAAATCGAGGTAAATTAGATCCACTGCATTTCCTTTGTCTAAAAAATCTGTTACTTTCTCAAAGAAGGAGCTCAGGTTGGTTTGACACGATCTACCTTTTGTAAAACCATGTTGTATTTTGTCCCATTTACCATTGACCTCAATGTCCTTAACTACTTTCTCCTTCAAAATTTTTTCCAAGACCTTGCATACTACAGATGTCAAACTAACAGGCCTGTAGTTACCCAGATCACTTTTTTTCCCCCTTTCTTAAAAACAGGAATTATGTTAGCAATTCTCCAGTCATACGGTACAACCCCTGAGTTTACAGATTCATTAAGGTGGATCTTATCTGGGTGACCTGTTGATCCACTTGTGTCCCGGACCAGCCCTTCACTAGCCAGCTGTCGAGGTAAGGGAATACCTGGACACGTGTTTTCCGCAGGAAGGTGGCCACGACTGACATACATTTGGTGAACACCCGAGGTGCCGATGATAGGCCAAACGGGAGGACCGCGAATTGGTAGTGAGTAACCCCGTCTACAAAGCTTAAGAAGCAGGCACTGGTGAATGCAGGTGAATCAGGGCTATAAGGCCGCCTTGAAAGTCTCTGGGGTAGAAGGAAGGTCCAGGTCCTCCTCCCGTCCCTCTTCCACCAGCCCCGAACTCGACGGGCCCGCTCGTTGTACTGCTGGAGAGGAGTGACCCGGCACGGGTCGCACTCCCTTTGCTGTCTCATGCTCCGGCGCTCGAGAGGGGGAGTGCCCCGTCAGTCTTCCTGTGCGTCTCACGAGGCACCGGTGACTGGGAGCAGTGCCGAGACTCAGTGTGCGGTGCTGTCTTCGGTGCCGGGGAATGCTGGTGCTGAGGGTCTCTAGTCCCAGAGTCCTTCCTTGGTGGTGCAGCCTCCCTCATTGAAGCTGGTGCACTGCAGACTGACACAGAGGAGGCCGGTGCTGGATCCCCAGGGCTCGACTCTGATTGCGGTTGCAGGGTTGCCTCCAACAACTTTAATCTATGGCCCCTTTCCTTCTCAGTGCGGGGACGAAAACTCCTGCAGATCTTGCACCTGTCTGTTTGGTGGAACTCACCCGGGCACTTAGGACAGGCTGTGTGTGGGTGGCCTTTGGGCATCAGTTTTTGGCAAACCCCACATCGTTTGAACCCCTGGGACCGAGGCATGGCCCGGCCCTGGGGAAGAGAAAGGAAAAAACGTGGAGAAGATCCCCCAATAACCACTAAAACTTAGTGTCTAAATTACAACTATAACAAACATCTAAACTATTTACAAGAAATTTCAAGCGAAAGCTACTAGGGGATCACTCAACAAGCGAGAGCGGGAGCGTTCCAACGACCGTCACCGGCGGTAAGAAGGAACTGGAGAGGCGGCAGGTCGGCAGGGCCCTATATGCAGCACCAGGAAGGCGTGACTCCAGGGGGCTCCACAGCCGACCCCACAGGCACTGCTAGGGGAAAAACCTTCTGGCGACTGTGCACACGGCGCACACACCTAACTGGAATCGATTTGCGCAAGCACTTGAAGAATAAACGTGGCTTTGAGCGCCCTCTGCTGGAGAGATGGGTTGTTCCTTGGATGCAGCTTCAGTTCAGAAATCCAAAGCGACCCCTGTTCCTGCAGCAGGCCTATTCAGATGTTACGTGGCAGCTGCACCCCCTATTGCACGCAGCTGACATCGTACTGTGGCTGTCCCACAGCTTCTCCAGCAGCTTCTGGGCCCACGCCTGAGACCCCCTGTTCTCACTGCAGGAGCAGCAGGGAACTGCAGCAGCCACAGCCCCTCCCCAGGAAACAGCAGGGCTGGGGGGTGGGCTGGCTCCATGCAATGGGGGGTGTCACTTCTGTCCATCAAGACGTGCCAGGCAGCTATTCTGTCAGGAGCACAGCCGGGGCAGAGCGCGACGATGCGCTGGCACTGAGAGCCAGCCATACATGGTGCTTTGGAAACGTCTTTGGGGAGAAGTTTAAATCTCCTTCTGGCCAAAGCAGCAGCAAACCATCTCAGCAGACAGCAGAGGAGTGACCAGAATCCACAGGCCCCAGGCGACTCGACGGCTAGAGAGGAGCTGGCCACAGCTGGATTTCAAAGAAATGCTGAGGAAGTCCTGCCGCAGAAGTTCTAGGCGTAGCCATTGGTTGGGTGGCGCCGACGTTGCAGCCCATCACCTGCTGCTGCTGCTCCAGGGCCCCGTGAATTCCAGGCCCACCAAAGCAAATATTCCCCACCCTGCCTGGAGCAGGATGCAGAGAAAAAGGCTCATTGCATCTGGGTTTTCCTGCTCGGAACGGGGACGTGCCCTTCCATAGCCTGTCACACCGAGTCAGCAGTGCAGGCCTTAGGAATGTGCCCACCACACAGACCAGGGCAGGACCTTCCCATCAGAGCACATTGCTGGTTGTTCCTCTGGCTTGGTGAGCAGTGTGGCGCTCTCTGCCTGCCTTGCAGTCTGGCCAGTGGGCGTCTTGGCTTGAGGGTTTTCATGCATGCATTGGCCTGTACATCAGGAACCTGCTGAGGCCTTTGCTCCTGGTCAGTTTGTTTCTGTGGTGGTCCCATTGCACCTACCGGGCATTGCAGTTTATACGGCAACAAGGATGTGAAAAACCAATGGGTCACTAAACATGGGGTCTCTTCCACCAACCGCCGGACTGTGCACCAAGCTGGGTCAGAGATTTCCAAGCAACCTTGGGCTGGTTCCCTGTAGGAAGTGCCATTCAAGCTCTGTGTAGACTTCCTTGTGGGAGCTTACACGCTTCTCTCATTGTCAGGCAGAAACACTTCCCCCAGCGAGGCTTGTCAGACAATTAGAAACAGCTTTTGCCAACAGCAGCAGAGAAGGGGTCGCCTGGTCTTGGATTATAATTACAAGGCCCTAAGGGACCACTGTGATCATTTGACCCCTGTATCCACTGGCCACAGGACTTCCCTGAACCCCTGGCTGAACTACAGCAAAATGTCCAGAGATGGCAAATCCCCTCCCACCCACAGATTGTTCTCATGGTCCATTCCCCTGCCTGGGCAGTGAGAGTGCCATTAAAAGACAATGCAAGCCTGACGAAGGAGGGGCTGTGGGGTGGTTTCCCAAGATAAAAATCTATGAGAAGGGATGCTGTTACACAGACAATGGGGGAAACAATCAGCTGGGATGTTCCGATCATTGCACAGGACACTTTAGAAACCAGAACATAAGAACGGCCACACTGGGTCGGACCAAAGTCCATCAAGCCCAGCGTCCTGTCTTCCAACAGTGGTCAGTGCCAGGTGCCCCAGGGGGAATGAACAGAACAGGGAATCACCAAGTGATCCATCCCCTGTCACCCATTCCCAGACTCTGGCAAACAGAGGCTAGGGACACCATCCCTGCCCATCCTGGCTAATAGCTATTGATAGCTATCCTCAATGAACTTATCTAGTTCTTTTTTGAACCCTGTCATATAGTCTTGGCCTTCACAACATCCTCTGGGAAGGATTTCCACAGGTTGACTGTGTGTTGTGTGAAAAAAATACTTCCTTTTGTTTGTTTTAAACCTGCTGCCTATTCATTTCATTTGGTGACCCCTAGTTCTTGCGTTATGAGGAATAAACAACACTTATTTGCTTTCTCCACACCAGTCATGATCATATCCCCCCTTAGCCGTCTCTTTTCCAAGCTGAAAAGTCCCAGTCTTATTAATCTCTCCTCATATGGCAGCCATTCCATACCCTTAATAATTTTTGTTGCCCTTTTCTGAACCTTTTCCAATTCCAATATATCTTTTTTGAGATGGGGCAACCACATCTGCCCGCAGTATTCAAGATGTGGGTGTACCAGGGATTTAGAGAGAGGCATGAACCAAAAGGCATGAACAAAAATGAGCATGGAAGGGACTGTCGTTGTTCAGAGCCCCCGAAAGGTACAACAATGGGTAACCCCAGAACTGCCAAGATAGCCAAGCCAAGGTGCACTAGACCCCTGCCTTTCAGAGTGATGGGGTTGGAGAATTGATTCTGACCTGGCTGGCGTGGTTATTGCAGCTACGTGACATGGGCTGCCAGGGGCAGAGAGGAGTTTGGGTGACTGCATCCAGTTTACTCAGTGCTGCAGTTACGGATTTGTACCAATGTGAGTCCAAAAGCCGGGTTCCTTGGGGCACTTCATGAATAGCTACTTCTCCAGAGCACAGGGGGGGTCGGTTCAGCTCATCGAACCCAGCAGAGAGGGACCACGTCTCAAAGGTGCGGGGGAGGCTGAAGCCCCAGGTCTGCCTTGATCAGACACAGATAGCCCTTAGCTGTGAATATGGATTTACTTCCTGGCAGGCCAGCAGGGCAATCCACCTATCCTTCGCTCCAGGCACCAGGCAGGGGCTAGGCTGGGAAGAAGCAAGCTCTGTTGGGGCTAGCCAGTAAGGCAGTCTCATGGCAGCTCCTCTCAATGGTTGGGCCTTCCAGCAGGAAGTCACTTCTCCAGCCCTTGACTTTCGCCACCCACGGGGTCCAGGACACAGATGGACGCCTAGCCTGCCGTATCACATTGTTAACGAATCTGGAGCTCAGGAAAATGAGGGGAGAACCCCGGGGACAGCCTGGCAACTCCTCCAACGAGCCTCAGTCCTGGGCCCTCCAGTCATCCCAGAGCAGCGCCCTCCACCCTGCCCCACTGTTCTTGACCCAGTCTCTAGCGTGCATGCGCTGATCAGCAGTTTCCTCGGTGGTGATGAAGCCACCAAACTCATCCACGCTTGTGACCCATGACGGGATTTGAACCCAGGGCGGCAAGCAGCTGTCCCATTTTAGACCCAGCTTCTTGCTGAGAAAAGGCAACATGCAGAGCTGGGGAAGTGGTGATCTGGGTCAGTCTGCAAGAGGAAAGATATTTAAAATATATATAATATATACTTTTATTATTCACCCGTTAACTCCAGTATTTGCCAATCATGAGCTAGTTTGCAGCAGTTACATTCCCTTGATCACGTCTGTACGAGGATGCAATTAATTGAAACAAAGGAGGCCGATGCCACTGCCCAGGGTGTGGCAGCTGGCATCCTGTGACACAATCATTAAAATCAGGTGATGGTTAAGTCCCTGCTCCTCTGCAGGAGGGTCTTGCTTCCACGGAAACCCCAACAGCCAGTGGCAACCTTCGCTTCCTGGCCCAACTTCTCAGAAACGTCGCCTCTCCTCTCGGGGATTGGTTACTGCAACACCAGTCCAACCTGAGAGAGCCAATGGGAAACAGGTTAGGAAGTGTTAACGTGACAGATCCTCTCTGTTTCAGTCCCCAACTCTGGACACCTGGCACATGTTCTCCAGCGCTCCCCACGGCTGCTGGAACTCAGCAGCAATCTGAGCCACACGGGGGAGTCCAGCCGCGGCCTCCATTAGACCAACAACGCATCACAGCCCCATGGGAACCCGTGGCAAAGGCCTGAAGAACAAGGTGTTGGAGAAAGAGCGCACCCTCCTCACAGCGGTGGTCCCGTGGTAAGAGCATAGGGCTAGGAGTCAAGACCCATGGGGCCTAGCCACTCGTTCCTGCGTGACCTGAGGCAGATACTTACCCTTGTGCTTTGGGAGACTCACCTGTAAGACGGGGGTGACACGGACTGCCCCACTGTGCACTGGAGAGGTCCCTGCCAGTGCAGGATTCTGGCATTTGGGGGTGATTTGTATTTATGTTCAGGTTTTTCCCTGGCTAAGTTAGTGCCTTTGAGTTCAGAAGCCAGTTTTCTGCATGGGGATCCCCTTTAGAAGGAGCCAGCCACTCTCGGGGGTTCCCTGGTGCCAGCTGTTGTGTGATGGGTCATTTCTAGTTTGTGAAGTGCTCAGATTCGCTGACGGGAGGTGCTGGGGAAGGGCCAGAGCTGCTCAGCTGCCAAGGGGCACAGCGGGGCTCAAGGCCTGTGGCGTTCGTACTCAGCGCCTTCCTGTGTACTCGCAGCAGCACAGCTCCCCCGGTGCCACCCGTTCCAAGCGATGCTGAGCAGAACGAGCCAGTTAGTGACCGACTGGCTGCTTCGTAAAGGCTAATTCTCAGCAAGCGAGAAAAGCCTGATATGGTTCTAACTGTTGCTGGGGCACTGCACCCACATAACTGCTGTGGAATTCATGGCTGCAAGGGGCATCAAGCCGAATACCATGGCCGGATTAGGTTATAATCCCAACTGCCATAGGCATTTTCTCCCACTGTCACAAGCAGCAATGCAAACCTGGCCAGGTGCGTTCTGTGAACCTTCCTCTGAAGCAACAGAGACTGGCCACTGCCAAAGACTGCAGCAGACACACCAGTGCTTTGGACCAGCATGGCAGGTCCCGTTACTCCAGCCAGCCTGGATACCGTATCTACTGCACAGCCCAGAAAACACATACAGTGCTATATAACAGGAATATTTTATAATTTTAGTGCAACTTCCATCCCAAGGCAATTTTCAAGCTAGGTGCATGCACTGAAATGCTGTCACCTCTGGGGTGTGGAAGTGGTGGACAAATGGGCAAGACAGCACGAAGGGAAGGGAAGCTGTGGTCAAGGCCTCCAGGACAAAACACCTCCTCGTACAGATGCAAAGATACCCGGGTCCCATTGCCCAAGCTGTAGGGGGCTCGAACACTCCTAGTCGGGAGAGGGGAAGCCCAGTGTGGGAAATGGAGAGGAGAGGAAAGTGATCAGGAACAGTCAGAGTGGATTCACCAAGGGCAAGTCATGCCTGACTAACCTGATTGCTTTCCATGACAAGATAACTGGCTCTGTGGATGAGGGGAAAGCAGTGGACATGTTATTCCTTGACTTTAGCAAAGCTTTTGATATGGTCTCCCACAGTATTCTTGCCAGCAAGTTAAAGAAGTATGGGCGGGATGAATGGACTATAAGGTGGACAGAAAGCTGGCTAGATCATCAGGCTCAACGGGTAGTGATCAATGGCTCCATGTCTAGTTGGCAGCCGGTGTCAAGTGGAGTGCCCCAAGGGTCGGTCCTGGGGCCGGTTTTGTTCAAGATCTTCCTAAATGATCTGGAGGATGGTATGGATTGCACCCTCAGCAAGTTTGCAGATGACACTAAACTGGGAGGAGTGGTAGATACGCTGGAGGGTAGGGATAGGATACAGAGGGCCCTAGACAAATTAGAGGATTGGGCCAAAAGAAATCTGATGAGGTTCAACAAGGACAAGTGCAGAGTCCTGCACTTAGGACGGAAGAATCCCATGCACCGCTACAGACTAGAGACCGAATGGCTCGGCGACAGTTCTGCAGAAAAGCACCTAGGGAAGACAGTGGACGAGAAGCTGGATATGAGTCAGCAGTGTGCCCTTGTTGCCAAGAAGGCCAATGGCATTTTGGGCTGTTTAAGTAGGGGCATTGCCAGCAGATCGAGGGACGTGATCGTTCCCCTCTATTCGACATTGGTGAGGCCTCATCTGGAGTACTGTGTCCAGTTTTGGGCCCCACACTGCAAGAAGGATGTGGACAAATTGGAGAGTGTCCAGCGGAGGGCAACAAAAATGATTAGGGGACTGGAACACATGACTTATGAGGAGAGGCTGAGGGAACTGGGATTGTTTAGTCTGCAGAAGAGAAGAATGAGGGGGGATTTGACAGCTGCTTTCAACTACCTGAAAGGGGGTTCCAAAGAGGATGGCTCTAGACTGTTCTTAGTGGTAGCAGATGACAGAACGAGGAGTAATGGTCTCAAGTTGCAGTGGGGGAGGATTAGGTTGGATATTAGGAAAAACTTTTTCACTAGAAGGGCGGTGAAGCACTGGAATGGGTTACCTAGGGAGGTGGTGGAATCTCCTTCCTTGGAGGTTTTCAAGGTCAGGCTTGACAAAGCCCTGGCTGGAAGGATTTAGTTGGGGTGGATCCTGCTTTGAGCCGGGGTGGGACTAGATGACCTCCTGAGGCCCCTGCCAGCCCCGACAGCCCAGGGTTCGGTGAATGGCAATTCCCAGTGGGCAGGCGTGAAGCCACCCATCAGGAGCTCAGAATCAGCTACCGAGGGCAGAGCCCGGTGACTCAGACCGGGCAGGACATGCACTGGACTCTCACGGGTGCGTGCTCCTTACACGGGCAGCGTCCAGCAGGCACCATGGGGTCAGTCATTCGGCATTTCGCCACCGGACTTGTTGTAAAGGCCCGAGAGAGGGTGGGTGTGCGGCACTCACAGGTGCAGTGCTGGGTATCCTGCCCATTCCCGCACGCTGCCCTACACAGGACAAACCTTCTGCCAGATGCTGCCTCGTTCCCAAGGCACCCTCAAAGGAAGGCTCCTGATGGCTAGGCAGGGGCTTAGCCCTCGCGCTCTTCACCTGCAAAGCACTTTTCAACACCAACTCTCCCCAGCCTTGTGTCCTAGCTCTATTTTACAGATGGGCAGGGCACAACTGCCCTGCCTCGGTTTCCCTGCGGTGACGGAGGAGTCAGTACCCAAACCATTAAGGCTCAGGGGCTCCTACCTCAGTCTGTGCTCCAAGGGGACAGAAAGGTGGCTTTGCTAAGACACAGGTGGTGTAGCCAGCTGCCGCCAGGGCTCTGGTGGAGGCTGCCAGACAGATGGCTTTTAATAAGCCCTTGGGCTAGTGCTTCTAGTTGCCTGGCCCATGGTAGCAGGGCAGCGACTCAGCCCAAGGAAACCCTCCCCACACAGGCAAACAGCTTTGGAGGGCCCAGCAAAGCCTGTGGTATGTCCAGGCGCTAATTCCCAGGGGTACAAAGGCTGCTGCTCAGCCCAGCCCAGCCCAGGCAGGAGCTGACCGGGCTGGCTCAGGAAGACACCCCTGGCATTCCCCTTAACAAGTGCATTACAAGCGATTTGCCTTCTGCTAAAGCATCGCTCAGTGGCTGTTGCCGGGAGCTCAGTGGCTGGTGATCTCACTTGGTACCACACTGGCCGGTGTCCTGCGAGAGAGTCTTGCAGAAATCATTCCAGCGACCAAGCCAGATAACCTACCCGCACAGCCCCCTGGCCAGCCCCCCACCAGGGCGACCCCTGTGCTGAGCAAGGTGCTTACCTTCTCTGCCCCCATGCTGGGGCATTTCCAATTGTAGAGATAATACTGCAGATTCCCGTCCCCAATCCCAAACTTCAGCTTCTCCAGGAAGGTTTTGTTTTCCATGAGATCCAGTGCATTGAACACATCAAACCCCCTCTGCACGGGCGAAAGGGGAGCGAGGTCATCAGTAAGCCTTCCCCAGGGCCAGCCTCTGCAGTTGTGCTGTCCTCCTCGGCCTCCAGGCACTGCCCGTCCTGCAAGCCTCCCAACTGGCCATGTGGCCTTTAGCTGATCGCCCCAGGAGAGAGGCCCTGGATTGACTCCCCCTCTCTAAGGGATGGGGGCCATTGAGAGAAACCTGCTCAGCTGCTGCCCCTGCTTTTGGTGTCCTCTGGATAATACAGGGGGTCTGGCTTCATGGCCGTCAGGCCAGTGTCGCTCTGGGAGACCAGGGTGGGCAAAGCACACGCTCCTCACAGCCATAAAACAACAAGGTGTCATCATTCACGCTTTCTTTTAAAGGTGGGTGGGGCCCACGTCTGCGGCTCCCCCCAGATCTCAAGGGCCAACCTGCAGCATGCAGCTGGTGAGGAGGTGGCTACAGTCAGCCTCCTCAGGGGCTGGGGTCACAGGTCTCAAGCCTCCCCCCGCCCTGGCAGCTCTCTGCCGAGCCCTGGTGCTCCCGGGGCGAAGGGGCTCCACGCCTGCTCACCGACTTTGCGAGGATGAGGGCGTCGCTCATGAGGTCGAGGAGGGGAGTCTTGGTGTGAACGTTGTAGAAGGAGTACGCGGCTTTCAGGCTCTTGTGAGTGGGGTGGTTCATGATGGTGGAGGGCAGAGTGTAGAAGCTCAGGAAGTCCGTCACCTCGCCGGTGGGGCTCTGAAAGCAGACGGCAGCAGCATAGGTACGGCCTGAGCCAGGCCGAGACAGGACAGAGCAACGAGCAAGAGCCATCTGAGGCCGTTCGGGAGCTAACAGGGGCCACGCCACAAGCTGGCCCCCTTGCCCCCAGGCTCGGCACAGGGCAAGGCCAGTGCCTCAGGGCTGCACTGAGGCTGGTGCCAAGGCAGCACAGCGACAATTGCAATAACCCAGCCTCTTCTGCACTGCGAGGCCCGTCCCGTGGAGCCCAAGGCTGGCACTGCCCCCTCAACCCTTCTGGGAGCAGGCGGGAGCCATCCCCTCCCACGCTGCCGGGTCAGTGACCCCCGTCCGAGCCAGGGGAGAAAGCTACAGACGCTCAGCAGGCAGAGGACAAGCTGAACCTTCCAAAGTGACTGGGGCCCGGGTGACAGTCTCCAGCCCTGCTGGCTCACCTCCACCACGAAGGTGTCAATGATATTCTCCTGCGGGAAGAACCAGTGCTCCACCTCCTCACGACTCATGACTGGGGTCAGGTGGAACTGCTTCAGGTACTCGGTCAGAAGCTTGTGCACAGCAGCGATGTCTTTGTGCTCCATTGCCCGCAGGCTGGATGTCTTTGGAGTCTGGAGAGAGGGGGAGAAACTGTCTGTGCCAGCTCTAGAGCATCTGGACTTGAGCAGATTTTTTCAGTACCCAAAGGGCCAGGATTGCTAATGATTATTAACAAAGAGGGACCCTCCCACAAGCAGCTGCCTACAGGGCATCCACACACTGCTCTTTTCTGCTCAGGACCCCCACATCTTGGCCCATCCTCAGATCCCTGCCCACCTGGCTCCCTTTAACTGACACCCTGCAGAAAGCTACAAAGACCACCTGCACAGGGGTCCCAGAATCCTATGCTTTGGGGTCTGTCACACGCAAAGAGGCTTCCAGCCACCCATGACCTACAATAACGCGTGGTGTTGTCGGAGCTCCAGATTCATGCCAGGCTTGCAGCCATGGTGCCCCCTGCTCTGGTCCCATTCTGGCACACGTGCTAAGTGGACCAGGCTGGGCAGCAGGAGACCGTTAAGGAATACGTAGGTGCTGCAGGAAATGGGCTGCTGATCCAGTAGGTGGCAGCTTCCCTGGCTTGGCACTGAGCCCACACCCTGTCACGGTGCCAAAGTGAACTGGAGGTGCCAGCTTCTGCATAAGAGGCAAAATCAGGGCCCTGCCCCCGGTGGTCACAGTGGGACAATTGAGCCCAGGGTTCAAGGGGGGAGATGTATAGCTCATTTATGAGTTCACCAAGTGCTCTGGGATCCGCCCAGATGGGAGGTGCTACAAGGAAGCAGCAGCTCCTTACGATGGTCTAAGTGACTTCCAGAGCAACGTGCTCCATTTATACGTCCAAAAGGTGGGTTCTCTGAACTGTGGGGGCCACACGCTCAGCCTGCATCCCTTGGGCCTCCCGCCCCTCCAGTGCACAATGGAATTCGCTGCTCCTGGTCTGGCGAGACCAGAGCAGGAGGCTGGGGTGTTTTGGTGTTTGTTTCTAGTCTGAGCTGATTCCTGCCCCATGGAGCAGCAGTGCCTAGCCAGACCCAGGGCTATGGTTGCTATGGCAACAGGCATCCTAAATACTCTTTAAAGAAGGATGAAAATTCTTTAGTCAGCAGCTGCTTAGGAGCGAGGCTGGCCGGCTGCGAGCTCCCCGGGAACTGTGGGGGCTCTGGACCAGAAAACAGCGACTCAGACTCCCTGGAGGGAGCAGCAAAGCCAAGCAGGCACTGCCATTTTCCTGACTGTAACTGCACTCGGGCAGCGGCCACCCCAGCACACTGCTGGGGATTACAGCACAGATTGGCTTGGCCTCTTACAGTTAAAGCAAACCCCTCTGAAATCGCTGCCAAGCCCGTGCACCTGGCTTCCCCGAAGGGCAGGGGTCTGACTCCCCAGGCCGCAGTCCGCGAGAACTCATGGCCCACAGCTGCACACGCTCGAAGACAAGCACAGGGACTCAGGCAGCATGAGCTACGTGCTAGGCAGCTAGTGGTGGCTGTTTGGGACCTGTCTGCCACACCGACCACAACAGGGAGGAACTCAGAACCAGCTTGGATGTCTGAACCTCAGCAATTCACCTCCCTTCACAGCCAGCTCAGGAGTGAGCGGTTTGCACCCTTCAGGTAACCTAGAGAGGCAGCATCTACTCCACTCCATTCCCAAGCACATACCTCTGGCAGGCGGTAGAGCTTCATGGTGCGTTGCATAGTCATGTTCCTGCTCAGGTGGGAAAACTTGACTTCGATCAGTTTCCGAGGATTCAGGGACCGATGCCAGTATCTGCAGAAACACAAATCTAGGTCACACGTGCAGGACGCTCGCGATGGAGAAGGCTGGAAAGAGCATGCAAGTCTTTTAAGTGCCAGAAGGTGGCAAGCAAGAGCACAAGACATCAGGCTAATTAGCAAGGCAGAAACCTCTCCATCACATCAATCTAATCAATCTGTCGTCACTTTCAAACCCTCCACGGCCTGTCCCCACCCCACCTATTCACTACTGTCAACACCTGCCTCTGACTGGCCCAACATGCCAGCCTCTATTGCCCACTTGCTAAATTTTCAAACAAGTCCCTTTGCAATCTTTCCCATGCTGCCCCTCATGCTTGGGACGAGCTCCCTGTAAACATCCCCAAATTATCTCATCACCCACCTTCAAATCCCTCGTTTCTGTGGGCATCACAGCAAAGCTGAGGACAGCTAGGTCGCTGGTGTACTGAGACCATTGCCCATCATGTGGACCAATCCTGTTGCATTGTTTTCTTGGGCTCCCATCTGTCTCTATCTACCTGCCTTCCCCTGTTTTAAACTTGAATTATAAAGTTTTTGGGGCAGGGACTGTCTGTTGTTCTGCGTCTGTGCAGCGTCTAGACCCTGGAGCCGTGGTCCATGCCTGGAGCCTCTAGGGGCTATGGTAATTCACACCCAACGGCTCCCAGAGAGAACAGCTAGGGCAACTTGGGGTGCATGTGCGGGAGAAGTCCTCGACACGGTATTGCTTCATGGCCTTCAAAGAGCCAGTAGCTTACCTTGAGGACACACAGAGCTGTCCAGCCAACTCCCTGAAGGACACTGCTAGCAGGAGGAACCCCAGGATGTACCTGGTCCACTCAGGCCAGTGGGATCGTGGGTAAATCAGAGTGCGCTGCTAACAAGTCATGGGAAGAGAGGTCTGTTAAGGGCCAAGTCTGCACTGCTTGTTGGAGCGTCACTTACCTACAAGTTCCGACGGGTTTTGGCAACACTACCCCTGCAGTGTAAACAGCCTGGAAAATCCCCTCCAGGTGAACCCGCCGGGTGATCTCCCGGATCAGAACCGGGGCCACCCGTTTAGACCGCAGCTTCTTGTGGACGCAAAGGAAGTTTATCTCCACCATCTTCTTCTCTCTTGAGAGGACAGAGAACAAACCCGGGAAGAGTCATACAGAGTTGTCTTGGCAGTGTTACTCCAATTCCCCAGGCTCAGAGCACGGCCTCACCTGGGGAGGGAGGGGGCAGATGGGAGTCACCCCTCCCTGCTCTGCAGAAGGGACATGGGACATCCCTAGTATAAGAAACCAGGCCAGGGGAGTGGGAGGTTTCCCCATTTGCCCATTCCGGGCCATCACCTGTCACCAGTTCCGTGCCCCACTCCTGGGCTGCATTCATCTAGCTACGCAGAGAAGCAATTCAAAAGCAGAGCTGCCTGGCTCTCGAACGGGAGCCCTCCGCTACCAGAGTTCGGTAAGTCACACAGGTTGGGTTTGTGCTTCTCATGCACTAAGAATCATGGCTGGCCCATCCTCGATGCTGAGTAAATAGCATCACACTGGCGTAGGGAAGCCAGAGGGTCTCATTGTCCATGGCGCCTGGGGAGCCCAAGTTGCTTAGGCGCTTTTGAGAACTTTACTCTGAGCACAACAGTTGTCCAAGGAACAACGTGCTCTGGAGAATTTCCACACGAAGTCCCTTTCCTACAGACAGAGCTGTATGCTGGCCTCGTTAGGAAGCACTAACAAAGCTAGTGTCGGAGATTCTTGTATGTGAGACTTCCTCTGACAAGAGCTGCCCACCTTAACTAAACCCCCTTTCCCTGCGAATCATGGGACACTCCTAGAGCCCACGCGGCGCACACCAGGCCCGACCCCGCAAGGACCCCTCGGACCCAGCCCAGGAGCATCCGACCCCACAGTGGGAAAGAACTGAGACTGAGCTGAACAGAAAGGCACTTACGAATCGTAGATGTGGATCGTGGCTGGAATAGCACTGATGAATCCCACCAGCTTCTTGCTAGAGATGACTCGGACCCCACAGTGCCACTGGGGCAACCAGCCGGGGGGACGCAAAGCCCTGGAGAATGGACAAGCCTTTGTTGGTCCTTGCATGTTCCTGCACCAGAGGCCCCAAGGCACCCGTTTTTCTCTCCAACAGGCCCTGCCTCCCCCCAACATCCTGGCCGACTCTAGTGCGGGCAACAGGCACCAGTGCAGCCCTGTCCTTGGACAGCATGGGCCCAAGGGCTGTGCTTCAGCCTTGGCCCGGAGGAATCCCGGCTAGATGAGGACAGAACGTTCAGCCTCCATGGGCCAGGCAATCCTGGGACTTCCCACAGAACCTTCCAGCCCAGGGACCTCAGTGGGATGTAGGTTTGCTTCACATGGGCCACCAAAGAGAAGTCTGATAGGTGGAGAGCACACAGCACGACTAGCTGGGCACCATTTGAACCAGAGATTCCCTCCGTGCCATGGGCAACCCACGCTCACCCTAGAAGAGCTACGAGTGCGAGTCTCGCCAGTGCTCAGTGCTGGCCTCGCGCCGCGTTCACGGAGGGCCAGCGCTCAAAGCCCCACTGTTCTCAAGGAGAGCAGCGAGGCTGACCAGAGCCCAGAGGAGACCCCAGCCCAGAGTTCTCGGCCTGACTCACTTGTGAAGAGAATTAATATTTTATGGCTGTTTGTGTGAAGGGCGAGCCCCCACCCCGAGCACAGCGACAGCGCCCCCGACACCCCCACCACAGCACTGAGCAGCACATCAGAGCCCCTGCCATGGCACTGAGCCCTCATCGGGCTGGGAGAGACAGACACCCTGGGAGGGACCCAACTGCTGTCTTGCGGCTGACTAGAAGCGAACTCGAGGAGAGCAGTGTCCCGACCCAGGGCAGGGAGATGACACAGGCCTAGCGGCCAGGAGGCAGAGCTATCACTGTGCACAGCTGCAGGGTTATCACGCTATACTGTACACAGCTGTGTGGGTTATCGTTGTGCACAGCTACCGTGATACACTTCTTGTAAAACACTAGGGGTTCTTCACAATCTTGGGAATGGTATACAGGTTAATTAGCAATAACTAATCAATAGCACATACAGAGCACCTTTTACCCCAGGATTTCCAACTACTTCACAACCTGGCAGCCCTCCGACGTGGAGGTCATTAGTGTTATTGCTGTTTTATGGAGTGGAACAAGAGTTTAGCACAAAGACTCAGGTTTAAAGCCATACTAGCCATGGCCCAAGAGAGCCCACTGTGCTGCCAGCCTACAGTAACACGCAGACTATGGGCTGGCTGCAGGAATCCCCAGGTGAGGTTCTCTGGCCTGTGTTACGCAGGGGGTCGGACTGAAGGATCATGATTGTCCCTTATGGCCTTGAAATCTAAGAATCGCTAAACGAGCAGCTTCCTCCCAGGGCCATGCAGTGAGCAAGAACTTTGAATGCTGGGAGCTGCCATAGGGTTATTTATATCTCACTGGCACAGTCCCCGTGCTTTGACTGCTTCTTAGCAAGAGCTGGTCCCTGGCCTGAGGAGCACAGACACCAGGCAATGGTTCAGGTGAAGGAGGTGTGCAGCCTACAAGGAGCAGGAGGCCAAGGCAGGTACATCTGTGGGAGGAGGGAGTTTGGAGGGGGAATGCTTGGAATGGTCCCCATGCAGCATGAAAGAGGATCCAGACTCTAGAAAGAGTAGCAGAGATATAGGGCTGTGTGCAAGAGGTCTGCAGGACCGGCAAGGGGACAGCAACAGTCTGAAGTAGATGCAATAAGTGAGTGGAAGAGGGTGAAGGAACTGGGGTCCTGGAGGAGATGGGTAAGGAGATAACCACATGGCAAACACAACCACAGCAAGCGAGGACAGAGATGGCCAGCCCCAGCCCAGCAGGAAGGGCCCGTGATTTCAGCTGCTGTGGGCGGGGCGGACAATATAGTTCTGTCTAATCACCCTTCACAGCAAGGCCATTAATTCACAGCAAGGCCTTTCCTTCGCCTGGCTGTGCCACACAGCATGCAAGCGTTTTGGGTAGGGAATGGATTAGAGTGACCATCATTCACAGGTGACCAAGACGTACAATGCTGAAGGCACCGCTGGTATCTTGCCAGGCCAGAATGTGACCATGTATACCAGTCCCTATCAGAAGGGAATGCACAGAGCCTGGGGATTAGTTGGAACTTCTGAGAAGAGGAACCTGGCATGGCATGATACTCCATATTCTTCATAGAAATATTGTTATGATATGAATATGGCCTAAGATATATTTTATGCAGGATGGGTCTTGTAAGATATCATCGGGAAGGTTATAATTTACTGAATGTGATCCTCCAATTTGTATCATTTCTGTATCTGAAGTTAGGAATATTGAATATGTAACAATTACAACTGTGTGTGTACTTGGGGAACGCCGGCTGGACAGTAAGCAACCATCCTGGATAAGCCATTAAGGAGAACAACAGAACTTTGAAAATGCTAATCTCGCTCCTTCCTGAGACGTTTACTGGAATGCTGCATTGACACTACAAGGTCAGGTAATAAGATCACGTAATGCAAGATACTACCTTGGACATTTCTGGTACTTTCCCACTGGAAACAAAGGCTTCCCGCCTTATGTAAATTCTATTTATGGCTGGGAGGCAAGGCCATCAGCACTCTCCCTTCGCTGCCTTCCCACCCAAGAAGTAAGACTGCTAAAAGTACCTGAAGAGACAAAGGAACTAAGCTGAGGGAAAGGCAAGGGCTGAGTCAACACTGAGGCCCTGGCTACATTTACAGATGTACAGCGCTGTGAGTTAAACCCGCCTTCGGAGAGCTGAGTAGGGAAAGCGCTGCAGTCTGTCCACACTGACAGCTGCCAGCGCACTGTCATGGCCACACTTGCAGCTGCATTGGGAGTGGTGCATCATAGGCAGCTATTCCAGCATTCACATGGCTGCAAAGTGCTTTTCAAATGGGGTGGTGGGGGTGGAGTGTGACAGGGAGCGTGAGGGGAGAAAGACTGGGTTTTTGGGGTGCTGAGAGTGTGTCAGCACGCTGTCTTGTAAGTACAGGACCCCCCCGCCCCCCGCCCCTCTCTCACTCACTGAAAGCAAAGGGCAGCTGTTTCTTTTTTCCTCATAGAGGAGATAAGCAGCCGCTCCTGGAAAGGGACCCCAACCGCATCCCACCGCCTCTCTCTTCAAGCAAACATTAGCTGTCGGCACTCCAAACGGAGCCCCTCTGCCTGGCTCTCACTCATTCAAAGCAAACAGTAGCTGTTTATGTTTTTGATAAGCAGCCCCCCAACGCCATGTCCACGTCCAGAGCTCACAACCAAACAAGAGAGGACGCTTCAGTTAAAAGGATTATGGGGAGTTTCCGGAGGTCAATCAGTGCGTAATAACGTTACTCCCCGTTTACGCTGGAGCGTCTCCGGCGATGCGCAACAGCTGTTAATCCTCTCGGGGAGGTGGAGTACCAGGAGCGCTCCAGCCAGGGAGTCAGAGCACTCTACGTGCCTTGCCAGTGTGGACGGGGAGTAAGGTAGAGCGCTCTGGGAGGCTTTACGGCGGTATAACGTGCAAGTGTAGCCAAGCCCTGAGACAGAGGAGTCTAGTCTGTAAAGAGAAATAACTGGAAATCTAAGCTACAGAAACTCTGCATCCTGCCCAAGTCAACATTTAGGGTGAGGAATTACATTTAGCGAATCAAACTTAGTTGGCGTGTTTTGTTTTATTTGCTTAGTATCTGCTTGCTTTGTTTCCTATCTCTTATAATCACTTCAACTTTACCTTTTATAGTTAAACAAGAAAAAAGTTTATTATAACATAACCCAGTTTGTGCAATTTATAACTGGGGTAGGGGGGGTAAGAAGTTGTGCATATCTCTCTTCACATTGAGGGAGAGAGCGAATTTTTATGAGCTTGCACTGTGCAGATCTTTCTATACAGTGCAAGACAATATGATCTTGGGTGTACTTTCCAGAGGGAAGCTGCACTTGAGTGCTGGGCAATTTCCGTGCTGAACCTTCCCATAGAGGGCTGTTTGCAGCCTCTGTGTGATTCTACAGCTGGTGCTCCCTACCTGTGGGTGTGCTGCTAGATAGCCTGACTCAGCAAAACAGGGACTGGGAGCCCAGGCTAGTGGAGCAGGCAGGCTCAGTGAAATCCCAATACATCAGGTGGCATCCCAGAATGCGGGTCCAACCCAGTACGGCAGGGGACCAGGCAGATCTAGGATCAGTCCCCAGCATTGACACTGACTTCCTGAGTGACCTTTGGCATGGGACAACCTGCCCTCCTCTGTAACCACAGCTAACATTTACCCATGGCACGGGGACGAGGAAGGAGGCTCTACAGAAATGTCACCTTGGCCTTATCAGCCAATTAACAGCAAGTTTATATTGTTGGCACAATCTGGTCATCAGAGTCTTCATGCTGCAGCTCCAGGGCAGCAGGGCACAGGTCGAGTCAGGAAGCGACTGAGCTAACGGTGCTCATGCCCCCTTCCAAGGGAACAGCACAGTCAGGGTCGGGGACAAGCTCAGAGCTGGGATGCTCTGCCCTCCCAAGGCTCAGAGGAGTTCAGAGCAGGAAGAGCCACATGTGTCCAAATCCTCCTGCAGGATACCTGGGGTTGCATGCCAGAGACACCGACCTTTCCACACCACTGTGCATGTGGCGGGATGGGGACGGCAGTGGATGAAGGGAGATTTGGTGCGGAAGGAGGCAAGAGAATCGATAGACAGCTGCAGCACCAGCCCAGGGGAGCCAGGTTTGCTGGGCCCCCATCCCCATGCGCCCTGGCCCCTGCTCACGAGGTTGGGAAGAGCCTGCTACTCACCACAGCAGGAACTCAGGTGAGTAATCAAACCGGAACATGTTGTCGTCATCTTCCACGTAGTTCTCGTTCAGGAGCGTGTACAGCTCTTTTAGCTAAGAGAGAGATCAGTCGGCTGAGGAGGCAAAGCCGGCTAGTCAGTAACAGCCCCCCTCAGCTGGGCCCCCTGACTGGACAGCAGCAGCGACAAGGGGAAATCCCATTTGCTGTGGGGAAAGAACACCTTTAAAAAGGCCAAGCTAATGCTGGTGCTCCGCTGAAGGTGGCCTCCTATGTCAAGAGACCAGCTGCTGCCTAAGTACCATGGAGCATGTCCCTCAAACTCCCCCTTTCCTCTGCCTAAGCACCTATTACCGCGGATGCGCCAAGAGCAGAAGATCATAACCTGCCCGCGGAGCCAGGTTAGGACAGAGTGGGGCACACTGGGCTGCCGGGGGTCACAGACTGGGGCGCGGACTCAGGAGCTAGTAGGGTGACAGCATCGAGCCTGGGGTTGGGGGCTACAGGGACACATGGAGATGAGGGAAGAGGTTGCAGAGACCCATGGGGATGAGGATGCAGGGACAGGGGCAGATGTGCCTGACTGAATGGGAGAGGCTTGGGGCCAGCCAGGGTCTGCATGACAGAGGCTCCCCAACTCCCTAACAACCCCCCCGCCCTCACACAAAAACACCCTGTTCTATACTTCTCCCACCCAATCCCAACAACCCTCCACGTTCACTCTAGGCTTTTTCCCTCTCCGTCAGCTCCTCCATTATCCCTGACTCCCCCAAGCCTTTGCACTGCTTCTGACAGGTGCAGGAAATACAGTTCTGTATTGTAATTTAAATGAATTACTCAAAGTTCTGTATTAAAATGCCTAGTAAGAAATCTATTTATTAAAAAAAAATTACGGGCATCTTTTTTTGGTCTGTATTATCACAGACATACTTGCCGACAGCTATTTTGAAATAAATTACCAAAATAACTGAAACTGGCCTAATTTTATATTGTGTTATTTTGACAAATAAAATATGCAGATTTTTTTAAAATATTGTGTGCAGAATTTTTAATTTTTTTGGTGCAAATTGTGTTATTTTTTGGCGCCAAATTCCCCCGGGAGTAACCCAGTGCAACAGTAACTGGGCCAGTCATTGCTGCTGCAGGAGCAGTCCTTGGCCAGCTCTGGCCATTGCTGCCACGTGCCCTCTTCTCGATATGGGAGAAACCTCTTAGCTCCCAACTCATCTGTGGGTGCAACCTTGGCCCTGGAGTTGAGGGGGGGACAGACACTCCTGCTACATTCCTCTTTGTCAGGCTCACTTCATCTCCAGCAGGCAGGTTTAGATTCCTAGGGAGGCACCTGCTGGGTCGCCCAACCTCGAGCTCCAGAGACAGGTGGGAATTTCCATCTCCCGCCGGGAGGGTTGGTCTGGTAGGGGCACTGACGACACTGAACCTAAAAAAGCGCAGAGGCCCCTCTTGCCTCAAGGAGAGAGCAGCCCAATTGCTAGCCTGAGCCAGGGAAGTGGGACAGAGGATGAATTCTACGGCTCCAAAAACAACTCCAGCAGCTCAGTACTCGGGGCCCACAGCAGGGGCTCTACATTAGAGACCCCTCCCAACCGGCTTGTCCTGCCTTGGCCCTTCTTACCACGCCTCGGTCCCCCAGGTCCAGGGCATCCCAGGTGAAGCCTGGGGGCAAGGTGTAGGGCTCCTGACGGATATTGTCTTTGTCTGGTTCCACCGGCCCATGAGTGTTCACCACTTCTCCTGGGAAAGAGACAGGAACAATGAAACGGTCCCTCGGCCTCTGGGAGCCACCTGCGTTTTAATAACATGCTCTGACGTTTTGAGAGCACCTTTCACCCCAAAGGGTCCCAACAAATTTCACAGCTGTACATACAGGGATCATCCCCCCATTATTGAAAAGCAGCCAGCTCTCAGGTGGAGCAGAACAGCTGTTTAACAGTACACAGCAACACTACGCCATGGAGCTGAGGAACTGAATAGCTCATTCCATTAAACGGCAGGGCAGGTTTAGGGGAGCAGAGCTGGACTCTGACTGGGCCCAGGGCTAAGAAGTGGACAGGCACTGGCTTTATGCCTCACTTGGAGGGCGATGCTTCCACACCAGCCGCCTGCTGCTCGCTGGTACTAGTTTATTTCTTACTCTGAGGGAAGGGTGCCTCTATGGAATCATTAACTGCTCCCTGCAGATGCTGGTTTTTCCTCAGTTTCCCACTCCATTACTGACCAAACCCAACCCCCTCAGCGGGTCAGATCTCAAAGTTACAGCCCGAGATGGTATTAGCTGGAGGCCACAAACAGCAGATCTTTCTCTTCGTGAATTTGCACCATCATAGTCCTCGGCCTACCAGCCAGCCCTTTCCTGAAACTCCCCCGTTGTCCGCAATACCCTCCTGGAAGCTTCCAAAGGAGCGTTTCTCCCTGCCAGCTCCAGCTTTTGCCATTTGGCAAACGCCAGGATTTCCCACCCTCTGTGCTTTAAATGAGTTGAAATTAACAAGGCTACTTTGTTTAACTACTGTGACTCCTAAAGCACTTTATCAAGCCAAGAGATCTCCATTTGGGCACCAGCCATCCTGGGAGGTTAGCACAGCCCAGGAAGTGGTGGTGCTAATTAAGTGCCACTGAAAAGAAAGTACAGCACATTGTCTTCATGCCTCCCGTTTAAAAAAAAAAAAAAAAAAAGGATTAAAAAAAAAAATTCTAGGCAATGGAGAGGTGAATTTAAGATCCAAACAAAAACCCAGAGAATTAATTACCCCAGAACCTCAGGGCCAGAGTGCTCACCTGGAGCAGCTCCCATCGCTCTCAATGGATGCGGAGCGCTAGAAAATCCGGCCCCTCAAATCCAGACTACTTATGTTCACCAGATTCTAAGGAGCATTGCACAGGTCATGCTGCGTGCTTGATACTGTCCTTTAACCAAACACCAGGGGAGACGGCATGGTGTAGTATTGAGAGCCGGGGGTGGGGGGTGTTTCAGTCAGTCCTGAGCTCTGGTACCAACACTACCACTGATGTGACCTCTGGACAAGGCCCCTGATCATTCTGTGCCTCGTTTCCCATCTGTGAAATGGAGAAAACACCTTCTGCTTTACAGGGGTTTGTGATGCTTAACTGATGTTTACAAAGCCCTTTGGGATCCTCACACGCTCTAGGATCGGATTCCCATCCCCTATGACACCTACAGCACACTGGTGTATTACAGTAACCATCCAGACACAGAACAAGGACTGAGGTCTGCGTGCCAGGCTACCCGAGCTCATTCCCTTCCACAGAACAGCCCTTCCAGAAAGCCAGATAAAGAATCAGATACACTGGTAAGGTGCCAGTGTTGACAAATGGATACAGAGCTAGCCAGACGTGACATGGGCGGCAAGGGGGATCAGACAGAGGCTTCTTCAAAGGAGTTGCTGAAAAGAGCCAATTTCCCAGTCATCGCAAGGAGGAACAAACCCCGGGTCACCTAAGAAAACTAACAGTTTGGCCACTGTGATGTAAAGCTCTTCTCAGCTCAGTTTGGACTAGGGTGGGCGTTGCCAGAAGCAGAAAGAAGAAGCAATGCAATCACACAGACACCACGGGAGTTTCTGCAGAGATCTGCTCCGATTCCTCCAGGACGCATAGTCCTTCCAGAGACACAGCTCTCCGCATCAAAGAGCTTCTCTTCCTTTCAAAAGCATTTGTCAGCTGAGCATTCTGGCCAGGACAGAGGAATGGCTCGTTACTGGACAGCATCACTTCAGTGCACACTCACCAAGTCAGACACAGTTTTTAGTGCGCAAGTGACCTAAAATCCCCCTTCGAACAGGGTCAGCACAAGTCTTACTGGGGGAAGCTGCTGCTTTTCCAAAGAGCAACTCCAGAGATAATGCCCACGCCAGCTTGGCCAGCTGAACTATGAGCAGATCAGACTTCTTGTCACGATCCCGCCCTGCTGAGGAGATTTACTGCTTTTCCCTTATGTCGAGAGATTGAGAGCAGACTAGTGGGCGTCAGGATTCCTGGATTTGATTACCAGCTCTGCACCGGTGTCACAGCAACACCGGCAAAGTCTGCGTCTCAGTGTCCCCGCTGTCAAACAAAGAAGCAGATTAAGCCATTGATGGACCTGTTCTCCATGAACTTGCCTAATTCTTTTTTGAACCCAGTTATACTTTTGGCCTTTACAACATCCCCTGGTACTGAGGTTCTTCCTTTTGTTTGTTTTAAACCTGCTGACCATTAATTTTGTTGGGTGATGCCACGTTCATTGAGATGTGAAGGGGTAAATAATACTTCCTTATTCAAGTACTCAAACAGGAGAAGAGGGGATTTGAAACAACAAGTTCGATTAAGAGAGACTTGAATATGGCCTGTGGAGATCTCAGCAACCTTCCTTGGAACTTGGCAAAACTGATCAAATGCAGGGTTGGTTTAATTGTTAAAGGAACTTGGAACCAGCAGTTTCCACTGACAAAACAAAGATGAGACAAATATGAGCAAATGTTATGGCTCTGACTTTAAAAATATTATTTTCAACTGCAAATTTATACCAACTTAAGCGGGGTCTTTGGGATCTCGGCAATTTACGTTTCAAATATTGGGTATCCCTGACAGCCTTACTGTGCTTGGGTTGTGCTGGGTGGTGTTATTATGGAAGAACAACAAAATGAAGTAAACCTATCTAGGCCAGCCCAAATACTAAGGTGATGGGTCCAAAAGGAGAATCTCAACAGAGAGCCTTGCAAGTTAGTTATGATAATGTACCGGCCCTGGCACAAGTCTTAGTCACCTATCTGCACCATGACAATAGTGAAAAACAATGGAAGGAAACACAGTCTAGTGGATCAGGCACTAGAATGGGACTCAGAACACCTGGGTTCAATTCCTGCCTGCCCGCAACTCCCAGTGTGACTTTGGGCCAGTCCTTTAGTCTCCCCGTGTCGGTTTCTCCTATCTGTAAAACACGGATAAGGTTTCCTTATCTCACATGGGCGCCGTGCGGACAGAATCCATTTATAATGATGAGGGACAGAGGAGGATCAAGCTACAAAGAGAACGATAAATATTGACCAACCAAAAACCTGCTTCAGGAAAGGCTGGGCTAGGCAGACTCCGGATGCAGAAGTTTGGGGTTTACCACCACCCAGGACACAGTCGTGGTCGGGGTGAAGGGATCCAGGACACACTAGCGTAGGAAGGATGCCCATAAGGTACTTACCTAGTTTGGGTACCGGCTGTGTGTCCCAGAACTGGTAGCTGCGCTTGCTGGCCTCCTCCATGGTCTTGGCGGGCCCCTGACCTACAGAGAACAATTCAATGGCTTTCTGAATCTCCTGGATCCTTTCAGCTGGCAGTTTCACCTGAGTAGCAGAGAAAGGGGCACAAGACGACAGACCAGTGAGCCGTGCTACCAGACTCTGTTGGCTCCTGGAGCTTGAGTCTAAAACAGACAAGAAGGAAGGTCCTACCACCCGTGCCTGGACTTGCTCTGGGCATTTGAATGAGGGCGGCGCTTGCGGGTGGGGATGGGGAATTAGGAGGTGCAGGGAGCACAAAGGATATTATTGCCCCTCCTGCTCGTGTCTCTCCCACAGTGCTCTGTGGAATGACGTTAACATGCCCCCCATCTCCAGGACGTTAGCTGCGTCCAAGGCACGTCTGTATTAAGAAACTGTAAAGTACAGGCACGGGAGCCCAGGGGCCAGCAGGACAAGTGAAGCGAGCCATCCTCAAGGCCGCCCTTTGGGCAGGAAGAGCGGCCCGGCAGACACATACCAGCACTCGGCTCTCACAGTGAGATCTGCTTTGGCCCTGTCTTTCACCTCCTATTAAGCCAGGACTTTGCAAACTGGTAATTGCAGCTGCGTGATGCAAACAGCAGCAAAAACACTGTGGCCATTAGGGCCCAGGGAAACGAGCGCAGCAGCATGGCTCTCTCCCTCCTCATCTTGCCCTGCCCAGGCCCCCCCCCCCCTCCTCTCTAGTGATGCAGCATTTGTATTAGGATAGTGCCCAGAGGCTCGAGCTGAGATCAGGAGACCACTGCGTTCAGAGCTGTAAGCACACACACAGGAATTTACCTCCAAAGGCCCCCCCAGAGGGGCTGTTACTTGCCCTCACTCAGTGACAGAGCCAGGAATGGAACTCAGGTTTCCCAGAGTCCCAGTCCAGTGCTCTACACACCAGGCCACAGTGCGTGTTATGGCAGTTCCTCCCCCTCCCCTCCCCAGCCACCTGCCCCCCATGTCGAGTGCTGCTGCTGAGAAGCACTGCTTAAAGGTGGCGAGGAGTCAGCTGCCTTAACCACAGCCCCTGCTGTTCTCCACTGCCCTGGGGAGGAAGAGAGCAGCCCAGCCAGCAGCAGCCATTCCTACTGCCCCATAGCCAGCAGCACCCTTCTCTCCCCCCTCCCTCCGCCATACTCCACGCACCCAGGATTACCCACAGTCCCGGGGGGGACCTAAAGGATTAGAATAGTAGAATCATAGAATTGGAAGGGACCTTGAGAGGTCGTCTAGTCCAGTCCCCTGCAATCGAGGCAGGACTAAGTATTATCTAGACCATCCCTGACAGGCGTTTGTCTAACCTGCTCTTAAAAATCCCCAATGATGGAGATTCCACAACCTCCCTGGGCAATTTATTCCAGTGCTTAACCACCCTGACAGTTAGGAAGTTTTTTCTAATGTCCAACCTAAACTGCCCCTGCTGCAATTTAATTTGAATGTGGGACTGGAGTTCAGTGCTTTGGGGTTTGAGGTGCAAACAGTTTGAAGTCCCCTGAATTGAGCAAATCAGAATCAGATGTTGTCCAAAAAGCAGACAATACTGGCCCTGTCTCCAGTGCAGGCAAGGGCAAGACACTGGCAGGCGGTGGAAGGGTCTGGCTGGCACAGAGAGCAGTGAGCCTCTCCTGGCCACCTCACAGCAAGGCGGCAGCTGACTGGCCACAAGCGCCAGTCTGGGCATGCTTACTACAGCACCGCTAGCTTGCATTTCCTAGCAAAGGGTCATGTCCAGGCCCAGATCTGCCCACAAACATCTGCTAGCATCAGTGGGAGTTCTGGCACATGGATCAAGGCTCGGAGAGGGCCCTAAATCTTAGAGCTCTGAGTAACAGAATGCCAAGGGCAAGTCTCAGCATCGGTAGCCTCTCTCCCCACCCACGAGTCATGTTGGAGACACACACGCACACAGAGGATCTATTCTCTCTCCAAAGGGCAGGCTCTCGTCTGGGGGAAAGACCCACCAGCCTGGTGGTCAGGGAGCAGTTCACCTTTACTGGCTGATCCTGAGCCGGATCAAGCTGTTCTCCTCCTTTCTCTTTCTTCCGTTTCTGTTTCTTTTTCTTCTTTTTGGCTCCACTGTCATCCACTGGACTTAAGCCGCTAGGGAACAAAGTAAACATCATTGGAGCTTTTTCTGAGGGCATTTATACAGTCTCAGCATCTCGAAAGAAAACAAAGGGCTCCCTGTTCTAAGTCAGACCCGAAGATGCATCACACCTGCTCCGGGAGCCTGAATAATCCACAAACAAGGAATGCAGCCAAGAGTGCATTTCCTGGGCTAGTTTCAAGCCCCTTTCTTAGCGACGGCACTTCCCAGATAAAGCCTCCAATAAAGGAAGGTTAAAAATATTCATCCTTTTTCAGACTGGTACCGCTGCCCAGCGCTGCAGGATCTGAGCACCTTCTGCCTGACACAGGCTGGCGAGAGGGAGTCCCCAGGGGGACAGAGGCTGGGGCTCCCCTCCCTCTCTGGGAAAGGGAAAGTGCTCTGTGGGGTATGGGGGTGGGAATGGCGGACGCTGTGAACATCGTTCCAGTTATGAAGGAAATCAAAGAGGACGGTATCACAGCATTTCCTGAGGCTGCTCAGACTCTGGATTCATCTAGATTCCTCTGGGAGCTGCCTCCCCTGAGGATGTTCTGCCCCTGGCTCTGCCATGCTCTCTCCTGGGCTGTACAACCTACGTGGCCCCCGAGGAGCTCCGCTGTATTGGCGGGGGTTGGGGTTCAGAGACCGAAATGTACGCGAACGCAGCGGAGACGATCTGTGAACTGCCCCACCACAGAGGGAATTTTCTGTTCTTCTTGCTTGATCTTACCAGTTTGGGGAAGTTAACGGATCTGGCCCATACTCTGTACTGGTACATCCATACCAGTGGCAGAGCTTGTGGGGGGGGTTCAGAGGCATCCCCACCCACGCATAGAGCAATCAGTAGGTGCCCAGGAGACAAGCGGCACAGGGAATGCTGGTAACTAAGAACTCTGAGACACAAGCCAATCTCCACACTCCTCCTTAAACCTCAGAGCTCCCCAAGCCATGGCTCATCGGGCTGATGTGGCTAAGGCACTTCAGTTTCATAGCCAACAGTACCCAAGGGAGTGGCCAGCATCACACCCGAGGGCCTTTGAGTGCCCTGACCTGAAGGATTAGGTGCCCGTTTTACAGCTGGGTGAACTGGAGCTGGCCTTTCAGCAAGATTGCATGAGACTTGAACCCACAACTTCAGCATTGACCTTCAGCCACCGCACCTGAAAACCACATTAACCCTCAGCTGCTCCTCAAAACCACAGGGACTAACCTGCAGGATCTGAACAAAACACAGAGGGCAAAATGCAGAAGAGAAGGAACGACGTCCTGCCCTGTGCAGAGCATGTGTAACATTGACCCCCAACTAGCAGGGTCAGAGATAAGGGGCAGCGAATGGAGTAGCCAATTTGAGAGTCACACCTTTCTGCGGTAACCCTTGGAGGCAGATCACCAGCACTTCCCCAAATCATCCCGATGCCCCGGGAGCCGAGCAGCGGTCAGGGCAGCCAGGGAGGCCAGACAGGAGGTTAGCACTCCCGGGAAGGGAGAACGTTCTACCAAAGGGACCTTGAACACAAGGGCTACAGGAGGCAAATGAGTAGTGCCCTACCAAATTCACGGCAGAAAAAAATGTGTCTTTTGTGTGCTTTTACCCTGTACTATACAGATTTCACGGTGCAGACCAGGGTTTCTGAAAGTGGGGGTTCTGACCCAAAAGGAGGTCACAAGAGGGTCGCAAGGATAGCGTAGGGGGGTTGCAGTATTGCCACCCTTACTTCTGCACTGGCTTGAGAACTGGGTGGCCAGAGAGCTGCGGTTGCTAAGTGGACGCCCAGGTCTGAAGGCAGCACCCTGCCGACAGCAGCACAGAAATAAGGGTGGCAATGCCACGCCGTGCCGTGCCACCCTGACTTCTGTGCTCCTGCCTGCAGAGCCGGGAGGCTGGAGGGTGGTGGCTGCTGGCCAAGGGCCCAGCTGTGAAGGCAGCGGCCCAGAAGGAAGGGTGGCAACACCACACCAGGCCACCCTGACTTCCGCGCTGCTGCTGGTGGAGACTCTGCCTTCAGATCTGGGCTCCCGGCCAGCAGCCGCCACTCACAGCACAGAATAAGGGTGGCCACGACCCTCTTACAATAATCTTGTGACTCCCCCCACCTCCCTTTTGGATCAAGACTCCTACAGTTACAACACCATGAAAATTCAGATTTAAATATCTGAAATCATGAAATTCATGATTTTCAAAATCCTCTGACCGTGAAATTGATCAAAATGACCTGTGAATTTGGTAGGGCCCTTCACACGAGGTGAGGAGAGAGCAAGAAGTCTTTTGCTCCTCATAAGTCAGGTGACACATGCCCAACAGCTCCTCTTGAAATGCTTTACTGTCCCAGTGGAACCAGCTGGCCCAGCCCCTGGCAACTGACACCCCTTCGGACAGTAAGACACAATATAACCCAATCGCATAGCACAGCTAGGCTGCTCAGGGGCCCAAATTCGAGCAGCACAGGCCTAGCCAGCTGCCGCTCAGAGCAAGCAGCAGGAGACCCCGGAGGAAGCCAGAAGGGGGATGTTTTGCAGCAAGTGGAGAGAAGAGGTACCTCAACCGCACACTCAGCCAGCAGCCCATCCGCCCTCCAGCCCCAGACCTGCACCCAGATCCCTGCTGAGCTCACAGGCCAGTTGGTTTGCAGACACCAGAATACAGAGCATTTCTTTGGGCGTCAGCCAAGAGCTGCATCCCTCACAAACTGGCTATTATCTGCACTGGTCAAGACCTGCACAAGGAGAAATTCTGGGCATGGCTACACTGGAAACTTCAAAGCGCTCCCGCAGCAGCGCTTTGAAGTGCGAGTGTGGTCGCATGCAAGTGCTGGGAGAGAGCTCTCCCAGCACTCCTGGTACTCCACCTCCATGAGGGGATTAGCTCCCAGCGCTCGGAGCCTGTTTACACTAGCGCTTTATAGCGCTCTGACTTGCTGCGCTCGGGGGGGGGGGGGCGGCGTGATTTTTCATACCCCTGCGCCAGCAAGTTAGAGTGCTATAAAATGTAAGTGTAGCCAAGCCCTGAGTTACAGGACCTTAGACAGGACTCTGAACTGAGGGGCCATGTCTATGAACTACCCTCAGCTCCCGGGTCTGCCGCGGAAACCCAGGCACTCAGCACCTTGCAGAGTCGGACACTGTAAGTGTATCTAATGGTTACGCTGCCAATTACAGGAATGGAGAATTAACGAAGAACAACCAACAACATAATATCAGGGCCTGGAAAATGTACTGGCACTTTCTAGCTGGAGAACTAAGCTCACTAGCCAGGGTAAAAACTAGAATTTAAACACTTCCTAGCTGCTGTAGCCAAACTCACTGCACTCACCAGGGCTCCTGGCATCCCTCCACACCCCCCCTGCATGCCACCAGGGACTCCCTGCACCTCCACCCTACCTCCACAGCAGGGGCTCGGCATGTCCCCCATTTCAGAGGCTCTGGGTACCTCCCATCCCTCCTTCTCCCCCATAGTAGGATCCTCGGTTCTCCCCGCATGCCAGGTGCTGTGCGTCACCCATTTTCCCAATGCCAGGGGGTTTGTATGCCACCCCATTCTCCCCTCCCATTCCATTCCAGGGGCACTCTGTAGGTTAGAGTGTCCATCACAGGAAGTTGTTCCGGAATAGCTGAAGAACTCAATACGGAGATAAGCCCTGAGTCATTCAGGGTGTCAATATTTTAAACTCTACTGGGAGGAAAGGCAGAGCTGAGATAGGGGTGGTGTTACGCTGGAAGGTGCTAATGGCTGCCATCAACCAGTCTTTGATTTACAGTGAGTTCCAGAGTTGAGTGAAGCTGGTCTACTAATCAGATGCCAGGGGCTTCACGAGTCCCCCGATTTGCATCAGAATCAATAGCGTTTTGTACCCTGGTGCCTAGAACATTCCCGACACTTTGGAATTGATCAGAGACAGTGTTCAAGAGACAGACACCAGCACGCCGAGCATCACACCTGGCTCTGCTCAGCCAGGAGGTGAAACGGTGGTGGGCGGCCCTGGAGCTATTCACTGGGCCAGCAGAATGAAAATCGGGAACCGAGGGAAACGATGATCAGCAGAAGCCCCCACCACCCTCCCAGCAACGAGGGGGCTCTGGGGCCAAGGAGTGTGCTCCTTTTCCTGTCCTTCCCTTCCCTTCCCACGATGGCACAGCACTGGGCTGCCACCCAGTCTGTGTAGGAACATCACCTCCCAGCCGCTGGGCTGCCACCTGCAGCTCTCGTAGATACTTCTCTGGCTCCCACTGCCATAGACTTGGGAGTCCCTCGCAAGCCTAGGGGTCGTGCAGTGCTACTGTCCCTACTGTAAGGCAGAGAGGCTGACTGTCTGTCCAAGGTCAGGCAGGGAGTCTGTGGCAGAGCAGAAAGTGAACCCAGGTCTTTTGAGTCCCAGGCTAGGGCCAAACCATGCAGCCACCCTTCCTTTCAAGAGCCTGGCTTCTGCCCTGTGCATTGCTCCTGACAGTACAGCTCCCTTCAGGCCTCTAGCTATTAGGGCTGGTAAATTTTACAAGTTCTGTGCATGGGGCAAAGAGCTGAGTAGTGCCTGGGGTGGGAAAGATGGAAAAACTGACGCCATCGTTTTATAGCACCCTTGTGGATGCTCACTGAGTCACTGAACTTAGAGCCATGAGTGGTCACTGCTCTCAGGCTAAGACTGTGACTCCACATCAGATAGACGCCTGCCCCCGCACGGGCCACGCTGACCATAACAGGGCCGTGCAGGCACGCAGATCCACCTGTACGCAGCTCAGCACAGGACTGGGGTGAACCAAGGTGCTGACCTGCTAGAAGAGACAAGTGGACGGAGCAGGGCAGAGAACGGAGGGAAAGGAAAAACAGACTGGCTGAGACACTGGAAGCCATGCAGCAGAAGGTTTAACGGAAGCTGGAGAGATGCAGTAAGTTACATTTTTAAAATAGGAGAGTGGGTTGAAAGTCCACTCAAGTAAATACAGCACCCAGCTGTATTCAGACTCTCTCCCGAGTGAAACTGACCTGACTCTCCTTGGTTTCACTGCTGCCCACAGGGTTTCCAACAGCAGCAGTGAAACCTGACCAGACTAATCCGCTGTCAGGACCGCAGCAGGGCAAGGCTCCCGCGTAGCAGCAGCCGCTGCACTGGAACCCAGCAGCCTTGGGAAGACCGTGCCGCAGCAGTGTGCGTCTGGGCCACGTCTTCACAGCCAAAAAGCAACTCCCCAGCGAAAGCCTCGAGTCTGCAGAAGTTAAGGGCATTTGCCTGGGAAAGATTCCTACTCAGTTACTCCTAACTTGGCCTGCAGGATCTCTGCTCCTGATGGTTTCTCAAAGCCCAAGCCGGAGGCTCTTTCTAATTTCTTTTCTGAACAGCTTGGCAGGTTTAAAAGCAGGTTGCTAGGCTGGGGGGAAAGGGGAAGGATCTTTTCCTTTGCAAACATCACATTTTATGCAGAAATCATTCAGACAAAAAGTGGGCCCCACCCACCAGACCATCTGTACGGTCACTTCGCACAGTGGAACTGCCCTTAATAGCTTAAAACCATCCAGACAACACAGCAGCAGTTAGAGGAGACGGAACAAGCACACAGACAGTTTGCCAAGACACAGGGGGTAAAATCATTCATTGGTACCTTTAATAACCCCCAGTGAGAGGAGCCCAAGTTCAGGGGTGTTTTGATCTGGAGGTTTAAACAGGGGACTGAAAAGCCACAGTCCTGAACTCTATTCCCAGCTCTGCCAGTGCTTCCTGGGTGATCTTGGGCAAGTCACTTCACCTCCCTGTGCCTCAGTTTCGCCATCGGTACAATGGGAATGTAGTTCACCTGCCTCACTGGTGAGACACTTTGGACCTCTAAATGCTGCGTAGTATAGGTCTCAGCTGCAAGATGGCACCTCCAGAAACACAAGACCCGCACGGTGTTCTGGGGCAGTGCTGCGGTGCTGACTAAGAGGAAAGTAATCAACATCACTTCCTACAGCAGTTAAAATATTCCTTGGAGTTCTCCTACCCAGTCAGCATGTCTCTGCTTATTGGGCAAGCCCTGAGGCGACCCCAGCCAGAGAGGGGCACAGCTGCAGTTTATGCCCGATTAAAAAAGTTATTTTAAAACGCACGCAGTGAATTTCCCCCCAACCTGCCCACAGAGAATTCAAATGACAGCTCTGTTCACAGGCCTTGGTGTATTTGCCCCAAAGGATGTTTGAATGCACGTTCAAACAGAGCAGTAAAGAGTCACCTTTTATTATACAGTGCAGGACCAGTAAAGGTCACTTGATTCACCCACAGTTACTATAAACCACGCATGTCTTGGACCTTGTCTATACTACGGGGACTCCAGGCGCACGGCTGAGGCGCTGTATTATGTGGATGTAACCCTGTAGCTTAGTACAGCGAGAAAGGGCTTTTTCTGTCTGTGTAGGAACATCACCTCCCATCTACGCCAGGGGTGAGGCCACCAAAGCTACTGTGCTCGGGGTTAAAAGAAAAGGAGTACTTGTGGCACCTTAGAGACTAACAAATTTATTTGCGCATAAGCTTTCATGAGCTACAGCTCACTTCATCGGTGTTGGATTCTTCTGAGGGACGATACTATGTCAATCTACATTTTAAGCGTAGATCAAGCCTCAGAGTGATGTTCTACCCCAGAGCCTCTAAAGCAGCTCCTTGCTCCTGCCCAGACCTACTCTGTGTGCATCTCTGCCTATTTCCCATCAGCGCCTGTGTGGAAGAGCAGGCTGAGCTCCAATTTGTCTCATGAATCAAACTACTGGGCGAGTGCAGACTCTGCAGTGCTTATTGCTGGTGGTGGCTGGCAGAGACGTATGAAGCAGAAACAAAATAGCTTGATTTTTCTGGCTGCCAGGCTGGGTTTTTGAGGGGAAGCAGTTAGAAGAATCCTGTCCTGATCTGCAAATGGAGCAGCTGCGATACGGAAGACACCAAGGGAGAATAACTAGAGACCTGCCACTTCTAGGTGGATACTTACTGTGGCCCAGGGAGGCTACCTGCACTAGGGGGCAACACACACTCCTGGATGACAGAAATGTCTGCACTGGTGTTCAAAGGTATAATCGCCCTACTTGGCAGATGAGACCTTCAAGATGTTCAGGACCTTCACACTGCAGCCTTGATAATTAAGGGCAAAACTGATTAAGATCACAGGGCTTGTAGGCCAACGGGAAGCATGACTATCAAACAGGAATCCCGATCTGTCTCAGAATTTCATCTGTTTTCTTTCCTTTGCTATGTAAAACCCCAAGGCTCTTCTTTCTCCACTTCAGTGCTGGAGAACAAGCATTGGCCTTGTCTACACGAGCAACATTTAATATCTTCAGAACCATGTGCTCGCCACGCATACGGACAAGGCCCTTCATGCCCACACTCAGACAATCTCCAGGCAGCGGACTGGTGCCAAAGGCCATTTCAGTGCCAATGCAGCTGGAGGTCGCTGGTGTGACAGCACAAAGAGTGCCTGCTTTCCTGTGGTACCACAGTACACCTGCAGCTTCTTGAGAGCTCCCTCCCTGAACCCACTCCAATGGGGTAGAATAGTTCCAGGTTGGCCATGGGGCAAATCTGCCCTTATTGAGTTTCTGTCTGAAGCAATGGGATCTTCCGAACAGTGCTCACAGGGTTCCATTTCCTTGAATCCCCGAGACTCTGCCAGATGGGGTGGGTCGGACACCCATTGTTATCATGTTAGTGCAGGACATTTCTCGTAACTTTCCAAATTGCCCAGAGGATCTAAGCAGAAGCCATCGCTCCTTGCAATGAATTGAATTCACTCCCATCCAGGCTTTTAAGCTCTCTGCCTGGAAACTGATCTGGTTATTGCATGCTCTAGGCAATGGGAAGTGCAGGAAAGGCTGCATGATGAAAGAGCTGGCTCACCCCTGCCTCCCACCTTTTGCGATGGATAGCATCTCGCATGCATGGCAGGGAGGGGGAAAAAGGAGCTAAAATCTCCACCTTGGAACTGACATTCAAACAAAGCATGATATACTATTTAAGTGAACTATCCAGGCAGGTTCCAGGCTAGATTTTACCTGGATGTGGAGGCATTCACTGCAAAGAGCATAATCAACCTTAACTGAAAACTGACTGAAATGCCAAATGCAACCAAAATCTAGAAATGCACCATCACTGAAATCCCTGGTTATACAGTCAGGACAGTAACATCATGAGACTCCACGTTTATTCCCCTTGTGACTTCAGATCCAACACCCTTCGTTTTCAAGAGTGCGTGGTGGGGACAGAATCTTTCAAACTGCCAGCACTGCCAACTCAACCTGGGTTTGCGGAGTCCTGGCTGCCTCAGAAACAGTCAGAGCTTAGCTGACACTTCTGATGAAGTAGAGCAGACTCAAGCTTGTTCTCCCTTGATTTTATCAGCTCCTACCAGGAGAAATACTTTGCATCAGTTAAGGCATCAGGTGTGACTCAGACACAGATGGAAGAGACACACTGGGTAACAAGGAGTTATTTTTTTTATAGTCACTTTTCTAACCATAACCTGAAATGCAAACCAAAGTCGCAGGAGTTTTGTTACTCAAAAAGTGAAAGAGAAAAAATCCAGAAAATAAAGGAAAGAAAATGGCATCATAGTCTTTCAGTTCTCCTTCAACACGCCCCCCCACCCGCCCCACCCAAAAAACTTGAAATGTAGTTGTAGATGCTCACATACCAGAGTGAAGGACCTACATAAACTCCCCACTGCAGAGCTCAGCTCCCTGGTCAAAAAGATCCCAAACAACAGTCAGTCAGTGAGATCATTTTCTGTCCCATATTTAGATGCCTGAAAATCTTCCGGGCAAGCGCACTGCTAATCAGGCCTGATACTTACACAGGTAATCTCATTAGAGTGCAGAGGGCTGTGAGAATGAAGGCTGAATGATATTTTTAAGAGGCTGTCCAGATGGCAAATTACATGTTGTGGGGCAGAAAGCAAGAGAATGTAAATGCAGCACTAAGTGTTACTGTGCTCTACACCAGTGTTTCTCAAGGGCCGGTCCCTGAGATCTTCCTGACACCATTTAGGAAGGCAGCAAGCCGGGCTCTGGTGTCGAAAAGGTTCAGATACACGGCTCTATACCATTCAGAAACTAAATTCCATGGAGTTCCTCTGATGGGGGATTTACAGAACACATTCCTTCATGGTGCCAGTGAAGGGGATGGCTTACAAAATTAGAGAAGCTGCACCAATATTTCTAAGCAGACCACCCAGAGAAGCCCCCGTCCGTCACCCTCCCCTGCTGCATTTACACCACCCAGGCATCCCAACCAGTTGTGGTCCAGCCTGTAGAGACAGCACAAGGCAGTAGTGCAAGCTTCCCCTTCCCCACAGGGACAGCAGCAACACCCACAACAGCTGCTCACTGTGCGGCTGCGGGCGGTGATTCTACATTGTGCACTGATGCCCACTTGGGAGGGCACCATGTGGCCCATGTCAGGTGTGAATCCAAGGTCTCTCGAGAAGAACATCACCACTGTGTTCCTGCTACAGCCTCCACTTCTGGACCACTCTACAACCCAAATAATGTCAAAATACTTCTTGACCGATACTGACAAGAGACACCACCGAAATGCAGCCATTTCAGGTGCGGAGAGAGGCAGTCGACTGGCACACAGCACAATAGTGCCAATGACCAAGGCTACAGCGGTTTACAGGCTTCCTATAGATGAGAGCACAATCAAGAATAGGACTTGTTTTATTTCTATGAACTTTTTTTTTAAACTAAACAGTGATCAGAGAAAATATTAAACTACACTCACTCTCTAGAAAAGTAAACCACTCAGCCTTATCACAGACTCTCTGAAACAGGCTCATTTGATACTTTACAGCACTGATACAGCAAATCAGAGATAAACCAGTTCCCCTCTTTCCTACCCTTAAAAAACCAGTCAGCACTATTGCTAATAATTAAGTTAGACCTGGCTTTTTCAGTCTTGTAGCAAAAACACAAAGGCCCTTTGACAGGGAATGGGGCACAGAGGAGAGAGAGAACACCCCAAATTGTTTTGCAAGTCCATTTAGCAAACAGTTGTGTGACAGGTGGTATATTAAGGCTGAATTTCAAAATGCTTCTCTCCACCCCAATTTGTTGTTTGATAGCATGAATTGTGGGCAGCCCAAGTAACTAGATAAATGAATTGTGTGCATGTTCGTCTAATACGAGCATGAGAAATCACAGAGCACATCCATCACCAACAATGAAACCGCTCAGATGGGGTTCTGGAATTTTTCATTTTCTTCCTCTTTGGTCTTTTCTCTTTCAGGGTCCTTTGAATGTGGGGGAAGGGTGTTTGGGTGAGTCTTCAAGGCATGTCTTCACTATCAATATATCTATGGACTCTGCTTTTTAACTTCATCGTCAGTCGAAACGAGTTTTAAAAACTTTCCAAACACCTTTGCGAAGTCTAGTCTGGACACCCCTGACGTCTGTTCCACACGGCAAACGTCTGACATTTGTTAGGCTATGCCCACGCTACCGCTGTAGCATAGACACGTTTTACATCAATGGAAGGGTTTTGCTGTCAATGTCGTTAATCCACTGCTCTGAGAGCCGATAGCTACGTCCACAGAAGAATCCTTCTGTCCACCTAGCCACATCTACCCCAGGGGTCAGGCTGAGCTACCTATGGCACTTGGGGTGCAAAATTTTTCACAGCTCTGAGAGATGTAGCTAGATCGACTTGAGTTTTAGATGTAGACCAGGACTTCATCTCTTAATTGTCATGTGCTAATTCTAGGGAAGACAAGGTAATTATAGCTTCCCCATGTGAGGGTTTAAACAATAACTTGCCTTGTCTACACTAGGATGCTAAACTAGGTTAGAAATAGACTTTCTTGCCTAATGAATACAGGACCTGAGAGTTTAAAACTCATTTTGACTGGGAAATATAGTTAGGAAACACAAAGCAGAGTCAGCAATCGTGATCAAGTCCTGCTTCTCATTTCTGCTCGGATCTGCTCTTACAAACCAAATCATGTCAGAGAAGAAAGAAATTACAGCTTCCAAGCCCAGAGCAGAGCTAACATTATTCAATTAAGATGCAGTGCCCCACCCATGAGGCAAATGAAATATTATAGCAAGGCTGTGTCGACACAAGAAAGCTTCTTCAATGTTTCCAGTCTGACCTTTTATTAGCTGTGGTTTCTTCACAAGTGACATTGCCTAATAAAAGCTGCTGACAAAGAGAGACTGCTCTTCAGCTCATAGTATACCAACTACCTAATGGGGTCAAGGATATGAAAAACATAAAAAGTCTCTCAGCTGAAGCTCAGATTTGCCCAGCACAAGCCAGGAACCGCTAGAAAAATGTGATCATACATGTGACTGTCAGCTCCAGTGTGTAAACTAAAAATGCACACACAGTGGGTTTAATGGGGGGTGAGGGGGTGTCTCTCCTTTAAGCTATCCACATCACTGAAGTGTTCTGTATCCTACTGTGGACAGCAATAAGAAGATGGTGGAGAACAGAGCCCTAACATAGGTGCCATAAGCAGCCTTATACCTGGGACACTACAACTGCATTTCACACTAGAACTGTTAAAACCAGCCTGCCCTACTCCATACACTGATCCACAATACGAAACTGCGAAACAGCAAGATTCTATCCATGAACCGGCTTCCTCAAGCCGTTATTTAGGTACCAAAACAGCAAAGGCAGGATAAAATCTCCAGCATAAATATTCCACTAAAAGAACAGGTCATTACAAAAGCCCAACAGATTAGACAAGAATAGCAAAATGAGACCCTCACCCTTGTTTCCCTGATCTATGTGAGTAAATGAGGCCCAAGGAGTTAGTCAGCATCATACTTCATAGGGGAAAAAAAATCCTGGCTCACACTGATCAGGAAAACCACGCTAAAATCCTGTTTAATCCATGACTCTAGGTACACGTGCACAGGGCCTAAAAAATTAAAGTTCCAAATACAGGTCCCGAAGACACTGCCTTTCTTACATTGGAGTTAGTTAACAGCCCCAGTACTAGAATAAAACCTTGGAATGAAACTTTAATGAAGTATTCCTATGCTATCTACAGAGCCAAGGGGGTGCTACATGCTTGCTAACATGGAGAGAGAAGGAGCCAGTATATCAGGAAAGGGACACTGAGGAGTCAATCTCTGTGCAGATAACAAGTACCCTTGCCAGTGTGGAAGAAAAACGCAGTCTTCACTCTTAGGTTGTTTGCAACAAGTCAGAGACAGTTTATTCTCACGCAATTGCAAGGGGGAGAGTGCGCACGGACAGGGATTCCCCCTTTCTAGGCAGGTCTCTGCCAGATAAACAATTAGGGCAAGCATTTATACCTTTTGTTGCATACAATAATGATCAACAGCCATGTCTTGTTTATACATATTCCTTCTTGATATCTCACTTTTCTCAGCAGTTCCTGCTACAGTCTGCGTTCCATTCTTATCTAACACAAGGTCAAAACAGAATCTCTTACAGTTTTCCCACTCGCTTCGGCCCTCCCTTAAAGTCTCGAGTTATTAGAGTTTGCCTGACTCTTGCTCTATTCCTAAGAAAACTAAGATGTCTGCGTTCAAATTCCCTTTATCCCTTTTTCTTTCCACACCAGTTTGGGGCAGTAGAAAGGAATGCCTCTGAAGATTAGTGCCAGGTAAGCAAAACGGAGTTACTCAGTTTGGGAACATCCTGCTTTACTGCAAAGACAGGATCTACCTACAACCAGAGTCTTGTCTGGAGCATGGATCCATCCCCTCTTTTCTTGCTGTAGGTGATCTATTTTCTTACAGCACTGATGGTTTTGCGGCCCCTAGACACATCCATATTTTGCAAAACCCCTGATCCTTTTGATTTCTCGCTGTTTACAAAACTTCTGTTTTACACTGTAACCACTTTACAGTAATACATATTTGAATTGGTTCTTTAACACCTTCCAGCATGCAGAATGTAAAGCACCTGGCAAGTTATATTAGATGCAAGTCACTGCACCTTACATTTACGTGGAACCTTTCACTTATATTGACATAATATGCATTACATGATATGTACTTGCTGTGCACAGGAGTCTCTTCAGCCACCACTGGAGCTGCAAAAGTACACAGCAAACATGGCAGCAGTTTGGGAGTTAAAACCTCAGATCGAAACTGCAGGTGGATTCAAGGGGGACAAATGTACTTTGCCCAGCTGAAACCTGGCCAGAGCCCTAGGTTTAACTCCAGTGCAAAGCACCCCAGGATCATTAATGACCATGACGGCTCAGGACCCCAGCTGAATGTTTTATCTATGTTTTCCTGTGGTGAAGGTTCCCATGCTCAACCTCCCTTCCCTGTGCCCTCCAGCAGGTGCCTCTCCCAGGCACCATAGTGCATGGTGGCAGTACCCAAGCACCAGCAGGGGCAACACCACCAGCCCTCCTACTGGGGCACTAGCGTCACCAGCAGCTCCCTAGCCACAGGCGACTCCCACTCCGGGTCCACACGGCACTACTCCTTGGAGGCTGCCCAGGACAAGTCTCCCATCCACGCCCTGCTCAGGCCTGACCCTGCTCAGCCTGCGAGACATGCCGCTGCAGCCCATGGGCCCCGCCCCTTTTGACTGGCAAAGACGTTAGCCATTCACAGTGTGGCATACCACCCTGCAGCCAATCAGGAGGCGCCAGTGGCGGAGCTCGGCGCACCTCCCGGCCGCGGCCTCTCTCAATGGGACTGGCCGGCTCCGCTCTGTGGGGCCGCTGGGGCCCCTCTTACCCCCGGTTGTAGCTGTGCTCTTCCTCGTTCTCGCAATCGCTGCAGTGCTCGTGATCATTCTCCTCCCAGGACGATCGCTGGGGCCTCGACGGCGGCCGCCTCACTGCTGTCTCACTGTCGTCCGCCATCTTGAAACGGGGCCTCGCCGGCTGCCGCGCCCCCACAGCTAGGCGCGCCACGATTGGGCGGTGCCGCGTGGAGCATGCTGGAACTTGTAGTCTGCAATGAGATGAACGCGGAAGAGCCCGTTAAAGCGACACGGACTACAATTCCCATAAACCTTTGGGAGGAGGCTGCCGCGGTAGATCAGCCTGTTCATGACCACGGGCATGCTGGGATGTGTAGTATTCTTCTTAGTAGTCCCTTCTTGAACAAAGGGGCTAGGAATTGTGACCTTAAATTGGTCTTGACTGCTAGGTGCAGAACCTATCAATTTTTGACCAATAATGAGGCTTAAAACTATGAAGGCTTAAACACAGGTCACGGGATCTCAGAGCCTCTGAGGGGAACAGAAGTACTACATTGCTCCTGCAGTTTCAGGGGCATGCTCTAGTTTCCTGCACAATCCTGCATTCTGGTTTTGAAACGACATTGTATTTTCTCATCATGGTGCTTTTCTTCACTATGTGTCCTGGGGAGCTGCCCCCTTGCTCCCCAGCAGCGATGAACCCAGCCATCTGCTAGCACTTGTGAGCACACTTACTTGGTCGTTAGGTGCCACACTAATAAATACGATGAGCCAATGGGCTGATTTGGTACGACAGATCCTTTGTTCCTCTGCTCCGTTGCTCTGTGGGAGAGCCAATGGTATGATAAAGCAGGAACTATAGGGATGGTCTCTTGTCGCCTCCAGGAGAAAGCTAGAGCCCTTGTTGAGCCTTATGTGATAGCTTCCGCCTTGGTTGACACATTAGGGATTGACCTTCAGAGCTAAAAGCATGAGTGTGGAATTGGTCCTGCTTTGAGCAGGGGGTTGGACTAGATGACCTCCTGAGGTCCCTTCCAACCCTGATATTCTATGATTCTATGATTGTGCAATGGGCCAGGTGGATTATGGGAAGTCTCAATGGTCAAGAAGGAAACTCAGTCCCACCACCATGTACTGCATTGCACTGGTCCTTCTTAAGCTTTCCAGACAGGATCCTGTTTTTCCTGAGTTCTATGAAGAACCTCAGGATGCTGTGCAATGAATGGGGAAGTACATTACGGGAGGGGAGATGGTTCACCATTCTCAAAAGCATCAGGAATTGCCAACTGAACACTAGACTAGTTGGGCAAATTATTTAAACTGGTGCAGTAAAAGATGGACTATCAGACTAAGACTGCTTTCTGCAGTTAGCAGGAGGTGAGGTATTGGACTAGTATCGGAACTACCTCAGCCTCAACCCACCTGAGAAGGTTTTCAGTATGAGGATGCAATCTCCTACTTCAGGTTTTCAATTGTTGAGGGGACCTATTCAGAGGTAGAAGGAGAAATCTGATTAGGAAATATTTGTGGCATCACTTCTGACATGCCCTTAATATGGAAAACCTTGTATCATGTATGGTATAAAGATATCTACTTTGGTTGCATCATGTATGTAAGCGGCATGCTTATTTGTCCCCAAACAGGTGGACAAAGGCAACACATAGTCCTGTGCCTGTAAGGATCCAATATTGCATTTTTCTTCTTTCAGGGCAACTCTGGCAAATTGCAGCTTGCAGAGATGGCCACAGCACACTTGTGCACTGAGCAGAGAGACGGCAGTCATCTCGCCTGCCCTGTGTTCGTTATGCTGGCTGGGTATAAAGTAACAGATTAGTTTTAAAAACCTCTCTCGTGCAACCAGATCCGGGTGGACAGACCCCTGCATCTCTGGGCAGCCTCCTGGGCCGGGAGGCTCTGCAGAGGTCCAGGTCCCTGTGGATCCAAGCACAGACCAGGGCCCGCTTGTTCCTACACACTCTCGGCCCTGGCTACACCCACAACCCCCCTCTTTGGGCCACGCCCAGGACCCACCCCCTGCCCTCCACCCACCCCACGGCCCCGCCCTGGGCGCCGCGGGGCGGGGCGAGCCGAGTAAGAGCCGCCACGATTGGCTGAGCGGGCAGAGCCGGGTTCCTCTCCGCCAATGAAAGGGCAGGACAGTGGCGGGGCTGAAGCGGGGCCCAGGGTCCGGGGCGAGGGAGCGGAGGAGCGACGCTGAGGTGGGGGCCGCGTCCGGGGGCCGGGCCAGAGCTGCCGGTGAGCCCGCTCCCGACACGTGACCGCTCGGCCCGGCGCCCCCTGCCACGGGGGGCGGTCACCCCGCGGCACTGGCAGGCCGCTCGGCCCGGCCGGGGCAAACCGCCGCCCCCTCCCCCCCCCGGGCCCGCTCCTCAGGGAGCGGCTCTGCCCTCCGCCGTCCCGGGGGCCGCATCATGGCCCGGGGGGCCTGTCCCGTGGCTGGGCGGGGGACTCCCCGGGCCCGGCCTGGCCGCGACGTGCCCTGTCCCGGGGGCCGGACTGCGGGCGTGTCCCCGGGAGTGAGCGCTCGGCGCCGCGGCTCCTAACGCCCCGTGGGCTCCAGTCCGAGGCGCCCCGCCCGCCCCGAGCCGCCTGCGCGGGCCCGCCTGGCCCAGGGCCCCCCCCACGTGCCCGGAAGGGTTCGCCTCGCGGGCCCGGGGAGCAGTCCGTTGTCAGGCTTTTCAAGATGGGGGGTCGGAACGGGGAGGCTAGCACCCCGGAACGGCAGCCCGGAGGGGCGTGGATCTGTGTTCTCTCCCCACAATGTCTGGTGGCGGAGAGGGCAGGCCCTGGCTGTGTCCCACTGCTGTGGCGTGGGGGTGGAGAGGAGAGCAGGACCACAGTGATGCACAACATTGGGCTGGCTGTCAGGGCGTGGCCTGGCCCGGTCCCTCCTTCCAGCCACCAAGCGTCCTAATGGAAATACCTGGCCCATGGGAGGGGCTGGAGCATGTGCACCCCAGCCGCCAGGGGTGGGAAAGGGTCTGCATTGGGCGCAAGCCACCGGGGTGCGGGTTGGGACTGGGCACCAGCTGCCAAGGAACTACCATCAGTATGGAAGTAGAAGCTACTGGGATTCTTCTTCCCACCCTGGTGCCAGCTGCCCCTGCTCACCTTGAAACTCCCTCTCCTGTTCATCCGTCTCTCCATTCACTGGTGCTTCTGCCCTTCCTCCCAGTTCAAGAGTCCAGGTAGACAATCCCATCAGAATCAGGATGTTCCATTTAAAAAATAAAATGGGATGAGTGATATTGAGATGAGCTGGCCTTGAAAAGTTTGAATATTGAGCTGCTCATAAGTTAAGATCAAACATTTTGGTTTGGGCCCATTCCTAGAGCCACGACCATGTGTTGTGTGATAAGGGGCCATGGAATCAATATTCACCAATTCCTAGATTATTTTTTCAGATCAGAAGGGATTATGATTATCCCTTTCTGTGATCATGATCCTCTAAACTGACCTCCTGAATTAACACAGGCCATGACATCTCACCCAGTAAGTTTTGAATGAAGCCCATAAGTTCTGTTTGAACTATAGCATATTTTTTTAGAAATATATCAAGTCTAAAAGTAAAGACTTCAAGTGATGGAGAATCCACTGCATCCTTAGGTAAGTCATTCCAATGACTAACTACCTTCACTGTTAAAACTATATGCCTTATTTATAGTCTGAATTGCCTAGCTTCAACTTCTATCCATAGGATCTTGTTATGCTTTTTCTGGTAGATTAAAGAACCATTTATGTTCAGAAATCTCTTCTCCAGTGGTATATTCATAGATCATGGTCAAGTCATCTCTTGGATATGCTAAATAGATCGAGCTTCTTTAGTCTCTCGCTATAAGGCAGGCTTTCCAGACCTCACATCATTCTAGTAGCTCTCTTCTGAACCTCTTCCAATTTTCAACATCCTCTTTAAAGTGTGGACACAAGCAATGGATACAGCCTTCCAATAAACTCCTCCAAAATGCTGTACAGAGCTGATAATCTGTATTCTCCTGCTTAAGTATCCAAGTATCATGTGTGCCCTCTTAGCTACAGCATTGCACTGGGAGTATCTTTTCGGTGGGTTATGTACCATAACTCCATGTCACTACAGTCCAGGGTACAGTCCCCCATCTTATAAGTGTGACCCTCACTCTGTTCCTCAGCATATGACCTTACATTTGACTGTATTAAAACATGCTGTTCATCTGAGCCCACCATTTTACCAAGGAATCCAAATTCGTATGTATAACTGATCTGTCCCCATCATTATTTACCAGTCTCCCAATTTTTGTCATTTGTGCACCGGACTAGCAATGATTTTATAAAAAGAAAAGGAGTACTTGTGGCACCTTAGAGACTAACAAATTTATTTGAGCATAAGCTTTCATGAGCTACAGCTCGCTTCATTGGATGTATTTTCCACTGAATGCATCCGATGAAGTGAGCTGTAGCTCACAAAAACTTATGCTCAAATTTGTTAATCTCTAAGGTGCCACAAGTACTCCTTTTCTTTTTGCAAATACAGACTAACACGGCTGCTACTCTGAAACCAATGATTTTATGTTTTCTTTCACATAATTAATAAAGATATTCATAGATTCCAAGGCTAGAAGGGAGAGTTGTGATCCTGTGACCTCCTGCATAACAAACCAGAGAACTTCCCCAAAATAATTCCTAGAGCAGATCTCTTTAGAAGTATATTGAATAGCACTGAGCTGAGAACAGATCCCTTCAGGACCTTACTAGAAGCACTCTGTAGGGCTTTGATTCCCCATATACAATTTCTTCAGTTAACCAATTTTTAATGCATTTAATATGGCCTACATCAGGGGTTCTCAAACTGGGGGTCATGGCCCCTCAGGGGATCACAAGGTTATTACATGGAGGGGTTGCAAACTGTCAGCCTTAACCCCCAAACCATGCTTTACCTCCAGCATTTATAATAGTGTTAAATATTTAAAAAGTGTTTTTAATTCATAAGGGTGGTTGCACTCAGAGGCTTGCTGTGTGAAATGGGTCACCAATACAAAAGCTGGAGGACCACTGGCCTACGTTGTTTTTGTATGGTAAATTTTTAATCAGAACATCAAGCAGGTCCTGGTTTGAGCAGGGGGTTGGACTGGATGACCTCCTGAGGTCCCTTCCAACCTTGATATTCTATGATTCAGGACTAAATCAAGCACCTTATGGAAATCTAAAAGGTAACTGTTAACACAGTCCTCCTGCACTGCCAACCCCTCAGCCCCAGCCCGGAGCCCCTTCCTGTATCCTGAACTCATCATTTGTCGCCCCACCCCAGAGCCCGCACCCCCAGCCGGAGCCCACACCCCAGCCCCCAATTTTGTGAGCATTCATGGCCCGCTGTACAATTTACATACCCTGCTGTGGACCTTGGGCCAAAAAGTTACCCCACCTGCGGGGTAAGTGATGACCCAGGGTGCAAGGGAATGGAGAATTAGGCCCTAATGTCCGGATCCAAAGCTCACTGAAGTAGGAATGCATGGTTTGGTCTTCCTCAACTGGCAGCAAGGTGACTTGTCAGAGTCTTGTGAAAAACTGACTTCACTATTAGTAGTCTTTCTGTCTCTGACTTCCTTATTAATCCCTCCTGGATCTCGTTACGTTGGGACTGCCTGACCCAGTCTGCTTTCCTAGGCTTTTGGGAAGAACAAGTAGGAACGTGCCCTTGCCTCTCGTTCCAAGCAGTATCGGGATACTTGAGTACCTCCTTGGGTACTGACAGCAGAACTAGTGAGTTTCAGTGCGATAGTTATGCAGGGCATCTGGTATTGGCTTCCTTCCTGTTACAGCCTGGCACAGTTTCCCCCTTTGAAGAGTTGCCTCCAACTGCCACAGAATCTTCTGGAAACGCCCCCCCATCAGGCCTCTGACATCACTAGTTCACAGCCTGCCTCTATATGTCCCATTTACAGGACTATGAAATTTGATCTATATGATAGATACACATACAGATCACCAGCGAAAAGGAAAAGAAGCACATCCAGTGCCACCCTTTAATGGGTAAGTAGCCAAGATTTGCAGATCAGATGTACCACTCATGGTTATTAAAAAGAACAGGAGGACTTGTGGCACCTTAGAGACTAACAAATTTATTTGGCATAAGCTTTCATGAGCTACAGCTCACTTCATTGGATGCATTCAGTGGAAAATACAGTGGGGAGATTTATATACACAGAGAACATGAAACAATGGGTGTTACCATACACACTGTGACGAGAGTGATCACTTAAGATGAGCTAATACCAGCAGGGGAGTGGGGGAGAATCTTTTATAGTGATAATCAAGGTGGGCCATTTCCAGCAGTTGACAAGAACGTCTGAGGAGCAGTTGGGGGGGAGGGGGGGGGGCATAAACATGGGGAAATAGTGACCAGAGAGATTGAAGTGTTCTCCGACTGGTTTATGAATGTTATAATTCTTGACGTCTGATTTGTGTCCATTTGTTCTTGGTCACTCGATTACAGACCTAAAAGTCGCAATATTACAACAAAAAGACTTCAAAAACAGACTCCAATGAGAGGCTGCTGAATTGGAATTAATTTGCAAACTGGATACAATTAACTTAGGTTTGAATAGAGACTGGGAGTGGATGGGTCATTACACAAAGTAAAACTATTTCCCCATGTTTATTCCTCTTCCCCCCCCCCCCCCCCCCCCCCCCCCCCCCGTTCCTCAGACCTTCTTATAGAATCATAGAATCATAGAATATCAGGGTTGGAAGGGACCCCAGAAGGTCATCTAGTCCAACCCCCTGCTCAAAGCAGGACCAAGTCCCAGTTAAATCATCCCAGCCAGGGCTTTGTCAAGCCTGACCTTAAAAACCTCTAAGGAAGGAGATTCTACCACCTCCCTAGGTAACGCATTCCAGTGTTTCACCACCCTCTTAGTGAAAAAGTTTTTCCTAATATCCAATCTAAACCTCCCCCATTGCAACTTGAGACCATTACTCCTCGTTCTGTCATCTGCTACCATTGAGAACAGTCTAGAGCCATCCTCTTTGGAACCCCCTTTCAGGTAGTTGAAAGCAGCTATCAAATCCCCCCTCATTCTTCTCTTCTGCAGACTAAACAATCCCAGCTCCCTCAGCCTCTCCTCATAAGTCATGTGCTCTAGACCCCTAATCATTTTTGTTGCCCTTCGCTGGACTCTTTCCAATTTATCCACATCCTTCTTGTAGTGTGGGGCCCAAAACTGGACACAGTACTCCATATGAGGCCTCACCAGTGTCGAATAGAGGGGAACGATCACGTCCCTCGATCTGCTCGCTATGCCCCTACTTATACATCCCAAAATGCCATTGGCCTTCTTGGCAACAAGGGCACACTGCTGACTCATATCCAGCTTCTCGTCCACTGTCACCCCTAGGTCCTTTTCCGCAGAACTGCTGCCTAGCCATTCGGTCCCTAGTCTGTAGCGGTGCATTGGATTCTTCCATCCTAAGTGCAGGACCCTGCACTTATCCTTATTGAACCTCATCAGATTTCTTTTGGCCCAATCCTCCAATTTGTCTAGGTCCATCTGTATCCTATCCCTCCCCTCCAGCGTATCTACCACTCCTCCCAGTTTAGTATCATCCGCAAATTTGCTCAGAGTGCAATCCACACCATCCTCCAGATCATTTATGAAGATATTGAACAAAACGGGCCCCAGGACCGACCCCTGGGGCACTCCACTTGACACCGGCTGCCAACTAGACATGGAGCCATTGATCACTACCCGTTGTGCCCGACAATCTAGCCAGCTTTCTACCCACCTTATAGTGCATTCATCCAGCCCATACGTCCTTAACTTGCTGACAAGAATGCTGTGGGAGACCGTGTCAAAAGCTTTGCTAAAGTCAAGAAACAATACATCCACTGCTTTCCCTTCATCCACAGAACCAGTAATCTCATCATAAAAGGCGATTAGATTAGTCAGGCATGACCTTCCCTTGGTGAATCCATGCTGACTGTTCCTGATCACTTTCCTCTCCTCTAAGTGCTTCAGGATTGATTCTTTGAGGACCTGCTCCATGATTTTTCCAGGGACTGAGGTGAGGCTGACTGGCCTGTAGTTCCCAGGATCCTCCTTCTTCCCTTTTTTAAAGATGGGCACTACATTAGCCTTTTTCCAGTCATCCGGGACTTCCCCCGTTCGCCACGAGTTTTCAAAGATAATGGCCAAGGGCTCTGCAATCACAGCCGCCAATTCCTTCAGCACTCTCGGATGCAATTCGTCCGGCCCCATGGACTTGTGCACGTCCAGCTTTTCTAAATAGTCCCTAACCACCTCTATCTCTACAGAGGGCTGGCCATCTCTTCCCCATTTTGTGATGCCCAGCACAGCAGTCTGGGAGCTGACCTTGTTAGTGAAAACAGAGGCAAAAAAAGCATTGAGTACATTAGCTTTTTCCACATCCTCTGTCACTAGGTTGCCTCCCTCATTCAGTAAGGGGCCCACACTTTCCTTGGCTTTCTTCTTGTTGCCAACATACCTGAAGAAACCCTTCTTGTTACTCTTGACATCTCTTGCTAGCTGCAGCTCCAGGTGCGATTTGGCCCTCCTGATATCTTTCCTACATGCCCGAGCAATATTTTTATACTCTTCCCTGGTCATATGTCCAACCTTCCACTCCTTGTAAGCTTCTTTTTTATGTTTAAGATCCGCTAGGATTTCACCATTAAGCCAAGCTGGTCGCCTGCCATATTTACTATTCTTTCGACTCATCGGGATGGTTTGTCCCTGTAACCTCAACAGGGATTCCTTGAAATACAGCCAGCTCTCCTGGACTCCCTTCCCCTTCATGTTAGTCCCCCAGGGGATCCTGGCCATCTGTTCCCTGAGGGAGTCAAAGTCTGCTTTCCTGAAGTCCAGGGTCCGTATCCTGCTGCTTACCTTTCTTCCCTGCGTCAGGATCCTGAACTCAACCAACTCATGGTCACTGCCTCCCAGATTCCCATCCACTTTTGCTTCCCCCACTAATTCTACCTGGTTTGTGAGCAGCAGGTCAAGAAAAGCGCCCCCCCTTGTCAACTGCTGGAAATGGCCCACCTTGATTATCACTACAAAAGGTTTTCTCCCCCTCCCCCCACCCTGCTCTCCTGCTGGTAATAGCTCATCTTAAGTGATCACTCTCCTTACAGTGTGTATGGTAACGCCCATTGTTTCATGTTCTGTGTATATAAATCTCCCCACTGTATTTTCCACTGAATGCATCTGATGAAGTGAGCTGTAGCTCACGAAAGCTTATGCTCAAATAAATTAATTAGTCTCTAAGGTGCCACAAGTCCTCCTGTTCTTTTTGCGAATACAGACTAACACGGCTGCTCCTCTGAAACCTATGGTTATTAAAGACTCTGGAGCTCTTTTTGCACAACTACTTTAATACCAAAATGTGTTGATCAAACTCTCTTGGATAATTATATTCTGCCTCCTTAAATTCCTTCCAGTGGTTTCTTTTGGATCTGTTAATTTTTATTGTGTCTGTACTGCTGATCAGTGGTAATTTGTGCTGGAACATGATGGACACATCCCTCTTGAGGTGGCTGTGTGTGTGTACACACAATGTTTAGAGCTGGCTAGTAAAGTTTGACAGCCATCTTAGTGAGCCCTCTGGATGAAAGGTACTATATAAATGTAAGGCCCTTATTAGGTTTATAGGCATAGCTTCACTTGCTTTTTAATGGAGGGAAGGGTTACACCTTGTGGGCAACCAACCCAACTTCAAGCAGCATCCTTCTAACCAGGGTTCTCAAGCTTCATTGCATCGTGACCCCCTTCTGACAACAAAAATTACTTCACAACCCCAGGAGGGGGGACCGAAGCCTGAACCTGCCTGAGCCCCACTGATCCAGGCAGGGGGGCTCAAGGGCTTCAGCCCCAGGCAGGGGGCCTGCAACCTGAGTCTTGCTGCCCAGAGCTGAAGCCCTCAGGCTTCGGCCCTGGGCAGTGGGGCTTGGGCTTCGGCCCTGGGCCACAGCAAGTCTAAGCCAGGCCTGGCGACCACATTCAGAGAGAGTTGTGATCCACTTTGGGGTCCTGACCCACAGTCTGAGAACCACTGTTGTACAGTAATTTGAAGTGGGGGAGTTGCATTGTATGTAAGAGAGAAGTATGACAGCTCAGAGCTCCAGTATGAAACTGCAGAAAAACCTGAAAGTTTCTGGATTAAGTTTAGAAGTGTGAACAACAAGGGTGATGTCGTGGTGGGAGTCTGCTATAGACCACCAGACCAGGGGGATGAGGTGGACGAGGCTTTCTTCCAGCAACTAACGGAAGTTACTAGATTGCAGGCCCTGGTTCTCATGGGAGACTTCAATCACCCTGATATCTGCTGGGAGAGCAATACAGCGGTGCACAGACAATCCAGGAAGTTTTTGGAAACTGTAGGGGACAATTTCCTGGTGCAAGTGCTGGAGGAACCAAGTAGGGGCAGACCTCTTTTTGACCTCCTGCTCACAAACCAGGAAGAATTAGTAGGGGAAGCAAAAGTGGATGGGAACCTAGGAGGCAGTGACCACGAGATGGTTGAGTTCATGATCCTGACACAAGGAAGAAAGCAGAGCAGTAGAATACGGACCCTGGACTTCAGAAAAGCAGACTTTGACTCCCTCTGGGAATTGATGGACAGGATCCCCTGGGAGAATAACATGAGGGGGAAAAGAGTCCAGGAGAGCTGGCTGTATTTTAAAGAATCCTTATTGAGGTTACAGGGACAAACCATCCCAATGTATAGAAACAATAGTAAATATGGCAGGCGACCAGCTTGGCTTAACAGTGAAATCCTTGCTGATCTTAAACACAAAAAGGAAGCTTTCAAGAAGTGGAAGATTGGACAAATGACCAGGGAGGAGTATAAAAATATTGCTCAGGCATACAGGAGTGAAATCCGGAAAGCCAAATCACACCTGGAGTTGCAGCTAGCAAGGGATGTTAAGAGTAACAAGAAGGGTTTCTTTAGGTATGTTATCAACAAGAAGAAAGTCAAGGAAAGTGTGGGCCCCTTACTGAATGAGGGAGGCAACCTAGTGACAGAGGATGTGGAAAAAGCTAATGCACTCAATGCTTTTTTTGCCTCTGTCTTCACGAACAAGGTCTGCTCCGAGACTGCTGCACTGGGCAGCACAGCATGGGGAGGAGGTGACCAGCCCTCTGTGGAGAAAGAAGTGGTTCGGGACTATTTAGAAAAGCTGGATGTGCACAAGTCCATGGGGTGGGATGCGCTGCATCCGAGAGTGCTAAAGGAGTTGGCAGATGTGATTGCAGAGCCATTGGTCATTATCTTCAAAAACTCATGGCGATCGGGGGAAGTCCCGGAAGACTTGAAAAAGGCTAATGTAGTGCTCATCTTTAAAAAAGGGAAGGAGGAGGATCCTGGGAACCACAGGCCAGTCAGCCTCACCTCAGTCCCTGGAAAAATCATGGAGCAGGTCCTCAAGGAATCAATTCTGAAGCACTTAGAGGAGAGGAAAGTAATCAGGAACAGTCAGCATGGATTCACCAAGGGCAAGTCATGCCTGACTAACCTGATTGCTTTCCATGATGAGATAACTGGCTCTGTGGATGAGTGGAAAGCAGTGGACGTGTTATTCCTTGACTTTAGTAAAGCTTTGGATACGGTCTCCCACAGTATTCTTGCTAGCAAGTTAAAGTAGTATGGGCTGGATGAATGGACTAAAGGTGGATAAAATGCTGGCTAGTTTGTCGGGCTCAACGAGTAGTGATCAATGGCTCCATGTCTAGTTGACAGCCAGTATCAAGCGGTATGCCCCAAAGGTCTGTCCTGGGGGCTGGTTTTGTTCAAGATCTTCATTCGTGATCTGGAGGATGGCATGGACTACACCCTCAGCAAGTTTGCAGATGACACTAAACTGGGAAGAGAGGTAGATACGCTGGAGGGTAGGGATAGGATATAGAGGGACCTAGACAAATGAGAGGATTGGGCCAAAAGAAATCTGATGAGGTTCAACAAGGACAAGTGCAGAGTCCTGCACTTAGGACGGAAGAATCCAATGCACCGCTACAGACTAGGGACCGAATGGCTCGGCAGCAGTTCTGCAGAAAAGGACCTAGGGGTTACAGTGGACGAGAAGCTGGATATGAGTCAGTGTGCCCTTGTTGCCAAGAAGGCCAATGGCATTTTGGGGTGTATAAGTAGGGGCATTGCCAGCAGCTCGAGGGATGTGATTGTTCCCCTCTATTCGACATTGGTGAGGCCTCATCTGGAGTCCTGTGTCCAGTTTTGGGCCCCACACTACAAGAAGGGTGTGGAAAAATTGGAAAACATCCAGCAAAGGGCAACGACAATGATTAGGGGACTTGAACGCATGACTTATGAGGAGAGGCTGAGGGAACTGGGATTGTTTAGTCTGCAGAAGAGAAGAATGACGGGGGATTTGATAGCTGCTTTCAACTACCTGAAAGGGGGTTCCAAAGAGGATGGATCTAGACTGTTCTCAGTGGTAGCAGATGACAGAATGAGGAGTAATGGTCTCAAGTTGCAGTGGGGGAGGTTTAGGTTGGATATTAGGAAAAACTTTTTCACTAGGAGGGTGGTGAAACACTGGAATGCGTTACCTAGGGAGGTGGTGGAATCTCCTTCCTTAGAAGTTTTTAAGGTCAGGCTTGACAAAGCCCTGGCTGGGATGATTTAGTTGGGGATTGGCCCTGCTTTGAGCAGGGGGTTGTACTAGATGATCTCCTGAGGTCCCTTCCAACCCTTGTATTCTATGATTAACTACATGGTTGTTGTTTAATGGAGAGTTATTTGAGGTAGAGTTGAGGATCCTTCTAGTCTAAATAGCTGCTTCTCTGTAATAATTTCAAAGAATAGCCACAGTAACCACACAAAGAATGCTTATCATTTACCAGAAATAATATATTTGTATACCTTCTGCTGCCTGTATGGGGGGAGTGGTTCCTGTGGCATCCAGTGACTTAATGCTTGTGTGTTAAGTTATGATACACATCCACATTTATATATAGGGAGGAAATGGTGTCAAACTTAGTATATTTTACTATTTCTGCACTGGAAGGGATTTAAAGTCCTTTGAACAAACAAGTGCAGAGGAGCTAAAAATGAGCAGACTGCAAAACGCTGTTGGACTGAGATTTACTTACTCTTTGCCCCCAACACTCTGCATTTGGCAGAAGAGTTTTCTTCACTGGAAAAAGGGAGCTCTAATGTTGAAGAGGTTGGATTGTTTATAAGTCAAACCAGACTCTCCAAAATAGGGGAAACTTGCTGTATTTTGTATCTTTTTAGATCTCTCTGCTCATCATAAAAAACACTGACCTCTGTATAGGGCACTGGGGAGATCATTTCTGGAATATTGGGTCCAGTTCTGGTTTGTCTGCTTCAAAAAGGATGTTGAAAGTTTGAAAAGCATTCAGAAAAGAGCTGTAAGAATGTTTCTGGAAAGTATGCTTTATGTTGAGAGACTGGAGAAGAGCAATAAGCCAAATATATTGAGCAAGCGAAAGTTACCAGGTGGCTTAAATCATAATCCATAGAGACCTAAAGGGAAGAATATTTCTGATAGTAGGTGGTTCTTTAATCTGGAAGACAAAGGCATAAGAAGATCCAGTGGAAACTGAAGCTAGATAAATTCAGACTAAAAATAAGGCACACATTATTAACAGTGATTGTAATTAGTCATTAGAATTTAGGGGTATGGTGAATTCTCCATCCCTTAAAATCAAGACTGGATGTTCTTTAAAGAAAAATGCTCTAATTCAACTAAAAGAAATGGGCTTGATGCATGAACCAGTGGGTGAAATGCTCTGGTCTGTGCTAGACAGGCAGTTGGATGAGGTGATCAGAACAGAGTTGTTCCGGCCCTGAAGTGTATGAAATTAATCTTAACTCGCAACAAACTAAATCTTAGAATGTTTAATGTGTTAGCAAAGTAACATGGATGCCAGTGAGATTCATAGTCCTGAGCAAATTGGTTGGATTACTAAATAAACTCTGTGTAGTTACCCTTTGAGACATGTGGAACCTTCAGTTAGTGTAGAACATGACACCCCGCTACCTTACTATTGCCTTTTGCATAGAGCACACTGCACATTTGCCATAGATAGCACTGACTTGACGTTAGTTTGCTGGTGCAGTTTAATGTGTTGATAAGGCTCAATGTGGTGTGGATGCTGGTTATGTCAGAGGCAGCCTTTCTGCAGGTGCATCCCACCTGAGATCAGCTGGGATGCTCTCCCTGACCATCCACAAAGTTCTTCATCTCAGGGTTGGATGTTATGAGCAGGGAGGGGCTAAGTTCTCTTCCCATTTCTGTCGCTGCTTTTTGTTATAACCCTGGACAAGTCACTTACACTGACATTTTCAGAAATGTCTACTAACTTGGTAGTCATCATTTGAGACTTGGGGCCTAACTTCTGGAAGTGCTGAGCATCCACTATTCCAGTTAACCAACTGGCTCTGCGGATACTCAGCACTTCTGAAAATTAGACACTGCTTGATTCAGATTGTGCATTCCAAACTAGCGGACATTCAGAGATCTTGGCCTTAATTTTTATCTCAGTTCCTCAGTGTGTAAAATGAAGTTATGTATCTCAAAGAGAGGGTGAGGGTTAATTAATGTTCATAAAGTGCTTTGAGATCTCTAATGAAAACATGCCATAGAAATACAAGTTTGATCCTCTTTGAATTAAATTAGGACAAACATGTGCATGTACAGAATTAGTGAAACCCGGTCTTATTTTGTTGTGCTTTAAGCTTTCTTTCTTTTCCAGAGCAGGATGTTCCTGGTCGGTCTGTCCGGTGGAATTGCTTCAGGAAAAAGCACAGTAGTGGCAGTATTCCGGGAACTGGGCTGTGCAGTGATTGATGCCGATGTTATTGCCAGACAGGGTTAGTTTTGCATTGTTGGTCTCTTTTCTCATATTTCCCTGACAATCTGGAGTCAATTGCTGATGGTGCTTTGGAGTTTAGACAGCAGAGGGTGCTCTGTGTTCAGTCAATAACTGTTACCTTTTGCTTCCCCAGTTTAAGACAAGATATGTGTGGACTGGCTGCCTTGAGGATTGGAAACAGGATACATTATTCATCAAAAGTCCCATCTTAATGACCCACACTGCAAAGAGATTTCACTCTGGGTGTTGTACTCCTAGAACATAGTGCAGTGAACACTGCTTTGTAGAGCAGCTGTCTGTAAAGGAGCATAACAAAGTTCTCTTTGCAAATCTGTGACTCTCCCTTCCTCCAGCCACCACCAAATTTACCATGACGCAACTCTTTGTCTGTCAGGGGCTGTTGGTGGAGCTTCAGTGACCGGTGAATGTCGCCAATACCCCAGAAGAGCATTTCAGCCTTCATTCATACATGTTTGGTGGGTGCTTTTTTGTTAAGATTAATTGCCACCCTTAAATCTCTCTGGCCACTAAGTAAAAGATTTAAGGGTGGCAATTCTGCAACAGAAAAGCTTCAAAAACAGACTCCACCGAGAAACTGCTGAGCTTGAATTAATCTGCAAACTAGATCCCATTAACTTGGGTTTGAATAGAGACAGGAGTGGCTGGGTCATTCCACATATTGAATCTATTTCCCCATGTTACGTATCCTCACACCACCTTGTCAACTGTCTAAATGGGCCACCTTGATTATCGCTACAGACGTGTTTTTTTTTTCTTCTGCCGATAATAGCTCATCTTAACTAATTATCCTTTCACAGTTTGTTTGGCAGCTTCTGTATATGTGTGTATATATGTGTATCTAATCTATATCTTCTTGCTATATGTTCCATTCTATGCATCCAACGAAGTAGGCTGTAGCCCATGAAAGCTTATGCTCTAATAAATTTGTTAGCCTCTAAGGTGTCACAAGTCCTCCTTTTCTTTTTGAGAATATACATTAATTTTTTTACACTTCATTTTATCCCCAGCCTTCTCCCAGTTACTCTTTTTTTTATTAGTATATCCTCTGGGTAGCAATTTTGATGACTTTTTAAAATGACATACTTTTCCTTACATCACGCTAGTCTATAATAAGCTGCAAACAGCTCTTGAGAATTGGCCTCCTACAGGCTTTCATGTGCAATTTATCACAAAGAATCTCACGTATTCTATAGAAGCCCTTATGGCTTGATTCTGATGATATTGGAAACCTTAAGCCTATTAATATTCAGTCCTCTTTGATATTTAGTAACCTCCTACTCCCTTGTGGGAGCCCAGCTACACTATTCATCCAGCCCAAGAGTTTTCAGTTAGAACAAGCCGAATATTTGTGCCTGTCTTCTAAAATCTCCCTACTCTGTGCCCAACTGGAATTGAACAAAATCTATGGCAGTCATACGTGCGCTCTCAAGGCAGCAGTGTGCAAACTTTTCCAGTCGTGCCCCCCTTTATCGCTAACCAAATCCATCCCCACTTCCCATTACTGCACAGCCAAGGCTTCTTCAGCAGCGGGCAGTTTCTATCTTGCAGCCAGGCGGCAGCACTAGGGCAGGGCCAATACATGTCCCTCTGCCCCTCCTCCCTCAGATTTTCAGGGTTGGGGAAGGCACGTGCAACTGTCTCTGGGGCAGAGTTAGCGCTGGGCACGAAGGCAGATATTGGTGTGGCAAGCTGACCTACAGGCTGGGTGGCCTGCTGAGGTGGCGCTCCCTTCCTACCCTCCTTGGGGCTGGCCTGAGCCACCTGGCATTGCTGCTCCCCGCCCCCCAGTGTTCTAGGGGCATGAGTGTAGAAAGCACCACTGTCTTAAGGCATGCGTGTAGAAAGGTCCTTCAAAATGTAAACTGTGGCCCTTGATAACTATACATTATAAAGGTTTTCATACAACTCTGCTCACTGCAGTGTTTTCCCTTTTCAGAAGGAACCAACTGAAATAACATGTATTAGTACTGAGTGCTCCGAGTGGTTCAGTTAGAAACATGGCCTCTCCAATAGAGAATCCTCTGAGACCTAGTTGCTGGAGAGTGACGAATTCATGATGATTCTGCAGGTCTTTTCCCAGCTTGGCTACTGACTTGCTGTGTAACCTGGGGCAAGTCCTTTCTCCCAGTTTACTGATCTATAAAATTGAGATAATGCTTCCTCTTAGGAGAATGATGACGCTAATTAATGTTTGCAAAGTAATTTGATCTCTTGGGTGCCTGGCACTGTAGAAATTTAAGTGTTATTAGAACAAAAGTTTAGCAAATTTGTTTCTGCAGCACTAGATTCAAAGTTGGTTCTCCTGTAGATTTTAGACCCCTAGGATGAGGTGTTCCACAGCCCTGCTTCAGTGTTTGCTGGTCAATAGATGCGTTCTCCCTTGAACGGAATAGACCTCAGTTGTTCAGTAAATGAGATTCATTTTAGACCCTTCACTGATGTAAGCACTTCCTGTTATGCAGAATTGGCACTAACTTCCAGCTGTTTATTTTTATCAGTGGTTCAGCCCCGCTTCTTAGCCTATCAGCAGATAGTGCATTACTTTGGAAGTGAAATCCTCTTGGAGAGTGGGGAGATAAACCGGGAGGCTCTGGGAAACATTATCTTCTCCCACCCGGAAAAACGGCAGCTGCTGAACTCCATCACTCACCCTAAGATCCAGAAAGAGATGCTGAAACAGATCTTTAAATACTTTGTGTTAGGTAAGAAACTAAACAATTGTTATGGAATCCTTGGACATGTGGGGTTCTGGTCATACTGTCGACCAGCAATATGTGTTTGCCTGTTTTTTCCTTTAGCAGGGAAAGGGACTAGAGGAGAAAGGGAGCTAAAATGTTGACTGACTGCCTTTGTGCTATGTCACTAGTGGCCTTTAGCAATGTGGCTATCCTTTCATTGTACCTCTTCAGATAAGTCTGCCTTTTATTTTTGCCCTTCACATTTTCTCCCCTATATGGTTTAAGGTACATCTGTAGGGTCTGAAGGAAGCATTGTATGGCTTCTTCTGAGATTACTCCTTAGATAATGTCACACCTTCTGAAATGTTCTAATATTATTCCCCTCCACCCCCTGCTTCACTAAAAGCCATAAAGCTCTCTTAAACTCGATAAGGTGAAAAATGGGTTGACAGCTGTGGTTTCTGGAGTTCTGCTTTTCCCTCTGATAAATATAACAAATACAGCCGTCAGACTTGGTCTAATCAAATGCCAGATAAGATCACCAGCTGTTTCGGAGGTCTCCATGTAGACAGAGGGATGTCTTAATAGAGTCAGCCTAGTTTGCAGAGCTTATCAAGGGTGAGCTATGTGACAGCTGAATAACCTTTTGCTAGGGAGCTGAAGAAGCCAAGCTCTCCTGAGAGAGATGCAGGGGGAGAAAGTAAGCCAGTGAAGGAAGGTGACAAGAAAGGAAACTGGAGAAATAGACAAAGGAAATAAGAGGCGTATCTAAATGAGCTTATGGAAGCCATTGGGGGAGCCTTACCAACTGCTCCAGCTATCATTTTGCAAATGATTTTGTCTTAATTAGTTTGCAGTAACTGACTCGGGATATTTATTTTTGGTGTCTTAGGCCAAATGGCTTTCGCTCAGGTTTTGGGTTTGTGCACATATGGAATCCCTTCCCTGCCCCCAAGTTCCACTGGTCTGAAGCCCAGTCCTGTAGCAGCTGATGAGTTTAAAGCTTTATAAGTTGCAGTCTTGCAGAGCTGGAAGAGGGTTTTCCAACGGAATACACAGCCCTCACTTCTGCCCTCCAACAGATCAGAGTTTAAAGCCATGACGGTGTTTCGTTTTTTTGTTTTTGGGGGGTTTTTTGGCACAGAAAAGCTATTTTAGATCATTTTTAGACTAATGTTAATTTTCTATCTCTGTGGGTGCCTTGGGTAACAAAACCACCTTGCTTTATAGGTAGAGGGGATATAAAACAGCATCTAGATGGAGAAATACATAAAGTAGATTTCTCCATTTATAAAAAAAAAAAATTACCAGACTTCTTCCTGACTCTCTGTCCCATGCAGTAGTGTCTACAGATGAGAGAGCTTGTTATGGCACGAAGGGTTTATAGACCCACACGTGGAATGAGATACACACAACCGATACAGAGCTAATAACCCTTTGGTCCACCCCACACTGTCATGGGGCTTCTCTCTCTTTTTAAGACCACAGATAGTTTGTTTTTTTTAAATGTTTCCTTTTATAAAGCCAGGTGGCTTAGCACGATGGGTCCCACTGTACAGGCCTTAGAAGGAGAAAAAATTATAACTCATTGTGGTGGGAACTGGCAACATGGGGTTAAGGAAGTTCCTGTGGGCCCAAGTGACCCTGCAGCCAATGTCCAGGATTGGCGAGAGGAGTTAAAAGGGCCAGTTGAGGGTGACCAGGAAAGAGAACAGAGCTCTGCTGCTACTTTGCTGACGGAAGCCTGGTTTCAGCCCAGAGCCTGAGGCAGCTTGGTACCTGAACGAACCATTTGATAGGTGGGACGACTAGACCAAGGAAGATTGGCAAAAGGGACTAGCCACATAGAGACAAGGCCAGAGCAGAAGGGTCCTGCCAATGACTCTGCAGTCCATCTGTTTTCCTTTTTGTTTTCGACTCTAACACCCTGCGAGGGGTAGACCCCTGTGTGCCATAGACAGAGGGCTAAGGTACCATGGAACTGGATCGGTGAGGGGTGACACCGACCGCTGGGGACCTGCGGCAGGGTGAGTCGTGCTTAATAGGCCACAAGGGGGCATTGGCTAGACAACCAGGTAACGCTCATTAGTTTGAGAAGCATCTAAAACTGTTCTAAAATAGCTTTTCTGTAAGTTAAAGTTGCAAGACAGCAGACCTTAATGCAGCAAGCAGCCGTGGCTAGAAATCCTGCAAATCCTGCATCTTGGCAGGGGTTAGACTAGATCAGTGGTCTTCAACCTTTTTATGCACAAGATCACTTTTTGAATTTAAGATCAACCCAGGATCTACCCCGCCCCTTCCCTGCATCCCCATCCTACTCACTTCATTCCCCCACTCTCACTCACTTTCATCGGGCAGGGGGTTGGAGTGTGGGAGGGGGTGCAGACTCTGGGCTGGGGCTGAGGGGTTCAGAGTTTGGGAGGGGGCTCTGGGCTGAGCCTGGGGCAGGGGGTTGGGGTGCAGGAATGAGAGGTGCAAGCTCTGGGAGGGAGTTTGGGTGCAGGGGTCATATGGTCACATGCACCTAATCTCATAGAAGCCACTGGACATTTCATGAGTGTTACTTTTTATTAGTGTCATTTGTGACATCCTTCAGGGATTGTCACAAATCAGTGTAACATTCTCAACTGTGGGGTGTGCGTTGGCTGAGCCTGGGACAGGGGGTTGGGGTGTAGGAGTGAGGGGTGTAAGCTCTGGGAGGGAGTTTGGGTGTGGGAGGGGGCTCCAGGCTGGTGCAGAGAATTGGAGTGCAGGAGGGGGTGAGGGCTCTGGGAGGGAGTTTGGGTGCAGGAGGGGTTTCTGACCTGGGGTAGGGGGTTGGGGTACAGGAGGGGGTGAGGGCTCTGGGAGGGAGTTTGGGTGCAGGAGGGGTTTCTGACCTGGGGCAGGGGGTTGGGGTACAGGAGGGGGTGCGAGGTGCAGACTCCAGCTGGGAGGTGCTTACCACAGGCAGCACTTGGTTGACAGTGCAGTGGGGCTCAGGCAGGCTGCTTGCCTGCCTTGGCCCCATGCCGCTCTCGGAAGCGGCTGGCTGCTGGCACATCTCTGTGGCCCCTGGAGCGGGAGGGGGGCAGCGGGTCTCCGGGCGCTGTCCATGCCCATGAGCACTGCCTCCGCAGCTCCCATTGAGCCACCTCGCACACCCCCTTCCCTGCAGGGGCTGCAGTGACGTGTCAGCAGCCAGCCAGTTCCGGGAGTGGCATGGGGCCAGGGCGGGCAGCCTGCCTGAGCCCTGCTGCGCTGCCCGCTGGAGATCACTGGCAGAGGCTCTGGGATCGACCAGTCAATCGTGATTGACCGGCTGGTGACCACTGGACTAGATGATCCTTGCAGTCCCTTCTAACCCAGTGATTCTATAACTCCTGTCACCCACTGGGCAAAGGGGATTCTCTGCTCTTCAAGAGGTCAAGTTCTCCGCTGTAGCTCTGATGACTCAAGAGGATCTTAAACCTGTCACCTAGTCCAGGATTGAGTATCGCACCTGCTGCTCCTCAGACCAGTGTATTTTTCAGGGTTGGGGTGGAATGGTGGGCGCCATCTGGAGGGAAATAAGGAAACACTTTTGTGGCAGGTTGTTTTTCTTCTAAAAACAGAAAAGGTGGCTCTTGAAAGCTGCTCTGAGGTTTGGAGTGTTAATCATGGAGGAGACAGGTGAGTGAGCAGAGTACAGGAGAAGTGTTCTAAGGTATAAAAAAAATACACTTGGTTGTGTGGAAATTACCACCATGAATTTCTCTATTTATGATAGGCAGGGATACCTATCATAATGGGACATGTTAGGTGATCATAACAAGTCCCTTTGGTTGGTTGCTTATAACTTTGCCAACTGTAATCATTTGGGATGCAGTTTTCCATGCTGATTTCTGAGTTAAGCTGGAATTTATTTTTAAAAATTTCAGCAAAAATGGTTCAGAACTTCCAACAATAAGGTTAAGGAAAAATACTCTGTGGTATTCACGTTAAATGCTTACAAATGCTTTAAGGAGCTTCAGAACCCTCCATGTTTTGAAGCAGAGACTTTAAATTTGGCAGGGGTCAGAGAGGTGCCTTTTGTCTCTATTAAAATTCATCCAAGTTTGGCTGAGTTATAAACCTCTGAAAATTGCCAGTTCCAGATTCTCAGCAGAGCTTTGTTAGAAGCTGGCAGCAAAATTCTCTAAACATTCCCTCCTTACTGAGCATCCACCATCCCCACAGCATTCACGGAGCATGCTCCAGCCTGTGACAGACCTAGATTTGTCTTGAAGGTGCTCTTTCCAGATGCTGGGGGTCACTGTGCTGCTGGACACCAGAACGGAGACCAAGGAGACGCACCCCCCCCCCCCCCGCTTTCATTCCCTCCCTGCTGTCATCCAGGCAACCTGGAGGAGGAAGACAAAGCCACTGATTTGAATGAGGGACAGAGGGGGTCAAGGGCAAGGCAGGGGCATGGGCAGGTTGGGGAGGGAATAACAGAAGGAGGGACAGGCTTGGGGAGGGGGCAGAGGGAGAATGGGCTGGCTGTGGTGGGGACAGACCGATAGAGGCAGGGAAGATGGGGCATGAGGAATAATGCACAGCTAATCTAAATTCTGCCATTTCCTAACTTTTAAGGGCTTGACTTTGCAATCTTAATATTTTGTCTGTATGTAACTTTCTAAGTTTAAAAAAACAACCACCACCCTCTGAAATATCATGCGCACTTCTTGTGCATTATCAGCAGGGTTGGAACCTTTAGATCCTTAGCATAGGCCTCTGCCGCTTGAGTTAATGTCACTGGTAGCAGTAGTAAGCTGGTATCCTCTACGTGAACCAGCCATTGTAGAGGGGGATGAGCGGGACCATCTGCTGGTGGGTTTCACAGCTATTGGCTGACAGCAAAGAAATGTTGGGACTGAGGCATCCTGGGTTCAATTTCAGGTTGTAAAAGGCCGTGTCCCTGTCCTCATGGCTCCTATCAGCCCCACCTTGTAGCAGGCCCCTTTCCATTCCAGCTTGTCCATGTGCTGCTCCTCCCCACTCTTTACCCCACTTCTTTAAAGGAAGTTAAGATATTTCTTCCTTCTCCTCCATGCTACCTTTGTGCCAGTGTAACCCACACACCTCTTGGGTGTGGCGTTCTGTCCCATCTAGTGGCACCAAGACCATGTAGAAAGAGAGATAAATGAGTCTGCTCTACAGCCTTAACTAAGAGCCAGTTGGCTTTTAGCTCATGCTGTAGAGGCTCATGCACTAAGCTCCAGAGGTCCCCAGTTTGATCCTGCCCGCCAATGACCGGGGTGTGTCGGTGTTACACCAACGGGGGGCACTGAGAGTCTGCGAGAGACTGGGTATGTCTAAATGGCAGCTGGCAGGGTGCTTCCCAACAGGGGTGGACAGATCTGCACTAACTCCACTAAGGTAGTGCACTAAAAACAGCAGTGCGACCATGGCGGCCCAAGTATGTACCGAGGCGGTCAGGTGTGATTGCGCTTTGGTGGCTAGCCTGGGCTGCCATGGCCATGCTGCTGTTTTCAGCATGCTAGCTGGAGTAGCGCTAGCACATCTGTGTGCCCATGCTAGGAAGCTGCTGTGTAGACATATGTCCAGTCTCCATGCTCTGAGTTCTCATCCGTAAACCCGCACCTGCAGCAGCCAAGAGGAGCAGTTTCAGGAAAAGTCTCACTCCTACAGCCCTGGATGGAACCTGCTCTGTCTGGTTAGCACGTGGGAACAGAGGGGATAGAGCAATTTCAGTGCAGAGAGAATATGGGGAGAAGAGGGGTGTTTATTAAAGCTCTGCTGAGCATGTGCAAACTGCCCAAATTGGTCAAGCTGTAAGTCTGAAAATGGCAGATTTTCATGAGGCCAGCAAAGGGCACATCCCTGACCCCAGGGTCACCTCACCCAATCTTCAGTCCCTGTGCCAAAGCATGGAGGCACTGCAACTTCTCAGCAAAACAGCTGTGAATGTTTTTACAAAATATTTTCCCCGACCTTGTTCTCCACAACAGCTGAACCATTTATGCTAAAACTTGCCAAAAACCTATCTGGAGGCAGACACTCAGCATGGGAAATTCCAGCCCATTTGGGACATGTTGGGCAACCCAGCACAGCCAGCCCCACCTCTAATAATATTGTAGCAAAGTGGCAATGCCTGCTCTGGTCATAAGGTGCATCAGGTTTTCCATTCTAACCTCCTGTTTCCAGCCACTCACAACTTTCTGAAACTTTCGACTTCTGGCTGAAAGTCTGAACAAAAACACCGGCTGTTTTTGAGGAAGAAGAAAGTGAAAGTGCTACACTTTTCCCAGGGTGGCAGCTACAACTGTGCAGCAATGCAATTCTCAGTCCATATTTTTAATGGAGAGTGTGAGTGTAAGTGTGTGTGTATGTAAGGTGTTTGGTAAGAAAACCTTATACGTAGTAATGTATACATATTGTTTTTGGTGGGGGGTTGGTTTGTTCATCCAGGCTACCGCTATGTGATTCTGGACATTCCTCTGTTGTTTGAGACCAACACAGTAACCAAGTTCATGAAACACACAGTGCTGGTTTACAGGTAAGTGCCACAATGGGCCAGGGAAACTGGGGAACGAGTGTCATTTTGAAAGCCCTTGTTAATGCAGCCTTTTAGTTAAATGTAAGTAAGCAGGAATATGTTAAGACTCAGCAAATCAAGATACAGAGCCAACATTAAGAATTCAAGGGGTACTAACAGGGAGTGTGACCATACTCTGTTGGGAGGAAATCCTTCAGAGTCTCTCTCTCTCTCTCTCTCTCTCCCCATTTCCCCACTTGCTTTTTGTTTCTTGTCTAATCAGAGTGTCAGCTGTTCAGGACAGAGATGGTCTTGCTAGGTGTCTTTGCAGCCCCCAGCACAATGGGGCCCTGATCTCCAGTGGGGTCTTGGTGCTAGTAGGCTGTGGGGTGTAGTACAAGAATACTAAATAATAGTGCTAATTAATAATGGACAAAAATCACTTTCTGTGGGACTCTCAGAACCATCTGGGGTAGAGGATCTGATGCACTCCCCCCAAGCTAGCTGGGGATGGTGCTGATGCCATGTTGTCTGGTCGCCCTTTGTGTTGGGGGCGGTGCTGTATAATCTCCCGTTCTGGCAGTGGTGACCGCACAATGCAACGAAACCTGGCTCAACTGGCTTTTAAGAAAAACCTGGTCAGTTCCTTGGATCCTGCTGGTTTTGCAGGTTCCTTATGAAAGGAGACATTTAACTGGGGAGGTTCTGGGTCACATGCCTTAGCTGAAGCACTCTCTGATTGGAGAGTGGGAAGGGATCGCTCCCCACCAGGTGTATTGGCTGGGATAGGGCTGAGGGGTCCTGTTCTCTGGAGCACTGACTATGCTCTGTGTCCTGTAATTGCAATGTGGAGGCATTGGGGGGGCCTTACTCCTTTCCAGATGCTTCTCTGAGGCTGTGTCTCATTCCCATCCCGGTAGTGATCCACAGACACAGCTGTCACGACTGATGAAGAGGAATGGTCTGGCCCAGACAGAGGCAGAAGCGCGCATTGCCTCCCAGCTGCCGCTTGATGAGAAGTGCAAATTAGCTGACCATGTGATTGACAACTCCGGGGACTGGGAGAGCACGCGGAGGCAGGTTCTGAGACTGCACTCTCAGCTGGAGGACTCTATGGATTTCCTCTTGGTGCGCTTAGTGGCAGTCACAGCAGTTGCTGGAATTGGTGGGCTGGTGTGCTTTCTCCTCAGGCATTTTCTCCCTTAATTCACTTTTTTTTTTTAAAGGGACCAAAACTGCCTGGAATTTCCAAGTTTACAAAGGGCAGTGAAATGTCACGAGCCTTAATGGCTTTGCCGTCTGAATACAGACGACAAGATGAGCAGAGTCTCCTTGTTAACTTCTCAAGGTGAAGCATGGATTCCTTGCCAATGCACTGACTCGGCTTCTTTCTTTTAACTTTTTAGTCCTGTTATTAATTGTCAGCAACTGCTGCAGGAGAGGGTGAGGGGTAGCTGTAATAGATGGAGGTCCTCAGACATTTGGGTATGAAGTAATTACACTGTTAAGATGGACATATTAAAAACCATGTTTTAGGCCAACTCATTGAAGTGCTAGTCTACAGGTGAAAGGAATCTTTCTGTCAATTTAACCCCAGATGGAATATGATTACTTAAAGTGTCTAATGGCAGTCTGGTCCAGGAGTGGGGATCTGGACTATGAGGTTCTCTTCCCCCGACTTCCCAGCATCCTCAGCTCCCAAGAGCTGGCCCTAAATGATTCACTTTGACTCTAGACAAGTCATTTCACTTCTGTTTCCTGGTTGTGAGGTTTAATTAATGTTTGCAAAGTACCTTAAACCCCACCAATGCAGGGCATTGTAAAATTGCAAGAGTTACTATAAAATGTCTGTCTCATGCCGTCATTGTACAAGGTGCTTTGTTTTACCTATGGTTGCAATTTCCAGGCTTCAGAGACCTTACTGTAAGAAATATTGTAATGTTACTTGTGAGTCAAGTGAGCAAAGCCACATGGCAAAGGGTGCAGTTAAAGCAGCCACATGTAAGCCTCAGGGTGTGGCAAGGCATGAGCGTGCCTTTGCCTGTCTGAGACCTGTGTGTGCTTGATATAACTGCACTCCTCAATGGTGTGTTTAGCTTGGTCATTGCACTTGTTGTTGGCAGGAGAGACCACAGCGGCAGGAGCTCCTTTAGCTTCGGGGTTATAATAGAGCCTGTAGTTTTATGGCCTGAGCAGGAAAGTTCTCCCTGCCCCAAGTCTGTCCGTCCAGGTCTAGTGCAGGGCACATGAGGAGAGGATTTGGTCCCTAATGCCACAAGAATTCCTAATCCTCCAGATCGAGACAGGCCTGGCAAATCAGCAGGGCATGGTTTACAAGCCCAGAGGATGTGTTGAACCGGATTGGACCTTTAGACTGTGTCCTACCTTGTGGAGTGGCCAGTAGCTGACACCTCAGAAAATCTCTGTGCGCCCACCCACTTGTGCAGTTCTCTAATTTATTTTGGGGCCTTGCTACCTCACTCCCACAGTGATCCCTGAGGCAAAGGGTTCCTTACCCCTGTTTTAACATTGCCTCTTATCAGTATTGCAGTCCCACACTAGCTTCAGAGCATTTCCAGGATTTTCAGAGGAGAGACTGTGTGCCAGGGCTAGCCTAAAGACTAGTGACACTGCACAGCTCCTGAGTCAGTTCCTTGTCCCATGGGTTCTGTTTCCCAGCCTGCGTCTTTCTCAGGCACAAGGAGGTTGGTGCTGGTGACACCAAGTTGTGTGGGCAACACTGAGGAATCTTCATGGCCCCAACATGTCCAAAAGGGATCTAGGAGGTGCGACAAAAGCTGCTATGGTATGAAATGTATTCCTTAATATTTAGCTCCACCTTTACCAAAGTTAACCAAGTAGCTCCAGAGCAGAGAAGTTGAGGCAAGAAGAAGTTGGGGTGGCTGGTATTTCTTTCAATAAGTGATAAAAAGCTGAACACGTGTAGTTCTTCGTTCTTCATACAGGGAGTGCTGTTGCACATGCTGCCGTCTAGTCCCTTTTACCCCAGTGCATGGCTGTTCTATAAACCTGGCTGCTCCGAAGCACAGCTTATAAACACAGTGTAATATGTTCCAGAACATGGCAATGTCTGTATGTGTAAAGGAGTTCACTCAACAGGAGCGCTCCTCATGGCTAGGTGTGGTGTAGCAGCTGTCTCTCACTCTGGGTCCTCTGCCGACAGTCACTACGTTGCTCTCTTTGTAACTTGGCCCTCCAGCCAGGTCACAATATTCATGTCTGTCCCTTTTGGGGTAACAAGGTTCAAACAAAAGTTCAATTAATAATTCCAAGACCTTGTGTCAGGTCTCTGGCCCCTGACTCTGGGCCCAGTGGTCATCGTGTCCCTGCATGCTTTGAATTATCCTTATTCCCTTATGTCAGGGGGCTTTATGCCACCTTTTCAATGGCTGGTAGGGGAACTCAGGCCCTCTTTCTACACTGGGTTCCAGCCTACGGACCCTGTATCCAGCAGTCACAGTCTGCACCATCCACTCCTTGCTCCTGTTTATCTGGGCTTCTTCCTACCTAACCTTCTCAGGCTTTTCCCCCCACAACTCCTCTGGGTTGACCCTTCTTTCAGGTCAGACTAGATAATGATGGTCCCTTCTGGCCTTATAGACTGAGACCGGGATTCCAGGTTTTTATACTCCCTCTTGGGTTCCCACCTCTCTGTTCCCCAAGAGTGACTGCAAACTCCCTCCCTGCAGCCAGCTTCTTTGTTTGTTTTTGTTGGCACAGCAACCTCATCCTGCGAGGTTGTCACTGCCACTTCCCTCATTCCTTTTTAGCCAGTTTTTTTTTTTAAATAACCTTTTACTCAGTCTAGTCTCCTTTAGGAAACTCGGCAAGGCTTTCACTTGTACTACTCCATTTTCCTGACTTTCTTACTAGTCCCTTTAGGGAAAAATCTTTCAGTCCAAGTGTGACCAGGATCTTAGTGGGGAGCCAGCTATGGTCACTTGATTAGGGTGAACTGCAAAGAATGGGGCAGACAATCCCCATAAAGCTGGGGGATATTCCAAAACTTAGATTTACCAAGCCAGCATAAAACAGCTTCTTTATTACCTCACTGATTACTCAGAAGTCCAAACAACACCGTTCCCTTAAAGTGATCCATCCTCAGGCCTCCATCCAGGTATCCATGTCAAATATGATGAAAATTTCTGTAAGTCTTATTTCATCATATAAAAGAAGAGGTTCCACCAATCCCAAAGGATCAGACACATCACCTCCCGGGTTAATGAATGTTTCAGATCTTACTTAAGTACACGCTACAGCCAGTTCTTATTAATGAAACTAAAATTTATTAAAAAACAAGAGAGAGAGTCTGGTTAAAAGATCAATATACAGACAGACATGAGCTCAATCCATTGAGGTTCAGATTCATAGCAGAGATGGTGAGCTTTGTAGTTGCAAGGAGTTTCTTTAGAATTCAGTTCATAGGTTATAGTTCACTGTCCAAATCTCCTATTCAGGGTGTACCAGCATAATTGGGACCTCAGTCTTGTGACTTAAACTTCCCCTGACGAAGCCTAAGCAGATCTGAGATGACAGAATCAGGACCCAAGGATCTTTTATCCAATTTCATGTCCTTTTTGACAAGTTGGAGTTCAAAATGTAATTAGGATGACTTTGAAGGAGGTCCATCACCAGTACTTAATTATAGAATTAACATAATGCAATTTGCTTGTTCCACCATTCACAGATTATTTGCTATATGTTTCAAAGAGAGATGAATACAGAGATATCCTGTGTTTACAATTATTTAAATGATAGGATGTTCTTTTGACCTCTGAATTATTAGAATACAGCATAGACAGGGACTGTTGGTTACATTGTCCACCCTACTCATACATATGTAAATACACAAAAACACAAACATCTCCCCACATGTCTTTTGAGGGTTATTTATTTTGCAGGATATTTAACCCTTTCTAGTCACCCCAAACTGGCTCAATTTTGCATAAAGAAACTTTCTCCATAGAATATTACCACAATGCCAGAGAACATGAGAAACTGTTTCTTTGTTTTTGCACACATTACACTGCCCATCTTTGTCTTTTTAATAAGTTTTACATCTCATGTAAGGCATAATGACCTGTTAGCACTCTAAGAATGACTACATCACTTTTTCTGTCATGACTGGAGAGTATATATTGTCTTCGATTTTTGGACCATATATCATAAAACATTCATCCTTTTGTTCCCTTGGTGTGTAGTTCTTGCCCTTCCTTTGCAAGCTCCACTGTGCAAGTGGCCACATTTTAAAATTCTTGTCCATGTAAGGCTATTGTAATATCCACCTAATTTTTTAGGGCTTGTTTTGCTGCTTTGTGAGCCATCTCATGTCCAGGTGTTCTGATGTGCACTAGAATCCATCTTACTGTTACAGAAATAATGCAAACAGGTATCTGTGTAAGTAGGCACATTATTTCACTTCTTATGTCATTTGTGCTTTCCAGAGTCCCTATTCTGATTGCAGTAATGCCTGAAGTAAATCGATCAAATTACTGCTATGGCCAGTCACATCTCTCTTACCCAGGTTAGTGCTAACATTAGCCCCATTAGTTCAGCCATCACCATCGCACAATTCAATAGCCTTTTAGATTTCCGCATTCCAAGACTAGGAACACGGAATGCTGTTCCCACTCTGCTTGTGCTGCCATCTTTTGATCCATCTTTGTAGACTGGACAAAGCTGGCCGGATTTGTCATGACTAAATTCAGATACTTCTTTAGTCACAATGTGTAGTTTTATCCTTCCCTCAGCTTTTGTCATACAGTTCCAAGTCCACAAATGGGGGAATAACTGTCCCTCTGTAATTTTTAGTGTTCTCAGGTTTTCTTTTCTACATGTCTCCTTTACCCTTTTTCTGACCCTGATCGGATGAGGAAGTCTGTCGCAATCCATATAGTTTTGTCTGCTAAGCTCCCAGCAATCCTCAAGTCTTTTATTTACTTCTGTTTTCATGATTCCCTTTTACCTTTGCCCAAAAGGTTAGATATAATAGTTTCATCCTTCGGTTTTTCGGTGCTTCGCCAGTGGCTACTTACTGTTCACACCACTGGTGGTGGTGTTATTGCATTACGTGCCAGCTGCAGAGTGTGGGTCTGGAGCAGTTCCAAGTTTCTAAGAGTTGTTTTTGAGGCTGTACAAAAAAGCTTGGCATCCAGAGTCTAAAACTGGTCTTCTCAGTGCTCTGTACATTCTCATCAATACCTTCGTATCTGCACCTCATTTGTTTTCAGCTACACTTCTAAGTAAGTTTATCCTGCTTTTACACTCTTATATGCTATTATGTGTGTGACCTTTCCAAGCTAATTTATTATCAAACACTACTCCTAGTAACAAACTTTGGAACTATCTGAATTTTTTTCATCATAAAGAAACAAGTTCCAGTCTTCCCTAATTTTCCTCCTGGTTAAAAGCATTCCCTTAGTTTTAGCAAGTGAGAATTTAAATACCCAATCATTTCCCCTCTTGGAAATTCTCTGGAGTGTCTCATTTGTCCTTTTCTCTGGCTACTTTGTCATTTCTCCATAGTCCGTGTTGCGTAGGTGTCTGCAAAAAGGGAAATACCTATTTCTGTCTGAACGCTTTCTGGAGGTCATTTATCATAATGGAAAACAAAGTAGGGCTGTTAATAGTCCCTTGTGGAATTCCATTTGTAAGCTTGTAGATTTCGGATAAAGCCGTTCCCCCTTTGATAGAATTCTGCCTTATCGACCCATGTCGGTCCCAGGGTATTAGAGAGACAAGGTGGGTGAGGTAACATCTTTTATTGGACCAACTTCTGTTGGTGAGAGCGACCAGTTTGGCTCAAAAGTTGGTCTAATAAAAGAGATTCCCTCACCTTCCTAATCTCCCTTCTCTACCCAAAGATGCCTCTGTGGATAAACAACAAAATAAAAGAAGCAGTGAGAGGCGAAAAGGCATCCTGTAAAATTAGAAATTAAATCCTAGTGAGGTAAATAGAAAGGAGCATGAACTGCCAAGTGAAGTGTAAAAATATAACCAGGAAGGCCAAAAAAGAATTTGAAGAACAGCTCGCCAAAGACTCAAAAAATAACAGCAAATTTCTTTTAAGTACATCAGAAGCAGGAAGCCTGTTGAACAACCAGTGGGGCCACTGGACGATCGAGATGCTGAAAGAGCACTCAGGGAGATAAGGCCACTGCAGAGAAATTAAATGAATTCTTTGCATCAGTCTTCACAGCTGAGGATGTGAGGGGGATTCCCCAACCTGAGTCCTTTTTTTTAAGGTGGCAAATCTGAGGAACTGTCCCAGATTGAGGTGTCATTAGAGGAGGTTTTGGAACAAACCGATAAATTAAACAGTCATAAGTCACCAGGACCAGATGGTATTCCCCCAAGAGTTCTGAAGGCACTCAAATGTGTAACTGCAGGATTACTAACTGTGATATGTAACCTATCATTAAATCAGCTTCTGTACCAGAGGACTGGAGAATAGCTGATTTGATGCGAATTTTTTAAAACTGCTCCAGAGGCAGCCCTAGCAATTACAGGCTGGTAAACTGGATTTCAGTACTGGGCAAATTGGTTGAAACTATAGTAAAGAGCAAAATTACCAGACACATAGATGAACATGATTTGTTGGGGGAAGAGTCAATATGGTTTTTGTAAAGGGAAATCATACCGCACCAATCTACTAGAATTCTTTGAGGGGGTGAATAACCATGTGGACAAGGGGGATCCAGTGGATACAGTGTACTTAGATTTTCAGAAAGCCTTTGACAAGGTCCCTCGCCAAAGGCTCTTAAGCAAAGTAAGTTGTGGAATAAGAGGGAGGGTCCTCTTATGGATTGATAAGTGGTTAAAAGATGGGAAACAAAAGGTAGGAATAAATGGTCAGTTTTCAGAATGGAGAGAGGTAAATAGTGGTGTCCCCCAGGGGTCTGTACTAGGCCCAGTCCTATTCAACATATTCTTAAATGATCTGGAAAAAGGGGTGAACAGTGAGATAACAAAATCTGTAGATGGTACAAAACTACTCAAGATAGTGAAGTCCAAAGCAGACCATGAATACCATATTGCCTCTATATAAATCAATGGTACGCCCACATCTTGAATACTGAGAGCAGTTATGGTCACCCCATCTGAAAGAAGATATACTGGAATTCGAAAAGGTACAAAAAGGGCAACAAGAATGGTTAAGGGTATGGAACAGCTTTCATATGAGAAGAGATTAACAAGATTGGTACTTTTCAGCTTGGAAAAGAGATGACTAAGGAGAGATATGATAGATTTCTATAAAATCATGACTAGCGTGGAGAAAGTAAATAAGGAAGTGTGTTTTACTCCATCTTATAACAGAAGAACTAGGGGTCACCAAATGAAATTAATAGGCAGCAGGGTTCAAAATAGGGTTTAAAAAAAACTGGATAAGTTCATGGAGGCTAGGTCCATCAATGGCTATTCGCCAGGATGGGCAGGGTTGCAAAACCATGCTCTGAAGTGTCCGTAGCCTCTGTTTACCAGAAGCTGGGAATGGGCGACAGGGGATGAATCACTTGATAATTCCCTGTTCGGTTCATTCCCTCTGGAGCACCTGGCACTGGTCACTGTTGGAAGACAGGATACTGGGCTAGATGGACCTTTGGTCAGACCCAGTGTGTCTATTCTTATGTTCTCCCTTTTATTCCAGTGTTGGCTAGTTTATATAGAAGGCCTTCCCGCCACCGTACGTCATGCGTATGCAGTGTTCAGGATGACTGTTATCATAAAGTTCTTGGTCTTTATGCTTTTGTGTACCTCCATTTCTAGTCTCCCGATGTGCTCAACTGTGCATCTTCCTTTTCTGAATCCACTTGGTACCTCAGTTATAATATCATTTTCACCCAAGTTTTCTTCTAGTCTTACATTTGTCATTTTTTCCATGATTTTTCCCACACACGATGTGAAGGCAATAAGCAGCAGTTCTTGTATATGACTTTTCTGGTTTCCTACATGGTGTCACCAGTGCTTGTTGCCATTCTGTTGACAGCAGTCCCGTTTCCCATATGTCCTTGTATAACCACAACAGAATCTGTAGACAACCTTCCGACAAGTGTTGAAGCATTTCATTACTTACATTCTTTTTACCTGGAGCTATAGTTTTCCTTTTCCTAATGGCTGCAATAAGCTCCTGCATAACAAAAATGTTAGTTAACACATCATCGGTATCTTCTCTCCAGCCATTTAAAAGCTCAGTTTTCAATAAACACTTTCCCCACCCCCCATGAAACTCATTGCTTTCATTCATATCACTACTGACCTTGTGGAATTCTTCTGCTATAATGTCTGCCTTCCCGCAGTTGGAGACCTCCATTTCATTGTTTACAATAAGACCAGCTGTACATTCTATTTCTACCTTGAATTCCAGTCACTCTCTTAATTTGCTTCTAGATTGCTGAAAGCATTGAATCGTTCTTCGGTTTCCCACAGACGTTTCTGCAACTTTTCATCTTTTTGATAATTCTTTGCGCCTCCCCGTTACATAGTTGATCATTCGTTAAGCCTTTACTGTCCATTGTGGGTTCACTTGCTTGTAAGCCTTATTACTTTCCATGATTGCTCATGTGCAATCCTCATTCCACCAGGGAACCAGATTTCTAAGCGGGGGGCACTTTGATGTTTTGTAATGGCCAGATCGGCTGCTGCTGTAATTCCTTTTATTATGTTGTTGTTCTCTTATGTTGTCACTTGTGGTTACTAAATACATATTTACCACATTCAGTCTTGAAAAGGCCCCAATCAGCTTTTCGAACATTCCAGCTAGGAAGTCTTTTTGTAGTTTTCAACATTTCTTTGGTCTTCGTACTCAGTAAGTGTAGGGCAGTGATCACTTTCCATTCAGTTGTCTTTCTGAACTTCCCAGCTGCATTTACTAGCTTATATATAATTTGTTGCAGTTCTCAAATCCCAAACAGGAAAGGATCCACCCACTGAATTAAATCTAGTAGGTGCTCCTGTATTCAATATTTCCAGGTTTTGCATATCAATAAATTGTTCTAAGTATTTACCATTGAGGTCAGCTTTCTTACTTCCCTATAGTTCATTATGACTATTAAAGTCTCTGCAAATTATGAATTGGTTTTGGGCATTAACTAGTTTTTTCTAATTCTAAAATAACTAATTTTTACCTGGTTTATAAATATTATAAATCATATGTAAGTGGTTTCTTTGTGCAGTGGTAGCATTATATTCAAAACTTAGTTTCTGCACATCCATTTCATAGTAACTAAATTCCTCTTTTATAAATATATAGACAACTCCCCCACCTCCTTCAAGCCTCTCAGTCCCTCTGAAGTATATCCTATCCCAGCAGATTGAACGTCCGTTTATTTATTAGCCAGGTTTCTTGTGCACATGTTACATAAGGCTTTTTCCCCACTTCATTTTTTTCCGTTTCAAAGATGGCTGTCTTAAATTTCTGTCCATGCATTACTAAACTGCACGTTCCAGCTAGGGATTGTCAAGACCAGTTATTTAAGCTGTGTTATTACCTTCATTTAAAATTGTGTGAATGCAGTCTAGCAAGCAGATATTTTTCTGCCCTTTTGCGATGATTTTAATCCTTTCAGTTTTTTCCCCATCTGCAAGGTGCATTTAATTCTATAATGAACACTGTAACTATCTCTTTACCTATCAGCAATACATCCTCTCTCTTTCTCATATTTTCCTCCCCATTCTGCTGCAGATACCTTTTGGTAGCCTCTGCATATGATACTTTTGGAATGATTTTGATTGTTTTGTACTTCTCTAGTTTGTTCTGCTACTGCCCATCCTTTATATGCTTCAGTGCGCATTCCCTCACAATTGCTGCATGTAGGTTCTGTTTCTTCTGCACAGCTCTCATAGGAGTGATTTCCTCCATAGTTACTGCACCTCAGTGTTCCCTTACACATGGCTACCGCGTGTCCAAACCTCTGACAATTATAGCCGCTCACAGGAGAGAGAATATCCAGTAATAGGATCTAAATGGGGTATCAAGATCTGCAAGTGTCCCACCTTTAAGTGTTATGCGTACAGCTATCAGTGGCAGATTTTCTCCCTCTCCCCTAGCTAGACGTTTAACAAACAATACTTCATCTTCACCTATGCTCTTTTGATATTATCCTTAGCCAGTCCTAGTGGCATTCCAGACATTACCCTCTTGCTTCTGTCAGGAATGTAGGCAGTTGACAAGTAATTTTCATTGTCCCTGCAGTTACAGTTTTAAGAAGTTTTTCAGCTTGCTCCTTATGTGTACATTCTATCAATAGATCTGCACCCTGCATTCATTTAGCTCTTTGTACGTCACCAACACTTCGCTTGCTCCGTTCTGCCATTTTCAGGGGTTAACATCTCCTATTTTCACATCTTCTGGCAGGGACTTGACAATTATGAAGTGTTGACTTTTATCCTGGGTTTGTTTTTCATTTCTGTGCATTCCTCCCCTCCCACCTGTCACGTGTTAATTTGTGTTCAGCCTTGTCTCAGCTGGGAGCTGGGTCCTGATGCTGTCCTCTACCTAGCCTATTCCTGCCGACCAGCCAGACACCAGCACCCTGCCCAGCTGCTCTATCTCCTCTGTCAGCCAGTCCCACTTCCTCTCTTTATCCTAACCTCCCTGCTCTTGCCAGGTGCAGCCAGGTAACAATTGGCCTCCAGCCCCCATTAGCTCACTGAGAGTCTATGGGGTACACACCCCATCTTGCAGTGTAACCTGGTTTCCATAATCGCAGGAGACCTGTCCTGGCAGCAGCGACAGCCTTCCATGGGTCACTGACAGGGATTGAAGCCTGAACACTTTTTTCCCCCAGAAACATGAGCCCCCACCCCTTGAGCAGAAGGAATAGGATTCCCTCAGCTGTAAGGAGCAGGCTCTACATCAGGGGTGGGCAAACTTTTTGGCCCGAGGGCCACATTGGGGTGAAACTGTATGGAGGGTCAGGTAGGGAAGGCTGTGCCTCCCAAAGCAGCCTCGCGCCCTCCCAGTTCCCACCCCCTGACTGTCCCCCTCTGAACCTCCCACCCATCCAACCCCTCTGCTCCCTATCCTCTAACCGCCCCCTCCTGGCACCCCCTGCCCCAACTGCCTCCTGGGACCCCACCCCTATCCAACCCACTGTCCCCTGACTTCCCCGCCCCCTCACAGGCCCCCCAGGATTCCCACACCTATCCAACCCTCCTCCCCCCAGGCCCCTGACTGCCTCGACCCCTATCCACACATCAATCGACCAACCCCACACCTATCTGACTGCCCCCAGGGACCACCTGCCCCTTATCCAACCTCCCCGCCCCCTTACCATGCCGCTCAGAGCGGCAGTAGCTCGCAGCCACCTGCCCACACCCAGCCAGGCCCCTGTGCTGGCGGCCTGGCAAGCTGAGGCTGTGGGGGAGGGGGACAGCGGAGGAGGGGCTGGCCTGGCCTAGCCTCCCCGACTGGGAGTTCAAGGGCTGGCCCGGACAGTCCCGCAGGCCGTAGTTTGCCCACCGCTGCTCTACATGGACCAAGCGCTTGTGGGTATGTCTACGCTGCAGTGAAAAACTCAGGGCTGGCTCATGTCAGCTGACTCAGGCTTGCAGGGCTCCAGCTAGCGGCTGTTTAACTGCAGTGTAGACGGTCCGGCTCGGGTTGGAGCCTGGGCCCTGTGAGGTGGGAGGGCGCCAGAGTTTGGGCTGCCCAAATGTCTACACCACAATTAAACAGCCCATTGGCCTGAGTCAGGTGGCACCGGCCTGCTGCAAGTGTCTAATTGCAGGGTAGACGGGGAGGGAGCTATGATTAGACACTTAGCCAGTGTTACCTTGCACCTGTAAGTGTATGTGAGTTATGCACAGGTCCACCTGTAGATACAGCAAGGGAGGGGTCACTGGGTATGATCTGTGCCTATAGGTCCCAACCAAAATCAGGGCCCCCTTGGGCTGGGGGTTGCACATGGCAGCCCTGCCTCAACCAACTATTGCAACAGCCTTGACAGTGAAGTGGGGGAGGAGAAACGAGCTTACCCAAGGGCCTTCAGCCTGTCCATGGCAGAGCCAGGAACAGAACCAGGTCTTCTGCCTCCCCGTCCGCAGCCCTGCCACTGGACCACACTGCCGCCACCTTGCCCCTGTGTTGTGGAGAAACTGTTAACGCTGTGTGTTTTCTTGGGGGGTGGTCAGGTGCCTAGAGCAGATTATTGGGAATCAGGAATCCTGGGTTCTTTGCCTGATTCTGCCACTGACGTGCTGCATGACCTTGGGAGAATCACTTCGCCTTCCTGTGCACCAGTTAACCCCTCCGTAACAGTGTGGCTTTGCCCGCAGAGCCTGCAGCAGGCCAAGCACCTGGTCGTCTTACTGGGACTAAACCAGTGAGAGAGGGAGCAGGATGCCGCTTGAGATCATTCTAGGACCTGGGAGGATGGATGTGCCCAAGGCCTCCCCTACGGCACTGGGTCAAACCTGACCGGGGAGCAAGGGGGGCCAGAGCCAGGAGTAACCAGCCTGACAGAACAGTTGCCTGCCACTTGCTGTGTAATGTCCCTTCCTGGCCACCAGAGTGCAATGCTGGCCCAGCTTTCCCGGGGCCAAGTTCTGGCAGGGCCCAGGGCTGGGCTCCCTGCAGAGAGGTTAGAAATCTGCCTGGCTGAGGTCTCCGTCGCTGATGGGACAGACGCCCCCCGTACAAACCGCCCCAGTTACGGGCCGTGCGTGGCAGAGGGCTGGGTGTTTGCTCCGGTGCGCCAACGCAGCAGGGGCTTGCACCCAGCGCCAGCGGCTCGGGCTAGTCCCGGGCACAAAGGCAGCACGTGTTCATAGCATGCGCCACCCAGGCAAGGCACAGCCGTGGGTATCAAACTTTTGTCCTGGTGACCCCTTTCACGCAGCAAGCCTCGAGCATGCCCCCCTTATAAATTAAAAACACTTTGAAATATATTTAACGCCGTTATAAATGCTGGAGGCCAAGCAAGGTTTGGGGTGGAGGCTGACAGCTGAAACCCCATGTGTAATAACCCCTAGTTTGAGAACCCCTGGCCTCCAGGAAGCAGAGGTTAAACGGGGCAGTGAGGAGGAGGCAGATGGAGGTGAAGGTGATCCTAAAGAGAAGGGGAAGCCGTAGGAGGGCTGCTCCAGAGAGCAGGAGCTACAGAGGAGAAGGCTTTTACACAAGACATGGAGGGGCAGCTCCGCAAGGTATTTAGGCTCCAAACTTCCATTGAAATCGGAGGAGGTTTGGAGACATGGATATCTTGGAGGATCTTGGCCAGAGCACGTAGCGGGGGAAGAACAAAGGAGGTTGGTGCTAAATGCAAAGGAGTGGGGAGGTGAAAGGAGGGAGCTGAGCTAGGCTCACAGGGTTAGGGTGGAAGGTTTTATAGCTAAGGGGTCAGGTGCTGATCTACGGTCCCTGGTGCAATTCCACAGGGAGTTACTCTGGAGTCACAGCGCTGTGCTAGGTTGGGATCTGCCCCCGCCGCGCATTCTCCATCTGAATCCTTATGTGAATTGGTGAAGCCTCTGTAAATCTAAGGGGTGGGGTGGGGTGGGGGTCTGGAAGGGGAACATGAGCACTGGGAACCAGGCTTGCCACCACGATAGGTAACTCAGCCCTAGTAGCAGCAGGCTTCTGCTCTGTCCAGGTCTTATGGTAATTCCCCCTGCTCCTTGCTGATGAGCTGAGGGAGGAGAGCTCAGCTCTGCCTTGATTGCCCCAGCTGCTGGAATATTTCCAAGCTTTGGGTGTGGAGAACTGGGCTTGCACGTCCGTCCGTCTGGCTGGCTCCTGCACTCTTGGGATCACACGCACCAGTTGATTTCTTCTCATCTCCTCCTCCCCACTATGATTCAGCCTTTCCTGCTCTGGTCTCCCTCTCCTCCTCCCTCTTTGCCCTTTCATTGTATCGCCCCAGAGGTGTGGGACACGCCTGTGCTGGTTCCCCCCTACAGCGCCCCTGCTCTGTGCAGTGTTCCAGCTGTGCCAGGCTACTCCCACTGGCCTGGCCACGTTGCCCCCACCCGGACTAGTTCTGTGCCCTTTGCCCAGCTCCCATCCCGGGGAGGGAAGGACTGGGAAGGGAGCCGGAGGAATGCCCTGTGCAGCACCTGTTGCTAAGTAAATGTCTTACCAGCCTGCAGCCCTCCCCGTAGGACCCTTGAGCACATAGCAACAGCTTCCGGCTGCCTGGCTCTGAAAGGACAAAGTCTGGAGCTAGGTAAGGGAGGGTGCATGGAGGGAGAGGGGCTAGTACCCTAGCCACCCTCCCCCATTGCAGCCAGTGTGGGATACCTGGCTTTGCTTTTGTGGCTCTTTCCCCCTGCCTTCCTTGTGGGATCTCCCAGCTTATCCTGCAGCAGCTCCCTCTCTGTGCTGCGAGCGATAGCTGCCTCGCGGGGACTGCCTGGGGCCCTCCTCTGGCCTCTCTCGGTTAGTGCTAGTAGCCTTCAGGCTGCCCCATGGGAGACAGCCTCACTAACGGCCAGGCTGGCTCTACACCCAACCCAGAGCTCCCTCTTGGGCACATCTTGCGGAGTTGGCCATGGCCCAGGGGGCTTGTGGCTAGGGTTTCTGATCCCTCACTATCTCCCCCCTTCTTGCCTGTTAGTCCTGCAGTGCTAGCTGGAGCAGCCGGGGAGCCTGGCTCCAGCTGAGCTCCAGGAGGCCGGCTTTGTGTGCAGCAGAGCACGTGGGAATGGGGTCCATGCAGGCTCCCTCTGCTGAAGGTCATGGGCCCAGGGGGTTAGAGCCAAGGGCAGGTGCAGCAGTGCCCTGGACCAGCTCAAAATTTGTGAGGCCATCAAATCAGGAGAGTAATTTGAAAATTACAAGATTTTAAAAATCCAGCTCCAGCTGGGGTTCTCTCTGAGCCTGGAGGGGGAACCAGCTCCTGTTTCTAGCTTTTCTCTGCAGACAGCTGGGCTCGAAAGTTACTTTTTGAAAGCTGAGATTTTCAGTAATCCCAGGACTCCAGGAGCTGAGGCTTTAAGAATACTAGTAGCATGAGCCTCATGCTGAAACCAGGAGGGTCGGTGATGCTGCGGGGGGGAGAACTGCCCTGGCAATGAGTGTGGTGTGTGCAGTGGGAGCAGGGGCAGCACGTGTACGTACATGCTGGAGGGGACACAGCCAGGGCAGGGCTCATTTAGTCCTTGGCTTCCACCAAGCTGTCCCCAGGGCTGTTTTCTGGGGAGCTGAGTGGAGACCCCCCCACACACACACAAATTGCATCAAATGAGTGTGATCCCTGCTGTGAGGTCACCTCTCCATTGAGGGCTCACGGGGTAGCTGCGCTCATGGACCATGGAAGCCTCGGGTAATGGGGGCAGCATGATCCCAGCCTGGGGGCTTCTGCCAGGGTGAGCAGAGTGAGCGTGAATGCCTGGAGAGCAGGAGGCCAGCCCCCTGACGCGCCCTCCGCTCTCCCCCGTCACATAGTCCTCCCCCCAAGGCCCGAGTGCTGGAGCCAGCGATGAAAGGAGGGGGAAGAACTCAAAGTGACAGACTGGAGCATGGACGGGGCATCAGGTCAAAGCCCCCTGGTTTCCTGTCTGGCTCTCTGGCACATGGGGTGATTTGCATGTACTAGGTAGGCCCCACTTTTTCCTTTATCTCCTAGATTGGGGGGCTGGGCTGCTTCCCGCCCCCCACCCCACCCCCGGGACAGCCATACATACACCAGTGCGCAGGTCCTGAGACATGCTCACCCGTGGACAAGCTCACCCAGTTCCTGTTTGTTTGAAATCTGCTTTTCGTTGAAATTCTAGTGCATGGCACTGAAAGTCCCTCCAGCAAATCATATATCAGCCCTGGGAGCAGGCAGGCCTGATGCAAGCGCTCCGCGCACCTCGGAAAGAAGCACTTAGTTCAGCCCTCCCTGAGAGCAAAGCTGCCCCCAGTGGTCCTGCGGCCCAGGGCCATAGCAGGCACCAGACTCGGGGCCTTGCTCGGGGAGCTCCAGCACTGCACAAACACCCATGCGTTTAGCTGTGCACGGGAAGCGCGGTGCCCACCGTTGGGAGAGGTGAAACGGAGTCAGAGAGCTTCAGCTGTGCTCAGCGTTCTAGGGAAGCGAGCCAGGAGCCCCGGCTCCAAGCAGCCCACACGGGGAGCTCGTCAGAACCTAGGATTGGAAAAGGGAGCTGATCTCCCAGGGCACAACCCCCCAGTGCGGCCTGATCTCCAAAGGGCTCAGCTCCCCAGGGAGGTGCCTACAGAAGGGCTGGGTTTTCCCAGGGGCTCAGCGCCCAGCAGCTCCCCCGGAGAGGCCAAAGGTGCTCTGCCCCCCAGCTGAGTGCACTTGAAAAGCTGCCCCTGGTTGTGGGTGCTCAGCCCTTGGCACAGTCTCAGCAGCCATCATGGGGCCGTTGTAACTGAGCAGCATTTACCCCGGGCAGAGCAATTCCCCCTGTAAGCGTGAGCTTTCCCATCCTGTGTATCCAGCATCACTAACCTGGCTGGGACCCCCGGGGCAGGCCCAGGATGACAGGGCCCTGATCCTTGGTTGGGGTCACGGGTGCTGCTGCAGCTCGGCAAGTGAACAATTGCACACTCACAAACCAGGGAGCAGCAAACACTGATCTCTGCTGGTCGGGACCATCTCTGCCTGCAGAGTGGATGGGGGTTTAAACTTCCACAGGCCCGTGCCAGGTCTGGGCTACGCACTGCCTGCAGTGCCCTCACAGCCGCAGAGAACGTGGCCCAAGGTGTTATTCCACTCTTGTTGCAATGGTAGCTAAGCCCTGGGCCGGAGCGAAGCAGCGTTCTTTGGCTAAGTCTGTCTGCCTTCTTACAGCCACAAAGCGTTCCCACAAGCTGGTAGACAGCTGCTGCGTCCTGCCTCAGAGGTGGCTGCATTTCAGTGGTGGATGAAGTGATTGCTGTGCTCCGTTCACCTACCCAAGCAGTCCTGTTGGCTCCCATGGAACTATTTGCATGAGGGAGGCAAGTCACTGCCTCCCAGTTAAAGCAATATTGGAGCTGTTGCAATGAAAGTTGGTGCAGACGGAGAGCTCTCATCAAAGGCGATGAGCAGCGGAGGGTCCGTAGCATTCTGATTTCCTAGGACCCTGTAGGCTCCAGCCAAGCCCAACAGGCACCGTGCTGTGCTCGGAGCTGTATGTACACGGCCAGGGACAATCCCTACACTCTCCGGCCATACAAAGAAAGTGCCATTACCCCACTTCACGGAGCGGCTCAATGACTGAGTCACCCAGGGAGCCCGGGGTACGGCAGGCATTGGCACAGGTCTCCAGGGCCCAAAGCCAGGTCCTAACCCGCCAGGCTGGCCGGCCCTTTTGAGGAGTTTTTCACTGCCCCGGTGAACATGGTGAGGCTCTCTCCTGGCTGTCACGTAGCAGGGGACAAACCCTTCTATAAGCCATTTCCAAATTCTCCATCCATCAAGCCCTGGCCTGGGCTGGCTTCCGTGCCCCACAGCACCCAGCTCACGCCCGTCGGGGCCAAGGGTCTGCGCTCGTTGCTGGCATTCGTTGTTACCATTATGCACTGGCGCTGCCCCGGAGCACTGGCCTCCCCCGGCAACTCTGCAAGCTGGCGATAGCGTCCATTGTCATCGATAGCAGCATCGATGGGCCTGAACGGGAGCTGAAGGGGGATGCAAATCACTGCCTGCGGCCTGCCCCGAGCAGCCGGGTTGTGTCCACACAGCGTGCCAGAGACAAGGCGTTCGCTGCAGCCGCTCGCTGCTTGGGCGAGGGGTATCCTGCCGCTGGGCACCAGAGTGCCCTCGGAGGCAGCTGGCCTGGCCACGGGCAGACGCGGGAGACTTGGCTAGACGACCCTTGAGGTGACGCCTGTGACTCTATGTGCTTCCTGCTCCTCCCAAAGGTCTCCGCTAAGGTGCTAGTGGCTAGCGCGGGGCCCTGGGAGCCAGGACTCCTGGGTTCTAGTCCCTAATAGCCCCATGCTCGCTCAGCTCTCCCTTACCCAGGAGTTGCGAGCAGGGTTAGCGCTTCCTGTTGCTCTGGTACATCGGGGAGGGGCAGCTCACTGGGAGGACGCGCTCCTGGCTCTCGAAGGACCCGGCCGTCTTCCCCGAGAGCTGGGCTCTTCGACCCCGTACGTTCCAAACGTGTCTGATCGCTGAGCCTGCTGTGCACTGGTGAACAGCTGCTGTACCCTCCCCAGAGGTGGCTGCGTTTCACTGGAGACGCCTGATCCTGGTACGTGCCAAGGCCAGAGCCCAGCCTTCCCCAGGGCTGACACCCCGCACCATCAGGCCAGAGGGCTGGATTCACGTCTGGAGCTGCTTGCAGAGGCGGAGTGGGGCCTGCTGAGGCAGCTGGCTCTGGCAAGGAAGGGCAGAGGGTCTCTGCACTCACACGGGCTAACCTGCCCCCGAGCAGCCCCCGCGGGCGCCCAGCAAGGCGGCGAGCGGCTGCTGTGGGCTCAGCAGTGACCCTCGCGGCTGGGGACTTAGGAAGGCAGAGCACTGGGCAGGCTGGGGTCCAGCTCTGGCAGCACGTTGCTGGCACAAGTCATCCTCTGGGATCAGGGTCGCTGGGCTCACCCCACGCTCCTCCCAGATGTTGCAGGAGGTTCCCCACTGGGAACACCAGGCTGCAGTGAGGTGATGGGATCCCAGGCATTGGGGCGCAGGCCGATGGCTGAGGGGGGAGATGCCCCCACCCCACCGGGCAGCCAGGCCCAACCAGCTGGAGGCTCTTCTCCTGTCTCTGAAGCTGCAGGCACTGGCGGAGGTGGGAGGCCGGGGTAGATGGGCTGAACCAGTGTGGCCGGGGGAGGCCCCGGCTCAATGGACTGCACTGGCAGAGGCGGGACAGCCCTCTTGGGGGACCAGCTCTCACCTGGTGCAGAGGGGTCAGAGCAGGGCACCTGATCGGAGGAACCAATACTCTGATCCCGCATGGCAGCAGCCAGGATGAACAAAAGACCTTGGCGAGCCCTGGGCTGCTGACCCTGCACGGGGCGGGTCTGGATCATCCCACCGATAGCCCACCCCAGACTCAGCAAGCCTGGCTCTGCTGCTCCCGCTCCTGGAGGAGCCCTGCCTCCCCCACTCCCCCGGTAGGGTGGGTGCTGGAGCCGTCTCCCGCAGGAGGAAGCAAATTCTCACTGGTCCAGGCAAGAGCAGTGACACGGCATCACCTGCGATCAATCGGCTGTGTCTCACCCACATTGCTGAGCCGGCTGCGGCCTCCTCCATCCCTCTGGTTTAATTGAAGTCTGTTTGAGCAGGGAGCCGCGCAAGCTCAGCACACAAGCCAAATATTTAGTTGCTGCAAATTGGCCTCCAGATCAATTACTCTGCGGGTTGTCGAGTGGCATTTCCACCCCCAGCTCCGCTTGGCTCCCAATTCCAAGGCGCTGCACGGCTCCCTCCGTCCCCGGGCCTGGAGCTCCGTTCAGAGACACGTTTCTCATCAGGCCCTGCAATACATCACCTGGCACTGGCCAGGCTGGGCCAGGATTTTCAATGAAAAAGTTGGTCTTTGCTCATTCTCCCCGTGCAGGCCGGTGTCTGACGGGAACGTCTTCTCTCTCCCGAGCTGACAGGCTGCTAGAAAAATAGCCGTCTTGCTTATGCGTGTATCACTGGAGCACTAGGGGAGTGGTGGCAAGTCCACACGCCAGCGTGGGCTAGGTAGTTATTTCTTACAGGGGACTTTCAGGGCAAACGTCCCCCTTAGCTGCGGGGAGGCAGATGCTTTGTCTGTGACTAAAGGTCTCCAAGACTCTTCACTGATGCAGCTTAATTACACCGCACAATGCTGCTGGGGAAACTGAGGCACAAAGCCAGGGAATGGCTAGCCGCAGATCGCACAGCAAGAGGTGGGGAAAGAACTTGGGAGTCCTGACTCCCAGCCCCAAGACCCTCCCGTAAGGTGAGTACAGTACTAAGAGAACCCAGGAGTCCTGGCTCCCAGTCCCCCATCAAACCAGAGGGCCACATTGCCTCTTGGGGACACATGCCACTGCACTGTGGGGCTCCCCTCTATGGCTGTGAGGAACTGAGTCGGAAGCAAGAGCAGCCCCAAGGGCCCAGAGGTGGGGACAGTGTCCCACGAGGGAGATGTACAGTCCGGGGGAGGTGGACTTGAAGTGAGGCAACACAAGGACCCAGGGAGCTCACGCTGCCCAGACTCATTCCTGGCATGGGCGGGTGGTGGGTGGGGGAGCAACCCGAGGGGAGCTGACGCCGAGCAGGGAGTTTGATGGTAGGAAGGAGAGCGAAGCCGACCTCCAGATGACCAAGGCATTTAACTTGTTTGCCTTCTTCATCAAACCATTTTTATGACTCTGCCCAGCCAGCGGGGGGCGCTCACACAGCCTGTGTCAGTGTCACTCCCCTGCCCGGCCAGCGGGGGGCGCTCACACAGCCTGTGTCGGTGTCACTCCCCTGCCCGGCCAGCGGGGGGCGCTCACGCAGCCTGTGTCGGTGTCACTGCCCGGCCAGCGGGGGGCGCTCACGCAGCCTGTGTCGGTGTCTCTGCCCTGCCCGGCCAGCGGGGGGCGCTCACGCAGCCTGTGTCGGTGTCTCTGCCCTGCCCGGCCAGCGGGGGGCGCTCACGCAGCCTGTGTCGGTGTCACTGCCCTGCCCGGCCAGCGGGGGGCGCTCACGCAGCCTGTGTCGGTGTCTCTGCCCTGCCCGGCCAGCGGGGGGCGCTCACGCAGCCTGTGTCGGTGTCTCTGCCCTGCCCGGCCAGCGGGGGGCGCTCACGCTGTGTGTCGGTATCTCTGCCCTGCCCGGCCAGCGGGGGGCGCTCACGCAGCCTGTGTCGGTGTCACTGCCCTGCCCGGCCAGCGGGGGGCGCTCACACAGTGTGTCGGTGTCACTGCCCTGCCCGGCCTGCGGGGGGCGCTCACGCAGCCTGTGAGCCTGTGGGGCCGTGCCAGGCAGCGGAGCAGGGGCACTCGCTCTGCACCCGCGGGCCTGTGAACCTGGGGACTGCGGCGCCCTCCGAGGTGAGTCGATGCTGGGAGCAGCCCCACCGGGTCATCGCTGGCCTCACCACCTGGCGCCCCAGATCCCGTTTGCTCCCCACTGACTGTGACTGGCCCCTGTCCTTGGCTCAGTGCCAACCAATCAGTGCTGCGGCCACGGGGCCTTGACCCGTGCTCCTGTCCCCCGCTGCGCTGGCCTCTGCTTCGGTCGCTCAGTGACCTGGCAGGGGCCCGGCGAGAGCTCTCTCATGGGGCCCAGCGCTGCCCTGCCACCCCAGCTCTGGGCCCCTCCAGCAGCTGCTAAAAGCTCGGGCCCTAATGCAGGCAGCTCTGGCCTCCCAGGGCCGGAAGGCAAGGAGAGCCCCGGGCACGAGTCCGGCCCGCGTTTGCCCGCCGGGGGGACGTGTGTTCTCTGGGAACGAGGGCCCGGCTGGGACAGCTCCGCCGCTGGCTCCCGCCCGATGCGCCTCCAGGGCCGGTTCCCGGCACTGACCCACAGCCGTCTGTCTCCCTCTGTGCAGGGGCCTGCCTGCCAAACCATTGCAAGGTCCCCAGGGGACACCCCAGCGCGGGAGCCCTGTGCCCCAGGACATCTCCCGTGACCCTCTGGTGGCGGGGCCAGGGGCAGGCGGAGCTGGGACCGGGCGGCCGGGCTCTAACAGAGCAGATCCGGCTCTGCCAAAGAGCAGCTCGCAGTCAGAGTCTGTGACACGCGGGCACTGGGTGGTGTGCCACCCTCTCGCGGCCAGGCCACAGAGCATTCAGTGATCTGCCACCCTCTCAGAGCTGCCTCCCTCGTGGGCCCAGCTTGGGCTTTGCCCCGCAGAGGTTGTGGGGCCGGGCCCCGCGTTCGGCTCGGCTGCCTGCTCCCCCGATCCAGCAATGGAACCCACGCAGCCTGCTGCCCCGCGCCCCGCTGCTGCCTCACAAGCCCACGGGCTAGAGGGCTGTGGGTCCCCGCATGGGGCGGTCCACGCACAGAGGAGCAGCCAGCTTCCTTCAGCCACTGGCTCCTGTTGCTGACGGGAGGACGAGGCCTGTGCTGTGGCTCTCCAGGCCCGTGTGTTCAAACCCGGCCGATGGTGCATGTGCGAGTGACACAACCTCCAGCTGGGTGTAAAAGTGAGCGTGGGGACTTGGAGGTTTTGGGTGAGGGGGTCTGGGCAGCAGGCTGGGCCCTCATCTTTGCCCTGGAGACGTACGGGCAGGCTGAGGAAATGGTAGTTGGGTGGCAGGGGCCTCCTGGCGGCCTGGCTCCCCCACTTAGGGCAGCCGCCCACTGGGGCCCTTACAGCTGCTCGGGGCCCTTACAGACTCCAAATGCCACATTTGGTTACAGATGGGACATGAACTCTGGTATCCTGGGCAAACTCAGGGAATTATCCTGTCCCCTTCCTGCTGCCCCTGCTGTTCCCATTGGATCTGATCGCCTCTTCCCCTCCTGTGCTCAGCTGTTGGGCAGCGTTGCTGTGAGCTGTTAAACAGCTGCCTTGCCTTGCCCCAGAAGTGACTGCATTTTAGTGGTGAGGGTATCGATCTATCCCCTGCCTACCTCCAAGGACCCGCATGAGGCTAATGTTTTTAATTGTAATATCTACTTTCACTTCCTGTCCTGTCCAAGTTGGTTTTTAACCAAGAAAACAACGAGGAGTCCGGTGGCACCTTAAAGACTAACATTTATTTGGGCATAAGCTTTCGTCGGTAAAAAACCCACTTCTTCAGAAGCATCTGTACTCCTCATTGTTTTTGTGGATACAAACTAACACGGCTACCCCTCTGATACTTTTAACCAAGAAGCCTTCTTATATGAAGCAAAATTGTGGGCTTGGGGTATTTTTAAACAACTCCCAAAGTCATTTGCAGTTTTATGTTTTACTCCCATGCAGTTTGCTCTTGATTGATTTTAAAACTAAAAACATATATAATCAATAGGAAAAGGGGGAAGTTGAGATCATTGAGTATAACTTGACAGGAAATACAGACAATTGATTAGGGAAGCTAAAGGTATCAATGACAAACCTATGGTCAGGTTAAGGGCTAGAAGAAGGAATACTTTCAGCACATCATGAACAAACAAAATCTTAGCAATGGTCTAGGTCCCATATCAGATAAAGATGGTAAAATTGTCAATCATGAGGAAGAAAGGGCAGAAAAGATCATTAAATATTGCTGTCCTGTATTTGGAAAGAAGCGGGATGGTGCATTAACATCTCACAGTGATACTCAAATACTGTCTGTGAGAACAGAAATGGGGGAGAATGTTAAACAGCAACTATTAAAGCTTTCTTTTAGATCAGCAGAACTGCATAATTACAGCTGGGAGTATTAAAAGAATTGGCTGAGCTCTCTGAACCATTATTATTGATTTTTAACAAATCTTGGAATGCTGGGGAAGTTTCAGGGGACCAGGAAAAAATGAATGTTGTGCTAATATTTAAAGATGGTAAATAGGATGACCTGGGACACTGCATGCCTGTCAGCCTGATGTCAGCTCTTGCAGAATAATGGAACTGCTGCCATGGGATGCCATCAGCAAAGAACGAAAGATGGCAGAATGATTAAGGCCAGTCAGCATGGTTTTATGGAAACTAGGTCTTGGGAAATAAACTGGATATAGGTTTCTGATGAGATTACAAGTTTGGGTGATAAAGATAACTGTGTTGACATAACATACTTAGACTCCTTTAGGGCATTTGGCTTAGTCCCAAATTACAAACACTGGGTGCCTGTAAATCAAGCCTGGCTCTTTTTACCAGACATGCTCCCACTCAGTGAGCCAGGCTGGGCTGGTCGCAGGCACCCTTGGGTGTTCTCTGGCCTGGGTTGGACTGGGTGACCCAAGGGTCCCTTGGGGCTGGGAGACATGGTATCTGCGAGCTGTACTAAAGTGCTTTGAGATGGATGAAAGGGATAGGGGGCCATTTGTAAAACTTCTTTCGGTCACTGTCAGTTGTTCAGCCCCCGCATGGGTGTTTACGCTCCAGACTTGCTCCTGACACAGAAATCTGCATACAAGCATGGACACCCAGAGCGAACCTTCTCTGCAGGAGGGACTGATTTTCTCCTTTGCTTTATTTTCCACCGAGAGGAGACAGCTTTTCCCAGACGCTCTGCCGACCCTGTGCAGCCCACATGCAACCCAGGCACGTAGTGATCTCCCCCATGCCTGAGCCCCCTTCCCCCGCTCCCGTGTACAAAGGGTATTAGAGCTGACATTTAAATGCCGTGTGTGTTTAAAAGTAGCGCCCCAGAGGGGCCCGGGAGTAGGAAGCTGTTGGCGAGACGCTCTCGGATAGATACATACGGACATTGCTGGTGAAGAGAGGCTAGGAGGAGGCACCTGCAAATATAAATCAACGAGCGACTTTAATATATGTGCTCTCAGTGGCGTGGAGTGCCCCAGGACTCTGAGTGACCTTGATGCTGGACTCTGTGTCCGTGTGCTGCTGCGAGCTCCAGGTCCCCTAGGGAAGGGGAGCGAAATTAGGAAGCCAAATTCTCTGGCTGATTGACACCCGGGTAAACATTGTAACAGCAGAAGGCAGGAAAAAATAAAGTGCAATCGATATTGCGTATGTTCATCACGTTTCAGGGATGAAACTGCTCCAAAGAAAGAAGGGCAGAGCTGCCGTCCTGGGGCCTGATTTAACCCCTAGATCTAAAGCAAATGAAATTAGCACCATCTGAAAAGCCGAACGACGACGACGATGTTACAGCGGCGACCGGAGGGTCCAGGCAGGAGCAGGTGATGCTGAGCACTGAACAGACATAGTGAGGGTGGGTCCTGCCAAGTGCTCACACGGTAAACAGACACAGGGGGAGGGGAAACTGAGGCACAGTGCTGGGCAGTGATTTGCCCCAGGTCACCCAGCAAGTCAGCGGCAGAGCCAGGAAGGGACCCAAGTGTCTTGAGGACCAGTCAAGGTCTTAGCCACTTCCACTCTGCCTCCAGCCTGCTCGACCTTTCTAGGGGCAGCACAAGCACAACTAATGAACCCTGGACCTTCAGCACCACACCACAGACCTGGACCTCTCGAGCTAAGAGAGAACTCTAGTGGCTGGCAGCACTAGTAGGTTGTTATCCTGGTAGTGAACCAGCGGGGTTATGTAGGCCGGGGTATTCCTTTCCCCCATCCCTATTCCAAATCAGCTTGCCTCTTTCCCCGACCTGTCTCTCCCCCATATACAGACGCCACTGCCTGGTCATCTCCTTCTTGGGCGTGGTTCTCTCTGGATTCTGTTGCAACAGGGGAGGAAGGTTGGCCCATGCTGAAAAGAAGAGGCCAGGCCATGAGGATCCAGGCTGTCTGCCCTGTTCTCTGCCTTGGTGTTGGGATCCCTGGGGTCAGCTGGAGAATCCCCACAGTAGAACCTTTACTTTTTGGAAACTTTCCTTTTCCTCCCTATCATCTACTTTTGCCCAGTGTTTTAATCCTGTAACTAAAGGGTGAATGAGAGTGCCAAGTTCTGGCTGTGTTCTGACTGGCAAAGGGGGGCAGACAAAAGGATGGATGGACACATTGTTGCAACTAATGTTCTGATTTGCACCCACTTCACTAGCCAGCTGGCAGGACTGGGCCGGGTGCTGCTGGCAGGGACGGCCAGTCCCAGTGCAGGATTTCTCTCGAGCTGGCGCCTTGATCTCTCCTCTCAGAGTTCAGTGAGCGTGCCCACGGCTGGGACGGGACTCCAGGCTGCGGCGTTGTGGTTCTCAGCAGTGAGCGTTGGTGTTGGGGGCCTGTTGCTGTTCTCCCTCCCTCCCCAAGCCCTCCTCCTTGGCTCCCCGGAGGGAAGGCCTCGTGGCGCACCCAGGGAAGTGTACAGAGGGCTGGGCAGGAGGAGTGCGGGAGGCGTGGGCTGTGCTGGGGTGGTCGCAGCCGGGGTGGGGGGCTGTGTCTTTAATGCAGAGCTCGTCGCTGGAGGGGTTTTCAGGCAGCAGCAGAACCAAGCCCTTTGCCACGTTCTGGACAAGCAGGATCAGGCTGCTCCTCTCTGCCGCCAGACCCGTGCGGCTCTCCTGCGGCCCACACAGACGCTGGGAACCAGGGGAGACTAGACCCTGGCTTGCAACACAAAAGCCAGCCCACCCCCATTGGTGCCCGCTCCCTCCTCTCCACCCCGCCTCTGCCAGGCCACGACCCTTCACCACGGGGCTCGTGCTGTGCCAGGAAGGGTCTGGAGCTGGCGTGTGTTGGTACTGGAGTTGGATGACACGCCAGGACATCCCTGGATTGCCAGCGCTCCCTGTCTGCAGAGAGGCCGTGGGCCGGGTCCCTTTAGGGAGGGGGATTCCCAGAGTTGGAGAGGGCTCCCACGTCCCAGCCACGCCCTCCTAGGGGGTCGGAGTTAATCCTGGAACGAGCAGCAGGCTAAGGACAGAACAAGACTGTTATCTAACCCAGGCACAGCCAGGCGTCGGCGCTGGGCTTACCTACATTGCCGGCCCTGGCCTGGCACACAGCCCATCCACCCCATCCCTGGGTCTGTCCGTGTCCCGCCCTGTGACTCGGGCGTGGGCTGTGAGCTCAGAGTAGTGGGTCCGGCGGCCTGGCCTGTGCAGTGCTGCAAGCTCCAGGCTGGCTGTCGGCAGCGGCCACCACCAGTGCAGCAGCTGGCTGCAGCCCACACCCTGCGCCCTGCTGTCTCTCTGCCCCAGCTCAGCCCCGCTGGTCCTGCTCCCGCTGCCCTGCAGCCGGGCCAGTCCCCTGGGCAGCCCCAGGCAGAGAACAGGGCATGTTGGGTCCCCTTCTACACAGCACCGGGCAGGAGAGCAGCAGCCTGCAAGTAGCTGTGTGCGCTGGGGTGGGAACAGGAGTTTGTGTCCATCTACATCAGCTTAGAGAGCGGTGCAGCCTCGCGGCTCCCTCAGGTGGTAGGTTCTAGGGAGTGTTAAACTGCAACGTTTGTTTAAACCCCTGCTGCGTGTGGGTGCGGAACGGCCTGGCACAGGCACCCCCAGCGGGTCCAGGTTCCCGGATCACCGGCTGGCAGCTCGAGTCAGAATTAAGCAGATCGTAGGGAATCCCCTAAAAACAAGGACCTGGCCCTAGTCGCTGCCGAGGCCCTGGGCAGAAGGGACATGCTGGGCCTAGTCCGGCATGGCTGGGTCCGTGCTCCTCACACCCGGTGATGAAACGTGGAACTGGGAACGTTTTTTAATACGATTTACAGATGGGGGAAAGCTCTTGTTCACTATGGCAGTGCGTCTTGCTGACTTGTAAAAAGCATAGATTCATAGATACTAAGGTCAGAAGGGACCATTATGATCATCTAGTCCGACCTCCTGCACAACGCAGGCCACAGAATCTCACCCACCCACTCCTGCGAAAAACCTCTCACCGGTGTCTGAGCTATTGAAGTCCTCAAATCGTGGTTTAAAGACTTCAAGGAGCAGAGAATCCTCCAGCAAGTGACAGGTACAGCATGTACAAGTTGATAAAATGTTGCCATAACCGATCAGAACAAATGTTCATTGAAAATAAATCACGTTATAAACAGGTGCAAAAGAACCAGACAGACTAAATTAGTCCCAACAAAAAGGCCACGTTGAAATTGTCCAAGGACTGAGCTGGTAAAAACTAAAGCTTTGGAACTGGAAATGAATGAACCGATCATGATGTGTCAGATATTAGGCCTGATGGGTGGACAAAATAGTGAGGGAAGGGGCGATTCCCCCCACCACTCCCTTTGGGGGTCCTAAAAGAGAGTTTGGGGGGTAAATATGGGAAGAACAGACAGAGGCTACTGAAGTGAGCTTCACTATCATGGCTGCCAGCCCACCATCTCCTGGGACCCCTGGACCTACATTGCCTGACCCTGAGGGCTGTCCTGACCCGACCAGGCCAGAGAGAGGGACCCAGATGATATCACCACCCCGATCGGCTCCAGATGAACCCCAGATGCCACCTGAAATGGGATCAGACTGTAACAACAGCAGCTCCAGCCCTTCTCAACGGACGTCTTCTCTGTCCCTGAGGACAGCTCTCTCCATCTCTGATAGCGCCCGAGAGCCCGTCAGACGGGGGCTTTTCCGTCGAAGACGCTCCCCCGCCAAAGGGGGAGGAAGCGAGGCGTGGTGCTGCTGTCAGGAAAGCCTCACCTCGGCCTGTGCACTCCAGAGGCTTTGACTGGTTTCCTTTTCTGTGTCTTTAATGAGAGGCCGCAGGGATGGTGACTGGGGAGCTGGCCATGGTGCCGAGCAGGCCAAGGTCTCTGGAAACCAGCCGCTGGCCTGTTTAACAGTGTTTAACGCTGGACAGGGACAGGGTTACAGCAACGCCAGTATTCTGTCTTTATTGGTACAACAGCCCAGTACCACTCTCTCGGTTTCTTTTTGTCCCTAACACACTTATTGTCCTTGTCAGGTGGGGGCTCCCAGGGCTGGGGAAGGGGTCCCAGGTCCCAGCCATTTGCCTCGGCACAGACCCCAGCCCTCCCTCCTAGGGGTCAAGCCCCACACATAACAATAGCACCACTGTGTTGTCTAACCGGGCACAGACAGGAGCAGACCCAGGCCAGGGTCGCTAGCAGGGGTTACACAGACTCCCTCTCCCCAGCACCGCACACACAGGGCAGCTCTCCCCCACCATGCCTGGCTAGACCCACACAGACCCTGCCCCACGTCAATGCGATCCTTTCCCTTTGGGTCAGTCCAAGCTGTCCGGGCCCTGGCCTGGTGCTGGCAGGTGGGGTGAGCTCAGGATGGTGGGTCAGTTACATGGTCTCAGCTCCAGGCTGCGAGTTTACAAGAATCGCCTTTTGCAAGCAGCCGGCTCCTCCCCAGCTCAGGTCTCTGCTCTCCTTCTTCATTTCCTTTCTGAATGTCCTGGGCTGGTCCTGGGCTGGTCCCCATCCCCTCCAACTCATTCGCTCAAATCCTGCCACAGGTTAACTCTCCGGGTTTGACTGGCACTCCCCCCAGCCACTCAGGTGTGTGCAGCGTCCTGGGGGGAGGGGAGAAAGGTGGACGATGGAGAGGCAAGGGGAAGGAGCTCTCTCACCCAGGCCCGGGCCACTTCCAGCTTTTGAGGCCCCTAGCCAGGATAAAAACAGGCACGTCTCCTTCTTGACTACTGTCCTCATGGTCAGGGATTGGCAATGACGTGTCACCTGTTGCAGTTGCGGAGTTTTCATTGTCTGTGGCAGTGTTTGCTGGGTAAGGCGCGATTTCCAGTGGTTTGAGCAATGAAGTTATTGGCTTTGAGCTCTTAGCTGCTGCTTCACTCAGTTGTTGTCACCGTCTCTTGCTTGCACCACTTTCAAATCTCCTCTTCGTAGTGATCCATCTGGTCACTATGTGGCCTATCCACACTTGAAATATTGTGCTGTAAATAAATGGCTTATCTACACGTGAAAGCTTCTACTGTAAACGTGTATACAAATGCTGAAAAGACTCAAAAGGAAGGACTACTAAATAAGAACTCAAAATTGAAACAGTCAGACAGGTTATTGTCCTTATCACTGAATCAAAACTCAAGCACGCAGGTAGAAGAGAACAGGCTGAGCTGAAGACAAAGGGATGACGTATGTATAGTAAACACAGACACGGATACAGACAGAGGGATAATGTCCAAAAATTTCAAACGTGTGTCCTCACGAAACTCACTGTACAAGATTGCCCTCACAAATGTTCACCTTGAATCTGGGCCTACAGCCTACGAAAGCCTATGACGATGGCCAGGCTACCAAGCTAGGGCTCAACCAAACAACCAGTCACCTCTCTTAGCTCCCCTATGAAGATACTAATGCGGAATTCTCACACATCAATAATTCCTTCGTCAACTCGTCGTAAAACTATAAAGACACTAAAATGTAACAATTCTCTACCTTTCAACACGCACTTGATCCAGCACCAGCCACTAGCAGTGGGTTGTTTATATAATCAGCTGATCTGAGAGGACACATTCATCATGGTCTAATCTTGTGCCATCAGAACCGATATTTTTATTAATATTTATGAACATTTTTAACTCTTTAATATGACAAAATCTATATCAGTTAACAACAAAATTATGTCTTTTACCAAATCACATCTCTTATTTGCTTAAATTTGCAGCTCTAAGCTGAGAGAGTGTGTCACATTTTGGTCTGATAGGGATGCACATAAAAACAAGTTGCAAAACTTATCAAATGCCAAAAAATTAACAAGTGTCTAAATTTGAGGCCCCCTTTGAGTTTGAGTCTCAGCCCAAATGGCCCTCGCAGCCCCACCTCTGATTGACCCAGCTCTCACCAACTCCAGAGTCGTTAACTCTGCTGGCCATAGATTTCTTCTTGTGTCCTTTTGCTTCACTTACCAATTTTCTACAGTTCCTAGCTTCTGATTTATGTTTGTTATTATCAACTTCCCCTTTCTTCCATTTCCTATTTTTTAAAATATTTATATAGCTGCCTTCACTTCTGTTCTAAACCCAGTCAGTTTTTTAACCACTACTGCCTTCTTCCTCAGTTGTGAGTGTGACACTGTGTGGAATCTGGGAGTCACTTTATGATATCGTCCATACCAATATTATAAAATTGCAAGGAATCTTACCAGATATACTGTGTAAGGTATCAGTGGAAAAATCATAATTTGCTAAATATTGTAATCATGTTTGTATGTAGGTGTCATCTTGGGATTGTGAGATAGGTATGTACGGTACATCTGTATTTCAAACTTGTGTTGTGCATCTGGGTGACAGCCCCAAACAGAGTGGCATCAGCACTATCTAGCTTGTTTGATGGCCCATCAAGGGACATCAGCTGTACAATGAACCCATTGAAAGAAGCCAGGGGTTACACCTTATGAGACAGCAAGGCATGTAGGGGCAGGCCTATGGACAGAACTCGAAGGCTTTTCCATGCCATGTGCTGGGAAGCTTGTGTTTGGGACAAAGGAAGCACAAGCTACATGGCAAAAAGGAATATAAAAGACAGCTGCATTATCTCCATCGTGTCTTCAATCCTGCTGCTTACCTCTGGAGCAACTTTTTACAAAGGAAGCTCTGAACAAAGGACTGAACAACCCATCCAAGCTGAGGATCTGTTCCAGAGGGACTTTCAAGCCAGCAAACTCACCAATACTGCTCAGAACCTGATATATGGACTTTGAAGTCTTATATATTTATCTGATTGCTTTACAGTTTAACAACTTTCTTCTTGTTCTTTCTTTTTTCTTTATAACAAACCTTTAGTTTTAGACACTAAAGGATTGGCTGGCACCATGATATTTTGGGCAAGATCTAAACTAAAATTGGCCTGGCAACGGGGCTGGCTCTTTGGGGTCAGAAGAATATTTTGTTTTGTGAGCAGAGCTTTTAAATAACTTCTCACTGTACTGGACCTATGTGCTGACTGGGAGCCTGTCACAGAGTCCCCGGGCGATGGTCTGGAACTGCTCCCCATGAAGCCAGGAAGGACTCTGGGGAAGTCTCCTCTCTGTGAGCAGCCTGTCTTCAGGACACAAAGCTCACACAGCCTCCCCCTTCCTGGGTCTGACCTCGGAGCATTCAGCATCCCCTGCCCCTCCATGCGTTTCCCTCAGCGAGTCCGCCCAGGCGGGGTCTTGGGGAACCCAGAGGGTCCTGCCCCCCAACTTCGCAGTCAGACGGGACTCTCAGCCAGCCAGTAAAACAGAGGTTTATTAGATGACAGGAACATGGTCTAAAACAGAGCTTGTAGGTGCAGAGAAGAGGACCCCTCAGCCGGGTCCATTTTGGGGGGCAGTGAGTCAGACAACCACGTCTGCCCTTCACTCCATGTCTCCAGCCAGCCCCAAACTGACTCTCTCCAGCCCCTCCTCCTCTGGGCTTTGTCCCTTTCCCAGGCCAGGAGGTCACAGGATTCCTTTGTTCTCCAACCCTTTAGCTCTCACCTTGCAGGGGGGAAGGGCCAGGCCGTCAGTTGCCAGGAGACAGAGTGTCGGCCATTTATGTACCCTGGCCCTTTGCTCTGCAACAATTACACCCCCTTATCCCACCCCCTAGAGACTTAAGAACTGCATAGGGGAAACTGAGCACCCCTATAGTATTCAGAGGAAACAATAAGAACAGTCCCACTTCGTCACAGCGCCAGAGAACTGGAATGCAATAATATGTGATTTCTTTTTTTAGCTTCTCAATAACCAGTGTGGGGGATCAGGAGCACAATCTGTGACTGGCTGGCAAGTCTAACTTCAATGTTAACCACCAGTTTTGGGAGAATCCCTTTTGCAGCCTGCTCTGACCTTGGCATTTTCAGTGAGGGCTACCCCAGGCACACTGGGTCACAGAGAGAGTATGGCTATTTGGGCATCTAGTAAAGGGTTCTTAAACAATTCCCAACTATCATTCACATTTTTCTGATTAAATTCTTCCTCCCAGATGATTTGGCTCATAACTGTTTTCAGTTTTGTGAAATTGGGCCATTTAAAGCACCAAGTATCTATATCACTGGCCTGGACTTTATTCTGCTGGCACATTATAAATGTGACCAAGTCATGATCACTTGTGCCTAGCCTAGTGTTAATTTTTAGTTCTGTGATCAGTTCCTCTTTAGCTGTCAAGACAGGGTCTAACAAAGAATTCTCCCATGTTGGCTGCAACCGTTTTTTGAATTAGGAAATTCATCTCTAATATTTAGAAATTTGAAGGATGTTTTAGGCCTGGCAGCATGAGACCCCAGCATGCATCACTCAGATTGAAGACCCCCATGATCACACAGCTAGAGCCAGATCCAGTACAGGTTTTGACTGGATGCTTTTATCATGGAAGAAGTGATCAGACAAAGAGGGAGCCAGAATTTTCTAGGTATCCTCTGGAAACTATGATATCAGACTGGCCAAGCTGGCACGACTACCCTATGACTTCATGGATGTTGTGGCCATATTGGCCAATTCCTCCTTTTTCTTTACATGCGAGAAGACTGGACGCTCCAGGGCTGGAACAGATTCCAACACATTCTTCAGCTACAGATCCAAGATCCTTCAGCTGCAGATCCAAGATCATCAGATCGTTCCCCTCCTGCAGAAGAGGAGGTAACCTCGGAAGTGGAATATCAAGAGGGACCGCCACACGCTGAGTTTCCTTCTGACTCAGGGGAATTCAGAACTGTTCATTCCCCAGTGGGAATGTGGGAGTAGCAACAGCTTTGTCTGCCTCTGAGGATGCAATTCAGTTCCCCAATTAGTGCATAGGATGGCACTGACCCTGAATTTACCATCTCTAGCACTAGGGGAGACGGCACATCCCGTATCTGACATCTTAGGATCAGTGATGAACCTAAAGTCTCTTTACCCATATTCAAAGGGTTGTTATGACAACCAGCAAAGACCTTTGGTCCAAGACGTCTTCATGCCAGCCAGTTTCTAAAAAGTCAAATCCCACAGAAAGGCTTCTCTTGCTTTCACATACATCCACAGCCAAATTCCCTGGTCACAGCAGCTGAACTTCAAGACCGAGATCAAGTTTTCAACCTTCTATTCCAATGGATAAAGAAGGAAGGAAGTTAGATTCTCTGGGTAAGAAATCATTTTCTTCTGCATCCTCAAACATGCGTATAGCCAGCTTCCAAGCGGTGATGGTCAGGAATCAATTTCAGTTGTGGGAAAAGATGGCCCTTTTCACCAGACACCCACCAGAGGGCCAAAGGACAACAGCTGTTATTCACAAAGGCCAAAATGTAGCTAAATATTCCCTTAGGGCACCATTTGACATCTCTGATAATCCTCTAGATCACTGGCAACAGCAGTGTCTCTGTGTAGACATGCTTGGCTACATTCATCTTCCCTCCCACTGGATATCAGGGCCAAAACTGAAGATTTACCCTTCAGAGGAGATGACTTATTTAGTGTTAAGACTGATGACACATTGGGCAAATGGAAGGAGATTCGGTCTACAGCTCGGCCTCCAAGGTTATGCCACCTTACAGGAGAAGAACTTCTACCCCGGTGTTTAGATATGACAGGCAGTACACACCACTTTCTTCATCCACCTCTTGTCAGAGGAGGTGACGGTTTCATCAGCAACAAACAGAGTCTCAGACTCAGGACAGGAAGAAATCTGAGAAACCTCATATGAGGCAAAGAATCTCTCAGCCACATCCCCTCATGTTAGTCGAGAGCTTTGAGCCAATTTTAGTAAATCAATTGGGGAACCATCTGTCCACATTTTACAATGCTTGGACAACTAGCACCTCGGACAGCTGGGTTTGGATATGGTAACGGAGGTTATACCATCCAATTCAGGTGACTCCCTCCATACCACACCCACTCCTCCCTCTTCCAGGCTCCTCCCACGAAACACTGCTAGGGATAGAAGTACGCGATTTCTGAATGTGGGTGCGAGAGAACAAGTTCCCTTGGCTTCTGGAAACAAAAGGATCTGCTCCCGCTACTTTCTAATCCCCCAAAGAACAGAGACCTCAGACTGATGTTAGATCTTCAGGATCTCAGAAAATAGACCACGAGGTTTCAGTTCAGGATGCTTTCCTTGCGTCGAATCATTCCCCTTCTCCTCCGGCTGCTCCAGACTGGCCGCTGCTCTCGATCTCAAGGAGGCGTATTTCCACTTTCTCAGAGATCATCCCACCAAAAGCACTTATGCTTTGTCCTGGCTTTGCTCCGTGCTCAGTATTCTCCACTGCCCCGAGTATTTACCGAGTGTCGACCTCCGGTAGCGGCACAGACATGTTTCTCTTCCCTACTTAGCTGATCGGCTGCCGAAGGGCCAGTCCGAAGAAGAATTAGCGACCGGCATTCAGAGCATTCAGAACCTATCTTCATAAACAAGCCAAAAATCACTTCTCATCCCTCTCAAAAGATTCCCTGCATGGCGATTGCCTGTCTCAGGAAGGGCCTTTCTACCGGACAGAAACTCTTGAAAATACCAGATTTTCGACATTCACTGACAATACAGCCAGTGCAAATGGCAAGGTTTGGCCTGAGGCTGCTGAGACTCTTGGCATCAGTGACAACCCCCTACGCCAGGCCCGGAAGGAGGCCTCTTCAGTGCTGGGCTCTGCAGCAGTTCAGTCCCAGTCTGGACAGCCTGCTGAAGAGGATTGCAACCCCCTAGAAACCATTCACTCTCCAGCCTGGCGGCCGCAGCCACAGAATGCACTCAAGGGAGGAATATTCGCCCTCTCAACCGAAATGAATAGTAACCCTGGTGCATCCAGGACAGGCTGGGTGCACATCTTCACACCCAGGTAGCAAAGGCCCTTTGGGTTCTCCAGGCAACCCTCGGGTAAGAGGCAGCGACAACCCCACGCTCTGCTGGTAGGATCCAGCTCTGAGCTGCCCCAAAGGTCAGGGAGATCTGGCTTCTGGGGTTGCATCTCAGTGAGGAGTGTTGGGTTCCTGGGCCTGTTATGTGGACAGGCAGGGGCTGGCAGAGTTCCCAGGGGCTGGCAAAGGCTGGCAGAGGTGGATGGGGTTCCCGGGGCGGGTGGGGTTCCCTGTGGCTGGCAGGGCTCCCAGGGGTGGGTGGGGTTCCTAGGAACTGGCAGGGGCTGGCAGGGGTGAGCGGGGCTCCCTGGGGCTGGGAGGGTTCCCAGTGTCTGGCGGGCGCTGGCAGGATGAGTGGGGCTCCCCGGGGCTGGGAGGGCTCCCAGCACAGCCCCAGAGTGTGAGTGAGCTGGGTTAGTGCCATCTCTCTTTGTCTCCCAGCAGAAAGAGCTGCCCCACCAGGGACCTTACCGGAGTGTCTCCAAGGGGCAGATCACTCTACGTCCAGGTGCCTTCCCAAGTCCCCTACTGTTGGGGCCTGGAGTGGAGCTGACCTGGGGGTACCACGCAGCCTGGCCCTCCCGCAGGGATCTGTGAGCCATCATTGATTGACTGAATAGCTGAGCAACGGCAGGCGTGTGCCTGGGGAGCGGCTCAGTGAGCAGTGATGAACGGGCTCATTGGGGTTGACAGCCCCAGTGCGTGGCCCTGCCCCTGCCCCTGCCCCTGCCCCAGCCCCAGCGTGTGGCCCTGCCCCTGCCCCAGCCCCAGTGCGTGGCCCTGCCCCTGCCCCAGCCCGGCCCTGCCCACAATCATGCACTGACGCATGCGGTTTGTGAATACGCCAGTAACGGCTGAGCTGGGTGCTCTCCTCCAAGCCCCGTTCGACCCACTCTTAGGGTGGTTCCCAGCCTCAGTATTCAAAGGCAGCCAGGCCCCGCCAGGCCCCCGCCTCTCCAGAGTGCTTCTGGAAATGCACCGAGAGAAGAACAAAAGAACCCTCCTGGCCCCCATCTGAGGGTGGCCTCCCCATCCCACATCCCCAGTCCCAGCTCCCATCACAGCCCCGCCATGCAATGGAACCTGCTCCGGTGGGACAAGCCGGACGGGTGGGGCGTGTCCAGATGTGCAGTGTGATGCCCTGGCACAGATCCCTTCACAGAACCACAGCAGTTTGGAGGCTGAGCACATGGAATGGGAAACCCAAGGGGAGCACAGGCCGGCTGCAGAGGGACCGACTTTGCTTTAGCCAGCTGTACATCAGGAGTGACTCCAGAGTCAAGGGAGCTGCTCTGGCGTGAGAGGAGAATCACGGCTAGAAAGACCAAATTCTTGGGGTGACGCCAGGGAGGAGTCGGGCCGGGAAAGTTATTTCAATCTGCACCTCGGGGAGTGCCTGGGGCCTGGGATGGTTGGTAAGCCCTGGGCACTGTAAAAAGTTGCTCCAGAGGTAAGCAGCAGGATTGAAGACACGATGGAGATAATGCAGCTGACTTTTATATTCCTTTTTGCCATGTAGCTTGTGCTTCCTTTGTCCCAAACACAAGCTTCCCAGCACATGGCATGGAAAAGCCTTCGAGTTCTGTCCATAGGCCTGCCCCTACATGCCTTGCTGTCTCATAAGGTGTAGCCCCTGGCGTCTTTCAATGGGTTCATAGAATCATAGAATATCAGGGTTAGAAGGGACCTCAGGAGGTCATCTAGTCCAACCCCCTGCTCAAAGCAGGACCAATCCCCAACTAAATCATCCCAGCCAGGGCTTTGTCAAGCCTGACCTTAAAAACCTCTAAGGAAGAAGATTCCACCACCTCCCTAGGTAACCCATTCCAGTGTTTCACCACCCTCCTAGTGAAAAAGTTTTTCCTAATATCCAACCTAAACCTCCCCCACTGCAACTTGAGACCATTACTCCTTGTCCTGTCATCTGCTACCACTGAGAACAGTCTAGAGCCATCCTCTTTGGAACCCCCTTTCAGGTAGTTGAAAGCAGCTATCAAATCCCCCCTCATTCTTCTCTTCCGCAGACTAAACAATCCCAGTTCCCTCAGCCTCTCCCCATAAGTCATGTGTTCCAGTCCCCTAATCATTTTTGTTCCCCTCCGCTGGACTCTTTCCAATTTTTCCACATCCTTCTTGTAGTGTGGGGCCCAAAACTGGACACAGGACTCCAGATGAGGCTTCACCAATGTCGAATAGAGGGGAACGATCACGTCCCTCGATCTGCTGGCAATGCCCCTACTTATACATCCCAAAATGCCATTGGCCTTCTTGGCAACAAAGGCACACTGTTGATTAATATCCAGCTTCTCATCCACTGTAACCCCTAGGTCCTTTTCTGCAGAACTGCTGCCGAACCATTCGGTCCCTAGTCTGTAGCGGTGCATGGGATTCTTCCGTCCTAAGTGCAGGACTCTGCACTTGTCCTTGTTGAACCTCATCAGATTTCTTTGGCCCAATCTTCTCATTTGTCTAGGTCCCTCTGTATCCTATCCCTACCCTCCAGCGTATCTACCTCTCCTCCCAGTTTAGTGTCATCTGCAAACTTGCTGAGAGTGCAGTCCACACCATCCTCCAGATCATTAATGAAGATATTGAACAAAACCGGCCCCAGGACCGACCCTTGGGGCACTCCGCTTGATACCAGCTGCCAACTAGACATTGAGCCATTGATCACTACCCGTTGAGCCCGACGATCTAGCCAGCTTTCTATCCACCTTATAGTCCATTCATCCCGCCCATACTTCTTTAGCTTGCTGACAAGAATACTGTGGGACACCATGTCCAAAGCTTTGCTAAAGTCAAGGAACAACACGTCCACTGCTTTCCCCTCATCCACAGAGCCAGTTATCTTGTCATTGAAGGCAATTAGATTAGTCAGGCATGACTTGCCCTTGGTGAACCATGCTGACTGTTCCTGATCACTTTCCTCTCCTCGAAGTGTTTCAGAATGGATTCCTTGAGGACCTGCTCCATGATTTTTCCAGGGACTGAGGTGAGGCTGACTGGCCTGTAGTTCCCAGGATCCTCCTTCTTCTCTGTTTTAAAGATGGGCACTACATTAGCCTTTTTCCAGTCATCCGGGACCTCCCCCGATCGCCATGAGTTTTCAAAGATAATGGCCAATGGCTCTGCAATCACATCCGCCAATTCCTTTAGCACTCTCGGATGCAGCGCATCCGGCCCCATGGACTTGTGCTCGTCCGGCTTTTCTAAATAGTCCCCAACCACTTCTTTCTCCACAGAGGGCTGGTCACCTCCTCCCCATGCTGTGCTGCCCAGTGCAGCAGTCTCGGAGCAGACCTTGTTCGTGAAGACAGAGGCAAAAAAAGCATTGAGTGCATTAGCTTTTTCCACATCCTCTGTCACTAGGTTGCCTCCCTCATTCAGTAAGGGGCCCACACTTTCCTTGACTTTCTTCTTGTTGATAACATACCTAAAGAAACCCTTCTTGTTACTCTTAACATCCCTTGCTAGCTGCAACTCCAGGTGTGATTTGGCCTTCCGGATTTCACTCCTGTATGCCTGAGCAATATTTTTATACTCCTCCCTGGTCATTTGTCCAATCTTCCACTTCTTGAAAGCTTCCTTTTTGTGTTTAAGATCAGCAAGGATTTCACTGTTAAGCCAAGCTGGTCGCTTGCCATATTTACTATTGTTTCTACACATTGGGATGGTTTGTCCCTGTAACCTCAATAAGGATTCTTTAAAATACAGCCAGCTCTCCTGGACTCCTTTCCCCCTCATGTTAGTCTCCCAGGGGATCCTGCCCATCAGTTCCCTGAGGGAGTCGAAGTCTGCTTTTCTAAAGTCCAGGGTGTGATGAAGCGGATCTGTTCTTAATGTTTCCTCTGAATATTGTGGGAGTGCCTCAGTTTCCCCTATGCAGTTCTTAAGTATCTAGGTGGTGGGATAAGGGTGTATGATCGTTGCAGAGCCCTAGAGGGCAGGTGTGTGCAGGGGTCTGGACACAGAGAATGGCCGACACCCTGTTTCCTGGCAACTGATGGCCTGGGCCCTTCCCCCCTGCAAGGTGAGAGCTAAAGGGTTGGAGAACAAAGGAATCAGGTGACCTCCTGGCCCGGGAAAGGGACAAAGCCCAGGGGAGGAGGGGCTGGAGAGAGTTTCAGTTTGGGGCTGGCTGGGGACATGGAGTGAAGTGCAGACGTGGCTGTTTGGCTCACTGCCCCCCAAAATGGACCCAGCTGAGGAGTCTTGTTCTCTGCACCTACAAGCTCTGTGTTAGACCATGTTCCTGTCGTCCAATAAACCTCTGTTTCACTGGCTGGCTGAGAGTCACGTCTGACTGCGGAGTTGGGGTGCAGGACCCTCTGGCTTCCCCAGGAGCCTGCCTGGGCGGACTGGCTGTGGGAAGCGCACGGAGGGGCAGGGGATGCTGAATGCTCCGAGGTCAGACCCAGGAAGGTGGAAGCTGTGTGAGCTGTGTGTCCTGCAGACAGGCTGCTCCCAGAAAGGAGACTTCCCCAGAGTCCTGACTGGCTTCGTAGGGAGCAGTTCCAGAGCATCACCCAGGGACTCCGTGACACAGGGTCCGTATTCTGCTGCTCTCCTTTCTTCCTTGTGTCAGGATCCTGAACTCGACCATCTCATGGTCACTGCCTGCGAGGTTCCCATCCACTTTTGCTTCCCCTACTAATTCTTCTATGAATATTTGCTACCTGTTTGTATCTCAGCCATATTGTTTTCTTGGGTGATGCCCCAAGACAGATTTGTATCCCAGCTAGCCAGCCTGCTTGTTGGCCCAGTAAGGACAATCAGCTCATCGTGTGAGCCCCCTTGAGACATTTCATAGAGTGATGAGGCAGTGGCTGCTCTGTGACTCAGTGTGGCATGTAAGGACATGTGACCTGAGACTCCATCTTTGTGCCAGGTTTCAGGGTAATAGCCGTGTTAGTCTGTAGTCACAAAAAGAAAAGGAGGACTTGTGGCACTTTAGAGACTAACCAATTTATTTGAGCATAAGCTTTCGTGAGCTACTTTCCAGGCACTTGGGCTGAAAGCATAAAAGAGGAGACAGTGACATCAGGGCTTTGTCTTCATTCCTGTTCCACACCTCTGGACAGGTTTTCTAACAATGGAAAGCTTTGAAGAAAGGACTGATGACCCCCAATCTAACGGGTGAACCAGAGAGATGTATTACAAGCTAGCAGACTTACCATCACTGCCATGAACCTGACCTGCAGACTCTGAAATCCCTTGGAATCTATATGATTCCTTTAGCCATTGAAAACTTTCTTCTTCTTTTTTTATTAATAAACCTCTAGTGATAGTTCTCCTAAAGGACATGGCTACTGTGTGGTATTTGGTAAGATCTAAAGTATATATCCATTGACCCGGGGCAATGGCTGATCCTTTGGGATTAGAAGAACCACATGTATGATGACTCTGGTGATTGGGCTGGAATGCCAAGGGGACTGTGTTTTAGCTCCTTATTAACCAGTGTGGTGAGACAGGAGCTCATTTTTGTTCCTGGCTTGGTGAAATCTAAGGTTAGAATAGCCCCCTGTTTGCGGGGGTGACTGCCCTGTTTTTTATCAGTCTGTCCTGCATTTGGCATTCTCAGCTGTGACCCACGCTCGGCACAGTCACAGTGGGAACCTGCCGGAGCTCTGCAAGGACGGCTTAACCCCCGAGGGGGGACGGTTAACCCCCGAGCACCAGGCCAGCTCTCTCCGGCCATGCTCAAGCTCACGCTGCGGAAGGAGAGCGCAATGCAGATCGCCGCACAGCGCAGTCCCCACGCCGGGGTCAGGATCCAGCCTCGCCCCTCCACACACTGTCATGAGCCACGCTCCTAGATTCTCTGTGGCACTTGTGCCCATTCACACGGCCAGCCCCAGGGCACAGTGCCAGGATGTGCATCTGCTCCAAATGCAGCAGGGTGTGTTTCCCACCGGCGGAGGGCCACCCGCCCAGGCTCTGCCCCAGGCCCTCGCACCCTGCACTGGTGGCCTGGAAAGTGCAACCTCCGCAGTCCTGAGCCTCCCGAACGAGCCCCTGAAACATGATGACCCCCCCTGGGGCTGCGTGAGGAAGGAATCAAAGGCTCTCCATGTCTCCCCTTCTCTTTGTGGCCCATGCCCATTATTCCCCAGGCCTGGGGCAGCAGCAGGTGTAGGCCGGGTCCAGGCTCCAAAGAAGCTCGGTTAGCAGGAGGAGCTGAATCCGGGCATCCCCTGGTCACACCCCTTCCAGCCAGCACGGCCCTCTGAGGTCACTGCCCTCAGTGAATCTTCTGCTTGGGGGCGGCTGGGCCCTGCGCTGGCGCACACCCAGGGCTGACGAAGTGTCCAAAGCGGGAGAGGACACAGCGTGGGGCAGCACAGAGCGGGAGAGCGGTGTGTGCCCCTGAGAGAAAAGGGGGCGCAGCCACTCCACCCCCACCCTGTCAGGGCAGGAGCAAGGGGCCTCGGCGACCCCCATTATGTCAGAAAAGGCTGCGAGTGCCGGGGTCTCGGGAGGAGCCCTCCTGTGACAAGTGCCAGCATTGGGGCGAGCGGGACCCTCTAGTCCATCCGGCAGCGGATGCTCTCGCGTGTCCTACCGGCCGGTTGGCGAAGTGACGGGTCATTCGCTGCCGGGGAAGGCGAGATTTTCCATCAATCACAGAGCATCCTGCTGTCACAGAGTGTGGGGGAGTCCGGGCCCTGCACCCCTCTTCCTGGGAATCATCGTGACTCTCAGGCAGCCAGTAAAACGGAAGGTTTATTGGACAACAGGAACACAGTCTCAAACAGAGCTTGTGGGTACAACCAGGACCCCTCATTCCAGTCCTTCTGGGGGGCAGGGAGCTTAGACCCCAGCCCTGGGGTTCCCTGCGTTTGACCACCCAGGCCCAAACTGAAACCAAAACCCCTCCAGCCGGCTCCCTCCTGCAGCCTTTTTCCCGGGCAGAGGTGTTACCTCCCCCATCCCCCCCTCCCACCCCCACCCCCACCCCGCTCAGGGTACAGGTTACCCTGGAAGTGCCTCTGGTTGGGGCTGCCCAGGAAACCAGGTTGGGAGGGGCGCTCGGGCTGCAAGGCCAAGGAGCCGCAGTCTATGCTGCTGTGCCCAGTGGTCTGTGGGGCAGCGGGGGCCTGTCTGGGAGAAGATGGCTGGGAGCCGAGGAGCATGCCGGCCCATGGGAGGAGAAGATGGGAGGACAGATGCTGCAGCAGAGCAAGATCAGGCCCCGTCGGGGCATTCAGCTGGGCTATCTGGGGCTGAAGCTCTTCGCCCCCATACCCTAGTTCTGGGCTGTTGTCTTCCCAAGGTGCAGCCCAGTGTGGTGGTGTCCTGCAGCCCGGTGTGGACAGGCGGGGGCCGCCTGCAGTGCTCTCCCCTGCCAGCCCCGCAGGGAATGGTTTCAGCAGCTGATTGCGGGTGCAGCTCGGGCTGTGCAGCCCGGAGCACAGGGCAGAGCAGCCCTAGTTTGCATCTGGACTGAGCTGGGTCCGAGACGCTGCGTGAGCCTTGGGGACAGAATAACGAGAGTGCAGAGATCTGGCTACGCCCCCAGCCAGGCCCCTGGCCACACTCCTGGCATGCTCCTACACAAGGCAAGGCCATGAAGCTGGCTGTAGCTGCTCAGAGAATCTGCCAGGGCACTGGCCTCTGTATGCCACCGCAGCGTGAAGGGGCCGGCGTCAGTCCCTCATTCAGACCCACACCTCTGCCCACGCAGAACCCACGCACCCCCGTGGCCTGCACATGGCTCTGCGTTGGGCCCAGGGTCTAGCTGTGTCACAGGGGCCAGGGAAGCCAAGGGAGCCTGACCCGGTGTGACACACACACAGGGCCAGAGGTGCAGGAACAGTCACCTGCGGCTTTAACTGACCACTGCCTCCCGCCGCTCAGCCTGGGAGCGCCCACACTTGACTCGCTGCAGCCCGCAGGGAACGGTCCCCGCCTCCCCACAACACCCGAACGAGACAGCTCCAAATCCTGCCAGGCCTGACCCCTCCCCGAGCTGGGCCCATCCCCTGCCGCGCCTCGGACAGGCGCCCGCGCTGGGCTGGACCCCGGCTTGACCTCGCTCCGTTCGCAGAGGAGGCGAGGGCCAGGCAGGGCCGGGGGATGTGTGCGTCGCACTTTGGCGGCCCACGGTAGACTGGGAGGAGGCAAAGAGCCCCAGCCGGACAGCCTGATACTTGACCGGCCAGGGCTGAGCCCCGCTGCACTCCCAGCCCGGCACAGGCAGGCTCCACGCCCGCAGCAGCCTCTGCTCAGAGCCAGAGGGAGTCTCCACAGGCAGCCTCAACTGGGGCAGCCAGGGCCTAGGCCAAGGGCTGCACGGGCACCAACCCCCCTGTCCCACACTCTGTCCCTAGAGCACCCACCTATTCTGCTCTAGCTGGGGGGCAGAGGGGTGACTACAGGCTCAGCAACATGACCCCCGGTGAGTGACGAGCTCAGCAACACGACCCCCAGTGAGCGACGAGCTCAGCAACGCGACCCCCGGTGAGCGACGGGCTCAGTGACGCGACCCCCGGTGAGCTACAGGCTCAGCGACGCGACCCCCGGTGAGCGACGGGCTCAGCGACGTGACCCCCGGTGAGCGACGGGCTCAGCAACGCGACCCCCGGTGAGCGACGGGCTCAGCAACGCGACCCCCGGTGAGCTACGGGCTCAGCGACGCGACCCCCGGTGAGCTACGGGCTCAGCGACGTGACCCCCGGTGAGCGACGGGCTCAGCGACGCGACCCCCGGTGAGCTACGGGCTCAGCGACGCGACCCCCGGTGAGCTACGGGCTCAGCGACGTGACCCCCGGTGAGCTACGGGCTCAGCGACGCGACCCCCGGTGAGCGACGGGCTCAGCGACGCGACCCCCGGTGAGCGACGGGCTCAGCGACGCGACCCCCGGTGAGCGACGGGCTCAGTGACGCGACCCCCGGTGAGCGACGGGCTCAGCAACGCGACCCCCGGTGAGCGACGGGCTCAGCGACACGACCCCCGGTGAGCGACGGGCTCTGTGACGCGACCCCCAGTGAGCTACAGACTCAGCAACACGACCCCCGGTGAGCGACGGGCTCAGCGACGCGACCCCCGGTGAGCGACGGGCTCTGTGACGCGACCCCCAGTGAGCTACAGACTCAGCAACGCGACCCCCGGTGAGCTACGGGCTCTGTGACGCGACCCCCAGTGAGCTACAGGCTCAGCAATGCAACCTCCCGGTGAGCGACGGGCTCAGCAACACGACCCCTGGTGAGCGACGGGCTCAGCAACGCGACCCCCGGTGAGCGACGGGCTCAGCAACGCGACCCCCGGTGAGCGACGGCCTCAGCAACGCGACCCCCGGTGAGCGACGGGCTCAGTGACGCGACCCCCGGTGAGCGACGGGCTCAGTGACGCGACCCCTGGTGAGCGACGGGCTCAGCGACGTGACCCCCGGTGAGCGACGGGCTCAGTTACGCGACCCCCGGTGAGCGACGGGCTCTGTGACGCGACCCCCGGTGAGCGACGGGCTCAGTGACGCGACCCCCGGTGAGCGACAGGCTCAGCAATGCGACCCCCGGTGAGCGATGGGCTCAGCGATGCGACCCCCGGTGAGCGACGGGCTCAGTGACGCGACCCCCGGTGAGCTACGGGCTCAGCGATGCGACCCCCGGTGAGCGACGGGCTCAGCGATGTGACCCCCGGTGAGCGACGGGCTCAGTGACGCGACCCCCGGTGAGCGACGGGCTCAGTGACGCGACCCCCGGTGAGCGACGGGCTCAGCAGTGTGTCATTTGTAGAGGGAAGCTGTAGGCAGGTGCAGTGGAAGAAGCAGAACTGTCCGAAGCTCCTGCCCTGCTCTCTCCCGGTGGCTGTGTTGCTTCCAGCCCAACTCCTCACGCAGTCACCTCCCTGGTGCGAACAGTAGCCCGCTGAAATCACTGACGGTCAATAAGCCTGCTCCCAGCCTTTCCTGGGGTCAGGTGGGCAAGTCCTGTGGTAACAGGTTCTCTTTCTGCTGGTGGTGATCACACGACCAGCTGGTGTCACACCCTGTGACACAGCAGGGAGGGGGGAGTGTTGACCTGGGAATGTGGCAGGGGAGTTTCACTGGGGGTGGGAGACCTGAGAGCCTGTCACCTGAGCCAGGAGGGGGAGGGGGAGGTGACACCTCTGCCCAGGAATGTGAACAGAGGCTGCAGGAGGGAGCCTGCTGGGGGGGTTTAGTGTCAGTTTGGGGCTGGGTGGAGGAACACAGGGAACCCCAGGGCTGGGGTCTAAGCTCCCTGCTCCCCCAGAAGGACTTGACTGAGGGGTCCTGGTTGTACCCACAAGCTCTGTTTTGGACTGTGTTCCTGTGGTCCAATAAACCTTCCGTTTTACTGGCTGGCTGAGAGTCTCAGTGAATCCCAGGAAGAGGGGTGCAGGGCCTGGACTCCCCCACACTCCGTGACAACTGGTGGCAGCGGTGGGATGTACTGCACCCCGTGAATGGCGCTTCCTGCAGTAAGTGACTGGGGAGCAGTAAAACGAAGGGGGATTGACGGGGACCAGGCGTGCTGAAGATTCAGAGAGAGATGGTTTCAGGGGGCGGTTAACCCCTGGGAGTGTGTGACCAGAGAGAAGGACTTTTGCAGTAACAGGGTCCCCAGGGGGATTGCAGCGAGCGATCCCAGGGGCGGAGGAGTCTGCAGCTCGACCCTGGCAAAGAGGTGGTGACCTCAAGAAAGACTGGCACACTAGGGGTTTTTCCTGGAAACCGTGGAAAGCTGCCCGGACTGCGAGTGGCCAGCAGGGAGATGTACGCTAAACGCCTTAAGAACGACCTGGTGGAGCTGTGCAGGCAGAGGGGGCTGCGCATCGGGAGGTCCACCAAGGAACAGCTGATTGCCCAGTTGGAGGAGAGGGATCGCTTGGATGACCCGATCCCTGTCCCGGAGGGAAGCCGCCCGGCGGACGCAGCGTGGGCCCTGGGGCCTGACCGGGCTGGGATGGGTCAGACTGCTGCCAAGGACATCCCGAGACCCTTCCTACTTAGGCCTGGGGAAGGGGTTGGGGGAAGCCCAGCGAATACTGAGGGCACCCTGACCCCGGCAGCCAGCAGGGGATTCTCCCAGCGGAGCTCCCCGTCCCTGGAGCGGATGCGGCTGGAATGGGAGAGGGAGATGAAAATGAGGGAGCTGGAGGATCATGAAAAACAACGTCAACATGAGCAGGAGGAGAAGGAGAAACAACGTCAACATGAGCAGGAGGAGAAGGAGAGGGAGCGTCAGGAGAAGGAGAAACAAAGTCAGCATGAACTGGAGCTGGCCAGGCTGAGGAGCAGTGGGGCCCCCGCTGCGGTGAGTGCTGGGGGACCCAAGACTGCAAGGAACTTTGATAAGTGCTTCCTGGCCCAGCGGAAGGAGGGGGAGGACATAGATAGCTTCCTGACGGCCTTTGAGAACGCCTGCGAGATGCACAGGGTTGACCCTGCAGACAGGCTCCAGTTTCTCACCCCCTTACTGGACCCCAAAGCCGTGGAGGTGTACAGCCGAATGACAGGGGCGGAGGCAGGGGACTACGAACTGTTCAAACAGGCCCTGCTCCGTGAGTTTGGGCTGACCCCCGAGATGTACCGGAAAAGGTTCCAGAGTCAGTGTAAAATGCCTGAGATCACATACCTACAACTGGTCAACCGGATGCAGGGATATGCCCGCAAGTGGACAGCTGGGGCCCAAGCTAAAGAGGACCTGCTTGACCTAATCGTACTGGACCAACTGTATGAACAGTGCCCTTCCGACCTGAGGCTGTGGTTGGTGGACAAAAAGCTAGAGAACCCCCAGCACGCAGGGCAGCTGGCTGACAAGTTTGTGAACAGTCGGTCAGGGGGTAGCAGGGAGGAGTCCCAAAAGAACAGGCCTGGACCTCCCAGCGGGGAAATATGGAGAACCCCCTCCAAAGGGGAACGCCTGGCTTCAGGACCCTCCGAGCTGGTCGAGGGGACCAGCGTGACATGAGCTGCTATCACTGTGGCCAGAGAGGCCACATACGGACCCAGTGCCCCAGGCTCAGGGACAGACTGAGCAGATCCAACCTACCCAGGGTTAACTGGGTAGGGACCCAGCTGGATGAGGGGCAGACAGCCTAGGCAAGGGGGGCTGACAGCTTGCCATCTGCTCAGGAGGGAAGAGTACCCCAGGCCAGCTCCTCTGGAGGGCTGGAGGCTCTGGACTTAGGGTTCTCAGTTTACAGAGTGGGCGCGGGGCTGTCCCTCCGGAGAGAGTGCCTTGTTCCCCTGGACGTGGATGGGAGGAAGGTCAATGGATACTGGGATACGGGCGCAGAGGTGATGCTGGCCTGGCCCGAGGTGGTGGCCCCAGATCGGGTGGTGCCCAACACCTACCTGACCCTGACAGTGTGGGTGGGACCCCATTCAAGGTGCCCATGGTGAGGGTACACCTGAAATGGGGGGCCAAGGAGGGCCCCAAAGATGTGGGGGTGCACCACCATTTGCCCTATGAGGTGTTGATGGCGGGGACCTAGAGGACTGGGCAAGCAACCCCCAGAACGCCCTGGTCGTGACCCGTAGCCAGAGCCGGCGAGGGGCACTGTGCCCCGACCTTGGGGAGGGTACCACACTGGAGGCACAGGACCCTATCCTGCTGGGGAGGGAGCGCCGAGGGGCACAGCTCAGAGAGGCTGCGGCTTCAGACCTGGCCAGCGAGAGGGAACCGGTCCCAATCCCTTCCCCAGCCACTGAGTTCCAGGCCGAGTTGCAGAAAGACCCCTCCTTGCGGAAGCCCAGGGACCTGGCTGACCTCAGGGTGGTACAGACCATGGGGAGAGGATGCCAGGAGAGGTTCCTGTGGGAGAAGGGGTTCCTGTACTGGGAATGGGCTCCCCCAAGGGAAATGGAGCCCGGGGGGATCAGGAGGCAGCTGGTGGTCCCCCAGAAGTATCGCCGCAAGTTACTGTCCCTGGCCCATGACATCCCCCTCGCAGGGCACCAGGGAATCCGGCGCACCCGGCAGAGGCTGCTACAGAACTTTTACTGGCCCGGGGTCTTTACCACGGTCCGGCAGTATTGCCGATCCTGTGACCCCTGTCAGAGGGTGGGGAAGGCCCGGGACAAGGGAAAAGCAGCTTTGAGACCTTTGCCCATCATAGAGGAGCCTTTCCAGAAGGTGGCCATGGACATTGTGGGGCCTGTCAGCAAGACGACCCGGACAGGGAAGAAATACATTCTGGTGGTGGTAGATTTCGCCACCAGCTACCCCCAGGCAGTGCCCTTAGCTTCCATTGAAGCAGACACCGTGGCAGATGCGCTCCTGACCATTTTCAGCCGAGTGGGGTTCCCCAGGGAAGTCTTGACAGACCAAGGGTCCAACTTCATGTCGGCCCTGCTCTGGCGCTTGTGGGAGAAATGTGGGGCCCACCACAACTGGGCCTCAGCGTATCACCCCCAGTCCAATGGGCTGGTGGAGAGGTTCAATGGGACGCTAAAGATGATGCTGAAAACCCGCTCCCGATGGAGAGTCAGTGGAGGAGTATGTCCTGATCTTCCGAGAGAGACTGGCTGAACTCATGGGCCTCGCCAGGGAGAATCTGGCCAGAGCCCAGAGGAAGCAGAAGGTCTGGTATGACCGCACGGCACGGGCCCGTGCCTACGCCACCGGGGATCAGGTGATGGTTCTCATCCCTGTGAGAAAGAACAAACTACAGGCCGCCTGGGAGGGCCCTTTCAAGGTTGTCAAGCAGCTCAATGAGGTAAACTATGTGGTGGAGCTGTCGAACCGGGCGCACCACCGCCGGATGTACCATGTGAATATGATGAAGCCATATTATGCCAAAAGGAATGTGGTGTTGGCCGTGCATGGACATTGGGAGGAGCAGGGAGACGACCCTTTGGTAAATATTTTCCCTGGGACCGGGGCTGGCTCCCCCCTGGAAACAATTCCCCTCTCGGATCAGCTAACCCCTGCCCAGCAAGCCGAGATCAGGGGGGTGCTGCATCTGTACCGACAGCTGTTTTCCAGCCAGCCTGGACACCCTAATCTGACTGTCCACTGGGTGCAGACAGGATCGCATCCTCCTATAAGATGCTCCCCCTTCCAAGTCACAGGAAAAACTGCTCAAGACCTGGAAAAAGAGGTCCGGGACATGCTGGCTTTGGGGGTGATCCAGCCATCAGCCAGCCCTTGGGCCTTGCCGGTGGCACTGGTCCCCAAAAAGGATGGGTTGCTCCGGTTCTGTGTGGACTATTGGAAGCTCAGTGTCATCACTGTATCTGATGCCTACCCCATGCCCAGGCCTGATGAGCTCCTAGACAAGCTGGGAGGAGCTCGGTACCTTATCACCATGGATCTTACAAAGGGCTACTGGCAAGTGCCGCTGGATGCAGATGAAATTGGCCTTTATCACCCCTCTGGGGCTCTATGAGTTCCTGACCCTGCCTTTCGGCCCCAAGGGAGCACCGGCCACCTTCCAGCGCCTGGTGGATCAGCTACTGAGGGGGATGGAGAGTTTTGTTGTGGCGTATATTGATGACATCTGTGTCTTTAGCCAGACCTGGGAGGACCATGTGTCCCAGGTTAGACAAGTGCTGGACCGACTCCAGGGGGCTGGGCTGACTGTCAAAGCGGAGAAGTGCAAGGTGGGGATGGCTGAAGTATCTTACCTGGGCCAGCGGGTGGGGAGCAGCCACATAAAGCCAGAACCAGCTAAGGTGGAGGTGATCAGAGACTGGCCCGCTCCCCAAACCATAAAGCAGGTCCAGGCCTTTATTGGGTTGGCAGGATACCATCGAAGGCTTGTGCCCCGCTTTAGAGCCATAGCCGCCCCCATCACTAGGCTATGCAAGAAGGGGAAGCCAGACAAGGTGGTCTGGACCGAGCAGTGCCAGGAGGCTTTCCGGGCACTGAAGGAGGCTCTGGTCAGTGGCCCAGTTCTGGCAAACCCAGACTTTGACAAGCCCTTTGTGGTGTTCACCGACGCCTCAGACACGGGACTGGGGGTGGTGTTAATGCAGGAGGATGAAAAGTGGGAGAGACACCCCATCGTGTACCTGAGCAAGAAGTTGCTACCCCAGGAGCAACACTACATGGCCATCGAGAAGGAGTGCCTGGCCATGGTGTAGGCCCTCAAGCAACTAGAGCCCTATCTCTTCGGGCGACACTTCACCGTCTACACCGACCACTCTCCCCTGACCTGGCTGCACCAGATGAAAGGCACCAACGCCAAGCTCCTGAGGTGGAGCCTGCTCCTGCAGGATTACAACATGGACGTGGTCCACGTGAAGGGAAGTGCCAACATGATAGCAGATGTGTTGTCCCAGAGAGGGGGCCCTGAACTTCCCCAGGTCACTGGTCCGAGTGACCCCGCTCAGTTCAGTCTTGAAGGGGAGAGAGATGTGACGCAGTAGGGAGTGGGGAGATGTGATGCAGCAGGGAGGGGGGAGTGTTGACCTGGGAATGTGGCTGGGGAGTTTCACTGGGGATGGGAGACCTGAGAGCCTGTCACCTGAGCTGGGAGGGGGAGGTAACACCTCTGCCCGGGAAACTGGACAAAGGCTGCAGGAGAGAGCCTGCTGGAGGGGTTTTGGTTTCAGTTTGGTGCTGGGTGGTGGAAAGCAGGGAACCCCAGGGCTGGGGTCTAAGCTCCCTGTCCCCCAGAAGGACTTGACTGAGGGGGCCTGGTTGTACCCACAAGCTCTGTTTTGGACTGTGTTCCTATTGTCCAATAAACCTTCTGTTTTACTGGCTGGCTGAGAGTCACGGTGAATCCCAGGAAGAGGGGTGCAGGGCCTGGACTCCCCCACACTTCGTGACACCATGAGCTGCCATCTCTCTGGAGCACTAAGAGGCTTTGCCGTGGCTGTCTCTTGGGGTTTGTGGTCAGATTGGGCAATGATGGGGTGGCCGGAGCTGTACTAATGGAATTGTTGCACCCCAAATATCACAGCCAGAAGCGCTTTCTACTTGGGGTACCCCTGGTCAGTCTGTGACGGGCTCTGCTGGCTGAGGGACAGGCTGCACCTCCAAACGACCCAATCCTTTCTGTGATACATCACACGGGAGGGCCAGTAGCTCTCCTGGCTGCAGTACTTCAGGATGGGGCATCCGTTATCATTGTTTCAGTGTGTCAAATGCTTACTGTCGGGGACCTGCCCAGTGCCACTCAACATCCCCCCTCGTGAGCAGACCTGTGGGTTCTGCTACTGCAGCCAGGTGTGAACAGAACTTGGACAGGAAAATTATCATTCCTACGAAGCTCTGATCCTCTTTCACATGCACTGGACCTGGCACATCTCTGCCTTAATCTCGCTGTGATCAGATGTCCAATGCACGTCAACCCATGCTGTTCGAGTCACATTTGTACTGGGTTGAGTTTTATGATCCTCTCCCTGCATCAGTGTAGAAAGGCTTCTGGTTTTCTGTCATGGTCTCATTCAGCGTCTGTGTCCTTGCTCCTTTCACCTGCAAGGAGGAAAGCGGCTGCATTTATTTTCATCCCAGACAGTCCATCCAGAGCTTGGCTGCATCTCCTCTGGAACACCTCCGGTGCTGGGCTCATGCCCATTGACATGCGCAGCCATCTGCAGTGACCAAATGTCATCAGCATGTGGACCCTCTACCCAGCCTTATATACCAAACCCCATTCCTCACTTCATGGACCACAGAGATTCTGGCTTTGGAGGGTTCTGACAAGATGTCATCACTTGCGGGCAGTGGAGAGTGTCATCTTCTCAAGGCCTAGTTCAGTGGCTTTGGGTTTATGCAGCTGTGTAATCTGCAGGATGGCTTCTTTACCACCAGCATGCTGCTTACCCAGCCATACTGGCCTCCACAAGTGCTAGGATACCCCTGCTCTGCAGACTTTCGAGCTCCTTGCATAGGGGGCTACGTTTTGCCACTGGAATTCTCCACTGCGGGGGTCTATGTCCAATCACAGCTTTCCTTCAAGGCACCCACCGCCTTCGAAAACATCCCCCTGTGCTTTCCAAATGATCTCCAGTGGCCATGGGACTCCCCCTCTTGCTTCCACTGCATGCCCCATGTCTAAGCATCTGTCTAATGTGAGATCCCCTTCCCAGAGCAGGCGCTTCGGCAGGTCGTGAGCCCACGGACTGCAGACGATCCTGTCCCGAATCAGGGACTCTGCAAGTCCCCAGAGTGCCGTAGCAGCCAGTTAGCGAAAGGCACTAATTCGGGGTCTTTCCCGCCCTTTGGCCTTGAGTGAAAAACCAGTGTCACTCCACAGCTTCATTCTGCTTTGGGGAGTTCCCATCACTGCTGTGTGGCTGAGGCCGTGGTGAGTGGGAGGGGTGTGGGGGGGCTCCAGGCAATTTCCGTGGCTCATGCCCTCCAGAGAACCCCGGGTGTCCTGGACTCAGCACCGTGACCCCCGGGTGTCCTGGGCTCTGCCGGGAGTGAGCTGACCTCTCCGCATGGGGCCTCCATGGAATATGCCTTGAGCCCAACCCCCACCCTGAGGACAGGCAGCCAAAGCCCCCAGCTGAAAGGACGCGGAGGGAGGCCCTCAGGGAGGCTGAGTTTTGGGTGTTCATGCAGGCCCCAGGACACAACCAGTCCCTGTCTTTGCTCTTTCATCCTGTAACCTCAGTGGGAGCCGTGCCCACCCCGCGAGAGAGGCATCAGCTGGGGTTTTTGTGCATGTTTATTCTGCTACTGGGTGCCGGGACTGAATAATGGATCATCCTGGCCAGATTATCTACATCCCTGGATCAATCCCCCCCGACCCCTACCTCTCCTCCCAGCTCCGGGGCTGATCTATCACTCCTGTCGCACTGGGGCCAGGCGCCGGGCTGCATCCTCTGCTGGCGTCAATTCCCTGGAGCACGAGTCACTAATTCATTAATGTCGTTCATTTATTGCTACTCGTGATGCTCCATCACTGTCCTTTTCTGAGGGCCGGGGAGGCCTCCCGTCAGTGGTCAGTTACAGAGCACAGCCCTCTGGCCCGCGGGGCTCATAGGCTGGGCAGGAGCAAAGTCCTGCACAGAGTTACAGAGCCCAGAACTGCCCCAAAGTCCAGGGGAGTTTGGGATCTGCTCTGCAGCCCAGGGTCGCAGCGCCAGGCACCATTCGGCTGCGTGCTGGAACAGGGCCTGCCTCAGAGTTCCAGGGGCTCCGCGGCCAGGGTCAGTCCTGGGTCTGTCCATAACAGCTGGCTCCAAGGTCCCTGAGGCTGGGGGAATCCTGCCTCAGCAGCAGCTGCTGGGGTAACCCCGAGCATCTCAGCAGGTGGGTGTGTCCTTATGCCTTTTCCAGGAGTCTTTCTCCGCTGAGAGGGGGGGTCAAGACTATAAGGTGGATAGAAAGCTGGCTAGATTGTCAGGCTCAACGGGTAGTGATCAATGGCTCCATGTCTGGTTGGCAGCCGGTATCTAGCGGACTGCCCCAAGGGTCGGTCCTGGGGCCGGTTTTGTTCAATATCTTCATAAATGATCTGGAGGATGGTGTGGATTGCACTCTCAGCAAATTTGCGGATGATACTAAACTAGGAGGAGTGGTAGATACGCTGGAGGGCAGGGATAGGATACAGAGGGACCTAGACAAATTGGAGGATTGGGCCAAAAGAAATCTGATGAGGTTCAACAAGGATAAGTGCAGGGTCCTGCACTTAGGATGGAAGAACCCAATGCACCGCTACAGACTAGGGACTGAATGGCTAGGCAGCAGTTCTGCAGAAAAGGACCTAGGGGTGACAGTGGACGAGAAGCTGGATATGAGTCAACAGTGTGACCTTTTTGCCAAGAAGGCCAATGGCATTTTGGGATGTATAAGTAGGGGCATTGCCAGCAGATCGAGGGACGTGATCGTTCCCCTCTATTCGACACTGGTGAGGCCTCATCTGGAGTACTGTGTCCAGTTTTGGGCCCCACACTACAAGAAGGATGTGGACAAATTGGAAAGAGTCCAGCAGAGGGCAACAAAAATGATTCGGAGACTGGAACACATGAGTTATGAGGAGAGGCTGAGGGAACTGGAATTATTTAGTCTGCAGAAGAGAAGAATGAGGGGGGATTTGATAGCTGCTTTCAATTACCTGAAAGGGGGTTCCAAAGAGGATGGATCTGGACTGTTCTCAGTGGTAGCAGATGACAGAACAAGAAGCAATGGTCTCAAGTTGCAGTGAGGGAGATTTAGTTTTTATTAGGAAAAACTTTTTCACTAGGAGGGTGGTGAAACACTGGAATGCGTTACCTAGGGAGGTGGTGGAATCTCCTTCCTTAGAAGTTTTTAAGGTCAGGCTTGACAAAGCCCTGGCTGGGATGATTTAGTTGGTGTTGGTCCTGCTTTGAGCAGGGGGTTGGACTAGATGACCTCCTGAGGTCCCTTCCAACCCTGATATTCTATGATTCTATGATTCTATGAAATGCAGTAAGGTCCAGCGAGTTCTCTAGGAGCCAATACACAACGCACCGAGGCTGGCAGAGGCTGGATTCTGCTGCCGCTTGTGGGCTATAAATCAGTGGTAACGCCACTGAAATGAATGGCCCGACACAGCCGTCACCCAGGCGGAAGGGTGATTTCATGGATTGGACGGGGACTCAGGGGACCTGGGCTCTTTTCTCAGCTCTGCCCCTAGGGCAAATTACTGCCCCTCGCTGTATCTCTGAGCTCTCTGGGGCCGAGCCTGTCTCTCCCTGGCTGTGCAGCCCCCTGCATGATTGCAGCTGGGGCTCAAGCACTAGGGTAATACCAATCAGAAACTAACAGTAACAGCTGGAGTGAGGCTAGTCTGGGCCAGGAAAGCATGAGCGCCCAGCTCTTGGGTAAGCGCCCCCATGCCCTCAGGAGTCCCAGCCTGTAGAGTGCTAACAGGCTGCGCGCAGCCAGGGGTTCTCTCGCACCAGGCTGGGAAGAGCGGGAGTGGGAATGAGGAGGTGGCCAGATTGTGGAGAAGTCCGTGATCCATGAGTGTTGGGGAGTTTCAGGGCCGGCGGGCGAGGCTGTGATTGTCTGGAGCGCTGGGATGCTGCAGATATCGCTAAGCTCTCCTGACAACAGCAGCCTAGAAAACACAAACTTCACGTACAGCAAAACCCTGCCAGGGCGCTAGCCCAGCGCCTGCTGCATCCAATTAGTGTTACAAACGTGGGGAGCTCCACCACAGATGATCTGGGCAGGCAGGGACTAGAGAAACAGACGCCCAAGTGTGGAGGTGTAGTGACACATGGATATGCAGCCAGGCACGGGTGTGCCATGAGGTGGGGGTACGCAGCCATGCAGTGATACACAGCCATGCATGGACGTGCAGTGACTCGTGGATACACAGCCACATGGAGATGTGCGGGACTCGGGAGTCACCACGCTGCGTAAGGATGAGGTGATGCACAGATGGTTGGTTGCACAGTGACTGGGGGTTCCTAGCGCCTCTTGCTGCACCATGACTGCCTGACGGGCATGCACAGACCTCTGTGATTCCCAGCTGTGCATTGCCAGGTGGCCACGATCCCAAGATGCTCAGCAATGCAGTGGCTTAGAGCAACACAGGCCCCCCAGCACTACTGTGATGCTCAGCAACTCGTGCCGTGTGGTGAATCAGACACCAGGTTCTCCAGATGGCCGATCACTTTGTTTTTAAGTGGCCACTGATCTGTATATTTTAGGCTTCTGCAGCCTGAATATTAAACCAGTCCCTGAGGGTTTTGGATCCAGAGTCCTGAGCCCAGCACTTATACTTCAGTTGCATGCAGAGGCTTGAAGACATGTTTAAGCTCCAACCTGTGAAGGAAATCAATGGACCCAGCCCAATGGGGACTGGTTGTGTCAGTCTGACTGCAGCATGTGGTACTCGTATCAGGGATGCTTTGTGGGGTGCACGAGAGTCACCGTAGGGGCCGTCTTGCTGCGCAGACAAGCTGTGATCAGGGAGACGGTCCTGCTGCAGCAAGGCAGCTGCCTTCATGGCTGGTTGTCACATTTAAACATCCAAATGTATCATCATTAGATCCTCGTTTCATGGCAGCCTCCTTCCCTTGGGCGTCTGTCACCGCGCTGGTTGGAGAGCGCGCTGCTTGTCAGTAACACTTTCCATCTGGAGATCTCAAAGCACTTGGTAAACATGAATTAACCATGGCTCAGAGCAACCCTGTCACGTAGGGAACAGATCTCCATGGGTCCCAGCACCTGCCGTGCCAGGGAGCTGCAGCCACCTTTGGCACGAAGCAAAGCAGCTGTCAGCACAGGGGGCGGCAGAATACTGGAGCCAGCGGAATGGGCAGGGGAGCCGCGGGAGGCACACCAGTATGTGGCCAGGGAGTTAAGGGTTAATGCTCCAGCTCTTATGAAAACTCCCAGGAGATCGTGATGAGCTACAGCTCCCGAGGCCCTTGGCTTTGTGTCCCTTGCAGGAGGGCCGCTGCGGGCAGCAGTCAGTACCGACCGCAGGGGAGGAGCTCTGCCCACCGCTGGGTGTTCTGGGGTCTCCCTGCCAGGCACTCAGCACAGGTGCAGGCTTAGGAAAAGCTGGCAGAAGCCCCTGCCCCCCTCTGACTGCAGCCAGATGCCTTCCAACCACTTCTCCTTGCCTGGCTGGCAGCTGGAGTCATTGCAAAGCGATTCAGAGCTCTACGCCCGTGCTGGGGAGGTGCTCAGGGCTGGCATAGCAGAGGGGTGTGGGTCAGGACTGAGGTGCACCAGCATTGCTGGGAAGGGGGGACATGGGAATGGAGATCCCAGGACTGGGAAAGCAGGGGCTGAGGGTCGGGAGTGAGGGGCACCAGCACAGCTGCGTGCGGGGGGCCTGCCCAGCGCCTGCCCACACTAGACTCGACTCTGGCCAGCCCTCTCCAGCTCTCGTTTGCAGTGTTCCCCATGGCGCTCGCTGGGGGCTGCTGTGCTGCATTCCCCTGCCTGGCTGCTCAGAGGGCCTTAGCAGCTGGGAAGGGCAGCGGGACAGAGCCCCAGTATGTGCAGGGAGAGCCCAGCCCACGACCAGAGCCTCTTGGTTAGTGTTTCTTCCTGCTCCCTTGCTAGCTGCTGGAGCAAGGCCCCTTCCCTCTGCCTGGAGCTGAGCTGTGCAAGGCAGCTGGGCAGCGAACTGGGGCTGGGGGGGAATGTCACACCCTGTCCAGGGCCCGTGAGCACCCAGACAGTCCTGTGGCCACACATGATGGAGGTCAGGGGTGTGACACACCGCAAGGGGGAGCCGAGCCTCTCGGAGCAGGCACTCCACTGCCATTGACGGCGACTCCCCGGGCTGCCCTCCCCCCGCCAGGCGCCTTTCCCGTGCATAAAGACAGAGACCGAGGCTGGGACATGGCCCCAGGTGCAGTGATTCTGGGGTTGCAGGCACATCCGGGGCCTCGGCTCCTCCGTAGCCTGCAGTCACACGGACACCTTGGTTCTAAGGGCCACGCCGTCAGCTACAGTGAAACTGGGGCTTATATGTCTTCTGCAACTGGTCACCCCCAGAGGGCAAGATTCGCTCCTCCTCATGCGCACAGTGAAGCAGGACTGATACATTCCAACCAGTAGCTACTGCAGGGCGCGGGGCCCATGCCACACATTGCCTGGTCGAGGGTGCAGGGCCCATGCCGCACACAGCAGCCTGGTCGAGGGCACGTGGCCTGTGCCGTACGAAGCAGGCTGGTCGAGAGTGGGGGGCCCATGCCGCACACAGCAGCCTGGTTGAGGGCACAGGGCCTGTCATTTTCCTCCTCCAGATCTGGGCTGGTCACAGAAGTTGCTGGTGTCCCCCAGTTGTGCTCAGCACAAGATCCTTTAATGCTCTGCCAGTTCTGGCTGAGGTTTCTGTAAATAAGGCATGTTACACACAGCGCCACCTAGTGCAGGAACAGTGTCATACAGGTTAGCATTCCATTCCGTCTCCCGTTAAGTTCTGCGTTCCACCGTTGACACTATCACACCGTCTGTGAATTTCAGTATGGATCAGTCTGTTGAGTGTCTCTAAATCGTCCTGGTTTTCTAATTACGGGACCTGACCACGTAACAAAGCTGGCTGTCCCCTACTTGCAATGACTGGCTGTGGTCGGTTTGGGATCCTTGAGTCTTCTTCCTCTTGTTATGCATCTGCCATGTGTAGAATTTGCGCTGTTGGTTGTTCTTTCTGAGGCACAAACTGCCGACGTCGAAGGTTTCTGTTGACCTCTCTACTGTTTGCCTCGATCACATGTAATCCAGAAGATTAATCTTTTTTCTTTATGAGAGCTGGAGTTGTCCATCCTTTCTCGCCATCAATTTGACATGAATGTGGTCACCAGGTTCTAGACCTGGCTGTTCGCTAACTGAATGAACATCTGTTATAAGTGTCCATATGCTATCTTAGCCTGTTTATCTGCTTTGGCTACTATCTTCATGTCTGGCCTCTTTGGAATAGGTTCTTTTCCAAAGTTGGAATAGCAGTTTGGAGTTTTCTTCCCATCAGGAGCTGTGCTGGACTATGTCTATTGGTGCTGATCTGTAACTCAGGCGGAATGGGTCTTCCTGCTGTAGGATTTTCTTGATTGTCTATATAGCTCTCTCAGCCTTTCCATTCACTGGTGGATAATGTGGGTTGCTAGTAATAGATCAAAATCACATTTCGTTTGGAATTACTTAAATTCTGCTACAATGAATTGTGGTCCATTGTCCATCACTAGTTGTTCTGGAATACCAAAGTGAGCAAAAGTGCACTTCAGTTTCTTGATAACACTGTGACATATTATGTCTCTGTGTACATTATTTCTATATACCCGGAAAAATTGTCCACAATGACCAGGTAACTTTGTCCTCTGAATCTGCATAAATCTGCAGTTAATCTCTTCCAAAGTCTCTCTTGTAGAGATGTTTGTACACTGTATGATTCAGCATTGTTTCTTCAGTTGATTTGTACTGGATCCACTTTCAAAAGTCTAGTACTATCAAATCCTCCTTCGAGTTCTTCCATCTTTCTCGCTAGGCCCGTCATGGCTGCCATGCTGCAGCTGAAAAGGCAGTTGGTCTTTGATCCCATGCATTCTGAATGCAAAGCTTTTGTCTTTGTAAGTTGTTTCTGTGGTGAACTGGCCCATGCAGTTCAGAATCCCTCCAGGGATAGTCACAGCTGTGTCAGGTGACTTTAGCTCTGGGCGGGGTTGGAAGTGTTTGTAAGTCCCTTCAGAGATGACTGTGACATCAGCTCTTCAGTCAGTTTTAAAGTCAATTGTCTTGCCAAGAATATTCAATTTCACTCTCCAGGCAGGCTCTATGTCATCAACAGTGGTAGATCCCAGAAACAATGGCTCTTGATTGTCTTCTAACATGAGTCAACTCCCTGACTGCTTTGGTGCAGCAAACAGCTGCAAAATGTCCATATTTCATGCATTTAATACATTGTGCGCCTCTGGCTGGATGTGCATCGTCCCTTGGGATATGAATTTTTCCACACCCTGTGCAAGTTAGTTAGAATTTGTCCCTCTCAGCAGTGGAGTTCTCTCTCCTTGCCTCAGGGGTTTTATGATAATGACTTTTAATACTCAAGTGTCTGTTTACAGTTTCTAAGCTAGTTTCAGGTTTTTCAAGTTACTCCTGCCTTTTATTGTTTGACTAATTGGAGGATTGGGCCAAAAGAAATCTGATGAGGTTCAACAAGGATAAGTGCAGGGTCCTGCACTTAGGACGGAAGAACCCAGTGCACCGCTACAGACTAGGGACCGAATGGCTAGGCAGCAGTTCTGCGGAAAAGGACCTAGGGGTGAAAGTGGACGAGAAGCTGGATATGAGTCAACAGTGTGCCCTTGTTGCCAAGAAGGCCAATGGCATTTTGGGATGTATAAGTAGGGGCATAGCCAGCAGATCGAGGGACGTGATCATTCCCCTCTATTCGACATTGGTGAGGCCTCATCTGGAGTACTGTGTCCAGTTTTGGGCCCCGCACTACAAGAAGGATGTGGATAAATTGGAGAGAGTCCAGTGAAGGGCAACAAAAATGATTAGGGGTCTGGAACACATGACTTATGAGGAGAGGCTGAGGGAACTGGGATTGTTTAGTCTGCGGAAGAGAAGAATGAGGGGGGATTTGATAGCTGCTTTCAACTACCTGAGAGGTGGTTCCAAAGAGGATGGTTCTAGACTATTCTCAGTGGTAGAAGAGGACAGGACAAGGAGTAATGGTCTCAAGTTGCAGTGGGGGAGGTTTAGGTTGGATATTAGGAAAAACTTTTTCACTAGGAGGGTGGTGAAACACTGGAATGCGTTACCTAGGGAGGTGGTAGAATCTCCTTCCTTAGAAGTTTTTAAGGTCAGGCTTGACAAAGCCCTGGCTGGGATGATTTAATTGGGGATTGGTCCTTCTTTGAGCAGGGGGTTGGACTAGATGACCTCCTGAGGTCCCTTCCAACCCTGATATTCTATGATTCTATGATTCTAATTCTGACTGCTCTGCTATTTGTATAGCTGTGGCTGGGGTTAAATCTCTCTTCAATTGTGGCTGCTGTGAAAGGTTTTTATCTGTTAACTCATTAACCAGCCTGTCACTGATATTTTCATGTTTGAGAGTAACAGTCGTGTTAGCCTGTATTCGCAAAAAGAAAAGGAGGACTTATGGCACCTTAGAGACTAACCAATTTATTTGAGCGTAAGCTTTTGTGAGCTACAGCTCACTTCATTGGATGCATACTGTGGAAAATACAGAAGATGTTTTTATACACACAAACCATGAAAAAATGGGTGTTTATCACTACAAAAGGTTTTCTCTCCCCCCACCCTACTCTCCTGCTGGTAATAGCTTACCTAAAGTGATCACTCTCCTTACAATGTGTATGATAATCAAGGTGGGCCATTTCCAGCACAAATCCAGGTTTTCTCCCCACCCCCCCACCCACCTCCCACACACACATACCCACTCTCCTGTTGATAATAGCTTATCTAAAGTGATCATCCTCCTTACAATGTGTATGATAATCAAGGTGGGCCATTTCCAGCACAAATCCAGGTTTTCTCCCCACCCCCCCACCCCCCTCCCACACACACATACCCACTCTCCTGTTGATAATAGCTTATCTAAAGTGATCATCCTCCTTACAATGTGTATGATAATCAAGGTGGGCCATTTCCAGCACAAATCCAGGGTTTAACAAGAATGTCTGAGGAACAGTGGGGGGGGGGGGGGATAATAAGCGAGGGGAAATAGGTTACTTTTTATAATGACTCAACCATTCCCAGTCTCTATTCAAGCCTAAGTTAATTGTATCCAATTTGCAAATTAATTCCAATTCAGCAGTCTCTCGTTGGAGTCTGTTTTTGAAGTTTTTTTGTTGAAGCATAGTCACTTTGAGATCAGAAATCGAGTGACCAGAGAGATTGAAGTGTTCTCCGACTAGTTTATGAATGTTATAATTCTTGACGTCTGATTTGTGTCCATTTATTCTTTTACGTAGAGACTGTCCAGTTTGCCCAATGTACATGGCAGAGGGGCATTGCTGGCACATGATGGCATATATCACATTGGTGGATGTGCAGGTGAACGAGCCTTTGATAGTGTGGCTGATGTTATTAGGCCCTGTGATGGTGTCCCCTGAATAGATATGTGGGCACAGTTGGCAACGGGCTTTGTTGCAAGGATAGGTTCCTAGGTTAGTGGTTCTGTTGTGTGGTGTGTGGTTGCTGGTGAGTATTCGCTTCAGGTTGGGGGGCTGTCTGTAGGCAAGGAGTGGCCTGTCTCCCAATATTTGTGAGAGTGATGGGTCATCCTTCAGGATAGGTTGTAGATCCTTGATAATGCGTTGGAGGGGTTTTAGTTGGGGGCTGAAGGTGATGGCTAGTGGCGTTCTGTTATTTTCTTTGTTGGGCCTGTCCTGTAGTAGGTGACGTCTGGGTACCCTTCTGGCTCCGTCAATCTGTTTCTTCACTTCCGCAGGGGCCATGCGGGTACCCATAGCAGTGCCGCTGATTTGAAGGTATACATTGTCTTCAAATGTAAAATAGTTATGGGTAAGGACAAAGTCACAAAGTTCAGCCACCAGGTTAGCCGTTACATTATCAGGGATAGTGTTCTTGAGGGCTTGTAGTCCATCTTTGTGTGGAATGCATTGACACCCTGACAGCAGGATTGTCTGGCTATGTAGACTCCCTCCTCAGGCCCTGCGCTACCAGCACTCCCAGCTACCTTCGAGACACCACTGACTTCCTGAGGAAACTACAATCCATCAGTCATCTTCCTGATAACACCATCCTGGCCGCTATGGATGTAGAAGCCCTCTACACCAACATTCCACACAAAGATGGATTACAAGCCGTCAGGAACACTATCCCCGATAATGTCACGGCTAACCTGGTGGCTGAACTTTGTGACTTTGTCCTTACCCATAACTATTTTACATTTGGGGACAATGTAGACCTTCAAATCAGCGGCACTGCTATGGGTACCTGCATGGCCCCACAGTATGCCAACATTTTTATGGCTGACTTAGAACAACGCTTCCTCAGCTCTCGTTCCCTAACGCCCATACTCTACTTGCGCTATATTGATGACATCTTCATCATCTGGACCCATGGAAAAGAAGCCCTTGAGGAATTCCACCATGATTTCATAGAATCATAGAATCATAGAATCATAGAATATCAGGGTTGGAAGGGACCCCAGAAGGTCATCTAGTCCAACCCCCTGCTCAAAGCAGGACCAAGTCCCAGTTAAATCATCCCAGCCAGGGCTTTGTCAAGCCTGACCTTAAAAACCTGTATAGAATCATAGAAAAACCTGTATAGAATCATAGAACAATTTCAACAATTTCCATCCCACCATCAACCTCAGCCTGGTCCAGGCCTCACAAGAGATCCACTTCCTGGACACTACAGTGCTAATAAACGATGGTCACATAAACACCACCCTATACCGGAAACCTACTGACCGCTATTCCTACCTACATGCCTCCAGCTTTCACCCTGACCACGATCCATTATCTACAGCCAAGCTCTGCGATACAACCGCATCTGCTCCAATCCCTCAGACAGAGACAAACACCTACAAGATCTCTATCAAGCATTCTTACAACTACAATACCCACCTGTGGAAGTGAAGAAACAGATTGACAGAGCCAGAAGAGTATCCAGAAGTCACCTACTACAGGACAGGCCTAACAAAGAAAATAACAGAACGCCACTAGCCGTCACCTTCAGCCCCCAACTAAAACCCCTCCAACGCATTATCAAGGATCTACAACCTATCCTGAAGGATAACCCAACACTCTCACAGATCCTGGGAGACAGGCCAGTCCTTGCCTACAGACAGCCCCCCAACCTGAAGCGAATACTCACTAGCAACCACATACCACACAACAGAACCACTAACCTAGGAACCTATCCTTGCAACAAAGCCCGTTGCCAACTGTACCCACATATCTATTCAGGGGACACCATCACAGGGCCTAATAACATCAGCCACACTATCAAAGGCTCGTTCACCTGCACATCCACCAATGTGATATATGCCATCATGTGCCAGCAATGCCCCTCTGCCATGTACATTGGGCAAACTGGACAGTCTCTATGTAAAAGAATAAATGGACACAAATCAGATGTCAAGAATTATAACATTCATAAACCAGTCGGAGAACACTTCAATCTCTCTGGTAACTCGATTTCTGATCTCAAAGTGACTATGCTTCAACAAAAAAACTTCAAAAACAGACTCCAACGAGAGACTGCTGAATTGGAATTAATTTGCAAATTGGATACAATTAACTTAGGCTTGAATAGAGACTGGGAATGGTTGAGTCATTATAAAAAGTAACCTATTTCCCCTCGTTTATTATTCCCCACCCCACCACTGTTCCTCAGACGTTCTTGTTAAACCCTGGATTTGTGCTGGAAATGGCCCACCTTGATTATCATACACATTGTAAGGAGGATGATCACTTTAGATAAGCTATTATCAACAGGAGAGTGGGTATGTGTGAGTGGGAGGGGGGTGGGGGGGGGTGAGGAGAAAACCTGGATTTGTGCTGGAAATGGCCCACCTTGATTATCATACACATTGTAAGGAGAGTGATCACTTTAGGTAAGCTATTACCAGCAGGAGAGTAGGGTGGGGGGAGAGAAAACCTTTTGTAGTGATAAACACCCATTTTTTCATGGTTTGTGTGTATAAAAACATCTTCTGTATTTTCCACAGTATGCATCCAATGAAGTGAGCTGTAGCTCACGAAAGCTTACGCTCAAATAAATTGGTTAGTCTCTAAGGTGCCACAAGTACTCCTTTTCTTTTTGATATTTTCATGTGTTTCATGTTCCCAGAATCACAGGTTTCAGCCAATGTCTGCAGCGCTCTTATAAAACATTCAACATTTTCCCCTGGTTCTTGAATTCTCTGGTGAAGACATTCTCTTTCATAAACCATATTTCTCTGCAGTATGAAGTATGCATCAAACATAGCCAGAACCCTTTCACAGTCATCTTGGTGACTGTGTTCAGTAACATTAAAGGATTTAAAGAAATTCTCTGCTTGCTTTCCCATAGCATAAATTAAAGAAGATACCTGTGTATCTCCAGTTTCTTTGTGGATTCATTTGCAATTCTAAATCTTGCAAAATACTGCTTCCAGCCTGTCCACTGGGAAAGTCTGACAAAGCTGAAGTTCTCTGGGGCACAGACAAGTGTGTTTGCAACCTTTGTTGCTGTTTGCCTTCTGTTTCTGTTCTTAGTTTGCTCCTGACACCGCGTCCCATTCCTCTCTACCAGCTCTGGACTGGCCACAGAGCTCACTTATACCCTCCAGATGTGCTCAATGTAGAATTCTTTAACGCTCTGCCAGGTACGGCTGAGATTGGTTAAATAAGGTATTTTGTACACAGTGCCACCTAGTGGTTAGCGTTTCATTACAGGGCCAGTGCCCTGGCATGACAGCCTGGTAGAGGCAGCTGTGTGTCCTCGGGGGCGTCCTGAGCTTTTCTTAAGAACAGGCCTGGAGCAGGCAGAGGCTGGGCAGCAGATTCTGACGTTTGAGCCAGATCCTCAGCCCCTTCCAGCGGCTCTGGCAGTGAAGAGCTGCCCTCATGGGGAAGCTGGGGGTTCCTGTTGGATAGGGGTGTCCCTGGGTGACAGTAAGCTGGTGCAGCCAGCCCGCAGCCCCCGGCTTGCGTTCTTTGCTGAACTTAAGCCATTCTTTGGTCAATGGGAGCTGTCCCTTTAAGAACAGAGTGGGCACTTGATTGTAGGGTAGTACCTAGGGGAGGGACTTGAGGGCAAGTACCTGGGCAGCCAGCGACACCTGTGTAAAGGGAGTGCTGAAGTGTGTAACCCCCCTGCCCTGCTGATTGGGGGCACTTTACACCCCGCTGCGCTGCTGTGACTAAGGACACAGAACCAGGCCCCTGTTTGTAATTGACCAGAATGTCAGACTGGGGCTGCCCCTGAGGCGGACAGAAGCCCCTTGGTTGTTATCGTTTTCCCTAACACAAACTCCTGGCCCTCACTAGCCCGAGGGGAACAGCTCCCCTGGCTGGACCAAGATGGGCAGGGATGGTGTCCCTAGCCTCTGTTTGTGAGGAGCTGGGAATGAGCGACAGGGGATGAATCACTTGATGATTCCCTGTTCTGTTCATTCCCTCTGGGGCACCTGGCGTTGGCCGCTGTCAGAGGACGGGATACTGGGCTAGATGAGCCTTTGGTCTGACCCAGTGTGGCTGTTCCTATGTTCTTAACCCCAATGGAGGTTAGCATGTGTCTCCATGAGCAGCTCCTCTTGGCACTTCCCCAGCTACTGACACAAAGTCGTGACCTGCTTATGTGGAGGCCAACACAAGGCCAAGTTACAGTGCCTGGGGATGGGAATAGCTTCTGCCAGTGGACTTTGTAGCCAAACATATGTGCTTCCTTCTTTAAAGTTCATCATGTGAATTCCCTCCTCGGCTAGTCTTGGAGGGAGTGGACATACGGGGAAGTTCCATGCTTGACCCCTCTGGATCATCCTCTCCCTGAATGTGAGACCTCTCCCAAAAAGTCTTTGATCACTGGAGGTACCCCAGATCTCCAATGACCTGTGTGCATCAGAGGGGCAAAGCCACGCTCACAGGCCAGTGACACGAGAGCATCAGTGCCTGTACATGCTGGGCCTCCCTCAAGCGGAGATCAAATTCCCCGTCTCTTGGCTGTCTACCAAGATCCATCACTGCCAAGATGGTTGGCCTAAGGAGGGAGACTGCCTTACCCCGCTCGCTGTCTGGAGAAGATCTTGTCTTGTGTGCACATGTCCTCACGGAGCAAGGCTTGTTTGGAGTGACGGGAAAGGCAGGTTCACAGTGTTTGTCTCCAAATTTCATTGGTAGAAATGCAGCTGGATCTGGCCTTGTTAAGGCGCAGGTTAGCAGCATTGATGACATGCAGGAAGGTCGTGCGTAGAGGCCCAACCGAGACCCACTCGGTGTGGTAGAAAGAGCGAGACCGGCCCTGCCCCAAAGAGCCGACAAGTCGAAACAGAAACAGGCTGGGAGCAGCAGGGGTTTGCCTACAGTCAGTCCAGGAACTGGGATTAGAACAGAGGGGGGCAAACTACGGCCCGCGGGCCACATCCAGCCCACAGGACCCTTCCCTCTGGCCCCCGAGCTCCTGCCAGGGAACGGGGTCAGGACAGGCTTGCAGAGGAGCCAGCCCAACTCCCCGGCAGCGTGGTGAGCGGGGCGGAGCCTAGCCCCTGGCCCCTCCCCTTCTGCTCCCCTCCCTCCTTGCCGCCTTCGCAGCCACAGTTCCCCCAGCGCCGGGCAGGGGGCTGCAGGTCCGCCGGCTGGCACAGTGTCACGGAGTGTGGGGGAGTCCAGGCCCTGCACCCCTCTTCCTGGGATTCACTGAGACTCTCAGCCAGCCAGTAAAACAGAAGGTTTATTGGACAACAGGAACACAGTCCAAAACAGAGCTTGTGGGTACACCCAGGACCCCTCAGTGAAGTCCTTCTGGGGGAGCAGGGAGCTTAGACCCCAGCCCTGGGGTTCCCTGTGTTCCTCCACCCAGCCCCAACCTGAAACTAAACCCACCGAGCAGGTTCCCTGCTGCAGCCTCCGTCCACATTCCTGGGCAGAGGTGTTACCTCCCCCTCCCCCTCCTGGCTCAGGTGACAGGCTCTCAGGTCTCCCATCCCCAGGGCACATTCCCAGGTCAACACTCCCCCCTCCCTGCTGCGTCACATCGTCACATCTCTCCCCCCTTCGAGACTGAACTGAGCGGGGTCACTGTGACCAGTGACCTGGGGAAGTTCGGGGCCCCCTCTCCGGGACAGCGCATCCGCTATCAGGTTGGCACTTCCCTTCACGTGGACCACGTCCATGTCGTAATCCTGCAGGAGCAGGCTCCACCTCAGGAGTTTGGCGTTGGCTCCTTTCATCTGGTGCAGCCAGGTCAGGGGAGAGTGGTCGGTGTACACGGTGAAGTGTCGCCCGAAGAGATAGGGCTCTAGTTTCTTGAGGGCCCACACCATGGCCAGGCACTCCTTCTCGATGGCCGCGTAGTGTTGCTCCCGGGGTAGCAAATTCTTGCTCAGATACACGATGGGGTGTCTCTCCCCCTTTTCATCCTCCTGCATTAACACCGCCCCCAGTCCCGTGTCGGAGGCGTCGGTGAACACCACAAAGGGCTTGTCAAAGTCTGGGTTTGCCAGAACTGGGCCACTGACCAGAGCCTCCTTCAGCGCCCGGAAAGCCTCCTGGCACTGCTCGGTCCAGACCACCTTGTCTGGCTTCCCCTTCTTGCATAGCTCAGTGATGGGGGTGGCTATGGCGCTAAAGTGGGGCACAAATCTTCGGTAGTATCCTGCCATCCCAATAAAGGCTTGGACCTGCTTTTTGGTGTGGGGAGCGGGCCAGTCTCTGATCACCTCCACCTTGGCCGGTTCCGGCTTTAGGCGGCCGCTCCCCACCCGATGGCCCAGGTAAGATACTTCAGCCATCCCCACCTTGCACTTCTCCGCTTTGACAGTCAGCCCAGCCCCCTGGAGTCGGTCCAGCACTTGTCTAACCTGGGACACGTGGTCCTCCCAGGTCTGGCTAAAGACACAGATGTCGTCAATATACGCCACGGCAAAACTCTCCATCCCCCTCAGGAGCTGGTCCACCAGGCGCTGGAAGGTGGCCGGTGCTCCCTTGAGGCCGAAAGGCAGGGTCAGGAACTCATAGAGCCCCAGAGGGGTGATAAAGGCCGATTTCAGCCGGGCATCTGCATCCAGCGGCACTTGCCAGTAGCCCTTTGTAAGGTCCATGGTGGTAAGGTACCGAGCTCCTCCCAGCTTGTCTAGGAGCTCGTCCGGCCTGGGCATGGGGTAGGCATCCGATACAGTGATGGCATTGAGCTTCCGATAGTCCACACAGAACCGGACTGACCCATCCTTTTTGGGGACCAGCACCACCGGCGAGGCCCAAGGGCTGGCCGATGGCTGGATCACCCCCAAAGCCAGCATGTCCCGGACCTCTCTTTCCAGGTCCTGAGCAGTTTTCCCTGTGACTCGGAAGGGGGAGCATCTTATCGGCGGGTGCGACCCTGTCTGCACCCGGTGGACAGTCAGATTAGTGCGTCCAGGCTGGTTGGAAAACAGCTGTCGGTACGGATACAGCACCCCCCTGACCTCAGCTTGCTGGGCAGGGGTGAGCTGATCCGAGAGGGGAATTGTTTCCAGGGGGGAACCAGCTCTGGTCCCAGGGAACAGATCTACTAAAGGGTCATCTCCCTGCTCCTCCCACTGACCACACACAGCTAACACCACATTCCCCCTGGCATAATATGGCTTCATCATATTCACATGGTACACCCGGCGGTGGTGGGCCCGGTTCGACAGCTCCACCACATAGTTTACCTCATTGAGCTGCTTGACGACCTTGAACGGGCCCTCCCAGGCGGCCTGTAGTTTGTTCTTTCTCACGGGGATGAGAACCATCACCTGATCCCCGGTGGCGTAGGCACGGGCCCGTGCCGTGCGGTCATACCAGACCTTCTGCTTCCTCTGGGCTCTGGCCAGATTCTCCCTGGCCAGGCCCATGAGTTCAGCCAGTCTCTCTCGGAAGGTCAGGACATACTCCACCACTGACTCTCCATCGGGAGTGGCCTTCCCCTCCCACTCGTCTCTCATCAGGTCCAGGGGGCCCCTCACCCTCCTTCCATATAACAGTTCGAAAGGCGAAAATCCGGTAGACTCCTGGGGCACCTCCCTGTACGCGAACAGCAGGTGAGGTAAGTACTTGTCCCAATCCTGCGGGTGCTGGTTCATAAAGGTTTTCAGCATCATCTTTAGCGTCCCGTTAAACCTCTCCACCAGCCCATTGGACTGGGGGTGATACGCTGAGGCCCAGTCGTGCCGGACCCCACATTTCTCCCACAAGCACTGGAGCAGGGCCGACATGAAGTTGGAGCCTTGGTCTGTCAAGACTTCCCTGGGGAACCCCACTCGGCTGAAAATGGTCAGGAGCGCATCTGCCACGGTGTCTGCTTCAATGGAAGCTAAAGGCACTGCCTCGGGGTAGCGGGTGGCGAAATCTACCACCACCAGAATGTATTTCTTCCCCGACCGGGTCGTCTTGCTGAGTGGCCCCACGATGTCCATGGCCACCTTCTGGAAAGGCTCCTCTATGATGGGCAAAGGTCTCAACGCCGCTTTCCCCTTGTCCCGGGCCTTCCCCACCCTCTGACAGGGGTCACAGGATCGGCAATACTGCCGGACGGTGGTAAAGACCCCGGGCCAGTAAAAGTTCTGTAGCAACCTCTGCCGGGTGCGCCGGATTCCCTGGTGCCCTGCGAGGGGGATGTCATGGGCCAGGGACAGGAGCTTGCGGCGATACTTCTGGGGGACCACCAGCTGCCTCCTGATCCCACAGGACTCTACTTCCCCTGGGGGAGCCCATTCTCGGTACAGGAACCCCTTCTCCCACAGGAACCTCTCCTGGCAACCTCTCCTCATGGTCCGTCCCACACTGAGGTCGGCCAGGTCCCTGAGCTTCTGCAAGGAGGGATCTTTCCTCAACTCGGCCTGGAACTCAGCGGCTGGGGAAGGGATGGGGCCCGGTTCCCCCTCCGTGGCCAGGTCTGAGGCCTCAGCCTCTCTGAGCCGTGCCCCTCGGCGCTCCCTCCCCACCCGAGTAGGGTCTCGCGCCTCCAGTGTGGTACCCTCCCCAGGGTCAGGTCGCAGTGCCCCTCGCCGGCTCTGGCTACGGGTCACAACCAGGGCGGTCTGGGGGTCGCTTGGCCAGTCCTCTAGGTCTCCCCCCATCAAAACTTCAGTGGGCAAATGGTGGTGTACCCCCACATCCTTGGGGCCCTCCTTGGCCCCCCATTTCAGGTGTACCCTTGCCACGGGCACCTTAAATGGGGTGCCGCCCACCCCCGTCAGGGTCAGGTAGGTGTTGGGCACCACCCGATCTGGGGCCACCACCTCGGGCCGGGCCAGCGTCACTTCCGCGCCCGTATCCCAGTATCCATTGACCTTCCTCCCATCCACCTCCAGGGGAACAAGGCACTCTCTCCGGAGGGACAGCCCCGCGCCCACCCTGTAAACTGAGCACCCTGAGTCCAGAGCCTCCAGCCCTCTGGCGGGGCTGGCTGGGGGTACTCTTCCCTCCTGAGCAGGTGGCAAACTGGTAGCCCCCCTTTCCTGGGTCGCCTGCCCCTCGTCCAGCTGAGTCCCTACCCAGTTAACCCTGGGTAGGTTGGGTCTGCTCAGTTTGTCCCTGAGCCCGGGGCACTGGGCCCGTACGTGGCCTCTCTGGCCACAGTGATAGCAGCTCAGGTCACGTTGGTCCCCTCGAGCGGGTCGGAGGGGCCCAACACCAGGCGTTCCCCTTTGGAGGGGGTTCTCCCTATTTCCCCGCTGGGAGGCCCCATGGTGACTCTCTCTCTGCATCGGGGGGGGGCCTGTTCTTTTGGGATTCCTCCCGGCTACCCCCTGACCGACTGTTCACAAACTCGTCGGCCAGCTGCCCTGCGTGCTGGGGGTTCGCGAGCTTTTTGTCCACCAGCCACAGCCTCAGGTCGGAAGGGCACTGTTCATACAGGTGCTCCAGTACGAACAGGTCAAGCAGGTCCTCTTTAGTTTGGGCCCCCGCTGTCCACTTGCGGGCATATCCCTGCATTCGGTTGACCAGTTGTAGGTAGGTGACCTCAGGCGTTTTACGCTGACCCCGGAACCTTCTCCGGTACATCTCGGGGGTCAGCCCAAACTCACGGAGCAGGGCCTGTTTGAACAGTTCATAGTCCCCTGCCTCTGCCCCTGTCATCCGGCTGTAGACCTCTACGGCTTTGGGGTCCAGTAAGGGGGTGAGGAACTGGAGCCTGTCTGCAGGGTCAACCCTGTGCAGCTCGCAGGCATTCTCAAAGGCCGTCAGGAAGCTATCTATGTCCTCCCCCTCCTTCCGCTGGGCCAGGAAGCACTTATCAAAGCCCCTTGCAGTCTTGGGTCCCCCCTCACTCACCGCAGCCGGGGCCCCACTGCTCCTCAGCCTGGCCAGCTCCAGTTCATGCTGTCTTTGTTTCTCCTTCTCCTGCTGCTCATGTTGACGTTCCCTCTCCTTCTCCTGACGCTCCCTCTCCTTCTCCTGACGCTCCCTCTCCTTCTCCTCCTGCTCATGTTGACGTTGTTTCTCCTCATGTTGACGTTGTTTTTCATGATCCTCCAGCTCCCTCATTTTCATCTCCCTCTCCCATTCCAGCCGCATCCGCTCCAGGGACGGGGAGCTCCGCCGGGAGGATCCCCTGCTGGCTGCTGGGGTCAGGGTGCCCTCGGTATTCGCTGGGCTTCCCCCAACCCCTCCCCCAGGCATAGGTAGGAAGGGTCTCGGGGTGTCCTGGGCAGCAGTCTGACCCCTCCCAGCCTGGTCAGGCCCCAGGGCCCACGCTGCGTCCGCCGGGCGGCTTCCCTCGGGGACAGGGATCGGGTCATCCAAGCGATCCCTCTCCTCCAACTGGGCAATCAGCTGTTCCTTGGTGGACCTCCCGATGCGCAGCCCCCTCTGCCTGCACAGCTCCACCAGGTCGCTCTTAAGGCGTTTAGCGTACATCTCCCTGCTGGCCACTCGCAGGCCGGGCAGCTTTCCACGGTTTCCAGGAAAAGCCCCTAGTGTGCCAGTCCTTCTTGAGGTCACCACCTCTTTGCCAGGGTCGAGCTGCAGACTCCTCCGCCCCTGGGACCGCTCGCTGCAATCCCCCGGGGGACCCTGTTACTGCAAAAGTCCTTCTCTCTGGTCACACACTCCCAGGGGTTAACCGCCCCCTGAAACCGTCTCTCTCTGAATCTTCAGCACACCTGGTCCCCGTCAATCCCCCTTCGTTTTACTGTTCCCCAGTCACTTACTGCAGGAAGCGCCGTTCACGGGGTGCAGTAGATCCCACCGCTGCCACCAGTTGTCACGGAGTGTGGGGGAGTCCAGGCCCTGCACCCCTCTTCCTGGGATTCACTGAGACTCTCAGCCAGCCAGTAAAACAGAAGGTTTATTGGACAACAGGAACACAGTCCAAAACAGAGCTTGTGGGTACGCCCAGGACCCCTCAGTCAAGTCCTTCTGGGGGAGCAGGGAGCTTAGACCCCAGCCCTGGGGTTCCCTGTGTTCCTCCACCCAGCCCCAACCTGAAACTAAACCCACCGAGCAGGTTCCCTGCTGCAGCCTCCGTCCACATTCCTGGGCAGAGGTGTTACCTCCCCCTCCCCCTCCTGGCTCAGGTGACAGGCTCTCAGGTCTCCCGTCCCCAGGGCACATTCCCAGGTCAACACTCGCCCCTCCCTGCTGCTTCACATCGTCACACACAGCTAGAGCCCCGCCAGATCTGGTGCTCCAGGGCGGCACGGTCAGGGGGCGTTCGGGGGGGAGGCGAGGGGCGGTTGCAGGGAGGGGGCGGTCAAGGGGCCTGGGCCCTGCTGCTGGGGACAGGTGCAGAGCAAGCCAGGGCCCCCCTCCACCTCCAGCATGCTTGGCCCCCGTCCCCAGCAGCCAAGCCCAGGCAGGGAGTGAGCCCTGCCCAACTGCCAGGGAGAGCAGCCAAGCAAGCAGGGGAAATGCACAGGGAAAGGACTGAGCCCCACTTTCCCCCACCCCACAGGTAACGTGGGGTGGGGAGAGCAGGGAGGGTTGGATAGGGGGTGGGGGGGCCAGGGGGGCGGTCAGGGGGTGGGGAGCAGGGGAGATTGGATGGGGCGGGGGTCCCGGGGGTGGTCAGGGGGCAGAGAGCAGGGGATTTTGGATAGGATGCAGGAGTCCCAGGGGGCAGTCAGGGGTGGGGAGCAGGAGGGGTTGGATTGGGGTGGGAGTTCCGGGAGGCTGGAATGGGGGCGGGGGCTGTTTTGGGAGGCATAGCCTCCCCCAGCCTTCCCTACCCGGCCCTCCATACAATTTCTGTGCCCGATGTGGCCCTAGGGCCAAAAAGTTTGCCCACCCCTGGATTAGAACCAGGTCTCCAGTGTCCCAGCTCAGTACGGAGCCACTGCATCACACGAACAGGCAGGCTTGAAGGCTTCTCTCCACTGCTGCTGTTGGAGCACCTGCTCAGGCCCCTCTCCGTGTGTTGCAGGCAGAACATAGCTGGCTGTGCATCATTACCACGTGGCACAGGGGGCCTGCGGGGGGTGGCTGGGAACTCCGGGGATCCTGAGCCCGTGAAATGGCCCATATGGTGTATGTTACAGCAGCCCCGAGGCTACTCTAAGTCACGCTAGGCCTGAACAGGCCCCCAGGATCTGCACAGAGCATGGACTGGCTGGACTCCGAAGAGCTGGCCCATCAGCTGTAAAAACAGAAGGGGGTAAAATAGGGGAAGGAGAAGGGGGCCCAGGAGAGGGCTGGGACTGGGGTGGGGACGGGCTGGCTAAAGGCAGATTGGAGCTGCAGCCATGTCCTCGCACCATCCACACTCCTCCTATCTGCACGCACTGAGTGATTCCCTCGCCACCACTCCCCATTCCTGCCTGCTCCTGGCCGCTGGCAACATCATGGATAGACCCCCAGCACAGCCTGTCCCGGCCGGCAGCAGGGGAGGGAATGCCGAGGAGAGCCGGGCCAAGGAGCAGCTGCCTTGCTTTATCCTAAATATATCTGGGGTTGTGTGTGCAAAGGATTATGCAGCCTGCACTCTCTGGCTCTCCGGCTTCCACTGGCCACCCCGTCCAGCGCTCGGTCTCGGCAGCTGCTCCTGTCACCAGAACTCCGAATCCTTCTCTCCTTGGGCTTAAAAATCATGCCCCAGGCGACAGGCCACATTCTCCCAGGTGAATTTACCCCGGGGGTGACCCCAGCCCTGTCGCTATGCACCACCTCTCCTGGCACATCCGTGGCACATGCCCCCAGTCTGAGGGGTTTAGTAACGCTGCATTCTCAGCATGCTGTCTGCAAACCGCAGGCAGACAGCGCAGGGGAAGAGCCCGATCCGAAGCCCATTGAAATCATTGGGAGTCTTTTCAGTGGTGTCCATGGGCTTTGGATCGGGCCTGAATGCCTAGACAGCAAGAACTCCCCGTTTTCTCTGGCAGCCAGCTCACTGGAGAGCCCCCTACACAGGAGCTCACCATACCCTCGAGAGCCCCTGACCCCGCACACCCCAAACCTGGGAACAATGAGTGAGGTCGATGAGCTGCCCATGTGGGGAAAGTCGCTCACACGCTTACATGTCTGCATGATCGGGGCCGGCGCTTGTCATGGCTGGGCTGGATCCCTGCCGAGGGCCAGGTAGCCCAGGATCCAGCCTCCGGCAGTGGCCAGGTGCTGCAGAGGAATAAGCCCTGCAGTAGGCAGTTGGGGTGTAACTTTCCCTTGAGCCCCCCATACTCAGGGGCCAGCTCAGGCCCCGAGCAGGATGGCTTGTGTCCCTCCCAAAACGCTGGTTATTTTTAACAGTGTTGTTTGCTGTGCTGACTCTGGCTATTCTCAATGTCCATACGAATTCTGCTAAGCTGTTAGCCTCAAAAACACCTGGTGGCAAGGAGTTCCACAGGCTAACGGCGTGAGAGACAGGCCCTGCCCCTAAAGCAGATGCGATCTTAATTCTGCCGCTCCCTCCCTTGCAGTACTGGACTTCGCAACCTCAGGGGAAGGCTGGGGGTTCTGTGGGGGTTACTTGAAATGGTGCCATCGCTTCCCTATTAAGCTAAGGAAACACCTCCAGAGCCAGGCTTGCAGGAGCGAGGTGCCAGCTGCCCCTCAGACGAGCGCTGTGTTGCTGGGGGAGTAGCGAGCGCCAGAGCTGTGGCCCTGGGAGGCGTTCGCCATCCCCACTGGTCCTCTCAGGGAGAGACCTGCACCACCAAGACCTCGATCGTGCCAGGGAACAAAGTCATTGCCAAGGAATGAAAGCTGGAGTCCTTGGCCCTCTCAGGCTCATTAATTACCCGGGAGCTATTAGCTGTCAGCGGCCAGCGGCCCTCGAATTCAAATGACAGACTCTGAATTCTTAATTCCTCATGATCCATCAGCCACTCACCTCCCTGGTTAACACTGGTGGGGCCAGGGCCCTGTGTGGCAGGGGGCCAGGAAGTCAAGATAGCAGGGGGATAAAATCATTGTGGGAGGCTCAGGCTCGTGTCTGCAGAGGGGGGTTAGCTGGGAAGTTCTGCCCAGCGCGAGAGGGGCAGGATTTCGAGCAGACAGCCTCGGAGTGAAGCTGAATGAATCGCTGGACTGCACAGAAAGGTCTGTAATAAATGAGAGCAAAATATCAATTAGACAGAGCGGGAGGGATCTTAACAGGAGCTTTCCTTGGCCTCAGCAGACATGGGAGCATCGCCACGCCAGCCGCCTTGGTAGAGACGCCTCCCACCTCCTGGAGATGGCCCAGGGTAGCCATGACACAGGGCTCCCCAGAATAGCGCCAAGCTCGGGCCAGGAGCATGCGGGTTTGAGGGGCAGGTTCCTGGCTCAGAGTCATGAGCCAGGCTCTGCGTTGCTCCTGTCCTCCTCTCAGCAGCAACGATCCGGGCATCGGCTTCGAGGCTGGGCACCGTGGGCTGGGGCAGTGAAGAGGAAAGATGGCTCAGTGGGTACAGTTCTGCCCTCACCAGACCTGGGTTCAGTTTCTGGCCTAGAGACAGATTCCCTGCATGACCTTGCGTGGGCCAGTAACCTAGCATGTAGATCTGTGGTGTGGATGAATGGTCCGTGGCTGTGAGGTGAGCACCAGCGCAGGGCCTAGCTAGACAGCCGCACCTGGCAGAGACTGGAGGTGTCCTCTCCTCTCAGAGCAGCTGGGTAACGGCCACAGGGCCTGGGCCAAAGTCTTTCCATTGCCTCTGATGGGCTTTGGGCCAGGCCTCAGGGCAGGGAGGTCGTCACGCCAGGTCCGGTGGAGGCACAGCCAGCCTCTGGGTGAGAGGAGGCCCAGGGCTGACGGCTCAGTGAGGAGCTTGATTCGATGCTCGGGGGAAGGTGAGGCGGCCTCAAGGCACGGCCCTGCGGTTGGAGAATCACGAAGCTGAAGGCAGAGCGCTGCCTGGAGCAAAGGGGAAGCCGACGGCCACAGCCCGGCCTGCTGCAATCGTTCATGAACCTCCTGGGGAGGTGCAGACTCCTCTGCAGCTAAGCGTGTCTGTGGGACCCTGCTCCGGGCAGGTGGAGGAAGAGGGCAAATCAACACAGCCCGCGCGCAGAGCGGGAGCCTGGCTGGGGAGAGCGTCTTCGCCGCACGCCGTCAAGGAGCACCCCGGGGGAGAGAGAGGGCCCTGGTGGCCTGTCTCCATCCCAGAGGCACCAGAGTCTTTCGGACGCTGGGACTGGAGTAGCTGGGAGCTCCCCCCGCCGGTGCTTCTGCCGCACTCCCTGCAGCAGCACCTCTGGCTCCGGCCCTTGCGGCTCTGCTGCCTCCTGAGAGGAGCTCAGAGCGCCGGGAGCCTGGCGGTGGTGGTGATCCCTGCACAGAGGGGCCTTGCCACATTTAGGTTCAAGCCAGAGCAGTGAGAGGTTGTGTCACCGCTCGTCCTGTAGCCCTGAGATGCTCTGTCTGGGCACCCCCGGCCAGCCGCCCAGCCTGCCCTGCTGTCCGCCAGCTCAGCCGCCCTGGTTCAGCAGCTCTGACTCCAGCAGCTGGCTTGTTCCACCCCAGCCGGGCACTGGTCTCCACCAGCCTGCGTTACTACCAGCCAACGCCCCCCGCACCCCCCCGCAAAGTCCCCCAAACGATCGGCCTGGAGTGTCCAGCCCTCTCCCGGGACCCTCAGAGGAGGAATAAGGGCCGCGGGTCCTTCAAAGAGAGAAAAGCACAGCAGCGGGTGGCTTTAACTGGAGCGAAGCATCACTTCACGTCGGACACAAAACCGGGCTGGGTTAGAACAGGGGATTAGCCAAGAGGCTGTGAGGGAGTTCAGGTGTGAGGGAGAAAGTCAGAAATGGTTACAAACGAATACAAGTGACAAACGCTTTCTCGTGACGCAGGCCGTGTGGTGCAGCGGTGTCAGTCCCAGAGTGTCAGCGAGACAAGATGGGGGCGGGGGCAGCTTTTATTGGCCCCGCTTCGGCTGGTGAGAGACGAGCTTTCGAGCTGCACAGGGGGGGGAAGGTCCCTCCCGAAGCAGGGCTCTGCGTTGGCTCAAAGGCTCGTCTCTCTCACCAGCAGAAGTTGGTCCAGTAAAAGAGATCCCCTCCCCCACCATGGTTTTCCAGTGACTAAGATTTAACACAGAGGTGGGCAAACTACGCCACATCCGGCCCAGGGGACCCTCCTGCCCGGTCCCTGAGCTCCTGGCCCGGGAGGCTCGCCCCCGGCCCCTCTCCCTCTGTCTCCTCTCCCCCGCAGCCTCAGCGCGCCGTGCCGCCGGCACAATGCTCTGGGCGCGGGGCTGCGAGCTCCTGGGGCAGCCCAGCTGCAGAGCCCGGCCTGATCCGGTGCTCTGCGCTGCACGGCGCGTGGCTGGCTCCAGCCGGGCGGCCCGGCTGCCTGTCCTGGTGCACCAGAGCCGCCAGCCACCGGTGCTCCAGGCAGCGCGGTAGGGGGACAGGGAGCGGGGGAGGGGGGTTGGATAGAGGACAGGGGAGTTCGTGGGGTGGTCAGGGGCCGGGGGTGTGGATAGGGGTGGGGGCGGTCAGAGGGAGGGGAACAGGGTTGTTGAATGGGGGCGGGGGTTCCAGGAGCGGTCAGGGAGCAGGGGGGTGGATGGAGCAGGGATCCCAATCAGGAATGAGAGGAGGGGTTGGATGGGGCAGCAGGGGGCAGTCGGGGTGGGGGTTCCGGGGACGGTCGGGGACAGGGAGAAGGGATGGTTGGATGGGGCAGGGGTCCCGGGGGGGCAGTCAGGAAGGAGAGGGGGGGTTGGATGGAGCAGTGGGGGGCAGTTAGGGGTGGGGGGGTATGGGGCGGTCAGGGAGAAGAGGTGGTTGAATGGGGCAGGGGTCCCGGGGGGGCAGTCAGGAAGGAGGGGGGGTTGGATGTGGCAGCAGGGGGCAGTCAGGGGCAGGGGTCCCAGGGGGGCTATTGGGGGCGAGACGCAGGGGCGGGGAGGATAGGGGTCGGGGGCCGGGCCATGCCTGGCTGTTTGGGGAGGCACAGCCTCCCCTAACCGGCCCTCCATACAATTTCTGAAACCCGATGTGGCTCTCAGGCCAAAAAGTTTGCCCGCCCCTGATTTAACAGAACTACAGTCTTGGTTCAAGGTAAGATTCTGACCACACCTATTGCCAGCCAGATGGGTGGCCGGCGCCTTGGTCGGGATCTCCCACAAAGTCCAACGTGCTCTGCTCCTTTGTCCTCTTAGGTGACAGAGAACTTGGGGTTCTGGACTTTGCCCCCTTTCTAACACCCGGTGAACTCCTGAAATGTTCCCCTCTCAAAGCGCAGTGCCCTGCAGTGAGGAGAGGTGCCGGGGAGTCTGAAGGAGAAGGTTCCAGGCTGGTTTCTTTCCCGCTGGTGCTTCCTGCGATGCAGCGCTATCTATCCCTGCAGCCTCTGAAATGCCAATGAATGGCCACTTGGCTGCGAATGCCCCTTGTTGGTCATTGCACCTGGACGGAGATTCCCTTCCCTTTGTCTGGAAAACCCTGTTTACGCATTCCCCAGACTTGTCTGGTTCCTACAAATTTAATCACACATTTCCTTCCCGTTTGCACAGTCCTGTGGCCGTTTACCGCGCACACACCATGCAAGTGATCAGTGTGTCGTTGGTTTTTCCATGAGACCTGACACAACGCCTGTCAGATACAGCCTATGGTAGAAGGGAGCTGGGTACACAGAACTGGCCAGCTGGCCCACTGCCAAGGGGATGCTCTTAGGGTCACAGGGATGCTGAGGCACAGAAGTTCAGATTGACACTCCCATGCTGGGAGCTGACTCAAGGGCCCTTGGCCTGGTTCTCAGGAGCATGGAGCACCCACAGCTCCCTGTCACCGCAGCTGGAGGTGTGGACACTCAGCCCCTCAGCCTCAGGAGTCTTAAGCTGGGCCACTTTTTAATGTTTTGTCTGAAGGGAGCAGCCCAAGATCACAGACTGCGTTGGAGGTAGGACCCATATCTGGGAATACCGAGGGCAGTGCCCCAGCCACAGGATCTGCTCCTCCTCCAGGCCCATGATAGGCCAAGGAGACTCAGCCCAGGGCCTCTGTAAACAAGGGGCAGCTCCCAGCAAAGAGAGGACAGGGAGACGTGGGAGGCAGAGGGGAATCACCACAGCTGGTTTCAAGTCATCTTTTCATGATACTCATTTGTGGTGACACTATTGTGGCCACCACTTTTACAAAATTATGATAAATTTTGTACAAACTATGCCTGGTGAGGTATCATTTGAAAACTCATAATCTACTGACCATTATTATCCAATTGAAATATGTGTAGCAACACTATATGTGAAGTGATTAGATTCTACTGTATGATTGTTACTGAAATATGTTGTAAGTCTGGGTAACACCCATAAACCAGTTTTTCAGATACAAAGAAACCCTGGCACCCCCCAGACAGGTATCAACAAAGTCAAGCAGACTATCACTTACTTAAGTAGCTATTCTTCAGCAACGGGAAGGTGTAAACAAGAAATTTACATTGCATCGTGGGAATGTTTCAACCCTCACGTCCCCAACGAACTGCGTGTCACCATGACTCAGCAAGGATGTTTCTAGCACAACAAATTGAGTTATAGATGTGACAAGGCGGGACTGTTCTTAATGTTTCCTCTGAATAGTGTGGGGGTGCCTCACTTTCCCCTATGCAGTTCTTAAGTCTCTAGGGGGTGGGATAAGGGTGTATGATCATTGCAGAGCCCTAGAGGGCAGGTGTGTGCAGGGGTCTGGGCACAGAGAATGGCCGACACCCTGTTTCCGGGCCACTGATGGCCTGGGCCCTTCCCCCCTGCAAGGTGAGAGCTAAAGGGTTGGAGAACAAAGGAATCAGGTGACCTCCTGGCCCGGGAAAGGGACAAAGCCCAGAGGAGGGGGGGGCTGGTGGGAGTTTCAGTTTGGGGCTGGCTGGGACATGGAGTGAAGGGCAGACATGGTTGTCTGGTTCACTGCCCCACAAAATGGACCCAGCTGAGGGGTCCTGTTCTCTGCACCTACAAGCTCTGTTTTAGACCATGTTCCTGTCGTCTAATAAACCTCTGTTTCACTGGCTGGCTGAGAGTCACGTCTGACTGCGGAGTTGGGGGGCAGGACCCTCTGGCTTCCCCAGGAGCCTGCCTGGGCGGACTGGCTGGGGGAAGTGCACGGAGGGGCAGAGGATGCTGAATGCTCCGAGGTCAGACCCAGGAAGGTGGAAGCCGTGTGAGCTGTGTGTCCTGCAGACAGGCTGCTCACAGAGAGGAGACTTCCCCAGAGTCCTGCCTGGCTTCATGGGGAGCAGTTCCAGAGCATCGCCTGGGGACTCCATGACAACAAAGGGGGAGGAAAACACTTGACTTCACCTTTCCTCCTCCCATCTCTCTGCTCATGACATCAATGAACACCTGGAAGATTCTGAACTGGGGGAGGTGCCTGGATGAAAGGAAATCCAGCCTGTGAACTGTTACAACTTGTAGTGAGAGAAAGATACTTGCTTTAAAACCTATTAGCTTGATGAAGTTTAGGAATTAGCTTGCATTTTTAATCCTTTCATTTTCTTTTGTAACCAATTCTGACTTTATGCCTTATCCCTTGTAATCAAGTAAAATCTAGCTCTCTGTAGTTAAGAGATTTATCTTATTGTTTCCTCTGCTCCAGCGTGTGTCTGGCTTGAAGGGTTTGGGTGACGCCATTTGAGACAACAAGGCTGCTGCATCCTCCTTTTCCTTTGCTGAAATAACGGACTCACTGTGAGCTGGCACTGTCTAGGACAAGACACACGTTTCCGGGGGCCAGGCTGGGACTGAGAACTTGCGGGTGTCGCTCTGGATGTAATTCATGAGGGCCTGGGCAGAGGCTCGTGTATTGAGCTGGGAGTGAAGGTCCGTGCGGGAGGCGTGCGGGCAGAACCTGGAGAGGCGGTTGTTCTCCAGCAGAACAGTGCCAGAGGCTTCCCAGGATGAAAGCCTAAGAGGACCTGGCTGTTCGACCGTCCAGATTGCACCCTGTGGAATGTCGCGTGTTCAGACCCGACACCGCAAGAGATCAAACGTCACAAGTCGGATCCCGAAAATCATGTGACATTTTTAAGAGACCGTACGCGGTTTTGGTCTCCCGCCGGCCCCTGCGTCATAAGAACACGAGCAGCCCCAGGTTGGGTCAGAGCAAGGCTCCGTCCAGCCCAGCGTCCGGCCTGCCGACAGCGGCCAGGGCCCGGTGCCCTGTCGCCCATTCCCAGACTCTGGCACAACAGAGGCTAGGGACACCCTCCCTGCCCATCCTGGCTAATAGCCATTGCTGGACCTGTCCTCCAGGAACTGATCTAGTCCTTTTTTGAACCCTGGTATAGTCTTGACCTTCACAACATCCTCTGGCAAGGAGTTCCACAGGTTGACTCTGCGATGTGTGAAGAAATACTTCCTTCTGTTTGTTTTAAACCTGCTGCCTGTTCATTTCATTGGGTGACCCCTAGTTCGTTCTGTCATACCCCCCCTTACTCGTCTCTTTTCCAAGCTGAAAAGTCCCAGTTTTATTAATCTCTCCTCATATGGAAGCTGTTCCATACCCCTAATCATTTCTGTTGCTCAATTGGTGTCACCCCTGCTGCAAGAGCTCTCATCCCCACATGTGCCCGTCCCCTGCCCAGCAATGAACCCTGTCCCCCAGCCCCTCACCAGTCTGGCTCCCCATCAGCCCCACCCCTTAGTTCAGCCCCCAGAGCCTCATATCTGTTCCTCCAGGGGCTCCTCACCTACTCTATCACTATCCAGGCAGGTGCTGGGGGGAGGAGAAGCAGCAGAGGTACTGTCCTGTCCCCATTACTCACATGGGGAGTGAGGCCACCCTGAGCTGCTGGGCTCTTAGCTCCCCTCACCACCCTCCCTGTGGGGCAGAGAGCAGAGGGGACAGCTCACAGCATCACCAGACAGGCTCCGGACCATTGCTGGGACACTGGGTCCAACCTCCTCCTCCCAGCTCCCTGACCCCTGCTGGGACACTGGGTCCAACATCCTCCCCCCAGCGTCTCCCTGACCCCTGCTGGGACACTGGGTCCAACATCCTCCCGCCCCGCCCCCCCCCGGCTCCGTGAACCCTGCTGGGACACTGGGTCCAACCCCCACCCCCCCAGCTCCCTGACCCCTGCTGGGACATTGGATCCAGCCCCCCCCCTCCCCCCCCCCAGCCAGCTCCATGACCGCTGCTGAGACACTGGGTCCAGCCCCCTCCCCCCAACTCCCTGACCTCTGCTGGGACACTGTGTCATGGAGTCATGGTTTATTAGATGACAGGAACACGGTCTAACACAGAGCTTGTAGGTGCAGAGAACGGGACCCCTCAGCTGGGTCCATTTTGGGGGGCAGTGAGCCAGACAACCACGTCTGCACTTCACTCCATGTCCCAGCCAGCCCCAAACTGAAACTCCCTCCAGCCCCTCCTCCTCTGGGCTTTGTCCCTTTCCCAGGCCAGGAGGTCACCTGATTCCTTTGTTCTCCAGCCCTTTAGCTCTCACCTTGCAGGGGGGAAGGGCCAGGCCATCAGTGGCCAGGAAACAGGGTGTCGGCCATTCTCTGTGTCCAGACCCCTGCACACACCTGCCCTCTAGGGCTCTGCAACCATCATACACCCTTATCCCACCATCTAGATACTTAAGAACTGCATAGGGGAAACTGAGGCACCCCCACAATATTCCGAGGAAACATTAAGAACAGTCCCGCTTCGTCACACCTCCTCCCCCCAGCTCCCTGACCCCTGCCTGGACACTGGGTCCAACCTCCCCCAGCTCCCTGACCCCTGCTGGGACACTGGGTCCAACCTCCCCCAGCTCCCTGACCCCTGCTGGGACACTGGGTCCAACCTCCCCCAGCTCCCTGACCCCTGCTGGGACACTGGGTCCAGTGGGCTGACGCATGTGGGTTTGTCCGTGACACTGCCGAGCTCTCTGTATGACCCTGTCGCTGCCCCTTGGGGGGAAGAGCTGAGTGTCTCCTTGGGACACGGGCGATCAGGCCAGGCCTCTGAGACAGAGGCCCCGGGGGCTGTCTGGGCTGCAGTCATTGCCTCTGAGCGCAGCCCCCAGAGATAGGGAACCCGTGAGTGCAGAGCAATGCCCGGCAGCACAGCAGGGCTGTGTGCGGAGAGCACAGACGGGGGGTCAGGGGTCTGGGCTGAGGAGCAGGGGGCACACACACTAAGATCCCTTAGAACAGAGAGGCAGAGGAGACAGGCCAGGCGAGGATGGGTTTGGGGCAAGCCATGCCCGGCCTTCCACCCGCAGGGCCCCGATGCCAAGCCTGCCTCTCTCAGCTAACCGGGGGACCTGCAGCTCCTGGACGGTAGGGGACCAGTGAACAGCCCCTTGGCCACACTGCGAGGACCGCCTTAGAGCCCTGAGCCTCAGAGGGCAGAACGGGGATCCCGCAGGACTCTGGCTCGGCTGGACTCGCTGCAGGGACCCGCAGAGTGAGACAGGCATCGCCGTGGCCCCAAGGGCCAGTTTCAGTAGTGGAGGCCATGGGCCTGGCCCACAGGGCACTGGGGACCCTTGGGGACCAGCATACAAAAGGGTCACTCCCAAGAGACTGGTGACAGGCCAGGGCGTAAACCAGCCCCTGGGAATCTGTGCCGTGGCCTGTGACACAGTAGGGAGCGGGCCGGACTGACCTGCGGCATTTTACTGGCACTGTCTGCATTGGTGAGGGGACAGCAGGGGGTGGCTTCACCGCAGGGACGATACCTGAGCCCAGGAGGCGGCTGGGGCCAGGTGACACCTTCTGCCTGGGAAACTGGACAAAGGCCGGAGGAGGAGCCGGGGTGTGTGGCTGGAGGAGACGGCTGGAGGCGGTTTCAGTTTGGAGCTGGCTGGGGAAACAGAGGGAAACCCGGGGCGGGATCCAAGCTCCCTGCCCCCCAGAGGGACCTGCCTGAGGGGGTCCTGTTGTCTGTACCTACAAGCTCAGTTTTGGACTGTGTTCCTGTCGTCTAATAAACCTTCTGTTTTACTGGCTGGCTGAGAGTCACAGGGAATGGCAGGAAGTGGGGGTGCAGTGCCCTGATTCCCCCACACTCCGTGACATGGTGCTTCTCCCCCTGGCCTCTGACCCTCTGGATCCCAGAATGGGACCCTGGCCCTGTGTGGTGTCCTGCTTCCGAGGTCTCAGAGCTCATCCGTGGCTCGCTGGGCCTGAGGACTGCCATCAACACAGGTGTCTCCCCCTCTGCGCCGGCTCTGGATCTGTGAATGCTGCTGAACTATTGAAGCTTTCCCAGGCCTGGGTTTCGTTTCATTCCGCCTGCCGCTCCCTTTGCTGTGGGAGGCGAGAACACGCGCCCCACAGTTCTCCGCTATCCAATGCAAACAAACAGATAAATAAATCACAAAGCCGGCTGCTGCCTGCCTGGCGCTGTCGCTGCCTGCCCCAGAACGAGAGAAACAACCACACTGCACTGGAGTGGCCCTGACAGCGGTTTGGGGCCTCTGACCCACGCAGCCCTGCCAGTGGGCGCCCCACGCACAGCGCTCTGGGCTGAGATTTCCTGGGGCCAGGGCAGGTGTTTTCTACAGGATCCTGTCAGTTTCACACAGAAAAGGGTCGGTGGCCAGCATTTGTCCTGTCACCGCGCCGGGGAGGGGTGCCGGTTGCTAATGACACTGGCTAGCCGATAGCTCCCCGCCCGAGCCAAGGGGCCAGGTGCAGAGCTGGCACAAGCAGGGGCAGCTGCATTGATTCCTGTGGTGTCACCTGGATTTGGCCCGGGCTGCCCCAGATGAATGGGATTCAGGCAGTGGTGCTGGAACAGGGGGCAGGGGGCCTGGCCCCTCCACTTTTAACCACAGCGGACCCCACCCCCTTCCCCTCCTTTTCCCCCGAGGCCCCACCCCTCGGCCAGGCCAGCAGCTGATGGAGCCTGGCTGGGGAGCCCCGGCAGTTGTGGGAGCCGTGCGGACCCTCCACCTGCCCGTGGTGTTGGGGGGCCCAAGCTGCCCCCAGCCCATGTCCCCGCCTCTCAGGGTCCCCGCCCAGGGCAGGTGGAGGGTCCCCACAACTGCCCATGTGGCTCTTACCGTGGCCGGGCTGCGACTCCAAGGTGCTGCCCCACAGCTGGAGCTGGGTAGGGGTAAGAGCCACGCGGGCAGCTGTGGGGAGCCTGGGTCCCTCCCCCTGTCCTAGGTGGCAGGTCTGGGGGTCAGGGACAAGGGCAGGGGGCTGCTTTCAGGGGGGATGGGGTCCCTGGCCCCACTCCGGCTTGGCTGGGGGTGGGGCAACAGGGGGAAGAGGAGGGCCATTAAAAGTCCGGTCAGCGGCGCATGGGGGCCTGGGGCTAAGGCAGGCTCCCCGCCTTCCCTGGCTCCTGGGAGCGGCCGCCAGGTCCCTGCAGCCCCTAGGCACATGGGTGGCCAGGGAGGCTCCGCGTGCTGCCCCCGCCCTGTGAGCCAGCTCCACAGCTCCCATTGGCTGGGAACTGCGACCAATGGGAGCTGTGGGGGTGGCACCTACGGGTGCGAGGGCAGCACACGGCGTCTCCCATGCGCCTAGGGGCTGCAGGGACCTGGTGGCTGCTTCCTGGGACCGGGACCCGGCACTCCCTCTTGCGCTCCAACCCGGAGTCCTCTCCCTCCCCCAACTCCCTCCCAGAGCCTGCGCCCCTCCCGTACCCCAACCCCCTGCCCCCTCCCGCAGCCCCCTCCCGCACCCCAACCCCCTTTCCTAGCCCGGTGAAAGTGAGTGAGGGTGGGGGAGAGCGAGCGATGAAGGGAGGGGGGAGGGAGCGAGCGGGGGCAGGGCCTCAGAGAAGGGGCGGGGCCAGAGGTGGGGCAGGGTGTTCGGTGTTGTGTGATTAGAAAGTTGGCAGCCCTATCACATGACATAATCTTTAATTAAAAATTCATCTTTCATTCTTGGAGACTCCTGGCCAATCCTGGAGGGTTGGCAACCCTCCCTGAGGCCTGACCAGGCCCACTTGTAGAGGCTGGCCAGTGGCTGGCAGGAATGGCCACCTGGCCCTGTGGTTCTGGCACTGGGTTGGCCCTCAGGAGCTCAGGGGCCAAGTTCCTAAGGCCCCAGCATTGACAGCTATTTAGGCCATGCTCGGCTCAGCATTAAAATGCCAAAGTGACTTGGGAGCTTCAGTCTCGTTCTCAAAAGGGACGTAGGCACTTAGGACCCTACATCCTACTGGCTTTCAGCCAGATTTAAGCTCCTAAGTCACCTGGGCATGGCCATGCTGAGTGGAGCATTGCCTAAATACCTTTAAAATCTGGGCCTTAATCTCTCTGTGCCTCAGTGTCCCCAGGTGTGGAAGGGGGATGGCCGTGCTTCCTTCCTCCCCCGGGTTCTGCCTCATCGATGCAGCCGGGCTAGTCAGTGGGAGCTGAGTTGCTCTGATCAGCTCAGCCCTTCAGGGCAGGGCCGGTCTGTCACTGAGTGGCTGTGCAGCAGCCAGCCCGAGCACACGGCAAAGGGCACCCAAGAGATGAACAGGGAGGGTGCTGGCCTCTGACATGCAGAGGGCTAACATTAGGCCCCTGACTAAGTGGCCTGCTTTTCCGGGGGGCCGAGTCTCTGTGGGCCCGGTGGTTGTGGGTGTTCAGGGTCTTTGGGCTCCGGCACTGACTGCTGCGGATTTCGGGGCCTGGCTGGAGGGCCCCAGGTTCGACAAGGTCGGCGTAAGACGTCCCGTGAGCTCTGGGCCAGCGGGGGGTGGGATGTGTGACCTGGGACAGCAAGTGCAGCCGGCCACAAGTCTGCACACGTGCTCAGGGTCATGTCACATTGTGCCCTGTCATGGCACAGAAATACCCTCCGTGTCCTTCGCTCGCCTCCTGCTGCGCGGCCCATGTCAGTTGGTTTATTTAATCTGTGCAGGGAGTTTGCTAACTGGGATAATGAGGCCGTGGAGATTAAACTGCTGCTCTCCAAAGTCAGCCCAAGGACGCCGCCCGGTCGTGCTCCTCGACGGTCCTTGTTGCTGTCACGCAGCCAGGCAGGCGCCATCCATGCCACCAAGAGCAGGCGCATTGGAGACAGATTCTCTGATGGCGCCTGAGCATCATGTGCTCCCATAGGTGGAGCACACTCCCGCGCCCCAGGAACCCCGTGCCCCACTCCCACGCCTCGGGGGCCCCGCGCCGCACTCCCGCGCCCTGGCAGCCCGGTGCCCCACTCCCGCGCCCCGGCAGCCCCGCGCCCCACTCCCGCGCCCCAGGAACCCCGCGCTGCACTCCCGCGCCCCGGCAGCCCCGTGCCCCACTCCCGCGCCCCAGGAACCCCGCGCTGCACTCCCACGCCCCGGCAGCCCCGCGCCACACTCCCGCGCCCCAGGAACCCCGTGCCCCACTCCCACGCCCCGGGGGCCCCGCGCCGCACTCCCGCGCCCTGGCAGCCCCGTGCCCCACTCCCGCGCCCCGGCAGCCCCGCGCCACACTCCCACGCCCCAGGAATCCCGCGCCGCACTCCCGAGCCCCGGCAGCCCCGCGCCACACTCCCGCACCCCGGGGGCCCCATGCCGCACTCCCGCTCCCCAGGAACCCCGCGCTGCACTCCCGCACCCCGGCAGCCCTGCGCCGCACTCCCGCGCCCCAGGAACCCCGCACCGCACTCCCGCGCCCCGGCAGCCCCGTGCCCCACTCCCGCGCCCTGGCAGCCCCACGCCGCACGCCCACACCCCAGGAACCCTGCGCCGCACTCCCACGACCCGGGGGCCCCGTGCCGCACTCCCGCGCCCCAGGAACCCCGCGCCGCACTCCCACGCCCCGGGGGCCCCGTGCCGCACTCCCGCGCCCTGGCAGCCCCGCGCCGCACTCCCGCGCCCCAGGAACCCCGCGCCGCACTCCCGCGCCCCGGCAGCCCCATGCCGCACTCCCGCGCCCCAGGAACCCCGCGCCGCACTCCCACGCCCCTGGGGCCCCGTGCCGCACTCTCACGCCCCAGGAACCCCGTGCTGCACTCCCGCGCCCCGGCAGCCCCATGCCCCACTCCCATGCTCTGGGAGCCCCACGCTGCACTCCCATGCCCCGGGGGCCCCGCACCGCACTCCCACGCCCCGGGGGCCCCGCACTGCACTCCCACACCTTGGGAACCCCACACTGCGCTCCCATGTCCTAGGGGCACTGCGCCGCACTCCCACATCCTGGGGCCCCCGCGCCGCACTCCCACACCCTGGGGACCCCAAGCCGCACTACTACGTCCACTGCTTGAAACGACTGCCTGATAAACAGCTTGTCTTTTTGCAGTCGGGATCTCCGCCGACCCCACTGACTCCAGCAACTGAGCAGAGAAGTGTGTGTGTGTATGGGTGTGTGTGTGTGTGTGTGTGAGGCTCTGTGTGTGAGATTCTGTGTGTGTGTGTGAATAGGGGTAACTCTCCAGCACTGTGGGTGAGGGTCAGATAGGCAGTGCAGCCATCTGTGGGGATGGAAGTTATTTAGCCCTTGGGGACAGGAATCATGTTCCCACTGAGCATTGCATATCAAGCGGAAATCACAGCGGGAATTCAAGGTGTAGAACAGTCTGAAATTTGGCCAGGATGCCAGGGCCTGTCATGGGACTTCTAATGGCCTTAAACGGGGCAACCCAAGGGCTAAGATTTTTAAAGACGATTAGTGATTTGAGGCGAGACCATTCTGGGGACTCGACTTCAGCCTCTAGGGGGTGGGACTTGCCGGAAGTTCTGAGTATGTGCCTCTGAACACCGGCTCCTGCGAGGTCTCTCCAGGTGGGCCCCCAGACTCTCTAGCCACCACGGAAAATCTTGGCCGATGACCAGAAATAGGCAGAAGCTGTTTTTTGGGCATCTCCTGAGACATTTCCTCTGAGCACCCTGCTGGGACATTGTCAGAGGGAGCAGTGCCCCTTATGGAGTCACCAGCATCCCTCTGGTATTCCTGGATGGACTCCCACCCATGTGCTGCCAGGATCCCAGCACAGCCTGGCATGGCCTGGCATGGCAATTTCCCCAATATTTCCCCAATCCCCCCAAATTCCCTCCACTGGGTTTTATTTGCTAGGCACAGTTGCACACACACATTGGAGATGGCCCTGGCTGAACTTACCTGGCCCTACTGATTATTCCTCAGGAAGGGCAGAGAAGCAACCAGAAAGCTGGTGCCTCTTAGTGATTAGAAACAGGGCAGAGCACTCATGTTCGGATGCTCTGTTTTCATGCACGTTGGGTCTCAGATTGATTTTACTTGGGATCGAAGAAAACAAGACAGAACTGAAGCCCAGTGGGCCAGCTTACCTCTATTCTATTCACTGCTTTGCATTACATTCTGCTTTACTATATTCAGCTGTAATGCAAGGAACCTACAGGCTTGTATCCTGGAAGACACTGGCTTCAGCAGTTAGCATGAGGCTTGAGGCCTACGAACTTTGGCAGAGATAAACTTCGGTAACTCAAAAGTTTTGGGGAACTGGAAGGAGAGTGTAGGGGGGAATTTTGTCCCTAATGACATCAGCCATCCACTGCACATGAACTGACACCAGCTTCTGGAAGGTTTTGGATGGAACATCCGACTGCAGGAGTGCCATGGCAACGAATTGACGTATACGATAATGGGGTGAAATTATAAATACACCAGCCTATAGAAGAAGGACACTTTAACGTTGGTAAGGGGAGGAAATACAAATAAGGAAGAGGGGAGAAACCCTCTTGAATAGGCATTAGACATGGTAACGTCAGGGTAACATATTATAAAAGTGGCATCCCAGGGCAGCTGGGGAGAGGTGTAGCCCTTGGGAGGGGCCAGGATGATGGCCCCTGGTGAAGATGAGGAAGATAATGGCTAACATTTCAGGTGGTTCTGCAGGGGATGGTGGGAGTATGGATGTTCAGATGTACTTTCTGTATTACCTCTATCTACCTTACTGAGTTCGAGCATGTGAGACTTCGCTAAATGTATCAGTAAATTATTTATTTGTAAATCTTAAAGAGTCCTAGAGTGTGAATATTGCACCTGTGCACATCGGGGTTCCCGACAATCTAAGAATTTGAATAATACTGGGGCTGATCTTGGGACCAGAACCTGACAGCCCTCAAAGTGATAACTGGGGGTTTGTATTCATAATCTATAGCTCAGGCTACAGAGCCAGAGTACAGACCCCTGCAGAGAGCGCAGTGGGCGTGCCCCCTCTGGGACAGCAGTAACTCTGGGGACAACGTGGCTGCTCTCCTTCCAGCCAGGCAGAGCAGACATTTAAAGGCACACCCCCGTGTCCTGACTACCCCCGACACGCACACACTGTCGTTGTCAGAGCTGGATGAACTGGACACTTGCTCTCTGTTTGGCAGCTGCTCTGTGAATGCTTTGTGAGAACACACCACAGCCAATGGGAGCCTGGCAAACACTTTGCTGCCACTCTTTCTGCTACTCACGCTGTGTAACGGAGCCCTCCATTTGTCCGACTGAAGTCACATGACTTCAGTGATGGGGTATATGACAAGCAGGGGTGTTCTCTGGGTACGGCTCCTTTACAACCCCTGCAGAATTGCTAGTGGCTGCAAGCAGCTGCCCTGCTGCTCAGAACCAGCTGGCCACGTTCACAGACAGTGGAGACTTTACTTTTGTTCTTTCTTGCTCTGTTTTTTTCCCCCCTGCTCAATTTAGACTCACAGCTGTTCCCACTGCAGGGAGGTGGCTGCTGGTGGGGGAAGATGGGGGGCAGAGTGTGTGGCTAAGCTCCTAACTTGCAATTCAGACAGTTGGGTTCAGTTCCCTGCTCTGGCACAGACTACCTGTGTGACCCTGGGCAAGTCCCTTTGTCTCTCTGGGCCTCACCTGTACCAAGGGGATAAAAGCCCCTCCTCTGTCTGTGTGCCCTGGGAGCTCGTTGGGGCAGGGCCTGCGTCTCACTCAGTGTTTGCACAGCACCCAGCACGCCGGGGCTGGGAACTCAGCTGGAGCGTCGAGACGCAGGCGCGTGGCAGGGGACACACACTGAAGGGTAAATGTCACACCTGCCGTCACAAGCCCAGCTGCAGCATGAGGGAGGTGCCCCGTGGTCACTGGTTCCATGATGAGCTCCTGGGGCAGGGAGCACCCCAGTGCCACGGAGACGTGGTCCGGGACGAGGGCTCGGAGGCTGCAATACAAATGATCCCAAGGCCAGCGGGACTATTCCCCAGGCTGTCCAGTCCCAGCGTCCGGGGTAGACAGTGTGGACACTGCACGGGGAGGCAGGACACCTAGGTTCTACCCCTTGCTGTGTGACCTTGGGAAGTCGCATCCCCTCGCCGAGCCTCGGTTTCCCTCTCTGGGGGGGGGTGAGGGGGGATGATGCTCACCCAGCTGGGTTAGCGTTCTGAGATTTGCTCATTACCCATCTGTAGCTTTGCAGCCCTCACAACCCAGCGGACACCCCCACAAACCCAGCCCCAGGCCTTCTGGCAGCCCCCCGACACCCCCACAACCCAGGGGCCCCTGGCTCCCCACACCAGACAGCTTCCACCTACTGCCAGGCTCCCGTCAGCACCCACCCCAGCTCCCATGGCCTGCCATGGTTCAGGGCAAGTGCACCGACCAGAAGCTGAAGTTCATGGCCACATTCAAACTATTTGCAAACATGCACCTTCGAGGAACCGATTTGCATCTCGGGGCTAATTTGCCGAAAGCGTCTCACCTGGCGGGAGCCCCACAGAACCTGGCAGTTGTGAGCTGGCTCCTCCCTGGGCCGAATGCCCCCAGCCACATGGGCACGGGCCTGCCCCGGGAGATCCTTATTAGTGTTGCTATGGAACTGGTGGGCTGAGGGCCTGGCTGTGCAAAGGCCTGAACACGCCACTCCAGAGCCTTTAGTTCGTTAGTCACAGTGCAAGCGCCAGAGCCTCGGGTAGCAACAGAGCTCGGCCCAAGAGCGCAGCCTCCAATTGCCAAGCTGCGAGGCGGACTAGACCTTGCATCTCTCTCTCCCACACCAGTGAATTTCCAAGTGTCCTTCCCTCTCCCTCCCCTCCCTGAAATGAAAAGCATCGATCAGACAAAGAAATAACCCCAGATGCCCCCCAGCTTCCCACCTGCCCGCCCGCCTCCCCGTGTAATTATGCAAAGCAAATAGCCCTGAGCCGGGCTGCTCATTGATTTTGTAGGAGATGCTGTTAGCTTAACCTTTCCAGAGCAAGTGCTGGAGTGCAGCAAGCAGGAGGCTCACAACGCAGCCTCCGCTGGCTTTTCTCCTCCTCCCGGCGCGTTACAGATTTGCTGCCCAGGCAGCCGGGTGCCAGGCGCGCCTCGCTGGCAGGGCGGGGGCGGGGTGCTGGCATGCGCTTTGGAGACCAGGTGGCTGCAAGACGCTGGATTCACCTCTGCCCCAACCCGGCCCCGCAGGTGACTGCTCCAGGCGCTCCCCAAGAGCTGGCCCGATGGAGGCCTCGAGGGGAGGACGGGAGCAGGGAGCAGAGCTGGGGGGAGGGCAGCTGCTGAGCGCTGCCAAGGTCCCAGAGATGAAGAGACGGGACTGGCAGAGGCATGTGCCAGCCCCGCCCAGGAGGCACAGCAGGGAGGTCAGGCTCCAACTGCAGGGGCCCCAGGGAGCCAGGAGATGGCAGGAGTGAGAGTGGTTGGCATCCTGGTGCCTCGTGCTCCTTTCCCTCTGACATTCGGGCCATGCCTCAATTTCCCTCTTTACTACACTGTGACGAAGTGGGACTGTTCTTAATGTTTCCTCTGAATACTGTAGGGGTGCCTCAGTTTCCCCTATGAATTTCTTAAGTCTCTAGGGGGTGGGATAAGGGGGTGTAATTGTTGCAGAGCAAAGGGCCAGGGTACATAAATGGCCGACACTCTGTCTCCTGGCAACTGATGGCCTGGGCCCTTCTCCCCTGCAAGGCGAGAGCTAAAGGGTTGGAGAACAAAGGAATCCGGTGCCCTCCTGGCGCGGGAAGGGGACAAAGCCCAGAGGAGGAGGGGTTGGAGGGTGAGTCAGTTTGGGGCTGGCTGGGACATGGAGTGAAGGGCAGACGTGGTTGTCTGGCTCACTGCCCCCCAAAATGGACCCAGCTGAAGGGTCCTGTTCTCTGCACCTACAAGCTCTGTGTTAGACCATGTTCCTGTCGTCTAATAAACCTCTGTTTTACTGGCTGGCTGAGAGTCACGTCTGACTGCGGAGTTGGGTGGCAGGACCCTCTGGCTTCCCCAGGAGCCCGCCTGAGTGGACTCGCTGTGGGAAGCGCACGGAGGGGCAGAGGATGCTGAATGCTCCGAGGTCAGACCCAGGAAGGTGGAAGCCGTGTGAGCTTGTTGCCCTGCAGACAGGCTGCTCCCAGAGAGGAGACTTCCCTAGAGTCCTGCCCGACTTCATAGGGAGCAGTTCCCGAGCATCGCCCGGGGACTCCGTGACAACTGTCTGGAGGGCTGGTTTGTTTATTTCTGGTCCAGAAGCACCCGGGGGCCCTGGGGTAAAGAGGGGCACTGCCCCAGTCTAGATAGCTTGTGTCATCACCCTTTGTAAAGCACAAGGGTGGAAGGGGCTGGGCCAGGAGGGCCGGGAGGAAAGCTGTCCCGGGGGCCTATTCCTGCCCCACCCGCGGCTCGTCAGGTGCCGTTCCCAGCCCTGGCTCCCCAAGCAGCGTCTGAATCGTGGGTTCCCCACTGACCAGCCTGGTGTCCCACCTCACCCAGGGATTCTTGGAGTGGGGGGGACGGCATTTCTAGCCAGCAAGGACTGCTAAGCAAAGGGGCTCTCTCCTCCTGTGATGAAGTGGGGGAGAATCCTGGTTTACTAGTTTCCTATCGGGTTACTAGTGGCCCAGCTGGGCAGCAGGGGGTCTTGGGGCTGGAGAGAGGGAGCAGGCAGAGCCCCCCGGATGCAGGGAGATTTGGATGTGCTGTGCTGAGGGAGGCCAGGCCTGAGGGTCCTGAGAGTTTCTGGGCTGTGCTCAGCAGCAGCGCTCATGGCTGGTTAGACTTTGGTCTTCCTTCAAGGAGACCAAGATGCTTCAGAAGTATTAATTGTGCACAGAGTAACCCAATATCCCGATATTATCATGACTGTCACAATATTAGGGGCTTTGTGTTATATAGGAAACTATACTTCCCCCCGACCCCTGTAAAAAGTGTCCCAATTTTTCACACTTGCTCTCTGGTCCCCCTAATTGTGCCTCCCAGCTGCCCTGTGAGTTAGGGCAGCATCAGCATCCCCAGTTGACGGGGGAAACTGAGGCATGGGGCAAGGAAGTGACTCGTCCAGCCTCACGCAATGTCAGTGGAATGGCCGCGACTAGGCCCCAGCACTTCTGAAGCCCAGTCCTGTTGTGCTGACTTCTAGACCACACTTCCTCTGTCGTGCATCCGTTCCAATTCTCAGGCCTGGCTCATCCCCACGGGCGTGTGGATGAACGGACAGCTCTGTGTGGCAAGTAAGAGCCCGGCAAACAGCACTGCAGGATGCCCCAGACCTCCATCTCCTCTTTACAGCAGGCACTCGGCTGGGTCCCAGCTAAAGCCTCCCAGCCCCTGCCAGCCCTGGCACAGCTGCAGCACTGTGGTGTTGAGGGCTGGAGCTCTAGCCCTGCCCGACAAAGCACTGAGCTGGTCACTGCCAGGCTCCAGGTGGCCATGGATTTGTTTCAAGGTGTGCACGAGCCCTGGCGCTCTCTGCTGAATTAGTCACCTCTGGGGCAGAGCGTGGCAGTTGTGTCACCACCCCCAGCAACACTGGGGAGAGGAATGGCAACTTACCAGTGAGAAACACAGAGATGGCTGAATGGGGTTGGCCAGGAGATCCCACCTAACCACCCTGTTAGTTAGTCTCTAAGGTGCCACAAGTCCTCCTTTTCTTTTTGCGAATACAGACTAACACGGCTGCTACTCTGAAACCTCTCTAACCGCCCTGAACATCCATGGAGCACACCGGAGTCGTTAATGGCACCAAGGGGCCACAGTCGCAGCTTTACATCTCCCGAGAGAGCACCTCCGACGTGCCATGCAGGGGCAGGTCAGCAGTGACACAGAAGGAAGCATCCCATCTAGGGAGCCCTCAGCCCCACAGAGGAGCTTTGTGACTGTCTCCCATGCCATGACCCAGCCCAGTCTTGTTCAGCATAGGAAGCTAGTGGCAGAGAGCGGTTTCCTGGGGGGTGCCTGAACCTCAAAGAACCTGGGGGACTGGCTCAGCCATGACCTCAAACCAGTCTGGAGTCTGGGGCAGTTCCAAACGTTTCTTAATAATTAAAAAAAATTTAGTTCTTGTCTTTCTGATGCCTCTGTCCTTCTTGCGCATCACTGCAGCCATGCGCAGGAAGCTGGTGACTGGGGGAATTCCCACGAGAGGACCAGTCCCAGGGACATTTCTAGCCCTTGAAGCCTCAAGAGTTTCAAATCAGCTTCTGAACTTTTGGATGCTTTGCTGAATCCCCAAGCTTTGAATCACAGAACCATAGAATCTCAGGGTTGGAAGAGACCTCAGGAGGTCATCTAGCCCAACCCCCTGCTCAAAGCAGGACCAACCCCAATTAAATCAATTTGGTGAATCCCTTGTGCTCTCTGGGCTTCCTGCTTGGTGAGGAGGTGCCAGGTGCACGGGAGCAGGACTAGGCTGCTGACCCTGCTCCGAGCTGATTGCTTGCATGGTGGTGGGTGTAGCTAGGAAATTGTGATACCTTTTGGTCTCTGAACCCTGGGCATGTTGACTGCAAAACTCCTTTGATATCTGGCCATCCGTGCCCTAGTGGGAGCTGCTGGGAGCAGAGCCCTGGAAAATCTGGGCATCAGCTGCATGCCTAAAGGAGAGTTGAGTGTTTTGAAAATTATGCCCCAGTTGTGGGTACTGGGCCCTGGGGAATTTGGCCCTGAGCTCTTTGGAAAACTTGGTCCCTCTCTGCTCCTGCCTCCAGACTTCACCTTTGTTCTTTCTTGGCTTTGCAAAAGAAAAGTCCTGAGAGGCTGGCAATGGAGAAACAGAACAGCTGGAACAAACCCAGCTGGGCACAGTGCAGGGAAAACACGGCGTCCTCTCCGCTGATCAGCAGCATCGATGCCGCTCCCTAGCGCTCCCTGCAGGGGATGCTTGCACCCGGCGCTGGGGGCTGGAGCACTAGTAATTACCACCAGGGAGTGTTGAAAACCGGGAGGAATTTGTTGAATGTAAGCTCTATTTTGAACTCCTGGATTAGTCCAGTCCAAGTTCCCTTGCCAATGTACTGCAGCCCCCATCCCTAGAGCAGAAGGTCCGGGAGGTGACGACGTGGTTCGAGTGAGCTTCGGGCAGCCAGGACTCCTGAGTTCTATTGGCAGCTCTGGGAGCATCGTCTGACAGTGGGAGCAAGGGGACTAGGAACGAAGACTTCTGGTCTCTATTGCTGGCTCTTGGAAGCTGCCTTGTTTACTGGGCTGGGAGCTAGGACTCCTGGGTTCTAATTCCAGCTCTGGGACAGAGTGTTATTTAGCTGTTAGATTAAGGGTAAGGACCCCTGGGGTCTGGCTCTGGAACAGAGTGTTCTCTGGCGTTTGAGCAGAGGACCAGGACTCAGGACTCCTGGGTTCTGTTGACAGTTCCCTGGCCTGCTAACCTGCTGTGTTAGTTTGAGAAAGCCACTGCCTTGCTGCGTGCCGCGGTTTCCCCAGCTGAAAAGCAGAGAGGAGAATATTTTCCTTCCTCATGAGGCTTCTGCTACGGAAGGTTTGTAAAGCGCTCGGAGACCCTGGGGCGGAAAGTGGTAGGGAAGGGGCTGGACCAGGCCTGTCACTTCTGATGCGACTTTGAGACCATCATCCCCAGTCATGCAGCTGGATCAGTGAAGTTTGTGTACACGAGAGCTGCTGCCAAAGCTCTTCAAGTATGGCATGAGCGAGTGGGAGGAGGGCTCTGAGCTGGGGGGGGGCATTTGCAGGGACGTGTTGGCTCAAGTGTGCCTGTGTGCATTTGTGTGGGTGGGTGCACCGCCACGTGTGAAAATATGTGAGCAAACATGCCTGTTTGCACGCACGCACGTGTGCATGGGTTTGCACAGCACCATCGGACACATAGTTGTTGTGACGAAGTGGGACTGTTCTTAATGTTTCCTCTGAATAGTGTGGGGGGTGCCTCAGTTTCCCCTATGCAGTTCTTAAGTATCTAGGGGGTGGGATAAGGGTGTATGATCATTGCAGAGCCCAAGAGGGCAGGTGTGTGCAGGGGTCTGGACACAGAGAATGGCCGACACCCTGTTTCCTGGCCACTGATGGCCTGGGCCCTTCCCCCCTGCAAGGTGAGAGCTAAAGGGTTGGAGAACAAAGGAATCAGGTGACCTCCTGGCCCAGGAAAGGAACAAAGCCCAGGGGAGGAGGGGCTGGAGGGAGTTTCAGTTTGGGGCTGGCTGGGACATGGAGTGAAGTGCAGACGTGGTTGTCTGACTCACTGCCCCCCAAAATGGACCCAGCTGAGGGGTCCTGTTCTCTGCACCTACAAGCTCTGTTTTAGACCATGTTCCTGTCATCTGATAAACCTCTGTTTTACTGTCTGGCTGAGAGTCCCGTCTGACTGCGGAGTTGGGGGGCAAGACCCTCTGGCTTCCCCAGGAGCCCACCTGGGCGGACTCGCTGTGGGAAGTGCACGGAGGGGCAGAGGATGCTGAATGCTCCAAGGTCAGACCCAGGAAGGTAGAAGCGGTGTGAGCTGTGTGTCCTGCAGACAGGCTGCTCACAGAAAGGAGACTTCCCCAGAGTCCTGACCAGCTTTGTAGGGAGCAGTTCCAGAGCATCGCCCGGGGACTCCGTGACAGTTGTGTCCAGGCATCAGTGTGCGCACACGGTAGGATGTGCGCAGCAAGGCTGAGGATGCACACTCGGTGGTGTGCGTGTCAGTATGGGTGAGTGTGCATGTTAGTGTGTGTGTGCGTGTGCACACGCATGTTTCCACAGGTACATTCTAAGCGTGTGTGAGAGTGCGGGAGCAACCCATAGGGCCTTGCACGTCTGCGAGAAGGTGCGTGTGCTGCCTGCCTTCCTGGGGGAGCCTGCCCCGTGTCGCCCCTACCTCGGGACTGATGTGATACGGCCACGCTGGAGCCCGTGCTAGTGAAGGCCCCCTTGCTGCTGCTTTTGACGACGTTCAGATGCTCGCAGACTGCCAGGCAGACAACAGGCCCCTCCCAGCGTGACCCCCCCGGCATTACATTAGCAGCTCCGTGCTCCCTGATTCACCGGAATCGACAAGGCGGGCCACTGAGAACCAGGCTGCAGAGCAGGTGTTTCCTCCCCTGCCACACACCTGTCGGGGGCGCCACTGCCAGGGCAATCCATGCAGCATCGGAGCTGTGCGGGCGGAGGGAGCCGCCTCGGGTGACGCGTCTGCATCAAATGCCGGCTAAGGGGAGGTGCAGGAAACCTCCCCTGGTGGCTCCCGTGCGTTACCTGCAGCTCTGAAGCCATTTTCCCAACCTGCCTGCGAGCTCTGGCCTTTAGCAGCCGCGCTCGGCTCCCTGGAGCCAGGCCAGGCAGCGGGAGCTCCGTGGCTGGGCCCACTCCCACGCCAGCCTGGGCAATGCAATGGGTGCGCCGTCCATGTACATCCCCCTGTGGGAAGTAAGATCTGGTCCCCCCATCCCCAGAGCTGCCCCTTGACTCTGCATGTCCAGGACCCCCACGGGCGGCAGCATGCCAGTGCTGGGCCAGAGGGGTCCCGCCCGCGCTCAGACGCGCTGTGTCCCCCTCGGCTGCTGGGTTTGTCCTTTCAGCCAAACGAGCAATGGGGAGTGGCTGGCGTGATTTGTTCCCAAGCCTCTGCAGCTCATTGCTCGCAGCGCCATGACCTCTGGAGTGTGGGGGCTCCCCTCCACCCCTCCCACGTGGCCAGGTCGGAGTAGGATGGTCATTGCTGGGATCCGTGGGCTGCCCCTGTCTGAAGATTCGCACCACACCTGCTGTTCCTCTCCCCGGCTCCCAGCTGGCTCCTGGGGCAGCAGCTCCCCCATCTATCTGTGCTGTGTATGGCTCCGGGAAGGCCTGTCCGTCCAGTACATCCCCCTATGGCTATGGGCCGGGAGCCTGTGCGGGGGACACGTCTTGTCTGCCCTGCTTCCCACTCTGGTGCTGCCGAACATCTGCGGGACCCGGCACGAACTGGGGGGAGAGGGGGGCTGAGCTCTCCGCCCTGCTCCTGCTGCTCCTTGGTGCTCTGCTCCAGGGCACTGACCACGCTCTAGCCTGGCTGGCTCCTGGCTTTCTCCATGGCAGGAGGCAGGAACCCAGGGAAGCAGCTCCCAGGGAAATGAGCAAAGGCCAGTTCCTCTCTCCTAGGGCCTGTGGTTTATCTGGAGATGGGAGAGCCCAGCTCGGCCCAGCCCCCAGCTCCCTCTGCCCAGCGGGGCCCTGGCAGTGCAGGCTGGCCTGGCTCAGGGCATGTGGGATTTGCAGGAGTTGGTCAAATTTAGAGGCAGGGAGGGTGACTCATTGAGCCCAGAGCCTCACTAAGACAGCGAGGAATATTTTTAGGAGCTCATTAAAAGAGAAAGAAGTGGGGAAGGAAAAGGAATGGCAAGGAAGGCGAGGATTCTGCAGTACGTTTCATCCCAGTGACAGCTCCCGCGTCTCCAGTGGAGCTGTCATGCAAAAGAAATGGCACGTCTAATCGTCATGTTGGGGGAGGCTGTGTGCGTGTGCGTGTGTGTGTGTGTGTGTGCGCGCGCGCGCGCATGTGGCTGTGGTGGGCGCTTGTGAGCAAGCAAGTGTGTAAGTGTGGCTGAGCGAGAGGGGTTGTGTATGGCTGGGTGTGCAAATAGCTGTGGTTTAGTGTGATTAGGAATTGAGTATGTGAGTGAGTGTAGCTGGAACTGCTCAGAGCGTGCATGTGGCTGGTGTGTAAGGGGTGTGTGCGCGTGCGCACATGCATTGGGGAGAGCGGGCCGGATGCTCCTCTCCCTCACACCGGGAGGACTCAGGGGAAAAGTTCAGGCCCCCGGCATGTGTAGGTGTGTGATGGGGTTGCTTAGTGTGTTTGTGTGATTGCTGTGGATGTGTGAGGGGTTATAATTGCTAGTCCGGGTGTATGTAGGTGAGAGAGAGATCAGATGTGTGTGCGTGCATCTGAGTGTGTTGGTGTGTGAATACATGTGTGGCCAGTGTGCGCGACATCAGCACCCCAGTCCAGTTCATTCCAATTTACCGTACCACAGCCCGGCACTCTGGGGGGCGCGGGCTCGAAGTCATGATCTGGCCCGGGGTCCTGTGGGGCGCTGCGATTTCCTTGGCCGAGATGATAAGTCCTGTAGCCGCGGGGCCTGGAGAGCGCATGGGCTTTTGAAAAGGTTTCTCTTAAAGAAAACCAACCCTTGTTAAGATAATAGGAATAATTGTCTGCCAGTGCGGGAGTCTCTTATGAAACGTGGGGGTTTGGGTGGCGTCTTTTATCTTGCGCTACAGTAAGTAAAACTGAGGGTCGTCAATGGCTAATTGATTTCTGCATGCTGATTAAATTTCAAGCACTTTACACGAGCGAAGGAAAAAAATCAAGAGGTCGCCAAGGCTTTTCTCACTGCCGCGCGCACAGAGACGGGGACATTGATTTGAAAATCGATGCTTTGAGAAATGATTAAATGTTCCCCTTGCCAGAATGGACCTAAATGAGTCTCAAAGGCTCTTGCAAAGACGGTTTAATTAGTACACGCTGCAGATGCTGGTGGGATGCTACTCTCCTTCCCTGCTTGTTCTTCTAACCTGCTGCATTGACGAGGGAGATGCGGGGGCGTGGGGGGGCCAAAGGGAAGAGGCTTCCCGGGGGAAGCTGACTCGAGACGCAGCTGGCTGTGTTTGACCAGTAAGAGAGTTGCTGGGCTCCCCTTGGACCGTGCAGGGAGCTGGGACATGGGAGCACGAGCACTTCTTATGGGGCTGGCAAGGACACGGCGGGAGCAGCGCTGTGCTTGTCGGGGCCGTGGGCGTGTGGGATCGTGCGTTTGCTGTCCGGGGTCGGCCCATTGCATTGATCTCTCAAGCTCAACACGTCAGGCCACACTGGTGCACCAATCCCCTCTTCTTCCTGTCCCATGGGCTCACTGGACCCGCCAGGCACCATTACCCGCCTCCTACCTCCCTGCTCCCCAGGGCCCAGGCCGGGGCCGGGTTCTAGTCCTGATGGTGACCTGGGCACATCTCTGCACCTCAGCTTTCCCTCTCACCTCATGTCTATTTAGCCCAGGGGTGGCCAACCGGAGCCTGAGGAGGAGCCAGAATTTACCGATGGATCTTGCCAAAGAGCCCCAGTAACACATCAGCAGCCCCCCCTCCAGTCCCCAGCCCCCAGCCCCTCCCACCTGCTGGCAGCCCCGCCAATCAGCGCCTCCCTCTCCCCCCCACCTCCCGATCAGCTGTTTCGTGGCGTGCAGGAGGCTCGGGGGGGGGGGGCGGGGGGGGGGAGTGAGGGCATGGCAAACTCAGGGGAGGATAAGGGAGGGGAGGGGGTGGAGTGGGGGCAGGGTCTGGAGCAGAGCCAGGGGTTGAGCAGTGAGCACCCCCCCGGCACACTGGAAAGTTGGCGCCTGTAGCTCCAGCCCCGGAGTCGGTGCCTAGACAAGGAGCCGCATAGTAACTTCGGAAGAGCCGCATGGGGCTCCAGAGCCCCAGGCTGGCCACCCCTGATCTAGCCTGTGAGCTCTGTGGGCAGGGCCTGTCTCTCGCAGTGCGTGTGTGTGTGTGTAGTGCCAGCACAGTGCCCTGTCTCTCGCAGTGTGTGTGTGTGTGTGCAGTGCCAGCACAGTGCCCTGTCTCTCGCAGTGTGTGTGTGTGTGCGCGCGCAGTGTCGGCACAGTGGTCTGGGCTCTCGCAGTGTGCGCAGTGCCAGCACAGTGCCCTGTCTCTCGCAGTGTGTGTGTGCAGTGCCAGCACAGTGGACTGTCTCTCGTGGTGTGTGTGTGTGTGTGTGCACGCGCAGTGTCGGCACAGTGGTCTGGGCTCTCGCAGTGTGTGTGTGTAGTGCCAGCACAGTGCCCTGTCTCTCACGGTGTGTGTGTGCAGTGCCAGCACAGTGGACTGTCTCTCATGGTGTGTGTGTGTGTGTGCACGCGCAGTGTCGGCACAGTGGTCTGGGCTCTCGCAGTGTGTGTGTGTAGTGCCAGCACAGTGCCCTGTCTCTCACGGTGTGTGTGTGCAGTGCCAGCACAGTGGACTGTCTCTCATGGTGTGTGTGTGTGTGCGCGCGCGCAGTGTTGGCACAGTGGTCTGGGCTCTCGCAGTGTGTGCAGTGCCGGCACAGTGGCCTGTCTCTCGCAGTGTGTGTGCAGTGCCGGCCAGCACAGTGCCTTGTCTCTCGCAGTGCTGCTGTCCTACAAACTCCCATTGAATTCCACTGGGACCTTTAGTCTCAAATCTGTTCCAGAGGCCCTGCCATGGAACACGTAGTGATAATGAATCAGCTCATGGGAGCTCATTTCCAGCCGTGGCCAATCCCTGGCTCTTTGCAGAAAAAAACCCATGATGCAGCTGGGCAATGCATGCAAATCCTTCGTGCCCAGTGAGGTGACTCACTCGTGCTCTGGAGGATGAGACGAGGCTTAGTTTGGCATTCTGCCAGTTAGTGTCCTAGGGCCCAGGGAGGGGCTGGCAGGACTAACCTGGCTCTCCCACCATTTCCCTTCTGGGGAGGGATTTAGCTCCTGATGTTCAGACTTCCTCTCACTTCACCAGATGTGAAACTTGCCATCACAGCTCCAAGCAGACCACCAGTGAACCTGCTCCAGCTGCCTGCCATGTTTAAAGGAGATGATCCGGCATTCCCACACCACACATCATTCCCAAATGATCTGGAGAAAGGGGTAAACAGTGAGGTGGCAAAGTTTGCTGATGATACTAAACTGCTCAAGATAGCTAAGACCAAAGCAGACTGAAGAACGTCAAAAAGGTCTCAGAAAACTAAGTTATTGGGCAACAAAATGGCAAATGAAATTTAATGTGGATAAATGTAAAGTAATGCACATGGGAAAAAACAATCCCAACTATACATACAATATGATGGGGGCTAATTTAGCTACAACTAATCAGGAGAAAGATCGTGGAGTCATCGTGGACGGTTCTCTGAAGACGTCCATGCCGTGTGCAGCGGCAGTCAAAAAAGCGAATGGGATGTTAGGAATCATTACAAAAGGGATAGAGAAGAAGACGGAGAATATCTTATTGCCCTTCTATAAATCCATGGTACGCCCACATCTTGAATACTGCGTACAGATGTGGTCCCCTCATCGCAAAAAAGATAGACTGGCATTAGAAAAGGTTCAGAGAAGGGCAACTAAAATGATTATGGGTTTGGAACGGGTCCCACATGAGGAGAGATTAAAGAGGCCAGGACTTTTCATCTTGGAAAAGAGGAGGCTAAGGGGGGATATGATAGAGGTCTATAAACTCATGAGTGGTTGGAGAAAGTGAATAAGGAAAAGTTATTTACGTGTTCTCATAATATAAGAACGAGGGGCCACCAAATGAAATTAATGGGCAGCAGGTTTAAAACAAACAAAAGGAAGTTCTTCTTCACTCAGCACACAGTCAACCTGTGGAACTCCTTGCCTGAGGAGGTTGTGAAGGCTAGGACTCTAACAGGGTTTAAAAGAGAACTGGATAAATTCATGGAGGTTAAGTCCATTAATGGCTATTAGTCAGGATGGGTAAGGAATGGTGTCCCTAGCCTCTGTTTGTCAGAGGGTGGAGATGGACGGCAGGAGACAAATTACATGATCATTACCTGTCAGGTTCACTCCCTCTGGGGCACCTGGCATTGGCCACTGTCAGCAGACAGGACACTGGGCTGGATGGACCTTTGGTCTGACCCAGTCTGGCCATTCTTATGTTCTTATGTTCACAGCCAAGCAGGGCAGTGCTGGACATTTGCACGAGAGTCACAATCACAATGTCTCCTCGTCGCCGTGCTCGGGGGTGGCCACTGCCCCACCCTGGGTGCTAGTGGGACGAGGGCTGGTGTGTGGCATCCAGCAGAGGGTAAGTGCAGATCTGCATGGAACCTGACCCGCATTTCGCTCCACCGGGCAGCAGGAGAGCGGCTCCTGAGCTGACAGCTCCTCTGGGGGCCACGTAGGCAGGCAGCTGGGTTCTCGGAGCGGCATTTACCCTCCCCTGACAGCTGGGCTCTGGCCAAGGGAAGGGCGTTGGCACATAGGGACCAGCAGCGTCACGGGCTGCTCTTTGCCATCCACACATATCCCTCCTCCGCACCCATCCTGCCGATTCCCAGATTGTGCCGATGATGGAGTACGGCACATACCACCTGGGCTCTGCCTCCTGACAGTCACACAGCTTCTTACAAAGCACCTGCTGTCATCACTGCGGGCCCCTGTAGTGCCCCGCTGAGCTCAGGCCCCGTGAGCCAGGCCTGCCCCAGGGAGCTCGCAGTCTGACCAGGCAAAGGGCAGGAGGGGAAACTGAGGCACAGAGCGGTGCAGTGACTTGCCCAGGATGACGCAGCAGGCATGACTCCCAGCCCAGTGCCCTGTCCATTGAGACGTCCTGTCTTGCTGTAACCTGCAGGCACAGGTTGGTCGTGTGCACTGATTAGATCCCAGGGGCCCCCTTCCTCCCAGGGAGTTAGGCTGCGATTGTCAATTCCTCTCCGTGGCCAGTGCTAATGGCCCAGCACTGTGCGACCCCGAGAGCGCCGCTGCTGTCCAGCATGGTGCCCTGGGGCCAGCACCGCAAGGGCCACATTCTCCTCTCAGTGTAAATCCAAAGGGTGCCAGTTTGTCCAATAGCCTCACCCTGGATGAGCACCAGCTGCACGCCGGCAGGGAGCCAGGCCCCAGCACCTGGCTAGGAACAGAGATCAGCAGAGAGCCATCCCTACACGGGCTGCCCCAGTGGGCCAGCTGCAAACCTGGGCCAGACTCTCTGGAGGCCAGAGTTGGCTTCCTTTGCCCCATGCTCCGAGGGTGACTAGTGAAGGGTTTTCCTGAGCTATGGCCCACAGCCAGAATACTGCCCACAGCCCCGGGATAGTTCTCTAACCCCCAGACCAAGAGGAGCACTGGGTCTTCACCGCCAGCCATGTCCTCCGCAGCCCCACAGGTCACCTCAGTGTCCAATGGGCCAGTGACCCCCACCCTGTGCGAGGTGCAGTGCGTAGGCCACATCCCTGATCCCCTCACTGCCAGCTGCCCCCTGCCCTGTGCGAGGTGCAGTGCGCAGGCCATGTGTCCCTGATCCCCTCACTGTCGGCCACCCCCTGCCCTGTGCGAGGTGCAGTGCGCAGGCCGTGTGTCTCTGATCCCCTCACTGCCAGCCGCCCCCTGCCCTGTGCGAGGTGCAGTGCGCAGGCCGTGTGTCCCTGATCCCCTCACTGTCGGCCACCTCCTGCCCTGTGCGAGGTGCAGTGCACAGGCCGCATCCCTGATCCCCTCACTGTCGGCCACCCCCTGCCCTGTGCGAGGTGCAGTGCGCAGGCCGTGTGTCTCTGATCCCCTCACTGCCAGCCGCCCCCTGCCCTGTGCAAGGTGCAGTGCTCAGGCCGCATCCCTGATCCCCTCACTGTCGGCCGCCCCCACCCTGTGCGAGGTGCAGTGCGCAGGCCGCATCCCTGATCCCCTCACTGTCGGCCACCCCCTGCCCTGTGCGAGGTGCAGTGCGCAGGCCGTGTGTCCCTGATCCCCTCACTGTCGGCCACCCCCTGCCCTGTGCGAGGTGCAGTGCGCAGGCCGTGTGTCTCTGATCCCCTCACTGCCAGCCGCCCCCTGCCCTGTGCGAGGTGCAGTGCGCAGGCCGCATCCCTGATCCCCTCACTGCCAGCCGCCCCCTGCCCTGTGCGAGATGCAGTGCGCAGGCCACATCCCTGATCCCCTCACTGTCGGCCACCCCCTGCCCTGTGCGAGGTGCAGTGCGCAGGCCGTGTGTCCCTGATCCCCTCACTGTCGGCCACCCCCTGCCCTGTGCGAGGTGCAGTGCGCAGGCCGTGTGTCTCTGATCCCCTCACTGCCAGCCGCCCCCTGCCCTGTGCGAGGTGCAGTGCGCAGGCCATGTGTCCCTGATCCCCTCACTGTCGGCCACCCCCTGCCCTGTGCGAGGTGCAGTGCGCAGGCCACATGCCTGATCCCCTCACTGTCGGCCACCCCCTGCCCTGTGCGAGGTGCAGTGCGCAGGCCGTGTGTCTCTGATCCCCTCACTGCCAGCCGCCCCCTGCCCTGTGCAAGGTGCAGTGCTCAGGCCGCATCCCTGATCCCCTCACTGTCGGCCGCCCCCACCCTGTGCGAGGTGCAGTGAGCAGGCCGCATCCCTGATCCCCTCACTGTCGGCCACCCCCTGCCCTGTGCGAGGTGCAGTGCGCAGGCCGTGTGTCCCTGATCCCCTCACTGTCGGCCACCCCCTGCCCTGTGCGAGGTGCAGTGCGCAGGCCGTGTGTCCCTGATCCCCTCACTGTCGGCCACCCCCTGCCCTGTGCGAGGTGCAGTGCGCAGGCCACATCCCTGATCCCCTCACTGTCGGCCACCCCCTGCCCTGTGCGAGGTGCAGTGCGCAGGCCACATCCCTGATCCCCTCACTGTCGGCCACCCCCTGCCCTGTGCGAGATGCAGTGCGCAGGCCGCATCCCTGATCCCCTCACTGCCAGCCGCCCCCTGCCCTGTGCGAGATGCAGTGCGCAGGCCACATCCCTGATCCCCTCACTGTCGGCCACCCCCTGCCCTGTGTGAGGTGCAGTGCGCAGGCCACATCCCTGATCCCCTCACTGTCGGCCACCCCCTGCCCTGTGCGAGGTGCAGTGCGCAGGCCGCATCCCTGATCCCCTCACTGTCGGCCACCCCCTGCCCTGTGCGAGGTGCAGTGAGCAGGCCGCATCCCTGATCCCCTCACTGTCGGCCACCCCCTGCCCTGTGCGAGGTGCAGTGAGCAGGCCGCATCCCTGATCCCCTCACTGTCGGCCACCCCCTGCCCTGTGCGAGATGCAGTGCACAGGCCATGTGTCCTGATCCCCTCACTGCTGGCTGCCCCCCAGCCTGTGCGAGGTACAATGCACAGGCCGTATCCCTGATCTCCTTGCAGCTGGCCACCTGCCTCCCGTGTGGCAGAACGTTGCCATGGAAAGGGCTGTGTCTAAAGAGGAGGAAGCAAGTGGTCCCAGTGCTGGGGCTGGGTGGGGTGTGTGAGCAGTGCTCTGGTCCCCTCGGTGCGAATTCCCACCACCCCTGCACAGGGGTCGGAGACGGCAGTGCGCTGTCCCCTCTGGCATGCTCGTTCTCCTCTTCTCCTGGCCCCCAGTACCTCCTCCCTCACAGCCTGCACCCCTGGTGCCTAGTGGGGAGTCTCCCTGGCCCATCTCGCTGGCATCAGGCAGGGGAAGATGACGAGCTAGGTTGGGAATCAGAGCCGGGGAGAGAATCCGGCTCCCATCACACCCAGCTGTCAGTCTGGTTCAGGCGATGGAGGCAGATCTGGGAGGTAAATGAACCTCCTTTAAATGCCACATCTTCGCTCCCTTGCCTGTGAGCCCGGGGAACGCTCCTGTGGTGTAACTGAGCCTAAAGACTCCAGGGACTCTGCTCCGCTCCTCCCGGGGAGAACTCTGCTTCAAGAGTCCCCAGCTGCTGGGTTTTTTCCTCTTTCCCTTTTTTATTGAAGGAATCAAATATATTTGCCAAGCGCGATGCAGCGGCTGTCGCATCTAATGAGATATTTGGAGGATGAGGTACAGGCAGCCGCGGTAGCAGCCAGCCCCAAGCTTTCCGATATGAAGCTGGGATCAGCTGGGTTTAAGAGATTCTGGATGGTCGAGCTGGCCCGATTGTCAGCCCCCATGATCCTGGGGGCTCGCTCGCTGTCTGGCCCCAGGGAGACGGGTTTGGGGTGGTGGAGCGAGCTGGTTTTGCTCCTGATCAGGTTTGGTGCCAGGGCAGGATGGTGGCAGGTTTCCAGAGCGGGGGCTCAGCCTACGGGTCGGGCTGTGTTAATTTAGATGGATATACAGGCCCAAAGGGGTTAATATAACCCGTCACTGCCCAACACTAGCAGTTGTAAACTGGGGCCGGGGGTTGGTATCCAAAAGCCTGGGCACCATGGCCAGCTCCCCAGTCACCATCCCTGCGACCTCTCATTAAAGACGCAGAAAAGGAAACCAGTCAAAGCCTCTGGAGTGCACAGGCCGAGGTGAGGCTTTCATGACAGCAGCACCACGCCTCGCTTCCTCCCGCTTTGGCTGGGGAGCGTCTTCGACGGAAAAGCCCCCGTCTGACGGGCTCTCGGGCGCTATCAGAGATGGAGAGAGCTGTCCTCGGGGACAGAGAAGACGTCCGGAGCTGCTGCTGGTGATCCCGTTTCCTAGCAGACAAACCACGGCAAAGCGGAGAGGAAGGAAGGGCTCTGGTGTGACTCCCTCGCAGCCCACGGGCAGAGCAGCCGCTCCACGACGGGTCGTCGGGCTGGTTGGGGCATTGCTGCCTCTTTCTGGTCACAAGCTCGCTGTGCTGTTACAAACTAGACCGTTTTGGAAAGAAAATAAGTGGGGAAGGAAAAGGAGACATGGGCCGGGGGGACAAAGTCTCACTTTCCAGGTGGTGTTCTGGATATGGCGGGAGGAGGTGGTGATGTCGACTGGGCCTCTCTCTCCAGCCCTGTCTGCTCGGGACAGCTCTAGGATTAGGAGGAAGAAGGACCGGGATCCCAGGAGATGTGAGGGTAGCAGCCGTCAGGTGACTCTCACTTCACTAGCTAATTTTTCTCCCCAAAGGCTCTTCCTGTAAGGACCCCAAAATGGGGTGATGGGCAGAATAGAGGCCCCCCCCTCGTTATTTTGTCCACCAATCAGGCTGAATTTCTGACCCACCATTTTTGGTTCATTGATTTCTGGCCCCACGCTTTTCATGCTGATGTAACACAAGCTTAACACAGGCCTCGTGTTACAGCAGGAGGCCTCTTTGCTTGGATTTGCTTGGGATGATTTAGTTGGGGATTGGTCCTGCTTTGAGCAGGGGGTTGGACTAGATGACCTCCTGAGGTCCCTTCCAACCCTGAGATTCTATGATTCTATGACTAGTCCAGGCTAGAAAAGGGAGTGGGGCCCTCAGATGGGGATTCCAGCCTGCGAAGAGAATGTGGGATAAACAGGAAGACCTGGAAGTACTAGTACATGAGCTAAGTTATGATTTAATCAGCATCACAGACTTGGTGGGATAAGTCTCATGGCTGGAATGTTGGTATAAAGGGGCCCAGTTTGTTCAGGAAGGACAGGCAGGGGCAAAGGGTGGAGGGTTGCATTATACAGAAAGGATATGTACACTTGTTCTGTGGTCCGGAAGGAGGTGAGAGGCAGACCAGTTGAGAGTCTCTGGATAAAGATAAAAGGGTTAAAAATAGGGGCGATGTCTTGGTCAGGGTCTACTACAGACTACCAAATCAGGAAGGGGAGGTGGACGAGGCATTTGTAAAACAAATAACAGAAATATCCAAAATGCAGGACCTGCTAAGGAATGGGGGACCCCAACATCTGTTGGGAAAGTCATAGGGCAAAACACAAAATCTCCAGTAAGTTCTGGAAATGTATCAGGGACAACTTTTTGTTCCAGAAAGTGAGGAAGTAACCAGGGGAACAGCCACGTTAGATTTGATTCTGACCAACCGGGAGGAACTGGTAGCAAATCGAAAGGTGAACAGCGATTTGGGTGACAGTGATCATGCAATGAGAGATTTCCAGATTCTAAGGACAGGGAGTGAGAGCAGCAGAATAAGGACAATGGACTTTGAACAAGCAGTCTTTAACAAACCCAGAGAACGTGGTAGGTATGGTCCCGTGGGAAGAAAATCTAAGGGAGAAAGGAGTTCAGGAGAGACAAAGTGGGGAAGGTAACATCTTTTATTGGACCAACTTCTGTTGGCGAGAGAGACAAGCTTTCGGGCTGCACAGAGCTCTTCTTCAGGAGAGCTGGCAGCTTCTCAAGGAGGGACAACGGCCAACTATTCCAATGCAAAGGAAAGATGGGAAGAACAGTAAGAGGCCAATGGGCTCCATCAGGAGCTCTTTAATGACCTGAAAATCGAAAACGAATCCTACAAAAGGTGGAAACATGGACAGATTGCTAAGGAGAAGTGCAAAAGTATAGCACAAGTATGTAGGGGCAAAATCAGAAAGGCTAAGGCACCAAATGAGTTACACTAGCAAGGGCCATGAAAGGCAATAAGAAAAGGTTCCTGAAATACATTAGGAGCACGAGAAAGGTGAAGGAAAGTAGAGGCCCTCTACTTAGCGGGGCAGGAGAGCTAATAACTGGTGACATCAAGAAGGCAGAGGTGCTTAAAGCTGATTTTGCTTCAGTCTTCACTAAAACGTTAATGATGACTAGAGACTTAATTGATATTGACAGCCGGGGGGAAGGAAGGCAAGCCAAAATAGGGACTGAATAGTTTCAAGAATATGTAGAAAAGTTGGACATATTCAAGTCAGCAGGGCCTGATGGAATTCATCCTAGGGCACTTAAGGAGCTAGCTGAATAAATCTTGGATCCGTTAGCAATTATCTTTGAGAACTCATGGAGGATGGGTGAGGTCCCATACTGGAGAATGTAGAAGGGCAAACATAGTACTTACTGTCTTTAAAAAGGGGAACAAAGAGGACCCGGGAATTATAGACCAGTCAGCCTAACTTCAATACCTGGAGAGATACTGGAACAAATTATTAAACAGTTTGTCAGCACCTGGAGGATAATAGGGTTATAAGGACTAGTCAGAATGGATTTGGCATGAACAAGTCAGACCAAACCAACTTAATTCCCTTCTTTGACAGGATTGCTGCCCTAGTGGATGGGGGAAGCAGTAGCCGTGATATACCTTGATTTTAGTCAGGCTTTGGACACAGTTCCACATGAGATTCTCATAAGCAAACTAGGAGCGCGTGGTCTAGATGAACTTACTATACGTCAAAAGAACAGGAGGACTTGTGGCACCTTAGAGACTAACCAATTTATTTGAGCACAAGCTTTCGTGAGCTACAGCTCACTTCATCGGATGCATACTGTGGAAAGTGTAGAAGATCTTTTTATACACACAAAGCATGAAAAAATACCTCCTCCCACCCCACTCTCCTGCTGGTAATAGCTTATCTAAAGTGATCACTCTCCTTACAATCTGTATGATAATCAAGTTGGGCCATTTCCAGCACAAATCCAGGTTTTCTCACCCCCCTCCCCACACAAACCCACTCTCCTGCTGGTAATAGCTTATCTAAAGTGACCACTCTCCTTACAGTCTGTATGATAATCAAGGTGGGCAATTTCCAGCACAAATCCAGGGTTTAACAAGAATGTCTGAGGAGGGGGTGGGGTAGGAAAAAACAAGGGGAAATAGGTTACCTTGCATAATGACTTAGCCACTCCCAGTCTCTATTCAAGCCTAAGTTAATTGTATCCAATTTGCAAATGAATTCCAATTCAACAGTTTCTCGCTGGAGTCTGGATTTGAAGTTTTGCGGAAGTGAAGAAACAGATTGATAGAGCCAGAAGAGTTCCCAGAAGTCACCTACTACAGGACAGGCCTAACAAAGAAAATAACAGAACGCCACTAGCTGTCACCTTCAGCCCCCAACTAAAACCCCTCCAACGCATTATTAAGGATCTACAACCTATCCTGAAGGATGACCCAACACTCTCACAAATCTTGGGAGACAGGCCAGTCCTTGCCTACAGACAGCCCCCCAACCTGAAGCAAATACTCACCAGCAACCACATACCACACAACAGAACCACTAACCCAGGAACCTAACCTTGCAACAAAGCCCGTTGCCAACTGTGCCCACATATCTATTCAGGGGACACCATCACAGGGCCTAATAACATCAGCCACACTATCAGAGGCTCGTTCACCTGCACATCCACCAATGTAATATATGCCATCATGTGCCAGCAATGCCCCTCTGCCATGTACATTGGGCAAACTGGACAGTCTCTACATAAAAGAATAAATGGACACAAATCAGATGTCAAGAATTATAACATTCATAAACCAGTCGGAGAACACTTCAGTCTCTCTGGTCACGCGATTACAGACATGAAAGTTGCGATATTACAACAAAAAAACTTCAAATCCAGACTCCAGCGAGAAACTGTTGAATTGGAATTCATTTGCAAATTGGATACAATTAACTTAGGCTTGAATAGAGTGGCTAAGTCATTATGCAAGGTAACCCATTTCCCCTTGTTTTTTCCTACCCCCCTCCCAAGACGTTCTTGTTAAACCCTGGATTTGTGCTGGAAATGGCCCACCTTGATTATCATACACATTGTAAGGAGAGTGGTCACTTTAGATAAGCTATTACCAGCAGGAGAGTGGGGTGGGAGGAGGTATTTTTTCATGCTTTGTGTGTATAAAAAGATCTTCTACACTTTCCACAGTATGCATCCGATGAAGTGAGCTGTAGCTCACGAAAGCTTATGCTCAAATAAATTGGTTAGTCTCTAAGGTGCCACAAGTCCTCCTTTTCTTTTTGCGAATACAGACTAACACGGCTGTTACTCTGAAACCTGCTACTATACGTCGGGTGCATAACTGGTGGAAAGACCGTACGCAAAGAGTAGCTATCAACGGTTTGCTGAAAACTGGGAGGGTGGATCTAGCGGGGTCCCGCAGGGGTCTGTTCCGGGTCCAGTGCCACTCAATATTTTCATTAATAACTTGGATGATGGAGTGGAGAGTGTGCTTATAAAATCTGCAGATGACCCCAGGCTGGGAGGGGTGGCAAAGTCTTTGGAGGACAGGATTAGAATTCAAAAGTTAAGTTCTCGTGGAGTCCCTGTCATTGGAAGCATTTAAAAACAAGTTGGACAAACCCGTCTGGGATGGTCCTGCCATAGCGCAGGAGGCTGGACTTGATGACTTCCTGAGGTCCCTTCCAGCACGATGTTTCTATGATTCCCTTTGCCTGGGGTTCGGGAACGGAGGCTGCACCAGTGCCTCCTGCGGTGAAATCTGGGCATCCTTCTGAGGTAACAGAAATGTGAGTAAGAGGAGCAGAAAGACTGTCCGCAAATGAAAGCACCCTGGGTGGCTGGCACCAGGCTCTGGGTCTTAGCTCGCTGTCCTTGCCAGCCAGCAGCGTCTCGCCCCCTTCCCTGCCCCAGCAGGCTCCTCAAACTCCTCACTCTCCCTGGCACAGCAAGGGAGCTGGGATCCAGCCTCTGGCGGAGGTCACTGCTGGCAGGCAGGCCCTAGCCCATGGTGGCAGATGGGTGGCTGCACCCTCTCTGGGGAGCCCTGTGGGTGGCTAAGGGCATGGACAGCAGCACAAGAGATGCCCTGTGTCGCAGCCCAGCGACTGTGAGTGGGCTGTGGGGTAGCATGGAGCAGCCGGCCAGCAGAGGAGGCCAGCCAAGGCACTGGCTGCATTTGAAGCACCAGCACTCAAACCCCACCCCCAAGGTTGGGACCCACGGCTCTGGGCACTGCCCACCCTCTCCCCGCTACAAGCGGCTTCCACGTCTCCTGCTGGGCCAGCCCCTGGAGCCCCACCAGCAGCTGCTCCTGGCTGGGGGTCCTGGGGCCGGCTCAGCTCTGGTGCTGTGATCAGGTCTCCCACCCACCCCAGCTCCGTGAAGCCCGTGTCAAAGGAAGGGCCGGGCTGAGATGCGGCTTGATGACAGCTGAAGAATTCCATCTGTGCAGGGGAACAAAGGCTTGGGGCAGGGAGGGGGAGGGACGATTTCAGGGTGGTCTTCTCCTAGCAGGTCTGTGTCCCACTGGGGGCAGTCGGTTTCCCTGGTCCCCCCATGGGGAGCCAAGGCAGTCTGGGGAGGAAGCGCAGGTTCTGCCCAGCTGGCAGGTGTGGGAAGAGCAGGGGTCAGCACAAGGCGTGGTTGGTCCAGGCCGACCCCGGCTTGCGCGGGTCTGGGCTGATGTGATCGGGAGTGATGGACCGGGCTGGCATGGCATTGTTTCTCCTGCCTTCAGCTGTTTTGTTCCTGTGCTGTCACCACTCCTGGGCTCCCCCGGCTGGAGACTGTAAACCCAGAGTGACAAGATCCAGAGTTGAAGGGGGGCACGGAGCGTGTCTGTGGCTGATAGGGAGCGAGCATGTGATTCGCTGGGGGGGCTTGGAGCCTTGACCTGACAGCTCAGCATCTGCAGGGCACTGTCTGCTGGCAGAGGAGATAGTAGCAATAATAAGGAGGCAGGGGAATGCTTAACCCGTGGCTGTCCTGCCCAGGAAGGGGCGGCCTTGGAGCATGGCTCCTTCCGGCACCCTGGCCTGGACCCCAAGGCTGCAGCAGAGGGGAGGGAGAGCGGATGGACGGGGTGGGCAGCCTCCCTGGGCCGAGGCAGCGCCGGGGGAGGGGAGCACTTTCCCAAAGGCCCCGTCTGACAGCCCGGGGCTCGGCCCTCTCCGGGCGTGGGACACCCCAGGGGAGGGAGAGCTCAGTGGTTTGAGCATTGGCCTGCTCAACCCAGGGTTGTGAGTTCAATCCTTGAGGGGGCCATTTAGGGATCTGGGGCAAAAATTGGGGATTGGTCCTGCTTTGAGCAGGGGGTTGGACTAGATACCTCCTGAGGTCCCTTCCAACCCTGAGATTCGATGAACATTCAGACACTGGGCTGCAAACATGGGGGGAGGGGTTTGACCCGCTGCCCAGTTAGTGGGGGATGGGGCGGGGAGTCCCCTTTGAACCCATCTCACAGCAGGCAGCAAGGCCTTGTGGGCTGGGCACTGGCATGGGAGCTAGGACCCCTGGGTTCTGGTCCCGCTGCTGGGTCACTTGGGCAAGGCCCTGTCCCTTTGTCCTGCCCCTCCTCCCCCGTCTTTTCAGACTGGGGACAGGGCCTGGCCCAGTGGGGCCCTGCCCTGCTCTCACTTGGGCGCTGCCGTCAGCCATGTCAGGGACGACACCCACGGACTTGTCCCAGGAGCAGCCTGTGACTGCGTCCCTAAAGCCTGTGTCATGGTGCACAGGCTCCCTTCTCGCTGCCACTTCCCGGGCCGGACTCTGCAACCTGATCCCCAAGAGACAGCTCGGCCGGGGGGAGTGGGACATCTTCTCCTGGCGCGCGAGACAAGCTTTCGACCCCACAGAGCCCTTCGCCAGGGCTGGGAAAGGAACCTCAAGGCCACAGCAGAGGGCAGGTGGGACAGATCGCTGAGCACAGCGTCCTGGGACGGACACAGCTACAGCTACACTGCATGCCGCCTGAATAACCTTCTTTTACCATGGGGGGGGGAGGGGGGGAATGTGTGTGGTTTTTACAAAAGCAAACTGAAAACAGAGCAATTCCATCATGTCCTCAGCAGGGCCGAAACCTTTAGATCCCTTGTGGCGGCCACTGCTGCTTGAGCTAATGGAGTAACTGGTAACAGTAGTAGGTTGTCATCCTCTATGTGCGCCAATCCTAGAGGGCTAGGGGACACTTTGCCAGTGGGTTGCCCAGGTATTTGCTGACAGCAGGATGGTGAGACTCAGGAGTCCTGGGTTCTATTCCAGGCTCTGGAGGGGCGTGTGCTGTAGGGGGCACAGAGGCTTCTGCCCCGTTCTCCCAAGATTGACCCTTTCTACCTCATCCCCTCCAACCTGTCCCTGTCCCTGACTCTTCCCCATCCCTGCTCCTTGGCTCAGTCCATTCTCCTTGACTCCCCAAGTCAGTCTGCGCTCCGCAAGCTTCTCCTCCCAGTCCCCGTCCCAGTCTCCTTGCCCAGCCAGTCCCAGTCTCGCTTTCTCTCCAGTCTACTTGTCCCAATTTACTCTTTCCCCTCCCCTAGCCACCAGGCTGGCTCTTGTCCCTCCACATTCGGATCCTCCCCCGAACCAGCTGGGTGCCAGCAGGAGACTCACTCAGAGCCTGTCTCTCTCATGCTCTAAGGTCTCAGATCCAGTGCCCGGGCCCACCCGGCCTGAGACAGCTGGCAGCAGCCATTAGAGGGAGAGGCCGGTGTAGCTCTGTAGCCTGGGCTGGAGGGAGCCCGCTCAGGGCTCTGTGGGGATGGCGCATGCACAGAGCGCTCAGCGCTAGCTCCCCACACTGTGGCTACCCCCTTGATTGCTATGGGCCCGCGCCCTGGGGCTCTGGAAACAAAGGCTGTGTCTGGGGGCAGGGGGTTCTTCTCAGCTCCAGACCCCGGGATCTGCTGCGGCCTCTCCCTGGAGCTCGGCACACTCAAACCGGGCTGAAGGAGCCAGGTTCAGACTGGCCCTTCCCCAGGGCAGTGCCCATCACCCCTGCAGCTTACACAGCTGGTGCCACCCCATCGGGTGAGGGTGCCAAACTTCCTCCCCAGCTGGTGTCAATGGGCCCCACTCCATGGGAGCTGTGCTGATTTGCACTAGCTGAGGATCTGGCCCATGCTGTTGGAAGACGCTGCATTGGGATTAAAAACGTGCACTCTGGAGAGGCTGTCCACGCCAGCATGCAAGCGGCTCCTTTAACACCCAGCCCCTCTCGGCAGCCGTGTCCTGCAGGGGATGTCATGTCACTTTGTTGCCCAGCCAAGCATGGGGAACATGACTCACCCCGTGACCCAGGGGAACTGGGTGGAGAAGGGAGTTCTCCCTCGCAGTGGTGAGAGCACTTCCCTGTAGACATTTTGTTTGTTTGTTTCAAAACAAAAAGGGGTTGGAACTGGAGAGGACGTGACCTTGAGGAGGCAGCAGAGGTTGTGTGGGCAGGGATTAGATTAGAAATAAAAAATTAAGCTAGCCACGCGTGCGGGGAGCTGGGAACCTCTGCAGCCCCCCAAGCCTGCATCTGTGCGAGCAGGCTGCAGCGCACAGGCTAATTTGCACGCTTCCCATTCACAGACAGAAAGCACAGCCCCTCCCCACGCACACAGCGGGCTTGGGAATTAGTCTGAGTTGTGCTCATCTGGGAAAATCCACTGGAGCCAAAGGATGCTGTTAAGGCTCCTCTGCCAATACAAATACTTTGCTCTTCCTTAGCTCCTGCCATGGAAGGATCTCAAAGCACTTGGCAATGACTCATTGTAAGGGAGTCCCCGGGCGATGCTCAGGAACTGCTCCCTACGAAGCCAGTCAGGACTCTGGGGAAGTCTCCTCTCTGTGAGCAGCCTGTCTGCAGGACACACAGCTCACCCAGCTTCCACCTTCCTGGGTCTGACCTCGGAGCATTCAGCATCCTCTGCCCCTCCGTGTGCTTCCCACAGCGAGTCCACCCACGCGGGGTCCTGGGGAAGCCAGGGGGTCCTGCCCCCCAACTTCACAGTCAGACGTGACTCTCAGCCAGCCAGTAAAACAGAAGGTTTATTAGATGACAGGAACATGGTCTAACACAGAGCTTGTAGGTGCAGAGAACAGGACCCCTCAGCTGGGTCCATTTTGGGGGGCAGTGAGCCAGACAACCACATCTGCACTTCACTCCTCGTCCCCAGCCAGCCCCAAACTGAAACTCTCTCCAGCCCCTCCTCCTGTGGGCTTTGTCCCTTTCCCGGGCCAGGAGGGCACCTGATTCTTTTGTTCTCCAGCCCTTTAGCTCTCACCTTGCAGGGGGGAAGGGCCAGGCCCTCAGTTGCCAGGAAACAGGGTGTCGGCCATTCTCTGTGTCCAGACCCCTGCACACACCTGCCCTCTAGGGCTCTGCAGCGATCATACACCCTTATCCCACCACCTAGATACTTAAGAACTGCATAGGAGAAACTGAGGCACCCCCACAGTATTCAGAGGAAACATTAAGAACAGTCCCGCTTCGTCACAAAGGGTGATTCTCCAGTGTAGCAGTTTGGAGTTGGTACTTTTCGCTCTGCAGCCAGGCCAATGGAGAGTGGTGGGTTAGGACCCTGAACGTCCTATTAAACAGGGAAGGTCTTCACCGCATGACCCCCCCGCACAATCACATCACAAGCTGTCTATGACTGAGTGCTTTTGTTCAGCGGGGTTTAGTTTTTTATGCAGAAAAGCTTTTTATTCCCGTCCCCTTGCACTGCACTAGACCTGTGCCAGCTGCGTCAGTGCACAGTTCAAACATCTTGTCAAAATCTGGCCTGGCCTGTGTGCCAGCTGCCCTCCACGCTGCCTGGGCCGCCCGTGACTTTCTGCACAAGTCTGTGCTAGCAGGCACAGTGTCACGGGGCCCCACAAAATCTGTTGCAATAATTAGCCACTCCTAGAAAAGACTGGACTTGCTGTTTGGTTCTGGGTAAAAGCCAATTAACAATGAATTCCACTTTCAAGGGATCCAGGCAAATTTGCCCCCTCCTCTCCAGAGACTTTAGCTGCCCCTGTCTTACACTCGGACTGTTTCACTGTGAGCTGGGCTCAGACATTTTGCCCTGCCGGAAGTGTCTAGAGCGTGCCCTCAGTTCTGGGCACCGGGTGCGCATCAGGAACTGTGACAGTGTCAAGCTTTCTGCAACCAACACAAAACCTTATGGCCCCATCGTTTTGGGGGACCATCACAACCGGCGAAGCCCAGGGACCGTCTGGCTCAGTAACTAGCCCAGCATGCTGGCTAGCGCCTTGCGAACTCACTCCTGCATTTTCCCAGTTGTTCAGTCTGCTCTGCTGGGGGCCGCTTGCGATCCCCCAGTGTTAACCTTGTGGACCATTTTCGGAGTCAGACCTGGCCAGCTGGAAGACACCTGCTGCTGCCTTTTCAGCACAGCCACGACCTCTGTCTGGTCAGTTAGCCGTAACTCTTCCCATACCTCCGTGCCCTCCAGCAAGCGTAACTACGGCGTTCAGCCCCCAGATCTACAGCGGGCTGGCTTGGCGCCCTGCTCTGCACAATGTGTCATGTTCGCGGCAGTGCTGTGCTCCCGGGCAGGGCAGCGGGAGAGGCAGAGACACTGGGAAGGAGACAGAAACCAGCCCTGGCTGCGCAGGTCAGGGCGACAGACAGCGCCTGGGTTGGGGGGGGGCTGTGCCTGTTTGTGTGGGGAGTGCCAGGGCCTGGGGTGTAGGAGCAGCTGAGGGGAAGAGGTGGGGACAGCAAGGCCTGTGAAGGGAGAACAATGGGGAGGAACAGTCAGGGGTGGGCAATGGGGCACAGTGAAGGAGGAGGAGGAGATGGCATCCAGGAGTGAGACCAGGATGTGTAGGGGTGAAGGAGAAGACAAGGCAGGGGGAGACAGAGGGAGGCTCAGGCAGATGAATGTCTCTCCAGCCCAGCTCCTCGGGCCCCCGGCCCAGCCCCAGCCCAGCTCCTCGGGCCCCCAGCCCAGCTCCTCGGGGCCCAGCCCAGCTCCCTGGGCCCAGCCCAGCTCCTCGGGCCCCTGGCCCAGCTCCGCAGGGCCCAGGCCAGCTCCACAGGGCCCCCGACCCAGCCCCGACCCAGCTCCTCGGGCCCCCGGCCCAGCCCCAGCTCAGCTCCTCGGGCCCCCAGCCCAGCTCCGGGGGCCCCCGGGCCCTGGCCTTGCCCACCCTAGGAGGCTGGGGATGCCCTGCCATTGCCCTGCTCTCTGGGAGCCCAGCGCAGTGCGCACAGGGTGTCTGCCAGAGAGGCCAGGAAGGGAGCTGCCGTACTGCCGCCCACCCCGCTGTGGGGCTTCCCTGCAGAAGGCGCCTGGCCCGAATCCCTGCCCCTCTCTGCTGGCTGGGCGCAGCGTATTTAACCCTTTCCCTGCTGAATCCTGCTCCAGCAACATTTTCCAGCCCGTGGCAGAGACCGCCCCGGGTCGGCGAGCCGGGCACACAGCAGAGCCCCCCCTCGCCCAGGAGCCTGCCTCCAACAGTGCCCCGAGCCCCAGGCTTCAGGGCAGAACCTGTGCCACCAGGGAAATGTCCAGGACTTAGGGGTCAGCTGCTTGTCCTCTGAAGCACGGACCACGAAGTCCTTCCATTGTCGGGGATGGGGGAGCAGCTGCACATTCCCAGTATGGGGGGGGGCAATTCCCAGTGTCCCTGGGGGGGGGCAATACCCAGTGCCGGGGGGGGGCAGATTCCCAGTGTTGCTGGGAGGTGTAAGGGGAGAGCCAGGACTGGAATAGAGCCCAGATGTTCTTATTCCCTGTCCCCAGCCTTTGCCCTGCTTTCCTGCTGTGTTTCCCCCCCTCCTCCACAGAGCTCTCCCTACATTAACCCAGCCCCACAGCCCGCTGGGGTGGAGCGACGTGAATATCCCCAGCAAGGGGGACCCCCGGTCACCCAGTGAGTCAGAGGCAGAGCTGGGAAAGGAGCCCTGGAGCCTGCTGGAGTCAGGAGCCCCCCAGGCCCACAGCCCTGGATCCTGCAGCAGGCGAGCAGCCATCTGTTCACGTGCGTTGGTCCCACTTCCAGGGATGTGACCCACTCTCAGGGCAGCCCCTCTGCTCCAGGTACCTTGTGCACCAGGCAGCATGGAAACTGTGTGGAGCAGCCTGTCGTGCTTTGCAGAGCATACGTGGAGGCAGCCCCTCTGCTGTGATTGGTGCCAGACCCCTGACACAGGCCCTGCCCCAGAGCTCACGGTCTGGCTGGATGAGCAGTGGGAGAGGGGCAGTGACTTACCCAGTGGGTCAGTGGCAGGGCCAGCAGTAGAAGCCAGGCTGCTCTCTTGAGCCCTGGGCCGGAGCCCGTTTGCTGACTCTCCTCCTGCGTCACCCAGGGTGCGGGGCAGCTGTTTTGTCTTGCTCACTGGAAACAGAAGCATCAAATGCCCAGGTGGAACCTGCCAGCTCTTGCTCCCTCCTGGGGCCCAGCCTGGAGGTGCCGTGGGCGGGGGCTCCGTGCCCACAGTGCCCCATATCACTCAACTTTACTGTGTGTCTGCAGAGGCTCCGGGGCCCGTGGGAAGCTTGTCCCATCAAATGGCCTTGTGCTGAGCCCAGGGACAGGCGCCAGTGCCGGGGAGTCTGACAAGCCCAGCGAGCTGGGAGGGCAGTGCTGTGCCTAGGCTGGGAGGTGGGGCTGGAAGCACTGGAAAGGGATGAGCCTGGTGGGTGGCATGAGCTCTTCCTGCCCGGGCACCAGGCGTCTGGTAGCCAAACACAGAAGGAGGATATTTACAGGGGCCACCTAGTCTCAGCAGCAGCAGGGGCTCTTTGGGGTGGCGCCGGCCCGGTGCTTCGGTGCGATGGGTGCTCTGTGGGGCTCAGTAGACCTAGGTTCTGTTTCCAGCTCTGACACTGACTTGCTGCGTGACCTTGGGCAGGTTCCTGCCCCTCCCTGTGCCTCAGTTTCCCTCGCACCTTTTGTCTATTCCGATTGTGAGATCCTTGTGGCAAGGCCTGTGTATGACCCAGTGGTCTCTTGTTGCCAACTGGCAGAGGCTACAGGAGTGCACAAAGGCTACAGGCATCCCTTGGATCTAGTTCACCAAAGGGTGCCGTGTAAGGTCTCTAATGAAAGCCCGTGTCACACTGGTCCTCATAACCATGGTGAGATGTGTGTACGGATAACACGGGGAGTTATGTACAGGCACTGAACACAGTGTTCCTAAGGCCTGTGACTTGTGGCCAGTCACCGGAAAAGGGGAGAAACAGGTTTCTTTCAGACCAGAGATGTTTATCTGTCTGTCTACATGTACATGGAGTATTGTGTGGTTCACAATGGGCACCTATTTACAGTCTGAGCAAAATGCTAATCAAGTGACTGCAAAGTCTCCAGGGGAGACCCTCGGCGGGAAAACCCAGGCAGTGCGGGAGTGACCCTGTTTGCACGTGCAGTCAGTGGATTTCTGGACTATAACTGCGGGGACAGAGACACACTGGGCATCCGTCCATGGCGGAGGCCAGAGGGCAGCATGCTTGTCTCCTGGATGGAAGATCACAGCCACGCCTGGCTGTGATACGCTGGAAGGATTCGGGATGAGCTTTTGCTCTTGCACCATGAGAACGACTATTCGTTAATCTTAGGCTTCAGTTTGCATGTTCTCATTTTATAGGTAGCCCTTTGTTTCCAGTGTTTCTGCCTGCTGTCACCTGCGTCTCTGCTCTGTTAGTGAACTGACACTCGCTGTCTCTGTAGACAAATCCCTGGGCTGTGTTAAGCGGAGCTGAGTTCTAGGGTGTGGCTGGTAAGCTGGGGTGCGCTGTCCCTTTGGGAGCAGAGGGCTGGCACGTCTGTGGGCGTGCAGTGGATTGGGGCTGGGCACTGCATGGGGATGTTCGGAGGACTCGGGGGTTGGAGTGTGCTGGGCGCCTGTAGAGAGTGGGGCCTGTGGAGGCCCGGCAGGCAGTGGTGGTGTTGCTAGAGGCTGGTGGTGTTAGGAGCTGACCCCGGCAGGCACAGCCAAGGCTCCTCACGCTGAGGGCAGGTGGTAGCGAGATGTCTCACAGCCCTGGGTCCCCCCTGGGAGCATCACAATGGTGTCGTGGGTAGGATCTATACCCAGTTCGCTGGTTAGCTCAGGGTCACACTCCAGGCACTTCTGTCCCAGCTAATATAAATACTGAGAGATTCAGAAGTATGAAGGTTGGAAACATAATAAAAAGGCTACGGTTAGTTACTTTCTGTCTGTTTATTTCCAGTATGGAAAATAGAACCAAAGGAGGCAGTATGAGTAAACCAGAGACATATGCTAAACTTAACAGACAGTATTGGAAAGACAGTGTACGGATCGTGGCTTGAATGCTGCAGGGAGGAATGTGGCTGGGATGAAATCTCTGCTCCTGGAACATGATAAGCAGCAAGGAGATGGGAATGATCCCTCCACAGGGCTGAGAGAACCAGCCTGACACAATTCTCAGTGAGGCAGCAATAAACTAGAACAGGCTAAGTGTGGAGAGCCCACGGCTGGAACGAGAGGAGACAGCCAAAGAGCAGGAAGCAATGCGGCCAAAGCTGGAGGCGGAAAAGCAAAGACCGGAGGAAGAGAAAAGAGCTAGAAGTGGCCAACCAGAGACCTGGAGCTGGAAGGCAAAGTGCAAAGCCCAAGAGAAGGATCTTGAAGCAGACAAGTGACAGCAGGAGGTAGAAGGCCAGGAAAAGAGAGGGACAGACAGTACACTCTGAGTATTTTGGATGTAAAAAACCAGATCCCTCAGCCCACCGGTCAGCCCCACCAGGGATCACCCAGCTGGGACAAACTGGGCTCTAGTTACAGGGCAGGTTGCCAGGTGTCCAGTTTTCAACCAAACACCCGGTCAAAAAGGAATCTTCCCCAGCCCTCCCCAGCCTGGTGAAAATGAGTGAGAGAGTGAGGGTGGGGGATAGCAAGCGACGGGGGGGAGGTCGGGGAGGGGATGGAGTCAGCAGGGCGGAGCCTCGAAGAAGGGGCGGGGCAAGGGTGTTCGGTTTTGTTTGGTCAGAAAGTTGGCAACCCTAGCTTGCACTGAAGACTATTTAACCACCTTCAAAAGGAGAGGCAGTGTATGTAAAATCCCTGGCGATCAGAGAATGACTGGTTCACTCTGCAAACTGGCAGGGAAAGCCTGCAGGTGTTTAATGAGATGGATGTAAATGAGGCTAGGAAGTATGATATTTCTAACGTATCTAACATTAAAAAACATTTCAAATCGCACCAGCAGCATGTCGCTGGACATCTAGAAACCCCCAAACTTGCCAAAACTAAGGACAGGATATTAGGATATTGGTTGGATATTAGGAAACACTATTTCATTAGGAGGGTGGTGAAGCACTGGAATGGGTTACCTAGGGAGGTGGTGGAATCTCCTTCCTTAGAGGTTTTTAAGGCCCGGCTTGACAAAGCCCTGGCTGGGATGATTTAGTTGGGATTGGTCCTGCTTTGAGCAGGGGGTTGGATTAGATGACCTCCTGAGGTCTCTTCCAATCCTAATATTCTATGGCAGGGATTCGGTTTGCAAAATGGAGGATTTTTGGAGGAGATGAATAAAAAGTAAAGGGCACCACATTATAACAAGGGAATAGAATTGCTCGGCAACATCTGCTCAGCTGAGCTGAGCGTGGCTGGGGAAGAAATCACAGGCTGCTGACTCATACTTACCAGCAAGACCCTTCATAGAGTTACAGGCCCCAAAGGGAAGGGCAAAAGCCTGTAGTAAAAGGGAGGGCCACGGTTTGTTCTTGGGAGGAGCAGAGACTAGCACCCATCACTCCAGTCCCGATCACCTCCTGGTAACCTAGTGAGGTTAGCAGGCTGGCTAACCTAGTGAGGAGGGCTTTAAACTAGGTTCACCGGGGGAACGAGACCAAAGCCCTGAGGTAAGTGGGGAAGCGGGATACCAGGAGGAAGCACGAGCAGGAGCGTGTGAGAGGGGAGGGCTCCTGCCTCATACTGAGAACGAGGGGCGATCAGCGGGTTATCTCAAGTGCCTATATACAAATGCACAAAGCCTGGGAAACAAGCAGGGAGAACTGGAGGTCCTGGCAAAGTCAGGGAATTATGATGTGATTGGAATAACAGAGACTTGGTGGGATAACTTGCATGACTGGAGTACTGTCATGGATGGATATAAACTGTTCAGGAAGGACAGGGAGGCCAGAAAAGGTGGGGGAGTTGCACTGTATGTAAGGGAGCAGTATGACTGCTCAGAGCTCAAGTATGAAACTGCAGAAAAACCTGAGAGTCTCTGGATTAAGTTTAGAAGTGTGAGCAACAAGGGTGATGTCGTGGTGGGAGTCTGCTATAGACCACTGGACCAGGGAGATGAGGTGGACGAGGCTTTCTTCTGGCAACTCGCAGAAGCTACTAGATCGCACGCCCTGGTTCTCATGGGCGACTTCAATCATCCTGATATCTGCTGGGAGAGCAATACAGCGGTGCACAGACAATCCAGGAAGTTTTTGGAAACTGTAGGGGACAATTTCCTGGTGCAAGTGCTGGAGGAACCAACTAGGGGCAGAGCTCTTCTTGACCTGCTGCTCACAAACCGGGAAGAATTAGTAGGGGAAGCAAAAGTGGATGGGAACCTGGGAGGCAGTGACCATGAGATGGTCGAGTTCAGGATCCTGACACAGGGAAGAAAGGAGAGTAGCAGAATACGGACCCTGGACTTCAGAAAAGCAGACTTTGACTCCCTCAGGGAACTGATGGGCAAGATCCGTTGGGAGAATAACATGAGGGGGAAAGGAGTCCAGGAGAGCTGGCTGTATTTTAAAGAATCCTTATTGAGGTTACAGGGACAAACCATCCCAATGTGTAGAAAGAATAGTAAATATGGCAGGTGACCAGCTTGGCTTAACAGTGAAATCCTTGCTGATCTTAAACACAAAAAAGAGGCTTACAAGAAGTGGAAGATTGGACAAATGACCAGGGATGAGTATAAAAATATTGCTCGGGCATGTAGGAATGGAATCAGGAAGGCTAAATCACACCTGGAGTCGCAGCTACCAAGGGATGTTAAGAGTAACAAGAAGGGTTTCTTCAGGTATGTTGGCAATAAGAAGAAAGCCAAGGAAAGCATGTGCCCCTTACTGAATGAGGGAGGCAACCTAGTGACAGAGGATGTGGAAAAAGCTAATGTACTCAATGCTTTTTTTTCCTCTCTCTTCACGAACAAGGTCAGCTCCCAGACTACTGCACTGGGCAGCACAGCATGGGGAGTAGGTGACCAGCCCTCTGTGGAGAAAGAAGTGGTTCGGGACTATTTAGAAAAGCTGGACTAGCACAAGTCCATGGGGCGGGATGCGCTGCATCCGAGGGTGCTAAAGGAATTGGCGGCTGTGATTGCAGAGCCATTGGCCACTATCTTTGAAAACTCATGGCAATCAGGGGAAGTCCCGGAAGACTGGAAAAAGGCTAATGTAGTGCCCATCTTTAAAAAAGGGAAGAAGGAGGATCCTGGGAACTACAGGCCGGTCAGCCTCACCTCAGTCCCCGGAAAAATCATGGAGCAGGTCCTCAAGGAATCAATTCTGAAGCACTTCGAGGAGAGAAAAGTGATCAGGAACAGTCAGCATGGATTCACCAAGGGCAAGTCATGCCTGACTAATCTAATTGCCTTCTATGATGAGATAACTGGTTCTGTGGATGAAGGGAAAGCAGTGGACGTGTTATTCCTCGACTTTAGCAAAGCTTTTGACACAGTCTCCCACAGTATTCTTGTCAGCAAGTTAAAGAAGTATGGGCTGGATGGATGCACTACAAGGTGGATAGAAAGTTGGCTAGATTGTTGGGCTCAACAGGTAGTGATCAATGGCTCCATGTCTAGTTGACAGCCGGTATCTAGCGGAGTGCCCCAAGGGTTGGTCCTGGGGCCGGTTTTGTTCAATATCTTCATTAATGATCTGGAGGATGGTGTGGATTGCACCCTCAGCAAGTTTGTGGATGACACTAAACTGAGAGGAGTGGTAGATACACTGGAGGGTAGGGATAGGATACAGAGGGACCTAGACAAATTGGAGGATTGGGCCAAAAGAAATCTGATGAGGTTCAACAAGGACAAGTGCAGAGTCCTGCACTTAGGACGGAAGAATCCAATGCACCGCTACAGACTAGGGACCGAATGGCTCGGCAGCAGTTCTGCAGAGAAGGATCTAGAGGTGACAGTGAACAAGAAGCTGGATATGAGTCAACAGTGTGCCCTTGTTGCCAAGAAGGCCAATGGCATTTTAGGGTGTATAAGTAGGGGCATTGCCAGCAGATCGAGGGACGTGATAGTTCCCCTCTATTCGACATTGGTAAGGCCTCATCTGGAGTACTGTGTCCAGTTTTGGGCCCCACACTACAAGAAGGATGTGGAGAAATTGGAGAGAGTCCAGCGAAGGGCAACAAAAATGGTTAGGGGTCTGGAACACATGACTTATGAGGAGAGGCTGAGGGAACTGGGATTGTTTAGTCTGCGGAAGAGAAGAATGAGGGGGGATTTGATAGCTGCTTTTAACTACCTGAAAGTTGGATCCAAAGAGGATGGATCTAGACTATTCTCAGTGACAGCAGATGACAGGACAAGGAGTAATGGTCTCAAGTTGCAGTGGGGGAGATTTAGGTTGGATATTAGGAAAAACTTTTTCACTAGGAGGGTGGTGAAACACGGGAATGCGTTACCTAGGGAGGTGGTGGAATCTCCTTCCTTAGACGTTTTTAAGGTCAGGCTTGACAAAGCCCTGGCTGGGATGATTTAGTTGGGATTGGTCCTGCTCTGGGCAGGGGGTTGGACTAGATGGCCTCCAGAGGTCCCTTCCAACTCTGTTATTCTATGATTCTATGAACCTGATGATTGGACCCCAGCCCAAAGGCCCAAGGAAATGTTACTTACACTCATGAAAAAGCGATGCCCTGAGCATAGGGCATCCAGAGTCACTCCCCAGCTGTTCATAGATTCATAGATATTAAGGTCAGAAGGGACCATTATGATCATCTAGTCTGACCTCCTGCACAATGCAGGCCACAGAATCTCACCCACCGACTCCTGTGAAAAATCTCTCACCTATGTCTGAGCTATTGAAGTCCTCAAATCATGGTTTAAAGACTTCAAGGAGCAGAGAATCCTCCAGCAAGTGACCTGTGCCCCATGCTACAGAGGAAGGCAAAAAACCTCCAGGGCCTCTTCCAATCTGCCCTGGAGGAAAATTCCTTCCTGACCCCAAATATGGCGATCAGCTGAACCCTGAGCATGTGGGCAAGATTCACCAGCCAGATACCCGGAAAGAATTTTCTGTAGTAACTCAGATCCCACCTCATCTAACATCCCATCACAGGCCATTGGGCCTATTTACCATGAATATTTAAAGATCACTTAATTACCAAAATCATGTTATCCCATCATACCATCTCCTCCATAAACTTATCGAGTTTTAATCTTAAAGCCAGATAGATCTTTTGCCCCCACTGCTTCCCTGGGAAGGCTATTCCAAAACTTCACTCCTCTGATGGTTAGAAACCTTCATCTAATTTCAAGTCTAAACTTTCCAGTGACCAGTTTATATCCATTTGTTCTTGTGTCCACATTGGTACTGAGCTTAAATAATTCCTCTCCCTCTCCGGTATTTATCCCTCTGATATATTTACAGAGAGCAATCATATCTCCCCTCAGCCTTCTTTTAGTTAGGCTAAACAAGCCAAGCTCCTTGAGTCTCCTTTCATAAGACAGGTTTTCCATTCCTTGGATCATCCTAGTAGCCCTTCTCTGTACCTGTTCCAGTTTGAATTCATCCTTCTTAAACATGGGAGTCCAGAACTGCACACAGTATTCCAGGTGAGGTCTCACCAGTGCCTTGTATAACGGTACTAACACCTCCTTAACCCTACTGGAAATACCTCGCCTGGTGCATCCCAAGACCGCATTAGCTTTTTTCACGGCCACATCACACTGGCGACTCACAGTCATCCTGTGATCAACCAATACTCCAAGGTCCTTCTCCTCCTCTGTTACTTCTAATTGATGCATCCCCAGCTTATAACTAAAATTCTTGTTATTCATCCCTAAATGCATGACCTTACACTTCTCACTATTAAATTTCATCCTATTACTATTACTCCAGTTTACAAGGTCATCCAGATCTTCCTGTATAATATCCCGGTCCTTCTCTGAATTGGCAACACCTCCCAGCTTTGTATCATCCGCAAACTTTATTAGCACACTCCCACTTTTTGTGCCAAAGTCAGTAATAAAAAGATTAAATAAGATTGGTCCCAAAACGGATCCCTGAGGAACTCCACTGGTAACCTCCCTCCAGCCTGACAGTTCACCTTTCAGTAGGACCCGCTGTAATCTCCCTGTTAACCAATTCCTTATCCACCTTTCAATTTTCATATTGATCCCCATCTTTTCCAATTTAACTAATAATTCCCCATGTAGCACAGTATCAAACGCCTTACTGAAATCGAGGTAAATTAGATCCACTGCGTTTCCTTTGTCTAAAAAATCTGTTACTTTCTCAAAGAAGGAGATCAGGTTGGTTGGGCACGATCTACCTTTTGTAAAACCATGTTGTATTTTGTCCCATTTACCATTGACCTCAATGTCCTTAACTACAGGAGCCCGGGTTAATCTGTCAGGGGGATGGAGTTCATGGAACATGCTCAGGTAGATGATACGCCTGCCACGCTGGAGCACTAATGTCTCTAGGCGGGAGCGACGTGACTAGGGAGGGTGATAGAACCCCAGGGGAGGAGGTAAACTCCCAGCCTTGGAGCAGTTAAAGCCATGGCGCCTTTACAGTGCACTGAATTGTTAGGGGTTAAGAGGTGATTTCAGTGTGGGAGTCCTTAAACGTTTACCAGCTGCTGTGCTGGTTGAAAATGACGTAACGTCACTGCCCAAAGCCATGAGTGCTGTGATCCACACGCGGCGCAAGGGACTATGTCTCTGAGTTCCCAGAGGTGAATCCTGAGCAGGAGGGGCAGCAGCGGATGGGGGGCAGGGGGGAAGAAGCGTCTGTGCCCTTGTTGTTGGAAAGCAGCACTGTGTCACGGGGCTGGGGAGGAGACATCCCTCTTACCTGAGGCAGCCTCAGGGCAAGCAAAAGCTAATGGAGCTTGCTGCAGAGCAAAGTTCCCCCTCCCCCCCCCGAAAGCATAAGGGGTCCCCACGGCTATGCCCAATACCCAGACGGGAGCAGCTCTTCCTGGAAGAGGGATGGAGGTGCAGCCCAGAATGGACAAACAACCCAAAGCACCGTGCAGAGTTAAAGTTACTAGCCCAGGCCTGCCCTTTGCTGCTCACTTGGGAACAGAAAGGGCATGAGAGAGACTGAGGGAAAACGTCTCTTGGCCTCAGATTCCAGCAGGACAGGAGCCCTGCAGGAGCCCTGCCGGACCTGGGACTTCTGCAGAAGCAGAAGAGGACACGGCAAGGCTTGCACCCACTACTGGTGACCAAAGAAGCTTTTTCCAGGGAGGCCCAGGGTATCCTAGAGCCCAAACCTCACCAATCCAGAGGGCAAAGATCTGTGTAACAGTCGTGGTGGATTTTGCCAGCAGGAACCCAGCAGCAGTTGCTCTGTCTAATGCGGCAGCTGAAAGAGCTGATAACACGCTCTTTTCTCTATTCAACGGGCCGGGTTTTCCAAAGGAAACCTTATCAGCTCACAGGTCAGATTTCCCATCCCAGCTCCGGAGTGAGTGATGGAAGATGTGTGGGGTACAGCCAATAAAATCAGCCCCATATCACCCAGACACAGACAGGTCAGCTGGGAGGGTCAGGGGGACTCCAGAATCTATGCTGCAAAGCAATGCAAATGCAAGGGCAAGTGACTGGGATGTAATGTTATCCTATCGGTTATTGGCTTATAGGGAGGTACCCTGGGACACCACAGGATTTGTCCCATTTGATCTCCTGTGTGGGAGAAAGATCAGACTTCCCCCTGGATCTCATCAAAGTCAGCACCTCTGCTAGGAGGATTTAAAGACTCAGGTGGGAATGGCCCAGGAAAAGCCCACAAAAAGCCAAGCAGCTCAGAAAGAATGGTGTGCGCGCAGCAACAGCGAGCGAGCATTTGAAGTGGGTGATCTGGTACTGTCCTCACATCGCCCCGTAGCAAAATACAAACCGCAGACCTCCTGGGCAGGGCCTTTTGAGGGAGTGAAAAGGGTTAACGAGGTTATTTACAGCGTACTAAGGACCTGCAGCAGGGCTGCACCTCAGACTGTCCCGATGAACAGGGTAAGAGCGTCTCACAGCTATGCACGGTGGATAAACGGACAGGCCCAGGGGGCCCATGCCAATTTGGGCCCCCCACAGGAGCGCTGGAACCTGTATAGAAGTGGGGTGGCCCCACCCCTGATTCTCCTCTTCCCCCAAGGGCCCCACCCCCTGCCCAAAACGGGATACATGGTGACCCTAGGCTGTGTAAGAGCCACCCAGGAAGCCCAGAACCCTCCACCTGCCCTGGGCGAGGGCCCCTGAAAGCAGCTCCCAGGCCGTGTCCCCACCCCCTGGGGCTTACCGCCATGGGCAGATGGAGGCTCCAGGGCTCCCCACAGCAGCCCAGGCTCCCTGCATAACTCTTATGATAACCTGACTCTGGCTTGGCCAGGGAGCCAGGCTTGGGGAGGAGCAGGGGGCAGGGCCCCATGGCAAGGGGGACTGTGAGGGCCCAAATGTTCTTCATGCCCAGAGCCCCAGTAAATCTTAATCCATCTCTACCCTGCCGTTACTCCTCCAGGCTCATGGAGTTTCTGGAATCTGTCATCTTCTCCTTAGAATTATAGAATATCAGGGTTGGAAGGGACTTCAGGAGGTATCTAGTCCAACGCCCTGCTCAAAGCAGGACCAATCCCCAGTTTTTGCCCCAGATCCCTAAATGGCTCCCTCAAGGATTGAGCTCACAGCCCTGGGTTTAGCAGGCCAATGCTATCCCTCCCCTCCCCGCTTCCTGCTCCTGGCTCCACGTCCCTGCTCTCCTGGGGAACCCCTCTTCCCCCCCAGGATCCCCTGGCAATCAGTGCTGACCCCAGGGCAGTGCGAGCGTGGAGGCGCTGTCTTTCAGCTGAGATGTGGACCCAGGCTCTAACTACTTGTGAGCAGGAAAGCGTCCACCGCACTTTTCACAAGCGTCTCTGCCCAGCTCACCCATGGCAACTGCGCTCGCCTTCCTGCAGGCCCCTGAAGTTTCACCTGGGTGCAGTATTCTTCCCCGAGTCCCCTCCCACCCACTTGTGGAAGGCTGTTGTGCACTGTTAAATAGCTGCTGGGTCCCACTCCGGAGGCAGCTGCATTGCAGTGATGGCGGGTACCATTTCTGCACCACTGGGTTTCTTTGGGACCAGAGGCAGCACAGAAATACACGGCAGCAGTGCTGTCTTCTGCAGCAGGGGGACTGTCTGATACCATTACAGATGGCAGGCTAATCCATTGCCCCCTCCCCAATCAAACAATCTCACGTGTGATGTGATCACCACCGCTGCTCGGAAACGGACTCTTGCATTTCAAAACCTCCTGGCATTTTGTCACCTGTTTTCCCGTTTCTTTGTGATGCTCTGGCACTGCTGCTCCATGGGGCCATGTGACATTATGGCCAAATCTCAAAAGTGAGTTCCTACACTCAGCCACCTAACCAGGGCTGGGTCATGTAGTGACCTCAGATCATGAGGTCACAGCAGCGTCAATGTTCTCACTTAAAAAGAAAATTTCCAGCCCTCCTGATTGTGAAGGGAAGTTTGAAACAGTGCCCTGAGTGTAACGGCTGCAGCCGAGTCTGCCTGCGTCTGCAGAGAGCCTGAGGCAATTGCTTTGAGGAGGGATGGCCTGTGTATCTCCGTGGGGGGTTACTCGGGGGGGGGAGGGGGATCCTGCCAACCCCAGCAGAGGACTGTGTGTGTGACAGGAAAAGAAGAGTAAAGCAGGCCCAGGCCACCTAGCCATGCAGACGCAGCCTGGCTGCTGGGAGAAGTACCAAGGGGCACCCCCAATGCCACTCCTGTTCCTGAGGAGTATAAAGGGCCGCCTGCCACGGCCCCCGGGGGGGCATGGTGCAGGGGCAGGAGCCCTGTGTTGGGGTGAGCCAAGGATACTCATCTGCCTTTGCACCCAAACCTTTAGGCACCTACCTCAGTGTGGGGGTTGATTTCCCATATGGTGCCCACCTCCCGGCCCCCACTGGTTCAAGCACCCGCTCAGGAAGTGTTGCTCTCAGCTGGTTTCATTAGCAGCAGTTGGGTGATGCTGCAGCGCGGAGAAACACGGCAGCCTGGGAGCCCCCAGCATGCTGCCTGCCAGGAAGCCACGTGCAGTCATATTTTTATATCTATATTCATCTTGCCGCGTTAAGGACTGGATAGTCCTTTCAGAAGTTTGTCCCTTATATTTCAATGTGTAATTGGGTTGCCTGTCACTCGTTCAGAGCTGCTATCCATCTCTGCACCTGACCCAGTGGCTTTAAGCACGATATTGGCTGGTGCTTTGAATGGAGGCGAAGCTTTATTATTTATACATGCAGCGCTGGGCGCGTGGAGGGGTGGGCGAGGGGGGTCTTCTGATTATTACATTTTCTAATTTAGTGTCTTTCACTTACAGGGTATTAAAAAGCCATAACATTGTTCTCCAAATTGGCCTTAATAGAACATTATTGGATTAGAAGATGAGGGTTGGGGATTTTCTTTTCCTCCGCTGGTGCTGATTATTAGAGGGTGTCGAACGAAATTATCCAGCAGAAAGGGACGTATTCAGAACTGTTCCCATCGCCAGCCCAGATAAGCCCACGGCTCCAAAGGCCTTCCCAGAGTGGAGGTGCTCAGGCAATTAGGTGGGAGGAAGCAGAGAAAAGGCAAATAGAAAGGAAAATTCCGTGGACTAACATAATCATGGACTCAGCTCTTATTGGCCAAGAAAGACCATCCCGTCCTCTCTGCACCCCGGACCCCTGCAGTGCTGGAAAGAGCCTCTTTGTCTGAATCTTCCAGCTCCCCTGTCAGTCTCTTCCCCTGCAGCCTCTCACCCTGTCAGCTCTTTGGGGCAGGGCCGGTCTCTTTGTTCTGCATTAATATAGCAGCGAGCACAACGGGGCCACAGCAACACAGCTAATCACTGCTATTCCGGCCCTATCGGCACAGCATGCGAGCATCTCACCGACATTTACTGGATGCCCTCCCTCCCTCGGGCCACGCGATCCCCCTTGCACAGAAAGGGAGCTGAGGCACTCACTGGCCAAAGGCCACACAGGGAGTCTCCGGCAGAGCTGGGAAATGAATCCAGATCTCCTGAGTCCCAGCCCGGTGCTGTAACCACCCATCATCCCCTCCAAGTGCCCAGCGCTGCAGAGATCAATAAGGCGGCTCTTCTACCCATTCAAAACACTGGTCAATATCACGCTTAAAACCCTGGGGTCAGAAGCAGGGCTAGATCGCAGCTATGAACGAGCGGACAGTGACAAGGGAATCTTCCTCTCTGCAGGCTAATGGGAGGAAGAGGTATTGGAGCCCTTTGCTGTGACTCCACATGCCTAGCACTGAGCCCGCTTTGCACCCCGGGGAGGTCTCACATGGCCAGGGAATCAGGCCAGAAATTTGCTCCTCCACTGGCAGGGAGAGGCCGGGTAGGACTCACTTCCCCTTTGGTCCAGTGGCTCTGGAGCAAGGGTGGGGACTGGAAATCGAGTCGCAAGTCCGCATGGGTCTGAGCAGCCTCCCGTAAGGCTGGTCCTGGCCCGGCGTGTGGGTCTCCTCTGGTAAATGGGGACGATGCCGGGCTATACGTCCAGTCCCACTGGCACAAAAGGACGCAATTCAGCCTCCCTCCTGCTCTGTGAATACTGGGCTCTCCCCACGGGAGCCAGCCCCAGCCTAGCAGGTGTTCCCCAGTTACTGCCACGAGCTGCAATGCTGGGGAATGATCACGGGCAGTCCAGGTATTCCCCCTTTCCTGGTGCCCACTGGGCTCTGAGCACTTCCCTCAGAACCCGGGGAAAGTCAGGCCGGGAACCAACCTGAGCTCATTACAATCACTAACGAAGAGCCTGGCATGGCCACACTGCAATCAATGGGGTTACATCAGGGATGAATTTGGCCCTTGCATTGGGATCCCGAGAGGTGCTGAGCACCGGAAACCCCTTTGGCTTCAGAGGGAATTGCTGGCACTCAGGTCTGTGGCTCGGGCCAGCAGCTGGGGAATCGGGCAGGTCCTTGGTCATTGCACGAAGCTCTGTTTACTGGAGTGGGGAAGGGCAGACGCCCAAGGGCGCTTTGCTTCTTTAGTCTCATCTCTGTGGGTCCCAGCCCCAGGGCTATGCAATTAGGGATAGTGAGTCATGCTCCTGGGACTGGGGCAGGATCCCAGGGCCTGGTTCCCCTCTCACACTGGGGTGGGCCAGGATGGACTCTGCTGAGTTAATGGAGCGACACTGATGTGAAAGTGGCATAAGCAAAAGAAGAACCAGGTGCCGAGCCTGCCCCCTGTCCAAAGCTTCCCCACTGTGGGGCTGAACTCACTGAGCCAAGGCGGTTCTGCAAAGTCCTGATAAGAGGGTCCAGGTATCACAGGAAAGGCCTCTCCAGCTGGGGCAGGAAGCTGAAAAGCTGGCACCCTCAGGGAAACCCTGTTCTCTCCAGATCGTCAGGGAAACTGGGTGGCCCAAGCAGCTTAGGGGAGCACCCACACATCTAGATGGCTGTGCGAGCCACATGCCAAGCACTTGGCCATTCCTCCTGGCTCGTGACCTCGGGCGAAGAGCTGAGGCCGGGCTCACGAATTCAGGGCTCTAGTGATAGGCTGGATGCAGGATTTACTTGGTGAACTTCTCTGGCCTGTGCTAAGCAGGAGGTCAGACGAGCAGTCCCTTCTGGCCTTAAAAAGAAAAGGAGGACTTGTGGCACCTTAGAGACTAACCAATTTATTTGAGCATGAGCTTTCGTGAGCTACAGCTCACTTCATCGGATGCATACTGTGGAAATTGCAGAAGACATTATTATATACACAGACACCATGAAACAATACCTCCTCCCACCCCACTCTCCTGCTGGTAATAGCTTATCTATTCTGGCCTTAAAAATCTGTGAATCGAAGGCATGGCTGGAAGTGGGTTGGTCCAGGAGCTCTTGCAGAATCTGGGGCATTTCAGGCACAGACTGGGGGCAGACACCACCACCAGGTGCTGCCAGGTCTTCAGAGGTGGCTGTTGATTCGGGGTGCCTCGGGTTTTGAATGCCAGCCTGAGCAGCCTCACAGACTCCACTCGCTCCAGCAGCAGCCAGCATGCTGAGCCCCGCCGAGAGCCAGCTGCAAGCTGGGGTCAGAATTGGAGACAGCCAGACTCAGAGGCCACTTTTGAATATGCTGATGCTACAGTGGCTCAGAGGGCCCAGGCGTCAGGGCACCCCCCGAGGAAACACAGAGACCCCTGCTGCAGCCGGTGGCCGTCTGCTCAGCTCCCTTGGGGTGATTCCTGCTGAGAGGCAGCGCAATTGTGCCTTTTCCTCGTAATTACCGGCGAGGGAGAGGACCCCCCACCCACCCCCGCTTTTCCCTTCCTGTTAAACTCCCTGGGAGCAGCAGCAGCTCATGGGCCAAGATGGCTGTTAATTAACACGCTGGCGCCTCCTGCTCAGCAAAGTTTGAAGCTGTTATTTTCCACTCCAGCGAAGCAGGGAGAATCCATCCGGGGCTGACAGCCACGGCACTTGGGTGGTGAAAGGAGCACCTGTGGGGGGAGGGCTGAGCACAGATCTCCGGGTGGTGAAGGGAGCACCCGTGGGGGGGAGGGTTGAGGACAGATCTCGGGGCGGTGAAGGGAGCACCCATGGGGGTGAGGGTTGAGGACAGATCTCTGGGGGGTGAAGGGAGCACCCATGGGGGGGGAGGGCTGAGGACAGATCTCCGGGCGGTGAAGGGAGCACCCGTGGGGGGGAGGGTTGAGGACAGATCTCGGGGTGGTGAAGGGAGCACCCGTGGGGGGAGGGTTGAGGACAGATCTCCGGGCGGTGAAGGGAGCACCCGTGGGGGGGAGGGTTGAGGACAGATCTCGGGTCGGTGAAGGGAGCACCCGTGGGGGGGAGGGTTGAGGACAGATCTCCGGGTGGTGAAGGGAGCACCCGTGGGGGGGAGGGTTGAGGACAGATCTCCGGGCGGTGAAGGGAGCACCCGTGGGGGGAGGGTTGAGGACAGATCTCCGGGTGGTGAAGGGAGCACCCGTGGGGGGAGGGTTGAGGACAGATCTCGGGGCGGTGAAGGGAGCACCCATGGGGGGGGGGTTGAGGACAGATCTCCGGGTGGTGAAGGGAGCACCCGTGGGGGGAGGGTTGAGGACAGATCTCCGGGCGGTGAAGGGAGCACCCGTGGGGGGAGGGTTGAGGACAGATCTCCGGGCGGTGAAGGGAGCACCCGTGGGGGGAGGGTTGAGGACAGATCTCCGGGCGGTGAAGGGAGCACCCGTGGGGGGAGGGTTGAGGACAGATCTCCGGGCGGTGAAGGGAGCACCCGTGGGGGGAGGGTTGAGGACAGATCTCAGGGTGGTGAAGGGAGCACCCGTGGGGGGAGGGTTGAGGACAGATCTCCGGGCGGTGAAGGGAGCACCCATGGGGGGAGGGTTGAGGACAGATCTCAGGGTGGTGAAGGGAGCACCCGTGGGGGGGAGGGTTGAGGACAGATCTCAGGGTGGTGAAGGGAGCACCCGTGGGGGGGGGGGGTTGAGGACAGATCTCTGGGGGGTGAAGGGAGCACCCGTGGGGGGAGGGTTAAGGACAGATCTCCGGGCGGTGAAGGGAGCACCCGTGGGGGGAGAGTTGAGGACAGATCTCCGGGCGGTGAAGGGAGCACCCGTGGGGGGGAGGGTTGAGGACAGATCTCTGGGGGGTGAAGGGAGCACCCGTGGGGGGGAGGGTTGAGGACAGATCTCGGGGTGGTGAAGGGAGCACCCGTGGGGGGAGGGTTGAGGACAGATCTCCGGGCGGTGAAGGGAGCACCCGTGGGGGGGAGGGTTGAGGACAGATCTCTGGGGGGTGAAGGGAGCACCCGTGGGGGGGAGGGTTGAGGACAGATCTCCGGGCGGTGAAGGGAGCACCTGTAGGGAGGGGGGGTTGAGGACAGATCTCCGGGCAGTGAAGGGAGCACCCATGGGGGGGGGAGGTTTGAGGACAGATCTCGGGGTGGTGAAGGGAGCACCCGTGGGGGGAGGGTTAAGGACAGATCTCGGGGCGGTGAAGGGAGCACCCGTGGGGGGAGGGTTGAGGACAGATCTCCGGGCGGTGAAGGGAGCACCCATGGGGGGAGGGTTGAGGACAGATCTCTGGGGGGTGAAGGGAGCACCCGTGGGGGGAGGGTTGAGGACAGATCTCGGGGCGGTGAAGGGAGCACCCGTGGGGGGAGGGTTGAGGACAGATCTCCGGGCGGTGAAGGGAGCACCCGTGGGGGGGAGGGTTGAGGACAGATCTCCGGGCGGTGAAGGGAGCACCCGTGGGGGGAGGGTTGAGGACAGATCTCGGGGGGGTGAAGGGAGCACCCGTGGGGGGGGGGTTGAGGACAGATCTCTGGGGGGTGAAGGGAGCACCCGTGGGGGGAGGGTTGAGGACAGATCTCGGGGTGGTGAAGGGAGCACCCGTGGGGAGGGGGGGTTGAGGACAGATCTCCGGGCAGTGAAGGAGCACCCATGGGGGGGAGGGCTGAGGACAGATCTCCGGGCAGTGAAGGAGCACCCATGGGGGGGAGGGCTGAGGACAGATCTCCGGGCGGTGAAGGAGCACCCATGGGGGGGGGGTTGAGGACAGATCTCCGGGCGGTGAAGGAGCACCCATGGGGGGGAGGGCTGAGGACAGATCTCCGGGCTGTGAAGGAGCACCCATGGGGGGGAGGGCTGAGGACAGATCTCGGGGTGGTGAAGGGAGCACCCGTGGGGGGGAGGGTTGAGGACAGATCTCGGGGTGGTGAAGGGAGCACCCGTGGGGGGGGGGGTTGAGGACAGATCTCCGGGCAGTGAAGGAGCACCCATGGGGGGGAGGGCTGAGGACAGATCTCCGGGCGGTGAAGGAGCACCCATGGGGGGGGGGTTGAGGACAGATCTCCAGGCGGTGAAGGAGCACCCATGGGGGGAGGGCTGAGGACAGATCTCCCCGCTAATAGGGGGACCCCGGCACAGGTGGCTCTGGGCTGCAGGGAGAGGTGAGTGAAGGGTCCTGGTGGGGAAGTTTGGGACTCCCACCGGGACCCTGCCTGGGTGCCCGATGCCTGAAGGGTGGGTGTTGCCAGAGGCCCAAAGCCAGGGGATCTCACCCGAACAGGTGGGTGGGAGAAAGGTCCAAGGACAGCAGCAGCCCCCTAACCTGATGAACCCCATTTCAGCTCAAGTAGCCGCAGGGCCATGGAGCTGGGCTGGGGGAAGAGGCCAAGGCCCAGGGAAACTCGGCAGCTTCTCCTCCTCTCCATGCCCCAGAGCGAAACTTCAGCTCGATTCTTTACCAGGGGAGTCGGACCTTACCTCCCCAGCAGCCTGGCCCCGTCCCCGGCCGGCCCGAGTCGGGGGCGCTGGAGATAAACTCGCTACGGGGCGGGACACGCCGCTTTCCCCCCGGCTGCACGGCTCGGCTGGGGCAGGGCTGGGCTGGGCGCCGGGGGAGACCGAAGCTGACAAATGTCCCGATGGCAGGAGACGCAACTCGCTTTGCGCAGCAGGGCCACGAGCCGCGGCGAAGGGAAACAGCGGCGGGCAGGGCCGGGCCGGGCCGGGCCGGGCGGAGCAGCGACCCCGGCGGCCTGCCCCCGCCGCCCCCCGGGGCCCGACAGGCTCCAGCCCGAGCGACAAACACTCTAGAAACGGGCGGGGGCTGCAGTTGACAGCCAGGTTTGGGGAGAAAGAAACTGAGGCACTAGTGAGGCCGGGCCTGCAGGATCCTGTCCTGCACTAGGAATAATGAGCGGTGGGTCCCCCCCGAAAGTCTCTCACTCCCCCCCCCAGAAGTGAGGCACCCCAGCCCGAGGAGCCTGTGGGCTGAGCGGAGAGGGGAGGGCCATGGTCAGGGACCCCGCTAAGTGTGACCCGCTCGGCCGCCTGCCTCCTGCCAGCGGGGCTGCCTGGCGACTTCCCCGGGGGTCGGCGGCCCTGTCCGGTCGAGCTCAGCTGAGCTCTGGGACCCGAACGCCGGGAGCTGAACCCGCGACTCATTCCTCCGCTGGGCTCCCAGGAGAGCGAAAAGCCAGAGAAACCCACGGGAACGGTCCCGTGCCTGCTGGGTGCTTCGCTGTTATCTGTAACCAGCGGCAGCCCCCCCCCCCGGGAGACAGGGCCCCCAGGAGCCCGGACCCCCCGCCAGGGAGACAGCGGCCCCCAGGAGACCCGGACCCCCCCCCCCCCCCCCAGGGAGACAGCAGCCCCCAGGAGACCCGGACCCCCCCCCCAGGGAGACAGCAGCCCCCAGGAGAACCGGACCCCCCCCCCAGGGAGACAGCAGCCCCCAGGAGACCCGGACCCCCCCCCCCAGGGAGACAGCAGCCCCCAGGAGACCCGGACCCCCCCCCAGGGAGACAACAGCCCCCAGGAGACCCGGACCCCCCCCCCCAGGGAGACAGCAGCCCCCAGGAGACCCGGACCCCCCCCCCCCAGGGAGACAGCAGCCCCCAGGAGACCCGGACCCCCCCCCCAGGGAGACAGCAGCCCCCAGGAGACCCGGGTCCCCCCGCCAGGCAGGGGCCCCCAGGAGACCCAGACCCCCGAGTCCTAGGGACACCCGGAGCTCCCTGGACAGACCCAGAGCAGCTCACAAAGCGGCGAAGGCGACTTCTCCCCGGCCAACTTTCCAGCCGGGGGGCGGGGGGCGGGGGGCGGGGCAGGGCCGGCCATCCCGCTCTGCCCCCCCCCCGCAGGTATCGGCAGGAACCGCTGGTGGCGAAAACCGAGGCGCTCCACCCAGGGGCGCCACCAATCCGCCGCCCCTCGGCCAGCCGTTCCCTGCCCCGCGCCCCCGCCCGCCCCGCCGCTCCTTGCCGGAGCCGGGCGCCAGCCCCGCCGCGCTCCGGCGGGGGGGATCGATGGGCAGGGACCAGCCTCCCGCAGCTCCAGCCGGCAGACAGGCGGCGGGAGGAGACGAGCAGCCGGCCGCTCCGCCTTCGCTCCTTTCCCGTCCCGGGCTGGGGGCACCGCGCCGCGGTCACCAGCCCCGGGGACCCCCCGGCCCGCCGGCCCGCCCGGCGGCCCCGCCACCGGGCACCATTCCCCCGCCGGGGCGGCCGCGGCTGAGCGTGGGGAGGAAAACTTTGCTGGCCGCCGCGCTCGGCGTGGTGATGCTGCTGGCGCTGGTGATCCTCATCCCGGCGCTGGTGAGCTCGGCGGGCGCGGGCGGGCGCTACGAGATGCTGGGCACCTGCCGCATGGTCTGCGACCCCTACCCGGGCCGGGCGGCCGCCACCGCCAGCGCCCGCCCGGAGCCCGAGCCCGAGCCCGCCGGCGGGCCCCCGCCGCCCTCCACGCTGGTGCAGGGGCCGCAGGGCAAGCCGGGCCGGCCGGGCAAGGCGGGGGAGCCGGGCCCGCCGGGGGCCGTGGGCCCGCCCGGGGAGAGGGGCGAGCGCGGCCAGCCGGGGCCGCCGGGGCCGCCCGGGCCGGCGGGGGGCAGCGGCGCCTTCAGCACGGCCACGTACAGCACCGCGCCCCGGGTGGCCTTCTACGCCGGGCTCAAGAACCCGCACGAGGGCTACGAGATCCTCAAGTTCGACGACGTGGTGACCAACCTGGGCCACAGCTACGAGGCGGCCACGGGCAAGTTCACGTGCAGCGTCCCGGGCACCTACTTCTTCACCTACCACGTGCTGATGCGCGGCGGGGACGGCACCAGCATGTGGGCGGATCTGTGCAAGAACGGGCAGGTGGGTGCGGGGCGCCGCGGCCCCCGGGGCGGGGCGGGGCAGGGGCCCCCCAACCTCCCTCCCTGGGCGCGGGCGGAGCAAGCCGCCACGGGGCAGGGGCAGCCCAGCGCCCCGAGCGGTGGGCCCGGCTCCTGCCTGGGGGGGCCGCGTGGCTTGCGGGGCTCCAGGCTCCCGTGGCTGAGCTGGGGCCGAGCCCAGCCCAGGGAGCTGGAAGTTGCGCTGGAGAATTTATTTTTAGACCGAGTCTTCCCTCCCCACCCCCCAACAAAGTTTCTGTTGGAAGAGCCGGGCGAGAAGGGTCCCGGGGGGGTTGGTATGGGGGGAGGGAGGGAAGGGGTCTCCAGGCGGGGGTCCTGGGGTTGCAGTGGGGTCTCGGGGCAGGGGTCCTGGGGCTGGTGTGGGGGGGGAAGGGGTCCCAAGGCTGCAGTGGGGTCTCAGGGCGGGGGTCCCGGGGCTGGTGTGGGGGGGAAGGGGTCCCAGGGCTGCAGTGGGGTCTCAGGGCAGGGGGTCCCTCACGTCTCCTGGCTGGGGAGGAGACAGGCTGGGCTTGGCCATGCTCTCACGGTCAGTGGGTTTCAGAGAGCGGCGAGTCCCTTCGGCCAGCTTGTCTCTCCCTGGGTTCGCCCCCCAGCCCAGCCCCTTCGCCCCTGGGGGTGCGGGTGCATGCGGGATGCTGGGGCGTTGTATGGAGGGCAAGAGTCCGCGAAGGGAGCCCTGGCCCCGCTCCCAGCCCCCGGAGCGGGTGACTGCGGGCACCGCCCGAGGGCTCCTGCCCGACGGCCGCTGGACAAAGCGGCCAGCCGATCTGGTGCTTGCGGGACCCGTCTTGCGCCTGCCTCGGGGCCGCGCGGTGTCTGATTGTCCGTCTGGTCCCGCTGTCTGTCCCCCTGGGCCGGCGGATCCCGAGCTCCCTGCCTGGCTCGACGGGCCGGTTTCGGAGGAAGGGCTGCGGCCATCGTCCCGGCTGAGGCCTCGGGTGCGAGGAGAGAAACTTGTGCTCCGCTTCCCTCCCGCAAGCCTCTCCCGGGCTGGCTGCCCCGAGCCTGGCTCCGCGCCCCGGGGCGCAGCGGGCGCTTGGATGTTCACCAGCTCGGACACACCCTGTGCTGGGGCCCTCCCGCCTCCCACCCCAGGGAAATTGCCAGGGATAGAGGGGCTGCGGGATCTGGGGCCTTTTTACAGCGAACGGTTGCACCCCACTGCTTATTCAATTGGCCATTGCGCATGAGCAGCTGCCTTTCACAAGGCTCACCTGTGGGGTGCGATGAGTTTGGTGGGTCTCCGGTAGCTCCCGGCAGAGGGATGTTCACTTCACCCAAACCACAGCTGCCCGCTGATGTACAGAGCCAGCGCTGCTCAGGCCAGAGGGGAAGGCCGGGATCCTCTGGTCTGGCCTCCTTTGTTAGAATATTTATTCATTCACCTGACGGTAGCACCCCCGGGTCCCAGCTGAGATCGCGCCCCATGGTAGAGGCGCTGCGGACAGAGTGAGAGACAGACCCTGCCCCACACTAAAGAGACAAAGGATAGGATGAGAAACAGGCACGGCCATTTGCCCAAGGTCACACTGCCAGAGCTGGGACTAGAACCAACCTCACCTGCCGGCTATCAGTGCACTAGCCACTGGAGCCCACTGCCTTCTGTAAAGCAGCAGAGGCACTGGGCAATTACAGCCTCTACCTCCCCATCTGTACAATGGGGGTAATAGAACCCTGCTTTGTCAAGAGCTTGGCAGCCAAGGAGGAAAAGTGGCACGAAAGGTTATTTCTTCTTCTTGCTGCTACATTATAGATTGTTGTATTGACTCCTGGATTTGCTGTCCCAGGAGGCCAAAGGATCGGCGGGACCATGGAAAGTGGAACTTAAATCCAGACAGGGGTTGTGGGCTGGGTGCAGGAAGGCCTGGGTGAGGGTCTCCGGCCTGTGTTACTCAGACATCAGCCTGGATGATCAGAATGGTCCCTCCTTATCTCATGGGCAGCATCCCATCAGCAGGGGCAGTGTGTGCCAGCCCATGCGGCACCAGCTCTGTGCATACACAGATTTTATCAGTCTCCAGGGCTGCCAATCCAGCACCTTTTACCAGGGTTAAATTCCCTTCACAATGCTAAGGCTTATTCATTCCCTCCTGCCACCCTAACACTGAAATATTCTTCACAGGGGTTTACTCCAGCACCTGGCAAAATGTCCTCTGCCCTCAGCCACTATCAGTGTTCTGCCAAGCTGCCACGCTCCACCCCAGAGGTGGCTGCACACTGGTGGTGTCCCCAATTTGTAAGGCTCCTTGAGATCCCACTTAGAATGCCCTGCAGACCTCATAGAAATGTCAAAGGCTATTTTATGCACTGAAATCTACCTTCCTCTCCACCGTCACTAGAATCCCTCCCTTCCAAAGAAAACTGTCTGTGATTTAATGCACAGATCATCAGCTTTAATAATGACTTTCCTGTCACACCTTAAATGTCACCTGAGCTTAATTTTCGTCGGTGTCACCCGCTATTGTAGTGGAGCAGTCGTGCCACCATCATTAAGGATGAGTCTCAGTGATTCATTTGTAGGCGAGGGAAATCTGAGAGTCACACCCTCCCCTTCGCGATGTGCTCTGGGGCTTTACATATCGACCAACTTCCATCCAGGGAGCAGGCTTTCTCCTCTAGTCTTTTCCCTGTAGTTCCCATTATCATTTGCTAAATGTGGGCCTGATTCTGTGTGCCCTGCACCACCCACTCCAAGGAACTCACAGTCTGAATGGACAAGGCAGACACAGGACAAGAAGGGAAACAGAGGCAGAGAGAGGGCAGTCACTTGACAAGGTCATTGAACACTCAGAGCCAGGATGAGACCTCAGCACTTGCTGCCCTGTTCACTGGGCCGTGGTCCCTCCCTGTGCTCCCTTCAGACAGCCCCTCTTGTCAGATACTTTTCCTCTGTTAGCAGAACACAGCGATGCTCGGCCCAAACTTGGGTTCCCGTGTCTGGGCTCAGATGTGCAAGGTGCCGAGCATGCTGGCCCCAGCCCACCAAGGCACTTAGCAGGTGCCTAACTGGAAGCATGTGAGTTGTCCTGTTGAAGCCAATGCCTTGAGTCATGTAATTAACGTTAATCATCTGCTTGGGTGGTTTGGAGCCACTGTGCTTAGCACGCTCACGTGCCGTCTGACAGGTAGGATGTATTCCTACCCCCATCAGCTCGGGCGAGGTTGGCCGCTGACTGCAGTGGGGACAGGATCTGGCCAATGTTACCTGTGTTTTCACCCACGTTCTTACCGGAAAATTCCCCCTGTTAAAAGCACAGCTAGCCAGCACCGACTTCAGCACTGCAATTGGGCAGCCGGGGTCCTGGGGCAGGGTGGGAAATCGTTAAATGAGAGACGTCTACTTGTGGGGTTGCTGCATTATGTGAATAATAATAATAAGTTGGGAGTAATAGAAATGGCTTTTTTCCTATTCAAAGTTTTATTGTTCTTACACATCCCTGATGTGCCCCTCTCGGCTGCATCTGCCTGTTAGCCGATGCGTCAGGATGCAGTCGGGACTGCAGGATCATCCATAAAGCTACAGGGTGGGGGTTTCAGAAAGGCCGACCAGAGACAGGCATCAACATCCCAGGGGCTTCAGCCACTGAACTCCCTTCAGCTTTGCTGGAAGAACCCAACCCTTGTCGGTAGTTAGACATTTCCTCCCTCAGGATTAACTTCTGCTCCCTATGGGCCCTCGGCGGCTCCCACTGAAATCAATGGGAAAACTCCCCTGAACTCCGGGGGCACGGGATGAAGGCCAGAGTCAGCCCTGCACCTGGCCCCAGACCTCTTTCTCCCGCTCTGTTAGAGCCTGATCCACAGGCCGCTGAACACGCAGGAGGCTCTTGCCTGACTGCAGGGAGCTTTGGATCCAGCTCCTGAACTCTTGTTGTTTCCTGCACTCACGTAACCAGCTGCAGAGGTCTCGAAATGGTGGAGGGCTGGATTCTGCTGATGCTGGTTTACTTGAGGGAAGCCCCTTCTAGCTGCTAGAACTTCCCGGCCCCGCAGGGTGAGGCTGGCTGCTGGGTGCGGGACGACCCCGAGCGCTCTGGCTGGAGGCAGGACAGCAGCAAGGTACGTGCGTACGGCCCAGGGGAGTCATGGGGTTCAGCACGTGCTTAAAGTGAAATGTGCGGGTCCATCTCTGCTCCTGAAGTGGGGCCGAGCTTGGTGGTTGTACTTGCAAGGCCAGGCACTCACAGATGAACAGAGAAAATAAAACCCATTCGTGTGTCTCTGCAATCCAGCGCAATCGCCTTGTAGCTGTTGATAACGGGAGTTGGGACATGCCAGTCTCCAGGCCCTGCTTACTAATTGCGAACCCAATCTAGCTGTTACCGTACTTATCCAAGGCAACTCACAGGGGCGCAAGTGCTCGGGGGGTGAACAGTGCTGGCTAAACGATCACTGGGACGAGCACTTGAATGGAAAATGTGACTAAGACACTTTCAAAGGAAAATTCGCAGTAATTAGTTTTCCTATCTAAAAAGAGGCAAAATCTCCTAAATGGGAACAGAAGTTGGGGGTCAGTGTTGGAGGCCCCTAGCCCCATATATCCAGAATGGGATCCCCCCTCCCACTCCAGCCCCAATTATAATGGTGTGTGAGAGAATGAGTGAGAAGGGGAGAGGGAGTCAGGACTCCTGGGTTTTATTCCCATACCTAGGTGGGCTCATGATTTGTCTACGTGGCTGCATTCCTTTTGAACTGTAATACCCAGGTCTCAGAGCAGCGGGCAGGGCAGTCCAGTGGTCAGGGGCGTGGCCTGGGTGTCAGGACTCCTGGGTTCCAGTGATCACCACCAGTGGTTGCAGTGGGGAATAAGGACTCTTGGATCCTATTCCCACTTGTTTTCTGACCTTGGGCAAGTTTTTTAACCTGTCAGCACCACCCCCACCCCCGTGAAATCAGGTTTTCCCACTGATCTGCCTCCCCCTGTGCTGTGCGGCCAGACTTGGGCCTGTCTGTGATGTGCTCAGCTGCGGGGGCCGAGGGAGAGCGGGAATTCTTACCCAGGGTGGATGGGCGAGGACTTCTCTCTCCAAGGGAGAGCTCTCTGTTGCAATGGGAACCACGCTGTGACACTCCTAATTACCCAGATCATTCCCCTGGATTCCCTGCGATAGCATCTGTTGGACACCAGCCCACATTAGAAAGAAAGAAAGTTCCTTTGGAGCAAAGTGCTGCTAATTACTGATGACATGTTTGGAATCCATTGTAAATCGCCTGATCCTGGGGAAGGAGGGGGCCGGGGGGCCGTGGAGCCATTGATTTCCTGTGGCTCTAGCAGGCCGGATTCTGCCCACCTTGCACTTTGCAGCGGGGGAAGGCAGCTGGAGATATTCCTGGCACGTTTCTGAGCCAGGCTGTCTGTGGCCCTGAGACACCGCTGAGCAGCCTGCTTCTCACCAGTGATTGGCCCAGCCCTGTGTTTGGGTGCTTGGCTCAGCACTTGAGCACCCAGAGTCCCTGAGCTCCCCCAGCCACCCAATGGGCTGGGCTGGGCTCAGCGGCTAAACCCAGAGGCTGATCCACGTTGTTTTTGGCTTGGTCCCTTCTCTGCAAAAGCCCCATGTTGAGCCCTCAGGGCTGATGTTGCTCCATGCAGGTGGAACCCTCCCCCCATTGACTAGGAGAGTGCAGGATCAAGCCCATAAGCTGGGGCTCCCGGTTATGCATTATAGTCCCGACTCAGCAAAGCACACAGGCAACACCCCATTATAAACACGCGCTAAAATTCATGGGGACTTCAGCCCCCCAAAACCCCCTGACCCCCTGCCCTCCATTCCCCTGACGTCACATTGTCCCTTTCTGCTATGCCACATCCCCTACCCCCTCAGCCTGCCTCCTGCCCCCCGCATTCCCCTGCCCCCCTCAGCCTGCCTCCTGCCCCCCGCATTCCCCTGCCCCCCTCAGCCTGCCTCCTGCCCCCCGCATTCCCCTGCCCCCCTCAGCCTGCCTCCTGCCCCCCGCATTCCCCTGCCCCCTCAGCCTGCATCCTGCCCCCCACATTCCTCGGCCCCCTCAGTCTTCCTCCTGCCCCCCACACTTCTCTGCCTCCTCAGAGTTTCCTGCTCCCTATCACTGTGCCCTCCATGCTGCCCCCGCAGCCCCATTGCAGGCACCTCCACATTCCCCTGCCCCCTTCCTAGCTCTTCCCTTTGGGCAGCTTGTGGCTTCAGCCCTTGTGACAGTCATGGGAGATGGCGGCCATGTTGGATAAGGGTGACAATCGGTGAAACCCCTTTAAAAAGCCCTGGGCAGGTGGTGAAGGCGCAGACCCTCAGGACAGTGTCAAGCTGCAGGCAGAGGTGCTGGAGCGAGGGGTGCTGGGGGCTTGAAGTGGTTCCCATCACATGCAGGGTTTACAGTTTGGTTCAATGGCTCGCAGGCCCCCACTCTACACATTGTCCCAGCACCCCGGCTGCGGGGGCAGCTAGGGAGACCCAGCGTAATGATCCCCGGTGGCATTTGGCCTGGACGCAAAGGGCGCTGGGATCTCTGGTGGCGAGAGGGATGAAGGGGCAGATACGAATGCAGAGAGACCCCAGCAGACCCCAGCCCTGCTCACGCAGCCTGAGCAGCTCCTCCCCGTCCGGCTGAAAACACTGAGTGGGGGGCCCGGGGCTACCGGGACTGGGCTGGAACGTTTCTAATTGAACCAGGCACGTGGGGCTGAGGAGACGGTCAGGCAGGGCCTGGGGACACCTCGCCACTCACCCCTCCTGCCTTGTTACAGACGTGTAGCAAGGAGAAGGCTGAGGGGCTGAGACCCCGAGCCAGGAGGAGCCTCCTCCCTCCGCTAATTGGGAGGAAACGGAGCGTGGGCATCCCAGGTCTAGCGCTCAGCCCGCTGGGGAGAGCCGCAGCTGCCCCCAGAGTCGTCACACAGAGACCTGATCATGCCGAGTGCTCAGCACACTCCACTTGGGGTCCAGCAGATACCAGCACCTTGCAGGATCTGACCTCGCAGGCCTCTTCCCGCAGCCTGTGCCCACAGCCCTGCCCCACACTGCCCCATGGAAGTCTGTGACATCATGCACAGGCAAGGGATGTGGCTGGGAGTAAGAGCTGGAAAGGCAAGGCCCTTGGACCCCAGAATGGGGTCTGGGAGCGAGGGGGTGGCCTGTCACAGGACAAGCCCCTCCAATCCTCTGGCTCTCTGGGCATGTCTCCGTGACACCTTGTCCCCCAAAGCTCCTGCCCAGAGGAGGCTGCAGGTGAATTGTTCTAGCTTGTAACACGCAAAAAACCAAACCAGAACCAAACCAAACCTGCTCTTTGATATTTAAGTTTAATTTCCTCTGACAAACCCCAGCTCAGGGGTTGCTGATCTGTCTCTTATTTAAACTGCATTCCCACTGCAGGGCTTCCTCCCTGCCCGTCATGTGGGAATTTGCCTCTTGAGAGGAAAGCACCATCCTCTTGAGATAGCTGGTTGGTGCGTATTCCCGGGCGCTCTCATGCTGCGTTGCGGAGGGCTATGGAAATACCTGGGCAGAGAGATTCAGCTTCCGCTTATTAGTTATCATTATGATTTTTATGGTGTTGCAGTGGATTTTAGTGCACTGCCCTGGGACTGCGCTATCCCGAGTGTCTGCAGCGGTAAGCTACCAGCGCAGCAGGAAATGCAGTCCAGCCCACTGTCCAGGGATTCGGGACCCCAGCGCTCTAGGGGTGCTAGAGATCCCAGACTGCTGTGCAGAGAGAGCTCTGGATTCCAAACACCCCAGATCCAGGGACTCCAGAGTTTTACTTTCAGACTCATCTTTATTGCCAGGCGCTGGGAGATGCTGTGCGTGTGAATGGCACTACACGGATAGAGCACACATTGCTGTGTGGTTATTGAGCTCAGTTTGGGAGACTGTTGTTTAACCACGAGGAGCACAGTGGGGATTCCGGGCATTAGGGGCTCAGAGGGTTGGGAGCAGGTTGGATCTTCTAAAGCCGATAGTTTTGCAGCACTCATTATGTAATGAATCACAGCCTAGCCATGTATGGTGTCTACACTGCAATAAAACACACGCACACACAGCTGACTCCAGCTCACAGGGCTAATTGCAGTGTAGATGTTTAGGCTCGGACTGGAGCCCGGGCTCTGGGACCCTCCTCCCTCGTGGGATCTCAGAGCCTGGGCCCAGCCCGAGCCAGAACGTTTAAGCTGCGGTTTTATAGACCTTCCGCCTGAGCCGGAGTCAGCTGACCTGGGCCAGCCATGGGTGTTTTATTGCAGAGTAGACCTACCCTTAGGCAAGGATCAAACCTGGCGCTGTTAGCTCCAAAAACACTGGACTAAAGCAGCAACCCTTTTGGCTGTGAGTGACAGCTGCTCATCCCACTGAGACTGGCCCCGAGAAGAAGCAGGATCAATGTGCTAATCCAATGTCTTACCCTGTGGCCAGTCCCTTAACTCAGGACCTCACAGGTGCCTCTGATCACACAGTGACATGGCCATCTGCGCATGCACCACTTTCTCCGTGCAAAGCAAACCCAGGTGCAAATGGCGCTGGTGCATGTGATCACCATTTTACACAGGCAGCCGTGACACACACGCATCTTGCAGGAGGCTCCTTGGGAAAGCTAGTGACAGTTTCACGGCAGGAATCTGAAGGCACAGGAAGTGTGCAGCTGGCTGGGTGTGTATTGTCTTGTGCACAGATCAGGGTGCACATGGAGATTTATGAGTGAATTTCGCAGGGCAGACACTGAGCACTATAATCTGTGGTCAGCACAACCCCAGATAGTCTGTGCTCCGCTTTTTATTACATGGGAAGCAACACTCTGCGGCCGAGTCACCTCGCTCCGGGGGCAGCAGCTAGCAGAGGGCGTTCTGCTCACCAGACAGTGGGGCTGAAGGAGTCTCATCTCTCAGTGCTGGCGGCTGAAGCCGAGCCTTAGAGCCCAGTGATAGATTCTGGATATTTGAGCATCTGTAATCATCCCAGAATGAATCAGCTACTCATGTGTTCAGCTCTGAATCCCCAAGTCTTCAGGGTTTAATCGGTGGTTCTTGTCTTTCATAGATAATTATGGGTCTTAGGTGTGGAGCCCTTTCTTAACGGGGCTCGGTCAATTTCATTTCACTCCAAAGTACCTGACCCACCTCTGCCTTACTCCAGCGTTATGAAATCAGTGGAGTTACGCTGGCATAAAACTGGAGGAATGCAGCAGGGAATGAGACTCGAGATGTAGGTTTTCTTAAGTGGGGAGGGTTGAGGGGGTACAGAGTGTAGTGTGACTAGCAGTGTTTTGGCGAATTCCTTTTAATTTCAAAATATACAAAATATTTTTGGATTTGACTCTTCTGTAGCATCCTGGAGACAAACGTAACCAGAGCCTAACTGGACTAGTGCATCAGAACCAACAAGTGAAACTTACTAGAAAAAATAATTGAAGCCCCCCAGGGTTGCACACCCCAAGTGTTCAGACATCATGAGGCAGAACCCCCAAAACCATGAAACTGACTTCAAATCACGAAATTAAAAAAACAACACCCCAAGCTGTGGGGTTTGTTGTCAGCTGGTGTCTGAGCCATTAGGGGACACCTGGGTTACATTTTCGAGTTTTTCCCTGCAACCAGGAAATGCTAGAAACTTTGAAACAAACACCAAATATCACAAGACTTGTGACGAAAATGGTGGGAATTGGCAAGGCCAAGTTTTCCCTTTTCAGGCATCATCCAATTGAAATGAACAATGATCATGAGCACAGAGAAGTCAATCAGCTTTTAACTTGCTTTCAGATTTTGCCCTCTAAGGCCCAGCCCTGCGAATACTGACTTGTGTGAGTAATGTTACTTGTGACTGCAATCTAACTGAAGTCACTGAGACTGCCCCAGGGTGTGAAACCCTCCCCAGGCCTAAGGGTCTGTCTGGTCAAGACCGAAGGGGTTACCAGTCAGACCAGTCAGGAGATTTTCTTTTAAAGAGGGGAGTTTTGATTTTGGTGGTGTCTCTTTCAGGCTCTTCTTTGTCCTAAAGGTCAATAAACCCAGAGCAAGGCTTTGTGCAGGACAGAGCTTGCGGCCATTGCGATTTTCCTCCATTGACCTCAGGGGGCTGAGCAGAGAGTGGGCCAGGGCAGATTGGGCCTCTGAGGCACAGTTTCCAGCGAGCTTGGGGCCAGGTTCTCACATGCGCGGCACCCCCAGCTGGTTCCCAGCCTTCCCACGAGCTCAGCACCCCCTGGTCATGCAGTGTGCTGAGCTCCTCTGACAATCTGCCTCCAGATGTGGGTGCTGAGCTGCTTTGACAGGGCCAGCGCTCTGCCCTCAGCCGCGCTAGCCCCTGAGCTCACTGGGGTGAGCGGACATCGTCCCTCGTGCCTTGTGTCTAAGCCATACCGATGCCCCTGTAGGCCAAGGCTCCCTGGCATCCCTCCCCGGCAAACGGAAGGGTTATCTGCAAACAGCTGGGCAGGAGCCAGTCCAGTGGCATTTGGGTGGCAGCATTTGCAGACGACACAGAATTCTTTGGGGGGATGAAGACAGAGCAGACGGAGGAAGCTCAGGGGGCCGAACCCAGTTAGCCGGATGGCAGATGAAATTCGAAGTTGACAGATGGAAGTGAATGCACTTTGGGCAGGATCATTTGAACTGTTCGCACAGTCTGCATAGACCACTTGGCTCAGGGCCCCGGGCACCAGTGTGGGCAGCTCTGTGAAGGCCTCGGCTCGCCGCCCAGCTGCAAAGGGCAGCAAGCACGATGTATAAAGAATGGGCCAGAAGAATGATACTGGGAACAACTGTAATGTAAGTGTATAGCTCAGCGCGGGGCCTGCACCTGGCATCCTGTGCCTGGTTCTGGGCACCCCATCTCGAAAGGGCTGAACGGAAATGGAAGGGTTCAGAGACAGGCAACGGGGCGGACGATCTCCGTCTAACAAGAGAGTGATGTTCCCGGCACTGATGTACCCTCCAGCGCTGGCCAGGACCAGACAGGATACCACAGAGTAAACGTCCCCCTGGTCTGACCCACTCTGGCAGTTCCTACACCCCTAGTTACTGCAGTAAAGGGGGTGTGGTAGCCCTGCGCTCTAAAGGGAATTTTGGGTCTGAAATGAGGGGTGTCCCTTGTAAAGGGAAGAGGCTCAGAGACACAGGCAAGGCTGTGAGGACCTGCTGCTGTTGGGTGGAGAGGATGGGAAAAGATCGGGGTTTCTATTTACAGAAATGAGGGTGGGGATCAGATTCTGGAAGCACAGCAGAGGCCACCTGGAAGTTTCCTTTTGCCTCAGTTTCCCCACATGAAGAGAGGGGATCATGCTGCTGTCCTGCTTTGAGCTCAGTGGATGAAGAGGGCTAGATAAGGGCCAGCTGTTTGCATTGTTCCCTTTGCTTCCTTGGTATCAGACAATCCCCGCTCCCCACGGCAGGCTGCACCGTCCCCATACAGAGCACCCTCAGCCAGTCACATCTGCTGCAGGCATGGGCCGCATCTTGGACTTCCCTGGAGCTGGGTCCTCTTGCACCAGGGCTGAGCTTGGCCTGCCCTGTTCGCATGGTGGTTCTTTCCTGCAGGAGAAAGGCTCGGTCACCAAGCAGGTTTGCGGGCGGGGAAGTGCTGCGTTTTGCAGGACTGGGACTGAGGAGCTAAGGGGAATATTAGAGATGGCTCGGCCTCCAAATAAAAGCCCATCAGGCGCTATCCTGGAATGAAATATTCATGAACAACTTCAGTGGCAGCCTCTTTGGAAGAAAGATGCTCCTTGTTCTATTGCGTGGCAGGGCGGGATCCGTGCGAAGTGCCGGCGAACGAACACGCAGCCCTCGGCAGGGCAGGGTTGTGTAATACTCACAGAAGCTGAAGGCGAAGGGTGAGCGTAGCCAGCCTGGGCGGGGGGAAAGGGGGACTAGAAATAAGGGACGGCACTCTGCGCGGTGCTGAGCAGCTCGGTGAGGTGCTGGGAGCCTTTGGATCCCGCTGGAGTCGTGGGAGCTGGGGGCAGTCACGGGGACGGGGTCGCAGGAGATTTCATTGCCTTTAGCTGCTGGGGGACTTGGCAAGGCACTGCCCCTCCCCCCAGCGCTTTGGCGCAGGGCCTGGCTCTCTCCTGTCTGTGCTGCACCCGCCCCCGGGGCCTGATCTCAGCTGGGGCCTCCAGGGGGTGCCGGTCAATAGCAATAGTGGCCTTAGCTCCAGCCGCTCATTAGCACGGGCTGGCCCTGATGCCGACCGCCTGGCAGGGCAGGGCAGGACAGAGGTGTCTTTCTTGCAGGGTCTCCGTGCTATTCCATGGGTGGGGTCCAAGGCACCGGGGCTGTGTCCGGGAGAGCCAGGCAGGTTCCTGGGGATGGCAGGTCATTCAGAGACACCCTCTCATACAGGCCACGGCCCTGCCCAGGCTGCACAGAGACGGTAGATCCCATGGGACTCTGATGGCCAACGATTGCCGTCTCCCCACAGCCACTCAGATTGTGATTGATTGTGGGCCAGGGCCCCAGGCACTGCACAGACACAGAGTGGAGAGACGGGCCCTGCCCCAGAGGGTTGGCAGCCTGAGTAGACGAGAGATACCAAGTGGATGCAGCTGGGGGAGCCCAGGGACACACTGAGCCAGTGCCGGCCAGCAGGACAGGGCAGCAAACACAGCTGGGTGCCAGGGGTGAGATAAATGGCTGATGAAATGGCCTTTAGATCTAACGGCAAATGCTACTTGTCCAGGAGAGCAGGCGATTAAATGCTGGGGCCGGGGGAGGGTGGGAGTGTGTGCTCAGGGGTTGTAAAGAAACTTTGACCTGAAGTTTGGAGCCAATTGACTTCTATGACCAGGAGGCAAAGGGCCAATGAAAACTCAAGGGCTTCTGAATCCAGAGGGCTCGGAGGGGAGTAGATTGCAACCCGGCCTTATCTCCAGGCTGGGCAGAATCCGACGGGTCTAGTTTATCATTTTGAGGGGTATTATCAATGTTTATTTTTAAGCACTTTTTATTTTTATCAGTTCAAATTTTCACAGCTGTAGGACACAGGGAGGGTCGGAGGCTAATTATTCAATGACAGAAGTCTCTGAGAAGCCCAAAGTTAAAGCTTTATAACCCTTGAAACACCAAGTGCCCAAACAGACAAAGTAAATATCCATAATCGAACCGCTGGAAGTTGTCAGGCAGCGTTTCTCTCCCTTCGCCTCTCTGGGGTCAATTTCTGTTGTTATCAATGGAAATAGATTTTCATGGGGGGGGGGGTGTGCGGTGAAATCCAGTTCCCCACATTTAGCGATACAAATCAAGTCCTTTCAAGCCTATTTATCCTTATCCTTAATAGAGGGGTGCAGCTCACTGAGACTAAAAGTCCCAGCGTGCAATGATCTTGCTATTTTGATCCATTTAATGGAATGTACGGACCCAAGCCTGCAAGGCAGCCTGCTGGTGTGGATGAAGCTGAAGCACTGCATGCTGGGAACTGTAGTCTCCGTGGATCACACCCTGACTCAAACAGGGAGGTTGCCTGCTGTGACTTGTAGCCTGTAGGTCCAGGGGAACGGGAACCTTCAGATGAAGATGTGGGCCGTCACAGTCCCACCTGTAGGACTCCCATGGGCCCGGGATCACGTCTGGAACCACAGGCATGTCCCCTATCTGACTAGAGAAGGTTCCTGACCAGCCATTGCCGGTGGCACTAGTGAGAGATGATTGTACCGGCTCCAGCTAATCCCCCTCGGTGCGACCAAGGCTTTGCTTCTCCTCGCTCCTCTGAGTGAGGAAAGTGTGCGTGCGAGAGAGTGAATCAGAGAGAAGGAGATTCTCCCGCTGTTTACGCTTTAGGGGTCTGTTGCATTTGCCCCGTGCCTAGGAGAGGTGACTTGATGAGGTCTGTTACAGGAGTGGGCAGGCAGGGCAGGCGACATGCAGGGGGGCACAGTAGGTGATCACGACGGTCCCTTCTAGCCTTTGAGTCTATGACGTGCATAAGGCCCTTCATGGGGAGAAGATACCAGGTGCTAGAGGTTCGTTAGTCTAGCAGACCAAGGCTGGAAGCTGAAGCCAGACCAATTCAATGAGGCACATTGTTTAACAGATGGGTGATTGGAACTTACTCCCCAGGGAAGTGGGGGATTTTCCATCTCTGGGTGTCTTCAGAGCCAGACTGGAAGATGCTTTAGCCAACACAAGGTCCTGGGCTCAGTGCATGGTAACTGGGGGAAGTGTACTGGCCTCTGCTGCAGAGATGATCAAGCCCAGAAGGGGCCATTAGAACTTCATGAAATCTGTGAATTGCCGTAGATTTTAGGGCCCTGTGGCCTGCTTCTGTCCACGGTGTTCTGCAGTCTCAGTCGTGCGTAGGATTCATCTTCCATGCCGGCCTCAAACTGTTGTGCAGCATAGCTGTGCGCAACAAGCAGCTGCCAGGTCTCACCCCAGAGGTGGCTGCACTGCAGTGATGGCGAAAACATCAGTCTTCCCCTATGTAGCTTGTACAGTCATTGAAATGCCTCCTGAAGTCAAACTGGCAGAAAGATGCTTCACAGGTGCAAGTTCATTATAGTCATTCATCACGGTAGCAGCTCAGGAGCTCTGACATCCCGTGTAATTGCCAGACAGGGGAGATCAAAGCTATTCCAGTCGCTGGGGAGAAACAAATGCACCTTTCCCTGGCTGATCTTTGGGGCTACTCCGGAGTGACCCACTAACAATCTCCCAGCAGAAGGGCTGTATCTCTGGGCACTGGAAGCAACCAGGTTTGCAGGCTACCAGGCAATACGAGCATATAACTGGGAGCTGGTTCCAATTGGTTCTTGAACACATTCCACCCACTGTTGAGAGTCCAAATTCAGCCCCTGCCTGGAGTTTGACCTTAACATAGAAATTAGTAATAGCACAATGTAAATATCAGCTCAAATCATCTTTCCAAGCAGGGATGTTCCTCCCTCTGGGCTGCTCAGCCCACACCCTAGATCCTCTGTCCCCAGAGAACCACTCCCACCTCCCTTGCATCTGCATGGGAAAATGAGCCACCTGCCTCAGCAATCAGTGGAACCCACTTAACCCTTTCCCAGCAAGATTAACACATGCTGCCAGGGTGAGGTAGGGTGGAGAGGGTGGGATTCAGGCATAGCCCACCACCTTGTTACAATACATTTTGTGGTCGATTTGCTGTTTCGGCTCCCAGACACTTACCCTCCCTGGGACTCAGTTTCCTGTACGTGTAAAACGGGAATGACGGTATATATATTACAGTTCTGCCAGAGCCGCCAACATGCCGAGCACTGTCCAGACACAGAGTAAGACGGTCGCTGCCCCAGAGGACTCACAGTCTGACTAGGCAAGGCCTAGGAGCGGAAGTGACATGGCCAAGGTCCCCAGCAGGTCTGTGGCAGAGATGGTAACAGAGCCCAGATGTTGAGAGTCCCTGCCCAGTGCTCCAGCCACTGGGCCACAGTGTCCTTTTCCGAGTCCCTCTGCTTGACAAAGGTTAGTGACACTGCAATAGGTCCACGTTACCCCTGTTTCACGGACGGGGTAGCTGAGGTACGGGGAGAGGAAGGGACGTGCCGATGGTCACACAGCCAGTTAGGGGCAGAGCCACAATCAGAACTTAGGAGACCCAATCCTGTGCTCCAACCATTAGCTCATGCTGCCTCTTCAGTCAGTTAGCGCCAGAAATAAATGACCGTTAGCTGCTAGCAATATGGGGTCTGTGACACACAGGAGATTAGTTCTGACTGAAGGCAGCAGGGCACTTAGGCAAACAGCACCTAGGTCTGGGGCTTTATCCCTGTCTCTGTGTCTTACCATCTTTATTAAACACCCTTCAAAGGTGGCTGCTTCCCCTCCCACCCCTGTGAGCTCTCTGGGGCAGGGCCACTCTTGCCCCGTGTGTCACCAGCTCAGTCGGGGGTGATAATACACAGAATAATAAGAGGCAGGAGGAGGAGAGAAATGTCTGCTGTTGGGCCTTGAGCCATGGGGCAGCTTTTCCTGGCCTGGGATGGCCTGTTAGATGAAAGGCGCTGGCTATGTGCATACCCACTTGATTCAGTACTGATGTTGAGCCCTTGCATGGTGCTTCGCATATTCCAGGCATTGACCAAAGGGTTAATTAAGCTTCCCAACACCCCAGTGAAATGGGGATGGGGAAACTGAGGCACGGAGGGGGAAGGGGCTCAGCTGGGGCAGCAGAACAGGGCAAGAGTTGGAATAGGGCTTGGGAGTTCCTGGCTTCAGGGCACCGGCTCAGTCCATTCCAGTTCCTGGCTGTGTTCTGTTAGCGGGGGGGGGGTGTGATGCCCCACCTCACCCTGGGTAGGGGGAGCAGTGCCCCCCACATAGCACCCTCCCTCCTCCTCTGCTGTGGGAGAGCCCCTCCCCCCACTTGCTTCAATTTACTTTAATCCCAGATCCCGGTCTGTCATTGGCACTAGATTTGCTGCATGGCTGTAAGACCTGAATTAACTCACTGCCATTCTACCAAGAATTTCAGCGGGCAAACTCCTCCACTGTAGGGCCAGCCCTGCAATGGTAAATCATTTGGCTTCTCTCTGTAACTGAGTGAGGCCCTTGGATTATTAGTATCCAGTGCGTGTACATCAGGAGGGACAGAGGCTGACAAAACAAGCGTTCAGGCCCTCTGGTGCCTGTCTGTCAATATCATTTTGTGTTTGTTTCATCCACCTGGAGGTAATTTGGGATCTCTAGTAACAAATCTGTGGCCACCTAGGAACTTTACAGTTGTCACTGCAGCATGCCACGACTGCTTGGAAGTTACATCAGGGACAGAACCTCCTGACCCTACAGCCCAGGTCCAACACCAGTTGGAGATTCTCCATTAGCTGCTAGCAATATGGGATTTATGACACACAGCGGATTAGTTCTGAGTCCAGCCAGCAGAGGGCTGGTGCCTGTTCGTTACGTTCCTCTAAGGAGGTGAGAGGCAAACCGAAGCTTTGCTCTAAACACAAATCAGAGCAGAGCTGACATGGGCAAGGCTGGTTAGTGCCCCCAGGTCCCCATTTTCACAGCAGAGTTTGCTCTTCCTCACCAAGCTCAAGGGAGGAAGGTTATTACGGGGGGAGGAGGTTGTGTACAAATAAACAATCAGTGGGCTCAGGCTAGAGCCTTAACTTAATCAAACTAGCTTCTCCACGCTCTTGCTGTCTGTGTCTTAGCCTAAGCGCCCTCTTGCGTTCACTAGCGTGTGTCGCGTGTAACTCCCACTGTTCCTGTATGACTCGTGGACAGCCGCGCTGTGTGGATACGGTGGCACCTAGTGGCCCCAGCAGAGATCAAGGGCCTATTGTGCAAGGCACTGTACATATGCCCAGCGAGGGACAGCCCCTTTACAAGCTAAGTAAAGCAGAAAAAGGGCGGGAGAGGAAACAGAGGTGCAGAGGTGCACCCAGCATGTCGACTGCAGAGCCAGGCGTCCTGCTCGCTGTTCTAGCCAGTGGAGCACACTGCCTCTCTTGCCTTGCCACAGAGCCGCTCTCTGGAGATTTTGAGCCCTCTCATGCAGGCCCAAGGGACTTGGATTAGCATCAGCCTGTCTGAGGAGATGCAGTGTGACAGAGTGGGTGGGGAAACTGGACTGGGACGCCAGAACTCCTGGGTTCTGCATCTGGTTCTGCTGCTATTCCCTTGCTGCCTGACCGTAAGCAAGACGAGCTGTGTCACTTCCTCATTCTCTGCTTCGGTTGCAGAATGGGGCTAATGGGACCGACTCCCGGGGACATCGCTCCGGGGGGGGACGGGGGGGGCTCAGTGTCACTACCTATTACCCAGACTTTGTCCAAGCCCCCAGGCCCAAGCAGCCTCCCCCTGGATCCAAGGTTTGTGGCCCGAGCTCATCTCTGCCCCCTCAGCAACACGCAGTGCAAGAGACAGCGGCCTTCTCGAGCCCGGCGTTGGATCTGCCATTTATCTTCACTGGTTAGGGGATAATGTCAGAGCCGGCGACTGTGCTGTGACAAGGCATCTCCTTAACGAGGGAAGATGAATGGCCGTGGCGCAGGCACGCAGCTGATCTCGCCCCGTTAGTGTTTATCGAGCTGGCGGACGGGGGAGGAGGGGAAAGGGCTGCCAGTCCCAGCGCTGAGGATGCTCAAAGCAGCGGAATAAATGGCTCTTTCAGTGCTCTGTACCCAGCAGCCCCTTGGCTCAGCCCCCCGGGAGGGAGCCGTGTGAGAGCCACAGCAGGAGTGGAGGCAGTTCACACCCACCCCAAGCAAAGAGGCTTTGCCCTTGTCTAGCCCCCCAGGATCTCAAAGCATTGTCCGGGGTGATGAGCAGGGCAGTGGGACTGCTTGGGGATCTGGGCTCAGTTCCCAGCTCTGTCACTTGTGTGACTGGGCCAGCCAGGGGAGGATCAGTGTTTTCACCTGCCCCCAGCGTCCTGAGCAGCTCTGGCCATCCGGCCCTTATTTCAGCTGAGCTCTCTGGAGACCTGGCCCCGACTGTGACTGCTGGGCCCTCTGGTACCTGGCCTGAACTTACCTGGGCCTCAGTTTCCCCGTGGGTCTGTCCTGTCTGCCCAGCCTGTGAGCTCTTTGGGCAGGACCTGTCTTGCGCTGTGTGTCTGGGCAGGGCCGGATTCTGATCTTGGGGCCACCAGGTGAGAAGGTCACACTGCAAATTGGCAGTAGAGTTGGGAACAGAAGTCGAGAGTGCAGCTTTTCAGCCCCATACGTGCTGTGCCCAGAAGACTACGGTGCCTGGTGAAGGTGCCAGGGTTGGTGCCGTGGCTGCTAGTGCAGGGAGAGATCTTCATGCTTCATATTCCCCCCAGTTCCCCCCACCCCATTTCTGTAATCTCTGTAACGTGGAGGAGCTTTAAGCACCCAGCCTGTGACAAGTATCCTACCCTCTGGAAATATAAATATCTTCCTCCTGATTACCTGTGCCGTGCCACTGATTGCAGCCAAGAAGAAAGCCTCATTAAGAGAGTCCTGAGATCTAAACTGACTCTCTCCAAGTAGCAGGCTCTGCCCTCCCGCGTCGCTGTCTGCCACCCTGCGGGGAGCCAGCTCTTGGGAGTGGCAATGTGGAAAGGAGGCTGTCTCAGGGCAGCTTTCCCTCCCCCGGGATTGTTCTCTGTCCTCACACACACCAGTGGCAAGTCCAACCCTTTCCCTACGGTGCGCTACACCAGGCCTGGTCCCCTCCAACAAAGGGCTTGAGGTTCTGCGCTTCTCTGGCCCTTCCCTTTCCTGCCTCTCTTTTAACTGTCCTCAGCTCATGAGCTGAATCACCCTGTGACCTGGTTAACCATCTGGTCTTTAGCCCCTCATCTGCTCAGTGTGGCCTACGTAGGGACACTCGCCAAGTGCTCAGAGTGGGGAGCGAGCCGGCGACTCACCCCATTGCAGAGGGGTTATTAGGGTTTGACTGTGCTGCAGCAGTGCCCAGGGGCTTGTCGAGGGGCAGGCCCCTCTGGCGCCAGGTGCTGTACAAATACAGAACTCAGATAGTTCCTGCTCCAAAGAGCTCCCAGTCGAAGTGTGGGGGGGGGGGAGGGGGTTTGGTGTAGCTAGGGCCGTTCTGGCCTGGAGTTAGAATAGGGATGGGTAAGGACACGGTGGGCCATGCTAGAACAAGATGGGGGCTTTGTTCGCACCGCCCCTGCTCGGGATCGCTCATTTCCAAGAGCAGGTGACTGCTGTGCAAGCAAACATGGCAGCAGTTCCTCTGCTGAGTCCTCCCCATGCAGCGCAAACAGCCGCCGTCCACCCGGGCCCCCTTTGCTCTGGCCAGACGGTAGGTACAGACATGAGCGCGCAGTGTCTGGCTGCTCTGGGACACCCTGCACAGAGCTCCCCACAAAAATCTCTGAGCAGATCACACAGGGGATGCAGGAGAAGGGCTATGACAGGGACCAGCAGCAGTGCCGCGAGAAAGCCAGGGATTTGGGGCAGGTATACCAGAAGGCCAGGAGGCCAACAGTCAATCCAGTGCCAGGCTGCAGATCTGCCACTTTCACAACATGCTGCCTGCCATCCTCAGCGGAGACATCCTCACCTCCCTCCCCTCCTCCAAGCAGCCCCAGACAGAGACCCCTGCTATGAACAGGGAGGCGGAGGAGGAAGAAAAGGAGCTGGGGAGATGGACTCCATGCCACAAGCTAGGGCCTGCTTGAGACTCTGCCCCAGGCCAGCCAGTCCTGCCAGCTGAGCATGGGTCTGGCTGATGAAGGAGACGGGAACCCGGGTACGGGTGTACGTGCATTTCTCCTCACAGTGTTTAAGTATAAAGATGCCACCTGGCCCATCCCCAAGTGAGCAAGATCCTGGCATTGCCTTTGTGTTGTTTTACTTGGAGAAGAGCAGCTAGAAGTACATCAAAAGAGTTGGCATCTGGGTAGAGTTGGCATCTGCTTTGCATTCCCCTGGAGAGTTAGGCGGCAGGGCATGCGGAGCATTTTGTGGCTGTGCCTAGGGATGCCCCTTTTATCCTCCTGAGAGATCTCAGCTAAACTATCCTGGAGCTCCTCTGCAGTCCTCTCCCGGAGGTTTCTAGGGAGGCAGCCGTCTCCTCCTCCATGGCAGGACACGTTCCTGCACCACTCTGCCCCGGGTTCAGCTGGCACCACTGCAGCACACAGGCTAGCGGGCCTGGGGGCTTTGGGACACCAGCAGCAGCTGTGCTCTGTGCCTTCGTCACCCTCGGGAGCGAGGTATCAGTTCAAACACCACTGCCCGGAAAATGGAGCCCGGCCTCGGTGCCATTGTCCTGGGCTTGTACCTATGGATAGGGACCAACCTTTCACAGCTTCTAGCAACAGAGAATCCTTCACCCCGGCAGGCCATGCTCACGTGGCTGAGGCTGGAGAGCGGAGCTGGGCCAAGGCGCTCTACTGCAGCAGTGCCAATAAGCATTTCTTACTCAAAGTGTTTATGTGAATAAGGGAAGTGAGTTTGGAATCTTATCTTCCCCTTTCCGCTGGGACTAAAATCCCACAGAAGAGGAGGAGATCCACTGACAGTGTGGAGAAAGAGCCGACAGGAGACAGGCCCAGGAGTCCCAGCAGGACAAGGAGAGGGAGATGCACCCGGACACAATGGGGCTGCTCAGGCAGCAAACCCAAATGCTGCAGATCCCGGTTGGCCTACAGGTCCAAAAATCCAGGACTCTCCACCCTTTGCAGTCCTTGGAGAAATCACTGGTCACTGCTCCCTACACCCCTAAACATACCATGGGACATCATGGGGCACATCAGTACCCCTACCACTCCATGCCAAGGGACAGCAAGGAAAACCACAGCTTCACAGAGACTGACCTGTGAGAACCACAGCTGGGGTATATGTAGCCACAATGGACTACATTTGGGCACTGAAATGGGCATAGCTGTTTGCTTTCTTTCTAATTTGAAATTATCACCCCATGAATTATGTTAAAGATTTTCATGACATTGCCGTGGGGGGTTTTCCGCATTGATTTTCTGTACTGGTTTTTCCCATGCAATAAAGTTCTGTTTTTTGGGGAATCAAATTATCTTTATTAGTTCACAACAAATATTGCAGAATGGATAGCAGCAGTCAAAGCAAATTGTACTTGCAAATGAATCCCAAGCACCACAGAATTCATAGCTTCAGGAAAACACCCAGCCATATTTATAAATGTACAACAAGTACCACAGAATTCAGAGTTTAAGGAAAACACACATCATAGTTATAAATGCACAGCGTACACTACGCTGTTCTTAGCAGCACCCAAAGCTGCAGGCCAGAGAATGCTCCAGCACAAAACACTGCTGGGGCTGACTGTTAAAAATGCTCTTTCAAAGCCTCCCTCAACCACACAGCTACACGCTGAACTCTTGTACTGGCCCTGGTATCTGGCTGTACAAAGGCAGCGGACAGCCACTCCCCGTCCGCCCTCCACTCTGGCAGCAGCTTTTCCCCCTTGCCTCACAGATATTATGTGGGACTCAAGAGGCAGCTATAACTCTGGAATATCTTCCTTACTGAAATCCAATCTAGTGAGTAAACACCGCCAGCGTCCCTTCAGTCTACCAAAGGCACATTCAACTGTCATTCTGCACCTGCTGAGCTGGCAATTGAGTCTTTCCTTGCTGCTGTCAAGGTGGCCGGTGTACGGCTTAATGAGCCAGGGGAGCAATGGGTGGGCTGGGTTACCTAGGATCACTCTTGGCATTTCAATTTCGCCAGTGGTAATCCGCCAGTCGGCAAAGAAAGTCCCTGCTTGTAGCTTCCTAAATAGTCCTCCGTCCTTAAAGATGCAAGCATCATGCACCTTCCCTGACCAGCCAAAACTGATGTCAGTGGAGCGTCCTGGGTGACCCACCAGTGCTTGCAACACCATAGAAAAGGCACCCTTTCTGTTTGATGTACTCTGTGGCAAGGTGGACTAGTGCCAAAATAGGCTGTGCATGTCATCTATTGCTCCCCCGCACACACAGTTCAGGAGCCCCATTGCTGCAAATCCATCCCCTATGTCCTACACGTTGCGCAGGGTCACAGTGCTGTGTAGCAGGAGACAGTTAATGGCCCTGCACCCTTGCATGACAACAGCCCCACAGTGGATTTTCTAGCTCCAAAATGATTTCCCACTGACTGGTAGCAATCCAGCATTGCAAGCTTCCAGAATGCGATCACCTCTCACTTCCCCACTGTCAATGCCATGCTCCTCTTGACCTGCTGCTCACAAACAGGGAAGAATTGGTAGGGGAAGTAGAAGTGGGTGGCAACCTGGGCAGCAGTGACCATGAGATGGTCGAGTTCAGGATCCTGACAAAAGGAAGAAAGCAGAGCAGCAGAATATGGACCCTGGACTTCAGAAAAGCAGACTTTGGCTCCCTCAGGGAACTGATGGGCAGGATCCCCTAGGAGGCTAATATGAGGGGGAAAGTTGTCCAGGAGAGCTGGCTGTATTTTAAAGAAGCCTTATTGAGGGTGCAGGAACTAACCATCCTGATGTGCATAGAGAATAGCAAATAGCAAATAAGCAAATAGCAAATAAGCAGGCGACCAGCTTGGCTTAACAGTGAAATCTTCGGTGAGCTTAAACACAAAAAGGAAGCTTACAAGAAGTGGAAACTTGGACAGATGACTACGGAGGAGTATAAAAATATTGCTCAAGCATGCAGGGGTGTAATCAGGCACAATTGGAATTGCAGCTAGCAAGAGATGTGAAGGGTAACAAGAAGGGTTTCTACGGGTATGTTAGCAACAAGAAGGTCAGGGAAAGTGTGGGACCCTTACTGAATGGGGGTGGGGGGGACCTAGTGACAGATGATGTGGAAAAAGCTGACGTACTCGATGCTTTTTTTGCCTCAGTCTTTACAGACAAGGTCAGCTCCCAGATGGCTGCACTGGGCAGCACAGTATGGGGAGGAGGTGAGCAGCCCTCAGTGATGAAAGAACAGGTTACGGACTATTTAGAAAAGCTGGACATGCACAAGTCCATAGGTCCAGATCTAATGCATCTGAGGGTGTTGAGGGAATTGGCTGATGTGATTGCAGAGTCATTGGCCATTATCTTTGAAAACTCGTGGCGATCGGGGGAGGTCCTGGACGATTGGAAAAAAGCAAATATAGTGCCCATATTTAAAAAAGGGAAGAAGGAGAATCCGGGGAACTACAGGCCCGTCAGCCTCATCTCAGTCCCTGGAAAAATCCTGGAGCAGGTCCTCAAGGAAACCATTTTGAAGCACTTGAAGGAGAGGAAGGTGATCAGGAACAGTCAACATGGATTCATGAAGGGCAAGTCACACCTCACCGACCTGATTGCCTTCTATGATGAGATAACTGGCTCTGTGAATATGGGGAAAGCAGCGGACGTGATATATCTTGACTTTAGCAAAGCTTTTGATATGGTCTCCCACAGTATTCTTGCCAGCAAGTTAAAGAAGTATGGATTGGATGAATGCACTATAAGGTGGGTAGAAAGCTGGCTAGATCGTCGGGTTCAACGGGTAGCGATCAATGGCTCGATGTCTAGTTGACAGCTGGTATCAAGCGGAGTGCCCCACGGGTTGGTCCTGGGGCCAGTTTTGTTCATCATCTTTGTGAATGATCTGGATGATGGGATGGATTGCACCTTCAACAAGTTTGTGGATGACACTAAGCTGGGGGGGAGAGGTAGATAAGCTGGAGGGTAGGGATAGGGTCCAGAATGACTTCGACAAATTGGAAGATTGGGCCCAAAGAAATCTGATGAGGTTCAATGAAGACAAGTGCAGAATCATGCACTTAGGACAAAAGAATCCCATGCATGGCTACAGGCTGGGGACCGACTGGCTAAGCAGCAGTTCTGCAGAAAAGGACCTGGGGATTACAGTGGACAAGAAGCTGGATATGAGTCAGCACTGAGCCCTTATTGCCAAGAAGGCTAACAGTATATTGGGCTGCATTAGTAGGAGCATTGTCAGCAGATCGAAGGAAGTGATTATTCCCCTCTATTTGGCACTGGTGAGGCCACATCTGGAGCATTGCATCCAGTTTTGGGCCCCCCACTACAGAAAGGATGTGGACAAATTGGAGAGTGTCCAGCGGAGGGCAACAAAAATGATTAGGGGATTGGGGCACATGACTTATGAGGAGGGGCTGAGGGAACTGGGCTTATTTAGTCTGCAGAAGAGAAGAGTGAGGGGGGGATTTGATATCAGCCTTCAACTCCCTGAAGGGGGGTTCCAGAGAGGATGGAGCTCGGCTGTTCTCAGTGGTGGCAGATGACAGAACAAGAAGTAATGGTCTCAAGTTGCAATGGGGGAGGTTTAGGTTGGATATTAGGAAACACTATTTCACTAGGAGGGTGGTGAAGCACTGGAAAGGGTTACCTAGGGAGGTGGTGGAAGCTCCTTCCTTAGAGGTTTTTAAGGCCCAGCTTGACAAAGCCCTGGCTGGGATGATTTAGTTGGGGATTGGTCCTGCTTTGAGCAGGGGGTTGGACTAGATGACCTCCTGAGGTCCCTTCCAACCCTGAGATTCTGTGATTCTATGATTCAACGCAGTGCTTGTTCTGGTGTCCCTGCACGGCAGGCCTGGGGCGAGCTCGGCACACGGAGCCAGGAATGTGGCCTTTCACATCAGAAAGGTCTGCAGCCACTGCTCCGCGTCCCACACCTGCAGGACGCTGCAATCCCACCAGCCAGTGCCCAGAACCAGCGCTCCACCGTCTGCAGCTGCTCCGTTTTGCACTATGTCCCTCCGCAAACGTCCTCCATGAAATCCTCCTGTTCCCCTTTGCTGCCGAACTTCCTGCGGGCCTGCAAATCAAGGAGAATTGTGCTTGTACTTGCACCATTCGCGAGGACCGTGCAGAGCACTGCAGCTCCATGCTGCCCTCGGAGATGACAGAGTCCGAAAAGTGCCGTGGGGGTTTGTGGGATTTTTAAGAAAAGGCACAAAAATTATGGGCTATGGGTATCATTATGGGATGGAGAAAGTTGCATGCTGGAAGCTTGACCCCTAGCGTCCAGTGATCCTGGGTGAGTCATTTCTATCCCACAACACACTGTGAAAATTTCCCAAAAGGCCTTGTGTTGGATGGTGGCACGGGGCACACTAAGGTACCCTCCCACGATGCACTGCACTTTGCATCTACACAAGCGCTCCTAGTGGGTGTGCACAGAGCCAGCCCAAGCAGCCACGTATGCACGTGCACAAGCGAGATACAAACTTTGGTGGCTATACACCAACGTAACTTGCATTGCCCATGGTTTGTAGCGTAGACAAGGCCTAAGATGCCCCAGCTCAGAGGAAATGCATCTCCCCGTCTTTCTCCAGGGGACATCTCATCTTGCATTAGGTTACCCCAGGGGTCTCCAGCTTATTCATTGTGTGGGACACACCTTAGCAGAGAGATTCTCTGGACACCTCCTTTCCCTGTGCCAGGGGCCAGAATTTTAAAAGAACTCTGAATCCCTGGTACCTGCTCGTGAATGGCAGCTGGGCCCTTGGGAAGATCTGGCACAGCTGTAGGTGCTGAGCCCAGGACAATGTGGCCCTGAGTGACCAGCAGCTCTGTACCATGGACCATGTGCAATCGGCCCCTCGTTACTGTGAGCGGGGCCAAGAAAACCCTCAGCAATTATTCCAGCTGCTTGGGAAAGTCACCAAGTTCAACCTGGAGATGCAGTCACCCTCCCCCACAAGAGCCTTGTACAGTGGAGTCACATCTTACGCGGGGGTTAGGTTCTGAAGTCCGCGCATACGGCGAAAATCGCATATAGTCAAAATTACCTTTGAAAATCCCTTAAATCGCCCATAAAGTACAGTATATTCTCCAGCACGCTACGATTGGGATCAGCATCCATAGCGCTGCGTATCCATGAGAACGTAAGCCTCGTGTACGTGGCCTCGAAACAGCGAATCACACCTTGGTCGAGAGGTTGGAGGTTGGAGGTGGTATTGGGGGGAGAAAGACGACTTCAGCATCGTTATGCGCAAACCGGAGTGCCGCAGGGTGGCCAGGAGCATTGTCTACGATCAGCAGCACTTTAAAGTCCGGTCCTTTCTCTTTGAGGTACCCCTTGACCTCCGGAATGAAACACGTGTGGAACCAATCCAGAAATAATGCTGCCCTCACCCAAGCCTTTTTATTTGATTGCCAGAACACAGGCAGGAGATTTTTGTTCTTGCCTTTTAAGGCATGGGGATCTGCAGGCCCGTAGAGCAAGCCCGGCTTTATTGAATGCCCAGCCGCATTGCCACCAAACAACACAGCCACACGGTCGTTAGCTGCTTTGAAGCCAGGGGCTTGTCCTTCTGATTTCGAAAAGTAAGTGCGGTTGGGCATTTTTTTCCAGAAGAGCCCAGTCTCGTCAGCATTCAAAACGTGTTCCGGAAGGTAACCCTTTGCTTCTGGGATTTTCTTTAATTGTTTGGGGTAGGCTTTTGCTGCCTCTTCATTGGCAGATGCAGCTTCACCAGGAGTCTGCACGTTTTTGAGGTTGAAGCAGTTCCTAAACCTGTTAAGCCAACCGTGGCTGGCTTTGAATTCCTTCTCCTCAGAAGGCTGTCCCTCTTCGGCGGGAGGTTTGAACAGCGCGTAGAGGCTAAGAGCCTTTTCTCACAACGTGTTGCCATCGATAGGCACATGTTCACGGTTCATGTCTTCCAGCCATAAGTTTAATGCCTTTTCAGTCTTCACTAAAGTCTTGTCACGCACCTGGCTCGTCACCTCAGCAGTTATTGGAGCACTTGATGCCACGGCTTGATGAATTTCCCTGTCTCAAATCTTGATGGCACGGATGCTAGATTCGCTGCGGCCGCATTGGAGACCAATATACTGTCTCTCAGTAAGTCCAACGCAGCCAATTTCTCCTCCAGCATTGGAAGAGATCGCTGTTTCTTCGGTTGAGCACCAGATGAAGTAGTTGGCTGGCGTTTAGGGACCATGTTGTACAAAAAATATGTATCTTTAAACACACTCAGTGCGGCGAGATGCTCACACTGTGAGAGGCGGGCGGGAACTGAGACCGACTGAGGGAACAGCAGATTCACATCTCCCATCTCACGTTCACTCCGGGGCATACGCTCATTGAGTGGAATGGTGGGCGGAATCGTCCGCACTATTTACAGGTGTCTTGTTATTTTTCTTTTTTTTTGCCGAGCGCGTATAGCTGAATTCGCGTAAGTTAAATACGCGTTTGATGCGACTCGCCTGTAATCCGGGAGCTGCGAGGGGCCCGATCCGGAGCCAAATTTAACCAAGCCAAAGCTGAGCCAAGGCTATTTCGAGGGCAGCGAGAGGTTCCAAGCTGGGACGTGCAGGCGTCAGCCTGACGGGCCTTTGGGGCAAAGAGCGAAAGGCGAGCAGTGGGCAGGGAGGCTGAGCCCTCTCTAAATGCCCTGATCTTTGCTGCCGTCGCCTTCGCGTTTCCACGGCTGCAGCTGATCTTGGATGGGCCTGGAGGGATCAGGATCATGGGGTCACTGGAGGAGGCCCCAAAGAATCCAGCCCAAGCTTCCCCACACTCGGCTCAGGTGTCTTGGCATGGGACTCAGTGTTGGGCTTTCCCCCAGCCACCTCCACCTCTCGCTGGCCTGGCTGCGCCATTGGTTTGTGCAGCACAGTGGTTCTCAACCGCCTCCGTACCGTGACCCTCGCTCCTGCGTGGCAAGCCTGCCCCCCTCCCAGCTAGCCTGGACCTACTTGGGGCACCTTCCATTTAGCAATAGAGGAGGGTCAGAAGGGTCAAGACTCTGGGGAGAGGGGGGTCAGAGCTCCAAGGCTGAGGACCCATGGTGTAGGGAGACATTTATTCTCCCTCCCATCCAAGGGACCCATGTGATGGCAAGTGACAGTAGGAAAGTGGCCGCACATCCCAGTGCTATCAGGACAGGCACCAGGCTTCATCCCCTGCCCCGAGTGCTTTTGTGGCCACAACTGAAATGTGCTGGGCTTCCAGCATCTTCTGTTCTGTGGGCAACTGCACCACGACTGCTCCCCCATCCATCCAACCTCATGCATCCAGACCCCCTCATACCCAGACCCTCTCACCGAGCCTCACCACCCTGCACTCAGAACCCCCCCCCCAATGAGCCCCATGCCTCCTGCACCTGGACCATCCTGACGAGCCACCCGTACCCAGATCCCCACCCCACTGAGCCCCAACCAGCTACACCTGGATCCCCACCCATGGAGCCTCACTCCTCCAGCAGCCGGACCCTCCACTGATCCCACACACACCCAGGCCCCGTGCTGAGCTCTATCCCCCCCACATCTAGACCTCCCCAATGAGTCCCACTCCCCCTGCACCTGGACTACCCCAACAAGCCACTTGTACCACCCCAACAAGCCACCTGCACCCAGATCCCCACCCTATTGAGCCCCAGCAACTGGAACCCCACAATGAGCCCACTACACTCAGGCCCCCCTGCTGAACTCTATCCCCCCCCACACCCAGACCCCTCCTGCTGGGCCCCAGCCACATTCACCTGGACCCCCTGCACATTGCACCCAGAACCCTCCAACAAGCCCCTGTGCATCCAGATCCCCCCCAGCCCCGCCCACACCCAGATCCCCTACTGCGCCACCCTCACCCAGCTTGTCCCACACAGAACCCTCTCAACCCACACCTGGAACCCCCACACTGAGCCCCTCCACATATGGATCCTGCCTTGCTGAGCCTCCCGGCCCACACCTGGTGGACCTGGCACGGAGGAGCAGGACCCTGGGGTGTTTCTGGGGCATGCCCGGTCCTTGCACTGTGTCAGGGTTGGGTGCAGCCTCACTGCTGAGTCTCTGTCCTGCGGGGAGCTGTACAGTGATCTCCCACCTCTGTGCAGCCAGTGGCCTGTGCTCCCCGAACGCCATGCTGGAGCCTCCGCATTTATTTGACAAATAAAATTTGCAGAATTTTAAAATATTGTGTGCAGAATTTTTAATGTTTTGGAGCAGAATGCCCTCAGGAGTCCTGCCCTGGTGACTCTGCACCTCGAAGGGTGGATGCTCCGAGGCACAGGGTGCTGCACCTGGCCTGCTGGCTCCCTGCCTGCCAGAGGCTGCCCTGCCAGGTTCTGCTGCAGAGGTTGGAGGGTCAGAACAACAGCGAGGACAGCTGCTTGAAAGGGGGTTCCAAAGAGGATGGAGCTCAGCTGTTCTCAGTGGTGGCAGATGACAGAACAAGGAGTAATGGTCTCAAATTGCAGTGGGGGAGGTCTAGGTTGGATATTAGGAAAAACTTTTTCACTAGGAGGGTGGTGAAGCACTGGAATGGGTTACCTAGGGAGGTGGTGGAATCTCCTTCCTTGGAGGTTTTCAAGATCAGGCTTAACAGAGCCCTGGCTGGGAGGATTTAGTTGGGGTGGATCCTGCTTTGAGCAGGGGGTTGGACTAGATGACCTCCTGAGGTCCCTGCCAACCCTGATAGTCTATGATTCGAGGATCCTAAGGACAGTGCAGCTTGTCTCCTAGGCTCGGGCGCTGCACCTGGCCCACTGACTCCCCATGTGATCCCCCAAGACAGGAACTGGGCCAGAAACAGCAGGGTCCCAATCCTGTAATCAGCGCCACAGACTTTGGGGCAGGGGCTTGACAGGCACCATATGGCTGCCTGTGGGAAGCTCAGGGCCAGGTGGGGGCCTTGGACTCCTGTATGGAGACAGGGAGGCAGGGGTAGCAGCCAAAGGGTGGATTTCAAACTGGTGGCTACTCCTGGAGCTCTGATGCATGCAGCCCCCTTTCCCTCTCACTGCCCCGCAAGGGCCAGGCCTGTCCGTGTGCTCCCATGCAGCCAGGCAGGCTGAAACCCAGCAGCCTGGTTCCACGGTTCTGCTGTGCGGCAGACAAGAAATACCGTAGCAGCTTCATTCCCGTGACAAACAGCTGGGTCCCCTGTGATCACTGGGAGATGAGGAACCAGGAAAGACAGCAGCCTCCGTGCTGTTTGCTCAGCCGCTCCGTTCGGTGGATTTTACACCAGCCCCCGGTTTCATTCCCCGCTTGGATTGACACCGTGTAACTGCCTTGTGAGACAGCCTGGGCGGGGGAGGGAATGTCTTTTGTTGGACCAACTCCGCTGGAGAAATAGACAAGCTTTGGAGCGCCACAGAGGAAGAGGAAGATGAAAGAAGGAGAGCTCTGAGGCTCGAAGGCTTGTCTCTCTCACCAACAGCAGCTGATCCAGTAACAGACCTTACCTCACCCACCTTGTCTCCCTGACATCCTGGGGCTGACCCAGCTGCAACTACCCTGCAACCAACTGCCCCCTGGCCATTCTCGGGGGAAGCTGGGGGCTTTGGCAGAGGGGTAGGTGGCAGGTGGCTCCAGGGGATGTGTGGGAAGCTGCTAGGGATTGTGGGTAAGCACATTACCTGGGTCTTTCTGTCCCAATGCTCAGCAGCAGTGAGAGAGTTAAACCATCTCTAGGTTTCAGAGCTAAGTCCCGTGGGGATAAATGGGGTTGTTCTCCCCCCGCCCCCCGAGCTGTTTCAGGCTGTCTGCAGACCCCGTCAGTGTCGCTGCCTCCCACACTCAGCTCACTCCCTCTTTTGCAACCACAAGGCTGGGGCCGTATCTCTGCAAGAAAACCTCAGCTCATGGACACGGTTCTGCGGCAAGTGCCGGACCAGCTGCTCGGAGCGCTGTTAGGAACCACCTGGCTCCATCCGAACCCTTTTTACCGAAGAAACAAAAACAGATGAGGACTTTCCACGCCAGACTGGGTCTGCCAGTCACATGGCAGCAGCAGATCTGGTGTGGAAGGCCCCGGCCGGGCAGAGACCTCCCCGCACAGAGTCAGCACAATTCAGCCTTAACTCTGAATTTCCTGGACGCGCTGCTTCACCGTCCACCTCACTGCTACCGTGTTCCATTTTCATTGTTCTTTATAAAGCACAGGGTGAGGTTCTGAAATGCCTCCCAAGGCACCGCACAGCTCCGGTGCAATGAGACCCATTTACACCAGCTGTGGATCCGGCTCAGGTGTGGGACCCGAGTCCTCACTGCGTTACTCCAGTTACTGCCTGTGGCACGGGAGTAACAGAGTGGTGACCCAGGACCTTTATCTAGAGGAGACCAGGGGGCCGGAGCCTCAAATGGCACAAATTGGCGTATTGACTTCAATGGAGTGATGCCAATTACCCAGCGGAGACTCATTCTCTTCTCAAACACAGTCGTCCAGATTCACTGGTGTGCTCCGGTAATGCAAAGCAGTCACAAGCCAGTTTCAGTGTTCGCTGGCTTTGATGGAGTTACACCAGCCGAAGAGCAGGCCTGCGCTGCACTTGGTAACCCAGCTCTGAGCTTCCTCGTTAAGGCAAACGAAGCCCAAGGTGCTAAGTGCAAAGGGTGTGCACCTGCGAACTCAGTGACATACACGGGCCAGACCTAGAGCCCAGCACGGGGGCAGGCTTTCACAGGGGTGCGTGCTGGACTCTGAGCTCTTGGCAATCTGGCCTGTCGAGTCTGATTCTTCTCTTCTGTCCTGATGTTAGCAGGTGTGATGTGCATACTACCAGGCTCAGTGCTTTCAAAATCCATACGACGTCTGCGGCCGGCTATGTAACACCTGTCTGTACAGCATTAAATTAGCAAACAGCTTTCACCCTCAGGGCTTTGCACAATACAGGAGATTCCAAAATAGATCATTTCACCCAGCTCTTAGGTGGCACCCAACGCAGCAACACAACAAAAGAGCTGATGCCCAGAGGAGATGGTAGGGGGATGGGCAGATTATAATTACCCCAATTGAAATTTGGCCCTGGCAATGGCGTTACCCCCTAACTCCTGCACACGGTTTACACGTCCCGTTAAAGGCAACAAGCCCCAAGGACCTGAGTGTCACGTATGCACGGCAGGGTCCCTGTTGTTACCAGTATTACAGTATGTCACAGTCACTGGGACCTATGCTCCCAGCTCATTGGGGCACTGCTGGGAATCCATCCGAAACCAGACAAAACCCAAAGAGCAGGAGAAGAAACAGAGGAGCAGGTACCTGCCCAATGTCACTAGCAGAACCAGGAATAGAACCCAGGAGTCCTGGCTCCTGGTCCACGCAGTCAAACTGCCCCACTTGAACTGTACAATACCTCCCCTCCCAGCCCAGCGAGGCACCGGGGCAGAGGAACGGGCAGCTCCTAGCAGTGTTTCCTTGGGTGTCTTTCATCCAAGGCCTGCTCCGCGGGGCTCCTGTTTCCATTAGGTGCTCAGCCCACGGCAGCGCACGGGGTGCTAGGTGCGGCTGCCGCTGCTCTGTGCAGTAGGTTGCAGAAAGGGGTATTTATCCACAGCCTAACAGCGCCCCGTGATACCCCCGGCTGGGCTGTCAGCGCTGGATAGCAGCAGATTGCTGCACCTGAAAGCCAGGCTCCCTGCTCTGGTCGGTGGGGCTATTGCAGGCTCAGGCTCACCCCCTGTATCTGTGACCCAGGCCCGCTGGAGGGGCTCAGAGTGCCACGCAGCGTGGCATGGCGTCGGGGAGTTACCGCCTCCCCCTGAGCCTCAGGGCTCAAATACCGGGCCAGGCTGCTGCTTGTGACTCAATGCCCTGGGGGAGGTCACTGGCAGCCGGGATCAAACCCAGACCCCCCAACTCTAGCTCCTGGAGCTGGTGCAGATGGCGGCAACTCCTGCTGCTAGAGCTAAAGGCCTTGGCTTTGCTCACTGTGCTGCCAGCCCGCCCAGAGACCAGAGGCAGAGCGAGCCGTCACTTCAGCCCTGGCTAGTTTGGTTTTTAGCCTCCCAGTCTTGCCTGGCGTCAATCTGCCCTTCTGCAAAACAGGAGCAAACCCTGGGGCCAAGCAGCCTCCTGCCCTAACGAATGTGCAAAACTGGGGCGATTGTTTTGCCTCCAGCACTTCTGGGCTGGGGGAGCAGAGCCTGTAACCGCCTGGTGCTCAGGTGAGGAGTTCAGGGCAGGCAGCCCAGTCCTGGACTTTGCTAATTAAAAGCCGGGTTCTCCCGCTGTGCAGCGCTTAGCGTGTGAACTTTAATCCTGGTAAAATACAGACCCAATGCCCCCGGAGTTATTTACCCAGTGGAGCAGCCTCCACGGGCGAGACGGAGCACCCCACCCAGGAACGCCGGCGGCAGGGCGGGGAGACCCAGCTCCAGGTTGTTCTTCCACATCAGGCAGAGCGGGGACCTGAGCCCCACACCCCCACGTCTGGGGGAGCGTCCCAGCACTGGGCTATAGGTTATACCGGGGGCAGCGGGGGGGGGGAGCGTCTCCCTGGGTTTTTGAACAAAAGAACGTAGGCTGCCACCTGCGATGAGGGGTCACGGCTGAGAATCACAAGCAGAGGTGCCTAGAGCCCTTTGAGGGCAGGGCTTAGGGCATCCCCCTCTCCTTGGCATTGCCTAGTGTAGGTGGCTTCCCACTCAGCATCTGGATCCCATCCCCAGGTGTCTAACTCTCCTAGGCCCGCACAGGGAACTGGATTCCGCTAGGCAGCAGGGCACTGAGTCTAAGGCAGGAGCAGCGGACGCTCCCTATAAGTGGGGGAGCCACTGGCATCCGAACTGTGGCCTTGTCCCCTCTCACTGCCCCTTCTGCCCCAAGCCCCCGGCCCCCCGCTCGCTCCTCTCCATCCCTCGCCCTTTCGGCCAGTAGAAGGAGGGAGGGCGTAGCACTCTCACTTTTAAACGTGACGGGGCCAAGGCCCGCCCTGTTCCGGCCCCCCTGCTCTAAGGCCCCTTTGTGGAGCTCGCTCCTAGTCCCTGCCCTCGCTGGTAGATCAGACCTGCTTTTAGTGCGCCTGCAAGGCTGACGTGTTAGGGCTAATGAGAACCCAACAAAGATTGTGGGAAGGGGGGTGTGTGGGGTGGGGCATGCGTGTGTGTGCGGGACAGAGAGAGCCTGCATTGCCAGATACGCTTCCGTGCCCCAGCCTCTGTAGGCACTTGCACCTGCCAGGCGCAATGGCCTGTGTGTGCACTGCCGGTTGTCTAGCACTGGGGATGCACAAGGTCAAGCACTGTCCCTGCTGTGCCCTCCGGCAAGGCCGGGTTCAGTCTGGCTGGAGGGGGAGGCTGGCAGAGTTTTGGACACACTCTTTGTCTATTCAGTTCCTGCCCTTTACTGTTTTGCCACCACCCTTGCCGGACGCCACCATTCTATTGTTAAGCTACCGTGGTTATTTCAGTTCCAGTTTTTAAATGTGATGGACCAGCTGTAATGGTGAATAAAAACCGTTTTAATTTTGGCACATAACTGGTAGTAATACACATGGTGATGGTATGGATTTAATGACCTAATAGGTACCCCTGGGGGAATTCTGCACCACTGCGCATATGCAGAATGCATGTCCCCTGCAAATTTCTTTGCTTCCCCTCAGAAAAAATGACTTTCTAACAGGGAAGCTGCAAGAGCAGTCACGCCTCACTCCCTAGCTGCGCAGGTACATCATTTCAGGCACCTGGAGTAGCTGGTGGAGAGGGAAATCACTGCAAGGCTAATCCCAGCTGGGCTGGAGGCAGGAGAGGACGGGACTTCCTCTTCCCCTGCAAGCAGTGTCTGGGGCAGTGTCAGACTCACCCTCAGAAATCTCCCCCAGCTGCAGGAAGCTCAGCATCCTCTCCTTCTTCTTCCCCCATCGTTCCTCAGCTGCTGGGGGAGGGATCACTGTATGGGGAGCTGCTCCCCCATCCACCCAACTCCCATGTAACTGGACCTACCATACCCAGACACCCCCACCAAGCCTCACCCTGTATACCCAGAACCCCCCTAGCGCTCCATACCTGAACCCCACCCCATTGAACCTCAACCCCTGCATCTAGAGCCCCCCACACCCAGACCCCCTGCCTCCAGACCCCCACCCCTGCAGCCAGAACACCCCGCACTGAGCTCCCTGCACTCAAAGCCCCACTCTGACGATCCCCACACCCCTGCACCACTCTGAGCCCCCACATCCAGACCCCCATGCCATTGACTCCCAGTTAGCTGCATCCAGACCCCCACCCCACCAAGCCCCACTCCCCCCAGCACCCAGACCCCCCTGCTGAGACCCCCACACCCAGACCCCTCTGCTGAGCTGCAACCACTTTCACCTGGAAGCCCCTGCAGAATCCCATTGCTTCTGCACCTGAACCCCCCGCCCCCAATGAGCCTCTGTGCATCCAGACCCCCCACCTAGATCCACCCCCTCTGAGCTGCCTGCACGCAGATTGTCCCACACAGAATCCTCTCACCTGACACCTGGATCCCCCCACACTGAGCTCCTCCACACTTGGATCCTGCCTGGTTGAGCCTGCCTGCCCCACACCTGGTGTGCCGGGTCCAGAGGGGCAGGGCCCCAGGGTGTTTCTGGGGCAGGCCTAGGTCGTGCGCTGTGTCAGGGTTGGTTTAATCCTCACCACTGAGTCCGTGTCCCCAGGATGGGGAGGCTGCAGGGTGATCTCCCACCTTCATGCACTGCCATGCTGGAGCCTCTGCATTTATTTATTGACAAATAAAACTTGCAGAATTTTAAAATATTGTGCGCATAATTTTAAATTTGGGTGGGGGGGCAGAATTTGTAATTTTTTGGCACAGAATGCCCGCAGGAGTAACCTAATTACCCGTAGTTGTGGTATGCAGTGTTGTGTAGCCTGGATATTAGACAGACAAGATGGAGAAAGGAATATCTTTTATTGGACCAACTTCTGTGGGCCACACTGAGCTCTTCTTCAGGTCTGGGAAAGGTACTCGGGGTGTCACAGAAAAATGCAACGTGGAACAGATTGTTTCGCATACGTAATTAGCACATATGTAAGGGACCATTCTCGGGGAAATGACCCTCTGTAGTCATATGGCAAAAAGGGGGGTTAGTGGGTTTCAGATTGTGGTAATAAGCCATAAACCGGTGCCTCTGTTCAGTCCGTGACGTTCAGTGTTTAGCGAAGTTATGAATTTAAGCTCCCAGGCTCGTCTTTTGAAAGTGTTGTGCAGGTTTCCTGTCAGGGTGAGGACTGAGAGGCTAAACGACGCTAAGCAATCTATTCCACGACACTCCGAGTACCTTTCCCAGACCTGAAGAAGAGCTCTGTGTGGCTCGAAAGCATGTCTCTCTCCCCAACAGAAGTTGGTCCAATAAAAGATATTCCCTTCCCCACATTATCTCTCTTGTTTGGTGAAGGCAGTTTTGAGTGTGTTAAGGTGTATATCCCGGACTTTCTCCTCAGAGCATATTCTGTGGTATCTAACTGCCTGGCTCTAGATAACAGATTTCTTGGTGTGCTTGGGGTGGTTACTGGATCTATGAAGGTACGTGTGGTGATCCCTGGGTTTCTAGTCTGTAGGGTTCTATCGTTCAAGCTGATCGTGGTGTCCAGGAAGTTGATTCTAGTGTGGAAGTGTTCCAGAGAGAGTTTAATTGATGTGTTGAAGTTGTGGCGGAAATCTATGAGGGAATTTAGGTTATTTCTCCAGAGGATAAAAATATCATCTATGTATCCCTGGTAGATCACTGGTTTCGTGCTGCATTTCTCTAGAAATTCTTCTTCAAGGTGGCCCATGAAGAGGTTGGCGTACTGGGGAGCCATCCTAGTAGCCATGGCTGCTCCCAGCGTTTGGACAAAGTGTTTGTTGTTGAACGTAAAATTGTTATGGGTGAGGATGAAGTGGATGAGCTTGGCAATGTGTTTGGGGTGATATAGTGAGGTGGAGTGGCCTCCCTACAAACTGGAGAGTGAGGGACCACTACATTCTCCCTGGTAGGTGGGAGAGGAAGTATAAAAGAAGAGCCCTGGAACTCAGTTGGGATCAGATGTCTCTTCCAGAGTGCTCAGCCCTCTGCAGAATCACAGAGCAGCCCCCAAGTGGAGCTGCACCTTGCTGTCAGAGAAGACAGAAGACCCCAAGAAGGAGCTGATGTGGCTGCTGCCTGATTGCGAGGTGACGAGACAGAGCCCCAGCTCAACGGAGCACCAATGACTAAGGGCGGTAGCAAGTAGCCCGGGGAGCTAGGCCTTGATGCACTTGTGCTGCTGGGAAGTGAGGCAGTGTGTTTCAGTGGTTTCCCTGCTGACCCCGTGGTAGGACCGCTCGCCACTTATAGGGCCCTTGCCTGGGAGGTGGTGGAAGGGCTCGGCCCGGGTCCCTCTACCCTCTGCTGCCATCCCACACCTGGGGGTGGCTGCAGATTCACTCTAGGCCAAGAGGCCTGCACCAGAGATGGTGGGACTACTGTCTGTTCCAGCCAGAAGGCTGAGATCTAAAGACTTTGTGCATTGCCCTGCCCAGAGCTTCCCCTATTGATTACTGTCTGCCTGTAGTGAGGCGGAGTGGCCTCTCTCCCCACTTGAGAGTGAGGGACCACTGCAGGTGGAGATCTGAGTGTTGTCCATTGTCTTGTAGATATTTGAGGCAGGCAGCGATGCCGCCATTGTCAGGGATGTGGATGTATAGGGAGGAGACACCCAAGGTGGTGAGGAGGGTGTTCTGAGGGAGGTTGTTAATGTTGCGGAGTTTGTGGAGGAAGTCAGTTGTGTCCTGGAGGAAGCTGGGCCTTTGCTTGGTGAGTGGTTTGAGGATGGTTTCTATGAGTCCTGATATTCCTGCAGGCAGAGTGCCGTGGCCAGATAGGATGGGTCTGCCTGGGCTCCCTTGTTTGTGTATCTTGGGGAGCATGTAGAAGATCCTTGGGGTAGGTTCATGGGGGATGAGTTTGTAGAGTTTCTCTAGGGGTTGTTTGGTGAAGGGTTTGATGACACCCTTAAATTCCTGGGTAAAGTGTGGTGTGAGGTGTTTTTTGAGTTCCTTGTTGTTGCTGGTGTAAGAGAGTTGTTGATTGGGCTCATTAACGTAGTCATCACGGTTGAGGCCTACGATGACGCCCCCTTTGCCTGCTGGTTTGATAACTATCTGGTGCTTGGTTTCAGGGACGGCATAGCTGTCCTCTCAGGGGTGGAGAGATTGTGGTGGATGTGATGTTTGTTAAGGATTTCACAGTCAATCGTTTTCCTGACGCAATCAATGTAATGATCAACAGTGTGGTTATGTCCACACTGCAGTGTCCAGTCAGACGATTCCTTTTTCTTAGGATGGTCGGTGGGGATGTGGTAATTGTGAGTGATGTCATTGTTGTGAAAGAATTCTTTGGCAGAAGAATTCTTCTCGTCCTCCACATGCTTGTCAGGCATCAGGTTCTGCTGGCGCAGAAGTTCAGTCCCACCTGGGGGTAGTCTGGATAAACTGATGATGTTTGGGTGTCATGCTGTGTCCATGTGGGGGGTCCTGCTGCCATGGTTTCTCCAGGAGATGGTGTTCTGGGGGTTGTGGGGTCATTATAGTTGGTTCCACTTTTTGGTTTTGGGTTGGATGGCTGTCATCAGGTTTTTCTCATAGTTTTTCTTGGATTTCTCGCATGATTTCCAGGTGACTTTCTGATTTCTTTCTTGCAGTGTGTGAGAGCAGGTGATGATTTCTTGTTTGAGGGGGTCCCTTCTGGATGATGTGAGGTGTAGTAAGTGACTCCTGTTTTTCCGAAGTCCGTCTGCAGAGCTGTTCAGTGTGACTGGAGACGTAGGTGTGGGCAGAGGGTTATAGACGGTGACACCTCTGAGGATGTTGTTTTGTTTCTTGCATTTGCTTGGGAAGTTGCTGTCACTATTAAGTTTAGCTGTGGTATTCCGTTACATTTCCTAGTGGCCCAGGTAAGGGAGTGTCAAATCTCGGCGTGCTAAATGGTGCTCTCTAGGGCCAAAGGGCTCTTTGGGTGTTTGTTCTCTCATGAGCCTGCACCCGGCCAGGGTCACTGCTTTTCCAGAGTCATGTGCTGGACTGTGTCTAGTAATCTCCGAATAAAGGGTTAAGAGTGTGGAGACAATATTCCAGTGAAATCTTGCAAACCAGTCATCATACAAATACCTGTAATGCTGTTCAAACAGCGTGCTACTAATATTCATTCTCTTAAAACTATGAGATTCACATGAGAAGTTAAACTCACAAGAAATGAATGGACATCAATTTCCCTTCCTTATGGCCTGGAATTTTGACACTCACGGCAACAGTCCCCCCGAAAGGTACCAGGCAGCACTCCATCGAGTTAATGAATGAAAGCATGTCAATTATAGCTCGGTTGAAGTCACATAACCATCTGATTAAGTGCCTGATTAGAAGTTGTCAGGGTTCCCTCCCCACTCTGAGCTCTGGGGTACAGATGTGGGGACCCGCATAGATTCATAGATCTTTCGGTCAGAAGGGACCATTATGATCATCTAGTCTGACCTCCTGCACAACGCAGCCCACAGAATTTCACCCACCACTCCTGCGAAAAACCTCACACCTATGTCTGAGCTATTGAAGTCCTCAAATCGTAGTTTAAAGACTTCAAGGAGCAGAGAATCCTCCAGCAAGTGACCCATGCCCCATGCTACAGAGGAAGGCGAAAAACCTCCAGGGCCTCTTCTAATCTGCCCTGGAGGAAAATTCCTTCCCGACCCCAAATATGGCGATCAGCTAAACCCTGAGCATATGGGCAAGATTCATCAGCCAGATACTACAGAAAATTCTTTCCTGGGTAACTTGGATCTTACCCCATCTAAAACCCATCACAGGCCATTGGGCCTATTTACCATGAATATTTAATTACCAAAGCCATGTTATCCCATCATACCATCTCCTCCATAAACTTATCGAGTTTAATCTTAAAGCCAGATAGATCTTTTGCCCCCACTGCTTCTCTTGGAAGGCTATTCCAAAACTTCACTCCTCTGATGGTTAGAAACCTTCGTCTAATTTCTAGTCTAAATTTCCTGGTGGCCAGTTTATATCTATTTGTTCTTGTGTCCACATTGGTACTGAGCTTAAATAATTCCTCTCCCTCTCCAGTATTTATCCCTCTGATATATTTATAGAGAGCAATCATATCTCCCCTCAACTTTCTTTTAGTTAGGCTAAACAAGCCAAGCTCCTTGAGTCTCCTTTCCTAAGACAAGTTTTCCATTCCTCGGATCATCCTAGTAGCCCTTCTCTGTACCTGTTCCAGTTTGAATTCATCCTTCTTAAACATGGGAGACCAGAACTGCACACAGTATTCCAGGTGAGGTCTCACCAGTGCCTTGTATAACGGTACTAAAACCTCCTTATCCCTACTGGAAATACTTCTCCTGATGCATCCCAAGACCGCATTAGCTTTTTTCACAGCCATATCACATTGGCGGCTCATAGTCATCCTATGATCAACCAATACTCAAGGTCCTTCTTCTCCTCCGTTACTTCTAATTGATGCGTCCACAGCTTGTAACTAAAATTCTTGTTATTCATCCCTAAATGCATGACCTTACACTTCTCACTATTAAATTTCATCCTATTACTATTACTCCAGTTTACAAGGTCATCCAGATCCTCCTGTAGGATATCCCTGTCCTTCTCTAAATTGGCAATACCTCCCAGCTTTGTATCATCCGCAAACTTTATTAGCACACTCCCACTGTTTGTGCCGAGGTCAGTAATAAAAAGATTAAATAAGATTGGTCCCAAAACCGATCCTTGAGGAACTCCACTGGTAACCTCCCTCCACCCTGACAGTTCACCTTTCAGTAGGACCCGCTGTAGTCTCCCCTTTAACCAATTCCTTATCCACCATTCAATTTTTCTATTGATCCCCATCTTATCCAATTTAACTAATAATTCCCCATGTGGCACGGTATCAAACGCCTTACTGAAATCTAGGTAAATTAGATCCTGCATTTCCTTTGTCTAAAAAATCTGTTATTTTCTCAAAGAAGTAGATCAGGTTGGTTTGGCATGATCTACCTTTTGTAAAACCATGTTGTATTTTGTCCCATTTACCATTGACTTCAATGTCCCTAACTACCTTCTCCTTCAAAATTTTTTCCAAGACCTTGCATACTACAGATGTCAAACTAACAGGCCTATAATTACCCGGATCACTTTTTTTCCCTTTCTTAAAAATAGGAACTATGTTAGCAATTCTCCAATCATACGGTACAACCCCTGAGTTTACAGATTCATTAAAAATTCTTGCTAATGGGCTTGCAATATCATGTGCCAATTCCTTTAATATTCTTGGATGAAGATTATCTGGGCCCCCCGATTTAGTCCCATTAAGCTGTTTGAGTTTCGCTTCTACCTCAGATATGGTAATATCTACCTCCATATCCTCATTCCCATTTGTCATGCTACCATTATCCTGAAGATCCTCATTAGCCTTATTAAAGACTGAGGCAAAGTATTTGTTTAGATATTGGGCCATGCCTAGATTATCCTTGATCTCCACTCCATCCTCAGTGTTTAGCGGTCCCACTTCTTCTTTCTTTCTTTTCTTCTTATTTATATGGTATAGAACCTTGTACTATTGCTTTTAATTCCCTTTGCAAGGTCCAACTCTACATGGCTTTTGGCCTTTCTCACTTTATCCCTACATGTTCTGACCTCAATAAGGTAGCTTTCCTTGCTGATCCCTCTCTTCTTCCACTCCCTGTAGGCTTTCTGCTTTTTCTTAATCACCTCTCTGAGATGCTTGCTCATCCAGCTTGGTCTACAGCTCCTGCCTATGAATTTTTTCCCCTTTCTTGGGATGCAGGCTTCCGATAGCTTCTGCAGCTTTGATTTAAAATAATCCCAGGCCTCCTCTACCTTTAGATCCATAAATTCTTCAGTCCAATCCACTTCCCTAACTAATTTCCTTAATTTTTGAAAGTCAGCCCTTTTGAAATCAAAAACCCTAGTTGCAGATTTATTTTTGTTTATCCTTCTGTTCAGTTTGAACTGAATTATCTCATGATCACTTGAGCCAAGATGATCCCCTACAACCATTCTTCTATGAGGTCCTCACTACTCACCAAAACCAAATCTAAAATGGCATCCCCTCTAGTCGGTTCAGCAACTACTTGATGAAGGAATCCATCAGCTATCGCATCTAGGAAAATCTGAGCCCTATTATTATTACTAGCACTCGTCCTCCAGTCTATATCTGGGAAGTTAAAGTCTCCCATGATCACACAGTTTCCATTAGTATTTACTTTATTAAAAACATTAAAAAGGGCTCTATCCATATCCAAATTAGATTCCGGCGGTCTATAGCACACCCCAAGCACTATCCCAGGGGAGGCTCTTGTAGTTTTCTTCCCCAATGTGATTTTTGCCCAGACAGACTCGGTTTTATCCATTCCATCGCTTCTATTTCTTTACATTCTACCTCATCATTGATATACAGTGCTACTCCACCACCTTTACTTTTATTTCTGTCTTTCCTAAACAGCACATACCCTTCATTACCTGTAGTCCAGTCATGACTACTATTCCACCATGTTTCTGTTATCCCTAGAATATCTGGTTTCACTTCCTGCACCAGAAGCTCTAGTTCCTCCATTTTGTTACCTAGGCTCCTCGCATTGGTGTACAAACATCTTAATTTTTGCTGTTTGGCCTCACTCACATTCTGTACCCTATTAGGCACGGTCATTCTACAGCCCGTATAACCTATTAGACTGGTATCTACACTGCCCTTCCTCCTACCCACAGCTGTATCCTCTCTTACTTCATTTTCTTTCCTCTCAATGCTAAAATCCGGCGTGGAGATTACCTGGACATCTCCCAACCATCTCCCCCAAATTCCTAGTTTAAAGCTCTCTTAATCAGTTGTGCCACCCTCCATCCTAGAAGTCTATTTCCTTCCCTACTCAGATGAAGTCCATCCCGAGAGAACTGTCCTCTGTCCATGAATGCCTCCCAGTGGCCATACATCCCAAAGCCCTCCTTATAGCACCACTGCCTGAGCCATCTGTTGGTAGTCATAATCTTGTCACACCTTTGTTGCCCTTCTCTAGGAACAGGCAGAATCCCACTAAAGATCACCTGAGCCTCGATTTCCTTAAGCATCTTCCCCAGCCTAGCATAGTCTCCCTTAATACTTTCCAGCGAGAATCTAGCCGTATCATTTGTTCCCACATGAAGGATAATTAGGGGATTCTTTCCTGCTCCCTTTAGAATCCTTTTCAACCTCAGGTCTACGTCCTGTATCTTAACACCTGGAAGACAGCACACCCTCCTATTCTCTGGATCAGCTCTGGTTATAGGCCTGTCTATTCTTCTCAGTAGAGAGTCTCCAATCACATAGACCTGCCTTTTCCTGGTGATGGTGCTATTCTCCAGTCTATCCCCTGTTCCCTCTGGCTGCAAGTTCTTTCCATTCCTATTCTCCCTTGTAATCCTCTTTAACCCATCCTGTATCCTCCTGGGGCTCATATTTGGTGTAGTCTCCATTAACTCTTCCCCTTTTCCTATAGGACTAGCCGCTCTTCTCTTCTTCCTTGCCCTTCCACCTTCAGTGACTACCTGCTGAGTCCCTTCTTCATTTTCCAACTCTGCAAACCTATTCTTGAGCTCTATTTCTCCTTCACTAGCCCGTCTTTTCCTCTGCCTGGTTCTTTTAGTCACATGCTTCCACTGACCACTTTCCTCACCCAGTCTCCCCTCAGAATTCCCCAGTCCTACTTCCATGTGCAAGTCTGAGCTTTCCCCTTCAGATACCTCATGTCTTTGCTCCATAATCTGCTCAAACCCTGTCCTAAACTCAACCAGACTTTCCACCTGCATCTCCAAACCTCGGATCTTTTCCTCCATCAGCTCTATCAGTCGGCATTTCATACAGACAAAACTCTTACCAGGTGCCCCCTCCAGGGTCATGGACATACCGCAGCTTCCACATCCAGTCATCCTCATTGTGTCTTCCACGACATGGGTCACTCCCACTGCTGCCTCTGTATCTGTCATAGCCTTCCCACCTAAATCCTGTTAATCTGGGAAACACAAACCATACCAAAACACCAACACCCACAGAGAAAACAAAACAAAACAAAACAAAAAAAAAACCAAAAAACCACACACACCCCAAACAAGCACCACAAGACAAACTCCCCTTGCAAACTCCCACTCAAACTCCCCTGTTTACAGCTCTGTTTGCTAGCTCCTGTGCATGAAAGACCCCCTAAGCTTATTTCCCCAAGGCACAAATTCCTTCCTTGTCCTTGGACAGTATTGCTGCCACCACCAAGTGATTTAGACAAAAATTCAGGAAAAGGGTCACTTGGAGTCCCTTGTTCCCCAAAATATTCCCCCAAGCCCCTGTACCCCCTTTCCTGGGGAGGCTTGAGAATAATATACTGACCAACTGGTTACAATGTGAGCACAGACCAAACCCCTTGGTTTTTAGGACACTGAAAATCAATCAGGTTCTTAAAAGAAGAATTTTATTTAAAAAAAAAAAAGAAGACTCATACCTGCAAAATTAGGATGGAAGGCAACTTTACAGGGTAAATAAAAAGATTTAAAACACAGAGGATTCCCCTATGACTCTGCTTCCCAGTTACAAAACTGGAATGAAATTACCTCTTAGCATAGGGAAAATTCACAAGCTAAAACAAAAGATAATCTAACACATTTCCTTGCCTTACTTACAATTTTTGTAATCTTAAATGCTTATTTCAGGTATGTTTTCAGGGGATGTTTTTCTGCCTGGTCTCTCTCTCCGTCCAGAGAGGGAACAAACAAAGAGAGCACAAACGAACCCCCCCCCCCCGCCACAGATTTGAAAGTATCTTCTTTCCCTATTGGTCCTTTTGGTCAGGTGCCAACCAGGTTTTTGAGCTTCTTAGCCCCTTGCAGGTAAGGATTCAGTACAGCTGCTCGGGAGGGATTTTATGCTACCCTTAGCTGTATGTTGATGACAGAAGTGCACCACTGTAAATTGACATGGAGTGACACAGTCTAGCTCCGATCTGTTTAAATGTAGATGAAAAGTTTCTAAATTAAATACATGGCATGATGGTAAATAGGGAAAATAAAGTGAAGTGTGTCTGCCCAGCCCCCATCAGTTCAGCCCTCCCAGCCCCCCACCAGTTCTGCCTCTAGCCTCCCATCTGCCCAGCTCTCCACCAGTTCTGCATCTAACCCTCCCCATCTGCCCAGCCCCCAACAGCTGTAGCCCGCGCAGCCTCATCTGCTCCTACGGGGGCTCTTCACCCCTGTCTTCCAGGCGGAGGGGGGGAGCTGCTGTGAAGTCCCCCGCTCAGCTGGGTGTTACAGGGAGGGTGGGGGACGTAGCCAGCTCTGCTCACAGGAGGTGGGGGAAGGAGGGAATGGAGGACTGAGCTCCCTCCACCCCTGCCCTCCCAGTGAGAATGGGCTAGGCTCCTGAGGGGAGCGGGAGCTCTGCTCCCCAGGAGACAGGACGGGGTGGCTGACACCCAGCAGGGAGGGCCAAATGGGAGCCCCTTGCAGCCAGACCTGGCCCACAGCCACCAACTGAAGAACAGTGCAGGAAATGAAATATAGTTTGGGGGGCCTCAAAATTTGAGAGCCCCGGCTGCAGCCCCTAAAGCCCCTGTGCTAATCGAGCCCTGCCCTCAAGGCAGCGCTGGGCTGGAATCCTTCCCTGCTGGGGTCTATGCTTCCCAGGGGTGGTGAGAAGAGGTTCCCTGCCCCCCTTTTTTCTGCCCTCCAATGTCACCCCAGGCAGGACTATGCATGAAGATGGGAGGGGCCCTTGTAGGTGTGCAAACTAGAGCTATCGATTAATCACAGTTAACTCACACAATTAACTCAAAAAAATTCAGCGCAGTTTTAATCACGCTGTTAAACAATATAATAGCAATTGAAATGTATGATGTATTTTGGATGTTTTTCTACGTTTTTATACATATTGTATTCTGTGGTGTAACTGAAATCAAAGTGTACATTATTTTTGATTTCAAATATTTGCACTGTAAAAATGATAAACAAAAGAAATAGTATTTTTCACTTCACCTCATACAAGTGCCGGAGTGCAACCTCCTTGTCGTGAAAGTGCAATTTACAAATGCAGATTTTTGTGTGTTACGCAACTACACTCAAAAACAAAACCATGTAAAACTTCAGAGCCTACAAGTCCACTCAGTCCTACTTCTTGTTCAGCCAATCGCTAAGACAAACAAGTTTGTTTACATTTACAGGAGATAATGCTGCCCGCTTCTTAATTACAGTGTCACCAGAAAGTGAGAATAGGTGTTTGCATGGCACTTTTGTAGCCGGCGTTGCAAGGTATTTACATGCCAGATATGCTAAACATTTGTATGCCCTTTCATGCTTCGGCCACCATTCCAGTTGACTATGATGCTTCCATGCTGATGACGCTCATTAAAAAAAATAACATGTTAATTAAATTTGTGATTGAACTCCTTGGGGGAGAATTGTATGTTGCCTGCTCTGTTTTACCGCATTCTGCCATGTATTTCATGTTCGAGCAGTCTCGGATGATGACCTAGCACATGTTGTTCCTTTTAAGAACACTTTCACTGCAGATTTCACAAAACGCAAAGAAGGTACCAATGTGAGATTTCGAAAGATAGCGACAGCCTGGACCCAAGGTTTAAGAATCTGAAGTGCCTTCCAGACTCTGAGAGGGACGAGGTGTGGAGCATGCCTTCAGCAGTCTTAAAAGAGCAACACTCAAGTGCAGAAACTACAGAACCCGAACCAACCTTCTGCTGGTGGCATCTGACTCAGATCATGAAAATGACCATGTGTCAGTCTCAGGGCTGGCCTTAGGGAAAATGGCACCCTGGGAGAATTTGTATTTTGGTGCCCTCCCCTCATCATTCCTAGCCCCCACGGGCTCCCTGGGCTTTCCGCACTCCCTCCCTGCCCCGCCCCACCTCTGGGCCCTGCCGCCTCCCACAGCGTTTAATTTGTATTGAAAGAGATGCCAGAGTTCAGACGTGGCTCAAATTAAGCCCTGGCAGGTCAGCCTGATACTTTAACCATGACTCCAGGGACTGCTTAGGTACCTGAAAACTCTAAGGTTTTTGCAGATAATAACTTAGGAATTAGCTGACAGGAGCACTGTATCTAATTGTTATATAAAGAAAGAAAAAATATATACAAACTCCAGTTAAAGCCACGTTTAAAGTTGATATGTAAATTTAGAACAATCAAGAGATAACACAGCAAGATAGTCCCAATCCCAAACCTTGAGGTGTCAGTTCTAGATCTTTAACGCAGATCTCAGAAACACGTTTGATACTTTTCAGAGTAACAGCTGTGTTAGTCTCTATTCGCAAAAAGAAAAGGAGTACTTGTGGCACCTTAGAGACTAACCAATTTATTTGAGCATGAGCTTTCGTGAGCTACAGCTCACTTCATCGGATGCATCCGATGAAGTGAGCTGTAGCTCACGAAAGCTCATGCTCAAATAAATTGGTTAGTCTCTAAGGTGCCACAAGTACTCCTTTTCTGTTTGATACTTTGTACACTATCTTTATTAGAGATACATAAAATAAATAAAATCTACTTAAAATCTGTGTTACTGCCATTATCTACTAGTCAATTGTTTTTCACTAAAAACTTAATTTTAACATATGTGATTGAGGGTTGTTTTTTTCTTTTATTAAGGAAGGGACTGAATTTTTCTAATTATTTTGGCATTCATGTTTACCAATCACAATCGTGTCTGTGACTCACTACCATTTGACTCCATCATTGCTATTGGTATCAGAGCTGGAACTGCATTTATTTTCATGAAAATTTTAAGTTATTTACAGATATAACTAAAAATACGATTTGAAAATAAGCGACCTTCATCTGCCCCGTGTCTAAAGTTCTGTGTTTCGCTAACGTTTTTTAAACTGGCACTGCTACGGTTAGTACAATCTAAAGTTACATTCTAGGAGGATACTATTATTGGATTGTACCACTTTAAATAATGAACGACACAGCACAATATGATAATAACAGTAATAATGATAGTTACTCCGCCAGGACAGATTAGACATTTTAGAACTCAAGACTCAAAGAATTAAATGTAAGCATGAGAGAGAAATAAAATGATGAAATGCACAGACCAGGCAAAAAACTAAAACAATAGCACTCTGAAAGAATAAAATTACAGAGAACATACGTGCCTTGCAGGAAGTACCAACAAGTAACAACAACAACAACAATATAATTATGTGCTGGGGGTGAGTGTGAAAGAGACAGCGTGTGTGAGCTGGGGGAGTGTGTGAGAGACTGCGCGCGGCCCCTTTAAGAGAGCAGCACTCACCAATCCTGAAGGAAAGCTCCTTCAGACACAGCAGCAGCTGCCAGCAGCTCCGCCCCTCTCTTGGTGAGCCCTGTCCTCCCCCCTCCCGCGCGGAGATGGGATACATGGGTGGGGGGGGCAGGGTACACCCTGATATCAGAGCCCCTCCTCCTGCCTCCCCCCGTACAGCAAACGGGAAGCTCCCAGGAGCAGTTGGCCAGGGGCAGCTCCAAGGCAGGGGGCAGAGCCGTGGGGCTGAAGACGCCAGCAGAGCAGCTGGGGAAGGGGCACCCCTGCTCTGAGGCGCCCCATTTATAACGATGCCCTGGGCATTCGCCCAGTTTGCCCCTATGTAAGGCTGGCCCTGGTCGGTCTGCACTGCTCTGGATTGTTAGAGAGCAGAACCCGTCATCAGCATGGACGCATGTCCCCCGGCACGGTGGTTGAAGCATCAAGGGATATATGAATCTTTAGCGCATCTGACATGTAAATACCTTGCGACACCGGCTACAACAGTGCCTTGCGAACACCAGTTCTCACTGTCAGGTGACATTGTAAACAAGAAGCAGGCAGCATTACCTCCGGCAAATATAAACAACTTGTTTGTCTGAGCGACTGGCTGAACAAGCAGTAGGACTGAGTGGACTTGCAACCGCTAAAATTTTACATTGTTTTATTTTTAATGCAGTTTTTTATACATAATTCTACATTTGTACATTCAACTTTAATGATAAAGAGATTGAACTACAGTACTTGTATTAGGTGAATTGAAAAATACTATTTCTTTAGTTTTTTTACACTGCAAATACTTGTAATCAAAACAAATATAAAGTGAGCACGGTGCACTTTGTATTCTGTGTTGTAATTGAAATCAATATATCTGAAAATGCAGAAAACATCCACAAATATTTAAATAAATGGTATTTTATTATTGTTTAACAGCGCGATTAATCGCAATTAATTTTTTAAATCGCTTGACAGCCCTAGTACAAACACGTCGCTGCTCGCTCCCACCCTCTCACAGCTTCATAGATCCCAAGGCCAGAAGAGACCATTAGACCATCTGTTCTGACCTCCTGCATAGCACAGACCAGAAACCTGCCCCAAATAATTCCCAGTGCCGAGAGGTTAGAAAAACAGCCAGTCTGGATTTTAAAATTGCAAATGACGGAGACTCCATCCCCACCCTGGGTAAGTTGTTCCAATGGTTAATTAACCTGAGTGGTAAGAATTTATACCTTATTTCCAGTCAGAATTTGTCTATCTTCAGCTTCCAGCCATTGGATGGTGTTATCCCTTTCTGTGCTAGACTGAAGAGCCCATTATTAAATATTTGTCCCCCATGTCCTCTTGAATTTAAAGAGCCAGAGGGATCGAAACCCCCCGGCCTTATCCCAAGGCAGAATCCTGTATAGCACTTGGCAGCAGTCAGGGCCAATGGGTCCTGCCATCATTTGATACAGAAGGACTAACAATTAGACCAGGCCACTGGTCTAGATCCAGCAGGAGTGGGAAGAATCTAGCGGGTGATCCAGTGCATTCCCCTCCCACAGCTAGTGCAGGCCTGTGACCTCCACTTGGGCCCTCTGTCCTCATAGCAAACTGGCACCAAATTCTCTGACAGCCACTCTGTGGCAGCAGCCATTAGAGTCCACTGCACCACCTGTGGATTCTTGGCCACGGGAGACCCTTTGTTCCTGCAGGAGGTGCACATTGCCAACAGGGAGGTAAGTAAGCCTTGGAACAACCTACCAGGGGTATGGGGGATCCTCTGTCCCAGGAACCCTCTAAACCGAGATAGGACGTCTCTTTCTAAGAGGTTTCAGAGTAACAGCCGTGTTAGTCTGTATTCGCAAAAAGAAAAGGAGTACTTGTGGCACCTTAGAGACTAACCAATTTATTTGAGCATGAGCTTTCGTGAGCTACAGCTCACTTCATCGGATGCAACTTTCTAAGAGGCTCTTAACTCAACCAGACGCTCTGGGCTGGCTGCAGGAACCCCAGGGCGCCGGCCTGCGCTCTTCAGGAGATGAGACATGGGGACCGTTACCGTCCCTTCCGGCTGTAAAACCTCCAGCTCTGTGAGTTCCCCCCTCCTCGTGCGCACACGCCACACGGGGCACACACGCTCCACACACAGCACACACACACACCACATGGGGCGCACACACTCCACACGCGGCACACACACACTCCACACACAGCACACACGCTCCACATGGGGTGCACACACACTCCACACAGGACACACACACTCCACACACGGCGCACACACACTCCACACACAGCACACACACACACCACATGGGGCGCACACACTCCACACGCGGCACACACACGCTCCACACACGCTCCACACATGGCGCACACACACTCCACACACAGCACACACACACCACATGGGGTGCACACACTCCACACGCGGCACACACGCACTCCACACACAGCACACACGCTCCACACACGCTCCACACATGGCGCACACACACTCCACACACAGCGCACATACACTCCACGCCCGGTGCACACACTCCACACGGGGCACACACACACTCCACACACAGCACACACACACACCACATGGGGCGCACACACTCCACACACGGCACACACACGCTCCACACACGCTCCACACATGGCGCACACACACTCCACACACAGCACACACACACCACATGGGGCGCACACACTCCACACGCGGCACACACACTCCCCAGGGCGCACAGCTTCAGTGCTCCTCAGCATAAAGATTCACAGCCCATTCTGGACACTGACTGTCCCCGGAGAGGATTTTTGCGGTGCTCTCCAAACTATTCTGAGATAGTTTCTTACACACACACACACACACACACACACACACTCTCTATTATTTATATTACAGTTGTGCCTAGGGCCAGGGCCCCTCAGGCTGGAGGCTGCACTGGTCCCCCCCAGCAGTTTAGAATCTGAACGACATCTCAGACAAAGGGTAGAAGGAAGGAAGACTGACTGGCCCCATTTTACAGATGGTGACCCAAGGCACAGAGAAATGACCTAGCAAATCCCTTCAGCAGATGAATTCAGTGGGATTCTTTAAGCACATGCCTAAGAGTGTTGAATCCAGGCCTCAGGACCAGGGTCACAAGGATTTCTCAGCACCTAAAAGTGCAGCCAGCACCTACTGGGACTGACCAAAGTATCTAAGCTGTGTCCCATTGACATCTATGGGAGTTAGGTGCCTAACCTGCTTACGTGCCTTTGTAAACCCCACTAGACGCCTGTCTACATGTAGGTGCCTGAAGACCCTTAAAAATCTGGCCCTAATTGACTTGGCCAAGGTCATTGGGGGAATATGTGGTAGAGTCCCCCTGGAGGGCCTGAAGCACAAAACCATCTGTCCAGCCTCTGCCAAGTTTCTGCATAAATAAATAAATAAATACAAAAAGAAAAGGAGGACTTGTGGCAACTTAGAGACAAACCAATTTATTTGAGCCTAAGCTTTCGTGAGCTACAGCTCACTTCATCCGATGCATTCAGTGGAAAATACAGTGGGGAGATTTATATACACAGAGAACATGAAACAATGGGTGTTACCAAACACACTGTAAGGAGAGTGATCACTTAAGGTGAGCTATTACCAGCAGGAGAGCGGGAGGGAGGGGGGAGGGAAACCTTTTGTAGTGATAATCAAGGTGGGCCATTTCCAGGAGTTGACAAGAACTTCTGAGGAACAGTGGGGGGTGGGAATAAACATGGGGAAATAGTTTTACTTTGTGTAATGACCCATCCACTTCCAGTCTCTATTCAAGCCTAAGTTAATTGTATCCAGTTTGCAAATTAATTCCAATTCAACAGTCTCTGCATTTGCTCCAACCCCTCAGACAGAGATAAACACCTACAAGATCTCGATCAAGCATTCTTACAACTACAATACCCACCTGCTGAAGAGAAAAAACAGATTGACAGAGCCAGAAGAGTACCCAGAAGTCACCTACTACAGGACAGGCCCAACAAAGAAAATAACAGAACGCCACTAGCCGTCACCTTCAGCCCCCAACTAAAACCTCTCCAACGCATCATCAAGGATCTACAATCTATCCTGAAGGACGGCCCATCACTCTCACAGATCTTGGGAGACAGACCAGTCCTCGCCTACAGAGAGCCCCCCAACCTGAAGTAAATACTCACCAGCAAACACACAACAGAACCACTAACCCAGGAACCTATCCTTGCAACAAAGCCCGTTGCCAACTGTGTCCACATATCTATTCAGGGGACACCATCACAGGGCCTAATCACATCAGCCACACTATCAGAGGCTCGTCCACCTGCACATCTAACAATGTGATATATGCCATCATGTGCCAGCAATGCCCCTCTGCCATGTGCATTGGGCAGACTGGACAGTCTCTACGTAAAAGAATAAATGGACGCAAATCAGACATCAAGAATTATAACATTCAAAAACCAGTTGGAGAACACTTCGGTCTCTTTGGTCACTCGATTACAGACCTAAAAGTTGAAATTCTTCAACAAAAAAACTTCAGAAACAGACTCCAAGGAGAGACTGCTGAATTGGAATTAATTTGCAAACTGGATACAAATAACTTAGGCTTGAATAGAGACTGGGAGTAGATGGGTCATTACACAAAGTAAAACTATTTCCCCATATTTATTCCCCCCCGCCCATCCCCCACTGTTCCTCAGATGTTCTTGTCAACTGCTGGAAATGGCCCACCTTGATTATCACTACAAAAGGTTCCCCCCCCCCCCCTTGCTGGTAATAGCTCACCTTAAGTGTGTTTGGTAACACCCATTGTTTCATGTTCTCTGTGTATATAAATCTCCCCACTGTATTTTCCACTGAATGCATCCGATGAAGTGAGCTGTAGCTCACAAAAGCTTAGGCTCAAATAAATTTGTTAGCCTCTAAGGTGCCACGAGTACTCATTTTCTTTTTGTGAATACAGACTAACACGACTGCTACTCTGAAACCTGTCATTAAATAAATACAGTCTCCTGTCTGCAAACAATCTCTCATGTCCAACAGAGAATTGTTCCAAGGGTAATTGGAGGAGGTCTCCTCGAAGCACTAGACTGTGGGAACAGTGCTGGGTTGTTTTTTTTAAACTATGTCTTTATATAGGAAGTTTAAATAGGTTTAAAAATCCAGCCATGAAATACCAGAGACAAAACATAATAATTACAACAGGTTTCAGAGCAGCAGTCGTGTTAGTCTGTATTCGCAAAAAGAAAAGGAGTACTTGTGGCACCTTAGAGACTAACAAATTTATTAGAGCATAAGCTTTCGTGAGCTACAGCCACGGATGCATAGAATGGACCATATAGTAAGAAGATATATATATGCATACAGAGAAGGTGGAAGTTGCCATACAAACTGTAAGAGGCTAATTAGTTAAGATGACCTATTATCAGCAGGAGAAAAAACTTTTGTAGTGATAATCAAGATGGCCCATTTAGACAGTTGATAAGAAGGTGTGAGGATACTTAACTTAGGGAAATAGATTCAATATGTGTAATGAGCCAGCCACTCCCAGTCTCTATTCAAACCCAAATTAATGGGATCTAGTTTGCATGTTAATTCAAGCTCAGCAGTTTCTGGCTGGAGTTTGTTTTTGGAGCTTTTCTGTTGCAGAATTGCCACCCTTAAGTCTTTTACAACAGTGAGCTTTTGTTCAGCGAAACAATGCACAGCAATATTCTCCCTGGAGCTCTCTGGTTAACAGGGTGTTACCGTCTTAGAGAGTGAGCATCTTTATGTTGCCATTACATGTTGTTTCTGGTGGTTTTATTAAATTGATTGATATCGCTGATTACACATCTTTTAGCAAACCAGGCATGTCTATCAAATGTTAATACTTAAAAAATGTGGACAGGTGTGCTGGGTTCTTTGAAAGCATGAATGCAATCAAATCTCTAACTATCTATCTGTTCTCTTTTCAGAGCAGCAGCCGTGTTAGTCTGTATTCGCAAAAGAAAAGGAGGACTTGTGGCACCTTAGAGACTAACAAATTTATTTATTATTTATTATTTATTTATGCCACTGAATGCATCCGATGAAGTGAGCTGTAGCTCACAAAAGCTTATGCTCAAATAAATTTGTTAGTCTCTAAGGTGCCACAAGTCCTCCTTTTCTATCTGTTCTCTGTCTGTTTGCTGGGAACATAATTGGTGCATTAATTTTTCCACATCACCCACCTCCCGTATTATTTGAATCATTGTGGTTGAGCTATTTTATTTTTTCCAAGGGAGGCTCTCAGTAGCTGAGCAGCTACTCGCATATGAGAGATTAATTCTTCATTTCCTCTTGTTTCAGAGTAGCTGCCATGTTAGTCTGTATCCGCAAAAAGAAAAGGAGGACTTGTGGCACCTTAGAGACTAACAAATTTATCTGAGCATAAGCTTTCGTGAGCTACAGCTCACTTCTTCGGATGCATTCAGTGGAAAATACAGTGGGGAGATTTATATTCATAGAGAACATGAAACAATGGGTGTTATCATACACACTGTAACGAGAGTGATCAGGTAAGGTGAGCTATTACCAGCAGGAGAGAAATAATCAAGGTGGGCCATTTCCAGCAGTTGACAAGAACGTCTGAAAGGACTGCTAAAGGATCCCGCCCCCAGCCTAAGAGGGGGATCACAGGACCTGGAAACCAAATGAGTATGGGGGACAACTAATGAAATAACAGGGACAGGAGTTTGGTCAAAGGGTCAAACAAAGGGAACCAGACGGGGACACCGAGCAGAGAACCCTGGACAGCGCCCACTGCTCCTCAATACAGGAGACTGATAGAAGGCAGATATATTAACCCCAAGTTAAGTAGGTCCCTTTTCCCTGGGTAAGGTAACAGGGAAGGTTCCAGAACAATCAGGAACTTTCTAGAATCAATTAAGACAGGCAGGCTAATCAGGGCACCTGGATTTAAAACGTAGCTCACTTCAGTTTGTGGTGTGCGTGCAAGGAGCTGGGAGCAAGAGGCGCAAGAAGCTGAGAGTGAGAATGTGTACTACTGGGAAACTGAGAAGTACAAGTATTATCAGACATCAGGAGGAAGGTCCTGTGGTGAGAATAAAGAAGGTGTTGGGAGGAGGCCATGGGGAAGTCGCCCAGGGAGTTGTAGCTGTCACACAGCTGTTCCAGGAGCCACTATAGACAGCTGCAATCCACAGGGCCCTGGGCTGGAACCCAGAGTAGAGGGCGGGCCTGGGTTCCCCCATCCCTCCATCCCCCCAACTCCCTACTTGATACCGGAGGAGTTGAACTGGACTGTGGGTTCCACCAGAGGGGAAGGTCTCTGGCCTGTTCCCCGATCCACTAGTTGGATCAGCAGAGACTGCAGGGATTTTTCTTCTTCCTTTTCCCCATGCTAGCCAGTGATGAGGCTAACAGAGTGAACGGCAGATTTGAGCCACGAAAGTGGCCAAACTGAGGGCTGCCATGAACCTCTGAGGCAAGCAAATCCTCCAATAAGCACAGGACCCACCAAGGCAGAGGAGGAACATTGTCACAGTATCTACACTCATTCTTGGTCTTTTCTTATTCCATATGAATTCTAAGAACATTCTCTGTATTCCTGCTAGGATTTTATCTGGGATGGTTACAAAAGATTTTAAATCAAGAAAGATAGAACAAAATGTTCATTTTGATCATGGTCTCTGCAAGTTTTATTCCTGTGGTGGATTCATTGTTCCTTATCCTCAGTGCAAAATGCTGCATGGCCAGTGCAAAAAGCAAAGGAGACAATAGACAACCCTGCCTTGTCCCACTGTGTGATTCCACCTCGCACAGCTGCTTTTGGCCTGGTGTAAGGAGCAGTTATCCAGGTATAGAACTGGGGCCAATGGCTGTATAGGACAGGACTTGAAACAGAAAGTTCCACATTTGGTTTCAAAAGCTTTCCGTGCATCAAGCGATATCAAAAGAAATGGATGGTTTTTTGAGCTGGCATTATGGATGAATCCAAGTACTGTCTGATTTTTGTCTGTCCTTAATGAATCTGGTCTGATCTGAGTTTATATAAACAGAGAACATGGACTGCAATTGGCTAGCTAGTATTTTTGCTAAAATCTTTATGCTAAGATTCAGAAGTGATATGGGCCTATCAGAGCTAAATAAGGTAAATTGCACTATACAGGCAGTCAGACTAGATGATCAACAAATGGTCCCTCTGGCCTGTAACCTATGACTCCAGGGTCATTTCCAACGTTAGGGAGAACAACAACAGTAGTTTCTGTCATAGGCTGTGGAAGTTCCTCCCCTAAAAAAATGGCACTGAAGGTACATCTCAAAGGACTCCCAAATACTTCCTTAAATACTTCGTAATATTCAGCTGGAATGCTGTCAGATCCTGGAGTTTTACCACTTTTCATACTTGTGATTGCCTTTAAGATTTCTTCTTCAGCTATTTCTTTACCTAAAGTTTCTTTATCAATTTTGTTTATCTTTGGCAAGCCTGATACTTCCAGATATAGAATTGTAGAATCGTAGGACTTGAAGGGACCTGGAGAGGTCATCTAGTCCAGTCCCCTGCACTCATGGCACGACAAAGTATTATCTAGACCATCCCTGGCAGGTGTTTGTCTAACCTGCTCTTAAAAATCTCCAGTGACAGAGATTCCACAACCTCCCTGGGCATAGATGACTCAGGCCGCCCGATACCAGGCGTGGAGGAGAGGGGACGGGGTGGGCCACTGCCCCAGCCAGTCTCTCTCAGGAAGCCCCCATGCTGCAGAGCAGTGACCCTGAGTGGTCCCTCCCCTTCCACTCCCCACCAGGGGGCAGGCACAATGGGAGAAGGACAGAGCCCCTCTTCCTCCCCGACCCCGGCAGGCCAAGCAGAAATCTGGGGGGCACTTGACCCCACATGCCCCCCCTACACATCACCTATGTGACACCGAGGCAATTTATTCCAGTGCTTAACAACCCTGACAGTTCGGAAGCTTTTCCTAATGTCCAACCTAAACTTCCCTTGCTGCAATTTAAGCCCATTGCTTCTTGTCCTGTCCTCAGAGGTTAAGAACAATTTTTCTCCCTCCTCCTTGTAACAACCTTTTATGTTCTTGAAAACTGTTATCATGTCCCCTCTCAGTCTTATCTTCTCCAGACTAAACAAACCCAATTTTTTCCAGTCTTCCCTCATAGGCCATGTTTTCTAGACCTTTAATCATTTTTGTTGCTCTTCTTTGGACTTTCTCCAATTTGTCCACATCTTTCCTGAAATGTGGCACGTAGAACTGGACACAATACTCCAGTTAAGGCCTAATCAGCACAGAGTAGAGTGGAAGAATTACTTCTCGAGTCTTGCTTACAACACTCCTGCCAATACATCCCAGAATGATGTTTGCTTTTTTTGGAACAGCATTACACTGTTGACTCATATTTAGCTTGTGATCCACTATGACCCCCAGATCCCTTTCCGCAGTACCCCTTCCTAGGCCGTCATTTCCCATTTTGTGCAACTGATTGTTCCTTCCTAAGTGGAGTACTTTGCATTTGCCCTTATTGAATTTCATCCTATTTACTTCAGACCATTTCTCCAGTTTGTCCAGCTCATTTTTAATTTTAATCCTGTCGTCCAAAGCACTTGCAACCCCTCCCATCTTGGTATCATCCGCAAACTTTATAAGTGTACTCTCTATGCCATTATCTAAATCATTGATGAAGATATTGAACAGAACTGAACTCAGAATTGATCCCTGCAGGACCCCACTCATTATGTCCTTCCAGCTTAACTGTGAGCCACGGATAACTACTCTCTGGGAACAGTTTCCCAACCAGTTATGCACAAACCTTACAGTAGCTCCATCTCAAAAGTGTTACTAAAGTCAAGATATACCATATCTACTGCTTCCCCCCATCCACAAGGTTTGTTACCTTGTCAAAGAAAGCTATTAGGTTGGTTTGACACAATTTGTTCTTGACAAATCCATGCTGACTGTTATTTATCACCTTATTTTCTTCTAGGTGTTTACAAATGGATTGCTTCATTATTTGCTCCAGTATCTTTCCGGGTACAGAAGTCAAGCTGACTAGTCTGTAATTCCCTGGGTTGTCCTTATTTCTCTTCTTATAGATTGGCACTAGATTTGCCCTTTCTAGTCCTCTGGAATCTCTCCCATCTTCCATGACTTTTCAAAAATAAACACTAATGGTTCAGACATCTCCTTGAGTATTCTTCTAGAATGGATTTCATCAGGCCCTGGTGACTTAACAACAGCTAACATGTCTAAGTCATTTTTAACTTGTTCTTTCCCTATTTTAGCATCTGATCCTACCTCATTTTCACTGGCATTCACTATGTTAGATGTCTGATCACTTCTAGCCCTAAATGGCCCCCTCAAGGATTGAGCTCACAACCCTGGGTTTAGCAGACCAATGCTCAAACCACCGAGCTATCCCTGCATTACCCCCACACTGTCATAGTTGTATTTATTTACTAGCATTTCGAGTTCTTCCTGCTTATTCCCCATACTTCTTGCATTAGTATACAGACATTTCTTTGAGTGGGGTGGGGGGAGGTATTTTTTCATGCTTTCTGTGTATAAAAGATCTTCTATACTTTCCACAGTATGCATCCGATGAAGTGAGCTGTAGCTCACGAAAGCTTATGCTCAAATAAATTGGTTAGTCTCTAAGGTGCCACAAGTCCTCCTTTTCTTTCAGAGTATCTGTTCCTTCTCACTCTGTTTTCTAGATCATCCAGTTTAAGCTGCACCCCTCGCTCTCTGCTCCATGAGTGCCATGTGGCTCTCTCTCACTTGCTTCTCTTAGGCCATTCTCTACAGGCTCAGTGACGCACTCTTCCAAGTCCGTAACTTCCTTCGTTACTGCGTGGTTGTCAGATCCTCTCTCGTGGCCATAAACTCCGACATCACTCCCCACTGTCTGCTAGCCTTTGGTAGCCATTTGGGCTTCTGCAGCCCTGGCATTTCTGCCTGATTTGCCTGCCATATGTTCACTTGGCATCTGAGAGATCTCTCTCCTCTCCTCACTGCGAGCTGAAAACACTCATCTGAGTGAAGGATCCTTTTAAATTTTCCGATTTTTTGGAGACTCTGCAATTCTGTGCTCGGGTTTTGGGGGAGGTTTCAGAGGGGTTGATCACGGGTGGTGGGTATCGAAGACTAAGCCTCCCCTGACGCAGGCCGTGGACCCGCCCAATCTCTGCCCCGAGGCCCTGCCCTCCTTCCCCGTCTACCCTTAAACTGGTGGGGGGTGCTCAGCTTCAGCCAGAAGCCTGGAGTTAGGGCCTGCTGGCGGCATGGGGTGGCACTCGGGCCAGGCCGGCCTGGGGGTGGTGGTATCAGGCCAGAGGCCCAGGGTGGCCCAGGGGCCAGGCCGGCGCTTGGGAGGGCCAGCCAGCATGGCTGGGGTGGGCAGGCTGGGGCTCCTCCAGCCATGGAGGGGGAGTCTCCAGGCGCCTCTGGTCACGGGAGGGGGCCTTGGGGCTCCAGCATACGGGGGGCAGGGCCCCAGGTGGAAGGGGCAAGGCCATTGGGCTAGCCTCCCCAAAGGCGGGGTTCACCTGCCACCCATGAGGTCGATGGAAGCAGATTACGTTGCTATCCCCTCAGAGCTCAGACTTCAGGCTGCCATGTTAGTTGGGCCCCTGCTGGTCTCCAGTGCTGCTGGGTTTTTTAATTCCTGAAAATTATCCTCACTTTTATTTTGGTGCACTCCTAGAAATGCCCCCCGAAGTGTTAAGCTGTAAGGAGCTATGAGAACTAGGGCCCGAGGCTATTAGGGCCAAGCTGTAGCACAAAGGTTTTTATTTATCAATGAGCCACGGCAGCTGCCCATGTTTCTCACATGGTATTAACCTCGTGTTCAAGGGATACAGTCTCAGCCTTCCTGGTGGGCTCTTCGCCTGGGAATAGATGGTAGTTCTACGTGGAACTTTTCTGAGACCAAAACTGTCGTGCCCCAGACTGGGACTTGGAAAATCTAGGTTCAATTTTCTGCTCTGCTACAGACTCGCCCTGGGACCTGGGGCAGCTCCTGAGGGGCCAGACTTTCAAACAGTTGGTAGCCAACAGGGAAATGTGGCTCAGTCTCCATCCATCACAGGGGCTGATGGTCCATCCTGGGCCTGGCTTGCCGGCATTAGCCTGCAGGCTGTGTGGGGCAGGGACTGTCTCTAGGCGAGGCTATGTGCCAGGCCCTGCTCTTGGCTGAGCCCCCTAGGAGTTCCTGGAACAATCACCCGAGCAGCCTAGCTGCGAGCTCTCCGGCCAGGCCTGTCTCGCCGAAAGCCTTCCCGCCGCCTGACTGACACTCGCAGCTTCGACGCCCCAGAGCACCCCAACCAGCCCCGCTCGAAACAGAAACACCATCAACAAGTGAAAAGGGACGTTAATCGCGTCCACCCCACGAGCCCCCAGCCCCTCCCACAAGCAGAGCTTAGCACAGAAAGTGGCTGCCCGACATGCCACTAGGGGCTTTGCTATGCTATTGATTTTATGTACAAGGTACCTAGATACTATGGTGATGGGCAGCCGTATAAAACTCTCAGATAGAAGGGTTCCCCTTAACTTCCCTCCCCCTCGGGAAGCTGGGCTCTGGGCAGGGGAGGGGATGCCCTTGTACCCCTCCTGCGCTGGCAGCCTTGCTCCATGGACTCAGAACAGGCTCTCTGCCGGGTGCTAGGCGTGTCCCTGCACTCTCAGCAGAGACCTCATGATGCAGCTCCTGTCTGCGCCAGGGTCATGCTGCACTCAGAGCCATGGCACCTCCAGAAACGTCTGCCTTCACCGTGCCTCCCTCCCAATTTATAACCTGCCCCTTCCCTTGCTGCCTAGCCTTGCCCAGCACTGATCCTTCGCCTGCTCTTCGAAGGAGTCCTTTCCTTTCTTCTTTACCTCTTCCCTTTCCCCATCCTGCCTTTTCTCTCCTCGCCTTTGCTCGCTCTGCTCCAGCTGCTTCTTCTTTCTTTCTTTCTTTCTTTCTTTCTTTCTTTCTTTCTTTCTTTCTTTCTTTCTTTCCCTCCCCTTGCCGGTTTCATAGATTCCAAGGCCAGATCATCCAAGCTGACCTTCTGTAGGACCCAGGCCATAACCCCTAGAGCAGATCTCTTAGAAAAACATCCAGTCTTGAGTTGCACATTGTCGGTAGTGGAGAATCCATGCCCACCCCCAGGAAGCGGTTCCCATGGTCGCCAGTTCTCCAGCTCCACTACTTCCTGAGCCCTGCGCTGGCCACAGGTTTCCAGCCACCGGGCTCCTGTTAGCCTCCCCATGATGTCGACCCCGTCACAGCCTTGCAGGAGAAGAGTGAGGGGGGCTGGCCCAGGCAGTGCAGGACTAGGGGACACTGCACTGGGCAGGAAGGGGCCTGGCCTCTGGCTCCTGGTCAGGGAGGCAGCAAGGCATGGGGTCTGGGCCCCGAACAGCCCTGGTGATTGGTGCAGTGAGCCGGGATGGGGGCTGGCCGTGGGGCGACAGATGACCGCGCTCTCTCTCCTCCCGCAGGTGCGGGCCAGTGCGATTGCGCAGGACGCGGACCAGAACTACGACTATGCCAGCAACAGCGTCATCCTGCACCTGGACCCCGGCGACGAGGTCTTCATCAAACTGGACGGCGGCAAGGCGCACGGGGGGAACAACAACAAATACAGCACGTTCTCCGGTTTCATCATCTACTCGGACTGAGCTGCTGCCCGCTCGCCCTCGCCAAGCAGACTGGGAAGGCTCCCCGGGGCGGGGCCCATCCCTAGAGCCTGGCCCGGGGGTCTGGCCCCGGCCTCCCTGCCACACGGAGCGCCGAGGAGGGCATCCGGCTGCCGACAGCGAGACCCTGACATCTGCCCCTTTCCCTTCACTTCTCTCCTCCCCCCAACAGCTACGCAGCCCCCGTGAGCCCCGTCTCACCCCCGACAGCCACGTGGCCCCCCGTGAGTCCCGTCTCACCCCCCAACAGCCACGCAGCCCCCCATGAGACTTGTCTCACCCCCAGACGGTCATATGACCCCTCGTGAGCCCTGTCTCACCCCACGATGGGCACGCGGCCCCTCACAAGCTCCGTTCCATCCCTACTACCACGTGGCCCCAGTGAGCCCCATCCCATCCCCCAATGACCATGTGGCCCCCCACAAGCCCCATCTCACCCCCCCCGATGGCCATGCAGCTTCTCATTAGCCCCAGCCCACCCCCCAATAGCTACGCAGTGCCCACAAGCTCCCCCCGATGGCCACATGGCACCCCATGAGCTCCGTCCCATCCCCCGACGGCCACATGGCCCAAGAGCCCTATCCCACCCCCTGACAGCCATGCGGCCTCCAATAAGCCCCTTGCACGACTGACAGCCACACAGCCCCCCGCATGCCCCGTTCCACCCCTCTCCCCGGCAGCTACCGAGCCCCCCTGCAAGGCCTGTTCCACATGGGCCCCCCATGGCGTCCCCAAGAGGCACATAGCCCCCGTGAGCTCCAAGTGCGCACAGCCCATCACCACAGCTCCCGCGGCTTACACCCATTCTGGGGGAAGGTGCTGGGGAAAGGCCAGTAGGGGGCGGGAGTGGGGGGAATGATCCACCGTAATATAACCTGTCCTGTCACCAGCCCGATCCCTTACAGCCCTCACTGCAAATTGGGTATTAAGCCCACTTGGCGCCCGTGCCCTCCCCTCCCCCCCCACCCTACTCGGCTCACATGCCCTCTCTCCCCCAACTTGGTGCCCATGCCCTCCCCTCCCCCATCACTCAGCGCCCATGCCCTCCCCCGCCCACCCTACTCAGCTCACATGCCCTCTCTCCCCCAACTTGGTGCCCATGCCCTCCCCACCCCCATCACTCGGCACCCGTGCCCTCCCCCGCCCACCCTACTCGGCTCACATGCCTTCTCTCCCCCAACTTGGTGCCCATGCCCTCCCCTCCCCCATCACTCGGCACCCGTGCCCTCCCCCGCCCACCCTACTCGGCTCACATACCTTCTCTCCCCCAACTTGGTGCCTATGCCCTCCCCTCCCCCATCACTCGGCACCCGTGCCCTCCCCCGCCCACCCTACTCGGCTCACATGCCTTCTCTCCCCCAACTTGGTGCCCATGCCCTCCCCTCCCCCATCACTCGGCACCCATGCCCTCCCCCGCCCACCCTACTCGGCTCACATACCTTCTCTCCCCCAACTTGGTGGCCATGCCCTCCCCTCCCCCATCACTCAGCGCCCATGCCCTCTCTCCCCCCACTCGGTGACCATGTCCTCCCCCACTCAATGCCCATGCCCTCCCCTCCCCCACTTGGCGCCAGTGCCCTCCCTCCCCCCCCCCCCCACTCGGCGCCTGTGCCCTCTCCCCTTCACTCAACACTCGTGCCCTTCCCCCACACTCGTGCCCTCCCCCACACTTGACACCAATACCTTGCCTCCTGCTTCCATGGCTGTTGTCCCTCCTGCAATGGTGAGAACTGGGGGGCTGTGGGGGGCTCAGATCCCTGCTGCTCCCTGGTTCTGTCTTTGCCCTGGGAGCAGGCAGATCCCAGCTGGGCCCCAGGAGGGCACAGGGTGAGGGCTGGCTCCAGCGGGGGGGGGCGGGCAGCTGTTCCTGGGCAGTCAGCCGCTCATCCCCTCCCGCTGGCTTGGCTGCTGGGTCCCCCCAGACCTTCCCCAGTGTGACAGTCCCCCTGAGGGGCACGGGCTCCCCAGCCAGCATGTACATATGTACAGGATGCGTGTATATTTATATGGGGGCCTCTCCTGGGGAGCGGTGGGGGGCAGCTGGACCTGCAGCCCCCTCCCCCGAAGAACGGGGTGGGGGAGACAACGCCACCATGGGTGCACCAGCCTCCCTTCCGCACAAGCCATCGCAGGTGGAGCGAGGGACCCGGCCATGTCAGTCCCCTCCCCGACGCCCATCCCGACGCCAGAGCTGGGGGCTGGGGCTGGAGGTCAGGCAGGGGCAGGGATTGATTTTCTTACCAATATCAGAGCAAATCCGTGGTAAATAAGAGCTGTGACCTCTCCCGAGTCTGGTTTCTTCTTCCACGCGCTGCTCTCCACGGGCTCGGCTTGGCTGTCCTGCCTCAGGGACAGGGCGGGGAGCGGGCAGGCGGGAGTGGGGGGTTGCCAGACAAGGCCTTTCTGAAACTCCATCACAGCCCAGAGCCAGGGTCAGATCAGCAACCGTCTGTCCGTCCATCCATCTGTCCAGCTATTCAGCCAGGCCTCTGGCCCTCCAGCCCTCTATCCTTCTATCCAGCCAGCCAGTCCTCTGTCTATCCATCCCTCCATCCAGCCAGCCTTCCGCCCATCCCTCCATCCATCCATCCTTCTGTCCATCCATCCCTCTCTCCATCCATCAGTACAGCCAGCCACCCCTCTGTCCATCTGTCTGTCCGTCCATCCATCCATCAACCCTCCCTCCCGCCATCCCTCTATCCTGTCCAGCCAGCCAGTCCTCTGTCCATCCGTCCCTTCATCCATTCTTTTGTCCAGCCAGCCAGTCCTCTGTCCACCCGTCCCTCCATCCGTCCATCCATCCTTCTGTCCAGTCAGCCACGCCTCTGTCCATCTGTCCCTCCATCCATCCATCCATCCCTCTGTCCCTCCATCCATTCATCCCCCTATCCAGCCAGCCAGCCCTCTGTCCATCCGACCCTCCATCCATCCTTCTAGCCATCCATCTATCCATCTCTCTTTCCAGCCAGCCACCCTTCTGTCTATCCGTCCCTCCATCCATCCCTCTGTCTAGCCAGCAAGCCCGCCAAGCCAGCAGCCAGTCTTCTGTCCAACCCTCCCTCCCTCCCTCTGTCCAGTATCACTCCATGGGTTGAATTAAACAAACAAGCAAGCTAATAAATGAACCCCCACCCATCCACTAAGCGGGCGTGTTCACGTGGGGGCGGGGGCAGGCACCCAGGGGAGGCTGCTGCAGGCGTCACATGCCAGGAAAGGGTCCTGACTGCCCTCTCCCCAGGCCCACTGAGCAACAGAAGGGTGCTCTGGCCCCCACCCCGTCAATGTTAGGGTGAGCTGGTGGGGAAAGGCAGCGGAGGGAGGGGAAGGGAGATGGGGGAGAGAGAGCAGCTGGGGGGAGGGGGATGGAAAGGGAGGGGAGAGGCAGCAGCCGGAGCGGGAAGGGAAGAAGGATCTTCTCAGCGTATGCGCAACGTGCCTCAAGTGGGTCATGCCCAGGAGTCATCACCGAATTTGGGGTGCTGGTTGGATCATTCACTTCCTGGGCCCGGGCCCGTACTGACAGTGTGCCAGGCCCCCCGAGCCGTGCTCCTGTGCCGGGGAGCGCGCCAGGCCCCCCGAGCTGTGCCCCCGTGCCAGGGAGCGCGCCAGGCCCCCTGAGCCGTGCCCCAGTGGAGGGGAGCGCGCCAGGTCCCCCGAGCCGTGCCCCTGTGCCGGGGAGCGCGCCAGGCCCCCCGAGCCGTGCCCCTGTGCCGGGGAGCGCGCCAGGCCCCCCGAGCCGTGCCCCTGTGCCAGGGAGCGCGCCAGGCCCCCCGAGCCGTGCCCCAGTGGCGGGGAGCGCGCCAGGCCCCCCGAGCCATGCCCCTGTGCCGGGGAGCGCGCCAGGCCCCCCGAGCCGTGCCCCTGTGCCGGGGAGCGCGCCAGGCCCCCCGAGCCGTGCCCCAGTGGCGGAGAGCGCGCCAGGCCCCCCGAGCCGTGCCCCTGTGGCGGGGAGCGCGCCAGGCCCCCCGAGCCGTGCCCCAGTGGCGGGAAGAGCGCCAGGCCCCCCGAGCCGTGCCCCCGTGCCGGGGAGCGCGCCAGGCCCCCCGAGCCGTGCCCCAGTGGCGGGGAGCGCGCCAGGTCCCCCGAGCCGTGCCCCTGTGGCGGGGAGCGCGCCAGGCCCCCAGAGCCGTGCCCCAGTGGCGGGGAGCGCACCAGGTCCCCCGAGCCGTGCCCCTGTGGCGGGGAGCGCGCCAGGCCCCCCGAGCCGTGCCCCTGTGCCAGGGAGCGCGCCAGGCCCCCCGAGCCGTGCCCCAGTGGCGGGGAGCGCGCCAGGGCCCCCGAGCCGTGCCCCTGTGGCGGGGAGCGCGCCAGGCCCCCCGAGCCGTGCCCCAGTGGCGGGGAGCGCGCCAGGCCCCCCGAGCCGTGCCCCTGTGCCGGGGAGCGCGCCAGGCCCCCCGAGCCGTGCCCCTGTGCCGGGGAGCGCGCCAGGGCCCCCGAGCCGTGCCCCTGTGCCGGGGAGCGCGCCAGGCCCCCCGAGCCGTGCCCCTGTGCCGGGGAGCGCGCCAGGCCCCCCGAGCCGTGCCCCTGTGCCGGGGAGCGCGCCAGGCCCCCCGAGCCGTGCCCCAGTGGCGGGGAGCGCGCCAGGGCCCCCGAGCCGTGCCCCTGTGGCGGGGAGCGCGCCAGGCCCCCCGAGCCGTGCCCCAGTGCCAGGGAGCGCGCCAGGCCCCCCGAGCCGTGCCCCAGTGCCGGGGAGTGCGCCAGGCCCCCCGAGCCGTGCCCCTGTGGCGGGGAGCGCGCCAGGCCCCCCGAACCGTGCCCCAGTGCTGGGGAGTGCGCCAGGCCCCCCGAGCCGTGCCCCAGTGGCGGGGAGCGCGCCAGGCCCCCCGAACCGTGCCCCAGTGCTGGGGAGTGCGCCAGGCCCCCTGAGCCGTGCCCCTGCGGCGGGAGGGGATGGTGCGGGGAAAACGCTAACGAAAAGGTGAGTGAGGCCCGGAGCTGAGGGTATGGGGGAAAGGAGCAGGTGTGAGATAACGGAGAGTGGGGGAAGGGGGCTTTTGTCTCAGGCTCTCTTCCTATTACAGCTCTCAGTGGGAGAACCTCCCGGCTAGTGCAGGCTGGGCAGGGTCTTCCCCATCCAGGCTGGCCTGCAGCAGGTCTAAGCACTTCGACCTGATGAGCAGTGGTTTCAGCTCTAGCGGTCACTCAACAAAACAAAAAACTCTCAGTGGAGCCTAATCAGCTCTGTCTTTAAACAGGAGAGAGGAGCAGGTCCACTGGCACCCGTGTCTCTTAGACGGAGCCCACACCACCAAGCAAACCACCTGTCCCCACCCTCTCTCTCTCCCCTGGGGTCAGCCATCCAAACCGCTAGCTTCATGAGTGCAGTTTGGTTGAGGGTGATCAGTGTTTCATTTGTAATGAGAGAGATACCTGGGCTCACGCAACTTTTGTACTTTTTTCAGAGTTGCAGCCGTGTTAGTCTGTATTCGCAAAAGAAAAGAAGGACTTGGGGCACCTTAGAGACTAACAAATTTATTTGAGCACAAGCTTTCGTGAGCTACAGCTCACTTCATCGGATGCAAGCACACGAAAGCTTATGCTCAAATAAATGTGTTAGTCTCTAAGGTGCCCCAAGTCCTCCTTTTCTTTTTGTACTTTTATAACTGATGTGGCAAGCCCAGAGGCCCCAAGGCTATGAATTACCAAGCCTAGATGTGCCAGGGTTCAGACCTGGCACAAATTAAGCACAGAGGGTGACTCCCTCAATCAGGACACGCTAAGTCCAGCCCTTCTGCCTTTTACTCATACAAGAAGGATAACAGCATTTCATTCAATACGAAAGTGATTTGTAACCCAGCACCAGCCAGAACTGATCACAGCTCCGTCTGCTGAATACGTAGGCAGAATAGGCGTGTTCACGTACAGACAGTCTGGTCCTGAAGCCTTCCCTCCCCCCGCCCCCCACCTCATCACTGGCTGTCAGGGGACAGCTCGCTCAGACCTTGCTTACAAATCATAGTTTGAAAATATTAGGTTGGCCGAGATCGCCAAAACGAATGCACCAACATTGTCAGAAAAATCAAGGGCTGTGTGAGGAAGCTAGTCTTTGTTCAGACTTTTCAAACCCATTCTGCTTTCTGAGGTACAAGTATTTTCTCATGCGCTGTATCTGCTTTTTCAAATTTCAAACCAATGACTAAATTGGCAACACTGCATAGAACTAGTTGGCCACTGGGGGGTGTTGTGGAAATTCAGGGGGTGTGTACAGCCTCCCTGGGGGGGGCGGCGGAGATCCCTGCCACCAGGCCTCACCCTGAGCAGGAAGCATCACAGGAGCTGTTCCTTCTCCAGGGCTCGCAGGAGAGCCCTATTGGCAGATTTGCAACACTGGCCCCATGTCCCCACTGAAATGACCCGGTGTAGCTGAGTGTCCCTGCTCCTGGCACCGCAGTCTGGCTCCACCGGCGTTGCCAGGACACTGAAAACGCTCCCCTGAACAGCACCGGGGGGTGTGGGAATCTGCCAGGTGCAAGCAGGGTGGTGGGGTGAAGATGGCAGGGGACAGACTTGCCAGCAATGCTTCACCCTCCCAACCCACCTGGGCTAGACTCTTCAGCAAGAGCAACAGGAGAGGTGCCCAACAGACCTGCCTTGGACTGAGGCTGCCTGATACAGTCCTGTGATCCTGGTGACAACTGCAGACAGACAGACAGACAGCTCGTCGGCAACCCTGACAGATCTAGGAACAGCTCCCGGTTCGGAGCCTTCGAGCGCCCCCAACTCCAGCTGAAATTGATGGGACATGATGGGACTGTGCTGACAGGCAAGCAGGCTCTCCCGGCCAACGCACAGGGCTGTGAGCTGGAGCCCTGAGTTCTGTGCTGGGCTCGCTGCGTGGCTGCAGGCAGGGCCCTTCCCAGCTCTGGGCCTCCATTTCCCGCCGGGTGTGAGCCTCGCACCAAGACCCTAGAAGGTGCTATGGAAAGGCAAAATGCACTGATGATGACGATTCCTAAGCACTGCCCTTCTCGGCTACAGCTCCCAAAGTGCTCTGCAGAGGGCAGACTCCTTTGCCCCGTTTTCCAAGGAGCAGGGACGTCAGACAAAGGCCTGTGTTCAAGCACCTGCTGATCTCGGTAACAGAGCTGGGATCTGGGGGAAAGTCTGGCTCCAGAGCCTGGCCCATCTCTGGTCAGGGGTTTATTTCCTGGGGTCGCAGGCGTTTTCCTCTGCCCCATGGAGCAGGGAAGCTCCCCCTTGTTCTTCTCACCCTTCCGTGCAACTGGAGCACTTTGTTGGTAAGGTTCCAAACGGACCCGGAGCAGGCGCTGAGCAGTACTAGGACCCCTCCTCCCAGGGACCCGCCCGCTGCCCTTACCGAGCCTGGCCCGATTGGCATCTCAGTGGCATGAGGCAAGGCTGGCTGCGCGAGCTGAGTGTGGCATCTCAGAGTCCTGGCCAAATTCCAGCAGGAACCCGTCTGTCCTGCATCCCCTGCCCCATGGACCATGGGGTTCTCCCTCCCTTGTACACTGTGAAACCGCCCCAGAGGTGGCTGCACTTGAAAACACAGGGACTCAAACTGTGCAAGTCAGCAGGGAGGTCCCAGTCTATCAAAGCCAAGGGGAGCTGAGGGCGCCCGACCCCCGCAGGACCCGGCCTGGGCAGTACGAGCACAGGGCAGCATAGTGCCTGCAGCACGCTCTGGTCTGCATATGCCGCCCCAGCAGTCCAGCCGGGGGCGTGAACCTCTCGCCCACGCCGGTGCGGTCACCACCTGGCTCTCCAGAGGAGGGAGAGAAGAACCGTGGAAGGAGCTCTCAGCGTGGCTGACGGACGCACAGACAGCTCTTGATTTAGCCTGGGCCGCTCCCAGACGCTTCTGCCTCTCCCCCGTGTCACCCCACTTCTGCGGGCAGCCTCAGGGGCAGTGCCACTTTCTCCGCTTGCCGCTGTCTGGGCTGCGAGCCGCACGTGAGCACAAAGCACTTGGCCGGCAGACGCTTCCTTCCAGCTCAGTGGCTCCCTGACACCTACCCCAGCCTGACAGCCGCTCCCGCGTGCTGCGCGGCTCGTCAGGCATCGGCATCGCTGTCGGGGGAGGGCCAGGGTCAGTGCACCTGCCCGCGGGAGGGCTTGGGGCAGGGAAGCTGAGGAGTGTGACCCCCTGCCTGCCCCTCCCTGGCCCAGCCCGAGAGCAGGGGCACTCCGGGACGAGCGAGCAGCTCCTCAGCTGCAGTTGGATGCAGGTGGCCCTAATGCACCAGCCTGGGTACCATGCAGCTGGTGATGGAGGGAAGCACATGAGCAGCCTGCTTCTTTCGACTGGCATCCCTGGAGCGCTCAGGCTAGAAGAGCAGCTGGCCTGGAGGAGGGCACCCTGCAACACATCTGGGAGCGCCTCAGGGGATGGGCATGAGGAACCAGCCACACCCTCCCTCTGCACAATGGCCCAGGTGCCGTCTACTTTGCATGGCACCTCTCCCCAGCTGTGCTGTGTCCAGCCCCGCTCCACCCTCTGCTCTCTGGTCTAGAACAGCTGGGAGGGAGGGGAGCAGCAAGTCACCCCGGGAAGCCATGGTACTAGCAGGCAGCTGCAATGGGAGGGCGCAGTGAAAGGGTGAAGCAGTTGCAGGAGGCCAAGGGGATGGCAGGTGGCGGTTACAGAGGTTGTGGGTGTTTCAGGCAATGGTTACGGAGGTCGTGGTGGAGGCAGGAGGAGGTTACGGAGGCCATGGTGGAGGCAGGCAGCGGTTATGGAGGTCGTGGGTGTTTCAGGCAGAGGTTACGGAGGCTGTGGTGGAGGCAGGCGGTTGTCACGGAGGCTGTGGTGGAGGCAGGCAGTGGTTACGGAGGCCGTGGTGGCTCCATCACAGTATGGAGACCTAAGCAAAAATTTAAAAAAATACGGTTTAATGTGAACTGAAACAAAAATGTTCCTTGTTCCTTCCTGAATCGGAAAATCCCCCCAAATGTTTGTTTCAGAATCGTCGCCGCAGTGCGTTTCTAAAAGGAAGTTAGCTCCCCGGCACTGCTGCCAGCATGTCAGTTCACTCAGCATCTGAGCAGCTCCCAGGGTCTGCAACTCTAGGGCAGCCCTGCCAAGCGGCCAACATGCCAGTCTGGAGTCTGGAAGGCCCCCTGCCCCAAAGCCTTGGACCCCACCCCAGAGCCGCCAGGCTACCGGCTCCACAGGTGTGGGTCTCCTTGCTCCCTGCTGCAGATCGAGGAGCCAGCCTCAGTTCGAGTCAGAGCTCCCAGGGTCTCCAGGATCCCTGCCGAGGAGCTGGGACCGTGGAGTTCCTGGGAGCCTGGTGTGACGATGTGAAGCAGCAGGGAGGGGGGAGTGTTGACCTGGGAATGTGCCCTGGGGACGGGAGACCTGAGAGCCTGTCACCTGAGCCAGGAGGGGGAGGGGGAGGTAACACCTCTGCCCAGGAATGTGGACAGAGGCTGCAGCAGGGAACCTGCTGGGGGGGTTTAGTTTCAGTTTGGGGCTGGGAGGAGGAACACAGGGAACCCCAGGGCTGGGGTCTAAGCTCCCTGCTCCCCCAGAAGGACTTCACTGAGGGTTCCTGGGTGTACCCACAAGCTCTGTTTTGGACTGTGTTCCTGTTGTCCAATAAACCTTCTGTTTTACTGGCTGGCTGAGAGTCTCAGTGAATCCCAGGAAGAGGGGTGCAGGGCCTGGACTCCCCCACACTCCGTGACAACTGGTGGCAGCGGTGGGATCTACTGCACCCCGTGAACGGCGCTTCCTGCAGTAAGTGACTGGGGAACAGTAAAACGAAGGGGGATTGACGGGGACCAGGTGTGCTGAAGATTCAGAGAGAGACGGTTCCAGGGGGCGGTTAACCCCTGGGAGTGTGTGACCAGAGAGAAGGACTTTTGCAGTAACAGGGTCCCCCGGGGGATTGCAGCAAGCGGTCCCAGGGGCGGAGGAGTCTGCAGCTCGACCCTGGCAAAGAGGTGGTGACCTCAAGAAGGACTGGCACACGAGGGGTTTTTCCTGGAAACCGTGGAAAGCTGCCCGGCCTGCGAGTGGCCAGCAGGGAGATGTACGCTAAACGCCTTAAGAGCGACCTGGTGGAGCTGTGCAGGCAGAGGGGGCTGCGCATCGGGAGGTCCACCAAGGAACAGCTGATTGCCCAGTTGGAAGAGAGGGATCGCTTGGACGACCCGATCCCTGTCCCTGAGGGAAGCCGCCCGGGGGATGCAGCGTGGGCCCTGGGGCCTGACCAGGCTGGGAGGGGTCAGACTGCTGCCCAGGACACCCCGAGACCCTTCCTACCTATGCCTGGGGGAGGGGTTGGGGGAAGCCCAGCGAATACTGAGGGCACCCTGACCCCAGCAGCCAGCAGGGGATCCTCCCGGCGGAGCTCCCCATCCCTGGAGCGGATGCGGCTGGAATGGGAGAGGGAGAGGAAAATGAGGGAGCTGGAGGATCATGAAAAACAACGTCAACATGAGGAGAAACAACGTCAACATGAGCAGGAGGAGAAGGAGAGGGAGCGTCAGGAGAAGGAGAGGGAGCGTCAGGAGAAGGAGAAACAACGTCAACATGAGCAGGAGGAGAAGGAGAAACAACGTCAACATGAGCAGGAGGAGAAGGAGCGGGAGCGTCAGGAGAAGGAGAGGGAGCGTCAGGAGAAGGAGAAACAAAGACAGCATGAACTGGAGCTGGCCAGGCTGAGGAGCAGTGGGGCCCCGGCTGCGGTGAGTGAGGGGGGACCCAAGACTGCAAGGGGCTTTGATAAGTGCCTCCTGGCCCAGCGGAAGGAGGGGGAGGACATAGATAGCTTCCTGACGGCCTTTGAGAATGCCTGCGAGATGCACAGGGTTGACCCTGCAGACAGGCTCCAGTTCCTCACCCCCTTACTGGACCCCAAAGCCGTGGAGGTGTACAGCCGGATGACAGGGGCGGAGGCAGGGGACTACGAACTGTTCAAACAGGCCCTGCTCCGTGAGTTTGGGCTGACCCCCGAGATGTACCGGAGAAGGTTCCGGAGTCAGCGTAAAACGCCTGAGGCCACCTACCTACAACTGGTCAACAGGATGCAGGGATATGCCCGCAAGTGGACTGCGGGGGCCCAAACTAAAGAGGACCTGCTTGACCTAATCGTACTGGAGCAACTGTATGAACAGTGCCCTTCCGACCTGAGGCTGTGGCTGGTGGACAAAAAGCTCGCGAACCCCCAGCACGCAGGGCAGCTGGCCGACGAGTTTGTGAACAGTCGGTCAGGGGGTAGCCGGGAGGAGTCCCAAAAGAACAGGCCCCCCCCGATGCAGAGAGAGAGTCACCATGGGGCCTCCCAGCGGGGAAATAGGGAGAACCCCCTCCAAAGGGGAGCGCCTGGTGTCGGGCCCCTCCGACCCGCTCGAGGGGACCAACGTGACCTGAGCTGCTATCACTGTGGCCAGAGAGGCCACGTACGGGCCCAGTGCCCCAGGCTCAGGGACAAACTGAGCAGACCCAACCTACCCAGGGTTAACTGGGTAGGGACTCAGCTGGACGAGGGGCAGACGACCCAGGAAAGGGGGGCTACCAGTTTACCACCTGCTCAGGAGGGAAGAGTACCCCCGGCCAGCCCCGCCAGAGGGCTAGAGGCTCTGGACTCAGGGTGCTCGGTTTACAGGGTGGGTGCGGGGCTGTCCCTCCGGAGAGAGTGCCTTGTTCCCCTGGAGGTGGATGGGAGGAAGGTCAATGGATACTGGGATACGGGGGCGGAGGTGACGCTGGCCCGGCCCGAGGTGGTGGCCCCAGATCGGGTGGTGCCCAACACCTACCTGACCCTGACGGGGGTGGGTGGGACCCCATTTAAGGTGCCCGTGGCAAGAGTACACCTGAAATGGGGGGCCAAGGAGGGCCCCAAGGATGTGGGGGTACACCACCATTTGCCCACTGAAGTTTTGATGGGGGGAGACCTAGAGGACTGGCCAAGCGACCCCCAGACCGCTCTGGTTGTGACCCGTAGCCAGAGCCGGCGAGGGGCACTGCGACCTGACCCTGGGGAGGGTACCACACCGGAGGCTCAAGACCCTACTCGGGTGGGGAGGGGGCGCCAAGGGGCACGGCTCAGAGAGGCTGAGGCCTTAGACCTGACCACTGAGGGGGAACCGGGCCCCATCCCTTCCCCAACCACTGAGTTCCAGGCCGAGTTGAGGAAAGATCCCTCCTTGCGGAAGCTCAGGGACCTGGCCGACCTCAGGGTGGTACAGACCATGAGGAGAGGCTGCCAGGAGAGGTTCCTGTGGGAGAAGGGGTTCCTGTACCGAGAATGGGCTCCCCCAGGGGAAGGGGAGTCCTGTGGGATCAGGAGGCAGCTGGTGGTCCCCCAGAAGTATCGCCGCAAACTCCTGTACCTGGCCCATGACATCCCCCTCGCAGGGCACCAGGGAATCCGGCGCACCCGGCAGAGGTTGCTACAGAACTTTTACTGGCCCGGGGTCTTTACCACGGTCCGGCAGTATTGCCGATCCTGTGACCCCTGTCAGAGGGTGGGGAAGGCCCGGGACAAGGGGAAAGCGGCCTTGAGACCTTTGCCCATCATAGAGGAGCCTTTCCAGAAGGTGGCCATGGACATCGTGGGGCCTCTCAGCAAGACGACCCGGTCGGGGAAGAAATACATTCTGGTGGTGGTAGATTTCGCCACCCGCTACCCCGAGGCAGTGCCCTTAGCTTCCATTGAAGCAGACACCGTGGCAGATGCGCTCCTGACCATTTTCAGCCGAGTGGGGTTCCCCAGGGAAGTCTTGACAGACCAAGGCTCCAACTTCATGTCGGCCCTGCTCCGGTGCTTGTGGGAGAAATGTGGGGTCCGGCACGACTGGGCCTCAGCGTATCACCCCCAGTCCAATGGGCTGGTGGAGAGGTTTAACGGGACGCTAAAGATGATGCTGAAAACCTTTATGAACCAGCACCCGCAGGATTGGGACAAGTACTTACCTCACCTGCTGTTCGCGTACAGGGAGGTGCCCCAGGAGTCTACCGGATTTTCGCCTTTCGAACTGTTATATGGAAGGAGGGTGAGGGGCCCCCTGGACCTGATGAGAGATGAGTGGGAGGGGAAGGCCACTCCCGATGGAGAGTCAGTGGTGGAGTATGTCCTGATCTTCCGAGAGAGACTGGCTGAACTCATGGGCCTGGCCAGGGAGAATCTGGCCAGAGCCCAGAGGAAGCAGAAGGTCTGGTATGACCGCACGGCGCGGGCCCGGGCCTACGCCACCGGGGATCTGGTGATGGTTCTCATCCCCGTGAGAAAGAACAAACTACAGGCCGCCTGGGAGGGCCCTTTCAAGGTCGTCAAGCAGCTCAATGAGGTAAACTATGTGGTGGAGCTGTCTAACCGGGCGCACCACCGCCGGGTGTACCATGTGAATATGATGAAGCCATATTATGCCAGGGGGAATGTGGTGTTAGCTGTGTGTGGACATTGGGAGGAGCAGGGAGATGACCCTTTAGTAGATCTATTCCCTGGGACCAGAGCTGGTTCCCCCCCTGGAAACAATTCCCCTCTCGGATCAGCTCACCCCTGCCCAGCAAGCTGAGGTCAGGGGGGTGCTGCATCCGTACCGACAGCTGTTTTCCAACCAGCCTGGACGCACTAATCTGACTGTCCACCGGGTGCAGACAGGGTCGCACCCGCCGATAAGATGCTCCCCCTTCCGAGTCACCGGGAAAACTGCTCAGGACCTGGAAAGAGAGGTCCGGGACATGCTGGCTTTGGGGGTGATCCAGCCATCGGCCAGCCCTTGGGCCTCGCCGGTGGTGCTGGTCCCCAAAAAGGACGGGTCGGTCCGGTTCTGTGTGGACTATCGGAAGCTCAATGCCATCACTGTATCTGATGCCTACCCCATGCCCAGGCCGGACGAGCTCCTAGAGAAGCTGGGAGGAGCTCGGTACCTTACCACCATGGACCTTACAAAGGGCTAATGGCAAGTGCCGCTGGATGCAGATGCCCGGCTGAAATCGGCCTTTATCACCCCTCTGGGGCTCTATGAGTTCCTGACCCTGCCTTTCGGCCTCAAGGGAGCGCCGGCCACCTTCCAGCGCCTGGTGGACCAGCTCCTGAGGGGGATGGAGAGTTTTGCCGTGGCGTATATTGACGACATCTGTGTCTTTAGCCAGACCTGGGAGGACCACGTGTCCCAGGTTAGACAAGTGCTGGACCGACTCCAGGGGGCTGGGCTGACTGTAAAAGCGGAGAAGTGCAAGGTGGGGATGGCTGAAGTATCTTACCTGGGCCATCGGGTGGGAAGCGGCCGCCTAAAGCCGGAACCGGCCAAGGTGGAGGTGATCAGAGACTGGCCCGCTCCCCACACCAAAAAGCAGGTCCAAGCCTTTATTGGGATGGCAGGATACTACCGAAGATTTGTGCCCCACTTTAGCGCCATAGCGACCCCCATCACGGAGCTATGCAAGAAGGGGAAGCCAGACAAGGTGGTCTGGACCGAGCAGTGCCAGGAGGCTTTCCGGGCGCTGAAGGAGGCTCTGGTCAGTGGCCCAGTTCTGGCAAACCCAGACTTTGACAAGCCCTTTGTGGTGTTCACCGACGCCTCCGACACGGGACTGGGGGCGGTGTTAATGCAGGAGGATGAAAAGGGGGAGAGACACCCCATCGTGTACCTGAGCAAGAAGTTGCTACCCCGGGAGCAACACTATGCGGCCATCGAGAAGGAGTGCCTGGCCATGGTGTGGGCCCTCAAGAAACTAGAGCCCTATCTCTTCGGGCGACACTTCACCGTCTACACCGACCACTCTCCCCTGACCTGGCTGCACCAGATGAAAGGAGCCAACGCCAAACTCCTGAGATGGAGCCTGCTCCTGCAGGATTACGACATGGATGTGGTCCATGTGAAGGGAAGTGCCAACCTGATAGCGGATGCGCTGTCCCGGAGAGGGGGCCCCGAACTTCCCCAGGTCACTGGTCACAGTGACCCCGCTCAGTTCAGTCTCGAAGGGGGGAGAGATGTGACGATGTGACGCAGCAGGGAGGGGGGAGTGTTGACCTGGGAATGTGCCCTGGGGACGGGAGACCTGAGAGCCTGTCACCTGAGCCAGGAGGGGGAGGGGGAGGTAACACCTCTGCCCAGGAATGTGGACAGAGGCTGCAGCAGGGAACCTGCTGGGTGAGTTTAGTTTTCAGTTTGGGGCTGGGAGGAGGAACACAGGGACCCCAGGGCTGGGGTCTAAGCTCCCTGCTCCCCCAGAAGGACTTCACTGAGGGTTCCTGGGTGTACCCACAAGCTCTGTTTTGGACTGTGTTCCTGTTGTCCAATAAACCTTCTGTTTTACTGGCTGGCTGAGAGTCTCAGTGAATCCCAGGAAGAGGGGTGCAGGGCCTGGACTCCCCCACACTCCGTGACACCTGGACACTCAGGCCTGGCTGCTCTGTCCCTGAGCTGCTGACCTCAGAAGCACCAGGATCCTCTGCAACTCACCAGGGTCCCGGCAGGTTTCTGTGGGAAAATTTCTGACCAGCTCCAGTGGTAAGACATCTCTGCACCTCCCTCACTCTGGACCCAGGCCCCACATAACAGTAACCTCAGACCTAGCGGCTCTTTGTGAGGTTCCTGAACCATTAAATCCAAATCTTAGTGCTGGCGTTGGCTTCGGAGCCAGTCTCCAACCCCCTGACCCCTCCAGGAATAACCCCTCCTCAGCCCTTGCACCATTTCCCTAGTGCCTTTTATTCCAAATGATCCTGAAGCACTTTTCAGACGGTAGACCCCCCTTTCCACTGCAGTACAGCCACTTCTGGGGTGGAACACACCAGCCGGTTTGCAGCACACCACAACAGAGTAGGACATCAAAATGATGAGAAATTCTGTACTCAGCTGAATTTAATTCCCCAAATGGGCGCCAGACACCCTTAGAAATGGGTGCATGTGGCAGTACTAGGGGATGTGGGTTCATTTCCCCCCTGAGCTTGGGAGTTGAGTTCATGACCCCCCGAGCACAGAATCAGCCATGAAGGCGGGGAAGCCAGCACACACCGTGCTGCTTGTCGCATGGAGGGCTGGTGACTAGCTCGGAGGGATACAGCCCCAGTGAGACGCTGCTGCCTGGAGCAAGCAGTGCTTGCAAATCTGTTTTCTGCTTCATTCGATCATTCGCTTCCCTTGTGTTCTGTTCTGTTACCCCTGGTCCCAGACACTGCCACGCAAACACGCCACCAAGTGCCAGGCGACCAGCCTCCGCACCAAACAAGCTGCTCAGAGAAGCCAATACTATGCACGCTGAACTTCAGGTGACGGCCAAACTAACCCCAGTTTAGCTTGCTGTATGTGACCGAGCAGCAGCCTAGAGGTCAGGACTCCTGGGTTCTATTCCTGGGTCTGACATTGTGGCCAAGTCATAACCCCTCTCTGTGCCCCATTTGTAAACCAAAGGTGATCATACAGCCCTAGTTCACAAGGAAGATGAGAGGAGTTCTTAGTCCAAGGCTTTGCAGCAATGTCACCTCTTCAGAATAAAAGCACTAGGGGAATGCAAAGGATCAGATCATTTCCTGGAGCTGGACTCGGACAGCCACTGGACCCTTCTCCCTTGCAGGGTCCAGTCCAGGCTCCAGTCCAGGTCCAACCGTCTACACACAATGAAACAGCCCCTTAGCCCAAGCCCCACAACCCCAAGTCAGGTGGCCTGGGCCAGTGGAGGGTGTCAGGGTAGACATACCCTGTGTTACAGCCTGGCCACAAAGCCAGTGGATCTGGCTCCCCACATGACTTAAGCCGACACAGTGGCTCTATGCCACTTCCCACCATGGTCCCTGGCACAGGGCCATGGCCCGGAGCTGCACTCCAGCTCCTCTCAGCTGCTGAAATGGAACCTTAAAGCCACAGGCCTCTGAGCGTAGGCCAAGCACCTCTGAGGCTACTCTCACTCATCCTGACAGCTGGCTCCAGAATAGGGGCGGTCCGGAGTTGGCCCTTTGCCCTGTCCATTCCTGTGCCAAATACGAAGTCTCAAGCTGGGCACTCAAAAATTAAGAGACCCAAAATCAGAGGCCATTTTCAAACTACAAAGCCTGATTCACATGCAGCTCTGCTACGGCACAAGCCATTCCACACACAGATCTCTCAGAACTTGGTACCTCCCCTTCCCTCCGCTCTGAATTTATCCTTCGCTCTTCTGGCTGTGGAGCCACAGCTGCCTTTGCAGGGCTCTTTCCCCTGGCAACGAGAAGGAATATTTTGAGGCTCTGGAATCTGAGGTGTGAGCTGCTCTAATCTCACTGGCAGGTATCAAACCTTTAACTCTCCCCGGGAGGTGACAATGAGAGAGGCACACACAGCGGCAGCATGTTAAAAGCAGTGCTAGGCTACAGATGTTGCCAAAAAGACACTTCTATTTCCCCTTGTTTATTCCCCCCCTCCCCCCCACTGTTCCGCAGACGTTCTTGTTAACTGCTGGAAATGGCCCACCTTGATTATCACCAGAAAAGGTCCCCCCACCCCCACCCCGGCCCCGCCGCTCTCCTGCTGGTAATAGCTCACCTTAAGTGGTCACTCTCGTTACAGTGTGTATGGTAACACCCATTGTTTCATGTTCTCTATGTATATAAATCTCCCCACTGTATTTTCCACTTTATGCACCCGATGAAGTGAGCTGTAGCTCACGAAAGCTCATGCTCAAATAAATTGGTTAGTCTCTAAGGTGCCACAAGTCCTCCTTTTCTTTTTGCGAATACAGACTAACACGGCTGCTACTCTGAAACTTCTCCATCTGTATCCCCTGCCCCTCCGCAGAGGAGTCTCCCGCTGTGATAGTACTGGCTGGAGGGGGCTAAAGTCTCTAGTAGAGAGCCAGTATTCCCATTGCGCTTGATGGTCTCCACCACCTAGAACGTGGGGACCATGATCATGAGTAGAGCTGGGCAAAATTTTTCAGACAATTTATTCACTGAAAAATGCAGCTTTGGTCAACCTGCAATTTGCAAATGTGACCAGCTTGGGTTTGGCTGGGAATATATTTGTCAAGGCCAGTTTGAGAAAAGTAAGAGTGTCCCTACCCCTTTTATAGCCTCAGACCAGTGGCTAGGCTGCTTGCCCAGAACCTAAAAGTCCCCGATTTCAATCCACACTGGAGCAGGGACTTGACGTCAGAGGCTACCCCCCACCCCCAGGTGAGCAGCCGGACCAATGGCTATAGGCTATGTTAGGGGAGAGGACTCTCAGTCCCTCCTGTTGAAGCTGTTCTACTTTGTATAAATACTAAATAGTCCTTGGGTCAGTGTGTGAATGAGAACAACACTGGAGCCTGGTGCTTCAGACAGACAGGTGGGTGGTAGGAGATATGAATTCACATTTTCTCTCCACCTGTTTCAGAGGAAAGATTTGAATCCTGTCTCCTTCTTGGCAGGTGAGTGTCTTCATCACCAGGCTATAGAAATGCTGCTTCTCTCTTTTTGGCCCAGTGAATTTGTATGTGGTTATTTAAAGTGGACCAGGTTCATCAGGGGAGCTTGAGAGCTCCTTGCTCCAGCCTACCCTGTACCCTGGTGGGTTGGCAGAGGGATTATCTGAGTTCAGATCCCTGCTCTGGAGCAGGAACTCAAACCTGGGTCTCCCACCTCCCACATGAGTGTGCTAGTCCCTGGCTAAAGATCACAAAGGAATGCATGGTTGCTGGCCTGGACCAGAATTTTGTTGCTTTTCAAACATTTTCAGAACTGAACCAAGTATTTTCCTGGGTGTTTCTATGTAGTGGCCAAACTGCCGCATCGGTTATTCACCAGCTCCAGTCATGAGTCCACCAGAGCAGGAGCTGAGGTATCCTGAGGGGGAAACATTTTGCAGTTATACTACTCATTGCCCCCCAGGGGGCAGCATGGAACCCTAAGAAATGCTTCTTTCTTGTGCATGGCGGGGCAGGCGCTCTCTGCGAGACCTGAGCTCAAGGCCTGGCAGGTTATTTGGCGCCCTCTACCGGTGAAGTGGGAGAATGGAGGAAGTGGGCCACAATGTTGGGGAGGGATAGCTCAGTGGTTTGAGCATTGGTCTGCTCAACCCAGGGTTGTGAGTTCAATCCTTGAGGGGGCCATTTAGGGATCTGGGGCAAAAATTGGGGATTGGTCCTGCTTTGAGCAAGGAGTTGGACTAGATGACTTCCTGAGGTCCATTCCAACCCTGATATTCTATGATTCTATTCTATGTCATGGGCTAATTTGCATGTTCTGCTCTCTGGGTAAATGGGGAAGACTGAAGCCCATTGTACTTGCTGGCAAGTATAATTTCCATATACCTCAGGAGCTGTATAATGTACCAAATGTGAACAATCTGGAATTCCACACTCCCAAACTCTGATAGACTTATGGCAGATACCTGGCAGGGGAAGGGAATGGGAAAACATCTCTGAGTTGTCCAATGGGGAAAGTAGAGCACCCTAATCTAGACAGCTGTGGGCCCAGATTGGAAGGTCAAGCTCAGTAAGGAATTTGGGGGTCTTTTTGAACTTTTAAGTAGGATCTTTTTGGTGAGTCTTCTCTTAGAATGTGTTGCTCTGATTGCCTTGGGTGTATTAAAGGTGCTCCAAATGACAAGGGGTTATGTGCCTGGGTATTTCAGGTTCTGGGTGTGGAGAAAGGTAGTAGGGGGGTTTACATTTTTAATTTGTAAAACATGAAAGGGGACAAAGTTTTAGCAGGGGCTGGGATTTGAGCCATTTACTTTCACTATGTTAAGTGGAATCTTAAAATATTGTTAGAACCAGGCCATTATTACTGCAAATAATACCACCCCAGCTGAAGGATTATACAGAGCAGATAGGGCTCCTGTGAAACATATCATGTATTTCTAATCCCTCTGGCTCTGAAGCAGAACCATTGACTTCACTGTGGTTGCATTTGCTTACTCCAGGGATTAATCTGGTTGTTTGGTTTTGGTGGGCCTGGTGAACCTTCACAGCAGAACCACCTTATGACCCCAATGTACCGTGTTTTCTCTATTGTGCTGCATGTGGGTTCACCCCCACTTCGTTTCTGTTTCAGCTTCCCACAAGGCCTCAGCAGCTCCCCACAAACTGCCTGGCCCTCCCTCCACGGAAGGGCTGGTAGTCCCGTCCAACCCCTGAACTATCAAAATAAAAGTGACAATCCCAAAGGATATTTCCACAGCTTTCTTAAGGGATGTTAAATCCTTGGCCCTTTCACATGACCTAGAGTTGTATATTGTGGAGCTGGGATTTTCAAAGCCTCCGAAGGGAAATTTCCATTGATTTTTAATCAGAAGCAGGTATCCAAATAGGAGGCTCTGACAATCCCAGCCTGGGTGTATATTAGCCGTTCGACAGCGGGCACTGAAGAAAATAAACCCCAGTAATACATATGGAATCACAGGGGCCCAATCAGTTATTGGCCTTGCTGGTGCTTAGGGGCAGCCCTGCGTGTCCAGCCCTGCAGATCCCCCATGCTGCCCGCACCCCACCCCATAGCACCCTCCCTTTGCCTGGGTAGCCCCTTCCCAGGGGGGAGCTCAACTGCTTTACTAGCCCCAATCCCCGCTGCGGGCCTGGGCGTCTGGGCTCAGCGCTACCATGCGGCGGGTGGGGAAACTGAGGCCCCCAGAGGGCAAGGGCCGTGCCCACCATCTCTGCGCAGCGGCGGCGGCTGAGCTGGCCACGGGACCCATCCGCCCTGCGGAGGGGCCTGACCGGTGCCCTGCAGCCCAGCCAGCGCACGCGCGGCGCCCCCCTGGAGCGGGACCCCCAAGGGCCCGGCGCCGCCGTACGTCCGCGGGACCCTTCCTCAAAGAACTACAACTCCCGGCGGGCCCTGCGCCCCCCCTCCGTCTGAGGACACTCCTATTGGCTGTGTGAAGGGAGCGGGCTCCGCCCCCTGGCGGCGCAGAGCCAATCAGAAGGAGGCTGTCGGCCAATGGGGAGAGCGGCCGGGCGTTGCCGGGTGATTTGAAAGGCGGCAGGCGGAAGCGGCGGGTCGTGCGGGCCCCGTTCCACGGTAAGAGCCGCGGCCTCTCCTGGACGGCCCCGAGCGCCAGGGGGAGCCCTGGGCCCTGCCCGAGCCGCCCGCCCGGGGCCTCAGGCCGCCCCGCAGCCCGGGGCGAAGGGGCGCAGCCGGGCCGCGGCTGGGGCCTGGGGCCGCTCCGGGGCGGGGCGGGGCTGGGCGGGGTCCGCTTTGCCCAGCGCCCCCGGAGCCCGGGCCGCAGACCGGCCCAGGGACAATGCGTGCAGCGGGGGGGGGCCCTGAACCGCGCTGCAAACCCTGCGTGGGCCGGGGGCCGGGCCGAGCCGGGGGGGGGGTCCCCCCACTTCCAGCCCGTTCCCGGGAGCCGCTCCCGCGGCAGGGGGGCGCCCTGCGCGGTTCCTCCCTCGCTCCCGGGCGCAGGGCGCTGCCCTAGTTTCTCCCTTACCCGCTTCGTCTCCTAAATAAGTCAGTGTGAACACGGGGCGCCGAGGAGGGGGGAGCAGGTTTAAAATAACCACCCTGTTCGCGCACGCCGCATGGGTGCGACCTTTAAGCAACTAAACTTCATTTTCACGCTTTTAAAAGGTTGCCAAACGGGGGGGGGGGGGCTGATTATTTGAAAGGTCATTACAAGTTCATCCCCGTTGCCTTTGCAATTCCTTCTTTAGAAGGTGAGGACATGCCACCTGGTGTTCAGGGCGCTACTGGAGTGGGTACGTTCAGGGTAAATGAGCCTGTGTCTGATTCTCCCTGCCCCACATAGCCACGGCTCCCGCAGAAATTAGTAGGATCTGTGGGGGTGGGACAACTCTGACAATCGTTCATGCCCGAAATAAAGGGCTTTGCTGATCTGCAAGGTGTCTGTGGAGAAGCTAATAGGGATCAGAAGGGATCTTTCATGACCCCCTTTTCCGGTGTCCTTGCACTAATAAGTATAAGAGGAGGATATATGACCTTTAACCTCTAGATCAGGGGTGGGCAAACTTTCTGGCCTGAGGGCCACCTCTGCATATGGAAATTGTATGGCAGGCTCACCAATTTGAGGTTGGGGTGTGGGAGGGGGGGTGAGGGCCCTGGCTGGGGGTGCGGTCTCTGGGGTGGGGCCAGAAATGAGGAGTTCAGGATGTGGGAGGGGGCTCTGGATTGGGGCAGGGAGGGTGGGGTGGGGCAAGGGCTCTGAGATGGGGCTGGGGATGAGGGGTTTGGGGTGTAGGAGGGTGCTCTGGGCTGGGACTGAGGGGTTTGGAGGGTGGGCAGGGGATCAGGGCTGGGGCAGGGGGTTGGGCTGTGGGGGGAGGCTCCAGGCAGCGCTTACCGCAAGCAGCTCCCAGAAGCAGTGGCATGTCCCAGCTCTAGTGTAGCTAGGCAGCTCTGCTGCTTGCTGCCCTGTCTGCAGGCGCTGCCCCTGCAGCTCCCATTGGCTGTGGCTCCTGGCCAACTGGAGCTGTGGGTGAGGCACTTGAGGTGGAGGCAGCGTGCGGAGCAGAGTCCCCTGGCTGTTCCTACGCATCGGAGCCGGGGTGGGGACATGCTGCTACTTCCTGGAGCTGCGCAGAGCGGCCCCCAACCCTGCTTCATGGCTGGAGCACCAGAGCGGGGCAAGCCCCAGACCCCAATCCCCAACAGGAGCTCGAGGGCCAGATTAAAACGGCTGGCGGACTGGATGCGGCCCACGGGCCATAGTTTGCCCACCCCTGGTCTAGGTTTAGTTTGAATCTATCTCATGTCAGCAGAGACCAGCACATAGCTATCATCTGGTGGCTATCTAACCTTTGGAAAGAGATATACTAAGACAGAAGATAACATAGTACCACTGTATAAATCCACGGTATGCCCACACATGGAATATTGCATACAGTTCTGGTCACTCCATCTTAAAAGAGAGATATTAGAATTGCAAAAGTTCAGAGAAGGGCAACAAAAATGATTTAGGGGTATGGAAAGGCTTCCATAGGATGAGAGGTTAAAAAGACTGGGACTGTTTATCATATCCTTAGTGTCTTTTCTAAGATGAAGGTCTATAAAATCATGAATGGTGTGGAGAATATTTACTAGGGCTGTCGATTAATCACAGTTAACTAACGATTAACTCAAAAAAATTAATCGTGATTACAAAAATTAATCGCATTGTTAAACAATAGAATACCAATTGAAATTTAAATATTTTTGGATGTTTTTCTACATTTTCAAATGTATCTATTTCAATTACAATACAGAATACAAAGTGTACAGTGCTCACTTTATTTTTTATTACAAATATTTGCTCTAAAAATGATAAACAAAAGATAGTATTTTTCAGTTCACCTCATACGTGTACTGGAGTGCAATCTCTTTATCATGAAAGTGCAACTTATAAATGTAGTTTTTTTGGGTTGTTTTTTTTTGTTAGGTAACTGCACTCAAAAACGAAACAAAACAATGTAAAACTTTAGAGCCTACTAGTCCACTCAGTCCTACTTCTTGTTCAGCCAGTCGCTAAGACAAACAAGTTTGTTTACATTTATGGGAGATAATGCTGCCCACTTCTTAATTACAGTGTCACCTGAAAGTGAGAACAGGCATTCAAATGGCACTGTTGTAGCTGGCGTTGCAAGATATTTATATGTCAGATGCGCTAAAGATTCATGTGTCTCTTCATTCTTTGGCCATGGTTCCAGAGGACATGTTTCCATGCTGATGATGCTAGTTTAAAAAAAAAAAAAAAGCGTTAATTAAATTTGTGACTGAACTCCTTGGAGGAGAATTGTATGTCGCCTGCTCTGTTTTACCCACATTCTGCCACATATTTCATGTTAAAGCAGTTTCGGATGCTGACCCAGCACATGTTCATTTTAAGAACACTTTCACTGCAGATTTGACAAAATGCAAAGAAGATACCAATGTGAGATTTCTAAAGATAGCCACAGCACTCAACCCAGGATTTAAGAATCTGAAGTGCCTTCCAAAATCTGAGAGGGATGAGATGTGGAGCATGCTTTCAGAAGTCTTAAAAGAGCAACACTCTGATGCAGAATCTACAGAACCCAAACCACCAAAAAAGAATATCAACCTTCCGCTGGTGGCATCTGACTCACGATGATGAAAATGAACATGCGTCGTCCACGCTGCTTTAGTTCGTTATTGAGCAGAACCTGTCATCAGCATGGACGCATGTCCTCTGGAATGGCGGTTGAAGCATCAAGGGATATATGAATCTTCAGTGCATCTGGCATGTAAATATCTTGCGACACCAGCTACAACAGTGCCATGTGAACGCCTGTTCTCACTTTCAGGTGACATTGTAAACAAGAAGCAGGCAGCATTATCTTCTGCAAATGTAAACAAACTTGTTTGTCTGAGCGACTGGCTTGAACAAGAAGTGGGACTGATTGGACTTGTAGGTGCTAAAGCTTTATGCTGTTTTGTTTTTGAATGCAGTTATTTTTTGTACGTAATTCTAAAGTTGTAAGTTGAACTTTCATGATAAAAAGATTGCACTACAGTACTTGTATTAGGTGAATTGAAAAATACTGTTTCTTTTTTTTTACAGTGCAAATATTTGTAGTAATATAAAGTGAGCACTGTATACTTTGTATTTTGTGTTGTAATTGAAATCAATATATTTGAAAATGAAGAAAGCATCCAAAAATATTTTAATAAATGGTATTATTATTAACAGCACACTTAATCGCAATTAACTTTTTTAGTTGCTTAACAACCCTAATATTTACCCTTTCACATAACCCAACAGAGGTTTCTTGATTAAAATTAATAAGCAGCAGGTTTAAAACAAACCAAAGGAAGCACTTTTTCAACACAGTGCGCAGTTAACCTATGGAACTCATTGCTGTAGATGTTGTGAAGGCCAAAAGTATAACTGGGTTCAAAAAAGATGTAGATAAGTTCATGGAGGATAGGTCCATCAATGGCTATTGACTGCCAGAGGCTGGGACTGGACAACAGGATGGATCACTGTTCATTTCCTCTGAAGCATCTGGCACCAGCCACTGTTGGAAGACAGGATACTAGGCTAGATGGACCATTGATCTGACCCACTATGGCTGCTCTTATATGAAATGAACTGGGCAGATGTCAGTCCAGTGTTTGGACAGGTGACCATATAAACAAAATGTCATTGCAATTGGCAGCACTAACTGGCTTTTTATCAATAGTCACAGCAGAAAGACCAAGGACTGAACTCTCCCCCTACCCTTGCCCCCCGCCCCGGAGGAGGTTGAGCACTGGTGGTGGTGATGGGAGGCATGAGGGGGCAGGGGTAGGCAAGGTTCCCATGTTGTACTTCTGCAGAAGATAGGCTTTAGTCTCTGGACTGTAAATCTGGCATTTAGAGCATTACACAGCGTGTGAGAGGCAAATAGGTTGATAGCCAAGAACATACGGCAAACAGCAGTCCCGTATTTTTAAATAAAGGGGTCTATTGCCCTGAGAAGAGAGTTTGTTCCCTAAGTGGTTGCTAATTCAGATCCATTCATCTTGCCAGCCCCTCTGGATTTTTGGATCATTGAAAAGGTGTGATCCAACGATCAGTGATGGGTGTTCAGTGTCCTGCTTCTGACTGTGGCTTTTATTCCCCCTTTGGATGCAGTACTGACTGAAGCTGCTCTGCAATCATGGTGTCAGTTCTGCCCACAGAAGAGGGCAATGTGGCAGTGGTGGTGCGGGTACGGCCCCAGAATCAACAGGAGCGGGAAGGGAGTCGTCACGCTGTGGTGCAGGTGATCGGTGACAGCATGTTGGTGTTTGACCCCGAGGAACCCCGTCTATCGGGAGTTTTTACAGGCTTCCGGGGGCATGATGCCCCGAAGCGAAAGGGCAAGGACCTGAAGTTTGTGTTTGACCAAGTGTTTGGTGAGAGTGCTACACAGGAGGAAGTATTCCAGCACACAACTAAGGAGATCCTGGATGGGGTGCTGAATGGGTACAACTGCTCTGGTAAGGAGCCCTGGTGTGGCATTTTATTTGGCTTCATTATACAGAGTTAACTGAACACATTACAGGGTTAAGTATGCAGTGAACATAGTGAAATGCCATTGCTCAGGGCCTGAGCCGACTCCTTGCAGGGTGTGTGTGTGGGGGGATTTTTATCACATCCAGCACTGTAATTTGCAGGAAGCTGCTGCACATAGAAGAGGCTCTTCCACTCTTTTTTTTCTTTCATTTGATTTCCCCCAACAGAGCCACCTTCGCACTGTTTGGTCCACACAATTAAACTTTAATAACTTAGCTGATGCCTCAGATGGGATCCGAGGCCAGACTGGCTCAATAGAGGATCAGGCCTGGTCAGTCCTGTATTCCTGTAGACCAGTGGTTCTCAACCAGGGGTCCATGGCCCTCTGGGGGGCCGTGAGCAGGTTTCGGGGGGCTGCCAAGCAGGGACAGTGTTAGACTCGCTGGGGCTCGGGGCAGAAAGCCTAAGTCCTGCCATGCAGGGCTGAAGCCCGAGGCCCTGAGCCCCACCACCCAGAGGCGGAAGCAGAAGCTGAACACCTCTTCACAGAGGCCCCTTTGGTGTGGATCCCCTGTGGTGTGGAGCCCCAGGCAACTGTCTGGTTTGCTACCATCTTCTGTTGGCCCCACCAAACGTGGAGCTCCCCTTTGATATGAAGACATTAGTGCAGTTCTGCAAGTCAGCCATGCTGGTGCAGTAATAACGAACTAAAAACAGAAGGGAGTTGTCTCGTGGTTAGAGCCTGGGACTGGGCATCAGAACTCCTAGGCTCTATTTGGGGTGTGTTGTGAGCACAGATCTGTGACTGGCTCTCTTTACATGCCCTTCTTATGCTAAATATTTTTGAGATCCTTTAACAATACTTCGTACTTCTACAGCATCTTATTAATGGGGGAAAGACTGAAATCACTAGAATACCATGTCCTATTCGGAGGTCAACACTTTTAAAAGGATGTTGAAAAATTGCAAAGGGCTCAGAGATGAGCTACAAGACCTGAGTCAAGGTCTGGAAAATCTGCTTTATAGTGAAAGATTTAGGAAGCTCAATCTTATGAGTTTATTAAAGAAAAGGTTAGAGATGACTTGATCATGTCTAAGTATCTAAATGGGGAGCAGATTTCTGATATTAGATGGCTCTTTAATCTAGCAGACAAAAAGCATAATGAAATCCAGTGGCTGGAAGCTGAAGCTACATAAAAGCAGAGTAGACAATAGGTGCAAATTTCCAACAATGAGGGTAATTAACCATTGGAACAATTTATCTAGGGTTGGGGCTGATTCTCTGTAACTTGAAATCTAAATCAAGATAGAGCATCCTTATTTTAAAAAAAATAGACCCTGGCTCAACCCCCGAGGGGGTTGTAGGAATTATTGGGTGAAATTCTTTGGCCTATATATAGGAGGACAGATTAGATTATAGTGGTCTTTTCTGGCCTTTGAATTTCTAGTGTCTTGTCTTTCTATTTCCAGTGTTTGCCTATGGTGCAACAGGTGCAGGAAAAACCTACACCATGCTGGGCTCTGAGAAGAGTCCAGGCATCATGTACCTCACCATGGTGGAGCTTTATAAAAGGATTGAGGCAAGGAAGGAGGAGAAAAGCTGCGAGGTGCTCATCTCCTACCAGGAGGTACCCGGGTGTCTGACGCTACCCCCTTCCATCTGCTACCACCCTGAAGAAGAGGTGTCAGGGGGCGGTAGTTAGGATTACGTGGCTCCATCCCCTCAGGTTCAGTATGGTGCCAGCAAGCTGCTGAGATTCCATAGCACTATGCCACTGACTAGTCCAGCTGGTCCTGGGGTGGGAAAGAAGTTCTGTCTCTATTTTTCCCACTTGCTTTTTGGCATCCTCTCACTGCACCACAGACACTCTACAATGACCCTCCTGTGCTTGCCTTTACCCATTAGGGAGGGAAATTTTCACTTGTGTATTCCCTTCTCCCTAAGCCTTTACTGAGTCCAACACAGTGTATTGTGTCTACACCCAGATTCTGCTCCAACAAGGAAGCTATCTAAAATCCCCAGTTTGAACTCTCAGGTGACCTGTAAACAGGGTTTTGTCCCTAGCTCTACAACTCCTTATGTGAACTTGAATATGCTGATTCACTTCTCTGTGCCTCTGTAATATGGCAACACTTCTCTGCCTCGCAAGGATGATTAAGGGGTGTGCGGTTTGTGAGGCTTAGTGTTTGTGAAGCACTATGAGATTCTATGTTTGTGAAAACTATGAGATTAGTGTTTGTGAAGCACTATGCTCTTAAAAGGGCAGTGGCAGTGACATGGGATAAAGTCCTTGTAACGGTCTTAACGCTGTCCTTGGGACTAGGTGCTTGCATATATGGTGTTGCAGCACTCTTCCTTGATGGAACTTGTGTAAAGCCTTTCCAGAGAATCAGCCCTTCCTCCCTAGGAAGAACTTGTGTGACCTGTTTGAACTCCACTCTCTTTGCTCCTGTTGTAATCTATTATACGGTCTAGCTCCCTCCATGCAAAGACCTTCCTCTGGCCTCCTGCACCTAGCTTCCTAGGGTCACTGTTTAGGATGTTTACTCTTGATTCCTTGTTCTAGGTGTACAATGAGCAGATTCATGACCTCCTGGAGCCGAAGGGCCCTCTAGCAATCAGGGAGGACCCAGAGAAAGGGGTAGTGGTACAGGGTCTCTCCTTCCATCAGGTATGTATAAGGACTCCCTACAACAAAAGAGTGCATGGACTAGGCACAGCTACAGGTCTAATTGTAAATAATTACTTTATTTTCAGTAAAGTGAAAATAGCAGAGGAGAAGTTACGTTGCTTGAGCCCTTCCCACTGTTCCTGAAGAGCTGGGTGACTGGGGGTCTACAGTGCTTCTTGGGGATAGCCAGGATTGTGAGGCACCTCACTACCACCCACGCATAGTGTGAGGAAGTCTTGTTCGTTCCTGGCATGGGTCAGTTAGTCAACACCACCAGCCCCTGGCAACGCAAGCTCGGCCTTCCAGGCCTACACAGGCCCCACTTGCTCTTTAGATGTTAGCGATAGGCACACCTCAGCCCCCAAGTCCACAGAATATGTCCTTGGAGAAGTCCTGGATCCCCTGGGCGCTCACAGAATTTCCAAATCCCTGTTCCCAAAAGAACTGCATACCACAGCTTACTAGTGACACAGCTCTGCTTTACACACAGCACTCGGCTGTGGGAATTAGAGTGCCTGACGTTAATGAGGATATTAATGTAATAGGCAGTGTGGAAACTTGGTGGAATGAGAATGATCAATGGCCCAGGATAATACCCAGGTACAAAATATACAGGAATGGAAGAGTAGGTCAAACTGGTGAGGGAGTGGTGCTATATCTGACAGAAGGCCTAGTCAAAGTAAAAATCTTAAATCAACCTGTACCATAGAATCTCTATGGATATGTAACCCTTCTGCCCGTCAGAGTTGGCAGCAACAAAGGCCAGGTTCAGTATTTAGGGGTTCCATTCCAATAACACAATGCAAAACCAGCTTGACCCCCTACCCAGTGACCTGGGATAAATATATAGCACCCCCGCTGGGCGCCTCCAAGAGGCAATACTTCCCCTCTCGCAAGCACAGAGTCTGAGTGTAGCAAAGCCTTTTAATAACAGAGAGAAACAATGTGGCATTATGTTGGGGAAACACCACCAACAGGATTCCTAACACAATCCATGAGCAAAAAAACCCACCCCAAGCAAATTGGGCCTTGTCCTTTCCCTTTGGTTCTTGAGTCCAGCAAACCAAAAGTCCCAAAAGTCTCTGTCCCTGGTCAGTGCAGCCCCAGAGTTTGAAAGTTTATCTGCAGAGTTTTACCTCCCAACCTGGGTGGAGATGGGGGCGGGTTAAGGGGCACCTTACGTGGTCCAAAGCCGATTGCCCCACCTCTCTATGGGGCTCCGCTCCACCAGCCGTCCCACGAATCGCTCCGCTCTGCCAGCCACCCCCATGAGCTGCTCCAGGCATCCCACCAACTGCTCCGCTCCACCAACCGCTCTGCTCTGCCAGCCATCCCACGAACCATTCCAGCCGTCCCACGAGCTGCTCTGCTCTGCCAGCTGTCCCGCAAACTGCTCTGCAATATATCTTCAGGCTCTCCCACTACTTAACACAACACTCAGTGATTTCAGTTCTCAGTAAGTTTAGCTCTTTTGTGATTTCAGCTTGTAGTAGGGTGCACCATCGGCCCAAAGTGAATTCAGCTCAGTAGCCTGTAACTAGATTCCTCATGGAATCAAAATTTGCTCCGATATTCCACAGTGGAGAGAGGAGAAAGTGCAATTAGCATGTAAGGCCCTCACCTGAAGACCTATACTACCAGGTATTAATATCTATCCCCAGCCTCTCTCTATTCACTGGGTTTTGGAACCCATGACCCTTGCCTAGCGAGTGCTGCTTAGTTGATGGTGAGTCCCACTGTCCTTGATTCATATAATCAGGATAATAGTTTATTCCTGCCCCAATAACAGAGAAACTGGGGCTCCTACAGCAGCCAAAGTGACCATCTAGGCAGGGGGGGTGCCTATGCAAATGAGATCAGCCCCTGAAGTTCTTTTCCACAACCCACCATGACTCGCCACCAGATGTCAGGGCAGAGCTCATCCTGACTCTGCTTACAGATAGAAATTCCATGCTTGAACAATAAAAGTATAGCAGTAGGAATATCCTACCAGCCACCTAGTGATCGTGATTGTGAAATGCTCAGGTAGATTAGAGGCTACAAAAGCAGAAAACACAATACTGCTACTAATAATGGGGGGGATTTCAACTATCCTCAGATTGACTGGGTATATCACCTCAGGACAGGATCCAGAGAGAAAATTTCAAGACTCCATAAACGACTGCTTCTTGGAGCAGCTAGTTCTGGAACCCACAAGGGGAGAGGCAATTCTTAATTTAGTCCTAAGTGGATCACAGGATTTGGTCCCAAAGGTGAATATAGCTGAACTGCTCAGTAACAGTGACCATAATGTAATTAAATTTAACATCGGGGGGAGGAGAATGCCAAAGAAATGCACCACAGTAATATTTAACTTCAAAAAGGAAAACTACACAAAAATGAAGAGGCTAGTTAAATGGAAATTAGAAGGAATAGTTACAAGGGTGAAGTGCCTGCAAACTGCATGGAGACTGTTTAAAAACACAGAGGCTCAAACTAAATGTATACCCTTAAATAATAATACAACAACAAAAACCAGTAAGAGAACCAAAAAAAAATCACCATGGCTAATCAAGGTAAAGGAGGTGTTACAAGCAAAAAAGTCATCCTTTAAAAATTGGAAATTGAATCTTAGTGAGGAAAATAGGAGCATAACATCTGGCAAGTCAAGTGTAAAGGTATAATTAGGCAGGCAAAGAAAAAATGTGAAGAGCTAAAGCCACAAAACTAAGATTAAAACAAAATTAAGTACACGGGAAGCCTACCACCGTACGATCTAGCTGCTACAGAAAGCACTCAAGGAAGACAAAGCCATTGCGGAGAAGCTAAATGAATTCTCTGTATTGGTTTCCACTCTAGAGGATGTGGGGTCTCCCCCACATCCAAGCCTTCGTTTTAGGTGACTAATCTGAAGAACTGTCCCAAATTGAGGTGTCAATAGAAGGAGGTTTTGGAACAAATTGAATTGATAAGTGACCAGGACTTAGAGAGCAGCAAATATTCATCCAAGAGTTCTGAAGGAACTTAAATATGAAATGGCAGAACGACTAAGTGGTATGTTACCTATCACTTAAATCTGCCTCTGTAGCAGATGACTGGAGGGTAGCTAATGTAAGGCTGATTTTTAAAAATATCTCCAGTAGTGATCCTGGTAACTACAGGCTAGTAAGCCTAACTTCAGTACCAGGAAAATTGGTTGAAACTATAGTAAAGAACAAAATGATGATACATAGATGAACACTTGGGGAAGAGTCAACACGGCTTGTGTAAAGGGAAACAATACCTCACCAATCTACTAGAATTGTTTGAGTGTGTTGTCAAGCATGTGGACCAGGGTGATTGAGTGGATATAGTGTATCTGGACTTTTAGAAAGCCTTTGGCAAGGTCCCGCACCAAAGGCTCTTAAGCAAACTAAGCAGTGCTGAGATAAGAGGGATGGTCCTCTCATGGATCAATAATTGCTTAAAAGATAGGAGACACAGGGTAAGAATAGGAGTAGGTCAGTTTTCACAACGGAGAGAGGGGAACAATGGGGTCCGTACTGGGACAAGTGCTGTTCAACATATTCAGAAGTGATTGGGAAAGGAAGTGAACCGTGATATGGCAAAATACACAGACAAAACAAAAGTATTCAATAGTGAAGTCCAAAGCAGACTGTGAAGAGTTACAAAGGGATCTCACAAAACTGGATGACTGGGTAACAAAAGGGCAGATTAAATTCAATGTTTAACTGCAAAGTAATGCACACTGGACAAAAGTAATCCCAACTATACATTCAAAACGATGGGGTTTAAATTAGCTGTTACCACTCAAGAAAGAGATCTTGGAATCATTGTGGATAATTCCTTGCTAAATGTTGATTGGCTGTCAAAAAAGCTAAAACAATGTTAGGAACCATGAGGAAAGGGATAGATGATAAAGCAGAAAATATGCCACCCTATAAATCCATGGTACACCCATACCTTAAATACTGGGTGCAGGTCCGGTTGCCCCCACCTCAAAAAATATATTAGAATTGGAAAAGGTACAGAGAAGAGCAACAAAAAATGTTTAAGGTTATGAAACAACCTCCCTAGGAGGAGAGGTTAAAAAGGGTGGGACCATTCATTTTAGACGGTAGATGACTAAGAGGAGGGGAAGTATAACAGAGGTCAATAAAATCATGAATGGTATGAAGAAAGTGAATAGGGAAGTGTTCTTTACACCTTTACATAACACAACAAGTAGGTGTCATCCAATGAAATTAAGGCAGCAGGTTTAAAACAAACATAAGGAAATACTTCACACAACCCACAGTCAATCTGTAGAACGAGTCGCTGTGGATGTTAAGGCCAAAAATATAACAACAGTTCAAAAAAGAATTAGGTTCATGAGAAATAGGTTGGCTGTTAGCCAATATGGTCAGGAGTGCAACCCCATGCTCCGGGTGTTCCTAAACCTCCAAATGCCAGAAGCTGGGACTGGACAGGGAATGGATCACTTGAAATTGCCCTGATCTGTTTATTCCTTCTGAAGCATTTGGCATTGGACACCGTCAAAAGGCAGGATACTGGGCTTGATGGATCATTGGTCTAACGCAGCATAGCCGTTCTTATGTTAAGTTTACTTAACAATAAAGAACAGAAATTCAAATGATAGCAAGCACAAATATTGGAAACAAAGGTATACATACAAAATAAAATCATAGCACATGTACTAGAGCCTAAGCTTAACAAATAAGACATTGTTATGTTATACAGAGCAAAAGCTCCCCCAAAACCCTTCCAGTGTACTTCAGCCAGGTTTGGCAGTTGTCTTCTATTCGCAAAACAAGCACACTGTCAGCTTACTTCCTAGGTGAAAGATGCCCATTGGGTCTCTATACCTACAGTTATAGACCCAGAAATCCATTGTCTGTACTTGGAAATAGGATAACCCATGATGCTTGTGTTTTCCTGTCTATAATCTCCCCTAGAGCCTTTGCAATCCCTTGATTAGCGTTTTGCTCAGATTGAAAGTAGGCTTTCATTGTGAAGTACCCAATACTCAATTTGCACATAGACTGAAAGATAAATATCTCTGGCCTGAAAGAAACTTGTTTCTCATCTGGTGACCAGCCCCACGTCAAAGACAATAAGAACATTATGTTCAGTGTATTTACATAACTCTATATTGATCAGCCGTACATTCACTTCACAATGGTTGTGAGAACCGGCAGGATACAGGCTTTCAGCAGAGACCTTACATGACACCCTTTGGCAAACTAATATGTAGATACCACACCTAGGCATTCCCGGTAACTCAGGGATTCCCAAACTTGGTTCACGACTTGTTCAGGGTAAGCCCCTGGTGGACTGCGAGACACTTTGTTTACCTGAGCATCCACAGGTACGGCCGCTCGCAGCTCCCAGTGGCTGCAGTTTTCCGTTCCCAGCCAATGGGAGCTGAGGGAAGCGGTGACCCAGCCCGTGCTGCTTCCCGCAGCTCCCATTGGCCCTGCATTTGCCTATGCTGTACCCATTCTTTGGATGAACAGGGCTTCAGTCTCAAGGGAGATTAATGTGGCATCTTTTCCCAGCCCTATGCTCACCTTCCCCACAAAGGTTTGTATGCACCTACTAGTGCATTGGTTGATGTGCTTACAAGTTCCTTGGGAGGGGGGAGGCATAGCTTCCCCATATGGGTGAGAGCTGCAAAGACCTCCCATTTGAAGCACTGTACGGTACTAATCTTTCTCTCTGTGTTCCTTTCCAGCCAAAATCAGCAGAGCAGCTCCTGGAGATGCTGGCAAGTGGGAACAGAAACCGCACACAGCACCCCACAGATGCCAATGCTACTTCCTCACGCTCACACGCCGTCTTCCAGGCAAGTAGCAGCAGCAACATCTGCGAGGATGTTCTCAGGACTCTCATCTTCAGGCTTCTGTGCCTAAATTGAGCCAAATGAAGAAACAGGAAGAAAGCTCCTGCTGGCTTGGAGTGCAGGGTCTCCAGTTATTACTTCTGTTCAGTATGTTAAGCAGGAGGATTATGTCTTCCTCTGAAGAATCTGGCAATAGCTACTGTCAGACAGAATACTGGGCTGGACCATTGGTTTGTTCTTGCAACTAAAGCAGACATATCGGGTCATCCGCTTACTCTCTGTCCTGCAGGGTAGGGTTCTCCTGCAGTGCATCCAGTGACATTTAAACAAGTGTTGGGACTCCCCCCCCCCCCCACCCCCACCTCCCTTGGAAAACGTTTTTTTCCCCCCTTTTTTTGTTTGTTTTTTGTTTTATCCCTGTACCCCTGTGTATTGCAATGAACAACTAGCCTCCTTCCTTGGTGGCCTAGTTGCAAGTTATTTCCCCCACCTTCCCTTTCGTCAGTACTTAGACACACTTTACATACTGAGCTCTCAAACTTTCCTTGGAAATCAGTCCCTGCAGCCTACAATCACTTGCTACTCTTCTCTGAAAACCTTCCAATTTCTCTTCATAGTGGTGTGCCCAGAATGGAAAAAATGAGTAACTCCAGGACTGTACAAAGAGACTATGATCTCTCTGACTGCAAGCGCCTCTCTAACTTGCTATCATTCGCCCCAGCTCTCACCACTCTGGTTTCCCAAGTTCTCTCTCCACACGAAGCAGAGCTGTTTGGGATGATTTTTCCTCAAATGGATTAGCTGCATTTTCAAGGCTGAATCTGCTGGTGTGCTGCACCTTGGACGCTGACTAGCCACCTCCAGTCCAGGTTAGGGCACTTTGCCAGGAAGAAGGTTTAGTCATTAGGGCCTGGACTCCCAGCTGGCCACAACGGAAAACCCTCCTGTAACGGGGTCGGCACCCACCTCTTGTGAGCACCCACTCTTGTTGGGTGTGTCTGCGATCTTTAAACCAGTCTAGCCCTGGTATGGGGCTGTATCCCCGGGGCTTCCTCCCTGGAGACGCTATCTTCCTGCGGCCTCCCCAGGCTCAGTCCCTATTCAGTGCCCACAGCCAGCCAGGAGCTCCTTCATTGCTCCCTCAGTCCCTGCTAGCAAACTAGCTTTGGGTCAGTCCTAGCAGCCAGCCAGGAGCCTCTCTCTCCCCCAGTCCCTGTCCACACTGAGCTGTCTGTGGCCCTGCTGCTCTTCCAGGCAGCCAGGCCTGCAGTCCTTTCTTCTCCAGCTCCAAGCAGCAACTGCCCTGTCTCTGGCTCTGTAGCTCCTTTTTATAGGGTTCACTCTAGCCTGCTTGGAGGACCTCTCCACTGCTCCTTACCTGGGATGAGTGTGGCAGGACCCTGAGTCCTCCGTGAGGGGGCCTCTGGGCCTAGTCCACCCCATCACACCTCCTCTCCTACTGGTTGCTTCTGCCTTTCACTTAGGCTGGCAACTATAATGTGGAGGAACTGGCTCAGAGTAGCTCTGTGCAGGGAGGCGGGGCTGATTGTTAGTCCTGCTCTTTAAGAACATAAGAAGGGCTGTCCATCTAGCCAACTGTCCATCTAGCCCAGTTTCCTGTCTCTGACAGTGGGTAGTGCCAGATACTTCCGAGGAGATGAATGGAACAGGGTAATTATCTAGTCATCCATCTATCCCCTGTTGTCTAGCCCCAGCTCCTGGCAGTTGGAGGCTTAAGGACACCCAGAGTATGGAGTTGCACCCCTGACCATCTTGGCTAATAGCCATTGATGGCCCTATTGTCCTTGAACTTATCTAATTCTTTTTTGAACCCAGTTATACTTTTGGCCTTACAACATCCACAGCAATGAGTTCCACGAGTTGATTGTGCATTGTGTGAAGAAGTACTTCCTTTTGTTTGTTTTAAACCCATTGCCTGTTAATTTTATCAGGTGACAACCTCTTCCCCCCCCCCTCCCCCCCCGTGCTTGTGTTATGTGAAGGGGGTAAATAACACTTTCCTGTTCACTTTCTCCACACCATTTATGATGATATAGACCTCTATAATGCCACTCTTTAGTAATCTATCTTCTAAATTGAACAGTCCTGGTCTTTTAATCTCTCCTAATATGGGAGCTGTTCCATCCCCCTAACTATTTTTGTTGCTGTTCTCTGCACCTTTTCCAATTCTAGTATCTTTTTAGAGATGAGGCAATCAGAACTGCCCACGGTATTCAAGGTGTGGGCGTACCATGGGTTTATATAGCAGCACTAAGAGATTGTCTGTCGTATGATCTATCCCTTTCCTAAGGTTCCTAGCATTCTGTTCGTTTTTTTGACTGCCACTGCACGTTGGGCAGATGTTTTCAGAGAACTATCCACGATGACTCCAAGATCTGTTGCTTGAGTAGTAACAGTTAATTTAGAATCCATCATTTTGTATCTAGCGTTGGGATTATTTTCTTCAATGTACATTACTTGGTTTTTATCAACACTGAATTTTCATTTGCCATTTTGTCACCCCGTCACACAGTTTAGTGAAATCTCTTTGTAACTCTTCACAGTCATCTTTGGATTTATCTTGAGTAATTTTGCATTATCTTCAGATTTTGCCACATCACTGTTCCACCCCTTTTTCCAGATCATTTATGAATATGTTGAACAGCACAGTTCCCAGCGCAGATCCTTGGGGGGGGGGGGGGCACTATTTACCTCTCTCTGTTGTGAAAACTGGACATTTATTCCTACCCTTTGTTTCCTATCTTTTAACCAATTATTGACTCATGAGAGGACCTTCCCTCTTACCTCAGGACTGCTTAGTTTGCTTAAGAGCCTTTGGTGCGGGGCGTTGTCAAAGGCTTTCTAAAAGTTCAAGTGCGCTATATCTACTGGTCACTCTTGTCCACGTGCTTATTGACACCCTCAAGGAATTCTAAAAATTGGTGAGGCATGATTTCCCTTTATAAAAGCCATGTTGACTCTTCTCCAACATATCGTGTTAATCTACATGTCTGGTAATTCCATTCTTTACTATAGTTTCAACCAGTTTGCCTCGTCCTGAAGTTAGGTTTAGTGGCCTGTAATTGTCAAGATTGCTGCTGGAGCCTCTTTTAAAAATCGGCATCACATTAGCTACTCTCCAGTCATCTGGTACAGAGGATGATTTAAGTGATAGGTTACATACCACAGTTTAGTAGTTTTGCAATTTCATATTTGAGTTCCTTCAGAACTCCTGGGGGAATCCCGTCTGGTCCTGGTGACTTACTACTCTTTAATTTCTCAATTTGTTCCAAAACCACCTCTACTGACACCTCAATCTGGGACAATTCCTCAGATTTGTCACCTAAAAAGAATGGCTTGGGTGTAGGGAATCTCCCACACATCCTGTGCAGTGAAGACCAATGCAAAGAATTGCTTTAGCTTCTCCACAACAGCCTGGTCTTCCTTAGCCCCTCGGTCGTTCCGTGGCTCTACTGACCGTTCAGCAGGCTTCCGGCTTCTGATATATTTAAAAAGTAACAGCGATTTTTTTCTGTGTCATTTGCTGGTTGCTCTTCAAATTCTGTCTTGACCTGCCCTATTATACTTGACCTGGCACAGTTTATGCTCCTTTCTCTTTTCCACACTAGGATTTGACTTCTAATTTTTAAAGGACGCCTTTTCGCCTCTCACCCCCTCTTCTACTCTGCTCTTAAGCCATGGAGGCATATTTTTGGTCCTCTTACTGTTTTTTTGGTTTATTTTTTTGGTTTGTTTTTTGTTTTTGTTTTTAATTTGGGATATACATTTAATATGACCCTCTATCATTGTGCTTTTTAATAGTCTCCACGCTGTTTGCAGGCATGTGAGTTGTGACTGTTCCTTTTAATTTCTATTTAACTAGCTACCTTATTTTTGTGCAGTTCCTGTGGTGGGTTTCTTTGGCATTTTCATCCCACAAGGATGTTACATTTAATTACATTAAATTAAACCACTATTATTGAGCAGTTCAGCTATATCCACCTCTTGGACCAGATCCTGTGCTCCACTTAGGACTAAATCAATAATTGTCTCTCCCATTGTGGGTTCCAGGACAAACTGCTCCAAGAAGCAGTCATTTTGTGTTGAGAAGTTTTATCCCTGCATCCCTTCCTGAAGTGACATACCCAGTTAATATCAAGATAGTTGAAATCCCCAGTTATTATTGCATTTTCTGCCTTTGTAGCCTCTCTAGTCTCCCTGAGCATTTCACAATCATGGTCACCATCCTTGTCAGGTAGCAGGTCGGATATTCCTGCCTCTATACTCTCCTTTAACCCATGTAAGGCTGCCGGCCCACTGGGACAGCCATTGCTCAGAGAGAGCTAGTGAGGTGAGGAAGGGGAGTAGTTGAGGCTTTGTGTGGGGATGAGAGGGAGAGAGTAGTTGAGGGCAGGGTTTACTTCAGATCATGAGAACAGCCAGACTGGGTCAGACCAGTGATCCACCTAGCCCTGTATCCCGTCTTTCAGCTAGTGCCGGATGCTTCAGAGGGAACGATCAGAACAGGGCAGTTTATCAAGTGATCCATCCCCTGTTGTCCAGTCCCAGCTCCTAGCAGGCAGAGGTTTAAGGACACCCAGAGCATGGAGTTCTGTCACTGACCATCTTGGCTAACAAGCATTGATGGACCTGTCTTCCATGACCTTATCTAGTTTTTTTTAATCCAGCTATAGTATATCAAGTATCTATAAACTCCCTTAATGGGTCAGAGCCCCACAAATCTCATTACTTATGGGCCAACAAAAGGCAATGACTTTCAGTGACGGAGCCAGAGGGTGAAGCTGTCCTAGAAACGAGAAGCCATGTGTTTGCAACCCTGGCTGAGCTCCCCCTTGTGGATGCTTCCCAGCTTGCTTTTGGGATGCAACTACTAGATCCTACATAGAGTGTTTGGGTCTGGACAGAGTCTAGTCACCGTCTCAAGGTCTGGGCTTCCAGGCACTTTCAGGATGCGGATCCTCTGTCTAGCACCCCTTCCTGAGATATACGATTCTGCAATCCAACTACTGCTGGCCTGCCCAGTAGCAAATGCATGCTTCCCCAAAGTTCCTCCGAAGCTATGGACCCTCTGGATTGCTATTTCACCCTTCGGAGACTACATGACAGTTAAAACAAGGGACGCACAGACTCAGCAAAGGAATTTCTCAACCAGTCATTCTTCACTGATAGACAAAGCACAAGAGAGATACAAATCTACAGAATATAACAAACATCTGCACTTCAAACCCTCCTTCCAGCATCCTCACCACTCTGAGAGCCCTTTGGGGTTTGGTCAGTCCTTCCAGAGTCCCAGGACCCTCCTCCCCTCCTGCACAGCCTTGTTATCTTGTTCTGGTCAGTTAGAGAGCCCTTGGTAAGAGCAGAACTTGTCCTTTTATACAGCTCCAGTCCCCTCTGTCAGGTGCCCCTGCCCCCCAATCAACTTCAAGTCCCTTGTCCGGTGTGTCATTGCTTGGTTACAGCCCATCTACAGTTCAGACTGGGGACACTGGTCCCCTTGATAAGCCCACCACCCAAGGGACAGTTTATTGTTCTGGGACACTTCCATTTGAATGGAAGACTATCCAGGTTAGTGACTCTTGATTGCTCTCTTGTTAACCCACTGCTAGTGGGCGCAGTCTCTGCTAATACCTTCTAGATATCCCAGTCCAACATGATGGAGGGTGAAAGGCAAAAGCGAAGGTGCAGTACAAGTTACAATCAAAATGGAGTTTGCAGACTGATACAGACATACCATGCCAACCTGTCATATCCTGTATCCATTACAAGTTCTCCTCCCACAACCTGAGACCAATCAGAGTTGGCCTTATGGCCTGCGAGATCCTAGAACTGAGTGTGGGGAAGACTGGACAGTGTTTTCTCTCCGCTAGCCCCTCAGCCGGGGGAAGATAGTTGACCTGTAGCTTGGCAACATGGCACAGTAGATCAGTGAGTGGAGAGGAAACACAGGCTCTTGTTGTCATTGCTTGTGGTGATGGCTAGTCCTGCAGTGAATCTCTTGCCTGGTGGCCTTATCAGACCCCAGGAGAGGTCATGTTCAGTTCTCTGCTGTCCCCTACGATAAGACGTTGCCTGCTGACTGGGCTGAGCAGGTCGTGAGGCCTCGCCTTATCTTTCCTCACGAGCCTTATCTTTTCTTCCTGTCCTTGCAGATCTTTGTGAAGCAGCAGGACCGTGTGGTTGGCATCACTCAGGACCTGCAGGTGGCCAAGATGAGCCTGATTGACCTGGCAGGCTCGGAGCGAGCATCAACCACCAACACAAAGGGAGAGCGGCTCCGAGAGGGTGCCAACATCAACCGTTCGCTGCTGGCCCTGATTAATGTCATCAACGCCCTGGCTGATGCAAAGGTAATGCCCCTGCTCCACCCTTCCACAATACACCCTCCTCGGAAAACCACCTTGCATTTCTGCAGTACAAAGGGCAGGGGGGTTAAAAGGACACTTGACATAAGGTATTTCCTTGTCTGAGAAACCTAAGGAACTCTCTGCTGCAGGATATTGACACATCTAGCTCAGGAAGACTTCATAGGATTAGGAATAGCCTCTGACATTAACTGTGGTAAAACAGAGCTGGACCAACTGCCTCTTCAGGCTCTTGCTTCCTAGCCTAGGTTTATGGGAACGAGTCTGAGCATTAGGATATCCGCATGCTAGGATTCTTAGAGATACCTGACAACTGAGGTGGGTCCCCTGATCTCTCCGAACAGAGCAGGAAGTCCCACATCCCATACAGGGACAGTAAGCTCACACGCCTGCTGAAGGACTCTCTTGGGGGCAACTGCCGGACTATCATGATTGCTGCCATCAGCCCATCTGCACTCGCCTATGAGGACACCTACAACACGCTCAAGTATGCCAATCGGGCCAAGGAGATCAAACTGTCGGTGGGTCCCACACATCTGTGTACAGACCTCTATCTCTATGGTGCTGCTGTGTTGAGAGGCTGTTGGCAAGTGGGCTGGGGCAAAAGCTGGCTCCGTGAGGTTCATCACCTACCATAGTGCCTCTGGATAATTAAAGGGGTCTTAGTTCAGTTAACCCACTGGTAGACATTCATTTAGATCTCTGAACTATCTAGTCCACGTATCTATGCCTGATCTGGGGACAAGCCCAGCTAGAGTTGCTGATGGTGATGCAGCTCAGTCTGGAGGAGATGTGAGCATTGGCTAAAGCCAAGCATCACTTCATGGGCGGGCATTAGTGACTATGAAAGGGAGCTTCTCCCTTCAGAATTGTCCCTTCGAGGTGTTCCCTACATCACAGGGGTATCCCAGCAGCGCTGCTTAACCTAACCCATAGAGTAACTGGGGCCCAGCAACAGGACTCACTGGCCTCTCAGTTCTCTTGCACAGAGCCAGGGCTATTCCACCTCTGTTCCTTTAACCCTCTCTCCTCCTTCCCCACCCCCTTTCCACCCTGCAGCTGAAGAGTAACGTGCTCAGCCTGGACTGCCACATCACTAAATACGCAGCTATCTGTGAGCAGCTGAAAGCAGAGGTGAGATGCCTGACAGGGGGCTGGTGAGTGGTTCTGTCTGTAGCCCTTGCCAGAGACCAGCACTGCTCTGGGATTGTAAGTACCATGAGTTCTGTGGTAGGCTCAGAGCATTGGCTATGCTGCCGGAGAACTGCTTAGCCCAGTTAGTGGGCAGCCTCTTACGTTAAGGAAGAGCAGAGGACTGGAATGGACTCTTCTAGGGCTGCAATGAGAGCTCTGCTGCTGGACATATCCAGGGGCCCAGGTATTCTGGGATCCTGCAGCCCTTGCTCTAGAACCCGGTAATGAATTCCTCTCTGCCTTGTTTGTGAAGAGAGCATCCCAAAAGTGAATGGCATGTAACTGCTGTAGCCCTGCCTCCCCTAATCTGCAGCAGGACAGCCAGAAACAATGGCACTGAAGTGTGAACTGCCCAATTGATCCCCAAAGCTCCTAGTGTCCCCAGCCAGCTGCCAGAATCTCCACATTCCCCCTTACCTCTTCTACAAGGCAAATGGTCAATAAACCTGCAACACCCTGAAAAACGTTGAGGCAAAGTAAGACTGTAAGGCTTACAACTGAGTGTGCCAATCTCAGGTCAGACTGTCAGAAAACTCGTGGCGTGTTCTGTAATTAGATTTCACCAAGCCAGTAACAAATGTGTGCTCCTGGATCACCATACCAGTCTGACCATGGAGCCACAGACAGCCCCCTTAGGCTCTCCAGCCCCTCTTTACTAACCAGACAAATTGAACTTTGTGATGAAAGGCTATTAACACCACAAATCACCTCATATTAGGTTACTCCCAACCCCAAGGGGTCGGTTACTTACCCTGGGTCAATGCATACTCGATCTCACACCAAAGACAACGCTGACAGCCAGTTTCTCTAGTAAACTATCTAAAGCTTTATTAGCTAAGAAAAAAAATGAGAGTTATTGAGAGGTTAAAGCAGGTAAAATGCATTCACAGGGAGTCGGTTGGTAAGTCCAATATGATAGCAGAGATGAAGTGAGCTGCTAGATTTCAATAAGTCTCTCAGCGTTACACAGAATAACTGTGGGGAATCTCCGTCCACTTGTTCAATATTCCACCCTATTAGAATCCAAAACAGTTCAAAGATGCAGGATCATAGAATCATAGAATATCAAGGTTGGAAGGGACCTCAGGAGGTCATCTAGTCCAACCCCCTGCTCAAAGCAGGACCAATCCCCAATTTTTGCCCCAGATCCCTAAATGGCCCCCTCAGGGATTGAACTCACAACCCTCGGTTTAGCTGGCCAATGCTCAAACCACTGAGCTATCCCTCCGCCCCCAAGGAGGAAGATCATTCCCTTGAACCAGTATTTATAGATTCTTGTTCACAGAAAATTAGCTGACTGCTTCTGTATCCATTGTTGAACGCAACGACTCTTGCTTTCAAGTTAGCCTTCTACTTTTTGCATTCACAAGTAATGTAGTTGCAGTGACATACATAATGCAATTGCCTGCCACTACAGTCTAATAGGGATAGAGAAGTGAAAACAATACAAGTATCACTCATTAGTTTTCATGCAGTTTACACACCACGTAAATTCTCACTAACATACACTTTTGATCTAGGGTTAATTAAGTAAGGGGTATACCTAATGTAATGCAATAGTAAACAACAGGTTATAAGTAAGTGAAGACAATATTAGTGCTTGGGGTGTGCTGTAGACCGCCGGGATCTAATCTGGATATGGATAGAGCCCTTTTTAATGTTTTTAATAAAGTAAATACTAATGGAAACTGTGTGATCATGGGAGACTTTAACTTCCCAAATATAGACTGGAGGACGAGTGCTAGTAATAATAATAGGGCTCAGATTTTCCTAGATGCGATAGCTGATGGATTGCTTCATCAAGTAGTTGCTGAACCGACTAGAGGGGATGCCATTTTAGATTTGGTTTTGGTGAGTAGTGAGGACCTCATAGAAGAAATGGTTGTAGGGGATAATCTTGGTTCAAGTGATCATGAGCTAATTCAGTTCAAACTGAAAAGAAGGATAAACAAAAATAAATCTGCAACTAGGGCTTTTGATTTCAAAAGGCCTGACTTTCAAAAATTAAGGAAATTAGTTAGGGAAGTGGATTGGACTGAAGAATTTATGGATCTAAAGGTAGAGGAGGCCTGGGATTATTTTAAATCAAAGCTGCAGAAGCTATCGGAAGCCTGCATCCCAAGAAAGGGGAAAAAATTCATAGGCAGGAGTTGTAGACCAAGCTGGATGAGCAAGCATCTCAGAGAGGTGATTAAGAAAAAGCAGAAAGCCTACAGGGAGTGGAAGATGGGAGGGATCAGCAAGGAAAGCTACCTTATTGAGGTCAGAACACGTAGGGATAAAGTGAGAGAGGCTAAAAGACAAGTAGAGTTGGACCTTGCAAAGGGAATTAAAACCAATAGTAAAAGGTTCTATACCATATAAATAAGAAGAAAACAAAGAAAGAAGAAGTGGGACCGCTAAACACTGAGGATGGAGTGGAGGTCAAGGATAATCTAGGCATGGCCCAATATCTAAACAAATACTTTGCCTCAGTCTTTAATAAGGTTAAAGAGGATCTTAGGGATAATGGTAGCATGACAAATGGGAATGAGGATATGGAAGTAGATATTACCATATCTGAGGTAGAAGCGAAACTCAAACAGCTTAATGGGACTAAATCGGGGGGCCCAGATAATCTTCATCCAAGAATATTAAAGGAATTGGCACCCGAAATTGCAAGCCCATTAGCAAGAATTTTTCATGAATCTGTAAACTCAGGGGTTGTACCGTATGATTGGAGAATTGCTAACATAGTTCCTATTTTTAAGAAAGGGAAAAAACGGTGATCCGGGTAACTATAGGCCTGTTGGTTTGACATCTGCAGTATGCAAGGTCTTGGAAAAAATTTTGAAGGAGAAAGTAGTTAAGGACATTGAAGTCAATGGTAAATGGGACAAAATACAACATGGTTTTACAAAAGGTAGATCATGCCAAACCAACCTGATCTCCTTCTTTGAGAAAGTAACAGATTTTTTAGACAAAGGAAACACAGTGGATCTAATTTACCTAGATTTCAGTAAGGCGTTTGATACTGTGCCACATGGGGAATTATTAGTTAAAGTGGAAAAGATGGGGATCAATATGAAAACTGAAAGGTGGATAAGGAATTGGTTAACAGGGAGACTACAGTGTGTCCTACTGAAAGGTGAACTGTCAGGCTGGAGGGAGGTTACCAGTGGAGTTCCTCAGGGATCCGTTTTGGGACCAATCTTATTTAATCCTTTTATTATTGACCTTGGCACAAACAGTGGGTGTGTGCTAATAAAGTTTGCGGATGATACAAAGCTGGGAGGTATTGCCAATTCAGAGAAGGACAGGGATATCATACAGGAGGATCTGGATGACCTTGTAAACTGGAGTAATAGTAATAGGATGAAATTTAATAGTGAGAAGTGTAAGGTCATGCATTTAGGGATTAATAACAAGAATTTTAGTTATAAGCTGGGGACTGCATCAATTAGAAGTAACGGAGGAGGAGAAGGACCTTGGAGTATTGGTTGATCATAAGATGACTATGAGCCGCCAATGTGATATGGCTGTGAAAAAAGTTAATGCGGTCTTGGGATGCATCAGGAGAGGTATTTCCAGTAGGGTTAAGGAGGTTTTAGTACCGTTATACAAGGCACTGGTGAGACCTCACCTGGAATACTGTGTGCAGTTCTGGACTCCCATGTTTAAGAAGGATGAATTCAAACTGGAACAGGTACAGAGAAGGGCTACTAGGATGATCCGAGGAATGGAAAACTTGTCTTATGAAAGGAGACTCAAGGAGCTTGGCTTGTTTAGCCTAACTAAAAGAAGGTTGAGGGGAGATATGATGGCTCTCTATAAATATACCAGAGGGATAAATACCGGAGAGGGAGAGGAATTATTTAAGCTCAGTACCAATGTGGACACAAGAACAAATGGATACAAACTGGTCACTGGGAAGTTTAGACTTGAAATTAGATGAAGGTTTCTAACCATCAGAGGAGTGAAGTTTTGGAATAGCCTTCCAAGGGAAGCAGTGGGGCAAAAGATCTATCTATCTTTAAGATTAAACTCAATAAGTTTATGGAGGAGATGGCATGATGGGATAACATGATTTTGGTAATTAAATATTCATGGTAAATAGGCCTAATGACCTGTGATGGGATGTTAGATGGGGTGGGATCTGAGTTACCCAGGAAAGAATTTTCTGTAATATCTGGCTGGTGAATCTTGCTCATATGCTCAGGGGTTAGCTGATCGCCATATTTGGGGTCGGGAAGGAATTTTCCTCCAGGGCAGATTGGAAGAGGCCCTGGAGGTTTTTCGCCTTCCTCTGTAGCATGGGGCACGGGTCACTTGCTGGAGGATTCTCTGCTCCTTGAAGTCTTTAAACCACGATTTGAGGACTTCAATAGCTCAGACACAGGTGAGAGATTTTTCGCAGGAGTGGGTGGGTGAAATTCTGTGGCCTGCATTGTGCAGGAGGTCAGACTAGATGATCATAATGGTCCCTTCTGACCTTAGTATCTATGAATCTATAAATATCAGCATTTTGCTAGTTTTCATGAATTTAGAGCAAATGTAATTAGGGGGCATATGCGATGTAAATGCAATGTGATAACATCCCCCTTTGTGAATTGGCTTGAACACACAATGACCTTTTAGCATTTCTTTGCTATCCACACACCAGTGAATTGCCCTATTGCTCCAGCCTGAGCTGGTAATCTGCTAGACAGATCACAACACTGACAAATGTCAGGGCAGAATAAGACTGAACTGAATGTCAAACCAACACAGGGGCTAGTGCAGAGGCTGGATTCTGGTAACTACCTCCTTGGAACACTTGGACCTGAAGGTGCTGCACAGTCTGCAATCTGATACAGAATCCAGGGGGGTTGGCAGACTGCCTGGGGGAATAAAGGGCAGGTGCCTGGCCGCTCTCCAAGGACTCCAAGTGTCACGGGTGGGGGCTGGGGAGGGGTCTCCTGCAAATGCACGAACTTCTCCTGACTGCAGTTTCTGGAGTGGAGTATGACTACAGGCTCACGAGCAAGTGGCGGACATGCTTGGGGACTGGTATGTGGTGTCCCTTGCTGCTTAGGGGTTCACGTGCAGGAGGAACACAGCAAGTCCTAAGTGTCAAGGTCTCTCCTGCAGTGCATAGGCTGCTGCTCTCAGAAGGGAGGTGTAGCTTTGTGGAATTGCCAGCGAATGCCATGAAAGGATGGGGAAATCGGATCTACATGGGTTGAATTTCCCTTGCAGGTGGCAAATCTGCGAGAGAAGCTCCAAGCTTATGAGAGAAACACCCAGGATCCAGACCATCAGGTTCCAGCTCCTCAGGCACAGTCTAGCCCTTGGCAGGTGGAGCTGCTCAGGTACGTTTTGTTGACCATCAAATCTTGTCCTTCCAGGAGCCTGACCAGTGCTGAATGCTATATCCTATCTCCCAGGCTTCCCCCATCAAGGATTTTTAGGGTTCATTTTACTCTTGATTGTGTCTGAAAGCAGAGCTGATTGGAATGCAGCCACACCTGTTGACTCGCTAAGCACATGGTCATGTCAGTCGTACATTCCTGCCTATGATGAAGCCATAGTCTGTCCACCGGTGCCTCCCAGAGCCCGGATGGGCAGAGTGACTCACTGACAAGTGAGACGGAAGGTGGTCCACGAAGGCCTTTTGCCAGACTAAGCACAGAATAAGACTTGCAAAATCTGACTGTAAAAGAAAGGTCTCCATGAGGGTCTCCATCTCTGACCTCCCCAGAGAAGCCTGTAAGTGGTTGCAGCAAACACTGCAGCTTTCCACCCAAATCTGCTCTGGCAACTGCTCCCAAAGAGCTTGTCTCCGTGTTGTTATGGCTGCTTCTTCCTCTGCATTGCTACAGGTCAGCACAGGCTACACAGGAGGGGTCTCCAGATCATGAAGTCCCTGAGAAGGGTAACCAGGAAATGGTGATACAGCAGCAGGAGCTGAAAGTGAGACCATCCTTTCAGCAACAGGACTTGGGAGCAGTGGAACAGGTGAGAGAAGGGGCCGGTTGGCAGAGGAGCGCTTGGGCAGGTTTGGAGACTTGGAGAGAATGAGACAGCAGCAGGGTGAGGGGAAGAGTAGGATAGGTGAGGGTGACCCTGAGGTGTTGAGACACTGACGAGGAATAGCAGGGCTATGGCAATATCTGGAGGGTCAGCAGCGGAGGGGGGGAGTAGAGAAGCTGGGAATTGTGGCCTTGGAAGATGAGCATTATCCTGGGGAAAGGATAAGAGGCTGCTCCAAAGCTGCACTCAGCCCCACAGGATCACGGCTCTGCAAAACACTTCGCTGATGGCCGTCCCCACGGCACCTTGTTCTGTGCCTTAAGACAAGGGTCCAGCTGAGGAGCTCTCCACTGCATAATGCAGTACAAGGTCTCAGGGCTCAGTGAGCAGTGGACATGTGATGTGCAGTGCAGCCCACTAGTCTCTCATGCTGCTTGGTTCTGTTGTAAAGTACAAGGACAGCCCCATCTACATGACACACGTTACTGTCTGGGGTTACAGCTTGTGCTGAAGCCGTGTCCTCTGCTCTACAGTAAACTCTCCCTCTCCTTCATTAAACCTGTGCCAGGTGAGAGTGGCAGGAGCTGGCAAAACTGAGCAAAAGCATTCATAGAATCATAGAATCTCAGGGCTGGAAGGGACCTCAGGAGGTCATCTAGTCCAACCCCCTGCTCAAAGCAGGATCAATCCCCAACTAACTAACTAACTAACGTTCCCTCCTTGTGATCAATTCAGATGCCAGAGAAGGAACTTCATGACTATGCCACAGATCTTCAGCAGAAAACCAATAAACCAAGCTCTCTGCTCCAGGGACTGCCCCGGGATCAGACCCAGAGGTGAGTGTTCCCTCACCACCTCCCCCACTGCTGCCCCCACATACGTGCACATAGGAAAAAGGGACGTGCTCCTTCCTGTGGCAAGGTGAACTGTGCGGCAGTACTGTGCCCAGGCTGAAAGAACCAGTGCAGTCTGCAGGGTGCTTGTGCGCCTCATGGTGATTGTGAAGGGGCAGGAGCAGTTAATAGGGATATAGGGCCTCTGTAGTTACCTGTCCTATAAAGGCAGCACCTACCATAGCCCACTGGAAACTGATCATATGGGATACCCCTCCCTGATCCTAATGGGTGATCTCTGTAAAATGCTCCAGGGGGAGACAAAACCAAGGCCTGGCCAATGTGCCATGTGCTGGGGAGATTCCTTTTTCTCCTGTGCCAAAGCTGCCATAGGAGGTCATGGTGTCTAGGAACAATAATGGTCCAGCCCAAGTAATTTATGTACTGAGGTACTAGTGGTAGCAAAGTAACTGCCCTTTCTCCATGAATCCCAGTAATATGGATTCTGCCAGCAAAGCAGAGTCAGAATTCCCAGTGTGGCAAATGGTATGTGAACCTGAACTTCAGACTGGTAGAATTCACCTCCAGAAGCTCTCCTTCTGTCCTGGGCTTCTATAGGTTGTGGCCTGGGGTGGGTCCATGACCCAGTCTGCTGGGATCTCTGCCCCAAGTCTCTTGCCAGAATGGATCCCTTGGAAAAGTTACTCTTCAGGAGGAGCCCTGGGGAAGGGGGGTGTTTAACTTTAAAACCTGCCAGCCTGGCCAAGAATCAGAGGTGCCAAAAGCCCAGCCCAGCGTCCCACATGCCTGCGATACCAGCGCTGGAATCAAAGGATGACTACAGAGTTGACAACCGGCAGTTTCTGTTGCTGGTGAACCCATCAAGCAGGAATTCCTTCTCTGCTATTGCAGTCCTAAAATAGTCTGACCAGATCCTACCCCCTTGGATTGGGCTCCGCTGCCCGATCCATTTACAGCTGAGGTGCAGACTTCGGACTGGCCGCAAGCTGCCACACCGCTGTATTGTAAAGTTTGGCCGTCCCTTGCACTAACAGTCTGTGCTCTTGTGCGACCCTAAGAGGACACCTGGAATTGAACGGGCTTGTCTGGGTGCTTCCTGGAACCAATGCAGGTAGGTGGTATGTGGGACTGAGGTGCTGGTGATGTAACCTAGGTGCCCAGAAGACCTAAGCTGAAGTCACGATTTTCAGCTAACTGGTTCTTGGGACCAGGTTCTCACCTGACATGGGAGGCATGCTACACTGTGCTAGACTATTGGAGACAGTGTTCATCGGCTCCAGTGAAACTCACATTACGGCCCTTTCTATCCCAGGCTGGTAATTGCTGTCCTGCGTGTTGCACAAAGGCAGTACTCTCTGTTGAAGGCTGCCAACCTCCTAACCCCTGACATGGTCTCAGAGTTTGAGGAACTGGAATACCTGGTGCAAAGAGAAACCGGTAGGAGTCAAGAGCCAGCTGGGACTCTGGGCGGATCCGAGGTGACCCCAGCCCAAGAGGAGCAGCAGCACTCGGATAATGGTGAGCTTGTGTGGGTGTGGTCTCCAGAACAGCTGGGCCTCAACCCCTACTTTCTGCTGTCCCCCCAGGATTTGAAATATATGCATGAGTGACAGGGCAGAGGAGACTGGAAGGCTCTGTTCAGTGGCTCACACTTTGGGGTTGTCACTACTGTCCTCCCTCCCAATGGGAGTGGCTGCCTCACTTGGAGCCTTCCCTGCGGCCCAAACTCCCTAGCAGGCTAGAGCAAAGCTGGGTGCGGCATATGTAGCCCCTGGCTACATGGAGCATTAACTTGGCATCCAGGACCCAACTTAAACGCACTTTGAGGACAAAGGCAACTTGAGGGTGGGTGGGCAACTGAGTGGATACCGCACTGGGGACCCTAGGACTAGGTGCAGTGGCACAGCCTCTACCCCCCGCTAAGTACCTCTGTTTAAAATCAACCTCAGTTAAAAGAACAGGAGGACTCGTGGCACCTTAGAGACTAACCCATTTATGTGAGCGTAAGCTTTCGTGAGCTACAGCTCACTTCATCGGCTGCATGCAGTGGAAAATACAGTGGGGAGATTTATATACACAGAGAACATGAAACAATGCCCCCCAGCCTGAAGGAAATACCAGCAACCACACAACAAAACCACTAACCCAGGAACCTATCCTTGCGACAAAGCCCGTTGCCAGCGGTGTCCACATATCTATTCAGGGGACACCATCACAGGGCCTAATCACATCAGCCACACTATCAGAGGCTCATTCACTGGCACATCTACCAATGTGAGATATGCCTTCGTGTGCCAGCAATGCCCCTCTGCCATGTACATTGGCCAAACCGGACAGTCTCTACGTAAAAGAATAAATGGACACAAATCAGACGTCAAGAATTATAACATTCAAAAACCAGTTGGAGAACACTTCAATCTCTCTGGTCACTCGATTACAGACCTAAAAGTGGCAATTCTTCAACAAAAAAACTTCAGAAACAGACTCCAATGAGAGACTGCTGAATTGGAATTAATTTGCAAACTGGATACAATTAACTTAGGCTTGAATAGAGACTTTACACAAAGTAAAACTATTTCCCCATGTTTATTCCACCCCCCCCCCCCAGCCCCCCACACACACATTCTTGTCAACTGCTGGAAATGGCCCACCTTGATTATCACTACAAAATGTCCCCCTCACCCCCCCCAGCTCTCCTGCTGGTAATAGCTCACCTTAAGTGATCACTCTCGTTACAGTGTGTATGGTAACACCCATTGTTTCATGTTCTCTGTATATATAAATCTCCCCACTTATTTTCCACTGCATGCGTCCAATGAAGTGAGCTGTAGCTCACTTTTTGTAGCTCACAAAAGCTTATGCTCAAATAAATTTGTTAGTCTCTAAGGTGCCACAAGTCCTCCTTTTCTTTTTGTGGATACAGACTACACAGCTGCTACTCTGAAACCTCAGTTAAATCATTTCAGCTCTGACCAGATGAGCTCTGAGTGCAGGTCATGGCATTGGTCACACTTGGTTCATGTTTGAAGGCTTTCTCTATAACTAATAAGGCCCAGGGGCATTATTTGTTTCAAACAAACCAAACTGTAGATCCTGCAGTGCAATTATACACAAGTTTTAAAAATTTGGATGTGGCCATTTATATGGCAGTTTAATCACATTCACAGAAGCCTGGGCATAGCCGCAGTAAGCCATCTCCCAGCACTGTATAGCTGAGGCTCTACAAGGCTCCTCTCTGTGTACAATAGGTCAGTATTTCCTGGGTTTACAGATCAGGGAAGTGAGGCTTAGAGACTTTACAGGGTTTATTTTTAATTATATGTTTAGACTTCAGTGCTCTTGGTGCGTGCACAAAACTCAACCCATTGACATCACAGCTCCTCCAGCTGCTGGCTACCCCTCGCCCCAAAACCTGGGGAAACAGCATACATAGAAGGGCCTAGGTATCTGTCTCTCGTAGATACTGCTGCCCTTCTCCTGAGGCACCTGCCATGTAAAATCAGTAGCAATGTCAAAGTGCCTAATGGACTTCCGAGTCTCAGGGACTTCTCCCTTTTCAAGGGAAAAACTCTGCTCTGGGCAGATAAGGCTTTTTGTTTGTTCTTTTAGACTTGTTCTCTTGAGGTTGACTTGTTCCAGGATAATGTTTACTACTTTGTTGTTTTGGTTGGCTTGGGTAAAAGGGGTGCCATGCCTGGCCTCTGGATTGTGGGGAGGGGAGACAGCAAATGTGAACATCTAGTGCCCCTCCCTGAGAACAGCCTGCTAGCAGCCCCCTTCCATGTAAACCAGAGGGCTGGTTTTACACATCAAGCTCAAGCCCACCAGGCAGTGACAGATGCCTTAGAATCACTGAGGAGTTGGGCATCATCTCTCTGTGAACCAGAAAGAGAACCCAGAAGACCTAACTCCTAACATCTATGACTATGCCAGCATGGCCTTTCTTACCTGCTTCGGGTTGGGGCATGCGCTGCTTGGTGACTGCCCCAGGTGTCTGGTCTGGACGGGCTGGCACTTAAGAGGATAAGGGGAGATGTGGCTATATCTCTTAACACTCTACTTACCTACTCTCCTAGTGGTGCCATTGGCTGCCGGGCTGCAGGGTGCACCTGCCACAGAATGTGCTGCCCCAATGACAAGGTCTGTGACACAGTCCTTGCAGGAGCTTGCGTTGGTCCCTAGTCCCTCATCCAAGACTCCCAGCCTGCCAACGAAGAAGAGGAGGAGATCGGAAATGAGCAGCCCATCCAAAACAGGAACTCCTGCCACGCCAAAACGGCAGGCAAAGCGCCAGCGGAAATCCTCCCTTCCTAGCCGGCGAAGGGGCTCCGCAAATGAATCAACTGCTCCTCCAGTGACAATCAGTCACAGCACCCCCATTGTTAAGGAAGCTAAACCTTCTCAACTAGTGCCTTATTGCATCCCAAAACCCTGCCCATCAACAGTCACCAAAAGCCGGGTCCCCCTGGCAACATCTGCTGCCCAAAACTGCTGCACTCCAGCTACGCTGACCATCCGAGACCTGAATATAACTTTTGACCTTGCTGAGGACAGCTGTTCATCTGGTGTGGACAATCCTGTGAAATTCAGTTCCCCGGAATTCCCTGGCTGGGAGAACGTCCAGTGCATCTTAAAAAAGTCTGAAGTCTCCTTCATGCCCAGGTTAGTACTGCTGGGACTCCTATCTACCAGGTCCACTGTAACCTGCTCACTGTGCAGCACTGGCTTTGGATAGGGAATTGGGCTGGTGAATTTCATTCTGCCTTCTAGTCAGTTTCATTTTCTGGTTCATCTGTACTAGTAGGATGTTCTTGTGGCTTTGAGTGAAAATGCTACAAGGGAATTCTTTCTCTGAGACTCATAAGCCCCAAAACTAGCAGTCAGATATGTGAACAAACACCAGTCTAACTTTGCACATGCACTGTTTATGTAGAATTGGAAAGTGTTTGAAAAATCCATTCTTCCTTGTCTTTTCCTGTCGATATTCAAGAGGAATCGCTTCTTCAGATAGCTTGTCCAGCTCTAAAGACTTGTTAGAATCCAGCAGTACCTCGCTTCTCCTCTGAATGCTGTCGTAAAGCACTTAGCAAATGCTGATAAATGAATGATGAGACTGTTCCATTGTACCACCTTTATTTTGACGCCTGCCTGCCGCTGCATTTCAAAAATGACTCTGGTTTGAGCTGAGTTGTATAAACCAAATGTGTATTAGTCTGTAAATGCTGGCTGGGAATGTGCTTGGTGACAAAGTAGATACTCCAGAATACCCTTTATATAAGAATTGGTGGGGAAACTGCGGCACAGTGGGGTAGTGACTTGCCCAAGGTCACCTTGCAAGCCAGTAGCAGAGCCAGGAATAGTGCCCAGGAGGCCTGACTTCAGTCTCCTACTCAAATCTATAGATGCTGCGGCCTTGCTTGGAACTTTAGTTATAAAGGTTTGCATTTCATCCATCTAGCTGGTGAGTGAGACCCCAATTCCCTGCCTGTTTATGGAGTTAACCCCTCAGTAGTCTCAGTTAATGTCCCATTTCTCCGTGGTGTAGCCCGTAGGGCTAGCTTGCCTTTATTATATTCACTGCTTTGCCTTCATTGTAGGAACTCTTCTATATTTACAATGGCAATGACAGTCCAGAGGAGATGGGCCTGAGATTCTGTCTAGGAGAGAGTGTTTCAGTGCACGTGTGTTAACTTGTTATCTGATTGGATTCAGAGCTGCCGTGCCCGTGTTCACCATGAAGGGCTCCTCCATCCCACCTGGCAGCATCCCGAAGCTACCCTCAGTCTCTAAAGCAATGGGACAGAAGAGAAAGCGTTCTGTGAGGTAAGAGCTCGCTGGAGGGAGGCAGCCAGCCCAAGACCAGATCACCAGCTAGTGGATTGCGTGAGGTCTGTATCCTCCCTCTCTGGTTCCCCAGCAGCTGTCCAGGGAAGCCCACGGAGAAGCAGCTGTCTGAGGGACCACTGGAGCATGTAGTTCTTGTGCTTCCCTTCTGAGCCTGACTGCTCTCCCTCTCCTGTAACAGGCCTTCTCTCCCCAGTGCTGAGGCAGGTGAAATGGCTGCAGGATTGATCCTGAGGGGCTGAGGGGGATGAAGGTAAATGTTGCCCCAGAGCCTAGACGTGACTGACACTGTTCAGGAGCCCTGCCTCTGGGAGCTGGGATTGAAATGTCGCTAACTGCCCTTGCCTTCCATTTCAGCGCTGCCTCCCGCTCGCTGGGTGGGCTGCGGAGCCAGAGCCGAATTGCCAGGCTCCAGAGCAGCACTGTGAAGTCCTTGCAGACCCCAAGTGTCCCAGGTAACCCCTTCTCTTCTTAGTGCTTGGCTAGACAGACTGAGGAAGGAGGGCCCCCAGTCTGGGCCTTCCTGCTTGGGGATATACTGTGGGAGCCACCCCTGGGCTCAGGCAGGTGCTAGGCCTGGCCTTGGCTAGTACAGGTGCCAGATGAACCTCCCCTGCTACATCTGAGCAGTGGCCCTTCTACTCAAGGGTGGGGTACAGGGAATAGCTGCCTGAGATGCCAGTGTTGCGGTGACTATGACAACTTATGCAAATCCTTGTGTTTCCCCATTGTGTCCAGGCAGCCCACCCTGGGGTGCCTGTACCCATCCCCCACTGCCATCTGCTCCCAAGAGCATGCTCAGCCCTAGGGTGCAAAGAGTGCCCAGCCTCACTGAATCCCCACCCCGCCCCCATCTGTCAAAGACCAGCACGCATGAGCCCTTGGGGGCTGGACTGTGGTGGGGAGGCGGGTAGAAACCTGGATCAGAAGATCCTTTCCTCCTCCTGTGCCGAGCAGTGGCTCTGGCACTACCCCTTGAGCTTTCGTGCCTGTGTAGCACAAGGGGAGGAGGGCAGCGAGTCTATAAAGGGAGGGTGTGGGGCCTCCTAGCGGGAGCAGGGGGTGGGAAGTGGGCTCCATTGTAGAAGTGTGGGCTCGCTGCCAGCCTGGGACGCTCCAAGGGCTACAGGTGCCAGCGATCCTGCCCAGTGATGCTCAGGCCTCTGCTTTTATTTCCCGTGTTTTCACCTCCAGAGCCTCCTTCCTGCCCTCTGGGCAAGAGCAGCAGAGAAGATCTCCAAGCCGTTGGTGGAAAAATGCTGGCTGCACCCGGATCCCGGGCCATGAAGCTTTTCTGCTGAAGTGTCCTTGGAGCGACATCAATGCAGGGGCCGTTTTAGCTTAGCGCTGCCTGCCAGACAAGGCCTGGGACAAGGCCAGCATCTAGTGGATCTAACCCTGGAGCATGGACCTCTTCCCCCTCTCCTCATGTACAGACTGGGCTCAAACCTCCCTTCTGTGGCAGGGTTCCCTGAGGGGGGAGCTGTCCCCTTGTCCTGAGCTGCCACTCCCTGGCGTTTGGGCAGCACTCCCATCAGTGCCAGTCTCCTCAGGGCTTTCCTGATCCTGCTGCCTCTCTTGGCAGTGAAGCAATGAAAGGAAGAAGGCAGCGCTGCTCCTACTGTCTCCTCACCCTTTCCCCTCTGCAGGGTGGCAGCATCCTGTTCCTCATCTCCGCATTCTGAGAAGGAGAGAAGACTGGAATGGGGCGTTCTGCTGGCAGTTCTCTTCCCCAGCCCAGATCCTACTAGTGTCCAAAAGCTCCTCGTTGGTGTCTGGCCCTAGGGCCCTGCGGCACCCCGGCATACCCGGCTCCTGAGCTGAGCAGCTGTGGCAGAGCCCTGCAGGGCTGGGGGCAGACTGCTGCACCTCCACACACCCCAGAGCAAAACTTCCTTGAACCCTCCTGCTCTGTGCTCTCCCGTGGCCATGCTGCTCTTCTTGCCTGCCCTGCCAGAAAGTCCTCTCCTCGAGGGCCAGAGTCTGATCTCAGTTACACCAGTGACTTCGCTGGAGTTGCTCGGCATTCACATTGCGCCTGGCTTGGTTTTACTAATGGAAACGGCCTGGGTTCTTAGCTGGGCTGTGGGGAGTCTCCTGAGCAGTGCAAATGGGCTGTGCAACTCTCCTCCAGTCAGATATAGCCCTATATTTTATACCAGATGGATTATCGCTGTTCTGTCTTTAGATCCTGTGTAAACTCCTCTTCGGTGTCTAGTGCTAACAGATGGCTGCAGTACTTCCACTTCTAATAAAGCTCTGAAGTGTGATACTTCTCACTTCCCTCCCAGCCAGAGCCTGTCATGGAGCTACTCGTGGATGGCCCTGCTGCGGCTCCCTAGACGGCCAGTGATTTAGGTGCCCAGCGAGCCTGTCGCTCAGGGCCCAGACTCCCTCAGCCAAGGCCTCTGCCACCCCGGTGTTCTGTTCAGTGCTGCGCCAGCTGCAGCTGGAACTTTTCCAGCGCGCCTGAGGGCAAACGGGGTGAAACCTCAGGTAAGTGGGCGTGAGCTAGAGAGAAATACTGTGTGTGAGCGGCCTCACCTCCTGCTACCACTAACCAGGGGGCTGGCTCAGCAAGGACACTTCAGTGGGAACTGTCCCAACCTCTCAGTTCTGCTGGAGCCTCCTCTGCTACCCTCTCAATCTACCGTTGGTTTCAGGCCAGTTCCAGCCATTGGTTCACATCATCCCCTCACCAGTGCTTGGCACTGCCTCTGCCAAGGGGAGGGGAAAGAGTCTCACTAGCGACCCCCTGAAGTTGCCTCTTCTCTGCACCCCGAACCCAGCTCAAATCACCTTCCTCTTTACAATCAAACTGTGCCTCCCAGACAGCTCTGCATGGATCTTTATGAGGCCCCGATTTTCTTTTCCTTCCACTACTTACGTGCTGGCAGAGGGGCTTTGAGGCTTTGTCTGCATTGCAATAAAACACCTAGGGCAGGCCTGCGTCAGCTGTCTCAGGTGGTAGGGCTATAAAATTGCAGTGTAGACCTGGTTCAGGCTGGAGCCTGGACTCCGGTACCCCACAAAGCGGGAGAGGGAACGACCTGAAGAAGAGCTCTGTGGAGCTCATAAGCTTGTTTCTCTCGCTAACAAAAGTTGGTCCAATAAAAAATATTCCCTCCCCCACCTTGTCTCTCTAGTATCCTGGGACCAGCTCAGCTACAATAACCCTGCATCCATTTGGGGGAGAGGACTCTCTTGCACAAAGCCTTGGGCCCAGACAATCCAGCTGAAGATTCACAAAAATGTTACAATCCAATGAGTGGGTGTAGCAATAACCCAAGAATTTTAAATATGCCGTTCTCTTTAGTATGCTAACACCAGGCTCATTTCCCAGAGAGCTGTCCCCTTTGCTCCTGATGCAACCCTTCCTGACAGCCAGCCCCGGGTTTGCTTAGTGATCTGCTGCTTTCTAACTCCCCTCTGGGAAGTGGGGGGGCTACAAACTTCCACTGCCCTAATTATTTCAGTCCCTTTCTGGTGTAACACTGGAGAGAGCTGGCTTGCAAAGGAAAATGCTCGTGTGCACCCAGCTTTGCATTGTTGGAGGCTGGAAGATTATAATTAAAACTTTCAGCTCCCTTAAAGTTTGGTCCTCTCATTAAGGGGGCTGGGGGGAGAACCCAGCTTTGCCTCCCTGCAGCTGAAGTGACTGACGTCTTTCACAAGAGACGTTAACGCTTTGATCCCATCTGCGTAGGAGCTGGGAAAAAATAAATATCTGGGGAGATTAGCTGAGACTCTGTTCACCCCAAAGACCTTCCCCCACCATCCCTGCACCATCTCTCTCAATCCTTCCTTCCTGCGTGGAGGAAAAGCCGTTGCCTCAGCTAACAAGCTCACAGAGCTAAGCCGACAGACGCGCCGCCCAGCAAGGTGAGGCAGACAAGCCATTCGAAAGTGTCGCCGTGGGTCCGAGTCGCCTGCTGTTGTTTTAAAAGGCCTGAGTGTGAGATCAAATGGGGGTGCAGGTGGAGCTGGATGCTGCAGCCAAATCCTCCAACCTGCGGCCCGCTGCAGGTGAGATCTGCACTGCCTGGGGTGAGCATGCACACCAGCTGCTGCCGGAGCAAAGCTAGGCCAATGTCTCCGCGGTTCAGAACTAGGCAGCGTGGTCAAATGGCCAGAGCAGGGAACTGGGATCTGCTCTTGACTTGCTGCCCAGGTCACACCATTGTTGCTCATTTATGGTTTGCTTGATGTTCCCGAATGAGGCTGGGGTCCCCTGGTGCAAACACGTAACCCTGCCCCGAAGAGCTCAGTCTGTGCGGCCAAGACGGGGATGAAACATGCAAGATCCGGGTGAAGGATAGCAACCAGCATGCGATGTCTCAGGGCTTTGTCCATATGTGGGTCAATGAGCCTGCCTATCTCCCAAGGCGCTGGGAGGGTTAATTAACTGCACGTGGGTGGGCTAGTGTCACCAAGGTGGGGGGTGTTGTGACGCTGAGTGGCGATGTCCAGGAATGCTGGGAGCCACAAAGCCAAGTCAGGTGCCCAGGCTTCTGCTGCAATGAATGGGGAAAGTTGGGCCCTTGGGAACGGAAGCCACCTATGCCAGCCACTGGGTGATGCTGACCCCAGGGGTGTGTGCTAAGCCCTGCCCCTGTCTCGGTGAGAGGCACCCCTAAATCCAGGCTACAAGCTGTGAACGGGACCCCCCCTCCTTCCAAAGCAGGGCCCTAGGCAGGTGTCTCGCTCTGCCCAATGAACCAGGGGGACTGAGGTGCTGGTGCTCACCCAGCTGGGATGGGGGAAAGCCCAGGTTCAATTCCGCCCTTTCTGCCATGTGGGGGGATGGACAGATTTGAATTGGGGTCTCCCCTCTCAGTGCCCTAACCCCAGGGCTCCAGGTACATTCTCACACTGGTCCAAAGGACACTGATTATTTAGTCCACAGCATCAGCAGGAGAGATTGAGGGAGCCCCACAGCTCACTGGTTAGGATGCTCTCCTGAGAGGAGGAAACCCCTGGTCTCCTACATCCCTGGGGAGTGCTCCAGGGTAATGGTCACCACCATCTTCTCTGCTGGCGAGGCCTTCACTGGGACCCCCACTGGCAGGCAGCCTCTGAGCACCTACTGCCTCAGGCCTGCACGCGCCTAGCCTCTCCCCGCTGGAGCATGGGTGGGAGATGGTGTCTAGATGGCGAGGAGGCAGCTGTGCGTGTGTCCCTGAGGCACTTGGTGAGCTTTTACCCTGGGAGCTTCAATACCTGCAGGGTCGGGCTGGAGTTTTGTGGGGCATAGACCAGGACTTAGGCCCCTACATGTCTTTGTGAATTATACCCATGGGGCTGCTCGGACAGGAAGGGCTGAGGAGATACCGTAACAAGCCTGCAGCCACCTAGTGCGTCACATCCCCATGCTGCACAGCAGGGGCACCTGCAGCTCCCGGGGGTCAGGAAGGCTAGAGCTGAAATCCTCCTGCGCCAGGAATCCACCCCTGAGCCAAGGGAGAAACTCTCCTGGGAGTTAGCGCGTGAGGGACTGATGCAGCTCTGATTCCACCCAGTGGAGGGCGGAGCTTGCACATGCAGGGTCTCGTACGCACAGACTCTAGGTATTTTTGAAATGAAAGCAGAGAGATTTGCACTTGGGGAATCAGAGAATCTCAGGGTTGGAAGGGACCTCAGGAGATCATCTAGTCCAACCCGCTGCTTAAAGGGGGACCAAGCCCCAATTTTTGGCCCAGATCCCTAAATGGCCCCCTCAGGGATTGAACTCAGAACCCTGGGTTTAGCAAGCCAATGCTCAAACCACTGAGCTATCCCTCCCCCGACACGGCGAGGTCCCCTGTTTAAATGATCAGGCATTTACACCACCACTGTGGCAACATGTTGCCCCTAGCGCCACCCAGAGGCCAGGGCTCGAGGCCAGGGTTCAAGGGAAGGCACTTGTAGATTTGGGGCTTGGTGAGCAGTCGGCATCTGCTGCAGGGGGCTGATCTGCTCCAGCTCTGGTTTCTCCTCACAGCAGTGTGGCCTAGTCACCGAGTCCTAACATTTAAGGCCAGAAGGGACCCCAGATCATCTGGGCTGACTGTGTGTACGGCTCCGCTGGGAAGGGCTGGATTTTCCGTCTGGAAACGTGGAGTTCACCAGACCCACAAAAGTACTTCCCTGGCCAGTAATCGCCATGTACAAGCCGGCAAAGTATGAAGAAAGCTGCTTGTGAATGGACGAGCGCTAGCGTTGGGGAGATCGAATGGTATGAAGTGTGATGTCACCCCACCGTCCTTCCGTTCAACTGTGATAACTTAAATCCATAAAACCGGGGGGAAATGCTTAAAAGTAAACCGTGCTGTCCTCCAGCAACATTACAAACACATAAAAAGCAAAGTCTGCCAAGCCCGTGTACAGCACAGGCCCCCACCAGCCCCAGCCAGCACCCGCACATGGACCCCAACAACCGAAATGAGCCCAAAGCGTCACAGCCCTCAGGACACTGGACGATGCCGTGCCACAGGCCGAGGGCGGCCAGGGCCCAAGGCCCCTGCAAGGGTGGGGGAAAGATTATGTGAGATACACCAGGATAATCCTGGCCAGTGACCCCCCCCTCCCCGCCCCAGGCTGAGGCAAACGCGAAACCCCCCCAAGGCCCCGGCTAATCTGACCTGGGAGGATATTCCTGCCCCAGCCCACATGTAGCAACCAGTTAGACCCTGAGCTTGTGAGCTAGACCCATCAGCCAGTTAGACCCTGAGCTTGTGAGCTAGACCCATCTCTCTCTGAGAGAGAGAAAATGCCCAGGGCCACCTCAGAGCCCTGGCACTCCCCACCCAGTGGCCCAGCCCAGCCCCGGCCATCCTGAGGCTTCAGAGGAGGGAGATAAAACACACAAAATAATAGAACAGACTATATTGCAGGGGGGGGGTCCCTTCCGGTGATTGCCTGAAACCATGAGATTTTTAGGACTATAAGACATAACCTGGACGGGGGCCAGCGCTCTGAACAGTCCTGTGTTCTGCCAGACACAAGTGTCACGCAACCTTCTCTGGTGATCCCACACGGCTGTCAGTGAAGCATCCCTGGTGAGCAACCAGCACTGGCATAACTATGCATAGGTCGCCCTTTCCGTTGCTGTGCTCCCTAGCAAGGTGACCAAATAGGGCTGGGCGTGCCATTTATCACCCCATCACAGTTCGGGAACCCCATTGCTGCAAATCCACCGACCACGGCCTGCACATGGTCAAGAGTCACAGCGCTGCATAGCAGGAAACGGTTAGTGGCCCCCCACTATGGATTTTCCAACTCCAAAATGGTTTCTCACCCACCGGGTGCAATCTAGCATTGCAGGTTTCCTCAGTGCAATCACCACATGCCTCTCCACTGCCAGGGCAGCTCTCGTTTTGGTGTTCCTGTGTTGGAGAGCTGGGGCAAGTTCAGAGCACAGACCCAGGAACGTGGCATTTCCCACCGGACAGTTCTGTAGCCACTGCTCCTCCTCCCAAACCTGCGCTATGACGTGACCCCACCAGTCAGTACTTGTTTCTGAGGCCCAGAAGCAGCGCTCCACTGTCTCCAGCTGCTCCATGAATGCCACCAACAACCCTGAATTTCTGCTCTGTCTCTCAGCAAACTGTCCTTCATGAAATCCTCCTGTCCCCTGCCCTTGCAGTACTTTCTGCCGGTCTGCAAAACCCAGAAGAATCAGACTTCCTGCATTTGCACCATGCCTGAGAACAGTGCAGAGCTCTGCGCTCCATGCTTCTCTCCGAGATGGCAGAGACCAAAAAGAGCCATGTGGGTTTGTGGAATATTTTTAGAAAGGCATAAAAATTATGGGCTATGTGGCTAGCATGACAGGAGGGAGAAAGGTGCATGCTGTGAACTTGACCCTTAATTCCCAGAGATCTCTGGGCAAGTCATTTCTGGCCCACAACGCATTGCAAAAATCTCCCAAAGGGCCTTGCACCAGACAGCAGCTTGTGGCATGCTGGGACACCTGTCCGGGGTTGCACCGCAGTTTGCGTGCTCACAAGCATGCCTGGTGAACATCTGCAGAGCTGACGCAAGCAGCCAAGTATGTCCGTGCACGAGCGATGCACCAACTTGGCCGGCTGTGCGCGGATGTAACCTGCGTCGACCATCGTTTGTAGGGTACACATGGCCTAAGGGTTTGGTGAGTTCTGTGACTCCAGACACCTTGAGACATGGATTTTTTCCCCCAAACCAAGAAGCAGAAGAGGGAATAGATACATTACAGAGCTGAGACCTCTGGAGGTCTCGGGAGACAGTAAAAATTCTCTGATTCAAGACAGGGTTGTTTGTAGGACGTGCGATTCCAGCTTCTGGAACTGCTGAGAAACAAATCTAACCTGAGAGCAGGGGTCGGCAGCCTACGGCACGCGTGCCAAACACGGCACGCGAGCCAATTTTTAATGGCACGCTGCTGCCTGCCGGCCCCGGGCAGACAGCAACGTGCCACTAAAATTCCTGCCCGGCCCGGCCCGCTCTTTTCCGCCCCCCGCCCACCGCGCGCTCCTTGCAGGGCAGGCAAGCTTCCCCCTCCCCCCGCCTCTTCCCCAGCATGCGGGGTTCCTGCCCCTCCGCCTCTCCCTCCCTGCGGCCCATCAGCTGACGGCCCTTGCTACGGAGCGGGAGAGGGAAAAGCAGAGCCGCAGCGCGCTCTCTGCTCCGGGGACCTTGGGGAGGGGGGTGGAATCAGGGCATAGCCCCTCCAGCCCCCTGCCGTGAGCCGCTCAGGGCAGGGGGCTGGGAGCATCCCCACGACCCCAGCCCACACCCCCAGCCCTCTGCCCTGACCCCTGCACCCCCCTCACACACCCCCAGCCCTCTGCCCTGACCCCTGCACCCCCCCACAGCCCCAGCCCTTACTCCGGCACCCCCCACAAATACCCAGCCCCCCCCACCTTGAATCCTGCACCCCCCTCACACACCCCCAGCCCCCTGCCCTGACTCCTGCACCTCCCACACATACCCAGCCCCCCCACACCCCATGCCCTGATTCTTGCACCCCCGACATCCCCACCCCCACCCTGAGCACCAAACGGGAGCTCCTGCACACACACACACCCACAGCCCCACCTGCACCCCTCACTCCAAATGGGAGCTGCCCAGGTAAGCGCTCCACACCCAAACCTCCTGCCCCAACCCTGAGCCCCCTCCCTCATTCTAACTTCCGGCCAGACCTGACACCCCAACCCCCAGCCTGCTCCTTCACCCCCAGCCCTGTTCTCAGCACACTCCCACCCTCATCTCAGTGCAGAGAGAGGAAGAGAATGGCTAGAACCAGGGAGAAGGTAGGTACCCAGCCTATGTGGGCAGGGCCGGGACCCCAGACCGGCAGTGGGCTGAGTGGGGCCGGCAGCCGGGACCCTGGCTGGCAGGAGCCGGTGGACGGATCCCCAGACTGGCAGCGGGCTGAGCAACAGCAGGCTGACCTGCTCAGCCCGCTGCCGGTCTGGGGTCCTGGACGCTGGCCCCGCTCAGCCCGCTGCCGGTCTGGGGTTCTGGCTGCCGGCCCCTTGCCAGCCGGGGTCCCGGCCGCAGGCCCCGCTCAGCCCACTGCCGGTCTGGGGTCCTGGACGCTGGCCCCGCTCAGCCCGCTGCCAGTCTGGGGTCCTGGACGCTGGCCCCGCTCAGCCCGCTGCCGGTCTGGGGTTCTGGCTGCCGGCCCCTTGCCAGCCGGGGTCCCGGCCGCAGGCCCCGCTCAGCCTGCTGCCAGTCTGGGGTTCTGGCTGCCGGACCCTTGCCAGCCGGGGTCCTGGCTGCAGGCCCCGCTCAGCCCGCTGCCAGTCTGGGGTTCTGGCTGCCGGACTGTTGCCAGCCGGGATCCTGGCCGCAGGCCCCACTCAGCCCACTGCCGGTCTGGGGTTCTGGCTGCCGGACCGTTGCCAGCCGGGGTCCCGGCCGCAGGCCCCGCTCAGCCCACTGCCGGTCTGGGGTCCTGGACGCTGGCCCCGCTCAGCCTGCTGCCAGTCTGGGGTTCTGGCTGCCGGACCCTTGCCAGCCGGGGTCCCGGCCGCAGGCCCCGCTCAGCCCACTGCCGGTCTGGGGTTCTGGCTGCCGGACCGTTGCCAGCCGGGATCCTGGCCGCAGGCCCCGCTCAGCCCGCTGCCGGCCTAGGTGAATGGAACCCCAGGCCGGCAATGGGCTGAGTGGGTCAGCAGCGTAAGATCTGCATTTTAATTTAATTTTAAATGAAGTTTCTTAAACATTTTGAAAACCTTGTTTACATACGACAATAGTTTAGTTACATAATATATAGACTTATAGCGAGAGACCTTCTAAAAAACGTTAAATGTATCACTGGCACGTGAAACCTTAAAGTAGAGTGAATAAATGAAGACTTGGCACCCCACTTCTGAAAGGTTGCCGACCCCTGCCCTCGAGAAAGGTCTCTACGAATAACGGCGGCTGAACTGCCCAGGGGAAGGTTCACAATGACAGCAGTCTCTAGTGCAGAGCGAGTACGTCGGCTCCAGCGAACGGAGCCAGGAGGCAGGCCAGAGAAGGCAGGCGCCATGGTCCAGTGCCCACCATGGAAAGCAGCGCGAAAGGCAGAAAGAAAATGCCAAGCCCCTGGGCCACAGTGCCTGGGGTGCGGGAAAGAGCACCACTCGCTGTGCCAAGGCGGCCGCTCCCCAAGGCCAGAGAGAAGAAAGCAGCAGCAGGGACAGCGACTGGGGATGCCGGGACTTCCAGCGAAGAGGAGGGTTTCGCCGTGTGGCTCGAGCAGCTCCAAAGCCTCACAGTCACCCGCGCTGCCGGCCAGACCTGCCGCTGCACTGCCCCGCAACGACCGGTTTGAGTCCAGCTGCATTATGGAGCCAGCTGCACCGCGAAACTGCAGCGCCAGCCCAGAGCAATGGGACCAGGTGCTGGTGGCGTACAGGCAATAAAGCGGGTGGGTGAGAGCAGGCTGTCGAGAACCCATCGAACAAGAGACGCGATCGCTTGGAGCTGGCGGAGAGCAGTGCCATCCCCCCACATGCAGGGTCAGGCAGCGACTGGAGGGGGGAACATCTCCTGTCCCAGGGTGTCGCCCCTCCTCAGCCAGATCCTGCCAGTGGGCGAGCCCACCCCCGGCCTACCCCTCCCTGGGAGGGTGGGGCCACACAGGCCAGCGACCCACCACAGGGAGAGCAGAGCATCCACACGCACGCCCCTCCCAGCGTTCCTCACACGTGTGTGTATGGGGTGTTGTGACGATGTGACGCAGCAGGGAGGAGGGAGTGTTGACCTGGGAATGTGCCCTGGGGACGGGAGACCTGAGAGCCTGTTACCTGAGCCAGGAGGGGAAGGGGGAGGTGACACCTCTGGCCAGGAATGTGAACAGAGGCTGCAGGAGAGAGCCTGCTGGGGGGGTTTAGTTTCAGTTTGGGGCTGGGTGGAGGAACACAGGGAACCCCAGGGTAGGGGTCTAAGCTCCCTCCTCCCCCCGAAGGACTTGACTGAGGGGTCCTGGGTGTACCCACAAGCTCTGTTTTGGACTGTGTTCCTGTTGTCCAATAAACCTTCTGTTTTACTGGCTGGCTGAGAGTCTCAGTGAATCCCAGGAAGAGGGGTGCAGGGCCTGGACTCCCCCACACTCCGTGACAGGTGTCTCCAAGTGAATAAACATGTGTGCGAGTGCATGCGTCTCTGTGTGTCTGTGTGCATGAGTACACATATGTGTGTGTGTCTGTGTGTGCATGTGTGTGTGTGCGTCTGTGTCTGTGTGCATGAGTACGTGTGTGTGTGTCTCTGTGTGTGCGTGTGTGTGTGCGTGTCTGTGTGCGTCTGTGTGCATGAGTACATATGTGTGCGTGTCTGCGTGCACGCATGTGTGCGCACCCTTGTCTACGCATCACTCGCCCTTTGCTCTCCTCACACCCTCTTCTGCAGCGACTGACCGATTCCAAGGCCAGCAGGGACCGTTCCAGCCTCTCGTCTGATTCCTGGACAACACAGGCCAGAGACCTGCCCCACAGCAATCACAGCATCCCTCCTCCTTCCCCCCACCGGCTCCTATTGCTCCATTTCCCCCTCCCTCTTCCCCCTCACCCGCGACAGCTCCCCCAGCTCCAGCTGCTCCCCCCTGCCCCACCATCTCAGTCTCCCCCTCCGGCACAGAGCCAGACCCCACACCCACTCCCTCCTCGCCCAGGCCTGGCCCTCCCTCCATCCCACCCCTGCTCCTCCTCCCTCTCCAGGGATTCTCCCCTCCACTGCTCGCTGCCTCCCGCTCCTGGCTCAGCAGCTGACATGGCCTCTGCCGCTGCTGCCCTCAGCAAGGCGTCCCCTCCCCTGCCCTGCCCTGGCTCAGACTGGGGTGGGGGTCCCCGGCTTCTCTCCATCCTGCTGCGGCCAGCAGCCCCCTTCCCACTTGTGGAGCAGTGCAGCCGCCCACTCCTCTGTCCTCTCCCAATCCCTGCGGCTGCTACCGGCCGTCCACCCAGGGTCATCCCCAGAGACTGCGGAGCCCGACACAGCCGCCCTGTCGGGGGGCTGGCCCGGGCCTCCGACGGGGGGCGTCCCAGGCCTCTGCAGCGGGGCGGGGGGGCTGCGACCAAGGGCTTTGGGAGGCAGGAGCAGCCAAGGCAGCGGGGGTCAGACCCGATCCCGCACTCACGGGGCAACGGGAAATGGAGCGACCGGCCCCAGCCTGCTCCGCTCTGCTCCCCTGGCTCCCGGGCTTGGGGGGACGGGGCGGATTGACCTGGGGATGTCAGGGGAGTTTTACTGGCACTGTCTGCACTGGGGATGGGATGGCGGGGGGGTTCACTGGAGGGACGATACCTGAGCCAGGACGGGGCTGGGGCCAGGTGACATCTTGGCCCGGGAAGCTGGACAAAGGCCAGAGGAGGAGCCGGGGGGAGGCTGGCCGAGATGGCTGGAGGGGGTTTCAGTTTGGAGCGGTCTGGGGACCTGACTGAGGGGTCCTGGTTGTACCTACAAGCTCTGTTTGGGACTGTGTTCCTGTCGTCTAATAAACCTTCTGTTTTAGTGGCTGGCTGAGAGTCACGGGGAATCGCAGGAAGAGGGGTGCAGGGCCCCGACTCCCCCACACTCCGTGACCGGCGGTGCAGCAGAGCGGGCTGGGGACGGGTCGCTCCACTTCCCGCCATCCGGTGAGTGCAGGGCAGGCCCGACCCCGACCCCCGCTGCAGTCTCCCGGGACGCATAGCTCGGGGACGGGGTCTGGGGGGGAAGGGGTGGAGTGGGAGCAGGGGCTCAGGGGAAGGGGTGGGGCAGGGGCGGAGGCTGCTTTCCTGGGCCCTGCTGTGCGCAACCCAGGAGGGGCCGGCTCAGCCGTCCCGGGGATCGGGCTGGCCGCTGGAGCTGGATGCAGCACGCAGCTGCGTAGGGCCCCAGGAAATGCCCCAAATTTCCTGGTGCCCTACGCAGCGGCATAGTTTATGTCTGGGTAGGGATGGCCCTGCATCCACCCATCCCCCTTCCTCTCACCTCCGCCCCGTGGGCTCGCTGCACGTCCTCAGGCCTGCCAGTGCCCAGGCTGGCGGCCCACCGGAGCTCGGGTTGCCAACTTTCTAATTGCTGAAAACCAGACACCCCCGCCCTGCCCCCTGCCTCGCCCCTGCCCTGAGGCCCCGCCCCTGCCCCTCCTCTTCCCCAAGGCTCCGCCCCTGCATTCATCTGGCACCGCGGGAGCACCAAACGCGGGGTTCGTTCAGCGGGGGGCACACCAGTTCAGCACCTGAAGGAGCATCCGCCGCGACCGCCGTGCGCGCCGTCCGAGGGCAGGTGGGCTTAGGGCATTTCTAAGCCACGCTAGGTAAGAAGAGTGAGGACATTTCCCACAGCCCACAAACGCTCGTCGACACGCTTCGGGGATGTTCTCCACGAGGGCAGCTGTGTTTAACCAGGGTTAATAAGTCAGGTGGGTGAATACAAGGCAGTTGGATGTTGCCCGGAAAGTCAAACTGGTGTTAAATGTTACACGTTCCTGATCTAATTAGGGAGAGAAACGGGTTGTGGAGTTTGGGGATTTTTTCGTTCCTTGGGTTTATTGCTGTGATGCCAGCCTCCAAGCGTGCTCCGCTCTCCTGCATCAGGTGGGGACCTGGCCATGCTGGAGATGAGTGGCAATTGTACCCTGTTCACGCTGGTGGAGTGGCGAGAATCGGTCCGTCTCTGGGAGCCCGGTGGAGGGGAGATCTAACAGGCTCTGAGCCTTCATGGTTTGGGGGCAGGAGCCAACCTCTAACTGTAGCCCCCACTTGGGAACCCCATAAGTGCACTAGGATTTTTCTCTTTGCACCGTCTTCTAACCAGGGCGCAGTGGGGCAGGGAGAGGATTGGTCTTCAGAGTGAGGGGCCGAGGTGGGGAAATCGGGGCACAGCGGGGTCGGCCAGCGGCCAGAGCACAGGCAGACAGGATCCCTCCACCAGCAGTGGTGCAAGTACCTACCTCTGTGCGGAGAGGCTGGAGCAGGGTTGGGAGCCCACTAGGTCTCCTGACAGCCTCTGAGCAGCTTCTCCGGGCTCCAGCAGCAGCTGCTGCTCTTCCTGCCCTCTCGGCCGGTTGCGGCTACTCTGGTAGCTGGACTTTTAGTGTCCGGTCACCAGACCCTGCCAGGTCCCCTTTTCAACTGGACTTTCCAGTCGAAAATTGGACACCCAGCAACCCTCCTTGGGACCCGCAGCTGCACATCTCTCACCCCCCTGCATTGGGCCTGCAGCCTTGCTTGACTCGCCCAGGGCTGGTCACTCCGCTCAGTCTCACCACGCACTCCGTGGGGCTGAAATACTGGTTATAGCGGGGGTGCAGAGGGTGGAAACCACGTGCTTCGTTGTTACTGCTTCAACCAGAGGGTGTGGCAGTGCCCCCAGCCCCCGCCCCGCTGCACGCCCGGCCTCTTTTGCCAAGTCTCCCCCTCCAACCATCACCTGGTCTCCTCCAGCATCACCCACCAGCCCCGTCACTCGGCCTTTCTGGCCCTTCCAGCCGTGATGTCGTCTCCTCCGCTCTCTCCTACCTGCCCTTTCTTCTGGCGAGATAGCTGTTGGCTCTCCAGGCTTCGCTCTCGTCCACCCTGACAGGTTTGCCCCCCACACGGTCCCTGCCGTGCCCGCGCCTGGCCCGGGCTCACGCCCGGCCACCACTCCCTGGGCTATGGCTCTGCGGAGCGTCTCTGCTGGAAATCTCAGGAGCAGGCTGATGTGCGGGATCGTGGCTCTCGAACCCGGGACCGCGGGTCCCGCAGCGGCGCCCAGACCACAGCTGCCACTCAGCAGCTCTGCGGGCCCCGCAGTGCGGGGCTAGCAGGACTCGGGCCCCCGGAGGCTCGGCCTACAAAGCGCCCGATGGGACAGATGTCCAGCCCTACCGATTGGCCCAGGCGCATGGCCTGCGCCAGGCGGGGGCACCGGATGCAGCTGAGCGGACCCCTGAGCTCCTGCCGTGCAGGACTCGTGGCCTGTGAGGCTAGACGGGACCATTACGATCACCTAGCCCAGGGGTGCCCCACCTGCACTGAGCCCCGGAGCATTTCCTCAGGCCTGTGGCCTGCCTCCACATCATACACCGACGGCCAATTCATTAGGGTTTGGTCGCCACATTTACATCATTTTAGGTTACACAAGTGCGTAAATAGGCAATACAGTACATGGAAACACCCTGCCTCAGTACCCCCGGAACAAGCTGACCTTCCACTACAAGTCGCTGCAGTAGGGTTGCCAGGCGTCTGGCTTTTGACCCGAACGCCTGGTCACTAGGGGACCCTGGCTGCTCCGGTCGGCACTGCCAGGCCGTCACAAGTCCGGTCGTCAGTGCAGTGGGGCTGTGGCAGCTCCTGGAAGCAGACGCCGGGTCCCTGAGGCCCCGAGGTGCTGGGCTGGCCAGGGACTGGGAGGCTGCAGTGCCGTTTCCGCAGCTGCCCTTGGCCAGGAGCCATGACCAATGGGAGCTGTGGGGGTGGCGCAAAGGCAGCGCACACCGCGCAGAGCCGCCTGGCCACGCATGCGCCCAGAGGCTGCAGGGACCTGGCAGCCACTTCCTCGGAGCCACGGTAAGCGCCACCAGGAGCCTGCCCCCCCTCCTGCACCTCAACCCCCTGGCCGGAGTCCCCTCCCACACCCCAACCCCCTCATCCCCACCCCTGAGCCCACGCCCCCAGCCGGAGCCCTCACCCCCTCCTGCACCCCAACCCCCTCATCCCCAGCCCCACCCCTGAGCCCACACCCCCAGCAGGAACCCTCACCCCCTCCCGTAGCCCAACCCCTTCATCCCCAGCCCCACCCCTGAGCCCACACCCCCAGCCGGAGTCCTCACCCCCTCCCACACCCCAACCCCCTCATCTCCAGCCCCATCCCTGAGCCCACGCCCCCAGCCGGAGCTCTCACCCCCTCCCAAACCCCAACCCCCTCATCCACAGCCCCACCCCTGAGCCCACACCCCCAGCTGGAGTCCTCACCCCCTCCCAAACCCCAACCCCCACAACCCCAGCCCCACCCCTGAGCCCACACCCCCAGCAGGAGCCCTCACCCCCTCCCACACCCCAACCCCCTCAACCCCAGCCCAGTCCCTGAGCCCACACCCCCAGCCCAGAGCCCGTACCCCCTCCCACACCCCAAACCCCTTCCCCAACCCAGTGAAAGTGAGTGAGGGTGAGGAAGAGCGAGTGACGGAAGGAGGGGGATGGAGCGAGCCGGGGGTGGGGCCTTGGAGAAGGGGTGGGGCAGGGGTGTTCGGTTTCGTGTGATTAGAAAGTTGGCAACCCTATGCTGCAGGTGGCTTTAAATCTGATTCAGATCTTTAGAACCTGTTTGACCCACACCAGGTTGAGTTTATGTGGCCCTCCTGTGTAATAAGATTGGGCACCACTGATCTGCCCTCGTGCACATCGCAGGCCACAGAACCTCACCCACCCACTCCTGTAACATATCCATAATCTGTGACTGAGTGGTCATGAGTCAGCCCCCAGCCCCGGTCCCTGGGTCCCGACTCCAGCTCCGGTCCCCAGGTCCGGACTCCGGCTGAGCCCCCAGCCCCAGTCCCCGGCTCCCGACACCAGCTCGGCCCCCAGCCCCGGTCCCCGGGTCCCGACTCCGGCTCGGCCCCCAGCCCCGGTCCCCGGCTCCCGACACCAGCTCGCCCCCCAGCCCCGGTCCCTGGGTCCCGACTTCAGCTCTGGTCCCCAGGTCCGGACTCCGGCTGAGCCCCCAGCCCCAGTCCCCGGCTCCTGACTCCAGCTCAGCCCCCAGCTCCGGTCCCCGGGTCCCGACTCCGGCTCGGCCCCCAGCCCCGGTCCCCGGCTCCCGACACCAGCTCGCCCCCCAGCCCCGGTCCCTGGGTCCCGACTCCAGCTCCGGTCCCCAGGTCCGGACTCCGGCTGAGCCCCCAGCCCCAGTCCCCGGCTCCCGACACCAGCTCGGCCCCCAGCCCCGGTCCCCGGGTCCCGACTCCGGCTCGGCCCCCAGCCCCGGTCCCCGGCTCCCGACACCAGCTCGCCCCCCAGCCCCGGTCCCTGGGTCCCGACTTCAGCTCTGGTCCCCAGGTCCGGACTCCGGCTGAGCCCCCAGCCCCAGTCCCCGGCTCCTGACTCCAGCTCAGCCCCCAGCTCCGGTCCCCGGGTCCCGACTCCGGCTTGGCCCCTAGCCCCGGTCCCCGGGTCCCGACTCCGGCTCGGCCCCTGGTGCTGTTCCTTGACTCCAGCTCAGCCTCAGGCTCTGATGTCTGAGCCTGACTCCAGTCCTGGCCTCTCCTTTACTCTCCTCACACACAAGCATGCACTCATCTCTCTTATCTCAAAAAAACACCCAGGACCCCACTTGCTCTCAAACCACTGCCCCATGTCCCTACCACCTCTAAGCCTGCTGAGCCAGCTGTCTGCAGTCGCTGTCTGACATTCCTCTCCTCACTCTCATCCTAGACCCTCTCCAATCCAGCTTCCCCCCTTGAACCCCTGCTGACCTCTTCCGAGCCAAAGCTCAGACCTCGTGCTCCAGCCTCATCCTCCTTGAGCTGTCAGCTGCCTTTGACACCATCAGCCACGCTCCTCATCGTGAAATCTCGTCCTCTCTTGTCTACCACAACTCTGTCCTCTCCTGGTTCTCCTCCTGCCTCTCCAGTCGCTCCTTCAGCGCGGCCTTCGCAGGATCCTCCTCATGCCCCTTGGTCCTTCTCTTCTCCCGCTGCACCGTATCCCTACATAATCCCATCCACAAACAGAAATCCAGCCACCATCTCTATGCTGACAACGCACAGATCTACCTCTCCGCTCCAGACCTGGCTCCTGTCCAAACCCAAATCTTGCCCTGTTTCTCTAACATCTCCTGTGGATTTCTAGACACCACCACCAAGCTCACCATGGCTAAAGCAGAACTCTTTAATCTTCCCCCCAGCACCCTTCCTGCTACCTCCTTTCTCACCACCCACCTGCCTGTCATTCGGGCCCATAACCTGGGCTCCAGCTTTGACTCCACCCTCCCTCTAGGTGCTCACCCCAAGGGTGTGTCTCAACCCAGCCAGCTCCGTCTGCACAACATCTCTGAGATCCGGCCTTTCCTATCCACCCCCAGAGCGAGAGCTCTCGCCCAGCTCCTAGCATCCCGCGTCGTGATCACCACACCATCCTTCTCTCTGGCCTTGGCGCACGCCATCGAGCCTCACTCAGATCCATTCCCAATGCTGCTGCAATGTAACAATCGTTCCCCTAGCCCATTGCTTTGGCCACGTCTCCCCTGTGTCTGCATCCCCGCCCGTGGCTCCCCCTTCTCAAGTGCACCAAACATTAGCTGCTGTCTTCACTCCCAAGGCCCTTCCTGGCCCATCCCCCCCAGCAAGTGGGTCTCATTCAGTATCCATAGATCACCTCTCACCTCTGCTCAGCCCGTGATCCCAGCCTCTGGTGCCCACCGGTTACATTTTCAAACGAGCCCCTTTGTGCTTTCTCCCTGCTGCCCCCCTGCCTTGGAAGAGCTCCCTGTAATCACCCACAAAGCCACTGCACTATCCACTTCAGAGCGCTCCTCTGCCGTGATGCCTATGAACAACTGGCGTGCTCAGAGCACAGCCCATCACGCTGACTAGTGCTGTCTGTGTCCATCTGCCATCTCCTTTCTGACACCTATCATAAAATGCACTTACACGAGAGGAAAGTGATCAGGAACAGTCAGCATGGATTCACCAAGGGAAGGTCATGCCTGACTAATCTAATCGCCTTCTATGATGAGATTACTGGTTCTGTGGATGAAGGGAAAGCAGTGGATGTATTGTTTCTTGACTTTAGCAAAGCTTTTGACACGGTCTCCCACAGTATTCTTGTCAGCAAGTTAAAGAAGTATGGGCTGGATGAATGCACTATAAGGTGGGTAGAAAGTTGGCTAGATTGTCAGGCTCAACGGGTAGTGATCAATGGCTCCATGTCTAGTTGGCAGCCGGTGTCAAGTGGAGTGCCCCAAGGGTCGGTCGTGGGGCCGGTTTTGTTCAATATCTTCATAAATGATCTGGAGGATGGTGTGGATTGCACTCTCAGCAAATTTGCAGATGATACTAAACTAGGAGGAGTGGTAGATACAGTGGCAGGTAGGGATAGGATACAGAGGGACCTAGACAAATTGGAGGATTGGGCCAAAAGAAATCTGATGATGTTCAGCAAGGACAAGTGCAGGGTCCTGCACTTAGGACAGAAGAATCCCATGCACCGCTACAGACTAGGGACCGAATGGCTCGGCAGCAGTTCTGCAGAAAAGGACCTAGGGGTGATCGTGGACAAGAAGCTGGATATGAGTCAACAGTGTGCCCTTGTTGCCAAGAAGGCCAATGGCATTTTGGGATGTATAAGTAGGGGCATTGCCAGCAGATCGAGGGACGTGATTGTTCCCCTCTATTTGACATTGGTGAGGCCTCATCTGGAGTACTGTGTCCAGTTTTGGGCCCCACACTCCAAGAAGGATGTGGAAAAAATGGAGAGAGTCCAGCGAAGGGCAACAAAAATGATTAGGGGATTGGAACACATGACTTATGAGGAGAGGCTGAGGGAACTGGGATTGTTTAGTCTGCGGAAGAGAAGAATGAGGGGGGATTTGATTGCTGCTTTCAACTACATGAGAGGTGGTTCCAAAGAGGATGGTTCTAGACTATTCTCAGTGGTAGAAGAGGACAGGACAAGGAGTAATGGTCTCAAGTTGCAGTGGGGGAGGTTTAGGTTGGATATTAGGAAAAACTTTTTCACTAGGAGGGTGGTGAAACACTGGAATGCGTTACCTAGGGAGGTGGTAGAATCTCCTTCCTTAGAAGTTTTTAAGGTCAGGCTTGACAAAGCCCTGGCTGGGATGATTTAATTGGGGATTGGTGCTGCTTTGAGCAGGGGGTTGGACTAGATGACCTCCTGAGGTCCCTTCCAACCCTGATATTCTATGATTCTCTGATAGAATCTCAGGGTTGGAAGGGACCTCAGGAGGTCATCTAGTCCAACCCCCTGCTCAAAGCAGCACCAATCCCCAGTTTTGCCCCAGATCCCTAAATGGCCCCCTCAAGGATTGAGCTTACAACCTTGGGTTTAGCAGGCCAATGCTCAAACCACTGAGCTATCCCTCCCCCCACCTAGACTGTGATCTCTTTGGGGCAGAGACTCTCTTTTGTTCTCTGTTCTACGTTTGTGCAGAACCTAGCACAATGGGGTCCTGGTCTGTGACAAGGGCTCCTGGGTGCTACCACTACACATATTCTGTCCCTACATGCTTGTGCCATTCTTTTGTGTTCACCCTTTGTAATTCATCCTGGCGTCCACTTTTTGTAGGATTCCTTTTTGATTTTCAGGTCATTAAAGAGCTCCGGATGGAGCTGTGTTGGCCTCTCACTATTCTTCCCATCTTTCTTTCGCATCTGAATAGTTTGCAGAGGTGTGTTTAATCCTGTCTCCTTGAGAAACTGACACCTCCCCTGAACTCCTTTCCCACTTAGATTCTCCTCCCATGGGACCATACCATCAGCTCTCTGAGTCTGTTACAGTGTGCGTTTCTGAAGTCCAGGCCCTTTGACCCATTCTTATCACCCTTCTCTGAACCCCCCAGGGCTGCACACATATCCAAATGAGGCCACCCTGTTGGTTTATATAATGGAGTTACAGCATTCTCCGTTTCAGAGTAACAGCCGTGTTAGTCTGTATTCGCAAAAAGAAAAGGAGTACTTGTGGCACCTTAGAGACTAGCCAATTTATTTGAGCATAAGCTTTCGTGAGCTACAGCTCACTTCTTGGGATGCATTCTCTGTATTATTCCCCATCCCAGTCCTTATGCACAGAATGAGTTACCCTAGCAAGGGACATAAAAGGCAATAAGAAGATGTTCTGTAAATACATTAGGAGCAAGAGAAAGGTGAAGGAAAGTGAAGGTCCTCTACTTAGCAGGGCAGGAGAGCTAATAATGGAATCACAGAATAATAGAATATCAGGGTTGGAAGGGACCTCAGGAGGTCATCTAGTCCAACCCCCTGCTCAAAGCAGGAGCAATCCCCAACTAAATCATCCCAGCCAGGGCTTTGTCAAACCTGACCTTAAAAACCTCAAAGGAAGGAGATTCCACCACCTCCCTAGGTAACCCATTCCAGTGCTTTACCACCCTCCTAGTGAAAAAGTTTTTCCTAATATCCAACCTAAACCTCCCCCACTGCAACTTGAGACCATTACTCCTTGTTCTGTCATCTGCTACCACTGAGAACAGTCTAGAGCCATCCTGTTTGGAACCCCCTTTCAGGTAGTTGAAAGCAGCTATCAAATCCCCCCTCACTCTTCTCTTCTGCAGACTAAACAATCCCAGTTCCCTCAGCCTCTCCTCATAAGTCATGTGCTCCAGTTCCCTAATAATTTTTGTTGTCCTCCGCTGGATGTTTTCCAATTTTTCCACATCCTTCTTGTAGTGTGGGGCCCAAAACTGGACACAGTACTCCAGATGAGGCCTCACCAATGTTGAATAGAGGGGAATGATCACGTCCCTCGATCTGCTGGCATCTAATAATAGATGACATCAAGAAAGATGAGGTGTTTAATGTCTATTTTGCTTTAGTCTTCTCTCTAAAGGTTAACAATGGCCAGATACTCAACACAATTGATATTGACAGCCAGGGGGGAGGAAGGCAAGCCAAAATAGGGACAGAACAGTTCAAAGGATATGTAGATAAGTTGGACATATTCAAGTCAGCAAGGCCAGATGGAATTCATCCTAAAGCACTTAAGAAACTAGCTGAATAAATCTTGAAACCATTAGCAATTATCTTTGAGAACTCATGGAGGATGGGTGAGGTCCCATACTGGAGAATGTAGAAGGGCAAACATAGTACTTACTATCTTTAAAAAGGGGAACAAAGAGGACCCGGGAATTATAGACCAGTCAGCCTAACTTCAATACCTGGAGAGATATTGGAACAAATTATTAAACAATCAGTTTGTCAGCACCTGGAGGCTAACAGAGTTACAAGGAATAGCCAGCATGGATTTGTCAACAACAAATCAGGCCAAACCAACCTAACTGCCTTCTTTGAGAGGGTGACTGGCCTACCGGATGGGGGGAAGCAGTAGGTGTGAGATATCTTGAATTTAGTAAGGCTTTTGACACAGTCCCTCATAAGCAAACTAGGGACGCGTGGTCTAGAGGAAATCACTATAAGGTGGGTGCATAACTGGTTGAAAAACCATATTCAGAGTAGTTATCAATGGTTTGCTGTCAAACTGGGAGGGTGCATGTAGTGGGGTCTCGCAGGGGATCAGTTCTGGGTCCAGGACTACTCAATATTTTCATTAATGGCTTGGATAAGGGAGCGGAGAGCGTGCTTATAAAATTTGCAGATAACAGCAAGCTGGCAGGGGTTGTAAGCACTTTGGAGGGCAGGATTAAAATTCAAAACAACACTGACAAATTAGAGAATTGGTCTGAAATCAACAAGATGAAATTCAGTAAAGACAAGTGCAAAGAACTTCACTTAGGAAGGAAAAATCAAATGCACAACAACAAAATGAGCAATAATTGGCTAGGTGGTAATACTGCTTCAAAGGCTCTGGGGGTTATATTGAATCACAGATTGAATATGAGTCAACCATATGATGCAGTTGCAAAAGGCTAATAGCATTCTGGGGTGAATTAACAGGAGTGTTGTATGTAGACACGAGAGATCATTGTTCCACTCTACTCGGCACTCGGGAGGCCTCCTGTCACGGGTTCCCTGGGCGATGCTCTGGAACTGCTCCCCATGAAGCCAGGCAGGACTCTGGGGAAGTCTCCTTTCTGTGAGCAGCCTGTCTGAAGGACACACAGCTCACACAGCTTCCACCTTCCTGGGTCTGACCTCGGAGCATTCAGCATCCTCCCCCTCCGTGCGCTTCCCACAGCGAGTCCGCTCAGGCGGGGTCCTGGGAAAGCCCGAGGGTCCTACACCCCAACTTCGCAGTCAGACGTGACTCAGCCAGCCAGTAAAACAGAGGTTTATTGGACGACAGGAACATGGTCTAACACGGAGCTTATAGGTGCAGAGAACAGGACCCCTCAGCTGGGTCCATTTTGGCGGGCAGTGAGCCAGACAACCACGTCTGCACTTCACTCCATGTCCCAGCCAGCCCCAAACTGAAACTCCCTCCAGCCCCTCCTCCTCTGGGCTTTGTCCCTTTCCGGGGCCAGGAGATCACCGAATTCCTTTGTTCTCCAACCCTTTAGCTCTCACCTTGCAGGGGGGAAGGGCCCAGGCCATCAGTTGCCAGGAAACAGGGTGTCAGTCATTCTCTGTGTCCAGACCTTTGCACACACCTGCTTTCTAGGGCTCTGCAATGATCATACACCCTTATCCCCCCACCTAGATACTTAAGAACTGCCTAGGGGAAACTGAGGCACCCCCACAATATTCAGAGGAAACATTAAGAACAGTCCCACTTCGTCACACCTCCGCTGGATACCGTGTCCAATTCTGGGTGCCTCACTTTAGGATAGATGTGGACAAACTGGAGAGAGTCAGGAGGAGAAACAAAAATGATCAGAGTTTAGCAAACCTGACCTACGAGAAAAGGCTAAAAACCTGGGCATGTTTAGTCTTGAGACAAAAAGACTGAAGGGATCTGAGAACAGTGGCTGGGGATCCATTGTTTTCCATGTCCACTGAAGGTAGGACAAGGAGTAATGGGCTTCATCTGCACCAAGGGATTCAGGTGAGATATTAGGAAAAACTCTCTAGCTCTCAGGGTAGTTAAGTTCTGGAACCGGCTTCCATGGAAGGTTTTGGAATCCCTGTCACTGGAGGGTTTTAGGAACAGGTTGGACAAACACCTGTCAGGGATGGTCTGGGTTTATTTGGTCCTGCCTCAGCACAAGGGTCTTGATTTGATGACTTCTCGAGGTCCCTTCCAGCCCTCTGTGAAAATTCTCCTATGCAGAGAGATTGAAACAACTGAAGCTGTTACCTTAGAAAGGAGGGGGCAAGAGGGGACATGATAAAAATATATAAAATACTGAATGGTCAAGAGAAGATAGAGCAAGAGCTTCTGTTCTCCCTGTCTCATAATATAAGAACAAGGAGGCATTTGTGGTGGGTAATCAGCTGAACACAAGCTCCCATGGTGATGCTGTAGCCAGAAGAGCTAATTCCATCCTGGAATGCATAAACAGAGGTATCTCAAATAGGAGCAAAGAGGTGATTTTACCTCTGCATTTTGCACTGGTGCAACCACTGCTGGAATCCTGGGTCCAGTTCTGGTGTTCACAGTTCAGGAAGGATGCTGATAAATTGGAGGGGGTCAGCAAAGAGCCATGAGACTGATTACAGGATTACAAAACCTGCCTTATAGTGGTAGACTTAGGGAGCTCAATCTATTTAGCTTAACAAAGAGAAGGTTAAGGGGGGACTTGGTCACAGTCTGTAAGTAGCCACAATATTTAATAATGGGCTCTTCAATCTAGCTGGGAAAGGGATAACATGATCTAATAGATGGAAGCTGAAGCTAGACAAACTCAGACCAGAAATAAGGTGTAACGTTTTAACAGGGAGGGTAATTAACCATTGGAACAATTTACAAAGGTCGTGGTGGATTCTCCGTCACTGACAATTTTTGAATCCAGACTGGATGTTTTTCTAAAAACTCTGCTCTAGGGATTATTGTGGGGCTGGTCTCTGGACTGGGTTATACAGGAGGTCAGACTCAATGATCATAATGGTCCCTTCTGGACTTGGAATCTACGATGAAACTAAAAGGGGGGAAATTCAAAACTGATAAAGGAAACACTTTTCTCCATGCAAGATGTAATTAGCCTGTGGAACTCACTGCCACAGGGAGTTGTTGAGGCCAAGAACCTAGCAGGATTCAAAAAACAGCTGGGCATTTCTATGGATACAAGAATATCCAGTTACCCTAATTAATGCTGAAAAAATACTGTCAGGGATACGAACCTTCCTGTATTGGGCTTATGCCAATCGCTGACTACCAGAGACCAGGATAAGACCTAGTGTGGGGGCATGTTATTCCTCCTCTGCAACTGCAGGGTTCTCTTACCTTTCCCTGAAGCATCTGCTGGTCAGAGCCAGGACACGGGGCTAGATGGGTCTCAGGTCTGATCCACTCTAGCAATTCTGATGTTCCTATTAAGCATATTTCACAGACCTCAAACTAAATTACTCCCAAGTGTAACTCCATTAAAGTTAGTGCTGTTACACCTGGGGTGAGCACGTTACTGTCATGTGACAATGGTGAAGCATCACAGAGAGAGTCACTTTCTTCTAACACTGAATAAGGTGGACAGAAAGTTGGCTAGATCATCGGGCTCAACAGGTAGTGATCAATGGCTCCATGTCTAGTTGGCAGCCGGTATCAAGCGGAGTGCCCCAAGGGTCGGTCCTGGGGCCAGTTTTGTTAAATATTTTCATTACTGATCTGGAGGATGGTGTGGATTGCACCTTCAGCAAGTTTGCAGATGACACTAAACTGGGAGGAGAGGTAGATACGCTGGAGGGTAGGGATAGGATATAGAGGGCCCTAGACAAATTAGAAGATTGGGCCAAAAGAAATCTGATGAGGTTCAACAAGGACAAGTGCAGAGTCCTGCACTTCGGACGGAAGAATCCCATGCACCGCTACAGACTAGGGACCGAGTGGCTAGGCAGCAGTTCTGCAGAAAAGGACCTAGGGGTTACAGTGGATAAGAAGCTGGATACGAGTCAACAGTGTGCCCTTGTTGCCAAGAAGGCCAATGGCATTTTGGGATGTATATGCAGGGGCATTGCCAGCAGATCGAGGGACGTGCTCGTTCCCCTCTATTCGACATTGTTGAGGCCTCATCTGGAGTATTGTGTCCAGTTTTGGGCCCTACACTACAAGAAGGATGTGGAAAAATTGGAAAGAGTCCAGCGAAGGGCAACAAAAATGATTAGGGGACTGGAACACATGACTTATGAGGAGAGGCAGAGGGAACTGGGATTGTTTAGTCTGCGGAAGAGAAGAATGAGGGGGCATTTGATAGCTGCTTTCAACTACCTGAAAGGGGATCCAAAGAGGATGGCTCTAGACTGTTCTCAGTGGTAGCAGATGACAGAACAAGGAGTAATGGTCTCAAGTTGCAGTGGGGGAGGTTTAGGTTGGATATTAGGAAAATCTTTTTCACTAGGAGGGTGGTGAAGCCCTGGAATGGGTTACCTAGGGAGGTGTTGGAACCTATTTCATTAGAGGTTTTTAAAGGAGCCCGGATAGCTCAGTCGGCAGAGCATCAGACTTTTAATCTGAGGGTCCAGGGTTCAAGTCCCTGTTCGGGGAAACCCTCTGAATTCGAGGGGAGGGAGGGATAGCTCAGTGGTTTGAGCATTGGCCTGCTAAACCCAGGGTTGTGAGTTCAATCCTTGAGGGGGCCATTTAGGGATCTGGGGCAAAAATTGGGGATTAGTCCTGCTTTGAGCAGGGGGTTGGACTAGATGACCTCCTGAGGTCCCTGATATTCTATGATTCTATGAACTTCATGGGAATAAGGGAAGCAGTATTACACCTTTGCTGCTCTGTTCTCTCTTTAGCTTCTGCCTCCAACTCTCACCAGCCTGTCCCTGTCCCTGGCTGCCTGCTGGAGATCGAAAGAATCAGTCCGCACCTCCTTCCGCCTTGCCCGTGGACCTGTGGGCTTGTGAGTCTAGTGATAAGTAGAGTCTTGCTAAACAGTCGGGTTTGGGTTGGGTCCATTTCAAGTAGCCCCTGAAATAACCAGGATCCTGGCACAGCCCCCCTGTAGTCCAGTGTGTAGGCAAGGATTCCAAGAAGACCATTCCAGGGTTAATCATCTGGAATGTTTTCTGACCACCGGGCACCTCACTGGAGTGGAATTAATTCCTAAGCAATGCACAGCACAGTGATAGAGGCAATTAAGGGGTCTAACGATGTCAAGGCTCGGTGAACAAATCAATGGAGTCTTTTCTTTTACCCGGAATTAGTGAGCAAGTGAAGCAGGTGAAATCTGAGTCAGTGGTGAAGTCCACACTGGCTCCTGTTCAAGGCAGCAATTACCCTGTAAGTTATTCCACGCTGTGCCTCTCTCCGCGACCTCGCCTGCAAATGTAACAGCGGGGGCAGGCGTCACCACTCTGGCATGGCCCAGCCCCATGGCCACATTCCCAGCAGGTCTGCACAGACTTCCAATTTCTGCTCCATTTGCTTCTCTTAGTGGGAGGGGGCTGAGGTGGTTGTAGATCTGGAGTGAGGACTCCTGGGTTCTGTGCCCAGCTGTGACTCATTGTGTGACCCTGGGCAAGTCCCTTCACCACTCTGTGACTCAGTTTCTCTATCTATACAATGGAGATAAAAGTGACCTATTCGCGGGCTCGTCAGGAGATTTAATCTAGTTACAGACTGTCACGGAGCGTGGGGGAGTCCAGGCCCTGCACCCCTCTTCCTGGGATTCACTGAGACTCTCAGCCAGCCAGTAAAACAGAAGGTTTATTGGACAACAGGAACACAGTCCAAAACAGAGCTTGTGGGTACACCCAGGACCCCTCAGTCAAGTCCTTCTGGGGGAGCAGGGAGCTTAGACCCCAGCCCTGGGGTTCCCTGCGTTCCTCCACCCAGCCCCAAACTGAAACTAAACCCCCCCAGCAGGCTCTCTCCTGCAGCCTCTGTTCACATTCCTGGGCAGAGGTGTTACCTCCCCCTTCCCCTCCTGGCTCAGGTGACAGGCTCTCAGGTCTCCCATCCCCAGGGCCCATTCCCAGGTCAACACTCCCCCCTCCCTGCTGCGTCACATTGTCACACAGACACATCTCCAGCCTGGTCGGTAGTCACCTGGCTGCTATCTTGGTCTGGCAGGCTGCCTCCGCTCCACAGGGCTTGGCCTTGACTGGCAAATCCAGACAAATAGTGCCTGAGTCCGGCGTCAGCTGGGAGGTCCGATTGCTTAGCAGTGCCTAGCACACCGGGGCCCAGGGCTGGGCTCAGAGGTGCTGCTGTGACACCAACAGTCATAGTCACAACGTCAGTTCAGTCTGGTTCATGGAGGCGTGGTGGGCGGGGTGCGCCAGACAAGTGCTGCCCAGGGGTAAGGAGAGGCTGCCCGCAGACATCTGTCAGGAGCTCAGTGCCCCGGGATGGGGCGTCTGTGCCCGCTCGTCGGGGCTGCCCGTCCCTTGCTCCGGAGCACGGTGCCATCCCCCGCCCAGTGCTTCCTCGCCACTTTTCACGGAGTTCTTTCCTGAGAGTGGGGGGACTCTGCCCCATATGGGGGATGCTGGCAAGTCTCTCCTCTGACCCTCAGGGCACAGCCTGGGCCCAGCTGGGCCCAGCGAAGAGGGCAGCAAGTTTCCTGTGCCACTTTCCCAGTCATTTGCTGCCATCTAGCTGCCAGCTGGAGTCTCTGCCTGGCACCACAGACCCCTCACAGACTCCTCACTCACAGCCCAGGGCACTGGGGCATCGGGCTCCCATGTTCTATTCCTGTCACTGACTCACTGTCTGACCCCGAGTGAGTCACTGCTCCCGTGCCTCAGTTTCCCCCTCTGTACAATAAGGGTAAGCTATTAATTCAGTGGTGTGTGTATGATGCTTTGAGGTCTTTGGTGGGAAGGCAAGGGCCACAAGGTTACCAGACGCAGGACTTTGCTCTTTTGTTTCTGTTGGAGTCCCTCTGCGGACTCAGCCCAGCAATGCCCCTTGGACGTCAGTGGGCGTCTGTGGCAGGGAATGCTGGGGCTGCCTGTAGCCAAACCACTTACCTGCTGGGACCTGCACCCCTACTCTGCTCAGTCCCCAGGACGCTGGGCCTGGCCTACGTTGCAAAGCCCGTTCGCTCTCAGCAACTTCTGGGCGATGGAATTGGCATCTCACCCAGCCTGGGAGCAAAGCAAGCTCAGAAAGCTCCTACCGTCCATGAGGAGACCTGGCCATTCCCAGCACCCTGACTGGAACCCCAGAGCCTCTGTGGGGTCCCTGCAGCCGCCCTGCACTGGCAGGCCCCAGGGCTTCCCGCAGGTAATGCCGGCGCCATCCTGGCCGCTGGATGAGCACGAGCTGCTCCACCCAGCCCTTTCCGCCTCGGGAGTGAGGCTGGCTCCGGGGCTCGGGGCGCTGGTGCTAGCCTGAGGCAGCAGCGCGTGGAAATGGCTGGCAGCTGCTGGGTGGGTTCTGGTGCAGGGTCCTTAGCGCTGATGCTAACTGGCCCCTGGCCGTTCTCCCCTGCCATGAGCCACCTGCCCACTGGCTTCACGCATGAGCCGCCAGCAGCAGTTGCTGGCGTGAGCCTGGAGCATGGGGATCTTTGGGAGGGAGCTTGGCTTCCCCCAGCGATGAATCCTATCCCCACAGCCCAGCCGTCCCCTCTGGGGGGCTGAGCTCAGAGCCAGCCCCCCAGCTGCCTGGGCCCCCTTCCCGCTCAGGGCCCTGCTGGGCTGGCCCCAGATGCTGGTGCGGAGCTGAGGGACGCCAGGCCTTCCCGGAGCACTGGCTCACGCTGGGCCTGAGTGAAGGCTGTTCCCTTGCTCCCCAGTGGAGCTGGCAAGGGCAGGTGCTTTACTCCTGAGCGCCCGATGATTCCTGCAGCTTTCCCGGCCGGTGGGAAATGCCGGAGGCTCCGGGAGGTGACTTGGGATGAGCACAGCGTCCCCCACACCATGAGCCGGGGGCTGCCTCTGCTGGGCCATAACAACTCCGGCCTTGGGCCAGGGCTGGGAAGGTCATAGCCAGCTGTGAGCTGGGCTAGCGACCATGGGCCTGGTGACTGACCCGAAATGAGAACCACACACCCGCGTTTCAGCCAGTCTGAGCCTGAGCGTCACAGGAAACCCCAGGGCAGCAAACGTCAATGCACAGAACCCCCACGGTTGGCACTGGCCCCTGCCAGCTGCTCCCCCGTCTCTCCAGGGCCGGTCTCAGTCCCTTAGGCTCCTGCGGTGAACCGTCCCTGCATCCTGCGGGAGCCTGGGAGCCTGGCCCCCAAACCTGGCCAGCAGGGTGCCCCTGGAAGTCTCCCTGCCATCTAGTGACGCACTGGCCGGAGGGAGGGGGTTGGGGGACAGGCTGCGTTTGCATAGACACCCCCACTCTGCCGAGGCGCACAGCATGGTGCAGCTGCTTCACCAAAGAGACCACTTTGGGCTGGCGCGGGTCACAAATCACCGAGCACGGAGTGCAGGGCGGGCGGAGCGTTGTTATCCTGACTGTAGGCGGGAAGGGCAGCAGCGCTGTGCCCAGCCTGCCTGAGTGAGGGGGGTCACCCTCAGCCAGGGGGCCAGCATGGCCCCATCACTTTCCAAAATGACTCTGCTCTTTTTACTAGTTGTAAGGGTGAGGGGGGGTCTGGGGGAGAAGAGGGCGTGGGAGGACAGAGAATTGGTGGTGTGGGGGCTCAGGGAGAAGGTGGCAGGGCAGGCCTCCGCGGGAGGGGTGGGATGGGGCCTTCGGGGCAAGGGAAGGGGCAGCTTGGGGGGAGGGGTGATGGGGGGGAGGCCATGGGGGGAAGGGACAGCACAGGGACTCAGGGAGAAGGAGTGAGGGGGACCTTGGGGGGAGGGGTGATGTGGGGGCAGGGCCTCGGGGGAAGGGGCAGCACAGGGGTCCATGGTTCGGGGGCCAGTGGCCCTCAGCTGAGCCTCAGTTGCCAAGCGGGCGTCGGGAGGATACCAGTGCACAGAAGAGGGGTGAGGGGGTTGGTATTTCTGCCTGGGGGGAGGTTTCTGCCTCCAGTGCCTTCGACCCTCTTTGTCCTCTCCCTCTCCAGGGTTCAGAGCCGTCGTTCCTCGGGCGATGAGCAGCTCTGTGCGCCAGGCCTCGGCCGCACTCCCGCGCTGCAGCTGGGCCGTGGCCGGGCTTAGTGAAGCTGCTGCCGGTGCCGGTGGGAGGGGGCACCGCCCGGTGCCCCCCGGGGTGGGGGGTGCCCCCTGCGAGTGCCCCTCTGAACTCTGGGTCTTCCTGGCCAAGGCCCGGCCACTGTGAGTGGGGGCAGCAGACAGGGGTGGTAAAGGGTCAATCATCCCTCCGACCGTCCCACCGCGCGGTGAGAAGCTGAGGCCCAGGGCACTGCCCCGCGCGCGGTGGGGTCGGGGTTGCTTACGGTTGCCTGCTTTTGAATGTGGCTCTGGTGTTCTCCCAAAGGGCGCTGGGTCCCCTTCCCCTTGCTTGTTAGGCAGGCTCTGCTTGCAAGTGGGGCACACCCTGAGAGGCGCCCAAGGTGGTATTGAGTTTTCCCAGATTACGGGGTAGGGGCTGCAGCTGGTTCTGTTCTGTATTGTTACGAGGTACCCGGCCCCTGTGGTTGCTGATCCCCCCCCCACCCCGGGCAGAGGGGTTACACCCCATTGTATGGCAGCCTGCCCCATGAGAGCTCAGCACCACTGACATCGCGAGAGACAGGACGTCCCCCAAGCCAGACACCGGGGCTGGCCGGGGTTGGTGGGACGAGGGTTTGAAAAACTCCAGGGATCTTGCGAGAAGCCAACAGTGGAGCCACCAAATGAAGGGGTGGGGAGGTGTCCAGGTGTCCCAGTTACTCCTGAGTTGGGAGTGACTCAGTGGGTCTTCAGAACCCAAGGCAGCCCCCATCCGCTGCTCTGACTGCGGTGAGCTCCCCCAGCTGTGTGCAGCCACCCGGCATCCTCCCAGGGTGGTGAAAGCTGGTGTCTGGCTTTCCTGGAAATTGCCACTCATGCTGTTCTGTCCACGCTCGTCACCTGCGCCCCAGGACGGTCACGGGCCTCACTTGCACCATGTGGAACGTGCCCTTGCGTCGAGTAACGCCGGCAGCTCCGGCAGCTCGCAATGGGCCTCGTGTTTCTTGCTCTGCCGCAGCCGCTGCCCTTCACGCCCCGACAGGAACAGCCAGGGAGACCGGGACGTGGAGCAGGAGAGTGGCACCAGGACACAGGCTCAGAGGACCCTGGTAGACTGCTGGAGGGGAAGAGGCAGGTGCATGGAGGGAAGGAGTTGGTGCTTGCCTAGACCCAGCCCCATGCAACCTTCCCCATCCCTGCTGGTGACACACTCCCCCATCCCTCCCCTCCCCTGCCTCTGGCACCACCCCTGGGACTCAGGAGAGGCCCCAGCTCAGCACCGGCCTCCCCCACACCCCAAAGCAGCCAGCCTGCTTCCCTCCTGGCTCGCATGACTGAGGTGTGTTCCCCATACTGTGATGAATGTGCACCCCTGTCCACCCCACAGCCAGCCAGCCCTACGCAGCACAGCAGCTGCATACAAATCACCCCATGACAATGGCCCATTCTCCACCGTCCACCTCCAGCCAAACGGCCCTGGCTCTGCAGGCTTTGCCAAGGACCCGGTGTGTTCCTGCAGCCATTCAGGAGCCGTGAATGGCTGCTCTGTTCTGGGGCTCAGCAAGACGGGGCCTTGCCCAAGGGAGCGGGGGGAATTCCTGATGGGGTCAATGGGGGCCTTCTCCAGCGTTTCTTCCTTTAATCAGTGTCGTAGCTCAGGGGGAAGGAACATCCCACCATCTCCGGGGGATGCCAGCAGGCCCCGGCTTGGGCCAGCACGTCAGTGAATCAACCCAGAGCACAAGGGCTCCCACCTGAGAGCTGTGAGCACGCGACATCCCTAAGTCTTCAGCTTGGCCTGGTGGCGAAGGAGGAGGGGGCAGCAAGGTGGCCAGCCCCAGGGGCTGAGGGGTGTGGGCCGGGGGAGGGGGGTGTGTGACTGCGGAGCAGGAAGCGTATAAATGTCACAAAAGTGGGTGAGGAAGGATATGTGTGTCCAGGGTGTGTGAGTAACAGGGGAAAGGCTCATGGCTAAAACCCAGAGCTCTGCACCTCCAGCCCCATGTTTTATCAGCAAGATCATCCCTCCTGGCATGGCATTGTCACTGCCCTGCCCAGCCAGCGGGGGGCGCTCACACAGTGTGTCGGTGTCTCTGCCCTGCCCGGCCAGCGGGGGCGCTCACGCAGCCTGTGTCGGTGTCACTGCCCTGCCCGGCCAGCGGGGGGCGCTCACGCAGCCTGTGTCGGTGTCACTGCCCTGCCCGGCCAGCGGGGGGCGCTCACACAGTGTGTCGGTGTCACTGCCCTGCCCGGCCAGCGGGGGGCGCTAACGCAGCCTGTGTCGGTGTCACTGCCCTGCCCGGCCAGCGGGGGGCGCTCACGCAGCCTGTGTCGGTGTCACTGCCCTGCCCGGCCAGCGGGGGCGCTCACGCAGCCTGTGTCGGTGTCACTGCCCTGCCCGGCCAGCAGGGTGTGCTCACACAGTGTGTCGGTGTCTCTGCCCTGCCCGGCCAGCGGGGGGCGCTCACACAGTGTGTCGGTGTCTCTGCCTTGCCCGGCCAGCGGGGAGCACTCATGCAGTTTTTGGTTGTTACTCCAAAATGGTGGCTATTATGCTGTGTTGCACAATGTAGAGTCACACCAAACACAGTGTGGGCCTAGCTTGTTTGTGGCTCACTCATCTCAGTCGGCCCGGAAGTTTTGTGGGTCTCTGCCCCTCGCCTCTCAATGGGGGAAGTACCTGCTGCAGCTTCCCTTGCTCGCTTCATTGCTACTGGTGTCAAAAAGCAGCAGCAGGGAGCTAGACATTTCCTGATCTGGCCTGTTTGTGACTCTTTCAAGTCTCGAGGGTTCCCAGAACCGAGTGGCGCTGAACCAGGGAGCCGGGTTACATGTGCTTTCCCCGCAGGCCAGCTCAGTGCAAGCCGGGAGACAAAGGCAGCCTCATTGCTATGCACAGGGGCCAGCTCCCCACATTCACAGGGACAAATCATTCCCAGCAGCCGCGCCACAATGAACAACGCTCCTTTCATGCCGCTCCAATAGGCGACATGCTTTAAAAGGCTCCCAAACTGGCCAGTGTCCACAGGGAGCTGGGCCAGGGCCAGGGGGGTCCCAGGCCCCTCCCAATGATGCTGGGCTTGTCAAAAGCAACAGAACAAATAGTCAACTACCAAGGGCTTGGTGTGGTGGGGAGGGGAGCAGGTAGGTAGGGCAAGGTGATATGACTGTGCGTCCACCTCTGCATCGGTGCACTTCGGTCTTTGTGAACTTGTGTCAGGGTATGATGGGTGTGTGTGTGTCTCCATGTGAGCTAGCAAGAGATGTTAAGAGTAACAAGAAGGGTTTCTTCAGGTATGTTAGCAACAAGAAGAAAGTCAAGGAAAGCGTGGGCCCCTTACTGAATGAGGGAGGCAACCTAGTGACAGAGGATGTGGAGAAAGCTAATGTACTCAATGCTTTTTTTGCCTCTGTCTTCACGAACAAGGTCAGCTCCCAGACTGCTGCACTGGGCAGCACAGCATGGAGAGGAGGTGACCAGCCCTCTGTGGAGAAAGAAGTGGTTCGGGACTATTTAGAAAAGCCGGACAAGCACAAGTCCATGGGGCGGGATGCGCTGTATCCGAGGGTGATAAAGGAGTTGGCGGATGTGATTGCAGAGCCATTGGCCATTATCTTTGAAAACTCATGGCGATCAGGGGAGGTCCTGGACAACTGGAAAAAGGCTAATGTAGTGCCCATCTTTAAAAAAGGGAAGAAGGAGGATCCGGGGAACTACAGGCCCGTCAGCCTCACCTCAGTCCCTGGAAAAATCATGGAGCAGGTCCTCAAGGAATCAATTCTGAAGCACTTCGAGGAGAGGAAAGTGATCAGGAACAGTCAGCATGGATTCACCAAGGGCAAGTCATGCCTGACTAACCTGATTGCCTTCTATGATGAGATAACTGGCTCTGTGGATGAGGGGAAAGCAGTGGATGTGTTATTCCTTGACTTTAGCAAAGCTTTGGATACGGTCTCCCACAGTATTCTTGCCAGCAATTTAAAGAAGTATGGGCTGGATGAATGGACTATAAGGTGGACAGATTGTCGGGCTCAACAGGTAGTGGTCAATGGCTCCATGTCTAGTTGGCAGCCGGTATCAAGCGGAGTGCCCCAAGGGTCGGTCCTGGGGCCGGTTTTGTTCAATATCTTCATTAATGATCTGGAGGATGGTGTGGATTGCACCCTCAGCAAGTTTGCAGATGACACTAAACTGGGAGGAGAGGTAGATACGCTGGAGGGTAGGGATAGGATACAGAGTGCCCTAGACAAATGAGAGGATTGGGCCAAAAGAAATCTGATGAGGTTCAACAAGGACAAGTGCAGAGTCCTGCACTTAGGACGGAAGAATCCCATGCACCGCTACAGACTAGGGACCGAATGGCTCGGCAGCAGTTCTGCAGAAAAGGACCTAGGCGTTACAGGGGACGAGAAGCTGGATACGAGTCAACAGTGTGCCCTTGTTGCCAAGAAGGCCAATGGCATTTTGGGATGTATAAGTAGGGGCATTGCCAGCAGATCGAGGGACGTGATCGTTCCCCTCTATTCGACATTGGTGAGGCCTCATCTGGAGTACTGTGTCCAGTTTTGGGCCCCACACTACAAGAAGGATGTGGAAAAATTGGAAAGTGTCCAGCGGAGGGCAACAAAAATGATTAGGGGACTGGAACACATGACTTATGAGGAGAGGCTGAGGGAACTGGGATTGTTTAGTCTGCGGAAGAGAAGAATGAGGGGGGATTTGATAGCTGCTTTCAACTACCTGAAAGGGGGTTCCAAAGAGGATGGATCTACACTGTTCTCAGTGGTAGCAGATGACAGAACGAGGAGTAATGGTCTCAAGTTGCAGTGGGGGAGGTTTAGGTTGGATATTAGGAAAAACTTTTTCACTAAGAGGGTGGTGAAGCACTGGAATGCGTTACCTAGGGAGGTGGTGGAATCTTGTTCCTTTGAGGCTTTTAAGGCCGGCTTGACAAATCCCTGGCTGGGATGATTTAGTTGGGGATTGGTCCTGCTTTGAGCAGGGGGTTGGACTAGATGACCTCGTGAGGTCCCTTCCAGCCCTGATTGTCTAAGATTCGATGAAACTGCATGTCTCCATCCAAGTGTGTGTTTGAGTGATATGTCTCCCCATAGGCCAGTGTGTGTATCCAATGGCTGGAAATAGAAGCTAGACTAATTCATGCTGGGTTTTAATGGGGAGAGTAATTAACCGTTGGACCGTCTTACCCAGGGCGGGGGTGGGGGAGTCTCCATCTCTGACAATTCTTAGACCCAGACTGGCTGTTTTTCCAAGCAGCCTGCCTGCGCTAGGGAATATTTGGGGCAGGTCTCTGGCCTGTGCTACACAGGAGGTCAGACCAGCTGAACATAGGGGTCCCCTCTGGCCTGGGAATCCCATAGGAGAGTGTGTGTGTTTGTGTGTGTTGAGGTGGAAGAGGTTCCTGGTTCCCAGGGGCCATCAGCAGAGTTCCCTTCACACCCGCTCCCTGCCATGTGCACTCAGGGCCTAGGCTGAAGGCAGGCGCTGCAGGCTGAGGCAGGATTCGGGGTCCCCTCCCTGCCCAGGTGGAAGCATGGGACAAGCTCCTGGGGAGCGCACTGCTCTGTGCCCTGCACAGGGTGCATGTCGCCACAAGTCTCGTCGGGCTGGGTCACCAACCTGCAAGATCAAACTCAGGAGCCAGCCCCCAGGATCCCCTGAGCCTGGCCCCAAGCCTGAGGTGTCGCTAGAGACGAGAGTGAGGGTTTTGAACATTGGGGCTGGCAGGGTGGGCAAGTCAGTGCCATGGGAGCAGGAACTGGGATTCTACCCATCTCCAGGGACCCCCAAACTGCCAGGAGCCAGGCCAAGCTTCCCAGCCCTGCTGCGCTGGGCAGGATTCGCACTGGGGCCAACAGGAGAAAGGCTGCAGAGCAGCACCTGGAGGCAGCCCGGCCCAGCAGGGCCAGCATTGTCCTACGAGCACGGCAGCCCTCTAGACAGATCCGTCTGCTAAATCACGTTGGGAGCTGGTGGGAGCCCACGCAGGCCAGGTCTCCCCTCCACTCCCTGCAAATTCTCCCCCACACTGCACTCCCACTCAGACACCACACCCTGGCCTTAAAGGGACCACTCCCATAACCAGATACAGACCATAAACACCAACAGCCACCAGTACCAGCCCTGAGCTCACTTCTAAACACCCTGCTTTGCACTTGGGATAATTCCAAGTCACTCCAGGGACCCGACGCTCACTTTTACACCCAGCTGGAGGTTGTGTCACTCGCACATGCACCATCAGCCGGGTTTGAACACACGGGCCTGGAGAGCCACAGCACAGGCCTCGTCCTCCCGTCAGCGACAGGAGCCAGTGGCTGAAGGAAGCTGGCTGCTCCTCTGTGTGTGGACCGTCCCATGCGGGGACCCGCAGCCCTCTAGCCCATGGGCTTGTGAGGCAGCAGCGGGGCGCGGGGCAGCAGGCTGCGTGGGTTCCATTGCTGGATCGGGGGAGCAGACAGCCGAGCAGAACGCGGGGCCGGCCCCACAACCTCCGCGGGGCAAAGCCCAAGCTGGGCCCACGAGGGAGGCAGCTCTGAGAGGGTGGCAGATCACTAAATGCTCTGTGGCCTGGCCGCGAGAGGGTGACACACCACCCAGTGCCCGCGTGTCACAGAGGCTCTATGTTTGAATAACTCCTTTGAAGAGGTGTGTGAGGGGTTCAGTCACAGAGACCCCCTTGGGATTGTCACCTGATGTGCTGAAACTACCTCTGAGCCTGTTTTCTTTGCCAACTTGGGACTCCAGAACCCTGCCTTGTTGAGCCAGACACCTTACACTGCTGCAACCCAGACCCAGGGTCTGAACCACACCCCCAAAGCTGCATGCTTTAACTGAAAACCACTCAACAGGTCACCTATCTCCAGCACCCAGACACCCAGCTCCCAATGGGATCCAAACCCCAAATAAATCCGTTTTACTCTGTATAAAACTTATACAGGGTAAACTCATAAATTGTCCGCCCTCTATAACACTGATAGAGAGATGCACAGATGTTTGCTCCCCCAGGAGCAACTCAACTCATCAAGCCCATCAACTCTGGGTTAATTAATAAACAAAAGTGATCTTATTAAGTATAAAAAGTAGGATTTAAGTGGTTTCAAGTAATAACAGACAGAACAAAGTAAGTTACCGAGCAAAATAAAACAGAACACGCAAGTCTAAGCCTAATACATTAAGAAACTGAATATAGGTAAATCTCACCCTCAGAGATGTTCCAATAAGCTTCTTTCACAGACTAGACTCCTTCCTATTCTGGGCCCAATCCTTTCCCCGGTACAGTTTTTGTTAATTCCAGCTCAGGTGGTAACTAGGGGATTTCTCATGACTGGCAGCCCCCTTTGTTCTGTTTCACCCCCTTTTATAGCTTTGGCACAAAGCGGGAATCCTTTGTCTCTCTCTGGGTTCCCACCCTTCCTTCTAAATGGAAAAGCACCAGCTTTAAGATGGATTCCAGTATCATGTGACATGTTCACATGTCCTGTGAGACTTCATTACCCACTGGCTGGCACACAGGTATACAGGAAGGCTTACAAGTAAATAGAGCCATTTACAACCAATTGTCCTAGTTAATGGGACCCATCAAGATTTCAAGCCACCATTAATGGCCCACACTTTGCATAGTTACAGTAGGACTTCAGAGTAATACTTCAATTTCTAGCTTCAGATACAAGAGTAAAAAGAAAAGGAGGACTTGTGGCACCTTAGAGACTAAAAAAGTTATTTGAGCATAAGCTTTCGTGAGCTACAGCTCACTTCCTTCATAGAAATAGGATGACCGCACTCAGTAGATTATAAGCTTTGTAATGATACCTTGCAAGAGACCTTGGCATAAAGCATATTCCAGTTACATTCTATTTACACCTATAACCATATTTCCATAAACATATGGAGTGCAGCGTCACAGGATGTGTGGCAAAGCGCCGATGCCTGGCCCTGTTATGGTGGAGGCCAGGGCTTTAGTGACGTTCGTGCAGGACGTTCGTGCAGGATCTCAGCTCTCTGGCCTGGGAGTGCTAGACCCTCGGATGGCCAGTGTGCCCCGTGCCCCTTGGCTCCTGAGAAGGGGTCAGCCATCGGCTGGGCTAGAGCTCGTGGGCTCTGGGCTGGGTGCCCCTCCCCTACATTGCAGGGGGGGGATAGGTCTGTCCCTCCGTCTTACTGCCACAAAATGGGAGAGCTGGCGACGCCGCTGGGGGGCCCTGCTCAGCGCAGCCCCCAGCCTGGCCTCCTGTGCTTTGGCTGCCATCCCTGGGTCAATTCTGAGCTACACACTGACTGCAAAAATCCCCACCCCCGACCCCAGCTTGGGAAGGGATCCGTCCCTTGCCCAGAGCACTGGGGGGACAGCTTGCTGGAGTGAGGCTGGTTTAATGCACATCCCCCTCCCGCTGTGAGATAGCAGCTTCTGGAGTGGAGCAGAGGGGAGGGGGCAGAGACAGCCTCTCCCATGTGGGGCAGAGGTGGTGTTAGCTCTTTAGCTGGGGTGGCGGAGGAGCATGTGTCTGCCCTCGGCTCCTGCCCCTGGTTTTTTGGACACCGCTGGCTTTGGCTGTAGCCTGTGCATGGAGGGGGCTTGGGGTGGGGAACAGGCAGGGACCCTCATTCAGAGCCAGGCCATGTGCTGTGGTTCCCACAGGCCCTCAGCCTGTCACCGGGGATGAGGGCACCGTTCGGTGAGTTCCCAGCCCAGCCATGGGGTCGGTCTGTTCCCATGCCAGGATGGGGCCCCGGGGCTCTGTGGGGCAGCCAGAAGGAATCAATCCCTGGCGCTGAGCGCTGGCTGGACGACACCTTGGAGCACAAAGCACTTTCTGTGCCGGCCCCGTGGGGGAGAGTCATGCTGTGGCCCCTGCCCCATTAATAAGGCCTTTGTGGAGCTGTTGGCTTCTGGCCCCAGAGAAGCCCGATGGATGCGCTGTCCCATGGCAGGGCATAGCTGAGCCTGCCTCAGTCTCTCCATAGTGAGGCCCTGGGGTGCCGGAGCCCAAGTCAGCAGAGGGGATGGCAGGGGGGCATGGCGGGGGGGAGGGCACGCCTCAGGCGAGGTGTTTCCAATAGAGGTGGGGGGATGAGGCCTCATGGGTGCAGTTCCGGTCTCCCACTTCAGAAGAGGAATTTGAACTGGACTCGGTGCAGAGACGGGCGACTAGGCTCAAGGAGCAGGGAACCAGGCGATGGTGTAGGGAGAGACGAGAGCAATCTGTACATACGTCAGGGGGCTACACACCAGGCAGGGAGAGGAGTTCTTTACATTAAGGGCCCATGTTGGCACAAGAACAAATGGCTGTAGACTGGCCAACAACATGTTTAGGCTTGAAAGTAGGCCAAGGTTTCTGCCCATCAGAGAAGTGAAGTTCTGGAGCAGCCTCCCAAGGGGGCAAAAAACCTAACTGGCTTCAAGACTGAGCTTGACGAGTTTATGGAGGGGATGGGATGATGAAACTGCTGACAGAGGCATGTGGCCCACGCGCACCTGTTATTAGCAAATATCTCCAATGACTGGAGATGGGACACTAGATGGGGAGAGCTCTGAGTTACTACGGAGAATTCTTTCCCCGGTGTCTGGCTGGTGAGTCCTCCCCACATGCTCAGGGTCATACTGATCACCATATCTGGTTGGGAAGGAATTTCCCCCCAGGTCAGATTGGCAGAGACCCTGGGGGGTTTTCACCTTCCTCTGCAGCCTGGGGCACGGGTCACTGGCTGGTTTGAAGTAGGGTAAATGCAGGGTTCTCTGTAACCTTGATGTAACCATGATTTGAGGATTTCAGTAACTCAGCCAGAGTTTCTGGGTCTGTTACTGGAGGGGGTGGGTGAGGTTCTGTGACCTGCGATGTGCAGGAGGGCAGACTAGAGGAGCACGATGGTCCCTGCTCGCCTTGGACTGTATGGCCAGCTGCTGTCCTCACCAGTGTGAGGTGCCCAGGCTTTTGGGGGAACACCCCCAGGTTCCCTGCACTGCTGTGAGCTGTCACTCTACGAATTCTTTCCCAGTGAATTGAGGGAGAACCTGTCTGTCCTTTCTGGGCCCACGGGGGGAATAGTGGGAAGGCACCGGAGGACGAGCCGCACTCAGGCGGAGCTAGCTTGTGTCCGCACTGCGGGGTGGCTGTGTTAGTAGCTGGGGAGCTGGAGTCACTCGGGTCCAGCCTGCTCCCCTCTCAGCCTGCCAGCCCAGAGGGTAGCACCACCTCTCTTGAGCGAAGGGGCTCAAGTTAGGGGCAATCCTTGAGGGCCCTGAAGCCCATCCCCATTCCCCTCTCGCCCTCCCTCTCGAGTCTCAGGGCTTCAACTGAAGGAGCTCCCCATCCCTGGGGTCCTAAGAGAGCTTATTGGAGGCCAGCTCCCCAAGCAGCGTGTCTCTGCTGGGCCAGGAACCAGGCGATGCTGGCCCTTGGCAGTGGGTGTGTCCCAGGCCCTGGGCTGCCCAGAGAGCACCAACTCCCCAGGCCCTCAGACCAGGGGGAGCCCACGAGGGAAGGGGAGAAGGAGACAGGCCTTGCAAATGGGCAGAGCTTTTCAGGTCCCCCTGTTTCGCTGCCCTCCCGAATTCATTCTTAATTAACACAGCTGCAGATCAGTCCTGAGACGAAAGGTTATAGCAGAGGGAGCCCAGCCTGGGCCTGCCCAGGGCCCCCCCTTCCTGCTCCTCATTGAATTGGAGTCCTTGGCCGGCTGCCTTCAGCTTCACATACAGCTTCTGGGGCCTTCTGCTTAGCTTGTGCGACTCTCAAAATCAGCGTGATCACCCCGGAGTCCTGTGTCAATCACCGGTACCTGCTCTAACCACTGGTGTCTCCCAGAGGTCCTGACTCCCAGGTCCCTGCTTCAGCCCCTGGATAACTCTCTTCCAGACGTGGGAACAGACCCCAGTGGGCCTGAATTCCAGCGCCCTGCTCTCTCAGCTAGACTCAGTAGCATTAGAAGCATCCCTGAGAAAAATCACTATAAAAATACAAAAAACGGTCCGTAAGTTTCCGCAGCTTTCACAGAACCGCTGGGCTGGAAACCAAGTCCAGAGCTTTCAAACAGACACTTAATTTAAGTCTTTCTTAATTAGCTTCTCAGCGGTCTGGCTAAGCTTGCCTTTTAAAAGAAATTCTCAATTCAAGATAGAACAAGGGTCTGTCGTCCCGCTGATTTTGATGGTAACCAGCCAGGATGGCAGCGAATACAGCTGGCCGTCACTGACTGGAGAAGATGCCACGTGTGGAGCGCTGGGAATGGGCTGGAGGAAAACCAGGGTACGTCTACACTGGTGCTGGAGGCATCGTTTCCAGCTCACATGGACACACCGGAGCTCGATGGACTGTGCCGGCACACTAAAACTAGCCGTGTAGCTGCAGTGTGCGGCTGGCGGGGAGCTGTCCCGAGCACGATCCTGTCCGAAACCCTCAGTACGAACGCAGGGCGGCTTGGCCCTGCCGCCACTCGCCCCACCACAGCTGCACGGCTAGTTTGAGTGCCCTGGCTCCGTCAAAGCAAGCGCACGCACATCTACCGCGCAGGAAGTTACGTGGCCAGCGCCCGCGCAGACGGACCCTCGGATAACAAGACTTGAATGGGACTTTAGGGTTTGGTTATAGTTAGGCACGTGCTTTGCTAAGTGGGGCCCTGAATGTCAAGTGTAAAATGCCCCTGTGCTCAGCCCCCACCCACACAGAGACCTGCTGGCAGGATCACACACACCCGGGTTCTTGGAAGCCAAAGGTTTCAATGGCAGCCTCCATACTGGAGAGATGAGAACGGGAGCCAGTGACGTGGTGTGGGATCGCTATACATTATCAAGGGGGCAGTTGTGTCTGTGTTTGTAATTCAGATTAAAGTGCAGACACTTCAAAGTGCTCTAGGGACACACAGAATCCCCAGAACACTTTGCTCAAAATTTCAAAAGAGGCTCATTAATTATAATTAAAATGATTATTTATTAATTTCTATCACAGGAGTGCTTAGAGAGCCTGACTGAGACCTGGGCACTGCAGGGCTGGATTCACTACATACACAGCACAAGAGACAGGCCCGGCCCTGCCAGCATATAGTCTGAAGAGACAAGAAAGAGAAAGGTTGGGAGGGGAAACTGAGGCACAGAGCTGGGCAGGGACTTACCAAAGGCCACCCAGCAGGTCGGGGCAGAGCTGGGAACAGAGCCCAGGTCTCCTGACCCACAGCCCATGTTTGAAGTCATATGATAATTCAAGAAATGATTCAAACAGCTTAATTCAAACTTTTAGACAGCCGATTGGAGCTAATCATAAACATGTTAATAGCCTAATTTTTTTGGGGGGGGGAGGCAAGCAGGGGGTGTGAAGGCATGTCTACGCTCAAAAAAATGTTTTCAACAGTGTTAGCTAACACATTTGAATGCACACAATTTTAGATAGGCCTTTGCACCTGGTGTTGACAGGGCCCATTGTGTTAAACATGTTACATGATCATTTCTCCAGCCATGTCCTGTGAATCAAGAGAGCTGCACGCAGAATGGGTCCCAGCCTTGGTATAGGACTTGCAGGCAGGTTTTCCCAGTGTGTGCAAGCTGAGAGAAAAGAAAAGACTGGCATGGTCCCAAGCATGTGTTGTCTCTTCCTTAAGGAGGAAAGTAAACTGCAGCCAGCAGATGTGTACTGTGCAATGAAATACACGACATGCCCCGGTTGCCGGGACTCCTTCAAGCATCACTGGTGTTATTTTTGAAAAGATATTTTCCTTTAAACCAGCCAGCTCCCTTGCTATACTGCATCTTTCCTTACCCGAAAGGAAATCTTTCCCACCCCAACTCCTCCAAGTATTTCAGCAGCTCAGAGTAGGGGCTGGGTCCCAAAGCCAGTGCGTGCGCATGGCTTGGCTCCATCTCCAGCCAAAGCAGAGAGTTCTGACAAGGGTAATCACACCGCCTGGTCTCAAAGCTGTCCCTGGTTTGGAGTTCCTCCATGTCTCCAGAGGGCCTTAGCTGCACGACATCATCGTCTGGGAAACCAGCTCTGTGCAGATTGGTCCCTAGAAGCAAAAGCATCCTGAAGACAATCCACACACATCCATGCACAATCCCCCCCCCCACACACACACACAAAACACACACCCTTTGCACACACACATGCACTCCCAAAACACACACCCTTTGCACACAGGTGCATATCCCATACACTACCCTAACACAACATACACACATGCACACCCTTTGCACATATACACACAAACACACAGCCCTCACATGCGCCCACCCCAGACATTTGTTCACCCTTCTCACCCCCCATACGAAACCATGCACACTCTTCTCACAAAACACACACAGCCACATGCCCCCCTCTTGCACACCCATCCCTTGTTGAGCAGAACTCCTTTCACCCGGGAAGGCCCTGCTGCGTCCCTGGGGACTGGGGCTCGCCCTGTGCTTCAGAGGAAAAGGCCACATTGACTCTTACGAGTCTCTAGGATGCTGGGAAAGGGGCACGTGCAGACCAGGCTGTCCCCTCCTGCTGCCGCTGCCTCCCAAGTACATGCAGCCATGAAACGAGTTCGCGGGAAGCCGGTGCCAGAGGGGCATTGGGCGCCTGGAACGGTGCCAAGCACATCACCATGGCGCATGTCGATTTGCATTTGTTTCTCCTCTGCACAAGGCAATAGCAGAGAGTTTCTGCTTGTTCTGTCACTCTTTGTTTCGTTGCCAGGGGCCTGGGTGGTTGGCTTGATACATGGCAGACACTAGGACCAGGCACAGTCCCCACCTCCTCCTGGCCTCCCCCTCCTTCTGCCTCTGTCATCCCCCCCACCCCCGGAGGGCTGGTCCTGTATATAAACCCCAGGCCGCACAGAGAATTCCATCCAAGGGCTGCACTCGGGACTCGGCACAGCCTGCAGGATGAGCCTGAGCATGGAGAGCCAGCGACAGTCCTCTTATCGGCGGCGGTTTGGCCCCCAAGCCACCGCTGTCCACCAGCCCCTGAGATCCTCACCCCTCTTCTGGCTCCTGTCCCCCAGCCCCAGCACCAGAGTCTCCATGACCAAGAAGAGGACCTCGAGCCTGAGCATCCGTGCCAGCCCCAGGTTCTCCCAGGACAAGGCAGATTTCTCCCTGGCCGACGCCCTCAACACCGAGTTCAAGGAGACACGCACCAACGAGAAGGTGGAGATGATGGAGCTGAACGACCGCTTCGCCAGCTACATCGAGAAGGTGCGCTTCCTGGAGCAGCAGAACAAGGTACTCGTGGCAGAGCTCAACCAGATCAGAGACAAGGAGCCCACCAAGCTGGGCGACATCTACCATGAGGAGCTGCGAGAGCTCCGCCGGCAGGTGGACCAGCTGTCTAATGCCAAGACCAGGCTGGAGATCGAGAGGGACAACCTGCTGGACGACGTCAACGGCCTCCGGCAAAAGTAAGGAGCCTCCTTTGCTAGGCGCAGGGCTGGAGAGCAGCCACAGTAGCGTCTGGTGGCTACGCAGCCAGAGCAGGTCACCTAGGCAAGGAGAGTGGCGTGGACAGGTTACACCCAGAGAGAGGGCAGTCACTAAGGCCGAGTAGCTGCCCTTTAAAGCTGGTGGGGAACCTGTGTGTGGCTGCGAAGGCAGGGAGGTGCAGTGCTAGTGCCCGGGGCTGGGTGCTAGAATTCCTGGTTCCCAGCTCTGCCGCGCCCCTGCCGGCAAGTCACGTCCTCGCGCTGTGCCCCAGCTGCACAATGGGGGTGATGCACTGGTCCCTGGAAGGGCTCGGCGGGTGGGAAGAGTGAAGGGTTATTCCACAGCTGCAGAGCGGCCTCCAGTTTTCAATGTACAAAAATCCACACCCAAATGTCTGCGCCTGTAAACCTGCGCGCTCGTAAACCACACACCTCTAGCTAGGTGAGCAGCTACACACAAACCCCTGTGTACCTGCCCAAACCTGCACAAAACGCACACATGCACGCACAAACAGCTGGATCTCAGGGATGGCAGCTGGCCCAGGCCCCAGCTGGGAATGTGTACTGCAGAGGGACCTGGTCACCCTGACTCAATCGGGGCTGTGGCGCTTCTCTTGCTGAGCCGATGTTCAGAAATGTGCAACATTCCTGGCACAATGTGCTCTGGGCTGAGACTCAGCCGAAAAGACCTTGCCCTGGGAGCCAGGCTGCTCACTCTACACCTGTAATAAAACCTCGATCTGACTGAACGTACGGGGAGGGCAGCAGAAGGAGGCGAATGTTTACCAGCCTCAGATAGAGGTTTGCTCTTGTATTTTGCTGGTTCTACACCAACCGTCTGTTGCTTTCTAGAGGAAGTGTTATCTAATGGTTAGTGCAATGGAATCAGTGCCCTAGCTCCAGCCCTGGAAGAGGAGCGTGGTCTAGTGTTAGCATATGGAAAACCTAGACTCCTAAATTCTATCCCCTGCTTGGAGAGAGGAAGGTGGTCTAGTAGTTGGTAGAAGGGTCTTGGAGTCATAACTCCTGGGTCCTCACCATTGACCAAGGCAAGGTGTTTACTTATCTGTGTCGAAGGGGGTAATAATAGTGTCTTAGCACCACAGGGAGTTAGAAACAGGGTTAGTTTATGTCTGTGCTGAAGAAGGGCACAGGATTATTGCTGCTGGCAAGAGCTCGTCGGGAGGTTTCCAGTGAAAGCGTGGTTCATCAGAAAATGCTGATCCATTGAAGCAGAACTTCCCGGGAAGGGGCAGTTTGGATGAATCTCCAGATTCGAAACGGTTTGAAATTGTTGAAACGTCCCATTTTGACATTTTCAAAAGGAAAAGTTTCACTTTTCTGCTAGCAATGACTTCGGGTTTAAAAGTTTTACATAATATATGCTTTTAAAAGGTTAAAAATGTAACAAACTGATCAAACTGAAGAGTTTCAGTTGATGCCATCTGAAAAGTTTCTCAGATGATTGAGTCATGAAAAGTTTTCACATTTCTACTTTTGTATCCTGACTCAGGATGGGAAAAATATTGATCTGTGTAAAACTCTCCTGGTCTGGGACAGCATTCCCCACCCAGCTGTCACTGAGCGAAGCATGGGGGTGGGGCAGCGAGAGGCTCTCTGTGTGACTTTGGCAAGTACCCACAACTGGGGCTGGATTTTCAGAGTGTTCAGCTTGTGTTGAGTTCAGTTCTTTAGAAAATCTGGCCCCAGTTCTGTCTGCTGAGCCCTTGAAAATCTGGCCCTCAGTCTCTCTGGATCTCAGCTCCTCATGTGCAAGGTGAGGATAAGGCTCCTTCCTTTCTCCCCGGCCTCCTCTTGTCTCTTCCGAATGTCAGTTGTCTGGGCGGGGACCATCTCTTACTCTGCATCTCTGCAGCATGGGGAATGCTGGGCCTCTAGCATAGTAAAACACTCAATAGTTACGACAACACTGGGCTGAGGACAATGGCAGATGTAGGGGATAAAACCAGCAGTTAAAAAGGCAAGGGGCGAGATCATAGAATCATAGAATGTCAGGGTTGCAAGGGACCTCAGGAGGTCATCTAGTCCAACCCCCTGCTCAAAGCAGCACCAATGCCCAACTAAATCATCCCAGCCAGGGCTTTGTCAAGTCTGACCTTAAAAACTTCTAAGGAAGGAGATTCCACCACCTCCCTAGGTAACCCATTCCAGTGTTTCACCACCCTCCTAGTGAAAAAGTTTTTCCTAATATCCAACCTAAACCTCCCCCACTGCAACTTGAGACCATTACTCCTTGTTCTCTCATCTGCTGTCACTGAGAACAGTCTAGATCCATCCTCTTTGGAACCCCCCTTCAGGTAGTTGAAGGCTGCTATCAAATCCCCCCTCACTCTTCTCTTCCGCAGACTAAACAATCCCAGTTCCCTCAGCCTCTCCTCATAAGTCATGTGTTCCAGTCACCTAATCATTTTTGTTGCCCTCCGCTGGACTCTTTCCAATTTTTCCACATCCTTCTTGTAGTGTGGGGCCCAAAACTGGACACAGTACTCCAGATGAGGCCTCACCAATGTCGAATAGAGGGGAACGACCATGTCTCTCGATCTGCTGGCAATGCCCCTACTTATACACCCCAAAATGCCATTGGCCTTCTTGGCAACAAGGGCACACTGTTGACTTGTATCCAGCTTCTTGTCCACTGTAACCCCTAGGTCCTTTTCTGCAGAACTGCTGCCGAGCCATTCGGTCCCTAGTCTGTAGCGGTGCATGGGATTCTTCCGTCCTAAATGCAGGACTCTGCACTTGTCCTTGTTGAACCTCATCAGATTTCTTTTGGCCCAATCCTCTAATTTGTCTAGGGCCCTCTGTATCCTATCCCTGCCCTCCAGCATATCTACCACTCCTCCCAGTTTAGATCCCTAGGAAGCTGAACACTCCACACACACACATCCCACCTATAATCCAAGAGCCTGACAGAGATTGGAGGGCAAGCAATGTTTCTGTCTCCAAAAGATCTTGTGTTTGGCAGAATTTGCTACCCAGAAGGCTGGGACGCATTCAGACGATGACCTTTGGGGACGCCCTGTCACAGATCACATGGAGCAGGGATCAAAGGAACGAAGTCCTGGTACACTTGGCAATAAGACCTTTGCCTGTCTCCACGATCTGCACAATACCAGCACATCCAACCTCACACACGCTTAGGGTGACCAGACAGCAAGTGTGAAAAATCAGGACAGGGGGTTGCGGGTAATAGGAGCCTATATAAGAAAAAGACCCAAAATCGGGACTGTCCCGATAAAATCGGGACATCTGGTCACCCTACACACTCTCCACTGTGGGCAGTGTATGAACAATATCCCCCTGTCAGAGGCAGGGAAAACGAGCCCAGGCAAGAGAAGCGACTAGGGACTGAGTGGCTCAGGGGACTGGCAATATGGAGCCCTGCACCTCAAGGCTCCTGGTTCCACTCTTAGCCATAAAGCAGGGTGACAGCTCCTGGCAGGGAGCTATGAGGGAGCTGTTCCCTGCCACTGCCTGCACTGCACCAGCGTGGAAGTGAACCTGGCTGGAGGGGGGATCTGGGTGGGTATCAGTGGGTATTAGTGAGGGTGGGAAGATGATGGGGTGTGCATGTGAGAGGGGATGGGGTGTCTGTGCTGGTGACAGTGAGAGGGGAATGGGCTCTCTGGCTGAGGAGGAGTGTGTGTACATTGGGGGGAGCATGGCTGTCTGTGTGAGGGGGACTGTGTGTACATGTGTGCGAGAGAGGAGGATCAGGTGTGCGTGTCTGTGCGAGGGGTGCCTATGTATGTGTGTGTGACAGAGAAGGGTCGGGTGTGGGTGTCTCCATGAAGAGGAGGACTGTGTGTCACGGAGTCCCTGGGCGATACTCTGGAACTGCTCCCCATGAAGCCAGTCAGGACTCTGGGGCAGTCGCCTTTCTGTGAGCAGCCTGTCTTCAGGACACACAGCTCACCCAGCTTCCACCTTCCTGGGTCTGACCTCGGAGCATTCAGCATCCTCCCCCTCCGTGCGCTTCCCCCAGCGAGTCCGCTCAGGCAGGGCTCCTGGGGAAGTCAGAGGGTCCTGCCCCCCAACTCCGCAGTCAGACGTGACTCTCAGCCAGCCAGTAAAACAGAGGTTTATTAGATGACAGGAACATGGTCTAAAACAGAGCTTGCAGGTGCAGAGAACAGGACCCCTCAGCTGGGTCCATTTTGGGGGGGGGGGGGGGCAGTGAGCCAGACAACCACGTCTGCACTTCACTCCATGTCCCAGCCAGCCCCAAACTGAAACTCCCTCCAGCCCCTCCTCCTCTGGGCTTTGTTCCTTTCCCGGGCCAGGAGGTCACCTGATTCCTTTGTTCTCCAACCCTTTAGCTCTCACCTTGCAGGGGGGAAGGGCCCAGGCCATCAGTTGCCAGGAAACAGGGTGTCGGCCATTCTCTGTGTCCAGACCCCTGCACACACCTGCCCCCCAGGGCTCTGCAATGATCATACACCCTTCTCCCACCCCCTAGATACTTAAGAACTGCATAGGGGAAACTGAGGCACCCCCACAATATTCGGAGGAAACATTAAGAACAGTCCCACTTCGTCACACTGTGTATATGTGTGTGCAAGAGAGAGTGTCGGGAGTGGGTGTATGTGTTTGACAGAGGACGGTCGGGTGTGGCTGTCTGTGTGACGGGGACTGTGTGTATGTGTGTGCGATGGAGGAAGATAGGGTGTGAGTGTCTGTGTGAAGAGGTGGGACTGTCTGTATGTGAAAATGACAGAGGAGGATTGGGTGTTGGTGTCTGTGTGAAGAAGGGGACGGTGTGTACATGTGTGCAAGAGAGGATGGTCGGGTGAGGATGTCTGTGTAAAGAGGGGCACTGTGTGTATGTGTGTGCAAGAGAGGATAGTTGGGTGTACATGTATGTGTGTGTGACAGAGGAGTATGTGTGTGATAGAGGAAGATGGTTTGTGGGTGTCTGTGTGAGGGGGACTCTGTGTGTGTGTGTGTGTGTGTGTGTGTGTGTGTGTGTGTGTGTGTGTGTGTCCGACAGAGGAGGATCAATGTGGGTGTCTGTGTGAGGGGGACTGGGTGTATGTGTGTGCGACAGAGGAGGATCGGGTGTGGCTGTCTGTGTGAAGAGGGGAACTGTATATGTGTGTGTGAGTCGGATGTGTTTTTCTGTGTGATGGGATTGTGTGTATGTGTGCGCCATAGAGGAGGATTGTGTGTGCGTGACAGTACGTGTGTGTGTGTGTGTGCACGCGCACAAGAGAGGAGGGTCGGGTGTGTGTGTATGTGTGTGTGACAGAGGTGGGCCAGGTGTGAGTGATAGAGGAGGATCGTGTGTGGGTGTCTGTGTGAGGGGGACTGTGTGTATGTGTGTGACCGAGAAGGGTCAGGTGTGAGTGTCTGTGTGAAGAAGGGGACTGTGTGTATGTGTGTGCGACAGAGGAGGATCGTGTGTGGCTGTCTGTGTGAAGGGGACTGAGTGTTTTTGTGTGCGACAGAGCAGGATCATGTGTGGGAGTCTGTGTAAAGTGGGGGCTGTGTGTATGCGTGTGCGATAGAGGAGGATCGGGTGTGGGTGTCTGTGTCAGGAGCGGGACTGTGTGTGTGACAGAGAAGGGTCAGGTGTGGGTGTCTCTTTGAGGTGGACTATGTATGTGGGTGTGACAGGTGAGGATTGGGTGCGGGAGTCTGTGTGAAGAGCGGGACTGTGTGTATGTGTGTGCAACAGAGGAGGATTGGGGTGGGTGTATGTCTGAGGGGGACTGTGTGTATGTGTTTGCGACTGAGGAGGGTCAGGTGTGGGTGTCTGTGTGAAGAAGGATACTCGGTGGGGTGTGTGTGTGACAGAGGAGGGTCGGGTGTGGGTGTCTGTGTGAAGAGGGATACTCGGTGGGGTGTGTGTGTGTGTGTGTGTGTGTGTGTGTGTGACAGAGGAGGGTCGGGTGTGGGTGTCTGTGTGAAGAGGGATACTCGGTGGGGTGTGTATGTGACAGAGGAGGGTCGGGTGTCGGTGTCTGTGTGAAGAGGGATACTCGGTGGGGTGTGTATGTGACAGAGGAGGGTCGGGTGTGGATGTCTGTGTGAAGAAGGATACTCGGTGGGGTGCGCTTGTGTGTGACAGAGGAGGGTCGGGTGTGGGTGTCTGTATGAAGAGGGATACTTGGTGGGGTGTGTGTGTGTGTGACAGAGGAGGGTCGGGTGTGGGTGTCTGTGAAGAGGGATACTTGGTGGGGTGCATGTGTGTGTGTGTGTGTGTGTGACTGAGGAGGGTCGCGTGTGGGTGTCTGTGTGAAGAGGGATACTCGGTGGGGTGCGTGTGTGTGTGTGTGACAGAGGAGGGTCGCGTGTGGATGTCTGTGTGAAGAGGGATACTCAGTGGGGTGCGTGTGTGTGTGTGACAGAGGAGGGTCGGGTGTGGGTGTCTGTGTGAAGAGGGATACTCGGTGGGGTGCGCGGTGTGTGACAGAGGAGGGTCGGGTGTGGGTGTCTGTGTGAAGAAGGATACTCGGTGGGGTGCGTGTGTGTGTGTGTGTGACAGAGGAGGGTCGGGTGTGGGTGTCTGTGTGAAGAAGGATACTCGGTGGGGTGCGTGTGTGTGACAGAGGAGGGTCGGGTGTGGGTGTCTGTGTGAAGAAGGATACTCGGTGGGGTGCGTGTGTGTGTGACAGAGGAGGGTTGGGTGTGGGTGTCTGTGTGAAGAAGGATACTCGGTGGGGTGCGTGTGTGTGTGACAGAGGAGGGTCGGGTGTGGGTGTCTGTGTGAAGAAGGATACTCGGTGGGGTGCGTGTGTGTGACAGAGGAGGGTCGGGTGTGGGTGTCTGTGTGAAGAAGGATACTCGGTGGGGTGCGTGTGTGTGTGTGTGTGACAGAGGAGGGTCGGGTGTGGGTGTCTGTGTGAAGAGGGATACTCGGTGGGGTGCGCAGTGTGTGACAGAGGAGGGTTGGGTGTGGGTGTCTGTGTGAAGAAGGATACTCGGTGGGGTGCGTGTGTGTGTGTGTGTGACAGAGGAGGGTCGGGTGTGGGTGTCTGTGTGAAGAAGGATACTCGGTGGGGTGCGTGTGTGTGACAGAGGAGGGTCGGGTGTGGGTGTCTGTGTGAAGAAGGATACTCGGTGGGGTGTGTGTGTGTGTGACAGAGGAGGGTCGGGTGTGGGTGTCTGTGAAGAGGGATACTTGGTGGGGTGCGTGTGTGTGTGTGTGTGTGTGTGACTGAGGAGGGTCGCGTGTGGGTGTCTGTGTGAAGAGGGATACTCAGTGGGGTGCGTGTGTGTGTGTGACAGAGGAGGGTCGGGTGTGGGTGTCTGTGTGAAGAGGGATACTCGGTGGGGTGCGTGTGTGTGACAGAGGAGGGTCGGGTGTGGGTGTCTGTGTGAAGAAGGGTACTCGGTGGGGTGCGTGTGTGTGTGACAGAGGAGGGTCGGGTGTGGGTGTCTGTGTGAAGAAGGATACTCGGTGGGGTGCGTGTGTGTGTGACAGAGGAGGGTTGGGTGTGGGTGTCTGTGTGAAGAAGGATACTCGGTGGGGTGCGTGTGTGTGTGACAGAGGAGGGTTGGGTGTGGGTGTCTGTGAAGAGGAGCGGGAGTGTGTGGACGTACATCAATGAAAGGGAATTATAAGGGCTCTGCTCGCTCCCTGGTTGTTTTGACCTTGAGGGTTTGTTTGTCTGGATTTAGCTCAGAAAAGCCGATAATTATATAAAATCCTGCCAACTGCCTGTTTGCTTCTTGTTTCAGGTTACAGGAAGAGACTAATCTACGGCTTGAAGCCGAAAACAATTTGTCTTCCTACAGACAGGTGAGGCGTGCGCTGCTTGCGGCCCGCCAGGCCCTGCCCTGCAAGCCGGGGGCCCTCAGCTCCTTGTGGGGTCAGGCCCCTCAAGCTGGACACCAGAGCACTGAACCCCAGAGCCTTGGCTTGACAAGCCCAGGCCGCTGTGGCAGGGGAACAGGGAGAGGGTGGGACGCGGGTAGACGGGCAGCCCGGTGTCGGGGAGAGATGAGGCGGGGCCGAGGGTCACCAGTGCTCGCGGCCCCTGCAAGGGCAGGGAAAGGGTTACGTGAGATACACCCAGCTAATCTGGGCCAGTGACCGGCCCCCCACACTGCCGGGGAGGGCAAAACACCCCATGGCCCTGGCACTCTGACCTGGGAGGAAATTCCTGCCCAGGGGACCCAACCATTTCAACGCTGAGGGCAAGATGCCAGTTTTGAGGCCGGGGCACCTCTGCAGGCCACGTCCGGAGCCGTCATTCCAGAGTCTAGCCTCAGACCCTGCGGCTGGGGTTAGCCACTGGAGCATGTCGGGGTCAGGAGATGATAGAACGGAGTGAAAGACGAGACTAGCTCAGCTCTCACTTGAACTTCAGAGCTGAGCCAGGCAGGGCCCACCCGAGACCGGTCAAGTGAGCCGCATGCCCTGGCCTCCTGACTCGGGGAGGAGCCCCTGGCCGTGGCCTCACTGCGGTCAGTGCGCTGCGTGTGCAGCGGTGAGTCGCCCTCCCCACCCCCCCCGGGGAGGGGGTGCCACTGCACTGACCATAGCGGGGCACCCAATCCCCTCCCATGGGAGACCCCCGCCAGAGTCCTGGTGGGGCGGGCTGGGAGGAGACTGGAGGACCAGACATTTCCCTGAGCCACTGCAGCACCAATTGGACCACGTGAACTGTGAGCAAGGACCAGCCAGTGCCGCCTCAGACCCCGGCCTGTGTCCCATCTCCAGCTGTGGCTACTCCTGATGCTGCAGAGGAAGGGGGGGAACAGAATACACGGGGGGGGGATCCCTTCCTGACCCCTGCAGGTGAGCAGCTGAAGCTCGGAAGCATGGGATTTTAGGAACATACAGCAAACCAGAAAGGACCCCCAGACTTGCCAAGCCCTGCCCCCTACGATCACAAGCCATCCTGTCACATAATGTACCCATGACTGTGTCCAGCTCCATACCCCTGACCAGCCTAGCAGTCCTTCACAGCACCCCCTTTCTTGAATGTGGGAGACCAAACTTGCACACAGCGTTCCAGATGAGGTCTCCCTGGTGCCTTGTACCATGGCATTAACACTGCTCTCTCTCTCCTGGAAATACCTCGCCTGAGATAGCCTAGGGTCTCATATGCCTTTTCCAGGGCCGCATCCCATTGGTGGCCATCCTGTGATCGACCCACACACTCAGGTCTTTCTCCTTGGTTGCTTCCAACTGATTAGCATGCAGTTTATAGCAGAAGTTCTTCTTAGACCCTAAGTGCATGAACTTGCCCTTTGCACTATTGAATTACATCCCTATTTACCATCCAGCTCTTCTGTTCTAAGAGGATATAAACCAGGATGGGGAGAGTCAAGCCAGTAATAGGCAGTGGACGGTAGGCCCCTGTCCTGGGGGTGAGGAGAGAACAAGTGATGTGTCCTCGGAGTAGCCAGGGAGAGCCATGTGTCTGTGGGCGTGACAAGTCGACTTTTCAGTCTGCAATTCTCACACACACATGGGCAGTGGAACAGAGGGGAACTTAAAAGGGCAAAAGAGAGACTGAAAACCATGATTTGATGGTCTCTCAAACCTTGATGGTCTCTTGAGGTTGGCAGTACTGGATGTGATCGTTCTCAGTGGGCCTATAGGGCACGGTCCCCACACACCCCAAATCCCCACCATGCTGACATGACCCCACTAACCCCTAATCCCCATCACACAAACACAACCCCCCACATGCCTAATCCCCCCCACACAGACACAATGTCTCACATTCACTCCAATCCCCACACACAGACAGTCCCCGTGCACAGACAGTCCCTGTACACAGACATGGCCCCCCACACTCCTGGTCCCCACACACGTGGGATAACTTGGCCATGAATACACTCAGGCTGGATGCTAGAGGGAGGCTTCTAACCACGGAGGTTTTGAAACAGCCTCCCAATAGCTGTAGGGGGTAAACAATGGAATGAGTTTGATGAGAGCTGGACACATTGGGGTGTGTGGTTGGGTGACAGGGTTGCTTGTGATGGTGGAGGCAGAGCTCAGCAGTTCTGGGGTCCCTTCCCATTTTCTTCCTATGACTCAGGAGTCAGGGTTTTGGCCGCTCACCTGCAGGGGTCAGGAAGGGCTTTGGTTTCCCCCAAAGTATTCTGTGTTGTTGTTTTTTGCCTCCCTCCTCTGAAGCCTCAGGATGGGGAGCACCAGGGCTCTGAGGTGGCCCTGGGCATTTTCTCTCTCAGGTCCTTGGCTGGTGGGTCTAGCTCACAAGCTCAGGGTCTAACCGAGCACCGAATGTGGGGTGGGGCAGGAATTCCCCCCCAGGTCAGGTTGGTGGTGAGCTTAGGGGTTTCGCCTTCCCCTGCAGCATGGGGTGGGCGGGTCACTGGCCAGGATTATCTGGGTGTCTCTCACTTCATTCCCCTGCCATTGCAAGGGCCTGGCACCCCTTGCCCCTCGGCATAGTTCAGTGTCCTAAGGGCTGTGACCCTTTGGGCTCATTTCAGTTGGGTTCAGTGTGCGGGTGCTGGGTGGGGCTGATGCCCTGGGCTACACAGGAGGTCAGACTCGGTGAGCTGGGGGTCCCTGCTGCCTTCAACTCTGTGACTCTGATCCCCCTCACATGGACACAATGTCTCACACTCATCCCGATTCTCCTCACACGGACACATCTCATACTCACCATGATCCCTCTCACACGGACACAACGTCTCACACTCACCCTGATCCCCCTCACACGGACACAATGCCTCACACTCACCCCGATCCCCCTCACACCGACCTGTCTCACACTCACCCCGATCCCTCTCACACGGACACGTCTCACACTCACCCTGATCCCTCTCATACAGACACGTCTCACACTCACCCTGATCCCTCTCACATGGATACATCTCACACTCACCCCGATTCCCATCACATCAACACAATGATTTAGTTGGGGATTGGTCCTGCTTTGAGCAGGGGGTTTGACTGGATGACTCCTGAGGTCCTTTCCAACGCTGAGATTCTATGATTCTATGAATGTCTCACACTCACCCCAATCCCCATCACACCATCACAATGTCTCACACTCACCACAATCCCTCTCACATGGACCCAACGTCTCACACTCATCCTGATCCCCCTGACACCAACACCCACCCCGTTCCCTCACAGACACACACACACAGTGTGTGAGTGTGGGTAGTGGTGCAATGTGCTGCCATTTGGAGGCCGGGGTCGAAGTTTTGGCCTGTGCCATGTAGCACACGGGGCGCACGGCTGCCTGCTAGAAAGACTCTTGAGTCCTGCTCGATGCATATAGCTGTGTCTTCAGCCTGCCTGGGTGTGAGGGCCAGCCCTGCCCCTTTGGGGCTGGCAGCCCCGGGCTCTGGTCTGCGCGGTCTAGGCAGCTGGGGTATTGCTCCAGTGAGAGTGTTGCTGGGGCAAAGCATTTGGCCCTCTCCGTTGATGGACCTCCAGAGAAGGAGGCAGTGACTGGGAGGGAAGGAGGGATGACTGAGAGTCCCAGGCCAGTGAACTGGGTGCAAGGGGTGATTTTACCCCACGTTTTATAGCAGGGAAGACGCAAACGGGCGGATGAAGAGCAAAGTCTTCTCCATGACTCAGCTGCTGAACAGGCCCAGGAAGCAGGCTGAGCCCTTGGTTGGCCCAGGTAACTGAGCCCACAAGAGCGGCTCAGCCCCTAACCCATTGTGCTCAAAAGCATGGCTGGCCCTGGTGTCAGGCCGGGTCCTCAGACCAGCGCACTCGGAGCGGCACGTGCGGTGTGCTCCTGGCAGGCGCTGTGACTTCGCCTCCCCTGCTCTCGCCCACATGGCAGGATGTTGACAGTGCTGCACTCGTGCGCCTGGACCTGGAGCGGAAAGTCGAGTCCCTGCAGGAGGAGATCAACTTCCTGAGGAAAGTCCATGAGGAGGTAACGTGCGTGACCCACCCTCCTAGCCCATAGGGTGCCTGGCTGGGGATGGGATGGCAGAGAGAGAGGGCCGATGATGGGGGCTAATTTAGCTACAACTAATCAGGAGAAAGATCTTGGAGTCATCGTGGACAGTTCTCTGAAGACGTCCATGCAGTGTGCAGCGGCAGGCAAAAAAGCAAACAGGATGTTAGGAATCATTACAAAAGGGATAGAGAATAAGATGGAGAATATCTTATTGCCCTTATATAAATCCACGGTACGCCCACATCTTGAATACTGCGTACAGATGTGGTCCCCTCATCTCAAAAAAGATATACTGGCATTAGAAAAGGTTCAGAAAAGGGCAACTGAAATGATTAGGATTTTGGAACGGGTCCCACATGAGGAGAGATTAAAGAGGCTAGGACTTTTCAGCTTGGAAAAGAGGAGACTAAAGGGGGGATATGATAGAGGTCTATAAAATCATGACTGGTGTGGAGAAAGTAAATAAGGAAGTGTTATTTACTCCTTCTCATAACACAAGAACTAAGGGCCACCAAATGATATTAATGGGCAGCAGGTTTAAAGCAAACAAAAGGAAGTTCTTCTTCACTCAGCGCACAGTCAACCTGTGGAACTCCTTGCCTGAGGAGGTTGTGAAGGCAAGGACTCTAATAGGGTTTAAAAGAGAACTGGATAAATTCATGGAGGTTAAGTCCATTAATGGCTATTAGCCAGGATGGGTAAGGAATGGTGTCCCTAGCCTCTATTTGTCAGAGGGTGGAGATGGATGACAGGAGAGAGATCACGGGATCATTACCTGTTAGGTTCACTCCCTCTGGGGCACCTGGCATTGGCCACTGTCGGTAGACAGGATACTGGGCTGGATGGACCTTTGGTCTGACCCAATATGGCTGTCCTTAAGTTCTTATGTTCTTATGACCTCTGTCCTTGCCTTGCCAAGCACTGCAGCCTGGGCCCAGCTATCCAGAGAGGCAGGGACCTTATAGTGAGAATGGCTCGTCATTCTCCTTTGGGCGGTTTCACCTCTCCCCCAGGCCCTCCCTCGGGTTCCACTGTGCACCTGCGTGCTGGGTTCCCATCACCTGGCCCATTATTCCTGCCAGCCAGGAGAGACAAGGAGAGAGAAATCTTTGGCCCAAACTCAAAGGGTAATGTGTAAATTCTGCATCTGTGAAGAGGTGTCGGGGGATCTTAGCCGGTGTAATTTACACCCCACAGTCACATGAGGAGGGCCTACACCTTCTTCTGCTGTCCTGCCAACTCCACCCTTTTCTGTCAGCCTTTGGGTGTGTGAGTTATGGGAGTCCCTTCCCGTAAACCCAGGCACGGACTGGTAATTTCCACCAGCTTGTCCAGAGACCCAGAGAAGGACGGAGGGATGGAGGTCTTCTGTAGCAGCCACAGCAATGGAATGTCAGACCACAGAGTGGCCAGCAGTGGGCGCTGCAGAAGGGATGTGGCTGACCCCATCTCCCACACGGTCAGACCTTTCCATCCCTTGGGAGCTTGTGGGCTATCCCCGCCACGCCGGGATCCGCAGTGGCCCCCGTGGCATGTTCAGTTCCGTGCCCGGCGCACGGCTCTGCTGCCTGTCCCCCGGCAGCACCGGTGTGGCACAGCCCTGCCTCCGTGCCGCCCACCCGCCTCGCTTGTATCTTCGCAGGAGCTGAGAGAGCTGCAGGAGCAGCTGGCGCAGCAGCAGGTCCACATTGAGATGGACATGTCCAAACCGGACCTGACGGCTGCGCTGCGGGAGATCCGCATTCAGTACGAGTCCATGGCCTCCAGCAACATGCACGAGACCGAGGAGTGGTACAAGTCCAAGGTAAAGGGGCCTGGGACAGGCCCTCAGATCGGGGCTGCCAGTGAAGCACCCTGTGGGTTGCACATGCAGTTTCTGTCTCTTACTGACTGGCACTGGATTGCGGCTCTCCCTGCATGATGCCCCATGTGCTATATGCCACCCAGGGGAGTTACCAGACAGGTTGGAAGGGCTGGTTCATGGGACATTCCCCTGCAGTGTCTCCTGGCTTCATGAAGGCTGTGGGAATAATAATACTTAGATGTTTGTCTTTGACTAGCACCTTTCACACCAGGATCTCAAAGCTCTTCACTAGTTGTACCCCCCGCATCCTAGGAGCTGCGGGGGATTATTCTCCCCCTTTGACACATGGGGGAAGATCAAAAACAGCAGTTAAGAGACTTTCCTAAGGTCACACAGCCAGTTAGTGGCAGGATGGAAATATAGACCAGGAGCCCTGACTCCTGAGCTCTAACCACTTGTCAGTGCAGGGACTAGAACCCAGGCATCCTGGCTACCAAGCCCCTGCTCCAGTCACTGCAGTACTTTGTTCAATCAGCTGGTATCACCATCGTCATCTTACTCTGTTCTCTCCCAGTTTCCTGTTCCCCGGGGCACCAAGCCCTTGCTGAGCGCTCTCCCTGGGGAGGGACGTCCCTAGCTTTCCGGGCCAGGTGCACTAACTCCTCTTCCTCAGTTTGCAGACCTGACGGATGCGGCAGCTCGGAACATTGAAGCCTTGCGCCTGGCCAAGCAAGAAGCCAATGAGTACCGGCGCCAGCTCCAGGCACTCACCTGCGACCTGGAGTCCCTGCGGGGAATGGTAGGTGTGGGTGCTGGGGGCAGGGGCAGGCAGCAGTGAGATAGCGCATGGGCCCTTGGGTGCCCTCCATTAGCACAGGCTTCCCAATGAACATCACCCCATCACTGAGCCCTGCTTTGGGCTCCAAATTCCCCTCATCTCCAATTAACCTTGTCAAATAAACCTCAGCTCAGAATCAAACCTGCCAAGCTGGGAAATAAGGACTCAACAGATATCAAACAATGCTGGGCTCCCTTGTGTTCCTGTAATGTGCAAAGAGGAAGGCGGCCAGACAAGATGGTCCAGGCGTCTGCTCCCATAGGGCAGAGACAGGAGACGGGGCTGGGGCCTGGCGTCTGCTCCCATAGAGCAGAGACAGGAGATGGGGCTGGGACCTGGGGTTTGGTCCCGTAGGACAGAGACAGGAGACGGGGCTGGGGCCTGGCATCTGCTCCCATAGGGCAGAGACAGGAGATGGGGCTGGGCCTGGGGTCTCTTCCCATAGGGCAGAGACAGGAGATAGGGCTGGGGCCTGGGGTCTGCTCCCGTAGGGCAGAGACAGGAGACGGGGCTGGGGCCTGGCATCTGCTCCCATAGGGCAGAGACAGGAGACGGGGCTGGGGCCTGGCATCTGCTCCCATAGAGCAGAGACAGGAGATGGGGCTGGGGCCTGGGGTCTTTTCCCATAGGGCAGAGACAGGAGATGGGGCTGGGGCCTGGGGTCTGCTCCCATAGAGCAGAGACAGGAGATGGGGCTGGGGCCTGGGGTCTGCTCCCGTAGGGCAGAGACAGGAGACGGGGCTGGGGCTTGGCGTCTGCTCCCATAGAGCAGAGACAGGAGATGGGGCTGGGGCCTGGGGTCTGCTCCCGTAGGGCAGAGACAGGAGATGGGGCTGGGCCCTGGCATCTGCTCCCATAGAGCAGAGACAGGAGATGGGGCTGGGGCCTGGGGTCTGCTCCCGTAGGGCAGAGACAGGAGACGGGGTTGGGGGATGGGGTCTGCTCCCATAGAGCAGAGACAGGAGATGGGGCTAGGGGATGGGGTCTCCTCCCATAGGACGGAGACAGGAGATGGGGCTAGGGGATAGGGTCTGCTCCCGTAGGACAGAGACAGGAGACGGGGCTGGGGCCTGGGGTCTGCTCCCGTAGGGCAGAGTCAGGAGACGGGGCTGGGGCCTGGGGTCTGCTCCCGTAGGACAGAGACAGGAGACGGGGCTAGGGGATGGGGTCTGCTCCCACAGGGGCTAGGGGATGGGGTCTGCTCCCGTAGGGCGAGGAGGAAGGGTAGCAGCTGAAGTGAAGTGATCTGGTCTGGTGCAGGCAGGTGGGGGACTGGACTACCTGCTCCAGTGGGGCAGCCCACACTGGCCTTTCTGTAGCAGCCCTGGAGCGTGATGATCCCTGTTAGGATCACGTGACCCTGGCCTCCTGGTGCCATGTCACCAACTCTGACATGATCCCTGGGGGCAGACAGCGGAAGGCAGATCAGTAACAGCCCTTCACCCCCGCCCCTCCCAGAATGAATCCCTGGAGAGGCAGCTGCGGGAGATGGAGGACCGCTATGCCACGGAGACAGCCAGTTACCAGGACACCGTCATCCAGCTGGAGGAGGACATCCGGAACCTCAAGCAGGAGATGGCTCGGCACCTCCAGGAATACCAGGACCTGCTCAACGTCAAGCTGGCCTTGGACATTGAGATTACCACCTACCGCAAGCTCCTGGAGGGAGAGGAAAGCAGGTGAGCCTCCTGCAGACAAATTGCAGGATGAGGAAGGGGAATTCATTCTTTCAGGGGGACTCTGAGGAACCTGTTCCGTGGATACCCAGAGGGACACCAGTGCCCAGGGCTGCCAACCCAGCACCCCTTGTTTTAGCTAACAGGTGCTCCAGGCAACCGCTGGATTGAGTGGCTAGGGTCTCATGCTCTGTCACTTAGAGAAGGGCCTGAACCAAAACTCTGGATCCAAACTCTCCTAACCTTTGGAGGAAAGCTAGGACCGGATCCAAGCCTGGCAGCATGGGCCCATCTCTTCCATATGCTGTTGGAAACGAATGACTTTCAATTGTCCCCCTGCAACCCATTGACCTCAACAGCATCATTGCAAGCAGAAGCGTCTAGACAGCCAGACGCTGAGGGTATATGGCTGGGTTAGGTACGTGGTGGGAATGGGCCTGTTGTCACCTAGGGCTGCCGATTTTGGTTAGATGGATTCCTGGAGGTTTCATCACAGGACATAATATTTAATTAAAGATTAATCTTTAATTCCTGGACACTCCTGGAGGGTTGGCAACCCTATAGTCACCTGGCTGTTCTCGAGCTCCCTGATGAGCTGGACCTGTCACGTGGGTTTCCCAGCAAAGGCCTCCCTTCTCCCACTCAGTCAGAGGCAGCCTTGCCTGGGAAATGCTTCTTGTGTGGCCCGTCTCACACCTGTGCTTCTCCGATTGCCTTGTTTCTGCAGGATCACGATCCCCGTGCAGACCTTCTCCAACCTGCAGATCCGAGGTCAGGACGCTGCGCGGCCCAAGGGAGGAGGGATGGGATGGGTGGTCATGGCTACATCACGCCTTCACGTCTGGGTGTGGAATCACTTTCCCATGGTACTGCCCCCACCACGCACAGGCTCTGACTCTGGGCCAGGACTGGAGGAAGGGCTGGGTAATGTGATAGCAGCTAGAGGCACGAAGATGGGGGCCATCAAATCTCATGCTTCAGGGCATAAGCTGATCACTGTGGGGAACGTCTCCATAATGCACAGAGTTGTGCAACTGGCCAGCTGCACTGTGGGTTTTTCCCCATCTTTCTCTGACGCATCAGGGCTGGTAGCACAGTTCAATGGACAGGGAGCCAGGAGACCTGGCTCTGCTCCTCTCACTAACCTGCTACGTGACCTTGGGCGACCCTTCCCCACGGTGTGCCAAACAGGGATAACCATACCACCTGCCAGAGCCTGGGGATTTCAGTGGCCTGTAAAGTCTGAGAATTGTCACTGGCACCAGTGGGAGGCAGGTTTCCGGGCTTGGGGCCCCACTGGTCTGATCTGGGCCAGCTCATCCAGCACATTGATGCTCCCTGTCTCCAGCCAGGCCAGACTCCAGGAGGTACAGGTGAAGGGAAGCCTGCGCTGTGGCCTCCTTTGGGACCCAGCCCGGTGACATGGGGACCCTGTAACAGATGCAGGAGCCCTGAGAGTGTCCCTGAAGCCACTTCTCTCTGACTGCAGCCTGCTCTACTGTGCCGGGGGACCCTGCAATGTGGGATGGGGGAGCCCCAGGGAACCCAGAGCTTCGGGGTGCGTTGGGGGGCAGGAGGAGGTGGAGATTCGGAGCAGCGGTGCCTCACCCCGGGCCATGTAACTTTCCAAGTAGGAATTCAGACAGGGCAGACCCATGGTGACTCTCCCACTCAGTGGCGGATTAATGATTTTGCCACCCCTAGACCCTGAAATAATTGCCCCATATGAACTTGTTTTAGTTTTTTTACAAATTCATTTGAACCCACCAGCAGCTCCCCACGGCCCCCCCAGCTCACCTCCGCTCCGCCTCCTCCCCTGAGCGCACCGCCGCTCCGCTTCTCCCCCTCTCTCCCTCCCGGTGCTTTTGTGCAGCAAGCCTGGGAAGGAAGGGAAACGCAGCGCGCCTGGGGGAGGAGGCAGGGCTGGGGATTTGGGGAAGAGGTTGGAATGGGGGCGGGGAAGGGGCGGAGTTGGGGTGGGGTCGGGGCCGGGAGGGCGCGAGCACCTACCGGTGTTGGGTAAAGTTGACGCCTATGGCTATTATAAATTTGCCACCCCTGCAAATTTGCCGCCGTAGGCCTCGGCCCTGTCAGCCTAGGCCATAATACGCGGCTGCTCCCATCCCGGGGCAGTCCCCACAGAGAGGGGGCTAGGGTGCAGTGCCATCTCAGTACCCAGCCCACAAACTCCACAGACCCATCTGAACAAACAGTATCATGTCAGGGGTAGCCCAGCCAGGTGCATGCCAGGGGACAGCCCCAGATAGTCCACAGGGTACCAGAGGTGATGGGACAATGTGTACAGTGGGGGGGCTGAGAGCCATTGAACCAAACTGTAAACCCTGGATATGATGGAAACTACTTTAAGCCAGGGGGTGCTGCAGCACCCCTCGTTCCAGCATCTATGCAGGGTACTGCGTGGGCTTGTGGGCCCACTTGCTGCGTGGGCTGCTCCCCTCCCGGTGTGAGTCAGGGAGGGGAGCACAGAGCTCTTTGCTAACAGATCTTGGAGCCCTGTGAATGTGGAAGGGCTGTTAGCTGTCGCGGGGACAGGTTTCATGGCTCCTGTGCTATGTGCAGGGAATCTCAGCTCAGGCCAGAGCTAGCCCGACCTGGCAGCCTGTGTGGCCCTAGGTGCTTCGTTCTGCCTTGTTCTGCTTGGTTGGGCTTTCTCAGAGTGGAGACAACGACCACATTTGCTCTTCTCCGCAGAGACCAGCCTGGATACCAAGTCAGTGTCTGAGGCTCACCTGAAGAGGAACATCGTGGTCAAAACTGTGGAGACCAGAGATGCAGAGGTAGGAGATGGTCCCCCCTGCGCCTGCCCCACCATCCACCCCCACCCCTCCCCTGCCGGCTGGAGACCACCTGACCTTGCCATGCTGCAGTTCCCCGTTGTCTGGGGCTTCCAAGTAATGGGCCTTGAATGGGCCTGGTCCTGGGGGGTGATGGGCATGTGCCTCACTTGCTGAGCTGTACAGATGTAACGGCCTAGCGGGGGCAGCTTTCTCCTGGGGAGAAGCAGGGGGGTTGTTCTCTTGGTGGATCTCACCACTGGTCGACTGCCTGCCGAGTCAGTGACCCCCCTTGTGTGTTTGGTGAGGTGTCCAGCAAGGCTGGGGTGTATGGCAGGCCAGGCGCTGGGGAAGGACGTACTGCTGTGCGGGATGCTGGGCAAGACAATTCAGTGGAACCGGTTCTGTTGGACAATGCGGTGTCATCGAAATCAGGCCTTGTCTACACTACAGGGGAGGTGTACACGCTGCAAAGCGACTTTTGGCGGCAAAACTCTGCTGTTTTGCTGACAAAATAAAACCACCTCAAGGAGAGGCACAAAGCGTCAGTGTCGACTCTGCTGTTTGCTTTGTCGACAGAACTGGGTTCCGCCAGGACCCCACAATGCCCGCCGTGGCCGCGCTGCTCACTGGTTTGAGGCAGGCATGCGCCCTCCCCTTTCAAAGCTCCCGGGACGTGTCTGACAGCTGAGCGTGCTGCTCCCTTTGGGGAACAAAGAGCAAATCATTAGCTGGAAGGCTCCTGCTCTGCCCTGCCCTAGGAACACAGGGGCAGGCAGACTGCTGCAGCGGGGAGCACGGGGTGGGCGGGGGGCAGGGGACGGCCATGCTGCCTTGACATTCCTCAGCACGGAGAGCTCACAGAGCTGCTCAGGATGCTGCTCCCGGCTGTGGGAGAACTCGGAGGGAACCGTAGGCAGGCAGGCAGAGCGGGCTGCTTCGGGAGAGACTGCTGTGCCGAGCAGAGCCGGGAGCTGATGTGGGGGGTGTCCCCTTCCCCCTTCTCAGGATAGGCTGGTCAGCCTGCTGTCTCCCCACCCCAGACCCACCCCGTCCTCTCTCTCCCCACACACACGTCCGCTGAAAAGCGGCTGACAATCGGATGGGATTAAGAAACCTGCATCATGTGATGTTGTATCTGCCCCATGAGGCACTGCAAACCCTTCCCAAAGCACCCTGCGGCCAGTTGCGTGGTGGGATAGCTACCTCCGGGCACTGTGTCGATGCAAGAGCTGCTAGCATGGATGCACTCTGCCGGCCCGGCACAAGGACCTAGTGTGACATGCAAGAGCGGCTTTAATTCAAGCAGCATAACTTTTGCCAACAAAACTTCGTAGTGTAGACGAGGCCTCAGTGTCAATTCTGGTGCCATTTTTGACAGAAGAAAGTTGAAATGAATGTTTTGGCTTTCTCGTTTCTTTTCGACCAGATCGATAGTGTGGCGTTTTGATAACACTGAAGCGTTTGGATATGGTAAAGCCATTTCATTCTGATGTGTTTCGAGGCATTTCACTTGGACTTGTGTGTTATGTTAAAACATTGATTTAATGTTATATTATGTTTACTAGTCACTATTTATTGTATTTAATATTTAATGTAATATCAAAGTCTAAACAAAATGAATCAGAACTATCGAGTAAGAACAACATGTTTTCGCCTTATCAAAGGGCCACGTTTTAACATTATCAGAATGCAATGACTTGATGGTCCCAAAATGCCCTGTGTTTTGGAGTTTGTGTGGCACAGGAAATGTCGGCTCTTTGTTCTGACTCTGAACTCATTAGTCTCTGAAAATCAGAATTTCCAGCTGAATAGAAATTCTGATTTCCAGCCATTTCCACTGTGTGGTTACGGCACCATGTGGGACTATGGAGATCTTGGCTCAAGTCCCACCTCCGCCCCAGACTGTGTGATGCTGGGCAAGGCTTTTAATGAATCTGAGCCTCCATTCCCCATCTGTAACTTGGGGTGAATGATCCTTCCCTTCTCCCACCCTTCGTCTGTCCTCTGTCCTTAGACTGTTTGTAGTGCTGGTGTAGCCAGGTCAGTCCCAAGATTTGAGAAAGACAAGGTGGGGAAGGGAATATCTTTTATTGGTCCAACTTCTGTTGGGGAGAGAGACAAGCTTTCGAGCCACACGGAGCTCTTCTTCAGGTCTGGGAAAGGTACTTTGAGCATCCCAGCTAAACACGAATGGGGATGGCTTGTTAAGCAGAAGCGTTAAGGCATGTTGGAGGCAGTGGCTTGAAATGAAGCAGGCAGTTCTAGGTTAGATTATTATGCATAAAGGGGTTGAAGTGGGTAATTAAGGGTAGCAGGCAATGTGGTGTTACAAATTGATGAGCCTGGGAACTTAAATTCATAACTCTGCTAGACACCAAAAAACATGGACTTAACAAGGACACTTTATGGCTCATTACAACAATTCATAACACACCACACTGCCTGCTACCTTTACTTGCTCACTGTCTGGAGCAGCTCACAACCATGCATGCCAGCCTCAGGGCAGACTGTCAAAAAGCAGGGCAGAGACCCCAATCAGGTGGTATGTTCCATAATTAGATTTCACCAACCCAGTAATGAGAGTGACCTCCTAAAGTACTATAACCGGCTGACCGTGGACTCAGACAGTCCCCTTGGGCATTCCAGTCTATCTTGCCACCCAGGCAAGCTGGACAATGCAATAGATGGTCACATTACACCAAAAATCACAGCAATATTCAGGCTATTCCCAGTCCCAAAGGACCAGTCACTTACCCCAGGTCAATTGTATTCAGATCTCAAACCAGAGACAATTCCTGTAGCCAATCCTGGCTAAATATGTATTAACTAAGAAATGAGAATTATTTACAAGGTTAAAACACAAACATACACACACAGATGAGTTCCAGTCTTTGATTTAATATAAGCCTCCACAGTAAGCGGCTCTCTATGTCTTTTGGGGCTGACCCATGCCAAACAGCATGGGGATCTCTTGCTCATGCTTAGGAATCTTTGCCCTTCTGCAACCAGACATAAAAAGCAACCCAGTTTCTCCTTTGTATCCTTTTCACCCCAGATGCCAAGCTGGTGGGATGAGTTCATGCGCAGGCCTCCCCTTCCTGGAGGGAGTGAGGAGTGCAGCCAGCAAGGTGTCTGGCCTTTGATGTTGCACAAAGCCTCATTTGCCTTCAGTGGGTCCCCTAGCGTGCAGGACGGTTACTTCCCCTTAATTCATTCTTTTTCCTGTTACACAATCACAGAGGTTTGCGGTGCAAACACTCGATATCGCTTTGTACCAGGGGATGCAGCTATTATACAGCATCCTACAAGCATTCCATGAAGTCTAAACAGGAAACACATCCTTATAACACTGAACCCTGTTTTAACTCTGTTGACCCACAGCCGAGCCAGACTGGTTTCCAGCTCTGCATTTGTCAGTGTTCAGTGAGGCCCTGGGCCTTGGCATGAGCTGGCACCTAGCTTGCCAGTGTCACACCCACTTCAAACCCTTTATGCATAACAATCTAACCCACAACTGCCCATGTAACCCCAACAGACCCCACTCGTCGGGATCGAACCAGGGACCTCTGAAGCTTAGTGCATGAGCCTCTACTGCAGGGGTTCTTAAACTGGGAGTCGTAACCCCTCAGGGGGTCATGAGGTTATTACGTGGGGGGTCGCGAGCTGTCAGCCTCCACCCCAAACCCCACTTCACCGCCAGCATTTATAATAGTGTTAAATATTTTTAAAGTGTTTTTAATTCATAAGGGGGGGGGGTCGCACCCGGAGGCTTGCTGTATAAAAGGAGTCACCAGTACAAAAGTTTGAGAACCACTGCTCACTGCGTGAGCTAAAAGCCACATGCCCTTAGCTAAGGCTGTAGCAGGCTCATTAATCTCTCTCTAACTGCCACTAGATGGGACAGAACACCACACCCAAGAGGTGTGTATGTTACACCCACTTCATTTCAAGTGACACCCTCCAACTCCAGGTACCCCTTCTGCTTAACAATCCAGCCCAATTTGCATTTGGCTTCCTGCCCCACACTGGAGAAGAGCTCCGTGTCACTCAAAAGCTTGTCCCTTCCCCCCGGCAGAAGCTGGTCCAGTAAAAGATATCCCCTCCCCTCTGGTCTCTCTTGTTTAGACTGTAAACCTTGGGGCAGGGGCTGTCTCTCCTGGAGTATTCACACCCTGGGAACAAAGGGGACAGGGGCTGAAAAGACAAACTTTTGGTGAGGTTATACTAGAGGATCAGGCAAAACTCAACACAGCCTCTGCAGGGCATTTTAACAACGGTGGCACCTTAAAGACTAACAGCTTTATTTGGGCATAAGCTTTCGTGGGTAAAAACCCCACTTCTCCTCGCTGTGTTTGTGGATACAGACTGACAGGGCTACTCCTCTGATACAGGGCATTTTAGATCGCCCCAGGGAAGCCCTGCAAGAGACAGTTTGATCAGGTCACACATAAAAACTGCCGTGCCGCCACAGAGCAAAGACTGCACCACTCTGAGCTCCGCTTTGACACAGCTCTGGGGGTGGCTCACGCTCTGCAGGAGGCAGGGGAGGGAACTGGGAGCCAGGCATGTGGAGTCCTGGCCTGGCCAGTCGACTCTGCTGGCCCGTGATGAGGGGGAGGTTCCCCGCAGGCGCCATGCACCTGCCAGGAGTGACCACCCTCCCGTGAAGGCTCTTTCGCTGCCCTTACAAGGAGTCCCCTCTGCTGGCGGAGCACTGCACTGCTCCTGGCTTGTGCTCACTGGCTCCAGCTGGCAGCAGGGGCTTTCCCCACTGATGTCCGTGACTCTGAATGCTGGCTCTCGGAGGTCCCAGGCTGGGCCATGACCCTTCCTGACACCTGGCACGGAGGGGCAAAGCTGGCATGTTAGTGACCCAGCCTCAGGGTGTGAGCAGCCCACATGCTCCCCCGGTGCCTGGGGGGACTGAGGAGCTGCAAGTCCCGGCAAGCTGTGTCAGCCCGCAGGAGCGCTGGGGTGGGGAGCAGCAGGCTGGCTCAGTAGAAGCACCCGGGTCAGGTGCAGGCAGCTGCAGTGGGAACGGTAACACCCTTTCCAAGCCTCTGGCATCCCAGGGTCTCCAGCCAAGCACTTTGCTAACCCGGGTGGACTGAGCCCTGCCAGGGGGGTCACTAGCATAATCCACACAGCTAGACTGGGGTGCCAGCTTCCAGTGACCGTGCGGGGAAAAGAACCCAGGGGTCCGGACTCCTCTGCGCTGACAGTGATTCTGGCTGCCTCTCTCCTGCTCCGTACCAGGAGACCTTGGGGCAGAGAGAGTATGTCCGGGGGGCGCCTGCTGGGGGTGTGAACTGTCTCTGGTTACAGTGAGTCCACTCTACCCTGTAGGACACTGGCACATTCCAGCTTGCCAGATAACTGCCCCACACAGGCCCCACAGAGCCGGTGTCTTGGAGCCCTACAATGCCACACCTAGCAGCCTGGGGCTGCGCTTTGCTTCCCAGACGCTCGGTGAGCCTCGCTGCAGGACAGGAGGAATTTTCAAGCCCCACAGGCCAGACCCACCCTTGGTCTGTGGCGTAGCAGGTACAGATGGACCGTGGGGCTGGTGGAAGGACCCCACTGATGGAGTTCACCAGCGCAGGGGCCTCTCCACCAGCTTTGCACTGCCCACACAGTGGCTCTGGGGGCAGGCCAGGGAGAGGGAGTAAACCTAGTGCAGGCAGTGCTGTGCACAGCGATTCTGCACCGCCACTAGCCCCCGGGTGCCATGGCGGGGGGCCCCGGGTTCAGGGAGCCCCGAGGTGTACGTGCTAACCCACCACCCCACCCACGTGCAGCCCTGGTTCCACACAGGGACAAATCCCCGACAGGAGAGTGGGGCTTGCTAGGGACTTGCCTCCTGGCCTCCCAGGGGTTGGGTGCCCCTCGGCTGGCTCCGAGCCAAGGAAATCCCGCCAGTGGAGGGGGGCAGTGACTGGCCATGATGGTAACATTTGCCCTCTGTCTGCCCACAGGTGACCAAGGAATCCACCCAGGAGCACAAGGACTAAGGCGGGTGGAGCGCGAGGGTCGGCTAGCGTGTAGCTGTAGATCACTAGCAGCGTAGATCCCGCCTGACACTCAGCCCCTCTGATGTGGAACCAGGAGGGCTCGGCTGCTGCGAGGGACCCACATGGAGGGAGCGTGTTTCGCTTGCCGGGGAGTGGCGCTAACGAGCCTAACCGAGGAGCTAGAGTAACCAGCGCCCCTTAGCACCGCTGCACACTGTTCCGAGCCCCGTCTCTCCCTCCCGCTGCCCCTGCCCAGTCTCCCGTCTGCCTTGGTCCGTGGCAGTCGCGCCCCTCTGGGAGAGGCCTGCTGAGCTGCTCCAGAGCCTGGTGGTGTTTGAGGCCCTGCTGAGGCTGCCAGAGCTCACCTAGGGATAGGGCTGTGCTGGGCCCACCCAGAAACCCATGAACGCCGGCTCCCTTGGGGGGCTCTGCAGGAGGCCGTCTGCAGAGGGAAGGCAAAGCAATGGAAGGGCCAGCTGATGCCCACAGAAAGGGCCAAATCCCTGGCCCGGGGGCTGCAGAGTTTCCACGGCCTGCTGGAGCCAAGGGGTGGGATTTGGCTGCACCCCACCGCCTGCCCCAGATCTCAAAGCCCCTAGGATGGCTGAGGCCCTGACCCCAGCTCAGGCCCAGGCACCCCCAGGAGAGGTAGGAGGGGCCCTGAGTGTGAGTCTGCCCAGGGTTAACGCTGACAGCGCCCATGATCTGGCCCAGGGAGACCCCCATGGAGTTGCAAGGGGGGGTGATGCTGTGGAGAGCAGCTCTCCTTCAGCACAGCCCCTCACGCCCCCCACCAGCCTCTTGGAGATCAGGCTGAAAGGCTTCCAGGGCGGGAGATACTGCTGCCCTCCCTGGGGTGGGCTTGGGCCCAAAGGAGCAGGGTTTCTGCTCCCTGGCCCCTGCAATGGGATGGTGCAGCAGCACCTGCCCCCCAGTGCACCAGCGGTGGGTCTGGGGGAGGCAAAGGCACTAGGCAGCCGCGCTGCACCAAAGGCCCTGGCCGGCCCGGGAGCTGCGGCTGGGCTAATGTGGAGGAGAGCTGATTGGAACTGGAGGCAGGAGCCCTGACGGGGGGGGGGGGGGGGGGGGGGGGCTGGGCTGGCTGATGTCCCCGCTTTGTGCTGAGGGCTTGGAACTGATGTTTCCTGCTCACTGAGCACCAGGCAGATTAGCCAGAGGAGCTGAGGGGACGGGAGGGACAGAGCCTCACAGGGAAACAGCTCCCTGCTGCTGGCAGGGGGCCACGAAGCCTCTTCAGGCTGCACAGAGGACATCAGACCCATCATGGGGGGAGGGCTGCGGGCCGCAGCCTCCGGACAGCTTCTTGGTTTAATCCAGGCCTGTTCCCAGACCCCGGGCTGGCCAGCTGCGAGGGGCATGAGTGGCGGGGCCCTGCCGAGCAGTGAGGCGCAGGTTTGCCCTGCTTGGCGATGGCAGCGTCCAGCTCTCGCTGTCACGGCCCCTCCAAGCGGCACTGCACAGCCAGGGAGCTGGTGAGCTGACTGTGCCCTGCTTGGCTACAGCCTGGGCCAAGGCCAGCCAGGTCAGGGGCTCAGGGGCTCGGGACTGGGTCAGGCGCTCCCTGCCATTGGCTCCCCTGGGAGCAGAGCAGGCCGTTAGCTCTCCCATCTGTGTGTGTGTGGGGGGGTATTTTCCTCCCTCCCAGACAGGCTGAGGGGAGCTCACTGGTGTTTGGGAGGGGGCAGAGCCATCACAGAGCAGGCCCTATGGCAGGAGGGGCTGGCGGCATGAGTTAAAGCCCAGGAGGGTCCCTGCGCCCTCCCAGTGCGAAGGGTTTGTTACCGGGGCCCCTTGTCTCCCGGTTTCCCACGGGGTTGCTCTGAAACGCTCACTCTGTGGGGCAGTGCCAGCAGAGGGTGCCTGGCTCAGGCAGGTACTGCCCTCGCTCGGGAGGGTGGCAGAATCTGGCTCTATGTCGAATTCTCTCTATGGATTGTTCTCTGTGTGTCCTGAACTGTTGGACAGTGGTGTGTGCCGGTGAACAGCTGCCACCTTCTGCCCCAGAGGTGGCTGCATTGCAGCCGGGGTGAATACAGTGGAGGGATGTGACTATGGGTGTAGAGCCAGCAAGGTGGCTGATCTCAACCAGCCAGCGCTTCTTCCCCCAGTTGGACATTTCTAATGCATGTGAAAATGGAGAGGGTGGAGAGAAAGGGACTGGAGGGTGAGAGAGGAGCCGGATGGGGCCGGCCTGTCTGGGAGCCCCATTGTGTGTTCAGGGGCAGGAGATGCTCCTAGTGACCGTAGCTGCGTTGGGGGGGAAGGGGGCTCCATTGTCACTCCAGCCCCAGCTGCGCTGCAGCCCCCTCTGGGCCATGCTCTGCCTGTGATCTAGGTGCCAACACAACACTGCCCCCCGTGCCTGCCACCCTGCAGCCTCATGCGGAGATGGGCAGCGGGAGGGGGGGGCGGCAGCAGGCCCAGAGTTTACATATTCTGTGTCCCATAGGAGCCCAGTCAGCTGGGACTGCCTGGCAAAGACCCTGCCAGCCATCACACGTGGGCAGCGAATCCTGCGAGTGCGAGCGCAGCCGTGCGTGGGGCGGAAAGGTCAGCCCTGCTCCACTGCCCTGAACCTCCGCTATACACATAGTTCCCAGCCAAGCCAATGTGAGCCAGCCACCCCGCAGGGCAGGACGGTCGTAACTCATCAAAGAGCTGCTCAGAATGACCTCCCCAGGGCTCAGCCTGCTAGACTGGGCCTGCCGCTCCTGACCCAGGGCTGCCGTATCTAGCTGCATCCCGGTGCTAGGAGCCCTCCGCCCCATTTCCCTTGTGCATGGTTGGTTTAGGAGCGAAGATCTAATGGCTGCTTCCAGGAGCAGTTAGTGCCATTCATCTGCCCCTCCGCTATCTCCACTGCGCGCAGGCTCTGAGTGCAGGTTATCACCGTGGATCCACGCAACCTTGCAGCTCCCCAGAGGCAGGGGCGTATTATCATCCCGCACGTGCAGCTGGGCCAGCTGAGGCAGAGAGAGGCGTGACGTGCCCAAGCTCACCCAGCAAGGCAGTGGCAGAGCCAGCCTAGCCCCTGCCTCCCCTAGCTCCCACCCCTGTGCCCTACCCACTAGACAACACTCTCCTTGTAGAGTCTCCACAAGAGCGTCCCAAAGCATGGAGGGGATGGTGGCACTGACGTGGCCCTGCAAGGCACCTGCAGCAGCCGTGCTGGGCCCTGGAGTGACTCTCCCAGCTGGGTGCCGACCTGTTCAGAAGAGATCAGAGATTCTGGGCAGCTCAGGTTTTGGGGATCTGGGGGATTTTCAGAGGTGGGTGCCCAGCATTTCTTAAAACCAGAACTCTTCAAAGTGTCTCCACATGAGCCCCCAAAATGGAGCCCTGCCCCAACTCATTCATCATTTAGGAGCAGGGACCTTTGGCCTCAGAACCTCTGTTTCCAGAGCCCAGACCCTAATCCAGCCACAGGGAGGGGCAGGGTCAAACCAGAGACAGAGTCCCCAGAGCTGCAGGAATTGGCTGCCCTGGGCTGTTCCTGGAAGGCCTGGGGTGTGTGGGGGGCCCAGGTAGGAGGTGGCCTGAGGCGCGCCAGGGAGCAGGTGTGTTGTGTGTCGTTTGCATAGAACCCTCGCTCTGCGCTCTGATACGGGAGTGAGCAATCTCCCGCTGGAGTGTCTGCATTGCATGGGGCTACTGAATTCATATGCTAATAGCAGCAGCCTGAGTCGAGAAATAAAGCTAAAGCAAGCACTGCTTTCGTGCTGGTTGGATAAATCTCCCTGCGCCGCACCAGGGGAGGCTGCGTTCAGCGCTCAGTTGGTTGTATCTGCAAGAAACTAGCGTGGGCAGCTCCTAGGCAAGCTTAGCTCTACCAGTGCCTCCCAGTCCCAGCTGGCATCCCCCCAACCCTCTGCTCCGCCAGTGCCCCTCACGCCCAGCCTGGAGGCCCCCTGCTATTCCAGGCCTGCGGTCCCACCCAGCTTTTGCTAATGCAGCTCAATCCTGACCTGAAACTTGGCCTATGGCAGGTCCAGCTCCCAGCCCCAGCGTCTTTGCTGAGCGTCTCCCTGGGGAGCTCAGCAGTCCCTGCTACAGTCCTCCCATGACAGTTCTGCCAATGCACTTCAGCCCCATCCGTAACACTCCAGATGTTCTACTTCTGAGCTGCCAACACCCAGCCATGCTGTGGTGCCATGGGGCTTGTGAGAGGAACTCAGACGCAGAAGGGGAAATAGGCAGCGGATACCAATTGACTCCAAGATAATATGGCAACTTTCCCAAACGGGAGGACAGGCACAGGAGTGCTGTAGGTGTGACCCTCGTGTGGAATACAGCAGCCAGGCAGCATTATCTGGACAGAGCAGGGAAGAGATCCCGTCATGCCTCAGGAGAGAGGAAGAAGGATTGAACCTGGGTACTTTAGCAGCAAAAGCACAGGCTTGAGCTGCAGGGAGGAGCTGGGACAAAGCCAATTTTCAGCATATTGCCCCAACGTCCCAGGCCTAGAAAAGGGAGTGAGCAGGGAGGTGGTAACATCTGCAGCTGACACTAAGTTTCCTTGACTTGAGAAGAAGGTCAGGAAAGTCAGAGGCACCCAACCAATCAGGGTGAACTGGTAACACAATGGCAAATGAAACTCAGTGTTGTCGATTGCAAGGAAAAGCCCATTGGAAGGAATAATCCGACCTACTGATGCCCATTGCTCAGGTTCCAAATTAACCACAGTCCCTCAGGAAAGAGCCACGTGCTCAAAGTGCAGGGAGTAGGCAGAAAAGCAAACAAGGACACAGATCACTGACTGGTGTGAACCGACACACACCACAGGTGGGACTGGTGTGAACCGACACACACCATGGGTGGGACTGGTGTGAACCGACACACACCATGGGTGGGACTGGTGTGAACCGATCCACACCACCGGTGGGACTGGTGTGAACTGACACACACCGTCGGAGGGTTTGGTGTGAAAAGACACACACGCCAGTGAGACTGGTGTGAACCAACACACACCCTGGAGGGTCTGGCAGACAGTGTTAAGATGCACAAAGACAGGTATGGTAAGTAGCACTGCAAATCTTCTAATACTTTTATATAGCTCAGTGGTTCACCCTCACCTGGACTAATGTGTCCAGTGTCGGTAACCCTGTCTCAGAAAGGACATAGCAGCACAAGTGAGGTTCAGAGACACGTGACAAAAGAGAGCAGAGGCCTGGAGCGATTTCTATATGAGGAGAGTTTGAAAAGACCAGTCTTCTTTAATTTAGGGAACATGACAGTGAGATCCAAACTAAGGTAAATCAACTGCTTCTCTCGACCTTGTCTCAGGGGACATCCAAAGAAACTCAAAGGCAGCTCCTTGAGAGGTGACAAAAGGAAATGCTTTTTCACACAATATGGTTTAGCTTGTGGAACTCATTGCCACAGCCTGCCACCGAGACAGGAGCTTGGTGGAATGTCAATGGCTAATGAGTGAGACCATCCACAGTTACATGAGAGAGGCAAAAAAGTGTATATAAAACCTCCTGCTTCAGAGAATAAACCAACCACAGGGCTACGCAGACACTTCCCTTAAGGCCCGGTTATTCCACCATTGTCCAGTAGGGGGTTCTTGCACCTTCCTCTGAAGCAGCTGGTGCTGGCCATGGCTGGAGACTGGGCCAGCTGGACGACTGGACTCTTTGCCTGAACTGGCATGGCACCCCGTGTGGCCAGTCTCCTACAGACACAAGCATCTTTCTCCACTAGGCACGGTTTGCAACACCCAGTGCTGCAGTGCTCAAGGCGTTTGACCCATTCCAGTGTAGCACCCCAGTACCTACGCACTGGTTACCCTGGCCTTGCCAAACTCCGGGCAGGCTCCAAAAGAGAAGAGGGTGGAGGGAGTTAGCACCCAGGGGAGAGCAATCGGGCACTGACAAGGCTGGCAGCTGGAAGAGAGGCAGGGCCTGCAGTGCCCTCTGTGCCCCGGGATCCTCTCCAGAGAGCACTCTCATCCCCGTCAATTAATTTTATTTTATAATTCATTAGCTCTATGGCAGCAGCACCCCTAGAGGCCCCAGCTAAGGTCAGGGGACAGGTGCTGCACAGACACATGAGAGACAGGCCCTGCCCCAAAGACATGGGGCGTAACGTGACACGCTGGTGCACGTGGGTTACAGGGCCTGGCGCACAGCCTGAGCTTGGCACAGTATTTAGGCAGGTTTAGCAGCTCAGCCGGCATCACCACACTAACACCTGCCTTACCCCTTACAAAGGAAAAGGGGAGCGAGATGGACAGCGCCCCCATCTGGCCTAGGGCCTCAGGATTTAAAGGGCCGCTGCTGGAAGGTGGCAGCTGCTGCTCCTGTGGACAAGGCACCCTGACCTTACTAGGGCCTTGGCTGGTTTGGTTAAAACTTCGGCTTTAACTCCACCAGCTGCCTTGGGTAAAAGTCCCACTGCTGGTCTCCGTGTGCTAATCCTCCCTTTCAGTCCTCATCTAGACGCAGCCTGGAGGGCAGCGGCGGTGACCCTCATGCTGTGCTCTGACAGCGAACAACCCCGAGCTGGGCAGGTGGCCAGAGCGCAGGCCCCTCGCCCAGGCACTGGCCATCTCCCACGAGCAGCGTCACCAGCCCTCGCAACTTCTTCACCACCACGTGGGTTTGCTGCCAATGCCAGCCCTGCGTGGGGGAAACCCCCTCTGATTGGCTGCCTTCCCCACTGCCCTGCCTACTGGGGAAGAACAGCCGATCATGGGTGCTGCAGGAAGCTGGCAACACTCTACCCCCTCCCCCCCAGGAGCCAAGAACCCAGTTCTGACAGGAAGGGAGGGAAAAGGAGCAGAGAGTCAGCAGCTCAGGGCAGCCCTGCTCCCTCCGTTCACCTCCTCCTGTGAGCAATGGGGACAGGACGGGGCCTCTGCCCCATTGCCCTTCCCTCAGCAGGACACACCTGGGAAGGGGGCTGAAGAGCCCCTGGAGTCACACACACCAAGCCTGGAATGGGCAGAGGGGACCCTACTGCAGCCCCCCCAAGCCTGGGAGAGGGAGGTGAAGAGCCCCTCAAGGAACAGAGCTGAGAGGGTGCAGGGCAGAACTGATGTGGGGCAGATCAGTTGCTGGACCAGGGTGGGCAGACATGGGGGCGGTTGCTGCTGAAACAGGGGCCAGAATCACTGTAATATCAGGGCTGTAAAATGAGTGCTGGCTGCACTGATCATCACCCACACCCATGTGTGGGGCGGGCCATCCTCAGTCAAAGACAGACCAAACCCACAATATCATGGTCTTTTAAATCACATGATTTTGGGCCAGTCTCCTGAGTCTGGAATCTGACTCATGACGTTTGAACCTGTGGGGTTGGCCATGCTGCAGGAGGCTCCTGGTCTCAGCTGCACAGACTGGGTGCTCTCCTGGGGACTCCGCAGCTGCCTCCTTTGGATGGCATTGGCATCACCAAGGCATGCCCCAGAATGCATTGCAGGCCCCAGATCAGGGAGCCCACTGAGGTTGGAGAGAGATAAGGAACCTACCTGTGCCTAGGGTGACCAGACAGCAAGTGTGAAAAATCGGGATGGGGGTGGGGGATAATAGGTGTCTATATAAGACAAAGCCCCAAATATCGGGACAGTCCCTATAAAATCGGGACATCTGGCCACCCTACCTGTGCCCCACCCTGAGGCTTGGGGGTGTAGGCTGGAGATTCTCCCCGCAGGGCACCCTGTGGTTCTGGGTGTGTACGTGAGACAGAAGAACCGAGGGTAACTTTTTCCAAGCACAGGGGAGACAATGAGGATGGGGGAGCTGAGCAGCAGGAACCCTTCATGAGGAGCCTACAAACAGGTGCTCTGGGGAGGGGCTGAACTGACTTGCTGCTGGAGCCATCAGACTAGAGCCAGAATTTCCAAGGGCTCAACACCTGCAATTGGGGGCAGCGTTCCAAAGAGCTCAGCTCCCCTTTAGATGCCAAGATAAATGGTTGGACTTTCAGAAGAGCCCAGCACACTGTGGTGCATGTTGGCTGCTGAGCCCTTGAAAAGCTGGCCCCTTGTGCCTCAGTTTCCCACCTGTACAATGGGGATAATAGTAAGGTACTTAACCGTCTTCATACAATGCTTTGAGACCCTTGGCTAGGAAAAATAAAGCCTTGTCTACATTACCACTTACTTTGGTGTAACTTATGTCACTCAGGAATGTAAATAAGCCACCCCCCGAGCGACGAAAGTTGCAACGACCTAAGTGCCGGTGTGGACAGCGCTTCTCCCACCAACATAGCTACCACTTTCGGCAGAGGTGGAGTTATGCTGATGGGAGAGCTCCCCCAGGGGCATAGAGCATCTTCACCAGACGTGCCACAGCGGCGTAGCTGTGCTGATGTAGCACTTCTAGTGTAGACTAGCCCTAAGTAAGTGCAAAATATTCGTATTATTTTACTGAGTGACTTGCCCAAAGTCACACAGCAGGTCAATGGCACAGCCAGGAACAGTCCCCAGAAGTCCTGGTTCCCAGACTCTGTCTCTAACAAGCTGAATGCTGTTCTCATTAGGGTTCAGTTCTCTCTTTCTCCACAATGAAAGGAAATGAATGAACATGCACGGGTAGTATTTTGCTTGTATTTATTGCTAACGTGCATTAAAAAAATTCCCAATAGCCCAAGCGAAAATATTCCAAGACATAATCACGAACAAACAAGAGAAATAATTTCCCTGGCCTGCAGGCAGCGCTCGTCAGCGAGGCTACCCCATGAGAGTGCATCTGAACGCATAATAGCAGCAGCGGCTGATGTGGATGCCGACGAACACCATGGTGATGAGGACATAGCTTGTGAGGATGGCCTTGATGGCATATCTCGTCTCAGGGTCATCGAGGGTTCGCTTACGGTCACCTTGGAACCGCACGGAGAGCCGGAAGCCAGCAACCATTTGCCCCTCACGCCAGCAGTAGTAAGTGCCCCTGTCGTCCAGCTGGGTAAATCGAATGTGCAGGTGGTTGCCATGGTCAATGAAGACCCGCATGCTTTTGTTGACCCCAATGAGGAAGCTGGTGCGGTACAGTCGAGTCGAATCTTTGTCCCACGCCACTGCATGCTCTGGCCTGGCCCCGGGGCAAGCAATTATCAGACCGCTGCCAAGGTGTTGCTTGTGGAACTGAATGGGGACTTTGGGCAGCCAGGGTTTCTGGCCAACCTTTGCAATGAGATTGGAGATGGACAGCACTCCTTCCTCGGGGCTCTTTCTCTTTACACAAGGCGTCAGGCAGCTTCGGATGACAACCTCAGGCTTCCTGAGCCGGATGGTGCCCTGGAAGCGCCTGGGGACAGATCTTGAGCCACAGGACACCACGTCTGTCGGGACTGTGCGGTACCTGGGGTAGAGGTAGGCGCTTTTCACGTAGCAGAGGCCAATTCTCCGTTGCTCACCTCTCACTCCACAGCGGTCACACTTGGTCCAGTCCCAGAAGGTGGTGAACACGCTGAAATGCTCTTCTGTATGATCCTTCTGTGGGTGCTGGTTCCTGTCTTCAAAGGCCACAGTGATGGCCTTGGAGGACTGCACATCCACATCATAGCCATAGAAGAAGTCCCCTTCCTTGGTACCACAGAGATAGTGGCCTGAATCCTCCACCTGGGCCCGGAAGACGATGAGACTGAACATCCTAATGCTGAAGCGCTTCAGCATGTGGCTGCCCACACGGATGTGGCCTGAGTCCAAGAACATGGTTCCATCGAAGTCTGTTAAGACCTTGATCTGCCGGCTGCCCATGCTCTTCTGGAAGTACCACACGACTGAGGTGACCTCCTCTGGCTTGCACTTACAAGGGAGCTCAAAACTCATGTCAGCCAAGTAGGCAGCATTGTCAAACATCAGGAAGGCTGGGCAGGGTGTTTTCTTGAATACATCTTCCTTCTCCATGATTGCAAAGGCATGGAGAACATCTGCCATCCCAAGGAGAATGGCAATTCCAACCAGCCTCATCTCCATTAGCCAGTCTAGATCCTCAATCAAGCAGTGTAATGGAACGGCATCAAACCATCTCAAGATCCTTACTGATCCTCTCGTCACTAAGGTTAACAGCCAGAGAACAGCGCTGGGGCAAAGATGATTTTAATACGTTTCACTATATAAGTATGGGTTTTGTAGTCGAGTTTGGCAGTAGACTCTCCCCTCTGGAACTGCTTTGGTTGATGGGAGAAGGTAGACAGCAGTTGGGATTATCTCATCACGGCCAAATGCTTGCTGGGGAAGCTATTGTAAAAGGTGAGTGTACTGTTTGAAAGAACTTCGTGTTTGTCCTGTGCTGAAGGTTCAAGGCTATCGACTGGGTGCTCAGAGACATTAACTCTAGAACCTTCTATTTTTGTCTCACGTCAGTTCTAGAATGTGAACACCGCCCTGAGAATGGGCGTCTCAGGAAAGAAACAAGCCCTCGCAGCCCAAAGCATGTTACAGGCATGTACACAAAGGTACCACGGAAACACAGCCGCCTCTGAGTGGAAGGCAACAGCCGTATAAATCACTGGCACACAGCACAACTGTGGGGTGTGGCAGGGCACCTCCCACGCCTCACCAGCCTCTGCGTTACTCCTGGGCAATCGGGGCTGGAATAAACCAGTCTGACTCTGGAAGGTTTTCCTCTTCACTCCTGTTCTATTTTCCCTTCTTATACGGTGGGCCTCACGGTAGGCCCAAGAAGTCCCTTTCAGCAAAACAACAGAGCCCCCCAGTGCAAACAAAAAAGCTTTCCCTGCCTCTTCTTCCCGGGTGCTGCCCTACTACACAGGATCCTACTAGCCACAAGCAGCGTTATCTTCGTTTCTTTCCCTATAGGGAGGAGAGACTGCTTTCCAGCCAGAGGAAGCTTTTCCTTCCTCCTTCCCCCCGCCCTTGCCCCAGCTGCAGCCTGTCTCTCATCTCTCCCCTCCCCTCTCTCACCAGAAAAGGGGGTTTTAAAGGTCACTGGAGCCCTTAACTGGGCCCAGGTGTCTCTAGTTAACTTGAGGTCACCCTTTTTCAGCTCGTAGGGAACAGGGCCTTCATCATTTTAGGGCTGATAGATCTGCCCTCCACCACTCTATCCTGCCCAGAATATCAGGGCAAACATTGGTTGTGAACACTGATGCAGAGCAGACAAGACCTCCATTGTTTAATGTTTTGGTTGACAAGCTGCATGGGATCCCATGTATCCCTCTGGGAGAGACGGATGGGGAGGGCTCAGCACTGTCTGCATTTGACCCCATGGTTCCAGGGGGTCTTGGGATTTCAAACCAGACACTTAGGCCATTAAGCCCTCCCTGCCTTCAGCTTTCCAAAAGCTAGAGCTTGGGGCACTGGATTTCATAGAGTCATAGATTAGGGTTGGAAGGGACCTCAGGAAGTCATCTAGTCCAACCCCCTGCTCAAAGCAGGACCAATCCCCAACTAAATCATCCCAGCCAGGGCTTTGTCAAGCCTGACCTTAAAAACCTCTAAGGAAGGAGATTCCACCACCTCCCTAGGTAACGCATTCCAGTGCTTCACCACCAGTGAAATAGTTTTTCCTAATATTCAACCTAGACCTCCCCCACGGCAACTTGAGACCATTGCTCCTTGTTCTGTCATCTGCCACCACTGAGAACAGCCGAGCTCCATCCTCTCTGGAACCCCCCTTCACGTAGTTGAAGGCTGCTATCAAATCCCCCCTCATTCTTCTCTTCTGCAGACTAAACAAGCCCAGTTCCTTCAGCCTCTCCTCCTAAGTCATGTACCCCATCCCCCTGATCATTTTTGTTGCCCTCTGCTGGACTCTCTCCAATTTGTCCACTTCCTTTCTGTAGTGGGGGGCCCAAAACTAGACGCAATACTCCAGATGTGCCAAATAGAGGGGAATAATCACTTCCCGCAATCTGCTGGCAATGTTTCTACTAATGCAGCCCAATATGCTATTCGCATACAGGGTATGGGACTTGGGAAGACCGGGCTGGTGGCTCCCACCCTGAGCAGAGCTCAGCTGCTTGCCCCGGCTGGTCTGGTTAGGATGGGACTTCCTCTTCCTCTGCACAGCATCCAGGGAGAGGTCAGACCCACCCCCAGATTTCCACCCCAGCTCCAGGAAGCTCTGCAAACTCCCCTCCCCGCAACTCCCTGCTTCCTGCACACATCGCACCTCAGCTGCAGGGGGAGGGATCACTGTATGGGGAGCTTCTCCCCCATCCTCCCCACCCCTATGCATCCAGACCCCCTCATACCCAGACTCCCCACCTGCGCCGAGCCTCACCCCCTGTGATGTTATTGACAGGAACTGTGACCATACAGATCATTGTTGCAACCAGGGTCCTATGGTTGCACCAGGTCTTGTACAGAGGAGGTCCAGTGGGGTGTCTATGGAAAGGTTATAGTTTGCTGGTTATGATTATGCTGTCTGTATTTGTGTATCATTTTTGAATTCAAAGTTATGAGTATTAGCTATGCACTTGTTTGATTCTAAGTAGCCTCAGTGAAGCATTTTCTCAGCTTCTTGAGAAAGGACTATTCTCAGTAAGTGCCCAATCAAGAAACATTTAACAGACAATGGACTTTGGGAGACGCCAATCCACACCTGAGCTTTCCTGGGAATGTTCAAACTAACATGTGAACAGTGGCATTTGCCTGCAAAAAACTGAGTCATGCATGAACATCTGACTTGCCCAAGTGGCTACAGACTCCATCTTGTTGTGATTTTGCACAGGAGAACAGAGGGGTTTCCACCCACAAGAGAGAGAATATAAAAGGCCCTGGAAACCCCTCCATTTTGTCTTTAGCTGGCTCAAAAGATAGCCTCTCCACCGCAAAGAGATGCCTGAAAGAAACTGGAACAAAGGACAGTAACTATGGAGGTGTGAGTGATTGCTGGACCCACACTAGAAGGAGTCTAGTCTATGAAAGAAGCTTATTGGAACATCTCTGAGGGCGAGATTTACCTGCATTTAGTTTCCTACTGTATTAGGCTTAGACTTGCGTGTTTTTTTTTATTTTGCTTGGTAATTTACTTTGTTCTGTCTGTTATTACTTGGAACCACTTAAATCCTACTTTTTTATATTTAATAAAATCACTTTTTGCTTATTAATTAACCCAGAGCAACTAATTAATACCTGGGAGCGCAAACAGCTGTGCATATCTCTTTATCAGTGTTATAGAGGGCAAACAATTTATGAGTTTGCCCTGTATAAGCTTTATACAGAGTAAAATGGATTTATCTGGGGTTTGGACCCCATTAGGAGCTGGGTATCTGGGTGGTGAAGATAGGAGCATTTCTTAAGCTGTTTTCAGTTAAGTCTGCAGCTTGTGTGGGACGTGGTTCAGACCTGGGTCTGTGTTTACAGCAGGCTAGTGTGTCTGGCTCAACAAGACAGGGTACTGAAGTCCCAAGCTGCCAGGGAAAATGGGCTCAGAGGTAGTCCCAGCACATCAGGTGGCAGTCCAAAGGGGGTTTCTGTGACCCAACCCATCACACACCCCCAGAACCCCACCTGCCAAGCCCCACTCCCCCTGAACATGGACCACCCCAATGAGTCACCCGAAGCCAGATCCCCACCCCACCGAGCCCCAATCAGCTGCACCTGGATCCCCATGCCACTGAGCCCCACTCCCCCCAGCATCTGGACCCCCACACCAGACCCGCATGCCAAGCTTTATCCCGCCCACACCCAGAACCCCCCCCCCCGCTGAGCCCCAACCACCTTCACCTGGACCCCCCTGTAGAGTCCCATTACCGTTGCACCCAGAACCCCCAACAAACCCCTGTGCCTCCAGATCCCCCCCACACCCAGATCCCCCACTGAGCTCCCCGCACCCAGATTGCCCCATACAGAACCGTCTCACAATCCACACCTGGATCCCCCCTCACTGAGCCCCTCCACACTTGGATTCTGCTGGGCTGAGCCTGCCTGCCCACACCTGGTGCACCTGGCATGGAGAGGCAGGGCCCTGGGGTGTTTCTTGGGCAGGCCCAGTCCTGGCACTGTATCCCGGGGGGAGCTGCAGAGTGATCTCCCACCTCTGTGCAGCCAGTGGCCTGTGCTCCCCAATTCCATGCTGGAGCCTCCACATTTATCTGACAAATAAAATTTGCAGAACTTTTAATTTTTTGGTGCAGAATGCCCTCAGGAGTATGACTGTGGAAATTAGCAATGTACATTCCATGTATTTATTCCAGGTTCTGTTTAAGCAGAGCGTCAGATCAGTCCTAGATATGGCTGTACACATGAACCCATTCCACACTTGGCGGTTACCTGTTTCACTATTATAATACAGTTGCTTATGTTTTTAAAATCCCCTGTTGACCAAGAACACGTGGCCAGAGAAAAGAATAGAGGGGGATTCATCTTCTCCCACTAATACTAGAGTGATATTTCCCATCCCCAGACAATATATTCAATACAGTACTACTGATTCACAACAAGTGTTGTCTCCTGTGTGATGGCCCCTCCCCCAAGATAATCCTTTTGGTGACTAATATTTATTTGTACCAGGCCATTCTTCTAGGTAGGTGAAGCAGGTACAAAGTAAAACTCAATCAACAACTTTCTGTAGAAAAAGGGTCTCTCACTGTCCCTCCATCTTTGATAGAGCAGTACAGGAAAGGTCCCTCCTGGCCCTCAGCTCCTAGTAATCCTGGTGGAGTGTGAGCTGTAGCGGGAGCCTGTGCTCCTTCAGCTAACGCAGTAACATTTCACCAGCTCTTTAATTAGTCTGTCGTCTGCCTCCTTTCGCTGGCCAGCCCCCCTCAGATGGGTTTCTCTCTCAGCCTCATTCTGCTGTTCCTGCAAAGCAGCTGTACCTGCTTCAACTGTGCCCTCGGGAAGGCCATCAGCACCACAATTCCTGCCCATGCGCTGTAGTTTCCCGAACAAGTCCCTGCAGCTATCCTTCTCCACCTGGCTCAGGAGAGCGACATTTAGTCCAAAGCGCTTGGTCCCAGAAAGGCTCTGTAATATCTGAAGGACTGCTTCTCTGTCTTCCCTACAGGCATGCTCGGCCAGCACCACAAGAAATTCACCCAGGAGGCCAAAGCCAACATCAGCTTGAAAGATTCTGCCCAGGTCCTTACCGCCGAGCTGAAACAGGAACTGGTATCTTTCCTGTCCACTTTTCAAGCATCTGCGCCAATATCTGTAAAAGTCTGCAGACGTTTCAGGGAGTCCATCCCATCCCTGGATGAAAAAGATGGTCAATAACAGTTACATAAAACAGGTGCAGAATCCCACCAGCTGGTGGGGGTTGGGAGCAGAATTCCCTCTGGACAGGTCATTCCATAACTGGTAACTGAAAGGCTGTGCTATCACTGAGTTTAATTCGTAAAGTCAAAATGGCTCTGCCACTCAAGTTTATGGTTTTATGGTAAGTATGAGTGAGAGTGGGTGAGGGTGTGTGTTGTGCTGGTAGATTTTTTTGATTTGTGCAGCAGGTGAATGAGAGGTATGGGCTGTGGTGAGGGGCTATGTGTGTTAGGGGTTATTGTACGTGCTGGTTGTGATGTTGTGTGTGGTTGTGTCTGGAGGAGTTGTGCTGGGAATTTGTGTTGATTTGTATTTGAGGGGTGGTGCAGGGAGATTTGTGTTGAACAGCGTCTGAGGGAATGCTGGGAGATGTGTGTTGATTTGTGTAGGTAGCAAATGAGGGGTTGTATGCTGTGGTGAGTGTGGTGCTATGTGTTTGGGGTTGTTGTGTTGATTTGCGTGTGGATGATGCTGGGAGATTTGTGTTGATTTGTCTGGGTATGTGTGTTATGGTGGGGAGTTTGCATAGATTTGTTGGGGAAGTTTATGTAAAGTTATATGGGTGGCAATTCAACCTTTGAAGAACTGTGGCAACTGGTCCAAGTAATTCACCATCTGTGCAGTCTCCCTTATGTCACTCATTACAACCAATGAAACTGTTGTATGCAAATTACATGTAGCATAAGGGTACTGATTGGTTGAGTTAGCTCTCATATCACAATGGCTAGAACTCTTGGCATGGCATAGACAAATGCATGCCTTGCTGCCACATGGGTGTAATTCATAGCACCAGAATGGCTGAGGACTAAAAAACTGGAGAGTAACAGACCAGCAATCCGAGGGATGACTGAACAAGCTGATATTCTAAACAAAAAGAGCTTTCAGCCATGCTTGTGGCTGTTTCCATCATTTCACACTGACTCAGAAGACATTCTACGCTTCAGAGTGACACCCAGATGAATCCTGGAATATTATTATATAGATTGTTCCCTAGGGGCTGCTTTGCACTTTCCTCTGATGCAGCTGGTCCTGGCCATTGTCAGAGATAAGATGTAGGACTAGATGGACCATTGGTCTGATCTACTGTGGTGATTCTGGAGATTTCTTTTACTGCTTGTCTACACATTGTGCTAAAGCTATTGTGCTTTAAAATTCACCCCGCCCTTAACCAAATTAACTTTTAAGTGTAGACAAGCCCTCATCGGCTCAATCCACTTTGGAAGTACATTAAACTAAAGCAGAACAAGGCACTCACATTCTGGAATAAGTGTCCATACATGGAATTATTCTGGAATAGCTATTGCATTTTAAATTCACACCCTACCTTAATTTGAATTAACTTTCATATGTAGACAAACACTAATGGAGTTTTCCTCCTCACCTGGGCTAGCTCCATCTCTCTGTCCTGCTTGCCATTAGCTTGGGTAGCATAGGAATTCCAAAGAAGGTTTTTCTTTTTTCCCATTTTGTCCTTTTTCTCTAGAGGTTTCAGGTGTGATGCTAGCACAATATCCCTGCAGGAAATATAAAGGGAGCAGTAAACCCAGCAAGAGCAAATATCCTCTTGAAATTAGCGCCATTTCCAGTTTGATTCCTCTCTGTGAGACTGGCACAGTCACTGAGTTTGTAGTGCAAAGTTCTACCACGTAAAAGATCTGGGTTCAAATCAAGATCACAAAATCTCTTGTGGCCAGATTATATGTTCCCAGTTACTGCTTACTACTACACTGACTAACATGCAAGAGATCTGATTCCACTTCTCAAGTCTGATCTCTCATCCCAGAATGAAAAGGGGCTAAGGGCACTGTGACAGAGAGTCTGGACCTCTGTCCCTAACTGATAGTTCCTAACGAGAGAGAGGGAGAGAGCGTGTGTGTGTCAGAGACCTGCATACTGGTCTGTGAAATGAGGCTTCAAAGTGGTAGTTAAGCCTTTGGAAAGGAAGCTATTACTCATCCTTACAGATCTTTGTATCCTCATTGGGCTATCTCTAAAGTCTGGTATACACTACAGAGTTAAGTCGATGCAAGGCAGTTTACATCAACCTAACTACAGAAGTGTCTACACTTAAATTTCACTCCTGCTGATTTAACAGCCCAGGTCCACCGACTTAACAACTCCACCTCTGCGAGTGGCATAGAGTCAAGGTCAATGTAGTTAAGTCGATGCAGTGTCAGTGTAGACACTTTTCAGAGTAGCAGCCGTGTTAGTGTGTATCCGCAAAAAGAAAAGGAGGACTTGTGGCACTTTAGAGACTAACAAATTTATTTGAGCATAAGCTTTCGTGAGATACGTGCATCCGATGAAGTGAGCTGTAGCTCACGAAAGCTTATGCTCACATAAATTTGTTAGTGTAGACACTGTACTGCTTACGTCGACTGTTACTGGCTGTGAAACACTGTCCCACAATGCCTCACACTGACAGTACAATCGATTCAAGCACTCCTGGTGAGGATGCACATTGCCGACACAAGAAGCAAAGTGTAGACATGCACAAGTGATGTAATTACTGCAACAGCTGTATGCTGACATAAGTTAGGTCCACTTAAATTTGTAGTGCAGATATGGCCTTAGAGAAAGCAGGAAGCTTGAGCCCTTATTGCATGTATAGAGCCTTGTCTACACTCCACAGTTTTGTCAACAAAAGTCAGCTTTCGTCGACAAAACAGTGGAGGTGTACACACTGCAATGTTCCTCCTGCCGATGTAACTCCCCTGCTATGCCAACATAATAAAACCAACTCAAAGAGAGGCATAGGGCTTTTTGCAACATGGTTAGAGTGACACAGCATCAGTGTAGGTCCTGTGCTTGCTTGCGTTGCCCTAATTGGCCTCCAGGAGATGTCCCACAATATCCATCATGACCACTCTGGTCAGCAGTTTGAACTCCACTGCCCTGAAGGTACACATGTATGCACCCCTCCTGCATTTAAAGGCCCTGGAATTTTTGAAATTCCTCTTCCTGTTTGCTCAGCGGGGACAGTTCACACAGCATCTTCCCAGCTGACCATGCCGGCTTTCCACAGTAAACGCGCTCCCGCATGGAATACACCAGAACTGTTGGATCTGCTGGATCTGTGGGGAGAGGAGGCTGTGCAGTGGCAGCTTTGCTCCAGCATAGGAATTTTGATATCTAGTATGATTAATGTTCAGAAAGCAAGCACCACAGGGGTCATTCAAGGCAGCAAGTAAACATTGCCTGGCCGAATGCATCACTTAAAGACACATTACTGGGAATAATTGTCAAAATGCTCCTTCAAAGCTTCCCTAATTTGAATACTCCCCCTGCTGTGCCCCTCTTATTACCCTGGTATCTGGCTGCTCAAAATCAGCAGCCAGATGATCTACCTCAGTGCTCCACCCCTAAGGAAACTTTTCCCCCTTCGCTTTGCAAATGTTATGCAGCGCAAAACAGACTGCGATAACTATCGGAATATTTTCCTCATTGAGGTCTAACCTGACAAAAAGGCAGCACCAGCGACCTTTTAATCAGCCAAAGGCACATTCAACAATCATTCAGCACCTGCTGAACTTGTTATTGAAGCACTCCTTGCTGCTGTTTAGGTTCTCAGTGTAAGGCTTTGTGAGCCATGGGACCAAGGGGCAGGCCGGGTCTCCCAAGATGCCTATGGGAATTTCCACATCCCCCGATTGAATCTTCTGGTCTGGAAAGTCCCAGAATGCAGCTTTCTATACAGTTCAGTGTTTCTAAAGATTTGAGCACCATGCACCTTCCCTGACCATCCTGCACTGATGTCAGTGAAACAGCCCCGGTGATCCACCAGCACCTGCAAGACCCTGGAGAAGTAGCCCTTCCAGTTCATATACTCTGTCACAAGATGGTCTAGGGCCAAAACTGGTACATACGTTCCATCTATCACTCCACCGCAGTTAGGGAATCTCATTGCCTCAAAGCCATCAAGTATTTCCTGCATGCACATTACTGAGAGTCACAGTCCTTTGCAGCAGAAGGTAATTAATGGCCCTGCACACTTGTATCATCACAACCCTCACGGTGGACTTTCCAACTCTAAACTGATTCACAACTGAAAGGTAGCAGTCTGGAGTTGCCAGCTTCCACACAGTGATCACCACTCGCTTTTCCACAGTGAAAGCAGTTCTCGTTTTGGTGTCCTTGCGCTGGAGTGCTGGGGCAAGCTCCATACACAATTCCAGGAAGGTAGATTTGTGCATCCAAAAGCTCTGCAGCCACTGCTTATCATCCCAGACCTACATAACAATGCTATCCCACCACTCAGTGCTTGTTTCCTGAGGCCAGGACCGAAGGTCCATGTGCAGCTGCTCCATGAATGCCAGCAGCAATCTTGAATTATTTCTTTCCATGGCACACAGCAGGGCAGGTACCACCAATTCACTTTCTGATTCACAGCTTATGAAATACTGCAGGACCAGCTGCATTGTGTTCATAACACTCATTACCAGACGGGTGAGCAGTTCAGGATCCATGCTTTCAGGCAGAGATGAAGGGCACGCAGTTAACAAGGGCTGTTGAAAAACATCATGAAACAAAGTTGGAATGATAGGACAGAAAGAACTGCATCGTGGGATGGTAAGCACGTCCCCATGACGCACTGCAATCCGTTCCCAGAGCTCCCAGAGGCAGAGAGGGGTGAGTTGCACAGTGGGATAGCCTACCAACAATGCAACACTCTCTCCGTTGATGCAAGAGCACTGACTGTGGACACACTCTGCTGACACAAGGAGCGTTGTGTGGACATGCACAACCAAAGCGGCTTACGATCATCAATGTAACTTAAGTCAACTTAACTCTGTAGTGTAGACATGGCCTAGGTAACTGGAGAAAACTGATTTGGAGAACAGGGGTGGGTGCCCAAGATCAGGGGAGGTGTATGCAGGTATGCCAGCTGGTCCAGATGGAGGGTATTGATAATAAAAATCTCCAGACACAGCATGGCCTTGGTAACTAGTCATAGACTTTAAGGTCAGAAGGAACCATTATGATAGTCTAATCTGACCTCCTGCACAACGCAGGCCACAGAATCTCACCCATCCACTCCTGTAACAAACCCCTAACCTATGTCTGACACTAAACTGGGAAGAGAGGTAGATACGCTGGAGGGTAGGGATAGGATACAGAGGGACCTAGACAAATTAGAGGACTGGGCCAAAAGAAATCTGATGAGGTTCAACAAGGACAAGTGCAGAGTCCTGGACTTAGGACGGAAGAATCCCATGCACCACTACAGACTAGGGACCGAATGGCTAGGCAGCAGTTCAGCAGAAAAGGACCTAGGGGTTACAGTGGACGAGAAGCTGGATACACGTCAACAGTGTGCCTTTGTTGCCAAGAAGGCCAATGGCATTTTGGGATGTATATGTAGGGGCATTGCCAGCAGATTGAGGGACGTGATCGTTCCCCTCTATTCAACATTGGTGAGGTCTCATCTGGAGTACTGTGTCCAGTTTTGGGCCCCACACTACAAGAAGGATGTGGAAAAATTGGAAAACGTCCCGCGGAGGGCAACAAAAATGATTAGGGGACTGGAACACATGACTTATGAGGAGAGGCTGAGGGAACTGGGATTGTTTAGTCTGCAGAAGAGAAGAATGAGGGGGGATTTGATAGCTGCTTTCAACTACCTGAAAGGGGGTTCCAAAGAGGATGGATCTAGACTATTCTCAGTGGTAGAAGAGGACAGGACAAGGAGTAATGGTCTCAAGTTGCAGTGGGGGAGGTTTAGGTTGGATATTAGGAAAAACTTTTTCACTAGGAGGGTGGTGAAACACTGGAATGCGTTACCTAAGGAGGTGGTGGAATCTCCTTCCTTAGAGGTTTTTAAGGTCAGGCTTGACAAAGCCCAGGCTGGGATGATTTAGTTGGGGATTGGTCCTGCTTTGAGCAGGGGGTTGGACTACATGACCTCCTGAGGTCCCTTCCAACCCTGATATTCTATGATTCTATTGAAGTCCTCAAATCATGGTTTAAAGACTTCAAGGTGCAGAGAATCCTCCAGCAAGTGACCTGTGCCCCACACTGCAGAGGAAGGCGAAAAACCCCCAGGGCCTCTGCCAATCTGCCCTGGAGGAAAATTCCTTCCCGACCCCAAATATGGTGATCAGTTAAACCCTAACCATGTGGGCAAGACTCACCAGCCAGACACCCAGGAAAGAATTCTCTGTAGTAACTCAGATCCCACCTCCTCTAACATCCCGTCACAGGCCATTGGGCATATTTACCGCCTATAGTCAAAGATCAATTAATTGCCAAAATTAGGCTATCCCATCATACCATCCCCTCCATAAACTTATCAGCCAGATATGTCTTTTCCCCCACTGCTCCCCTTGGAAGGCTGTTCCAGAACTTCACTCCTCTGATGGTTAGAAACCTTCATCTAATTTCAAGTCTAAACTTCCTGATGGCCAGTTATGGCTCTTGGGGGTGGGGGTCTCCGCCAAAAATGCCATGCAGCTCTTTGTAAAAGAGGTATGGCTGCAGCTCCACACCAGAGTGACTGTTGGCCTCTCTTGCCTTCTGGTACACCTGCCGCACTTCCTTGGCTTTCATGTGCCTCTACTGAGTGTTAGGGGGCTTGTTCCTTCACCCACTCACTTCCCTGGTCCTTCTCGCGTGAACAAAGAGCAACAATACCCGAAGTCCAAAGGTGCAAACAATTCGATGTTTATTGGGGTGAACTTCCAGCAAGCATGATTCCAGTTTCCTTCCTTAGTATCCTCCTTCCCAGCTCTGACACCACAGAGCCTTACACCTGTGTCCCTGTTCCCATTCCTGCCCTTAGCCAAACATGATTCCAATTTCCCCAGCCCCATTTCCCCTTTTAGCAAAACATGATTCCAATTTCCTTACCCCTATTCCCTGTTCCCATTTCCCCTCTTTAGCAAAACATGATTCCAATTTCCTTACCCCCATTCCCATTTCCCCCTTTAGCAAAACATGATTCCAATTTCCGCACCCCCATTCCCTGTTCCCATCTCCCCCACCCACACACCCACCCATGCCCACAGAGTTTTCATGCACACCCACCAAAGCAACAATCTGATCCCCCAGAGCCACCCCAAGGCTCAGCTCCACACCAGAGTGACTGTTGGCCTCTCCTGCCTTCTGGTACACCTGCCGCACTTCCTTGGCTTTCATGTGCCTCTACTGAGGGTCCCTCTTTTAGCCCTTCTCCACCATGCCCCAAGCGATCTGCTCATAGATATCTATGTTTTCATGGCTGGATCAGAGCTGTGCAGCACAGCCTCTTCTCCCCACAGTCCTGGGAGATCCACTACCTCCTGGTTACTCCAGGCAGGAGGGCAGCTGCAGCATGGTCAGCTGCTAGGTGAGCTCTCCATGCCGAGCAAACAGGAAATGGAATTTCAAAAATTTGCAGGGATTTAGAGGGGAGAGGCATATACCTGTGTACGTTGGCACCGGGCAGTGGAGTTCAAAAGGGTGAACAGAGCAGTCATGGTGGGGCATTGTGGGACATCTCTTGGAGACCATTAAAGTCGACATAAGTAATGCAGTGTCTACACTGACACTGTGTCCACCTAACTACATTGACCTAAGCACTAGGCCTCTTGCAGAGGTGGAGTTATTAAGTCGTGTACTGGGCGATCTACTCAGCTGAAGCAACATTTTAGTGTAGCTGCTTCCAGACTTAGGCGGACTTATGTCGACCTAACTCTGTAGTGTAGACCAGGCCTGACTCTCCCATGACAACAGAGACTTCAACAGTGGTGCTGGAATCAGAGTACAGGGTAACTGCTGACTGCTAGAGGAAGCTTTGGACAGTAGCATAGCAAAGACTGACAACTGGATGTGATGGGAACTCATGGAAGTGATTCTGAGAAAGATTAAAAAGAGAAAAACTACAATGTAGCTTAGCAGGGTTCCCTCCCCACTCTGAACTCTAGGGTACAGATGTGGGGACTCGCATGAAAGACCCCTAAGCTTATTTCTACCAGCTTAGGTTAAAAACTTCCCCAAGGCACAAATCCTTCCTTATCCTTGGATGGGTAATGCTGCCACCCCCAAGTGAGTTAGACAAAGATTCAGGAATAGGGCCACTTGGAGTTCCTGGTTCCCTAAAATATCCCCCCAAGCCCCTTCACCCCCTTTCCTGGGGAGGCTTGAGAAAATATACCAACCAAATAGGTAAACCAGATTCTTAAAAAACAGAACTTTATTATAAAGAAAAAAAAGTAAAAGCAGCACCTCTGTAAAATCAGGATGGAAGGTAACTTTACAGGGTAATCAGATTCAAAACACAGAAGATTACCCTCTAGGGAAAATTTTAAAGTTACAAAAAAACAGGGATAAACCTCCCTCTCAACACAGGGAAAATTCACAAGCTAAAAAACAAAAGATAATCTAACGCGCCTTGCCTTACTTACTTACTCTTTTTGCAATATTAAGACTCATTTTAGGATGATTTTAGGAGAAAGAGTTTTCTGACCTGATGCTTCTCTGCTTCCCCAGAGAACACACACAAAAAAAGAGCACAAACAAAGCCTTCGTCTCCCCCACCCTCCCCCGCCCGCTCCCACCCCCGATTTGAAAGTATCTTCTTTCCCCATTGGTCCTTTTGGTCAGGTGTCAACCAGGTTATCTGAGCTTCTTAACCCCTTACAGATAAGGAGGAATTCTAGGCTATGCTTAGCTGTATGGTTATGACATAGCTGGATACAGATGGATGAATAAATGGAAAGGAAGGAGGACGTACAAACACTTCTGGGGTCTAACATGGCATATGTTTAACAGCTTGGGAATTGTTGGATAGCATTGGCGGGCAACATGTACTTTAGCTACATCCTCACTCTATAGTTGGTGGGCAGAGACATGCACTACAGTGGGCCACAGGCTTGTACCTATGCCCCCAGACAAGCTAGCAAGCTCATGTTCTGATGACATACAGGCACTTGTCTGGGGGTTTATATGTGGATGGTTAGGGAGAAGGGGGTTGGGCTTCAACATGTGTCAGACCTTCTGTGTAGACATGCCCTAAAGGGAAGCAAAGACTTACCTTATTCAACTGAAGCTTCAGGAGCAATTTAGGGAGATTGAATTTAATTACCCAAAACGTAATTTGATCAAGGCATGAGTTAGCACTGTTATTGTGAAAGTGTCACAGGATCTTTAATCACCCTAGGTGGTCAGGGTCTCAGTTTTATGTCTTCTGAAAAAGTTAGCACCTCTAACAGCCCAGTGACCTCTGACACAATGCTGGAGCAGTAGTCTCATAGTACCAATAAGAGTGCCATCTCTACCTCCTTCCGCACCCAAAGAATCTCCTTGAGGTCTCTCATCTAAATACTGACCCACCAAACCCCTACTTCATTTCCCAAAACCGACAGGATGCCAGTGAAAGATGCAATTGTGTGACTGCAGGACATTCATTTGATCACTCTTCCCTTGTAGGAAAGAAGGGCTTAAAAGCCAGATGCGAAGTGACCAAGGGGAGCTAGCAAACAGGGGAGTTTGTAGGAGGGAGAAAGAATAAACTCAGCATGGTTCAGAAAGGCCACATCGCCAATGCCGACACTGCTCCTGGTTCCTCCACCTGCTCCTGCGTCCAGACAAGACAACCCAGCCATGGATGTCTCTACCCAGGTCCTGATGTGGAATTGCAGAGACTGTGGCCTGCACTTCCCCATCACAGAAAGCCAGGCTGGGCGGGACCACCCAGTGTGAGAGGGGTCTACTGGTACAATCTCTCAGGAAGCAGGAGGGAGAGCTACAGGAGGAGGAGGCTAGGTTGAGGAGCATCCATGCATATGAGGAATTAATTGAAAATATTCATATGGAAACATCCAAGCTTGAGGCAGCAATCCAGCTGGTCAGGACTGAAGGAGTGCCACCAGGGGAGGAGAAAATGGCTCCTTCACAGAGAGGAAGCTGGCTGCTGGTTACTTCTGGCAGCAGGCAGTGCTCCCCACCCCTGCCCCACTCCCAAACCACTATCTAGAAAGATAAAAAACTCTTATGCTACCCTGGCAACAAGGGATGAGGAATTTCCCCACGGGTGGCGGGGGAGAAGCCATGTATCCCAAAGGTTGGGAGGATCGCAGCCACCACTCCCAGGAAGAAACTAAGGGTGGTGGTGGTCGGTAATTCCCTTCTAAGGATGATGGAGGCATCCATCTGCTGGCCTGACATGGCATCCTGGGGCCCATATCCAAGACATTATGGAAGGACTGCCAAGAATTATCCAGCCCTCTGACTACTACCCTATGCTGGTCATCCACATGGGCACTAATGATAATGCAAAGTCTCACCCTGAGCAGATCAGAAGTGACTACAGGGTTCTGGGAGTGAGGGCGAAGGAGTCGGGGGCACAGGTGGTGTTCTCATCATTCGTTCTGGTCAAGGGTAGGGGCCCAGGCAAAGATAGATATCCTGGAAATAAATACATGGCTGCACTGATGGTGTCGCCAGGAGGGCTTCGGTTTCCTAGACCATGAGATGCTGCTCTGAGAAGAAGGACTGCTGAGCAGAGATAGGGTCCATCTATCAAGGGGAAGTATATCTTTGGATACAGACTAGCTAACCTAGTGAGATGGGCTTTAAATTAGGTTCGATGGGGGCAGGAGACAAAAGCCCACATGTAAGTCCAAAACAGGAACCTGGGTGAAGGGTCAGAATCTTAGGGGAACATGGGCATGTATACTAACGCAAGATGTATGGGGAATAAACAGGAAGAACTAGAAATACTAGCGAATAATCACATTTATGACATAACTGGCATCACAGAGAGTTGGTGGGATAATTCACATGACTGCAATATTGGCATAGAAGGGTACAGCTTGTTCAGGGAAGACAGGCAGGAAAAAGAAAGGAGGAGGTGTTGCCCTGTATGTCAAAGGTATACACACTTGCACTGAAGTTGAGATAGAAGTGGGAAGCAGACTTGTTGACAGTCTCTGGATAATGATTAAAGGGGTAAAAACCAAGGGTGCTGTCATGGTCGGGTCTACTACAGACCCCCTAACCAGGAAGAAGAGGTGGATGAGGCTTTTTTTAAATTAACAAAATAATCCAAAACACAGGACTTGGTGGGGATGGGACACTTCAACTTCCCATACATCTGTTGGGAAAATAGCATAGCAGGGCAAAGATTATCCAACAAGTCCTTGGAATGCATTGGAGACTCGTTTTTTTTGCAGAAGGTGGAGAAAGCAACTAGAGGAGAGGGTGTTCTAGATTTGATTCTGACAAATAGGGAGAAATTTGAAGGAGGGTGGCAGCTTGGATGAAAGTGATCGTGAAACGATAAGAGTTCATGATTCTAATGAATGGTAGGATGGAGACATGCAGAATAAAGACAATGGAATAAAGACAAACATCCTGTAAGAAGCAAGTTTAAGGGGAAAAAAGAGTTCAGGAGAGCTGGCAGTTTTTAAGAGGCATTATTAAAGACACAAGAGCAAACTATCCCAATGCATAGGAAAGACAGGAAGTATGGTAAGAGACCACCCTGGCTTAACCTGGAGATCTCCATCCTGAAATTCAAAAAAGAATCACAGAAAAAGTAGAAACTAGGTCAAATTACGAAGGAACATGTAGGGACAAACATGTAGGGACAAAATTAGAAAGGCCAAGGCACAAAACAAGATTAAACTGGCTACAGACATAGAGGGTATTAAGAAAACATTTTACAAATACAGTAGAAACAAGAGGAAGACCAATGTCTGGGTAGGCCCATTACTCAATGAAGCAGGACAGACAATAAGAGAAAAGGCAGCAACAGCCAAAGTTTTAAATGCCTTTTTTGCTTCAGTTTTCACCAGAAAGGTTAGCAGCGATTGTGCAACTAACAGTGAAAATCAGTGTAAATGAGGTAGGATCGGAGGTTAACATAGGGAAAGAACAAGTTGAGAAGGGCTCAGGCTATGTCTACACTATGCAGCTTTTAGCGACACGGCCGCGCCTCTACAGCCATGCTGCTAAAAGGCGCACGGTGTAGCCGCTGTTTGTCAGCAGGAGAGAGCTCTCCCGCCAACAAAAACCTTCCACCCCAGCTAGCAACGTTAGCATTGTCGGCAGGAGAGCGCTCCTGCCGACAACGCACTGTTCACACCAGTGCTTGTCGTCAGCACAACTTTTGTCTTTTGGGGGCTGTTTTTTTAACACCTCTGAACGACAAAAGTTTTGTCTTTCACTTCCCAGGGTAAACAAAGCCTTAGACAAGTCAGATGTCTTTATGTCAGCAGAGCCTGATGAAATACATCCTAGAAGACTCAAGGAGCTGACTGAGGAGATATCTGAGACATTAGCAATTATCTCTGAAAACTCATGGAAGACAGGAGAGATCCCAGAGAACTGGAAAAGGGCAAATATAGTATCTAGCTATAAAAAGGAGAATTAAGGACAATCCAGGGAATTATAGACAAGTTTTTACTCCTGGGAGAATTCCCCGCCACTGTGCATGCGCAGAATTCATGTCCCCCACAGAAAAATGACTTTCTGACAGGGAAGCAAAGGGAAGCTACAAGAGCAGTCACGCACCACGCCCTAGCTGCACAGATACATTGTTTCAAGCAGCCAGCAGAGAGATAAATCACCGCAGGGCTGGGGACACCCCTGCCAGTGGCTCCTACCCTGAGCCGGGATCAGCTGCTAGTCCCGGCTGAGCTGGAGGCAGGAGAGGACGGGACTTCCTCTTCCCCTGCAAGCAGTGGCTGGGGCTGTGTCAGAACCACCCCCAGAAATCTCTCCCAGCGGCAGGAAGCTCAGCATCCTCCCCTGCTTCCTTTCCACATAGTTCCTCAACTATGGGGGGAGCTGCTCCCCCATCCACCCAACCCTTGTGCATCTGGACCTCCCCTACCCAGACACCCCTGCCAAGCCTCACCCGGTACTCCCAGAACCCCCCAGCCCTCCATACCCGAACCCCACCCCACTGAACCTCAACCCCTGCATCAGGAGCCTCCCTGCACCCAGATCCCCTGCCTCCGGCTCCCCCCACCCCTGCACCCAGACCATCTCCCACTGAGCTCCATGCACTCAGACTCCCACCCTGATGCCCCACCCCCTGCACCACCCTGAGCCCGCACATCCAGACCCCCATGCCATTGACCTCCAACTAGCTGCACCCAGACCCCCACTCCACCAAGCCCCACTCCCCAGCACACAGACCCCTCCGCTGAGCCCCAACCACCTTCACCTGGAAGCCCCTGCAGAGCCCCATTGCCTCTGCACCTGGAACCTGCCCCCCCAGTGAGCCTCTGTGCATCCAGACCCCCCACAGCTAGACCCTCCACTGAGCTGCCTGCACCTAGATTGTCCCACACAGAACCCTCTCACCCCACACCTGGATCCCTCCATATTGAGCCCCTCCACACTTGAATCCTGCCTGGTTGAGCCTGCCTGCCCCACATCTGGTGCACCTGGCACAGCGGGGCAAGATCCCAGGGTGTTTCTGGGGCAGGCCCAGACCTTGTGCTGTGTCTGGGTCGGATGCAGCCTCACTGCTGAGTCCATGTCCCGGGAGTAGGGGAGCTGCTAGGCAATCTCCCATCTTCGTGCAGCCCGTGGTCCATGTTCCCCACTGCCATACTGGAGCCTCTGCATTTATTTAATGACAAATAACACTTGCAGAATTTTAAAATATTGTGCGCAGAATTTTTAATTTTTTGGCGCAGAATGCCCTCAGGAGTAACAAAGTCAGCTTAACTTTGTCATCCAGGAAGCTAATGGAGCAAAAATAATCAATCAATCCATTTGTAAGCACCTAGAAGATACTAAGGAGATACGTAACAGTCAAAATGGATTTGTCAAGAACAAATCATGTAAAACCAACCTAGTATCCTTCTTTGACAGAGTAACAAGCCTTGTGGATGAGGGGACACAATAGATGTGATATATCTCAACTTTAGTGAGACTTTTGATACTGTCTCACATGACCTTCTCATAAATAAAGTATGGAAATATAGCCTAGACCAGCGGTGGGCAAACTTTTTGGCCCGAGGGCCACATCGGGGTGCGAAACTGTATGGAGGGCCGGATAGGGAAGGCTGTGCTCCCCAAACAGCCTGGCTCCCGCCCCCTATCCGCCCCCACCCACTGCCCGCCCCCTGACTGCCCCCTCAGAACCTCCGACCCATCCAACCCCCCCGCTCCTTGTCCCGTGACTGCCCCCTCCTGGCACCCCCTGCCCCTAATCAGCCCCCCAGGACCCCACCCCCATCCAACCCCCCCCCGCTCCCTGACCCCTGATTGTCCCGACCCTTATCCACACCCCCGCCCCCTGACAGGCCCCCCCGGGTCTTCCACACCTATCCAACCCCCCCTGCTCCCTGTCCCCGGACTGCCCCAACCCCTATCCACACTCCCGCCCTCTGACAGGTCCCCCGGAACTCCCATGCCCTATCCAACCCGCCCTGTTCCCCGACCCCTGACTACCACCCCCCCCCCCCTCAAGAACCTCTGTCCCATCCAACTGCTCCCTGTCCCCTGACTGCCCCCCGGGACTCCCTACCCAACCCCCGCCACTGCCCCCTTTCCATGCCACTCAGAGTGGCAGGAACTCACAGCCCTGCTGCCCGGATGGAGCCAGATTGCTGCCCATGCAGCGGTGTAACTATGGGGGGGATGGGGGGGCAGCAGGGGTGGGGCTGGTGGCTAGCCTCCCCGGCCAGGAGCTCAAGAGCCGGGCAGGACAGTCCCGTGGGCCGCATGTGGCCCGCAGGTCATAGTTTGCCCACCTCTGGCCTAGACAAACCTATATAAGATGGATGATAACTGGTTGGAAAAATGTACTCAGAGAGTAGTCACAGTCAAGCTGGAATGGCATATCAAATGGGGTCTCACAGGGATCTGTCCTGGGTCTGGTTCTGGTTCTGTTCAATATCTTCACAAATTATTTGGATAATGGCATAGTGAGTATACTTATACAATTTGCATATGATGCCAAGCTGGGAGCAGTTGCAAGTGCTTTGGAGGACAGGTTTAGAATTCAAAATAACCTTGACAAACTGAAGAAATGGTCTGAAATAAACAGGATGAAATTCAGTAAGGACAAATGCAAAGTACTACACTTAGGAAGGAATAATCAGTTGCACAAATACAAAATGGGAAATGACTGCCTTGGAAGGAGTATTGCAGAAAAGAATCTGGGGGTTATAGTGGATTACAAACTAAATATTAGTAAATAATGTAATACCATTGCAAAAAAAGTGAACATCATTCTGGGATATATTAGCAGGAGCATTGCAACAAGACACAAAAAGTAATTCTTCCACTCTAGTCAGCACTGATAAGGCCCCAACTGAAGTATTGTGTCCAGTTCTGGGCACTGCACTTCAGGAAAGATGTCGAGAAATTGGAGAAAGTCCAGAGGAGAGGAACAAAAAATGATTAAAAGCCTAGAAAATAAGGCCTACAAGGAAAGATAGAAAAAATTGGGTTTGTTTAGTCTGGAGAAGAGAAGACTGATGGGGGACATGATAACAGTCTTCAAGTACGTAAAAGGTTGTTTCAAAGAGGAGGTTGCTTTAAAGAGGATATATTGTTCTCAACCACTGAGGACAGGACAAAAAGTAATGGTCTTAAATTGTAGGAAGGGAGAAGAGTAGACATTAGGAAAAACTGCCTATGTATATAGGTAGTTAAGCACTGCAACAAATTACATAGGAAGGTTGTGGAATCTCTGTCATTGGAGGTTTTTAAGAACAGGTCAGACAAACACCTGTCAGGGATGATCTAGATCGGGGTAGCCAGCCTGAAGAGGAGCCAGAATTTACCAATGTACATTGTCAAAGAGCCACAGTAATACGTCAGCAGCCCCACATCAGCTCCACCCCCCGTTTCCAGCGCCTCCTGCACACCGGCAACTCCGCCAATCAGCACCTCCCGCTCCCTCCCCACACCTCCCGATCAGCTGGTTCGTGGTGTGCAGGAGGCTCTGGGAGGGAGAGGGGGAGGAGCGAAGGCATGGCAGGCTCAAGGGAGGGGGCAGGAAGGGGTGGAGTGGGGGCAGGGCCTGGGGCAGAGCCAGGGATTGAGCAGTGAGCACCCACCCCCCCCCCCCCCGGCACACTGGAAAGTTGGCGCCTGTAGCTCCAGCCCCGGAGTCGGTGCCTAGACAAGGAGCCGCATAGTAACTTCGGAAGAGCCGCATAGGGCTCCGGAGCCCCAGGCTGGCCACCCCGATCTAGATAAAACTCCTGCCTCAGCACAGGGGACTACTATACTAGATGACCTATCAAGCTACCGTCCAGGCCTACATTTCTCTGATTTTCTGATTAACTAACATGAAACTTTCATCCTGATGAAAGAAACATTTGATTGTTATATTCCCAATTCTGTGATTCGCCATAGAAAACAAAATCCTGCAAACCTGAATTCTTCATAGGATGCCACCTTCTGGTGAACGGCTCGGAACTTGGCATCGTTTTCTCTTTGATACTTTTCATCAGCAGCAACGGCAGCCTGCAGTTCTCTCTCCAAAGCACAAAAATCTATCGCTCCAGTTTCCTCCATTTCAAAAACCTGAGAACCACACATATAACCACGAGAGTGACTTCAGGTGCATAAGCATCAGACAAGAGATACTCCTCACTCTTTCCCATCTATCCATTTTATCACTAGAGTTCTTGTTAGACTCACTATAAGTAACTAATAATACAGCGTGTCATGCATTAATGATCCCACCTCAGCCAGGCAAACTCCTGTCTTAAATAATCACTTCAAAGTATGCCATAGGTGCTGGAACTAAGGGTCTGGGGGTGCTGCAGCACCCCGACTTGAAGTGGTTTCCATTATATACAGGGTTTACAGTTTGGATCAATGGGTCTCAGCACCCCCACTATACAAATTGTTCCAGCACCCCTGAAGTATGCCCAAATTTTCCAGTGCAATTTTGTTTAACCTGTAGTTAAAGACCAGCCTCTACTACACAAATGCTTTTATTCTGGACTCCCATTTAGTCACTGAAAACAGGCATCGTTGTATATCACTATCATCAGACACCCTAAACGTTGACTTAAGACTGCCAGGATATAAACGTTGCTAAAAATACAGACTAAGAATGTTACAGTTAATAAAGCCTAAGGGTCAAAAAGAATGGCAAGGGTCATGTTGCTAGAGAGTATAAAAAAATTTACAGTTCACACATACTCTTAACAATATTCAGGGTCAGATACAGACACTGAAAATAAAAATACTATGTGCCAGTCAGGCATGCTTCCTCATGCTGAGTAGCATGTTACCCTTTATTTCAATGGCAATACTCATGGAGTAAGGTACTTTTCAACGTGCATAAGGGTGTGGCACCCTGTGTTTTATTTTCAAAGTGCTGAAGAAAAGTTCCATGTAGCTCAAAAGCTTGTCTCTTTCACTAACAGAAGCTAGAGAGACAAGGTGGGTAAGGTAATATCTTTTATTGGACCAGCTTCTGTTGCTGAGAGACAAGCTTTCAAGCTACACAGAGCTCTTCCTCAGGTCAGGGGTCGCGAGGTACTCAGAGTGTCACAGCTATATAAAAGATCAAACAGATTACTTATGCTAAATAACGAGGAGTCCTTGTGGCACCTTAGAGACTAACAGTTAGGCCTGAATAAAGGCCTGGGAGTGGATGGGTCACTACAAAAAGTAATTTTCCCTCTGCTGATACTCACACCTTCTGGTCAACTGCTGGAAATGGTCCATCTTAATTGCATTGGCCTCATTAGCACTACAAAAGTAATTTTACCTTCCTTGGTATTCACCCCTTCTCGTAAACTGTTGAGAATCGGCCACTTCCACCTTAATTGAATTGGCTCATTAGCACTGATCCCCCACTTCGTAAGGAAACTCCCATCTTTTCCTATGCTATAATATATATTCTTCTTACTGTATTTTTCACTTCATGCATCTGATGAAGTGGGTTTTAGCCCATGAAAGCTTCTGCCGAAATAAATGTGTTAGTCTCTAAGGTGCCACAAGGACTCCTCATTGTTTTTGCTGATACAGACTCACACGGCTATCCCTCTGAAACCTGTCATTATGCTAAACAGTTAGCACATATTCTAAGGGGCTGTTAAAGGTAAAGTGGTCCATTAACATCCCTGTGCCTTAGGACACCCCCTTTGTGTAGGGTTTCAGAGTAATAGCCTTGTTAGTCTGTATTCGCAAAAAGAACAGGAATAATTGTGGCACCTTAGAGACTAACAAATTTATTAGAACATAAGCTTTCGTGGGCTACAGCCTGATGAAGTGGGCTGTAGCCCACGAAAGCTTATGCTCTAATAAATTTGTTAGCCCCTGCGTGTAGGCTTCCCACACAATAACTACAGATGGGGTGGTCCCGGCAGGGGCGCGGGGGCTCTAGACCAAGGGTGGGCAAACTACTGCCCGCAAGCAGGATCCGGCCCTCCAGCTGTTTTAAGCTGGCCCTCGAGCTCCCACTGGGTAGCGGGGTCTGGGGCCGCTCCAAGCCCCACTCCGGCACTCCACCCAGGGCGCAGGGTCAGGGGCCACTCCACGCGGCTCCTGGAAACCACAGCATGGCCTCCCTACGGTGCACCAGCTGGGGAGCAGGGTTGGGGGCCGCTCCACAAGGCTCCCAGAAGCTGCGGCATGACCCCCTCCGGCTCCTACATGCTCCAATGGCCCCCTCCGGTGCTCCAATGGGAGCTGCAGGGTGGTGCCTGCGGACGGGGCATGCTGCTGCTTCCAGGAACCCCTTGAGGTAAGCGCCGCCAAGAGCCTGCACCCCGGAGCCTTTCTCCAAGCCCCAACCCCTGCCCCAGCCCTGATCCCCAGACCCCCCTCCCTCAAGACCCTGCCCTGATCCCCCTCCTGCCCTCCGAATCCCTCAGTCCCAGCCCGGAGCACCCTCCTACACCCCAAACTCCTCATCCGCAGCCCCACCCCAGAGCCCGCCCGCACCGCCCAGCCCTCTTCCCCAGCCCAGCCCAGCGCCCCCTCCCACACCTTGAACTCCTCATCGCTGGCCCACCCCGGAGCCCGCACCCTCCAACAGAGCCCTCGCCCCAACCCCAACTGTCTACGCATTCATGGCCCGCCATACAATTTCTAGTCCCAGATGTGGCCCTCGGGCCAAAAAGTCCCCCCCCCTCATTAGCTCCGGCTCTACGATTCCAGCGGTGCCCCCCGCCCCAGGATTGCCAGGGAGCAGCCAGGGGACGGTTGCGGTGATGGGGCCCCCCCGCCCGCGCGGGATCACAGCGGCCCAGCGAAGGCAGCAGGGGCCCTGGCCACGCCCCGGGCCTGCGGGGGACCCCGGGCTAGCCCTGCCAAGGGGGCGCAGAGCTGGGCGGGACTGTTCCCGCCGGGACCGGTCAGTGCAGGGGGCCGCCCGCGGCTCGGGGCCAGGCCCCCAGGGACCCGAGCCCCGGGGACCCCTGCTCCGCCCCCGGCCTCACCTGCCGTCTCCATAACAACGGCCGCGCCGCGGGGCCGAGGCCCCCGGCTAGAGGTGTCCGGGCCAAACGCCTGATCAGAACCGACTGCACAGCCGAGACGGTCCGGCCCCAGGGGCCGCGGACCCAGCTGGGCCTACACCTCCGAACGCCCCGCCCCGGCCGCGGCGCTGGCTGCAACGGGGTTTGAAGCGGCCCATTAGGCAGTCGTACCGCTAGCCCCCGGGCCCTTCCGCGCTGGTGTCGCACTGTCGCAGCAGCGGCCGCCGGAACGGAAGGCGCGGAGCGCGAGCGTTGGGTGAGGCGTGCGGGCCCGGCCTGAGCTGGGGCCATGGCGCCTCTTGGGAGGGGAAGGGGGGCTGCGTGCTGCTGATGGGACGTTGGTGTGGGGGGGACGCTGGGGGCTCTGGATGAGGTGATGTGGAGGGGGGATGCGGGGGGCTGGCTGGGGGGTGATGTGGGGGAAGTTGGGGGATGTGGGGAGACGCAGGGGGTTCTGAGAGGGGGGATGTGGGGGACTGGCTGGGGGTGATGTGGGGGGAAGTTGGGGGGTGCGGTGATGTGGGGGCTCTGGACGAGGTGATGTGAGGAGACGCTGGGGGGATGTGGGGAGACGCTGGGGGCTCTGGACGAGGTGATGTGGAGGGGGGATGTAGGGGGCTCTGGATGAGGTGATGTGGGAGAAGTTGGGGGATGTGGGGAGACGCAGGGGGTTCTGAGAGGGGGATGTGGGGGACTTGCTGAGGGTGATGTGCGGGGAAGTTGGGGGCTGTGGTGATGTGGGGGAATGCAGGGGGCTCTGGACGAGGTAATGTGGAGGGGGTGATGTGTGGGACTGGCAGAGGGGCTCTGGAGGGGGTGATGTGCTGGGGCTTGGTAATGTAGGGGGTGCTGGTGATTGGGGCTCGGAAGGGTGTTGGAGTGCTGGGGTCTGATGGAAGGGGTTCTGGAGGGGGTGACGTGGAGGACTTGGCAGAGAGGGGTTATCTGGGGGCACACTGGGTGCTTGTGCTGGGGGCTTTGGGGAGGATGACATTTGCCAGCGATGCTGGGTGCTGGCAGAGGGGACTCTAGGGAGGATGATGTGGGGGTGATATGCTGGGCGTGGCATGTAGGATGGGCTCTGGTTGCTGATTAACCAGGGGCTCTAGGGTGGGTGATGTGGGATGGATGCTGGTGAAGGGGGGGGCCATGGGGGGAGCACTGGGTGATGGCGGAGAGAGTCAGTTATCAAATGTGTTTAATAAAGAAACTTAAATGACAGGGTGGAGGGATGGGGGCGGGATGCAGCTTCATCCATGGTGCAGGAAAACAGTTGCCCCGATTATTCTAGTTACACATGGCTTTGTCTCTCTTGGTACTTAGCATCATGGACACAGACCTGTATGATGAGTTTGGGAACTACATCGGGCCAGAGCTCGACTCCGATGATGATGATGATGAACTGGGCAGAGAAGCCAAGGATCTTGATGAGGTGCAGTGAAACTTGCGCAAAAAAAATCTTAATTTGTATTTTCACCAAAATAACGTAATACTGAAATGAAGGTTATTCATGTCATAAGTTTTCCTACTCCTGCTCTAACCTGTTTCTCCTGAATTTTAATCCTGACTACAGTTATCAACCGATCTGTGGTGCAAGCTGAAAAGTAACTATTCCTTCTGTGTCAGTGTCTCCTGTCCCCAGAAAATGATTTTTTTTCTCTCTCTCTCTCTCTTTCAAAAAAAACCAAAACAAAACCCCACACCACAGCAAACTTACTTAATGTTTTCAAGGAAAACTTTGATGTACTATTAAATATTCTGATTTAGTAGATTTCTAAAAACAAAGTATCTAAAAATATAATAAAAATTAAAAATCTAATAAGAAGCTGCCCTCTTGATAGTCAGAAAAAGACAAGGAAATTCAGCTTCCACTTGAATGTGTGAAAAAATAAGAAACTTTCTCTGTTTTAAGTGAGTTTCCTTGCTGTTGTACGCATTCAAATAGGAGCTCCATATCTTGTGTTTTAAACAAGATCCTTATACTGAGTCCCTCATTATTTTACTCATACTTTCCGGTGTCTCCCATTAAGAGATGTTAACACCAACACATGACACTATTAGTCATGTTTAATGCATGACTGGAAGGTGTTCAGAGATTATGATGATGAGCTTGGTGTAAGAACATAGAATAGAGGAATATGAGTAGTACTTATACTTATGAAAACAGAAATAGCCACTGATATGTTTAGGAATGGTGCTGAAAATTGCTCTTTCACTGTGAGTTCTTTGGTAGATCTTTAGTGATCTAAGAAATTGGAACTAATCACTGGATTGTTCCTTTAAAGAAGTAGAGCTCCTAATGGTGCCAGTATTTATATGTATATGCAAAATAATCATTATTGTACTAGTGAAATCATAACTCTCACATGTGGGGTTTTGTGGTTTAATGCACAGGGTTTGGTAGCTGCACTTTGATGCAGAAGGGGTCCACTGTGTCTCACTACTTGTACTGCCAGCCTTGGGTATGTTGTGCACATGGATAAAGGGTACTGGTATCAATTGCTTGCTGTGCAAGCATCACTTGCATGTGGCATTGGTATCTGTTTTAAAGATGACCTGCTGTTCATTGTGGCTATCTGGAATGGATTCAAGGTGGAAAAATGGCCTCCAAACTGAAAGTGGGGGAGCCCATCGGAACGTTTTTCAGGACCTGACTTTGATCGGTGCCTGATACAGCAAGACTGAGACCTGCCCTGCAGTTGCATATGATCTAGATTCTAGTTGTAGTTATGATGGCCAGATTCTTTTCCAGCTGCGTCAATGACTTGAAGTGTGACCATCAGCAAATCACCTACCCACTTACTGCCTCCAGTTTCCTAACTGTAAAATAGGGATGATAATACTGCGGAGTTTAATGTTTGTATAGTGCTTTGAGATCCTTGGATGGAAAGCTCTAAAGAATAGCAAAGTATTGTTCTTGGTTTCAGCTTGATGATGACGACGACGACGATGATATAGGAGATCATGATGAAGATCATCCTGGAATGGAAGTTGTACTGCATGAGGATAAGAAATACTATCCGACTGCAGAAGAGGTTTACGGGCCTGAGGTAGAGACCATAGTGCAGGAGGAAGACACACAGCCTCTCACTGGTGAGTAATGAGAGGTTAGTAAGTCGTGGGTGCGATCAGGGAGGGTTTCTTAAAACAAACTTGTAAGGGAGAAGGAAAATAAAGTCTTGCTGCTGGCAGTATCGTTAGTTTCCTCACTTCAGAATTCTCTCTGGTTAGCGTTTGGTTTGTCGTTCTAACAGAAGTTCTACTGAGATAGTTAACAAAGAAGAATTTTGTTCATAAGTTACTTTAAAGATGGCAAATAAAAACTTATTTCAGTTTAGTTTCTGATCCTCTGCACATACAAGAGTTAAAGGGATGCCATCAACTTGAAAATCACAGTGCCAGCTTAAAGTTTTGTCTACTGTTTATTACAGTTAACTTCTAAAATTAGAGAGAATGCTGGGGCTGAGGGGTACTAGGGAATACCTTTCCATTTTTCTTTGGTTTGTTTTCAGAGCCTATTATTAAACCTGTGAAAACCAAGAAATTCTCCCTGATGGAGCAGACGTTGCCTGTCACCGTGTATGAGATGGAGTGAGTACTGTGTGGCTTTCTTTTTCTTTCAAAAGTTCGTATTTGGTTCAAGTCATTCATAGAATGTACCCTTTGCTTTCCCATGTTCACAGCCTGAGGGGAGGTAAGAGGGATTGGTATGTACCACTCGGAGGAAAAAGCTGCTCTAGAGTGGAGGTGAAAACGTCTTGTCTTCCAGCTTTCCAAAACAGCAGCAGTTTGGCCTTTCATTGGCATAGGGATACCATCAGCAGAACTGCAAGAGCAGCTGATTTCCCTTTTGCTAGCTAGAGGGGAGAAGGAAGAAGGTACAAAAGGAACTGAAGCTTAAAAATGCATTCCACTCACTGCACTGCACAGCACGCATAGTGTCGTTACTTCATTAACTTCAGAACCCTAGTTTTCACCGGTTAATGTGGAGTTTGTCAGTCAGAAACCCACACCTTGAATTCACTTAAAACATACCTATTTTCTTGAGTGACTCAGAAAAAGTGCAGAGGGAGTCCAGAATCCTGGGTGCTAGTTACAGCTGTCCTACTGACTGTATGAGGCACTTTGTAGATTGTAAGGCCAGAAAGGATCATTGTGGTCTTTGACATCCTATATAATGCAGTATGAGGCATTAAGCAGATCTTTTAGAAAAACATCCAATCTCAATTAAAAAATGTCCAGTGGTGGAGAATCCATCAAAGCCCCTGAAAAATAACTGAAGAGAAACAGTCAAAGGAAAGAGTCCCATTCAGTTACATCACATAAAGGCAGACAACTAAATATTGACAAATTTTATAAGAGCTTGTATACAAATCCAAGAAGTCTAAATACTAAGATGGGTGAACTCGAGTGCCTGGTATTAAATGAGGATATTGCTTTAGTAGGCATCACAGAAGCTTGGTGGAATGATAACCAATGGGACATGGTAATACCAGGGTACAAAATATACTGGAATAATAAAGTAGGTCGCACTGGTAGGGGACTCGCACTATATATGAAAGAAAACATAGAGTCAAACATAGTAAAACTCTTAAATGGATCAAACTGTACCATAGAATCTCGATGGATAGATATTCCATGCTTGAATAATAATATAGCTGTAGGAATATACTACTGACCACATGACCAGGATGGAGATGGTGACTATCCCCATATTGACTGGGTACATGTCATCTCAGGCCGCAATGCAGAGATAAAATTTCTAGACACCATTAATCCTGCTTCTTGGAGGAGTTAGTCCTGGAGTCTTCAAGGGGAGAGGCTATTTTGATTTAGTCCGAAGTGGAGCACAGGATCTGTCCAAGAGGTGAATATAGCTGAACCACTCAGTAATAGTGACCATAATGTGATGAAATTGAACATCCTTGTAGGGGGGAAAATACCAAAGAAACCCACCACAGTAGCATTTAACTTCAAAAAAGGGGACTCCACAAACATGAGGAGACTAATTAAACAGAAATTAAAAGGAATGGTCACAAGAGTGAAATGCCTGCACATTACTTGGAAACTTTTTTAAAACACCCGATGAAGTGAGCTGTAGCTCACGAAAGCTTATGCTCAAATAAACTGGTTAGTCTCTAAGGTGCCACTAGTCCTCCTTCTCTTTTTGCGAATACAGACTAACACGGCTGCTACTCTGTAACCTATAATAGATATAGTTTCAGCTTCTATGCCTCAAATAAAAAAAAAGGAAAAAAACAGAAGACCAAAAAAAGCCACCATGGCTAAACAACAGAATAAAAAAGGCAGAGACAAAAGGCAGTCTTTAAAAATCGGAAGTCAAATCCTAGTGAGGAAAATGGAAAGGAACATAAACTCTAGCAAGCCAAGTGTAAAAGTGTAATTAGGCAGGCCAAAAAAAGAATTTGAAGAGTAACTAGCAAAAAACACAAAAACGTAACAATCAGTGGAGCCACTGGACAAATGAGGTGCTAAAGGAGCACTCAAGGAAGACAAGGCAATTGTGGAGAAGCTAAATGAAGCTAAATGAATTTTTTGCATCTGTCTTCACTGCAGAGGATCTGAGGGGAGATTCAAACTCCTGAGTTGTTCTTTTTAGGTGGTAGATCTGAGGAACTGTACCAGATTGAAGTGTCAATAGAGGAGGTGAATAGGAGGGTTCCCCAAGGATCTGTACTGGGAACTGTGCTGTTCAACATATTCATAAATAAGGCTCAGATTTAGTCATGGGTATTTTTAGTAAAAAATCATGGATGGGTCACGGGCAATAAACAGAAAAATTCACGGCCCCTCACCTGTCCATAACTTTTACTATAAATGCCCCTGACTAAATTTTAGCTGCTCTGGAAAAATGGGTAAACAGTGAGGAGGCAAAGTGTGCAGATGATACTAAACTACTCCAGAGAGTTAAATCCAAAGCAGATTGCGAAGAGTTATAAAGGGATCTCATTAAACTCGGTGACTGGGCAACAAAATAGCAGATGAAATTCAATGTTGATAAATGCAAACTAATGCCCATTAGAAAACATAATCCCAACTATACATACAAAATGATGAGGTCTAAATTATTTGTTACTACTCAAGAAAGAGATCTTGGAGTCATTTTAGATAGTTCTCTGAAAACATCTGCTCAGTGTGCGGCAGTACTCAGACAGGCTAGCAGAATGTTAGGAACCATTAAGAAGATAGTGGCATGATGATATTTTCTATGTAAATGCATGGTACCCCACACCTTGAATACTGCATGGAGTTCTGGTCCTTCAATCTCAAAAATAAATAAATAAAATAAAGTAAAATAAAATTAGAGTTGAAAAAGTACAGAGAAGGGCAACAAAAATGATCAGGGGGATGGAACAGCTTCCATATGAGGAGAGATTAAAAGGTTGAGACTGTTCAGCTTGGAAAAGAGACGACTGGGGGGATAGGACAGAGGTCTATAAAATCATGACTGGGGTGGAGAAAGTAAATAGGGGAGTATTATTTACCCCTTCACATAACAGTCAAACCAGGGGTCACCCTACAAAATTAGTATGCAGCAGGTTTAAAACAAACATAAGGAAGTACTTCTTCACACAACATATAGTCAACCTGGGGAACTTGTTGCCAGGGGATTTTTTGAAGGCCAAAAGTATAACTGGGTTAAAAAAAGATTAGATAAGTTCCTGGAGGATAGGTCCATCAGTGGCTATTAGCCAAAATGGGCAGGGGTGCAACGCCATGCTTCAGGTGTCCCTAAACCTCTGACTACTAGAATCTGGGAATGAATGACAAGGAACGGATCACTCAATAAATTGCCCTGATCTGTCACTCCCTCTGAAGCATCTAGCACTAGCCACTGTCAGAAGACCAACATATTGGGCTAGAAGGGCCATTGTCCATTTTTATGTTCTTATGTTAAAGTTGTTACAGTGGTTAATTACCCTCACTGTTAAAAATGTGTGCCTTATTTCTGGTCTGAATTTGTGTAGCTTCAATTTCCAGCCATTGGATCTTGTTATATCTGTCTGCTTGATCGAAGAGTCCTTTATTACATTTCTGTTCCTCACATAGGTCTTTATAGACTATGATCAAGTTATCCCTTAACCTTCTGTTGGATAAACTAAATAGAGTTCGCTCCTCAAATCTATCACTATACAGTATTTTGTCAAATCCTTTAATCGTTGTCATGGCTCCTCTCTGAACCCTCTCCAATTTATCAACATCCTTCTTGAATTGTCCAGAACTGGACACAGTATTCCAGCAGTAGTTGAAGCGACTATAAATTAATTTGATGATATTTTCCATAAATCCATGTTACTTGGCATTAATTATATTAATCTCCTTTAATTCTTCTTGAGCCCTATATCAGCCATTCCATTATCTTGTCAAGGTGACAGGTCTCTATAATTAACTGGGTCATCCCCTTTTTAAATGTTGGCACAACAGTAGCTTTTTTTCAGTCTTTTAGAACTTCCCCAGTGTTCCAAGAGTTACTGAAAATCAACATTAATGGTCCAGCAAGGTTCTTGGCCAGCTCTTTTAAAACTCTTGGATCCAAGTTCTCTGGACCTTCTGAATTAAAAATGTCTAGCTTTAGTAGCTGCTGTTTAGCGTCCTCCATAGTTACTGTTGGAATGGAAGGTGTATTGTCATCATCATATGATATAAATACATCATCTGTTTTTCCCAAAGTACAGAACAGAAATATTTATTGAACACTTCTATCTTTTCAGCACTGTTATTGACAGTTCTACTATTTCATCAAGTAATGGATCAATACCATTGGTCCAATACTTAATCTCTGTGGTTCAGCTTCCCAGTCTGTGAATTGAGGATGTTTACGTACCTGGCAGGGAGCTAGGAGAATGAATGTTCTAAAGCACTTCAAGACCCTGGGTTGAAAGGCGCAACTGAAGTGCCAGGTCTTACTGGGGGATCGTACTGTGGGCAGAATAGAAGCAGCTAACTGTCATTTGTTTCTTCCCTTCCTCTAGTTTCCTGGCAGATCTGATGGACAACTCTGAGCTGATTCGGAATGTGACCCTGTGCGGGCATCTCCACCATGGCAAGGTAGAATGAATACAGGGCTGTGCCTGGCTGAGGACAGAGGGTGTCTTCTGTGTTAATGAATCAGCTGGTGCTGTTGAAGGATAACAGCACACTTGTGCAGGGACATGCCTTGCTAATAGCACCTATGTAAGAGCTCACTGGCTCACAGTAGTGACTGTTTTTTTAATTAGGAGGCCAAGCCGATTGTTGATAGTCTCTCAGTGGTTAAAGTAGTAAGCCAGAAGCCAGTTTATGCATTCAGTTCTGTGTTCTCTAGCTAATGCATGTGTAGTTATCTAACTCTGCTATAAGAAGTGATGTGTACGCATCAGCTTGGGAGTGTTTGATAGTATATATCAGTACAATATGTAGGTAGATCTAATCAATTGGGGGAGAGGGGAGCAATACCCTTACCGTGGCCTTGTCAAGGCTGCCTTCTGCTGTGATGCCTACAAAACTAGGCCTGCTCCTCACGGCTAGGGAGCTGACAGAGTGTGACAGTCCCTCTTTCCTTCCCTTCTTTGTTCTTACTAACTCCCACATTTTCCCCTCTACTCCCAATGAATAAAGAAAGGGAAAAAACCCCAAATGTAACTAGTCATGCTGTGTACATTCTTCAGTGTTCATCTACTTGTATGTTCTTTCCCTGTTAAACATCAGAACGGCCATACTGAGTCAGACCAAAGGTCCGTCTAGCCCAGTGTCCTGTCTTCTGACAGTGTCCAGTGCCAGGTGCCCCACAGCAAATGAACAGAATAGGGAATCATCAAGTGATCCATCCCCTGTCGCCCATTCCTAGCTTCTGGCAAACAGAGACTAGGGACACCTTCCCTGCCCATCCTGGCCAATAGCCATTGATGAACCTGTCCTCCATAAATTTATCTAGTTCTTTTTTGAACCCTGGTAGAGTCTTGGCCTTCACAACATCCTCTGGCAAGGAGTTCCACAGGTTGACTGTGCATTGTGTGGAAAAAATACTTCCTTTTGTTTGTTTTAAACCTGCTGCCTGTTAATTTCATTTGGTGGCCCCTAGTTCTTGTGTTTATGAGGAGTAAACAACGCTTCCTTATTTACTTTCTCCACACCAGTCATGATTTTATAGACCTCTATCATATTGCCCTTTAGTTGTTTCTTTTCCAAGCTGGCAAGTCCCAGTCTTATTAATCTTGCCTCTTATGGCAGCCGTTCCATACCCCTAATCATTTTTGTTACCCTTTTCTGAACCTTTTCCAAGTCCAATATATCTTTTTTGAGATGAGGCGACCACATCTACACACAGTATGCAAGATGTGGGTGTACTGTGAATTTATATAGAGGCAATGTGATATGTTCTATCTTATTATCTATCCCTGTCTTAATGATTCCCAACATTCTGTTTGCTTTTTTGACTGCCACTTCACATTGAGTGGATATTTTCAGAGAACTATCCACAATGACTCCAAGATCTCTTTCTGGAGTGGTAACAGCCAATTTAATCCCCATCATTTTGTGTGTATAGTTGGGATTATGTTTTCTAATGGGCATTAGTTTGCATTTATCAACATGGAATTTCATCTGCCATTTTGTTGCCAAGTCACCCAGTTTTGAGAGATCCTTTTGTAGCTCTTCGCAGTCTGCCTGGGACTTAACTATCTTGAGTAGTTTTGTATCATCTGGAAATTTTGCCACCTCACTGTTTACTCCTTTTTTCAGATCATGTATGAATATGTTGAATAGGACTGGGCCCAGTACAGACCCCAGGAGGACACCACTATTTACCTCTCTCCATTCTGAAAACTGACCATTTATTCCTACCCTTTGTTTCCTATCTTTTAACCAGTTACCAATCAATGAGAGAACCTTCCCTCTTAACCCATGACTGCTTACTTTGCTTAAGAGCCTTTGGTGAGGGACCTTGTCAAAGGCTTTCTGAAAATCTAAATACACTATATCCACTGGATCCCTCTTGTCCACATGCTTGTTGACTCCCTCAGAGAAATCTAGTAGATTGGTGAGGCATGATTTCCCTTTACAAAAACCATTTTGATTATTCTCCAAGAAATTATGTTCATCTATGTGTCTGACAATTTTGTCCTTCACTATAGTTTCAACCAGTTTGCGAGGTACTGAAGTCAGGTTTACCTGGGGTCCTGTAATTCCTGGGGTCTCCTCTGGAGCCCTTTTTAAAAATTGGTGTCATATTAGCTATCCTTCAGTCATTTGGTACAGAAGCTGATTTAAATGATAGTTGCAGACGACAGTTGTTAGTCCTGCAATTTCACATTTGAGTGCCTTCAGAACTCTTGGGGGAATACCGTCTGGTCCTGGTGACTTATGACTGTTTAGTTTATCAGTTTGTTCCAAAACCTCCTCTAATGACACCTCAATCTGGGACAGTTCCTCAGATTTGTCACCTAAAAAGAATGGCTCAGGTTTGGGAATCTCCCTCACGTTCTCAGCTGTGAAGACTGATGCAAAGAATTCATTTAGTTTCTCCGCAATGGCCTTATCGTCCTTGAGTGCTCCTTTAGCATCTCCATCGTCCAGTGGCCCCACTGGTTGTTCAGCAGCTTCCTGCTTCTGATGGACTTAAAAACAGAAAATTCGCTATTACTTTCTGCGTCTTTGGCTAGCTGTTCTTCCAGAAAAAAATTTTGGCCTTCCTAGTTATATTTTTACACTTCATTTGCCAGAGTTTATGCTCCTTTCTATTTTCCTCACTAGGATTTAACTTCCACTTTTTAAAGGATGCCTTTTTGCCTCACTGCTTCTTTTACTTTGTTGTTTAGCCAAGGTGGCTCTTTTTTGGTTCTCTTACTATGTTTTTTAATTTGGGGTATACATTTAAGTTGAGCCTCTATTATGGTGTCTTTAAAAAGTTTTCATGCAGCTTGCAGAGATTTCACTTTTGGTGCTGTACCTTTTAATTTTTGTTTAACTAACCTCCTCATTTTTGTGTAGTTCCCCTTTCTCAAATTAAATGCTACAGTGCTGGGCTGCTGTGGTGTTTTCCCCACCACAGAGATGTTAATTTGAATTATATTATGGTCACTATTACCAAGCAATCTAGCTATATTCACCTCTTGGACCAAATCCTGTGCTCCACTTAGGACCAAATCAAGAATTGCCTCTCCTCTTGTGGGTTCCAGGACTAGCTGCTCCAAGAAGCAGTCATTTAAGGTGTCAAGAAACTTTATCTCAGCACCAGTGAATGCTGAAGCGTGTGTATCAAGAAAGGCCACTACGCATTTGGCAATCACTTGGTAACCAAAAGCCCTCAGTGGCACAATAAGGTGATCATCCCAAACCCAGCTATCTACGTTTCTAATGATCGAATCGCCCATTACTAATACCTGTCTCTTCCTAATAACTGGAGTTCCCTCCTCCGGAGAGGTATCCTCAGTGCGAGAGGATACCACAACATCATCTGGAAGGAGGGTCCCAACTATGGGATCGTTTCCTTCTGCTCCAGTTGGATGTTCTCCTTCCCTGAGACTTTCACCCTCCTCAACAGCACAGAGGCTATTAGACTGGGGGTGGGATCGTACTATTGTGTCCTGGAAAGTCTCGTCTGTGTACCTCTCTGTCTCCCTTAGCTCCTCTATCTCAGCCACCCTGGCCTCCAAAACCCATACATGCTCTCTGCGGGCCAGGAGCTCCTTGCACCGAATGCACACATATGCCACCTGCCTACATGCTGCATTGGGTGCAATATACTGGGTAGCCCCCACTCTGTTGCTGGACTTCTGCCTGCATTCTCTTTTTACTCCTGCCACTGGTTCCTTTGTTGTCCTTTTGTTTTTATCAGGGGATGTTTTGTAGCTTAAGTTTAAAGAAGTTTAAGAAATGTGAAGTGTATGTAGCGCCCCCTGTAAAATCCCTCACAAAACTCCCCTGTTAGCTGCTCCTGTTCACTAGCTCCTCTCGTTGCTTAGGAGCGGGCTCTTTAAAGCCCTGGTCTTCCTGAGTAGCCCCACTCCATGGTTAAGGGTTGTTCCTGACCCTTCATCTCTTGTGTGTGCTTTAGATTGGAAGCCCTTCAGGGCTCAGATTACATCTATTTATGTTTGTACTGGTGTCCAAACAGTGGGGCCCCCATCCTGAGTGGGCCCATAGTAAAATTGTAGTAGTATTAATGATCTGTCAGTTACTTCATCGCTACTCTGATAGTTTTAGTCCCTTGAGAGATTGCTATCACAGAGACTCCACTTCAGGTAACATACAGTTAGCCACCAGCTCCGCTCCCTCCCACCTCTCTGGCTAAAATAGCAAAGATTTGGTGGCCCATCTGTATCTGCTTATCAGCCATACGGTCACCTTGCTTTTTCTTGCCTTTTTCATACTTTCAGACTTGTTTTGTGGATTGCCTGATAGAGCAGACGCACCCAGAGATCAGGAAGCGCTACGACCAGGATGTAAGTGGCTTTTCAATATGTTCTGATCGTTTGGGATGACAGGAAGGCAGAGGGTGCTCACATTCAAATAGAGAGATTCTGTGCATGAGGGAGAATGCAATCTAAAGGTTAGAGCCGAGAACTGGAAGTCAGGCGTCTGGGTTCTGTTCTTAGCTCTGCCATTTATTTACTGTGTTGTTTATATGTAGACAGCCATCACTTCCTAGTTCAGACTGCAAAATGTTTGATATAAAGACATCTTGTGTCATGATCTGACCCTGAGAACTGTGTCTGTTTCTGCAGCTTTGCTACACTGACATACTGTTCACGGAGCAAGAGGTAAGTGCACCTTGAGATAGCAGCTAACTCTGGCAAACTGCGCTCAAGCTGCAGAAAGTCATGAAAAAATTAATTCTTCGCTCGTAATGCTTCTGAGTGTGACCTCTTTTGCCTTGTATGTTGGGAGGAAAGTTCATTTTGATTCATCACACCAGTTGATCTGTAAACCAAGGACCTTATTGCTTCAAGCAATGACAAGCAGACCAAACCTTATGTTCCTTGTATTACTCTTGCCTCCTTATATATAACCTTAATAGTCACGTTTAATTAAATAAAAAAGATATACTCAAGCTGACCACCTGTGGCAATCTGGTCAGTTGTCCTTGTAGTTGAAACTGCCAAGAGTTTCTCTGATGCTGAGGCTAACTGACCAATGTAGTATTATGAAAGGGCTGTTTAATATCCTGCATGTTGGAGGTAAATGTAAAATTGGTGATGGATGTATTATTTGGGTGGAAGACCAGTGAATGCGGAAGTGTGTGTACCAAGAAAGGCCACTATGCATTTGGCAATCACTTGGGAACCAAAAGCTTCGGTGGCACAATAAGGTCAGATAGACACAGACTGGCCAGCCAGCCAGATCACCTTAAGAATCCGGGTGGCACTTGATCTGCAAGGGGGATTTGCCGTGATGATGATGACGGTTATAAAGTTAAACTCTTTAATTTCCGAGGCTGTCCCAGTGGCACGCGTGGGTTCGGTCTGTGACGGGAAGGCGCAGGGCAGGGGTTATTCGCTGCTGGGGCAGTGGAGGGTGAACTCAGAGATCAGAATAAACAGATTCCATTTTTCATAAATCCTGGGCTTTCTGGGATTTGAACCTTTAGACTGAAACAACAAGGTGTCCGGTGGCACCTTAAAGACTAACAGATTTATTTGGGCATTAGCTTTCGTGGGTAAAAACCCCACTTCTTCAGATGGCTTATGCCCAAATAAATCTGTTAGTCTTTAAGGTGCCACTGGATTCTGTGTTGTTTTTGTGGATACAGACTAACACAGCTACCCTCTGATACTTACAACCTTTAGACTGGGGTCTTTGATTATATTTAAAAACAAACTGGGTCATACTGATTACACGTTGTTGGTGCAGAGTCATGTCTGGGTCTGTTCTGTCAACTTTGTATTTCCATCCTTTCACTGTTTCTTTACACTGCGTATGGGCAGAGCTCGTGCCAGGGCATGACCTGGTGGCAGCAGCGAGAAGGGAGGCAGAAGGAATTCATTCTCCCATTAGCTGAGTGCAGTATTCAGGAGATTTCTCTTTCCTCAGATGACGTGGGTGTTAGCTACTGCTCGAGCAGGTTTACTGGGTGTCTGGATCAGCAGCCCAATCCAGTATGGCAGGCGAATGGGACCTTGGGATGGATGGGCGATTTCCTGTGTCTTGTCTGATGAATTCTCCTTCCATGGTTGACTGCCACTTCCTTCAGTCATGTTGCACTGTAATTTATCTGCTAATCCTGACTTCATTTCTTTCAGAGGGGTGTTGGAATCAAGAGCACCCCGGTAACTGTTGTTCTACCGGACACCAAGGGGAAATCATTTCTCTTCAACATCATGGACACGCCAGGTGTGTTGAGCTGATCCAGACACTAACAATTTGTGGGCTTAATCCTGGCAGTCCTGCTTGTGAGTTAGTCTCAGTAAAGCCAGTGGTGCTATTGGTGTGAGTAAGAAATGCACGTTTCAGTAAAGGCTTCCACAAATGGGCCCCAGTTCATAAAACCTATAGGTCTTCTGAAAGAAGGTGCATAGACATGAATGGAATATTAAAAATATAAACCACTGTCTGACAAAGGAGGGTCTGAGGGGGGGCTTTGGTGCTAGGGCGTAATGGAGTTTTGCGCCAAACCAGTTGACATTTTCTCAAATCCAGTGTCTGTCTATTTAAATCTCATAGACCAGTTATTCAGTTTAGACTTTATAAAGTGCAACGACACTCTGAAAAGTTTCCCTTCAAAGATGACCTCCTGGGGTTTCATGTTTACTCTTAGTGATTCCATTTCAGCCCTAACAGAGCTTCAGATCTGACCTTCCAGCTGGCTGCTCTCTGCTTCTGAAGACACTACTAGCTATAGAGAGATTTTGCAGCTGGAATTTAGCTGGTAATTTTTTGTTTCTGATGCTTAAGGCAGCATAGGCTTCAGCTCGTGCTCTCTTAGCTGGACTAGTTCCTTCGTGACTAACAGGACTGAGAACATTGCTCTCTCACTTTTTCGAGGTCAGACAAGATGATCAGAATGGTCCCTTATTGGCCTTGGAACCTATGAATCTTGTTTGTGTATGAGCTGAATCAGCAGAGGTGACTTAAATATATGGGAAGTAGATGTGTGGCCAGATTTTCAAGGTCTCAGCACCCATGTTTGGGCCAGATTCTTCCAAAGTGTGATTGTGAGACTTACGCTTAGGTTTTCAGAAGAACTTGGTGCCTGCCGTACTGAGCTCTTTTGAACACGTGGTCCATTTGGGCAAGAAAGTGAAATGCATTCATTCCTGCTCTAACCAGAGCCACACTTCTGCTTGCTATGAATGGAGTTACAAAACAGCCTGGGACTGGAGACTGATACAGCGCATTACAAAATAACACCCCTGTTGTGTCCAAAGAGCTTTCAGTCGAAGCCAAGGAGAGACAAGCACAGAAGACACCAGAAGAGGGAGGAGGGTTTTGCAGGGATTATACCGGTTGCTGCCCAACTCTGCTCCTTAACTTAGTTCATTCACCTCTCTGAAAGTACTACTTTAATTACCACCTTTCCACAGGCATTTGCACAAAGATCTGGGGATAGAGTTACAGTTGCAAACAGATGACTATTAGAAACAACATTAGTAGCATGCTGTAGTCTCAAAAATCAGCATAAGACAGTGTGGAAGGTCCTTATACACAATGCTGGCAACAGTGCCCTGGCTAGATTAACTGAGGTGCTTTCTGCAAGGCAAAGGAACACCATTCTTCTCACCCCTGCCCTCTGGAGTGCAAGCTTGTGACCAATGACAGGTTATCAGAGGTGCGGGCAGCTTTCCCCACTCCAGTGAGTCATTTCTGTGAACTGGGCTCACTGAGCTTTAATTGCTTTTGTTTTGAAGGCCATGTGAACTTTTCTGATGAGGTTACTGCCGGTCTTCGAATTTCGGACGGAGTTGTGCTTTTCATTGATGCGGCCGAGGGGGTAAGTGTTAGTCTCTTTTACCGCCTGTGGTTGTATTTCAGAATCTCTTGAGCTCCTTGATCCTGACTTCAGTCTAGCTGAAGCAATCTGTGTAGAGTTCATTTGCATTAGTGATGGGGCTCTTTGGAGGCTGATTTAGAATGGGTAGCATTTTCTAGGTATTGAAGCAGAGAGTTATGGCTCCTGGGTTCTATTTCCAGGTCTGACACTGATGCACTGTGACTTTGGACTACTCGCTTAACTACTTTGTACCTCCATTTCCCCCCACATCTGAAATAAAGATGATTATTTATATCAGAGGTGTCAGAAGGGGTGGCTTAAAGGAATGCTGTTGGGTCAAATACATACTTGTAAAATTCATATTATTAGCAGGTCACTGGTGGGTGAGCTTAGACTTTTCTACAGGCTGCTGGCCTAGTGGATAAGGGTCACTGCTTTGTCTGTCACGCCCCGTAGAGCATGTTACCAAGGGCTTTAGCTCGTCTGGTAATGCGCCTTGTTCTCCACAGGTTATGCTGAACACAGAGAGGCTGATCAAGCACGCAGTGCAGGAGAGGCTGGCAGTGACCGTGTGCATTAATAAGATAGATCGGCTGATCCTGGAGCTGAAGCTTCCACCCACTGATGCCTATTACAAACTCCGACACATAGTAGATGAGGTCAATGGCTTGATCAGGTAAAGATTTGTGAGGGGGGTGGTCATTGGAGCATGGTATCCTTGGCCCACTGAGTCCATCTTGGAGTCTGTGTTTGAGCATCACTCATGCTAAAATCAAAAGTATATGTCATTACAGTTGCATGTCATGGAACCGTTCTCCACCCATGGCAAGTGCATGCACTAGACACGTAACTTGGAATGGATTTGTTCACTTAACACACATTTGGTGGAGAGGACTTCACTGTTCTACAGTGTGTGCATGTACATTTTTTTGGGGGGGGTGGGGGAGCCCTGGCCCTGGCCATTATCTGGTGTTTTGGCAGGGCCAGCCTGTCCCATGGTGGATGTCCTCAAAATGGTATGAAGCTGTAGATAATTTTTTTTTAGAGCCTGGGCTGAGATTTTTTCAAAGCTGACCAAGGGATTTGAGTTTCCAATTTCCATTAAAAGGTAATGGGACTTGGGCATCCCAATCTGCTAAATCCCCTGTGAAGTACTGCTGTCTCTCAAGCATCCCTGCATACGGCTGTGCCCCTAGTGCAGTGGGACCCTTCCTGAACAGGGCAGAGGGGAGGAAGGCAGCATTTCACTGCTGTCCATACACACCATGTGTTACTGCCCGCTGCTTTATCAGGCGCCCTACAGAACAGCACTGGCAGTTGGGATGGTGGCATGTTGCAAATTCACGTTTTCATTTTATTCCATCCCAGCTTTGTTTGTCCTCTGTTGGTCTCTTCCCCTCAATTGTCCAAAAGTTTTTTTTTTCCTTCTCCATTTGTTTCATGTGTTTTGAAAAGAGTAAAGAATAGTTAATTAAACTGCAAAACACCTTTGGATGAACAGAGAGAGTGAGAGAGTGAGTGAGTGTGTGTGTGTGTACACCAACCAACCCTAAAACACAGCTCCTTAGTGCTGGAGCCCTCTTGTAGGCCCCTGGGGGCAGTGCAGAGTTCCTTCAGTGGAGTGGCTCTTGTTTCTGGGTTTAGGTTCACTGACAGTGTCTTCCTCTGTTTATATCTCCATCACTCTATAGAGTTATGCTGTACATAAAAGCTTTCTCTTTTTCAGCATGTATTCCACCGACGAGAACCTGATCCTCTCCCCTCTTCTGGGGAACGTCTGCTTCTCCAGTTCCCAGTATAGCATTTGCTTCACGCTTGGCTCCTTTGCAAAGATTTATGCAGACACATTTGGTAAGACTCAGCCAAAAACCATGCACACATCAACATCTCAAGTCCTGTTAACTTCTATGGAGCCCTTTCAAGTACTTACAGCAGCTCAGGTCTTCGCTGGCTCGTGTATGCACTTATATGCTAGCACATGCACTCAGAAACATTTAGGGAGCTGAGAGTTATTGCAGAGCCCAGTTGGGGTATTTCTCACCTGCCACTTTCTGGTTGTTGAGGAAACAGGAATACCAGTGAGGAACGTTGTTGGATAAATATTTTCTCTTGTAATTCTTTATCTTGTAAATATCGGAATGGGTGGAAGCCACTGTATGGTACGCACATCTATAATGGAGAAAACCCACTGTCGCTGTTCTAGATAAAGGGTTACATATGTGTTGCCCTCTGCATGGGGTAACAAAATGGTTCAGAGCTGAAAGGGTTAAGAATCTTTCAGCATAGCCATGAGGAAAGCCCTGTTCTCTGGAGTTGAGACTCCACTGTATCCAGGCTGAAGCTTGCCCCTGGGGGGTCTTGCCCTCTTCCTGCCCCCTGGATCTTTTTTATGTAACTGTCCTGGCTGTGGTTTGAATCTCTGCTCCCTCGATGCCAGCCTGCGGCAATCTGCCTGGTGTGATAGAGCAGGCAGTAAAAGAATAGCCATGTGCTTAGCCTGGCCAGCCAGAACTTGGCAAGTCCCAGGTTCAGAATGTTCCAAGGGGCCGCAGTTGTGGTGAAGTTGGGATCTAGGAGATGCTGCCAGGCAGCTGGCCCAACTTTGGGGGTGGGCATGAAAAGCAGCCATTGTTCAGAGATCAGGGGGCTGACGCTCTCATGCACCATAAGAAGGAATAAACAAGATCCTCTTTCATTGTGGCATCCTTTGGTGCCCGGCCTGAAGTTTTCCCGACTCTCAGGCTAATTTAGCATGCGGGCAGCAGTTGGTGAGGCACGCTAATGGACTGTGCATTTAGTGGAAGTGGTGTGAGTGAGTGCTGATGTCTTATCACTTGTAAACTCAGCATGACGTGAAATCTAGAACTACGGTCCCGCCTATTCCCTGGGAATTTGAGGAGGGATATTCATGTATGGACTTAGTACACGATCTAAAAGCTAGGGAAGGGAGGGAGAGGGGATGCTGAGAGATACTCGTAGGCAGAAAATATTGTAATGAGCCTGGGCGGAAGGTGGAGATCATGCTATGCCAGCTGCCCTCCAGTGCTTAGCTTGAGAAGTGAGTTGGAGAAGCGAGTGGATCCCGTAGGTCGGCTCTTTTCAGTCATAATTTTTTGGAAAGAGTTCCAGTGTCCCTTGGAACTGAACAAACTCCCTGGGCCCTGACTGATCCCCTTGTCAGCAGTCAGGTCACAGACACTGCACTCCCTTCTCACCGCTGTGTGGTTTTCCAAGTTAGTGCTGAGGATTGGTGTCAGGGAATCTTGCTCTGCAGCTGCCTGAATTTCAGCCTCAGAGCTGTCAAGCCAGCGCCCTTCTGCAGCTCTGAACTCCCTTGATCATTTACAAAGAAAACAGTGGAGAGAGGTATTTCGTCATGTGATAGCTGAGGTTATTTCTTTATTCCCTTGTAGGAGACATCAATTACCAGGAGTTTGCAAAGCGGCTTTGGGGTGACATCTACTTCAACCCCAAGACGTACGTAGTGTTTTTAATTATCTTTGTTCACCAGCTTTATTACTGTGCAAGCAGCATTTCTTGCCCTCCCCGCCCCCATCCTGTAGAACAACAGAGGAGTTGGAAGAGGCTGAGTTGAGCCTCTCCTCTACTAAGTGTGAATCCACATTGCTGTGTGTCCTGCCTGTTGGTGGCACAGCGACCATGTTCCTCTGCACGCATGGCTAGTTGTCATTGCTGGGCTTACCCTGGGGCATAGACTTGCCCGCTCTAACTCACCGGGACTATGCAGAGGGATTTTGAAAGGGGATGCGGGATGGCATGTGGCTAGACTTCCTGTTTTTCTGGGTGGTTGTGGATACCTTGGAGGGGTTGCAGGTTCAATTCCTAGGGACCTAAATGCCCTACTAGCATTCCTACTAAATGCCCATGAGGGTGAATTGGGGTCTGTTTTTTTAATAATGTGTATAGCTCCATAGGAGTGCACACAGCTCCCCAGGACAGGTCAGGTCAGGTCAGAGTCCCTGCCCAGCAGATCTTACACTCTTTGTAGGGGGAAGGGGGAAATATGAATATCCAGGCATGCAGGGGCTAGTGTACATATCACAGAGGTCGTGGTGCTTTTGGGTGGCAGAGCACTTTCCATTCACATCTTTCCTCTTGGCTTTCCTGCACAGACGAAAGTTCACTAAAAAGGCCCCGACCAGCAGTTCCCAGCGGAGCTTTGTGGAGTTTGTCCTAGAACCCCTGTACAAGATCCTGGCTCAGGTACATGCTTTCTTTCCCCTTCCCTTTGACGGGAGTGCAGTGCCAAGTGATTGAAGCCTGTAGTATCTGTTGCTGAGTGTTTAAAGACTAAAAAGAAAAGGAGTACTTGTGGCACCTTAGAGACTAACCAATTTATTTGAGCATAAGCTTTCGTGAGCTACAGCTCACTTCATCGGATGCATACTGTGGTAAGTATAGAAGATCTTATTATATACACACAAAAAGCATGAAAAAATACCTCCTCCCACCCCACTCTCCTGCTGGTAATAGCTTATTTAAAGTCACCACTCTCCTTACAATGTATATGATAATCAAGGTGGAGATAATCAAGGCAGGAGAGTGGGGTGGGAGGAGGTATTTTTTCATGCTTTTTTGTGTGTATATAATAAGATCTTCTATACTTTCCACAGTATGCATCCGATGAAGTGAGCTGTAGCTCACGAAAGCTTATGCTCAAATAAATTGGTTAGTCTCCAAGGTGTCACAAGTACTCCTTTTCTTTTTGCGAATACAGACTAACACGGCTGTTACTCTGAAACCTGTTTAAAGACTGAACACTAGATGGCGCTACACATGAAATCTGTCTGCTGTCCTGTTAGGAAAATTCCACAATCACAAATGTTTGTGTCTGAGGGGCAGCGCCTTCTCTTCCGGCACCTGTTCTGCTCCTCGTTCCAAATACGCCCTCTGTTCATGGTGCTCTCCTCAGCAGGACCTGCACCAGGTGCTTTGGATCTGGGATGTGTCCCAGTGGCCACCAAGTACTAACTTTAAATTACCCAACCAGTTTCACTGCAGGAACTAAACTGATCTGAACCCAGCCCTCCCAGGGTAAAAGGCCCGATGTTAGCCTGCAGGCACCCTAGTCCTTTCACACTGATGTCCTGTCCCATCGCCATTTGAATGGCTCGGATGTACCGTTGTCTGCACACGGGAGTCAATGGCAGTGAATCTCTCAGTAACTGTAGCGTCCCACAGGTGGTTGGTGATGTGGACACCACTCTCCCCCGCACTCTGGATGAGCTGGGCATCCACCTGACCAAAGAGGAGCTGAAGCTAAACATTCGACCCCTGCTAAGGCTTGTGTGCAAGAAGTTCTTTGGGGAGTTCACAGGTAGGTCCTGTTTCTCCCCTGCCCTAGCTGCTGGGCTCCTGTAGCTGTGCAATGCTCTCGCCAGCACTCTGGGCCGGTAGCTGGATGCCCCGGCTGCCAGTTTAACCTGCTGCGGGCAGAGCATTAGGGCTCCGTTTTCAGTGGTGATGTCCCCATGTTGCAGGTTCCCCTCACTTCTCAGCTGGTGCTGGTGGTGCCCATTGCTCCACGAGTCAGGCTGCTTATTTCGGTGCCTCCATTTGGATTTAGAGACAAATTGTAGGTTCCTGGCTTTTAACGGTCTTGGCCTTTGCACCTAAACTCAGTTGACTGAGTTGGAGGAAGTGAGACGTAGGTGCCCAGAAGTTCTGGTATAGTTTCCAGGCCATACGTTGTACATGACATTGATTTGCACTGGGTTCAATATGCCAGGAAGTCCCTGAAAATAATTCATTTGCGCACGCATGCCCTCAACTCTGCCTTCAGCATGTTCTCCTGAAAGGCTGCCCCTGAATGCTCCAATGTGCAGCCTAAAACCAGTAGGCTGGCGTCCTGTGGAGGTTCACTGATCCTTCGCCAGCAGCACAGTGTCCTCTGTTGGCAGTGCCAGTATAAGCTGTCCGCTCCCAAGTGAGTTGTCACCCAGGACTGTAGGCTGACTAGTCCTCTGGGTTAAAGATGTCGTGTTTTATTCAAGCCCCCTCAATGCTGTACTCTGGATTCCTCCACTTAGCAGCATTCTCATGAAGCTCTGCTCTCCTAGGCTTCGTGGACATGTGTGTGCAGCACATTCCCTCCCCAAAGGTGGGAGCCAAGACCAAAATCGAGCACACCTACACCGGCGGCGTCGACTCAGACCTGGGGGAGGCCATGAGCGAGTGTGACCCTGATGTAAGGACCCCTTTCACTTACCATTACCTCTCCAAAAGCAGCATGGGGTAGAAGAGAAGTCCTCCTTTCCTGGGGTCACCAAGGCAGCCTCCTCCTAGAGAGGCATCCAGCAGCATTTCACATCTCTTATCTGCTACTGAAGCAAATCTCTCCGCTCTGAGAAATTCAGAAGCCTGCCAGGGCAGCCGTAGAGAGAGAGGGTTATTGGAGAATGTGCAGGGAAAGGCAGAGATCAGGACTGAACTTCCCGACAGTTGGGAACTGCACTGTGATGGCTGGATGTTTGGGGCCTTTTGTGGACAATTATTTTGCCATTTTAGATGAAGGTAGATCTCTGCATGAAAGTCTGACCTGAAAAATTGGTTTGAGCTAGCCTGAGCAGAGTTTCTGCCTTTACAGTGTCTTTTGTACTAAAGGGATCACTTCTTCAAATGTAGCTTCCTCTGGGGTGGCACTCGGCAGCTGTTTAACAGTCCCAGCAATGCTAGACAGCAGCTTAGGAAGTGAAGAATTGACCTGTAAATAGTAGATCATCACCTTCAAACTGCTGAGAAAGAGAGTGCCTTGCCCCATTTAAGGTCTGTGTAACTAGCGAAAATTATCAGAGGGGGTAGCTGTGTTAGTCTGGATCTGTAAAAGCGGCAAGGTCCCTTGACAGTTAGCACTGGTAAATCTGCTTGGGTAATTAATTTCTGCTAAAAGCGGCAAGGAGTCCTGTGGCACCTGATAGACTAACAGACGTATTGGAGAACAAGCTTTCGTGGGTGAATACCCCCTTTGTCGGATGCATGGAACGAAGTGGGAATTCACCCACGAAAGCTTATGCTCCAATACGTCTGTTAGTCTATAAGGTGCCACAGGACTCCTTGCCGCTTTTAGCAGAAATTAATTACCCAAGCAGATTTACCAGTGCTAACTGTCAAGGGACCTGGGCACGACCTGGGTTTTGTGTCTCATCTGAAATATGGGACCTCCAGCAGCACAGAAATTCTACCACTGGGTCTTAGAGTGACTTGGCAGTTCAGCAACGGTATTCTTCTCTCCAAGCCCCCTTTCTAAAGTGGTCCATCCAGGTAGAGGCCTGGCCCAAACGTCTCAGTTTGCAATCTCTGGGATCGTATTGTGAGGGAGCTCTGCTACAGGCTTACGTGGTGGTGTTTACATGAGGAAAGCAGCGATTTGCCTCTGTACTCATTTGAGAAACACACTTAACCATGCTCTTTCCAGGGGTCTGGCCAATGGGGAGGGAATTCCAGGCAGAGGAAGAAAATTGAGGACCCGAAAACTGTTCCTTGTGGATTTTCAGACAGAGTTCCTGATAATCCCACGTGGGTCTAATAGCTGCTTTATGAGTTTGTGTCTTGGGAGTGACTTACTTTGATTTCTTTTTTGGGGGCAAGGGTCCACTAATGTGTCACACCACGAAAATGTACAGCACAGACGATGGGGTTCAGTTCCACGCCTTTGGCAGGGTGCTGAGTGGGACCATCCATGCAGGGCAGCCCGTGAAGGTACTGGGAGAAAACTACACGTTGGAGGATGAAGAGGATTCCCAGATCTGCACTGTGGGACGGCTCTGGATCTCAGTGGCAAGGTACCAGGGTATCAGTGAAGAGGACAAACCTCGGCAGTCTGGGAGAGGAGTCCCCACTCATTGCTGCTGTTCTTGATGCTGCAGTGTGAGGGAGAAAAGCTCAGGGCTTTGGAGGCAGGGAGGGGTGCATTTAGTGTGGTGAAAAGTCCCAGGTTGACCAACTGGATTGAGGCTACATTGAGTTTACGAAATTGAGCCAAAATACCCGGTGAGCCCCAAAGATCTTACAATGGGAGAGGATAAGTGACATTCAAAGGATGCAGAGAGGGATATGATCAGTACAGCTATAGATGCGTTTGCATTCTCTTTTACCATTATCTGATAGACCAGTGGGTCCCAAACTTTTTACTAAGTGACCTGCCAACTGCATGCTACCATCATCACAGATATGCACCTTCCACCCTAGCATCACAACACTAATCCTGGCCAAGTGTAGAGGGGCGGCCCTGGTGGGGTGCGGGAGGGTTGGAGACCGAGCATGTAGGGGGGTCCTATCTTGTAGGGCTGGGCCCAGCACTGGTCACCGCATCGCTCAGGTTTGAAGGGCTGGCCAAACCTGAGTGGTGCTGTGACCCCCATACACCACGTTGTGACACCTGAAGCAGGGAGCCAGGCCCAGCCCCCTGCAGGACAGGAGCTGCCGCCGCAAGGTGAGCGTGAGTCACGCTCACTCTCTAGCCCTTCCCGTCCCCTCCGAGCCAGGAGAAGTATATGTTTGCCTAGGTTAATCTGGCCCTAGACATAACCACTCATCTAGAACCTTGTTGGAGCCCTATCAGTATTGTCTGCATGCTTGGAGTTGCAGCAGAAGACAGGTTTGCAGAAGAGGAGGGCAGCCAATCTCCTGCTCAGCACAGGGGCGTTGTTCCACAGGGAACAGGCAGCATGGAAGAAGGTGCAGACATGTTTGTCTGAGAACCAGGGGGTGAGAAGGTGGATGAACAGAGGACAGCATGGGGACAGCGGTGACTAATGGGTGTGCTATCCTGTTCTGTATGTCAGATACCATATAGAGGTGAACCGGGTCCCTGCCGGCAACTGGATCCTAATAGAGGGGGTGGACCAGCCCATTGTGAAGACTGCAACCATCACAGAGCCTAGAGGCAATGAGGAGGTACTGTGCGTGACTCAGCATCCTTCCCAGTAGGGGAGCGTCAAGGAGTCTGCTGGCTGTCTAGGATGGTCAGGTTGGGGGCAGTGATTTCCTCCAACCAGAATGTTACTTTCTCCCATGAGCAAGGCAGCCCCATTGTGGATTACCAGTTTTCAGGGTGCCTGGCTGTGTCTGTCAATACAAGAACACTCACTATGAATGCAGGTGGCCTCCTACTAGCCTGCACTTGCTCCATGGTGCTGTCCCAGCAATGACAGGGGCATGTACTGTGGCTGACTCAAGGCTCCAAGGGATGGTTACCCTACAAAGTAGAGATTTCCCTTGTCACCAGAATCTTACTGATGGTTCTGATTTGGTTTCAGGCTCAGATCTTCCGTCCATTAAAGTTCAACACCACGTCTGTCATCAAAATAGCCGTGGAGCCAGTCAACCCTTCGGAGCTCCCTAAAATGCTGGATGGCCTGCGGAAAGTTAACAAGAGTTACCCATCGCTCACCACCAAGGTGTGTCGCTGAGGCGAGGCTGATCCAGGTGCCCCCGGTTAGGCTGCTCCCAGGCCCTGCCCTGCTCTTTGGGCCCCCTTGTGCTGTCTTCACTTAACGCTTTAAATGGTCAAAACCAACCCATTTTTGACTTTGCCATTCTCTCCCCTGAAACTCACTTGCTATTAGTCTGCATGGACTAGCCGACCATGATTCTCCAAGGGGTGAACCCTACGTCATTCCCTAGAGCATCTTTTGCTGCGGGGGCTAGGCCAGGTGAAGGTACAAGTTTCCCACCGAGCCTGTATTTCCAGCAAGAAGAGGCTGGAAGCGGAGTAACTGTGTGCTCCCTCACAGCCAAACGGCTCTGCAGCACGTCCTGCAGTGTCCCTTGCTGGGGACCTAGGGCTCGGGCTGCTCTTCCTTCTCAGCAAGCCAGGAGCTGGCCCCACTTGCCTTGTTGATTAGACTCAGGAGCCAGGACCTTTCCCTCTAGGTTCTCTGACTGTAATAAGTTTCCCTTGGCCTTGTGGACAAAGCTGGAAGGGGCTAGGTCAGGAGGAATGCTGTGCTGTAGCTTGGGCCATCTGTTTCAGGTGGAAGAGTCTGGGGAGCACGTGATCCTGGGGACGGGCGAGCTGTACCTGGACTGTGTGATGCATGACTTACGGAAGATGTATTCAGAGATTGATATCAAGGTGAGGAAGCAAAATGAACCTTTCCTGTGGTCGTTACTGGGGGTACATAAAACAGGACTTCCTCCCCCTTGGGAGTGTGGCAATCAGCTGCTGCCCCCAGCCCATTGCTCCAGCGGGTCTCATGACTGCAGCTCCTGAGGTGTAGAGAGACTGCTGTCTGCTGAGACAGAGCGCGGTGTTGTTCGTACCTCTGCCACTGACTTGCTGCGTGACCTTGGACGAGCCACTTACCTTCTGTAGGCTTCACTTTATCCCTCTGTGAAACATACTTCCGTACCTCGCAGGAGGGGTGAGATTTGGGATTTCTGAGATCCTCAGATGACAGGCACTAGAGAAGGGCGAAGAATTGTTATTCCCTTTCCGGGGTTCCAGGGACATGGGGAGAAGTTGCCCTTTATTTCTTAATATCAAAGAAAGCAAATACATCCCTCCAGGACAGCCAGGGCCCTGCGCGTCCCTTGGCACAGAGTCATGCCTCAGAATCTCACCTTCCTGTTTTTAAAATTGAGCTTCTAGCCCTTATGGCTGCAAAGATAACTTTGAAAACCTGGATGGAGTGTAACCAGTGCCGGTCTGACTGCAGAGAGCCTCAGTGGCTGGCTCAGAGAGGAGTGAACAGCCTGGATCCTGTCATCACCACAATTCTTGAGCTTTGCTGTTTGGTGTTTTTCCAAGATGCCGTAGAATCCAGCATTTTTGCTGCAGAAGTTACTGTTTCGCCAGATGCAGGCACCCGGCGTTTTGTTTCCTGCCGAGACCTACTGCAGCTCTCGAGCTTCTGCTCCGTGGAGCCGGGCAGCAGGGAGTGGGAGCTGCAGAGCCAGAAGTGTCGGCTGGGTAGTTACGCTGCCTGTGGAACGGCCAGCAGTCAAGGCCTGAGAACTGACATGAGCCGCCGAAGCTCCCGACAAGCTCCCCTTTCCTCTGACATACATGGGGGAAAGGCCGTTCTGAGCCAGGCTGCCCAGATGACACCATGACAACTGAGAGCCACAGAGAAAAAATCCATTGTCAGAAATAGCCATTGCTGGAAACAATCCCCACTGCATAGTAGGTCACTGAGCACTTTCAGCCCTGAGGCCCAGTTGGGGGCAGGTGTTTGGGGGGAGGAGTGGGAATGAAGAGTATTTCATGGTGCTGCAGTACATTCTCATTAGGGATGTTTGCTGAAGAATTCGATCCCACGGTGCTGCCGAGTGCATGGGGCTCAGAGTATAACCTAGGGAGCCAGTCTCCTGGATCCAGGTGTCTTAAAGGGACACTGTCAAGTTGAAATCCAGTCAATTTCAAACCCTGAGAACTGTTTTCAGAGCTACCCCTGCCCAGAGCCCCTTGTGGCCTCACAGTCACACTTCCTTGGTTTTTCAATGTTTTTCTCTCCCTTGCTGCTGTGAAAGACCCACAACTGTCCAGGGCAGCTAACCAGCTGAGAGGAGTGGGGACGCTGTCTCGACACCCAGTGCTGCCGGTTGCCCAAAGGGAATACTGAGCAAAACAGGCAGCTGATATTTCTCGCGTTGCTTTTGATTATAGTGATCTCAGGCATTGCTGGGGACAATGGGAGGGTTAAAAGGTTTCAGACAGTCCCTGTGTAAAGTGTGTTTGTGAAGTTGAAAAGTTCAAAGAAAAGGCACAAACTGCTGCTATTGTTCTTTTTAAAGGTTGCTGATCCGGTTGTGACGTTCTGTGAGACTGTTGTGGAAACTTCCTCCCTGAAGTGTTTTGCTGAGACACCCAATAAGAAGTACGGCTTAGTGACCTGATAGTCCAACTCTGAAATGGTGTCCCCATGGGAGACAGTGGGAACCCCTTCCCCTGGACTGAAGCCAGTCTCTGTTGTGTCCCTTCCCCCATCCTCCTAACCACATTATACCACACCAGCACTTTCCTCGCAGCACCTGGCACTGGCAGCTGTTGGAGGTAGGGTACTGGGCTAGATGTACCTTGCATGTGATCTGGTCTGGCAACCCCTGTTTCCAGCACTGTGTAGTGTAGAAGAGGGCACACTCCTACACCGGCCTCAGGAAGGGACCTAACAAGAGTTTCTGTGAACTGGAATTTCTGTTTTGATATGTGCTGGTTAAAAGGGCTGCTTCCCAGTGTCCAGGGCTCATTCTAAGCAGATTCCACTGCACATCATCATCTGCAAACCTTCTGACTGCTGAGCTCCCGGTTCTGCCATTCCCATGGCAGAACTCTGGGTCTCCTGGCTTTCCAAGAGCTGTGAGCGAGTCAGTCCTGGAAATATAAACAGGCAATAAACTGACACGTGTGTGGCTAGCTCTGTCTCCCTAGCCACGTTCCAGGTGTTATACTGTGCATGCAGCTGTTGTAAAAACTCAGTGGTTTCCCACAGAACAAGAGGGGAAACGTATTTTTCCACTGTAACTTTCTCTGGGTTCCTCATCCCCTTTCACTTCAGTCTGTTGCCGCTAACTGTGCAGCTTGCCCTCTGGGAAAGCCCCCATCTCTGCAACTCGCTGATTGGCATCGTCTCTCTCTGCACAGGAACAAGATCACAATGATTGCTGAGCCGCTGGAGAAGGGACTCGCGGAGGACATTGAGAATGAGGTGGTCCAGATCACCTGGAACAGGTCTGGCTAATTTGGAGAGCAGAGGCTTTGTGGGTGTGTGTAGAAGAACTGGAGGGAAATGTACGGCTCTGGAAGTCACACAACATCAGCGTATAGCCCTGAGGAAGAGGAACCTAATAGGGACGGTGCTACCCTGCCAGTCCATGAGCAGCCCTAGTACAGCCTGTGGGTCACCCTGAGGCTAAGGCTATGTCACTCTGCAAACCTAAGTCAACCTACATTAGGTCAACTTACAGCTGCCGCAGTAATTACTGTGGTGGCATGTGCCACACTATCCTCCTTGGGTCAGTGGTGCGTGGCCTCACCAGGAGCGCTTCCACCAACCTAAAAGGGGCAGTCTGGGGAGCTGAGAGCCCGTCTCCCAGACGCCTGGTGGGCTACCCCCGCTCTCCGCTCCTCTCAGGGAGTGGGGAAAGCTGCCCACCCTTGTTCCCCACCAGGAGCAGGGGCTTCATACCCCACCCCACCCCCGTTCCCTACTGGAAGTGAAGGAAGCCACCCAGGGCTTCTCCCCTACCCGTTCCCCCTTGGGACAGGGGGAAACGGTCGAGGCTTCTTCACCCCCTCCACCCGTTCCCCTCCAGGAGCTGGGAGAAGCTGCCCGGGGCTCCTCCCCACTGGACAGTGGGGTCCAGCTGCCCCAGCTTCTAGGCCGGTCCCCTGCTGTGATCTGGGCAGCCTTGTCAATTTCACGGCTCACCCAGCTGTGAAATTGACAAGGCTGCCAGGCTCCATGCAGGGAGTGGGCAGGGGGCTGACCCAACTTCTCACCCAGGCTCCCAGCTAGGACTGGGGTCCAAAGCTGCCCCGGATCTCAACAAGGAGCAGGGTCCAGCCTCCCATCTCTCCAGAGGAGTGGGGGCTTTCTTGTCAATTTCACAGTTCCGTGAAATTGACAAGACAGCCAATGTAAGGGACACCCTGTCTACACAGACAGTGTGTCCTGTTAACTACACCAACATAAGCCTTTCGCCTCTTATGGAGGTGGAGTTATGATGTCGGTGTAGTAGAGCACTTACATCGGTGGAAGGAAGGCTGCAGCTGCTTTATGTCGACCTAACTGTGTAATGTAGACCCGCCCTAAGAGGAGGAGGAGCAGCTATGTGCCTGCATGTCTCTACCCAGTGAGTCAGGATCTGGGCTGTCTAACGTTTTCCCTGTCTGTTCCCTTCTCATCAGGAAGAAGCTGGGCGAGTTCTTCCAGACGAAGTATGACTGGGATTTGCTGGCTGCCCGTTCCATCTGGGCCTTTGGGCCAGACGCTACTGGCCCAAACATTCTAGTAGATGACACGCTGCCCTCGGAGGTGAGGAACCGCAGCCCTGGGGAAAGAAGTTAGATGTGAGGAGCGCAGTCACCCTGGAGTGACTTGGGCAACTTTGTCTACCCTGTAGTGTTCAGAGGCGACATGTTTTCCCCAGGCCTTGGCAGGAGGGGTCTGGAGCTGTAATTTTGCAAGAGTGCTGTCTTACTGGTTAGAACAGGGGGCTAACAGGGCATCTATGGGCTAGTCCCAGCTTTGTCACTGACTTGTCTTGACTTTGGGCCCAGCCACTTGTGGCTTAAGTGCCCTGTGATCCAGAGTTGCTTAGCTCCCGCATAAGTCAAGCCACTTTGATTAATGGATCGAGGTGCCAAATTTTGAAATGTTGACTCTGAGCTCTTTGCCTTATTGTTACCCCTCTGTCAAAGGAAGAGAATATCTGCATCGTGATTGGAGTGCCCTTAGAAGTGCAAAGCAATGCTGCTACTCTAAGAATTCACTCTTGAGAATGGTCCCTCTCTTTCCCTTGCTGCAGCTGGATGCAGCAGTGCTGATTTGTAATGTGTCTGTTTCTGTGCAGGTGGATAAGGCCCTGCTGGGCTCTGTGAAGGACAGCATCGTGCAGGGGTTCCAGTGGGGCACAAGGGAAGGGCCCCTCTGTGATGAGTGTAAGTAAGAGAACTTGGGGCAGATGCAAATAATAAAACAAGAAGAATTAAGTCTCCTCCCCTTTGGCAGCCAAATTATCTGTCTATAATATGCCCCAGGGCAAAAGGTCTGCTCTGGTTTAACCACCAGGTGTGTTGCTGTCCAAACAGGACTCGCTGGGTGAACTCTGTGGCCTGTTATACAGGAGGTTGGACTAGATGTCTAACAATGCAGAAAAGGCAGAAATATTCAATAAATATTTCTGTTTTGGGTTTGGGGAAAAATCAGATGTCATATGCTGCTGAAATACTTTCCATTCCAACAGTAAGGAGGATGTTAAACAGCAGCTACTAGAGCTAGACATTTTTAAATCAGCAGATCCAAAGAACTTGCCTCCAAGAGTTTTAAAAGAGCTGGCCAAGGAGAAGGTTAAGGGATGACTTGATCACAGTCTATAAGTAAGGCTACGTTTTAGTCACAGGTATTTTAGTAAAAGTCATGGACAGGTCACTCGCAGTAAACAAAAATTCACGGCCCATGACTTGTACTATATACCCCTGACTAAATCTTGGGGAGGGGGGTGGCCCAGGGAGGTACCACGGGTGCTCGGGGGGAGGGGAGTGGGAGTGGCATGTGGCCTGGGACCCATGCTGGTGCTGGGTGGCGGGGCTGGCAGGCCCCCATACCCAGCTCCATGCCTTCCCGGAAACGACATCATTCCTAAGCAGAAGCGCGGCCATGCGGCTCTGCACACTGCCTCCTCCCCGAGCACCAGCTCTGCAGCTTCCATTGGCCAGGAATTGTGGCCAATGGGAACTGCAGGTGCAGTGCCTGCAGGCGGAGCCAGTGTGCAGAGCCCCCTGGCCGTGCCTCCCCTAGGAGCGGAGGGATTACGCTGCTTCTGGGAAACCGCCCTGAGGTAAGCACCATCCAGAACCCTCACCCCCTCCTGCGCCCCAGCCCTGAATCCCCCACCCAAACTCCTGTGGCTGCTGGGGGGGGCCAGCAATGGCCACTGCAGACGTCTCGGAAAGTCACAGAATCTGTGACCTCTGTGACAAACTTGCAGCCTTATCTGTAAGCACTACATGGGGAACAAAACTTTGAAGAGTCCATTATCAGTCCATCAGACAAAGGTGTAACAAGATCCAATGGCTAGAAGTTAAAGCTAGACAAATTTACACTAGAAATAATGGATTCTTCATCACTGGATACTTTTAAACCAAGATTGGCTGTTTTCCTAAAACATGCGCTCTAGTTCAAACAGGAATTAATGCAGAGATGTTCTGTGGCCTGTGTTACACAGGAAGTCAGACTAGATGATCACAGTGGTCCCTACTGGCCTTTCCCCTGTTCCTGTGCACCCAAGCTATGTGTCTGCGCTGGGCGTGATGATCCCTGAGAATGTGCGGTTTGGGCTGGTCTTTGCGGAACGGTTAGCCTTCCGCTCTTAATGTGACTTCCTCCAGCCACGGCGTCAGTCTCTCCCTGCTCTCTTCCTTCCCACGCTCAGTGATCCGCAATGTGAAGTTTAAGATCCTGGACGCTGTGATCGCTCAGGAGCCGCTGCACCGGGGAGGAGGGCAAATTATCCCAACAGCAAGGAGGGTTGTGTACTCCGCCTTCCTCATGGTAAGGCCTGTGCTGGGCATGGTGAGGCCAGGGCCTAACACAGCTTCTGTCTCCTTCAGGGGCAGTGTGGAACTGTGGGGTTTGTGTGGGTGGGTGCTAAGTACCGCGGAGGTGCGTGGTGAATTCCTGCCCTGAGACATTTTCAGCCTAAATCAACTCATTCATCAATTAATCTTCCCAGTCCCCAGAGAAAGAGGCAGGCGCAGCGATAACAGTGTCATTCCTGTGCTACAGAGTAAACCCAGTCTGCTTGGGAACCTGCAAGAATCTGCTCCATCTCCAGGTCCATTACTGTGTTTGGCCTGCTGAGACCGGGAGGGAGCAGCCTGGATGCTTTGAGCCAAGACGAGAGATCCTCCCTGTGTGGGTTTGCTCTGGGATGGTTGTAGAACAGACCAGACACCTGCAGCAGCTCCACGAGGTTCTGTTTATCTGCTGCAAGGCGTTCAGCAGGTCAGGAGCCTGGCCAGCGGGGTCAGGATCCCTCCGCTAGTAACTTGGTCCTTCCCGTATGTGCCCACAGTGCTGTCCGTCTCCAGTTCACACATGTGTTCCCTCCTGGCCTATAGGAACACCTGGGGCCTGGGCTTGGTGTGTGCCTGGCGTCTTATTTCCCTTTCCTTTTCCCAGGCCACTCCTCGGCTGATGGAACCGTACTACTTTGTGGAGGTCCAGGCCCCTGCTGATTGTGTGTCTGCAGTGTACACTGTGCTGGCCCGGCGGAGGTAAGCTGCAGGGAGACCGTGGCTCCGCGGGATGCCCTCGTGGGTGTGTGTGCGAGGTGGCGACTCTGCCCAGAAGCGATGTCCCTTTGGGGTGGCAGGCCACGTGAGGAAATCAGAGTTGCAGTATGTGCAGGCACAGTGTTCATTTTCCAGTGGCATTGCATGAAACCTTCTCTGGCGGATCTCAACTGCCCCCCGATGCAGGGGCGAGGGTGTCTCGGGGAGCCCCCACTTCAGCCGTAGGGGGGTGCTCGAGATCAGATTCAGTCCTTTGTGTATGTGGTTCTCTCCTGCAGTGCTCACAGTGGAGGGGTGAACAGAGGTAATGTCAGTGGGATGTTTTAACAGATGATGCCTCAAAGGCAGATGTGGGAGGGTTAATTCTTTGTGACTCTTCGCCAGAGGTCATGTGACTCAGGACGCTCCAATCCCAGGGTCCCCGCTTTACACCATCAAAGCCTTTATCCCAGCCATTGACTCGTTTGGGTTTGAGACTGACTTGAGGACTCACACGCAGGGACAAGCTTTCTCTCTGTCCGTCTTCCACCATTGGCAGGTGAGTGCCTGCACCGTCTGAGCCATGTGGGGGGGCATTTTGTGTTCAAGGCCTGTGCCCCACCAGCCTCGCTGTGCACCACGAGCAAAGGGAATGGATGACTGCAGGCCCTCGGGGGTTGGGAGGAGCCTCTGCTCCCTTCCCGTTTGTATGTTAGCTGTAAATTTACTGCTGCTAGCCAGATGACTAGTCCCAGGCCTCAGGCCAGAAGGCTCCATACTGCAGCTTCCCCCTGGATGAGGTGGTCTGGATGGGATCCCTTTCACCGCTGCTTAATGGGCACTAATGGGTCCTTCATTGGTGACACGGGAAGCTGCCTCAGTGGCACTCCCAGCCCTTCAACTCAGGGAGCAAGAAACCAGGGCCAGGAACTGGGATCCAGGTTTCTGCAGTGCAGGGCACTAGCCCTTGAGCGCACAGGCTCCGCCTCAGCGGTTAACTATTAAAGAACTTGTTTCAGTGCCTCTCTGCTCTGTGAAAGTGCCGGCTGAGCTGTGGGCCCCAGACTGTACTGGCATGGTAGAGATGCCTAAAACACTGGGGCTGCAAGTCCCCCCTCAGCAGGAGCAGGCAATAGTTCCCTCCTAACGGGCACCTCAGACATTAGACTCCTAAGCTGGACTGTTAACTCCTTAGCTTGGAAATTCCCATTAGAATGAACCCTGAGCCAGCACCTCCATTCAAGTGGGAGCTGCCAGCAGGCAGCTGTATCTCTGCGATGATGAGTAAATTCCTTTGATGGTTGGCATGCACGTTACGGAAGGTCCTGGGGCCTAGGCTCAGGAGCTGGCCTCCATGCTTGTGAGACGGGTTACGCACCTTGGGTTTCAGAAAACAAAACCCGTCCTAGTTTTGACTGAATCATAGAATATCAGGGTTGGAAGGGACCTCTGGAGGTCATCTAGTCCAACCCCCTGCTCAAAGCAGGACCAACCCCAACTAAATCAGCAACAAATCGGCCCGTGTATACCTTCCTAAAGCTGTTTGTGACGCTTTGGAACCAATACGCAGCTTAGTGCATTCTGCAAACACCTCTTCTCCACTGGCTGTCACTGTGGCAATGCTCCAACCGAAAGAGGTTGAATATAGCCAAGATTAACCCATCAGGGACTGTTGGTGGCAATAACTGAGCAGGCCTGCAGCCGTGGTGCTGTGATACCCATAGGCACAGTTAGTGGTGCTGTGGAAGATTAAGTTGCCTAGCCCCACACGGAGAACAGGCAGACTGGCTGTCGGCGGCAGTGACTGCAGTCACCAGGACTCGGATTTACTAGGCTTTCGCCCAGTTTGCTCTAGTTGAGGGTTGCTCCCAGGATCCTTCAGGGGCTCTTCTCTCCCATGCTGACTTCCTGGCCTGTGTTTCAGATAGTGCCTGGAGACCCCTTGGACAAGAGTATCGTCATCCGGCCCTTGGAGCCCCAGCCAGCACCTCACCTGGCCAGAGAGTTCATGATCAAGACCAGGCGCAGAAAGGTAAGGCCAGCAGCAGCCTCGCCTACTCTGCTGACTCTTCTCCCCTATCTGCACAGTTCACAGGGCCCAACGTGCCCCTCGCACCACAGCTGTGCTTTGGACTCAGTATGCTGCCCTGTGCACGGAGCCATCCCTTGCACTGCTGCTGGAATGGCTGCGCTGTTTCCCAGGGTCTTTCAGCAGGGCTTTGAACGCACCAGGGTGGGCTGCTCGGCTCTCTGGGAGCTCTGCTGGCTCTTACCTCTCCAGCTCATGCTGCTGCTTCTCCTTCCGCAGGGCTTGAGCGAGGACGTGAGCATCAGCAAGTTCTTCGACGACCCTATGTTGCTGGAGCTGGCCAAGCAGGATGTTGTTCTGAACTACCCCATGTGACCATGTTGCCGCAGAGGCTAACCAGAGACTGCTCCAGTGTCTGCCGGCCCAGCTCTTTCCCCCTCCTCATCGTCTGCAAACATCTCCTCCCTCGCAGTCCGGCTGCCCTGGTACTGCATGTGCCGGGCACTTCTGCTAAGGCCTCAGAAGTACCCTTACCGACGACCTTACAGGCTGTGTGTGTTCAGTGCCTCCCTAGGCCAGGAGTCTGCACTCGAGACAGACAGAATATGGACATGGCTGATATCACTCTTGGTCCCCTGCAGCCTGTCACTTCCACTGCTGTGTACAAGTGAATTTTATAGCCGTGCGTGGCAGTTCCAGGCCCAAAGGGGTTAATCCACACCCGTGTTCCCCTAGTGAACATGGCGTTAGGGACAAACTGAAGTTTCGTGCACGGGTTTCATGCTGGGTTCAGCCGCCTGCCTGTGCCTCTGATAAAGCTGAGAGCTGCCGCCAAGCTCCTGCAGCCAGTGACGTGCGTAGGCTTCTCGTGGTGGGGGGAGACAGCCTCTCCTGGGATGCCCAGGAAGGGGGATGGCCTGTGTCTGGGGGGTTGTTAGTGACCTTGCAGGGAACGGGTGGCGGGAGTCTGGACCTCCTGACAGTCTGGATTTTTATTTCTATTTTGTACAAGTTTATTTTTGAGCTTTGTAAAGACTGAATAAAACCCCTCTCCCCTGGCGTGTGTCTCTGTCCCGGGGGGTCTCATTGTCCAGAGGGGAGAGATGCTTGGCTCAGAGCCCACATAGTGACCCCTGGAGCCAGTAGCCAGCACAGAAGCAAGGACCCTCTGACCGTTGCTTCTGTACTGTGAGCTGCACCCGTCCTCTGGCCCATCTGCCTCTGGGGGGAGGTGTGTGCTGGGTTCAGCAGTTTTCAGTGCAGCCCCCATGTGGATTCTCCAACAAGCAGGACCCGCTAGCGTGAATCACCCCCACGGCGTGGCAGGGTCGCTGCTCCCATCTCTGCAGCTTGTCGCTCACGGGCTGGGGGATCGCCGGTACGCTAGCCTTAAGCCTCTCTCGGCAGCCCTGTGGCTGTTGCCTCATACGTACTGTGCAGGGCCTGAGCTCTCGTGTTTGCCTTCCAATGTAGCTCTGCAAATCATAATGTCCCCTTCCCCTTCGGTCACAGGCCTTCCCCCAGATCACACTCCAGTCTCCTCCTTCCAGCCAGCCCGCACTCTCTCTGGGCTAGCAGGCAGGGGCACAGTAATGGTCCCATCTCCTGTCAGTCTCTGAAGAGGCCAGTCACTGAATGGCCCATGGTGGACACTGACGGTTTCCCCTCAGCCCTAGTACTGCCCCCCCAGATCAGTGTTGGGAAGCCGGCACTGCCCCTGCTCAGGCCGTACCTCTTCTCCACATACCCTGGAGCCTTTGCTTGGGGCTGCCTCTGTTCACCCTCTTGTGGAGCAAACACGGTGCTGGTCCCTGGTCTCTTTCCAGCTCCATGTGACTGCACTTCCCTGTGTCAGTTCATATTGGAGCCCCGACCTCCTGCCAGGCTGGCCCTAGCCATGGCCCCTCCAGAGTCCCATCCTCATCCCTGTCTGCAGCTCCCAGGGCTTTCTGGAGCCAGCCGGAGCTGAGCACCTGCTTTATTCACTCATGTGGGTCTTGCTGGCCTGAGCTGAGGCAAGGTGGAAAGTCCTCGGGATGTCAGGCCCCCGGCGGCAGCACTGAGCTCCTGTCCTCTGGGCAGGCACCTGTGCGCTGTGCCAGGCTGTGAGCATGGCCCTATGCTAGCAGCGGGGAGCAGGGCTGCCTAACGGAGCAGGTCTCTGTCTTATGGCTACCTAGGGCTGGATGAGAGGGCTCGGCTCCAAGGAGACCAGTTTGGCCTGGCTTCAGTGTATGTTGGTAACAAGCCTGTAGGGGCCCTGAGCCCTGTTCTCTCTCCATGGAGATCTCAGTCCCATGGCGTGGCTCTGGCGCAGGCCCCTGCCATGCACCTCTCCCAGCCCTGCGGCAGTCCTTTGTTGGCACAGCTCCGCCCCAGACCATAACCGGGGCAAGGGAGAGGAGATGGGGTGGTTACCCTGTTTCAGAGCTGGGGGAACTGCCAGTGCCAGGTTTACAATGGCGCCATGGAGCCGGGCCCATGCTCAGAAGGGGCCCCAGCCTGCTCCGCTTGCCCTGTGCGCTGAGACCCTGCCAGCCTCCCTGCCCCACCCCATCCCACCCACCACTTGTTCCTCTTCATCCCCTGGCCCTGCCCCCCGGCCAGACCCCAGTGCACCTCCAGCCCCGGGCAGTCTATGCTTCCCACCACCCATGGGGCCCCACCTGTCTCCCGGGAGCTGAGCCACCTGGGACTGGTGCAGAAGCCTGGCCAGTCTCAGCCAGTTGGGTGGGGGAGGGCTTGACTGGGCCCCTCCAGGCAAGTGGGCCCTGGCCTGGCTGATTGCACCACTCCTGAGCGGCTGGAGCAATTCCCCGCCCCAGGACCAGCCCTGGCTGCGCTGCCGGCTCAGCCCGTCAGACGGTCACCTCCCAGCAGAGCCAGTGAGTGCGGCCGGGAGGCAGGGTATGGGGAAAGGGGTGTCTGGGGGACGGTGGGTGCTGGGCTGTGAGGGGGTGGGGAAGAGCTGTGGGTGCCGGTTTGTAAATAGTTCCCAGCACTGGGCTGGGCGGAGCGCGGCCATCCCTGCCATGCCATGCCCCTGGCCAGCCCCTCGCTCCAGGGACTGACCCCACTGCACCCTGCTCCATTGCCCCCCTGGGGGCCCACAAAAGGTTAATCCGGCTCTGGGAACTGCAGCTCAGAGATGCTAGTGCCAGGCCACCCAGGTGTAGAGCAGGGCATGGAGCGCAGGCCCCGGCCTTCGCCACACGGACATCATTTCTCCCTTCACCTTAGCACCATTCATCCATCATGCAGCAGTCTGAGCCCTCGCCCCCACCCCCTGCCTAGCTGCCACGCTGCTCTCCCTCCGAGCTCGGAATAGAACCCAGGCGTCCTGCCCCCTAGAGCCCTGCCCTGCCTGCCTGCCTTACTGACCAGCTCAGAAAGTGCTGGCTGCAGCTCCCCTGCACCAGCTCCAAGTGTGTTCCAAGAACCGGGCTGAGCCTCCCGTTACCTGTAACTTTATAAACCGTGAAAGCAGGATTGGTTCCATACACAACAGCAGCCCCAGGGAGCGCGGGGCTGCAGGGGCCTAGGTTCCGCAAAGGGAAGATCGCTGTGCTTTGGCCCTCAGACGCTGCAGCTTCCTCTGGGCTATTTCTGGGCTCTGTCCGCAGCCGGTTTCAGCAGGTAGTCTTTGTACACCGTGTAGGTTGCTCCTGCAAGAGAGACCGTGACATCGGCGCAGGCCCGAAAGGGAAAGGGTCAGTGGCACCAGGAACGTGCCACACAAATAACTTGTATTTCTAGAGCGTTGTCTGTCCTGGAGCACTGTGGATCACTTCACACACTCCCGAGGAGCAGGCAGCTGAAGCCGTAGGGGCAACCGGGAACAGAAGCTTGTAAAGTGCGAACCACGAGGGCCCTTGGCCACCAACGCAGCTACCCCCAGGCTGCGGGCGATTTGCCTCGTTCAGATGTCTCTAAAACCTGCCCCAGTTGGCCTCGATGCAGGCGGCGCTGGCTGAAACGCTCCGGCTGGGGCCATGCAGGAGGGCAGACCGGATGGGCACAACGCTCCCTTCCGGCCCCCAAATCACATGGCCCAAGTCTCGCTGCAAGGGCTTGCAGTATAAACGAGACTCAGGCCCAGCGAACTGCTGCAGGATCGCCGAGCTGGAGTCTGGCCGGGGGGCAGGGCCCTAGCATCAGGAGAGCTTTTCCAAGCGGCTGTGGCCTCGGCCCTGCACCTGGGCTGACGCACTCGACCTGCTGGAAGCTGCTAACTGCGCGCTCCAGAGAGCTCACTGGGGCCCATCAGCTTTCCGCACCGCTGTCCTCGCCTGGCTGATGTTCCCCAGCTGCCTGGCCCCCCTGCCCGCTGGCCCCTCCACACATCTTGGCAGAGAGGGGCTGCGTTGTCTCAAGCCGTGGTGGGGAAGGGGAGGAAGGCAGGTTTCTCCAGCAGGGTGGAGGAAAGGGGAAGCCGCTTGCAGACGCAGCCCCGTTACTGTATGGGTGATTCAGGTGCCCAAGGTGATATTCAGCAGCAGCCCTGGGTGTGGACAAAGCTTCTCCCTTTGTACGTGAGGGCAGGGACCTTGGACTTCATGGCCCAATTCTGTGTGTGACAAAGGAGTCCCTTCGATCTGGCACCAATTTCAAGTGAACCCCTCCGATTGAGTGACCCCCCCCTTCCTCTGCGTGACTCAGGCCGCGGCCCCAAGAAGAGGTGGCCAATGCCAACGCACCATCCAGCGGCTGCAGAATCCACCACCCTGGTGGGGGTTTCGGTGCCTAGCAGAATGCAGCCCCCGTCCGGGTCCCAGCTTGCCTAGGCTACAGCCCATGTACACCTTGGCCCCAGCATACCCCAGCCCTCACTTACCCAGCGTGATGGCTCCAACCACGCAGGCTTGGGCAGCCATGCGGGTGTGGATCAGGTGCACGGACATCTTCATCTTTCCTCTGGCCTTCAGTCTGTAGAGGCCATAAGCGACCACAAGGGCAAAGCCCCCAATGCCTGTGGGAGAGCACATGGCAGCTGGGTCGCTGGGAGGCTCTCCAGGGCACACAGCTGGCGTTGAGGAGGCTGATGCTGCGGCGTGAGCTGCTGGCCAAGGGCCTCCCTGGTACTTTTGGTTTGTTTGATTCTTCCTGGCTTCTGTGCTACTCTGCTCCTGTCGGCAGCCCCCGCCCGTAGCACCGTCCGTGCTGCGATTCCCCCTGCAGGGGCCAGTCAGCACACGGGCCCGGTAGTTACTAGCTCTTCCCCTCCCTTGGGCTCGGAGGATGGGTCCATTTCACATGCCAGCCAGCGCTCTGCACCCAGCGATTGTGGGAAGCCAGGAGCTGCCCTGGCTTGGCTGGGGAAGGGTTTTTCACACCTCTCGTGGCCACGCAGCTTGTGGGGCAGGTGCTATGAAAGTTCCCGCAGCTCCCATCTGACCTGCCACAGCCCTGCTATTCTGGTCCTGCCACCCCCGTCCATCCCCACCCAGCCTCCAGGGAGCAGCTCCTGAGGCCGTCCCCTCACTGGGTCCCGGGGCACACTGCCCTCCCAGCAGCACCCCTTCGCCCCCACTCACCAACGGGCACGAACGGGGCCGCACCCGCCTTCTGCAGGAGCTTGGTGGAGACGGTGCCTTCACGCTCAGGGACCCACTGGCTTTCATCCATAACCATCCTGCCCCTGCAGCCAAACAGGCTCCATGAGCCAGCTTTCCAACCCCAGCAGTCAGTGACTCCCCTCCTCCAGTGTCCCCTTTGCCCCCACCCCACCCCACAGAGCTGTACCCCGGGGTCTGCCTGGTGCCCCCAGCCAGGGCTTTGCACTATCACAACTTCCTTGTGCTTCCTAGTGTCTTACCACAGGAACAACCCACGCCTCCTCCCTCTCCCCACTTTACAGCTGGGGCCCGGAGAGGGGCAGGTGTCTGTCACCCATGGTCACAGAGCAAGTCGGTGGCAGGGCCAGGGGCAGAACCCAGGAATCCTGCTTCCCTGGGGCCTGTCCAGGGGCTGCCCAGCTAAGGCATGTGAATGGGTGGGCCACTGCTGGCCACTTGTTCCCCCTGGGGCGCGGGGAGCTTCCCAGAACAGAACCCACTCGGTCTGTGCTGTGCCCTGCTGCCCCCAGCAATGGGCTCGTGCGGCTGCAGCAAGCGTCTGAGATGCCAGCAGGGCTCCAGTGCCTCACCCCTGCGTCGCTCTGCTGGGCTTTGGGCGTCGTGGACAGGTGCGACTGGGTCTGCAGCGCAGGGGACGAGGCATTCGCACCAGCCAGCCCAAGGCCAGGCTGTGCCTGGGGCCTGTCCGGTGCCAGCACCGACCCGAGGCCACTGTCAGCCCCCGAGACAGACCCTGAGCCAGCGGGACAATTCCCAGGTAACCGGGATGCCGCTCATGTGCCACAAGCCAGGGATAAGCTGTAGCTACAGTCAGTGACGGGCCTGTGAGCATGACACCATGAAGGGCCGTGTTTGTCCTAAAGCAGGGCAGGCTGAGTTCACGGTGGGGAGCAAGCGTCAGGGTCCCAGGGGTGCAGTAAAATACCTGTAGCTGGTATCCTCTGAGGGGGGGGGTCCTGACTTCCCTCTGCTCGAGAACCTGCCTCCCTCTGTACAGGAGCCGCCATCCCCTGGTCCGTGCCCAGGTGCGCAGGGGATGGGGCTGGCGCAGATTTCATGCTGCTAATGCTCAGCAGCTCTGTAGCCATTACCTGCCCAGGGCCGCTGGGCACCAGTGTGGCATCGCCAGGCTTCCCAGTGACGGATATTTCCAAACCCCTCATCCCTGGGCTGCTTGCCCAGCGCCAACAGCTCTGCCAAGCGGCCGAGAAAGCTGCAGGCCCAACCCAGCAGAGAGCCGAGCGAAGCGCCGTGACCTGAGACACTGAACCTCCCTCCTTGCTCAGGCAGCCAGGGTGCCGAGCCCCTGGCAAGGCTGCTGGCTCCTGGGCGCTGTCCAGCACTCACCGGGCCCCATCCAAAGGACCCAGAGCCATGTGCCAGGGGCCTGCTGGCACTTACCTGCTCTCAGTGTTGCTGGGCTAGGTCTGCAGGCTGCCCGGGCTGGATCTCCTCTCCCCGTCCGCACCAGGGACATTTCCCAGCCCCTCACGTTAGGGTTACAGCAAAGTCACCGGCTGGGGAGGGGGAGAGAGCAGAGAGGGGGCTGGTAAATTGGCACCAGTTCCAGGGACCTTAACCCTTTGTCTGCTGGACTCCAGCTCCTCTCCCAGAGGAAAGGGTCTCCGGTGAAATCAAGACCGCACCCACTGGCTGAGCACCCAGGCCTCCGGCTTTGCCCAGGATTCCCTGAGCCACGAGAAACAGGCGGGAAAAGTTCCAGCTCCACCAGCACCTCAGGGTGTCCACCAGCCTCCTGTCCCTCCCTGTCTGCCAGCCACCCCTGCAGTCGTAGCTCACAGCCCCCAGACTCCCCACCCCCGCCCCAGGATGGGCTCTGCCTTCCTCCCGCTAACAAGCCTTTGAGCTCCCTGCCCTGCCTTTGCTGCCAGCCCCGTTAACCACGGGGCTCCCGTCCCCTGGACCCCCTTACATGGCCCCAAGCCTCTGCCCTCTGCCCCCCATGGGTAGGCAGTGACACCCGGCCGTGCCCGGCCCCTCATGCCTGAGGGATGGGGGAAGTGGTGGGGCTAGAAGATCCCCTGGGGGCAGGTGGTGCTGGGCAGTGGCAGGCTGGTGGCAGGAATTACACTAATGTTAGTACGGAGGGAAGAGCCCAACGGCCCCACCCCCACCCCCCACGAGGAAGGCCGGGTTGTCTGCTTAGGAGAGACAGCAGGGGCTGGGAGTCAGGACTCCTGGGTTCTGCACCAGGTCTGGCACTGATTCATTGGGCAAGTCATTTCCTCTCCTGGGTCCTCAGTTTGAACATGTGTAAACCGAGGACACTAATATCTGCCGACATGGGGGCTGTGCGGCCAAGTGACCAGACATTGGTAAAGTGCTTGGAGATCCTCTTGTGGGCGGTGTCACCAACATGCCCATGGCATTGCTTGATGTTGCCCACTGGCCATGTCCCAGTGAGCCTGGGGAAGAGGCTTCAGCACTGGTGCTTTGTGAAAATCAGTGACTTCTGGCTGGGAAGCAGGGCCTCCGAATCGTCATGTTCTCTGCTGGATTTAGACCAGTCTAGAGAACATCACCATGGAGCATGGCCTGCGTGCTGCTCCCGCGCAGCCATTCTGCAGCAAATGGTGTATGGGCTCTCTATGAAATCCATGGCAGAGGCTTTCCAGGGCTTCTCTTCCACGTTAGCAGGGGCTTTAGCCACGAGAGCATCTTTTCTTTCCAAGGGCTTTATAGATTTGGCATAGACCTTCCATCACCCTATGGAGCTGATAAATGGAAGGCTGCTGCAGAGAGTGGTCCATGCCTGGTCTGTCCAGCTGCATCATTAATGTGGAGAATAGCTGTCTTGGATGATCATGAAGTGTAAGGCAATCTCTGATAAACCAGGTCTCAAGCCATTAATTTGAAGCGAAAGCAGATATATATAAAAAACCAAAACAATAGATACCAAATGGAAAAAGGAGGCAGTTGATAGCAATGAATATAAATTAGAATCTAGGAATTATAGAAAATTGATAAGAGAAGCAAAAGGACACAAGGAGGCATCTTTGGCCGGCACAGTTAAGGACAATAAGTAGAGGGTTTTTTAAGTATATTAGGAACCAAAGGAATCCTAGAAATGGTATTGGTCCATTACTAAATGGAAGTGGTAGAATTGCAGACAAAGCAGAAGTGTTCAATAAATATTCCTCTTCTGTATTTGGGAAAAAGACAGATGATGTAGGTATATCATAAGATGATGAAGAAATACTTTCCATTCCAACAGTAACTCAGGAGGATGTTAAACAGCAGCTACTAAAGTTGGAGATTGTTAAATCAGTAGGTTCGGAGAACTTGCAACCAAGAGTTTAAAAAGAGCTAGCTGAGGAGCAATCTGGAATGTTAAAGTTGATTTTTCCAGAACTTTTGGAACATTAGGGAAACTCCAGAGGACTGGAAGAAAGCTAATGTTGTGCCAATATTTAAGAAGGGAAATGGAACAATGTGAGTAGTTACAGGCCTGTTAGCCTGAAATCAATCCCGGGCAAAATAATGGAACAGCTGATCCACTCGTCAGTTAATAAAGAATTAAAGGAGCATAACATAATTAATATCAATCAACATGGGTTTGTGGAAAATAGATCATGACAAACTAACTTGATATCTCTTTTTGATGATATTCCATGTTTGGTTGACAAAGGTATAATATAATTAGACTTCTGCAAGGCATTTGAGTCGATACTGCACAATATTTTGATTAAAAAACTAGAATATAAAATGAACCTGGCCCACATTACATGGATTAAAAACTGACTAAATGTAACTGTTTACAGGGAATCATCATCGAGCAGGTGTGTTTCCAGTGGAGTCCTGCAGGGAGTGGCTCTTGGCCCTTCACTATTTCACAGTTTGATTAATGACCTAGACCCAAATCAGAAATCATCTCCGGGAAACTCTGCAGGTGACACACAGCTTGGGGGAGGGGTGAGTGGGAGGAAGCCAGGTCCCTGGATCGCTTCAGAATGTGGGCAACGCAAAGGCTGTTGCCAGTTCATAGGGCTTTGTGGGTTAGGAGCAGCCCTCTGAAGCAGCAGACAAGCTTTTAGAGGGCGCGGGGTCTCGGAGGAGGCCCAAGGCCTGAGCTTGGCCCCCCAGTGCCCAGTCCATCGCCGTCTTGGCCAAGACACAAGGGACTGCACTGGGGCCGTCCAGGGCTCAACACCGGAGTCTCTACAGCTGGTGCGCCCGAGGCCAGGGTGTTGCTAACCTCCGCTGTGGCAGACGGTGACACACCCTGACCAGTGGGCTAAGCTGCCCGAGAAGATCTGGGGTGCAGCCAGTCCCCATCCTGCTGGGACACATCCAGCATCTGGGAAGTGTTCAGCGTCCCACACAAAGGGGCTCCCAGCACTTCCCCAGGGAAAGGATTCTGTCCCAGTGGATCTCGGAGCCAGGCAGGTTTCCCTGCTCTTCCGCCCCATTTCCCTCTCTCTTAATCTAGTTCTGCCTGCCCCCCAGGATGTGCTGAGTCCCCCCACCCCATGGGACCCCCGCTAGCCCGGATCCATCGCCCCTTGTGCAGCTCCCACAACCCCTGCGAGAGGCAGGCAGTATCTGCTTGCCCATGGTTGAGGGAGAGGGTGTCAGAAATGTGAGAGGGGATAAACTGGGATGCACTGGGGCAAGCCCCTGCCTTGGCTTAGCAGCAGAGTGCCCACCTGGGACACTGGCACCCTGGCTGCTGCTTCCCAGCTGCAGTGATTTATCCCCCACCAGTAATAAATCAGCTGGGAGGTGGGGGAGGGCAGTCCCAGCTGGGGTGCAACAGCCCCTGAACCCTGCCATGCAGCACTAAGGACCCAGTTCTGCATGCAGCCAAAGGTGGAGAACTTGTCAGCGCTTGTTCCCCAGGGTGCCGAGCCCAGAGCCCCATTAGGTTTGTCATGTGCTCCTTGCTTCTGGAGCATGTGGCCATCTTGCCAGAGTGATGGGGAGCGACGGGGCAGAGGCTCCGATCTGTGCCCTTCCACAGTTCCTTAGGAATTCTCCAGTGTAGGCGAGATCTGGCAGTTCCCCCTTGAGCTGCCCTGAGGATCTCAGAGAGCCGTGCAAAGGAGGTCAGTGTCAGTGTCCTGTCCCCATTCTGACTGGGGGAAACTGAGGCACGGAGCAGGGAAATGACTTGTTCAAGGTCACCCAGCAGACTAGAGCTAGGAATAAACCCCAGGTCTTCTGAGTCCCAGGTCTGTGTGCCACCCACTGGGCTATACTGCTTCTTGAGATCTTGTTCTAGCCCCTGTCACCGTGGTATCTGGCCCACTGATCTCAGCCAGCAAAGTCAGTTGAGTTACTCTGGACTCACAGGGATGAGAAGTGAGGCGCCATGAGCCAGCCTCTGAGCCGGGCCAGCTGGGAGGGAGGTTCCAGCAGAGGGAGAGTGCGACAGACGTGTCCCACCCGTTCCCATTGCTGCTGTTCCCACCAGGCTGGGGACGGGATTGTTTCTCATGAGGGATGTTTACAGAGGGACCCGGGTCAGAGCCTGGTGGCCCAGCTGCAGCCACCAACATCCTGTTCCCTCCCTCACTGCGGGGAGCTCCAGTGGAAAACACTGACCCCTCCTTAGATCAAAGGGCTGGAGCCGGGCCCCAGCCCCTGTGAATTCCAGGGGCGAAAGGGAGAGAGATAAACAGCCCTTTCCCAAGCCGGCTGTGTGAGCTCCCACGTGCCCCCAGGGTGCATCAGCGGGGTCAGGAGGGAGGGCGGCACGGCCCTGCTGCTTCCTCTCGCTGGAGCCCAGAGCTGCTTCCAGCCACGCTGCCACTTTGGCTCTGTCGGGCGGCCTCTGAGCGGGGCCGGGGGCAGGAACCCGTCAGGGTGACCCCTGCAGCCTGCACCTGGCAACGCCCCCCTCCTCCCCAGACACACGCATCCGCTGTCACACTCTTTTCCTGGCACCAACACCCAGCCGCTTCGCTCCCGCGGAGAGCTCCTGGGCGGGGGACGGACCCTGCTCGTGGGCCCCCTGGCTGTGCACGGCTGGAAGCCCAGGCAGCAGCCCGGACCACGCGCGGTCTCAGGCTGGCTGATCGGCCACGCTAGCTGTCCCCATCGAAATAACAACCCCCGGGGGAAGCTCCCACTCTGGGACCAGCAGCCGGGGAGGGGTGAGCCCTGGGGCCCACCCTGCAGGGAAGGGGACGTGTAAAATGGGAGCCAAGCTCACCCTGCTGCTGTGGGCTCTGGTGCCGCAGGAAAGCCGGCAGGACAGGGCCTGGCACTCTCCAGAGCAAGGAGACTAGCGGGAGCTGCACCGCTCTGGCAGCGTGGCCAGGGCCGTGTGGGGCTGTCTAAGCAGGCCCCTGGCCTGGGATGGTTTGGAGCTGTTCTCCTGGTCCCCTTCTGGCAACTGACCCTCCTGGGGAATGTGGGGCTCACTCCAAAGCGAGCTCTTCCCTCCCTGAAGCTGCTTCAGCTACTAGCAAATGGTGCTGGCCTGGCAGCCCCTATTTACCCACAGAGCAGGAAAGCTCAGGCAGCAGGAGGGCCAGCTTCCCCCACATGCCGCCCTGGCTGAGGCGGGGGAGGGGAGCTGGGGGCTCTCCGACGCTCTGCCTCCGGCACATGAGGGCCAGTTAGTGCATTTGTGAAGGTGGATTCCTTGGTCCGCAGCCGTCTGTCCCCCTGCTCCTTCCCAGCAAGAGAGGGTGAGCCACGGAGCGGCCCAGGGCTGGCCCACGCAGCGTCTCTGTTGAGGCTTGGGCAGGAGACTGTCTGGGCCAGAGCGTGGGGAGAGGCAGCTCGGGAGCTTGTAATGGTTCACTTCATTAAGCTAATTGGCTTTTCATGCATCCAGGACCTCACACTGTTTTGCTGGGGGGTCCTGTCATTTCCTTTGGAGCATGGCAAACCAGTCTGGTAAGTGCCCGTGTGTCCTTTGTCTAACAGCTGGCCGGGCTCTGGGAAAGCAGCAGGAAGGAACTGGAGCTTTTGTTCGCAGGCTCAGCTGGGTCTCTGGGTGGCGGGGCTGGTTCGGACAGACGCTGAGTGGCTGTGCAGGCCTCTCAAGTGCAGTTGGCGGGCGGCTTGCAGCCCGGTTAACGAGCGCATTCCTTCAGGGTGCCAGGGCAGGGCACGTCGGTGCTTCCCAGCCCTCCACTGAGACACCGGCTGGAGTGGAACATTTAATGGGATCGATTGAGAAGTATTGTCCTTATTTACTTGAAGCAGCGAGAGGCCCTGCCCAGTTCAGGGCCCTCCTCAGCTAGGTGCTGCATGGACACAGAGTAAGAAATGGTCCCAGCCCCGCAGGGCTCCACAGGATGGGAGAACAGGAGCATCTTTCTCCGCAGATGGGAAACTGAGGCACTGACTGACTTGCCCACGGTCACACAGGCTGTGGCAGAGCAGGGAACTGAGCCCAGCTATCCCAAGTCCCAGGCTAGAGCCCTGACCACTGGACCAGCCTCCCTCCAGTTGTAACACTTGCTTTGTACAGCCCCATTCCTCCCACTTCCCGAATGGAGCCTGTCCGCACTGCCTGGTCTCTGCCCCGCCTGTGTCTCCGGGGGAGCTAGCCAGGTGGGGCAGGGCACGGCCCCTTGCGTTTATCCCACTAACCCTTATCCTGGGACTCCGTCTCCCTCCCTGCTCCCAGAGCAGCTTCGAACACCTTCCCTGCCTGCTCCCCACAAGGGAGAATTCGCTCCCTGCTCCCTCCCCACCCCCCTTCCACTCCTCAGCCCAGCTGGACAAGGCCGGGAAATGCTAGCTTGGCTAAAGAGCAATGTCTGGAAGCAGACTGAAGGGGGCGCCATATACTGATGGGAGGGAGTTTCTTCCCCCCACCCCTCCACTGCAGCACCTGGCCTCCAGTGTGGCCACTTACTTGGGCCTAGGAAACTGACTTGCCCCTTTAGAAGAGTCTGCGTTTGGAGCCCAAAAATGATTCACCACTTTGGGAAATCTCAGCCTTGGCTCCTGCGTGCACTGAGCCGCTACGGGAGCCCAGAGACGGAGAAACGCCTCCCACAGGGGCTGGCAGCTTTGGAAAGCACTTGGGAGACCCTCCCATCGATGGGCTGGAGAGGGGCAAAAGCAAGTCGGGAAGAGGCACTGGAGCGTCTCATCTGCTGGGTCTGGGTGGAGTCCACCGAGATGCTCCGTGCAGGGGTGCCGGAGCCGGGGGGCCCAGTGGGGCCATGCCTGCTCTCTCAGAACAAGTGCCCAGGTGCTGGATTCCTGTGACAGCTGGATGTATCTGCTGGTGACAGCTGGGGTTGGCTGTATCCCTCAAAGACTGGTGTCGGGGAGGACGGTGCACAGGGGAGATATAATAACAACAATACAACTTGTCTTGGGCGTGCAGATCTCAAAGCAGTTCACATATAAGAATGAAATAAACCTCACAGCCCCCCGGGGGGAGAAGAGCAATATGATGATTGACATTTGACAGATGGGGAAACTGAGGCACGGAGCAGGGCAGAGACTTGGGAAGCATCAGGGACAGAGCTACCCATCTCTTGACTCATAGGCCTGTGCTTTGCCCTCATTCCAGGTGGGAGGGGTCGGATGAAGAGCTTGGCACCATTAGCATTGAGATTGCCATTTTCAAAGGGCTGACGGAAGCTAGCCATTCTGAGCCCATGGGAGTTGGTGCCTGAGCCCGAAGGTATTTAGGTACCTAACTCCCATTGGGGATCTGTGCCTGACTCCCTGAGGCCCAGGGAGTTTTGTCTAGTCTGAGGAAGTGAATGACAATGGCTTTAATGAGCCTTTGCAACTCTGCAAGTGGTTCTGTGACCGAACCCAGGGCCCCTCTGACAATGCAGGTCCCTGCGGTGCCCACCCCCTTCCTCGCCGACTGGAGCCAGACTGGGATGGCTCTGACGAGCCTTGTGCTGAAGGGTGCTAGGAGTTCACACCTGGCCCCGGATACTCTGCCCTGTTTCCAGAGAGGCTTTGAGCTTCCCCCAGTGCTGAGCCCGCAATACAATGCAATGCACAGAGAGGAGCAAGGCTTCAGAAGTTAACTGGGTGTCAGGAAGCCTTAATATTAGCTGCCAAGTCTGGTTAGGATGTGGCATCGCGGGGACGGGAAAGGAGAGCGGAGGTCAAACCCTAGGACGCAGAGCCATTGTTAGTCTCAAAGAAACCCAAACTGGTGACTTGTCACTAACAAGGTCCAACGAGCATTTGTGTCATTCGGCCCGCCAGCTGCATTCATCACTGCAAATAAACCACCCTCGGAGCGGGGAGATGCTCTGAATAAAAAGAGAAGGCGCGGAGGAAACTTGAAAGCCCTCCAGCTTCCCCAAAGCGAGCCCGACAAGGCGCTAATGAGGCAACTGGGACACTGAAGTTAACAGGAGCGGAGTGCTGGGGCTTTGTATCCCTCCTCCCAACGCAGAGCGTGAATGCACCTTGAACACAGAACCTATGTCCTTCACGCTAGCTAGTGCTAGTGGATTTGTGCGAGATTCTTTGGTAATACCTGCTTGGATCCTGACCCACAGCCATGCCCCTGGGGACCCGGCCTTGCAAACATCTCAAGGGGGAATGGCCGTACATTGTTCTGACACTCCCCTTTGAGTGGAGACAGGGGGATTTGGGGGGTGAAGAAGAATGGTCATTGGTGGCTATTCTCCTGCTTTAAAAAGTTCCATCCACCCAGTCAGAAAGCAGACGTGATACCAGGTGACGAATGACACACCGCAAAGAGCCAACTGAACAGCTCCAGGGATGGGAGCAGCTTGACACCGGCCAGCAAATAGCTACAAAGAAGAGAGCCATCTGCAAAGCTCAGGGTGGGTTTGTGAGCAGAAAGAAGAAGGTGGCATCTCAGCCACTGCGAGCACTAGTGCAGACCCGCTTGCAGCCCAGGCTGTCTCCACAACCAGGGGGGCTGATCAGAATTTGTCCAAGTGGAGGTTCGAGAATCGAGAACCCCAGTCACCCGACCAGCCTTCCCTCTTGTGCGTGTAAGAACTTGCTGAGGGCACCAGGATTGCTCGGTTGGACAGTGCAGATTCACAGAGTTTAAGGCCGGACGGACCCATTAGATCACCTGGTCGGAACTCTGGTAAATCGCAATTCAGAGTTTCCCCCCGTCACCCCAGTACTGAGTCCAGTAGCTTGTTTGGCCAAAGCGTCTTCCCGAAAGCCTCCGGCCTGGCTCTGAAGACTCCCTTGGTGTTTGGTCCAGCAGTTAGTCACCCTCCCTGTTAATGGTGCCATTTCCAGCGTTTGACTTGGGGCTCTGCTAATGAATATTCACCTCGAATATGACGGGGGCCGTTGTTTTTCAAGGTCATGCAGTGAGTCAGTGCAGAGCCCAGCTCTCCTGACTTGCACTCCTACTGGCTGGTCTCAGCTCTGCCCAGGGCAGGCAGAATGCTTTGGGGCCCAGGATCTGGGCTGCTACAGCCCCACGCTCAGCCCATCTGTGTTATCCCAGGGCAGGAATAGGGTTGCCAGGTGTCTGATTTTCGACTGGAACATCTGGTCGAAAAGGGACCCTGGCAGCTCCTGTCAGCACCACCGACCGGGCCACTAAAAGACCGGTCAGCGATGCTGCAGGGCTAAGGCACGCTAGTGCTGCGCCCCAGAAGCATCCAGCAGATCTGGCTCCTAGGCAGGGGGACCACGGGTCTCCGCGCGCTGCCCCCGCCCCAAGCACCAGCTCCACACTCCCATTGGCCAGGAACCGCAGCCAATGGGAGATGGGGCGGAGCCTGTGGGTGAGAGCGGTACATGGCGCCTCCTGTCCCGTTCCCCCCACCTAAGAGCCAGACCTGCCAGCCACTTCCAGGGCACAGTGCGGTGCCAGGACAGGTAGGGACTAGCTTGCCGTAGTCCTGCAACACTGCTGACTAGGAGCTGCCCGAGGTAAGCCTGCACCCCAACCCTGAGCCCCCCTCCAAACCTGGAGCCCGCTCCTGCACCCCAAACCCCTCATCCCCAGCCCCACCCCAGGGCCCGCACCCCCAGCTGGAGCCCTCACCCTCTCCGGCACCCCAACTCCCTGCCCCAGCCCAGTGAAAGTGAGTGAGGGTGGGGGAAAGCGAACCACTGAGGGAGGGGGAATGTAGTGAGCGGGGGGTGGTACATTGGGGAAGGGGTGGGAAGGGGCAGGGGCAGGGGCGGGGCTGGGCTGGGGTATTCGGTTTTGTGCGATTGGAAAGTTGCCAACCCTAGGCAGGAGTAGGGCGAATGGTGCTGGGCAATGGGCCAAATGTGCCTGGCACACAGATTCCCGTCCCCAAATGGTCACAGTGTGCGGGCCCTCCCACGCCGTACGCTCGGGAAGAAGCCCCGCGGGGCCTGGGATCGTCCGGTTGGGGCGGGGTTCGAAGGAAGGCAGGGCCGGCACTTGGCCAGCACTCATCAGGATGCTGTGGAGAGTGCGCAGAGTAACGGGGACACAGCTACGGGGCGGATGGAGAGAAAGGGAGAGGCCGGGCCAAAGCCGTGGCTGAAGCCGAGGGAGGGAGGGGTAACATTTTACCCCAGTCCGGTTCCAGGGCAGAGCTGAGACGGGGCCACAGGCTCAGCAGCTGCAAGGATGGTCTCCTGGCCAAGGCAGAGGGCGAGACTTGGGTCCTGTTCCCCCTTCCTGTGTGACTGTGAGCAGGTCCCTCTGTGACCCACCTGCCCAGTGGGGATGGGACCTACTACACGGGGCGTGAGCCTCAGGGCATCAGGGCTTCCAGGGGCCGTGGAGGTTCCTGGATGGAGGGGGCAGCATCGTGATCGAGTCACTGCACTGGCTGGGTCAGTGCATGGCACAGCCACAGGGGTGGCTCTTCCTGGAGGGGAAGGGCAGGGCCCCCGGCCGTGCCCTGAGAGGAAGCAGGGGAGGGGATGGTTCCTGCTCAGAGACAGGGACAGTGTTTTGGTGCAGCCCCATGCGGGGAGCTGGCTCTGTCCCTCTGCCAGTAATAAACGCAGGTTCTGCTGTTCCTGGGTCATCACGCCAGGGACTCTGCCCACATCTGCCAGCCCACCAGGAGGCCGTGAGGTCGCCCACGCTTTGTGTGAGGAAGCAGGGAGGCCATCCCAGGAACCTCACAGCCTTGGCCTTCCTGTGGGGCTGTGGGGAGCAGAATTATGGCTTCCAGAGTCCAGGGAGAGAGGCTCTTTGCAAGGCGGTGGGAGTCTAGCACACTGTGCCACCTTCAGCTCCACAAGGGCACATCTGCCAGGGCCCAATGTGATGTCCCTTCCCCTCAGAGCCAGCGCCTGGGGTGTGGCCAGAGCCTGGCACTGCTGCGGGGAAAGGGTGCAGGGGGCTCTGCTCAGGGGCCCCACCCGCAGAGATAGGAGATTTCCTTTAAGGGCTGAGGGTGCCAGCCCTTGAGTGCACATTGCTCTTGATCAGAGCTTCCTTGTGGCCTCCACGGAAACCTTCCCCCGGAAAACCACAAGGCCCTGGCATCCCTGTCTTGTCTCTGCCGCCCATGTTTCCTTCAGCCACGTCGCGCAAGATGCTGTGGCTACAACTCTGGAGCATCTGTCAGTCTCTCACTGTCAGCCAGTGACACACAAAAGCAAGAGACCCGGAGATGTGATCAGCAGCTGGGCCGGCTGGGGCCTGTGGAGAGCAGGCGGCATCCTGGGGATTTTCTCTCTGGCCTGTGGGCAAGGGGCACGTGGATGGCCATCACCTGCAAAGGGGAAAGAAGAGTCGGGAGAGGCCAGGGCCCTCACACGTCTCTCCCACTCCCTCGCCTCACTGCACTCAGCTCTGCAGCAGCTAACAGCTGGAGCCTTGTGATCACGGCAGGGAAGCACCCCCGGGTGGAGCGTGTGTGACAGAGGAGATTTGGCTTGTTTTAGAATCCCCCTCCAGCAACGCAGAGCAGGAGAAGAGAAGAGAAGACGCACAAAATTAGACAATGGAGACACCGGTAAGTCCTGCCATGATGCCTGTCGGAGGAAGCCGAGCTGTGGGCCCTGAGTTCCAGGCCACCCCGGCGCAGACACACGCAGGTGAGGAGCATTGCCCATGTCCCCTCACCAAACCTGCCCCCCCCACAAGGATTTAATCGATTTTCTTTTGCTTCTGTTTTATTTAACCACTGGCTCTCCAGGCCATGCTGTCAGCTGGGAGGGTTCCTGGCTGACCCTGCGCCTGCAGCCTGGCTGGAGCAATGGAAGCAGATCTGATGGCAGCCTGGAGCTGGCCGCACAAGCTGTGGCCCTGAGTTATATATAGACCGCGAGGAAACCACAGCAGAGGAAGTAAACAAAGAGACCGCGTTGCTTCAGCCTGCGTCATGGCGGCCGGCACTGCGCTTTCCCCAGTCGCTAGGCCTCCAAAGGGGCGTTCCTCTCACACACCCTCCTCAGCCTCACTCACTGGACACGGAGACTCAGACAAACCTGGCTGGGCTAGACGCACTGGCCTGGGGGATGCTGGTGGCATTCTTAAGGGAGGGGAGTGTGGTCGAGAGCCAGGCAGGGAGTCCCAGTCTGGAGAATCAGGGGCAATGTGATCTACTGGTTACAGCAGGGCCTGGGGCTCCGGATTCCTGGGTTCTATTGCTGGGGAATAGGGAATGGTCTAATCTAGTGGTTACCAGTCTCAGGGTACCTAGGTTCTGTTGCTGGTTCTGGGAAATGTGGTCTATTACTTAGACAGGGAGCACATGTTAGCATAAATGTTCCTGTTCCGCAGTTGAAGAAAAGCCAGATGACACGGTCACATCACATGGTGATGATGAAAACCTTTCCATTCCAGCAGTAATTCAGGAAGATGTTAAACAGCAGCTACTAAAGTTAGACATCTTTAAATCAGCAGGTTTGGATAACTTGCAACCAAGAATTTTAAAAGAGCTGGCTTAGGAGCTTTCTGAACCATTAATGTTGATTTTCTGTCAGTCTTGGAACCCAGGGGACGTTCTAGAGGACTGGAAGAAAGCTAACGTGCCAATATGTGAAAAAGATAAATGGGACAACCCAGGTAGTTATAGGCCTGTCAGCCTGACACTGACGCCCAGCAAAATAATAGAAGGCTCATCCAGTCCTCGATTAGTAAAGAATTAAACAAGGGTAATATAATTAATGCCCACCAAGGTGAGTTTATGGGAAAGAGCTCCTGTCAAACTAACTTGATATCTTTTGGTGACATTACAAGTTGGGTAGATAAAGGTAATAGTGCTGATGTAATATACTTGAACTTCTGTTAGGCGTTTGACTTGGTACTGCACAGTATCCTAAGAAACTAGAACGATACAAAATCAACGTGGCACCATTACATGGATTAAAAACTGGCTAACTGATAGGTCTCACATTGTACGGGTGTGTTTCTAGTGGGGTCCCTCAAAGATCGGTTCTTGGCCTTATGCCAGTGGTTCTCACCAAAGTCCGGGGCTCCCAGGGGACCGTGAGCAGGTTTCAGGGGCTCCTCCAAGCACAGCCAGCATCAGACTCGCTGGGGCTCAGGGCAGAAAGCCGAAGCCCGTGGCTCTGAGCCCTGCCACCCAGAGCTGAAGCCAAAGCTGGAGCAACTTAGTTTCGCAGGGGGCCCTCTGGCATGGGGTCCCAGGCAATTGCCCTGTTTGCTATCCCCAACGCCATCCCTGACTTTTATATGCAGAAAACCAGTTGTTGTGACACAGGTGGGCCATGGAGTTTTTATAGCATCTTGGGGGGGCCTCGGGAAGAAAAAGGTGGAGAACCCCTGCCCCGCGCTATTTAACATTTTTATCAATGACCTGAAAAAAATATAAAATTATTGCTGAGAAAATATGCAGATGACACAAAATTGGGGGAATGGTAAATCATGAAGAGGCCAAGGTCACTGATACAGAGTGAGCGGGATTGCTTGGTAGGCGGGGAAGAGCAAACACGTCGCAGTTCAGACTGCCCAAATGTAAATGTCCCCCTTAGGAACAAGGGCTGTCGGCTGTACGTACAGGGTGGGGGACTCTATCCTGCGAAGCTGCGACTCTGAACAAGATTTGGGAAATCGTGGTAGATAATGAGCTGACCACGAGCTCCCAGTGCGACGCTGTGGCCAAAAGAGCTAATGCCACCCTGGGAAACATGAACAAGGGAATCAAGTAGGAGCAGAGCGGTTATTTTATCTCTGTATCTGGCACTGGTGTGACTGTTGCTGGGATCCTGTGTCCAGTTCTGGTGAAGGATGTTGATAAATTGGGGAGGGGTCAGCGAAGAGCCACAAGAATGATTAAAGGATGTGAACAAATGCTTAGCATGCTATAGACTCAAGGAGCTCACTGGTTAGTTTAACAAGGAGAGGGCTTAGGGGCGACTTGATCACAGTCTGTAAGTACCTGTGTGGGGAACGGAAATGTGGCAAAGGGCTCTTCAGTCCAGCAGACAAAGGGATAACATGAGCCAACGGCTGGAAGTCGAAGCAAGACAAATCCAGACTAGAAATAAGGCACATTTTTAACAGGGAGGATAATTAACCTTTGGAACGACGTCCCAAGAGCTTCTCCAGCACTAGAAAGTGTTAAATCAAGACTGGATCTGCTCTAGTTCAACCAGGTATTAATTCAGGGCAGGTCTCTGACCTGTGTCACCCAGGGGGGCAGACTGATGATCACAATGCTCCCTTCTGCCCGTGTCTCTGCATCCTGACTCTGTGGCTGTGGATGGCATATGGGGCATCCCTGGGACTGGACCCGGACCCATAGCTCCCTTGCACAGTTGCCATCCCCTCATGGCAGGGGCACTGAGGCGAGGTTTTCACCTCCTTCTGGAGCTCTCAGCAGCACGATTCCTTCGCACCCTGGGTGCGACTGGACCTTGTTCCCACGCTGCTGCGATTCTTGAACTACCAACAAACCGGTGCATTTGAGTCGCTGCCGCTAGGCCTGGGGAGCTGGGGGGCGGCGTCACCGCCAGAATGGTTCTCAGACACACAGGTTAATAATGGGCGGCAATGTATCCATGCCTAAAGATGCCAAAATCCGTCTGATCAGTTATCCACAACCCAGCTCTCCTTTCTGCTCGCAGCACAAGATTCTCCCTTCCCTATCGAATCCGAGTCCTGGGGCTAGTCATTACACACGTGTGCACTCTGCCCACCGGCACAGCTCCCACTGAAGTCTGGGGAGTTTTTGCCTGCATGGATCTGACTGCAGGAGAGTTTTCTAAGGCCCTGGCCCAGGAGATGGATCCTTGTAGCCATGCAGTGGCCCCACATGGATTCGAGGATCCGCCCAGCTGAGTGCTGGGAGTTTATGTGCTGGAGACAGAACTCAGTGCACTGGGAGGCCTCCGGGCAGGACTTGCTCTCTGCGGAAGAACGTGGGGTGGGACTTTCCAAAGAGCAGCCTTGCCAGTCTCTGCTTCCATTGGAGTCAATGGGAGTTTTGCCATTTGCTTCACAGTAAGTGCGTTTGAAAACCCGTCTCTGGCATCTCTTCTCTCTCCGCTCCTACAACAGGGGCCTAAGGGCTAGATCCAAAAAGGGACCTAGGTCCTTGCCTTCCAGTGGAGTCCACAGCCCAGAGTTAGGCCTCCAGGCTCCCTACACAATGCCTGGGCAGAGACAGGCACCCAAAGAAGGGATCCACCACAGCCAGCATGCTGAACGGGGAGCTGCCGAAGCTAGCCAGCAGGAAATGCCCAGAGGAAGAGTGTGGCCGTAGCCCCATCCCTCAAAGGGAGGCAAGTGCCTTACTCTGGGTCCGAGAGAGGTGCCAGCCTCTGCTTGGGATTCCAAGCCGTGAACCATCTATCGGAGCTGGTGTTTGCCGCCATGCTGGTGAAGAGTTGGTGGTCATGCTAAACGTCAGGCTTGTGGGGCGCGCCCGGGGTGCCGGAGACCCAGGTTCAATCCCCGCTGCAGTGAGTCAGCTCTGAGCCTGAAGAGTGCTTCTGAGCTGCTCAGTCTCCCCTCTGCCAGGGCTCCAGGTCAACGAGCCAGGGCTCGGCCAAGCCACAGGCGCAGGTCTAAGCCGCTGACCCCAACGCCAGGGATACAGAGCAGCCCACTCCGAGGTGTCGCTACCTCGCCGGGAGTATCCCCCACCACGTGGTGGTGCTGGCGGACTGCTCCTGCTCCAGCCTTGTTCCAGCCCCGTTCCTGATTCCTGCTCTGACCCATGGCTACCGTCCCCGGCCCAACCACTAGGCCTGACAGCTGCTGCTCCAAGCACTAGGCCTGACCATCCTCTTCTCAGCTCTTGACACCCCCTGATGTGGAGATGGGTTTGAATAGGGGTCTCCCCCCCACACGAGCGTGCCCTGGTCACTGAGCTCTGGGATATTGCGATGGGGGCTCCCTCAGTCTCTCCAGTGGAAGCTGCTCCCCTGGGGATAAATGATTAAATATGCAGTGGGCCGAGGAGAGAGTCCAACTGGTCAGGGCACTCACCAGGGGACGGGGGGAGACACAGGTTCAGTCCCCAAGACCTTTATAGGAAGCAACTGACTCCTTCTGAGCTGGGTCAGATGGTCCCCTCTCCCGGGCCCAAACACCTGTTCCTAAAGGGGCTCTGCCTCCGAACAGGGCTGGTTGGCCCCAGACCCCCGGCCCTTAAAGGGGCAGACTACCCCATTACAACAGCCTTTTCAGTGTTAGCCACAAAAGGTTTTGTCAGCTACAGATATACGTTCAAATGTACCCTTCCTGCCCTGGGCTCCCTGCAGCATCCAACGCTAGCTATGGACACGTGTCCTTTATAGGATCATATTAAATACAAATGATTGTTTTCTGGTCCAGTAACAAAGCAAGTTCTAGCGCATCAAAGAGCTAAATGCCCCCCTCCTCCACCAGGTAGTGTCCTCAAGTCATAACATTCGTGTTTAAAAATGCATTTCGCCAGCCCAGATCTTCCTGCCAAAGGATTCTCCACAAACGTGAGACGTTGGTAACCCACCTCGATTTCTCCAGGCATGCTGGATTGCTACAATATTATTACAAACCCCTTGCCCATAATGTCTCCTATACACCCCTTTTCTATCAGGAACAATGAACCACTGGACCAAGTTGCCAGGGACGTGGTGGAGTCTTTAAGGGTGTGTCCACACCTGGGACAAAAGATAATTTTTTCATCACATGAAAGCTAAGACCCAGCAATAACACATGGTGACATCCTAGTGTGGGCAAGGCAGTAATGTCGTTCTCACGAGTGTTAACAGGTCAAGGTAAACAGCAGGGCTCGCCTCGAGCAGCTGACATATGACAAGCATATCTGCCATGTCCACATGAGGATGTTACCATGTTTTAGTTATCACATGGTAAAAAAAATGGTGAAGACAAAGCTTAAGTCAAGTCACTGCCCTTCAGTTTCCTATCTGTCAAATGGCGATAATACTTGCCTGCCTTGGTAAGCACTTCGAGACACTCAGGTCAAAAGCATCTTCTCAAGTATCATTAGAGAGGCTGGCTAGTGATAAATGTGTATTTGGGCAAGGCCCCTTTTTCAGATAAAATATAAAATGTATAGTCATATTTTTCTCTTCCATAGCAACTGTCATGTGAGGATCACAAATGTTAATAAATTAAACTTCACATCTATGTGAGGTGTATCCCAGTTACACACAAAAAAACTCTGTTAAAAGAACAGCATCCAATTTGAAAGTCCCCCACTCAGCAGTCAGGAAATGCCAGAACGAAGGCTGCCCGTGCAATGTCCGAATATCTAGTAACCCAGCTACTTCTGTTGCGGTCAACAGCACTGAGCTTTCACCCTGGTTGAACTGACCACTGCTTGGGCTCTTGGGGGGAGCCTCCCTGGATACAAACATTAGGGCTGCCATCAGAACTGAAAACGTCTCTGTCCAAGCCCAGCCTCCAAACAGTAAAGACCCTTTTTCCTACAGCTGTAACCACTCCATACAGCCACCCCCGTTTCTGCACTTCTCCAACTCACAGTACGTTTGGAATGATATTCTGGACCATAGTACTGTACAGATCTTCCTCTTTCCTTGGACTAGACCCCTTCTTTGTAGCAGGGGTCCGGTTGCTGCTTGGCCTTGCAGCAGCATCGTGATCTTGGGTTTTTAGACCCATGGCAGGGCAGCTTTTATCTTCAGCCGGCTGACGTCCCTCCTTGCTCAAGCCATCTCCCTGTCGTAGTGACCTCGCCCTGCATGGTTCCAGCTCTTCATTCTTAGCCATGTGGGACTTCAACCCTGGCTGGAGCTTAGTCAGCTCCCTGGGCAGCAGCAAACACTCCTGTTCCCGGGTCTCTTTTTCAGCGTTGAGGAGCGTCAGCTCCTGCTCTTGCTTTACAGCCTGCACTATGAGCCTTTCCCAAGAAGAGCACATCACTTCCAGCTCCTACCAATACTCAGCCAATTGCATCTGCAGCTCCAAGATTTCAGCCTGGTTCCTATCAGCCGTAACAGTCTTCTCCTCCAGCTCGCTCCAGTCTCTGACTGTAGAGGTCTGCTGTGTAGCTGAGACAGCTGTTGCCATTATCACAGCTTCTGTTGTGCATAGGACCTTGGCGTCTGTGCCATGGGACACCCAGTCCTTCGTCAAACAGTCGACTGCTCCTCTCAGAAAGCCTTTTTGGAGGCCTAGCATGTCAGTCAACCCCAGTGTATCAACACACACCTCCTGGTAATCCATTTCTGCGCTCACCATCTTATTGCATATCTTGACATGGCTGCAGCGCCCTGGTCCCACACTCCTACTCAGCACTGCCTCTTCTGCCAGAATGCGTAGGGTGACTGCCTCAAAGGCCACTGTCGGGAGTTCATTAGCGTTCGCCTCCAGCTGTTTCACCATCTTGGCAACCTGCTGCTCTAAGGTGGACGTGACATTCTCTAGCTCCAGGCGCTCAGTCTCGGGACCCCACTGGAACAGATGGAGGATGAGAAGAAGCACTTAAAGGAGCAGATGTTTGGAGGAGACAAGCGAAACCCAAATCTTGAGACAGAGCCTCTCTGACCCAAAAGAGAGACAGAAGAAATGGGACTATCTGCTTGGTTTGAGGAGGAAATACTCTGCCTACTCCAGAGACCTGTGGGAACGTACTGAGATGTTTTGGCAGTAAGTCCTTCCTCACCTGCAGTTGGGCTCCCAGGTCCACCAGTCCACTACTGGCTTAACTGACTGATGTAACACAAAACCCCCTTGCTGGGGTTCTGCCTTATTAAAGCCAAAGAGCCTTGAACTAAAGCCTGTCCCTTGGACTCACACAGTCCTGCTCCTCGGCGCCTGCGCTCTCTGCGAGCTCCTCTCTCTTCCAAGAGCTTGTCTCCTTCTCAGCATCTCCTGTCACTGTACCCTGATGGCCTTTGATCAGATCCGGGTGCTTATTGTCCAATACACTGCCCAATGGGCTCCTTAAATAAGGTAACCACAGGCAGGCCGAGTCCAGACACCCCTTAAAGGGGCCAGCAACCCCATGAGATGCACACATACCCTTCTGCTCATTCCCACTGACCTTGACCCCTTCTGCCTCACCCCCTCCAACCGGTGCTTGTCCCAGTACTGTCTCTTCCCCACCCCTGGTTCCTCATCCCAATCCTGTTCTCCTTGCCTATCCAGTCCTAGTCTCCAGTCCTCAGGCTTCTCATTCCAGTCCCAGTCTCTTTGCCCAGTACTTCTGTCTCCTCATCTGATCTGTAGCTCTCCCCACCCTGACCTCAAGTCCACACACCACATTCTTCATATCCACTGGCTCCAGGAGTGAAAGTAATATGAAACACTTACCAGTACAGGGGCCTGGCTCTGGGCCCCCGGAAGGGGCGGAGCTTCAAGTGGAAGGGGTGGGGCCTCGGTGGAAGGGGCGGAGCTGGGGGGGTCAGCCTCCCCCAGCCAGCCCATTCGCACTGCCTGGCCCACGCCGCCCGGGGCTCTGGTGGTGATTTAAAAGGGCCCAGAGCTCCTGGCAGCTCCACGCCGGCCCCGGGACAGCTGCCCCTTTTGCCCCACCCTGTTGTGGTTTAGATCAAATTACTAAAAGGGTTAAAAACGTTACTCAGCACAGTTAATATTAACAATAAGGGGGAAGGAAGGCAAGCCAAAATAGGGACAGAACAGGTTAAAGAATATTTAGATAAGATAGATGTATTAAAGTCGGCAGGGCCTGATGAAATTTATCCTAGGGGACTTAAGGAACTAGCTGAAGAAATCATGGGACCGTCAGCAATTATCTTTGAGAACTCATGGAGGACAGATGAGATCCCAGAGGACTGGAGAAGGTAAAACACAGTACCTATCTTTAAAAGGGGGAATAAAGAGGACCTAGGAATTAAAAACCAGTCAGCTTAACTTCAATACTGAGAAAGATACTGGAGCAAATTATTAAACAATCAGTTTGTAAGCACCTAGACGATTATAGGGTTATAAGGAATAGCCAGCATGGATTTGTCAAAAACAAATCAGGCCAAACCAACCTTATTTCCTTCTTTGACAGAGTCACTGGCCTAGTGGATAGGGAGGAACCAGTAGGCGTCATATATGTTGATTTTAGTGAGGCTTTTGACACAGTTTCACATGACAGTCTCATAAGCAAACTAGGGACACGTTGTCTAGATGAAATCACTACAAGGTGGGTGCATAACCAGTTGAAAGACAGTACTCAAAGAGTAGTTATCAGTGGTTCGCTGTGAAACTGGGAGGTTGTATCTAGTGGGTTCCAGAGGGGTCAGTTCTCGGTCCAGTAATATTCAGTATTTTAATTAATGACTTGGATAATGGAGTGGAGAGTATATTTATAAAATTTGAAGATGGCACCAAGCTGACAGGGGTTGCACACACTTTTGAGGACAGGATTAGAATTCAAAACAAACCTGACATATTGGAGGATTGGTCTAAAATCAACAAGATGAAATTTAATAGAGATAAGTGCAAAGAAGAATCATAGAATCATAGGACTGGAAGGGATCTCAATAGGTCATCTACTCCAGTCCCCTGCACACAAAGCAGGACTATGTAATCATTAGGCCATTCGTGACAGGTGTTTGTCTAACCTGTTCTTAAAAATTCCAGTGATGAAGATTGCACAACCTCCCCAGGGAATTTGTTCAAGTACTTACCTAAGCTGATGGTGAGGAAGATTTTCCGAGCGTCCAACCTAAACCTCCCTTGCTGCAATTTAAGACCATTTCTTCTTGTCCTGTCCTCAGAGGTTAATGAGAACAATTTACCTCCCTCCTCCTTGTAATAATTTTTGTGTACTTGAAAACTTTTATGTCCCCTCTCAGTCTTCTCTTCTCCCGGCTAAACAAACCCATTTTTTTCAATCTTTCCTCATAGGACATGTTTTCTAGATCTTATCTATCTTTAATCATTTTTGTTGCTCTTCTCTGGACTTTTTTCAATTTGTCCACATCTTTCCTGAAATGTGGCACCCAGAACCGGACACAGTACTCCATTGAGGCCTAATCAGTGTGGAGTAGAGCGAAAGAATTACTCCTCGTGTCTTGCTTACAACACTCCTGCTAATACATCCCAAAATGATGTTTGCTTTTTTTGCAACAGTGTTGCACTATTGACTCATATTTACCTTGTGATCCACTATAACCTCCAGATCCCTTTCTGCAGTTCTCCTTCCTAGGTAGCCATTTCCCATTTTGTATGTGTGCAACTGATTGTTCCTTCCTAAATGGAGTACTTTGCATTTGTCCGTATTGAATTTCATCCTACAGTATTTACTTCAGATCATTTCTCCAGTTTGTCCAGATCATGTTGAATTTTAATCCTGTCCTCCAAAGCACTTGCAACCCCTCCCAGCTTGGTATTGTCTGCAAACTGTATAAATATACTCTCTATGCCATTATCTAAATCCTTTATGAAAATATTGAACAGAACTGGACCCACAACCAATTCCTGCGGGACCCCACTCAATACGCCCTTCCAGCTAAACTGTGAACCACTGTGATCCCACTTCATTTTCACTGGTGTTCACTATGTAAAATGTCTGATCGCTACTAATCTTTTTGGGGAAACTGAAACAAAAAAGTCATTTAGCACTTCGGCCATTTCCACATTTTTTGTTATTGTCTTTACCCCCTCATTGAGTAACAGGCCTACTCTGTCCTTCGTCTTCCTCTTGCTTCTTAGGAAGGAAAAATCGAATCACACCTACAAACTGGGGAATAACTGGAGAGGTGGCAGTACTGCTGAAAGGCTCTGGGGGTTCGAGTGGATCACAAATTAAATATAAGCCAACAATCTGATGCAGCTGCAAAAAGGCTAATAGCATTCTGGGGTGTATTGACAAGTGTGTCGTATGGAAGACACGGGAAGTAACTGATGTTTCCTCTAACTTTTTTCATCCATGTGTGGAATGAATTTTGTTATGTGCACCAATATCGAGGTAATGTGTGGATTTGCGCCACCAGTAGAAACAAAAAACCTAGATATAAATCACCCTCACATGTGAGATAGTTTAGCCCAACCGTTTAAGGCAGCAATTTAAACTAGGGCCAAAGTCTGTGCTCCTCACTTGAGCAGAAAGCCCATGGGAGCTTTGCTTAACTAACGATGGCAGAATTTGGCCCTGTAGGTGAATACTTTCAAAAATTGACAGTCAGCAGCATATTTAAACCTGGATTGTTACCTTCAAGTTCAACACATTTAAAAATTCAGTCCACCCACTGTCTGGCAACATCAAATGTTCAATCTGTCAGTTTGAAAACAAAACACGTGGAGTATAATTGTGCAGTGAAGTATTTGTACCCAGTATTCTATTCATGTGAAACCTGAAAACAAAATTCAAATCTTTATGTACAAGCTTCATAGCTGAGACCTGCTAGCAATGCATGCAACCAGAAAATTAGAATCCCTATTAGTCTGCTTTAAAGCGAGTTCCACATACAGAACATATATTTGAAAGGAAATTACTCCAGTTCTAACAGCCGTACATGCACCGTTAAAGTGTTCTCCTCATATTAAAAAATGCATAGTACATTTATATTCAAAAGGAGAAAATTACCTGATTCTAACACGGAGGATTGTGAAACTACATGGAGCTTATAGAAATGCAGTACTGATTGTTACATTATCTCAGTGGGTTGCTATTTCTACATATGAAACTGATGGTCAATATTTGCCAATGTGTTCAGCACATCAGAGTTCATGGGAGTTTTTGCAACAGGAGCAGGAGTTAGCATACAATGAAGGGCCCAAATAGATTAATACCAAACCCATTTATTTAGGAAGTGTTTTGAGCGAAGTTTAAAGAGTCAAAATCAAACAATATAGGTACCCACAAAGATCAGGCTTTCCCTGCAAAAATTCAAAAGAAACCTCTTTCTTTGATGTGCGAGATGTTTATCTAGACCAGGGGTGGCCAAACTATGGCTGGTGAGCTGCATGTGGCTCTTTTACAGTTGAAGTGGGGCTCTCTGAGCCCCCCATGCCTTCTTCCCCCCATTCTCTGCCTACCAGACTGTTTTGGGGAGCTCGGGGCATAGGTGCCGACTCCATGGGTGCTTCGGGGCTGGAGCACCCCACCCCACCCCACCGCCCCAGCTCACCTCCGCCTGTGCGCCGCCTCCTCCCCTGAGCGCGCAGTGTCCCCGCTTCTCCCCCTCGCTCCCAGCGCTTGCTGCCGTGAAACACCTGTTTTGCAGCAGCAAGCACTGGGAGGGAGGGTGGAGGAGGGGGAATGTGGCATGCTCGGGGAAGAGGCGGGGCTGGGGCGGGGATTTGGAAAAGGAGTCCAATAGGGGCAGGGAGGGGGCGGGGACTTTGGGGAAGGGCTGGGAATGGGGGCAGGGGTGGGGCAGGGTGGAGTCGGGGTGGGGCGGGGGCAGGGGGGGAAGTTCGAGTACCCACCAGTGCCGGGAAAAGTTGGTGCCTATGGCTTGGGGCTTCAGCCCTGCAGCAGGGGCGGGGGCAAGGGGATTCAGTGTGAGGCCTCCTGACCCTGCAGGGCGGAAGCCCCTAACCCTGCCACAGGTGTGCCCCAGCTCTCGAACTTTTGAAGATTGTCATGTGTGGATCAGAGGGTCAGTAAGTTTGGCCATCCCTGATCCAGACTCTTGAAGATTAGCCCTTAAGTAGTTTCCAAGTGGCAACTTGCAACTGTGCAGCAAAGGGCATCTTCAGTTTCTTTTTTTCTTTTAATTCTTCATCTTTTTTTTTTTTTTTTAAAAACCGTAATTACATGGTTTTAGAAAAGCACAGACTTGTGCTACTAAACCCTACACAGAAAATAGCTGCTGGTTTTTTGGAGAAGCAGCAGGCGATTGATCATTTCTTTTTAGACCGTGTTGCAGCCGAATACCTGATAAAGCGGATTGATCGCTTTATAGCAACTTTTGTTTTAAAAGTACTTGCTACCAGCCAGGGTGTCTCTCTAAGGAACTGCATGAGCTTTAAAAGAAGAAGAAAGACGGTCGAGGGAACAA